>NC_139609.1:87505666-89905666 GCF_964270895.1 Podarcis filfolensis | reverse complement strand
ATTGTATTAAGGTGTATATTAGGGGGAAATGCATACAAAAAATTGCTTATTAGGATAAATATACACACATTGCTGATAAATTTTCGTGTAGACTTTCCCCCCAGAAAAATTACAGACTGATTTGGAAATATGGAGGAATAAATTAAAGATTGGAAAAAATGAAAAACTGGGAGAAAATGAGAACAATATTTTATTTCAGATCAGTAGGCAGAGCAAACATAGTCCACCGTATGATACTAACTGCCTCCTACTTGTCATAGGACCAAATACGTATATGGGCTCGCATATCTCAAGTGAGGCAAGGCTAGAGACAAGTATTTACTGTAATTGCAGCTTGTGATGCCTAATGTTAGTCATACTTAGCAAACCCTTAGCAAACAATGGGACTCCTCTGGGTCTGCAATGAGGATGACTAACATTGAATATCAATCAAAATATATCATGCATTTATTCATGTCTTGTGTTGTTATTTTTAACCATGAGGTATTACTTGTGTAGCCTGATCCACTCCAGAGAAGCAGACATATGGGGACGGGGTTTGTTGGCTCCTGCCGTTCCCCCATCACTTGCCACCTGAGGCAGATGCTTCACTTTGTCCAATGGCAGTGATAAGGAGGCTAGAAGCATATAATTCAAACATTGATGTCACCAAGGGATTCTTGATGCCCAGAAACCCTCTGATTTTGAGAAATGCATTTGAAGTGTGCAAACTAGCATTGTGCCGAATCTTTTGGCTCAGTTTTTGCACCACCCACCTAAACCCCTGGGTGCATTTTTTTAAAAAAAACAACCTGACCCCCGCTTCCAGCTGCCTGCAGAAGCAAGAGGCTTTCCGCAGCCTTCTGGCTGGCTGTGCTTCTTGGAATGCCTATAGGAACAATGCTACATGATGTACTATCCCTCCCATAAGCATTCCAGAAACTGCAGCCAGCTGGGCAGCTATAGAGAGGCCTGTTCCCCTGCGAACAATTGCAGCGTTGTGGTTCTGGCCCACTCCCACCAGGTTTTGTTTTTTTGTTTTTTTTAAAAAAAGCAAGTATGGGGGAGGGAACCCAGACGACTCGTAAAGTTAAGGAATGTCACTGAATCATAAAGAAGGCTGATCGCCGAAGAATTGATGCTTTTGAATTATGGTGCTGGAGGAGACTCTTGAGAGTCCCATGGACTGCAAGAAGATCAAACCTCTCCATTCTGAAGGAAATCAGCCCTGAGTGCTCACTGGAAGGACAGATCCTGAAGATGAGGCTCCAATACTTTGGCCACATCATGAGAAGAGAAGACTCCCTGGAAAAGACCCTGATGTTGGGAAAGATGGAGGGCACAAGGAGAAGGGGACGACAGAGGATGAGATGGTTGGACAGTGTTCTCGAAGCTAGCAACATGAGTTTGACCAAACTGCGGGAGGCAGTGGAAGACAGGAGTGCCTGGCGTGCTCTGGTCCATGGGGTCACGAAGAGTCGGACACAACTAAACGACTAAACAACAACAAAGTAGCAAACCTCTCTGTAAATGGCAAACATTTCTCTGGCTCACTCCCCAACCCCTGCCCCTCAAAGCAGCAGAAAACTAACCCCCCTCCCCCATTTCTGCAGGTGCTGACTTTTGTATCAACTCTAAAAATATTTTTAATTCCTGCCCTTCGCCCCTTGCAGATACTTCCACTTCTCTAAACCCTGGGATTGTGTAGGTCTTTGTTGCTGATTGGTTCCTCGTTCCAAGCTAGACCCATCTCACCCAACCAGGCTATTTTTCAGTCATTCACTCAAAGAGTCGTGGGATTCAACATTAGATACTTCAGCAAAGCTGTTGCTTGTTCGAGAGAGTTATCCACAGCAGCTAAATGCGTTGCTTCCTCCCTGCAGAAGTGGAAAATAAAGAAGATATCTGTGGCACGCTTAGTCTTTAAAAGACGTTGCAGAAAATGATGAAATGATTGAGGGGATCAGGGCCATTTTGCTGCCTGAGGTGGAGCAGCAGAACATATCCAGACCTCCCTCAAGGTGCATAGCACCCAAGACTGAGCACATCCTCCCTAGCAGTGGAAGTACAATAATTTCAAATTAAATGAATATTTATTGCCCTTTCGTGATGCAAAACATCTGCTGCCTAAGGCAGCCACTTCATTCTGCCTAACGCTTTTCTTTTTCTCTGGACTGAAGACAGGAGGCAAGAGGGCATCCTTTGCTGCTGGGTGACATCTGAGTGAAGAGGCCGTCACCCAGTCACTGGGTGTGACATAGTTGAAAATGTGTTGGAATAGGACTTGGGAGACCAGGGTTCGAACCTCCACTCCGTCATGAAGCTCACTGGGTGAGCCTGGGCCACTCACTCACTCTCTGCCTAGCCTACTTCACAAGGTTGTTGTGACAAGAAAATGGGGAGGAGGAAAGCTATGTATGCTGCCTTGAGCTCCTTGGAGGGACGGTGGGATAGGAAGGAAGGAAGGAAGGAAGGAACCAGAAAATGTGATCCAAGGCAAGCGCAAGTCCAAAACAATGAGGCCTAAAAACTTGCTTCTAAAGCAAACAGAACTGAGGTGTGCTGGAGCTTTAACTCTGTTCTAGAAACGAGCCTTTCTGTGTAAATGTCTGCATGTGCAAAAATTGCCAGAGACCTACAGCCATGACTATAATTCCTTCGGCGGCATGATCCTTCAGATCACAACTGTTTTACCCTGTTTGCAATTTGATCTCTGCAGTGGCTCACACGGCAGGAGGCAGCTAAGTTTTCATTAAGGCTAAAGAGCCCGTTGCTTCTCGCAGACAGTGATGAAGCTGCAGTGAGCTCCCTCTCCTGCCTTCCGCCGATGTTCCTCGCAGGGCGGAATGAAGCTTGCAGGAAGAGATTAACAAACTGGTGGTAACTCTGCCATTGTTGTTCAGCCTGACAAGAGGTTCCTCAAAACTCAGCCGAGAGGGAATGAGCCAGACAAAAGGACTCCCTCTTGTTCATCAATCTTCTAGCCTTGCTCATCAAGACAGGTCACTTTCCCCTCAGACTTGGCTTCCCACAGTCTGGTTTTGCTTAAAAAGACTGTCCTAGGGATCACTTGCCTTCTTCCCAAAGGCTTGATGGTTTTCCTCAGGGACAGGGTGAGCAAAATGTCAAACAGCTGCCACAGATGTTCTCACTCTGTCCCATCACTGGGGCCCCTCAGGGAACCAGATTTCCCTGATGCCTGTCAGGTCTTCACCTTGATGTAGTTGCCTTTTGTTTGAGGCTCTGTGCTCCCAATTTGGACATCAAGATCAAATCTTTCCATGATCCCACCCAAACATTTTACAATGAAGATGAGAACACTCATGTAGTTGTATAGCACACAACAACAACAACAACATCTAATATTGCTTGAATATTCCCCTTCCCCTTCTAGGATCAAACATTCTCTCAACATCCTATATATACTTACCAGCCTTGTGCTGTATTAAAAGCAAAGGCCTTAGTTGTTCCTTGCATAGAAGCATTCCAGAAAGACGTCCTTTGCCTAGAATACATTTTCTGCAAACAACGTTGAGGTTTTAGTCCAATCCAGTGCTATACCAAATGTTGTGAAATACGTTATGGACCGTTTAGATTGGGGGGTGGGGGTGGAACTTGTTGGTTATGAATTGAGTCAACACAAGTTCACCCATCACCGTCACAAAGTACTTAGTGATTGTGTCCAAATAAATCACTTGTTTCATTTATTAATCATTTCCTTGGAAACGCCACCAAGGCATTTCACAATACAGTGGAACCTTGGGTTGTGAACGTGATCCATGCAGGAGGCACATTCGCAACCCGCAGCGTTTGCAACCCACAGCACCGCGTCTGTGCATGCGCGGGTCGCAATTCGGTGCTTCTGTGCATGTGCAAAGCGTGATTTTGTGGTTCTGCACATGCATGAGTGCTGAAACCTGGAAGTAACCCGTTCTAGTACTTCCAGGTTTGGCATGGTGCGCAACCCGAAATTGCGTAACCTGAAGCGTCTGTAATGCAAGGTACCGCTGTACAATAAAAACATATGTGAAAAACAGTAAGTATGAAACAAATTCAGAACGATTCCATATATAGAAACAGTTCAATCAAATACATACATAAACACACACACCCAACACAGAAAGCAGCTGGGATAAAAATCCACCTAGAAGTCTTGTTGAAATAGGAAAGTCATTGGCAATTGCAGAGAGGGAAATGGTGGCATCGCTTGTCTGATATGTAATGGGGGAGATTTCAAAAGGGTAGGTGCCACCCACTAAAGGCCCAATTCCAACATGGTGTGGAATGGACTTTGTGATAAAATGGTATCTGTAGCATTGTCTCCTAGAGTACAAAGTGGTTGATCAGCTATCTAAGAGATGAAAACATCTTTTAGGTATCTTGGTCCCAAGCTGTATTGTGCATTGTACACCAGTACCAACCCCAGTACATAGCCTAATAAAGGTACATGTATATTCACTAGGGCAGGGATCAGGAGCACTGACTCCTAGAAGCCAAACCCTTTTGGGAGCCCTCAATACTTGTTTGTGGGGGGTTGCCTCCTCCCAATGTTAAACAAAATTGTGCCAGGTCAGGGGAGCCAGGAACATGATGGCATTGAGACTGTACTGGGCAGGTTCTTCTCCTCCTGCCATGGAGGGGAAGGAAGGGGGAAGCAGAACCCACATGCTGGCGATGGCAGGAGAAGAAGGAGCTGCCAGTCACTCTAGCCACGCTGCTGCCACGTTCCTGCCTCCTCCGACCTGGCACAACGTCCTAGCACAACGTCATCACCCATGTGATATCACCCACACAATGTTACGCATGATGTCATGGGTGCAGCATTGAGCCCCACTCCCCATCTCACTTACAAGTCAGTGCCTCTTGCAGAGATGGGGAACCTGTGGTCCTCCAGGTCTTGTTGGACTCCAATTCTCATCAGCCCTAACTCTTCTTCTTTGATCACTCGTAGCCGAGTAAGATAGTCTTCCATAAACACGGTTTTAGCAATGAGTCCATAAGTGACTATGGAGGCCAATTCTAGATCCACACGTCCTTCCACAGTGGGGACATTGGTTTCCGGGCGGGAGTTGATCATGGTGTGTATTTGCCAAGCATGCCTTCCTCTCAGCACATTTCTCCCTTGTGTCCTGAGTTCAAGTGTCTTCAAAACCCATTGCACTTTTGTAGAAGAAGAAGAGTTTGGATTTGATATCCCACTTTATCACTACCCGAAGGAGTTTCAAAGCGGCTAACATTCTCCTTTCCCTCCCTCCCTCACAAAAAAACACTCTGTGAGGTGAGTGGGGCTGAGAGACTTCAGAGAGAAGTGTGACTAGCCCAAGGTCACCCAGCAGCTGCATGTGGAGGAGCGGAGACACGAACCCGGTTCACCAGATTATGAGTCTACCGCTCTTAACCACTACACCACACTGGCTGTTCTCCAACTGGAGCGCTTGCAGTCAAGTGTTTCCCAATTGTTGGTTTTTATACTACATTTTTTTTTAATTTGCCTTGAGACAGTCTTTAAACCTCTTTTGTTCACCACCATCATTACACTTTCATTTTAAAGTTCTGAATAGAATAATTGCTTTGGAAGACAATAATCAGGCATCCGCGCAATATGGCCAGCCCAATGAAGTTGATGTTGAAGAATCATTGCTTCAACACAGTGTTTCCAGTACACTGGTATTAGTTCTCCTGTCTTCCCAAGGGATGTGTAAAATTTTTAGACAACCAATGGCTAAAGATGATGGAGTGGGAGCCCAGCAACAACTGGAGGACCACAGGTTCCCCACTTCTTCACAAGAGTCCTACCTATCTCAGAATTGCACCATTTAGGCACCAATCCTATTCACTCTTATTAGGGATCAAGCCCTACTGAAGTCAGTGGGACTTAGCAAGTATGGATAGAATTGCACTGTGAGAAACCCTATAAAGTTTAAGAACTTCAGCTTAAATACACCTTCTAACCATGGAAATTTCAGCTTAAATCCGTGCACTAAATTAAATTTCAGCACTCATATGTGTGTGTATAATTTGCCTTTTGATATCCCAGTAATTCCAAATTTGGGGAGACTTTGCATTTAAATTCCAAATCTGCTCTCTTGGGCAGATTTAAAATGCCAGCAACACTCAATTCTAGGAGCCTTAGTTTGGTCAGAACTGAGTATACATTGGTACCTCAAGGTTAAGAACTTAATTCGTTCTAGAGGTCTGTTCTTAACCTGAAACTGTTCTTAACCTGAAGCACCACTTTAGGTAATGGGGCCTCCTGCTGCCGCTGCGCCACCACTGCGTGATTTCTGTTCTCATCCTGAAGCAAAGTTCTTAACCCGAGGTACTATTTCTGGTTAGCGGAGTCTGTAACCTGAAGCGTCTGTAACCTGAAGCGTATGTAACCCGAGGTACCACAGTATAACACATGCCATTTCATATAAAAGGAGACTCTGCACTGCCTTGACCGAAACCACTACAATGGTGTGGGTAAGGCAGTACTAAAACTACATATGTGCCCTATATTTCAGGCACATTTAAAGCACATGACTTCCTCCAGAGACTCCTGGGAAATGTAGTTGGCCCCTCTGGGCATGTTTAGCCTGGAGAAGAGGAGGTTAAGGGGTGATATGATAGCCATGTTCAAATATATAAAAGGATGTCATATAGAGGAGGGAGAAAGGTTGTTTTCTGCTGCTCCAGAGAAGCAGACACGGAGCAATGGATCCAAACTACAAGAAAGAAGATTCCACCTAAACATTAGGAAGAACTTCCTGACAGTAAGAGCTGTTCGACAGTGGAATTTGCTGCCAAGGAGTGTGGTGGAGTCACCTTCTTTGGAGGTCTTTAAGCAGAGGCTTGACAACCATATGTCAGGAGTGCTCTGATGGTGTTTCCTGCTTGGCAGGGGGTTGGACTCGATGGCCCTTGTGGTCTCTTCCAATTCTATGATTCATGGCACTACAATTTCCAGCACCCTTACCAAACTAGCTCAGTTTAGTTTTCACACTGAAAACAAACTCCTCGGCTCAGAGTGTGCCCCAAAGCGCACACACACTTTTTATTTGGATTAAATGCAAAGTCTTCAACTCCCTCTCCCCATATACTCACCCTAGCTCACTCATTCTGTGTGTGCCCTTTTAAAAAGTATTTTTGACTTCCTTTCTAAGAGTAATTCACAAGAAATGCATATATATATATGGGGGGAGAGAAAATGATGAATTGTTTATGACCAGATCATTTATTAATTCCTGTTTGGCTGAAATAATTCCTGCCGAGATGAAGGTAAAAACAAAATTAAAATTAATAATCCCTCTCCGCACACATAAAGGCTAGTCCTTGCCGCCGCCACCTCTCAGTCCTCAAGCACTATTTTTATCCCCCAATACGGTAAATGTCTTTCAACGTGAAAGCGAGGTTCTCCTCGGAAATCAATTTGAAAGCGTCCAGGAGAGGGTGGGCTGGGTGGAGGTGATGGAAGGGAGCGGGTAAGAGCGATTGCAACACGTAGTTTGATGGCCTGGGATGTATGATTTGGTTTGCCTTTGACTGCAGGATGCATGCGACGGGCTCAGCACGGCTGTAAACTGAAACCGGCCAAATGGCATTATAGCCCATCTGAATGTTCGCTGGGATATATCAGGCCTTGGTGACAGCTGTAACTTACTGAAATGGTCAATTGAGAGAGCCGGGCTTATCTAGTTACATGTAGGCTGATTCTACTTCGTCCAGCATTCATCCCTTAATATAACTTCCCAGCTTCAGTTAACTAGATTTTGGTGTGTAATTTTTTTTGAAAGAAAGAAAGAAAGAAAGAAAGAAAGAAAGAAAGAAAGAAAGAAAGAAAGAAAGAAATAGACTTCCTATTTATTCCCCTAAATGAAAATTCAGTGTCTCTACCCATGGACACACTTAAATAATTTGCAGTGAAATTCTATTTGAGTCTAGAAATTCCCATTAAGTTATTTGGGACTGACTCTGAGCTAAGTGTGTATTTGTGTATTGCAGGGGAAGACAACCTGTGGCCCTTCAGACATTGTTTGGACTGCAGCTTCCATCATCCTTGACTGTTGGCCATACTGGCTGGGGCTGATGGGATCTGGAGTCCGGTGGGATTTGATGGGATAGCTCAGTCAGTAGAGCATGAGACTCTTAATCTCAAGGTCATAGCTTCGAGCCCCGCATTGGGCTAGATGATTTTCATAGACCCTTCCAACTCTACAGTTCTATGAGATAAAGAAGACAACAGGTTAGCCATGCAGGCCTGTAGCCTGGGAATAAGCCCCATTGAACTCAGTAGGTACTAAAGGGTTAAGAGGTAACAAGTCGCTCTAATCACTGAGCAGCTGGAAGTCATTAAGCATCCAGGAATGTGAGTTAGTTTGTATAAATAGTCAGTTCACCCATGTGTTCCCCCCCTTGACCTGACTCGCAGACTCAGTTTGTGGCCATGGGCGTGTTTGCTGATATGAGTTAAGTTTAGAGTAAAGTTTTCTTTATGCCGGAGATAAAAGCATGTGTGCTTTATCGCCAGGGTTTTTCTTTTGTAAATAAAGTTTTTTTCCTGAGTTCCAAAGTGCTTGCTCCAGGATTCTTCATTGAAAGGTACTGACCCTCCTGCCTTCTTCAACCGCTGCACGAAATTCTCTGCTGAGATAAGATTTATGGCGTTGGAAGCGCACTGGACGTTTACTTAACATTAAACTAATTAAAGTTTAATGGACACTTCTGAGTAGCCACACAGAGGATTGCACTGTTGGCTTCATTACACAATCAAAATGCCCCACTAGAGGAGTAGCAAATCATTCAGGGAAAGGGGTGAAGGTCATAGCAGTGATTCCACATCCAACTTCCTGTATGCTGTGAAGGTCACATCCAACCTATACACGCGAAGCACATTTAATGCATATTTGAAGCACATGCTTCCCCCAAGAATCCTGGGAGCTGTAGTCTACCCCTCACAGAGCTATAATACCCAGCACCTGTAGCAAACTACAGTTCCCATGATTCTTTGCTTCTGTGAGCCGCATGGCTGTTGCATTCTGCATTAGCTGCAGCTTGTAGACCAGATATGTATGGTGTACCTATGGTGCGGAGGTGATCCAGGAACACCATCTCCTAGGGGCCAAGCCATTTGGAGGGGCCCTACATTTCAGGAGAGGAGCTGGGGGCCCCCAATGTCCAAAGGGGATGGAGGAGACCAAGGGTGGAGCTGAGTGCAGTGCAGCTTCAGTGAACAGTTTCTCCTTCTTCTCCTGCTGCCGCGGAAGGGAAGGAGCGGGGAAGCAGCCCCCAGCCGGTGGCGGCAGCAGCAGGAGGACAAGGAGCCGCCGGCCATTGAAGCCATGCTGCCACCACATTTGGCTCCACCCCCTGGCTCCTCCCAACATCCTGATGTCACACACATGATGTCGCCATCCCCCATTCTCCCTGGGAAGTTGCCACCTCTGATGTCATCCAAGATGTTGATTGCAAGCTCCTTGGGGCAGACATTTCCCCCCTCACTTTATACACTGCTATGTATGCCTACTGGTGTTGCAAATTACCACACCCTGTGAGCTATGTGCCCATCTAGGGCCATCTACCCCAGTGTGTGTGGTAAGCATAACCCAAGCTTTAATGTAAGCTCAACACAACGTAATAGAAGCCATGCTAGATCAAACCAAAGCCCTCTCTACTGCAATGTTGTGTTCTCCTAGTGGCCAACCAGGTGCCTTTGAGAAGCAAGGAGGACATTAGCATAATTAATTGCACCTCCTACCTGGCAAGGTCTTTTTTTTAATGTGCGGTTGCACACAAAATACAGTGTTTTTTAAAAGTGTGTATACTTGGAAAGCTGCTACAGTGGTACCTCGGGTTAAATACGCTTCAGGTTACAGACACTTCAGGTTTCATACGCTTCAGGTTACAGACTCCACTAACCCAGAAATAGCACCTCGATTTAAGAACTTTGCTTCAGGATGAGAACAGAAATCGTGTTCCGGAGGCGCGGTGGCAGTGGGAGGCCCCATTAGTTAAAGTGGCGCTTCAGGTTAAGAACGGTTTCAGGTTAAGAACAGACCTCCGGAACGAATTAAGTACTTAACCCGAGGCACCACTGTAATGTGCAGTTTTTTAAAAAGGGTAAAATTATACTTTGGCCTTGTCAAAGTGTTTATCAAGCACTTAAATGACAGGCAATGCAGAGACAACATGCACTCAATTTTTATAAGGGTACAATGCACTCAGTTTTTTAAAATGTTCTCAGAGCATATTGAAGCACCTTCTCCCTTTGGGCCAGAATCTCCTTTTCTTCATGGTCATCTTGGGGCAGTAATGCTGTGTCACATACACCCTCACAAGCCTAACACCCTGACAAGGTCACAATTTTTGCAGAGTCAGTTGGCAGAGCCACTTCTGTTCTTTCTCATGCTGGTATCATCCCTCCAAGAACCAGCACTAATGCCCTTAAACCATCCACTACATCTATCTCTTCCTACCCAGATCTTATTCCCTCTCCCCATTTTGGAATTCCTCCCCTTGATACCTCAGATGTAAGTATTGATTTCAAGAGAAATTACTAAATGAAGGCTTCCCTTGAATGGCTTCCAAAAACGCCGGCGACAAAGGCGTCTGGAGAGGTGCACAAATTCAGATGCTTAACATAAGCAGAAAACTTGGTACAAACTTACGTCACTGCCCAGGATCTGGCAGTTCTATGGAAAATGTGGATTAGATGATCATTTGGCAGGTTTACACGCTTTGTTTCTGATTTGGGACATCTGCTCTCAGTTGGAACATCTGAGAATTGACGGATTTATGCTGGCAGGTGGGTGGGCTGGTTGTTGATGCTGGCTTGCCTTGGATAACCTGTGATTAGCCTCTTTGGCTCACTAAGCGGCCAAGAATGGGACTTCTTGACAACTGTCTACAACTCCCACAAGGTTGGGGAACCTTTGTCATCACAAGGACTACATTGCCTAGTGGCCAACACTCTGGAGGCTGCAAACCAAAGGGTTGAGATGTAACGGAAGCGACTCTTATCATTGTATAATTCTCTGTGCACTGGCCACAAGAAGGTCAGAGGTTTTTACATGTTCCTTTCTCAATCCAGACAAGAGGCGTTGTTACATTACCATGATCCAAGAGCTGTTATTCCACAATCTAGCCAGACAGATGAACTGGAGGAGAATGTGGAGTCATTCCAGTAAGGGGTGTGGCCTGGAGAGAGTCATGGGGGCCATGCAGAGATGACTGAAGGGCAACATTTGGCCCTTGAGACTGAGATTCCCTGCTCCTGATCTTGTCAAAAGCAAGTCAATGTGGAGGAATAGCTTCAATGACCACGCCCAGCTTTGGAACATAGTGATGACAATTGTTAATTTTACTGCATTGAACAGAAATAATGCTGGTACCGTACAAAGGTTTTAGAACAACAGTGCCAGAACAGGATCTGTCTGGGGTTTAAGGATAAAAGTTGTTGTTATTGCTACTAAAAGGTAAAGGACCCCTGATAGTTAAGTCCAGTCACGAACGTCTCTGGGGTTGCGGCACTCATCTCACTTTACTGGCTGAGGGAGCCGACGTTTGTCCGCAGACAGTTTTTCCAGGTCATGTGGCCAGCATGACTAAGCCACTTCTGGTGAAACCAGAGCAGCACATGGAAACACCGTTTGCTTCCTGCCGGAGTGGTACCTATTTATCTACTTGCACTTTGACGTGCTTTCGAACTGCTAGATTGGCAGGAGCTGGGACCGAACAATGGGAGCTCACCCCATCATGGGGATTCAAACCGCTGACCTTCTGATTGGCAAACCCAAGGCTCAGTGGTTTATACTACAGCGCCACCGAATCCCATATTGCTACTAAAGGTAAAGGTAAAGGACCCCTGGATTGCTAAGTCCAGTCAAAGGCGACTATGGGATTGCAGCACTCATCTTGCTTTCAGGCCGAGGGAGACGGCGTTTGTCCACAGACAGCTTTCCAGGTCATGTGGCCAGCAGGACAAAACCACTACTGGTGCAACAGAACACCATGACGGAAGCCAGAGCACACAGAAAGATGTGGGTGGTGCTGTGGTCTAAACCACTGAGCCTCTTGGGCTTGCTGATCGGAAGGTTGGCAGTTCGAATCCGCACAATGGGGTGAGCTCCTGTTGCTCTGTCCCAGCTCCTGCCTACCTAGCAGTTCAAAAACACGCCAGTGCAAGTAGATAAATAGGTACCACTGTGGCGGGAAGGTAAACGGTGTTTCCGTGCGCTCTGGTTTCCGTCATGGTGTTCCGTAGCACCAGAAGCAGTTTAGTCCTGCTGGCCACATGACTCAGAAAGCTGTCTGTGGACAAACGCCGTCTCCCTTGGCCTGAAAGCGAGATGAGCGCCGCAACCCCAGAGTCGCCTTTGACTGGACTTAACCATCCAGGGGTTCTTTACCTTACCTTTACCTTATTGCTACTAGCAGCATGATGTTATGGGTTTGGGGGGGCAGACCCCCATATCTCTTCATTAAGTGAAACTTGCTTTCACCTCTGGCCCTGCCCTACCACTAGGCAACTGGCCCTTGGAAGATTGCCCAGAGAAAATGCTTCCCTTGTGCTGAAGAAAAGGTTCCCCACTTAGCGAGAAACAGTTTGAAATGTACAAGGTGTGTAAGATTTACCGTACATCTGGTTTGTTGAGCGCCTGTTGTCTCATTCACTCTGTTCTCAAAGGTTTGCCCCAGCGAACGGTGTGCTTGCTGCTCCCGAGAACATGGGCAGAAGCGGCACAGTCGGCAGGGCGTTCTTCTTTGGGATGCAGCCAAGTGCTATCCCGCTTTGCGCTCCCGAAATCCCCTCCGTGTGCTGTCAGTCCTGCAGCGTCAGTGAGACCCAGAGCTGCAGGCGAATTGAGCCGAATCAGCGCTCCGCTTTGCTCTCTGTCCAAGAACAATCTGCATCTCAAACAGGCAGAATGTTGGCAAAGGCAGGTGGGAGCCACAACCTTCGCAGCGACCTTGCCTGGGGAAAAGGGGGTAGGAGAAAGGCCCCTGTACGTTGTGATGTAATCAGGAAAGACTTTTAAATTGATTTTTTTAATATATAAGATTGGCTAGTATTAGGAGGCGTACATAGGGGTGAAGGCAAGGCAATGGGCTGCTCACACTTTACATCCAAGAAGTGTACAGCTCGTGTTGCATCCGTGTACACAAAGAGCTGAAGAGCTGAGCCGTACACTCTTTCACACGCAACATTCAACAAATGAATGCAGTGTAAGAACATGAAAAGAGACTGCTGGATAGGGCAATTGGCCCCCCTTAGTTCAGCATCCTGTTGTCACAGTGTCCAACCGGACCAAGAGGGACGCGGGTGGCACTGTGGTCTAAACCACTGAGCCTCTTGGGCTAGCCGATCAGAAGGTTGGCGGTTTGAATCCCCGCGACGGAGTGAGCTCCCATTGCTCTGTCCCAGCTCCTGCCAACCTAGCAGTTCAAAAGCACGCCAGTGCAAGTAGATAACTAGGTACCACTCTGGTGGGAAGGTAAATGGTGTTTCCGTGCGCTCTGGCTTTCATCACAGTGTTCTAGTGCACCAGAAGCCATTTAGTCCTGCTGGCCACATGACTCAGAAAGCTGTCGGTGGACAAACACCGGCTCCCTCGGTCTGAAAGCGAGATGAGCGCCGCAACCCTATAGTCGCCTTTGACTTGACTTAACCATCCAGGGGTCCTTTATGTTTTTTACCTTACCAACCAGACCCCTGTGGGAAACCCTCCAAAGGAAGTTCTTAATTATTTATTCATTTATTCTTATTATGTAAGGAGCTCAAAGTGGCCTGCACGTGTCTCCTCCTGCCCATTTTATCCTCACAGCAACCCCAAATTTTCATGAAATCAATAAATAGAAAGTTGAGGTGGTTTTAAGCTGTTTTAGCATTTTAACTTCTGAATGTTTTAAAGTAGGGTTGTAATTTTTTCTTGATTTTCTTGCTTTATTTTGGGTTGTTTTGAGGATTGTTGTTGTTTCTTACAATCAAACAGCGTATAAATTTTACGAAACAAAATCCTCTTTTAAAGCTTTTCGTCGCTTTACTCTGCACTGCATGAAGAAGGATTTTCTTTCATCTGTCTTGAATCTTCCTGCATTCAATCTCATTGGATGTCCATAAATTACCGTATTTTTCACTCTATAAGACGCACCAGACCATAAGACGCACCTAGTTTTTGGAGGAGGAAAACAAGAAAAAAATATTCTGAATCCGAGAAGCCAGAACAGCAAGAGGGATCACTGTGCAGCAAAAGCAGCAATCCCTCTCACTTTTCTGGCTTCTGGGATAGCCGCACAGCCTGCATTTGCTCCATAAGACGCACACACATTTCCCCTTACTTTTTAGGAGGGAAAAAGTGAGCCTTATAGAGCAAAAAATACGGTATATTGTTGTGTCCGCCATATGCTGGACTCCAACTCTCATCAGCCCCAGCCAACACAGCCAATGGCTAGGGATGATGGGAACATCTGGATTTTGCCAAAGCATCCTTGACAAAGACCCCTCTTCTGCATTTAGTGGGCCTGATGGGGCAATAAGGTTGAATTTCAGTGTTTGAAGGGGATTTGGCAGGTACTGTTCTTGTTTTATTTAGTGCTAGCTTCTCTCTGCCTTGGAATTAAGAAATTGCCACACACACGCAAAATAAATATCCAGGGTGGGGGAATGAAAAGGGAGGGGGAAAGAAGAAGCAGTAGCAAGGCAAGAAAAAGCTGCTAATCTTCTCCCCGGAGACTGGGCCTGCTTCTGCATTGTCCATATGTCCTTCACTTTCTGAAGGCTCAGAACTGCATTGCAGTAGCGTAAGAATTCTTCAACTGTATTCAGTCTCAGTTCATGGGTTGGGGCTGTACCAACAAGGCAAGAAATATAAAGCCAGGGAAAAGGAGATTGCAAGAAGAGACATAGGTTGTTCCCCCAGGACAAGGGGCAGGGATATCTTTTTCTTGCTCCCACCAGGAAGTTCCTGTTCTCTCCAACTGTACCAATTTATCAGATAGAGGATCTGTTTCGCACGACCTGTCATAGGGCTTAGGATTGATCCATGCTTCGATTCTACCCCAGATCCCACACCTCCACTGGTTAACATGAATACAGGAGAGGTAGAGAGGAACAGTGGATGGAAGAGGGTGCTTAATCCCTCTCTCCCTTTTCAGTTCTCCTTGCAGTCCTCTACTTGAATGCCTCCTATGTACTGAGTTGAATAGGATCCAAAATGCAGCAGTCTGATTGGTCCTAGAACAATAGGGTTCAGAATGCAGCAGTCTCATTGGTCCTAGAACAATGCAGCAGTCTGATTGGTCTGCAGGAGCCACCCAATCCAGCTCCAGGTGGAAGTGAATCCACAACCTGATTGGCCTACAGGAGAATTCCAGAATTAGCCAATCACGTGCAGCCCATTGTGTAAATAATGTATATAAAGCAGATATTCTGGGGGAACTTCCATTCCTCCACACCACTATGAGCTGAATAAAGAGCATGAAATCCACTCTCGACTCCGAGTATATTTCACCTCCTCTCTTCCAAAGCTGTGTCTGGCCCAGATAAAGAACCATAAAAAGGGAGATCAAGAGGGGTCTCCAAGTTGCCCATCAACCCTAAGCTGCCAGGTCACAGGGATCTTCTTGTTGATTGGGGAGATACATTGCATTATTATTTTTTTGAAACGGTTGTAATTTTATAAATATTTGCATTTGTACAAAAAAAACGAGTGCGTGCAAATTTTATGCAGATTTGTATCTGCTTTTGTTCACTTCTTCAGTGGTGCGTTTCCTCTTTTGGGGTAGTGTGTGTAAGTGGCCTCCTTCGTGCAGTGGCGTGAGCAGCAGGGCAGGAGAGCAGCCTTGTTCCTGCCGTCACTGTTACCGCTGGTGCTGAAGAGTCATGGGATATGCTACATAATAGAGGACCAGGAAACAAGGGCCCTGGAGACTCTCACATAGTTTTTCCCTAGGACCAAAGAGCAGAGAGAAGGAAAGAACTCTGAGCTCCATTCTTCCCTCTCTGTGTGACTGCCAGAATGCCATTGCAGCTGCTTTTGCTGCCATTTCTGGCCAAACCAGAAAGTAGAGTTTTAAAAGGGAAGGTGGACTAGAATTAGAGATTGGGGAAACCGGGTGGCTGAGATAGAAGGCATAGGCCATTTTTAAGGTTAGGTAGAGAAGAATTCAAGGGACCCAGGTGGCGCAGTGGGTTAAACCACAGAACCTAGGGCTTGCCGATCAGAAGGCCAGCGTTTTGAATCCCCACGACGGGGTGAGCTCCCATTGCTCGGTCCCTGCTCATGCCAACCTAGCAGTTCAAAAGCACGTCAAAGTGCAAGTAGATAAATAGGAACCGCTCCGGCGAGGAGGTAAACAGCATTTCCGTGTGCTGCTCTGGTTCGTCAGAAGTGGCTTAGTCATGCTGGCCACATGACCTGGAAGCTGTACGCCGGCTCCCTTGGCCAATAAAGCGAGATGAGCGCCGCAACCCCGGAGCTGGCCACGACTGGACCTAATGGTCAGGGGTCCCTTTATCTTTACCTTTAGAGAAGAATTCAGTCGCTCATACAGCTCACAATCTTGGCAACCAGTCTCACAAGCCCCGTAAAATTTGTTTCCAAGCAAGAGCCCATCAAGTTTCCACTAATTACTATATCAGCAGTCACCAAGTTGTGTTGGCTGGAATTGTTGAAGTTGTGGTCCTAAACGTCTGGAGGGGACCTGGATGGCAAAGGCTGAATTTTATCACCATGGGAGAAGTTGATGATTATGCCCCCCGCCAACCTTTTCCTCCTTCTATTTCCTCCAGATCATGAGCCATGTATCTGAAAGTATGCAGAAATCTCTGCTCTTCTGTCTGTTTTCCAGCCTGGTTCTAAGAGCCACCATTACTTGGGAAAAGACCCTCCTTTTGCTGTAAGATTTGCAAACCACTGGTACTTTCAAGGAAGGTCTCTAGCTGATTCAAGGATGCCAGGTGTATTCCATGCAAGAAACGCAGGCTCCTTAACATGCCTTTCTGGAAGCCCATCCTTGATGAACAGGGGCAGTCAGGGACAAAACGTGGTTGACAAATCTGTTGACTCTGCATTGCCCAGAATAGAATCAACCCTTCCCCACCTTTCCCTTCCCTTCTTCCACAGTGCTGAGAGACAAGAAATGGGAGCAAAAGATGGGTTTTATCGCTAAAGTCAGCGGATGTGCCCATAAAGATCTGTTGAGTAAGAAGGTGCTATTTTTGCAGTCACTTTCTGACTTTGACCACACTTCACTGTAAAAGGATTCGGCAGCACCGTAAACAAAGAGCAGGGAGTATATGGAGTTGAGGATGAAGTAAACAAATTGGCTCAAGTCTTTAGCTGGCCTTGCCACTGTACATCAGACCATAGGAAGCTGCCAGTCTTACCTAGGGCCATTCCTGGGGCATTCTGCAAGAGGATGCTGTATCACTGAACAATGAAGGTAAAGGATCCCTGGATGGTTAAGTCCAGTCAAAGGCGACTATGGGGTGTGGCGCTCATCTCACTTTCAGGTCAAGGGAGCCAGCGTTTGTCCACAGACAGCTTTCTGGGTCATGTGGCCAGCATGACTAAACCACTTCTGGCACAACGGAACACTGTGACGGAAGCCGAAATGCACAGAAACACCATTTACCTTCCCACCACAGCAGTACCTATTTATCTACTTGCACTGGCCTGCTTTTGAACTGCTAGGTTGGCAGGAGCTGGGACAGAGCAACGGGAGCTCACTCCATTGCGGGGATTCGAACCACTGACCTTCCGATCAGCAAGCCCAAGAGGCTCAGTAGTTTACACCACAGCACCACCCTCATCCCTGTCATTGAACTATGGCCCTTACAATAGTAGGAGTGAACTGAAATTTCTCAGATGACCCTTTTCTGAGAAAATATATGAGATAGTTCCTTTTTCTCATCCCATAATAATAATAATAATAATAATAATAATAATAATAATAATAATTTATTTATAGCCCGCCCGCCCTCCCCAGCCGAAGCCAGGCTCAGAGCGGCTAACAACAATAAAAGTAGCACAATTTACATAAAATCATAATCAATTAATTGAAATGCATTCTAAAATCAACTCATTCTAAAATCAATTCAAAATCAAATTAATGGCAACCATTGGGCTAGAGTTCTATGAGGAATACCGAATGAGGGGGTCAGACTGTGCCTTGGCCAAAGGCCTGGTGGAACAGCTCTGTCTTGCAGGCCCTGCGGAAAGATGTCAAGTCCCACAGAGCCGTAGTCTCTTGTGGCAGTGTTCCACCAGATCTGGGCCACGGCCAAAAAAGCCCTGGCTCTGGTTGAGGCCAGCCTAACCTCCCTGTGGCCCGGGATCTCCAAGATGTTTTTATTTGAAGACTGTAAGGTCCTCCATGGGACATACCAGGAGAGGAGACCACTTTGCAGAATTTTCTATTAAAAAAATTATACCATTTAATCTATTCTATTTTATGGTGGCCACAGTCTGTCCCCCCAACCCAGGATTGACACTTTCTCTAGAACATTGTGGAGGAAGCAGAATGGTGGCTGATCATACTGACAACACTGTAGTTGCAAATTGCGGTAATAGCAAAAGGAAGAAAAGGAGGCAGGCAGGCAGGCAGGCAGGCAGGAAGAAAGGAAGGAAGGGAAGCTATGCTATTGATGCTACTAATTGTGTCTAGGGATAAATGAATCTGTCAATTTCACTTTTCCCATTTTTACAACCTTTAATTCAGTTCTCCACATTCCTGCATCAATCTGTAATTTTGTTATATTTAAGAAAAATCCTCATAGAAATTGAGCAACATTTCATTGCAAAGTTCTCTCAATAAATGCATTTTGCAAGGAAAAAAATGCAAACTGCTGCAGAAATTTGGAGATAGGAAAAATGTAAAACTAACAAAACTGAAATTGACAGATCCTTCCATCCCTAGATACTGATCCCTACTCTGTGGAGATCATCCTGAAAGCATTGCCGCATAGGCAGGCATTGTATGAGAACCTGCCTCCTTCTTTTTAAATATCTATATTTATCTCTCTCAGTCAAGTTGCATTTACCTCCCAAGCAGGGAAAAGATGAACCCAGTAATTTTATGATTAAAGCCAATATTCTGGGGTTGGCTCCCACTTAATGGTGCAAAGAATTTATTGCCCAGAATGTTTGGCAAGCAATGGGAGTTGCAGCCTCTCCATGCGAGGTTTATTTTTCAGATTTGCAGAAGGCAAGCCAAGGAAATGAATGGTTTTGGGAACTGTGAAATAATCCATAAAGCAGGCTGCTTTCGCCTCATCTTTGTTTGGGGTGTTTCATTCATTTCTCTCTGGCTTTGTGCAGGCCAGGGTGATAAATGGAATATCCTGGAGCCGTACAAATTGGCATTATTTATGGGGAGCGGTAAAAGACCATCTAGCTTCCAACCATGCAATTTTGGGTAGCAGGTCAGATGCTGACATTTAAAAAAGGAAATCCTGATAAATGTTGAACATTGGTACTCCACCCCCAATAATTGGAAGGAGGGGGAAATCCCAGAACATGTGTTGCTTCCTCATCAACTAATACACAAGCATCTATGAGCATCACCTACAAGCGTCCTTTGGTAATGTCATTTCAATTGAATAAAGAGAGGGGATCTGGCTGAATATAGCCCAGTCGCTGGTGCAATTAGACTTGCACAAAGCAGCCTCTAATTTTGATATTTGCTGAAGTGCTAGTCATATTTGATCAGGTCTTTATTTGTTTAAACATTTGTTTACTTATTTTATTTGCATTTTTATTGCCACCCTTTATCCAAAGATCACAGGGTGGTTGTCAGGGAACTGCCATCAGGGCCGGAGGGAGAGAGCGGGCTCCAGAGGGACTCCAGAGAGCGCCCCGGGATGGGGAGAGGCAGCCCATCTTCTGGGGAAGGGAATCAGCGTAGCACCAGTGGAGAAGGGGGGCAGATGGGGGAATCGGCGAGGCGGTCCCATGACTCCTTGCCGGGGACCAGCGGGGAGAGTAAGGGTCCTCCGCTGCCCACACCCTCCTGGCGCAGAAGGCTTCCGTGCAGGGAGAGTAGGCGGAGACTAGGCGCCAAAGAGCTTCTTTGTTGGAAGAAGTTCAAGAAACGCCCACTAACAGATTCTGCCAGTGATTGAGACAGCCACGGGCGAGTGGCTGTCCGGACAGAAAAGGTTCACTCAGGCAACCCAGCCAGGTGTGGCGCCGGTTTACGCACGAGCAACCCCTAGAACCATTACAGTGGTTTACAACGTATTTCATATGAGTATTTCTATCTCCTGCTTCTCCTGTTCAGGGTTCTTTATCTTTAAACCAGGCTTGGATTGGGCATCCTTTTGAAACAAGCAGGGGTGGTGAATCTCAAGCCCAGGAGCTGAATCTGGCCCTTCAGTCCTCACTATCTGGCCCTTGGGGGGTACCAAAGTATCCATTGGGCCATCACAAGGTGTTATGCTTCTGCAATGGGACTTCCCCCCTTCTCCTCTCCTTGCCCCTGCCATATGCCCCCTAAATATGTTATGGTGGTTCCTCTAACCCCTGGAGCAGATTTGGAGTGGGAGCAGGGTGAATGGAGGGAGAGAAGTGGAGGAAGACCCATTGTACAAGCTGAAATCCTTGTGGTGACAGGATGGTTACTTAGAGCTGCTTTGGGTGCAACCCAGTATTGACCCAGAGAAAATATTACAAGCTATAAATGGACCCAAAGCAGGCCTTTATTTTCTTCCCACTCCTGAAGAATGTTTGGCAGCTCACATGACCACACAAATCTTTGGAGGGGAAACGGTTTGAGTTTGGGACAAATCTGCAAAGGAAATCAAGTGGGAAATGTGTTTGTGAATCTTCACAGGCCTCCCCTTTTCCTTCATAAAAGCAGTTTGAAAATGTCTGAAGTTTCAAAAGAGACTTTTGCATTCTGAATTTTCGCAGCACTTTGAAATGCTCTGAAATGTGAGGCTACTGCGGGTCTGAACATGGCACTAAATATCTGTTCCGTCAAATGAAAGCTAATTTTGATTATTTTTGGAAATTGAAATCCCCTACCCTTCAGAACATATATATAATAGGACGGCTTGCAAATATAACATAACCAATAATATCCCTTGCCGAAACGTAATGTCACCCATTCCACCAATCTCCCATCATGCTTTACCTGCAAGCCGCCAGCCCTGGTGAAATCCTGCTAGATTAATCATTCATAAACTCAACAAATACCTTCTGATCCCATTAGCAGACAGACCGTCAGCTTCCCCCTGTTAATCTACCTCTGTCTGAGGTGCAGCTATTAACCCCTTTTAATCAACCATTATTCCACTCAGAGTCCTTGCCCATCTCAGTTATCACAAGAAGGTACTGTTCTGACATGAGATCAAATTAAGATTACAGAAAACTTGTTGAGATGAAAAGCGCTGTGCATCTGTAATTGAATTATAGCCTAATTAAAAGAAAGGAAGAAAGAGCCCCACTCCTGAGACATCCTCAGCAAGCTGTTCTTCTGCAAGTGCCGTCCCTTCCGTCTTTGCTGAGGTTTCACTGCAGAAGTTTGTCAAGCTAAACTCAACCAGGCAGGTGTCATCATCGCCTACTTTAATAAGCTCACTTTGCGACACACCGTGCTTTTTCCTGGGCCTGCCTTTGTACCCATGACAGAGGCCAAAATCAAATTGTTTCCTAAGATGTCAGGGAGGCAGAGAGACTTAATATACTTACCAGTTTGTGGCATTCCACTTAAAGCCATATTGCTCCTCTAGGCTGGGTTTGCCAGCCTGAGTTGCATCTTCAAGTCTCTTTCTTTCAGGTTGAGTCTAACATTTCCAACTCCAGGTTTCTGGGCATTTCATCTACAAATAATGTAGCTCAGTGGTAGAGCATATGCTTTCGATGTAGATGGTGCCAGGTGAAACTGCAACATCGCCAGGCAAGGCAGGAGGAGGCATTCCAAGAACATCTGGAGGGTACCACATTCGCTATCACTGCTAAACCATGTTTTGGATTAACCACTGTTTTAGGTTTGGCCATATATAATGAAAAACTATGGGCAATTGGGAAAGAAGTGGAGACTTCTAATCACCTCTTTGCACTTCTGCTCAGAGGGAAGAGGGGGAAGACAGAATGCATGAACCAAAGATCATTGGGTGACAATAATCAAGTCACTACGGTTTATCTGCCATTATTCTGCATTTGTAAAGTAAAAAAAAAATATAGTGATCAACCACACAGAGCTCTTGTGGAGGCAAACACTTTGCAAATTAAAAGTGCTATGTGAATGATCCACAGTAATGCTGTTTCCATAAGAGTGTAAGCTTGTTATCTCGTGCTATTAATTGAAAAATCAATCAAAAATGATAAATTGCAATCCCGTTCAACTTTGGCAATAAAAGCATTAATCAAACAGCAGAGCTGGTCTGTGCAGTCCAGGCAATGCAACCAGTCACTTTCTCAGTTTTGCTTCTCAGTGAGTTCATTTTAACGTGCGCTGCTGTTCAGATCACCAGCACAGACTATGCATAGTCTACCACCTATGTTTTCTGGGGCTAAACTAGACGTGGCATATAATGCATCTTTGCATTTGATGTGCGTATGCTGTAAGGTGCAAATACCAGTTTTGAAGGGGTATTCAGCAGGTAATGGAAGGGTTAAGCTCCCCCCCCCCCCCCGCGTGCCACTACAGCCTGCTGCAATTGTGATAATGATCTCTCCTCCTCACCAATGAATGCTATTCACATTTCTTTAAGACAGCAGCTTGGACCCTAACTGCACAGATGCATTTAACATGGTATCTAGTCTGCCCCTAGTTAAAACGAGGATATCAAAAGGTCAAACGATGCACTGGGTTTAAATAACAGACAGAATACACAACATCAGAAATCTCAGTCTCAATGCAGCACCTCCCTACATACACAGTTAGGTGTGCACAGTGCTCTTGCCAGCATTACTCTTCACCCATGGGAGTGCCTCTGAGGGGGGCAGTCAATGATAAAGGACTCCATGTACAAATCAGGGTGCATGGCAAGGAAAGAAGAGGCTGTTAAAGGGGACTGGATTGCCCCCTAGTAAAGAACATTGGTGCTGAAAGACCTACATTGGCTCCCAGTATGTTTCCGTGTTAGTGTTTACCTTTAAAGTCCTAAAGGGCCTCGTCCCTGTATACCTGAAGGAGCATCTCCACCCTCACTGTTCAGCCCGGACACTGAGGTCCAGCTCTGAGGGCCTTCTGGCAGTTCCCTCCCTGTGAGAAGTGAAGATACAGGGAACCAGACAGAGGGCCTTCTCGGTAATGGCACCCACTCTGTGGAACACCCTCCCATCAGATGTCAAGGAGGTAAGTGACTATACAACCTTTAGAAGACATCTGAAGGCAGCCCTGTATCGGGAAATTTCTTAAATGTTTAATGTTTTATTGTGTTTTTATACATGCTGGGAGCTGCCCAGAGTGGCTGGGGCAACTCAGTCAGATGGGTGGGGTGCAAATAGTAAAATTATTATGGTTATTATTACTGCTCTTACACCTACACCACTCTGGAAAACATTCAGGGGTCATGCTTTGCTGTACGTTCAGGAAACAGTAGATTCCAAAGTTATAGGTGACAAAATATTCTTTGACATTTAGCATATGGCTGAAAGCCAGGAAAAAAATGTTCCAAATATTTTTGCATCCTCCCCCCCCCCATGCATCTATTCTGACCTAATGGGTACTTTTCTAGAGCTGGCCTTTGACAGCTGCAGACTTCTCAACTGATCCTTAGTCAATGCAGATTCAATCAATCAGCACATTCGACAAGTCAAGGTGGAGATGCCAGGATTGGTTTAGTTCTTCAACAAACAAACACGCTCAAACACTCCCTGACTAAGTATTATTTTAAGGCAACAGCAAAGTGATTTTTACAATCAAGCATGGACATTTAAAGCAGGGATTTGCTATCCAGTGAGCTGATATTAGGAAACCCAAATTTTATGCGCTAGCAGAGCCTACTGAAACAGATATCAGTTGGCGGACAAACAATGTGTGCTTCATAATTTGTACATAGAGTTGAGATTGAATTTCTGTTTCAGAGGCGTAAAATTCTACACATTTATAGTGCAATTCAGAGAGGAGAAGTGTGCACTGATCTCAAGACTGGACCCTGGTTCTGTGTTTTAGAAAATAAGCTGCCTTGATCCAAAGCACTGCTTAATTTAACCCTGAGTTCACTTTTGAAAAGGGAAAAAAGAAAAACAAGGTTTATGACTTTTAATCCAAAACTGGATGAAATTTGCAGACATATAGGTTCCTCTAGAGTGGATAAAGTGTGATAAATTACATGCAAATAGGTCCAGGAATCTTTGGGATGAACACTTTTAAAGCTTAAATCAGAAGAAGAAGAAAGAAGAAGGGAAGGAAGGAAATGTCTAAAACTTTTTGGGAAAAGTTGGTGAAATTTGCAGGCTTGATAGAGCATTCTGGGGGATGAATTCTGCCAAATTTTAGAACAATAGCTGCCTGATTTCTTGCCAGGGCAGCATTTACTGTTCTGGCCGGGTTTTAAAAAAAGAGAAAAGAAATACTTAAATCTGTCCTAGTATTTTGTGGGCAACAGGACTGAAAATAGTTAACATGAGAGCAATGTCCCTAGATAAGAAGCCTACCAAAATTCAGTCAACTAGATTTAACGGGGAACCACTGCAGAAAAGGTGTGTTCTTGTGTTGCCACCCTCTGGACTTCTCATCTGGGGTGAATGAAGGCTAACCGACACCCGGGACGGGGCAAATGGCCGGCTGCGCATGCGTAGCACCGCTACGTACAATGCATGCACGCTGTTACTATGTACGACATGCGTGTGACATCGCTACATAGGGTGCATGTGCGGCATCGTTACGTACAATGCATGCACCGTACATAGCGACGCCGCACATGCACCATACATAGCGGTTTGCCGCTGGCACCACTCGAGTGCCGTACGGACGATGGCGGGATCCTCTGCTCGTGGCTTTAGCGGCGGGATCCCACTGCCATCCGTACGGCACTCGAGCGGTGCTGGAGCGACCCCACACATGCGTTCTACATAGCTGTTTGCTGCCCGCGCCGCTTGGGTGCCATACGGACGATGGCAGAATCCTCTGATTGGGGCTGCTGCTGTGAATGGAGGAGGCTCCACACACTGCAGCAGCTGTGTGATGGCTGCTCGTGCCACTGCATCCAGGGGCAGAGGGAGGAGCACCCCGCGGGGTGCCTTTTTGTCACCCCCCCCCGACATGGCACTCGGGTCGGACCACCCCCCTTGCTATGCCACTGCCTCGCATGGAGGTAGAACACAAAGAGGGGCCTCTGACGATGATCACAGGGTCTGGGTTGGTTCATATGTGGAGAGGCAGTCCTTGAGGTGTTGTAGTCCTGAGCAATTTAAGGCTTTATAGGTCAAAACCAGGTCGAAACTTGGAAAGTTAATTTAAGTTCCCTTGATGCCCCTTTTCAGGAACAAGGTCCTTTCAAGGTGGCTCACAATCAAAAAGGATAACAAAATACAATGAAACGACAACATACCAATCCAATAATTAAAACGGCATGCAAATTAGACATTTTAAAAAATCTAAGTGCTAACACAGCAGCATGAGAACAAAAATGGCATATATCATACTCGCAGCCAGCCTGCATCTTAAGATTCCATTGCACCAAAAGCAATGAAAGCAAGCTGAAAGCCACCCCAACTATCCAGGGGGAAAGGGGGGGAGGAAAGGGGGTCCTATAAATGAAATTAAGGGTGAAGTCAATCATATGTCTCATGAGATGGAGTTCCATAGGTGAGGAGCCACTGCTGAAAAGGCTCTGTCTTATATTCCTGGCAGCCTGGTTGTACTAGTAGCAGGTCTACAAGGAGACCCTCTGTGGTTGATTTGAGGGCTCAGATAAGTTCCTGTGGGAGCAAGGAGTTCATCAAGTAACTTTTCCCAAACAATTTGGAGCTTTGAAGGTCAAAACCAAAACAGTACTTTGAACTCAGAAGCAAAGAAGCAGCCAGTACAACAAATATGATATAATGGGAAGAAAGGGGGCAGTTCAGGTACCCAGTCTGAATACTTGAAAGGACATAGAAGCTACACACTCCTGATTACGTGTGCCAGATACACCCACCCTTCCTTGCCACTTTACTGCTGATCTTTCCACGATGGACAGAAGAATCCCCTTGCATTCGGCGGAATCATACCCACACCATAAACTGAAAGCATTCATATGCAGTGCTCCCCTCCCCCCCAAAAAAGATCCTGGAAACTGTAGTTTGTTGAGAGTGCAAAGGGGGCTGATGATAGATTGGGCAAGAGACATGGGACATAATGTTTGAAGATTGGGAAAGGCTATGGAGGAAAGGGGTCAAGTTCACTGCATGTACGGTGTTAAAGGAAAATATTATGGAAATGATGTATAGATGGTACTTAACCCCTGTTAAACTAGCAAAGATTTATCACAAGAGTGATAATCTATGTTGGAAATGTAAAGAAAAAGAAGGTACCTTTTATCATATGTGGTGGACCTGCCCCAAGGTGAAAGACTTCTAGGAGAAGATTTACAATGAATTGAAAAAAATGTTGAAATATACATTTATTAAGAAACCAGAGGCCTTTCTTCTTGGAATAACAGGTTTGGAATTGCCCAAGAAAGATGTTAGATTGTTTTTGTATGCCACAATTGCTGTTAGGATTTTGCTGGCTAAAAACTGGAAAACACAAGAAGTGCCAACAGTGGAAGAATGGCAGATAAAGATGATGGACTTTTGGGAGCTAGCCGACTTGACCGGAAGAGTCCATGACCAGAAGGAGGAGGAGTACCAGGAGGAATGGATGAAATTTAAAGACTATTTAGCTAAATATGCTAAGATAATTTAAATAGAAATACTTGCAAGTACCAGGTTGGCCTAGGATTTAAATAAGCGATGCTATAGAATAATATATCTAAAGTTAAAATGAAAAGAAAGAAAGATGTTAACTGATTAAGTAAATTTTATGAGAAATTAGTTTTGCGAAACTGTTACAATGATATATATAGAAACACTGCCACAGGGATTCAAGGAAGTCACCTAACAATGTTAATAAAAGTGGAACTATTATAGTTAGGATTTATGTTTGTTTGTTTGTTTTTGGATGTTTGTTATAAATTTGGAAAATCAATAAAAAAAATGGGGGGAGAGAGAGTGCAAAGGGGGCTTTCAAACAGCCCTGAACTGTGCTTGGGCTGTGCACATCTCTTCCCAGCAGGGAGAAATGTGTGCAACGACATCGTGAGTGGGATGGAACCCTTTGCTCACCTCAGGGAGTGTGCTGGTGACACCCCTGCAGGGTTGCTCTCTGGTGAATGGAGACAGTAGTTCTGCTGGTTGCAGGGGGCTCGCTTGGAATGCACTGGCAAAGCAGCAAACGCAAGATTGAAACCTCCACACGCCAGCCGATGAGTGAGGGGTTCAATACTGCTGGCTGTTGGGGTCTGCGTCACCCCCACGCTCCCTGCACTGGCAATGCAGATGGCACACTTTCTGCCCACCTGGTGGATCAGACTCCATATCAGATGGTGAGGCATGTGCATAGCCCTACTACAAACATTTAAGGGGTATATTTCGCTTCCCTTGAAAAATTGCCAAGAGTGAAGCTGCAACTTTTGGCACTGCAAAACGAAACTAGGGAGCGAGAGTGAGACACTCAGAGAGAGAGATGCAGTTTCCTTAGTGACCTTGAAGATTTCACTTCCTGTCCCTGCTACTCAGAGAGTGATGAACGCAACAACGAAAAAACCAAGGTGTCTCTCTTCTTATTTGCGTATATATTAATATTTGCATTCCTCCCAGTCATGCAAATGTATGCTAAATGCCAAAATACTAATATGCTTTATTTTGCTGTGCTTTTGGGTTGAGCTTGGGTTGGATTTAAGTTTATTATTATTATTATTATTCTCTACAACAGGGGTGGCTAAATTTTGTATTACTGTGGGGCACAATCTTTACTAGCCACACTGGTCACTATTCCTTACACATACCTGCCCTCCCTCCCAGTTAGGGTCCTAAGAAGGCCCGGAATATGAAATTAGATAATGCTTGTAATTAATTTTGTAAATTACATTGTCCTTAAGTTATTCCACCCCATTCATTTCAATGCAAAGGAAATACAATGCAAATGTAGGGACAGTAATCAATTATGTTTTATTTGCAAACTGAAATCAACAGCAACAGTCAATGCTGATCGTATTCACGAAATTGATTTTCGTCCTGGAGTAAGCGAACAATGGCAATTTCTACCTCCGTTTCTGTTTTTGTCAGAATTCTTCCTCATCCCTACTGGTCATTAAACCAAAACAAGTCGCACATGCCTTCCCCTCTCCCCTTGTACAACAATATCTATAATCAATTTGGAATTTTTTTCAAAGTAGCATCTCTACATTTGTCAAAACTAGTTCTACCTCACTTTTCCATCCCAGATGAAACCTTCACAGCAAGGCTGAGAATGTTTCCTTTTCGCTGAAACGAAAGGGGTTGAATAATGCAATGGCAACATAATTTACATAAATTACAAAATTAGCTATGTAGGTTATGTATTTGTGCCACAGTAGGCAGGGAGCCAAATGCTGTAGTTTTTGTTAGAAGGCGAAATGCAGCGGAAGAGAAACATTACTGCATGCAATGAGTATGGATCAGAACACAAAACAATTCCTTATTACACATCTATTCCAAGCTCACCTGTGGACAGCAGGCAAGTTTAGGCATCCAAACAGGTCTAGGGCACACATAACTCTGGTCTCCAACAAAGGAGAAAAACCTTCTAAATGTTGTGGGCTACAGCTCTCATTAGTGGCGAAGCTGCATGCTCTGGCACTGGGGATGGAGAGCATGCGGGGGCGTGGCTGGCGTGCATCCTGAGGGTGTGGCATGTTGCCCATGGGGGCGTGGCAGGCATCCCGGGATGTGGCGTGCCACCCGCGGGGGTGTGGCATGCATCCTGAGGGCCTGGCACGCTACCTGAAGGTGCGTGGTGCCTGGAACGGGGGGGGGGCGTGGAGCGTTTCTGGGGGCGCGGCCATGATGCTACCCCCCTCCCCAATAGTGCTGGGGTGGTGCGCTCCCTGCCCACCCCCTGTTCCTCCACCAGTGACTCTCTTTTCTAAAAAGTAAATAAAAATAATTTTTATGAATATTTTCCACACAACAACAAAAATAACAGTACACAAAACACAAAAACAAGCCTACAAAAAAACCAAATCCAGCTCTTACAAGTTAATAATATAAACACTAAAAAGAAAAACAAACATTGACTTCCACCAAACCCACAGCACCTCCTTTACCTTTCATTGTGTCTTCCTGTTTTCCTCATCATCTCTATCCTAGCATCTAGATATAAATCCCTCTTTCTTATCCTTTCACTTCACAAGGTTATTCCAGACTCAGCCAGATTTCTGTCATCGAACCTTGGCTTTTAAGTTAGGCACTCCCATTCCTTTTTCACTTCTCTTTTTGGTTTTTGTCTTATTATATCTGTCAATTTGGCCACCAGTGACTCTCCTCATCCCTTCCCATTGGCCAAGCAAGCTGGGTCGAAGCCCAACCAAACACCTGGAAGTCACCACTTGGGTGAACCCGACGCAGGTCATCTCTAAGTAGCTGAAGATACATTTCCAATATGTGCACAAATGAAAATCCACACACTTGACAAGGCGGCACAACAATTAAGGAAAGAAAAACCTCTGTTCCCTTCCTCCCAGCACAGCCTCCCTTCCTGTTGTATAAGAGCAGGCAAAATTGCAGGATGAAGGGGGCTATAACAGCTTGTCTTGGTGTGTAAATACTGCAGCTTTGGGGATTCCATTGGGTTAATTTAGGAGATACTTGAACTTTGCTTAAAGGGACCCATGTGTCACTAATTCCTTGGAGTCGGTGGGTGTATATGTAATTTGCACGTGCAAGTTCATTAGAATACAGGCAGTCAGCTAATTATGGCCAGAACCACTTGCTATAACTTTATGCGTTATGCATAAAATATTAACTAATGAGGCAATTCTTCGATCTAAGTTTAGACTCTAGAGCAACTGTTTTCTTGCCCCTGGAGTGCATTCAGTTCCAAGTTGAGAGGCCGCAGTCTTTTCAAATGCCCTGGTTTTGCAAACAACAATAACAACAACAACAGTATTTTTCAGGGTTTTCCGCAATCAAATTGCTGTCTGGGGTTGGCAGTAGGAGTGGGGGAGAAATTCTAAGGATTTGCTGATTTGATTATTTAAATGGGAATACAAGAAGGGGAGGTGTGAGGAGGTCAAAGAAACAAGCAAATGAGTTTTAAGTTATGAAAAATGGAATTGTTTTTAATTTTTCTTATTTTTTCTCTGCTTTTGTATGTTGTATTTTTATTTTTATTTTTTTATTTTATTATGTGTTCTTGTATTTATGTTTTTGTAAAACCTCAATAAATATTTCTTTAAAAAAAAAAAGGAGTGGGGGAGAAATTCAGTTCAGTTTGCATTTAAAGGAAAACCTATCAAATTCACACATTCCAAAACCATATGAGATACGGAAGAGTCCGGCTTTGAAATTCACATTTATCTTAATTTTGTGGTGCAGTAATCCAAACAAACAATGTTGCTGTTTTTTAAAAAAGTATTATATTAGGGGGAATTGTGCATAAAAATTTCTTTGGGGCATTTGTACCCCACTCTTCAGCCAAAAAGACTCCCAGAGTGGCTTACATACAATCAAGACCAGACAGGCCCCTACCTTCAGACTTACAGTCTATAAAGATATGGCACACAAGGGAAAAGGGACAGGGAGGGAAGAGGAAAACCAGAACTGCTGAGCTTCCATCAAAGCTGGTGACACGAGCCCAACTTCCTATCTCTCCCACAGAAGCCTTCTGAGAGAATGGCTGCCCCCAGGTGACAGTTGTGGGAATGGAGGCCTGACAGAGCTGGCCGGTCATAGCAGAGCCGATGGACTGGGCTCTGCTTCCCATCTCTCCATATTAATGAAAATAACATACAAACATGCATTAGGGGAATTGCTTGCAATGCACATACATTAGTGGGTTTTTTTAAAAAAAAAATCTGCATGCCATACAAAAATGCATTTATTAGAAGAAATTCACACTAAAATGCTGGTGAATTTTCATGAGGATGGTTTTCTTCTTTTTTAAAAAAAATCAAATTGCTGCAGAAATACAGTGTGTAATTTAAGGTTGTGACAGATTCTTCTGTTCCTAGTTGGCAGAATTTGGTACACTGCAAATCAGACGAAATAAAACCAGAAAGAGGCAGAGATACTGTCCGTGTCCACATCCTATCTGAGCAACGTCTCCTCAGACCAAATTAACAGGGTCATTCTACCCTACAGTAGGGCCGGCTCTGTTGTTAGGAGTATTTTATGTGAGGGAGTGGCTCAGGTAGTTTCAACTCTGACTGAACAGTGTGACTCTTCCCTTTTCAAACTGGAAGGGTAAGACTGCGTCTTTGTTTATTTTAAAAGACTATTGCTAAAAATAATGCCATTATACAAAAATAATTTCCTCTATACAGTGGTACCTCGGGTTACATACGCTTCAGGTTACAGACTCCGCTAACCCAGAAATAGTACCTCGGGTTAAGAACTTTGCTTCAGGATGAGAACAGAAATCATGCTCTGGCAGCGCGGCAGCAGCGGGAGGCCCCATTAGCTAAAGTGGTGCTTCAGGTTAAGAACAGTTTCAGGTTAAGAACGGACCTCCAGAATGAATTAAGTACTTAACCTGAGGTACCACTGTACATCTAAAGCATAGTATTAGTGACTATTACAAATAACATATAACAAACTTAGGGAAGTATCCAGGATTTACACTTGTGCAATGGAACGTTCTCCTCTTTCCTCCCTCTAGACCCACCCTGTAAACTCTCCAAATCCTCACTGAGGGGTTTAGGAAACCCCTAGAGCAGATTTAGGGAGCACACTTGTGTGGGGGAGATGGGGAAAGATCAATTGCACAAGGATAAATCCTTGCACTAACAGAGCAAGAGACTTGGCACAACTGTAGATACAAGCCGTAGAATTCAGGGAATATACATTTGTTATTTGCTGGGTAACCCTAGCTACTGTTATATGCAAAACGTGGGGTTATATCCGTGGAAAGGATATGTAAGGTTGAGCTTTATTTTATAATTTGAACTTCCAGCAATTAACATGCAAGTTCCATGTCTCAGTAAATTTGCTTGGTGCATGCCTGTCAATGTCACTTTTGTAGGAGGTAAATTCAATGGACAACGCTAAGTCCCAAACCTTCTTGTACCACTGCAATATTCCACTGGTTTATCTTATTTCCAATTATTTGCTATTACTACTCTGGGCACACTTATCATAGCTGTTCCAAATCATCCTTATTTATAGTATCTTTCAGATGACTTAGTATAGCATATCTTGGTGGTAAAGTTATATCCCTTCCCATAATTTCATTTATAACTTCCAACATCTCTTGCAAAAAGAAAAAGAATTTAGGACAAGTTCAGAATATATGTAAGATATCTGCCCCTTTATTTTTGCATCTCCAGCAGTTATTTTCTTGCAGATTGTAAATTTCCGTTAAACAGTTTGGTGCAAGATACCATCTATATATGATTTCACAGAAGTTTTATTTTCATGTTATTGGAATAGCATTTTTATTATGTTTTTTATACAGCCGTCTCCATTCATCTTTGGCAACTGAGCCATTTCTGAGTTTTGCCACTTAAGTTTAAAAATCTATGCTCAATAATAGTTTAAACCATCTGGACTAGCTCCCCTTATCTTGAGAGGAAGTTGTTATTTTTTCTGCTTCTGTTAGATCCCAGACAATGAGATATTTTTTGCAATAAGGATAATGCTACACTTTTACCTTGTAGATATTCTAGAGCTTGCATAATCCTCCCATTCATTTCATGGGAAACTTCCTGGTAAGGAAGAATAGTATTATTAAGTCATCCATTCTTAAATTGAGCAAAACCAACCATAGGTCGCTATGAGTTGCCTTGAGCAGGGAAAAGTGACTAACAAAATAAATAAATAAATAAATAAATAAATAAATAAATAAATAAATAAAGCAGCGTTAAACCGTGGTTTTTTCAGACAACTTATATTTTTCATTGTAAAAGAACAAAGTGATGGACAATAGGCCAGGAGACAGCTTGTTTTTCAATTTATACCATATAGACAATATGTGTTTAATATTTGTAATGGCTTTAGGGGTTGCTTGTGCGTAAGTTGCCGTCGCTCTGGGCTAGGTTGGCTGGTTAAACCATTTCTTGCTGGACAGCCATCCACTCCGTGGCTGTTCAGTCGCTGGCAGAATCCGCCAGTGGGCGTTTCTTAAACCTTTTCCAACATAAAAGTTGTTTGACGCCCAGTCTCCTCCTACTGTCCCTGCGCGGAAGTCTTCTGCGCAGGGAGGGCGTGGGTAGCGGAGGACCTGTGCTCTCCTCGCTGGTGTCCAGTGAAGAGTCCCGGAGCCTGCTCTCTGCTTCCCCCATTGGCCCCCTTCTATCCCTGGTGTTGCGCTGATTTTCTTCCCCAACAGGAGACCTGCCTCTCTCCCTGCTTGGCCCCTCTCCAGCATCGCTGTGGAGCCTCGCCTCCTCCTCTAGTTCCGATGGCAGTTCCCTGACAATATTGTTGCCCTACAATTTCATTCTAGCCAGCTCTTGCTTAGCAACAGTGTAGACAAGACTAAACAAGATGGGCCACTTGTCTGGCTCAGTATAAATCAGTTCCAATCCCAATCCCATGCAAAACTTTGATCCTAAATTCCAGCCATTAACAACAACAACAACAACAACAACAACAACAACAACAACAATTTATTATTTATACACCCTGCCCATCTAAGCTGGGTTTCCCCAGCCACTCTGGGCGGCTCCCAACAGAATTAAAAGCAGAACAACTTTCAGGGTTTTACTTTTTGAAATATGGCAACCTTCGCTGTTCCACACAGGGGCTTCAACAGTCCTCTGCAAAGTCACAAAGTCCTCCGTCTCATTCAGTAAGTGCCGTCAAATACTTCCAGGATGGAAGCCCTCTGCAATCCTTTAAGATATGCAGATAAATGGCTGCTGTTCTTGCTATTCTTCTTTGACAGATATTCATTTCAATATTTTTTTTCAATATGCTTCTCATAAGACATAAAAATCAATAGAACAAAGGGAACAATAAAGTTTCATTGCACAGTAATGAGGTAGACAGTGCCTATCGGTCACAAACCCTGAAAGCAGAACTCGCGGCTGAGGGGAGAAGAGTCCTTTTCACGACCTTTTTCTGGCAACATGTGCAAAAAAACTCAAAGGTTTTCCAGATTTGTGCACATCTTATATCTTTGCAGCGCTTTGCTGTGGCCGAATTTATTTCACCCCAGTTAGGTCCCTCACTGTACAAAATGTCTCTCCTCTCTCCTGCCCCACTGGGACACCAAATGGGAGTTTTTATCGTAAGGATGCTTTTGGGTGAGAGGGTATGGTTTGCATTGTGATCATGTTTGGGGAAGAAAGGTTAAACTCCCATGAAAATGGAAGTTTATCTCCCACACTACTGGGGCACCAATTGGAGCTTTATCTCCTAAGACTAATTACAGGCTGAGGTGCATGATTTGCTTTGGGATCATGGTTAGGGAGCGAAAGATTAAATTCCTGGCAAAAATTGGGGGTCCCTGCACCTATCACCACCACCACCACCACCATCATCTGACTTTTAGACTATCTCTGCTCATTTTAGTAGCAGCAACCATTTTTATTGGTTATTAAACAAATACAAGAACCATTAAACACTTATCCAGAATACATAACTGGTGATGAACAAAATATACAATTGCATCACTTTAAACATATTGAAAGATCTGCATATATATTCCGGCTGTTTGGCAATAATTCTCCACCCTGTCATCGTTATTATTATCATTATTATTATTATCACCATCATTTAATTGATCTATATAAAATGGTACCTCGGGTTACATATGCTTCAGGTTACATACGCTTCAGGTTACAGACTCCGCTAACCCAGAAATAGTACCTCGGGTTAAGAACTTTGCTTCAGGATGAGAACAGAAATCGTGCTCCAGCGGCGTGGCAGCAGAGGGAAGCCCCATTAGCTAAAGTGGTGCTTCAGGTTAAGAACAGTTTCAGGTTAAGAACGGACTTCCGGAACGAATTAAGTACGTAACCAGAGGTACCACTGTACTGCTTAATGCCAGATTAGGCTTCTAGGTGTTTTGCAAGTCTAAAAACCATTGGAACAAACATGAAATTATAAGCATCCATTATTGCAATAAAAATGCACAACGGAACAATCCCTCCTCACGAGACTGCCTCGCTGCAAAATGCCTGCTTATAGGCCTGAATTGATCCAAAGATCTCTGAAGGCCTAACAAATGCAATCTATCCCTCTCGAGTACGCAACCGGGAGAGGATGAAGGCCGGGATCTCATATCCTCAGCAATGCAAGGGTCATATTGAAAAGGACTTGGTTGTTGATGCAGCAGAGGGCACGTTAGCCCCTGCTCAAGTAGAGAATGCTTATCGAGCTCTCGCCTCTTTCAAAGCCACTCTCGAAATGGCTTTCTTATCTGGAAGGTAAGCAAAACAAGGCCAGGATGACTTCATTTCCCTTTCTGCATTCACATCTGCACTGAAGCTTTACCTATGGCCAAGGAGCCCTGTCCCGGCTGCCTGTCACCAAAGCAGTTGTATCAATGCTAAAACTGCATGCCAGGCTTCCAGTGTGGCAGTTGAGTGCTCATCTGAGAGTGTAGGAAAGCTATCCCTGCCAGAAAGAGATACCCAATGGACAGAACCCTTCTCCTTTCCTGCCACACTTCCCTAGCTGCCATGAAGACTACAGATGATCTGCCATGAAATTCTACTCAATATCAATCCAGAGCAGAACTCCGATGTATAGTTAGCAGAGTAAAAACTTAAACACATTGTAGGATTCCAAAAAAAAAATAGACCAGAGGGAATTGTATTTCATCCAGCAGAGCTTTACTGCTACTGAAGGCAAATGAGCATCATGGTCACAAATCCAATACAGTGGTACCTCGGGTTACGTACTTAATTAGTTCCGGAGGTCCATTTTTAACCTGAAACTGTTCTTAACCTGAAGCACCACTTTAGCTAATGGGGCCTCCCGCTGCCGCTGCACCGCCAGAGCATGATTTCTGTTCTCATCCTGAAGCAAAGTTCTTAACCTGGGGTAGTATTTCTGGGTTAGCCTGAAGCGTATGTAACCTGAAGCGTCTGTAACCCGAGTACCACTGTATATTCAGGATTGGCACTGTCCATAAGAAATCCAGTTGCAGCAGATTTAACTTAAACCTACGTTAACTTATAAGAAGTCTAAACCTTAATACTAAGCATACTATGTACAGAACACCACACCAGAAGGAAGAGAGATAGAGAGAAAAAGTGAAACCCAGGCTCTTTCTGGCCTTACTATTATATTCAGTGTGACCTTGACAAAAGGGAACCAGTTTAACCCAGCTGCACTCAGCTTCACTGAAGGAATAACCCAAACATCTTGAACCTTATGCTTGTTTCTTTCACACAGTTAAGCTTCCAGAGCCCTCTTGAATTAATTGGAATAGGAAACATCTCTACTATACTTTCTGCACCAAGACATGATCAGCAGTACTTAAGGTCACAGGGAGCTGGCTTTTACTGAGTCAGACCATTGCTAGGAGTGGGCGAGAAATTTGATTCAAACTGCATTTAAATGCGAGCCTTTAAATGCATTTAAATGCAAATTCTTTGCACTTTGGCCAAGTTACCCAAAGCTCTACAGAGATGTGTTTCCATCCATTCTTAGTTAGATAGATGCCAGCAAAGAGGCAAGTTGTAGGACATCGTAATGCAGACTCTAAAGATTAAACTCTGCTTCGCTCTATCACGCTAGCAAGAAGAAACATGCAGTCCCTCTTGCAGCACACACTGGAAGAATTTGCGACAACTTTACACTCCCCCCCTCTACTTTGACACAAAGAATTAAAGAGCATTTGCATCTTACCGATTTGCTGCTTGTTTGTCTACCTTTCACCCATCCAAACGGCCTATATAAAAAGTTGACAGCAGGTAGGCAAGGGGCTAACGGAAGTCAGCATGGGATGAAAAGTCCATATCTCAGCCGGTCCTGTATGTATAATGTTTTGTTTAATGTGGGAAGGGAGCAATTAAAATAACGCATGGATGGGTTGTGCGTCAGTTAATCAGAAGCTACAGGCGATGGTGTCAAATGGAAGGCACATCAATTTGGGGGCGTCGGGCTGAAAAGAGTCATCCATTTTAAAATATTGTGGGGAAAACTGTGCCGTGTCATCCCTAATCTATGCACATGAGCAGACCCGATTAATAAACTGGGTGTGAACGACTGTAGGCAAGGCTCTAAAGGAGAATGGCACCATCTGGACCGAATGCCTTCCTTTTGCTTCTGTCATCTTTCGTAACTTAACCATAAAGTATTATTCTGTATCACACAGGCCAGGGGTGCTTAATCTTTTATACCGAGGCAGGGAGACTTCTGGGAACACAAATGCAACACTGCCATGATCTTTTATTGGAGCTGAAAGAAACAGCAGCAGGGTCACAATCAGGGGTGAAGGAGAGAACAGGTTCACATTTAAAGGTGAGCCTACCTAATTCAAACCTAGACAGCATCTTAAAAAGTAGAGACATCACCTTGCCAACAAAGGTCCGTATAGTAAAAGCTATGGTTTTCCCAATAGTGATGTACGGAAGTGAGAGCTGGACCATAAAGAAGGCTGATCGCCAAAGAATTGATGCTTTTGAATTATGGTGCTGGAGGAGACTCTTGAGAGTCCCATGGACTGCAAGAAGATCAAACCTATCCATTCTGAAGGAAATCAGCCCTGAGTGCTCACTGGAAGGACAGATCCTGAAGCTGAGGCTCCAATACTTTGGCCACCTCATGAGAAGAGAAGACTCCCTGGAAAAGACCCTGATGTTGGGAAAGATGGAGGGCACAAGGAGAAGGGGACGACAGAGGATGAGATGGTTGGATAGTGTTCTCGAAGCTACCAGCATGAGTTTGACCAAACTGCGGGAGGCAGTGGAAGACAGAAGTGCCTGGTGTGCTTTGGTCCATGCGGTCATGAAGAGTCAGACACAACTAAATGACTAAACAACAAGAAACAACCTAATTCACAGTTTCCAAAATAAGACGTAAACCGAGAACAAGTGAGCCTTTGAAATCCACACATCTCTGAATTTTGCAATGCAGGTCTCCAGCCAAGTAATATGCACAAAAAATGCAAACGATGCATAAAGATGGATATATTAGCAAACGTAACATTAACAATGCACTATATTAGGGGGAACTGCTTTGCAAAAATGTGTTCTTTAGGAGAATCACTGGTGAATTTTCACGAGGACTTTGAAAAAAGCAAACTGATGTGGAAATGTGGAGAATTGACCGGGGGGGGGGGGGCTGAGAAACCAAGAGAAACTGAAACATATTTCACTCACCCCTAGTTTAAATGGAATTTCAATTAATACAAACAGCTCATTGCTAGAGGTCTAGTACATGTTTGTCCCTTGATTCTGCAACTGAAACTACGGGGGCATCCAACATTCTGAGAAACTGAGTTGCAGTTTTAGAAACTTTGGTGTTTTAATTGGGTCTTCATTTATATTTACACACCCTCCCCCCCAAAAAAAAAAATCAAGCAGGGAAACTTTGCAGTACTTTTCTTCTAAAGAGCATTTCTGGCTAAACGTCTGGCTGCAGGCAAAAATGTGTTCATTATTCATATATATATATATATATATATATATATATCTATATATATGCATTTTACTTACTAGTCCAACAATAAATCCCAGGAGATTTATTTCTCCACGTTTATTAAAGAAAGTTTCTAGCTCTTGTTGCAAAATGCATGCATACTGGATGGAACTGGAAAAAAATGATTTCCACAATCAAGGTAGAGGACTGTGGCTTCAATGCTCAGAATAACTTACAAGGGAGGGAGGCGCGTTGAACTCAATGCAAAAGGTGCTTAGGAGAGAATGCCAAATTAAATTGTGCCAAGTAAGCAAATTATGCCGAGTAAGCCATCTTGACCTTTTTAAAGGAAGGCAGGACTTAAGTTTTGCACAATTCATTCCAATGGTGACAACGTCTGGAAGAAAAGAGCAACCAAAATGATTTGGGGAGGGGTGTCTGAAGAAACTCCTTTGAGGAAGTGTTAAAGCAAAATTTGGGGCTTCTTGGGTAGGAACATGAAGTGTATACAATTGCACATCATATAGGACAGGGACAGAGAGCCTATAGCACCCCAGATGTTGATGGCCTACAGCTCCCATCATCCCTGACCAGTGGCCGTACTGGTCCTATCCCTGGTATACAGAAAGCGGAAAGAGAGAAGTTTCCTGAGCACCGTGAGAGTAAGCCCTGTAGAACTCAAATGGACTTACTTCTGAGTAAACACACATATGCTTTGAGCTGTAGCTGATGTATTGGGATGGGGCTTTCACAGGCCACAGCGTACTTCATTAGATATATGAAGAGGAATAAAGGTCTTTCTACATACCCAGCTCAGCACAATATATGTGCATTGCTTTCTGATGCATTCCACAGAGCTCCTATGTCTTCTCCCAAGGCTGCACTTCTGCTATGAGCTGAAAGGTGCTGCATTTTCCATCACTCAAAAGTGCAATTAATTATGCAATGTGGAAAGGTGCAGCAGTTCCCCTTGGAAATGATGTGTTTACCGCACTTTACTTTGCAGTGGAATCAAACGGAGTCTCAAACAATCTTATCCCCCAATATCAACTGGGGATTCTGAAATACACATAAGCTTGTAATGCAGGAGTGGCCACTACACTTGCTACCCAGCAGCCAGGTTGCTGTCACTTACCAGAAGGGAGGGCAGGAGGGGAGGTTGGTGCAGTGTAAATGCGCTGGCAGAGCCCATCTAATGCTCCTGCCAGTGTGTTTACACCACACCCACCACCTTGCTCTTCCTCTTCCTCCCCCTCCTCCTACTCCTTTTTCTCCTGGTAAGCAGACATGACCAGTATGCTGGCTGTAGTGTAGTGGCAAATTCAGAAGTGCAAAGTCCATTCGTGGTAGTCATTATCACATCTCCTCACAGCCACACCCCTCCTAAGATTATGCAACCTTCTAAAATTATGCAATAATCTTACAATAATGATGATTAAGGGTTCATTGCAACCATCCATGCAGAGCTGCATGTGTCGTCTTTCAGCTAGATTCGCTATTTTCTGTGCACGTACTTGGGAAATGTTTTTGAGTGTTCCACTAACTTCGTTTGGAGTGACTTAAGTTATGTTTTCTGGGAAGTCCCATTGCACGTAAAGGAACTTGCGCACCATTCTCTTGAAACTAGAGCACCTTGTGTTTTCAGTGTTCCTAAAGGCTTCGCTTTGGAACATACGGTGGTTAAAAAGCTCCCCTTTCATGCTAATAGGGCAGTTCTGGGGTGCTGGATCCTGCAGGAACCCTGCTACAGAGAAATCCAGTGTGGTGTAGTGGTTAAGAGCGGTGGACTCGTAATCTGGTGAACCGGGTTCACTTCCCCGCTCCTCCACATGCAGCTGCTGGGTGACCTTGGGCTAGTCACACTTCTCTGAAGTCTCTCAGCCCCACTCACCTCACAGAGTGTTTGTTTTGGGGGAGGAAGGGAAAGGAGAATGTTAGCTGCTTAGAGACTCCTTCGGGTAGTGATAAAGCGGGATATCAAATCCAAACTCTTCTCTTCTTCTTCTTATAACGGTTCTTCGACACATGCACACCCCTCTCCGATCCTAGACTACTACACCAGTACCTGCAAGTAAGCTAGCCTGGTGGCTCTTTCTCACCTGGCAAGCTGCTTTGGGTGTGAAGCTACTTTTTGCCGGATTGGACCATCAAGCCCAGGACAGTCTGCCTTGAGAGGTAGTGGGCTCTTTTTCGCTGGAGGAATCTAAGCAGAGGCTCGATAGCCGTCCATCAAGGCTGCTGCAGTTCTGTCCTGCATTGCAGATCCTGCATTAAGCAGCGAGCTGGGTGAGATGAAATGCACAGTCCCTTCCAAGACTATGGTTCTTTATGATCACGTCATGCGCTCCTGCGACTGGATTCTGGAGCCAAGACCAGGTGAGAGGGCAGCATCCCACAAAAAGCATCTATTTCCAATGGCTAGTTCTCTAGCTACCGGGGAAAGGGAATCCTCTCCCAGCTCTCCCCTTCTGGCACCCAAGCTGTCATTGGATCTTTGCCCCCTGCTGCGCCCTGCAGAGGGGAATCCCCAAGCACAGCACTAACGTGATTTTAGCAGCATTGCCTCCCGCGGATCTTTTTGTTTTCTTTCTTTATTTCCTGCAGAGAGAAGCTGTTTATTGTGGCTGGGCTAGGGGGAGGAAATTGCCACTCAGCACAACCCATCCTCAGCTCCTGAAAGTCCAAATAACTTTCCCCTGAAATGTCAGCGCCATTTATTGACCAGCAGCCGTGGCTGCTCTCTTTGAGGCCAGGGACTGACATTTGCTCATTCCAGCCCTTTGCATGGGGCTTACATTTCTGTGATTGTAAGTTTTTTTTAAAACGTTTTTAATGTTGGGTTTTAATGTTGCAACCTACCCTGGGACCTTAAAGTGAAGGGTATGTTGTTGTTTTATTATTATTATTATTATTATTATTATTATTATTATTATTATTACATCCATCAAGGATGCTTTAGCTCCAGATTTCTTGCACCAAGCAGGGGGAGGCTGCAAGCCCTCCCCCCTCCAACTCTTATTATTTTATGTCTCCCCTGACCCACTCAGTAAAGCATCAGAGTTGTAAGTTCTCTTTTGGACAGCTGATTGCTGACTCAGCAGTTTCGGGCAGCCGGACGGCGGATTTCAGCAGCTTCTATTGATTGTGGAGAGGATTCCACAAAACATGAAGCCTCTGCTTCACTTCAGCAGCTCTGAGGCAGTTCCAAGTGGGCAAAGATAAAAGAAGGTGTTGCGCGGAAAGCAAACCACAAAAGGCCACATCTCCCCTTCAGGCAGGGAAGAAAGGGTGAGGGATGATCTCTCACTGGGTACCAAGCCTGGGGGATGTTGCAGGGCGATGCAACTATGATGTAGTGAATCGAACAAAACGAACGGCAAGAGGCACAGAGATGCTGGATTTTGGCCTTGCACGAGGCACTGCTGAATTTCGAAAGACCAAAATCTGTGTCTGCCTCCCTAATGAATAAGCCCCATTCCGTTGGGTTTCCCATTTATGCAATACAAATGCGTCAGTCATAATTCAATGCTCCCCCCCCCCAGCTTATGACTGGTGCAAAGTCTCCCCCCCCCCCAAGACAGATTCTCAGCTGCTTTCCTAAATAATGAAGAACAGGGAAACAATTTCGGTCGTAAGCATTCATGGTGTTTGAGTTGTCCATCAATATTAGTGTAAATATTTACACTGCAGTCAGAGTCGATGTAACTGCACATCTGTCAGCCGCTTATTGCTCCTCAATGCTTCTCAGTGCTACACTTGAGATTTACACTGTCGGAATTGCCTTGCATCCACCCGATCTGCAGTGAGCCTAGTTCGGCAGATGGATCGCCTTCGGGGACTGAGCCCACTCCGGCAAATGAAGGTTGCACAGGGTTAAAAAAACGACAACCCCAAAGAATATCCAGATACCAGACTGACAACTAGGTGTGTTTGGGGTCTAATTGTAACACTGCAGATACAGTGGAAGAGGCCCATTATTAATTCTCCCAAACCAGTGTTTGCCAATCAGCTGATAATAGAAGTTAAAAATGTATCTACCAACCCCAAAATGTTACTTTTCGGTAGGGATGGATGAATCTTGTCAATTTCAATTTCCTCTCCGTTTCAAGTGTTTTCCGATCCAAGATTCATTTTGCTACATTTCTGCATCCGCCTGCATTTCTGAAAAAGTCCTCCTGAAAATTTGCTAGCACTTAAATGACCTTCCCTGATATACATATTTTCTGTATACCATGTTGCCCGATATGCATATTTCTGCAAGCCATTTCCTCTAATATAATGCACTTTTGTGTGTTATTTTCACTCCTGCATGCATTGTTATGCACATGTTACACTAATTTATACCCTTTCGTACACCTTTTTCAAATAGGAAAATCTGGAGAAATCTGAATTTTTAAAGAAGGGGAAGGCGAAATATGCAAATATGCAAATGGCATCCCTTCTTTGCACTGGAGGCTGGGACGAATTTTGGGAGTTGGGAAGACAACGCTGATTTGCCTGCTTCCTTGCTGCTTCCCACCACCATTTATGTGCCACGGAATTTCTCTTCATTATGGCACAACATTGTTTTGAAAGGTATTCTGTGGGAAATGGAAGCTGCAAGGTAGGACCTGCCACCTTTTCAGAGAATTCTTCCTGGAATGATGCTGCTACTTTGTGGCAGCCATGGAGAGCACCAGTAAATTCCACAACTTCTGTCCTCCAAACTTTCCCCTGCTCCTGACAGTAGCCAAAATGCTCCCCCTTCCCATTTTTGAGGTCTGTAAATAGGACTGTGAAAGCAGAAGACATTTTTGCTCTGCTTTCAATCCATGACTGAGACATTGTGTCGGATATGCTGCCTGAATGGAAAGAAACTAGTTCCGATACAGTGGTACCTCGGGTTAAGAACTTAATTCGTTCTAGAGGTCCGTTCTTAACCTGAAACTGTTCTTAACCTGAGGTACCACTTTAGCTAATGGGACCTCCCACCACCGCCACGCGATTTCTGTTCTCATCCTGAAGCAACAGTTCTTAACCCAAGGTACTATTTCTGGGTTAGCGGAGTCTGTAACCTGAAGCGTCTATAACTTGAAGTGTCTGTAACCTGAGATACCACTGTATTTATTCACACAGCGTCTCATGTCTCCTGCCTCAGGGTCCGCCATGTTGTCTCGATGAGAGCTCTGCTTTGGATGATGCACGAGTCAACCTGTTTTAGGGGAGACCTTGGCGCCCCTTCTCCTTGCCCCAGCCTGAGGACTGATAGCTATTCCACCATCCTTGGAAGTCAGAGAATGATCCCCCCTGCAGATTCTCCTGCTCCACCACCATGCAGGAGCAGATGGCTGCAGGAATGGAGCAAACATTTTCCCCAGAGGATCAAAGCTACTACTCAGTCAACCTCTGCCAGGCTTCTTATGACTCTCAGCTTTTGCTGAGACAACATCTTCCCATACCCAGCCAGCAGGGATCGTTGGAAGCTGCCCAGTGTGCTGATCTGCCTTGCCTTGCCCTGCCATGGGCCTGAGCCAACAGGCTCCTCTGATGCCCTCATGTTCATTTGCAGCGTTCTGCAATGGAAGTGAGAGCTGGACCATAAAGAAGGCTGATTGCTGAAGAATTGATGCTTTTGAATTATGGTGCTGGAGGAGACTCTTGAGAGTCCCATGGACTGCAAGAAGATCAAATGTATCCATTCTGAAGGAAATCAGCCCTGAGTGCTCACTGGAAGGACAGATCCTGAAGCTGAGGCTCCAATACTTTGGCCACCTCATGAGAAGAGAAGACTCCCTGGAAAAGACCCTGATGTTGGGAGAGATGGAGGGCCCAAGGAGAAGGGGACGACAGAGGGCGAGATGGTTGGACAGTGTTCTCGAAGCTATCAGCATGAGTTTGACCAAACTGCAGGAGGCAGTGGAAGACAGGAGTGCCTGGCGTCCTCTGGTCCATGGGGTCACGAAGAGTCAGACACGACTAAACGACTAAACAACAACAACAACACAACAGTCGCCACACTCCATTCATGTTCGCATGCATCTAAGACAGCCGTCTTTCCGCATTCTGGTCTCCCAGGGATCTTTTGCGCCAGTCTTTCGTGCCTTGGACGGGGATGCTCCTTTATTTTCTCTCCCTCCCCCCTCCCCTTCCTGGTTCATCAGAGAAATTCCGAGCGATGTGCGATAACACAGTGAGCTGTAATCTGGTTCTTAAGTACCTCCAGACAATTAGCATACAAGATGTTCCTTTCTCCCATTGAGCCTCAATGGCCCGAGGCCTCTGCTCTCCTCTCTTCTTCTTCTTTTCCCTTCTCCTTTTTATTGAAGACGCTGACAGCCAAACAATATGTCGCCTGACGGCACCTCCCATACGTCACACATGTTGACATTAAGAATTCATGAGATGGTTGCCACATGGAGCAGCAATGGTGGCCTTTGGTATTGAGCCGCAGTCAAAGATTCATTTTTCTAATGAATTCCTGAGCCGTCCCCTCCATCTGAAATGCTGACACCACTCATCTCGGTGCTTTAATGAAACAATACAGCTCCCACCGGAATTAAATGCCTATACAATTGGCTTTGTTCTCGGGCTCGGTGGGGAAGCCAGCAAGCCAACGGCGGAAATCGGAGCTGGAGTTTCTCAACGCTGCTCTCTGCTGGCGGCTCGCTCCATTTGCGGCCAGGTGGCATGGTGTTAGTGGTGGTAGAGGACATCAGGCCGTCTGTCATGGGCCATTACTTTGCTCACGGGAAATAAATTATGGGAGAGTGAATTGTATTTGTGTTGGGATTGCCAGCTTTCGGACTGGCTTCACTCTTCTGCTTTTCGCAGTGCAATACAGCCAGGATTCTACCCGGCGAAGCTTCTTTCGTTTGCTATTGTTCCAACTCAGATACAACGTACTTTGGGAAGCATAGTGGTGTGGCAGCATTTTAGTGGAGAGGAAAAGAAATATTTTTTTTGGGGGGGAGGACTCGCAATCATCAGCAAGGTGTTAAAGCAGAAGGGACGCAATTCTCCGCACTTAGAAAATCAAATTGCAAAAATAAGACAATGGATTTTAAGGGTGTCCCTCTGGGTCGGATTTTAAGAACCACGGCAGTGTTGTCGAGAAATGTCAAACCTTGGGTGTGAATAAAAGAATCAGAAGCATGGATAGTTCACTTGGTTACAGTGTTGTGCTGATAACAGCAAGGTTGTGGGTTCAATCCCTGTAAGGGAAAGCTGTATATTTCTATATTGCAGGGGATTGGACTAGATCATGGGTAGGCAAACTAAGGCCCAATCGCCTTCTCAATCTGGCCTGCGGACGGTCTGGGAATCAGCATGTTTTTACATGAGTAGAATGTGTCCTTTTATTTAAAATACATCTCTGGGTTATTTGTGGGGCCTGCCTGGTGTTTTTACATGAGTAGAATGTGTACTTTTATTTAAAATGCATGTCTGGGTTATTTGTGAGGCATAGGAATCCGTTCATTATTTTTTTCTTCAAAATATAGTCCGGCCCCCAACAAGGTCTGGCCCCCTGCTGAAAAAGTTTGCTGACCCCTGGACTAGATGATCCTCAGGGTTGCTTCCAACTCTATGATTCTGTGTCTATGTTGCTAAAGCTAAATTGGAGTCATCCAATACAACTGCTTGGCTAGAGATTCAGGTAGCTGTAGAAAAGGTGGCATCCTTTCAATGCATGCCTAGTACAGAGCCTGATATGTATATAACAGGGTTTGCCAACATGGTGCCCATGAGTGCCCAAAGGCTTTTCCTGGTGCTTACAGAATCCCCTCCCACATCTCTCCCTCCAACTGAAATTAGACTTGAATGAAGAAATCTATTATAGCTGATATTGTAGTCATCCTATCTACCACAAATGGAGTGGCTCTGAGCCTTCTTCCCTTGGGGGTTCCCATTACTGTTCTGCATCCAGCCAGTCCATGACAGCACTCTGTGAGGACTATGAAACCACCATAGTCACTAAAATCTATATTATCATTTACTCAGGGATTCTGCAGTAGTGATGAAGCATCAGGCAGGAATGAGATCAGCACATTCACAGAGCAACAAGCCAATCAAATGGACCTCAGACTGCCATTGGCTGAGCTGCTCCAATCTTATTTGCTGTTGGCTGAGCCGGTCACTCTGATCCTAAGAACCTCTGCCTGTCATTGGCTGAACTGCTGTGACCTTAGTGAAGGTCAAAGCAGTCGGAATCAGGAAAGAGACAGGAAAATCAAGGTCTGAAGAAAGGGACAGGTGAATGGGACAAAGAGAAGAAAGGCTGAAGACGAGAGGGGAGGAAACTGGGAAAGATGTGAGGCAAAGAAGACGGGTGCACATCGGCAAGAACAGTGAAGCTGAGAGAGGTAAAAATCACACACTGATTCGAAATAGCTTGCTGCAGCTGCAAACCCCTTGCCACGGCCTTAAAAAATGCTGACATTTTATATATACCTAATCTGAAGGAATTTAAAACTTGTGGATACCAGTGGCAAACATTTCTCAAGAGCCAAGTTGTCACACTGTAGATGCAACCCATATGGTTAATCAGTTGTGTGTACATCACCTGACCAAAGATGACTTTTATTAGTTCTCTGTGTGTGGCAAAATGTTTACCTGAACCCACTCTCATTTCCAAATAAATTAGGAATGAGATGCTTCTGGCTTTGGCATCAGGCAAATGCACCCAGGCCACTGATCCCATTTTTAAAAGTGTTAGTAATTACTTGATTCTGGTGGAAATTAGGACATAAACTGATTTACCAGAAAGCCGCTGCTATTCATACAACTAATTAAATACCCAATGAAAGGAGAATAGCTTGGAATGCAAAGGTCACTCCTCTTCAGGGCATCAGGTACTATAAAACCAGTTAAGAGACGGTCAGTCCAATTTACGCCTTGATAGATAATGATTGGGGCGTCCACAAGAGATCTCTAATTTCCTGCTGATGAAAACCTGACTGTCCTAATATTCGGGGTTATCCATCTTTCTGAGCATCAGGGCTCTTGCCAAATTTGCAGACGGTCCCGTGAACACATCATGTTCCCCTCTGAGGCCTGCATTATAATACAAAACCATTTCCTTTGTTCTGGAACTGAAAACCACCTCCACACGGACAATGCATATAATGACTAATTATGCTCTTGAGAGAAGTTAAGCCAGGAATATCGCAAGGAATATGAGTTTGTGCTTGTGGTTCTGACCATTGAACGGCTCTACAGGAAATGTTTTACAGACCCATCCTGCCTATGTTTACTCAGAAGTAAACCCCCCTGAGTTCTGTGGGATCATCCCTCACATAAGTGTGCGTCAGCTCTCAGCTGAAATCAAAGTCTGCCATGTGTTTTCTAAGCACTAAGTATACAAAATTCATATCCTTGTGAGTTGTCTTCCTTTTTACATTCCTCCCGACTTTTCAAACTATCCAATGTTCTCACCCAGTGTTCTTCACACAGGTGCAGTAAGTGACCACATGCATATTTAGCCAATAAGACTTTTTGCAGGGATGGTGAATTCAGTTAACTGGAGTTAACCTTGACACCTGCAGTAATAGGTACACTTGCTAGCCTTTGGACAAGAAGGGAATTTTCAGCTACCATCTATATACTAATACTAATTCACCTTGTCTGACTGTTTATGCTTATCTAGCCAAAATTCCACCTCAAGAAAGAGGTATCAACAGATTGGTGGTTAGTGGTAGGGACAAAACTGTCAATGTTGGTTGCTTTCAGTTTGGTGCACTTCATTTTTGCCCCAGCAGAGGCATTTCTGCTTGCCAGACAGAATGATCTCCCCTCTCTTCTCTCCTCCCACTGTTCTGGAGGTTCTTGCAGCCCTCCAAATCAGATTTAGGAGAGGCACAGGGGCAGGGAGAGGGAGGAGAGGAGGGAAGATCCACTGAGCTTGTGAGAATCCTTGCAATGGCTTCTGCTAGCACAGTGAATTAGTTGAATGCAGCCCTATGGTCCATGTAGAAAGGAAACTTGAAAGTGAGACTTTTCATTCAAATGAAGGATACTGAGAAGCTGGAACAAGTGCAGAGGAAGGTGACCAAGATGATCAAGGGTCTGGAAACCAAGCCTTATGAGGAACAGTTGAAGGATCTGGGTATGTTTGGTCTGGAAAAGAGGAAACTGAGAGGAGATACGATAACCATCTTCAGATAACTAAAGTGCTGTCACATGAAGGAGGGAACAAGCTTGTTTTCTCCTGCTCCAGAGGATAGGACCCAAACCAATGGATCTAAGGTACAAGAAAGGAGACTCCAACTAACATCAGGAAGAACTTTCTGACAGTAAGAGCCATTTGAAATGGAAAAGACTCCCTTGGGAGGTGCTCTCTCTTTCATTGGAGGTTTTTAAGCAGAGGTTGGATGGCCGTCTGTCATGGACACTAGTTTAGATTCCTGCATTGCAGGGGGTAGATGATCCTGACAATCCCTTCTGACTCTACAATTATATGATTCTAAACCACAGAGCCTAGGGCTTGCTGATCAGAAGGTTGGCATTTTGAATCCCCACAACGGGATGAGCTTCCGTTGCTCGGTCCCTGCTCCTGCCAACCTAGCAGTTCGAAAGCACGTCAAAGTGCAAGTAGATAAATAGGTACCACTCCGGCGGGAAGGCGTTTCTGTGCACTGCTCTGGTTTCACCAGAAGCGGCTTAGTCATGTTGGCCACATGACCCAGAAGCTGTACGCCGGCTCCCTCGGCCAATAAAGCGAGATGAGCGCCACAACCCCAGAGTCATCCGCAACTGGATCTAATGGTCAGGGGTCCCTTTACCTTTACCTTTATAAACAATAAATAACAACATAATAGAACGTCACAAATATAGCATAACCCATATAGTATAATTAACAAATCATCAGTATAACATTTACAAATCTTTTTCAAAATTCACAATTTTTTGAATTTTACGACATACTTCTCCAGCCAAGTATTGTGCACAAAAATGCATACACTAGGGTAAAAACCTCATTAAAATGCATCTGTCAATTTCTATGACTTGCAAAGAGCTTCAAGACAGTGTGGTGTAGTGGTTACAGCTCTGGCTCAGCTATGAAGCTCATAGCCTAGGCTGCCTCACAGGCCTGTTGTGAGGGTCAGAGAGAACCACTCGTGCCACCTTCAACTCTTTGGAGGGAGGTCGGGATACAAATAAAATGAATCACTAAACTCAACCAGGCAAGGCTCTTCCCATTCACCACCTCTTTTTGATCACAAATCACCTACCATAAAATAAGGAAGGGTAGCCTTGGCCCTCCAGATGTTGTTGGACTTTAACTCCCATTATCCCTTGCTAACATGGTCAATAGTCATGGGTGATCCTTGGGGAATGGCCATAGCTCAGTCGTAGAACATCTGCCTTGCATGCAGATGATCACAGGTTCAGTCCTCAGCATCTCCAGGTTGGGCTAGGAATGTCCCTGGTCTGAAACCCTGGAGAGCTGGTGCCAGTCAGTCTAGACCAGCCTTTCTCAACCTGTGGGTCCCCAGATGTTGTTGAACTACAACTCCCATCACCCCTAGCTAGCAAGGCCAGAGCTCAGGGATGATGGGAGTTGTAGTCCAACAACATCTGGGGACCCACAGGTTGAGAACCACTGGTCTAGGGAGTACTGAACTACGTGGACCAATGACCTGATTCAGTGTAAGGCAGAATCCTGTGTTCCTTTGCTGGGAGATGTCATCAAATAACATCTGGGGAGATATAGGTTCCCCACCCCTGATCTAGAAAGTATCCTTGTGGACTAATGACATTTGTGGGCTTGTCCATACCTGGTGTCCGGTGTGTCCTCAGCCCAGCCAAAAGAAATCGTTGGAGCCATTGTTCCACATCTGTGCACATAGCAGCAGGAAACTGAGTGATGTGTCGAGTGGTCCAGCTCAGATTCGACCCTTTTCTGTCCGTCTTCTCTGCCTATGTTTGGAGGCCGAGAGCGCCAGTTCTCTTTCCTAGAATGTCCCCCACTTCCTTGTCTCAGCGCAAAGCTCTTTCAACAGATACTAATGTCTGCCTTAACATCTGCAGTGGTGGGCGATAGCCAAGAACGGAGGACAAATGCCGGAAAACCTTGCATGGAGATCCTGCGATTGCAGGATTTCTGATTGAATTTTTGCAGACTCAGGCCTGAATAATGCTGAGGCACTGCAAAGGAGCCTCCCATCCAACACACTGAACTTGCAGATTTGCAACTTAACTGCAATGGGTCTGGCACTGCGAGAAACTTTCCATAGGCGATGTCTTCTTTACTTGAGCAGGAGAGAGACAGAGAGGCTCAATGTTTAAACCCATGCATACAGAAAGGATTTGAGGGATGAATTTGCCGGTCATGTCATCCTTGCATTATCCCACTTTGCATGAAAACTGGAATTTCCTCCTTTCAGCTGCCTGGCCAACATTTATTATTATTACTAATATTAATTTCATTTCTACACCACTTTATATTTTTAAGAGGAAACCTCAAAGAGGTTCACAACATGGTTAAACCATCAAATCAAACAATCCAGAATAGAACATTCACTGGGAAAAAAATCAAATATAAATTATACATTGAAAGGAACATAATTGACAAGAAACTAAAGCATTCTCTTTAAGATTAAAAAATTACTAAAGGAAGTCAAATATAAAATGCACATTTAAAACAGCATAATGCGGAAAAGAAAATATTCTCATAAGCACAGAACATAAACTGTGGCTGCCAGTCCTGTAACTGGTGGTTCATGGCAAACAATGGCTGTGGAAGCTCAGGCTCAGTGACCTGGGCCTGCACTAAGAGGCAGCCAATATGTCTCTTATCTTATTTCTGTTCCAAACAGACATGCTGCTGAAGGAATGGCAATGAGGTGAGAAGGTGTGCAAGCAAGTATACCTTTGATGTTGCTGTGGCCCTGGGTCAGTACAGAGCCCCCCCCCCTACTCACAATGAGATAACCCTCCATGCCCCATGTCCTTGGCATGCACACACATACCCTTCCATGTATGCACATGCGCCCTGGGCATGTAGAACTAATGTGCTAATGGTATCCCAGGATTCTGGATGCTTGAGGCACTTCATGATCCCAGGAAAACAGGAAAACAGGGAGGTTTACATAGATACCGGCTGTGTTTAGCTTCAGGATACCTTCCTACAACTCCAGCTCCCATCAGCCTCAGGGGCAGCAGCATCTGTCACGGTTGGAGATGCGGTCCATCCAGCAACATCTGCATAACATCAGGTTGGGAAAGGCCAGCTTAATGATACACAAGCTGTGTGCTGTTGTTGTTTAGTCATTTAGTCGTGTCCAACTCTTTGTGACCCCATGGACCAGACCACACCAGGCACTCCTGTCTTCCACTGCCTCCCGCAGTTTGGCCAAACTCATGTTGGTAGCTTTAAGAACACTGTCCAACCATCTCGTCCTCTGTGTTCCCCTTCTCCTTGTGCCCTCAATCTTTCAGGGTCTTTTCCAGTGAGTCTTCTCTTCTCATGAGGTGGCCAAAGTATTGGAGCCTCAGCTTCAGGATTTGTCCTTCCAGTGAGCACTCAGGGCTGATTTCCTTCAGAATGGATAGGTTTGATCTTCTTGCAGTCCATGGGACTCTCAAGAGTCTCCTCCAGCACCATAATTCAAAAGCATCCATTCTTCGGCAATCAGCCTTCTTTATGGTCCAGCTCTCACTTCCATACATCACTACTGGGAAAACCATAGCTTTAACTATACGGACCTTTGTTGGCAAGGTGATGTCTCTGCTTTTTAAGATGCTGTCTAGGTTTCTCATTGCTTTTCCCCCAAGAAGCAGGCATCTTTTAATTTTGTGACTGCTGTCACCATCTGCAGTGATCACGGAGCCCAAGAAAGTAAAATCTCTCACACAAGCTGTGTAGGCCTGTGCTAAGCAAAAGGCTTCATGTTCCATTGCTGACACTGCACAGGAACCAAGGATGTAATACAAAGTCCATTAGAGTCTTGAGTTTTGCTTGGGACCAGGTATGAATATGAATGTCTGAAAGCAATAACACAATGCGCAGCACTTAAAAACTATAGCAAATTAAATCGGGACATGCCATGTATTCAGAAACGAACACATTCATTTTTCATAGACAGGATAACAACCTTGGGCCACCTGCCAGTCTCTTTCCAAAATTAGCCAGGCAAAATGGTGGGCTGGAGCCAAACTGCTTTTATAGATGTTCTGATTCTTATTAGTTTTGCTCACCTAGCTATTGTAATTTTTTTTTTATGGCTCAGTTGAAGAAAGGAAGAAGTTGGATTTCATGCCATGTTGTCTTTTTGCAGTTTGACGTTAGGCAAGGGGCTTGGGATTTATTTGCCCTGTGGAATAAGGCTCAGGGACAGTAATGGAATATTGAGGATCACAGCCCCTCTTATTTTTTAAAAAAGCAAGTTTCTAGTAGTACCCATTGCTGGGGGCAGGGGTGGGGGGTAGAGAGAGATGCTGAAGACTTTCCCTGAATTCACACACCCTCCAAGTGTCCCGATTTCCTAGTGACAGTCCCAGAATTACAAAAGCCCTCCCGGTTTCTGATTGGCTGTCCCTAGTTCCCCCACCAGCGCTGCCGCCACTGAGCTCAGGGAGGGGGGTGTCCCAAGCGGTGGCAGCAGCAGTGGGGGGTGTGATGGCCTGGGACTCAGGGTCAGACTCAGAGCCAGAGGAGTCTCAGTCCCCACCGGATCCTTTGCCTCAGGCAGCAGCTGAACCTAGTCTGGGGCCTGATCCTGAAGAGTCCCAGTCTGCACAGGTTCCCCTGCAACAAGCACCAGCTGGGCCGAGTCAGAGGCCTGAGCCTGCCCTGGCTCCAGATGCAGAGATTACCTTGTTGCCTTCAGCTGGGCAATCACTTACAGCTGCTCCACTACCAGTTGGGTCAGGAGAGGCTGAGGCAGCCTCTAGGTCTAGTAACCCACCGACATCTCCTGAGCTGTAGAGACTGAGGTCTGAGAGAAGGAGAGACCTGAGTACTCACAGGAGGAGTACTCGCCTTTGGATGAGACAGGGAGGTAAGTCACCGGGGGATCAGGACCGGCCGTTACCCTGACAGAGATAAAAGGCTGCTGGACCCCGCCCCAGGTTGCTGGAGCAATGTTGCTGTTTGCCAGAACCTGCCTGTGATCCTGTGCCTGACCTTGCCTGGTTTCCTGCCTCGTGTCCTGCCTTGGCCCTGTTGGACTGACTCCATGCAGAACCCTTGGATTTGGGACTGGACCTGGACTGTGTTGCTCGAGTGACTCCCGGGCCCAGCACAGGGGTGCTATGAGGGAGCACCTCATTATCTCTCCATAACTGCAGCTGCAGGTCTCCTTCTTCGGGCAGCTTGTAGTGGCAGCTAAAGAGCAAGCAAGGAGAAGGAGAGGTGGCAGTTGCTGCCAAGGTCCAGCCCCGTGTGATGTGCCAGCTTTGAGGGGCAGGCAGAGGGCAGGGGCACCCTGGGAGGGAAGGAGGGAAGAAAGAGGGAGTGGAGCAGAACTCTCTCTCTCTCTATATATATATATGTATGTATATATGCTTTGGGCATCCACGTCTATTCTTGCCCATTTATAAAATTTATTTAATTGGTGTGCATGTTTCTTTTTGGAAATCTACCAAAGAATAAAATAAAATAGGAATGAAGGGGTTTTCTCAGGACGGTGGAGGGCATGTGTGCTGTGTCCCGTTGGTGTAGTACAGTCATGCCTTGGGTTACAGGGCCGCTTCAGGTTGCTTTTTTTCAGGTTACACACCTGCCGAAACCCGGAAGTACCAGAACAGGTTACTTCTGGGTTTCGGCAGTCGCGCATGCGCAGAAGCACCAAATCACAACCCGCATGTGTGCAGACGCACCGCTGTGGATTGCGAATGCTGTGAGTTGTGAATGTGCATCCCGCATGGATCACGTTTGCAACCCGAGTGTCCACTGTAGTAGGGGCACACACCCCTGCTCCTCATAGGATATGCTCTGCCAGTGGGAGGGGGGCAAAAATGGGGGAGTCAAGTAGGGTCAGCGGAAGGGTGCGACAAATGTCCCTACAGTGGACCCTCGGGTTATGTCACCTTTGGGTAACATAACTTCTGGGTAGCAAATGCGGGAAACCCAGAAGTGTATACTTCCAGGTTTCGCCGCATGCGCAGAAGTGGTGCCTCATTTTGCGGACTTTTCGGGGTACCAAAGAACCCCCAGAATGAATTAAGTTCCTATCCGGTGGGTCCGCTGTATTTTCTTCTGACGAATGTTGGAGGGTATGAATTTGTATGCTGCAAATTTCCACATAGGCAGGCGGCTTCAATTCCTCTAAAGTCAGGAGTAGACGATACAAATTGATTTCTGTGGCTTGGAGAGCAGCCACCAACCACCAAAGGCCGCGAAGCAGCACCTTCTGCTATCAAACTACTAAAAGGCATGCAAAGAAGAGTACTTTACTTTGCGCATCCCTGGAGCGTGCTTGGAGCAATAGGTATGAAACATCCCAGTTAATCTGGGCTTGGAGCACAGCAGAGGTCATAGGAAGATCGGAATCTGGCTTATGCCATGCCAGGTCATCGGATCTTCTTCGGGCTCAGTATTATCTCTACGCTGACTGGGAGCTCTCCTGGGTGTCAGGGAAGGGATATTGCAGGTCCTTGCCAACAAAGGTCCGTATAGTTAAAGCTATGGTTTTCCCAGTAGTGATGTATGGAAGTGAGAGCTGGACCATAAAGAAGGCTGATCGCCGAAGAATTGATGCTTTTGAATTATGGCGCTGAAGGAGACTCTTGAGAGTCCCATGGACTGCAAGAAGATCAAACCTATCCATTCTTAAAGAAATCAGCCCTGAGTGCTCACTGGAAGGACAAATCCTGAAGCTGAGGCTCCAATACTTTGGCCATCTCATGGGAAGAGAAGACTCCCTGGAAAAAACCGTGATGTTGGGAAAGATGGAGGGCACAAGGAGAAGGGGACGACAGAGGACGAGATGGTTGGACAGTGTTCTGGAAGCTACCAGCATGAGTTTGACCAAACTGCGGGAGGCAGTGGAAGACAGGAGTGCCTGACGTGCTCTGGTCCATGGGGTCACGAAGAGTCAGACACGACTAAATGACTAAACAACAACAACAAATTGGAGATGCTGGGGACTGAACCAGGGACCAACTGCATGCAAAGCAAATGCTCTTCCACTGAGCTATGGCCCTTCCTAAATGGTCCAGCTTGCAGTAACCAGGAAGAGATCATTTGCTATTGTGACAACCTCTCTATGGAACCATCTCCCCTCTGAATCATAGCAGGTGCCTAGATTGATGCAGTTTTGCTCCCTGCTCAAAAAAAGCTCATCTATTCTCCCCAAGCATTTTGCTGGCAATTAATACCAGTCTGTTCTTAATTTGTTTGCTTTGGATTTCCTGCTCTCTCTTTTTTTTTTTAATGGGGAATATTGTATAGGCATTGGTTTTATTGCAATGCTAACATCGTACTGCGCACTGCGCTGTGGTTTTTAAATGGAAAGCTAAGTAAAAGTATTTTTAACTAAATAAAAATGAGAGTGGCAAAAGCATCGCCCAGGGCCCAGAGCAAGGAGGGATGTGTGCTATGGGAAGGGAGAGAGTAAACAGGGAAGCTTTGGAGGTGGTGGTGGACCATAGGGCAAAGTTGGACAAAGGGGAAGGGAAGTCTAAGTGAATTTCTGGACTTTTTCAAAGCAGGTATGTGAGGATGAGAGATCCATCCCAAAAGAAGGAGGGATGAACAAGCATGAAAATCACACTCACCCAATCCTGTGCCACCAGAACATACAGGTGGGAGAGAGAACCGGACACCAGAAGTCATGGACATCCAACGAAGCTGAACGTTGGAAAATTCAGGACGGATAAAAGAAAGCACTTTTTTTTTGCACAGCACATAAACTATGGAACTCGCTGCCACAGGAGCACCAACCTAGATGGCTTTAAAAGAGCATTTGACAGATTCATGGAGGGGAGGGCTATCGGCTGCTAGTCAGGATGGCTAATAGCCATGATGGCTGTTCTCCGACAGCACAATTGCAGGCAGCAATGCTTCGGAATACCAGTTGCTGGAAACCACAGAAGGGGAGAGTCCCCTTCTGCTCAGGTGTCATCACCGAGGGGGGTGACATTCTGCGCATTGCCTGCCCACGACTGCCACTGGGGGAAGAGGGGAGCTTTGCCTCTTTGCCGTTTTGACAGCCCTGTGCTCCCTGGCTGCTGGAGGAGGCAGGCAGAGGGTGGAGGAAAGGATAGAAGGAGGAGCTCCCTAAACTCAGGACCCAAACCCTGTAACCCCGACTTTGGCCAACCCTCTCCCCAAAAAAGCTCAACAACTTTGGCCAACCCTCTCCTAAAAAAAGCTGAACAATGACAATGGGTAGATCACAGCCAGTCTTTTTATAGTGTGAGTAGATCGCTGTCCCTTGGGGTCCAACTAGATCTCAATTGGGGGCAGGTTGACAAGAAATTTTCTGCACCGGGTACCGCCTGACCTTGCTACGCCACTGGCTGTATCTCAGCAGTAGGGCATCTGCTTTACAGGCAGAGAAGGTCCCTGGTTCAGTCCCTGGCATCTCCTGGTAGGGATGGGAGAAACCCCTGCCTGGAAACCCCCGACAGCTGTCAGTGTAGACAGTGAGCAGCTAGATGGACCTGTCTTCATTTGAAAATGTGTTGTCATTTCTTGATGCTTTTCCTGAACCGAAACCCGCAGAGCTATACATTTCCCTGCCTGTGAACTTTATTTAAAAATTGTTTGTTTGGAGCCATGTCAGATCCCTTGTGTTTGAGAGGCCTGTTATGCCTCGGAGAGGGTTTTTTTTTACCCTTGGAGTGCCCTAATTATACAGAGCATTGATTTTACAGTGCATTCCTGGATTGATTGCTCTGCCATGCCCCTCCCACAGGAAACAGCTTGCGCAACAGCACTTTTTTGATCTCTCCAAAGTATTCCCCGAGGTGAATGAATGCCTTTTGAATCTTCTTGACTCTTGCTTTAGTACGAGCCGGGGAGGAAGATGGGAAGGAAAAGAGGTCTCGCTGCTGAAATGAACTATAACAGGGCAGGGGAAGCATCTAATAGTGTTTGTGTTTGTATCAGATCATCGGGAGAAACATCACTCTGACATCCAGCAATGAGAGCAACAACATCCTAAAATTTTGTGTTAAAATTAATATCCCCACAGCCTCAGTCCAGCCACCAGTTCCACATTATGATCATCCAAACACAGGAGCTGGCATAGCAATTATCTTTAACAAACTAGCCAAGATCAAGACAGGGGTACCTTTTGAAGCAGAATACCAAAAAAGCATTAAACGGTTAACTAAGCGGATGGTGAAGGTGATTTAAGCTTTTTTTAAAAAAAAGACTTAAAAACAAATCTCTACAGCATATTTGAAATTAAGCAGGGGAAAGAAAAAGAAACGGAATAGACTGGTACAAAGCAGTTCCCCCATCACCTTGTTGAAAAGATGCTTCTTTCTATAGAATTAAAAATGGAAGGTCAGATAATAAAATACAGTGGGTTACATACACTTCAGGTTACAGACTCCACTAACCCAGAAATAGTACCTTGGGTTAAGAACTTTGCTTCAGGATGAGAACAAAAATTACGTGGTGGAGGTGCAGCGGCAGTGGGGGGCCCCATTAGCAAAAGTGGTACCTCAGGTTAAGAACAGTTTCAGGTTAAGAACGGACCTCCAGAACGAATTAAGTTCTTAACCAGAGGTTCCACTATACAGTGGTACCTTGGTTTAAGAACAGTCCTGTTTATGAACAATTTGGTTTATGAACTCTGCAAAACAGGAAGTAGGTGTCCTGGTTTGCGAACTTTACCTCGGTCTAAGAATGGAAGTTGAACAGTGGAAGGGCACTGGTGGCGGGAGGCCTCATTGGGGAAAGCGTACCTCAGTTTAAGAACAGTTTCAGTTTAAGAATGGACTTTCAGAATGGATTAAATTCATAAACCGAGGTACCACTGTATAGGATTCTTGTTGCCTGGTTGCATGGTTTTAAACCGTCCAGTTGTACTCAGGGTGAAGAGGGGTTTCTAATTTGCACTGATAATTTACACAGTGGGCACATGGAAAATATGGACGGCAAGGCACATGTTTGGAAACATACGCCGGGCTCAGGCTACCAGCAGGTAAGGGCTAGCAGTTGTGACTGTTTGGTACATTTCTGCAGCCAGGGGTGCCGGCTTGAATAAAATAGGGAGGGGGGCAACTGAGCTCTGCCCTGTATAATCAATTGCATGATAGGGGAAAGGACACCATTTGAATGGCAATGCCCATCAACTTTGGGAGTCCCGGCCCCGTCAAATATTTTATGGGGGGCAAAGACCCCTCGGCCCATAGGAGCATGGCAGTGGAGATTTCTTTCCAATGCAACTAACAGCTAGGAGAGTACTTTTCAACAGGACCATTGTTATGTACTGAGTTGAATAGGATCCAAAATGCAGCAGTCTGATTGGTCCTAGAACAATAGGATCCAAAATGCAGCAGTCTGATTGGTCCTAGAACAATAGGATTCAGAATGCAGCAGTCTGATTGGTCCTAGAACAATGAAGCAGTATGATTGGTCCGCAGGAGCCACCCAATCCAGCTCCAGATGGAAGTGAATCGACAACCTGATTGGCCTACCGGAGAATCCTGGATTTAGCCAATCACATGCAGCCCATTGTGTAAATAATGCATATAAAGCAGATACTTTGGGGGAACTTTCATTCCTCCTCACCACTATGAGCTGAATAAAGAGCATGAAATCCACTCTCGACTCCGCGTATATTTCAACCACGATGATGGGGGCAAGAGGGAAGAGCTTTAAACTCCTCCCACCATTATTCTGATCGCATTGGACCTCCCAATTAGTTCTTATTTGAAGTTTTAAGATATATGAACCATCCAGCCATGTGTATTTTGGCCTCCAGCAAAAAGCCTAGAAAGGAGTCCCAAGCCTTTGGGGAAGACTTCATAACTGAGCAGTGACTGCCAAGCTAAGTGTGATTCTAGAAAGAAAGAAAAAGTTCTATTTTAACAGAACTGTTTTCTGGACTTGAATTCCCTGGTATAATATAACCTCCCTAAATCACCCATCCCAATGGTCTCCAGATCCACTGTGCTTTATGCTCTTTTCTTTATTATATGCAAGTACATTTTATCTAGTAAATATTTATCGGTGGGCACCTACATTTATCCTTTAAAAATCATAATAGCAATGGCAGTAGTAGCAATAATAATCTGTAAGGCATTGGCAAATGTCAATGTGTGTTTTCCCCCTATGAAATGCATTTGAGTGGGGGCACATTATGCAGAGAAAACTTGAAATCTGACTTTCAGCCGGTTCTCCCTGTGGCATATCTGAGTCTTGCATGAAATGTAATTCAGAGGAAAAATGCAGGCTGAGAGGCTAGTTTTTCTGATTGCAAGTGATTTACACCTATGTGCAATTACGATGAGGTTTCCTGTTAAAATGATTTACCCCTTGCCACAGCAAGATAAACAAAAGCACTGCTTAATCCATGCTAAGAGCAGTTCAAAACTCACCCATTCCGAAAGTGGGCATCTTGATCATACAAAAGCAGTTTCCAGTTCGTTTTTTTAATAAGCAGGATTTGGGCAGCGTTCCATGTTTCATTCCAAGAACACAATGAAAGGGTGATGCATTCAAAAAGGAAAATCGAATCGAAACAGCTCTGGTTCATCAATTCTTTCCTGCAGTGGGAGCTTGTACTAGTGATAAAAATAAAATAAATGAAAAAGAATTGTGATGTACCACCTGAAAGGAATGCTGAATCTCAAATCAGGTGATAGCAACACCTTCCAGCTGTGATTAAAGCAGACAGGTTGTGCTTTATTATGCCTGCATTCCTTAAAAGCTCCTGTGGACCGAATCACCAATATGAATGGTGAGTGGCAAGGTTGTAACTCTTCCTCTGGTCTATGCATGCCTTCCATCTGCACAAAAATTGTTATCTGGCAGGGCGAAGTGAGCTCTGGTCAGCAACACATTTTGCCTAGCATTTTGCCACTTTGATGGGCAGGGCAATCAGATAATCCAGCCCCCCACACCCAATGCCAAAGTGACTTTCTGGCAAATCCCATTCTACCCCCACCCCACTTCTGCCTCTCCCCCTAGCCTCTGTGCTATCAAAAACACTGCAAGAAGGATGGAGGGGGCAGAGGAGACACTTAGTCATATATTCATATAGCTACCTATGTTCACTGATTGCGCTAGCAGAGCCATCCAAGGACAGCTGGGGTGGAGGGTTCTTGAGGGTCTTCAAGGAGAGCCATCTACTGGAGATGGCTGGAGCAGGTTGGGCTAGATGACGTTCAAGACCCCCTCCAATTCTGTGACTCAACTTAATCTAGATTGATAATAATAATAATAATAATAAATTTTATTCATACCCCGACCTCCCCAGACTGGGCTCAGGGTGGCTAACACCTGATATAAAAACAAATTGATTGAAATACAACTTAAAAACAAGATTAAAATACAACATTAAAACATTAAAATGCAGCCTCATTTCAATGGAAACTCAAATCAAAAACTTTTTTGGGGAAGAAAACGTCAAGTCTTCACCAAGGCTAACTATCCAGACTGGTCCTACATGGGCCAGAAAAAAGCCAGGGAAGTCCCCAAATAGGAGTTCCATCACAGGCAGAGAAAGGAAAAAAGAAGAGGGGGAGGGAATCAAATTGCTTCGAAGTCAAAGGCCAGGTGGAGCAACTCTGTCTTACAGGCCCTGCAGAAAGAAATCAGATCCTGCAGGGAGCCAGTGTTGAAAAGGCCCTGGCTCTGGTTGAGGCTAATCTGACTTCCTTAGGGCCTGGGACCTCTAGGGTGTTGCTATTAATGGACCTTAAGGTCTTCCATGAGGCATACCGGGAGAGGCGGTCCCGTAGTTACGATGGTCCTAGGTACCTAAGTAGGGATCAGCATGTTCCCACATTGCACTGCACCCAAGTATGAGCTGCCTCTACACACATGCAAGTGCTTGTATGAAGTTTTGTGCCAATTTCTCCCAGCCTGCATATTTTAGTATGCAATTTTTTCCTAATAGGAACGTTCACAAAACAAATTTCTCTAATATAACACATTTTCATGAATTCATGCAATTTCATGAAATGCATTCCTTTTGTGAATGTACCGGTATATGCATTTTCATGTACATATTACTTGCCTGGAGAACTGCATTGAGAAGTTTGGAGAAGTGCAAATTTCAAAGAATGACCGGGCTTCAATTTTCATCCTGTTTTCAAAAGTGTGAATCAGGTGGGCTCTGCTGTAAAGCTGAAATGACACACATCACACTGAAAGTACAGTTGTCAGGGGCAATGTCCGCAGGCTGTGCACATGGAGCAGAGACCGCATGCACTTAAAGCACATCCAATGTGCATTTAAATAACATACCTTCCCCAAAGGAATTCTGGGAACTGTAGTTTCTCCCTCAGCAAGCTGCAATTCTTATCCCCCTTAAGAAATTACATTTCCCAGGATTCTTTGGAGAAATGCACATGTTCTAAATGTGTGTTGGATGTGTTTTAAGGGCTTTATCTGGAGTGGCACCCTCCCTTCAGATGTCAAGAATTACACAACTTTTAGAAGACATCTGAAGGCAGCCCTGTACTTGGGAGGTTTTTAATGCAGATGGGCAAGGTATTATTATTATTATTATTATTATTATTATTATTATTATTATTACTATTATTATTATTATTAGGATCTGCCCTATTAACCTATATGGGGAGGGAATGAGTAAAGAGTCCAGTACTTAAAGAGTTATTATCTCAGGATAACACTCTTGGATTATTATTTTTTAACTAGTTGGTTAGATTTTTTTAAAAAGTGAAACATGAAAGACTGTGTTGCGGATGAACCTAATTGTCCGTCTAACCTTTAAAATATCCTGAAAGAGAGTCCAATCAGAGTCTTTACCTCAGGTTATAGATCAGAAGTAATGGGGCCATTAAACCCCACGAAACTGTATCTTTAACATTTAAATGGTGCTTAACTGAGTGATGGCATCCTAATTTCAAGAGCCGTCCCTCTCCGTAGCCCTTCTCGGACAAAGGGGTAAACCAGCTGTGTCAGACAAGACCCATCCTTTTTAGCTTTCTCCTCCCTACCATGGCAAAAACAACATATTTTCCACTGCAGGCATAAGCTAAATTGTAAATTTGTTCATATATACATATATTTCAGTTGCATGGAATCAATTTCAATCCGTTACCCCCAAGGATGTGGACAGGCTGCTTGGACGGGTGAAACCAACCACCTGTCTCCTTGATCCTTGCCCATCCTGGCTAATAAAAGCAAGCCGGGAAGGGCTGTGCGATGGGCTCTGCGGGGTGGTGAATGCTTCCCTCTGTGAGGGAACATTCCCAGATCCGCTGAAAGAGGTGGTCATTAAACTGCTTCTTAAAAAACCATCTTTAGACCCGGCCAGTATGGCCAACTATCGCCCAGTCTCAAATCTTCCATTCTTGGGCAAGGTGATTGAGCGTGTGGTTGCTGAACAACTCCAGGCACGCCTGGAGGATACGGGCCATTTTGATCCCTTCCAATCGGGATTCAGGCCTCATCATGGGACTGAAACTGCCTTGGTCGCGCTGGTTGATGATCTCCGGCGAGCTAGGGACAAAGGTGAGAGTTGTTTCCTGGTTCTGCTGGATCTCTCAGCGGCCTTTGATACAATCGACCATAACATCCTCCTGGACCGTCTAGAGGGGCTGGGAGCTGGGGGCACTGTTATACAGTGGTTTCGCTCCTTCCTCCTGGGCCGTGTTCAGAAAGTGGTGGTGGGGGATGAGTGTTCAGACCCCTGGGCCCTCACTTGTGGGGTGCCTCAGGGTTCCGTCCTCTCCCCCATGCTTTTTAACATCTATATGAAGCCGCTGGGAGAGATCATCAGGGGGTTTGGACTGGGTGTCCATCAATATGCAGATGATACCCAGCTCTACCTCTCTTTCAAATCAGAACCAGTGAAGGCGGTGAAGGTCCTGTGTGAGTGCCTGGAGGCGGTTGGAGGATGGATGGCGGCTAATGGATTGAAGTTGAATCCTGACAAGACAGAAGTACTGTTTTTGGGGGACAGGGGACGGGCTGGTGTGGAGGACTCCCTGGTCCTGAATAGGGTAACTGTGCCCCTGAAGGACCAGGTGCGCAGCCTGGGAGTCATTTTGGACTCACAGCTGTCCATGGAGGCGCAGGTCAATTCTGTATCCAGGGCAGCTGTCTACCAACTCCACCTGGTACGCAGGCTGAGACCCTACCTGCTCGCGGACTGTCTGGCCAGAGTGGTGCATGCTCTAGTTATCTCCCGCTTGGACTACTGCAATGCGCTCTACGTGGGGCTACCTTTGAAGGTGACTCTACAACTAATCCAGAATGCGGCAGCTAGACTGGTGACTGGGGGCGGCCGCCGAGACCACATAACACTGGTCTTGAACATTGGCTCCCAGTACGTTTCCGAGCACAATTCAAAGTGCTGGTGTTGACCTTTAAAGCCCTAAACGGCCTCGGCCCAGTATACCTGAAGGAGCGTCTCCACCCCCATCGTTCTGCCCGGACGCTGAGGTCCAGCGCCGAGGGCCTTCTGGCGGTTCCCTCATTGCGAGAAGCAAAGCTACAGGGAACCAGGCAGAGGGCCTTCTCGGTAGTGGCGCCCGCCCTGTGGAACGCCCTCCCATCAGATGACAAAGCGATAAATAACTACCTGACATTCAGAAGACATCTTAAGGCAGCCCTGTTCAAGGAGGTTTTTAATCTGTGATATTTTAGTGTATTTTTGGTTTCTATGGAAGCCGCCCAGAGTGGCTGGGGAAACCCAGCCAGATGGGGTACAAATAATAAATTATTATTATTATTATTATTATTATTATTATTATTATTATTATATGATTATATATATATAATTAGTTTTTTAACATATCACTTTCAACAATATTAAACATACTTTTATATCATATACATTTTTTTTACTTCCATCAATCACATCTGAAAATTTTCCAATCTTTTCACTTAATATACATTTCTTACTTTCACTATTACATTTAAATCTCATAACTAATGTCTCTCTTCTTTCTCTTCTTTGCAATCTTTCATATTTTTCTCCTTATAAAACTTCTTGTAGTCATACTAGCATAATTTGTTGATTACAGTTGCTCTTCAAATAGTTTGTATATTTCTTCCAATCTTCTGTAAATCTCTGGTTCCACAGGTTTTGAATCCTTCCTGTCATTTTATCCAGTTCTGCGTAGTCCATTAATTTTGTCTGCCATTCTTCTTTCGTCAGTATTTTTTCTTGCTTCCATTTTTGAGCCAACAATACTCTTGCCGCTGTTGTTGCATATAAGAACAATTTAACATCCTGTCTATTAATATCCTCACCTATAATACCAAGTAAAAATGCTTCTGGTTTTTTTAGAAATGTATATTTCAACATCTTTTTCATCTCATTATATATCATTTCCCAGAAGTTTTTTTACTTTCTTACATTCCCACCACGTATGATAAAATGTTCCTTCTTTTTCTTTACAGATTGTAAATTTGTTCTAATAGCCCGAACCATTGGTGAATATTCGTTTGAGGAGCAATTTGTTTGGGGGGTTTTGTCTTGTTTTTTTCCATTTATGCGAAAACTTCAGAATGAGAACAGAAAACATTGGGCTGGGCTGGAAATGCTGTGAAGTTTGTGCAGAAAGGAGCCAGGTTTGGCATCCTGAATTAGAACTGGAGCCAGGACAGTGAAGCCTGAAGACTGGCTGTGGCCCTCTGAACCTCTCTATCAGGCCCTCAGTACAGTCCCCAGGCCACACTCCTTGCCAGCTGTTCTGTGCACACTTTTCACATGTTTTTGTCTGGGTGGAATGTCACCTCAAATTGCCTCTTGCTAGTGTGGAAGCAGGATGGAGCTGTCTCCCAGGCTTTTGGTCTTTTCTTCCAGGGTTTATAGAGATATCTCAGGTTCAAGACACCAGCACAGCGTGGATCTGTTGCATGAAGATATCAGCTTCTTTGGTTTTTGGCCAAAGAAGCTGACCTTGTCTGGAAGCAAAGCAGGAAGGGGGGCCTTCATCATATAACATACCCTGGCCTGGGGGGGGGGCTCTTGCCGGTTTTATTCCTCTTCTAAAACATTTCCTTCTTTCATCCCTCAAGTCCTTGACTCTGCACATACATTCTTCTTGAGCAGTTAGAATGTTCGTCATCATTCCATGGCATCGCAAACATATATTGGTGGTGAAAGGGATCTGGCTGAACGATAACTCATCTGGACTATCACAGAGATGATATATGCTTTCATTCAAGGCAAATACAAGCACTCAAATCCTGCCCCTAGCTTGCTGGAATGGTATCCGCTTTCCTATTCGGTTACTGAGACATTGTGGTTTGATTAACATCCTATTATTTATACTTTGTTATATTGTGGATCACTTCAGTCAAAAATGTCATAGCTGAAGTCCCTTGACTCAGGGATAATTCTGCCATATGATTGTCTGTTGTGACTTCTTATTCATGTTTGGAGATTTACAAATCTGCATGCCCATGGCTATGTCTTACAATGTGTCGTGCGGCCTTCAATGCAAGGAATGCTAGCTTTGATTTTAACAAAACAAGTTTCTATTCCACAATAGAATACCCTACTAAGGCCTAAACAAATCCAAAAGTATCTGTGGTCCTTTGTGATGCAGAATTATTTCTTGTTTTTCATTTTATCCTTATCGATATCTACTCTTTTATTTCTTTTTCTTTATTTCTCTCTTTCTCTTTCTTTATGCCTTCCTTTCCTGCCCCCTTCTCTTTATGTTTTTATTGTTATTTAGATCAAAGTCTTAGTTTGGACCCCATAAAGGGAAGAGATATTTGTTATTAAGTTTTGCGTTTTTCTCTATAAACCCTAATGAAATTCAAAAGAAAAAAAAATACTATTCCCTCCCCTTGCTTCCTTACTTTCCCATAAATACAAAATACCTGTGGAAAGCTTAGTTCTACATAAGCACATTCCTCAACCCAGTTATTCTTTTAAGGAACAAAATGATAATGGGGAGGCTTCCATCCATAAATACGATGGAAGCTTGAGTCACTGGGGCTTCTAGAGCTGAACTTCATTGATCACACATAATTGTTGCTGTATTGATGTCTCTTTATATAAGAAAGATTGCATCTTAAAGCTAATTTAGGCCTGGAGACAAATGCCTTAAAGCGTAGCTACTTTACTGAGGAAGGGGGTGACCATGTCACACCCCCACCCCCCTGCTCAAATCACTGTATCAATGCTCAAGGTTTCAGCTTTGCATCCTGAATTATGGCATTTATTAAAGATTGGAAATGGAGGGCGTTTAAATCACGCTTTCCCCTGTATATGAGAAATATGTTCAGCCCAGATCTGCATATTTTAATGCCATATTTCTTCCTTTTCCCTCTCCCTGTGAGATAAATTCACTTATTCCACACACACACACACACACACGAAGCAAACATTTGGCTGGGAAAGAATCGCTCTTCTCTCAATGCCCATCAGAAATACTCCATGAGCAAATTGGAATTATGGGGAAATCCTTAAATGGCCAATTTATTTGGAACATTTAAGCACTTCTGAGTGAACGGCTCGAGGCCGAGCTATATCCATAATGATGTTGGACACTCGTTTCGTTTTCGCATGCTCACACACTTCCCTATAAACCGGGGGGGGGGGGGCGGGTGCTTAGGGCCAAATGAGACAATAGGCAAAAAACTAAGGGCTGTTCCTCAGCTTGCCAACCCCATCCCACCCCATCACCCCCACATTAGCCCCTTGGAATCCTAGAATTGTAGAGTTGAAAAGGGACCACAAGGGTCATCTAGGCCAGCCACCTGCAATGTGAACCCACGACCCTTGATATTAAGAGCCTCATGCTCAGGCAGCTGATTTGGGGCATCATGAACTGGAAGACAGTTCATTCTAGTTCCCTGACATTTCCTTAACTGTTCATTTCCACATTACGTTTGAGCTTTGATATAATATAAAAACCCCTCAGCGCTGAGAATCAAGGGTGTGGCAAATTTTCAGCGGTATATCAGGATACGGTTATCTTCTGTTGTTTTTTAATGTGAGGGCATCACAGGAGAATGAAGCATGCATTTGCAGAAAGGGTGAAGGATGGTTGTCCAATTACATTCACTGTTGTGTCACACTACACTCAGTGGTGCGAATGAACGTCAGCGTGACATGCCAGTATACTGGTCAAAAAAGTCACGGTTCCATAACTCAACAGGTACTGCAGTGTGAAAGCAATGTTAGAAAATGAGACAGAATGCTAGCAGAACAACTGGGTCAACTAATACAATATATCCCATTTCTGAATGCCCCCTAAGTGCTGCTTATAGGGCTGTTGCAGCAGAATTGCCAACATGGCTGGGAAACTAGCTGGCCTTCACTTTGGAAAAGGCTGACTAAGCCACCAGCTCTATTTTTGATGTCTGACCTCTTTGCCATGACCTCATCTAGCCGACACAAAGAATTATGGGCTGGGTTTTGCATCTGCAGCTATTCTCAGGCATGATAATGGTCATTTTATCATTCAGGAAACTGACTGAATCCTGGAATAATGTACAGAGGTGTTGGAAATCATGTCCACCATTATTTTAAGTCACAGAAAAGTGCTCTGTTATACTACTTTAACAGCCATGGCATCCCCCCAAGAGTCTTGGGAGCAATAGCCTTTTAAGCTGTTAAAGGTAAACATAAAAGACCCTTGACAATTAAGTCCAGTTGCGAACGACTCTGGGGTTGCAGCGCTCATCTCGCTTTACTGGCCGAGGGAGCTGATGTTTGTCCACAAAAAGTTTTTCCGGGTCATGTGGCCAGCATGACTAAGCTGATTCTGGCAAAACCAGAGCAGTGCACGGAAACTGCTTCCCACTGGAGCGGTACCTATTTATCTACTTGCACTTTGATGTGCTTTCGAACTGCTAGATTGGCAGGAGCTGGGACCAAACAATGGGAGCTCACCCCGTCGTGGGGATTCGAACTGCCGACCTTCCGATCGGCAAGCCCTAGGCTCTGTGGTCTGCACCACAGCACCACCTGCGTCCCTTTAAGCTGTTAGAAAATGGGTTTTTTTCCCTACAGCTCTTTTTTTAAAAAGCTGTTAGAAAACCCTTATTTCCCTTCATAGATCTAGTTACAGGTAGGTAGCCGTGTTGGTCTGCTGTAGTAAAGTAAAGTAAAGTAAAGTAAAGTAAAGTAAAGTAAAGTAAAGTAAAGTAAAGTAAAGTAAAGTAATCCTTCCAGTAGCACTTTAGAGACCAACTAAGTTAGTTATTGGTATGAGCTTTCGTGTGCATGCACAAAGCTCATACCAATAACTAACAGTTGGTCTCTAAGGTGCTACTGGAAGGAATTTTTAAATTTTATTTTGTTTCCCCTCATACAGCTGCTGTTACCAGAGTTCTATGGGAAGAGGGGTTTACTGTTCAACCACTCTGAGAACTGTGAGGAGAATAGTGGTAAAGATCTCTACTTGAAAGCCTCATTGAAAGAGGAAAGGCTTCAGGACTTCCGGAGGCGGCGCCAACGGCAATGGCGGTCTCCTTCTAGTCTGGAGGGAGAAGCTCCGCGGAAATCGGGTCTGTCCGCTACGGCGAAGCGTTAAATGATGATTGGATTGAATAGGGGGTATTAGCAACAAAGTTAATAAGAATATGCAAAAATGAATTGATAATGGATGAAAATATAGAGTTATAATATGTTAAGATATAGAGTTAAGATAAATGAAAGAGGGTAAGGATTTGATGATTTGATTATCTAAATGGGAATACAAAAAGGGGAGGTGTGAGGAGGTCAAGGAAACAAGTTAATGAGCATAAAGTTATAAAAAATGGATTTGTTTTTAATTCTCTTTTACCTATTCGTTTTTTGTATATTGTATTTTTATTTGTATTTTTTCTTTTTTATGTATTTTTTTTAGGTTTTCTTTTTTTATTTTGTTCTTTTCATATGTTCTTTTTTGTATTTTGTAAACTGATGTTTTTGTAAAATTCCAATAAATATTATATGGGGGAAAAAATGAAAGAGGAAAGGCTTCAGTAGGTCTAGAAAAGATAACAGAGACACCATATGTCTAATATATAAAGGAAAGGGAATTCCAAAAGGAAGGTGCTACCACACTGAAGGCCCTGTTTCCTATCTGCAGAATGGACCAGCCGGTAAGATGGCATCTGCAGTAAGCCTCTCCCAAATAGTGCAATAATCAGCTGGGTATACATGGAGTGAGATGTTCTTTCAAGTGTCCTGGTCTCATGCTGTATTTTGTTTTTTTATATATATAATATTTATTGAAATTTTACAAAAACATAGGTTTACAGAATACAAAAAAAAATAGGAAAAGAAAAAGATAAAAAAGAAAACATACAAAAATACATAAAAAAGAAAAAAGAAAAAGAAAAATACAAAATACAAAAAACGAATAGATAAAAAAGAGTTAAAAACAAATCCATTTTTTGTAACTTTAAACTCATTAGCTTGTTTCCTTGACCTCCTCACACCTCCCCTTTTTGTATTCCCATTTAAATAATCAAATGAGCAAATCCTTACCCTCTTTCGTTTATCTTAACTCTATATCTTAACATATTATAACTCTATATTTTCATCCATTATCAATTCATTTTTGCATATTCTTATTAACTTTGTTGCTAATGCCACTTATTTTCAATCCAACATCATTTTTAACATTCATTAATTTTACAGTGTTTCTGCAAATAGTCTTTAAATTTCTTCCAATCTTCTTCCATCAACTCTTCTCCCAGGTCTCGGATTCTGCCAGTCATTTCCGCTAATTCCATATAGTCCATCACCTTCATCTGCCACTCTTCCAGGGTGGGTAAATCTTGTGTCTTCCAATACTTTGCAATGAGTATTCTTGCTGCTGTTGTTGCATACATGAAGAAAGTTCTATCCTTCTTTGGCACCAATTGGCCGACTATGCCCAGGAGAAAGGCCTCTGGTTTCTTCAGGAAGGTATATTTAAATACCTTTTTCATTTCATTATAGATCATCTCCCAGAAAGCCTTAATCTTTGGGCACGTCCACCAAAGGTGAAAGAATGTACCTTCATTTTCTTTACATTTCCAACATTTGTTATCGGGCAAATGATATATTTTTGCAAGCTTGACTGGTGTCATGTACCACCTGTATATCATTTTCGTAATATTCTCTCTTAAGGCATTACATGCCGTAAATTTCATACCGGTGGCCCACAACTGTTCCCAGTCAGCAAACATAATGTTATGACCAATATCTTGTGCCCATTTAATCATAGCAAATTTAACCGTTTCATCCTGCGTATTCCATTTTAACAGCAAGTTATACATTCTTGAAAGTATCTTAGTTTTGGGATCTAACAATTCTGTTTCCAATTTTGATTTTTCCACTTGGAAGCCAATTTTTTTGTCCAAATTATAGGCCTCTCTTATTTGATAATAATGAAGCCAGTCTCGCACTTTATCTTTTAATTTCTCAAAACTCTGCAATTTCAATTAATCTCCTTCTTGTTCCAATATTTCCCAATATTTCGGCCATTTGGCCTCCATATTGAGCTTTTTCTGAGCCTTCGCTTCCATTGGTGACAACCACCTTGGGGTTTTATTTTCCAGTATGTCTTTGTATCTTATCCAGACATTGAACAATGCTTTCCTGACAATATGGTTTTTAAATGCTTTATGTGCTTTAACCTTGTCGTACCACAAATATGCATGCCACCCAAAAACATTGTTAAAACCTTCTAGGTCCAAAATGTCCGTCTTCTCAAGAAGCAGCCAGTCTTTCAACCAGCAGAATGCTGCTGATTCATAGTAAAGTTTAAGGTCTGGCAGGGCAAATCCGCCTCTTTCCTTTGCATCAGTTAATATTTTAAATTTTATTCTGGGCTTCTTGCCCTGCCAGACAAATCTAGAAGTATCTCTCTGCCACTTCTTGAAACAGTCCATCTTGTCCAAAATTTGCAATGATTGAAACAGAAACAACATTTTTGGCAATACATTCATCTTTATAGCTGCAATTCGACCCAACAAGGAAAGCTTCAAATTTGACCATATTTCTAAGTCTTTTTTCACTTCTGTCCAACATTTCTCATAATTATCTTTAAATAAATTTAAGTTCTTAGCCGTCATATTAACCCCCAGATATTTTACTTTCTTAACTAATGTTAAACCTGTCTCCTTCTGAAACCTCTCTTTCTCAATCGATGCTAAATTTTTCTCAAGAACTTTAGTTTTAGACTTGTTCAGCTCAAATCCTGCCACATGACCAAATTCTTGAATTAGTTCTAATACTCTTTTTGTACTAGATTCTGGCTCCTGTAACGTCAAAACTAGGTCATCTGCAAAAGCTTTCAATTTGTATTGTTTGGCTCCGACCTGGATACCTTTAATCAGACGGTCCCTTCTAATCATATTTAACAAAACCTCCAGGACCGAAATAAAAAGCAATGGGGAAATTGGGCAGCCTTGTTGTGTCCCTTTCTCTATCTTAAATTCCTCTGTCATCACATTATTGACTATTAGCTTAGCCTTTTGTTCTGAATAAATTGCACTTATACCATTTTCAAACCCTTGACCCACCCCCATCCCCTGAAGATTTTTCTTCATAAAATTCCAAGAAATGTTGTCAAAGGCTTTCTCCGCATCTATAAAAATTAAAACTGCTTTAGTATTAATGTTCACTTGCAACTTCTCCAAAATGTTAATTATGTTCCTCGTGTTGTCAGACAAGTGTCTACCTGGGAGAAAGCCAGCTTGGTCCTTATGTATCTCTTCCACTAATACTTTTTTTAATCTATTAGCCAAAATATCAGCAAAAATTTTGTAATCCACATTGAGCAGGGATATAGGGCGGTAGTTCTTAAGTTGTGTCTTTTCAGACTCAGTTTTCGGTATAAGTGTAATGTAGGCTTCCTTCCACGACTCTGGCGCTTTTTTCCCCTCCAAAATTTCATTACAAACCTCCTTTAGTGGCTGAATTAACCAATCTTTCAAAGATCTATAGTATTTTGAGGTTAAGCCATCTGGCCCTGGAGATTTACCCAACTGCATATTCTGAATGGCACCTTCTACCTCCTGTTCTGTAATTTTGTAGTTCAGCATTATCTTATTTTCTTGAGAGATTTTTTGTAATCCATTTGTTTTTAAAAATTGGTCTATATCAAACTCTTTCTGTGGCCCTTGTGTATATAACTCTTTAAAATACCTCTGGAAGCATTTTCTAATTTCCACTGGATTCTGAATGTTCTTTCCTTCCACTTCCAAATTAGTGATAGTATTGAGCTTTTGTCTTTTTTTCATTTGCCAAGCTAACAATTTCCCACATTTATTAGTCGATTCAAATGTCTTTTGTCTCATTTGTTTAATTTTCCATTCAATTTCCTGGTTCATCATCTTCATATATTGCACTTGATATAACTTTATGTCTCTCAGAATCTCTTGTGACTTTGGTTTCGCTCTTAGTTTCTTCTCACCCGCCTTTATTTTTTTCCAAAATTTTATCTTTTTTCCATTTTGGGCTCTCTTCTTTATTGTATTCTGTTGGATCAGAAACCCCCTCATAACTGCTTTACTTGCGTCCCAGATTATTCTTTTTTCAGTAATAGTATTCAAATTTATCTCAAAATAGTCTCTCAAGGTTTTTTGGGCCTTCTTGATAACCTCTTGATCTCTAAATAAGGTGTCATTCATCCTCCATCTGAAGGAACTGATTGGTGTTAGTTTCATCTCCATTTTCACAGCATTATGGTCGGAGCAAGTTTTTGGGCAAATTTCCACTTTTTGAGTCTTAGGTGCCAGTCCTCTAGTTATCCATATTTGGTCAATTCTTGTCCATGTCATTTTGGCTTCAGAGAAGAATGTTCCCTCTATTCCTAAGGGGTTCTTAATTCTCCAAATGTCAATCAAGTCCATATAGTCAGTCAGTTCAAAAAAGGTTTTTGATAGTCTGCCATCTTTAGTTATGATCTGTCTCTGCGACTTGTCCATATTTGTAGATACCACTCCATTCATATCTCCCATCATAATAATGTTGTGATCCATATAGTCTAACAATGTCTCGTGCAATTTCTTAAAAAATTCAGATTTTCCCTCATTTGGTGCATAAACTCCTACTATTAAAAAATTTTCTCCTTGTGATTGAATTTCGATTGCCACAAATCTTCCTTGTTCATCTTTAAAAACAAATTTCGGTGATAGGCTCTCTTTGGCGTAAATTACAACTCCTCTCTTTTTAACCTTATCCAATGAAATAAACTCTTGACCCAATCTTTTATTAATCAATACTTTCCTGTGTAGCCTTATCACATGTGTTTCCTGTAAACAAATTAAGTCCAATTGTTCCTTTTTCAATAATGAAAAACTTTCCTCCTCTTCTCCGGGGAGTTAAGTCCATGGATGTTCCAACTTAATAATTGCAGAGACATGGTGTATTTATTCTACTTTCCTCCAACTGCTCCCAGTAGTTCCTCTTGTTCTGACGGTGTATCACTTTTTCTAATTTGTCCAATCCCAAAGGTGGTGGTACTATGTCTAGTACTCCTGGTTTTAAAGCTCTTAGCTCTTCTAGAACTTCTTTTTGCAGGTCTTCTTCGTGGTCTCTCAGGAATTTTTGCTTGTCTTCCACTGATCTTATTTTGAACTTTTTCCCTTTAAAGGTAAAGAATAGGCCTTGGGGGAATTCCCGCCTAAAAACAATTCTGTTACTTCTCAACAGGGCCACCAAATCTCCGTAGTTAGTTCTAAGATCCAATAAATATTTCGGAATATCCTTGAATATCTCCACTCTTGAATCATTTATTTCCAAGGTCTTCTGGAAGTGCAGACTCAGTATTTTATCTCTCTCTTCTTTCGTTTGGAGGGTAACCAAACAGTCTCTCACCCTGTTCTTTCTCCCTCCTCTTCCAAGTCTAAAAGCACTTACTATCTTGAAATCTTGCTTAGCATCCAAATTCCAAAATTCTGCAAATTCCTGTGTAAGAAAGTCACTTAAACTGTCTTTTTCCAATTCAGGGACCGCCCTGATCCTCAGATTAGTCTGTTTTTCCTTACGTTCTATCCTAGACAGAAGCGACCGGTGGTCCTTTAGCTCTTTGCATATAGTTGGGATCTTTTCCTCTACAGCCGACACTTTTTCCTTTGCTTCCTCAGCTGCCTTTTGGTTCGAAGCGGATTCTTGCAACAGTCTTTCAATAGATTCTGTATTCGAGTTCACCTTCTGCCCCAAATTGTTGATGCTATTAGTATTTTGGTCAATTTTAATAGTCGCTTCAGTAACTTGGTTACTTAATTTTTCCAAGGTTTCAAAAATTTTATTTAATACTGAAGTGAATCCCTCTTCAGTAGCCATTCCTTTAGACCCAACTTGTGCAGGATCTTTTCCTTGTGCAGGATCTTTTCCTTGTGATACAGAAGGGGCAGATGCAGATGCAGAGGCAGATACGGATGCGCTGCGCTGCTGCGTTACACTAGTCTGCTGCTGTCTAACCTTTCCCGATCTTGTTGTCTTTTCCTGAAGCAAGTCTGCCATGCCACTTTATCTAAGGATCTGAGAATCAAGGTCAATCCCACAGGCCAAAACTTGTTTTGCAGCGGAAGTTTCCCAGGCCAGTCAAGAGTGGAAAATCCCCTGGCTAGTTGCAACAATTTCAAAGTTCCTCTAGGGGGACACAGTAACAATCAATGGTATTGCAATAGAGTCTCTTTTCCGATTTTCCAAAGTCCCCCTTCTACAAAGAAAAAAGCAACAGTTCCAAGTCCAAAGTAACCCTCAGAGTAAAAGTGTCTCACTTGCAGAGTTAACTGTCACAAAGTTACATTGTCCATAAATAGTGCGATTCTCAGTACAGCAATTTTATTAATCTGGCAGTCCGTTCCCAAGGATTAAGTGGTGGTCTTTACTCCGTTTTCTCTCCACTTTTTTTGCAGGCAAAATATATTTTCTCCTCTTCCCTCCCCTCTCCTGCAATTCAGGGAGGGAAATCTTTTGATCTGACGTTAGGATTTAAGTCCTTTTAAACCCAGCTCTCCAGCGTTAGCTTGATCAGTCTTTGCTTTGATCTATATACAAAAAGGAAGGCGGACTTCCTGTTTGCGCCTTCCCGTTTCAGTGCCAAATTAATCCTCTTTTCCTTAAATTCCCCGGTCTTTGAACTTGACCTACTCACGGGTAGTTGTTTGTTAGCCGAATTGTCCCAGGAAAAAGGTCAGCGCTCTCCGGCAACAGCTGTGCGGCTTCGCTCCACGGAAGAAGCAGTTGGCTCTCAGCACCGCGCCTAACTCCCCGTTTCGCTCCGGGACCCCTTGTAGGGTTCCCTCGCAAATAGGGGGGGCGCTGAATGTGGCCGCTGAGTCCCACGAACACAGGCTACTCCCGCCTGTAGTTTTCTAAGGGGTCCCCACGTCACCGTCGCGGCTAGACCCGATTCCCGTGGAGTTATTCCCTCACAGCTGGAGGGAATCAGCCATCACCGATGGCGCCGCCTCCGGAAGTCAACCCTCATGCTGTATTTTGTTTCAGGTCCAACTTGTAGCTTATCTCATCAAGACTGTTCAGTTTCTGCCCATTGTGTGGGTAGTCTGCATACCACTCCCATTTTACCAGTTCCCATCATTTCAAAGGAAAAAAAACCTAAGAGTGCCCAATCACAGTCAGCCAAAGGATGAACTGGGCAGTCTTCCCTTGCTGATTTCAAGGAACTTTTTGAGGGCATTTGTTGGGGGTGCATTGTATGGATGTTGTTGTTGTTGTTGTTTAGTTGTTTAGTCGTGTCCAACTCTTCTTGACCCCATGGACCAGAGCACACCAGGCACTCCTGTCTTCCACTGCCTCCCACAGTTTGGTCAAACTCATGCTGGTAGCTTCAAGAACACTGTCCAACCATCTCGTCCTCTGCCGTCCCCTTCTCCTTGTGCCCTCCATCTTTCCCAGCATCAGGGTCTTTTCCAGGGAGTCTTCTCTTCTCATGAGATGGCCAAAGTATTGGAGCCTCAGCTTCAGGATCTGTCCTACCAGTGAGCGCTCAGGGCTGATTTCCTTAAGAATGGATAGGTTTGATCTTCTTGCAGTCCATGGGACTCTCAAGAGTCTCCTCCAGCACCATAATTCAAAAGCATCAATTCTGCGGTGATCAGCCTTCTTTATGGTCACGAAACCCTAGGACTTAATAAATGCTAGGATTTTGGTTATTTGTGATATGAGGGGAGAATGCTATCTGCAAAGGGATTCCTGGCTGGCTTATCCAAACCAGCCTGACTGGCTGGGTGAAGAGAAAACCTATTAACATGATAAAAGGTGTTGATGGGCCATCAGGGAGGAGTCCTTTTGGAATGGGGAGTCAAATGTTACAAAGGTTTGCCAGGGTAACTGTGTGTTTGAGGTGACAGAAAAGAGGAGTTCTTCAAGCAAGAGTTGCTGGGAGGAAGAAGAGGAGAGATCCATCTTGGAGAGGAAGACAGAAGGAATCCTGTGCTGCTGCCTCTTGAACTGACCATGCCGTAAGATCTGGACTCCCTCCGTGCAGTCTGAAGGTGTAAATAGGTGAATAAGCCATCTTTCGTAAAGCACGACAGTCTCTGCCATGTTTTCTTTTTCTTTTTTAAATTTTTATTTTATTAACATATAAAACACATACATATTCATTTACACAATGCACATGCACAACACACTACCTTATTTTCATAACATAAAACATACCTACATTACTCTATATAATGCCTACCTATACTGTACATATCAACATACCTACACACCTACCCCACAAGGACACCCACCAAGTGACTTCACTTCCAGACATTCTTGTGACGCTACTTTATTTTTCCAAGTAGCTTAAACACATTTCATTATTTCTTTAATCTCTTCTTCTATCTTAACTTTACTCTCCTTTCACTCTAATCATTTCCTGGATTCACTCAGTATCTGTCAGAAATTCTACTTTTTCCACATAAATTTTGATGTATTCCTTAAAGATAGCCCACTCTTTATTACTTTTTGTACCATAAATATTTTTTGTACAGAATATGGTCTCTGCCATGTTTTCCATTCTCCAAGGAGACACAGACCCTGTTTTTGTGCCTGGTACCCCATGAGCTCTTGCCACCGCTTGGCAGAGAGAGGAGCAGGCACCTGGCTTTTGTAACACTATAATGATTCATTTAAGGTTAATTTCAGCAGGGGAATGGACCCAGTGGTTACTAGGGAAGGCCTCTGTGGGCACACTGGTGACCCTGATCTAAAGATTTTCAGGGTTTTCCAAAGGTATAAAAAAGAATGGGGAATTTAAAATAATATTTAATTGAACATTGTCCTCAAGTGAAAACCTGGGCATGCTTTGACTAAACTCCGTAATCTGTAAATTAGATGAAGAATATACGAGATAAAATAAAAGAAAAAAAATGGAGATAAGGAATATGGAAGCAGTGATAATAAGAAGGGGGGGAAGGATGAACGCTCAGTGAAGAGATTGGAAGTCATATGGAGAAATTAAGAAATTGTGAATTAAATAATACAAGTCTTCTTTAGGAATTTAAGGATTTATACATATTTGTTTATTTGGTAATTTGTTGTTCCTTTTCTATTTTATTTGGACTGTATAATCCTTACTGGGCATAGGCAAACTCGGCCCCCCAGATGTTTTGGGACTACAACTCCCATCATCCCTAGCTAACAGGACCAGTGGTCAGGGATGATGGGACTTGTAGTCCCAAAACATCTGGAGGGCTGAGTTTGCCTATGCCTGATCTTTACCATGTAAGAAAATCAATAAAAAGCATATTAAAATAATAAAATAAAGATTTTCAGGGGGGTTTTCCCCACACAGAAACATGTGTATATTTGGAGAAAATTGCACTAAAATGCTAATGATCTTTCATAGGATTTTTTTTTTAAAAAAAGTCACAAATTGCTGCAGAAATGTAGAGCAATGAATTCAAGACTGGCAAATTGAGAGGACTGCAACTGAGTGACCCATCCATCCCTCATGGCAGGTGGCTATGTTACTAAAGCGGTACTCACTTCCCAGCAATGTTCCAGACACTGCAAGGAACATTGCCTCCCTCGTCTTCCCCACCTTCTGGCAAGCTCATCACCTGAAACAAAATTGGCATGGATTTGCCAAAGCGCACGACATTTCTTTTTATGGCTTCCTGGCAACGTTCTGGATTTGAGGATATGCTGGCCAGAGCTGTCCTGGCAGAGGGCACATAGCGAAGAAGGCAAGTGGGTCTATGGAGCATGAGAGCATGGGAGATGCGCACAACAGACTCAGACCTGGGATAATAAAAGAGTCCAGTGTTACGTTTCAAATTTCTTTCCTTAAAAAAAGGAGGATTATCCATACAATGATCGCCAAAGAATTGATGCCTTTGAATTATGGTGCTGGAGGAGACTCTTGAGAGTCCCATGGACTGCAAGAAGATCAAACCTATCCATTCTTAAGGAAATCAGCCCTGAGCGCTCACTGGAAGGACAGATCCTGAAGCTGAGGCTCCAATACTTTGGCCATCTCATGAGAAGAGAAGACTCCCTGGAAAAGACCTTGATGCTGGGAAAGATGGAGGGCACAAGGAGAAGGAGAAATCAGCCCTGAGTGCTCACTGGAAGGACAGATCCTGAAGCTGGACTTGCCGATCAGAAGGTCGATGGTTCGAATCCCCGTGACGGGGTGAGTGACAGTTGCTTGGTCCCTGCTCCTGCCAACCTAGCAGTTCGAAAGCACGTCAAAAGTGCAAGTATATAAATAGGTACCACTCCGGCAGGAAGGTAAACGGCGTTTCCGTGTGCTGTTCTGGTTCGCCAGAAGTGGCTTAGTCGTGCTGGCCACATGACCCAGAAGCTGTACGCCAGCTCCCTCAGCCAATAAAGCGAGATGAGTGCCGCAACCCCAGAGTCTGCCATGACTGGACCTAATGGTCAGGGGTCCCTTTACCTTTAGGGTTTCAGTGTGGGTCTGTAGCATCACCAACAGTTTCTCCTGTTTGCAAATGGGCCCGTGGGTTCAAAGAGCATGGCCAACCCCTGTTTTAGATGACCACCTTTGAAAATGTAAGTTGTGAAATGGCTCTGAGTCACTGAAGGGACCGAGAGGGAGTTTGTGCAGCGAATGAAACACAAAACATGGATTTTATCCAAGCCACTGTGATTGATTTTTCAATGAGAGCAAGGTCATAGTCGCTGCTGGCTGCAACGGAGCAGGATCAGGCCCACCCCAAATGGGAGAAGATAGACACACAGCATGCAATGCAGGCGGTGCCTAGAACCCCTTTCTGTGGCTATAACAGGCAAATCCCTTTGAAGTGACCTTATTATCCAAAGACAGGCAGCTCCTAACTGTATCTCCCTCCCTCTCTGGAGAACTCTGCATAGACCCTGCATTGCAGTGTCTGCATTGGGAATTATCACCGCTGCAATTGTTTCTGGATTCTGCCCTGACCTCCTGACCCAGAGGTGGGAGCGTCGCCAGCTTGGTTTGCATGTACTGACACGGACAGTTATGACTAACTGTGCCATAAAAAGAAACGGCAAAGGCTCTGGATGGAAGGTGCTCAGTTAACCGCTGGCTCCTTTCCAAAGGGGGTTGTTGCTTGGATAATACGTTGCAAGGAAGGTTGTGCATATGCTGTGATTCTGAACGGAGCAAGAGCAGATTGTGGCACAGAAATCCACATTATAGAATCCTAGAGGGTTTTTTAAAAAGAAAAAATAGAAAAATACAAGCAAATTACTAGCCCTTATGACTGCAAGTGTTATGTCTGTTGAAAGTTCAGAAATCAGAGCGGCTACTGGATATGATTTCCCATAGCAGAGGCAGAGTTTCACTGGCCCACTTAGATGCTTTCTCTTCCCCAGAAATATACCCATCATTCTACCCAGACACTGAGGTCCAGCACCGAGGGCCTTCTGGCGGTTCCCTCACTGCGAGAAGCCAAGTTACAGGGAACCAGGCAGAGGGCCTTCTTGGTAGTGGCACCCACCCTGTGGAACGCCCTCCCACCAGATGTCAAAGAGAACAACAACTACTAGACTTTTAGAAGATATCTGAAGGCAGCCCTGTTTAGGGAAGCTTTTAATGTTTGATGCATTACTGTATTTTAATATTTTGTTGGAAGCTGCCCAGAGTGGCTGGGGAAGCCCAGCCAGATGGGCGGGGTATAAATAAATAAATTATTATTATTATTATTATTATTATTATTATTATTATTATATAAAGACAGGTGTGGGAAAGAAAGGGCTGTGGGAATGGTTCTCACCTCTCTTCCAGCCTGCCACAGCAAACCTGGTATCCTTTGGCTGTTTCAGGTCGTGCAAGATTAGAGCTGCAATTAGGATAGCTCTTCTCCTTCGTTAGTGGCAGAGACAAGATTCGAACCCAGGTCTTCCTGGTTCACGCCTCGCTCTCTAAGCCACTACGTGACACACCGCCAGTCTGCTCTGTGGACTCCCAATTAAGTCCCTATGGAATTCTCCCAGCATTGTCGGCAGGTGATGAAACTGTAGCAATCCATCCTATGCAATTTCCTCCCCGGAGAAGTGTTCTTTATCCTCCCCAGTAAAAAGTGAGAAGTTGATCATTTTAAAAAATATTGTTCCTTCTAAACCTTTATGGCTCAAAGTGGACTCAGATCATTAGAAGTTACTTTGCCCGCCACTCCATCCATTGCGAGGGCCGAGTCCCATCAGTCTCCATCCCGTTAAAGAGCCGATCCCATTTCCCCTCAGGCTGGAGCGTGATACTTAATCACTGCTTCGCTTATTAGGGGATTTAACAAGCTGTATTAAACTTCATCGGCCCGCGCTTGCTTGCAGATTCAAAATGATCGCTCTCATCTCTCCCTTGTTACAAGACCTCATTTGTTTCCCTTTATTCTGCAAGGCAGTCACATGCTGGCATGATTTTACATGATAATATATGGCTGATGTCACGGAGAGGTAATTAGGTTTTAAAAGGCTTGATTGTGGAAGACACAGCCACTGTCCCGGCTTTATGACGTCCCTGGCTTTCCTTATGGCTGTTGGTTTTGCAAGTATTTCATAGAACTGTCAATAGAAATAACTGAGTTGACGTTGGCTCAGACCATTAAATCAGCAAGAAATACTGACCGCAATTCCTAGGGGGCCGACAGTGGCTGGTAGGACATTGGCCGCAGCTGGAATGAATTTGGGCAGGACGAAGGAGCCTTCTTAAATTCACAGGTTTTGAATCTGAAGACATCCATCAAAGCTGAAAAACCGGATTTCGACATTGGCTTTAGCTTCAAGAGAAGAATGGACTTTGCACGTTCCTACATGCATTGCCCACAACAACCACTAAAAGGACCTTCTGTGGGTACGAGAGGACCCTCAGTATAATGACCTCTGGTGGGCTCTCCATATCTTTGTCCCAAATGTGCTCTGGTCAGCTTACCTAAATAGTGCAGTGGTTCACAAATGTTTTCTTTGAGCCACACTTTCAGATTAAAAACTTGCTTGTGCCACACCAAATTTCCTAACAGGCAGTGTGATGGCCTGGGAATCGGACTCGGATGCTGAACCTGAGGGATCCCAGCCTGCACAGGATTCCCCACCTCCAGAACCAGCTGAGCCGGGGCTGGGGCATGAGCCTGAAAGGTCCTCACCTGTGCTGGATCCTCAGGTGCAGGCATCAGCTGAGTCTGACTGGCTCCTGAGGTGATGGAGGACCCATTGCCTGCAGGTGCTCCACTCTCAGCCCTGTCAGAGGAAGCTGAGGTTGCCTCTGGGTCCGGTAACCCTCCAGCCTCTCCTGAGCTACAGAGGCTCAGGGCAGAGAGGCGGAGGGAACTAAGTTCCCGCAGGAGGACTGCTTGCCTCCAGGCCAGGAGAGGCAAGTCACCTGAGGATCGGGGCCACCCTATGCCTCGGGGCAGATAAAAGCCGGCCAGCCCCAAATTGCGGGAGCAACATTGTTGGTTGCTAGTTCCTGCCTGAATCCTGTCCTGCTTTCCTGCCCTGCCCTGGCTCCCTGCTTGCAAGTCTGTTCCTGACTTCACCCGACTCCCTGCCCTGCACCCAGCTTCAGCTACTATGGACTGCCTCCATGTTGCACCTTTGACCACGGACCAGACTTGGACCTCGCCTCTCGGGTAACCCAAGGGACCAGCAGAGGCAGAGGCCATTTTAGGCAATTGGCATGTGATCGCTGACACATGGGTCCTTTTGGACCCAGAATAAGGGAGAACAGGGCAGGATTCACTTATACATGCTCCGGGGCCAGAAATGGAAGCCCTACACCAGCGGTCAGCAAGGTTTATCTTGCCTGAGCTGGATTGGTTCCCACAGAGATCCCTCTGTGGGCTGGATTGCACAGTTTTCAGCATCTGCGTCTGTGCAGACACGGTTTTCAGCGCCGTGAAAGCGAGTCCCTGCGCCACACTGCACTGGTTTAGTGCAGCGCGCAAGCAGGCAACTCAGTTCGGGGGCAGCTCGGGGGCCGGTCAAATGACCTCCGTGGGCTGCTTCAAGCCCATGGGCCTTAGGTTGATGACCCCTGCCCTACACTCAATGGTTGCTACCTGTAAATTGGAAAACAGAAAGAAACAACTCCTAGCTGGACTTGATTTATAACATAGAGCACAACTACTTTATAGCATGATCATGGGACATCTAGAAAGTACAAGGCCTAAGAACATGAATCATTCCCAAATTAATAATTCTAAATGAGCCTCTTATATATGTATATGTACCTTAAGGATATTTGCAAACTCAATGAGAGGTGTGAGCTTGCTTCTGCTGGGTAATCTCATTTATATTAGGTCTACAGTAGGTCCAGGCATTGTAGAAAACTTAATTGCGAACTCCAAGCTACCCCATTACTCACTGGAGTCCTGATAAAAATGGGTCTGGGGTAGGTGTCGGTGGTAGGCTTTGGAGGGGCAGTGAGTCCTAGCAGCTGTATCAAGGATGCCTGTTGCTGATGCCAGCCTTGATCTCTGGGTTTAGAGATGTTGTGCTACAGGGTTGGACCATAAGATATCATGTCCCCTTTCAAGCCTCTTGGTGGGTTGGGGGGGGGGGAATACGTCATCTGAAAGGGTCCCAACTCTAGATGCCAAAAAGAAGATGTAATTGTTGGGTTTTCTTAATATTGATGTGGTCGATGGTGCTACTTAGAGGTATGTGTTTGTTTGTAATAATGATTTGCATGGCAGCACACCTGTATCTTAACAATGTAACTAATTAGAGGTGGAGTTATGTGATGCGGCGATGTGATAGGGTAATTGATTATTTTGAAAACTGTATTTAAGTTGACCAAATGCTTTGTATGGAACTGTCTGGTGTAGAGTGGTGAGTTGCAGCTGTTTGATTATTATTTCAAATAAAGATAAGCAAAGATATTGCAGGCAAGTTTTTATTCCATCGTCCCAGTCACTGCACAAACTCGGTTGGCGAAGGAAGTCCAACAGTAATAACCACAAAATCACTGCCCACCTTCCAACAAGAGAGGCTACAACTGCAGCTACATGCCCAGAAGCTTCGACGATTCATGTAGAAGAGGTACAGGTCTACATGCAGTTGTTGGAAGTGCAATTACCTCCTTAGAGCCCTCCACCACTGTGTCCATATCTTGTTCATTTGAGTGGACCTCTTCCTGCATCATGGGTCAAACTAGCCTCTGTACAATACAGTGGCAGCTTGACAAAGCAAGCGAGCTGATCAGATGGATTTCAGGTGCGCTCATTATTTATGGAAAGCAAAGTTTTCCTGCACTCCTTCCTTTAATGAAGGGGATTTCTGACTTCCTTGTAATTTGTAGTGATATGAGGGACTCCCTTGGGTTCCATTATTCCATGAAGACGTGCACTGGCATTCTTACCCTAAGTGCTGCATCTGTCTTTTATCTGCGGAGAGACCCCAGAGAATCTTTTCCAGGGCTCTTAATTAAAAAACACTAAAGAAGTGGAAAAGAAGAGTTGGAGGGGGCTCAGAGTACATCTATACCGGCAAATTTGGGTGTGATCCTTTCTTTCCTCCCTGTTTCACAAATAGCATGGTTGCATAGTTCTCACCAAACACCACATTGGGTGGTCCCCTGGGGATATTTCATTTGCATCCATCAATGGAAGGTTAGAGAGAAATGCATTCCAGACAGATTAGGTGTCGAGCACACTTCCGCCCATAGCATAGCCAAGATCGTGTTTCAGGAAGATGGTGGGTGGTTCTGGAGCTCCTCCCACTTTAGTATTTTTTCCACACAAATCCATACATGTTGACACCATGACTTTTTAAAAAAAAAATCCATTTCTTCTTTTGTTTATGAAGGAGTGCCTCCACCCTCATTGTTCTGCCCAGACACTGAGGTGCAGCTCTGAGGGCCTTCTGGTGGTTCCCTCACTGTGAGAAGCCAAGTTACAGGGAACCAGGCAGAGGGCCTTCTCGGTAGTGGCGCCCACCCTGTCGAACGCCCTCCCATCAGATGTCAAAGAAATTAACAACTATCCAACTTTTAGAAGACACCTGAAGGCAGCCCTGTTTAGGGAAGCTTTTAATATATGATGAATTATTGCATTTTAATGTTTTGTTGGAAGCCACCCAGAGAAGCTGGGGAAACCCAGCCAGATGGGCGGGGTATTATTATTCTTATTCTTCTTATTATTATTATTATTGGATTCTGAGAATAGGGCATTCAGTTTTTAAAAGTTCATATAAAGCATAGGTGGGCAGCAGGGCAGCAGGTTAGGGATTGATTGGTTTCATAAAATTTATACACTGCATTTGATTGTAAAACAATAAACAAAACAAAACAAAACCTCAAAACGGTATACAAAAAGGTAAAACAATAAAACCAAGGAAAAATTACAGCCATACGTTAAAACTTACAAAAGTTGAAATACTAAAACAGATCAAGATTGTCTCCGTTTTCTAAGCATCCGGGTTGTTTGCATCCGTCTGTCTCAAGAAACAATGGAGTGCGCCTCTGGGGGTGAAGTCAAACTTCTGCACTAACAGCACCGAAGTTGCCTCCCTGGGGCACAAGCCTGGGCAGAGTGTCTGGAGGTCCTGGGCTGCCCAGACAACAAGACCCTGCTCTCAGCCTCACTGATGTGGTCCATAGGAAAGCAGAGCAAGACATTTGGCACCAGCAGGGCTATAGGAGCTGTTGCAAGGAGATATACAAGGCGCAGTCCAACCGTCTTAGGGACTTCACTCTGGATTTGTGTAGGGTGCACTCCTTAGCCTTTTCTTCTCCCAAAGATAGCCCATGAGACAGTGGAGGTTTAGGATCAGAGTTTTCTTTCTCCTAGATGGGCCACCTTCCCAGGTTGACCAGCCCTATCCGCCCCTCATTTCCCTCGACGCAGAAACCACCTTCTTGACCATTGCACCGAAAAAGTACAGTGAAAATGCCTGCTTGATCACAACAGGGACGGATGTTCAGCCCAATCCAGTAGTCAAGCCTACTTATTTCACAAAGCAACATATGAACCGTAACACATCCTTTGAACTCTGTACTTCTCTGATATTGCAAAGCAGTTGACAGTTTCCCAGCCAGATAACATATACAAAAATGCATGTCCTAGTGTAAAACATGAATATAAACGCATATATTGGTGAAAAGGCCTTATTTTACCGGAAATTGCTTTGCATTATGTGTATATTAGGCAAAATTGAGTACAAACATAGAGATTAGGAGGAAGAAATTAAAGTACAGTGGTACCTCTGGCTGTGAACGGGATCCGTTCCGGAGGCCCGTTCACAACATGAAAAGAGCGCAACCTGAAGCGCCATATCTGCGCAGGTGCACGGCACGATTTGGTGCTTGTAAGCATGCATGAAGAGTGATTTAGTGCTTCTGTGCATGCGCAAGCGGCGAAACCCGGAAGTAACCTTTCCGGTACTTCTGGGTCACCGCGGGACGTAACCTGAAAGAACGTAACATGAAGCAAACGTAAAGTGAGGTGTGACTGTACAGATGAATTTTCATGATGAATTTGAAAAAATGCAGATTGGTGTGGAAGTTGTAGAGAACTTAATTTAAGATTAGGAAAAAAATGAGAAACAGAGAGAACCCAAAACTGGCAGATATGCCCAACTGTAGCAGAAGGTAGATCGGAAACTACTGGTATCTAAATTAGGTTACTTAAGTGAGGACAGGTAATCCAAAAGGTAAAGAACCCCTGGACGGTTAAGTCCAGTCAAAGGCGACTATGGGGTTGTGGCGCTCATCTCGCTTTCAGGCCAAGGGAGCCAGCATTTGTCCAAAGATAGCTTTCTGCATCATGTGGCCAGCAGGACTAAACCGCTTCTGGTGCAACAGAACACCATGACGGAAACCAGAGCGCACAGAAACACCATTTACCTTCCTGCTGGAGCGGTACCTATTTATCTACTTGCACTGGCGTGCTTTTGAACTGCTAGGTTGGCAGGAGCTGGGACAGAACAATGGGAACAGAATGCTGACTAAATGGGCCTCTGGCCTGATCCATCCTGCTTTTGTTCAGGTGTGGACTTTCCTGTGAGAGAGCCATGATCTCCATTCAGTTCTGGTCTTGAAAACAAATCCCTCAATAAAACTGAGAAGATTTTGAGGGTGAAGGGGAGATGAAGGAAAGGCAAAGCTCCCTTGTACAAGTTGGAGAGCTGTTGTGCATTTAGAACAACAGCAGCAGATAGTATGTTTTTGCACCTGGCTCTGGTTAGTAGATTTTCTTCTTCTAGGGAAAAACGAAGTAGATCTGAGAAGTCTGAAACCTGCACACCACTAATATTGAGGAAGCTTCTGAGCTCATTCAACCAAATGCAATCCATTTATACCTTCCTGCTTGGAGTGAGAAGGTTGAGAGCAGGGCGACTAAGGCTGGCGAGCACAAGTTGTTTAGCCACCGCTAGCAGGGCTTAGAAATCCCTGTGGGGTGCACCTGCCATTTCCAGGCCTTGTCGCCATATAAAGATTCCCATTTCCAGTTTCGACTCTAGTAACCCTTTAAGTTTAAAATAATGGTGCGTTGATACGGAATTGCAAAGCAATTCCCTTGGATGTACACACAGCTTAAGCATTATTAACACTGAGCAGGCCGGCCGTGATTTATGTTGTCACTGTGATTTTGCATCTCATTTGCCGCCTTCTCGAGATCACTTTGCGGCAGTTCTTAAGGTGCTGTGGAAATTACCATGTGAATCGCATTCCCTAAATCAATGTGGCTCCTCCGCCCCTTCCTTGCTTGGCAATAAAGCTTTCTAACACTTTCCAGTGGGTGGGTCTGCATTAATACTTTATTGCGACTCAAAGCTTGCATTCTCACTTTCAACACCCGACACAAGCACAGGAGGAATTGGGGTGGCACTTATCATCACACCTAGTTAGTGTCTAGAGTTTGTGTCTGCTGTGCCTGTTCTCCTCTCTGAAGACCAAATACTTTGGGCTGGTCTTCTGCTAAAAAGAGCCATGCCAACTATACCATTAAGCAAGTTGAAGTAGACCACTTTGTGCAGTATTCAGTTAGTGATGAAAAGCTTGGTGCTTCAATTCCTTGACTGAGAAGTGTGAGGAAGGGGATTTGGGAGACACAGACAGATCTTCCATACCTCTTAATAGTTTGGCATGTTGAGCACCCATATTCACATATGGAGGGAGAGAGAACTGGGCTTTTTTACGTCCAAGCCTTATGAGGAATGGTTGAAGGAGCAGGATATGTCTAGCCTGGAATAGAGGAGACAGAGGAGATATGATAGTGATTTCCAAATATCTCAAAGGTTGTCACATGGAAGAGAGAACAAACTTGTTTCCTCCTACTCTGGAGGGTAGGACTCAAACCAATGGCTTCAAGTTATAGCAAAGGAGATTCCAACTAAGCATAAGGAAAAACTTTCTGACAGTAAAAGCTGTCCAACAGGGAACGGTCTCCCTTGGGAGGTTGTGGACTCTCCTTCCTTGGAGGTTTTTAAGCAGAGGTTGAATGGCCATCTGTCATGGATGCTTTAGCTGAGATTCTTGCATTGCTAGATGACCCTTCCAACTCTACATTTCTATGATTCTAATAGAGTGGTGCCTTGGTTTTTGAACAGAATGCATTCCACGAGTCCATTTGACTCCCAGAACCATTTGAAAACCAAAGCTTTGCCTTCCAATTAGCTGCAGGAGCACACTGCAGCCAATCAGAAGCTGCGGAAGCCACGCCAGACGTTTGGCTTCCAAAACTCGTTCGAAAACTGGAACACTTACTTCTGGGTTTCGATCGTTCGGGAGCCAATTTGTTCAGGAGCCAAGGCGTTCAGCTTCCAAGGAACGACCATAGTGTTTCGTTTCAGGTGGGGGTCTCAACCAGTTGGGATTCTAGGCCAAAAATCCCTGAGCACAAACATGTGTTCCCAAAGAGCTAAGTAAAGCGAGTCCAATTTCAGGTTCTGATTAAGCAAGGCAAGGCTCCGGTCCAAATAAGGCAAAGCCTAAGCAAAGTAGAGGTCAGGTTCTGTTAAGGCAAATTCCAGATACAGTAGGTAGCACCCTGGATAGCTCCACATAACATTCACCTTTAGAGAATCAAACCCAGGTTGACCATCAAACAGATCTACAGTTGCATCTGAGTGACTAGCTCCACCTCCAGTGTGAAAGGACTTCTCAGTTAAAGAGACCAATATGTCCTGCTCAGAAGCAAGGAACAAGTTCAGCCTGGACTCCCAGGAACACAGAGCTTTAAAGCTGCTCCAGCGAGGAAGGTGCTGCCACTGAGCTTTTTAATAGCAGTAACATCAGGTATAGCCTAATTACTTGCACAGCATGTGCTACAAGATATTGTTCCACTTAAAGGGACCAAGTCTAGTTGTTTCCTACTGGTCTTCCTGGGTCTTCTACAGTGGAGTCCTCTGAGTCAGAAGATGGCAGTGCCACAGCCTCTCAAAGCGGTGCTTCTGGAGCTGGTCCTGCATGTTCCTCTTCTTTGGGTTCACAGTCCTCTTCTCCATCACCAGATGGTGCGAAATATTGTTCCCTGGCAGTAAGCATACTTCAGTAGTCACTGACCCTAACAGCATAGGGGAGACCATGATTCTGTTGGGGCTTCTAGGTTGAAGCATTGAGTCCAAGGCACCCATGTAACCTGCTCGGGTTTGAGAGGTGCTGGCAAGACAGGATCCTCTTTTGCTTGAGCTTCCAAAGCAATGGGAACATCTGGAGCTGGTTCTGAAGGAGGCTGGTCCCTTTCCCACTTCTCTGGATGCCCAGTCTCACCTCCTGAAGATGAGGAAGGGGTGGTCAGACCCTGGGCTTATGACATGTGGAAATCATAGGAAGAGACCTCCTATCAGGCCCAACTATTTGTCCATGTTGTTGTTGTTGTTTAGTTGTTTAGTCGTGTCCGACTCTTCATGACCCCATGGACCAGAGCACGCCAGGCCCTCCTGTCTTCCACTGCCTCCCGCAGTTTGGTCAAACTCATGCTGGTAGCTTCGAGAACACTGTCCAACCATCTCGTCCTCTGTCGTCCCCTTCTCCTTGTGCCCTCCATCTTTCCCAGCATCTTTTCCAGGGAGTCTTCTCTTCTCATGAGGTGGCCAAAGTATTGAAGCCTCAGCCTCAGCTTCAGGATCTGTCCTTCCAGTGAGCACTCAGGGCTGATTTCCTTCAGAATGGATAGGTTTGATCTTCTTGCAGTCCATGGGACTCTCAAGAGTCTCCTCCAGCACCATAATTCAAAAGCATCAATTCTTCGCCGATCAACCTTCTTTATGGTCCAGCTCTCACTTCCATATATCACTACTGGGAAAACCATAGCTTTAACTATATGGACCTTTGTTCATATAGCACAGCATTGGCTACTTTCATTGGCAGCAGTTCCCCCAGGGTCGCAGACAGAGATCTTTCCTATAACCCACCCCCTAATTTTATTTTATTGTTAAATGGAGAGGCCAGGGATTGAACCTGGGACTTCCTGCATGCAAAGATGAATCTCCAGTCTCTCCCCTCCATGCCTGGGCACTGAGCCTGCATGAAGAAGTAAAGAACCTGATATCCACAGTGACAACTTAAATGACTTCTCCTGGTTTCCCCCTCATAATAGGTACCTGCCTAACCACAATCTTCTTACCCAGCCCCTCTTGTTCTAACATTCCTCTTGGCATGGCAATTTCAATTCCTCATTCCTGCTTGAACATCCATGTCCCCATTCTGTTATTCTTGACACAATTCTTGATTGGGCTTGCTGATCAGAAGGTCGGCAGTTCGAATCCCAAGGGAGTCCCTCATATCACTACAAATTACAAGGAAGTCAGAAATCCCCTTCATTAAAGGAAGGAGTGCAGGAAAACTTTGCTTTCCATAAATAATAAGCGCACCTGAAACCCATCTGATCAGCTCACTTGGTTTGTCAAGCTGCCACTGTATTGTACAGAGGCTAGTTTAACCCATGATGCAGGAAGAGGTCCACTCAAGTGAGCAAGAGATTGACACAGTGGTGGATGGCTCTAAGGTGGTAATTGCACTTCCAACTGCATGCAGGCCTGTACCTCTTCTACATGAATCTACATGAATGGGGTAGATTGTTGTTTTGCCCTAGCTCCTGCCAAACTAGCAGTTCAAAAGCATACCAGTGCAAGTAGATAAATAGGTACAGCTGCAGCAAGAAGGTAAATGGCATTTCCATGAGCTCTGGTTTCCATCACGGTGTTCCGTTGCACCAGAAGCGGTTTAGTCATGATGGCCACATGACCTGGAAAGCTGCCTGTGGACAAACACCAGCTCCCTTGGCCTGAAGCAAGATGAGCACCACGACCCCATAGTCGCCTTTGACTGAACTTAACCATCCAGGAGTCCTTTACCTTTTTTACCTTCTTGACACGTGTACCCAACTATACCTGAACATTCTTGCGAATTTCAGCTATAATGCTCCTATACTAGCTGTGGGGGGTATTTTTCCACTCTTGCCCCCACACCCAGTTCTTGGGGTTCCTGGTTTCACGTCTTCCTTCTCATTTGACTAGGACTGATGCATCCAACAATGAGCAGTGTTCGTACCCATACATGTCTGCATGGTGAAATCTCATTCCTCTAAGCATCAACCAAAAGGAGTTTCAGAGTCAGAGCATCAAGATATCAATATAACGTTATGCAGCAATGAGAAGGGGTCTCGCCCTCTCGCAAAGGGCCAGTGGCGTAGCGTGGGGGGTGCAGGGGGGGCCAGTCGCACCGGGCGCAACATCTGGGGGTTAGGGTTAGGGGGCGCAAATCCACGGGTTAGGGGGCGCAAATTACTTGCCTTGCCCCGGGTGCTGACAACCCACGCTACGCCACTGCAAAGGGCAGCAGGACATTGCCTGCAATGTCACCCGAGGGCAGCTTTTAGTGACAGAAACTCAGTATGCATCGTTTGCGGCACAGTGCTTAAGTGTGGCAGATTCCTCGCAGCACGTGCGAGCCCTAATCCTCGCGCAAGTTGATGCCCCCTTATTTATTTATTTTGCTTCAAAACGAGCCTCATTTTAATTTCACAACGAAGCTGCCCATAAAACGGGATCATTTCATTATTACCCCATGATGCTTCCTCATAACCGGCGCGTCCGTGTAAATAAAACGAGGCAACCGCAGCAGCTGCTGGTACCTACCGGCAGACCTAATGATGTTTCCTTAAAAAAATAAAATAAAATAAAGCGTTTGGACTTGTTAGTGGTGAAATTGCACCAACGGAGACAGGGGAAAGTGTGAGCGTTCTTTAAGAAGGAGAGCACATGGTCCAATCAATCCTGTTCTTTAAGCCAACTAGTTATTGTCTGCATCGCTCATAAAACACATCTCTCCGGAACCCCCTTCCTGATGGAATAAGCCATCAATCTCCCCGCATTACTATTCATTTTCCATGAGCGTAGAGAGCAAATGTCATCCACAGCTTTACCGTTCGCTCAAACTGTATTAAAATACATAGTCTGATGTTATATCTTTTGGAGCCTCTCTGTTCATAAATTGTTGCCACTGATTGGGACATAAAACATATTTTATAACGCCATAAAGCCCCCAGAAGATACAAGATCACTCAGGTTTGCCTTTATGGCTCAATGTGTAAGGACTTCTTGAAGCAAAAGCCTTGTGTATTTCATGCCTGTAGCGAGAGGAGGAGGAGGAGGAGGTTCGTGGAAGAAGGCATCAGGCATTTCAATAAAACATTACGGCCATATTCCTTGATGACTGAAGCGTCATTGCCATCCTGGATTCTGAACCCTTAAATTGTCAGCTCTAAACTGATGAATTTTCCTTATAAATCAGACTGGTTTAGGGGCTGGGTGATCATATCCATTGGCCAAAATGCAGCTATAAATGTTCTCTTCAGGGGTTACACAATGTCAGGTTTGGAATGATATATTTTTTGTGCTGAGGACTTTAGCAGCGACCTTTCAGGGCACACATCTCTTAAAACTCTTAATATTTTTTTGCCCCAAACCTACATCTAGTGCATGGGTGAATCATAGAGCTGTGGTGTTGGAACGGACCCTGAGGATCATCTAGACCAACTCCCTGCAATGCAGGAATATGCAGCTGTCCCCTATGGGGATGGAACCTGCAACCTAGGCATTTATCAGCACCACGCTCTAACCAATGGAGCTACCCTGTTCCAGTTCTGCTTCAAGTGTACGTTCTCTTCCTCACAAGGAACACCCATCAAGCTGCCTTATACTGCAGACCCATTACTCCATACAGCCCAGTATTGCCTGCATAGCAACTCTCCAGGGTTTCAGAATATGGACGTTCCTGGTCCTACCTAGAGATGCCAAGGATTGGATCAGGGACCTTCTGCAGATATTCTGCCACTGAGCTTCCCCAGAGATGATCTTCTTTACTGCAATAGGTGCAAAATGCTAAATCAGGGATAGGGAACTTGTGTGTCTCCAGATATTGCTGGTCTATAACTCCTATTCCCCCTTACTATTGGCCATGCTGTCTGGGGCTGATGGGAGATAGAGTCCAGCAACATCTGGATGGGCACAGGTTCCCCAATCAGGAGCTAAATCAATGCCACATAGGCAGATAGTTAAGTTCTTAAGACCACAGTTCATAGAATCATAGGATGGTCAAGTTGGAAGGGACCGCAAGGGTCATCTAGCAATGCAGGAATCTCAAGTAGATCCTACATGACCGATGGCCATCCAAGCTCTGCTTAAAAACCTCAAATGAAGGAGGCTAAAGCTCTCAACGGCTACTACGCATGACAACTATGTTCTGTTCCCACTCTGAATATCAGCCACTGGGAGCCACCAGTGGGGAGAGGGCTGTTGCACTCAGGTTCTGTTTGTGGACTTCTCATAAGTGGGTCACTGTGTGTCAGGCTGCTGACAGCGACGCATGGGTGGTTGCCCAGGAATGTACAAAGACAAGGAAATATTTATTACATGTTAAGAAAGCCCAACAGAGACTCCATCTCCTCAGAGTATTGCAGAAGAATGATGTCAATCAACATTTGATGATCTCCTTCTTTGTTGTTGTTGCTTAGTCATGTCCGACTCTTCATGACCCCATGGGCCAGAGCACGCCAGGCACTTCTGTCTTTCACTGCCTCCCGCAGTTTAGTCAAACTCATGCGGGTAGCTTCGAGAACACTATCCAACCATCTCGTCCTCTGTCATCCCCTTCTCCTTGTGCCCTCCATCTTTCCCAACATCAGGGTCTTTTCCAGGGAGACTTCTCTTCTCATGAGGTGGCCAAAGAATTGGAGCCTCAGCTTCAGGATCTGTCCTTCCAGTGAGCACTCAGGGCTGATTTCCTTCAGAATGGATAGGTTTGATCTTCTTGCAGTCCATGAGACTCTCAAGAGTCTGCTCCAGCACCATAATTCAAAAGCATCAATTCTTCGGCGATCAGCCTTCTTTATGGTCCAGCTCTCACTTCCTTCTACTGGTCCACAATAGAAAGTGTCTTTTCATACTGCATCATGGTGTGGTATGCTGGTTTGACATCAACTGATAGTAAGTGCCTACAGAGGGTGGTGAATACAGCACAAGATATTATGGGCTGTCCCGTGAATCTGCTGGATGAAATAGCAGAAGAACGTTGCCTCAGGAGAGTGAGGAAAATTCTCAGGGATGATTCACACTCTGGCTGGCACTTTCTTGATCTCCTGCCCTCAGGCAGAAGATATAGAAGCCTGATTAGTCGCACCAACAAGGTAAAATACAACTTCTATCCGTGGGCTGTTAAGCTGCTGAATGAGAAGATAACAATAGGGCAACTGTCTTTTGGGTTTGGTGGGTGTGCGTCAGTAAATGAGGGGAATTAAGACTAAAAGAGCTGAGTGGGGGGGTGCTCATGTAATCTCACTGTATACAAGTTGTACAAGTGACAATAAAGTATTTCAATTTTTTATTACCGTCCTCTTTTTATTCAGTATTGACGAGAGAGGCTATACAACCCAGCCTCTAGGATAATGGCATTGTCCTGAGTGAATCTCCCACTGCCTCATTTGTCCTTCTCATCATCTCTTCTACAGGTGCTGCTATGTGCCCTCTGTCTTTGAGCTCTTTGCTCTCCTACTTTCAAGGCTCACTGGGTTCTGGGAGGGGGGGTCTGGAATGCTTTCTAAAGACACTGTAACCACTAGCTGTCACCCCCTTGGTGCTTCCTCCTCCTCTTCTCCCGTTATTTCCCAACTTCTCCCCTCATCTGCCTCTCAGCTGTGACCCCCCCTCAAACCCCTGTTGTAAATCTAAACTGTCTTCCTCTTCCTCCTCCCTGGAAGGGTCAACCTGGAGAGGCCATCTCCACCATTCCACCTCTGCCCAGTTCCTGACACTGTGAGACGTTGGACTAGATAGGCCTTCTAGGATCTTCTTGTGGGATCTTCTTATCTTCTTATGGGACTTGTCTTCCAGCAAGATCCAAAGGACCACAGACTCCCCATCCCCACCTCAGAAGCAGTCCCCGGGTCTGTACACAAGTGCCGAGTTAGTTTCCCCGAGTTTGCTCTACACCTGAGTCCTCTCCCTCCCACCTCTGCTCAGGCACCCAGATGCTTACTAGACACTGGCAGCTTGAGAGCTGTCCAACTGGTGGCGAACGCAGGTGGGTCTGGTGGGTGACTTCTCAGCATCCCCAGAGAGCATATGCCCCCGGCCAAATCACCCACTTGTCCAAGGTTGAGCTGGATCAACATATATGTTGTGCTTGCCACCCGAAGTTTAAGGATCCAGCTGATTACCATACTGAATCTCCTTGGCCTTTGCTATGCTAGCACTGGCTGACTATAATGACTTCAATTTGCATTCAAGGAGGGACTGCAAAGGCTTTTTAGCCGACATTCCACTTTCATTTAGCTTTAACGATTAGACACTTAGAATAATAGGTAACTGGAAGCAAGCAACTTGTGCTTTATTTAGCATGGCCATTCCAAAAAAAAAAAGCCCCATGACTTTTTTCTTTTCTTTTGTTAATCCTTTTCCCCCAGCAGCCTCAATTTTAAGCAGAGAAATGCAGAAAAGTGTGTGCAAGGCTTTAAGACTGAACAAAACCTTGGTGCTTCATAAATTCTTAACGGGAGGTCCACTTCACCTGCCAGGGCTACCCAGCCTCAGAATTGGGTCCCTCTGGTTCTGTGTTCCCAGATTTTCTTCCCCAAGTTCCCTTCCACATCCATAAATATTTCCCTTTCTGAAACAAAACTTCCTTGCAGGCTTGTAATAAATCCACCTAAAGATGTTTTATGGACCAAAATGTAAAACAGACAACAGATCCGGAGCCCAGCAGACCCTACTGTTTCCCTGAATGACTGGTGGGAGGAAGAGGCTGTTCTTCAAACAAATATCTGCAGGGAAGGGACTGTGCTTACAGGACAGAGATCATCTTTGAGAGTTATAGAAGAAGGCACTGTGACTTCCCTATCCTAAGGCTGCGCAGGGTGTGCACCTTAGAAGCTCAGATACAATCTAGTGCAGAGTTATACTATGGAACTTATGGAACTCACTCCCACAAGATGCAGTGGGGGCCACCAATTTGCATGGCTTTCAAAGAGAGTTAGACAAATTAATGGAGAATAAAGCTATCAATGGTTACTAGCTATGAAGGCCATGCTCTGCATCTGTGATCGGAGGCATTAATGCTTCTGAATACTGAATGTGGTTGGCCACCTGCCATGGATGCTTTAGTTGAGATTCCTGACCCTCATGGACCCTTCCAACTCTGCAATTCTGTGATTCTATTATTCTTGCAGGTTTCCCCACAGACATCTGGTTGGCCACTGTGAGAACAAGATGCTGGACTATATGGGACATTGGCCTGATCCAGCGGGCTCTTCTTGCATTCTTAGAAACACAAAGTCCTGCACTGGTTTATACCAGGGGTCAGCAAACTTTTTCAGCAGGGGGCTGGTCCATTGTCCCTCAGACCTTACGGGAGGCCAGACTATATTTTGAAGGAGGGGGAAATCAATGATTTTCACCCACCTGCAAACTGGCCTGAAGATGCTTCGCTCTACCTGTCCCAGTTGTCATCCCAATAGCCGCAGTTGGGCTTCTCCAGCCAGCCAGGCGTTGTGGTGAGGTAGGAGGCTGTGTTGGCCGGCGAAGACAGAGGCACCACAGAGAATACAGAGCCACCCGCCAACCCACAAGTGGCAGCCATGGCCATCACAACAACTCACCAGAAGAAGAAGAAGAAGAAGAAGAAGAGTGAGGAGGAGGAGGAGGAGGAGGAGGAGGAGGAGGAGGAGGAGAAGAAGAAGAGGAGGAGGAGGAGTTTGGATTTGATATCCCGCTTTATCACTACCAGGAGGAGTCTCAAAGCGGCTAACATTCTCCTTTCCCTTCCTCCCCCACAACAAACACTCTGTGAGGTGAGTGGGGCTGAGAGACTTCAGAGAAGTGTGACTAGCCCAAGGTCACCCAGCAGCTGCATGTGGAGGAGCGGGGAAGCGAACCCGGTTCACCAGATCACGAGTCTATCGCTCTTAACCACTACACCACACTGGCTCTCCGAATACCATGGGAGGAATGAAGGAGGGAGGGAGGCAGGCAGGCAGGCGACAACGAAGAAAGTGCACAGGGAAGCCGTGTGGAAAAGCGGCATGGAGAAGGAAGGAAGGGTGGACTGAGGGAGAGGGAAGAGGAGCAGGAGGAAAACAGTGGCAGCTGGCAGCCGGCGTCACACACCCCCTTCACAGCGCCACCCTGCTGAGGTGGACAGGCGGGCGAACTGACTCCTGTCGTCGACGGGGCATGGTATGGGACAAGATTGCTCTGTCCCTGAGGAGAAAAATGCCACCATGTGAGGGAGACGGAGGGAGAGGGAAAGAACGTGCACACTGGTGATCCATGCGCTGGCGATCCATGCGGCGATTCCCAGACCATGCGCAGGACGGATCTAGAAGGCATGGGCCTTAGTTTGCTGACCCATGGTTTATACATATATGCATTCCTGGTCAGTCATCACCATTTCATGAGCATATATGGGAAATTAAGGTTTTTTCCCCGATGTGCATCAGTGTAAACTTCTTTACATTGAATTGCACCAAATTTTTCCATTTATATCTCAGCTTCCTTCTACTGTGAGCCCTGTGGCAGCCAGCATGTGGTTCTCAGATGGTCACCCATCCAGTCACTAGTAAATCCAGGTCTGCATTGTTGCACCGAGGGCGTGGCTTCGTGAACCTTCAGGGACACCTGGTTGGCCACTGTGAGAACGGAATGCTGGTCTTGCTGGACTTTTGGTCTCATCCAGCAAAGCTCTTCATATGATCATCTCAGCAATACTTATTCAGAAGTAAATCTCACTACAATGAGTCTTAAGCTCATGGTAAGCATGTTCAGAACTGCAGCCATTAACTGGATAATAGTGTCTGACCCTTGGAGCATAACCAAAGTTTGGTTTCTTGTGACTCTCCTTTTGGCACGCATGGTAGCTGATGGTTTATGATGGTAACTGATGGTTGAATGGTCTATATGGGCCTCATCAAAAGCAGGTATAGTTTATATTGCAGATGGCTGCTCACATGCAATGATTCGCCCTATCAGAGAGGCTGTGGAAGGTCGGTATCCTGCTTCACTTCTGTTGTTAACTTTGATGTTAGAAAGAGGTTGTTCTCTCTCTCTCTCTCTCTCTCTCTCTCTCTCTCTCTTCAAGAGAAAGTGAGGAAATATACTATTTTTCTATCAAGTTCTCTGTGAACATAATCAGCAGTAATAATCTTCTCCAGCTTGTGGAGGGGATGTCATCAATTTGATGTACCAAACTTCGATGTAAAAAATAAATAAATCTCAACAATAGAGTAAAACAGAAACATGTTTTTAAATCAATGATAAAAAGCTGGGGGGGAAATCTGCATTCATTCATTCAAATCTTTTACTGATCTTTTTAAAGCTATACATTTGTACATACAAATTAATATGAGCATATTTTGTCTCTCCTCCCCCCACTCATGCACTACCTCACACACTGAAGCTTCCAATGTATTCCAACAGCTTCCTCTTTTCCTTAAACTATACATTTTTCCAAGAAACATTTGGGATCCAGTCAAGCCCCTTCATGTCACACGCTCCCCATCGCCTGGCAGTCTGTGGACCCTGCTAGGTGTAGTGTCCAACAACGATCTAATCCTGCCAGCCTCTGGTGCCAACTGTGATCATTTGCCTGACTTCTATGCCACTTACATTTCCATTTAAGTTCCGGAATACGTAACAGTCTCCACAAACACACAGGAAGAGCATTGAACATGAGTCTTTGTGGGAATATCCCAGAGGTCTTAGCTCCATTACCTATGAACCGAATTCTCCATGGCTGAAACACAACTCTATGAAAGGGAAGAACAGGACTTCCTCCCAGTGGTGTAACTAGGATAGAACAATAGACACACTTCACATCGGTGCAAAATAATTTTAACACAATGCACACGCCACATTCTTTTGCATTGGGAACCATTAGATGTTTTTGCAAAACAGCAGGTGAAATGCTAGATACTGGCTCTTCCTGGCCTGCCATCCTTACTAAGATACTGAGCAAAATTAAGCCTAGTTCTGGCATAGGTAGTTGGTGCAGTCTGCCTGGACTGTACCACTTCAGACAGCAGGTAGGGGCATCCATTCATGGATTCCCTTCCATACAGAAAATGGTCCCTGGCATCTCCAGGTAGAAGATGGGAACGTCCCCTGCCTGAAACCCTGGACTGTCACGGCCAGAATGCAGACAATATTGAGCTAGATGGACTTGGGAACAAAGGCATCTTCTTCTGTTCCCAACCACCCTAACTGATGGTGCTGTTTTTCAGCTGCTTCTACATGCAATCGCTCTTCTTGATTGTAATTTCTTCCTCTGTTTTGTTTGTCATCAGTTTTGTGATTCTTGCCTTTTTGTTGATCTGAGCTGCTGTTGTGGGCTCCGTGAGCAGCAGACAGGAGGGGCAGAGGAAGATACTTTATACTAGTTCAGTAACGCCTACCCAGGCTGGCAGCAACTGTCTAGGATTTGAGTCAGGATCTCTCCCAGCCCTATACAGGGCTTCCAGGGACCATCTGCATGCAAATTAGATACTCTACCAGTGAGCTCCAGCCCTACCCCCTAGATAGGAGAAAGAGGAGTATAGTACTCTGACTAGCACTAGATTTCCAAGGATTCAGAAGCAGGTAAGTTGAGATCCCTTTTTTAAGTAACGGGGTAGTGGGAGGTTCAACCTGGGACCCCATGCATGATGCCACTAAGCCAGAACCCCTTCCCAACCAACTGCATCTTTTCCAATTGCACACATGCAAATTCTAATTCTAACTGCATGCATGTGCCTTTGGGCCTTTGAAGCAGCCAGCTCCTTCCTTTTCCAAGAGCTTCCAGCCTTCGGTGCCCGCAGTGTCTTCGATTAGCCTGAAGATGGCACTCAAGAATGTCCGTGAGTGAGAGGCAAGGACGCTCACATTTTTGTCTTTTTTCCCCCACCAGCATCGAGCCTTCCGGATAGCCATAAACCAAAAGTTCATATTGCTCATAAAAAATGCATGTTGCCGTTACATTACACTACCCGATTAGGGCTTGCTGGAGAGAAAGCAGCAGAGGTCACTGTGGGTCTTGCAGACAGTGAAACGAAGGGAGAAAGGAAGTGTGGTGTGGGAAGGATTCTGTCTGGGTCCTGATGGAGCCCTAAACCATGGGGGGGGGTGTGAAAGCGCTGCGTGGCCTGGCAGGGCTTCTCTACCCAACATTGTCTCATTTTCTGTTTGTTTGTTTTTAAATAGTATTATTATTATTATTATTATTATTATTATTATTATTATTATTATTTTAAAAGGTTACTTGTTTCCTCTGATGATGATTACTTCTGCTCTCCAAGTTCCTCCAAGAGTATTTTTTTGGAAAACTGCTTTCTGGGAGTGGATCATAGGCCAAGGTGAGTGAAACACTTACCGTATTTTTCGCTCTATAAGACGCACTTTTTCCCTCCTAAAAAGTAAGGGGAAATGTGTGTGTGTGTTATGGAGCAAATGCAGGCTGCGCAGCTATCCCAGAAGCCAGAGCAGCAAGAGGGATCACTGTGCAGCATTCCCTCTCACTGTTCTAGCTTCTGGGATAGCCATGCGAAGCCTCTGCAGGGCAGCCAGATGAAGGCTCTCCCTTCCCTGAAGAGGCTTTGGCAGGCTATTCCAGAAGCCAGAACAGCGATCCCGCTTGCTGTTCTGGCTTCTAGGATTCAGATTTTTTTTTCTTCTTTTCCTCCTCCAAAAACTAGGTGCGTCTTATGGTCTGGTGCGTCTTGTAGAGCGAAAAATATGGTATGCTGGATTTTAAGGAAGGCCATAGCTGAGTGGTGCTGTTGTTGTTTAGTCGTTTAGTCGTGTCCGACTCTTCGTGACCCCATGGACCAGAGCATGCCAGGCACTCCTGTCTTCCACTGCCTCCCGCAGTTTGGTCAGACTCATGTTCATGCTGAGTGGTAGTGTATCTTTTCATGGAGACAGTCCCAGGTTCAATTCCCAGTACTTCCAGGTAGAGACTCCCTGTCCGAAATCGCAGAGAACTTCTGCCAATCAGTGCGGACAGTGCCATGCTAGATGGATCAATGGCTTGACTGAATCAGGCCCACCCAGTCCAGCATCCTGTTCTCACAATAGCTGACCAGATGTGTGTGAAGTCTGCAATTGCCCTCTCCCCACCTGTGATTCCCAACAACTGGTGTTTGCAGGCATAAGGCCCCTGACTCTAATGCATCACCTAAAAAGAGGCCACAGATATGCATATAGTATAAGTGTGTACAGTGCTTTTTTCTAGGGTAAAAATGATTCTCTTCCCTTCACCTTTTCTATCTCTCTCACACACTGTCTCCTGCCCCCCTCAATTAATTAAAGCCCCACCTTGTGCACACCAAAACAACAACCACCCTGAACACAGAATACTAGCACAGAAAGATTCTGGCCTACCCTTATAGCCCTGATGTTCTAGCTTTCTGTGTGCAGGGATTTTTTAATTATTATTCTTATGATGAAAGAGCATTAAATCATGCAACAGCCCCCGCCTCCACACACATTGTGAAGTGGTACGGCCACAAGTTGACCACCTCATCTGAGGACAAGGACCCAGTCTCTTCCATACGGGGCAAAGGTTACTTATTAATGAAAGGAGCTGATTAGTTTGAGTAGGCAGCGCCTAGTTACAAACCTGGAAACAAACAGAAAAGAAACACAGGAGCCAGTGTGTGCAGCAGCTAGTGTCGAGTACAGACTGAGACTGAAAGCTCTGCTCCCCTGGGAAGCTTGGGCCATTCCCTATGGCCGCATCCAGCCTGCTGCTATTTTTACAGGTGGGTTTCCATCCGCAAATTCAGGTTGCACCATTAAAGTGGATTTGGTGCTCTTATGCAACTTCCCAGCCCCTGCCCTCAAAATCATACTTTTTAACTTAAGGAAAGTGACAGGAAAATACACTGAAAAGTGTTGGGTAGCAATTGCTTGGCATCACCTTGTATAACCTCCCCACCAGCAAGAATCAGAATGAATGCTTGATAAACAACGGATGTCCACAGACTATGTGCAGACAAGTCAGGGTGCTTCCAGATGACCTGATCTCCTCTCTCTCTGTCTGGCCTGCCTCACAAGGTTGTTGTGGAGCTTTAAAGTACTGCTCCGAGCACCCTGGGAAAAGAGCAGGAAGTGACCAGTGAATAAATATGCTATCCAAGGATGGAACAGAAGATAGAGCTATGGAAGAATAGAACAAATGGCATGAGCAGATACTACTTAACTCCAGGTCCCACTCAAAAGAAGAGGACATACATTGATGAATCAGTCAGTGCTATTAAGTGGCGAGTCTACGGGACACAGGTGGTGCTGTGGGTTGAACCACAGAGCCTAGGACTTGCCGAACAGAAGGTCAGTGGTTCGAATCCCTGCGACGGGGTGAGCTCCCATTGCTCGGTCCCTGCTCGTGCCCACCTAGCAGTTCAAAAGAACGTCAAAGTGCAAGTAGATAAATAGGTACCACTCCAGCGGGAAGGTAAATGGCGTTTCCGTGTGCTGCTCTGGTTCTCCAGAAGTGGCTTAGTCATGCTGACCACATGACCCGGAAGCTGTACGCCGGCTCCCTCGGCCAATAAAGCGAGATGAGCGCTCCAACCCCAGAGTCGGCCACGACTGGACCTAATGGTCAGGGGTCCCTTTACCTTTTACTAAGAGTTAAAGGCACACTTGTTTGCTTTTGTTTCAGTGCTATTACCGTATTTTTCACTCCATAAGATGCACTTTTTTCCTCCTAAAAAGTAAGGGGAAATGTCTGTGCGTCTTATGGAGTGAATGTGTGGTCCCTGGAGCCGAATTGCCCAGGGGCGAAAAGCAGATTGTGCTTTTTTTTTTTTAGAAAGAGGGAAGGGGGTGTTGAAAGGAAGCCGCTGAGCAGCTGATCGGCAAGCGATCGGGAGGGAGATAAGGCTGCGGGTAAAGGAGGCTGCCAGGGGAGGGGGGGATGTAAAGACAGCAAACTTGCAAGGAGAGGAGACAGGAATACTAAAACAAGCAATGAGGAGAGGAATTAGAAGAAAAGGAGGAGCAAAAAACTGCTCCAGATAAGGAAAAGACGCTAAGGCAATCAAGAGGGAAGGGGGTGCTGAAAGGAAGCCACTGAGCAGCTGATCGGCAAGCGATCAGGAGGGAGATAAGGGACGCTAGTGATAAAGGAGGCTGCCTGGGAGGGGGGAGGTAAAAGAACATGGATCCTCAAGATTTTTGCATTGGGTCACCCCAAATTCACCATCAGATCGCATAGCGTGTCCAGGGCTATAGCCTGCAACAACAAAAACCACATCCACTGTTTTGTGGGGCCACAATGGCACAAAAACATGGTTACAAAGCACGGATCCACATGGATTCTCAGGATTTTTGCATTGGGCTACCCTAAACTCACCGTCAAATCACATATCATGTCTGTGGCCACAGCATGAACAACAAAAATCATACATCCACTGTTTCATTCAGAATATTTTTTTTCTTGTTTTCCTCTAAAAACTAGGTGAGTCTTATGGTCAGGTCCATCTTATGGAGCGAAAAATACGGTATGTTTCTGGTGTGATACTATAAGGTGGACCTGCCTTGTAACCATCGGCAGCACCTTTTCTTTAATTGCAAGCTGTCTCAAAAAGTCACCTCTACTGAGGTTTTGGTAATTAATATGCAAATTAATTAAATGTCACCTGCCAGTCAGTTAAAAGGCAGGTGATTAATCAGCTAAAAATTATTGCTTCATTTTACACTTCAGCTTTTAAGATGTCAGTATGTATGCAAATGGATGTGCTAAATACCAATTTTAGCCTACATTTCATAGCTTTCACCTCAATGCTCATTTTACTTTCCCCCCGGAACACAATATATGTTGAAATAATAATTACTGTTATTATTCTCCCACTTATCTATTGCTGAATGACTTACAGCATAACTATAATACAATATAATCATAGAAATACATTAAACAAATTACTAAAAGCAGTGATCTACAACACTAATCTGACTGCAATGAAGCAAAAAGGATATTATTATTATTATTATTATTATTATTATTATTATTATTATTACAATTTATATTCCACCCTTTATCAAAGGATCTCAGGGCAGTGTACAACATTAGAAACACATTACAAAACATCAAGGATAAAAACATAATAAAAACATAGCAAAAAGCATACTGACAAAGACACATGTGGCAGCAGTAATGGTAGAAATGGCTTCACATTAAAACCTCATTGAAACAGGATGGTCTGTTTTGATACAAAAAGGGAGCCTGGCAGATGGGTGTCCATCAATATGCAGATGATACCCAGCTCTACCTCTCTTTCAAATCAGAACCAGTGAAGGCGGTGAAGGTCCTGTGTGAGTGCCTGGAGGCAGTTGGAGGATGGATGGCGGCTAATGGATTGAGGTTGAATCCTGACAAGACAGAAGTACTGTTTTTGGGGGACAGGGGGCGGGCTGGTGTGGAGGACTCCCTGGTCCTGAATAGGGTAACTGTGCCCCTGAAGAACCAGGTGCGCAGCCTGGGAGTCATTTTGGACTCACAGCTGTCCATGGAGGTGCAGGTCAATTCTGTGTCCAGGGCAGCTGTCTACCAACTCCACCTGGTACGCAGGCTGAGACCCTACCTGCCCGCGGACTGTCTCGCCAGAGTGGTGCATGCTCTGGTTATCTCCCGCTTGGACTACTGCAATGCACTCTACGTGGGGCTACCTTTGAAGGTGACTCGGAAACTACAACTAATCCAGAATGCGGCAGCTAGACTGGTGACTGGGGGCGGCCGCCGAGACCACATAACACCGGTCTTGAAAGACCTACATTGGCTCCCAGTACGTTTCCGAGCACAATTCAAAGTGCTGGTGTTGACCTTTAAAGCCCTAAACGGCCTCGGCCCAGTATACCTGAAGGAGCGTCTCCACCCCCATCGTTCTGCCCGGATGCTGAGGTCCAGCGCCGAGGGCCTTCTGGCGGTTCCCTCATTGTGAGAAGCAAAGCTACAGGGAACCAGGCAGAGGGCCTTCTCGGTAGTGGCGCCTGCCCTGTGGAACGCCCTCCCATCAGATGTCAAAGCGATAAATAACTACCTGACATTCAGAAGACATCTTAAGGCAGCCCTGTTCAGGGAAGTTTTTAATCTGTGATATTTTAGTGTATTTTTGGTTTCTATGGAAGCCGCCCAGAGTGGCTGGGGAAACCCAGCCAGATGGGCGGGGTACAAATAATAAATTATTATTATTATATATTATTTAAATAGGGAGATCGTTTCAAAGTGACATCACCACTGAAAAGGCCCTGTCCTTTGAGCTCATAACATAGGAAGCTGCCTTCTACTGAGTCAGACCATTAGTCCATCTCATTCTACACCAGTGTTTCCTAAACCTGGGCCTCCAGCTGCTTTTGGACTACAATTCCCATCATCTCTGACCACCGGTCTTGCTAGCCGGGGATGATGGGAATTGTAGTCCAAAAACAGCTGGAGACCCAAGCTTGGGAAACACTGTTCTACACCAACTGGCAGCAGCTGCCCATAATTTCATGCAGGGTTCTCCTGGCCCTACCTGGAGATGGCAAAGATTGAACCTGGGACATTCTACATGCAGAGCAGATGTTCTACACCTTCCCTGAGATATTGCAAGATGGCATCCAGAGCCAGCCTTTGTGGAAGATCTTAACTTCTCTGCAGGACTATATAGAAACATGTGAACAAGCAACAGTAACGCCTGAGATAATAACTATCTGATTTCTCCCCCATGAACAGAAATCATGCCACAAGCATGGCTGAAAAACACTCCCCGCTCCTTGAACTTGACCAAGTAGCAGATTGGCAGCCAGGGCAGATCCCACAGAGAAGGTATTATATGCTGGGGGTAATTTTTCCCCATAAACAGCCTAACCACTGCTCCCAGTAAAGGCACTTGGGAGGCTGGGCTGACTGGCTTGCTGAGGGCACACATGCCAGACATCAGAGATAGTGGACAATAAGGAAAAAGAAGTTCCAAATAATCACAGAGCTGTTCTGAATGTACTATGCACATCTACAAGGGAACACTCATATCAATCATCCTTTTTCTCTTGCATAGAGCTGCATGGACATCCCATGGGGTTTGCGGGGACTGAAAAACGTCTCATAATTTCTATGTCCGTTCTTTGTTAAGAAACTGGTTGGAAGATTTGCACATTAAGAATTCTGGGAAATGACTGTAGGATGGTTGCCACCTAAGCTTTTGCATAATGGTGTAAATAATCTGCAAATGATGCCAGAACTGCAACTCAGGGCACCCTCTCCCCATATGAACCAACCCAGAGCCTGTCGTCGTCATCTGAGGTCATCATCTCCTCCACAAGAGGTCCAGAGGGTGGCAACAAGAAAATGGGCCTTTTCTGCTGTAGCTCACTGTTAGTGTGATGCTCCCCCCATGAAGGCTTGCCTGGCGCCTTCATTAAATATCTTTAGGCACCAGGTGAAAATATTTCTCTATAACCAGCCAAACTTTGGCTGATCAACATTCTATGGCCTTTTAAATGTGTTTGTAGGACGGAGCGTATTTTTTTAAAAAAATATTTTGTATTCTCATTTTCTATTTGTATCTTCTGAAACACCATGCAATCTTCAGATGAAGGGCAGTATACAAATTTAATAAGTCATTATAATTATAATTATATCTGGCATTCAACATACCGGTGGGTGTCCACGGGTAATCCAGAGGTATCTATGCATTGTCACAGTCACATAGCTGAAATATTGAAGCTAAGCTTCTCCAAGTGCCCACCATAGGCTGAGTTTCCTAGAGGAGGAAAGACAAGTATTGACCATAACTCAATGGAAGATCATCACAAGCTCTGTATAAGAAGGTCCCAGTTTCTGCCATTAGCACCCCCATAAAAAGGGATCTATAGTGATGTATGGAAGTGAGAGCTGGACCATAAAGAAGGCTGATCGCCAAAGAATTGATGCTTTTGAATTATGGTGCTGGAGGAGACTCTTGAGAGTCCCATGGACTGCAAGAAGATCAAACCTCTCCATTCTGAAGGAAATCAGCCCTGAGTGCTCACTAGAAGGACAGATCCTGAAGCTGAGGCTCCAACACTTTGGCCACTTCATGAGAAGAGAAGACTCCCTGGAAAAGACCCTGATGCTGGGAAAGATGGAGGGCATAAGGAGAAGGGGACGACAGAGGATGAGATGGTTGGACAGTGTTCTCGAAGCTACTAACATGAGTTTGACCAAACTGCGGGAGGCAGTGGAAGACAGGAGTGCTTGGTGTCCTCTGGTCTATGAGGTCACAAAGAGTCGGACACGGCTAAATGACTAAACTACAACAAAAAAGGATCTTGGGTAATGGGGAAGACCCTATTCCTGAGAAGCGGGAGAACCATTGAAAAGCAGAGCAGACAGATGGGCAAATGGTTTGGCAAATAAGCAGAAGCCGTACATCTGCCTGGTGGATCTGACATTCATTTCAAGGAGGGTTGCTTTCAAGAAAATCCAGATGGATTTCGGGCCAGTTTCCCTCTTGCATCTTTATGACACAGTGTTCTTTTTTATTTAAAAAAAGGGGGGACAAAGAAATAATTCCATTCACTGCCCTGTCTTTCAAATATTTGAAACAAACTTTTGCAAATAAAGTCTCCTTAACAGCTCTGGTGGAGCTGATAATTCGCTTGAAACAACAACCTGAAACATTAGGCCTTAGTTGACTCAGTGAGTTTAACATTTCAAAAGCAGATAAGGAGAAAATAAAAGTCTTGGGAAGTAAAAATGGTTTCAAGAGGAAAGAAAAACCATGAGGAAATGGAATTGACAGGGAATGGCAACTCAGTGTGAAGTATTTGCTCTCCTTCCATTGTGTATTTTTAGGAGTGTGTAACGACTAAAAGATTTGGTTAGGACCCCAGTGTGGAGCTTCAGGAAACAACCCACCTTGGTCTGTGGCACTGTATAGACTGCCTGATTCATCTGGGTCCACAACGCTTCTCCTCCACTGCCACTACCCTTCACTGGTACAAAGAAAACAAAATAAAGCTGTAACTCCCCCCCCCTTTGCAGAAGTGGATGAAATTTGCTGGTGTACTAGCAGCTATATCAGAGGTCAGCAACCTATATCAGAGGTCAGCCGGTTGATGCTCCATCTGTCAGAGGATGCACCGGAATGTGTGTGCAGGTGCGCTGTTCCGGGTTGGAGGAGCACATGTGCACACACTATTTCCGGTGCTCCTCCAATGGGCACTTCTCTGTCCTGCACATGTGCGCGCACACTATTTCTGGCCCACATCCGGGTCGGAGAAGCGCCCGTGTGCATGTGCACAGGCGCCATCAACCCAGAGGTCAGTCCCCACACCGCACCACACCGGTAGGAGCGGGGGCCAGCAGGGGTCACCATGGGCCAGTTAGACAAGCCTCATGGGCCGCTACTGGCCCATGGGCCTTAGGTTGCTGACCCCTGCCCTATATAGTGGATAAAGCTTGCTAAATTATGAGCAAATAGGTCCAGAAAGCTTTGTGCTGGGCACCTAAAAATTATATTTAAAAATTAAAAAGAAAATGCTGATAATCTTTTAAATTTGGGTGCACCACTGGATGACATTTACAAAGCCAAGCCAATCTTTCTGAATCCTGATGAATTTCAAGGTAACTGCAGTAGCTTTCTGACAAAGGCAGAGTTCCCTGTGAAGAGGGATTGATTGATTGATTGATTGATTGATTGATTGATTGTTAAGTCACTCTGGAACTACAGCTCAGGGAGCAGAATAAGGGTCTCCTAGGGTCTCTTAACCTCTCTCAGCAGGGATGCGGGTGGCGCTATGGGTTAAACCACAGAGCCTAGGACTTGCTGATCAGAAGGTCGGCGGTTCGAATCCCCACGACGGGGTGAGCTCCCGTTGCTCAGTCCCTGCTCCTGCCAAACTAGCAGTTCGAAAGCATGTCAAAGTGCAAGTAGATAAATAGGTACCGCTCCGGCGGGAAGGTAAACGGTGTCTCCGTGCGCTGCTCTGGTTCTCCAGAAGTGGCTTAGTCATGCTGGCCACATGACCCGGAAGCTGTACGCCAGCTCCCTCGGCCAATAAAGCGAGATGAGCACCGCAACCCCAGAGTTGGTCACGATTGGACCTAATGGTCAGGGGTCCCTTTACCTTTACCTTTAACCTCTCTCAGCACCCTTAACAAACTACAGCTCCCAGAATTCTTTGAGGGAAGCCATGGCCATTTAAAGTGGTATCATAGTGCTAGATATGTATGGTGTGGATGCAATGCATTACTAATCAGCAGCATCAACGGCATCATTCTACATTTTAAGTAACGTAATTAAATATATATAGAATCATAGAATTGTAGAGTTGGGAGGGACTACGGGGATCATCTAGTCCAACCCCATGAAATCCACCTCTAAACCTAAGTAAAAGAACTATGAACCACATAAACAATCTATATCAAAATATATGTTTGAGGGGTTTTTTAAAATAAAAAAACAGGAGAAAATGATCAAAACCAAATCACCTATAGAAAACAAACCAGTCTGGAAAAAGCATGTCCCAGACTTTGGACTACAGGGCAGAAGAGCCTGGAAAGGGTGTTTTGAGAAACGTCTGATTAAACTCCAGCCCTTTGTCAGCCTCTCCCATATTGCTGTGATACGTGGCAGAAGCAAACAGCCTGGCTCAGCAGCATTCGCAAATAGCTCAGCACCGGCAGTGTGACGAAAAGGCCCTGGAGCCTGGTACTGCCAGTTACGAGGCTGGTTGACTCATACCCTTTCCAGCCATAAACCTGCAGAGGCTGTTGCAAATTGCAGGAACATAGGGCCAGGGAAGGAGGGGCACTGACAGGCCCCTCCAATGTGGCTCCAACGGGAGTTGGGCATCGGGATGATGATGATGCTACTCTCCAATGTCCATCTCTGGTCCGTCGGATGGATGGAATATATCCTCCATAGATCAAAGCAAGGCAGGAGGGAGGGTTCCCCATTCTGCGTGAACTATGCCTGCTGACCTCTCTCTCTCCAGTACCTTCCGTTCATTCCTTCTCAAACTTTAGCGTAAACAAAAGGATCATCCAAGAGGGATCATGAAAGGCCAGGAGCGATAATGTTGATGAAGGCTGCTGGTGAAATATTTTCTGTGCTGGGGAAATGGCTGGACTCAAGATCTCGATAAGGGGTCAAGTCCATCTCCATATATCCTTGGGCATTAACAGGCCTTAGTTGGAGGGTGGGGCTTAGGTAGAATGAGGCTAAGAAAATAGACAGAGGTGAAAGAACATTACACCAGTGAGCTTCAACTAAGGTCCAGGGGTTGTGTTTTTTTCACCCAGTACTTACCTCTCACTTCTGGCACCACTCAGGTGTGCACCATTGCCGTTCAAAGAGAACGAGGGAGGCATTTATGGTGAGTTCCGGCACCTCTTTTTCTAGAAATATACCACTGCTAAGGTCATATCTATACTAGAGCAATGCCTTACCCGCAAAGAATCATGGGAAATGTAGTTTTTAAGGGTGCTGAGAGTTCCTCTCACAGAGCTAGAATTTCCAGAGTGATTTAATATCCAGTTCCTTTTCCCCAAAGAATTATGGGAATTGTAGCTCTGTGAGATGAATAGGGGTCTCCTAAGGGATGTGGGTGGCGCTGTGGGTTAAACCACAAAGCCTAGGACTTGCCAATCAGAAGGTCGGCGGTTCGAATCCCCGCAACGGGGTGAGCTCCCATTACTCGGTCCCTGCTCCTGCCAACCTAGCAGTTCGAAAGCACGTCAAAGTGCAAGTAGATAAATAGGTACCACTCTGGCAGAAAGGTAAACGGCGTTTCCTTGCGCTGCTCTGGTTCGCCAGAAACGGCTTAGTCATGCTGGCCACATGACCCAAAAGCTGTACGCCGGCTCCCTCAGCCAATAAAGCGAGATGAGAGCCACAACCCCAGAGTCGGCCACAACTGGACCTAATGGTCAGGGGTCCCTTTACCTTTACCTAAGAACCCTTAACAAACTACCCTTCCCAGAATTCTTTGAGGGGAGTCATGACTGTTTAAAATTGGTATGATACTGCCTGATTTCCTCGAAAGGAGATCAGAAAACACCGGCTATTTAATTCATTCTGATTTGTTTGCGGAGAGGCTAGATGGTGTTGCATCAAAGCCAGTGCTATTCCGCACTTTCTGGCGCATTTCCAGAAATCACTTACTTCTTGAGAAAAGGCCAGTCTTTTGTTTTTGTTGCAGTACTACACCTCCCAATCAAGTACAACTACACAGCTGAATTTGCTGGTATGTGATGAAATCCTGCAAAGACAGTATAAAAAGTATCCTAAGTCGGCAGTGCCGGAGATATGCCCTGAGCCTGACCAAACTGCAATTCCCAGGAGTCTTTGCAGAGAGCCGTGTATAAAATGAAAAGAAATCTACAGTGTAGCTATACCTTAGTGGGTTTGAGCCAATGAAAGTGCTTTCTTCCATTCCTGTTTCCAAGCCAAAGATGGCACATGTTTCCCAGAGCTATGAGCTCCCATCTCCTCCCAAGCTCCTTCCTGTCTAAACTAATAAGATGCTGAGATTTGTCTTACAATTGGCACCCCTTCTCTCTCCACCCCCTCCCCAAATAAAAACCTGGCACTGATCCCAGAAATTCCCCAGTACCAAAGGTTAAGCCTATGGTGAATTAAAAGGTAAGTGTCTTTGTAAACCTTGAAGTCCAAGCCAACTGCCGGCTCCAGGTATCTGCACAATTAATAAAACCTGATTTAAGCTGGCCGTGCCTCTGACATTTCACAGATGTATGAAAGGGAGAAATTGACTTCTGGGATGGTCATTCAAAAGAGCAGCAATGCTGTTTATTAGTAATCTTGTATTTATTTGTTTTTTGGAAAAGGGGAGATGCAAGTGGGGGGGGGGAGGAATTGCATTCCCAGAACTTTTCTCATTATGAAGTTGTAGAAAGACAAACTGCTCTTTTATTTTTCGTTGAAAAATAAATAAACCAGCACTTCCACAACTCCATGCCATCAAATACAACAGAGAACCAGAATTGATATATTGGATTGTATCCAATGCTAGTCTTCTTCAGAGTACGAATCCTTTGCAAAGAATGGCCATGACTAACTGGGGCTCATTGTTTTCAACAGGTCTACTCTGATAATACTCACAAAGGCAGACCAATAGTGGGGTGACAGCTTGCCAGTTACTGTCGGTCTGTTGCATGAAGGAGTACATTTTATTCTGTCTTTCAAACAAACATACAGTGCAATCCTATATGGGTCTACTTAGAAATCCCATGGAGTTCAGTGGAGTTTGCTCCCAGGTTAAAGGGTTCAGGATTGCAGCCTTAAGTCGCATTTTGCTCATGAGGATAGTGGTGGATATCTAAATATTCTGAGATTGTGTGTTGTACATTTCTTTCCTGTCTTCTTTGCATGTGGGAACTCAAAATCGTGTTGATAAAGTGGTCTCTAATTCTGGGACTCTGCAGATCTATATACAGTGGTACCTCGGGTTAAGTACTTAATTCATTCCGGAGGTCCGTTCTTAACCTGAAACTGTTCTTAACCTGAAGCACCACTTTAGCTAATGGGGCCTCCTGCTGCTGCCGCACCACCGGAGCACAATTTCTGTTCTCATCCTGAAGCAAAGTTCTTAACCCAAGGTACTATTTCTTGGTTAGCGGAGTCTGTAACCTGAAGCATATGTAACCCGAGGTACCACTGTAGTTTCAGGAAGGCTATGTTTCATTCCACCATGCTTTTGGATCAAGATGTTAAAAGGCATCAGTAAGGACTGAACTATTCTTTGCCAATGCCAAATGACCGACATAGTTTTCCTATCCCTTCTTCTGAATTTGACCACTGAGTGTGTTCTCATCATCTCAGGTGACAATTTCTCATAACCCGCTGGTGACCTTATCAAGCCCGTTCCTTGGCAGCTGCCTTCACCACGCTGATCCCACACACCAAGAGACGCAACAGATAAGCACAAAGGCAATCACTGAGCTCTGCTCTGGAGATGACCTTTGCTTGATCTCTCTTTTGGCAGGTCGCACAACAAATACTCATTGGCAGGGCCAATCGGGTTTTTCCCAGCTGGAACAAGATGCCATTTTTAACATGGACAACCAGAACATCTCCACTGGGGCAGGTTGGTCTTCCTGGGTGAAAGTTTCCAAGGCTGGCTCACATGAGATCAGAACTTTTTTCCCTGATAACATGGTGGGACATAGGAACATACTTTACACCAAGTCAGACCATCGTCCCCTTGAGTTCAGTGCTGTCTACATTGACTGGCAGGGGGTGGGGGGGACTCCCTGGTCCTGAATGGGGCAAATGTGCCCCTGAAGGACCAGGTGCACAGCCTGGGAGTCATTTTGGACTCACAGCTGTCCATGGAGGCGCAGGTCAATTCTGTGTCCAGGGCAGCTGTCTACCCACTCCATCTGGTACACTGGCTGAGACCCTACCTGCCCGCAGACTCTCTCACCAGAGTGCTGCATGCTCTACTTATCTCCCATTTGGACTACTGCAATGCGCTCTATGTGGGGCTACCTTTGAAGGTGACCCAGAAACTACAACTAATCCAGAATGTGATAGCCAGACTGGTGACTGGGAGTGGCCGCCGAGGTCATATAACACCGGTCCTGAAAGTCCTACATTGGCTCCCAGTACATTTCCAAGCACAATTCAAAGTGTTGGTGCTGACCTTTAAAGCCCTAAACAGCCTCAGCCCAGTATACCTAAAGGAGTGTCTCCACCCCCATCATTCTGCCCGGACACTGAGGTCCAGCTCCGAGGGCCTACTGGCGGTTCCCTCACTGCGAGAAGTGAGGTTACAAGGAACCAGGCAGAGCGCCTTTTCAGTAGTGGCACCTGCCCTGTGGAACGCCCTCCCATCAGATGTCAATGAAATAAACAACTGTCTGACTTTTAGAAGACATCTGAAGGCAGAAGTTTTTAATGTTTGATGTTTTATTGTGTTTTTAATATTTTGTTGGGAGCTGCCCTGAGTGGCTAGGGAAACCTAGCCAGATGGATGGGGTATAAATAATAAATGATGATGATGATGTATCTCCAGGGTTTGAGCCAGGACTGTTGTCCATCCCTGCATGGAGACGCTGAGGATTGAACCTGAAATCTACTACATGCAAGACGTGTCATTTTACACTGAGCTATGGCTCTTCCCTACGACGTTGGGTTCTTGGGTCCCAGCTCTGTTCCCATTGAGCTGATCCTTGACACGGGGAAGACAGTGGCTCCCCTATTTCTGCAGTGACCCCACCACCACCACCAAAACTTTCTGCCACTCAGGGAAAAGAAGAGCAATGAAACAAAACAATGTGATTGTGGGTTGAGGAGGGAGGGAGAAAGAGTGGGGTTGTACAGTTCTGTTGGGCCGTATGAGCCCTGTCTGTTGCTATAAATCACAGCATAAATGGGAAGCCTCTTAGACGAATGAGAAAATCAAGAGTCGTTTCAGAACATCTCATCCATCCTCCAAGGTTTGTTTTGTAATCTTTCAGTATGCCTTCCATTAAAGGATGCTAGGATTTTAAACTTTGGCCGGTCCCCTAATGACTGTGCAACGTGGGGAAAGACATTGTAAGTTCCTCCAAAGGGAAATATTTAACCCGGAGATGTCAGCGGAGTATAGAAATGTGGGGTCCAAGAATCCCAGAAGCCTGTCTTGTTTTTGTCTCGTCTCTTTCATCTCCCACTCGGGGTCATGGCATCACTTACCGGCTGCAGCCCAAGCAGGCAGCCACAGAGTTAAGAACCTGGAGTTCAAAGTGAGCCATAAACCTGCGTCTCTAAGATAAATCATACAAATTACTTTACAGAAATAAATAGAACATTTGGAAGAGAGGTTATCTTGTTGCCTTCGGTTTACATCTCTAATGATGGTAAAGTTCACAAATACATTCCATCAAAGAATACTAACATTGCCTTTATTGTCCCACAAAAAGATGGATATTTATTGCAGGGCTGCAGTTTGTTTGGAGAAACGGACGTCTCTTAATTCCTCCCTCCGAGAGGCAAGAACTTTCAGGCTCACCTGATGAAGTTGGTTGGCAGTACAATTCTGGGGGAAACTCTGAACCAAATGTCTAATCTCTGTTGGGATTCACTCATTCCCGATGGCCACAAACTCAGAAGCACTCTTAAAGGATTAGAGCAGAGGCTGTCATGTCAAACTATGGTCTGCAAACTCTGTTCAGGTGATCTGCTGAAAAGCTGCATAACTGTGGAGAATATCCTGCACTTTTTTTCTCCCTTACAATGGAAATCAATGCCTCTTTGATCACGTCTGGATTTCTCCAAAAAGGCTGTCAAGATCCTGGCATGGGGACTTGTGATTTTCATAATATGGTGGAAGTTTTTCCTGTTTTTCCCTCCTTCAAATTTACCATTATATTTCAGGCGTCTTTAAGAACAGGGGCGCTGCCAGTTTGTTTTGTTTTGTTCAGGTTTGAATCTTGCTTCAGATTCTTTAAGCAAATCTAGAATGCACCATTATTCCATCACCAAAATCACTGCTATTATTTGGGTCACAGTATGAAAATGCTAAGCAAAATAAAACATGGGAGGCTGTTCATTCAGAAGATGATACTTGCAGCTGTGAATGTACATTGGGGGGGAAGTACTTTCTCACACACATAGCATTTTGCTGGTCTGGGTCCCTTGGTACTTAATTTTCCTAGTTGAGTGGAAAAGATCTGCACATAAGACACAGCAAGAGAGAGAGAAATTTGGTTCAAGGTTACTCTCAAGAACCCTTATCTGATCCCTGACAGTAATTTATCAGGCAGAGCCCATCATTAGTGTCAAGCTGTTTTATTACCCACTAACTTAACACTGTTTTGCCAAGAGTCAAGTGTGATGTCACTCACGTTAAAATAATTTACAGCTAATAGATTTGGAGTTCGGATCACCAGCTTGCCTGCTGGATGTTGTACATGCCCAGGAATTCTGATTCTTTCACAAATTGCCCAGCAATAATCAAAACACAGCAATAAGGCATATATTGGCAAAGATGATATTTACTGCTTCATGAAGTGGGTATCATTTGTTATTAATAGTAATTTATCTATCACCTTCAGCACACAAATGGCTTTCAAAGCCCTTATCTTGTTTGCCTTCATGACATGCCTGTGTGGTAATGGGTTATAAATGTCGGGTTGTATTCAGTGCTAGCCCTACTCAAAGTAGATCCATTGAAATTAATTGACCTAACTAACTCAATTCCATTAATTTCAATGGGTCTACTCTGAATAGGACTCAGTTGAATACAACAACCCATTGTCCTGGTTTACTATCTTAATTTTTTATTAAAGTTTGATTTGGTTTACAAAAGCGTGCGCCTTGTCTCTTTTTTCAAGTTGTACAGTCTTTTCTACAGTCTTTGTTATGAGACATTAGTGCTGCATAGAGTATAAGGTCAGGAGAAGAGAAGGGGAGAGGAGGGGTGGTGTTAAAATGTATGTTTTTTACAGTGTACGTGTGGGGTTTTGTGTCAGCGTCAACTTAGATAGATTCTCTTTCTATTCACTTGTTACATTCCCTTGGTATTGGGAGATGTTCGGGGTCCAGGGTGTGGTTGGTTATCTGTGGTTGTCTGCAATGGGGTTTGTTTGCATTTGTGAGGGGGGAGGGCTTGTTGGGTCAAGTAAGCCATATTGATTCGTATGCCGTTGGTGGGTTCCTCTTGTTGTCTTGCTGGACTATGCATGTGATAAAGGGGAGTCATACTGGGGTGAAGGCATCCTCTTCTATTTGCCTCCGTGTCAATTTCAGTTTCTTGGTTAGCTTTTCTCAGGGGTGAAGGTAGGCTAACTGGCCCCTGGTGCAAGGTGTTGGGGGCAGGGCAAACTGCCCAGCGGCGCATGCGCAGTGCTGCTACCTACAGCACATGTGTGGCACCGCTACGTATGGTCATGTGCAGCACCACTACATAAGGCGCACACACATGTGCCATACATAGCAGCAGCGCTCATGCACCACCAGGCAGTTTGCTGATGGCGCTGCTCACAGCTGCCGTGGCAGTGGCAGGGATCCTCCACACACGGCTGTGGCGGCGCAATGGCAGCCGCTCATGCCGCCATGCCCGGGGTGGCAGGGTGAGCCCCCCGCGGGGTGCTTTCTTGTCACCCCCCTCAGAGATGGCACCCGGAATGGACCGCCCTCCACTCCCCTTCCTCTGCCACTGGCTTTTCTAGTAAGGCTGTTTCCCATATGATTTGGTACCACTGGTCCATGTTCACTCCTGAAAGGTCTCTCCAGCCCTAGTTTACTATCTGACAACTCTAAGAAATTTGGCACAGTGAAATCATCCAGGGAGGCTGCAGTCAAGTCCTCATTGCCAAGAGGCATCATTTGTAGAAGGAAGATTCCATACACAAGCACCTAACTGGAGAAAGATGTGTGTACACATTTCAGATGTTGCCCATGTGGTCCAGAAGCTCATCATTACTTCAGTCACAATGACAGCACTGATCATCTGTGCAGAAGAACAGAGCTAAGTTCTGTCCTTTCTCCCTTCCTTTGAGATGTAAGTGTATAATGTGCTTGGGGCCCACCTAATAGATGGCCACGCTATGGTCTGGTAAGGAAGGGTGGAGAACTTTTTTCAGCATAACTCTGGTGGGTGGAGGCCAGAGGCAAAAGTTGGAGCAGCCAGAGACAGAAGGTGGGCAAGTCCAGAAGCAAAAGTGAGTGAGCAAACTGGATCTGATTGTTGCTGTTGTACAGCAGCACATTTTCCAGCCATGCAAAAGCCAGAGGATTCTACACAGAGACAAACATGTCTCTCCATCTGCAATTCAACTAAGCAAGAGGCTGCTTGGCAGTGGATCAAACTGCCTTGGTGGGAGGTATTGCGTTCTCAATTGTGGGTGTATTGAAGGAGAAGTTGGACAACCGTCTGTCCTGGATGTTGTAGTTGCAGGGGTTTCAACCAAATGACCACCAAGATCCTTTCCAACACTATAGGTTGAGATTCAGCTGAGTTTTACTCAGCGAAGACCCATTGAAATTAATGGACCTATGTCATGTTCATTATTTTCAGTAGGTTTGCACCACATAAAAATAGTGTTAGATATAACCCTGCGGTTCTGTGTAAGCTGCATTTGGACAGTATGTCTCTTGTCATACAAGCTGGAGATAAGAACATAAGAAGACCCTGTTAGATCATGCCACTCTAGTCTTGTCCTCACAGTGGCAACCAGATGCTTGTGCGAAACTCTCAAGTAGGATCCAAGCACAAGATTATTTGGATGGAGTGTCCTTGTGAAAAGCTCAAGAATCCCCCAGCAAGTTCTTTTGCTCAAGCCTCACTCCATGTGCCACATAGGATGGGAGAGTGGAAATGATCTCTCCTTTCCATTTCTATTCAACACTGCTAAACATTTGTGTTTTAGGGTGAAATCGTTATGGGTTTCCTTTCACTAAAGAAAAGGCCAATACGAGAAATATGTAAAATAACTAAGCAAGTATTAGACATCACCCCAGAATTGTCCCTACTAAACATCTTCCAAGACAACAATACCCACTTACACGACAAAGAAATCATAACCCACCTACTTTCAGCAGCCAGAAACACCATAACCAGACACTGGAGAGACCTGTCAGGAATAAGCGTGGACCAATGGTACCAAATAGTATGGGAAACAGCCCTACTAGAAAAATTAACCAACAAACTGAAACTGACACAGGAACAAACAGAAGAAGACGCCTTTACCACATGGCTCCCCTTTATCACATACACAGCCCAACAAGACAATGACAATAATCCACCAGCAGCATACAAATCAATATGGCTAACCTGATCCAAAATACCCACCCACCCCACTCACACACGAAAACAAAGATCACCACAGCCAATCACAAACAAACAAACATACCCTAGGCCAACCCCAATCTCTCTCACCACCAAAGGAACACAAGTAACACTGATACCAAACCCTACATACATTAAGCAAAATAGAAACATCACCACCCGACCCCACCCCCACTCACCTTCCCCCCCTCCACCCCTTTTATTCCTAATGTCCCAACAAATGAAACTGATTTGTAAAAATCTTACGTGGAAAAAATACAAGAGACATTACATATACTTCTGTAAATCAAGAAAATCTTTAATAAAAAGAAAAAAGAAAAAAAGAAAAGGCCAAAGGAAAGGAAAAACAAACACGAAAAGATGATTGTTATTCAATTGAAATCAATGTCATTATTATTAATAATAATATATTACTTGTATCCCACCCATCTGAATACATTGCCCCAGCCATTGTGGGTGGCTTCCAACAGAATATAAAGGAACATAATGAAACAGTGGAAATGGTATTTCAGGATTGCTTGGGATCAATATTCATCCAGTACTCATGCAAACTCCATTAGAACAACCTTGTCAGTATTCCCATCTCACCGGTTTAGTTTTTTGGGGGGTTTACCATATAAAAGAAACAGCAATGCACAATGCCATTTTAGTGGATAGCCAGAAGAGAGAGAAAATATTGCAAATTGGGGTCAAAATGGACATTTCCAAATGAGTCCCAATAGCAAAATGCCTTAAGGATTAAAATTTAACTTTCCTTGGAATCTCTGGTAAATATCTTGCTTTTTACAACAGCACCTGGATTGTAAATCATTGCAACATGCACCCTGTCAAATGCAACATCAGACCTGTCAATGTCTGTCTTGGTTAACAAATTCTGCTTGGTCAACAAGAGCTCTCAAAGTCAGCCTATTCAAGGGGTGACCTCAACTTCAACTCTGGAAGAAACATTGGAAGTGAATCAATGAAGGTCTCATATGACCTGACCTCAGCTGCCTTGGTCTTCAGAATGAACAATGGTGGTCAATCCATTTAGGAAACAGCTGGGAGAAATGGGCTCAAAACATACCCCAATCAGATATTTAACTACTGGAGTTCAAGAAGTCAGGTGGTTAGAATTGGCAACTTAGAGTAATAACCCAGTAGCCCCCTTTAGCAACATGTTGCCTAGAATGAAGGTGTGCAACTCATGTTGGCACAGTGTTACCTGTGTCAGGAAGATTCTGGACTGAAGTACTCTAGTGACCTCCTGCTTTGAATGCAGTAAAACACTCTATGTAGGGCTGCCCTTGAAGACAGTATAGCAGAATACAGCTGCTAAGTTGGTAGGTGGGCCAGCCCAAGTGTCACTGCTCCTGAAACCTCTGCACTAGCTGCCAGTGAGCTACCAAGCCCAGTTCATCATGCTAGTGTACAAAGCACTAAATGGCTTGGGACCCAAACAGCTAAAAGAGCACCTTCTCCAGTATCAACCATCTCAGTCCCTACGATCAGCAGGAGAGGTCCTGTTGGTGGTGCCACCTCCAGCTGCTGCCTTGTTGTCACTGACCCATGATAGGGCCTTCTCAGTGGTGGTTCCCCTTTTGGGGAGTGCCCTCCATGGCAGAAATGGCCCGTTCCATTTTGAAGTGGTGGCAGTGAGTTCCAGCAAGATGTCGGGAGATCTTGGTGACATCTCATGAGATCTAGCTAGAAACTGGCACCACTGCTGGTGCTGCTTCACCACTGGAGGCAGTGAAGTGGGTGGGGCACCCATGGGAGCACTGCCTCATGGGCTTCCGCTCTCCTAATAGATGGGCCAACTCTGCTTCCTGGTGAAGTGCAACTGTCTCCCTCATTATTGACTTTCAGGAGAAATTGAAAACCATTCCTGCTTACCCAGGCATTTGATGACCGATAGCTACTTTGTTGTTGTTTGTTTAGTCGTTTAGTCGTGTCCGACTCTTCATGACCCCATGGACCAGAGCACGCCAGGCACTCCTGTCTTCCACTGCCTCCCGCAGTTTGGTCAGACCCATGCTGGTAGCTTCGAGAACACTGTCCAACCATCTTGTCCTCTGTCGTCCCCTTCTCCTTGTGCCCTCCATCTTTCCCAACATCAGGGTCTTTTCCAGGGAGTCTTCTCTTCTCATGAGGTGGCCAAAGTATTGGAGCCTCGCTTCAGGATCTGTCCTTCCAGTGAGCACTCAGGGCTGATTTCCTTCAGAATGGAGAGGTTTGATCTTCTTGCAGTCCATGGGACTCTCAAGAGTCTCCTCCAACACCATAATTCAAAAGCATTATTCTGAAACTGAAGGTACTTTCTACCACCTTTGGTGGACGTGCCCAAGGATCAAGGTCTTCTGGGAAATGATCTATAACAAAATTATGAAGGTACTTAAGTGTACCTTTCACAAGAAACCAGAGGCCTTTCTCCTGGGCATGGTGGGCCAATTGGTGGCAAGGAAAGATAGGGCGTTCTTTATGTATGCTACAACAGCAGCAAGAGTTCTTTTAGCAAAGCATTGGAAGACACAAGAACTACCCACGCTGGAAGAGTGGCAGACGAAGGTGATAGACTATATGGGACTGGCTGAGATGACTGGCAGAATCCGTGACCAAGGGAAAGAGACGGTGGAAGAAGATTGGAAGAAATTTAAAGTTTATCTTAAGAACTGTTGTAAAATTAATGAGTGCTAAAATGTCATGGGTAATGTAAAACAGAATTGCAGTGATAAATAATTGGGTAAGAGGGAAAAGATTAAAGAAATTGAATTATAAGTAATTGAAATTAGGGGTTGCTGGAAAAGTTTAAAACAGGGATGCAGAAAAGGGAGGTATGGGGAAGTCGTTGAAACAAGGTTTAAGAAAAAGAGGTTAAGAAATTATACGTGTTTATATGTTTGTTTGTTTATGTGTTGTTAGTTGTTAGTTGTATTGTGTTCTAATATATGTTGGAAAATCGATAAAAATTTATTTTAAAAAAAGCATTATTCTTCGGCGATCAGCCTTCTTTATGGTCCAGCTCTCACTTCCATACATCACTACTGGGAAAACCATAGCTTTAACTATACGGACCTTTGTTGGCAAGGTGATGTCTCTGCTTTTAAGATGCTGTCTAGGTTTGTCATTGATAGCATTGATAGCTACTAGCCATGACAATCATGCAATGCTCAAAGTCAGCAGAGCCATCCCCCAAACTGTGCATACACACACACACACACACACACACACACAGAGAGAGAGAGAGAGAGAGAGAGAGAGAGAGAGAGAGAGAGAGTTGCATCTCCTGGAGAATCTCTCTCTCTCTCTCACACACACACACACAACATAAGCACACGCAGGTGAAATCTGCTCTGTTAATTTTTTGAAAACTTGTCTGATTTGCATGTTATTTCATTGATGGGCTTGTTCTGATACTTCACTGTTGTGTTTCTTTGTTCAGAGCCTTTAGATTGCAAGTCGCCTTAGGAGGATCTTTGAAAAGTGGCATACAAATCAAACAGCAGCAACAGCAATGGCGCATTTAGGACACACAGGGACGAACACATTTCTAGCATGTGCACCCATGCACTTAACGTCTCTGCTTTTGCTCATATCTATCAATATGCCAAAGGAGGTAGGATGAGAGAAATCGGCTGAGATATGAAAGTGAAGGACCGAGGAATAAATGTGAATGAAGAATGAAATCAGTCAAATGAGAAATGCGGCCGAAGGAGAGGTGGGTGAAAAGCTATTCCACAGAGATTTTTATTTTTTATTTTTAGCGGAAACTTGCAGGAGGAGGTGAGAAAGAACATGGAAATAAAAAATGAGATTAAAAGGCATTTGGTGAAAGTGTGGAGGAATGAGAGAGCCTTAGGCAGAGAGACATGAAATCCCATTGTGGAACAAACCAAGAAATGGAAGTGTTATGTGCCCACATTACATTAAATATACACAGCAAGGGGAATCTAAAATAAAATTGTGCAGTGTTCCTGTTCAGGGCTCCAGCCAGACAACCAACCATGCCTTCTTTCAGAATATTCCATTTCACCATCACCCTGGCATTTAATGTCTGCCCACCCCCAAACAGGTACTCAACATTCTGTAGCCACTGAGCATGCTCTGTCCTAATTGGGCTACTGGGGGTTGCCCCATTAGATTCCCCTACCAAAGAATAGCTTTGCTTCTTTGTTCTGAAAGCTGATAGAATGGCTATGGCTAGGAATGATTTGCACATTATCTGCTCTGAATGCAGAACTAGGAGCTGGCAAAAGTTTTGATGCATTATTCTAGAGCAGGGGCTCATTTAAATGATGGTGAGTTGAAATTATTGTACAGTGGTACCTCGGGTTACATATGCTTCAGGTCACATACACTTCAGGTTACAGACTCCGCTAACCCAGAATAGTACCTCGGGTTAAGAACTTTGCTTCAGGATGAGAACAGAAATCGTGCTCTGGCGGTGCGGCAGCAGCAGGAAGCCCCATAGGCTAAAGTGGTGCTCCAGGTTAAGAACAATTTCAGGTTAAGAACGGACCTCCGGAACGAATTAAGTACTTAACTCGAGGTACCACTGTATCACTATTTATGGGCTGTATCCAAAGCAGTGCAAAGTCTGTGCAAGGATTTCTACTTGAACCAAAGGTCTTGTCTCCTCTCTCCTCCCCCTAAACCCCCTAAATTTGTTTTTGGGGTTCCCTTCTGGAACAGATTTGGGGAGGAGGGAAGTCCCATTGCAAAAGCAGCAATCCTTTCTCTTATAGGAAATGTTAGCTGAAGATCCCCAAGGAAATGCTCTATGGGGAGCTGGCTTCAGGCACCAGGCCCATTGGGAGACCAAAGCTGGATCTAGACACATCAAAAAAACATTTCAGGAAAATGTGTTGTAAAGCTCATAATGGGAAATCACGTTGCCAAAGGATTGAACTCTACAGCGCCATCTAGTGTCACCGTGTTATAACCCATTTAAAAGACTTTTTCAAAAACTAATGTAACTGAGTCCTGACTATGTGTTACAAAGATGTCTGCAAACATGATGCGAAGGCTGGCAACATCAACCCTGCTGAGTAGGAATCCCTTGCCGATGACTGCAGTGCCTGGAGACAGACAGTCAAGGTTGTGCACACATACAGGTAGCAGTGACCAGAGGAGGAATAACCCTGGGAGGAGCACAGAGAAAAGAAACACTATTGTGCATCTGCAGCAGCACAACCAGACGTCTCTGCCCCTGCTGCAACAAAGCATGTCTCTCCCAATGTTGGTCTCTACAGCCACAGCAGACACTGTAACCTTCCAACAGTTTGACTTCACCCCCAAAGGCTCACTCCTCCATTGTCTCCCAAGACAGATGAATGCCAACCTAAGTGTACCAGCCATGCTAATGAGTCATTTGCAACTCACTATGTTTCTGTGGTCAGTGCCTGTCTAATCATCTCCCTTCTACCAGCCACTAAGCCCTGGTAGCCAGTGTGAAAATGCTACTGTTGATAAAGGTTAGGATTGAGAAAGCTGTTCAGGCCCCTGGTGAGAGAGCAGAGCTGGCTGGATCTCCTCTCTTCTTGGGGATCTATTAATGTAAGTAGTCCATAAAAGCATAATTTGGGGTGCAATCCAAACTTCCTGTGTGCTGGGCAGGTTAGGGGGTTGGAATGAGTAGAGATGTTCAATGCACTTGGCACAATGTGTGAACAGTCTTTATGACCAGCTCTTCAAGGCTTTCAGAATGTGTTTTTTAAAAAGTACTATTAGAAAGCTGAGATGGAGGGGAAGAGAATAGACTGGTTTGGGGAAACTGGTGGCCTCTTTTCTAGGGACAGAGACCTTGAAGTGGACCATCTCTCTAAAAACAGCTTTTTAAAAAAATATATATATATCACACAGTTAAGAGCTGTTGCAACAGTCTCTCTGCCCTCTCTTCTATTTGAATGTTTGGAAACGCTCCTAACTTGAAAGGTCAAACTGGGACACACTGAATATTTCACGGGGGGGAATGAGAAGGAGAAACAAGCAACCTTCATAGCTGATGGTGCCGATGGTGGCAGGCAGTCCGTGACGATGTAGTACAGTGAATAGAGTTTCAGATTAGGAGCTGGGAGACCAGGGTTCAAATCTCAACACAGTTCACTGGGTGATCTTGGGCCAGTCACTACCTCTCAGCCTAATCTATCTCACAGGGTTGTTGTGGGGATTAAATGTGGAGGGGGAGAACCATGTATGTCACCTTGAGCTCCGGGGGGGGGGCGGTGTGATAGTGTTGCATGCCACCCCAATCTCTGAGCATTGTGAGTTTCCAGTGGTTTGAGGAGTTTAGCCAGGGTTCAGATTCCTTGGAATGAGGAGACTGTGGTGTCTTTATGATATGTGGTTTATTTACCTCGGAAGTTGGACGGAATCCATTCTGGAAGTCTGTTTGACTTCCAAAACGTTCGGAAGCCCCATCAGACGTTCAGCTTCCCAAAATAGTTCACAAACCGGAACACTCCCTTCTGGGTTTGCGGCGTTTGGGAGCCAAAATGTTCAAGAACTAAGCTGTTTGAAAACCAAGGTACAACCTGAGGGGCTCACAACATTAACACCACAAGAAGGTCTTGTTTCTCCCATAGCCACAGAATTGGTTTCCAGCAGAAATCAAGCATTTCTGTCCCCTCCAGGCTTCCTTCCGCCAGCTGCCTGCTTCAAACTTCTAGCTCACGTACATCTCAGCCTCTGGTTTTTGTCCTTCTAACTACCAGCCAATTGAAGGAGGGAGGAAGGGAGGGTCCACACACTTCCCTCTGGCACAAATCCATTTTCTTTGCTATTTTCAAGATCTTTACTTAGGCCATTAAGTTAGCCTGGCTATTCCAACAAGTGAATCTTTGCTGGGTCCAGGCATTAGGAGGGACTTGGGCGTACGGCCTAACCCTGCCCCCAAACTCATAACATTATAAATGCAAGCAAGCAAGCAAGAAACAAACAAACAAACAAACAAACAACCTCCTCACTCTACTGCAAGGACCCGGTAGCTGTGGCTCTCCAGATATCGTTGGACTCTTAACTCTCATCAGTCCCAGACAGCATGACCCATCAGGGGCGATGGGAGCGGTTGTCCAACCATGTCTGGAGGGCCGCAGTCTCCCCATGTGTGTCCTCCGTTCAAGATTATGTCACAGTTCGCGATGGTTGCAGCTTTTCCTTTGGCCCAGATGAACAATAGCGAGCTGGGCTTCCCTTCCTCTCTGCAACCGCGCCTCCTCCTCCCTCTGCCTCCTCGCTTCTCTTCATCTATAAATTTGCCTGAGCAAACAGTTCCCAGGATCTGGCAGGAGGCTAGAACTGGGAGTGAGCTGAGAGATAGGAGAATGACAGTCTGAAATGAAACACAGAACTGCTGGGGCTGCAGCAGTCAGACAGGAGCCTGGCCCTCTCCCTTAAAGATTAGTCAGACTCCTTCGCTGGAGCCCTGTGCATTCCCCACACTCCTAGCAACAAAGTGCTGTCTCCCGGCCTCCCATGAATCATGTGAATTTAACCTTTCACCTGGCCGCAAGGAGGTTAATAAACCAAAATAGCCTCCTCCTGCTGCCCTTCCCCCACTTTATGGGCTCTGGGGGAGAGAATCAGGAAATTCAGGAAAGAAAGCCAAGTATTGTTGAAAAAGAGACACTTCTTTTATGGAAACAAGGGCAGACCCTCCAAATGTCCCTATTTTCCAGGGACAGTCCCGGATTTACAGAAGCCGTCCCAGTTTCTGATTTGATCCCGGAATGTCCCGCTTTTCCTTAGGATGTCCCTATTTTCATCAGAGAAATGTTGGAGGGTATGGAATTATCCGACACACACACACACACCCGAGGCATCTGAAGGCAGTCCTGTATAGGGAGGTTTTTTGTGTTTAATGTTTTATTGTGTTTTTATGTAAGTTGGAAGCCGTTCTGAGTAGTTGGGGCAACCCAGTCAGATGGGCAGGGTATAAATGGTAAAATTGTTGTTGTTGTTGTGTTGTTGTTGTTGTTGTTGTTATGGAATAGAACCTCCCTATTTTCATTACCACTGTATTGTTTTTAACTCTTGATTGGGAGCTGCCCAGAGTGGCTGGGGAAACTCAGCCAGATGGGCGGGGTATAAATAATAAATGTTTATTATTATTATTATTATTATTATTATTATTATTATTATTATTGCAGAAATGTTGGAGGGTATGCAAGGGTCATGGGATTCTGGAAAGCAACATCACTACAGCTTGGTTTAGACTGAGGGTGTTTTCAGACTGGCACAGTATTAGGGTGAGATTCATTCACATACCAGTAAATCTAGGTTGCTCAGTTGTAGCTGATTTGGTGTTCTTGCACAAGAAATCCACTTTCCCAAAAGACTGGAACGTTTTGCAATAAGGAAAGTGATGGAAGGAAAGCAGGAGGTGGTTCTTGCTTTGACGCCACATCGTCTAATCTCCCTGCAAACAAATCAGGATGGATGCTCACATGGGCTTAACCAGGATTTTTGTTAGGGGGGCAGGACTTGGGGGGGGTAGAACCATTGTGATTGGCCAGTTAAGTATTTCTACTGTTTTACTTGATGGGGCAGCTGCCCCTCCCTGCCCCCCTTTTGGCTACACCCATGGATGCTCAATAATGAGGTCATCTGGAAGCACCCAGATACAGGCAGCATAAGGATATCCCAGCTGTCATTTAAGGTCACATCCAGATTATCTGCTTATTAAGCATTCATTCTGACTAGTTTACACAAAGTTTGTGGGGAGGTTGGATGATGATAATAATAATAATAATAATTTATTATTTATACCCCGCCCATCTGGCTGGGCCTCCCCAGCCACTCTGGGCGGCTTCCATAAAAACCAAAAATACAATAAAATATCACACGTTAAAAACTTCCCTGAACAGGGCTGCCTTAAGATGTCTTCTGAATGTCAGGTAGTTGTTTATCGCTTTGACATCTGCTGGAAGGGCGTTCCACAGGGCGGGCGCCACTACCGAGAAGGCCCTCTGCCTGGTTCCCCGTAGCTTTGCTTCTCGCAAGGAGGGAACCGCCAGAAGGCCCTCGGCGCTGGACCTCAGCGTCCGGGCAGAATGATGGGGGTGGAGACGCTCCTTCAGGTATACTGGACCGAGGCCGTTTAGGGCTTTAAAGGTCAGCACCAACACTTTGAATTGTGCTCGGAAACGTACTGGGAGCCAATGTAGGTCTTTCAAGACCGGTGTTATATGGTCTCGGCGGCCGCCCCCAGTCACCAGTCTAGCTGCCGCATTCTGGATTAGTTGTAGTTTCCGAGTCACCTTCAAAGGTAGCCCCACGTAGAGTGCATTGCAGTAGTCCAAGCGGGAGATAACTAGAGCATGCACCACTCTGGCGAGACAGTCCGCAGGCAGATAGGGTCTCAGCCTACGTACCAGATGGAGCTGGTAAACAGCTGCCCTGGACACAGATTTGACCTGTGCCTCCATGGACAGCTGTGAGTCCAAAATGACTCCCAGGCTGCGCACCTGGTCCTTCAGGGGCACAGTTACCCCATTCAGGACCAGGGAATCCTCCACACCTGCCCGCCTCCTGTCCCCCCAAAACAGTACTTCTGTCTTGTCAGGATTCAACCTCAATCTGTTAGCCGCCATCCATCCTCCAACCGCTTCCAGACACTCACACAGGACCTTCACCGCCCTCACTGGTTCTGATTTAAAAGAGAGGTAGAGCTGGGTATCATCCGCATACTGATGAACACCCAACATGATGTTGGCAGTTTACTGAGCACTCGTTCTGATTTGTTTGTGGGGAGCTTAGACAAAATCACATCAAGCAGTTGTTATCCCACACTTTCCCTGTCACTTTCCTTACTGCATTAAGTCTAGTTTGGGGGGGGGAGTGGGTTGATTGTTCTAGAGCACTAGATCCACTTTAGCTGAAATTGCTGCCACGGAACTGAATCCCACCTGCGCATAGCAACAACCTAGAAGTGTCCTAACGTTTATCCAGCCCATCACGGCAGCAGAGGCCTTCAACTGGTCCAGACCCAAGACTGGCCTCTGATTCTCAAGCTGCAGCATGGGACCAACTTTCACATTTTCACTTTTTCATTCATTCATTCATTTTATTTGTATGACACACACAATCACACACATACAGTGGTACCTTGGGTTACATACGCTTCAGGTTACATACGCTTCAGGTTACAGACTCCGCTAACCCAGAAATAGTACCTCGGGTTAAGAACTTTGCTTTAGGATGAGAACAGAAATCGTGCTCCTGCGGCGCGGCGGCAGCAGGAGGCCCCATTATCTAAAGTGATTTGTCAGCAGCCTTTGACATGGTCGATCATGATCTTCTGGACCACCGCCTCGCAGACGTGGGGATACAGGGCATAGCCCGTAACTGGTTGTGTTCTTTTATCTCTGGTCGGGGACAGAGGGTGGCACTAGGGAGGGAAATGTCATCGCGCCACTCCTTGGTGTGTGGAGTGCCGCAGGGCGCAATTCTCTCCCCGATGCTTTTTAACATCTTTATGCGCCCCCTTGCCCAGATTATCCAGAGCTTTGGGCTGGGCTGTCACCAATATGCTGATGACACTCAGCTCTATCTGCTGATGGATGGCCACACCGACTCGGCCCCAGACACACTGACCAGATGCTTGGAAGCTGTGGCTGGATGGTTTCGTGGGAGCCGATTGAAACTAAATCCTTCGAAGACAGAGGTCCTATGGCTAGGTCGGGATGGCATGGGGATGAGAGACCAACTCCCTTCTCTTGCGGGGGCCCAATTAGTGCCATTGCCTTCCGTTAAGAGTTTGGGTGTAATCCTTGACGCCTCCCTTTCCATGGAGGCGCAAGTTACAGCAACAGCCAAGGCGACATTTTTCCACCTTCGCCGCATCAAGCAGTTGGTCCCTTACCTTTCCCGCCCCGACCTGGCCACAGTGATCCATGCAACGGTCATCTCCAGGCTTGACTACTGTAATTCGCTCTACGCGGGGTTGCCCTTGAAGCTGTCCCCGAAACTCCAGCGGGTACAGAATGCTGCAGCGAGGCTCCTCACGGGATCTCTGCCATGGGAGCATATTCACCCAGTGCTTTTCAAGCTGCACTGGCTCCCGGTGGAGTACAGGGTCAGATTTAAGGTGCTGCTTTTGATCTTTAAAGCCCTTCACGGCCTAAGACCCTCGTACCTACGGGACCGCCTCTCCTGGTATGCCCCACGGAGAGCCTCAAGGTCCATAAATAACAACACCCTAGTGGTCCCAGGCCCTAAGGAAGTTAGATTGGCTTCAACCAGAGCCAGGGCCTTTTCAACTCTGGCTCCGGCCTGGTGGAACGCTCTGCCTCATGAGACCAGGGCCCTGCAGGATCTGATTTCTTTCCGCAGGGCCTGTAAGACAGAGTTGTTCCGCCTGGCCTTTGGCTTGGAGCCAATTTGATTCCCTCCCTCCCTCCCTCTCTTTCTTTTTTCTTTTCCTTCTCCTCCTGCGATGAGGCTACATTTTAATATTTTAATGTTCCATTATTTTAATGTTGTTTTTTATTTTTGTTTTTAAGTTGTAATCATTCATCTTGTTTTTATTATTGCTTGTAAGCCGCTCTGAGCCCGGCCTTGGCTGGGGAGGGCGGGGTATAAATAAAAAATTATTATTATTATTATTATTATTATTATTATTATTATTATTATTATTAAAGTGGTGCTTCAGGTTAAGAACAGTTTCAGGTTAAGAACGGACCTCCGGAACGAATTAAGTACCATATTTTTCGCTCTATAACATGTACCAGACCATAACACGCACGTAGTTTTTAGAGCAAGAAAACAAGAAAAAAAATATTCTAAACAAAATAGTGGATATATGATTTTTGTGGTTCATGCTGTGGCCACAGACATATGATCTGACAGTGAGTTTGGAGTAGCCCAATGCAAAAATGCTGAGGATCCATGTGGATCCATGATTTGTAACCACGGAGGAGGGAAGGAAGGGGAACCATGAATCCTCTGCTCACGACTGCAGCAGATCCCCCCCCCCCGCCCCGCCACCAGCAGGCATTCGCTCCATAACACGCACAGACATTTCCCCTTACTTGCTAGGAGGAAAAAAGTGAGTGTTATGGTGCAAAAAATACGGTACTTAACCCGAGGTACCACTGTACCAGTAAATCTACATTGCTCAGTTATAGCTGATTCGGTGTTCTTGCACAAGAAATCCACTTTCCCAAAAGACTGGAACGTTTTGCAATAAGGAAAGTGATGGAGGGAAAGCAGGAGGTGGTTCTTGCTTTGACGCCACATCGTCTAACCTCCCTGCAAACAAATCAGGATGGATGCTCACATGGGCTTAGCCAGGATTTTTGTTAGGGGGGCAGGACTTGGGGGCGGTAGAACCATTGTGATTGGCCAGTTAAGTATTTCTACTGTTTTACTTGATGGGGCAGCTACCCCTCCCTGCCCCCCTTTTGGCTACACCCATGGATGCTCAATAATCAGGTCATCTGGAAGCACCCAGATACAGGCAGCATAAGGATATCCCAGCTGTCATTTAAGGTCGCATCCAGCTTATCTGCTTATTAAGCATTCATTCCGACTAGTTTACACAAAGTTTCTGTGGAGGTTGGATGATGTTGGCATTTTGCTGAGCACTCGTTCTGATTTGTTTGTGGGGAGGTTAGACAAAATCCCATCAAGCAATTGTTATCCCACACTTTCCCTGTCACTTTCCTTACTGAATTAAATCTGGTTGGGGGCGGGGGAGTGGGTTGGTTGTTCTAGAGCATTGGAGCCACTTTAGCTGAAATTGCTGCCATGGAACTGAATCCCACCTGCACATAGCAACAGCTTAGAAGTGTCCTAACGTTTATCCAGCCCATCACGGCAGCAGTGGCCTTCAACTGGTCCAGACCCAAGACTGGCCTCTGACTCCCAAGCTGCAACATGGGACCGACTTTCACATTTTCACTTTTTCATTCATTCATTCATTCATTTTATTTGTATGACACTTTTACACACACACATCATGCTCAAAGCAGCTTGCAACAAGGAAACTGAGATGCATTTCAGGCAAACACTATATACACAATGTCATAATAACATAGCAAAACAATAATAATGTCATAATAAGTTAGCAAAACAATAGCAAATGTAATAACTTACCAAAAAAACCACATTCCAATGCTATAAATATACCAAGATTACTTAATCAACATGTAGCAGCCAATATCAAAAAACAACAAGCGAGATTCAGAGCAGGCTTCCTCAACCTTGGCCCTCCAGATGTTTTTGGCCTACAACTCCCAATGATCCCTAGCTAGCAGGACCAGTGGTCAGGGATGCTGGGAATTATAGTCTCAAAACATCTGGAGGGCCAAGGTTGAGGAAGCCTGCTTCAGAGTTCCTCTCCTCCCATGATGTCGCTTGCAGTCCCTCTCCCGCAACAGTTTCTTATAAGGCTTCCGAGGGCAAGGGGTACGGTAGCTGGAAACACCCCTCCCATGATTTAATGGTTGCAACAGTGCATGTTATTAATCCTAAAATCCCAATATAGTAATCCTATATTGGGTCCAATAGCAATTTACATAGGACCCAGCTACATTAGCCAAAAAGCAACGTTTTAAATGCATTATAAACATGCAGCACCAGATGGCGCTGGAGAGCACAAAACTTTTCTATGCGATTTTACATAGAGATTTTTTTCTTTTGTTATAACGATTTAATTTATGAGTTATTTATTTATAGCGGGTTTTTCCTGTGTATAGATCCACCCGTAGTGTTACCTCAGCATTCCTACTTGTTATGGACTGCTTGGACACAGAGGAATGGTGAGAGAAACCAGCTGGGGAACCCCCAAGGGATGAAGGCTCAGAGTCCAGGGAGTGGTGGTGGGATGACGACGAGTGGTCAGAGGGAGAAGAATGGGATGAGGAGGTGTTGGACGCTAAAAAGGCAACAGGACTTAGTGAACTGGTGGAGTCTGTGACAGAGAGAAGTTCGGAATCAGGCAGAAGCTGAAGCAGGAAAGGGGGAAGAGGGAGGCCAAGAGGCAGAGATGAGTCAGGCTGGTGAAGAGTCATAGGTGTAATCCCACTCCATCCACTTGTCTCCCAGAACCAGAAGAGGTATGAAAAGGGCGGATGAGAGGTTGGCTTCACACAGGCACAGTCTCTGATTGCTTGGGGAAATCCTTGGAGAGGAGGGGACTTAGACAGCTGTGGGGAGGTGGGGACTTTCATTCTCAGCAACTGGTCCATAGGGGCACGAGTTGCTCTGCTCATTAGGCCAGACACTCCACCAGGCCTGTGGCTATTTCTGCATCTCACCCAGGATGGAAGCTGAGAAAGAGCTAGGGGTGGAGGAAAATTTGATTTCCATTCCCATTTGAATGTGAACCTACCTAATTTGCACTTCCAAAACTGTATGAGAACCAAAATCCCCCAGAGATAAATAAATAGATAAATAGGTACTGCTCCAGCGGGAAGGTAAACGGCGTTTCCATGCACTGCTCTCATTCACCACAAGTGGCTTAGTCATGCTGACCGCATAACCCAGAAGCTGTACGCCGGCTTCCTCGGCCAATAAAGTGAGATGAGTGCCGCAACCCCAGAGTCGGTCACGACTGGACCTAATGATCAGGGGTCCCTTTACCTTTTTCTGGCTGCTTTTAAAACATGTTGTAAATGAGGCGGCAATGTGCTCCTGTACAACTCCAATTCCAATTCATCCCAACAGAACTTGTGCAAGACAAGCTGTTCATTGGCAGTATGCTAATGGTTCAGAACTAGGATATGAGCGTCACTCAAAAAATGCCATTTTAACATGGCTGTCAATTAAATGTAGCATCCTGCACACCATTCCAAACAAAGTTCCTTACCTCCCAATTGATATCACTGAGAGTTGTGCATAGACTGAACGCTGCAATCCTACAGACAGCATTCAGCCCACTACAGGTTTCTAGATGTATGTAGCCATCCGGGCTACATCTGCTCCACAGACAGAGATGCCCTGTCAACCGTGTTCCACCAAGTGGTGGTGATCAAAATGGGACATTCCAGCCCAGGCACAAAGCCACAAAGTGTTCAGTCAGCTTCAATAAATCCTGTAATTGCAAGTTCAGCTGTCGGCTTAAAAGCTTTCTGTAGCCTAGGCAAAATAAAGCTGGATAGCTCAGTTGGTTAGGTAAGCGTAAAGGGACCCCTGACAGTTAAGTCCACTTGCGAACGACTCTAGGGTTGCGGTGCTCATCTCGCTTTACAGGCCGAGGAAGCTGGCGTTTGTCTGCTCCGCAGACAGTTTTTCCAGGTCATGTGGCCAGCATGACTAAACCGCTTCTGGTGAAACCAGAGCAGTGCACGTACCGGAGCAGTACCTATTTATCTACTTGCACTTTTGGGTGTGCTTTTGAACTCTTAGGTTGGCAGGAGCTGGGACCGAGCAACGGGAGCTCACCCTGTTGCGAGGATTCAAATTGCTGACCTTTTAATCAGCAAGCCCAAGGCTCAGTGGTTTATTAAGTTAAGGTAAAGGGACCCCTGACCATAGGTCCAGTCGTGACCGACTGTGGGGTTGCGGCGCTCATCTCACTTTATTGGCCGAGGAAGCCAGCGTACAGCTTCTGGGTCATGTGGCCAGCATGACTAGGCCACTTCTGGTGAACCAGAGCAGCGCACGGAAATGCCATTTACCTTCCCGCCGGAGTGGTACCTATTTATCTACTTGCACTTTGATGTGCTTTCGAACTGCTAGGTTGGCAGGAGCAGGGACCAAGCAACAGGAGCTCACCCCGTCGTGGGGATTCAAACCGCCGACCTTCTGATAGGCAAGTCCTAGGCACTGTGGTTTAACCCACAGCGCCATAGTGCTAATAATGCCAAGTTTGCAGGTGACAATGTCAAGGCTGCAGGTTCAATCCCCATATGGGACAACTGCATATTCCTGCATTGCAGGGGGTTATACTATCAGGGTTTCCCAAACTTGGGTCTCCAGCTGTTTTTGGACTACAACTCCCATCATCCCTAGCTAGCAGGACCAGTGGTCAGGGATGCTGGGATCTGCAGTCCAAAAACAGCTGGAGACCCACGTTTCGGAAACCCTGGACTAGATGATCCCCCAGAGCCCCTTCCATCTCTACAATTCTATGAGCAAGACTATAAAAGCATGTCAGGCTGTATGGGATCTAATATAGAAGATTCTTAAATGAATCAGACCGGAATTGCAAATATCTCTCCCCAGCATCTATTCCACCATCCCCAAGTGGAGCAGAAGAAAATGTGAAGCAACTGAACCTTGCTTCTCATTGTCATATTTGCTGTAATATAACCCTGGACTCCTTATTCTACTGTATTCCAGCTGACCTCCATTTACAGTCAGGTTGAAGTGAAGCCCTTGGATTTAAGGCAGCCAGGCACATTTACATGAAGCTGAACCCCACTGGCTTCGATGGAATGCCCAAAAGCCTTAAGGCTGATTATTTCACACACATTCAAGTTTAGGCAAACTTTCAGAAATATGATTCAGGTTCAGGAACTTCAACAAGTTTTGGAACTTCCTTTTGAAACACATTTTTAAGGTACACTTCGTTTTGGAAAAAAAACAGAGACCCCCTTAAATCTTAGATTTTGCTGATGAATTCTTTGGCAATCATGATGCCTAACCTGCAAGGGAAAAATACATCTTGGATATAATCCAAACAAAATTAAGCATTTTCAAGTCCCATTGCATTCAGTGGGAGTCCTGTATGCATGTTCTTAACTCTCTGCTTAAAATCAATGACATTTAATAGGGTTTTGCTTTGACTGTACAGTAGAGTACTTCTTGTTCCCCATCACAGCCCGTAAAACCTTTAAATCCATCAGGACAGCTGAACATTCAGATTCAGAATTCAGATTGGAAAAGCTTTTGGCAAGCGGGCTGAGACCAGGAGAAATTGTCCTTTCAGCACTCCTCCCCACAAATTGGTTCCCCTAGAGCAAGTGAATTGTGTTCTTCGTGCCTATCACCCGAAATGTGAGCAATGCAGGCCAGCATTTTCTACTGAATTGTTCACACGGTTCTGCATGAAGCTACGCATCACCTTCAAAGTGCAATGTTCTAATTAGCAAAATTGTGGGTGAGTTTGTTTTGTGCCCCGCTCCCAAGACCACGAGTTCTTTTCCTCCCTCATCCTCCCCATCTCATATTTAGAAATGTCAGGTGGGTCATCCCTCCCAAAAAAACCGCACCACCTCTTGCCATTTTCGCGATAGACTTATTGACTTTATGGAACTGCACGCCACTAACTTGACTCCATCCAGCGAGGGTTAACTGCATTTCAATTCCATTGAAATAAACGCGGGGTAAATTCCTTAGGCTGTGATCCTAGGCACACTTACTTAAGAGCTCCCTCGAACTCGGCGAGACTTACTTCTGCGTAAACAGGCCTTTTAGGGTATCAGGCATTGGGGGAAGCGATGCTACATACTGAGGAGTTATTCCCGTTAAAATGAATGGCCCTGGATTCTGAGTAAGCGTGGATAGGATTGCGCCATGGATTTCAGAGGAGCCCTAACCTAGGCCTCCATTGAGGCTGGCTATTCGGCACGTGCGCTTAGGATCTTAGGACCTTAGACGAGCTTGACTTCCTCCGGCCTGCGGACCTTAACGTTTAAGGTGTGGTAACTAAAGGATAGTTAAAGCTATGGTTTTCCCAGTAGTGATGTATGGAAGTGAGAGCTGGACCATAAAGAAGGCTGATCGCCGAAGAATGGATGCTTTTGAATTATGGTGCTGGAGGAGACTCTTGAGAGTCCCATGCACTGCAAGAAGATCAGACCTATCCATTCTTAAGGAAATCAGCCCTGAGTGCTCACTGGAAGGACAGATCCTGAAGCTGAGGTTCCAATACTTTGGCCACCTCATGAGAAGAGAAGACTCCCTGGAAAAGACCCTGATGTTGGGAAAGATGGAGGGCACAAGGAGAAGGGGACGACAGCGGACAAGATCGTTGGACTGTTCTCGAAGCTACCAGCATGAGTTTGACCAAACTGCGGGAGGCAGTGGAAGACAGGAGTGGCTGGCGTGCTCTGGTCCAGGGGGTCACGAAGAGTCGGACACGACTAAACGACTAAACAACAACAACAAACTAAAGGATCATAGAACCGTAGAGCTGGAAAGGACCTAAGGAGTCAATCTAGTCCAACCCTTTTGCAATGCAGGAATCACAATAAATAAATTTATTATTGGCAGGAAATCCTGAGAAAGCGATCCCTGCGTTAAGACTCCCTCTTGTCCTGCGGGTGGAGGGTGAGGAAACCGGACTGAGCCCGGTCTGGCATTTGCTCACCCAAAGGGAATCCCCGCCAGCCGGAGTCAAGCAAGGCAAATAATATTATTCCCCTGCAGGGCGATCTGTTTGTTTAACCCTTTCCAGAGACGGGTTTCTCCGGCTTCCCGAGATGCCTCTTCGGCCTCCTCCCCGCCGACCCTTCTTATCTTCCTTTCCTTCCAACCAGCCCGCGAGGCTGTCCCTTTTCACTTCGCGTAACATCTCTGCCTTCCCACTCCCTTCGGGCTCCCTCTCTCGATCCCTCTAAGTCTCTCTTCTCCGATCTTTTACTGCCTTCCACCTTCCAAAATAATCTCTCCTACTTTCCAAATAAGATGCATGTCTCTCTCCCCAACCCCCAGCAATCTTCTCTCTTTTTTCTGTTGCTGCGCGCCTGGCGGAAGCGCCTCCTCGCTTGTTCCTTGCAAGAGGCGCTTGGAATCGGGACCCAAAACGCCTAGAGAAAAACTACTCTGGACAGGTAGAGAGGCGGGGGGTGTGGGTGTGGATTTGAATCTTCTCTGGGCTTTCGAGGGAAAGGTTTGCCTCCTGAACTGATCCACCATCAGGTTATGAAACTGACGTTTCGATCGTCAGGTGTGCGCTATATAGAACACGCACTCTGGGATCCTAAATGTTAATTTCGCAGCATTGCAGTCGTCTTGGCAGTTTCAGGGCTTTTGCAAGGCTACGGTCTTAAGTCAATTTCACCGCGGAACGAGACCCGCTGAAATTGCTTCGCATTGAGCTAACAGCTGAAAAACATAAAATAAGCAACTGCGACTTCCGTGATTTAAGGGGATCGCCAAGTTTTACGCGGCCTGCGGGGTTTTAATTAAAGTTAGTAGCTTTAACCAGGTTACATTTCGGGGTGGGGCGGGGTCTATTATGCAAGGCAAGGGAAGAGGCAAGAAATAATTCAGCAGCCGCCCTCGAAAACGGTTTGCCTGCTCGTACATCTTATTTGGAAGGAAAGACATTGCTAGGTTAACCTGATTATAAGGCCGATCCTCAAACAGGCTAAGCCGAAATATGTGGTTGGTGCCTATGCATACATTTAAAGCACATTATTTCCCTCAAGGAATCTTGGGAGCTGTAGTTTTCCCGCCCACATAGCTATAATTCCCAGCACCCTTTCCAAACTATAAGTCCCAGAACTGTTTGAGGCAAATAACGTGCTTTCAGTGTATACAGCCTGCGATTGCGGAGCCCTAAGTCCTTCGCTGTCCGCTTATGGAGAACAGATTTTCTTTTCCCTGGAATAATTCATCCCCAGTTCCAATCAGTGTCATTCGCAATTTGTCCCCCGGAGTCGATCTTCTAAACAAAGTGCGTGAGTTGGTGCCAAACAAGTTTATTACTCGAAAGTAAATCCCAGTAGTCTGGGACTGCGCCTGAAGAGCTGGGCAGCTGTGCCCACGTCCCGCAAACCGCTTCCTGGTTGTTTTTAATCATTTGAGAGATCATGTGTGCCTTTGAAGAAAACAAATCTCAAGGCGTTTCATCGATATATTTAATATTTTTTATTGTTGTATTTTATTAGCACCGGGGGAGTAGGGAGTGATTGGTTTACTCGATAGATCTCAGCTTGCATTGGAGCCGGTATTCACTGACTATAGATTGGACAACTTCAGGAAAAAAGGGTTTTAAAGAAAAAGCTAGTTCTTAGATCTCTTGCGCAAATAGATGGACAGACAAATATATGGCAGACAAATCGCCTCATCGAGATATAAAATCGACTGGCACACCATCCTTAATGAATACAGTTCATCAAAGCCTAATTTAACAACCTAATGAAGAACTGAGTTGCTAACTCGTCTTCGGTTAAATGCTGCGCTTCGATCCCTTTTAACACTAACCAAATATTAAACATAATTTAACCGTTGCTGAAAGCTGTAAATAATGGTTGATTTGATCTGAACGGCTAACGCAGAGCGATCCCGATCACCTTAACTTGTCAGTGGGAATCTACGAACAATAGAAAACTATTTTGTACGTTTTCCAGAGAGGCTGCAACGAACACATAAAAATGAGTTTTGTGGCACCGCAAATACTAACAGATGTATTGCCCTCTGGAAATTGCTAGTAAATCACACGAGCGCGCACGCAGCCCATTAAAAATAAAAATAAAAATCTGTACGGAATCATATAAACATAAAATGATCGTGTGTTTTTTTAAGAAGCATTTTCTATTTTGCATACCTTGTCAAGTTAATAATGCTACCCAGATGGGAAACACATCGCCGTGTAAGAGTACAGATGTAGTTGACACAAAAAGTCTTGGTATGAATGGGTGTATAGTATTTATTTTAAAGATGGCGTGCATCTTTAAAATCTAGATCTAAAAATCACTTTAAACTGCATTAAGCTATTCTAGCGGCATACTTTAAAATAGACGATATATGTCCATGAGTTGCATACGGAACAATCGTCTGATGTTCGAAGATGGCTCATAATTCACAGACATTCTGCACAGATCCAATACATATCATTCTACCATGACAAGGGAGTAATTAAGACGGGCAGAAAATTGTCACTTAAGTTCCCAGAATCCCGGACTACTTAAGAGCATAGCAATCAGGGGGAAAAAATCAGGAGATATCAAGGATCTGCATTTTGAATTTGCTCTTTGAGGTCCTGCGTGATTTTTCAGCTATGAAACTGGATTTCCAGTTTTAGCGAAGCTCTGTGCTCAGGTTTTGGCAGCCAGATTTGAAACTTACGTTAGCCAGGTTTAATTAAGCGGGATAAAGGCGGGACAAGACCCAGCCAAAATGAAGTACTTTAAAGACTGCGATCCTGCTCCACATTTAATTGTGAGCAAGCCTCATTAAAGAAAAGGGAGCTTACTTTCGAGTCGGGCAACGCATGTCCTGAGACGTGGGAAAAACACCCTTAAATCTCTTCCATGTGAAATAAGTCGGATGGACCGAAACGGCCGTTTTTCAGACGCAAATGCCGACTTTCTCTTGCCCCGAAACCTGGAAAGGAACAGCGCGACGGTTTCCTGGAAGTTCCAGTTATTTGAGGGAGAATGGACAATTTCTAGCCTTTTTATAAAGTATTATCATTTGCAAATATATATACGCAGTGTATGTAACATTGGGAACCTATGAGAAGTACCGCTAGCTCAAAAAGCGAAGTTTCGTCTAACCCAGTTTTCTGTTTCCAACGACGGACAGTCAGATGTTTCTGGTGAGGATCACAAGAAAATACCTGATGCTGAATGTATGTTATATTTCATTAGAAGCGACTCCGCTGGGCATCGCTTCCATTTCAATGGACTGAGACTTCAAGGAATAGAGGTGGAAAGTCGCCACCCCGTGAATCTCCGACAGCCGAAGCATCAGCCAACTCCTAGGGGCCGAGGGGTCTTCGCCTCCACCCCCAATAAAATATTTGAGGGGGCTGCCCCCTCCAAGCTGATGAGCATTGCCACTCAAATGGTGTGCACGCACCGTTGTCATGCGATCAGTTGTGCGGGGCGGGGCTTACCTGGAAACATCCCCCAAAAAATATTTTATTCAAGTTGGCACCCCTTTCAGAGAGATACACAGAAAGGTGGTTGTGAAAGGTCCCCTTCTTGGGAGGGAAAAGCCATGCAGCAGCGCGACCACGTCTGCAAATGCAATACACTGCAATGCAGGTTGAAGGAATCCTCTTGGGCTGACTCGCATGGTTTTCATACTACGTGGAGGAGAAGGTCGGAGCGGAGGGACAGGGGACCTGTAGTTTTCCAGGCGCTGCTGAACTCCCAGCTCCCATCCTCCCTGACCATTGGGCATGCTGGCTGTGGCTGAGATGATGGGACCCCAGCTCTCCACCAGTAGAAGCTATAGAGCAGCTTTTAAGGGGAAATTCACAGGCAGAACTCCTGGCGCTTTGAGGGGAGGGTGGAGGTTCTCTCGAGGCAACCCTCCTCAATGAAATAAAAGAAGAATCTGAGGGGTCGGCTTCTATTTGGGACTGTGCACGGTCCAAGAAATGCGGAGTAAGGGTTAAAATAAAGACTTGCTGTTTCTTAAATAGGATAAATGCGCAAATATAGGTCAGCATGATTATTACCATATCGCAGAAGGAAAGGGGTGGTGAGAGAATAAGTCGCTTTGGCATAGTAAGATCGTGGAGGAATGGAGATTTGATATACTAATGTTATTAATTTATTTCTTCATATCCTACCAAGTGCAGAATAGGCTTCTCAGCAGTTCACACGTATAAAAACAAATCACACGTGCAACAATTAAAATATACAATTAAAATTAATGCCAAATAAAATCCACCCCGTTGCAACATAAAAATAGAATCACCCCTTATTAAAATATAAACCAAAACAATCCCATTTAAATGACACAGTACTGTAATTAAAAATAAGAGAGTCGGGGCGAGAGAGCCCCCTGAATCAATCAAGCCCCTTCCTGGGGCTTCCTGAATCAAGAAACTAATTGCAAGTTAATTAAAAAAAACTAATTGCAAAATGGGGTGGGAGGAGTGGGGGTGGGGATTCCTAGTTTGGTCTAACTTAGTTGGAGATTCTGGCATCGCAGCAGGAGACACGCACAAATGTGTCTCTTCTCCCAAGGTGAGGCTGAAAAAGGAGTTAGGAAATGAGGTTAACAACCCTGAGAGTACGTAAGGCTAGCACCTGAGGAAATGAACAGCACAGGTGAGTTCAGGAAGGACAGGGTAGGAAACTTGGGTCTTTTACTCTCTGCATTCTTCCAGGCAGACGCAACAGCTTCCAGTGCAAGCTAAGTTGTATCCCAACACTTTCAGCACGCACTGTGTTGAATACCCTAAGCCCACAATGCTATACCTACTTACTTAGGAGTAAGAACCCCCGAATGCAGTGGGGATTACTTCTGGGTCAAGACGCCCCTTAAAACATGCCACAAGTACAGTCTGGTACATAGTGGTTAAAGGTAAAGGGAATCCCTGACCGTTAGGTCCAGTCGTGACCGACTCTGGGGTTGCGGCGCTCATCTCGCTTTATTGGTCAAGGAAGCCGGCATACAGCTTCCAGATCATGAGGCCAGCATGACTAAGCTGCTTCTGACAAACCAGAGCAGCGCACAGAAACGCCGTTTACCTTCCCGCCAGAGCGGTACCTATTTATCTACTTGCACTTTGACGTGCTTTAGAACTGCTAGGTTGGCAGGAGCAGGGACAGAGCAACAGGAGCTCATCCCATCACTGGGATTTGAACCGCCGACCTTCTGATCGGCAAGCCCTAGGCTCTGTGGTTTAGACCACAGTGCCACCGGGTCAGGTATAGTGGTTAGTGCATTGCCATTACAGCAGGGGACTTAGCTGCAAAATCCCCACTCAGACGCAAAGTTTAGGCGACCTTAGGTCAGCTGATGTCTCTTAGCCTTACAGGATTGGCGTGAGGATAAAGCGGAGAGGGAGACTCAGCTCTTTGTAGGAAGGAGGCATTCGAATGTTATAAATATGTACACATATCACATATCACAGACTATGCTTCTTAAGCGCAGAGTGTGGCAGGGTGTCACTGGAGGTGTAAATGATTGTTGATAGGGGGCAGTGGCGTAGCGTGGGGGGTGCAGGGGGGGCCGGCCGCACCAGGCGCAACATCTGGGGTTAGGGCAAATCCATGGGTTAGGGGGCGCAAATCCATGGGTTAGGGGGCGCAAATCCACGGGTTAGGGGGCACAAATTACTTGCCCTGCCCGGGGTGCTGACAACCCACGCTACGCCACTGATAGGGGGACAGATCTGTATTGATTTTGATTGATTTAGGTGGGGAGCTGCCCCCCTTGACTTCTGTTGTTGTTTAGTCCTTTAGTCGTGTCTGACTCTTCCTGACCCCATGGACCAGAGCACGCCAGGCACTCCTGTCTTCCACTGCCTCCCGCAATTTGGTCAAACTCATGTTAGTAACTTCGAGAACACTGTCCAACCATCTCGTCCTCTGTCGTCCCCTTCTCCTTGTGCCCTCCATCTTTCCCAACATCAGGGTCTTTTCCAGGGAGTCTTCTCTTCTCATGAGGTGGCCAAAGTATTGGAGCCTCAGCTTCAGGATCTGTCCTTCCAGTGAGCACTCAGGGCGGATTTCCTTCAGAATGGATAGGTTTGATCTTCTTGCAGTCCCTTGACTATGTCCATGTAAATTACCTTCAGATTTTGAAAAGCTGGAATCATTGGATCAAGTTCATCAGTTTTCTTGAACTAATAAAGCTAAATAACTTTAAACTGGAGTCTGAATCAATGTGAAATTAATTGTTACTGTTTTGAAAAATGCTTTTTATAGGGCAGGGTAAAAGGCACTGGAACCAAGCTGGGGCGGGGGGCAAAGTTTGGGTGCCACAGTTTTAAACGCTCAGCCCCATAGGAACCAACTCCTAGGGGCCGAGGGGTCTTTACCACCCCCCATAAAATATTTGGGGGTGCCGCTCCCCAAGTTAATAGGCATTGCTATTTAAATGCTGTGCGCGCGCCTCGTCATGTGATCAATTTGCGGGGCGGGGCTTACCTGCCCACCCACCCCCTCAATATTTTATTAAAGTTGGCACCCCTGCTAACACCCCTGTTAAAAACAGATTCGGGATTGAGAGACTCAATCTCTGAAATGTTTCCATTTTGCGGGCAGAGAGAGGCATCTGGGAAGGAGTGATGTGCGCAAGGTCCCGGATTCTCCGGGTCCACCAAAAAGACAGGATTCGAACCCAGGGCTCTTCCTAATGCCAGGCCTGTTTTCCCTTTGAGGCGGCAGTTTGATTCGGGCTCTCCCCGCCGCCGACAAACAGCCCCGGATTTAGTGGAAAGCCACCGATTCCTATTCTCAACCCCTGCTAAGGACGCCACGTGTCTTTGTTAGGGCGAAAGGTCCACAAATCAAAAGCGAAACGTGTGGGGAGGGGATGGATTAGGCGTGGGGCGTCTAAAGGGCGCCGCTCTGTCTGTCGCAGGGTCCTGGAAGAAAACTTACCTGGACAGCTCAACCCTCCTAAATCTACTCTCCCCTCCCCCCCCCTCAACCTTTGCATTCAGCCCAGCTGCGAATTATTAATACCTAGCGCTTGGAGTACTTCTGGCCGTGCGCTGGAAAATAATGCTAGGGTAATTACGGTCCTTTATCTGGCCATGCTTTTTGTAAGAGGAGCAAGATAAAGAGGGGGGAGAATGAACTATCCTACATTTGGATCCTGCACTCGTTTATTTATTTTTTCTTATCTCCGCACACACGCACTCAAAAAAATCTGGCTTATCCATGTTACCGCATGTAATTGTGTCCTGGCAATGCATGCAGTTGTGTTTTGGCAATCCGAAGGAATTTCCCCCTTGCAAATAAAAAGTGGTTTGGGGATTTGATTTCGTTTCACTTCCAACAAGTGCTTGCAGAGGCTCGGTCCCCGGAATCATCTGGCTTTCTGTGTCCTCCCAGAGACTATTCCTTCTAAGATCTGCGCCGCCGCCACCAGTTTGCTTTTTTCTTAATGCTTGTTTAAATACTTCCCTTTATCTACACCCACGAAGTCTTATACTGCCATATTCAAGAATGACTCGCAAGATTCTTCTGCAGTATAGACAAGAGAGGCTGTGCTTTTGAAGATCAGTGAATTTCTACTAGAGTTGACAGTGCACTATAGCTGTCAAGGTTTCTTGTCGTCTGTGTACATCAATCTTAAAAACTTTGTCCCTCCAGGCAGGGTCCCCAGATGTTGTTGGACTACAGCTCCCATCATCCCTAGCTATCAAGGCCAGAGCTCAGGGATGATGGGAGTTGTAGTCCAACAACATCTGAGGAGCCACAGGTTGAGAACCGCTGCCGAGGTTGCCAAACTACAACTTTCATCAGCTCCAATAACACAGTCAATGACAAAGGATGATGGGAGCTGTAGTTGGAGGACTAACCATTGCCCACACCTGATATATAATATTGGATTGGGAGCGCCTTTGGTCTGAGGTGCAGCAAGGCAGGTCTTATAACCCGTTAGGGAAATGAATGGCTGGCCGGCCTATTAATGTCCATTAAAAACACAATAGCTAAAAATAGAACTTTAATGACTGACGCATTATAATTATATTTCCAGTGTTCAAAGGAAGCATGTACTCATTGTACAGAAAAATGGCATCACTCCTGCACAGACTGAAAGAATCCCAACATACTCAGAAGTAGGGGGCGGATTGAAAGGGTGGGAAAAATGAAGGAGGGGGACCCAGAAAAACTACCCAGTTGGTATGCAACAACAGCAGCAAGAATACTTATTGCAAAGTATTGGAAGACACAAGAGCTACCCACCCTGGAAGAGTGGCAGATGAAGGTGACGGATTATATGGAATTGGCGGAAATGACTGGCAGAATCCGAGACCTGGGAGAAGAGTTGGTGGAAGAAGACTGGAAGAAATTTAAAAACTATCTTCAGAAATACTGTAAAATTAATGAATGTTAAAATGATGTTGGATTGAAAATAAGTGGCATTAGCAACAAAGTTAATAAGAATATGCAAAAATGAATTGATAATGGATGAAAATATAGAGTTATAATATGTTAAGATACAGAGTTAAGATAAACGAAAGAGGGTAAGGATTTGCTGATTTGATTATTTAAATGGGAATACAAAAAGGGGAGGTGTGAGGAGGCCAAGGAAATAAGATAATGAGTTTAAAGTTACAAAAAATGGATTTGTTTTTAATTGTTTTTTAGCTATTTGTCTTCTATTTTTATTCTTTTTTCTTTTTCATGTATTTTTCTATGTGGTTTTTTTTTGTATCTTTTTCTTTTTATATGACCTTTTTCCATTTTGTAAATTTATGTTTTTGTAAAACTTCAATAAATATCTTTTTTTAAAAACAAACAGAAAAACTACCCAGTTGGGACTGGGAATGCTCTGTGGTTGTGGAATGCTGTTAGCTCAGAAATGAGTCCCATTGAGTTCAGTGATGCTACAGTACTTCATAGTTACAGTAGGTGGGTATAGAATTACAGTGTAAGTGCACCTTTCCCCATCACTGTGAAGGGAGAAGCTGGGACCTGTCTGGGACCTGTCTGTCTCGAGAGACAGTGGAGGAGTGTGCCTTTGGGGGTGAGGTCAAGCTGTTGGAAGGTTGAAGCCCCTGCTTTGGCTGTAGGGAGCGACATGTTTTGTTGCAGCTGGGGTAGATGAAGGCACCTGGTTGTGCTATAGTAGCCCTCTCTCAGGAGAGCAAGCTGGCAAGTTTGGCTTGTTTTGAAGGAGAACGTAAAAGACTCTGCTGAATCAAGCCAATGGCCCATCCAGTCCAGACGCCAGCATCATCTTCTCATAATGGTCAACCAGATGCCTGGGGAAAACCCTCAAGTAGAACTCAAGCACAACAGAGTTCTCCCCTCCTGTGGTTTCCAGCAAACCACAGATAAGATAATCCAGAGATCAGGAGACTTTCTGGTTTAGAGGAAAGGTGAGTCAGAGGCAACATGATAGACGTGTTTGAAATTATGCATGGTATAGAGAAAGTGGATAGAGATTTCTGCCACCACACCTCCCATAACACCGGAACTCATGGACATCCAATAATAATAATAATAATATTTTTATTATACCCCACCCATCTGGCTGGGCTTCCCCAGCCACTCTGGGCGGCTTCCAACAAAATATTAAAATACAACAGTCTATTAAACATTAAAAGCTTCCCTAAACAGGGCTGCCTTCAGATGTCTTCTAAAAGTCTGGTAGTTGTTGTTCTTTTTGACATCTGGTGGGAGGGCATTCCACAGGGCGGGTGCCACTACCGAGAAGGCCCTCTGCCTGGTTCCCTGTAGCTTTGCTTCTCGCAGTGAGGGAACCGCCAGTAGGCCCTCGGAGCTGGACCTCAGTGTCCGGGTAGAACGATGGGGGTGGAGACGCTCCTTCAGGTATACTGGACCGAGGCTGTTTAGGGCTTTAAAGGTCAGCACCAACACTTTGAATTGTGCTCGGAAATGTACTGAAATGAAGCTGACGGCTGGAAGATTCAGGGCAGACAGAAGAAAGTATTTATTCACATAGCCCATAGTGACACTATGGAATTCACTTCCACAAGTGGTAGTGATGGCCACGAACTTGGATGACTCTGAAGGAGGATATGTCAATCAATTCATGGTGGATAAGCAGCTTCTATCAATGATGACTATCTTCCACTCCTGTATGCTTCTGAATACCAGTTGCCAGGAATCGCAGATGGACAGAGCACTGCTGCACTCAGTTGCTGCTTCTCATAGGCCTCTGGTTGGCTGCTGTGAAAACAGAACACTGGGCTAGTGGTCCACTGCCCTGATCCAGTAGGTTCCTATGTTCTTATTGCTCTATTAATTCATTCAATTTTTCTCCCACCCTTCCTCCTGAAGGGTCCAAGGGCAGCAGACAGAGTGATGGTGAAACATTAAACCACAGCAACTAAAAACAGTTTAAAACATTCTGAAAAACAGCTAAAACCATTCTCAACTGGTGATCTCAGCGTTGCCAGGAACAATGTTCTTCAACCATCAAATGCCTGGGTAAACCAGAATGTTTTTAAATAGCTCCTGAAAGTCAATAAAGAGGGAGGCAGATGCACCTCTCGAAGGAGGGCATCCCACAAAAGGAGAACCACCACCAAAAAGGCCCTGTGGCTGGTCGCTGCCCCCAATGTCAGCACCACCAAGAAGGCTTCATCATCTGATCCTCAGATCCAAGGTGCTTGGTACTGGGCCAAGACATAAGATATTGGCTGGAACTAGGGCCACATTTTATTAAGTCCCGGGTTCTTCCAGGAGGTGGCAGAGGCACAGGAAGCCATCTGAACTGTTTTGGGTGAACAAGGCCCTGCCAGATTTATTTACTGAACAACATTTGTATACTGCTTAACTGTAAATAAATCCTAAAAGAGGCATTCCCTTAAGCCCCACTCATTTCGAGATAGATTATGCGCCTAGAGCAGGGGTGAGGCAGCTTTTGTTTTCCTGCCCAGGGCCACATTCCCTTGAGAGTCATCTTTCAGGGGCCACTTGCTGGCAGACCAAGGCAAATGGTGGGCAGGGCTAGAATCAAAAGTGCACTTCTCCTCTTTCGTCCTGTCCCTTAATCCTCTCTTTATGTGTAACAACATAAAAAGAGAGAATGGCCCATCTAGTCCAGCACTCTGTTCTCACAGCAGCAACTTTCTTCCCCTCACCCTCTCTTTCTCCACCTGTTTTTCTTTCTTTCTTCCGCACCCTTCTCTCACACACATTTTCTACCACACCCTTTCCTCTCTTTTCTTCTGTCCCTTTCCTGGCACCCTTCTGGGCAAAGATTACTCTTGCCAGAGGTCTGGACTAATTCATTACTGAGGACTTCCCCCCCCCTCCTCCTCACATCATTCCATCCATTTTGCCCCCCTCCCTCAGTTCCTCCCCATACACACTACCATCCATCTCTCCCTTTACTTTCTACCCACTGGTGCGAAATGAGGCCAAATTCCCTCCCCCCCCCCGCCTTGTAACCTTGCCATTGGGACATCAACTTAAGCTACACAAAGGTAAAGGTAAAGGGACCCCTGACCATTAGGTCCAGTCGTGGATGACTCTGGGGTTGCAGCACTCATCTCGCTCTATAGGCCGAGTGAGCCGGCGTTTGTCCGCAGACAGCTTCCGGGTCATGTGGCTAGCATGACTAAGCTGCTTCTGGAGAACCAGAGCAGCGCATGGAAACGCTGTTTACCTTCCTGCTGGAACGGTACCTATTTATCTACTTGCACTTTGTGCTTTCGAACTGCTAGGTTGGCAGGAGCAGGGACCGAGCAACGGGAGCTCACCCCGTCGCGGGGATTCAAACCGCTGACCTTCTGATCGGCAAGTCCTAGGCTCTGTGGTTTAACCCACAGCGCCACCCGCATCCAAGCTACACAAGGACTGTCCTAATAGGGCTGCTTAGAGCAAGCAACTTCCACTGCATAAATCACAGCTTCTACGGTAAACCCAGGGCTGGCCCAAAACATTTCGGAACCTAAGGAGAGCCACAAAATGGGGAGTGGAGATTTACATCCATACCAAGCGGGGAATAAAGATCTGCTGGTAAATTGACAACAAGGTGGAAGGAGACCTGCAATGCCTCCTATTCAGCAAGACGCAGCATGAGGAGCCTACAGAAAAGGTGGCAGATCCTACCTTCAAGGAGTGTGTTGCAGCCATTACTGTCACTCGGCAATGACAGCCTTCCTTGGAGGCCATATCTGCCGCCCCTGTGAGTCCTGCTGCCTCAGGCGGTTGCCTCACCTTGCCTCATGGGTGGGCCGGCACTGAGTAAACCTAGTGGGTTTGGGGTAACCTTGGGCATAGTTCTTCCTCAGATGTCTGAGCTGAACGATTTCAAGATTGCAGGTAGAGGCTCACATAATTCAAAAATCCCCTCCACACTGAAAACTAACTGCCAAAGAGAATGGTTCCAGTCTTGCCTTCCTCCTGACACACTTGTTTTCCATGTGCAGGGAATATTTTGGTATGGAGGAGAGTTCAGTCATGTGAACTGAAGTGGTCTTCTTCTTCTTTGGCGATCACTCATAGCTGAGTAAGATTGTCTTCCCCGAACACGGTTTTCAAGTGTTCTAAAGTGGTACAGCCCAGACTCAGTTTCCACCTCAGGGGAACAAGGCAAAACAATAAATAAATAAACCCTGGTGCAAAAGGATGATGCTGGTGATTTATTCACCAAAGGTCCATCTTTCGGACTGGTGGATTGCATGCGATTAGATGGCTCATATTTTGTAAAGAAGGTTCTGTGAAGAGGAAGGTGAAGGATTCTGAGACACTGTTGGCTGGGAACCTTAACCTGGTGAACCATTAAGAACCAATCCTGCTCTTATCTGCATAACTCCACCTCTTCATTTGCATCGCAACACCCAAGGTTCTGTTTCCTGGTGACACTAGAATGTGACAGAATGCAGGGCGAGTGAGATGGGATGCTGGGAAATGGCTCTTGTAATGCAAGCATCTTGGGCTGGGGTATTGCTTATTGGAGTTTGTTGGGGAGGGTTGTTGCTGTTAATTTTATGTCTCTCTATTTTGGATCTTATATAGAGAAAAAAATTAATTCCGTTGTGTACTAAGGAGAGGGAGGGCGTATGTTCCATTAACAATTGGATGGTCCAACCTCCACTTATGATTTGGAAAACTCTGAAGCCCATTCAGTCAGTCATTAGTCCACCTGTCTCCCAGTGAGGAACTCAAGGTGGATCACAACATAAACTAAAACAGATGCAACTAGAAAGACACAGTAATTAATATAGTGCAACCAAAAATGTCACAACAACAACAACAACAACAACAATAATAATAAATTATAATTTATTATTTATACCCCGCTCACCTGGGCTTTTGAGTTCAACAGGACTTTTCAGCAGGCTGGATATGAAGTAAAACCAAGAATGGGGCTTTACTGAAGAAGAGAGAAGTCTTTTTGGTCCAGGAGTCATAATGTCTTGCTTTAGTTGGTCAGAAGCTCGTTTTGGTGGTGCAGTCTTAGAAGTGGCTCAGCTTATTGAGGGCTGTGGGGTATCACTGCAGTACCACCCTGTGGGCACCCACCTCGGACCCCTGTCCCCCACTCTTCAGTCAAACCGTTGTTTTCTATTTTAATTCAAAAATGCTTTGTTTCGGAAAGGGCTGAATACAACAACACGAACCTCCATTGAAGTGATTTACTGGTTAAAGGGGTCAGCAAACTTTTTCAGCAGGGGGCCGGTCCACTGTCCCTCAGACCTTGTTGGGGGGTGGACTATATTTGGGGGGAAATGAACGAATTCCTATGCCCCACAAGTAACCCAGAGATGCATTTTAAATAAAAGCACACATTCTACTCATGTAAAAACATGCTAATTCCCAGACCGTCCAATTGGGCTGGATCCGGCCCCCTGGCCTTAGTTTGCCTACCCTTGGGTTAAATTAATTGGTGCCTACCATACCAAAATGCATTTTGAGCTGTAGATCTACAAAGCACCCTTAATCTGGATTGATAAATAAATAAACAGTTAAATTAAATAGCAATAGAATTAAAACTATATTTATGCAGTTATAAAACTATATATTAATATAGTTTCATTCTGGAATTTGTTTAACTGGTTTTTTTTAAAAAGGATTGGGGTTTTTAGCTGTTCTCATTTGACCTGTAAGCTGCCTTGATGTAAGCTGTCAATGAAAAAGGGTGGGATATAAATAAATATATAATCAAAATCATCATCCACGGAACTCAATAGGATTTCCTTTGGAGTGAGGAACTTTGTTCCCCACTGAAGGCCACCAGGACTGGTGGGGGGTGGGGATAATTCCACGTTCTGCTGCAATATTAGTAAATCTAAAAGGGGGGCATACCCCATCTTTAAGGATGAAGCCCCCGACATTGCATGCAGGAGCTGCAAGAAATATATCGTGCGCACTTACCTAGGAATAAATCCCATTGAGCAGTGGAAAACTGATCTTGGCTACAGTGCGTAGGATCGGGCTGCTGCAAGACTAGGCGTCGCAGGCCATTTTCTCCCCATTTTGCAGAGGGGAAAACTGACCAGATACATTAGCAAAGAAGCGATAAGGGCTTTTCCCAGCCCCAGGGACACCGTTGCCCCCTTATTCTATGCGATCATTTCTCCATACGCATTGCAAGACATCCACCGCAGCTTCGTGTGTCTGTTATGTTGCTCTTGTTATCTTGAGAGACTGTGAGTTGCTTTTTCGTGCTTTGAAGTCTTTTAAAAATTATTTTAAAGTAATGTGATGTATGCTAGAGAACCGGGAGATTCCGGGTTTGTGAGATCGACTTTTATTTTGGCTGGAAGTGAAAGATGCACCAGTCAGAGCCTGAACGAAAAGCTAAAGAATTTAAGGATTCTGAGCCCAGGAATTTGTTCTGAGTTCCAGAACTAAGTCATTCTGTGAAGTCCTTTTCCGTCCAAACTTCCATTTCAGCAGGGTCGTTTAGGGCAGGGAGAAGGGGTCGTTTTGCTTGGGGTCTTGCTAAATCCTTGCGGTTCTGCTGCAAATTATCCCGAGATCTGCCTTCTGCCCACCGTCTTCTAAAAAGCAGATTATCAACCAGCAAAATAAGGCCACTCTTAGAGATTTTTATTTCAAATAAAAGTAGCCAAGGACGATGCAATCGCAGTCCGTTTAATAAAACCATAATAAAGGGAGAATGGAGATGTAGCTGGGTGTTCATGCATGCTTATTTACGCGGAAGTAAGACCCCCGTCGGCCTCCGATGGGGTTTACTCGGAAGCAAGTGAGCAGGAAAGCGTAGCCCAAGGGAAATTCAAACGCCCTTTATGACTCTCGCTTTCTTGTGTTTAATCATCTGCCTCTGGATGTTTTATTTCTGTGAGTGAACGTGGTTGCAGGAAATTTTATATATATATATATATATATATATATATATATATATATATATATATATATATAAATAAATTCAGCAGAGAAGGGAGAGGAATTAGGAATAGTTAAGAGCTGAGGAAATTATAAATAATTTCCAGACTTTGAAAGCGAAAGATATGGACGGGAAGTATCTTGGGATTCTACATCTCCACAGTAATACCTGTTCAGAGCGAGATTTCATCAAGGCAAAGAGTCTGGTTTTAGAAAAATACAATAAGGTCTCTTCAGAACCTTTCCTGCAATCTCCGTCTCAGGAAATCACTTTCGGCTCCGCCGCGCAAGCCTAAGCAGGTCTACTCGGAAGTAAGTCCACCAATTGCAATGCGATTTACTCCCGGGAAAGTATGTCTAAGACTACAACAACCTAAACCCAGAGAGGTTAGGCTGCAGTTAGGTCTGTCCCGCTGAACATCCTGGGAGTTTAGATCTCGCCTCTCCGCCGCCACCGTCTTTCAAGGCGGGTCCCAATTTTAAAAATAGTAATAATCGACACTAAAACCCAGTGGGAAAATAAAGACTAAAACTAAGTTGTCCAAGGGACAACTGTCTCCAGCTACGTTACTGCTTGAGGCTCGTCAACACAAAGGTGCTGAATGCGTTCAAAGACAAATTGATTTTGGGGGTGGGGGCAGCTTCCATTTGCAAAAGTAATGCTACTTGACCATCTTTTTTCAGCCCTAAAAGCAGGGCTGTTATTTTTAACTGCGGACAAGGTAGCCATGATAAGCCACACCTGTTGAATTACTGTCTGACAGGCAACTGCTCATAGCAGAGAGCATTTGTTCTGGAGTGGGGAGGTGGGCGCACGCTTGGTTTCCTCTTTATTCGCTTCTTTTAGCTGGATCTATGGTGCTGCAGACCTCGCTTTCCTCGGCGGTTGAGAGGTTCTCGGTTTCCTAATTTGTTCTGCAGCGGGAGAGGAGGTTCAACGAACATTCAGAAAGTCAGGGCATCTTTCTGATTCGAAGTCACTTCGAAGTCACAAGCTAGTTAAACCGAAGTCACTTCGATTTTTAGATCAATAAGACCAACCTGTGGCTTTCAGTTTTAAGGTTCCTCGCTCATTAGCTTAAAATAAGTGGCAGCCCGATGAAGACGAGTTTCTTTGAACTTCGGAGGCCTCCTTGGTTCACAAATCTTTTCTTTAAAGGTGGAGCCTACTTTGATAAATGACCCTCCACATCCGATGGAATACTGAGCAATCCGATGGAATAATACTGGTTCGAGTCAGCTGGACCCAAGAAAGAGAGCAGGGCTGCTCTGGAAAGAATTGCGCGTTTTCCTGATCCCCTTTTAAGTCACATCCAATTCACTTTGTCCTTTAAGCAACTGAGCAGGGAGTCGTTATTTAGGACATTATTCGAGGGCATGCCGTGGAGAATAGAAGATGCCACCTCTAGTTCAGTGTTGTCTACACTGGCTGGCAGCGACTCTCCAGGTAGAGAGACTTTCCCAGCTGTACCCGCAGATGCCGGACCCCGAACCTGGAACCTTCTGCAGAAACCAATTCTAGCGCAAGAGATTTGCAAATTAAGGTCCCTTCGGAAGTCCAAAGAAACTGGTTTCGCCCTTAATTATAACTCCTAGCATTCCGTCTTTCCTGTAAAGAGCTGCCAGAGAGCAACAGGTGCTTGTGTTTAGACCACATAAAAGCAGGAACACTTATGAATTTAGGGCCTGCTCAGGGTACGACCCACAACCATTTTTCTGACGCCCCCCGAAATTATTTGAAGCTTCAGTTTGGATTGAAATCTACGAGGCTTTGATTGTCGTTTTTATAATGCAAATCAGAAATGAATAGGCTTCGGGTTTGGTGCACCTACTTACATTTTTACGCTAATTTCAAGATCGCCAGAGCCGGTAAATCTCACCTATGCGGATGTACGTATTTGGAAACAGCGCAAAATCCAACCCAAGTTTCCCAGCTAGCAGCCTCAACTCTCTGGAAGTAAACAATCCTAACTCCGCGAGTTTGTTCTTTAATGGGGCTTACTCCTAAGTAAGTGTGGCGATCCCATTGAAAGAACCTACTTCCAAGTAAACATAGTTGGGAATGTGTTGTTGTGGCTATAGGCTTTACGCACGGTTATTTGGGGAGCAAACTCCATTTAAACTTAACAAGACTCGAGACTGCATACAGAATAGGTAGAATCGGACTAGAATCAGCAGTGGAAAAGCCTCTTTCAGTCAGAAAGGAAAAGATTAACTGCTTAATGGAAATATATCAAGCTATGTAGTGTAATATTAGCTTACGATGATGTGGTTGGCTGGGTTGATTCGAAGCCCGGCCAAATCTGACAAATTCCTCGCTATCAGCCAGAAACCAGAATCGCTTTTTTATTTTCTTTTTTAAGGTCTTCCCCTCAAACTTTGACCTAGTAGAGCCTTCAAGGATTGGGGGAGGGGGCGAGATCGTTTTGAAACCACAGTATTTCTGCTTAACACTGTTGTGCCCGAGGCAGAAATATACTTTTTTAAAAAGTCACCCTGTCCTGGAGCTTGAAAATTCACGAGCTCTTTCGCGAATCGTCTTCTTTCCCTGACTTTTAACGTCTAAGGGGAAGAAGCGTTGCATCCTCTCTACTTCAAATTTCGGCTGCCGTCGGTTCCAGTTCCGCGTGGAACAAGCGAGCAAACTCGCTCAATGAGGTTTCGGGACAGTTTCGTGAAACTGATAAGCTCGCTTTACAGCCCAGTGGCACAACTGCAAAGCGGTCGGTCGGTTTTAATGCATCCTAAAAGTTGCAAGTTCAGGGGTAAGTGTGAGGGTTTTCTTCTGCGGTGGGAGAAAGCTCGGTTTTCAGAGTTTGTCAGCTGGTGCTAGATATCGCTTTCTCTCTCCCCCCCTCCTTTTATGGGTCTTCGAAAAAAACCCCAAGGCAAGGATGGTCCCCATAAGGGGGAAGATAAGTTTTAATCAACCTAGTGGATGTTACATATGAATATGCAACAATGTGAGCCTAGACCTGGTCGGTATCCGAAGCAAACCTTTCTGCTTAAGTCAAAACTTCATGCCGCTGATAATTTTGAATTGATTTCCTGGGTGAGAAAATCCTTCATATATTATTACATAGATTTTTTTTAAGGTTTCAAATGAATGATAGCAAGGCTGCTCTCTCACAATTAAAGCCGGTTTAATTCGAGTCACTTTTTTAAGCGTGGGGAATGGTTTAGTTGTCTTAGACCGAGAGAATTTGCAGAGATATAGATATATAGATGCATGTCAGTTCCAGAGAATTCAGACGGGAAGCGAATACGGAATAACTGGGATTTAACGATACGAAAAACTTAGAACCTAAGGGGAAACGTCGACAAGAAAGGATTGCATAAAGGGGGGGGAGATGTCGGCAAAATAGGGGTGAACGGTCAGAACAGAGAAAAATAATGAGGGGTGACTCCTGAGAGATTAGGGAGAGAGAAACCCCTTTAAAAGTCCCACTGATGTTAATGAGATTTCCCAGAAGTAATAAACGTAGCACGACTCTGCCTGCGTTGTTGACTCAACTAGAAGCCCAAGGGATTTATTCCCATGCAAAGGTGTTTAAGGGCTATAGCCTTCAAATTCCGCCCCCCCAACCTCAGTTTTAATTATAGAAATTGATTCTCATCGAAGCTGGAGGTGACATCAGAGGCCACAATTCCGAAGCAATCCGTCTTAAAAATGCTATCAAAACCGTAACTAGGTCTTTTCCTCCCTCCTTTCGTGGTGGGGAGGTAGCCGATTCGCAATCCAGTCTATCAAGTAACCTCCACGCACACCAGACATTTAAAAGCCAATTTCTCCCCTTTTATATATATATAAAAAAGGAAGAACCATGGGAACTATAGTTTTCCCCATTCCGGGCACCCTGAACAAACTACAGTTCTTGCGCTTCTTTGGGCGAGGCGGGTGGAGATGTGCTTTCATGTATGTTCACATGCACGCACGATCTTCTCTGCCAGCCGGCGAGGCAGCTCTGGAAAGGAAATAATCGAGGGAGAAATCAAGAGGCCTTGGCAACGCAAGAGAAATCCATACCCTGCTTTAAAAAAATTAAAAAAATCCCCTTAAATTACTTTCTGGCTTCGGGGCAGGGAAATCTCCCCAACTTTTTTTCCTCCTCCTTTTTTAAATGGTCGCCACCCAACCTTGCCCTACATGCCTCTCTCTCTCTCTCCAGCTTGCCAGGAGGTGGGGGGCGGTCACGTGACGCGGCCCCCTCTTCCTCCCCCCCCCCCCCGCCGTAAAGGGGCCGAGCCACAGATGAAGGGAATCACTTTAAGGCCGAGATTAGGCGAGAGAGGAGCTCGTCTCCCAGGCGCGATAGGCGAGCCGAGTCCCCAGCAGCTATCAGCGCGGCGGATCAGAGATAAGAGGCGCAGCCGGAGCAGCGGCGACGCAGCAGAGCCGCGCTTCAAAGGAATGGGCTGCTGAGCAAGAACCCCTTTTGCATTTTTTTTTAGGGGGTGGGGTGGGGAGATACTGGGATTAGACTCCCTTTACACGCACAAACCCTTTTCCTTTTGCCTGGGATTTTTCCCCCCCTTTTGGATTTTTTTTTTTAAATTCTTATACTTTGTTTCGAATCGTCTCAACTCAGAAGTTTGCCTGCTCCATCGTAAGTATCCCACTCTCTAAATTATCTCTGGTGCAAGCTGGGCTTATCTTCCCAGATAATGCCACACTCGGAGAAGTGGGGAAAGGGAAAGGTTGGGGGGGACTCTATTAGCTCTGCAAAGACCCACTATTGATAACCGTGTCTGTGATTTACGAGTTTCCTGATTAATTCCCCCATCTTTTTTATCTTTTTTTTTTTTTGCAAGGGTGGGGGAACCCTGTTCAGATAATGTTTTCCTACAGAAGAACTGATAGGGAAAGGACGCGCCCTTCTGCCCTGTTTAACGAGAGGATTGGTTATATAGGATGGGCCTAGGAAACACATTCCTTTTCCCTATTAGATAGATCTTGCAGGGGATCTATCTCGCCGCCGCCGCCGATCCCCTTTACTGAATTTGCTTTCCTTGGGTCCACCCGAATCCTAAAAGCAAAAACACTGGAGATTTTTACGTCCCATTTTAGCATTAATGGCTTTCTACTTCTTTAGAGCCTTTGCATGTATCCGTGCAAAAAAACAAAACAAAACAGCAGCAACCCCAAAACATTGCAATCTGATCTTGCAAATCCTGTTCGAGTTTTAATTCGGAGTTAAGCGCAGCTGGACTGACTTCGGAGTAAATCATGCTATCGTGAACCGCTTAATTCTGAGTTGGAATTCAGTGCGTTCAGCTCCTTCCTCGAATTTTTATTTTACTTTCTAGTAAACATGAAGCCAAGCTATGCTTTACTCGGAAGTAAGTTTACTTCTGAAGTCTGTGGGATTCTAATCCTCGAAACTAATGGGGGGAATTCTTGTTTCCGCAAGGAAACCTGCGTAGGGCACCGAAGTTGGTTACCGATCCTACAGCTCGTTGGAAAGAAAGTTAAATCTGCTCGAGAGATCCTCTCAAAGCGAGGTTGGCGCACTGGAAATCCCATTTAATTTCCGCGACAGCCTTTACTTTCGAGTGAATGGGACTGCAACCGAGGTCGCAGCCACACGAGCTGCTTAAGACCAGAGGGTTACTTTGGAGTAAAAGGTTATAGGTGTAGGTTTAAGTCGGCCTTCCGTAGTAACTCGTCCTGCTTTGGTCCCTGTGTTTCAGCAGCCAAAACCCGCTAACTACGTCAGAAAGTTTGCTGCTATTTTGTATTGCATAAAATTGTTTTAGTGAAATTAAAATACTGGTGCCCTCCAACTGCAGTGTTAATTTGCAGGGCATGGGGGCTTCCTATATATATATTTTGAATATGTGATGGATCAGAGATCTGGATTTCCTACTGAACTCTTCAAAAGGGTTTCTACTATTTTCATTTTATGCATTTTTCCAATTTATTTATTTTTGGACAACAGCTGAATTATTTGCTTCCATGTAAACATTCAGAGGACTGTACTTATTCTATGTTTCTTCACCTCCTCATACTTCAGCTACTTTATTTCTTTATTTACTTTTTGAAACTTTAAAAAGAGCCATAGGTTAAGCACCCATTTCCAAGGTCACTAAAGTAGTTTTTTGGCTGAGTGGAATTTGAACACAGTCCACCCTCACCTCGGGCAATTCCTAGTCTAGCACTCTTAACTCATTGCTAGCTCTCTGAAATGTTCTAGCAGAGTGTTGCTTTTATATCTGGGATGAGGTTTTGGGGTTGGTTTGAAAGTCTGTATTTTAATGCCACCTTCGTGGAAGTGGATTTAGTGCTTTTGGTTTTCTCCCTCAAAATTGTCATTAGGGTGGCAAGTGGCTATTAGGATAGTAGTGTAATTTTGGGGAGAGCTTTCACAGATCCAAATTATCCAAACCATTATGGGCAGGGGAGAGAGGACAAATAATTCAAGAGTGTTCCAAGAAAGAAGAAAAACTATGAACCCCTAGATTATAACACTTGGGTTTTCCTTCCAAAGTTCTGGGTCCAAAAATGGCTCACCAAATTTGGCACGACTTTTTTCCTTGTAAATGGCATGGAGCATGAACTGCAGTTCAATGGGAGCCAACTAACTGAATTTAGGCCCTGCTTCTGAGTAGACTGGCATAGAAATCATAACCCAAGAAAATCCTTAATAAAAACAATTAAAAAGGGGGGGAATCATCTGCAAATAGTCTTAGCAGCAGTAATATTACTAATATTTATTTTTTAAATGCAATTTGTTACTACATCTATGGTGGCAAACTCTGACGCCAGTTGATAACCCCTTTGAGGACAAAAAAATCTACATCCACTTACCTGGAACCTGGTTCTTTTCAAAGAAGCGGGACTTATTTACACATATATGTGATGATTAGGACAAAATCTACTGTGGATGCTGGGAGCACGCAGGATTAATTGTTAGTACTTTGCCCAATTCCAAACTCAGTTAAGAGCGACTGTGTTGCAGTGTATCCTGTTAAGCCGCTAGCTTTCTGTCTAAATATTATAGGCTGAGCTTTCGGATATAGTTCAGCGCACAGAAAGTATCCTATTTATGGCTTGCATTTATATCGGCGCAGTGTATTCACCACAACTGGGCAATGTGGTTGTAAACGGGCTTCATTATCCATCTGGGGCGATGCAACTTAACCCTGACAGCGCTTTTGGGACCGGGGTGTACCATAAATGAACTTGGAGGCTGCGGCATCAGTTAACACGCAATCCACTGGCCTAATAAGGACAGCCAAATAAGACCAAAAGTCCGTTCTGTGTTTGACCATGGCCAGCTGGATGGTTCTTGATGCTCTGTCTGGCCTCTCCTTGTTGCTCCTTCCTGGAACCTGGCCTTCCAAAAGCAATTTCTTCTGAATAGATTCCTGGTGTCCCTTAAGCACTTATCGCTCATTGTATTTTAGTTTTATATGTCCTCCATATATATATATATATATATATATATATATATATATATATATATATATAAAATCTTTTCCCAAAGTTGGTGGCTATCACAACATCTTCTGGGTGTAAATTCCACATGTTATTTGTGTGCTAAGTGTTTCTCTTTCTTATTCTGAAGCTTTCGGCCATGTGTGTGTGTGTGTGTGTGTGCGTGTGCGTGTGCGTGTGTGTGTTTGTGTAAGGGGCTTTAATCCTTTGCATTCGTAGCAGAAGGTAAGCTGAGCTCCTTTGGGAGGAGTTATAAAAATTAATTAATTACCATTAGCAATAAACATGCAGAGGATTGTACTGCTTTTTGTTTCCTTTTGGTAGTCTGTTCTATTCTATTCTGGGGGTTTAGGGGAAGTTACTGTATATGGTGGTTCTTATGATACACACACACACACACACACACACACACACACACCAAGAGCACCACTGCTTACTTATTTTAGTCGGACACATTTCATGCAAATGTGTTCTCCATACTCACCAGAAGTATTTGTAAGAGATTAGCTTTTCAACTTGGTGGCAAGGAAGAACCTTATCTGGATGACGCCTCTGGCTCTTGGTTAATTCGTAATAGATGGATCAATTCACTCACAGCTGAAGAGGATATTTCATCTGGTTAACAGTGTCGTTTTCGAGCCTCAAATGGGTTCCATGTGACTTTCTGTTCATAAATTATATTTCTGCCCCTGCAAATAAAAAATAAATCACTTAAAGTCAGAATGCTGTTATGCTTCAATTCACAACTTCTGAATATAGCAAATTCTTGCTGGGTGGCATATGAAGTGGATCCCCGTCCTTGAAAGTTTATGTCACAGTGAATTTGTTAGCCTTGAAGATGCCACAAGACTCTTCAATGAATCTGCTTGGAGTAGGACTTAGTTGGCTGCAACTCAGTAATATTTCATTTACTAATCGCTAGAGCATCTCAAAGTGGATTCAGCTACTACTTCTAGAGTAAACCAACTGCTGTGGTACTCAGGTTCTGCTTTTGGGCCTCCCATAGGCGTCTGGTTGGCCACTGTGAAAACAGGATGCTGGACGAGAAGGGCCATTAGCCTGATCCTGGAGGCTGTTCTTATGAGGGTGATAGGACTACCTCAAAATGAGTAGGCTTGAGCTCTCTGCCACTTGCTCCCTGTATAAGGCCCTGTCGGGAAGTGTATTTGGAGACTGCAATGCACACTTGCTAGGGGATCAGCACCACTGACATGGGTGGGTCTAAATTCCATGTAGCCTCGCAAAAGAATTTGCTTTTAGGGCACAAACAATGCATTCTTGCATTGTTCGTAAAATACTTTTAAAAATAGCCAATTGTTCCACTTCTCTTTCCGTCTGTCAGACTACAGATGCAGGCTGTAATCCTCAACTCATTCATTGCAACATAACCCTATGGGGTTCAGTGGGATAATGCTGGATAGGCATAAAGAAATTGAAGTCACCATAGTGTTGCTTATACACTGGGGGGGGGGGTGTAGTATAGGGATAACTGGAATCTACATGAGTTTGATGTTTAGTGGCTTGTGAGCTGCACCGGGGTCCAGATCTGAGAATGCAATCCTTTGCAGACTTTCTTGGGAGCAAGCCTTTTTGAACTCTGTGGGCCTTACTTCCAAATATACATGGATGGATGGCATCAGTGAGCTGCAAATGTCTCTCCTCTGGCTTCTGATTGCCAAAAGTGCTTCAAACACAGCAGAACTGGTCGGCTGGTGTCCAGGACAGAGTTGTCCATCCCTTTGCCCTTAGCAACAAAGCTCTCCAGACACTCGCCCTCTGAACCTCACAGGGATATTGTGAAGATTTTACCTTTTCCCTTAATTGTATAGCTTATATTTACTTAGCTTTATGCTGCCCATGCTGAACACTGAAGTTGTACATTTCATAATTTAAAAATGGCAACAGCAATGGGGTACCTGCATGTTTGCTACCTTGACCTAGTTAGAGAAAGGGCAAAAAAATATATATGAGAATAGGCTAGGATATGTAAATGGAATGTGCTGCCTCTTTATATTTACCAGCCCTTTTCAAGTCATTGATGCAAAAAAATTATAATATCCAGTTAAATAAGTTTTTTTAGGAGACATTTTACTAACTGATGATCTTTGACGGTCAAGCTGCTGTTACAACATGTGAGCAAAAGAAATTTTTAAAAATGTTGAACACTCTCCAAATTTCAAATGCTGTGAGTTCCAGTCTTCCTTCCCATCTTTGCTGTGATGTTCAAACCACTCTTGCTAAGTTTTTTAGGGCAGGGATGGAAGCTGCGGGAAGCAAAATGGATATGTTTGATTAGAGAAAAATCATTGTTTACATTTACTACTGATAATAATTAGAGAACCCCTTTTGAACTTTTTATGTGCAAAGGAAAATGAATGAATTTGAGACATTTGGGTCTGAAGATTGGGTCAATATTGCTTAGCAGATAGCAGAACAGCTGGATGTTACCCTAGAGTGAATGTTTTGAATAATTTGTTTTATGTAACTGACAGATGAGCAAAAGAGGGGGAAAGGAAAAGGCTGGATGAAGCAACTTGCCATTTGCTAGAAGGAGCCAAGATACAGGACTCAAAAGCATCTCTTTATTTCTCCCCTCTCCTGTGTTCCAGGTGCCAGAAACCTGCTTCAGTTGTATCGGCCAGGGGGGATTAGAGAAGTTCTTCATGTCAAACCTCCGACCCTTGCCGTCCAGCTGCCTTGTTTGTGCCCCACCAGCTGCGCTGCTCCTGCCCTGAAGGATACAAAATGTACCAGAGCTTAACTCTTGCCCCCAACCCTGGCCAATCGGCATACTCCCATGACTCCAGCAACTTCCTGCACTCGCCAGCCAGCCCGGCCGTCTACGTTCCCACCAGCCGCATGCCTTCCATGCTGCAGAGCCTGCCTTACCTGCAGAGCTGCGAACCTGCCCACCAGGGCCACCCCCTGAGCAGCCACCCAGGATGGGCGCAGCCGGCCAGCGCCGAGGCCTCGCACTTCAATGGCAGCAGCCCTCATGCACCGCCGGGCTTCTCCTACTCTCACAGCCCCCCTGGCAGTAGCGGTGCCGGACGAGAGGCAGGCTACCAGAGCCCCTTGTTGCTGGGCACTGGGGGGCGCGACCAGTATGGCAATGCTCTGGTGCGCTCGGTCAATGGCTCCTACTCCAGCCCTTATTCCGGGGCTTACGTCAGCTCTGCGGAGATACCGCCATCTTGGACTGCGGGACACTTTGAGAGCAGCGTCTTGCACAGCCTTCAGACGCGACAGGGGGGCTTGCCTGGCCGGAGACCCACATTCGGTATGTAGCGTATCTCCCACTAATAGAATTGTAGAGTCAGAAGAGACCCATGGGCATAGCTAGGGGGCAAGGGGGACAGCTGGGCCCCTAAATCAAGTAAATAAGTAAAGATGCTTAACTAAACATAGAAAGATTTTTGGCAGGTTTTTCTGAACACTTGGGGTCAAAAGAAAGTAATTTAAAACAACGGTTGTTGAGACATTTCATTCTGAATCTGCTGGACAGAGCCAGAAAGTGGATGTTAACAGGTGGGTGTCCTAGCCCCCCCCAAACATAAATCCTTGCTATACCCATGAAGAGACCCAAAGGGTTATCCAGTCCAACTCTCAGAAGCCATTCCAAGAGCACATGGTTCTCTGCTATTGAGGGCCTTTTGATCCCTGGTAGGACACTTTATTCAGACCTGAGGGCATTATGATGGAGGCCTTATCACCCATTTCTTTTGTCCAGAAATTATCATTAAAGCAGTTGCTTAAAAAGCACCATGAAAGTCCGCAAAACCTGTCAATGAATGTTAAAGAAGTGTGTGGTCTATGGCCCGGTTCATGCATAACATGAAGCTGAATGGTGGTATCATAACATGAATGAGGAAGCACACAGATGCCCAGATTGTCAGCCAGACTTGTTTTGCTTCTCCTCGGGCCGTTCTGTTTCTGCCTTGCACTAACTGAAGCCATGGTTTGGCTTAGTGCATCATCCAATCCCAGGGTTGTGGTTTACCTCACTTCTGATAAACCATGAGCTATAACCAAAACCTGTCCTTATGGTTTGCCTGGGAGTGTTAAACCCCAAGCTTGGGTTCGGCCAACATGCAGCTAAGCCAAACCATGGTTTCACTCAATGCAGCAGCAGAATGCCTGGAAGCAAACAATCGCTATCTCCTTTCCAGAAGCCTGCATGTTCATGCTAAGCCATGGTTTTACCTGGCATTCTATGCAAACAAGGACTATGTTGAGTGTATCACACTGTGTTCAGTACATGTCTGTTTGACCTACAATCTGTCTCTGGTCTTAATTTGTCATAAGCAAACCTACCCCAGTTCCAGAACCTGGAAAATTCTGTAAATCCACTTTGAGTCAAAATGTGCATGTAGTCAAACACAGGGATGGGGAAGCTATGGTCCTCTAGATCTTTTCAGACCCATCAGCCCCAATCAGCATGGCCAGAGGGTGAGGGATGGTCCAGCAACGTCCAGAGGGACAGAAATTCACCACCCATGGCCTAAGAGTGCTTTAATGCTGTATTGAAACCAGAATCTAGTTGATTCGTAATTGGTTCTCCTCTAAGGTCCTCTGGAAATTATAGGTCTGTGAAAAGGGGATTATTTAAGAAGAAGAAGCTTCCAAGAGGTGTCTGAGTGACATTGGCTATGATGGCTGCATCTGAAAGCCAAGCCAAGGCAAGAAGGCATTTGAGTCAACACTGTTGAAAACGGAAAGCTGAGCTAGATTGATGGCTCTCTTGGTGTTCTTAAGCTGGTTTGAAATTGGCTTCAAAGTTTGTCCCGGAGTTTTGTTTTGTTTTATGTGGGTGCATGCATAACTACATCATTCATTTTAAAAATGCTAAGTCTCCCTTTATGGAATAATCTGCTAGAGGTAGTATTGTAAATGGGGGGCACTGGAGAGAGGGATGAAATGGAATATTAGAAGAATGAAAACTTTGGCCAAGACAAATCCTCCCCACACCCTAGCATTCAAGAATCTCCAGCAAATGCTGCCTTGGCTTGGAAATGGTAAAAAACTATTTTGGGGGTTTTGTGTGCCTGGGACATGGCTTTGGATGCCAAATTCTGTCCTTGGTGTGGCTGCAGACAGGCAATATATGGGAACCCTTTGGTTTAGAATATGTGCCTGATCACTGTAGTTAGTGTTCAGATGCAAAGGAACTTGAAAAAAACACTTGGATATTTTTCATGCCCTATATGGGAAGGAGCAACGTAGATTGTTTCAGGCAATGAATTCATCTGCTTGTCTCTCAGTAAGCGCTTGTGTGCTGGATATATTTTGGCTGGCAGTAGCTTTCGATATATTCATAAACCTAGGTGCATTTTGCTCAGTGTCCAATTGCTCTGTGTCGTTATATATCTGTTCAGGTGTTATGCCATTTCCTAGGCAAAGTGACTTCTATTCAGTATGTGGTGTGTGTGTGTGTGTGTGTGTGTGTGTGTGTAAAACTGCCTCCAAGAGGGAGAAACGGCTTTGATGGCAACGCTCTGTATTGTCACACTACATTGTATCAAATGTTCACAGCACTTCTGAAGTATTTGTACGAATGCAGATAGCAATGGGGCTGACATGAGACTGAGAGTGCAGGATCTAGCCCAATGGTGTGCAGTCAAGTGGACCAGGGGGACTAGACTAGTCCTCTAAATGTTCCTGGTAAATTAAATTATCAAAGCCTGGCGCCTCCTTCCTAAAGCCTGGGAAGCTTCTGCCTGGCTCAGGGAGGGAGGCATGATGCTCCAACAGGGTCCAAGAGCTCTCCCTTCACCTTCCTGGTTTTGGGAAGGAGGCAGGAGGGCTGCAGTATCTTGTCAAGAGGCCTGGAGCGTGTGACTCCCCCACCCCATTGCCCCTGCAAGCTGGTGCCTCTGGCCTAACTGTTCCACTGCGGAAAATTTCACTGCACACCACTGGTCTAGCCTGAAGTCAACTCATTTGGAAGTGAGTTGGCGCTGATTTGCATGCGGGGCACTTGCGCCTACGTCTGCTTCTGAGTTCATGACTTCCAGATCTGAACTAGGGATGGAGTGTTCCCTGTGCCTCATCAGCATATTGCCCTTAGATCTTTACCCCCATCAAGAGCAGCACGAATGGGAAGGAATTCCGGGGTCAAATGCTCATCTATGTCAAACTTTGGCCTTGCTTTGCTTTGCGCATGGATTGGGTCTGTGTGGGTGGGTGTAAGTGTGCACATCTCTTATTTCTTTTGAATGAACAACTGCACTCCAGTGAGTTTTCCATCAAATTTCATTGGTAGGGGATTTCAGAATGGAACTGGGAAGTCTTGATTTAGCATCGGGACTAGCACTAGGCTATCAGCTATTTTATATGCCATTGCAGCATATTTTAGGATAATAGCATATTGTCCCATTGGGCTGGGAGGCAATTGGGCTTTCTCCTGGGAATATTTTGGAAGGGTTGTAGTTGTAGTAAGGTGGTGCCTGGTGAGGATTTTGCCTTTCTGATAACATTTCTTGTTAGCTGTCACCTGTTAACATAAAAAAGAAAGAGGTGGCACTCTTCAAATGAAGGGAAGTTTTCAGCACTGCAGATTAAAAATAGGACCATCTTCTGTTCTTTGGACATTTGACTTTAAAAATCCAGTTCCCTGAGATTTTATCTGTTGCTTTAAAAGAATCATTTCAAAAGAGGGGTCTGAATTCCAGTTTTAAATTGGTGGGTGTTTCTACTGAATTGGATTATGGCCCAAAGTTTAATCCTTGAAGTTGCAAGAAGAGTGACTGACAAGGGAAGATTGACAACGGAAAATGGGGCTAGTCTCCAAAACACATGCAAGAACTTTTATATCTGTACCTTGATGCCATGTAGCTTGGTCCTATGCATGTTTACTTGACTGTAAATCCGCTGAATTCAATTAGGCTTCCTCTTAAGTAAGCAGGCAGAAGATTCTTACATTCCATTCCACAACCAGCCCTCGATTTTGCCGGGATTCGTTGCTTCCAAAACCTTTCTCTCTCTTCCAAAACCCTTCCTTGCGAAACTTCAGAAGGGAAAAGATTTTTTGTTGTCGCGCCCTTCCAAAAGCTGCCTTGGTGAATAGCCTTTCTATAGTCACATATAGGCTATGAAAGAGCCACGGGGTTACACTTTCCCCATGGAGTCAGAAATAACAGCGGTGGTTTCGGGCGCCCGGAGTAATCTGCCTCCCTCCACAATATCCATGTTGTGCAGCTTTCAGAGGTGACGCTGTTTGGTGTTTAAATGAGGTGAGCAGATTTACAGCCGTTTCGCCTTTTAAAAGTAATTTATTGGGGTAAATGAGTTGAGATCTGAACAGACTCCAAGGCTCCTAATTCGCCTTCGCCCAAACAAATCTCTCGCCCTCGCCGGCTACGTGCGCCGTGGCACCATCCATCAACACCCGCTCAAAATCGCCCAGCCATAGGACCATCAAAGCCGCTTCGCTTCGCTTTGGGTTCACACTGCTTTTTTTTACAAAAAGAAAAGAAAGAAACAGAAACAGAAAAGAATCTCAATCAAACGCACTTTCTTAAGCAGGCGCTTGGTTAATAAAACCTGCCTCGATCTGGTTCCTGCAACTGTCGCTTCATTTGGGCTTTATGTTTGTTCCGAAGTCCCTTTTGAATCCTTTTGAAAGACGACTTAATCTTTTGTTATCTTGGTTGGATGGCCCTGTGTCTGCTTTTCTCCGCCCTTTATCTTTATCCTAAGAACAAAGCAGAATTAGTCCTCGACTCTTAAAAGGAGAAAAAGTGTTTTAACCTTGAGCCCCACCGCCAGAGTGAACGGAAAGGCTTCGGGAGTAAAATTTGGGGGTTGTGACCCAAATCCTACCCCCCACCCCGCACCGGGGAACGCCATTCTAAACACTGCCTTTCTCCTACTTTTCATCGCTGGAAATATTTTCGCATTCGAATAAAAGAAGCAAGCAAATAGCCCTTTGCGAAGTGAATTCGCCGCTGCCCTTTCAGTTCAGCTGGATTTTGCAAAACCCACGGCACCAGGTCTCCCTAGCATATCAGGAAATATTCTTGGATTACCAAAAGGCATTGTTTTTGTATTTAGGAGCTGCAACTTGTAGTTTAGACAGGTCCTGTGCATTTTTATTCAGAAATCCCACTGTCTTCAATGGGATTTACTCTCAAGTAAGTGATCAGAAGACTGCAGCCCTAATTAAACCAGTGGAATTTTTATTATTATTTTGAAATAAGTTTAATTGATTGCAGTATTAATCTACCCCCCCCCCCAAAAAAAGTATGGAGGTTCAGGCTTGCAGTTTAGGATTTACAAAATATTAACATAGGTGTTTAGTAGGCAATAAGACTGTTAATCCTGTGCCTAGGTGATCTGGGAGTCGATCCCTGAACACAAATTCCCTAAAAGTGGAATTTACTTTCGAATAAGCACATAAGAAGTGAGTTGAACTTAATTCTGTGGGGCTAGTAGGCTGAAATTCTGTGTACTAGTTGTGTGCATTATTTCCTTAAATTCTAAACTGATCTTCAGCGGAAGAGTCCAGAACGGGGTGTGAAATAATTCTGGATATGAAAGTGGGAAAATGCAACATTTTCAACCTGCAAGGAATTTCCACAATGTAACAACAAAAACAACAACAAAAAGTTGGGTCCCTTTACACTTCCATCAGTATCAAAATGGCATGTCTTTTCCCTCCCTGCTACTTGCATTTGGAATTTTCTCAGCCCTTTAAATCAATATATTAAATTGCAAAGGTGCATGTCATCAAGAACTCCTTGCAAACATAACCACCAGTTTTTCACTTGATTATTCTCTTTTCTGAGTTTGCGGAGATCAGAGTCATTGAAAGTATGAATTGTATTCCTAAGTCATGCTTAGAGGAGGACCGTTGAAACAAATAACTGAAGACTGTTGATTTTCAGAGTGTCTGCCTGGAATATGACATATTGTGGATGGCATTAAACTGCACAGCACATTTACATCCCCGTCAGTAACAGTTTTGCAATCTAAGTTACAGAATTCAGTCTACTGATCATTTTGTACAGCCATACGTCTGCTGAGGTTTGGGGTGTGTGGTTTTATTTTATTGTGTTAATGGAAATTGTTGAGCTGTAACAGATTAACTTCATCAAACAAGTGATCAACTAAATTAGTTAGATATTTGAAATGACTTGTCTTTGGATAGGGGTGCTAAATCATATTAAAAGTCATATCAACTGTTAAGCATATTTATAATTTTCATATCAAATCAATACATTTCCCCCCTGTGTATGTATCATTATACCTTCTAATAGTTCAGTGACTAGAATCAGCATTCTTGACAGTGCTGTCCTCTGTTCATTTACTCAAAATGCAAATCCTGGTTCCAGTTGTTCTTACATTCCAGTGCCTTTAGGATTGCACCCTTAATCAGGAAGTAAACCCTACTGAGCTCAGTGAAAGTTCAGAAGTAAACATATAATAAGACTGGGCTGTTGCTCTGTGATGTGAAATGTATCCACAGGGATTGATGGTGGGAGGGATCAGTTGAATTTGCACCCCTCGGCCAGTAAAGCGAGATGAGCGCCACAATCCCAGAGTCGTCTGCGACTGAACTTATCGGTCAGGGTTCCTTTTACCTAAATATCCTTGGAATGGAGCAATGCTGTGCATCACTGAAATAAATGACCACTGAGGCAATTCCTTTTTCATAAACTGTTTAAGCCTTGCTTATGCCTCCTTCATTGTTTGCTCTTAATGTTCCATGACCTGCAAGGGTTGGTTTCTTTTAATAGTAAGCATTCAGTACTGTTTTCTCAGTTTGTGAACTTGATACTTTTGTTTGTTTGTTTGTTTTTAACTTTACAATGGCTTGGCTAAGTACATATCCCTTGATTGCAATCCAGAGTTAAATGTCGAGATATGAAGCCCAGTCCATGTTTCACTTGGAAATAAACCAGTGGTATTCAATTAAACTTTCCCATGAAAGAGTTGAGGGTGGTTGTTTTCTATTTTCTGGTATGGGGACATGTGCACAACACAGTATTTACCTGAAAATCAAATGCTTTCTGGTTGTTTCCCTGGTTTGATGATTTTAACATAGAATATATCTCTACGTATCAGAGCAGGTACCCCTTTAACAGAGCAGCAGATCTGTGTATTTTTAAGTTGCTGTATCAAAAATGAAGGGATACGGGTGGCACTGTGGGTTAAACCACAGAGCCTAGGACTTGCCAATCAGAAGGTCGGCGGTTCGAATCCCCACGACGGGGTGAGCTCCCATTGCTCGGTCCCTGCTCCTGCCAACCTAGCAGTTCGAAAGCACGTCAAAGTGCAAGTAGATAAATAGGTACCACTCTGGCGGGAAGGTAAACGGCATTTCTGTGCGCTGCTCTGGTTTGCCAGAAGTGGCTTAGCCATGCTGGCCACATGACCCGGAAGCTGTACGCCGGCTCCCTCGGCCAATAAAGCGAGATGAGCGCCGCAACCCCAGAGTCAGCCATGACTGGACCTAATGGTCAGGGGTCCTTTACTTATCAAAAATGAAAGGGCTAAAACAAAACCATATAGGTAGTAGGTGACTTATTTTAAAACAAGGCTCTTCTTTGAAGTTGCCTGTGGAGTGACTTTTAAATAGATCCTCTTTACAACAATGGCCACTCATTGTATAGAAATGGGAGCTTATTGTCTAACTGGAGCTTTATATCAAGTGTATAAATACTGAAATAAATTGAACGTTATTTCAGTAACCAAAAATGAATAGAGGGGGAAAGGTGGTCCCTGATGTTTTATTTATAAAGAATAGATCACAGAATCTTAGCGTTCGAAGGGACCCTGAGGGTCATCTAGTCCAACCCCCTGCAATGCAGGAATCTAAACTAGTGTCCATGACAGGTGGCCAACCAACCTTTGCTTGAAAACCTCCAAGGAAGGAGAGTCTATCACCTCTCATTGGAGTCTGTTCCACTGCTGAACAGCTCTTACTGTCAGAAAGTTCCCCCCCCCCCGAATGTTTAGTTGGAATCTCCTTTCTTGGAACTTGAAGCCATTGGTTTGAGTCCTACCCTCCAGGGCACGAGAAAACAAGCATGTAACTGCCCTTAAGATATTTGAAGATGGCTATCATAGCTCCTCTCTGTCTCCTCTTCTCCAGGCTAAACATACTCAACTCCCTCAACCATTCCTCATAAGGCTCAGTTTCCAGACGCTTGATCATCTTGGTTGCCCTCCTCTGCACACGTTCCAGCTTGTCAACACCCTTCTTAAATTGTCAGTTTTCTCCTCCTCAGTGTTGCTCTGTCACCCAATAGCATTTCTCCATGTTCCCTATACAGAGGACCTACCGTTTGCTTGTTCTTCCTCTTCCTTCAGACATAGCCAAAGAAACCCTTTTAATTATTTTTAACCTCTCTATCGATTAGGGACGCGGGTGGCGCTGTGGGTAAAACCTCACGGCCTAGGACTTGCCGATCGCATGGTCGGCGGTTCGAATCCCCGCGGCGGGGTGACCTCCCGTCGTTCGGTCCCAGCTCCTGCCCACCTAGCAGTTCGAAAGCACCCTTAAGTGCAAGTAGATAAATAGGTACCGCTTTATAGCGGGAAGGTAAACGGCGTTCCGTGTGCTGCTCTGGTGCCGGTTCGCCGGAGCAGTTTTGTCACGCTGGCCACATGACCCGGAAGTGTCTGCGGACAGCGCTGGCTCCCGGCCTCTAGAGTGAGATGAGCGCACAACCCTAGAGTCTGTCAAGACTGGCCCGTACGGGCAGGGGTACCTTTACCTTTACCTTACTCTATCGATTAAGGGTGCATTCCTGTACAGTGGTACCTTTGGTTAGGTACTTAATTCATTCCGGAGGTCCGTTCTTAACCTGAAACTGGTCTTAACCTGAAGCACCACTTTAGCTAATGGGGCCTCCCGCTGCTGTTGCACCACCGCCACACAATTTGTGTTCTCATCCTGAAGCAAAGTTCTTAATCCGAGATACTATTTCTGTGTGTAACCTGAAGCGTCTGTAACCTGAAGTGTATGTAACCCAAGGTACCGCTGTATTGGAGTTTTTGGGCTATGTTTCTGCAACCCCAGATACATTCTACAGGCATCACAGCTACACCAGTCAAACTCCTCTGATGCCATGGCTGCAATGCAGCAATTTGGGTGATATACTTCACCATGCCTCTAGGACATGGTTATGTGCCTATCATTGGGCAATACCACCAGTTCTGGCACAGGACATTTCCCTCCCATTGACTTCAATGAAAGGCAAGACAACAAAAGCCACTCCTGTGTCAAAAGCCTCCCATACAACTTTACCATGGAAGTGCATAGGATATGGTGTATCTTGACACCCAATTGCTGGCCATCACCTTTTCAACTTCATGATTGCAACCTGGAAAGGGAAGAGGAATTCCCTGGTGCAGATTTGAACTGGAAGTCCCCTGAGCATGCCTGTACATGCTTTGCAAACTGCACCACAGGGTTCCTGTTTCTGGCTACTGTCAAGCTGTCCACCTTCATTTCATGCAAGATCAAAAAGCCCCCATGTTGGGACTTGCACCAGCAACCACTGGAGTATGTTTGTAGCTCCTTTGCATGCTTCTTGTGTATTGGGGTTGGGTGACCTGCATTGGTGACTGGGGTCCATTGGTGAGTGGTAAGGCAAGTTGAAGGAAGGTCCAAGAATAGATGGAGAGCCAGAACCAACAACAGGACCCCATCCTTCTCCCTGCTGTGTTCTACCAGAGCAACATTGAGACTGAGGAGGAGAAAGGTGACAGGCACTGCCACCCTATGGATTGGATGAAAGATATAAGATAGGCAGGTGGAGGCTGGCTGAGGGCAGACTCAGGTTGGTGTGGGGCAGTGCCATATTCACTCTAATGGACCAGCCTCCACTGGCATGATAGACGTCTCCTCTGGGTACTCTTCATGGGTTGGCTTCCTTGGTGTGTGGGTGTCATCAGCAAAATAGTCTTTGGGCATATCTGTCACTTTATGTATCTTTGCCCGATGCTCCACATAATTTGACTTTGCTTGGCCCATCAATCGTTTAAAAGCCCAACCGCATATAGAATCTGAAACTGGTGGGGAATAACACGCCACATTGTGTCTAGATCTCTAAATACAACTGGATGAGGGAGCATCTCTCTAAAATGCATGTGACTTCGTTCACATGGCACCAGAGAGGCAGTCATCTTGGTGTGTAGTTAACACACCCTATCCTTTGGATTGCATGTAATGCAATTCCATTTATAAATGTAGACTAGCATATGTTCACTTTCAAGTATGCATGCACATTTAACACTCTTCATATACATACCTTGACTTTTGTTTTAAATTGATTTTGACTTTGCATTTTTAAACTGCAGGGACCTTGTATTGAAGGGTAGGTAAGAAACTGAATAACTACTAATAATGACAATAAGAACACCACATGCATTGGTCTTCTTCATGTGGCCCCCACTCTAGTTATTATGACTTAAGGCTACAACCCGGTTCATTCTTTTAAAGGTAAAGGGACTCCTGACCATTAGGTCCAGTTGTGACCGACTCTGGGGTTGCAGCGCTCATCTCGCTTTATTGGCCTAGGGAGCCGGCGTACAGCTTCTGGGTCATGTGGCCAGCATGACTAAGCCGCTTCTGGCGAACCAGAGCAGCGCATGGAAACACCATTTACCTTCCCGCAGGAGTGGTACCTATTTATCTACTTGCACTTTGACGTGCTTTCGAACTGCTAGGTTGGCAGGAGTTCATTCTTTTAGATGGGAGTAAATTAAACATAGTAGGACTTGCTTCTGCCTGTGCACAGGATTGCACAGCTCACCTTGATTAAGCACTAGCTGGATGCAGCCCATATCTATATATTCCCTATATTTATCTTTCTCCTGGATAAAATGTGTCTGTCGTACCTATACCTCCATTTTAAGATGATAAGATTCAATCTCTATTTTATTTAATGGTCTCTTCATGCATCGCAGTGGCATTCAGTTCTGAAAGTGCATTGGTGGAGGTCGGCTGTGAATCTGCCCTTTTTATTTGGTCAAGAGCACCTTCTAAATTATATCCTCTTATGATCCAAGCCTATGTAGCTAAGGTGCATGTGAGGCATTCTTGGTGCAGTACCTGAAAACTGCAGTGTCCTCTTTCCCTTAAATATTGAGTTGCCCTTCTCCAAGCATGCAGACTTCCATTTAAAAAATAAATAAATGAGTGAGGTTAAGCCAGGAAGGGGTAGACTTCACTTACTGCCCCCCATCTGACAAGCTAAGTTGATCCTTACTATTAAAACTCTTGTGCCTGGTTTGGCTGTGGTGTGTATCTGCTGCAAGGAATGAAAGAGAAACCAGTCTTTGCTGGTATTTAACATGGGTTTGACTCCTTTAAGCAATGAAAAGCCTTGGCTTGACCTACCAGTTTAAAACTCGCAGCCCTAAAAGCAAGGCATAGGGCAAATGTGTGTGCCTGAAGGCTTAGCTCTGACCCTCCATCGGAGCAGAGCTCTGGAGTCCTTGCCTACCACGAGGTCAGTATTTGGCCGGCGTCGTGCTGTAAAACTGACTCCGAACCTCTACCCGGAGTCTGTCATTTGTCAGCTCTGAGCTGTCGGTGTGATTGATACCCAGGCCTCAGTATCCCCCAACCTTCTCCATCAGCCAAAGACATTCCAGCAGGTCTTGTCCAGTCTGCCTGTCGCCACCAGTCAGCAAGCAGCGCTGCTTGATTGAAATCAGGGAAGTCTCCCGATCTCCTCCGCCTCCCCTTTTATCATCTTAGAATAACATCATCCCGATCATTTATTTTTACAACCAAGCTGGGTCGCACTTCATCTCGCCCATTCAAACAGCACAAAGCAAGCGTTTTTCTGGGGGCAAATGGAAGCCATACACTCCTCCGAGTCTCCGCCAATGTCAGTGGCTATTAGTTATGGCTGCTTCATTGACAATACATTTATCACTAATTAAAGAATACAAGAAATTAACTGAAAAGGTGTGTGTGTGTGTGTGTGTGGACTGAGTGGAGGGGATGTAGATCATTTTTCTACTTGTCTAGTTCAGGAGACACATGGCTGCCTCTTAAAAACATAAGAAAGAGACAAGTATTGGAAATTTGATTGTTTTAATGCTCTGATCCTAAACCCCTTGGGCAAAATCTAGACACACCTCAGCTTCGTGAACATCAGTGAAATCCTAACAATCTATTTTGTTTGTATTTCTATCCCGTCTCTCATTGGAAGGCATAAAAAAATACAGTTAGAACTACAACAGTACACACAGCCACACCCATAACCCCAAAACAATCCATACAGCACATTGCAGATTGCAGGGACAAAATGCAATCTGGAAGAAGATACCAATGATACAGTAGGGTGGCGCTGTGGTCTAAACCACTGAGTCTCTTGGGCTTGCTGATTGGAAGCTCAGCGGTTCGAATCCGCATGAAGGGGGGAGCTTCCGTTGCTCTGTCCCAGCTTCTGCCAACCTAGCAGTTCGAAAGCATACCAGTGCAAGTAGATAAATAGGTACCTCTGCAGTGGGGAGGTAAACTGTGTTTCCATGTGCTCTAGCTAAGCGGTTTAGTCATGCTGGCCACATGACCTGGAAAGCTGTCTGTGGACAAACACCGGCTCCCTCGATCTGAAAAGCGAGATGAGCACCGCAACCCCTTTGACTGGACTTAACCGTCCAGGGGCCCTTTACCTTTTTTACCTTTTCCAATAATACAAAGTGGAAACTATTGGTTTTAAGTGTTCACTCCTCATATCATAGACTTGTAGAGTTGTCAGAGACACAAAGGGTCATCCAATCCAGGAATGCAATGCAGGAATCACAGCTAAAGTTCTATATATACTGATAGCAATACTGTAATTGAGTACTGATGGTACCTCATGCCTCTTTCTCCTTCCAACTCACCTCTCTTTTCAAGATCTCTCAACCTCTTGGCTCTCACCTAAGACACAACCCATCCAGACTGGTTCTCTCTCTCTCAGGGCCCAAGCACAGTCCCTTATCTTAAATATATACACACAGTGGTCATTTTCTTGTCTCTCGGTCATACTGATTGGGCTTCCTGCCCTTAGTCCAATGTTATACCCGACTTACAAATGTTTGTGCACACAATAACCCTGAGGCTGTGTTTGAGGAGAGCAGGAAGAAATGCCCTCTATGAGGTTCACCCTTCCTTGAAATTCTTTGCCCTTCTTTCACTCCCATGGAATGCAATGGATTTCTCTGGGGGAAGGTTGGGGGGCAGGTTTATCCTTTAACATTATTGACACAACAAAAGGGTGTTAGTGGCGAATTCCTTCCTGTTCATCAGTTGCAGTGCTTATAAGAATAATAATAATTAATAATAATTTATTATTATAGCCCGCCCATCTGGCTGGGTTTGCACAATAAAACACCAAACATTAAAAACCTCCCTAAACAGGGCTGCCTTCAGATGTCTTCTAAATGCCAGGTAGTTGTTTATTTCCTTGATATCTGATGGGAGGGTGTTCCACAGGGTGGGTGCCACTACAGAGAAGGCCCTCTGCCTCGTTCCCCAAGCCACCATTTTACTGCTGCCCCAAGAGGCTATGGCGTACCAAAAGGGGGACAAAAATAAACCCAGAATATTTGTGGTATGGATCCTGTGGGATTTCAGCAGGAAGTTAAGGGGATATGCACCAATTGGATGTGAAGCAATGAGGCAACCTCACCCAAAATTGAAGGAATAAGCAGTATTGACAGTGGGATCTCTTGTGACTGTCTTGCCCCATCATGAGCACAAATTTTCATAAATGCAATGGAAATGATGTCTGGTGGGAGCCTCTGTAAGGAGCTTCAAAACCTAGCTTGTAGGCTTTCTGATGCCATCGTTCCCATTCCATGACTTATTGTACTTCACGGTAGGAGATTTACCATTTCTGAGATGTGCTACGGTGTCTCTTGTCTCGATGCTGTGAAGGGACCGGGTCCCTACTTGAATGCCTAATGAAATGTGTCTCACCTTTTGTTTCACTTTCAGAGTTCTTGGAGGAATTCCCCGGAGATGGCAGAGAATGTGTTAACTGTGGAGCGATGTCCACTCCTCTTTGGAGGAAAGATGGGACAGGGCACTACCTGTGCAACGCCTGTGGTCTATATCACAAAATGAATGGCATTAACCGGCCTCTCATCAAGCCCCAGAAAAGGCTGGTAAGTCTGGCTAACCCTCAGTTGGCTTCTGTTTTACTAAAGGATTCTCCACATCCACCTTGTCTGGTCTTCAATATTGGATGGCCTCTTGTGTTTACTGCTTCTGGGGTCTTAGGTGTCAGGGGCAGGGTATTTTTCAAGCCAGGAGCCACACTCAGTCATGAGCAACCTTTCAGGGGCCACATACCTACATGCCACTCTCCATCCAGGTGAGCCAGAGGTCTTGTCACAGATTAAGGGTCTGGAAGAGGTGTGAGGTCTGGACAGATTTCTACGGTTTCAGATTGAAATGCCTTGGGGCCACATTTAGGTCTGAAATCCACATTCTCTCTGCTTGTGGATGGTACCAGGGGTATGGAATTCTCTTCCCAGTGAAATCAAGTAGGCATCGTCTGCAATGAGCTTCACAAGCCAACTTAATTCTTGATTATTTCAGCAAGCCGCCTTATTAAAACGATTTACAGTTTTCATCAGCTTCTTGTCAGATGACCCATTCCTGTATTTCCACTGGATTTTATTCCTTACATTGTTTAGTTGAGGTTCTGCACATTGCATGGGAGGAAAGAGGGAAGGAGAGATTTCCAATATAGAAATGAATAAATCATAAAAATTGTAGACTTGGGAGAGATCACGGGATCTAGTCCAATGCAGGAATCTTTTGCCCAATGGGGGGCTCAAACCCACGACCCTGAGATTAAAAGTCTCATGTTCTACCAACTGAGCTATAATACGATGGTCTGGCATGCATAGTGTTGATATTTTGAGTGGGCAGACTGATTTCCACACAGCACTTGCTTCCCTCTTTTGCTTCTAACCTGATAGGCAGGTTAGGTAAAGGGACCCCTGACCATTAGGTCCAGTCATGGCCGACTCTGGGGTTGCGGCGCTCATCTCGCTCTATAGGCCGAGGGAGCCGGCGTACAGCTTCCAGGTCATGTGGCCAGCATGACTAAGCCACTTCTGTCGAACCAGAGCAATGAACCGAAACACCGTTTACCTTCCCGCCAGAGTGGTACCAATTTATCTACTTGCACTTTGACATGCTTTTGAACTGCTAGGTTGGCAGGAGCAGCGACCGAGCAACGGGAGCTCACCCCGTCGTGGGGATTCGAACCGCCGACCTTCTGATCGGCAAGTCCTAGGCTCTGTGGTTTAACCCATAGCGCCACCTGCGTCCCTTCAATAGGCAGATTAGAACCTCCATTTTCAGAGTCAGTAAAATCTACACGCCAGTTGCTATGCCTTCCTGTTCTGGTTAATGGGCTTCCTGGAAGCATCTGGCATTATACTAGTTAAAACAGGGTGCTGGACTCCTCTCTCTCTCTCTCTCTCTCTCTCTCTCTCTCTCTGTGTGTGTGTGTGTGTGTGTGTGTGTCCTACCCCCCCCCACCCCCCCACCCCATGGGTCTGATCCAGCAGGTGGCTGCTTATATTCTGAACTCTTTGCAAACTGAGTGGATGCCTGCACAAGGAAAGCTGCCTGCCAGAACCCCCCTGGATCAGGCCCAAGGCCTATTTAGTCCAGCATTCTGTTCTCATAGCTGCCAACGAGGTGCTTATGGGAAGCCCACAAGCAAGCCCCCCGGGTGCAAGACCCCTCTCCCCACTTGCGATTTCCAACAACTGGTATTCAGAGGCTTACTGCTGCCAGTACTGAAGGCACAAAGCCATCCTGGCGAGTAGGCTTTTCCACCAGAAATCTGTCTAGAATCATAGAATCATAGAGTTGGAAGAGACCACAAGGGCCATCGAGTCCAACCCCCTGCCAAGCAGGAAACACCATCAGAGCACTCCTGACATATGGTTGTCAAGCCTCTGCTTAAAGACCTCCAAAGAAGGAGACTCCACCACACTCCTTGGCAGCAAATTCCACTGTCAAACAGCTCTTACTGTCAGGAAGTTCTTCCTAATGTTTAGGTGGAATCTTCTTTCTTGTAGTTTGGAACCATTGCTCCGTGTCCGCTTCTCTGGAGCAGCAGAAAACAACCTTTCTCCCTCCTCTATGTGACATCCTAATGTCTAATAAGCTTAGTCTAATAAGCTAATCTGTCTAATAATTTTAATAAGATTGAGTTTACATCCAGAGACTCTGGAAGCTGGGTGTAGTTCCTGTATCTTGGAGATGGGTGTGTTGTCAGTTTTAGATAGCGTTGCATTCTCTATGAAGCAGCAAATACAGTCTGTGGGTTCTCTTGGACCCAGCTTTTTGCTTAAGGCTCAGGTTACTTTGGTGGCTAGGTATGTTTCTGACCAGCTTTGGTTTGCGAGTCAGCTGCAATCTTTCCTGGATCAGCTTAGCTGGTCTATGATGATTCAAGTACTGGTAATCTTGAAGATAAGGCTGCTCTCTTGGCTGGTTTGGAAGCCATGACTGGTGCAGAATTCTGCAGCCTGTTTGCTATTGGCTGTTGGCTACTGTCAACATGGGATGCAGGTGGTGCTGTGGGTTAAACCACAGAGCCTAGGATTTGCCGATCAGAAGGTCGGCGGTTTGAATCCCCGCAACGGGGTGAGCTCCCGTTGCTCGGTCCCTGCCAACCTAGCAGTTCGAAAGCACGCCAAAGTGCAGGTAGATAAATAGGTACCACTCCAGCGGGAAGGTAAACGGCGTTTCCGTGTGCTGCTCTGGTTCGCCAGATGCGGCTTAGTCATGCTGGCCACATGACCTGGAAGCTGTACGCCGGCTCCCTCGGCCTATAGAGCAAGATGAGCGCCGCAACCCCAGAGTCGGCCACGACTGGACCTAATGGTCAGGGGTCGCTTTACCTTTACTTTTTACTGCCAACATATAACACCTATTATTATTTATTGTTTATTAAATTAGTATACAAACCACCATCCATAGATCTTGGGGTAGTACACTGCATAAAAATACAAGATAAAAACGCAAAAGACATAATAAAAACAAGAACAAAACAAACCCATAACACCCTCTTCCACAAACACATTTAAAAGGAAAGAGAATGCAAACCAACCAAAGGCCTGATTGAAGAGGTATGTTTTTGCCTGGAACCTAAAGATGCATAATGGAGGTGCCAGGAAAACATCCCTGGGGAGAGCATTCCACAAACAGGGAGCCACTGCAGAAAAGGCCCCGGCTTGTGTTGCCACCCTCTGGACCTCTGGAGGAGGCACACAAAGAAGGACCTCGCATGATGATTGCGGGGTCTGGGTCGGACATTGAGTTATTGTGGTTCTGAGCTGTTTGAGTTGAGGTTGCTCCACTGACTGCCAGTATGTTCTTGAATGTACTTGGAGAAGAGCTGTGGCTCAGTGGCAGAGCATCTAGCTTCCCTGCAAAAGGGCCCAGGTTCAATTCCTGGCATCTCCAGGTGGGGCTGGGAGAGGAGCCTTGGTCTGGAACCCTGGAGAGTTGCTGCTGCCAGCCAGTGTAGACAGTACTGAGCTAGACAGAACAATGGATCTCACTCCACCAACCTATTTTCAAGGTCTTGCTATTGGCATACAAAGTCTTAAGCAACCTGGGGCCAGTGTGCATATGAGATCACCTTATTCCCCATTCCTCTGCCTGATCTTTGCATTCTGCCACTGAGGCATATCTGAGGATGCCTACAGGGTCAGACTCTCTTCAGCAAGAAAGTGTGCATTCAGTGTAGGAACTTTTGTGGAACCTTTTGCAAAATGTTCTTCATATATGTGACTTTTTCCACTTGCAATTTTATTTTGAATACATCCAAATGCAGGTTTTAAAACCACGTGACTGCTACTCCCTGCTTTGCTTTGCTTTTGGCCTGCTTTTCAGGTTTGGGGTTCCAATTTTAGGTTTCCTAAAGAAAGCCCAAGCTTTCAAAAAGCACAGCCATTCCCCAGATTCAGTCTGCAAAACTCTGGCGCCTCATGGTTGGAGTCAAGACTGCCTATGTTTACATTTAGCAACTTCACACTTCATCTAATTTTATACCCTGTGGCTGGACTCCAGCTAACTCGGAGTAGACCCACTGAAAGTAATGACCCTAAGTTAGTCACGTTCAGTAATTTCAGTGGGTCTACTCTGAGCAGGAATAGCATTGGATACAACCCAATGCATCTTTCCCTTCCACTGTTACTCACCAAGCTTTAAAGTATAACATTCTTCCCTCCCCCTTCAGTTGTTTAGAGAATATATCTTACATCCCTGGCAGCAGAAATGTTGACTTGTCCTTGGGATTCCAAAGGTATTTCCCATGACCTTCATCTGTCTTTGCTGGATTAAAACTATTGAAGCCGTAAGCGTAGTATTGGAAAGGGAGAGGAAAATACACGGTGGCAGCTGGTCAGTATGCACCTGGAATCTGCCTTAATCAAAGTTAAAAAGGAGGAGATTGTGGGCAAATTGTCCAATTCTAATCGCAGTGGTGAATGAAGATAAGCCCTTTCCTAGTATTGCTGTTTCTGTTTCTTCTTCTTCTTCTTCTTCTTCTTCTTCTTCTTCTTCTTCTTCTATCACTCGTAGCTGAGTAAGATTGTCTTCCATAAACACGGTTTTAACAGTGAGTCCATAAGTGACTGCAGAGGCCAATTCTGGATCCTTCCACAGTGGGGGCATAGGTTTCCGGGCAGGAGTTGATCATGGTGAGGGTTTGCCAAGTATACCTTCCTCTTAGCACGTTTCTCCCTTGCGTCCTGAGTTTGAGTGTCTTCAAAGCCCATGACACCTTTGGTAAAGGCTGTTCTCCAATTGGAGCTCTCACAGGCCAGTGTTTCCCAGTTGTTGGTGTTTACACTACATTTTTTTTTATTTGCCTAGAGAGAGTCTTTGAACCTCTTTTGTTGACCACCGGCATTACGCTTTCCATTTTTAAGTTCGGACTAGAGTAGTTGGACATGAAGATAAGATCTAACCTAATATTGCTAGTTAACCTCCCCTTAGCCCCCTCTCCTAACCAAGCATGCATCTGGAATCAGAGTTTGACTAAGAATTAAAGTTCTGGGGAAGGTTAGCCAGAGGGGAGAGTTGTCCATCTCTTTCCCTCAGAATCATAGGAAGGGACCACGAGGATCATCTAGTCCAACCCCTGCAATGCAGGTATCTTTTGCCCAACATGGGGCATGGACCCATGGCTGTTCCTTGGGTGCTCACACAGTATGTTCAACAGATGTACAATTTGTGCACACAAATCGTTGAGCTGCACACTGGCACGTTTATTCACAGGTAACATTCAACAAGTGTACACCAGAGTACAAAAGAGTTGAGCTGCCTTTCACACAAACGCTTGTGTGTGTGTAGAGTCAACCATATAAAGAATGGGAGAAAATAATTGTTCAGCTGAGTATCGTGTGTCGTTCGAGCCACAATGACTCTGGGTGCGACTCTCCATCTTGGTTCAGTCCTCTGGCTTTGTAGCTGAGGCCGCGTACGAGCCTTTCCTGCGTGCTTTGAATGAAACACATTACAAAGTCCACGATACCAAAAGCTTATCAGCTGCATTTGGCTGCCGAGCGCAGTCTGGGGTGGACTTTCTGTTTTAAGGGCTCGGTCTGGTTTTGTATAAACAAACACATCGGGGCGCAATGTTGAAGTCAACAACTTCCTAGCCAAGGTCAAAGCTCCGCAAAGGCAGAGTGGAATAGGAAGAGGAGGGAGGAATTCACTTTCTCTTTTTAAAAAAGCACAGTAAGAATAATGCTGGAGCTGTTGCAACAAATGTGCCTCCCTCCCTCCTTCCCTGACAACCAAAATAGACCTTAGTCTTTTACCACTATTGCCAAATGCTGGAGAGAATTTGTAATCTGACTGTTTCTCTTCTGGAAGAGTAGTCCTTTTCCTACAGGGCTCATCCGCTATGGTCACAGTCACACCATATGTTTCGATCACTCTTATATGTCTTTAAACAGTCATGGCTTCCTCCCAAAGAATCCTAGGAACTGTGGTTTGAAGGGGGCTGATAGCTGATAGGAGACCCTTAAGAAATGGCATTTCTTAAGGATTTTGTTTTTTGGGGGGAAGCCATGCCACTGTTTGATCAAACAGTATCACAGCAATCCTTATAGTCCTAGTTGATTTTACTTTAATTGTGATTCTGTTTGTTTAATTGTGATCTGTCGACACTTTTTTCCATTATCGTGATCACAGTGTTTAACCAATAATTTTGTTGAGGTCTGTAATGCTGGCCATTTTTGCTACAGCCGCTGTAGAATGTGACCTGGCAGGGAAGGAGGGATGACCCCATATTACATATTACTATATAAAGCAGTGGGAGAAAACAAACACAAAACATTCAGGCCTGGACCTGGAAATCCCAAACCTGTGCCTAGAAATGGGGAACAAACATGTGGGTGAGCATTCAGGAACTTCACAACCAGAATGCTGAAATGTGTTATTCCACTATGTCTTCCTGAAATGCCGGTCACCACTGTGGTCTTTGCAATACTTCTCGTTCTGATTCCTGCTCCCCTTCACTTAATTCATCATTTGTGGGGACCAAGTTTTTAATAGCGAAACAAACGGATGTACAGGGTTTTTTTGCATTGTGGGTAATTTCCAAGGCAATGGGTGATGCTCATGAAGAACTGATACTTTAAGGCTGTGAAATATTATTGAAGCACCTAAAGTGAGAGTATGTTAGTTCGCAAGATGTATCTGCTGCAGGACTACACAATATCAAGCTGCCAGTTTGGGGTGGGGGGTTAGAGAGCCTTCCCTCATCACATAGAACTGTAGAGTTGGAAGGGACCCTGAAGGTCCTCTAGTCCAACCCCCTGCAATGCAGGAATCTCAGCTAAAGCATCCATGGCAGACGGCCATCCAACCTCTGCTTTAAAACCTCCAAGGAAGGAGAGTCCATAACCTCCCGAGGGAGACCGTTCCACTGTCAAACAGCTCTTACCATCAGAAAGTTTTTCCTGATGTTTAGCTGGGATCTCATTTCTTGTAACTTGAATCCATTGGTTGGGGTTCTACCCTCCAGAGCAGGAGAAAACAAGCTTGCTCCATGTGACAGCCCTTTGGATATTCAAAGATGGCTATCATATCTCCTCTCTGTCTCCTCTTCTCCAGGCTAAACATACTCAACTCCCTCAACCATTCCTCATAAGGCTCAGTTTCCAGACCCTTGATTGTCTTGGTTGCCATCAAAGCTTCCTAAATATTTTTAAAACACTTCTATACACACACACACACACACACACACACACACACAGAGAGAGAGAGAGAGAGAGAGAGAGAGAGAGAGAGAGAGGGGGGGGGTAACTTTTCATGTGAAAGGAGGAGTACTTGTTTCACCAGGCACAAATCCAATGGTATGATTCTCACGCTGGCATCTCTGAAGCAAATCATCACGAACTTCACATGGAACTGCTGACTGCATGTAGCAGTCAAAATATGTTTCTCTGTTTGGATCAGAGACTTAGCAGTGGAACGAGTTGGGCTCCATAATTCTAACTCGTGAAACTTTCTCATTTGAAGCCCTTAAAAGTGAAGGGGTTGCAACAGAGCCAGAGAATCTCTTAATTTTCTTCATGAACATGGGCACATGTATGAACACACCTTGAAGAAGACACCAGGGGCTGGTGAGAATTGCCTTGGGTGATAGTGGTAGGAGATTCAGCTCATCCAGGTACCCTTAGCATTGTCAGTTCTTGCACTGTAATTTTTTACTACAGTGGTATCTCGGGTTAAGTACTTAATTCATTCCGGAGGTCCGTACTTAACCTGAAACTGTTCTTAACCTGAACACCACTTTAGCTAATGGGGCCTCCTGCTGCCACCGCACCGCCGGAGCATGATTTCTGTTCTTATCCTGAAGCAAAGTTCTTAACCTGAAGCACTATTTCTGGGTTAGCGGAGTCTGTAACCTGAAGCGTATGTAACCCGAGATACCACTGTATTCTGCTTGTTTACACAACCATCGTGCAAGGAAGGCCACTGGGTTATTTCTCTCTCTCTCCCTCACTCCCTCACTCACTGTGTGTGTATATATACTTTTTGCATCATAAGACGCACCAGACCATAAGACGCACCTAGTTTTTGGAAGAGGAAAACAAGAAAAAAAATATTCTGAATCCCAGAAGCCAGGACAGCCAGCGGGATCACAGCGCAGCGATCCCACTGGCTATCCTGGCTTATGGGATAGCTATGCGCAGCCTCTCCCGGGCAAGGGGAGCTTTCATCCCACTGCCCAGGAGTGGCTGCGCATGGCTAAGGCTCCCCCAAGAGCCGCACTCCCTTTAAAGAGCGCGCAGAGTGTGTGTGCAGCTCTTTAAAGGGAGCGCTGAGCAGAGCCTCCCGCCTGCATTCGCTCCATAATGCACACACATTTCCCCTTACTTTTCAGAAGGGGAAAAGTGCATCTTATAGAGCGAAAAATACAATATATACAGGGTGAGTCCTTTAAAAGAGGCCCTGTGGATATAGAGTACACATGTTCCACGGGGCCCCTTTTAAAAGACTCACCCTGTATATTTCAACAGTTAACAAATTTAATAAAAAAAAACATAGTTTTCCATTAATATTCAGTTACCTTCTCCACCCAGTACATAGTTATATGCTATGGAATTCATTCCCCCAAGATGGTAGCGGTGACCGCCATCCTGGATGGCTTTAAAAGGCAATTAGACATGTTTATATTTGATGTCACATCAACCCCTCATCTTCTAGGAAATGGGCTTTATCTCAGATTTGATCATTTCCTGCCTGATGCAAATGCAGCAGTGCTTCAGCACCACCCCACTTATATATATTTCTTCGTTTTCAGTCCTCCTCTAGACGCGCCGGTCTCTGCTGCACTAACTGCCATACGACCAACACTACGCTCTGGAGACGGAACGCAGAAGGGGAGCCAGTCTGCAACGCATGCGGATTATACATGAAATTGCATGGGGTAAGGAGCATGTATTCATTAGCCTGGTATTCTGAGCATGTGTCTCTTCAAACACAAAGCCCCAGAGAAATAGTAAATGCAGAAACAAGTACAATATATAGAAATAAATACAGGCACACATACCTCAGTTTACACCGGAGTTACATTCCAGGTCACCGCATGCATTGGCAGAGCGCATTAAGCCGCCCGCCCCAGCCCTCCTCCTTCCGGTGCTGAACATGGTACATGCGTGCATCAAATGCACACAAATTGAGAGTGGCCTGTATGTAGTTAAAAACAATGACTCTAAAAGTCAATTCACAAAAGAATCAGACACAAAAACCCTTCTACCCAACAACAGGATGGACAAATACTGCCATAAAGGCAGCACAATATAGTGGTCTCCACCAGTTCCCAAATACAGTGGTACCTCAGGTTAAGAACTTAATTCGTTCTGGAGGTCTGTTCTTAACCTGAGACTGTTCTTAACCTGAAGCACCACTTTAGTTAATGGGGCCTCCTGCTGCCACCGTGCCGCTGGAGCACGATTTCTGTTCTCATCCTGAAGCAAAGTTCTTAACCCGAGGTAATATTTCTGGGTTAGCGGAGTTTGTAACCTGAAGCATATGTAACCTGAAGCGTATGTAATCCGAGGTACCACTGTACTTGAGAAAGAAACGTGTATTTGCCTTCTTGGGGAGAGTGTTTTGCAACTGAGGGGCTACCACGGAAAAGGCCTGTTCTCTCATTGCTCTCCTCCAAACTTTTCTTGAAAAGGGCACTGAGAGAAAAGGCTTCAGACAACTATTTTGGGGTCTGGGTCAGTACTTATGAGATAAGGCAGTCTATAAGGAATCAGGGTCCTAAGCTTTATGCACCAAGATCAGCATTTTGATTTGAGTTCAGAAGTGGAATCTGCCGCCGGGCCAGAACCTGTGCCAGTGTGCTTTGCGTCTTTCCAAAATGTGGACCTAGGTTTCACCTGTCCCAGAGACAGAAGACTGTCCTTGTTCAAGAAGTAAAAATACTGTAGTCATCAGCCACAGCTATTTCTCCTACCCCAGTAGTGTAGGAAAGAAACTGGAGAAAATATGGGTGTGTGTGTGTCTGTCGTAAGGTTCTCCAAATACTCTGCCTCATGCATCTACTAGCCCAAGGACTGCCAATGAGAAAAATGAACCCCTTTGAAGAACAAGGACACCGTCTGCATTGCACAGATACAGTGACTATAAAGCGAATACTGGAGTGCTCTGCAGAAAAGCAAGTCAAAGCCGGTACTGATGATTCTTCCTCTTTTTGATGTCAAGGTACCCAGACCTCTGGCAATGAAAAAAGAAAGCATCCAGACGAGGAAGAGGAAACCTAAAAATATCACCAAAGGAAAATCCTCAACAGGTATCAATAATAATAGTAAATTATAAAATAAATGACGTCTCGGTGCATGTGTGGCTGTCCTGCTCCAAAAAGCTTACAATCCAACCTTCTACACTGCAGAATTAAGGAAAGGAAGGCAGTATCTGCATGATTTGATCCTTCGATGTCGACTCTTTCTACCATTGTGAAGCAGAATTCATGAAGTGTTCACACAGTTCATACACACTATGGAGTCAGCTACATTAGTAAAAAAAAAGTGTTTTGAATGCATTATAAAGATGCAACACCAGATGGTGCTGGAGAGCAAAAAAAATATTTGCGATTTTTCATAGCGTTGTTTTTTCCTATAACGATTTAATTTATGACTTATTTATAGCATCCCCCCGTGTGTAGATCCACCCCATGTGTTCACACAGAGAGTTCATCTTTCTCTCTGTGTGTGATCCACAGTTCAGCCAAGGTTTCTCTCTCTGTGTTTAACCTTCACCCTCACACACATCCAACCCTAGCCAAGCCCACAGTCCGAAGAGATGCAACCCAGAAAGAATTATTTCTTATGATTCTGCTGGCCGACTAGTTAGACCCTCTGTGAAGGATAAGGGTTAAAGCAAGGGCAAGGGTGAGCTTGAAGGACAATTATAAAAATTAAGATTAAATTATAAGTGATAAAATTAAAGTGCTTAGTCCTTGTTTGGCTATTTGGGGTCGTCGTCCCCATTAAGATCTTCTAAGATTTACTAAAGTATTTTCTGTTTGTGCAAACCTTGGGGACTGCTCCTCTTGTGTGTGGACGGTACTGTTTTGGCTGCAAAAGGATTGGCACTCAGTGGGTTGAGTTCGCTGTTGGTAATGGGATAAAACAACAGGTAGGGAGCCTATTCCAATCTGAGGGCTGTATTCCATTGCAGGAACTTTCTGGGGGCCACATGCAGTGATGGTAGGGGCCAGAGGCGAAAGCAGGGAAAGCAATGGATGTGATTGTTGCCTTTGTACAGTAGGCTAGATTCTAGCAATACAGAAGCTATAGATTCCCCTCCCTGCCTCTTCATCCTTCATCCCCAAAGCAAGAGCCATTATCACAGTTCCAGAAAATGTGACATCTAGGCAAAAGTTCTCAAGTTACACGCAGAGGAGAGCCAGTGAGAAGTATGGGGTGGGGTAGGGTCTAGGGAGGGTCCCAAGGGCCAAATAGATATCCCTCAAGGGCCACATTCAGCTCCTGGACCTGACAGTTCCTCACCTCTGAGAAAGAAGCAAATGTTTGGTCTCAGAGGCCTTGCACAGATGTCAGAAGTTTGAAGGAGATGGAAATATGAATAAATCATATGGCCTATAACTAGCAATAATAATGCAATCTGCTTCTGCTTCACACTTCCATTAATGTATGTATTCTTTAAACCATTTTATCTTGCAGGGTCCACCAATTCAACCACCAATTCCCCTTCCTCCATCACAAATTCTGAAAGCACCGTCACTTTAAAAACAGAACCCTCTGTAACAGCGCAATATCCAGGGCAGTCGATCGTGGCAGCTTCCCAGGTAAATGGATGATAGGAACTGCAGTACATCTTGACAAATGATACGATATGATATGTAGCATGCTCATGGATTTTGTGCTGCTGGTGGAGATGATAATGATGAACTCCTCTAGCAGTCATTGGCCAAGCTGCCGTAATTTCAGAGTCTCCTGGGCCAGTTAGAAATTGGGCATAGTCTTAGAGTACGGCAGGCCGGAGCGGAAATAAAGGCCTGTATTAAAAATGGAGGTCTATAAAAGGGGGCAGTAGACCAAAGGAATTATGGGAATGGAGATGAGTCCTGCAAAAGAATGAGTGGGAGACCTGAAGAAGGAATACAAGAGATTAGTGTTTCTCCCCAGCTGTTGGACCAAACTCCCATCAGCCCTGACTACTAGCTAGGGATGATGGGAGTTGTAGTCCAACCACAGCTGGGGACCCAAGTCTGAGAAACACTGAAAGGGAAACTAGAAGCAGGGAGGCATAAAGAAGGGTGTGTGTTGGGGATGGAGAACCTGTGGCTCTCTGGATGTTGTTGGACTCCAATTCCCATCAGCCCAAGCCAACAGTGGCCACTGCTCAGTGATGATGGGAGCTGTAGTCCAACAATATCTGGAGGGCTACAGGTTTCCCATTCTTTGTGTATACAGCCAGGAGCTGCAGAGATCAGGAAGACTGGAGGTCTGACCCATGTTAAACATCTTAGTCTTTACGGTAGGGGTTAAAATAACCAATGCAATAGAAATTTCACCTGTAATGGGGACAGCAAGCCCATTCATTTCTTTGTTGCAAATCCTCGTAGGGTCCAAGCCAATCTGAAGACGCTCTGGCTGACAGCCACACCCAGTTCAAGTATGAGCCAGAGGACTACGCCTTCTCTGCGGCCACCATGACCCAGCAGTCGGGACTAAGCGTTCCTCTTCGCCAAGACTCGTGGTGCGCCCTGGCACTGGCCTAGGAAACTGGTCTTCCATTTTTAAAATTGAAAGCAGGCAGCAGATGAACCTGTTGTTCCCATGACATCAGTGGATAGCAGGCCAAAAAAATGGACCTTCCTACCTTAGTACTTTGGGTGATCACTGTGGGTCTATGTTTTCTAAATGCTGGCTTCTTTTTCCATGGAAGATGCACCATTTGAACTGAATATGGCCAATTGCCTCCCTCTTGACACATCTGACTCTATGGGTCTCTTTTGCTCTCAGAAAGTTTTCAAATTTTACCAGCACCAATCGAAAGTGGGAAGAAACCCAGACCTCTGTTCAGAGGAGGAGGTATCTATCTTCCCCATGATCCATTTTAAAGAAATAAATCTCAGAATCTATACTTTTGTTCACAGTGATTTCAACTCCCCTCTTTTTATGACTCCCCTGTGTGCAATTTTACTCCACTTCCCAATAAAGACTATAATAGAAAGTGACACCAAGTAACTTAATTTTATTAAAATGTAAACAAGTCTTGCCTTCCTAATGTTTATTGGCGTGGGCAAGGCAAAGGGGGGAGGAAGGAGAGGGAAATAAACCTGTTTTAAAACATTTGCTGTTTTATATTAAAAAGAAAATACTTCTGATAGTGTGTTACCTTCTGGAGTGTCTAATTTATCACCATTTTAAAAAATAAATCGCACAGAGAAATTCTCTTGAACTGCTCTTCCAAGCATTCTGTTGAAGGAAGTTTCTCAACACACCAGCCCATCACACTGTAGCAGAGGTGGGACCACTCCCAGTCACCAGTCTAGCTGCCACATTGTGGATTAAGACTTCCATTGCCTACTTGTCATATTATACACCCAGGGTATGCTCTGAAGGCACATGAGGTCACCATCTTGCTGAGGTTCAGCAGGTCTGGGTCTGATCAGGGCCTGGAACCCCATGCCCAGCACCCTGGGCTCCATGGCTGAAGAAAGGTAGGGTACAAATGTAAGAAAGTAAATGAATCTATCTGAGGTTGTACGCCTCTGAATGCCAGTCACTGGGGAACATGAGCCAGAGTTTGCACTGATGTTCCACATGGGGGCTTCCTATAGTCATCTGGTTGGCCCTTGTAGGTTCAGAAAGCTGGACAAGATGAGCCTTTGATCTGATCCAGCAGAACTCTTCATTATGAACTAACTACTATGGAAAATGGTTTTGGGAATTTAATTTTGACTTTCCAAATTACAGGCATTTGAATCTTTGTAGCTCAGCTTTGCTCTTGCCCTCAAAGACCAGTCAAACGTAAACTGAGAAGCTTGGGGCCAGGAGATTTCACAGCACTGCAAATACCTGACTGTCTTATCATACAGCAGAGGGCAAAGACTTGTTCTGTGTGATCCTTGAGGACAGGACGAGATCTAATGGGCTTAGAGGAGGAGGTTGGAATTTTAGTTGTCCATTAGGGTGGTAAGAGCAGCTCAACAAAGGAACTCATAACCTAGAGATTGGTGGGTTCTCCAACTCTAGAGTTTTTCAGGCAAATATTAGGCAGCCATGTCTTGTTGTTTGTTGTTGTTTAGTCGTTTAGTCGTGTCCGACTCTTCGTGACCCCATGGACCAGAGCACGCCAGGCACTCCTGTCTTCCACTGCCTCCCGCAGTTTGGTCAAACTCATGTTCGTAGCTTCGAGAACACTGTCCCACCATCTCGTCCTCTATCGTCCCCTTCTCCTTGTGCCCTCCATCTTTCCCAACATCAGGGTCTTTTCCAGGGAGTCTTCTCTTCTCATGAGGTGGCCAAAGTATTGGAGCCTCAGCTTCAGGATCTGTCCTTCCAGTGAGCACTCAGGGCTCATTTCTTTAAGAATGGATAGGTTTGATCTTATTGCAGCATATTGGACTCTCAAGAGTCTCCTCCTGCAGTGGAGAATCTTGTAACCAGCCATGTCTTAGAGATGCTCTATCCCTGGATTTGCTGGGTTGAGCAGGGGGTTAGACTAGTAGGTCTTGGGAGATCCCTCTTACTCTTGAAGAACCCCTTCAAGTTTGGGATCTGCCAGTATTCAGTGAAAGTATATTATGTTCAGTGACCTTGGGTTCCTTTCCAGACCAGCTTCTGTAAACAAGTGAGGATTTTCCAAGATTATTCAGGGACCAATATAAGGAGATTTGGAGAGACCCAAATTTACTGTTTTCTCCTGTTGAAATGCTCTATGGAAACAGAAATGGGAGTGGGAGAAGTGAGTGGTGAGGTGTCATCAGCTCAGCATGACCAATTGTGTGTCCAGTAACTTTGCTTCAATCTAGCAGGAGCTATTTATAGCCAGGAAGTTGTCAAGGAATTACCCATTATTATGGAAACAATCTGGTCCAGGGCTTCCTGCACTGGTTGTTTTCCTTGTCAAAGAGAAATATGTGGTTTGGTGGTGGTAGTGTTGTTTTTTATGATGTCACACACACACAATGTCCCACGGTACTGAAGGAGAGAGGAGATGGAGAGGAGACTGTCTGTGAATTATGGGGACATTGTTAGTTCCCCGGGAAGAGGGATTGATCATTAAACCACTCTGCCAATTATAGCTCTATGAGGGGAATAGGGAGTCTCCTAGCAATTCTCAGCCCCTTTAACAAACTACGCTTCCCAGGATTCTCTGGGGTAAACCATGGCTATTTATAATGCAGATGGTGCCTTACGTCTGCCACCTCTGTACTTGTTGGAACTCCACAGCATCATAATAGGTGAATAACCTCCTGAAGCAAAGAGCAAGAAAATGCCTGAAGGTGTGTTGGATTTGATGAGAGATGTTGGAATGAAGATACTGGATGCTTTAGACTTCTTGAACAAAGGGGGACACACAGAGAGAGAGAGCTATTTTAAATCCATTGACCATCAATCTTTTAGCCAGCAGCGGGGAATGGGTGGACCTGCAGATGCTGGGCTCCAGTTCCCATCAGCCAACAATGGCTGCTGCTCAGCTCCAGCCAGCATGGCTAATGGTCAGGGATGGTGGCCTTTGGACTTCAGCAACACCTAGCGAGCCACAGCCATGTCCACAGGCAATAGCCATGCTCTCAACCTTGTCTGCATAAGTCATTTTGTAAAGTGGGCACAGAGAGAACCAAAACTCTGCCAAGAGCTGACTCCCGATGGCTCCAGTAGAGTTATTTATGGGCTGCTGGTAAATGCAGACTGTACACTTGCAGCTTAAGGAAACAATGACAGCATGAGGAAAAAACGAAACAGTTGCACTGCAAGCCCGACCACTTTTACAGAGGGCTGCAAGGAAGCTTGTTGCAAGGTATCCATTTTTACACCTGAAATATAATGGAGCAGCGTTCCTCACCCAAAGGCGATGCTCATGTGCAGTCAGTCTTGTAGCCTTCAGAGTAGGTTTTACACAATAGTCTCCAGTGTAGCGAACGGAACAGTTCCTTTTCTGCAATGGGCAGGGGCAGGAAAATTAACCCCTCTCCCACACCATCTCTATCCTGGTTCCCATATGTTGTCAATGTGTAAAAAGGTAAAGGGACCCCTGACCATTAGGTCCAGTCATGGCCGACTCTGGGGTTGCGGCGCTCATCTCGCTTTATTGGCCGAGGGAGCCGGCATACAGCTTCCGGGTCATGTGGCCTGCATGACTAAGCCACTTCTGGCGAACCAGAGCAGAGCACGGAAATGCCGTTTACCTTCCCGCCAAAGTGGTACCTATTTATCTACCTGCACCTTGATGTGCTTTCGAACTGCTAGGTTGGCTGGAGCAGGGACTGAGCAACGGGAGCTGACTCCGTCGCGGGGATTCGAACCGCCGACCTTCTGATCGGCAAGTCCTAGGTGCTGTGGTTTAACCCACAGGGCCACCCGTGTCCCTCTCATCCATGTGTAGAACAGGCCTAAATGACTGGGAAGGGGGAAGCGGGCAGTTTCTGTCTTCAGTTTTATACAATTACAACATGAAAACAACAACAATAAAGACACAAATCAGTACTCGTGGTCCACATCCTGGACTTGACAGAGCCTGAATGCGATCTTTATTTATAAAGGTATTTATATACTGCCATTTATATACTGCAACGTCAGGGTGGTGTACAATGATAAAACGTCATTTAAATGGTACGAAACAGTAATTGAAAAGATCACTTTAAAAAAAACACCATTCAAACAGCAACATAGGCCTGTTCACAGAACATCTTCTTAAGCAACTGCAATTCAAGTTGGTATTGAGTGGACTTTACCAACTTTAGTTGGGAATCTTTAATTTTAATCACAGCAAGTGTCTTCTCTGCCAATTTCCAGATCTTCCACTGCCACTCTATAATTTCTGTTGGTGCCTGTTGTACTCCTCCCTTAGACAAAAGCTACTTCAGCTTAAACACCCATTAAGATTAGAGCTGTAGCACATTTTTGCCTTCAGAACAGCATATGCAAAAAAAGTCCTTTTTGCAGGGGTGCAGGTATGGGGGGGGGGAACCTTACCCGTTGCTTTTCCATGCCTATTTGCAGCCATCATTCTCCAGCTCTGCTGCTGCTTCAGTACTGGTTTATCTTTAACAAGGTGGCTGCTTCTTTTGCTACAATATCCTAGCCAATCAGGGACCATGTAAATGTGATAAGATAATACGGTTAAATCATTGAGGATCAATGAAGCCCACATGTACATAGGAATGCATACAGAAGCATGCACTGAAAGCAGTATGGAATGATTTGATTGCTGAACTGAGCAGAGTTTCCCGAGAGTTGAAAGCTTTTGTTGCTTAAATTAAGGCACTAGTCCTCAAGCTAATGAGGAGGAACTTCATTCCTGATACCTAGATTTCTGGGCATGGGGAATGCATATGATGGAAGCATTCTAATAATAATAATAATAATAATAATAATAATAATAATAATAATAATAATAATAATTTATTTATTATTTATACCCCGCCCATCTGGCTGAGTTTCCCCAGCCACTTTGGGTGGCTCCCGATCAAGTGTTAAAAATAATACAGCATTAAATATTAAAAACTTCCCTAAACAGGGCTGCCTTCAGATGTCTTTTAAAGATAGGATAGCTGCTTATTTCCTTCACATCTGCTGGGAGGGTGTTCCACAGGGCAGGCGCCACTACTGAGGAGGCCCTCTGCCTGGTTCCCTGTAACCTCACTTCTCACAATGAGGGAACTGCCAGAAGGCCCTTGGCGCTGGATCTCAGTGTCTGGGCTGAACGATGGGGGTGGAGACGCTCCTTCAGGTATACTGGACCGAGGCCGTTTAGGACTTCAAAGGTCAGCACCAACAATTTGAATTGTGCTCGGAAATGTACTGGGAGCCAATGCAGATCTCTCAGGACCTAAGCATCTAGGTATGCTTGCCTAAAGAAGAATGCTTTTAGCAGGTGCCCAAAAAAAGTCTAGCAAAGGAACACGCTTTGTTGAAATTTCAGCCTTCACAACACAGGAAAAAAGGGCCAAATAAACAGCTATTTTCATGGAGGAGGGTCAAGATATTAACTGATATGCATGAAATTTCATATGTAGCCTTATAATCCCTAGTGTAGTATGATAAGACCTTTGGAGCAGGCATTTTTTTTTAAAAAAAGTTTTTTATGAACCGCCCTAGTATGTCAGTAATTGTTCCTTGATCATTTGTCCCCCCCCCATGCAGACCGCCCCTCTTTTCCTACGCCCCTGGCACAGATCCTGTTCATTCCAATGGTCCAGAATAAATTCCTAGTGGATTGGGCCTCACTCTTCAAAGCAGTACAGATTACTGTGAAGGTACAAAGCTACCAAGTGGAACTGAAGTTGCAAAGGTTCCTGGTGGGATTGAAGCAGTAATGTTCCCTAGAGATAACTTTGAATTTTTATTTTTTTTTAAGTCTCCCAGGTTAGTTCAAGATTTATTGCACCATTAACATGACCATAAACAAGAACAACCTGCATTGATATAGATGTGAGAGCTTCGTTGTGCTACTTGCTGACTTGGTGAAAATTCAGAGGCATCAGTGTAAAGGGCAGGACGAACAGATCGCTGCAGTTATGTTGTAAAACCATCTGGGCCAGTGGCCTTTGGACAGTGACAATGCATAGCCTGAAGGTGGCTGTGCAACAACAGCAGAGCGCGTCCACCAACGCACGCGGGGTGACGGGGTTGCACATATTGCACATGTGCTTTAGGTTAAGGAGGTGTGGCAGGGACACAGTTCTAAGTCTTTAAGCCCTGTGCATGCATAACAGGACAGCAAGTAATAGGCAGAAGAGGCATCATAGCTGCAGGCAGAGAGGTTCAAGCTAGACCATTAGACAGTCAAAGACGTGTGGTTAACGTTCTAATGGATTATAGACTGAAGGTTCATCTATAGGATGGATGGCGGCTAACAGATTGAGGTTGAATCCTGACAAGACAGAAGGACTGTTTTGGGGGACAGGGGGCGGGCGGGTGTGGGGGATTCCCTGGTCCTGAATGGGGTAACTGTGCCCCTAAAGGACCAGGTGCACAGCCTGGAGTCATTTTGGACTCACAGCTGTCCATGGAAGTGCAGGTTAATTCTGTGTCCAGGGCGGCTGTCTACCAGCTCCACCTGGTACACAGGCTGAGACCCTACCTGCCTGCAGACTGTCTCGCCAGAGTGGTGCATGCTCTAGTTATCTCCCGCTTGGACTACTGCAATGCGCTCTATGTGGGGCTACCTTTGAAGGTGACCCGGAAACTACAATTAATCCAGAATGCGGCAGCTAGACTGATGACTGGGAGCGGCCACCGAGACCACATAACACTGGTTCTAAAGCAGGCTTCCTGAACCTCAGCCCTCCAGATGCTTTTGACCTACAACTCCCATGAGCTAGCAGGCCCAGTGGTTCAAGGATGATGGGAATTGTAGTCTCAAAACATCTGGAGGGCCGAGGTTGAAGAAGCCTGTTCTAAAGGATCTTCACTGGCTCCCAGTATGTTTCCGATCACAATTCAAAGTGTTGGTGCTGACCTTTAAAGCCCTAAACGGCCTTGGCCCAGTATACCTGAAGAAGCGTCTCCACCCCCATCACTCGGCCCAGACACTGAGGTCTGCTCGGGGAACCAGGCAGAGGGCCTTCTTGGTAGTGGCACCCTCCCTGTGAAACACCCTCCCTTCAGATGTCAAGGAGATAAAGAATTACACAACTTTTAGAAGACATCTGAAGGCAGCCCTGTATCAGAAGGTTTTTAATGTTTGATGTTTTTATTATGTTTTTAGATAGGCTGTAAGCTGCCCAGAGTGGCTGGGGAAACCCAGCCAGATGGGTGGGATATTATTATTATTATTACTACTACAACCCTTCCCATAGACAGAAGGCACTTCTGTCTGATGGAGTCCAGCCGTCATTAAATGGCGCACAGCATAGAAAAAAGACACAGAGAGCCAGCTATATTTTCAGGACGGTAAGAGCAGCTCCTTTCTCTGCTCTCCTCCGATTTATTCTCCTTTGTTCTCCCCAGCCGCATGGCCGTTTGCCAATGTCTCACGTTACCTCATCCGGTCATGGCTTTTGGTACGCCCATCACCATATAAGGTCAATACATTCTAATACATTGTAAGGCGCAGAGTGTGAGTCAGCCGAGGTCAGGGGGCACCCTGCAGTATTACAAGCCTCTGCCATGGCTTTATGACTCCCACATGCCCTCTTTCTTTATTTTATTAATCAGAGTCATATATGTCAATACCAATACGGTTATATCGAGCGCGATAAGCGACTCTTGTGAGGCCGGAAGCAGGCCGCGGACGGGAGAACCATGCAGTACATACAGAGATTAAAGAAGGAATACATTGTATACAGCAACACAAAATAACGCAAATAACTACTATAAGGATCACTAAAATCAATAAATGTCGAAGCCAACTTCCATCCGGAAGCCAAGAAAATAACCATGCCCATGGATCAGCGGAAGGAGGGGGGGCAAACGGATTGTGAGCTACCATGGTTTCCATATGGTCGATCGTCGCAGATATGCTAACATTATTATCAGGAATAAACATACAACAATGAGAATGAACAAGTGCACAAACTCCTCCTTTTGAGGCTAAAATCACATCTAAAGAATAACGATTCTGTAAGACCACCTCTCTCATTGCAGACACCTCTTGGTTGAGATTCTTCAAGGCTTTTATGGTATCACTGAATAACCCTTCAGTCCAATTTGCTAGCCGATGGAGGTCCCTATAGTTCATTGCTGCGCCCACTGAGGGCAGCAAGGCCCGAGAGATCTGGGTACCGATATATTGATTTATGGGTGAATTAACCTCCCGACGATTTCGTAGTCTAAGAGAAGATGGTAACTTATCAACCTTATACAACAACGGACCCACGATACCCAAGGTACATGTGCCTGTGAGGTTTCGAGGAATGGCTTTGTATGCTTTTTCACCACAAAGCAACCATAACTCTCTTTGGAGTAAATAGCTGATATTACTACTCTGTTGGGACCAATTAAAGGCTGCAGTAAATAAGGAACTGATATGAAATTGCTCATCTGTGGCATTTGCTAAGCCAGGGATAGAATTCAAACTCCAATTTGCATGGTAGGTTTCTTTCCTAGTTTTTAGCCATGCACTCTAATACATTGTAAGGCACAGAGGTGCTGGTCAGGCGAGGTCAGGGGGCACCCTGCAGTATTACAAGCCTCTGCCATGGCTTTATGACTCCCACATCTGTCTCCATTGTTCCTCAGCCAGACACCAAGTCTGTTTGATACTGTCCCCATTTGGCCACTCAGGAGTTTCTAGGCTTGTAGGTCCTTAACTCCAACCACCATGTTTTGTAAGAGTTCCATTGGAGGCTGGACATAATATGGGCCAGCAATGAAACTTTAGGGCAGAAGGGTAGCCAACGTGCTGCCCTCCAGAGGATGTTGGCTTACAGCTCCCATCATCCCTGGTCATTGGCCATGCTGATGGGAGTTGGTCCAACATGAGGAATGATGGGAGTTGAAGGCCAAGAAGACCAAGGAGACCAGGGTTCAGGTTGCTACTCAGCCACAAAAGTCACTGGGTGGTCTTTGGCCGGTCACTGTCTCTCAGCCTAACCTACCTCACAGCGCTGTTGTGAGGGCACAAAAGGGAAATGGAGAACCATGTATGCCACCTTCAGCTCACTGAAGAAAAGGTGGGATATAAATGTAACAGATAGACAGAGAACCAGCCTCCTCCCAGGGTGTTTTAGATTTTGCAAGACAGAATCATGGAACTCCATTGAAATATACTTGGAGTTGAGTGTGAATTTCATGCTCTTTATTCAGCTCATAGTAGCAATGAATGTAACTTTCTCCAAAACGTCTAGCTATATATACATTATTTACACAATGGGCCCCACCTGATTGGCTAATTCTGGGCTGCTCCTGATTCACTTCATCCAGAAACCTGATTCACTTCATCCAGGAGCCTGATTGGCTGCTCCCGCAGGCCAATCAGGTCGCTGATTCACTTCCACCTGGAGCTGAATTGGGTGGCTCCTGCAGACCAATCAGACTGCTGCATTCTGGATTCTATTGTTCTAGGATTCAGATCAGTACATAACATTCCTATAATTTGTAGTTCAAATCTCAATGTGGGGAGGGGAAATTAGTGCTATGTCCTCCATGATTTCTCCCCAACTGATGTCCCCAAAGGTCATTTGTGACAGCTAACTTGGCACATAGCTTACCATTTTCTTGTTTTCTCTCTCTTGCTATTGCTTGATCCATAGCAATCCTGACTCTTCATATGTTCAGGTTACCGTGCGAATGAGGTGTCCATGTTTGACCTTGCCATCTTTCTCTCTTTTGATTAATAACTCTCAAACCACAATCAGACGTGGGCGGGAGCACTTCCACAGTCGACAGTTGCTAATGCTGTTAGACATTTAAAAATAAATGATAATGTTTCTCTTAGCCTGACAGCTTACATGGGAACTTACTAAGAAGGCTGTGGGTTTGTTTGGGGGCTGTCAGGAAGCATTTAAAGTGCATTCTATCACTCCAGATTAAAGGGGGTGGTAAGCTACACACAGCAATACCGTTTCGGTCACAAGACCATTTGAAGCCTCTTTGCAAATGGGACAACAAGCTCAGAAGCCTCTCTCGCTCTGGATTTCCTCTCCAGCAACCGAGACCAAGAAACACAATTCATTTCTTGGGCACACTCACTTGGCAGGGCTACAGAGTTCTGATTCTCAGAGGCTGAGATCATAGGCAAGAAGAAGCTGCCTTATACTATGTCAGACCATTGTTCCATCTAGATCAATAATCTCTAAACCAGGGGGTGGGAACCTCCAGCCCATAGGCCTAATCAGGCCCAACATGGGTCCCAATTTGGCACATGAGGCTGTTTCCCTCCAAACCAAGGCCATCTGCCCTACATCTCATATGAGGTAGGGGACAGGTGGAGACATGGATGCTGATGCCTTTATGCTCCCAATCACTGGCAAGGGGGGCAGCTGAGTTGTTGTTGTTGTTGTTGTTTAGTTGTTTAGTCATGTCTGACTCTTTGTGACCCTATGGACCAGAGCACACCAGGCACTCCTGTCTTCCACTGCCTCCCGCAGTTTGGTCAAACGCATGTTAGTAGCTTCGAGAACACTGTCCACCCATCTCGTCCTCTATCATCCCCTTCTCCTTGTGCCCTCAATCTTTCCCAACATCAGGGTCTTTTCCAGGGAGTCTTCTCTTCTCATGAGGTGGCCAAAGTATTGGAGCCTCAGCTTCATGATCTGTCCTTCCAGTGAGCACTCAGGGCTGATTTCCTTAAGAATGGATAGGTTTGATCTGCCTTGCCGTGGCGAAGGGGCTTGAACAACTCAGAGAAGCTATGAGCTATGCCGTGCAGGGCCACCCAAGGTGGACAGGTCATAGTGGAGAGTTTTGACCAAACGTGATCCACCTGGAGCAGGAACCGGCAAGCCACTCCAGTATCCCTGCCGAGAAAACTCCATGGACAAAGACAACAGGCAGCTGAGTGGGGAGAGTCAAATAAGCCTTGAAAGGGCTTGCAAGTCCCCTGCACTGTTGGGACTTCAAAGCACCCCATTGCCTGATGCCACTGTGAGTCATGTGATTGAATGTGGGAGATCCTGCCTGTCAAATTTGGCCCATGAGGGTTGGGGGAGATTAGGTGCCAGCCCACTATTCAGGTCGACTCCCTGCCCCCAATCTGGGCCTAAACTAGATTAGTGGCGAAGGCCCCAGGTTCCAGACAGGGGTTTCCCCCAGCCCCACTTAAGAGATGCCAAAGAATGCACATCCATGCGCTCTGTCATGCAGCTACATGAAGGACATTGCAAGGATCAGGTTTACCCTCTGCTTCAGAAGTGTAGTTACCAATTCCTTTACTTTCTGCCATGTGAAATCACCCATTGCTGTGAAGTGCAGAAAGAAAACAGGGATGACTAGAGAAGTGTATCTGAAGAAGTGTGCATGCACATGAAAGCTCATACCAAGAACTAACTTAGTTGGTCTTTAAGGTGCTACTGGAAGGAAAAAAATCTTTTTGTTTTGACTATGGCAGACCAACACGGCTACCTATCTGTAACTAGAGAAGTGGTGGTAAATTCTAGCTATTTCAGAGCTGTGGATCTGAAGCTTCTTGTTTCATCCTAGGTTAAATCCTAGGAAAATGGGACAGTAAGGTGAAGAAGCCTGTCCTTGTATATTTTTATTCCACCTGCCTCCCTCTCCCTCCCTCTCTCCTCTATTTACCCTTCCCACTTCCACCTACTTGGATTGTCCCTCAAGGGACCTTATCATGCGAAGCCCTACAGCTTCCATATCTCCTGGAAAGCTGTGCCAGCCTGAAAGCTTCAAATGGATATTGGTTCCTTTCACCCAATCCTAGCACTGCAGCATTATCTCAGGAGGCTTAGGGGTGCATTCCCATTTTGCAGGGGTGCCTGCCAAGGGAGAAGAAGCAGCTTTGCATGGAACTTAGCAGAGCAGGAGGTTCTGCTTATCATCAGGCTGCAGTCTACTTTACGCCTTCCTTTGCAAAGAATAATAATAATTAAATGGAGGGAAAGGGACAAGAGATGCAGGGTGCAAAAGCCTGGAGTTTGGGCTCCCTTGACCACCACTAATAGCACTCCTGCACTGGAGGCTGGCCCATTAGGGCACCGCTCCACCAACCTCAGCCAGCCATCAGTTGTCAGGCTTCAGGGAATTGACTTCCTCCCCCCTTTGGCATTAGATAAACAGGACAAAGGAAAAGGAGTCTTCTTACCAGTTAGAAACTTTAATGATCACAGCGAGAGAACAAAGAATCAATTTCCTAAGAATGAAGGTGCTCCTAATTAAGGGTTCCACTCACTTCCTCCCTAGTCACCCACATCACTATTGTGTTGTCAGTGGACTGCCACCGAAAGGGGGGAGGGAGGCAGGAATGTACAGGGAGCCTCCTACTTTGCTGAGTAGTAACACTTCGTCAGAGACTGGTGAAAGCGAACCCTCAGGCGAAACGGAAGAAGAAAGGTAGGGGGGAGGTGAGGCAAAGGCTCACAGATGTTACTGCGAGCCCCAGCACCGCTCCCAGGCAGGCTAATAGGGAAACAGACATGCCTAGTTTTTGCAAGGGAGTCAAATGTAAGGAAAAGAGGTGGAGACTGGGGGTGTAGAGGTTCTTATGCTGGGGGGGGACAGGAAGAACCCACTCTCAGAATCTGCTAGTGACTGAGGCAGACATGAACTTTGGATCTCTGCACTGTACATTTGTTGTTGTTGTTGTTTAGTCGTTTAGTCGTGTCCGACTCTTCGTGACCCCATGGACCAGAGCACGCCAGGCACTCGTGTCTTCCACTGCCTCCCGCAGTTTAGTCAGACTCATGTTTGTAGCTTCGAAGACACTATCCAACCATCTCGTCCTCTGTCGTCCCCTTCTCCTTGTGCCCTCCATCTTTCCCAACATCAGGGTCTTTTCCAGGGAGTCTTCTCTTCTCATGAGGTGGCCAAAGTATTGGAGCCTCAGCTTCACGATCTGTCCTTCCAGTGAGCACTCAGGGCTGATTTCCTTAAGAATGGATAGGTTTGATCTTCTTGCAGTCCATGGGACTCTCAAGAGTCTCCTCCAGCACCATAATTCAAAAGCATCAATTCTTCGACGATCAGCCTTCTTTATGGTCCAGCTCTCACTTCCATACATCACTACTGGGAAAACCATAGCTTTTACTATACGGACCTTTGTTGGCAAGGTGATGTCTCTACTTTTTAAGATGCTGTCTAGGTTGGTCATATGCACTGTACATAGTTTGCACCAAATAAAACCTGTAAAAAGGCAGGTCAGAGTCCTGGCTGTTTATTTGCGAGCAACCATACTCATCCCTGACACGTGTCTTGTAACCTGAGCTCATAACCACTGTGCTTGGCGCCGGGCTCCGGAGGGATGCGCAGAGCTGCACGGAGACCGGGAGGGCAGGCAGCTCTGCGCGACCCTTTGGCGGCCGGCGCGGCTTCAGCGAAAGCCTGTATTTGCCCCATAGGACGCACCCACATTTCCCCTTCATTTTTGGAGGGGAAAAAGTGCGTCCTATAGGGCGAAAAATATGGTAATTCATTCCGGAGGTCTGTTCTTAAGCTGAAACTGTTCTTAATCTGAAGCATCACTTTAGTTAATGGGGCCTCCTGCTGCCACTGCGCTGCCAGAGCACGATTTCTGTTTTCATCCTGAAGCAAAGTTCTTAACCTGAGGTACTATTTCTGGGTTAGTGGAGTCTGTAACCTGAAGCGTTTGTAACCTGAGGTACCACTGTACAGGGGAGAGGCCATTTACCCAAGTACCTGCAGACTGGGGAAGAACGCTGCAAGTACATCCAGGTGGTTCATCCAGATGGCTCTTCACAGTGCTTTGCCATGCCATGGAGAACTGCATCCCCAGTCGGGATCATGATAGTGACCTGAAAAGTGTCAGAAGCTTCTGGCTGGACACTTTGAGAAGAGGATTCTGGACTAGATGGGCCTTTGACCTGTTCCAGGAGGGCTCTTATCATGTCCTTATGTGCCCTTGCTCAATGGGGCAGGGTGGAGATGGCTTCATGGGCAAACCATCAGCTTGGCTGGACGACATCAACTCCCTTCCCACCTTGGAACCATTGGCCATCCCTGGTCTTTTCTCTTGAAGATGCCCTCAGTCTGGCTCACCACATCTCCCCTCAATGTATTGTCCCCATCCTTTACACACTGTGAGCGGCACCGGCGACTTTCTCTCCCCCTTTAAACATTCTTACTTTGCCTGGGATTAAAATGTGATTAGAAAGGATTTAGCCACTTTGGGGCATGAAATATTAACAACTCATTTATTTCTGTGTGTCTGGTTTTAATCACAAGGTTTCAAGATGGTCAAAGCCTTCGCCCTGAAGCGGTTGACTTTTATCACTCGAAATGTGCCCTTTTGCCTTTCAGAAGTTGCAGGAACAGCAAACTTTCCGTCTGAGGCCACGTAATTTCTCAGAGAGTCGGGCGGGTTGCTGTGGAATGAAGGAGTCATGCAGTGGTGCCAGCAGGACAAGACTTTGGGGGCAGTTTCAAATTACCCTCCTGTACCACTGATGGCACAGGAGCGAGACTTCTGGGCTTGAAGGTATGCTAGGTTCATTAGTGGATCATTAGTGATCCTGGGTAGGCTACTTTGCCTAATCCCTTCACAAGGTTGTTGTGAAGTTAAAGTGCCCCTCTGAGCACCTGGAGGAGGATGTGAATGTCAGGTAAAGGTAAAGGGACCGCTGACCATTAGGTCCAGTTGTGGCCGACTCTGGGGTTGCGGTGCTCATCTCGCTTTATTGGTGACTATAGACTGGTGACTGGGGGCGGCCGCCGAGACCATATAACACCGGTCTTGAAAGACCTACATTGGCTCCCAGTACGTTTCCGAGCACAATTCAAAGTGTTGGTGCTGACCTTTAAAGCCCTAAACGGCCTCGGTCCAGTATACCTGAAGGAGCGTCTCCACCCCCATCATTCTGCCCGGACGCTGAGGTCCAGCGCCGAGGGCCTTCTGGCGGTTCCCTCATTGCGAGAAGCAAAGCTACAGGGAACCAGGCAGAGGGCCTTCTCGGTAGTGGCGCCCGCCCTGTGGAACGCCCTTCCAGCAGATGTCAAAGCGATAAACAACTACGTGACATTCAGAAGACATCTTAAGGCAGCCCTGTTCAGGGAAGTTTTTAACGTGTGATATTTTATTGTATTTTTGGTTTTTATGGAAGCCGCCCAGAGTGGCTGGGAAGGCCCAGCCAGATGGGCGGGGTATAAATAATAAATTATTATTATTATTATTATTATTATTATTATTATTATTATTGGCTGAGGGAGCCGGCGTACAGCTTCCGGGTCATGTGGCCAACATGACTAAGCCACTTCTGGCGTACCAGAGCAGAGCACAGAAACGCCGTTTACCTTCCCACCGGAGTGGTACCTATTTATCTACTTGCACTTTGACGTGCTTTCGAATTGCTAGGTTGGCAGGAGCAGGGACCGAGCAACGGGAGCTCACCCCGTCACGGGGATTCGAACCGCCGACCTTCTGATTGGCAAGTCCTAGGCTCTGTGGTTTAACCCACAGCGCCACCCATGTCGCTTTTACACTTTATGCATATGTTAATTGGTGGGTCTCCATTTTGTGTTTCAACCTTTCTCTGAATGCCACAAGAGGTGTAAATGAGTCTCCTGAAGGGAGAGAAAATGGAGACTTTAGGAAGAAAGAGATCTTTGCTTCTGGGTCTGTTTAGAATTACCTTTGATTTCTAAGATGCTGGACATGCACAAGATATTGTGTGGAATTATTTGGATGTATTTTAGATGTTTTTGTTCTGTTTTGAAGATGGTTCTGCAAGGGAAGCTTGACTCAAACTTACAATGTTTTATTCCAAAAGGATTCAGTCTTTATGCATGCAGTTGCTTCAAGCAGCACATTATTAATATATGCAACACAGAGTGCCTCTGACCATGTGCAGAGAGATCATTTCACTTCCCACTGAATAGCCAGAACTAGGCCCCACATATCTTGTATGGGTAGGTTCCCTGCCCCTCTTCGCCTTATGGAGTCCACTATTAAGGCGATGGCTACTAGCATAGAAGGCACTGAAAGGGGAAACTGGACCATTGATAGTGAAATAAATAAATTAAGGTCTTATGTATATAATAAAGGTTCATAAATGTACCAAGCAAACACGTACATAGATATATAGGCCACATGTCTGAAGCTGCACAGGAGAGCAGCCATGGAGCCATTTTGACTCCCAGGCTGACCAGGTGTTCTTCACAAATCCTGTCTTAAGGGTATGTCTGTATATGAATAGGGTGAGCCTGTGACTTGGCTCAGGAACTAAGTATTTTTATTACAAAAGACTGGCCAGGCTCCCCAGGGTATCAATCCAGTAAACATTAACAGGTAACTTGCTAGACAGGAGGTGAACAACCCACTCAGATTATGAGATAAACAACCCACTCAGATTTCTGCTTTAGCCCACCCTTTCTGTGATGTAGGTACGATGTATCTGGGGGTGGTGGTCTTGAGCTACACCCCTTCTGTGATGTAGGTATGATGTTTCTGGGGGTGGTCTTTGACTCCAAGGTGGGCAATTTAAAATGTCTATATAAGGGCAGACACACCTTGGTTCTAGGTCCTCCTCCTTCTCCTGCGTGTGAAGGGGGGCACCCTGTTGCAACAGTTCAATAAAGATCAGGCTTACGAGCTGCTTTGCTTTTCAATATTCTCTGGTTCGCTTCTGTTTTTTCCTCCGACCAATGGGAAACCTACAAAGAACTCTATAAGGACTCTTGTGTCCCCATAAGGGAATAAGGGCAGATTGTTCGTTTATTACGATAGCGAACCTGTGTCCTCCCTAAATTGTTGGACTCGAACTCCCATCAGGCTCAACCAGCATGGCCAGTAATCAAGGCTGATGGGAGTTGTAGTCCAACATCATATGAGTGGCCACAAGTCCCTCATCACTAAGCAGATTCAGGAAGACTGATGTATTGATGGCGATCAACAATAGCTAAATGAACCCACATGTTCAGTAGAAGTCTACTCTTTGTGGAGGAGACATGCAATGTGAGCACCTAATGAGAGCTAAGAATAAAGCTTCCTTGTACAGAGGCAGTGTACCTCTGAACCAGCTGCTGCAGAAAAAAAGAGTTTTTGGATTTGATATCCCGCTTTATCACTACACGAAGGAGTCTCAAAGCGGCTAACATTCTCCTTTCCCTTCCTCCCCCACAGCAAACATTCTGTGAGATGAGTGAGGCTGAGAGACTTCAGAGAAGTGTGACTAGCCCAAGGTCACCCAGCAGCTGCATGTGGAGGAGCGGAGACGCGATCCCGGTTCCCCAGATTACGAGTCTACCACTCTTAACCACTACACCACACTGGCTCTCTCATTGCTTCCCATAGGAATCTGGCTGACTACTGCTGGCCATAGAATGCAGCTCTAAATGGAGCTTGTTCTAACCTATCAAAACCATTCTTAATTTATTTAGCCCTAAGTTTTGCCATGGATCACACTTTATATCCCAGATACATATGAATGCACTTAAGAAGGGTTGGGGGGTTTTATGTTTTTTGTTTTAATGTTGCTGCTGTTTCTTTGGATTTTGTTCCAGCACAGAGGGTAAGAAAGAGTCACCACTGACTTATATGAAAAGAGAGGGCTTTACAATGAAAAAAAAAAACACTAAAAACTAAAAATGGAAAACTTGTTCTAATTTAACAGCAGCTTTTATTAGCTGGGGCTTGTCCTGCCTGATTAATGACCACTTCCCTTTGAAAGTACAGGAGGCGTTTTGAGACACGAAGAATAAGTGGGTTCCTTCAAACGTCCAGCTTCCTCCTGGATTTACTGTAGAAAGATTTAATACAATTCAGCACAAACATTTTAACCTTTCCATCTAAAGTGTTGAATCCAACCATTTCCTGAATGGGCATAATTTAAAAGGCTGTCCTTTTCCTGGGTCAAGTTTTCGAAAGCGTTTAACGTTGCCGGGCTGCTCTGGAGTCCTTTAAGAAAACACCGAGCGAGCATGCAGCCTCGTTGAAATAAATCAGAAATGTTTATTTTATGAATGAAAGAGGAAACTAAATACCCAAATAAAGTCCTACATCTCCACGCCAGGAGCTAACTGCCCTTTTAAATTTCCTTGCTCTCCTGAAGGAGGCTTTAAAGGTGATTTATGGAGCAAGGGACCTTTACATACTGCTGACTAAGATCCCAGGAGAGCCTCTGAGTTAAAAGGAGTGCCTTCTGCAACATTTTCAACTTTTATTGGAGAATATCATGTAGGGTGTGTGTGTGTTTGCAAATGTTGCATCTCCCCGCCACCACCTGAACTCCTCTATAGAGGGACGCCACACGGGTGGCGCTGTGTCTAAACCAGAGGTCAGCAAACTTTTTCAGCAGGGGGCCGGTCCACTGTCCCTCAGACCTTGTGAGGGGCCAGACTATATTTTGAAAAGAAATATGAACGGATTCCTATGCCCCACAAATAACCCAGAGATGCATTTTAAATAAAAGGACACATTCTACTCAGGTAAAAACACACTGATTCCTGCACCATCTGCGGGCCGGATTTAGAATGTGATTGGGCTGGATCTGGCCCCTGCGCCTTAGTTTGCCTACCCATGGTCTAAACCACTGAGCCTCTTGAGCTTGCCAATCAGAAGGTCAATGGCTCGAATCCCTATGATGGAGCAACCTAGCAGTTTGAAAGCGCACCAGTGCAAGTAGATAAATAGGTACCACTGTAGTGGGAAGGTAAACAGCATTCCATGCGCTCTGGTTTCCGTCACGGTGTCCCGTTGCGCCAGAAGTGGTTTAGTCATGCTGGCCCCATGTACCGGAAAGCTGTCTGTGGACAAACGCCGGCTCCCTTGGCCTAAAAGCGAGATGAGCACTGCAACCCCATAGTTGCCTTTGACTGGACTTAACCATCCTGGGGTCTTTTACCTTTACCTTTTACCTATAGAAGGAGACAAAGAGATGACTTCCATGTATCCCAGCTAGGGTACCCCTAGTTGCCCCCTGTTCATTAATTCATGGAACCATGGAATTGTAGAGTTGGAAGGGAAACTGAGGGTCATCTAGTCCAACCCTCTGTGATGCAGGAATCTTTTTGCCCAACGTGGGGCTCAGACACATGGCCCTGAGATTAAGAGTCTCATGCACTTTTCATAGCTCATTGGGTAAGAACTTGGTGCTGATAATGCCAAGGTTACAGGTTCGATCACTGTATGGGACAGCTACATATTCCAGCATTGCAACTCTACAGTGCTTTGATTCTAAGACCCTATGCCCTACCAACTGAACTATCCTGGCACCCCAAATTTTAAAAACTCATGGTCTTTTAAACTTTGTGCATACGGAGTATTCTTTTTGTTACTATGGTATGTATTTTTGTGTTTTTATATTGTAAACCGCCCTGTGATCCTTGGATGAAGGGCAGTATGGAAGAAATAATAATAATAATAATAATAATAATAATAATAATAATAATAATAATAATACACACTGGAGATGATTCTGGAGAATAGACCCACGGAACCCCAAGATTTGGGAGGGATCTCCAATCTCACCTAGACCCACCTGAGGGCAAGCGATGCAGAAAATCCATTGCTACCATATCCCTGATAGGTAGTCACCCAACTTCTTGAGTGTTTAGAAAAATTGTGCAAATTTGCTTGGTTTCAGGTTTCAGAACCCCCCTTTTCTTGTTACAGAATTTGCATTTCCTGAAAACAGGACTTTGAGCTGTTTAATACCGAGCCTGCCTATTCCCTAAAAAGCTCGTTTCCAAATTGAACAGGTCATAAATCTGCACGTGCCCTGGCCCATTCCCTGGGATTCCAAACTCCTCCACCGTTGCTGCTTTCGATCATCATGAAATCTTCTGGTTTGCTTTTTTTGCATTGAAATATACTCAGAGTCGCAAAGTGATTTCATGCTCTTTATTCAGCTCATAGTGGTGAGGAGGAATGAATGAAAGTCCCCTCAAAGTATCTGCTTTATATACATTATTTACACAATGGGCTGCACATGATTGGCTAATTCCGGAATTCTACTGTAAGCCAATCAAGTTGTGGATTCACTTCTATCTGGAGCATGATTGGGTAGTTCCTGCCAACCAATCATACTGCTGCATTGTTCTAGGACCAATCAGACTGCTGCATTCTGAGTCCTATTGTTCTAGGACCAATCAGACTGCTGCCTTTTGGATCCTATTGTTCTAGGACCAATCAGACTGCTGCGGTTTGGATCCTATTCAACTCAGTACATAACATGCATGCTGAAGGAATGCTGTTGTTTTACGCAGTGTTCCGACACACATTGATTCGGTAGTGGCCGTGTGTCGCTTTCCGACGTGGTATTAACTGTGCAACAGCTTCTTAAATTGCCCCCCTTAAAGATAAAGGTAAAGGTACCCCTGACCATTAGGTCCAATCGTGACCAACTCTGGGGTTGCGGCGCTCATCTTGCTTTATTGGTCGAGGGAGCCGGCGTTTGTCCGCAGACAGCTTCCGGGTCATGTGGCCAGCATGACTAAGCCGCTTCTGGCAAACCAGAGCAGCGCACGGAAACGCTGTTTACCTTCCCACCAGAGCGGTACCTATTTATCTACTTGCACTTGACGTGCTTTCGAACTGCTAGGTTGGCAGGAGCAGGGACCGAGCAACGGGAGCTCACCCCGTTGCGGGGATTCGAACTGCCGACCTTCTGATCGGCAAGTCCTAGGCTCTGGGGATGTCCCTACTTTCATCTGAGAAATGTTGGAGGGTATGCCACTTATTTAGAACACCTACTGCCTGAGGTGGGTCCCTCACTCTGGTTGTACCCGATTGTACATTGACTTCTCTTTCAATCTTTGCATCGTGTACATCTAACCAAGTATTATTCCATTCTGTTCTGAACACTGAAAGCCAAGACATCTTCCGGGAGTGATCCAACCTTCCTAAGCCTTCAGAAAGTATTCCCCCATCCATCCACCCACCCTGCTTGCCCTTGCTGGGAGTTTTCTTCAGTATCTCATCCTGCTGTAATAATGAATGGCTACAGTAATGCGGACGTGATTGACACATTAAATGCCTCTACTTGAGCCAAACAGATTATTGGATGATAAATGTCCGAAGGCCCATGTAAATGGTTTGGATTTCCTTCTTCTCCAGCCCCTGGGGCTCAGCATGCTCCATGCAACGGGGTCAGGCTGGGTTCGTCTCTGTGCTTTCCCTGCCAATTTCCCGAGCAGAGCTCGGCGGATAAATGAGGCTTCTGCAGCAACTTGGGCCGCAGAGCTCCTCGCTGCAGCATATGGCTTTAATGTTTATAAGCTCGTCGCTTGGCACACGATATTTCAGCCCCATGTCCAAACACAACAATTTGACATATAGCTTTATTTATGTAAAGGGATGCTATCGGAGTCTTTCCCCATCCCAATTGGCTGCCAGTGACTCGGGCTGCAAAAGGGGGCGGGCTTCTCCACCCGGGTCAGACGCCGGCACTACGGCTGCTGCTCCCAGTAGGTTCAAAATTCTTCCTCAGTTGCGACAGGAAAGTAGAGCAGAACCATTTTGAAGAAGATGATTATGGAGGGGGAGATTTGGCCCATATTCACATCAGCAAGTCTTTCTGTAGGGATTGCATCTAGAGCAGGGATGTGTGAATTTGTCCATCTTGGTCCCTCTCCACTTCTCATTTTCCCAGTCTTAACCTTGGTTCACCACATTTGTTTGTTTGTTTATGCCAATTAATTTTTATTCATTTCCCAAATTTATAACACATCAATGCCAAATTAAAACTAATTTAATACAATTTCCCAAAAAACTGGCTTCCCACTCTCTTCCTTGGGTATTTCCATTTCTTCCCCTATTACACGCTGCTTACATTACAAATTTATCTCTAATTTGTGCCCATTTTTTAAAACAAATACCCTTATCTCTCAGCTGTCCCTTTCCCAACTCCTGTGTTTGCCACATTTTTGCATCCATTTGTAATCATTGCTTGAAAGTTGTAGAACCATACAATTGTAGAGTTGGAAGGAACATTGGTGGTTGTCTGTCACCTGCCTGGCCCCAGGCAACCCCCGCTATGCCACTGGCTACAGAACTATACTATATCAAACTGTCAATTTGGGGAGGAGGGTTAGAGAACCTTCCCTCATTGTAGAATTGTAGGGTTTCAAGGGACACTGAGTGTCATCTAGTCTAACCTCCTTCCGAGCAGGAATCTCAACTAAAGCATCCAGCGCAGATGGCTGTCCCAGCATCTCCTTAAAAACATCCAAGGATGGAGAGTCCTCCTGAGCATCTTAATGGGCAACAGCTGTGTACTTTTCTTATGAAGTGAGAACGGCCAGAATTCATAAGAACGTAAGAGCTTGCAGGATCAGGCCTAAAGCCCATCTGGTCCAGCACCCTGTTCTCACAGTTGTCATCCAGATCCCTGTGGGAAACCCACAAGCAGACATCGAGCCCTGTGGTTTCCAGCAACTGGTATTCAGAAGCTTTGCTGCCTCCAACTGTGCAGGTAGAACATAGCCATCATGGCTTGCAGGCATTGACGGCCTCCTCTTCCGTGAATTTGTCTAATCCTCTTTTAATCCAGTATATTTGAAGGAGCATCTCCACCCCCATCATTCAGCCCGGACACTGAGGTCCAGCACCGAGGGCCTTCTGGCGGTTCCCTCACTGCGATAAGCCAAGTTACAGGGTACCAGGCAGAGGGCCTTCTCGGTAGTGGCGCCCTCCCTGTGGAACGCCCTCCCACCAGATGTCAGAAAGAACAACAACTACCAGACTTTTAGAGGACATCTGAAGGCAGCCCTGTTTAGGGAAGCTTTTAATGTTTGATGTATTACAGTATCTTAATATTTTGTTGGAAGCTGCCCAGAGTGGCTGGGGAAGCCCAGCCAGATGGGCGGGGTATAAATAATAAAGTAGTATTATTATTATTATTATTATTATTATTATTATTAAAGCCACTGAAATTTGTGATCATCACAGCCTCCTGCAGGAGTGAGTTCTGTGGTTTAATTTGCAAATTCCAAGCTGAATCCCCACCCCCACCCCCAGTGGCGGAGCTTCATGCTCCAGCACCGGGGGGGGGGGGCAGAGAGCAGGTGGGGCTGGGGCTGGCACGCGTCCCGGGGGCGTGGCGGGTGTCCTGGGGGCGTGGTGTGGTGCGCCGCCCGCAGTAGTGTGGCATGCCGCCTGGGGGCGTGGCTCCCAGCACAGGTGTGGGGGCAGCCACGATGGCACCCCACCGGGATCGCGCTGCCAGGGCGGTGTGCTCCCCCCGCACTCCTCTTCCTCCGCCACTGCACACACCTGTTTCTTTATCCAGTTTTCTTCAATGCCCATCCCACACAGACCTCCTTCCAGGAAAGCAAGAAGCTTTATCTGAGTTCAGGATCACATTCAACTCAGGTAAAAGTACTCAAGGAAGGTGCAAAGCGGGACCAGAAAGGGCTGGGGGGAAGGGGTGTTGCGTGAGGAGAGTTCTGCGGGCCAGGCAGAGAAGCACCCCTGTCCTAGATCCACATAGGGACATATGCTTAGGACCGCACTTGTAATTCACAAAGCCTAGGGACGCAGGCGGTGCTGTGGGTTAAACCACAGAGCCTAGGACTTGCAGATCAGAAGGTCGGCAGTTGGAATCCCCGCGACAGGGTAAGCTCCCGTTGCTCGGTCCCTGCTCCTGCCAACCTAGCAGTTTGAAAGCACATCAAAGTGCAAGTGGATAAATAGGTACCGCTCCAGCGGGAAGGTAAACGGCGTTTCCATGCACTGCTCTGGTTCGCCAGAAGCGGCTTAGTCATGCTGGCCACATGACCCAGAAGCTGTACGCTGGCTCCCTTGGCCAATAAAGTGAGATGAGCACCGCAACCCCAGAGTTGGTCATGACTGGACCTAATGGTCAGGGGTTCCTTTACCTTTACCTTTAAGGACTTCTACCCAGAGCGAAAATGCAACCTGTTTACCCCCTCTCCCTCCGAGAAGGAAAGCCGACTCACAAACCGAAGGACAAAAAAGCACTTCTGTGAATACTCCACCAGAACTTCCTCCTGAAAGCAATTAATTGTGGAAGCATGACGGGCCCTCTGCAATGTCCTAGTCCGCACTGCGCAGCACAATGTCAGAGCAGACAATAGCAGCTAAAAATATCCCGTGACAGGAATTTGCCTGGAATGTTTTTCGGCTTGGTAGATGGAGAGGTTTTATATATAGTCAAGGGGCAGGAGGGTAAATGGGGTTTGCTGGTTTATCTGTGTGGAAGAGATCTTATTTTTAGGCCGATGAAGCTGGGTGCAGAGTGTTTATTCCTGTAACGCACTCTCCAAAGTCGCACAGCAGCAAGCGTGGGGCTTCCACAACCCTCTTACAACCAATACAACAATTGTACAGGCTACCACAATGTTTTACTTAGATGGAATGCGTTGGTCAGAGTGACTTCCTCTCACCAGCAAATAATCTCCATCTATCCTCCGGCCGGCATATGAGTCTAGCTTGGTTTTTAATATAGGCTCCATTCAAGAAACATGGGGTGGCTTTTCCATGTCCCTGTCTGTGATCGTACGTTTCCGAGCACAATTCAAAGTGTTGGTGCTGACCTTTAAAGCCCTAAATGGCCTCGGTCCAGTATACCTGAAGGAGTGTCTCCACCCCCATCATCCAGCCTGGACACTGAGGTCCAGCACCGAGGGCCTTCTGGCGATTCCCTCCCTGCAAGAAGTGAGGTTATAGGGAACCAGGCAGAGGGCCTTCTTGGTAGAGGCGCCTGCCCTGTGGAACGCCCTCCCAGCAGATGTCAAGGCAATAAACAACTATTTAACTTTTAAAAGACAACTGAAGGTGGCCCTGTTTAGGGAAGTTTTTAATGTCTGAAGCTGTGTTGCTTTTGATATTTGGTTGGAAGCCGCTCAGGGTGGCTGGGGAAACCCAGCCAGATGGGCAGGGTATAAATAATAAATTATTATTATTATTTGAATTATGGTGCAGGAGGAGACTCTTGAGAGTCCAATATGCTGCAATAAGATCAAACCTATCCATTCTTAAAGAAATGAGCCCTGAGTGCTCACTGGAAGGACAGATCCTGAAGCTGAGGCTCCAATACTTTGGCCACCTCATGAGAAGAGAAGACTCCCTGGAAAAGACCCTGATGTTGGGAAAGATAGAGGGCACAAGGAGAAGGGGACGACAGAAGACGAGATGGTTGGACAGTGTTCTTGAAGCTACCAGCATGAGTTTGACCAAACTGCAGGAGGCAGTGGAAGACAGGAGTGCTTGGCGTGCTCTGGTCCATGGGGTCACGAACAGTCGGACACAACTAAATGACTAAACAACAACAACAACAAATTATTATTATATTATTATATATATTTATTTTATACTGCCTGCTTCTGCTGGTCCTCCTTTTCAGTGGCATCTCCATGCCTGCAGATTGCTCTTCCCAGAGAAGTGAGCCTGGAGCCATCTTCATCTGTTTTTAGGCACCTGGCACCTGTTTTTAGGCACCTGGTTACAGATATAGGGACGCAGGTGGCGCTGTGGGTAAAACCTCAGTGCCTAGGACTTGCTGATCGCATGGTCGGCGGTTCGAATCCCCGTGGCGGGGTGAGCTCCCGTCTTTCGGTCCCTGCTCCTGCCCACCTAGCAGTTCGAAAGCACTCTTAAGTGCAAGTAGATAAATAGGTACCGCTTTATAGCGGGAAGGTAAACGGCGTTTCTGTGTGCTGCGCTGGTGCTGGCTCGCCAGAGCAGCTTCGTCACGCTGGCCACGTGACCCGGAAGTGTCTGCGGACAGCGCTGGCCCCCGGCCTCTTAAGTGAGATGGGCGCACAACCCTAGAGTCGGACACGACTGGCCCGTACGGGCAGGGGTACCTTTACCTTTACCTTTACAGATATACCGTATGTTGCCTCTTTTTGTGGGGAAGGATCTGTAAGGCCAGACTTTTATCTGCACAGATGTGGTTTTATGTTTTTATTGGTTGTGTGTGTTAAAATTGGTTTTAATGTTTGCTCTATTTTTATAGGTCACTTTGGGTCACTTTGTGAGGAAAATTACTAAATAACAACAACAAGAGGCTCAGCAGCCTTAAAGATACAGTTCCTCTTTAGGACTCATTACTGCTACCCTGACACTCAGTACTGGTCTCTAAAGCAGTGGTTCCCAATCTTTTTGTGGCTATGCCCCACCTAAGCATCTTAAAATCCCGATGCCCACCCCCATCTGTGACATATAATTCTTATTATTCAAAAAGTGAACTCCTATTCACATGGAGGAAGCCTGAAAGGCCATTAACTTGGACTAAGGTAAAAGGTAAAAGGACCCTAACCATTAGGTGCAGTCGCGGATGACTCTGGGGTTGTGGCGCTCATCTCGCTTTATTGGCCGAGGGAGCCGGCGTACAGCTTCCGGGTCATGTGGCCAGCATGACCAAGCCACTTCTGGCGAACCAGAGCAGCGCACGGAAACGCCGTTTACCTTCCCGCCGGAGCGGTACCTATTTATCTACTTGCACTTTGACGTGCTTTCAAACTACTAGGTTGGCAAGAGCAGGGACCGAGCAATGGGAGCTCACCCCGTCGTGGGGATTCAAACCGCCGACCTTCTGATCGGCAAGCTCTAGGCTCTGTGGTTTAACCCACAGCGCCACCTGCGTCCCATTTAACTTGGACTAAACAAACTCACAAATTGCCCCCCTTAAAAATCAAATTGCCCCCCTGTGTGGCATGTGCCCCACGTTGGGAACCATGGCTCTAGAGGAAGCTTATACCGGGTTTAGTTATTTGCCCAGCTAGCTCACTGTTGTCTATTTTGACTGAGAGCAGAACCTAGAGCTGAAGTCTTTTCAATCAGCTGCCATCTCACCCTCTTAACTGGAGATGGCATGGACCAACCTGGGATCTTCTGCATGCAATCATCTGCTCTGCTGCTAAGCTATACCTCCCTTTCTCCCACACAAAGCTGCAGCAGCGTAGCGTGGGTTGTCAGCACCCGGGGCAAGGCAAGTAATTTGCGCCCACTAACCCGGGGCAAGGCAAGTAGTTTGCGCTCCCTAACCCCTAACCTGCCGCCGCTGCCAGCTTCTTCTTGCTGCTGCCTGGGCTGGGATATTTACGGTAAGGTAGCCACGGCGGTGGCGGCGGGTCCGTGTCAGGTGATCTGAGGCGAGTTGCCGCTGGCGCTGCCGCCCAAACGACGCCACTTGCCCGGAGGAGGGCAGAGAGGCGAGGAAAATGCAACATGGCCCAGCAGCTGCAGCAGCGGCGGCGGGGCTGTGAGGAGGGGCTGCCTGGCGCGCCCTCCGCGGCCCTGACGCGCGGGGACCGCAGCGAGTGCTGAGAGCCGCTGCCTTCCGGACGCCTTCAGCCCGGACGCGCGCACAGCTCGTCGGTTCCGCGAGACATGGGGCTCTGCTACAGCCTGCGCCCGAGGCTCTTCGGCGACTCCGGAGGCGGCGAGCGCGCCCCCCAGATGTTGCGCCCGGTGCGGCCGGCCCCCCCTGCACCCCCCATGCTACGCCACTGCAAAGCTGGCCATGTGCACTGACTTCAGCCTCAATATGTTTACCATGGTGTGCTCCACAGCTCCAGGCCAGAGGGGTCACTGGCTGCCACTACTGTCCAAGACAAGCGTAAGAGTTGAACTATCTTTGAGGGTTGGCTTTATCAGCTTCTCCCATCTGGACGGTGTGCAACGCGCCCATTGGAAGCTTTGCATTTCGGTCTCCCAAATTGTGCAGTCTTGTGGGAAATGACCTGCATTCTTCCAAAGAAGAAAAACAGCTTGAGGCTCCCTCTGCTGACTGGTTTTGAAAATGCTCCGGACATGAGAGAGCGAAGACGGCTCCAATGAAGAAATCTTTGGCTGTGGGTGCGCGTTCCCTTTATACTCCAGCTCCGGTGTGCTCCTGTTGCTGGTGTTTGAAGTCGAGTACACATAGCTCTAGCTGCAAACCACAGGCATGCCATCGTTTCTTGAGAAACACTAGTTTTTGCTGTGTTTCCCCTCAAATTGGCTTCCATTTGATTTGAAAATGCCAGCTGCAGTTCAACTGAGGTGTGGGCATTTGAGACAGCCATTGCAGGTGTGCCAATGACAGCACATGAGCAGGCGACAACTTCATTGAATAGGAGTGCTATGCAGGTAAGCGAATAATTCAATGTGCGCCAGTTAAGACACCCCTGCCTCTCCTCTGGTGTGTACAACCGGTGGCAGACTTGGGGACTTTGGCAAGGCTAAAATTTGTCCCACACACACACACCAGCCCTTGCCCTGCCTTTCCAAAGGTGGGTAAGGAGGCACCCAGCTTTAGGGAGGAGGTGTGAGGGCTCTGGCAGGGTCCAGAGCCTTCCCCCCCCCCCCAGCTGGTAAAGTGCTAACTAGGATTTGGGAAGTGGGAGGGAAGACTCTAGGATTCTAGGCCCCTGTTAGCACCTCCTGCCTCCTTCCCAAAGCCCAGCGCCTTGCTTACCAGGCTTTGAGATGGTGCCTCCTCAGCTCAGCGCTGGTACAGCACCGAAGAAAAGTGATTTGAATTGCAGCCGTCAGAAACGACGTCGCTGAATAGCAGTCACTGGCAATGCCAGCGGAGAAAGTGCTGTATCACTCCGGTCCTTATCTCAGGCTTTCCGTAGACAATGGGGAACAGGATGCTGGACTAGATGGGCTACTGGCCTGATCCAGCAGGACTCTTCTTATATTCGTAGAATCATAGGATTGTAGAGTTGGAAGGTACCCCAAGGGTCATCTAGTCCAACCCCCTGCAATGCAGGAATCTCAGCTAAAGAATCCATGACAGATAGCCACCCAGTTTTCTTGATAGCTATGCTTTACCTTCTTAAACAGGCATAGGCAAACTCCGGCCCTCCAGATGTTTGGGACTACAGTTCCCATCATCCCTGACCACTGGTCCTATTAGCTAGGGATGATGGGAATTGTAGTCCCAAACATCTGGAGGGCCAGAGTTTGCCTATGCCTGTTCTTAAGGTTATATTGGTGTACTCCAGGCCAGCACAGAGTTAAGTTAAGGATTATTGTCTGTTTTGAACCCAAAGCAGTGCTGGAGAGGTTGCAGCTCTGAGCAGGAGAATGGTCAGCGGTTGGGAGAGGGAGTTGGTTGCTTAACCCTTCCCCACACACCCAGTTTTTCACCATGCAGGAAGGGTGGAATATTGACTGAGAAGACAACTGCAGAGGACAGGGCCAATCAAATCTCACCCTTCATGCAACTCCAAGTCATGTCTGGTTTGGGCGTAGGCAGTCAAATGCAGGCCTTTGAAGAAGCCATGCTTGTCTGGAGTCTCCTCACCACGTCACTGGCAATGCCCTTTGGGCCACAGCTTCTGAAAGATTAGAGAGACAAAGGATGCTGAAATCCATGGTGGCGGAGCATGTAACATTGGTGTTGGCTCCTGATGCAATCAATCAAGCTATGTGCTTTTTCAAAGGCAAACATACTTTGGGTGTTCGTTATCGCTTACATATACACAAAGCCAGACACAAGGCAGCCCAGTCAAACTTCATTAATCCATGTGTGGGTTGCAACCAGCATATCTGACTCGGCCTGCGGCTTCTCTGAATCATACCCGCACTTTGGTCCACATGCTGCCTCTGATACTGTTGGTAATGGGAGCACAGTAGTTATAGCCTGGCCATCTTGAAGGAACAAGGAACTTCAGTAAGGCTTCGCTCCATGCATAGGATGTTGTTGGAAAACATCTTGCGGTGTCGTCTTCCTTGCTCACTTGGCAGGATCTACTTTCCAAGTGAAGGTCTGAACTAGACATTATGGGTGATATCCACTGGTAGCTGCACTCAGGCTCACTGAAGTCAATTAAGGCTCCTGCCCCCAAAGTATCCTGGGAACTAAAGTTTGTTAAGGGTGCTGGGAGTTGCTAGGTAAAGGTAAAGGGACCCCTGACCATTAGGTCCAGTCGTGACCGACTCTGGGGTTGCGGCGCTCACATTGCTTTATTGGCCGAGGAAGCCGGCGTACAGCTTCTGGGTTATGTGGTCAGCATGACTAAGCCGCTTCTGGTGAACCAGAGCAGCGCACGGAAATGCCGTTTACTTTCCCGCTGGAGCAGTACCTATTTATCTACTTGCACTTTGACGTGCTTTCGAACTGCTAGGTTGGCAGGAGCAGGGACCGAGCAACGGGAGCTTACCCCGTCGCAGGGATTCGAACCGCTGACCTTCTGATCGGCAAGTCCTAGGCTCTGTGGTTTAACCCACAGTGCCACCTGCGTCCCTGGGAGTTGCTAGGAGACCTTAGGAGACCCCTATTTCCTTCACAAAGCCACAGTTCGCAGCTTCTCCTTCTTCCCGAGGAACTCTGCAAACTCTAGCTCAGCAGCAGAACAACTTGCAAGAAGAAGGCCCCAGGTTCCGTCCGTAGCATCTTGAGGTAGGTTTCGAAATATCCATTACCTGAAACCTTGGTGAGTCACTGCCAATCAGTCTAGGTAGTATTCAGCAAGAAGGCCTAATGGTCTGACTCAGTACAAAGCAGCTTCAAATGTTCCTAGGTAAAAAGGTAAAGGTAAAGGACCCCTGGACGGAAAAGTCCAGTGAAAGGCGACTATGGGGTTGCTGCGCTCATTTCGCTTTCAGGCCAAGGGAGCTGGCATTTGTCCACAGACAGCTTTCTGGGTCATGTGGCCAGCATGACTAAACAACTTCTGGCACAATGGAACACTGTGATGGATGCCAGAGTGCATGGAAATGCCTTTTACCTTTCCGCCAGAGTGGTACCTATTTATCTACTTGCACTGGCATGCTTTCGAACTGCTAGGTTGGTAGGAGCTGGGACAGAGCAATGGAAACTCACCCCGTCACAGGGATTCAAACTGCTGACCTTCTGATCGGCAAGCCCAAGAGGCTCAGTGGTTTACCCACAGTGCCACCCGCATCCTATGTTGGTGGTGGTGCCTTGCATAATTCAGCTGAGCTCCACCCAACCAGCTCTGATAAAACGTGTATTTTTGTGCACCAAAAATGCATTGCAAAATATGGAAAAGTTCAAAATCTGATGGGGGTTGTGTTCCTAACTGCAAGCAAGCCTGGGGTCATGGAGGTGGCAAAAAGAAGACCAAACAAATTCCTCCTCCATCCCGATCCACGGTGCTTTTTAGCACCACAGGCTTCTTCATTCATTCCAGTGCCAGGAAGTCTGGATTGGATGGGATTGCAATGGGTTATTTTCAACGTAGCTCTAAGTTGAAGCCCCTTAGATGGAATGCTTGTTCCACGGGCAAAATGTTTTGTGCCAGAGGAACATGATTGCATATGATGCTGCTGGTAACTTTGCTGCACAACAGATTGTACAGTATGTCCTGCAGTGACTTTGAATAGCACAACTGTTCCATCAGATTCCTCTGCTGCACAGCATTTAAACCCAGCCACCTACAAGCACATGATTTCTCACACTACTGGACAGAGAACATTGGATGCAGCCCAATCTGTTTATACCACCTTTTGACGGGCCTAATTTAAAACCGCAGATTAAAACAGTAACAAAGAACACTGTGCAATATTCGAGAAAGCAGTTCCCCAATTGCCTGTACAGTCTCAAAACCTCTCCAAAAGGGGAGCTCCTTTAATCATCCCTCCATAAAACCAGGAGCAAGGAGGCTGAGCAACTCCTTGCTGGAGGATTTCACAATCTTAGTGGCTCCCTTTTGCAGGAGGGGGTCGTCAGGATCCTAGCACAAGGGGGAAGCTTTACACCCCCTATCTCTGTGCTGTGGCTCCAACCCTAATCCGGCTCCCTCAGAGCAGCTGTTAAAAACTAGGCACATTCATCGCAAGTCTGCAATTAATGTGTGTTGTTTGGCACAAGGAAGAATAATGACTCACTCGTAGTGGAACCTATTCAGTGCGCTCTTATGTGAGTCATTGTTCTGGGCAAGGCTCCTGATTAAGAAGAGGCAAGCTCAGAGCAGAAACGCAGCTCAAGCAGTGATGCAATGGACAGTTTTATCTGAAGGGGAAGGGAAGCCTTCTGCTGAAACACTGGGCTAGGAATGATTGGATTATGCACACACAAGCACACCAGTGAAGGCTGATTGGAAAACGGCCCAGAGCAGTAAATCATGCAGAGATGTAGCAGGCACCCTCCTCTGTGGGGTGATACTAAGCACTCACAGCAGTTGCAAATTGCCTTATGAAATAATGTTCCCTGGCAGATGAGAGCACCCCAGTCTGGGAATTATTGTGCTCATCAGAAGTGTCTATGGAATATCACTGAGAAGGTGGAGACTGAGAAGCACTGGAGACAGAGAGAAGGAGCAGGATCCGCACCAGAATATGGCATCCTTGGGCGATTGTTGGAGTCCCAGCAATGATGGCTACTGTATTGTCAGATTGAAGGGGGGCAGTGGAAAATGGAAATGATGAATCAAGGAGGACACACGCAGGTGGGGGATAGCTGGAGGTGAGAGGTACCTGCAAGAAAAGCAGAGTAGGATCTCTCAGGGAGGGCAACTGGGAGAAGAGGTGGGCACCCAGATAGGAGTTGGGGGAGTCTGCCTTTCTATCTGGGGATAAATGATAAGATATGCCTAATATAAATTGGATAAAGGGTCTTTTTAGTTATTCTTTTTATTCTTTTTCTTTCGTATATACAACTGGTGTTTTGCATTTTCTTGTAGGCAACTTTGAATCTCATTGTTTAATATGTTAAAAATTCAATAAAGTTGTTATAACAAAAAGAAAATGGAAATGGTGGCACCTGCGGGTGATGGTGGGAGAACCACATTGATTTGGCCAATGCTATGTCAGGGGCCACACTGGGAAACTAGAATGCCATACAGCTTCCCAGGCCTAAGGTTCCCTGACGCCTGGGGCAGAGAATGTGCTCTGCATTCAAAACAAAGGTCCCAGTTTCAGTCCTTGGAACCTCCAGTTGAAAAATAATCTGGCAGCAGCTGATGGGAAAAACCCTCTGCCAAAAAAAAGCCTGGACCTCTGTTGCCCGTCAGAATGCAGGCAATGTTAGGCTAGACAGACAAAACAATCTGATCTGGTGCAAGGCAGTTTTCTCTGTTCACCACCACAGGCGCACCAACGCTGCCTCCGCAGCGTCCCGTCTCCAGCAAGCCTCAAAAGTTATCTGCAGATTATTAAAGGGTTCTGTAATATTTATATGGGCACTCAATTAATTATGAATGCTTTATTATAGCTATAAGCAGCTAACACCTTCTGGAATTGTATCTGTTTTCTTTTGAGGGCCGCTCGTTTTAATTATAAATGGTTCCTCTGGCCTCCCCGAAGCCACTTAGAGTGAAATGTGCTGCACTTAAAAGAAAGCGAAAACATTGGCAGCAAGTGCTCACTCGCCATAACTGTTTGTCGTAGTAATGACTCGAGCCAGAGTTGCATTGTTCCCATTCCAGAATAGCTCTGTGGAAGGCATTTTCATACATACATGGTTCAGCTGAGCTAGAGGGAGCGCAGATAGCAAAAAAATAAAAATGCAGCCACTTAATAAATCAATCAACTGAAAACTTTAGTTGATTGATTTGTGGGAGGGGAATTGTAATCAGTGAGAGTGAGAGCTAAGGGCATCCCTGCATTTTCTGTGCACACAGCAATAAGACTTAAAAAACAACAACAGAGTAAAGACTAGCAAAACACCCATCATGGTAGTGAATGGGTTATTTGGAGAGGAACATGTTGCACACACCTATGGGAAGTTATTTTGCCTTCACTACAACAGTGCTCTCCAGAACAACACTTTATGTAGCAAGCATTAATGTATATGAGAGATGTAGACATACGAGGAGAACATATGAAGGTGTCTTTCCTGAGTCAGACCACTGTTATTGCCTGCTCTTATAGAAAGTAGCTTTCCTGGGTCTCTTGCCTCCACCACCCCTGGCAGTATTACTTTTAACTTGAGATGCAGAGACTTTCTGCATCCAAACTACATGTTCTGCCACTGAACTACGACTCATCCCCTACTGCATTTCTCGGACATTGGTCCCCAGTTAGAAAGCACATGATATACAGCAAGCTTGCTAAAGCTAAGCAGGTCTGAGCCTGGTCACCTCCTAAATGGGAGACCACTTGGCCCGCTTAAAGTTAGTCCTGGAAAAAAGGTTAGCAAACAGACGCACACTTGTTTTTTCCTGCTATGGAGGGTAGGACTTGAACCGATGACTTCAAGTTACAAGAAAGGAGATTCCAACTAAACATCAGGAGAAACCTTCTGAGCTGTCCAACAGTGGAATGGTCTCCTCCTGGAGGTTGTAGGCTCTTGTAGGCTCTTCCTCCTTGGAGGTTTTTAAGCAGAGGTTGGATGGTCATCTATCATGGATGCTTTAGCTGAGATTCCTGCATTGTAGAGGGTTGGACTAGATCAGGGGTCAGCAAACTTTTTCAGCAGGGGGCCAGTTTGCTGTCCCTCAGACCTTGTGGGGGGCTGGACTATATTTTTTTGGGGGGAATGACTAATTTCTATGCCCTACAAAGAACCCAGAGATGCATTTTACAGTCATAGATTGAGTTACAGACACTTCAGGTTGTGTTTTTTCAGGTTATGGACCCGCTGAAACCCGGAAGTACCGAAACTGGTTACTTCTGGGTTTTGGGGGGTCGCACATGTGCAGAAGCGTTAAATTGCGCTTTGCTCATGCACAGAAGCTCTGAATTGCAACCGGTGCATGCACAGATGCGCCGCTGCAGGTTGTGAACTCTGCAGGTTGCGAATGCGCATCCCGCACAGATCATGTTCACAACCCGAGCGTCCACTGTAAATAAAAGCACACATTCTACTCATGTAAAAACACCAGGCAAACCACACAAATAACCCAGAGATGCATTTTAAATAAAACGACACATTCTATTCATGTAAAAACACGCTGATTTCTGGACTGTCTGCGGGCCGGATTGATAAGGCGATTGGGCCGGATCTGGCCCCCAGGCCTTAGTTTGCCTACCTATGGACTAGATGAACCTTGAGGTCCCTTCGAAACTCTACAGTTCTTTGATTCTATTATATATCTGGATGAATAAAATACCAGTGCAACTTCACAGCTTCACCACTGTTTCCAAATGTACTAAGGATGACAAACAGTCCAATAATGCAAGCGAAGGATGCAACATCTATCTACCTCAGTCCATTTGCCTCCTTAAAAAGTTACTTGTATAAAGAAACAGCAATCCGGCACAGCATGAAATGCACCATCTAATAACAATTCTATTTATCTGGGAACATGCAACGCTTGCTCTTATTGAGGCACTTGTCTGTCTAAAACTATACAGCTTGCCTGTCTTAGACCAGTATCATCCATTCTAACCGGTAGCAGACTTCCTGGGGTCTTTTGCAGAGGTCTATCCATTCAGCTGCTCCCTGGTCCTTTTCAGTTGGAGATACAAAGAACTAAACCTGGGACCTTCTGCATGCAAAGTATGTGCTCTTTGCCACTAAGGAACTAAAGAAGTAAAGGTGCACACTCAGATTGGCTCCTGGACTCTAATGTTCACAGTGATTGAAAACCAAGCTGTGATATAGTTCTGTACCAACAATAATAGACTGGCAAACACTCATGGTAGAGTATTTTCATTTAGCAAAGCTGACTGGAAAAGTTAGGGGAGCCTTAAATCAAAAAGTATATAGAGAATGGATATTATTCAAGGAGTATATAAGATCACACTGTAAAAATGAAACTATCCTGGCAGAATTGAATGATACTTGTGTATAATAAATAATTGGGGGGAAATATCTTAGAAGAATATGCAGAAAAAGCTATAAAATAAACTGTGAGATAAAATCAAGATATTTTTTTAAAAAATGAGAATGATTGGAAGTTTTTGTTCCAGAAGACTTTATTGGTCAAGATATGATAATACAATTGTTATTTTAATGTTAAATCTTTTTTGCTTTTTATTTTTATTCTTGTTATTCTTTTTTTCATTTTCGTGTGAAACTCTGTTGTAACCATATGTAATGTATTTGTATGATAGTATTTTAAACCAATAAAGATGTTTATTAAAGAAAAGAAAAGAAAAGAAAAGAAAAGAAAAGAAAAGAAAAGAAAAGAAAAGAAGAAAACCAAGCTGTGAAGTACCAAAACTCATCCTGGATTTCGTTTCTTGGTCACAGGTTTAAAAGAATGCTGAATACTGGCTTTATTCTGAGCCCTACTGACCAGAGGGCACAGCACTGCCATCCTTAGGCTCCCCTGCAGTGCCTCTATATCTTTCCAGCCTTACATAAGTCAAAGAAAGCTAAACAAGACAAGGTCCCTTTAACTAAATGGCCTCGGTCCTGTATACCTGAAGGAGCATCTCCACTCCCATCATCCAGCCCGGACACTGAGGTCCAGCGCTGAGGGCCTTCTGGCAGTTCCCTCACTGTGAGAAGTGAAGTTACAGGGAACCAGGCACAGGGTCTTCTCGGTAGTGGCGCCCGCCCTGTGGAACGCCCTCCCAGCAGATGTCAAGGCAATAAACAACTATTTTACTTTTAAAAGACAACTGAAGGCAGCCCTGTTTAGGGAAGTTTTTAATGTCTGACGCTGTGTTGCTTTTAATATTCGGTTGGAAGCCACCCAGAGTGGCTGGGGAAACCCAGCCAGATGGGCGGAGGGGGGGTATAAATAAATTATTATTATTATTATTATTATTATTATTATTATTATTATTATTATTATTAACTACCCAGCCAGTTCTCCCAGGCAGGTGGCACTTAGCTCACTGCAGGTCTGATCAGCCAACATACGGCTTCCATTGGCTCTTACTCCTTGCTGGGACAACATCTTCCTGTAGTTGCCTTATGATGAGAGCATTCCTCCTCTTTGGAGCTGTCCAAGGTCCTGTTCTTGCCTGCTCTGTGCTTTAGCAAGATTTTGATTTGTCTTCACTGGATCTTGCCAGCTTCCCCTGCAAGCCTCAAACTCCCACAGAACTGGACACACAAATCCTCTTGTTTATTATATGGCGACATGGGTGCAGTGATGTGGTGTTTTGGTTTTTTTAAAAAAAAATGTGGTGCAATCCTTACAAAGGGATTGTACTGACTATTGACCATAATGAGAGACTTCCAACTTCCATCAGCCTTGGCCAGCATAACCAACGGTGGAGGATAATCAAATCTTGAATCCAGAAACATCTGGAAGGCCACATTTTCCCCATTCCTGTCCTAACTGTATGCTGATGTAAAGCACTGCCAACAAAAAATGTTCTGGCATGTTTAATTATGAACATTATGAACATTAATTATGAAAATTGTGAATATTAGGTACATTTGCTGTTATGGTTATTTTGCATAAGCTGTTCTGCCTCTGTTAGCCATGGGATGGGAAAAAACCAAGGACGAAATAGAAATCTAGAGGAAGAGCCACAGCATAGTAGGAGATCAGATGCTTTTCATGCAAAATGTTGCAGGTTCAATCTCTGATGTCTCAGGTATGGCTGAAAAAAGACTCCCTGTGTGAAGCTTTGGAGAGCTGCTGCCAGTCAGTGTAGGGCATACTCAGCTAGATGGGCCCATGGTCACACTTAATGTATCATGGCTTCTTATGTTCTTCCACTCACTAGTATTCCTGCTCAGCAACCTCAACCCAAACCTGATATTTCGCTAGGTGTTTTCAAACATATCTTCACAGCCCTGAGGGCTAGAAACTTGGTTGATCATGCTGCTTTAAAAATGATTCTGATGAATCTTAATATTGGAGGCGTCCCTTCAGCACTGCAAAAACAACACAGGACGCAACAGTTTACGGGTTATAAACTTAACCTGATTGACACAAGGCATGAGCTGCCTTAGTCAGTGAGAGAGATCACATGACCTCTGGGAAGAAGAGCGCAGAGAGAAGAAATGCCAAGGTGTAATCTGCAGCGCACAAGTGGACTCCTTCATCTGCCCTATCTGCAGTAATAATAATAATAATAATAATAATAATAATAATAATAATAATAATTTATTCCCCTCCCATCTGGGCGGCTTCCAACAAAATATCAAAATGTAGTGGTCTGTTAAACATTAAAAGCTTCCCTAAACAGGGATGCCTTCAGATGTCTTCTAAAAGCCTGGTAGTTGTTTCTCTCTTTGACATCTGGTGGGAGGGTGGGTGCCACTACCGAGAAGGCCCTCTGTCTGGTTCCCTGTAACTTGGCTTCTCACAGCAAGGGAACCACCAGAAGGCCCTCAGCGCTGGACCTCAGTGTCCAGGCAGAATGATGGGGGTGGAGACGCTCCTTCAGGTATATTGGACCGAGGCCGTTTAGGGCTTTAAAGGTCAGCACCAACACTTTGAATTGTGCTCAGAAACGTACTGGGAGCCAATGTAGGTCTTTCAAGACCGGTGTTAGGTGGTCTCGGCGGCCGCTCCCAGTCACCAGTCTAGCTGCCACATTCTGGATTAGTTGTAGTTTCTGGGTCACCTTCAAAGGTAGCCCCACATAGAGTGCATTGCAGTAGTCCAAGCAAGAGATAACTAGAGCATGGACCGCTCTGGCGAGACAGTCCGTGGGCAGGTAGGGTCTCAGCCTGCGTGCCAGATGGAGCTGGTAAACAGCTGCCCTGGACACAGAATATACCTGCGACTCCATGGACAGCTGTGAGTCCAAAATGACTCCCAGGCTGCGCACCTGGTCCTTCAGGGGCGCAGTTACCCCATTCAGGATCAGGGAGTCCTCCATACCTGCCCACCTCCTGTTCCCCCAAAACAGTACTTCTGTCTTGTCAGGATTCAACTTGCAACAAAACATGTCCCTCCTGCATCAGGCTCTTCTGCCACAGCAGGTGCTGCAACCTTCCAACAGCTTGACCTCACCCCCAAAGGCACACTCCTCCACTGTCTCCCAGTGCTGGCATATCAAATTGTACTCGCTGGCCTGCAAGCTTTCAACAAAGCTGGCGTGGGAGAAACTCTGCACCAAGCACAACTTTCCAGGTGTTTTCTGAAGCACAAGAGGAGTGCACTCTGCAAGAAGCAGTGCGTTTGAGTCGGCAACAGAGGCTTCACCTGCCCTCAGAACCAGGTTATCTATTGCACATAGAGTCAGGAGGGTTAAACTTCCTTCTCAAGAGACCCAGGAATGTCCTTCAGAGGATCTGTAAAACGAGTTCAAAGGTTTTCCCTCGTGCGCCAAAAACACACCGTCATAAACCAAAGTGCAGTGCCAACAAGCAGCAGTGTTAATTATCATCAAGGTAGCAGTCATTCTGTGGGGGTTAATAATGGGAAATTAAAGTTTATTTATGGTAGCACAGCAGACCATAAAGCCCTTCTCAATCCACTGCGAAGCCATCAGTAGCTGCAATACGGGCAAGGGTTAGAAAGAAACATAAACTGAGTGCCTAATTGTGATTGTTGTTTATTTTATGAACCCACACTTTGGCAATGAACTTTGCTTTGCACTTAAAACCTGGAAAAAATACACTTGTTTTTCCCCTGTGACCTCATGGCAGTTGCTTTTCCCTGTCTTCACCAAGTCTAGTGGCAACTACAGAATCAGCCAGGAGGATGTGGCTAAGAAATCTGGGGTTCTAAATTAACATAATCCAGAATTATTTGTGTTTTCTGTGTTTACAGGACAGAATAAGGATATGAAGTCTAAATACTTAATTTTGCATTTGCTAATTGTGGCTAGACAAACTATCATTCGGTGGTGGGGAAAAACCTGAATAACCTAAACTCACCAGCATGGTATAGAACAACTTGTACATTAGCAATGGCAGAGAAAATTACACATAAAACCCAGGTTATGCAAGGAAAAGAAAGAACAATCATTTTACATCACCTGTTGGAACCTGATTACATATGCATCCAGGAAAAAATTACGAAAGGACACAACAGTGGCAGTACATGAATTCTGGAACTCTTTATTCTTTGAGGAGGTCATGATGTGACTTGTAAATTTCTTGTATTTTCTTCTCTAGAAAATTACATCATATTGCATTGTTTTTCTTTCAGATAAATGAACTTGAAAAGGAAAGGAAAAGAACTTGCTTTGGTATTTGTTTTGTTGCAAGAAGCAATTCATAAATACAGTATACCTAAACAACCTGTTATGGGACGCGGGTGACACTGTGGGTTAAACCATGGAGCCTAGGACTTGCCGATCAGAAGGTCAGCGGTTCGAATCCCCGCGACGGGGTGAGCTCCCATTGCTTGGTCCCTGCTCCTGCCAACCTAGCAGTTTGAAAGCTCCTTAAAGTGCAAGTAGATAAATAGGTACCGCTCTGGCGGGAAGGTAAACAGCGTTTTCGTGCGCTGCTCTGGTTCACCAGAAGCGGCTTAGTCCTGCTGGCCACATGACCCGGAAACTGTACGCCGGCTCCCTCGGCCAATAAAGCGAGATGAGGGCCGCAACCCCAGAGTCAGCCACGACTGGACCTAATGGTCAGGGGTCCCTTTACCCATACCTTTAAACAACCTGTGTTGATTTTTTTTTTTAAAAAAAGTTGCATGTGGCTTCAAAAGCCTAGTAGATTCATGTGATGTCGCACCACATGTTTAAGACTGAAAGATTGGCCCTAAACCAGAGTCTGCAAACCTGCAATTCTCAATATGTTGTTGGTCTCTAACTCCCATGAGCCCCAGCGAGCATGGCTAATACTCAGGGATGTTGAAAGTTGCAGTCCAACAACATTCAATGGATCAGAGGTTCTCTATCCTTGTCCTGAGCAATAGACTTTTCTTTTTCTTTTTTTACAAGCAGGAAGTAATGGGACCTCTTAGCTTAGGGTTGCCATATTTCAGACAGTGGAAATCGGGACAGAAAAGTTGTTGATTTATTTCTGGCAAATTTGCAAAAAAGGGGAGAAGTTTTTGAGCTGTTTTTAAGGAAAAGCATTACACCCTTTGTCACTTCTGGTTTATAGCCAAATTGAAAGTGTGTTGCTCCAACACAACACAGCAGTGGATTGAGATTTGCTGAATGGGCCTGGTTTATCAATAACAAGATTCAGCTCTGCCTGATATTTAGGAAATCTTGTCTGGCATGTTCATCTGTGCCTTCTCAAGATCTGGATGGAGCAGGCACAGGATCTTGCTTTGTCTACGCTTCATAAAATTTTCTTGGGACTTTTAAAAAAGAAAAAAGTACATCTCTGACTGAGACTGTTGGCTGAACCTTACATTTTACAAGATTCAAGACAATGCAAAGCCCTGAAAGAAATGATGAGGTGCTAAGAACAAATATCTTAGGGATAATGTTACAAATCATACATATTACCAGTATCACACTGCTGAAAGCTAGCTGCTCAAACTTAGATTGGTATATCTGTCATGGTTTCTCCACTGGAATCCTGGGAATTGTAGTTCTATAACATAGGTATCCAATGTGATGCCCTTGAGGTGCTGTTGGACTCCAACTCCCATCAGCCTCAGCCAGCATGGTTAATGGTAGGGGTGAAGGGAGTTGCAGTCCTGCAACATCTGGAAGGGACCACGTTGACTACCCTGGTTCAAAAAGGAGAGCTGTGAAACTTCTCTCCATCTGTTGTTTCCTTCCATTATCTAGAACAACAATAATAGCCAATAATATAAAGGAACTGGAATTATAACTGGAACAAACAACAAAAACAAAACAAATGCGTTGCACTTTTGGCTGGTATGAAAATATCAGGAGGAAAAGAAACTTATCATTATTCAGTTGCAGTCCTGGTCCTCTGCAGAATGATTGGAAATCAAGTCTTCTGTGTTCAGGCCTTTCACAGATACAATTAACAAACTTCTGAACAGGGCACATGATTCCATCACAATGTACGCTTGGCTTTTTCAAAGGATCCCTTCTACTTTTTCCTTCTGCTTTCGCAATATTCATACAAGGCATGAGATATGAGGGAACCTAACTTCAGGTGTTGAATTGGGGTGGGAGGGTGGGAGAGCCTTCTTAGTTTCACTTCAAAACTCAGTACACAAACTCCCCACCCCCCACTTCCCTGGCTTTAAAATTAGAGTAATGCATTTGATCATACCCATTTGGAATGTGGAATCCTGTCTTCTCCCGGGAGAGTCATTTATATTGCTCAGCCTTGCCTTGAACTGATTAAAACCAACAGGCTTGCCAACTTCCATTATCTCCGAAAGCCTGAAAAGGTAACGCTGAATCGGATCGAGGGCTGGCGGTGATGAGTGATCCTTACCAGGTGCCCTCCTGGCGTTGCCCAAGCATGCGAGATTTTTCCTACTGAGATTGTCTTGGGATATATTCCCAATGCGGTCATGTCTTCCACCGCAGTGGACGTGTGGGAACGCCACTCACTCTGACCGCATTGACAATGCCCAGTTGCCACCTGACAGCCAGTTTCACCAGCCAGTTCAGCAACGCCAGTCGTAAAAACCCAATGATTATGTTACGAAGAACTATTTTTCCCTTTGAACAGTTTGATGTCTGGTTGTTTCAACAGGTCAGCCGAGCGAGGGAAATGGGTGTCTCCAAAAATGAGAATCCGTCCATTTTGGTTTCTCTCAAATCCTCGTTTCTCCCATCTTAAATTCAGTCCTGCACATTTCCACATCATTCTGCGATGAAAAGATATTTCACCTGCATTTTAGAACTGATTTCTCTTCATATACATGTTTCTGTATGCAATTTTACTTAATACGGACATGCTTGCAAACCAATATTCCCATATTTAATGCACTTTTGTAGGTTTTTTTTTTTTTTTACTAATATATCCATTTTTATGTACACATTATCCTGGTATATTCATTTGTGTGCACACGCCTCTTTTGGGACGCGGGTGGCACTGTGGGTTAAACCACGGAGCCTAGGACTTGCCGATCAGAAGGTCGGCAGTTTGAATCCCCGCGACGGGGTGAGCTCCTGTTGCTCGGTCTCTGCTCCTGCCAACCTAGCAGTTCGAAAGCACATCAAAGTGCAAGTAGATAAATAGGTACCGCTCTGGCGGGAAGGTAAACGGCGTTTCCATGCACTGCTCTGGTTTGCCAGAAGCAGCTTAGTTATGCTGGCCACATGACCCGGAAGCTGTACGCCGGCTCCTTCGGCCAATAAAGCGAGATGAGCGCTGCAACCCCAGAGTCGGTCATGGTCAGGGGTCCCTTTACCTTTTAACTTGTCTGGAGAACTCTTTTGTAAAATCTGTATTAACTGTATTCCCGCAATACCTCCAGGACTGTCTTTCCCCATATGAACCAACCCAAACCCTGCGATCATCATCTGTTGCCATTCTTTGTGTGCCTTCTCCACAAGAGACCAGGAGGGTGGCAACACGAGAATGGGCCTTTTCTGTGGTGGCTCTCCATTTGAGGGATGCTCTCCTCAGGGAGGCTTGCCTGGTGCCTTCACAATACATCTTTAAACCTTTCTTTAGAACCAGGCCTTTGGCCGATTAACATTCTATGTCCTTTAAAATGTGATTGTGGGAGGGGAGGTTATTGATTTGTTTTTGTTTTATATTTTATATTCTCATTTTGTCTCTTTTTATATTTTGAACCGACCTGCAATCTTCAGATGAAGGGTGCTATTCAAATTTAATAAATATAATCAATAAATCAAATCTGGAAATTTGGAAGGATGGCTGTGTCCTGATTCATGTATTGTTTTGGAAAGTTCGGATTAGATATTCAATAAATAATAATAAATAAATACATAGATAATATTAGGTGAAATGGTTACACCATACTAGACTTTAGCAATGCTTAGCATAAGGGTAACACAGCTCTCTCTTTTTCTTTATTGCCAGTAGTGGGCTCTCAGTGGGCTTTCAGCAACTTGATCATGGGGACAAGGAGAAAAGCACTTTCACAAATATTCATCGAAGATGAAAGTCTATGACTTACTCTACAAATAGCTTGGGCCTGCCTGACATCGTACAAACACAACATCAATCATGCTTCTACTCTTAATGCATGGACAATGTAAGAGCTGTAACAGCTAATTAAATAACATCTCTCGAAATAGATCTGAAAGCTTCACAATCAATCGTAATCAATTGTTTTGAAATCCTGAGTGCGAGTCACACAGCCCGTAGATGTCACTGACCAAACGCCAGTTGGGTTGAATGGATCTGGATCGCACCTTCTCCTCCCTCGAAACATTGCAGATCGTAGCCCTATGTCTTAATGTGTCTTTCCCACATTTAAAAGGGGAGAGAGGGGGGCAGGAGAGACATGAAACAAGGGAGTGATTAGGGAAAATCCAGCCTCATTTCTCTTTTAGGTGAGTTGTATATTTAATGGTGCCAGCCAAGTCCGAAAGAGGGGGCCGGGAGCCAGTCCCTTATCTCTGGCGATAAGACTCACAAACTCCTTTTGGTTATTACACGCAAAAGACCCTCTTACATTTTAGTTCTACCACTTGGGCCTCTGGTTCATATCAGAAACCAGGCTCAATACTTGTTAAAAAAGAGAGACGGAGAAGGAGAGCTTTAGGAAAACAGGAGATCCTGTCATTTTGGATAAGTGGAATCAAGGGGATTGTTAAAATGACTCGATTCTCCTTTTAAGGTGAAGTGGCTAATGGCAAGCAAATTCAGGTTGCACAACGATAGTCGATTTGGAGGTCTTTGTTATAAAGGTGCCACATTTATAATCCACTATCCTCCAAGGAGCTCAAGGTAGAGTGCTTGGTTTCCCTCCCCATTTCATCCTAATGAAAACCCTCTAAGGTAGACTGTTGTTGTTTAGTCGTGTCCGACTCTTCGTGACCCCATGGACCAGAGCACGCCAGGCACGCCTGTCTTCCACTGCCTCCCGCAGTTTGGTCAAACTCATGCTGGTAGCTTCAAGAACACTGTCCAGCCATCTCGTCCTCTGTCGTCCCCTTCTCCTTGTGCCCTCCATCTTTCCCAACATCAGGGTCTTTTCCAGGGAGTCTTCTCTTCTCATGAGGTGGCCAAAGTATTGGAGCCTCAGCTTCAGGATCTGTCCTTCCAGTGAGCACTCAGGGCTGATTTCCTTAAGAATGGAGCTGTTTGATCTTCTTGCAGTCTATGGGACTCTCAAGAGTCTCCTCCAGCACCATAGGTAGCACCATTAGGCTGAGAGATGATGGCTGGTCCTAGCTCACTCAGTCAGCTTCATGGCCGAGTGGGGATTTGAACCCTGGTCTCCCAGGTCTTAGTCCAAGACTCTGTCCGCTAAACCACACTGGCGCTACTAACCCACTTCCCCAAAAGAGCAGACTTTTCACAGTAAGGAGGGGAAGTGCAATGGGAAATGTGGGGCAGAAGTGGTTTTAGGGCAGCATGATGGGTTTGTCTGCAGGGAGTGCCAGTACTGCAGGATAGACATAGAACGGAGCATGAGCGGTGGAGGTGCCAAATTTTAGCATCACATAGGGTGCCACTGAAATAGGAGAGCCCCAAAACCGCCATTGTGTGGGACAACCATTGCTTGACGCCACTTCACCTAAACTACATTAGCTCCCAGTATGTTTCCAAGCACAATTCAAAGTGTTGGTGCTGACCTTTAAAGCCCTAAATGGCCTCAGCCCAGGATACCTGAAGGAGCCTCTCCACCCCCATCGTTCAGCCTGGACACTGAGGTCCAGCTCCAAGGGCCTTCTGGTGTTTCCCTCCCTGTGAGAAGTGAGGTTGCAGAGAACTAGGCAGGGGGCCTTAGCGGTGGTGGCACCCACCCTGTGGAACACCCTCCCATCAGATGTCAAGTAAATAAACAACTACCTGACTTCTAGAAGACATCTGAAGGCAGCCCTGTTTAGGGAAGTTTTTAATGACTGATGTTTTATCATGTTTTTAATATTGGGAGCTGCCCAGAGTGGCTGGGGAAACCCAGCCAGATGGGCGGGGTATAAATTATTATTATTATTATTATTAACCTCTTCACAAGCAAATCAATATGAATGCTCAATAAATAACCGGCGTCATCTCACCTCCCTGCAAATAAATCAAGGTTGAAGGCTCAATAAACAGGTCACCTGGAAAAGACCTGTTCCCCCTGGTAGTGACACTTCCTGTAAGTACACCATGGTCATCACTCCTTTAGGTGAATCCCTAAAGACTCGGACTGTGGGCGCACGACACCTTTAGAGCACACCCAAAGCCCATTTTTCATCTAAAAGAGTTCCGGGCATGGTAGTTAACAAACAACAGTGCCCAGAATTCTTTGAGGGGGGGAACGTGCTTTCAATGTGCTCTAAAGGCAGAGTCCATTCGCAAACTTGATGGCCAGTAGCCCCCCAATTAAGACTGGTTTTCCCCCAGGCAGGCGGGACATGTTGTGCCTAATGTATAGAAGTTCCCAAGAGGCATCTTTTCAGCCTGGACGGCCCCAGAACCCCCCACACTCCACCTTCCCCCTCTCCCCACATTGTTCCATGTGGCTGCAAGACAAAGGGTTAAGTCAATGTTTTGAGAAGATAAGAGGGCTTGTTGACAAGCGGCAGGCACCAGGGGCCTTCACAGGAGCTCTCCCAGCTGTGATAAACCAGGGAGGTTTTCAGAGTGGAATCGGTAGGCGCCACAAGAGAGAGAGAGGTGGGCGGTAGTTCCTGGCACGTCGCACCAGAGGTGGGAAGGAATCTGGAGATGGTTAGAGATCCCACGCTTTGGGGTTGCTGCACCTCCTCCTTGTGTAAAATGGGGAAGGGGAGTTAGAAGTTTTGTGTTTAGTTAGCAAAGGGAAAGGGTCTCATATAATCAGCCTTCAGGTGACACATGGTCTCATTTTCTCCACTAGTGATCTCTGATACGATACGATAATCTTTATTGTCATTGTCCCATACAGAACAACGAAATTGAAAAAATCTAAATCCAACATTCAAAAACCAACAAGCCTGCTATCCCAGATATCCCAGCCTGGTTAGCCCCTAAAAACTCTGATACCTCATAACTGAATACAGTATACTCACATAAAGACTACCTTAAAGGTAAAAGTAAAGGGACCCCTGACCATTAGGTCCAGTCGTAACTGACTCTGGGGTTGCGGCACTCATCTCGCTTTATTGGCCAAGGGAGCCAGCGTACAGCTTCTGGGTCATGTGGCCAGCATGACTAAGCTGCTTCTGGTGAACCAGAGCAGCGCATGGAAACACCGTTTACCTTCCCACTGGAGTGGTACCTATTCATCTACTTGCACTTTGACGTGCTTTCGAACTGCTAGGTTGGCAGGAGCAGGGACCGAGCAACGGGAGCTCACCCCGTTGCAGGGATTCAAATCGTCGACCTTCTGTTTGGCAAGTCCTAGGCTCTGTGGTTTAACCCACAGTGCCACCCGCGTCCCAAAGACTACCTTACACTGCATCTAAAACCAAAATCACATATAGAAACTGTTTCTCAGGCGGCTAGTCCTAGTCTTTATAACCCTGTACCTTCTTCCAGAAGGCAGAAGCTGAAAGAGGTCATTTTCTTCAATGATGCCCATAGAAAAAATGGGTTTGACATGGTCTCTGTCTTCTGCTTCTTGAGGTCGTTCTGAGCATTGTTTGGCAGTGAGTATATGTTGGAGCTGGACCATAAAGAAGGCTGATCGCCGAAGAATTGATGCTTTTGAATTATGGTGCTGGAGGAGACTCTTGAGAGTCCCATGGACTGCAAGAAGATCAAACCTATCCATTCTGAAGGAAATCAGCCCTGGGTGCCCACTGGAAGGACAGATCGTGAAGCTGAGGCTCCAATACTTTGGCCACCTCATGAGAAGAGAAGACTCCCTGGAAAAGACCCCGATGTTGGGAAAGATTGAGGGTATAAGGAGAAGGGGACAACAGAGGACGAGATGGTTGGACAGTGTTCTCGAAGCTACCAGCATGAGTTTGACCAAACTGCGGGAGGCAGTGGAAGACAGGAGTGCCTGGCGTGCTCTGGTCCGAAGAGTCGGACACAACTAAACGACTAAACAACAACAACAGCATATGCTGGAGCTGATTGGAGTTCCTGCATTGCAGGGGGTTTCACTTGATGACCTTTGGGGTCCCTTCCAACTCTACGATTCTATGAGTTATAGTCCAAAACATCTGGAGGGCACCAGGTTGGGGAAGGTGCTCCAATTCCAAAGCAAGTAATAATTCTACTCGTTTAGCAAAAGAACCCAAAGCCTTGATGAAACAAAAGTAGAATCCTGGCACGGTTTCAACGAAGTTTTACTAGAGCTATTGATATGAATGGGCCTCGTTTAGTCATGTTCATTCATTTCAGTGGGCCCACGCTGCGTGAAACTTTGAATAGCACCCACAGAATTGAAAGGTGAGCAGGCAAGTCATCAAGTCCAATCTCATGCTCAGTGCGGGATCTGGCAATGCAGGATGCAACAACAGAATCCTTGAGAAACAGCCATGCAGCCTCTGCTTAAATGCCTCCAGGATAGGACAGCTCACCCCACCCCAAGGTGATCTGCTCCGCTGCCAAGAACCCCAAATGTTTAGCAAAACTCTCACCCCCTAACATTTGCACCCATTGATTCAATATCGACCTTCTGGAGCAACAGAGGGTCATCTCATACCCTATAGTTATTCAGATATTTGATAGGTTGATTAAACACCTCTTTGCTGAAGAATCAACATGATTTTAACTAGTTAATCAAGTCAATCAGCATGCATTTCCCTACAACGTTCATAACACTTTTGAAGCAAAGGAGATACTGCATTTTTTTGCAATGTGCATCCATATCTTGCAGCGGATGCTGTCTTTGAAGGGGCGCTCCCTTTCCTGGGAGAAGGCAGTCAAGGATATATCCCTTCTATTTTTCTTTTACATTTTTCCTATTGACCTATATTAAAGAAAGTTAACTTTCATTTTTTTTTTAAAAAAAGGGTTGCCCAATTAATCGGAGTTCAGTCCTACTAAAGTTATTTCCTACAAGCTGCACTGTAGTCCAACTGACAAATTTCCTTCCTCCAGAAACGCTCCCTTTGCTCTGTGTTGTTCCACCTCCCTGGTCCGGCCATTGACTACTCTGATGTCCGCCTCAGGTGCCAAATTTTATTGGGCCAGCCCTGTAGGAAAGAGTCCTGAGGGCTGGAGGACTGCATTTACCCCCTGGGGCTGATGTTCCTCACACCTGGGTTTAGAGGAGCATTGGACCACAGCTGTAGAAACCCTGGTTCAAATCTTCATTCCAGCATGAAGCAACTGACTGACTTTATACAAGCACTGTATCTCAGCCTAGACTACCTCACAGGGTTGTTGTGAGGATGCAATTGGGGGGAGGAAGGGCCCTTTATGCTTCTTGGAGGAATGATGTAATAAATAAGAAAACCAATGTTCTCCAGCCCAAGAGAATATTTTGATGGCCTGGGATGCCAGCTCAGAGACATAAACTTTCCACAGAGCCTTTGGTTGATCAGTATAGCCATGAGTTCAAATTCCCCCCTCAGACATACCACCGCTCACCCATTTTAGGACTCTTGAGTCCTCAGGAAGCAGCCTATAATATACTCTTAAGCTTCCTCGAAGCTGCTCCTGGGAAGCCAGCCAGGCGGGGTCAAAGTTGAGCATAAATACGATTTAGAGATCACAGGAAGGGGGGACACAAGATTGCCTGAAGGAATTTTGATTGAAATTTTATAATGTAAAGAAAATGGTCTGCAGATAAATGGGGAGATTGTTTAATAAACAGCCAGGGAGATTAAAATTGAAATAAATCCAGAGTTAATCCCTCCCGTCCCCTCAAGAGGGGAGGGGGATATAGAAAGCTGGAGAAGGGGGTTGCCAGGAAGATGCCATGCACAGAACGGAAGGCTTTCCAAAAGAATAAACACTTAGGCGAACATGTAAAAATAAGCAGAACCCAGCAGGAAATATAGATGGAAAGATGGATAAGCAAATACTGAAGGGTGGCTGAGAGTGTCTAACAAGGAGGCCTGCAAGCCTGGGTTAAACCGAGCCAAAGGGAGGAGAAATTTCTGAAACTGAGGATGGAGAAGAAGAGGAGGGCATCTGATTAAAATCTTTCATAATTGTCTCTCTCAAGAGTCACGAGCAGGCCGGGTTTATATTTCTTGGCAAGGCAGGGGAGGAATTGGAGGGTGTGAAGAGACAGCTGCACAAAAGACTTATCTCGAGATGAAAACACCTGATAAGGCAGGCCCAGGGAGACAAACCCTGCAGCAAGTGCGCCAAACCTCACTGGAAACAGGTACCATCCATCCAAGAACCAGGCGGCATTGCCAGGGACAAATAAATAAATAAAAATATAATACTGATGAGGCACTTCAGGGGGTTCAAAATGCTCGACATACACCTCTCCTCATGGCACCCTTGTAAGGTAGACCAGAACAGCTGTCCCCATATCGCAGGTGCAAGGCTGAGATGGTGAGGTGGACATTTCCCCAAAGCTACTTAAGTGGTTTAATGGCAGAAGTCGGACGAAGGGTTTCTTGGCTCAGACTCTGAACCTGTGTAGTGTACAAACCGTTCCTGGCATCCGCAGACAACATCCATTCCTTAGGCAGCTGCCAAGGGTGACTGTCCCAGAGAAGCCAGAGGCCTTTCTCCTGGGCATGGTGGGCCAATTGGTGCCAAAGAAGGATAGAATTTTCTTTATGTATGCAACAACAGCAGCAAGAATTCTTATCGCAAAGTATTGGAAGACACAAGAGCTACCCACCCTGGAAGAGTGGCAGATGAAGGTGATGGACTATATGGAATTGGCAGAAATGACTGGCAGAATCCGAGACCTGGGAGAAGAGTTGGTGGAAGAAGACTGGAAGAAACTTAAAGACTATCTTCAGAAATACTATAAAATTAATGAATGCTAAAACTGTGCTTGGATTGGTCATAAGTGGTAATTAGTGATAAAAGTTAATAAGATCATGCAAAAAAAGGCATTGATGATTGGCTGAAAATATTGATATAGAATGTGTTATGGTATAAAGTTTAAATATTTGAAAAAGGGTAAGAATTTGCTGAACTAAATATCTAAACGGGAATACAAAAGGGGGGAGGCGTGAGGAGGTCAAGAACATAAGCATATGAATTTGAGGTCATTGGGAATAATGGATTTGTTTTTATCTTTTGTTTTTTGTTTAAATTTAATTTTTCTTAATTAGTTGTGATTTTTCTTCTTGTATCTCTGTGTATTTCTTTCTTCTGTAACTTATGGTTTTTTTTATTTTGAGAATCTCTACTTTTCTTTTCTGTAAAACTTTAATAAAAATTTATTTAAAAAAAAAAAAAGGGTGACTGTCCCAGTCCCACTTTTCTGGAACTCTGAAGAGCCCTGGGTGGCCGCCATTTTGAATATCTGTGATGTCTTGGAGAAGCACTATGTCAGTACTTTGTGGCAGAGATGGATTTAGTGCAGCACGACTGGTTCCCTCACAAGGGGCGCCAAGCTGAGGGAGCAGCTTCCCACCTCTTCCCCAAAGCCTAGTAAGCACTTGCTTCAGGTAGCAAGTTGCCAGGAAGGGGCACCTGGCTCTGGCAGGGTCCTAGAGCCCTCCCATCTCCTTCCCAAAGCTGGGAGAGCACTAACTAGGCTTTGGGAAGGGGGCAGGACTGTAGGGCCCTCACTTACCCAGCTTTGGGAAAGCAGCTTGAAGGCTGAGGTGACATTAAATTTTGGCCTTGTACGGGGTGCCATATTACCAAGGTCTGCCCCCGATTGTGGGCAAGTACAAGAACAGACACATAACCTCCATCGTAGCAGCAACAAGGCCTCCCTCCCGTACTGCTGCCTTCTGCCATTCTTCCCGCTTCTTTTTGTAAGGCCTCTTCCCAGGTAGAATCTAGACACATATAAAAAAACGCTGTGAAATATGCTTTTTAAAAAAACGTTTTGAAAAATATGTTGAATTTGCCATAGCTCCCCATCGCCATCTAGTGTCACATTTGTATAATGCACTTTATAACAAAACATTTTATTTGCAGCGGTATGGCTGAGTCCCCTATCCATCCCCTCCTCAGTGGGAAGGTCTGGAGGAAGGAAGAGGAGCCAGACCTTGCCACAAGAGACGTGTACCAATACGGGAAGGGTGTTATACCAAAGGGCTCTCCAAACTTGGAGCCAGCTCTGAAATACTTAGGCAGATAAATGACAACCAGGTTGTTGGTCTGCACCTATTGGCAGGCTGAAATAAAAGAGCGTGTTTGTTTATTTAAATGTTTCTGTGTCTTGCTTTTAAGGCCAAGCTTGCACAAGGTGGCTAAGACTAAAACACATGCACAAAATGCAGTGGCTCAATAAAATACAATGATTTAAAATGGGGATTAAAAGTACATTTCACAGGCTAGCACCACACTCCTGTAAAATTCATTTAGACAACAGAGCACAATGAAAGACCAAGAGCAGCACTTAAGTCCAGCAAATTGTTAAAAGTCAATCCAGCATCTCAGCTAAAAGCAGAGGGAAGGACAGGGGGTGTTTCAGGGCCTGTCTAAAACATTTCCGTACTTTGCTGAATCCATTGCATTATTGAGTAGCTGTCCAGCAGAATTCTTCAGGGTGGTCTGGAGGTTGCTGTCCCTGGAGGATGAACCCCTGAGCCCCTCTAAGGCTCTTGGGGGGACAAATCTGTCCTCTTCGCAATGATCTTGGTGGCATGGTTATGGCAGCTGTCAGTGAAACATTCAATATTACATGGAGTCAGCAACAAGAACGGGGTATGCCGGAGAGGCAGCTGGATGAAAGAGGGAGAGTGGGGAGACGCACCCCTTGCAGAAGTAGCTGTCTCTAAGAAGCTGTTGTTTGGGGTGGGATTAATGCAGGTGGCGCTGTGGGTTAAACCACAGAGCCTAGGACTTGCCGATCAGAAGGTCGGCGGTTCGAATCCCTGCGATGGGGGAAACTCTCATTGCTCGGTCCCAGCTCCTGCCAACCTAGCAGTTTGAAGGCACGTCAAAGTGCAAGTAGATAAATAGGTACTGCTTTGGCGGGAAGGTAAACGGCATTTCCATGCACTGCTCTGGTTTGCCAGAAGCGGCTTAGTCATGCTGGCCACATGACCCCGAAGCTGTACACCGGCTCCCTTGGCCAATAAAGCGAGATGAGCGCTGCAACCCCAGTCGGTCACGACTGGACCTAATGGTCAGGGGTCCCTTTACCTTTTTTAAACATCAGGGCTAGGCTCCCTGAGGCTGTATACCATTGGCCTGAGCAGCTGTAGCTGCTCAGAACACTCCCCAAACCAGAACACTTTGCATTGGTGCAGTGGGAAGTGAGCCTATAAGCCAGGCCTACCAGAAATGGTGAGTTGCACCATTGGTGGGGCTGACCCCAAAGGGACAACTTCCCATCTTTGGATCCAAACCAACGAAAGATTTTGGACTAAATCATGGGCATTTCTTCCCCAGTACCAGATCCTTCCTTTGTAGTGGTTAAGAGTGGTGTAGTGGTTAAGAGCGGTAGACTCGTAATCTGGTGAACCGGGTTCGCTTCCCCGCTCCTCCACATGCAGCTGCTGGGTGACCTTGGACTAGTCACACTTCTCTGAAGTCTCTCAGCCCCATTCACCTCACAGAGTGTTTGTTGTGGGGGAGGAAGGGAAAGGAGAATGTTAGCCTCTTTGAGACGCCTTCGGGTAGTGATAAAGCGGGATATCAAATCCAAACTCTTCAAACTGTTCTTTCTTGAGAGTGGTCCACCGCCCCCAGGGTAAGGTCAGCCTGCCTCGTGTTAAATAACTTTGCTGAAGAGTGCAGTCCATGTCGTCCCCTTGCCAACAGAACCGCAGTGCTGGGTTGTTCTAATAGCGCAATTACTCATTTGAGCAAACCGTACATCTTGGCACCAAAATCCCATCTCCCCGGGTGTATCTATCGATTAGCCAACGCAAGTTTGAGCTCGTTCCCACTTATCAACTTGGTGAAGCTGTCACACGCAGGAGACGTGGAGCTAATTGAAACCCTCCTTGAGAAGAGCGGACTAACTCAACCCTTCACTGAATCTCCTGAGATCCCTTTCGTGAGCTGACTATGTGCGGATATATGTGTACTTCGAGTTCCAAACTTTGCATCTTAACCCTGGAAACAAAACAGAAGCCCTGGTTGCGCTCATCTATAATATTGCGCCGGCCAAAAAGGGTGAATTAAGGAGTGCCCCGCCAGTTTTAGTCTACCGTCAAGCAATAGGACTTACTGTACTTCTGAATGGATGTGGTTAGGACTACACTGTTAGTCGTCTTTTTCATTTGCCAGAAATAATAGACTCATCTGTTCTGGGATCAGAGATACACTCCTATGGCTAGCAGTCAGAGAGAAGCACATAGAAGGGCTGTCACCCAAACAGCATGATGAAAGGCATTTTTCCCCCCATCATAGTGCTACATATGAACATAAGATGTAGTATGTATACCTGAAGGAGCGTCTCCACCCCCATCGTGAGGTCCAGCTTCAAAGGCCTTCTGGGGGTTCCCTCACTGCAAGAAGTGAAGTTACAGGGAATCAGGCAGAGGGCCTTCTCGGTGGTGGTGCCCGCCATGTGGAACACCCTCAAGGAAATAAACAATTATCTGACTTTTAGAAGACATCTGAAGACAGTCCTGTTTAGGGAAGTTTTTAATGTTTGATGTTTTAGCGTGTTTTAAATATTCTGTTGGGAGCCGCCCAGAGTGGTTAGGGAAAGTCAGCCAGATGGGCGGGTATAAGTTGTTGTTGTTGTTGTTGTTGTTGTTGTTGTTGTTGTTGTTGTTGTTGTTTTCAGGCCAATGGTCCATCTAGACCAACATCCTGATTTCACTGTGGCCAAGTTGGTGCCCATCACCCATGTGGGAGTGAGTTCCACAGGTTAACTAATTGCTGAGTGAAGAGGTACTTTCTTTTATCTAAATCTTCCAACATTCAGCTTCATCGGATGTCTACAAGTTCCAGTCAAAACAAAAAAAAATTTTTTCTTCCAGTAGCACCTTAAAGACCAACTAAGTTAGTTCTTGGTATGAGCTTTCGTGTGCATGCACACTTCTTCAGATACACTGAAACAGAAGTTGCCAGATCCTTCTATATAGTGAGAAGGTGGGGAGGGGTATTACTCAGAAGGGTGGTGGGAATGGGTGATTGGCAGATAGCTGTGATGAGCCTGTTGACGACTCATAACGACTGCAATAGGTCTTACAGGAAAAAGCAAGGGGTGAGAAGGTGAAAAATGGCTTTGTCATGTATAATGAGATAAGAATCCAATGTCTTTGTTCAGACCAGGTCTCTCCATGGTTTTAAGTTTGGTAATGAGTTGCAATTCAGCAGCTTCTCTTTCCAGTCTATTTCTGAAATTCCTTTGTAGTAAAACAGCTACTTTGAGATCTTGTATAGAATGTCCTGGGAGATTGAAGTGTTCTCCTACTGGTTTCTCTGTCTTGTGATTCTTGATGTCCGATTTATGTCCGTTTATTCTTTGGCGTAAGGTTTGGCCTGTTTGTCCAATATAGAGAGCTGAGGGACACTGTTGGCACCCCTTGCTTTTTCCTGTAAGACCTATTGCAGTCATTATGAGTCGTCAACAGGCTCATCACAGCTATCTGCCAATCACCCATTCCCACCACCCTTCTGAGTAATACCCCTCCCCACCTTCTCACTATATAGAAGGATCTGGCAACTTCTGTTTCAGTGTATCTGAAGAAGTGTGCATGCACACGATAGCTCATACCAAGAACTAACTTAGTTGGTCTTTAAGGTGCTACTGGAAGAAAAAAAATTTGTTTGTTTTGACTATGGCAGACCAACACGGCTACCTATCTGTTACAAGTTCCAGTGTTATGGGACAGGGAGCAATTTATTGAGGATAAATTCTGATTTGTTGGAAGGGAGTTAGATGGCATCACAATGAGAAAATATTATCCCACCATTTCCAGTGCACTTTCCCATCACTTTCATTTTTGCAAAAAGTTCAATTGTGTTTGTGTGTATGGTGGTGGGAAAACCTTTAATTGTGCAATCTAAACATGTTGGTGTGTGGCTGATTCCCACCCCAAAATAATGACAATTTGGAATTGCCCTTCAGGAACAGGGGAGAAATTTGATTTGGTTCACATCTAAAGGCGAATCTACCTTTTCTAAAACGTTATGCAAATACTGGGGTGAAGCGTTCACAAAATCAAATGTGATAGTGAAAATAGCACACAAAGATGTGTTATGACAAGGTGACTGCTTTGCAAAAATGTGTAGACTACACAAAAAATACATACAAACCTGGGAGAAATTCACACTGTGGGGCAGATGAATTTCCACGAGGAGGTGTTTCTTAACGCAAACTATGTGGAAATGAGAACCTGAGAGGTACAAAGAATGACAGGTTTGCCCATCCATGGTGCCTTGAGACAGTTCTGACAATGCACCCTCAAGGTGACGGGAATACCCGTTTGTCTGTTGGTTGCTGAAGTGTCTATTCTTTCCCCCTGACAGTTATTGTGAAACAGGCAAATGGGAACGAGAGACAAGCAAGGCCTTCTCCCTCCTTATCGGCGACCCTGGTCAGTGTCTTGCTGTCAAGGACTCTCGTAATTTATGTCAGAGCTGGCTGAGTGTTTACTTATCTGCTCCAGTAACTGGCTCGGCCGAAATCAGCCAGACTGGCTCCTTTGTGGCCCACCAGCTTTTTCCTGCTGCTGAGTGGGAGTGCTGGGGATAAGACAGAGCTGGGTGCTGTTTCCACTCTGCAGCGGCTGCGTCGCAATCTGGGGAAAACAACACGGAAGGTGTAAGAAGTGAAGTCGCATATACAACCGCCCAATCTCTCGCGGCCAATTTGGGCCTGACATGAGAAGAGCCGACAGCCGCCCCTATCAGGTGGCCATCGCAGTTCTAGAACGGAAGCGAGGGAATTAAAAAGGCCAGCGGTTTCCACAAAGAATTTGGCCTCGTGCCTGTAATCCTCCCCCAGAGCAAACCGGGTGAGAAAATATTACGGCTAACATCTGCAACAGCCTTTCCCAACCTGGTGCCCTTGAGATGGTTAGGAATCAAACCAATGGCTTCAAGTTACAAAAAAGGAGATTCCGACTAAACATCAGGAATAACTTTCTGACAATAAGAGCTGTTTGACAGTCGAACGGTCTCCCTCGGGAGGTGGTGGACTCTCCTTCTCTGGAGGTTTTTAAGCAGAGGTTAATCTGTCTTAGATGGGTCATCTGTCTTAGATGTTTGAGTTGAGATTCTTGCATTGCAGGGGGTTGGAATAGATGGCCTTTGGGGGTTTCTTCCAACTCTACGATTCTGTGATTCTATGACTAAGTTGTCTATGTATGTGACAACAACAGCTAGGATTCTCTATGCACTAAAATGGAAGGAAGAAGTTCCGACCCAAGAAGAATGTATATGTAAATTGATGGCCTATGTGGAACTGGAACTGTTAACAGTCAATTTCTTTATATACAGTCATACCTCAGGATGAATACGCTTTAGGTTAAGCATTTTCGGGTTGCGCTCCGTGGTGACCCGGAAGTAACGGAACGTGTTACTTCCGGGTTTTGCTGCTCGCGCATGCGCAGATGCTCAAAATGACGTCACACGCATGTGCGGAAGCGGTGAAACACGACCTGCAGATGCGCAGACACACAGTCGCGTGTTACATTCGCTTCAGGATGCAAACAGGGCTCTGGAATGGATCCCGTTCGCATCCAGAGGTACCACTGTATATTGAATTTACAGTGGTACCTTGGGTTAAGAACTTAATTCGTTCTGTAGGTCTGTTCTTAACCTGAAGCACCACTTTAGCTAATGGGGCCTGCCGCTGCTGCCGCGCCGCCAGAGCACGATTTCTGTTCTCATCCTGAAGCAAAGTTCTTAAGCCGAGGTACTATTTCTGGGTTAGCGGAGTCTGTAACCTGAAGCGTCTGTAACCCGAGGTACCACTGTATATTGAATTTATATACCGCCCTATATCCAGAGGTCTCAGTCAAAATAAGAGAACCTACTGATGTTTCTTTCGTGGAAGAAGGGAAGCCTTTTTAGGATTACTTAAAGAAATACTATAGTATGATGAACTCGCCAGCAGGATTTGAACTATCAGCAACAGAAGGAATTAGAGACAGAAGATAGGGTGCAGTAAAGGGGGAGAAATAAAAAAAAAACACCATGGAAAACAGGGTGGGAGTCTATAAAACAAAAGAAAAATTATTGATGTATTGGAGGGTAAAACAAAAACAAAAAACAAGAGGAAAAGAGTTAACCCCCCTCCCACCCAACTCACAGTCCCAACCCAATCCCAATGCACACCCACACCCCAGCTGTTGTTTTCTTTTAAGAAAAGTGTAAGCTGTTTTAAACCACCTTTACTTAAGAATGCTTCTTTTCACATGGCATGCAGTTTGGCTCTTAGTCCTGGAAGTGGGTGATATAAACTCCAACCCCAGTTTCCCTATTTGTAAAGGAGAAATGATAATGACTTACGCAGCGAGGAGCTTTGGGGCACTGTTACCCCAGCGGAGGGGGACCCTTCACCTGGATGGTGCTGAACATCCAAACTGAACATTCTCTTAGATCACATCCAGTCTTTGTGCAAAGTGGAAATGGCAGCACTCTGAAGATGACAGGCCTATCTCTGGTCTTGGGGAAAATGGCCCAACTTTGCCATTTTCTGTCGCTGGCCTTGCATTAATCCTCACCTTCTTGTCCTGTTTAGGGGCTCCTAGAAGAACCTGCTTGGCCAATGTTGTGGAACATCATCATCATCATCATCATCATTATTACTACAGTGGATGCCCGGGTTGCGAACATGATCCGTGCGGGATGCACGTTCGCATCCCGCAGTGTTCGCAACCTGCAGCAGCATGTCTGTGCATGTGCAGGTTGCGATTCAGCACTTCTGCGCATGCGCAACCCCCGAAACCCGGAAGTAACCCACTCCGGTACTTCCGGGTTTCAGCGGGTCCATAACCCAAAAAAACGCAACCTGAAGCATCTGTAACCCAAGGTGTGACTGTACTACTACTAAAATATGTATACAGTGGTACCTCAGATTAAGAACTTAATTCGTTCTGGAGGTCCGTTCATAACCTGAAACTGTTCTTAACCTGAAGCACCACTTTAGCTAATGGGGCCTCCCTCTGTCACTGAACCACCGCCACACGATTTCTGTTCTCATCCTGAAGCAAAGTTCTTAACCCGAGGTAATATTTATGGGTTAGCGGAGTCTGTAACCTGAAGCGTAATGTAACCCGAGGTACCACTGTACCGCCTTATACCTGAGATGCGAACAGAAGCACCTGAGATGGATAGAAACACACACTTTTTTGCTGTTGTGGATAGGCAACAAAAACACATTTATTGCAGCGGTGGCCAATATGGCACTATCAAGGTGTTGTTGGGTTACAACTCATATCAACCCATCAGCATGGCCAATGGTGAGGGAGACTTTCTTCTTCTCTCCTCATTCATTCTCTTTTCACATTGTGTCTGGTAGATGGTGAGCCAGGACTACCTTACCTTTTAATATACGTGCAGTGCTTTATAAGGATGATAATAATAATTTTTGGAGTTGGGATTCAACAATACCTGGAGGTCACTATTATGAAATCCTCTCCCTGGCGAAGGATGTCTGTCTTAAGCCACAGGGTTACACGTTGCCAGGAGGGTGGGATCTGCCCAACTTTTCCTTTCCAGCCTTGTGAGCCAGGGCTGTGTAACTATTAAGTCATAGATCGCTGATCAGAGTTTCTTCCTTTAGATTCATTTCCAAGGCTTTCCTTCCAGGAGCCTCAACAAAGAAACCATTTGTATGTTATCCAAGCTCTTGGCTCTCTTGGCTGGAACTTGCCTGCACTGTTTCAAAGCAAGACTGTCTGCTATCCTTTCTCATAACCAACGCAGGCATTTCTATAAAGAGACAGGCAAGTGTGTGCATGATAACTAATATGGTGGCTCCTTTGGACAACTCCATCTTGATATGTGCCGCATGGAAAAATAAATACAGATCACTGGCTTCTCCCTTTTTCCCAGCTTGGACCACTTGTTATCATTACCGAGCAAGGAAACTTTTCACTATTTGGAACATTTGAAGACAATAGATTAAAGGCTCCCGGCTATCTCTTGCTAAATGAGCTGTTATTTTCAATTTGTTTCCTCTTTCATCCAGGCTACGCCTCTCGCAAAAATCCCCTCAACTGGCGACATTTTTCCCCTGACAAATATTTCCGTGAAGTGTCACCCCACCCAGAAGCAAAGGATCAAAGGATCCTGTACCCTCCCTCCACTGCAAAGTGTCCCACACTCTGTAAGAGCACCATCTAGACTAGGTTAGGGGAGGGAACAGGTACACACCTATGTCTCTGCCATACTATTGGTCCATGCAAGGCCTGTGGGTATGAATGAATCACTGCCTCTAAAGGGCATGGCTAGATTGGGCTGGAGAGGCACCGTGGAGTTAAGCCCAGCTCTGGAGGGACTGGTTCCCTGGTAGCCAATCGGAGAACGGCAGACAGTACAAACCAGAATGTCCTCTCCATGGTTTATCACAGGAGAACCTGTGGCCTACTGGATGATGCTATGCTTCATTCCCTCGTCTCTGATGATTGGCCAGGCTTGCTGGGGCTGATGGGAGTCAGGGTCTAACAGCAACTGGGGAATCAGGCCAAAGATTTTCACATTGTAGATGTGAGGCTAAGAAAGAGTAGCTTGCCTGTGGCAAAGGCAACATTTGAACCAAGAACTACCATACTAAAACCACTGTTAAAACCAATCTCCTATGTCCATAAAAAAATGTATAATCTGGGAGTAGGCATTGTCACATTTCTGAAATTTGAGGCCACCAGCCAGACTAAGACAACATAGTTTGAGCCTTCAGGCATGGAGAGTTGGGGGTTCATGCAGATTCTCAGGAGTTAGGTGGGGACCCTAACTCAGTGCTACTGTACATGCCTTGACTAAGGAAGGTTCGGGGCATTATTATTATTATTATTATTATTATTATTATTATTATTTCAATTTATACACCACCCTATACCCGGAGGTCTCAGGGCGGTTCACAAACAAGACCACAACATATAAAATCAAACCAAAAACAATAACCCAATTAAAAAAAACCCCAAAGAACCACATTCTAAAAGGGTGTTGGATGTCAATAAAATCAACCAAAGGCCTGGTTATAAAGGAACGTTTTTGCCTGGCACCTAAAGCTGTATAATGAAGGCGCCAGGTGAACTTCCCTGGGGAGAGCATTCCACAGGCAGGGAGCCACTGCAAAGAAGGCCCCGTTTTCATGTTGCCACCCTCCGGACCTCTTGAGGAGGCAGCACACAAAGAAGGGCCTCAGAAGATGATCTCAGGGTCTGGGTGGGTTCATATGGGAAGAGGCGGTCCTTCAGGTATTGCGGTCCTGAGCCTTTTAAGGCTTTAAAGGTCAAACAATCCCTGGCATCTCCAGTTTAGAAAGCTCAGGTAGCAGGTGATGTGAAAGAGCTCTGTTTGGCAGAATGCTTGAAGATCTTCTGCCAGACCAGTGTGGTTGATGCAGGGCTTGACAGACCAACAGTCTAACCTGAAATGGGTCAACTCATTGTTCCAGCTAGTTTGGCGTTGTGTTCACTGACTAGCAGTAGTCCTCCAGGATTTCAGGCTAAAGGGCACACTCCCTTTTGCACCTGAAGATAAAGGTAAAGGTAAAGGGACCCCTGACCATTAGGTCCAGTCGTGCCCGGCTCTGGGGTTGTGGCGCTCATTACGCTTTATTGGCGGAGGGAGCCGGCGTACAGTTTCCGGGTCATGTGGCCAACATGACTAAGCCACTTCTGGCGAACCAGAGCAGCTCACGGAAACGCCATTTACCTTCCTGCCAGAGCAGTACCTATTTATCTACTTGCACTTTGACATGCTTTCAAACTGCTAGGTTGGCAGGGACCGAGCAACGGGAGCTCACCCCGTTGCAGGGATTCGAACCACCGACCTTCTCATCGGCAAGTCCTGGGCTCTGTGGTTTAACCCACAGCGCCACCCGTGTCCTGAAGATACCAGGGTCTAAATCTGAGTAGACCAGCAAGAGAGACTCAAGATCTACCACTGAACCGTAGCTCAACTGAGTTCTGACAATATGAAGAGTTAACACCTCACAAAGCTCACTCAGTTGGCTTCATTTGCCAAGGCCTTAGCCTGGCTAGACGATTGCACCCAATCCCCAAATAAACAGACATAGCACAGTTTCTTTAAGGAGATACTTATGATGCCTTTGATGTGATATATATATATATATATACACACACACACACACACACACACACACACATGCGCTTAGCTTCTGCTTATTCTCCAACATCCAATTGTTTATTCGCTTTTAAATAGCTGAAATTCATGTCAAACATTCCACATGTTAGGAAAATATTTATGAAGTGTTATCGCAGTTTATTTAATGCCAAATGTTTGGAGAAAGTCAATATAAAATGATGGACCACACAGAGTTGCATGCTGAGTCATCTAGAAATTGCAAAGACACGGGATGATGCATTGATACCAAACAACACTACCAAAGGCTTGTCATAATACAGGGCGTTCTTTATATTAAAATGATTGCTTCCTTTGGCTCCTTCACCCATTCTCAAGGTCCAGGAAGTTCAGGGCACTCCTTGACAGATTTGTTTTCTTGAAAAAGGGCGCTTCCAGGCGGATACTATTTTGGAGTGGGGTTTAATCGCATACTAGCAAATGCAGCATGCACAATTAAAGTTGATTTGGTGCTCTTTTTGCAAGAAGGAAAGTGACGGGAAGTGGTCCTGGAAAGTGTGGGATAACATTTACTTTGATGCAACATTGGATTATCTCCTTGTAAACAAATCAGGGCAGGTGCTTAATAAATAGCTGGCATCATCTATACACCCCACAAACTTTGTGTAAATGAATTAGGGTGAATGCTGAATAAATAGGTCGCCTGGAAGCAGCCAAAGAATTGGGGTGATACTTATAATAAATAAGATTGGAATTGTGAAGTGATCTCAACAACAGGACATTATCAGTGGAGCAAGAATGATAATGGCAGCCAGGCAGACAGATAGCTAGGATACTGTATTCAGATATGTTTCCAAGGTTTTGTCGACTGAAGCTACCAAGCTGCATACAGCTCACTCCATAGCACAGATTTGTTTAAATATTCCATTATTTCACCATCTTCAGAGGCAGGGGATGGTGAGTGCTGCAAGCCTGGTGGTCTGCCTTCGGCCCGATGGGCCCCACATCCTGCAACGTTCATGAGTTGCAATCTGAAGCAGAGATGAAAAGGAACAAAGCCTGCCTCTCGCCCTGGACACCGGTCCGTAATGGTAGGGCATAGATTATACCCATACACACCCAAGATACAGCCCTGTACTGTAGCCCTTTTCAGCTGTGAAAGTCCCTGTGCATTAGGAATCTCGTGAGAGAGAGCAAGCAGGGGTGTGCTAGCTACCCACCTGCACCTTCCATCACAGCACGGAGCCCTCCTCAAATTGGAGGAGACATCCTGCAGTAAGAAGACCTTGCCCTACAACAAGGGCCGGCCCTATCATTAGACAGAGTGGCACAATTGTCTCAGGTGGCAGATACTGGATGGCAGTGCCTCCTAGCCACTCTTTCTTTCTTTCTTTCTTTCTTTCTTTCTTTCTTTCTTTCTTTCTTTGATGTAAAAGCATTTATAAACCACTTGATATTTTAAAAACATCTCTAAGTTGTATAGAATATTTTAGATAGGGTTTTAAAACCTGGGATTTTGTGGGGGAGGCAGGACTTCCTAAATGTTTAACGCAACTACCAAAAGAACATGTGTGGCAATTTTCAGCTACTAATTCCCAACGTCCAGATCAGGCACCCCCAAACTCGGTCCTCCAGATGTGTTGGGACTACAGTTCCCATCATCCCTGACCCCTGGTCCCGTTAGCCAGGGATGATGGAAGTTGTAGTCCCAAAACATCTGGAGGGCCGAGTTTGGGGATGCCTGGTCCAGATCAACCCCTAATTTCTGTCAAATACACATGAAGAAGGACAGCTGAAGAGAACAGGCATGAAGTATTTCAGGTCCACAGTGCGGGAGTGAGCTATTGCCATTTGTCAGAAGCAGTGGGTGTGAACACACCCCTTTACCCAAGTGATTTGGTATGCCTTGAGGGAGCAAAAGGAGAGGACAGCAAAATCTATTAATATCATCACCCATAAAAACTCATCTGAAGCGTTCCTCAAAGGCAACTGTGGCTTACAGCATGAATATTAATGCCTCATTAATATTTACTATATGCAAACATAGTTTACTCCACATTAATATTTATAGCAGCCACATCATGTCATATTAGTCTTTCTCCCCCAAAGGTAAACTAAAGGCTAATTCACATCAACATGCCGGATTTATAATACGCAAATGATGCTTTGCAGCCCAGTCATTGGCATTGGCTGTTGCAGGCCTCTCTGTCCTCACCTTAGGAAAGTGAAAACCCACGCCAGAGAGGACCTTTGCTGAAACTGCCAATATATAGTTTTTCAAAGAAGAGAGTGAGGAGCTGATTTAAAAAGTCCAGGTATGAGCCCGTGGCTCAGGAATAGGATTGCCATGTGTCCCACCTTTGCTTAAAAGAGTATTCTATTTGAGGGGCAGTCCAATTAATGGAAACTACATGACAACAACAACTCTGGGAGACTTCCAGCATATACAAAAACATAATACAGTCATACCTCGGGTTGAATGCGCTTCAGGTTGAGCACGTTCAAGTTGCGCTCTACGGCAACCCAGAAGTAATGGAGCGTGTTACTTCCGGGTTTCACTGCTTGCGCATGGGCAGACGCTCAAAATGACGTCACGAGCATGCGCAGAAGTGGCGAAAAGCGACACGTGTGTGCACAGACATGCCGTCGCTAGTTACGTTTGCTTCTAGATGCGAACGGGGCTCCAGAACAGATCCCGTTAGTATCCAGAGGTACCACTGTAAAACATGAAACATTAACAACTTTCCTGAACAGGGCTGCCTTCAGATGTCTTCTAAAGGTTGTAAGGTTATGTATCTCTTTGATATCTGATGGGAGGGTGTTCCACAGCATGGGTGCCATTACCGAGAAGGCCCTCTGCCAGGTTCCCTGCAACTTCATTTCTCACAATGAGGGAACCACTGAAATATCATACGTTGTCATATGTGTGCCATACGTGTGGAGGAAAGCCTTAAACACATTGCAGAGTTCATCAGAGTTCCAAAAAAATAGATCAGAGGCAATAGTACTTCATGCAGCAGAACTTTACTTGTGCTGAAGGCAAATGAGAGTAATGGTTATCAGATCCAATACAATCAGGATTGGCTCAGTTCATACAAAACCCAGTTGCAACATTTATAAACTTAACTCATAATAAACCTTAGCACTAAGCTTCCTATGTACAGAAACAGAAACACCGCACCAGAAGGAAGAGAGAGAAAGAGAAAAGTAAGACCCGGGCTCCTTTCGGCCTATATTTATAGTCAGCATGACTCTGCAGAACAGAGAGAACTAGTTCAAAACAGCTTCCCGGAAAGTATAACCCAAACAATCATTAACCCTTCTGCCTCTGCTTCTCTCACACAGAGAAGCTTCTAGTAGTTTCTTGTATTAATAAGAATAGGAAAGAACTTTGCACATGAGATCAATACTTTCTGCGCTAAGAAAGGCAAACTGACATAAAAGGCCCTTGGAGTGGGACCTCAGTGTCCGGGCTGAATGATGGAGGTGGGGACACTCCTTCAGGTATACAGGGTTGAGACTGTTTAGGACTTGAAAGATCAGCACCAGCGCTTTGAATTGTGCTTGGAAACTACAGGAAGGGTGCTCTTGTGTTCAAACACCGCTTGTGGGTTTGTCATCTGCTTGGCCACTGGCCTGATCCACCAGGCTCTTAAATATAGATACTTGCAGGCTGCATTCCCTTACTTAGCAGTAAACTTGTGGAACTCAGTAGAACTTGGTGGGAAGTCGAATCGGGTTGCTAATTAAGTGGGTTTTGTGCATCAGCCTGAAAAGGTACACCTCCAAGTCACCTTGCCAGCCAGAAAGCAACACACTGCAACATACCAGGGTGGGGAAGAAGATGAAACGTCTTCTGCAACACTTAAAACAGCTGAACTGTGATTGATTAGTTCCAAACTCGAGCAAATGCACAATTTTTTATTTTAGCTTGGCACACTCAGCTCCCCACATTAAAGCGGCTATATTAAGACCCTTCAAATATATATTTTAATTGCTTGCAATTTTTAAAGGATTTCTGAACACCCGGAGAAATCTTCCCCAAAGGCTTGACTTCATTAGTTAAAGGGAACACAGGGTGATTTATAATAATAAACCCATGGCATATTATCACCTAATAAAGAAGACACAGTAGCTGCCGCTTTTGCGAAATTTTCTTCCCAGGTAATAGCCGGTGTCATTAATCTAGTGAACATTCGCCTCCCAAGAGGAGAGGCAGCCGTTTATCTTCCTCAACACACACACACACAAACACACACACACACACACACACCATCGGCAACTTGGGGCTAATAACGCTGCCCTGCCTTGCAAGGTTGTTGTAAGGATGTCAGCAAGATTACATCTGTGAAGCATTTTGTACACTCCAGGAACATTATATAAATGTTTGAGTCTGTTCACACATTCAGTGGCATTGAGACACCCAGTCTCAATTAATCCATTAAGTACGGGTGAATCGGTCCATCAATTTGGCATCTAATGGAGAGACGAAATTGAACCTACCACCACAACCACCACCATATCAGGAGACCTCTTTAGTTTTCTCAAAGCTATATGAGTTCTTGCAGATGGCGGATTGCAACCCCTCCAAGCTCTTTTAAAAGTAATCTGTTCCTCCCCTACCCCCTTATGCTTCTTAATGTTAACAAAGAAGGAAGGCACAGCAACAACTAATTCTTTCGCCATTGCCTGTGTTTTTTTGGTGTCACTGTGATCTGTACGTTTCTCTTTTCCTGTCTCGTAAATTTCTCTATCTCTGTTTATCATGCAATGAAAAAAAAGGTACAAAGACCCAGTCGAGATGGCCTAGAAGGAGATGGGCTATGAAATTTTGTATCTTTATGAAGTGAAACTGATGCCGGCAGCATGGCCAGTGACTGTTTTATTTGGCTGGCTCTGCCCTTAAGTTAAGTCACCAGGGTGCGGGCAGGAGGAGTAGGGGAGGTGTAAATTTTAAAACGTAGTTTGACAACAAGCTCTGATATGTTAAATTAAATCCCTTCTCTCTCTCTCTTTTTATTACCTGTGATGAGCCGACGGATAGCCAAGTCTTGCTTCCTTTAGGAATGGGAGAGAACAATAATTCAGTTTATCTTTAAAGGCGAAACTAGCTAATTCACAGTTTCTGAAACAATAAGTGAACTAAATCGCAGCCATCCTTCGAAAATTGCATTCCCCCGTATTTCGCAAGACACTTCTCCAGTGGTTCAATGCAAACAAAAAATGCACATACTAGGATAAAGTTTGCACACACAAAAATGTGTATGCTAGTGAAAGTCAAAGAAAAATGTGTTACATTAGGGGGAATTGCTTTGCAAAAATGTACACCTTATGCAAAATTGCATCGAAAATTGTGTGCACGGTGTTTGAATGTCAGACCTGGGAGGCCAGGGTTCAAATCCTCGAACCAGTCACTACCTCTCAGCCTAACCTACCTCACAGGGTTGTTGTGGAGATTCAACGAAGAGAGGCAGAACCATGTTTGCCACCTTGAGATCCTTCAAGAAAATGGTGGGAGATCCATAAATAAATATTCAGAGAAATTCATACTAAAATGCTGGTGAATTTTCATGATGACTTTAAGGAAATGCACATTGTTGTGGAAATGTGGATAACTGACGTTAAGATTGCGGAAATGAGAAACAGAGAAAAACTGAAATTTGCAAGTCCACCCATCCCTGGTCTCCTTGTTCTTTGGTCTCCCCTCTCACCATTCCAAGATGCTTCCCAGCCATCTCCTCTCAAATTCCTCCTTCCCTTTTGCTTTCCTCTGCAAGGTAACCTCATGGATTAAGTCATCCAGACTGACAGCAATTTACAGTCTCCATTAAGAGTCATATAAATTCCAGTGGATCTAGGAAGCCTCTAGTACATTTTATTCAGAAGCCGCTAATAGGTCTGGGAGAAATGCCATCTCCTGTTTCTCAGTAATGACTGCTTACACCCATAGAGCTGCTTATATCTCTGGGGCTGTCACATGGTTTAAACGTGTTTCTGCAAAGCCGCTCAAAGAACACCTCCGAAAACCAAAAGAAAACAGTTATAGCATCTTGATCAGCAGCATCATTTATGATGGACAAGCAAAGCTATTGACCTACCTGGTACCTCACTCTTTCCCCACTTATATTTTTCTGCAATATACTAGCTCTCTGCAATAATTACTGTTTCTGGCTGAGCCAAAATGGATGAACACATTTTAGGGACATTATATCCCCACCGAAATGTACCCCTGTTTTGGAAATTTGAGGGAAGTACAAACAGGGACAAAAACACTGGGGTTACGTCTTCCCTGCATCGGATTCGAGGAAGAACAAGGCTTGCTTCCCTCGTGGGGAATTGGCTTTGTGACAATGTGATGCAGCCCATCAGATTTGGCTACACAATGTAATCAGCACACAGCCAAAATATGCAGGTCGATTGTGGTATATCCAAATTTTGCAATGCAACTCTCCAGCCAAACAATGTTTGCGAAAATGCATATATTAGGGAGAAGTGTGCATTAAAAGTTGAAGATTTTAGTGAAAATAACGTACAAAAAATGCATTATAGGAGAGTTAATTGATTGCAGGGATGTGTGCATTAGTCAAAACTAATTGGGGGGGTGGGAATCAAACTAAAATGCTGATGAATTTTCACAAGGATTCTTTTAAAAAAAAATACAAAATGCTGCAAAATGCAGAGAGATACATTTAAAACCGGAAAAATGTAAAATTAAGAGAACCAAAATTGACAGATCCTTTCATCCCTACTTCTGAGTAATTAGGGTTATAGCTGCAGACTTCTCTGTTATGAGATGGCAGCACTTTCACAATGTCTCTTTTGCACATTTATTGCCATGTACAACCGGTGCAGAAGAAATATCCATAAACAGCAAGACTGAGTTCTTTTAACAAGATCTCCCTCATTTAGGCACTGTATGCTTTTCAAGAAGGGAGGGAGTCACAAGAGTGCAACTGCGGTTTTATAACATAATGCAAGCAGCTGCACCCCCTACTCCCGGGACACTTTGCTCTTTGAAAAATGCAAACCTTACAAAATCCTGCAGCGTCTCACTGCGTTTCAGGGAGTAATTTGGTTATGGCACAATTAAGCCTGACAAGGTCAATACACATTCTCCTTGAAAGCTTGCAAAGCACTTTTCCGTTGCTGTTTTGGGCAAAATAAACAGAAGGGCCCATCCCTCAAGGAAGGACCAACAAGAAGGTGATTGAGAAGTCAAGGATCTTAGGAAGCTGCCTTAGACTGAGTCAAGCCATTGATCTATCTGGTCCAGTATTGTCAACACAGACTGTCAGCATCTCTCTGAACAATATGCTGAAGATTTCGAACAAGATGTATTTCCCAGTCCTACCTGTAGCTGCTGGAGATTGAACATGGGGTCTTCTGCATGCAAAGCAGATGTTCTACTACTAAGCTCCTGTGATTCACCTATGGGTTCCTGAGAATCACTGCTCTTTATCAAAGGCAAGACAGCCAAGATTTCCACTGACATTGGCCATAACTTTAAGAGCTATAGTTTTACAAACTTTTGCTGAAGCTTGCTTTTCCCTCTGCCCTCCTCTTCTTTTTCCCTTGTGAGTCATGTCTTTTTTGAATTATGCACCTGAGGACGTGAATTGTCTGTCTTAATGATTATTTTTGGAAGCTGCTCTGAGATACATTTCCGGCTAATGGGTGGGGTTATAAATGTTGTTCAGTAAATAACAAGTCATGGTCCTAATCCAAATCCAACACAAACATGCCAATCTTTCATTGGCAACGAGTGCTTTCTCCCCAAGGCACATGAAAGGCACCAGCTTAATTCAGGTAAATTGTTACGGCCAACCTCCACCCATGCCAATTGGTTTCTCCCCACTGCCCACCCACCCAGCTCCCTTCTTTTACAAAAAAAATTAATAAAAAATGCAAGGGATATTATTTATTTATCTGTAAAAATATTTATATACCGCTGTATCATAAAAATACACCACAATGTAACAACGAAGATCATGGCCACTGGTCCATCACCTCCTGGCAAATAGAAGGGGAAGAAATGGAGGCAGTGAGAGATTTTACTTTCTTGGGCTCCATGATCACGGCAGATGGTGACAGCAGTCACAAAATTAAAAGACGCCTGCTTCTTGGGAGAAAAGCAATGACAAACCTAGACAGCATCTTAAAAAGCAGAGACATCACCTTGCCAACAAAGGTCCGTATAGTTAAAGCCATGGTTTTCCCAGTAGTGATGTATGGAAGTGAGAGCTGGACCATAAAGAAGGCTGATCGCCAAAGAATTGATGCTTTTGAATTATGGTGCTGGAGGAGACTCTTGAGAGTCCCATGGACTGCAAGAAGATCAAACCGATCCATTCTGAAGGAAATCAGCCCTGAGTGCTCACTGGAAGGACAGATCGTGAAGCTGAGGCTCCAATACTTTGGCCACCTCATGAGAAGAGAAGACTCCCTGGAAAAGACCCTGATGTTGGGAAAGATGGAGGGCACAAGGAGAAGGGGACGACAGAGGACGAGATGGTTGGACAGTGTTCTCGAAGCTATCAGCATCAGTTTGACTAAACTGCGGGAGGCAGTGGAAGACAGGAGTGCCTGGCATGCTCTGGTCCATGGGGTCACGAAGACTCGGACACGACTAAATGACTAAACAACAACAAAAACAACCACCAGACAATGCAAAGATGAATCATATTGATGTGACCAGGGCTTTTTTTCATCCAGAACTCGCTTGAACTTAGTTCTGGCACCTCTCATGTGGGTACCATTGCCACTCTAAGAGAACAAGTGAGGTGTTCGTGGCACTTCTTATTCTAGAAAAATAGCACTGGATGTGTCGTCAATGTCAAATCTGGTTTGCCAACAAAACAACAACACCACAAACTGGCTTATAAGTATAAAACCAAATTTACTAGAATAATAGCTAGAATAGAGATAGACTTGGAACCATTCAAGCAACAAACATACTAAGGTGCCATGTGCAAAACAAAGCCTGGAGATACTGTAAACATGGAGTGGATGAATGTACAACTGTATCTTAAGAAGTTACATGTGCAATAAACGTTATACAGACTGGATAAATGAACCATTCAACAGGTAGCATAAGTCCAATCGCAGAACGGCAACCCCGTGCCGCCACAATGGCAAGGGTAGCACACTGGAGAATATGAAAAAGTTTTTCAAAGCTGTTTTTCAAAGATTGAACTGGATGAGATGTTCTTCAATGGGTCTTGAGTTGGAAACACAAAGCCGTAGGCATGGATCAATCACCCGAAGGCAAATCAAAGCCACCAACCTGGTGGGAATAACGCAAGTGGGCAAAAGGAGACCTATTCTCCGGATATATTACAGGTTTCGCTACACGCTTCATCAGTCCGAAAAGCTGCATGACACAAAATAGCACTCCAATTACAATTTGTATGGCAAATCTGGTTTGCCCCCAATTTGCTCTGATTTCATTTCCCAATCCTGCAGGGGGAAGAATCTTTTCTGAAGCAGCTTTCTGGGTGAGCTGGGGGGGGGTGGAGGTGCTTTGCCAGCTTGCCAAAAGGTAGGGGTCTCTGTTGCTTTCTGGGAAGGGGATGGGCAAGATGCCGGGGAGGTTGGTGCGGTGCAAACACACTGGCAAAACACCGAGAAACTGCCCTGAGACCTGCGGGTATAGGGCGGTATACAAATTTAATAAATAATTTTAAAAATCTGGCATTACTGCTGGTGCATTTGCACCCCTGAAATATACTCGGAGTTGAGAGTGGATTTCATGCTCTTTATTCAGCTCATAGTGGTGAGGAGGAATTGAATTTCCCCCAGAATGTCTGCTTTATATACATTATTTACACAATGGGCCCCAAGTGATTGGCTAATTCCGGGATTCTCCTGTAGGCCAATCAGGTTGCGGATTCACTTCTACCTGGAGCTGGATTGGGTGGCTCCTGTGGACCAATCAGACTGCTGCATTCTGGATCCTATAGTTCTAGGATCAATCAGACTGCTACATTTTGGATCCTATTCAGCTCAGTACATAACAACCCCTCTGGCCGCCATCTTGTTCCTCCATCTCTCCGTAAACAACAGCAACTCACCTGCCAGGAAGGTAGCATAGGAGCTCTGTCCCTCCTTGTGAGCTACTTCTCAAGTCAGGGAAAGCTTCAGTCAGTTTGGAGAAGGGACTCTACAGTTAAACAAGAAAAGCGTCGAGGATTTTAATACCTATTTGAGTTAATTGATTTTATTCTGTTGTGGTGACATATTTCTAGTGGGATTGTGGAGACTTATGAAGGTTGTTAGGACTTAAATTCTTCCCTGGGATTTCCTTGATCCCTAAGATTGTATCCTGGTTTTTCTGTACAAATCCCCTGACTCTCTTTTTCTTACTTGCTTTTATATGTTTTTAAATTGTTGCTCAATTGGCTTGAGGCTGCATTTTTATTTTAACGGGCGTTGTTTTTCCATTCAACATAGAGATCTTTAAAACATAAAGTGGTTTAGTAATTCTTTTAAATAAAATAAAACACGTCTCTCACCTTACTGGCAATGGCTGAACCCCAGTCTGCAAATAATCTGGGGCTACCAGTTTACTTTTGGGTGGTGGTGGGTGTTGAGAAATAATAGGTCTAGGTTGAGGGAAGCTAACATGGTGCTCTAAAGATATCCAGCCAAGTGGTGGGTATTTTTTAGGTGCCATTGAGTCTCTGCAGTTGTCCTCCTCCAAATCGACACCAAAATACTTGCCACCAGCTTGCTTGGATCTCACTAGGGGTGCTGACTTGTGCCCCAGCTTATGGGCGCCCAATGGTACCCGTGACATAATGTGACATCATGATGTCATGACATAATGACGTCACATTACATCACCATGCCGCAGCGGCACTTCCGAGGCCCTGTGGGGCTTTGGAGGTCAAGTCCAAGGCCTCACGAGACCTCTGATGTGACTTCTGGTTTATACCGGAAGTCGCGTCAGAGGCCTGGCAGGCCCTTGGACGTCGCTTCCGAGGCTTCGCAGGGCCTCAGACATCACGCCAGAGCCCCACAGTGTGGTTGCACAGGCCCCCAAGGCCCCCTATAGTTGGTGCCAGTGGATCTCACCATCATCCCTAATTATTTAGTACCTCGAATTTAGACATTTTTGAAGAACAATACATAAAAATCACAGCAAAATATTTGCTTGTTTATAGGATTTATAGGATTTCTTCATTGTGGTCCCAGGTTGGGGTGGAGGTTCAATGAAACAATTCTACAGTTCGGTTTTAATGTTTCTTTTTATTTATTTCTTCTTAGAGGTCATATCCACACAGTAATTTAAAATACTTAGGTGCGTTTAAAGCACATGGTTTCCCTGCAGAAATACTGGGAACGGTAGCTTACGCCCTCACAGAATCCAACACACTTAACAAACTACAGTTCCCAGAATTCTTTGGGGGAAGCAAAAGAATGTGCTTTAAATGTACAGTGCAGATGTGTCCTAAACTGCCTTAAGATAGTTCAGTGTGAAAAGTGATTGTTATTATTTAAAATCAAATAAATCCAATTCTTAAGATAATACCAAACATGCAATATAACCCCAATATCTTTAAAAATTGTGTGTTTACCAATTAACCACCCATGCTAGCGCCCCTAGTATTCAATTACCCATGTGTTACATTTGGCAGCACAATCAGGTTCTGCATCGCTGCTGCCAGATCATGATGCTTAAATCAAGGCGACATTTCTTCGGGGCTCATCTAATTATCCGTGGCTGCATCCTTTCCGTTCCCCCTGGCTTTCGGTGGAGATGTGAAAAGGCCAAGGCAACACACTCCAGCAGATCCCGGTGACCTTAATGAGGCAGAATTATAGCAGTGTGCTATATCACTTGCTCATAGAGACACGGCTGTTTACTCTATCCCTCCGCTCAAAGGCTCCCTCCATAAATCTTGGGTACCTTCCAATAGCCAGTGGATCCCAGGAAAGAGGTGGTCAGAACGGCTCCGGTGTCATCTTGTCAATCCAGGGCCGCTGGAATGTGCTAGTCTAGAACAGATCGTTTGCTTAGTCGGCACTCTAGAACTGCCTAGTTTAATTTCTTGGATACAGAGGGGAATGTTTGTGCGTGTGTGTGTGTGTATGTTGCTCTAAATGTCTTCAACCCATATTTTATATCTGGGAGTAAGAAGGGGTGGCATGGCTGTGTACACTTCCAAAATCTCCATGGAGCCAAAACAGAAACTCCTCAAATACCATGTAAATCCAAGAAGCTGTCAACAGGGAAAGTGAGATGCTGGAAAGCTGATGGTGGAATCTGGATAAGCTGACAGGCAGCCCTCTGCAGCGGCATCCACTAAAAGCCTGTAGTGCTACAGGTCACGGATGAGGGGGGCCTGCCTTAAGAGAACCATGGGGTTTAGTGCTCCACATGAGCCTGTGCTATTGACCTTCTAAGCTGCGTTCACAGGGACGCGGGTGGCGCTGTGGGTTAAACCACAGAGCCTAGGACTTGCCGATCAGAAGGTCGGTGGTTCGAATCCTCGCGACAGGGTGAACTCCCGTTGCTCGGTCCCTGCTCCTGACAACCTAGCAGTTCGAAAGCACGTCAAAGTGCAAGTAGATAAATAGGTACCGCTCTGGCGGGAAGGTAAATGGCGTTTCCGTGCGCTGCTCTGGTTCACCAGAAGCAGCTTAGTCATGCTGGCCCCATGACCCGGAAGCTGTACGCCGGCTCCCTCGGCCAATAAAGCAAGGTGAGCACTGCAACCCCAGAGTTGGTCACGACTGGACCTAATGGTCAGGGGTCCCTTTACCTTTAAGCTGTGTTCACAACCAAGAAGACCCACGAGGATGCCCAGGTAACAATGGGAGTGGCCCCCGAGACCACATAACACCGGTCCTGAAAGACCTACTTTGGCTCCCACTACATTTCCGAGCACAATTCAAAGTGTTGGTGCTGACCTTTAAAGGACCAGGTGCGCAGCCTGGGAGTCATTTTGGACTCACAGCTGTCCATGGAGGCGCAGTTCAATATTGTGTCAAGGGCAGGTGTTTACCAGCTCCATCTGGTACGCAGGCTGAGACCCTACCTGCCCACGGACTGTCTCGCCAGTGGTCCATTCTCTGGTTATCTCCTGCTTGGACTACTGCAATGTGCTCTATGTGGGGCTACCTTTGAAGGTGACCCGGAAACTACAACTAATCCAGAATGCGGCAGCTAGACTGGTGACTGGGAATGGCCACCAAGACCATATTACACCGGTCCTGAAAGACCTAGATTGGCTTCCAATATGTTTCTTAGTACAATTCAAAGTGTTGGTGCTGACCTTTAAAGCCCTAAACGGCCTTGGTCCAGTATACCCGAAGAATCGTCTCCACCCCCATCGTTCTACCCAGACACTGAGGTCCAGCACCGAGGGCCTTCTGGTGGTTCCCTCACTGTGAGAAGCCAAGCTACAGGGAACCAGGCAGAGGGCCTTCTGTGTAGTGGCGCTCACCCTGTGGAATGCCCTCCCATCAGATGTCAAGGAAATAAACTACTACCTGACTTTTAGAAGACATCTGAAGGCAGCCCTGTTTAGGGAAGTTTTTAATGTTTGATGTTTTATCGTGTTTTTAATATTCTGTTGGAAGCCACCCAGAGTGGCTGGGGAAACCGAGCCAGATGGGTAGAGTATACATAAATTATTATTATTATTATTATTATTATTATTATTATTATTATGCCCCTAAGCAATGTGTACATGATCAGTGAGCCTATAAGTCAGTAGCCGACCCTCTAACATTCCTTAGATGAAAATAGCGACATTTCTCACTCACTCCCCCATGAACTGACCCTCCTTGACCCCCCATTTTTGTCCCCCTCCCACAGATCATTTCCTATCAGAAGACAGATAGGTCTATTCAGTTCTAGGGATGCGGAAGAAATACCATTTTGTTTGCATTTCAATTAGAAACTACCTAATTCATGCGTCTCAAATCAATATGCAAAACCACAACACAATTGCCCTTCAAAATGTGCACTTCTCCCGATTTTGCAATATATTATGGAAATGCATTAATTGGAGGAAACATGGGCATAAAAATGCATGTATTGGTGAAAATGGCATACGAAACTGCATCATGTTAAAGGAGAACTGCTTGCAAAATGTGCGTACCAGGAGAAATTTGCATTGAACGCTGGTGAATTTTCGCACAAATTCTTCTTCTTTTTAAAATGAAAATTGCTGCAGAAATATAGAGAATTTAAGCTGGGGGAAATAGGGAACCAAGAAAAAAATGAAATTGGCAGGTTTGTCTGTCCTTGTTCTGTGCAATTATTTCTCAGTGGAAGAAGAGAACTTGATCTCAACTGGAGCCTTCAGCATTCAGGCCCAGTTTCTCTCGCGTGCTCCCCATAAAGGGAAACAGAAAGATCAGCACATGTTGCTGGCAGGTCATAACAGATGTTTAACAAGATGGTTTTCTATGAGGCTGTCAGTCGGGGTGACATCTGCTCTGGGGGTGCCTGCTTTCTCTTACCGTATTGACTAGGAAATAAATAGATCTGGCTACAGGAGAACGAATTCAGATTTTAACTTCTCGATTTTGCAGTAAAGCTCAGCTCAGTAAATTGATTTTCATAGCCGTAAAAGCTGAACACTCATAACCCCAAAAGCGATAAACATTTTATTGCTGTTTGGAATTTATATTTTATTACAGGTCTCTCTCTCTCTCTCTGTTCCCCCCGCCTTCCTAGATATATACCCTGGAGGGGTGAAGGGGGAGGTATTTTTATGTGCAGTTGTAGAAATGAACTTAGTGCAAATATTTTTATTATTTGCCACTTGGCATCAAAATTTCCATGCATTCTCCCAGGACTAAGCATATTCTTTAAATTATTCAGCGTGATCTTATGGTACTTAGGAGACTTCCTAGGCGGCTTGGTCCTTCAGATAACCATTCTCTGGAGCTGGAAAGCATCGATGCAGGCAGATAAAACAGTGTGCACACCTACAGCACACTGCCACAGAGAGACACAAAGATTTGGTCTTGTTCCAGCAAGGCTGCTTTTGAGGTCTTTTTTCTCCCTTATGCAACACTTTAAGAATGTTCAAAGGTCTTTACATACATAACCTCAATCATATTTAAAACAGCCCTCTAAGGTCAGCCAATATAATTATTCCATATTCCAGAATGGGAGCTGAACATCCACACCATGGATTTAAAGCACTGTGATACCGCTTCAAACTGCCATGGCTTCCCCAAAGAATTCTGGGATCCATTGTCTGTTAAGCATGCTGAGTCCTGTTAAAGGTAAAGGGACCCCTGAACATTAGGTCCAGTCGTGGCCGACTCTGGGGTTGCGGCGCTCATCTCACTTTATTGGCCGAGGGAGCCGGCGTACAGCTTCTGGGTCATGTGACCAGCATGACTAAGCTGCTTCTGGTGAACCAGAGCAGTGCACGGAAACGCCGTTTACCTTCCCACCGGAACTGCTAGGTTGGCAGGAGCAGGGACCAAGCAATGGGAGCTCACCCCGTCACGGGGATTCGAACCGCCGACCTTCTGATCAGCAAGCCCTAGGCTCTGTGGTTTAACCCACAGCGCCACCCGCGTCCCATCTGAGTCCTGTTAGGAGATCCCCATTCTCCTCACTACATTTGCCATAGTTCACTATGAAAAGGGATTGATTGTTAAGTAGGGTTGCCATATTTCAAACTTGCTGAGCCTTTTCTTTGAAGAAGAAGAAGAAGAAGAAGAAGAAGAAGAAGAAGAAGAAGAAGAAGAAGAGGAAGAAGAAGAAGAAGAAGAAGAAGTAGTTTGTGAGCTGAAAATCAGCACTTCTGACATGGGATACCTACCATATGTCCAGATTTCCGCCCGGACACTGTTTCCGATGACCAAATCCCAGCCATGTCCAGGAAATTCTGGACATTTGGCAACCTATTGTTAACCCACTCTTGGAATTGTACCTCTCTGAGGCAAATTATGTGTCTCCTAAGAACTCTCAGCACCCTTAACAAACTACAGCTCCCAGAATTCATTGGGGGGAAGCCATGACTGTTTAAAGTGGTATCATAGTGCTTTAAATGTATGGGGCAAGTGTGGCCTAAGAGAGTCATGGAAGGAAGGAAGGAAGGAAAGAAGGAAGGAAGGAAGGAAGGAAGGAAGGAAGGAAGGAAGGAACCTCAAAGGTCATTGAGCCCAACCCTTGCCAATGCATGAAATCTACCTCTAAGCAAATATGATGGAACACGGTGGTTTTATTAAATGTGCACTGATTCCACTGCACTGTGGTTATCAATGGATACTCAGTGGAAAGCTGTAATGCACTCTGCTCTGGAACTCTTCACTATTTTTTCTGTCTTTGGCCAGATTAAGCCTAGCCACCTTAAGCAGTCATGGCTTTCCCCCAAAGAATCCTGGGAAGTGTAGTTTGCTAAGAGCGCTGAGAGATGTGAGGAGACCACTGTTCCCCTCACAGAACTACAGTTCCCAGAGTCCCCTGGGGGGAGGAATGGACTGATAACCACTCCGAGATTGTTTAAGGTAGTATAGCACTTCTTGAAATGGACAGTGCCACTGGAAGAAGAAGTGGGAGCTGTGGACTCTTCCAATTTACCAATGGATAGGAAAAGGCCTCTTGGACAGTTTTGGACTTTGGGCTGTCAAATTTCAGCAGTGCTCTGTGTGACGTTAAAATGCCCTCCCACGCACACACACCTCTCACGCTCTGTTCTACAGCATTGTTGCGGCGCCCCCTGCAGCACAGCACCCGGTGCGGCCAACCTGGTCACACTATCATAAAACTGCCTCTGATCAGATCTCAGGTCCATCCAGTCCAGCAACTTGGCTTTACAGTGTCCAGCCAGGTACTCATGAGAAGACTGCAAGCAGGATCCCAGCACAACAGCACTACCCACCTATGTGATTCTCAGAAATTGGTATTCAGAGGCAATTGGTCATCAATGACACATCCACCATTAAAGAGAGAGGGAAATAAGACAATCTGGAGCAGTGGTGTCACAATGGTGCGCCCCAGGTGTGCCCCGGATTCCACATCTGGGAGGGTGACACAGCACCCCGTAGGCCCAGGCAGAGGCCCGGGCTAGGTAGATAATGTCCCCCCCTTTTTTTTTTACCCTGGGGATAACTGAAGTCTTATAAATAAGTTAAGTATATAAATAATTTTCACAAAAGTTATGCTGACGAATAATTTTATTTCAAGGCTTGAACCGTAACTGCATATAAAGACAAAATGGAAAATGTAGATATACAATAGTGCTTTTTAAAAATACATAGGGAAAAGGATTATTATAAGTATTTACATTTAAATTGCTTTCCTAGCTTTCTTTTCTGCGAATTCTTGATCGCAGGCCCCGCCCCAGATGCCAGGGAAGCTTTTCACTCATGCTGCCAGTCATGGCCCCAGGTAATCCGCCCACCGCCGCAGCCGCCTTTGCGCCTCCGCGTTCACTGCAGTGCATCCCCTCCGATTGTGAATATGCTGACCGGGGCCCCCTTTGGAATCGGAGGGCCGGGCCAAGTGGCCCATATGGCCCCCCCTCTGTCTGGGCCTGCAGCCACGAGCAGAGGATCCCCGCGCTGGCGGCAAACCGTTATGTACAGCGCATGTGCAGCGTTGCTATGTACAGCACATGCGACACCACCCCCCAGGTGTCAGAGGGCCTTCGTTCACCCCATCTGGAAGAGCCATGATCAGATTGTCCCAACATTTCCCCCCTTGGCTGGCCATTATGGGAAGCAGAGAATGTGCAGGCCTTTGGTGTGGTCCAGCTAGTATCTCCTTATGTTCTCCAGCTCAGACCCTCCAAATGTCCCTATTTTCCAGCGACAGTCCCGGATTAACAGAAGGCATCCTGGTCTCTGAATTTGATCCCGGAATGTGCTGCTTTTCCTTAGGATCTCTCTATGTTCATTGGAGAAATGTTGGAGGGTATGCAGTCATGAAACACACACACACACCCAAGCCAATGAGATAACTATGCAACCTTTAGAAGACAACTGAAGGCCGTCCTGCATGGGGAAGTTTTAAAATGTTTAACGTTTTACTATGTTTTCATATGTGTTGCTTCAGGGCTATATCAAATCCTGTGCTTCCCTATTGCTCTGCGACCCAGACACACAAATCGTTTCCTGTACAGGAATTCTATCTGGGATTGGCAGGCGAGAAACAGCCCAAGATGCCTTTGGAGCCACAAAGCAGAACGGGTGGGAAACGCTGCCTCTGAAAGGGTGATTTCTAACCATATTCAGAAACCCATTAATAAGTAAGCCATTCATCTGATACCGGCAACAAATACTGTTTGCAAGTATTTGGCTGCGCAGCAATTCAATAACACCACTCCACCGTTATCTATCCATCAGGCAACACAAACATTTATGAAACTACATTTCTGAAGGCTTTTAAAGGTGTATTTAAAATGTGTTTGGCTTTGAAGCCTTATCTTTGCGAGCTCGCATACTCTGATAAAGGCCACCATTGAGCTCCCTCTCGGGGAGCAGCTCAAATCCTGTCTGTGCCAAAGATATTTCATTCTCCGAGGTCGAAATGCCTGCAGCTCACATGCAATGGAAAGCGGATTTTACAAAGGCTCTCCTGCAAGGGCACGTGGTTCACTGAACCGTATATCATCCGTGCAATGGACTCCTGTTATCACTTTGCAGTGCAGCCCCTGGGCTTGTAGCAAGGGATGAAAGCTTGGTGGACCGGGCGAGCGTTTTCCGAAAGCTTGTTTGCTGCAGCAGCCCCTTGCATCTGTTTATTTACTGAGGTTTCGTATTTATTCTCCTTCATAGCTGTCAACTTACAGATTTGAAAATAAGGGACCAGCAGCCTCGAAAATAAGGGATCAGCAGCCAAAATAAAGGATCAACAATTACTTTGTTTTTGAATAAACATTCACAATTTTTTTACTGATAACAATAAGCTAAACAGTTAGAGGATCTATACAACTCTGTAACATGCAGAAAATAGCATTATTGGAGAAACCAAAGACTGGAACTGAGGGAAGTTGGGGGGTGGGGTGGGGGGATGGGTTTTATGGGGGGAGGAAAAATGGGGGAAAATAAGGATATGTTTTTGAAAAATATGTTTTGTTATAATTTTGAATAAAAATTATTTTTAAAAAAACAATTACTTTGTTAAAATACATATTTTGTTGTGTGCAAATGGCTTTAGATACCTATTAGGTCCATAAATTACCATATATTCAACACAAAAAACAGCAACAATTTGTTGTTGACAAAGCACAGCTGGACATAAAAAGGGCCCCATTACCTTCAGTAGCTTATTTAAGGGACATCATCAATAAGGGACAGCAGCGGGACATGGCGCTGGGATAAGGGACTGTCCCGCCAAATAAGGGACGTTTGACAACTATGTTCTGCTGCCAGATGCCTTTCAGAGAGGCTTATGGTAAAACAAAACACAGACCACACAACTGAAACATCTCAAAAACATGCGTCGCAAGGACAGTTTCAATCCTGTACATGTCCACTCAGAAGTAAGTCCTATTAAGTCCACTGGGGTTTACATCTGGGCAAATGGGCCCTGGATTACAGCTTTAAAAGCACTTTAAAACAGCAGTGCTTTAAAAATAAAAGAGCAGCCCTGCTGGGGAAGGACAATGGCCTGTCTAGTCAAGCATCCTGTTCTATTGTTCTGTTGTTGTTGTTGTTTTATTGAAATGAATTCAATTATAAAGAAATAAAGTGATACAGAGAAAAAAGGGGGAGGGAAGTGGGGGGGAGAACAAAGATATGGATAAGAATATATATATATATATATATATATATATATATATATATATATATACAAAAATGCAATGTAATATACTCTCCTACATTCTTATATAATTTGATATAGTGTTATTGTCCTAATACATATGTAGATATTAATAGCCTACTACATTAATATATGACAAGGGATGCAGGGGGCGCTGTGGGTTAAACCACAGAGCCTAGGGCTTGCCGATCAGAAGGTCGGCAGTTCGAATCCCCACGATGGGGTGAGCTCCCGTTGCTCGGTCCCTGCTCCTGCCAACCTAGCAGTTCGAAAGCATGTCAAAGTGCTAGTAGATAAATAGGTACCGCTCCGGCGGGAAGGTAAACGGCGTTTCCGTGCGCTGCTCTGGTTCACCAGAAGTGGCTTAGTCATGCTGGCCACATGACCCAGAAGCTGTACGCCGGCTCCCTCAGCCAATAAAGCGAGATGAGCACCGCAACCCCAGAGTCAGTCACGACTGGACCTAATGGTCAGGGGTACCTTTACCTTACATTAATATCTGCATCCCTTTCTAAGAGTGGCATACACCTCATCTGTCCCGGCAAAACTGGGACATTCCATTTTTTCAGAAGTACAGGTTTTTCCAAAGTATGGATTTCAAAGAATTGTTGGGGTTCCTATTGTTTTAGAAACTCTGAATTTGGTCAGTTCGCCTGTAAATGGGAAGTGAATCAAATTTCTCCCTCACCCCTTCTCACAACTTGCCACATTCATTTTTTTACAAATAGATTGTGTAAATCATATTCCAGCTAAACCACCCATTGCCCTACCTAACCCCAGACACACAGGAGCCAGTTCTGATCATTCATTGATGAGAAACGTACACTTCGCTCACTGCCAATGTTCTCTGTTATTTCTCCACATTTCCCAGGGATGAAGTTGCAGGGTTTGGGGGCTGCAGCCTGAATCGCATTAAGCTCTGTCCATTTTACAGATGAAAAACTGAGGCCAAGAGTGAGATGGAAAACCTGTGGCCTGCCAGATAGACTACAGATCCCATAGGGTTGCCATATTTCAAAAAGTGAAAATCCAGACACAAAAGTTATTGAGCTTTTTTTGGCAAAGTTGCTGAGCTTTTTTTCCACCAAAATATTGAGGCTGCCATTCGCCTGGTGTTTCCCAGACATTGCAGTGATTTCTGCCGTATTCCAGCTGTGTCCGGGAATTCCGGGTGTATGGCAACCCTAGATCCCATCATCTCTAACCCATGTGTTATAAGAATTTAAGGTCTCATATATATAAATTATCTATACGGGCTCTTGGATACCCCACAAGGGGAAAAGAGCAGGTTTTGTTTACAACACGTTTGTTTGCAAATATTTCTATACCACCAAACATTTACACACACACACACACACACACACACATCAAGGCAGTGAACAACTTCAAACCATCACTAAAACGACATCAGTTGTTAATACAGTACATTAATATTCATGTAATTATTATTATTTAATTAACTGAATTAGTAAATGATAGATTCAGATTTCTGCAAGTAGATTTGAATTTGTATTTGCTAATTATATGTGGGCGTGGGGTTATTGGTTTGTTTCTTTTCTTTTTTGTTATGCATTTTCTGTTCTCGTTTTGTATTTTTATGTTGTGAACCACCCTATGAAGCAGCCCTGTTTAGGGAAGTTTTTAATGACTGATGTTTTAATGTATTTGTAATCTTTGGTTGGAAGCCGCCCAGAGTGGCTGGGGAAATAGATAATAAAATGTTATTACTATTTGGATGGAGGGAGGTATACAATTTTTAATAATAATAATAATAATAATAATAATAATAATAATAATAATAATATAAAATGTTCTTAAAATCCATCTCTCCACCCTCCCAGATTCATTTCAGCTTCTAGGGCTGATTCGAATGTTACAGGTTGCAAATTTATTAAAATGAAGGGCCACACACAGATACATGGTTGACCTGAATACCTGCATTCATTCATTCCTTCCTTCCTTCCCAAACCATGGGACACAATTTGTCCAAACATACACTCTTCCTGATAAGCCTTCGACAGACTTCAGAACAAATTGGCCCGTTCACAATGGAAAGCTTTCTTTATTATTGTTTGAGGGAAAGGAGAGGAGAGGAGAGGCTGGAGGGATCAATAGGCAAATAATAAAATAAGGCATAGGCAATGGATCGTGTGACCCGTCAGGGAAAAGTGCCTGTTGTCAGACACGCCTAAGCAATCCAAATGGGTACTTACCTGCCAAGTGAGGCAGTGGTTTTTAAAGTTCACCTTGAGTTTCTGTTTACATATTCATTGATTTCCAGAATTACAGGCATCGGCTACATTTGCTGACAGATAAGAAAGGCTGAAACATGAACAGAAGGTAAAAATGAGGAGACCCCCAAGGTTATCCTTTAGCTCATACACAGAGGGGAGGGGGAACCCAGCCTACCAGCGTAGAAGGAAATGATTATGCTCCCTTTGCACAATCAATTTCCCCTTATTACACCTGTGTTAACAACCACCAAGCAAACTCAAGAGGAGGGCACTAGTTAACCTTAGACCTCTGTAGTAATGTGATTTTTATGGGAGTTTCTCCGTGGCAAGACCATAGGCTGTTCCTGTTGCCCGGCGCCAGATTTGTTTATTTTTAATCCTGCGGGTCTCTGTGTGAAACGTGGCAGAACCTGTAGGACAGCAGCAGGGAAATTCCAGCTCCCACAGGTCAATATTGGACTGGCAGAGGTCCAATTTGGCCCACAAAGCCAGTCCCCCCCCCAAAAAAACCCCGACCACGTCCACCTGTCAATCAGCAGACATCTCAGTGACGCCAACTAATAGGCAGTGCTGGGGTTCAGCTCTGCCTTCGCTGCTCCCAACCGTTCCCCAAAGGGAGCTGACATGTCTTCTTCTTCGGCAATCACTCGTAGCTGAGTAAGATTGTCTTCCATGAACACAGTCTTAACAGTGAGTCCATAAGAGACTGTGGAGGCCAATTCTGGATCCACAAGTCCTTCCACAGTGGGGATACAGGTTTCCAGGCAGGCGTTGGTTAGGGTTTGCCAAACGTGCCTTCCTCTTAGCATGTTTCACCCTTTCGTCTTGAGTTCGAGCGTCTTCAAAGTGCATAACACCTTTGGTACGGGCTGTCCTCCAATTGAAGCTCTTGCAGGCCAGTGTTTCCCAGTTGTCAGTGTTCATACTACATTTTTTTTTAGATTTGCCTTGAGAGAGAGTCTTTAAACCTCTTCTGTTGACCACCAGCATTGCGCTTTCCATTTTTAAGTTCAGAGTAGAGTAGTTGCTTTGGAAGACGATAATCAGGCATTTGAACATCATGACCAGCCCAATGAAGTTGATGTTGAAGAATCTTTGCTTTGACACTGGTGATCTTTGCTTCTTCCAGTACACTGGCATTACAGTGGTACCTCGGGTTAAGAACTTAATTCGTTCCGGAGGTCTGTTCTTAACCTGAAACTGTTCTTAACCTGAGGTACCACTTTAGCTAATGGGGCCTCCCACAGCCGCCGCGCCACCGGAGCACAATTTCTGTTCTCATCCTGAAGCAAAGTTCTTAACCTGAGGTACTATTTCTGGTTAAGCCGAGTCTGTAACCTGAAGTGTCTGTAACCTGAAGCATCTGTAACTCGATGTACCACTGTAGTTCACCTGTCTTCCCAAAGCATGTGTACAATTTTTCAGAGATACCATTGATGGAATCTTTTGAGGAGTTGGAGATGAGGTTTTAAGTGGTCCATGTTTCACATGCATACAGTAAGGTTGGTAGTACAATAGCTCTATAAACAAGCATTTTGGACTGTTCAGTGCCAGACTGCCAAATAGCCTGAGTAGGGTCCCCACAACAAATAAAATAGTTCCATGGAGCTCCACAAGAGGGCGCCAGGTTTATGGCCCTGCCAGCTACAGCTTGGCCCTTCTGTCTTCCCAGTTGCTCCATTCTGCTGCTTCCACAGTCATCCATGGCTCCACATGGGTCTCTTAAGCCAGAGTAATAATAATAATAATATACCAGTATTTGTACCCCGCCCATCTGACTGGGTTGCCCCAGCCACTCTGGGCAACATGCATAAAAAACATACATAAAACATTAAACCTTAAGAAGCTTCCCTCTTCAGGGCTCCTTCAGATGTCTTCTAAAGGTTATATAGTTACTCAGTCTGAGAATGCAAAGCTCACAATAGGTAGGAGTCATGCAGGGAGGGTGGGCACATCAAATGGCCACAGATTATCCAAAGATTCTAAGTAGGTCTCAATGAAGAAAGGAGAGGAGAACAGCCTTGACCACAGAAAACCTCTTTCATTAGGGTTACAGCTCAAAGTCCCTAAGACACTCTTCCCCAAACAACAACCCCAGACCATTCAACATTCCTCTGATGAAAATAGGTTGTTGTTGTTTAGTCGTATCCGACTCTTCGCGACCCCGTGGACCAGAGCACGCCAGGCACTCCTGTCTTCCACTGCCTCCCACAGTGTGGTCAAACTCATGCTGGTAGCTTCGAGAACACTGTCCAACCATCTTGCCCTCTGTCGTCCCCTTCTCCTTGTGCCCTCCATCTTTCCCAACATCAGGGTCTTTTCCAGGGAGTCTTCTCTTCTCATGAGGTGGCCAAAGTACTGGAGCCTCAGCTTCAGGATCTGTCCTTCCAGTGAGCACTCAGGGCTGATTTCCTTCAGAATGGATCGGTTTGATCTTCTTGCAGTCCATGGGACTCTCAAGAGTCTCCTCCAGCACCATAATTCAAAAGCATCAATTCTTCGGCGATCAGCCTTCTTTACGGTCCAGCTCTCACTTCTCTTCTTCTATGAAAATAGGTACATCCTATTTAATAATAATAATAATAATAATAATAATAATAATAATAATAATTTTGCCCTACCCATCTGACTGGGTTGCCCCAGCCACCCTGGGCAGCTTCCAACATATATCAAAACATAAACATTTTTTTAAAAAACTTCCTTATGCAGGGCTGCCTTTCCATGTCTTCTAATGGTGGTATGGTTACTCATCTCCTTGGTTCGGGGGTCACATAACACATGTAAAGTGTACACTGTGTGAGGAATTCCCCTCCTTCTCCCTACCCCCCCCATGAGCTCTGCATAGAACAAACATCAGGAGTAACTGGACTCTACAGAACACAATTAAAAATGTAGAATGGGGCTTTTTTGGGTAGGTCGAGCGACATCTATAAGTGCACAGTGGCTCCCGTTCCTCGCCTTTGCACTATTTCCATGACTGCAATGCCTTGACTTCTCTTTTTGTGCAATGCTAACACACCTTCTCCTCTCCGGGGCCCTGTTGAAATGTGCTGCAAGGACCAAACATTTGCAATTCCAACCTGCTCAGAAGCTGATGAGCAACCTCTGGTGGACAGTAGTGCATAGGCAATGCGATGAGTAATTCATCTTTGCGTTCGTTCCAAGAATATCCTTGCACTCAAAGTAGGTCTGTAAATGCAGAGGCTTGGTGGGGTGATCTGCATATGGTCACACTCTCCAGAGCCAAATCTTAGGGGGGGGGGCGAGGGGTTACATTAAGCAATGTTGGGAAAGAGGTAGTTAAAATACACCCAATATGCTAGGAAGCAGCATAAGTAAGCACAATTTTCTGAAAAATATAGAGATCAGTCCCTGAAGAATTTTGCACCTAAAATCTCAGTGCCAGAAATCCATATCATGCTATCAGTTTCATAATTTTTGACCTGGCAATATACAGTAGTACCTCAGGTTAAGTACTTAATTCGTTCCGGAGGTCCGTACTTAACCTGAAACTGTTCTTAACCTGAAGCACCACTTTAGCTAATGGGGCCTCCTGCTGCTGCCACGCCGCCGGAGCACGATTTCTGTTCTCATCCTGAAGCAAAGTTCATAACCTGAAGCACTATTTCTGGGTTAGTGGAGTCTGTAACCTGAAGCGTATGTAACCTGAAGCGTATGTAACCTGAGGTACCGCTGTACAGTGGACGCTCAGGTTGAGAACGTGATCCGTGTAGGAGGCACGTTCGCAACCCACAGCATTCGCAACCTGCAGCGCCGCGTCTGCGCACTCTGCGCACACACGGGTTGCGATTAGTGCTTCTGCGCATGCGCAAAGCGCAATTTAGCTCTTCTATTCATGCGTGACCACAGAAATCCGGAAGTAACCCATTCCGGTACTTCTGGGTTTCGGCGCGTCCGTAACCCAAAAAAACGCAACCTGAAGCATCTGTAACCCGAGGTATGACTGTATTACGAAGCACGATGTATGTGTGCTATGCAAAAATCACCATGTGGGGGTAACCGTGAAGCCAGCCAGTGCGTCCCTCAATTCTTGCAGCCCTTGCAAACCCTGCTGGCTTAGCTTTCCCCTGCCTCCTACAAGGGGCATCAAATCACGATGCAGGAGAAACCATGAAGCCAACCAAAGCCTCTACATCGCTCCATCTTTATTTCAGACTTCGTGATATATTGGTATATAGCACAATGTTTAGCAGGTGATGTATCACGGTGTTGAAAACCAGATATCACCCTGTTCTAATCAGGAGCAAGGAACCCATGGCTCTCCAAAGATTGTTGGACTCCACTTCCCCATCAGCCCCAACCAACACGGCCAATGGAGGGGGTAATGGGAATTGTTGTCCGGCAATATCAGAGGCAGCAGAACTGCCTTCCCTTAGAGCTACAACCACCATCATCAGTACAGTGATACCTTGGTTCTCAAACTTTATCTTTTCCAAAAGTCTGTTCCATAACCAAAGCATTCCAAAACCAAGACGCGCTTTCCCATAGAAAGAAATGCAAAATGGATTAATGCGTTCCAGACTTTTAAAAACAACCCCTAAAACAGCCATTGAACATGAATTTTACTATCTAACAAGACAATTGATCCATAAAATGAAAGCAATAAACAACGTACTGCAGTCACACTATCCATCCATCAGTATCTGGACTGGGTTCCACACAGTCACAAAAACAAAACAAAACAGCGCAAAATAAATAGCAAAAACAGACAGATCTCAGTGTAAGACTCAAAACGGAAGTGTGGCACTCAAAATGGAAGCGTAACACTCAAAACGGAGCACATTCGGCTTCCAAAAAAGGTTCGCAAACCAGAACACTTCCTTCCGGGTTTGCAGTGTTTGGGTTCCAAGTTGTTTGAGCACCAAGGCGTTTGAGAACCAAGGTACCACTGTATTAGGTTTTAGGTGTCTGTTTTGGGTAGTTGACCTGACAAAGTTGAACAGTAAATTAATTGATGGGTATTGTTTGTACGGTTCACTTTTAAGTTAACTGCTTAAAAGTGATATTTAGTGTTCTGAATTTTTTTTTATGTCTGTGTTGTAGATTGCCCTGGAATCACAAGTGATAAAAAGTGGTTTGGAATTTGAATGAACATATAACAAAAGGCAGCTTTTGGAAAGGAGACCTTCTAGGCAATTCAGCGTCATTAACTCTCTCCTGTCCACCCCCACTAATCTTCCAACAATATGTTCAAACATGATGTTCCCACTAAAAAACAAACAAAAATAAATCTGATTGTGCAAAATGTTCTCAGATATCAGAGTACAAAGAAACCCAAAACAAATCATGCTCGTCCCATGACTTCAATAACTGGTTATAAGTGAGTATCCTCACCTCAATAGCCTCATCTGTAAAATGGGTATAAAAACAATGGAACTCACTGTTTCCTTGCAGAATTGAAAAAAAGTATTGAAAAGTGTAATGTGCACAGAGGAAAGCTACATGAAGGGAGGGGGAATGCTCCCCCAGAAAAGCCCATTTGCCCAATGAAAAACATTGCTTTGTGGGGGGGTGTCTGAGTGGAGCAGCTAAACATCACTCTGTGTACCCAGAGAATGTTGGCAATATTTTTGAACCCACCATGAGGGCTGCCTAAAAGATTCCAACACTTTAGAAACTCAGAAACTTTACTTTTTCTCCCTTTCCATTTCCTTTTTGAGAAGCTCTTCAGAGGCAGGACTGCTAACCATTTGGACAGATCTCCCTGAAGAACATCAGCAGTCAGGTGACCATCTGACTGTTTACGAATCTACTGCTTACATAAGGTTTATGTGCAGTAACAGTGAGGGATAGTTGTTCCTCGCTATCCTGTAGAACTGGCTGGTGTGAGCACAATGAAATGTGAAAGCCAAGGTCCTTACATCAGAGTGTTGCATAAGGATCAGTTGGAGATTCCACTGCAATGTTTCATAAAGTATATATAGAAGCACAGCGAACGGTTAGCTCTACAACAGGCACACTTGATGTCAAAGAGCCTTCACGGTTAGACCTATATTTAGGATTCATGCAAGCCTCGTCAAAGCACAGAGTTTGGTACTAAGTACAAAATTAACCTCTCCATTCTGAAGGAAATCAGCCCTGAGTGCTCACTGGAAGGACAGATCGTGAAGCTGAGGCTCCAATACTTTGGCCACCTCATGAGAAGAAAAGACTCCCTGGAAAAGACCCTGATGTTGGGAAAGATGGAGGGCACAAGGAGAAGGGGACGACAGAGGACGAGATGGTTGGATAGTGTCTTCGAAGCTACAAACATGAGTCTGAACAAACTGCGGGAGGCAGTGGAAGACAGAAGTGCCTGGCGTGCTCTGGTCCATGGGGTCACGAAGAGTCGGACATGACTAAACGACTAAACAACAACAACAACAACAAAATTAATCAGCCCAGGCTTCGGATTTCTTTTAAAACAATAGCAATAAAGTTTCTAGTCATTATGATGGGGTTTAATGGGTGTGGGCTACGCCTGGTGAAATTTCATAAGGCAGATAGATACATCCAGTGCTAGTTCTACTCAGAGCAGATACACTGAAATTAATGAACGTAAGTTGGTAAAGTCCATTAACGACAGCGGGTCTACTCTGAATAGGTCAGTGGAAACAACAAATGAACAATTGCATGGTTGGGCCAGTCCATCCAATTCATTTTAGTATATGTGCTGCCGAAGCGAGCACCAGTCCATCCATCCAATTCAACGTTCTGTTCCCATAGCAGCAGGCCAGAAGCCTCTGAAAGTTACCACCAAGTTGTAAAGGTAATGGCCAGTGTTTGTAGTTTATTTCAAACATCAGCTGTTCAAAGCTCCATCACCTTATTCTGAGTTCTGGGCATGCAGTCCTCCATTCTCTGTGTCCACATTACTTCTCTAGACCCTCTCCTTCAAAAAAATGCCTATTCCAAAGATCCACATTTTTTCAATGTGCCAGAAAAATCTAGCTGTCATGTTTTCAGAATTCCACACCTCAGTGAAGCCTAGTAAAGTCTGGTACTAAATAGCTTGGATAGCTCAGTTGGCTAGACAACACTAAGATTGCAGGTTCAATCCCCATGTGGGACAGCTGCATATTCCTGCATTTCAGAAGGTTGGACTAGATGATCCCCAAATTCCCTTCCAACTCTCTGGTTCTAAGAAAGCGTGTGTTCTTCTCCCCAGTGATGAAAGAGGACGGGAACAGGCAAGGACAGAGTAACAGCCGATCATTATGGGAGTTAACATGCAAATCCACTTTGATCACTGACTCTTCAAGTCGAACAGGTACATCAGTATTTATTATAAATCAGGCACTCAGTTGCAACTGAAATTCCTAGAAGAGATTCAGAACTGGTTAAATTAAGACTGCGCTTTCTGATTTTGGTTTCCAGGGCAAAAGTAGCGCTTCCAGGCCCTCTGAAATGGTTGGCTCTCTTCAAAAACCCTCCCATCTGTTCACACCCATTGTTTCCCCCAATATGTTGCTATGCCCTTGCCAATCCCCCCCCCACACTTTTTAGGGGTGCTTTCTCCTAATGATCCCCAGCCAACCAGGGATCAAGTGGTAAATGCAATGACATCACAGTCAGATTTGACAGCTTTTTAACATCACCAAGGGCTAACAGCGACTGATTTACATTGAGAGCAAACCTTCCCAGAACGGTACCCTGGCAGTTCTTATCGAATAAAAAAGGTAAAGTACCCCTGACAGTTAAGTCCAGTCGCAGACAACTCTGGGGTTGCGGCACTCATCTCGCTTTACAGGCCAAGGGAGCCGGCATTTGTCCGCAAACTGTTTTTCCGGGTCATGTGGCCAGCATGACTAAACCGCTTCTGGCGAAACCAGAGCAGCGCATGGAAACGCCGGTTACCTTCTCGCCAGAGCGGTACTTATTTATCTACTTGCACTTTTTGGCATGCTTTTGAACTACTAGGTTGGCAGGAGCTGGGACCGAGCAACAGGAGCTCACCCCATTGTGGGGATTCGAACCGCCGACCTTCTGATCGGCAAGCCCAAGAGGCTTAGTGGTTTAGACCACAGCGCCTTCCTTGTGTAGCAACTCATGGAAGACCATTAAAAGCAAGGGGTGTGTTTCCATCTTAACGTTGCTGAATTTCACCTTTCCCAGCTCAGCCCCAGTTTAAGGAGTTTTACAACAAATCGTTTAGTGGGTGTTTGAGGCTGAGCGCATGCTGTAGCTTTAAAACACATTAAAAACACACCATATCCCTCAAAGAAACTTGGGCACTGTAGTTTGTGAAGGGTTGCTGGGAAGTGTGACTCTGTGAGGCAGCGGTTCTCAACCTGTGGGTCCCCAGATGTTGTTGGACTACAACTCCCATCATCTCTGAACTCTGGCCTTGCTAGCTAGGGTGATGGGAGTTGTAATTCAACAGCATCTGGGGACTCACAGGTTGAGAAAGGCTGCTGAGGGGTAAACAAACTACAGTGCCCATAATTTTTTGAGGGAAATAGTGTGTTTGGTATGTGCTTTGAAGGTATATTGTGCATGCAGCCTGACTCTCTAAATCAGAGAAGAAGAAGAAAAAGAAGAAGGAGAGGAGGAGGAGGAGGAGGAGGAGGAGGAGGAGGAGGAGGAGGAGGAGTTTGGATTTGATATCCCGCTTTATCACTACCCGAAGGAGTCTCAAAGCGGCTAACATTCTCCTTTCCCTTCCTCCCCCACAACAAACACTCTGGGAGGCGAGTGGGGCTGAGAGACTTCAGAGAAGTGTGACTAGCCAAAGTCACCCAGCAGCTGCGTGTGGAGTTGCGGAGACACGAACCCAGTTCCCCAGATTATGAGTCTACCGCTCTTAACCACTACACCACACTGGCTCTTGGAGGTTGGAAAATTGTGGTCCTGAAGATGCTGCTGAGGTACAGTTACCCTCAACATTGACCATTGGCCATACTGGATGGGGCTGATGGGATCTGGAGTCCAACAACATCTGAGAGGCCCAGATTCAAACTCAGAGGAGCAGTCACCACTTGCTGCTGGTACACCTGAAACAGCAGGATCTGCATAAGAGAAGAAAACCCCTGAGAGATGGAGGGAACAGAAACAATGACAACTGGAAGCCTTTCTGCCACAACCACGTTTGGTATCACTTCAGAGCTTGGCAAACTTTCAATACTCAAATTCAATTTGGAAGTGTTGAGGCAAACTGTTCTTTTTAAAAAAACAACACAGTAAACTTCCCTCCTTCTGAATCAGCATGATCAACATCAGTCTCTTTTCTTTCCCCAAATGAGGAAATGTTTGCTTGAGAATTTTAATGTCCTCCGATTTGTAGCTGCCCAAAGAACAATAGCATGGAATCTGTTCTCAGCAATATAAGATCAAATGTCAAACTAAACACGCAAGGACCCTCCCTTGTAGGCGAGCTGACGAGACGTGAGAAATTAAGAGCCGACCCGAGTGGTTAGACATGTTTGGGGGGTTTTTTTGTTCCCCACCCGCCACCTGTGGGGTGGGTGTAAAAGGAAACGAAAAATTTCCCATCTTAATGGTAGATGCCTTATTGGGGGAGGGAGCTGTTTTGTTCCTGTGATTGACTGACTTTGACCAACTACACGGAGCTGTAATTATGGGGAAACAATCAAATCTCTATGTGGAGTTGGTGGCAAACCTGTGTGGCCACTTCTTTGTGTTATAGCAGAACCTGTTTAGCAGCTTCAGTACCAGCGAACCTCCTTTCTGCTGCTGGGTTAAAGAAACGCAAACCTGTACAGCAAGTTTGACCGAAATGCAAAAAGAAAAAAAAAGTGTCTTATTGTCTGTGCAAATTTACCCACATTGCTCTCTCCTATCTCTGCCGTGTTCACAACCTCTCTTTTTGTTTCTCTGTCATCATGACTAGATAGAGCGACAAAGTCACAGGTATCAAGGTGGGAAGGGGAGGGGAAGAGAGAGAAGACGGACGAAGAGACGCTCCGGTCTGATGTGAGTATTTGCTATTGCACTTGAGAGATGGGTTTTATCTAGTGACTTCCCTTGCTAGCATAGCATATGGCTTGGGGGGGAAACCCAGAACCGATGCTGGCATTGTGCCCATGTAATGCAAACGGATCCAGGAACTGAGGCTAATGTGTATTCCACAAGGCACAGGCCTTTCGTTACCTGCTTGGATGGTCAATATATGCTAGATTTGTCCTAGTGGTTTTGTAGGGGTTCAAGAGATATTCGAAATCTGCTGGTATCAGACGTTGCTCATTGGTTTTGTCTATCTGTTCTTGCACAATGTTATCATCTGTCTGTCCGGCTGTCCACCGTTGGAAACAGGATAGTGGTCTAGGTGGGTCAATCTGCCCCTGCAAGGTGATTTCTTCCTTTCTTATTTCTTGCATATGTTTGGAGCACAGATATTCCCTGATCATGCTAAGGCGATCTTGCCCCTTTTAAGGCGATCTGGCACCGAACTGCTTACTGGTTTTCTCATTCTGCTGGGAAACGGATACAAAAGTCTGCATACTTTTAAATGAGTGGAAGTCGGCATTGAAAACAATATTGCACATCCTACACTGTGTGTCTGTAAACGAGGCAAAGTACGGGTGTGATGGAACGAGCCTTGCATGAAACCAAGAGTCCATCCCCTCTTGCGTGCTTTTTCATAGAGTTGTCCGTCAGCCAGAGGCTTCTAAGAAGCCCACAATAGGGCTCAAAGGCAACTGTCCCTCTCTCATTATTCCTCTGTCCCCACAACAAAGGTATACTGCCTCTGAACTTGGGAGCTTCACTGATGACCAAAATAGCCAACTAATAGCAACAACAAAACATCCCTTTCTGCCCAAAGAATAAAGTGTTCAAGCATTAACATGAACAATCTGTTTCAGTCAAAATCAATTCTGATTTAATTTTTAGATCTCAGAGTTTCTATAGCTCAGCTAACATGCGGCGGGGAGTAAGGGTTTTCTGAGTGCTGAGCTCTTGGGGAATATGCATTTATCAGACTCAAAGCACCTGTTTTTTAAAAAAAATCACAGGAGGGGTTATAGCTCACTGGTGAAATGCATATTTTGCTTTCCAAAGGTCCCAGGTTCTGCCCCAGGTATCTTCAGGTAGAGCCGGGAAAGATACCTGGGCAGGTGTTGCCATTCAGTGTAGACGAGTGTTTCTCAAACTTGGGTCCCCAGATGTTGTTGGACTACAACTCCCATCATCCCTGACTGCTGGTCCTGCTAGCTATGGATGATGGGAGTTGTAGTCCAACAACAGCTGGAGACCCAAGTTTGAGAAACACTGGCACTGTAGACCATACTGTACTACACGGACCAACGGACTGATTTGATATAAGGCAGCTTCCTATGTGGAAAGCTTGTAGATCGGTGGTAGGCCCTTGCTTTGAATGCAGAAGGTCTCTCTAAAATTTTGACGTGGAATGTCAGCTAACCTGTGTGCTCGATATCGTAATCCAAAGCTGTGATGAACAGGATTGTTGCAAATCCATACCGGGAGAGGCTGTTCCTTGCAACCTATTTCGTTCTGTGCAGAAATAGCAGCGTCCCCAGTCAGCTGAAACTTCATTCATGGGCAGAAGGGCATGAGTCTTCTGCCAATCAGAATATGCCGGGCATCTGAAGCTGCCTTAGGTAGTGCAATGGATCAGCGCCTCTGGTTGCTAACCAGAAGGCTGGTATTCGATCCCAGCCACGGATGACTGGGCAGGAATCTTGCATTGCTTTTTAAAAAAATATGTTTTGTTAAAAAAGGATTCCTGCTAACATGTAGAATAAGAGAACAAGAAGAACGTAAATTTAAAGAAGACTGGAAAATATTTATTGAATATATGGAGGAAAACTGTGCTTATTTGAAATCGTGGGCAGCATTAAGATAAATTCAACAGTGTAATTAAGTTTTGACAGATGTAATAATGGAATACTGAATGGCTTAGTTTATATAAAATATGCAGGGATTTATGTCTTATAAAATGAACCATGGAAAGAGAAGAAGGGAAGTCATTGATATTTTAAATGAATATTCTAAAATGTAAAATAGAAAATTTAATAAAAATTACAGGGGGTGAAGATTCCTGCATTGCACAGGGTTGGACTAGATGACTCTCAAAGTCCCTTCCAACTTTATTCTATGGTTCTAAGTCAGACCACTGGTCCATCTAGCCCAGTTCTGTCTACACTGACAGTCAGCAGCTCTCCAAGAATTCAGGCAAGGCTCTTTCCTGCTCTGCTACCCAAGGGCCTTTTTAGTGGATGTAGTGCTGTGAGTTAAACCACAGAGCCTAGGGCTTGCCGATCAGAAGGTCAGCGGTTCGAATCCCCACGACGGGGTGAGCTCCCGTTGCTCGGTCCCTGCTCCTGCCAACCTAGCAGTTCGAAAGCATACCAGTAAAAGTAGATAAATAGGTACCTCTCTGGCAGGAAGGTAAACGGCATTTCCGTGTGCTGCTCTGGTTCGCCAGAAGCGGCTTAGTCATGCTGGCCACATGACCCGGAAGCTGTACGCCGGCTCCCTTGGCCTATAGAGCGAGATGAGCGCCGCAACCCCAGAGTCGGCCACGACTGGACCTAATCGTCAGGGGGTCCCTTTACCTTTACCTTTTACCTAGCCAACCAAACCACCCACACATAAAGCGCAGACTCCATATTGGAGCTAAAGACACACACACCCATAGCAACTCATTTTCAGAGGCCAACTTTATACCATTTAGCTGCCATGGTCACGACAGTGAAACTATGCCCTTTGTTTTGGGGAAGGTGGTGTAGAGGCAGTGTGGTGTAGTGGTTAGAATGTTGGACTAGGACCTGGGAGACCAGCGTTCAAATCCCCATTCATCCACAAAGCTGGCTGGGTGACCTAGGGCCAGTTGTCCTTCTCCCCCAGCCGAAACCACCTCACAGGACTGTTGCAAGGACAACCACAGCATCGCACACCTTTCCTCATGAGAAGGGGGTAATCTTGTACACCTGCTGGGGGGGAGGGGGGTATAAATATAATAAGTGAATTTAAGAATTGACACAAGCTCCCTCCAAGGCAGCCTATTTTGCCCTCTCCTTAATTCTGTCCCTTTCCGCTCATCTTCTGTGATCGCCGAGTTTAGATCCTGGGTGATGATAGCTCAGTTGGTAGAGCAGGAGTCTCTTGGGGTCGTGGGTTTGAGCCCCACATCGGGCAAAAGATTCCTTCATTGCAGCGGGTTAGACTTGTAGTTGGTCCCTTCCAACTCTGCCGTTCTATGATTCTGTGACCCACCCTGTCCATCTCTTTGGCTTCATCAGGGCTTGGTTTCAGAAGCAACCGGTCCTGCCGCATTGCGAGTGAGCATGAGTTTTTGGGATGAGGAGGCGGTGGCTCTTGTTGCTTACTCTGGTTCTGAGACTGGCCCTGCAGCTTTCTCTCTCCATCTTGCCTGCCTGGATATCGTTAAGGCAAAAGGGTTGCCCTAGCGCTATAGGCAGTGCCGAGAAAGAGAAAATGCACTGGGTGGGGACCCACGAAATGAGGCCGGTAGTCTCTGCTCTACCTGCTGGGTGACTACTTGGTGCAAGCTGCCTTGATCAACTGCCTCCGTGATGGTGTTGCAGCCAGCTAGCCATCTGCAGCGCGGCAGCTAACGCACATAGCAAGTCACATGCCATTAACCTCCTTTGCCCGTCCTCTTCATAAATAGTGTCAGCGCCAACGAAACACCGGTAGGTATAGGAATTGGGCAGCGGAGAGATTCAATTCCATTGGCATTTAAAGGTGAATCTGTCAAATTCTCACCTCCTGCAACCGAAACACAACCACCCTTCGAATTTTGCACTTATCCCAATTTTGCAAACAGTGTTTGCCAAAATGTACGGCTTGGGGGGGGAATGTGCATCGCCATGAATGTGCATCGCCATGAACATATTGATGAAAATAACATACAAAGGCACTACAAATTGCTTGCAGAAATGTATGCATCAGTCTAAACTACGTACACAAATGTCTTATTGGGAGAAATTCCCACTAAAATGCTGGTGAGTTCTCATGAGAGTTTTTTGGGCTTTTTTAATCAGAAGAACTGAATTTAAGATTGACGGGGGGGAAATGATTAAGATTAACATTCAAAAAACCCTGACCTCCAAGCAGGACTTACTTATTTATCAAAAGTTACATGTGCAGCTAATTAAACTTGCTTCCAAATATTGTAATGCTGTAGTGCTAAAATGAGAAGTATCAACTAGCACAGGATTTGGGGGGGGTTGTTTTTCAAGTAACAGTATCTTTTTAAAAAATAATAATAACTGTGCAACGTTCAGAAATGCCACTAGTCCTCAGTGTGCCAAACTGTGTTGTATTGGTGCCAGGGAGTGCTGAATGTTTTCCAGTACACTAGGGAAGCTCAAAGCAGCAAATGATTCTGATTGCCTTGCTAGAAATGCAGATTGTAGACAATTTGAGAATGAGGATGTGTCTACATTTGTGCAAGTCTTTCAAACAGCTACAGACTGGGCAGGCACTACTGCCCCGTTCACAAAAACAAACCCAGCAGGGTAAACATTGATGCCCCGGGGTGTGATCCCACACTGCTGCGGCGTTCATTTTCTTTATTATTGCATTTAGTGTAGTGGTTAAGAGTGGTGGACTCGCAATCTGGTGAACCGGGTTCGCTTACCCGCTCCTCCACATGCAGCTGCTGGGTGACCTTGGGCCAGTCACACTTCTCTGAAGTGTCTCAGCCCCACTCACCTCACAGAGTGTTTGTTGTGGGGGAGGAAGGGAAAGGAGAATGTTAGCCGCTTTGAGACTCCTTCGGGTAGTGATAAAGCGGGATATCAAATCCAAACTCTTCTTCTTCTTCTTTATGTCCTCCATGTGCAATACGCGGGTCTCCCCCTTCCTCCCCTGTGAGGTAGGTTAGGCAGAGAGCTAGGCCACTTAACACTAAACATCAGGGGGAACTTTCTGGAGATAAGAGCTGTTTGACTCCCTTGGACTCCCATTCCTTGGAGGTTTTCAAGCGAAGGATGGATGGCAGTCTGTCAGGGATGCTTTCGTTTCCTGCATTACAGGCGGTTGGACTGGATGACCCTCTTTTTTTTTTTAATGAAATATTTATTAGGATTTTTCAAATTCAATACAAAAAAAATCTAAAAGAACAAAAAATGCAAAAAAAAGAAAAAAGAAAAAAAGAAAAAAATTAAAATTTACAGTTCCATATTTTCATTACCATATTTCCCAGACTTCCCCACACCTCCCTTCTTGCATTCCAATTCAAGTTGTTTGATCAACAAGTTCCTATCCCCAATTTTTAACCTTTTTATATTTAATTCATTTTTTTAACTTATTTTAACTTATAAACATCAATATTTGTACCTCAATACACAAATCTTTTTCCTAAAGTCGACCCTAGTTCCATTCCACGAATTTCCCAATTTTCATATTAATAACCAAACAAAAAAAAATAAGACAGATCATAATTATACACCCTTTGGATTCTCAAACCCCACCACCCCCTTTCCCGGTTTCGATCCCCAACAAATGTCCAGTCTTAATCTTCTATCAGCCTGGAGATCTCACGTCCGAGGCTCTTAATTCTCTCTCAGTTCCTCTCTGCCGGTTTTTTTGATAGTCCTTAATATTAAACTCCAAATTTCGGAGGAGCTCTGTCTCAGGGTCCCTTCCAACTCTACAATTCTATGATTCTACCCCCTGAGCTTCACGGCTGAGGATGGGTTTGAACCCTGGTCTCTCAGGTCCTAGTCCAAGACTCTAACCAATGCAGTGAACAAGTGACATGGATGGTCTCTGTCTCCTGTTATCGTCTGGCTAAAACAACCAGGTAAGTAAGAAGCTGGTCCTGTCCGTGTGAGTCACACCTATACCATAGTGTCCCTGAGATGGCACAGTGTGAAAGTGGTTCACATACCCCAGTGGGAAGAAGGCTTTGATATGTATTCAGCCTCAGCTCTGGATCCTGCTAAACCAGAATCACTTGCGGTTGTAGCTTCTTCATTTGCATAGTCACAGAGCCGGGTTGCTTTGGCAAGCCTGCGACTTTCCTGTTTAAAAAGCCATTATTACTGGTCTTGTTCCACTGTTACTCTTCCTCTACAGTTCATGTCCTTATTGTCGATTAAAGGTGGTTGTGAACATTGAACCCTGTTGGGTGTTTTGTGCAAGAACAGTCCTATCAGTCAATGTAACCTTTTTGAACTTGCTTTTCCCCTTTCTGCACAAAATCTCAGTTGGTTTATGTAAGAGGAGCAATAATGTGCTATAGATGTGGGTTCCAAATCAGGTCAAGTTAAAATAGAAGGTAGACATGTTCGCCATGCAATAACATCCCAATAAAAGTATAATGAACAAATTAAAGCATGCAAAATGAAAAGAAAGGGGGGGGAGCCATTATTAATAGCTCCTACAGAGCCACTAGGTGGAATACTTACTTGCCCATTCCCCCAGCCCTCAAAAAACAGCCAGAAAGATAAGGAAGAGCTCAGAATATCCCTATGCTATTCACACCCCTATGCACTAGGGCGCTGCAGACTTTCCAACATGTCTCAGATGAAAATAGGGAGACCTTGAGCCAATTGCAACCTCTCCGCTGAACCTACCTCACAGGAATGTGTACAACGCCTTCCACAGATAAATGGAATGAAGTAAGATTTTAGCTGTAAGCTGCCTTGAGTCCATGTCAGGGAAATAATAATAATAATAATAATAATAATAATAATAATAATAATAGAGACTGTGAGAATGATCAGGAACAAACCAGGAAGTAAATCCTATTGAACTCAGTGGCACTTAAAGGTAAAGGGACCCCTGACCATTAGGTCCAGTCATGACCAACTCTGGGGTTGCGGCTCTCATCTCGCTTTATTGGCCGAGGGAGCCGGTGTACAGCTTCCAGGTCATGTGTCCAGCATGACTAAGCTGCTTCTGGCAAACCAGAGCAACGCACAGAAACGCCGTTTACCTTCCCGCCGGAGTGGTACCCATTTTTCTACTTGCACTTTGATGTGCTTGCGAACTGCTAGGTTGGCAGGAGCAGGGACCAAGCAACGGGAGCTCACCCCGTCGCGGGGATTCGAACGCTGACCTTCTGATCGGCAAGTCCTAGGCTCTGTTGTTTAACCCACAGCACCACCCGCAGCCCTAAAAATGCTTAGGATTGCAGTATAGGGCTTCACAGTCATTACCCAGTTACCTGGGAGTAAGCTCCATTGAATACTTAACTCCCCACATTTTCTAAGAAATGGCTGGCTATTGCAACATTGTAATTATAGAATTTAAAGTGGTTTGGTGGCCTTTTCCTCCAAAATTATTGGAAGGGCTTCACCATTTCCTTCATTTGGCGTAAGGCTTTTATTTTCCATATAAACAGAACTCCGTTTTTTTGCATCTACACCCACCCCACTTTTAACTGCGCTGCGAGACATGGGGGCAAAGCGGGGGGGAGGAAAACTGGGACATTCCAGGATCAAATCAGAAACCAGGACAGCTTCTGTAATTCTGGGACTGTCCTTGGAAAATCATGACACTTGGAGGCTCTGGCCTTGTGGACCATGCAACATTAGGTGTGATTTCAGAGCTGAAGCAGAGATTTGCCCACCTTAAAACCAGACTGTGCCAGCTGTCCCCATAAAGCAGCATGATTTGCCAATGTGTGCAGCGGCAAATGTTTGTCTCCATGGAGTGGGGAGAGATTCTTTCTCCTGCGCAGGAAGTTTCAGATAAAAGCAAATGAACTAGCTGGGCTGGTATTTTGGTTCCGGATTTTTTTCTTTCTTTCTGGTCAGTTGGCAAGCCTAAGGAGCTTGTAAATAAAAAAAAAAAAAGCACCCTTTATTTGTCCAGGGCAGCGAAAGGATCGTGTGTCAAAACTGGAACTTGCAGTTCTGTGTTCATTTGATTAAGCCACACCTCAGTCGCCTCTGCCCTCCAGGCAACCTGCGGTAGGGCATGGATGGTGGCATAGCCAGGAACCATTTCTTCCTGAGCTGTCACTGCATGCAAGACACGCCACAATGCATGTGCACACGTTTCGATACAGCTCACTTGGCGTACAGAGATTTGCACAGCCGTTCTGGGGCACGGAGGACTTCATCCGAGCCAGAGCTCGTGGTTAATAATAATAATAATAATAATAATAATAATAATAATAATAATTTATTATTTGTACCCCGTTCATCTGGCTGGGTAGCTTCCAACAAAGACTAAAAATACACTAAACTGTCATGCATTAAATACTTCCCTGAACAGGGCTGCCTTCAGATGTCTTCTGAATGTCAGGTAGTTGTTTATCTCTTTGACATCTGATGGGAGGGCGTTCCACAGGGTGGGCGCCACTACCGAGGAGGCCCTCTGCCTGGTTCCCTGTAACCTCACTTCTCGCAGGGACGGAACCGCCAGAAGGCCCTCGGCGCTGGACCTCAGTGTCTAGGTAGAATGATGGGGGTGGAGACGCTCCTTCAGATATACTGGACCGAGGCCGTTTAGGGCTTTAAAGGTCAGCACCAACACTTTGAATTGTGCTCGGAAACATACTGGGAGCCAATGTAGGTCTTTCAGGACCGGTGTAATATGGTCTCGGCGGCCACTCCCAGTCACCTGTCTAGCTGCCGCATTCTGGATTAGTTGTCGTTTCCAGGTCACCTTCAAAGGTAGCCCCACATAGAGCGCATTGCAGTAGTCCAAGTGGAAGATAACCAGAGCATGGACCACTCTGGCATCGCATGGAAACGCCATTTACCTTCCCACCGGAGCAGTACCTATTTATCTACTTGCACTTTGATGTGCTTTCGAACTGCTAGGTTGGCAAGAGCAGGGACTGAGCAACGGGAGCTCACCCCGTGGTCGGGATTCGAACCGCCAAACTTCTGATAGGCAAGTCCTAGGCTCTGTGGTTTAACCCACAGCGCCACCTGCGTCCCCTGGGGGCAAGTAGCACAAGTGGAAATCCTTGCACAAACGAGACAACTCCATTGGATGTAGCGCTAGGCACTGGCTTCGATCTATAGAGAAAACAACTACAACTTCCACTATGCATTGTTTTATGCATTGGCGTTGGCACGAGTTTTAGAAAAACTTTTCATTTTTGCATTCTCCACTAGGAAATTCCCATTTGGGCTTAGATGGTTAGCAAGACGAAACATCCTGGCTTGCCCCCACCCCACCCCCACGCCCAGAAGTAACTTACTGCACCTATCAGATACCATTCTTATAAATTATGCTTAAGACAAAGGGCAACTCAATTAAGGACCTCATTATTTGCCTTGGGCCCAGAACTCATAAATAAATCCTCTTTATTTGCATAATCATTATATAAAATGGGGGGGCACTGACCCGTCATCACTCAGGAGTGGTTGCAAGTTTATGAGGATATCATTGCAATTCATTTCCAGGGATAATTTGTTTCCCTGCCATTGATTATACGATCCTGTTATCTCGGTTTATAGAATGGAATATGCATCAGGCAAAACAGAGTAAGTGGGGCGGTACTTTGCCATTTCTAAGGGAGACACTTCTCGGTTTGCTGATGCGTTCCAAAACAGAAATCTATACCCTTGCTTTAGCCGGTATTTGTCCTCATTTGCACCACAGAATCTATCTATGCACTGCCTGAAGGTGTCTTGGTAAAGGTTTAACTACCTTCCCCTTGTCTCTTTTTGCCCTCACATTCCAACATGACCTTTGCTCATGACCTTTGCTCCTCCAATGCTACCAATCCGGAATATCTCCTGTTTCCTTAAACTACTAGCTAAGTGGTTGCTAATGGGCAGCAGTTTCAGTCAGAGGTCTTTCCCATCTTCTGCTAGCTAGTCCTTTCAGCAAGCAAACAGAAGAACGTACGTCCACACCATACGTTTAAAGCACATTTAAAGCAAATGACTTCCCCTAAAGGATCCTGGGAACTAGAGTCGACCCCTTGCAGAACTACAATTCCTGGCACCCTTAAACTACAGTTCCCAAGATTTGGGAGGAAAGGGAGCTGTGTGCTTTGAATGCATTGTATGGACTCACTTTAGCCTAACTGCCAAGAACGAAGGGTGAATTTTCAGGCAGGTGGGAACTGGAAGAAGGGAAAGATTACCGTATTTTTCGCCCCATAGGACGCACTTTTTCCCCTCCAAAAATGAAGGGGAAATGTGTGTGCGTCCTATGGGGCGAATGCAGGCTTTCGCTGAAGCCTGGAGAGCGAGAGGCATCGGTGCGCACCGACCCCTCTCGCTCTCCAGGCTTCAGGAAGCTATCCACAAGCCTTGCAAGCCCGGAGGGAGTTCCCGTGGGCTCACAAGGCTTGCGGGCAGCAGCCTGCAGCCCCGGCGAGTGTCTGCAAGCCTTGCGCGCCCGGCAGGAGCTCCCGCCGGGCGCGCGAGGCTTGGGGCGGCAGCCTGCAGCCCGAAGCACGCTGAGACCCCCGGAGGGCTCCCCGTGCTTCGGGCGAGTGTCTGCAAGCCTTGCGCGCCCGGCAGGAGCTCCCGCTGGGCGCGCAAGGCTTGGGGCGGCAGCCTGCAGCCCGAAGCACGCGGAGACCCCCGGAGGGCTCCCTGTGCTTCGGGCGAGTGTCTGCAAGCCTTACGCACCCGGCAGGAGGTCCCGCCTGGTGCGCGAGGCTTGGGGCGGCAGCCTGCAGCCCGAAGCACGCGGAGGAGCCCTCCGGAGGGTGCCCCGTGCTTCGGGCAGGCATGTGCAAGGCTTGGGGCGGCAGCCGCGGTTGGGGGGGGGATAATTTTTTTTTTTCATTTCCCCCCCCCCCAAAAAAACGAGGTGCGTCCTATGGGCCGGTGCGCCCTATAGGACGAAAAATACGGTAACCCTCTCCTCTTCACATACTGATCCCCACCACACCCAAGTGTGGTATGTTATGAAGTGTAGATAATGCGTGTGCAGATTAAATGAATGAAGTTCTTTCTTTTTTCTTTTCTTTTCTTTTCTTTTCTTTCCTTTTGCAAGAGCACCACTTGGCTGACGAGAGTCATCCTTCCTGTTTAGCAACCAGCTATCAAATGACTTCTCTGTGTAACATAACACACCGCAATTTCATTCGGAAGCCAGGAAACTTCTCCGCTACGGCAAGATTAGGAAAGACCTGGTGAAAATGCCACAAAAGCAATCCCTAGAGAATGCTTAACGGGCCTCTGAGTTGCTTGAGTCGTGTTGTTTGTGTGCGCATGTAGAAAACTTCAAGATCCTTTCCTAAAAGAAAAAAGAAACAGCCCCTTGTTTTCAACTTACTGAACCTACAGATGCACGTGCTACCTTTAAATAAGCCCTGGGTGTCAGGAGGGTGGTGCTCCAGGCACAGGTATCAATGCAATTTGAGCTTCCTGGAAAGATTTTCCTTCATGAAAACCTTTCCCATCAGAGCCTGCCAATGGTCCTGAATGGGACTTGCAAAGCCTCTGAAATTAATGACACCTTTGGAAAACCACCGGAGAAATAAAACACCACTTAAGGGTAATGATTAAGGCAAGTGTCCAAAGGACATCTGTGCAAACGCGATACTTGCCTGTGAGAAGCGGGTAGTTTAGAATGTACTCCCGCTCCTAGCCACACAAAGTTTATTTCAGGCTTCGGAGCCATTTTCCTGTTCACCTATGGCGAGCAAATTCTTTCTCTAGGCGACTGGGTAATGATGCAGTTTTTAAAATAGATTTTGATACAATCTGAGCACGGATGAGTTGCTTGTTTTTGCTTTTAAAATACTGCAGATGTGCTGCACCGGACGGAAATACATATAGGGAGACAGCTGGGCCAGTAAACTTTGACAGAGGGGGGATGGTGGTTAGGAGCCGTTGCTCGCTTATTTACAAGACTGGCTGTGCCACGCCTTGCGACTGCCATTTTGTGACATGCCTTGCCACTAGAGCAGCCATTTCGTGCCTGATGCCCATGGCATTTCCTCAAAATTCCAAATGTGCTCATGGGCCCAGAAAGGTTGTTGAAACATTCGCCTCCTGATTTTCCTAAGGCTCCACCTCCTTACTCCATTCATATACCAGTTAGCAATTGCATATGCTGTTACCGAAGAAAGCTTAATGTGATAAGTCCAGGAGGTCGTTTCTAAGTTAGAAACCCATGAGAAACCTCATTTGTGAACAAAATGTGTGCCTAAACGGCCTTGGTCCTGTATACCTGAAGGAGCATCTCCACCCCCATAGTTCAGCCCAAACACTGAGATCCAGCGCCAAGAGCCTTCTGGTGGTTACCTCATTGCGAGAAGTGAGGTTACAGGGAACCAGACAGAGGGCCTTCTCGGTAGTGGCACCCGCCCTGTGGAATACCCTCCCTTCAGATGTGAAGGAAATAAGCAGCTACCTATTTTTAAAAGAAACCTGAAGGCAGCCCTGTTCAGGAAAGTTTTTAATATTTAATGCTGTATTGTTTCTAACACTCGATTGGGAGCCGCCCAGAGTGGTATAAATAAAAAGTTGTTGTTGTTGTTGTTGATTAGTCGTTTAGTCGTGTACAACTCTTCATGACCCCATGGACCAGAGCATACCAGGCACTTCTGTCTTCCACTGCCTCCCGCAGTTTGATCAAAATCATGCTGGTAGCTTCGAGAACACTATCCAACCATCTCGTCCTCTGTGTTCCCCTTCTCCTTGTGCCCTCAATCTTTCCCAACATCAGGGTCTTTTCCAGGGAGTCTTCTCTTCTCATGAGGTGGCCAAAGTATTGGAGTCTCAGCTTCAGGATCTGTCCTTCCAGTGAGCACTCAGGGCTGATTTCCTTAAGAATGGATAGGTTTGATCTTGCAGTCCATGGGACTCTCAAGAGTCTCCTCCAGCACCATAATTCAAAAGCATCAATTCTTCGGTGATCAGCCTTCTTTATGATCCAGCTCTCACTTCCATGCATCACTACTGGGAAAACCATAGCTTTAACTATACGGACCTTTGTTGGCAAGGTGATGTCTCTGCTTTTTAAGATGCTGTCTAGGTTTGTCATTGCTTTTCTCCCAAGAAGCAGGCGTCTTTTAATTTCGTGGCTGCTGTCACCATTATTTTTTAGCACAGAAAGAAGGGCCGTGCACATGTTTATTGGGGGTGGGGTTAGGCTTAATAAACTGTGACTCAATGAATTAGCCAGAAGTTTGATGGTTTGAGCCCACCCAGGGACAGCTGTGGGCTGGATTCCTGAATTGCAGGGGGCTGAACTAGATGACCCTCGGGTCCCTTCCAACTCTACGATTCAGTGCAGTCTGAGCTACATTATAAAAAACCCAATTTGACCTGTTTGATATTATTCATTACGTTTGTTCATCCTTTTATTATAGACTACAAACTGGATGGTAGAGAAAAAACTGAACAAGACGCACCTGGTTTCATTTCTGCCCCGCCAAGTTGGGCGCACCCCCGAGACCACACGGAGATCATGGCCGCAGAAAACTTTGCTGAATTCTTGAACAAACTGAAGGAATTGCATGAGAAGGAAGTCCAAGGTAAGAGAGGCATTTTAAAAGAAGTTAAGGAAAAGGTCATTGCTTAATTCAGGAAGAGAAACACGGTCAGCAGAACTTTTGGGTAGGTAAATACAGCAAGGGTGGGGAACTTCAGAGGGAGGGGCCAAATTTAGCCCTTCATGCATGTTACAAATATTATGCCTGAATGTATCCTTTCGACTTGACAGCTCAGGGAAGATACTTAGCTTTAAAAATTACAGTGGTACCTCGGGTGAAGAACTTAATTCGTTCTGGAGGTCCGTTCTTAACCTGAAACTGTTCTTAACCTGAGGTACCACTTTAGCTAATGGGGCCTCCTGCTGCTGCTGCGCCGCCACCGCACGATTTCTGTTCTCATCCTGAAGCAAAGTTCTTAACCCGATGTACTATTTCTGGGTTAGCGGAGTCTGTAACCTGAAGCGTCTGTAACCCGAAGTACCACTGTATATAAAATCAACTGCTTTGCCAGTTTCCTCCATTACAACGCTATTTTGGCCTTGGGAAGAGGACTCCTTTCCTTGCCACCTCCCATAGTGTGAAGGCATGTGTCCACACCTCCTACCCCAGGAAATGCCCAGAAGGGACAATTGCTGGGCAAATTGTTAGCCAAGGGAAGCCAAATCTCATCACTGGACTTGCCTCAGGCTCCAGACATGCCAAGAATGTTCTGTTGGGTGGTGGGTACTTGATACATGTTTGCCTGTGCTCATCTTATACAGTGGTACCTCAGGTTAAGAACTTAATTCATTCTGGAGATCCGTTCTTAACCTGAAACTGTTCTTAACCTGAGGTACCACTTTAGCTAATGGGGCCTCCCGCTGCTGCCGTGCCACCAATGTGCAATTTCTGTTCTCATCCTGAAGCAAAGTTCTTAACCTGAGGTAATATTTCTGGGTTAGCGGAGTCTGTAACCTGAAGCATCTGTAACCTGAAGAGTCTGTAACCCAAGGTACCACTGTACTTGGGTGTTGCCCTGACGCATCTGTCTGTGCTCATCTTGTGTGACCCTCCCCTTTCAGACGTTTTAGTGATGTAGCAATGATGTATTGATGATGCTGTGCAAACTGTATTCTGGGATATGGTGGGAAAGTTTTAAAAGTCAATGTCACCCCATGTTTAGGGTTCTTACTGCTGTTGGAACCTGTTGTGCAACAATGAAGGATCTAAGTCTACTGACTGCTGTTTTGCTCCAAATTACTTGGCTGGAATTTCCTTCTTTTACTGACCGCATGGACCCGAGGGGACTTGTACCCCGATGATCTGGGCTGTTGAGTAGTCCCTCAACCCAGAATTTTCTTTACCAACATGCTTTAGGCTTGTCATGTGACATTCACAGTGTCATGTGACGTGCAGCAAGGTTCCAGAGTCTCATGCAAATGTTCTTTTAACTCTTTCAGGCCTGCAAACAAAACTGAATGAGCTCACCAATGAGAGATGTCGGTGAGTGAAGCACATATTATGCTCTTTTTTTGTTGTGGTGACTGGGGCTAAGACTTGAGGCCATTTCAGAAAATCTGGGGCCGGTTCACGCAATATGCCCCCCCCCCAAGACAATTGCCGTGGGAACACATTCACAGCTGTGGTTGGGTTCATACAAAATGGCAGGGAGAACATGGCTGCCACAGGTTCTTTGACAGCGGGGAGCAGTTTTTCAGCGCCTGTTCCTTATGCGCTTTCTTCAGCATGGATTATGCTACAAACTTCCATCAGTCTATTTGTCCACACAGCAAGCATGGAGTGGGGTGTCAGGATGGCCAAATGGTCTTGGGTGTTGCATTCAGGTCCCTTTGATCCTCAGAGGTGAGGGTTTGAATCCCACTGCTGACAACCATTTGTTTGGGGTTGTAGCTCAGTGGCAGAAGGCCCCAGATTTAATCCCACATTTAAACCCTGCCAGTCAGTGTAAACCAGATGTGCGGAACATTTGACCCTCCAGATCATGGGCAGGCAAACTAAGGCCCGGGGGCCGGATCCGGCCCAATTGTCTTCTAAATCTGGCCCACGGACAGTCCAGGAATCAATGTATTTTTACATGAAAAGCATGTGCCCTTTTATTTTAAATGCATCTCTGAGTTATTTGTGGGGCCTGCCTGGTGTTTTTACATGAGTAGAATGTATGCTTTTATTTAAAATGCATCTCTGGGTTATTTGTGGGGCATAGGAATTCGTTCTTTTTTCTTCTTCTTCAAAATATAGTCCAGCCCCCCACAAAGTCTGAGAGACAGTCGACCAGCCTCCTGCTGAAAAAGTTTGCTGACCCCTGCTCCAGATGTTGCTGAACTTCCATCAGTCACAACAAGCATGGTCAATAATAATAATAATTTATTATTTATACTCCGCCCATCTGGCTGAGTTTCCCCAGGCACTCTGGGCGGCACCCAATCAAGTGTTAAAAACAGTACAGCGTTAAATATTAAAAACTTCCCTGAACAGGGCTGCCTTCAGATGTCTTTTAAAGATAGGATATCTTTAAAATTTTTATTTCCTTCACATCCTTCCTTCACATCTGAAGGATGTGGGCGCCACTACCGAGAAGGCCCTCTGTCTGGTTCCCTGTAGCTTTGCTTCTCGCAATGAGGGAACTGCCAGAAGGCCCTCGGCGCTGGATCTCAGTGTCTGGGCTGGATGATGGGTGTGGAGACGCTCCTTCAGGTATACAGGACCGAGGCCATTTAGGGCTTTAAAGGTCAGCACCAACACTTTGAATTGTGCGCGGAAACGTACTGGGAGCCAATGCAGATCTCTCAGAACCGGTGTTATGTGGTCCCGGCGGCCACTCCCACTCACCAGTCTAGCTGCCGCATTCCGGATTAATTGCAATTTCCGGGTCACCTTCAAAGGTAGCCCTACGTAGAGCGCAATGCAGTAGTCCAAGCGGGAGATAACTAGAGCATGCACCACTCTGGCGAGACAGTCCGCGGGCAGGTAGGGTCTTAGCCTTCGTACCAGGTGGAGGTGGTAGACAGCTGCCCTGGACACAGAATTAACCTGCACCTCCATGGACAGATGTGAGTCCAAAATGACTCCCAGGCTGCGCACCTGGTCATTCAGGGGCACAGTTACCCCATTCAGGACCAAGGAATCCCCCACACCCGCCCACCCCCTGTCCCCCCAAAACAGTACTTCTATCTTGTCAGGATTCAACCTCAATCTGTTAGCCGCCATCCGTCCTCCAACCGCCTCCAGGCACTCACACAGGACCTTCACCGCCTTCACTGGTTCTGATTTAAAGGAGAGGTAGAGCTGGTCAAGGCTGTTGGGAAATGTAGTTCAGCAACAGCTGGAGGGTCAAAGGTTCCCCAGGTATGAAGAGTACTGAGCAAGCTGGATCAACGATGCGGCTCTGTCTATAGTAGCTTACTATGTTGTTTAAGGGTGTGGGAATCTGCCGACCTCCTCATTTTGCTCCTTGTGCTCTCCCTGAATCAGAGACACCCAGAGAATCGAAGAGCTGTTCGCCAAAAACCACCAGCTACGAGAGCAACAGAAAGTCCTCAAAGAAAACGTGAAAGTGTTGGAAAACAGGTACAACAGATTCAGGTGCTAGCTATGCCAACCCAGCTTTTTCTGCTGCCCACCGATGCCACTACCATAACCAGCCTCAATTGCCCTCTGAGGATGCTTGAGAAATAAGATCACTGTGAATTCCAGTACGCACTTAACTGATCCCCAGAGATGTGGCTTCGGCATGCCACAGGTTCTCCATTCGTGCTATGCATAGTAATGTAGCACATCTTTTGTTTCCTTGACCTTTTGGCCTTACTTTGTAAAAGGCTTCTGTTTTTATTTCTCTTTTCTCTCTGTATTCAAGGTATACACACCTTCCCAATTAGTTACAGGTAGGTAGCCATGTTGGTCTGCCGTAGTCAATTTTTTTTAAAAAAAAATCCTTCTAGTGGCACCTTAGAGACCAACTAAGTTTGTTATTGGTATGAGCTTTTGCCATATCCGAAGAAGTGTGCATGCACACGAAAGCTCATACCAGTAACAAACTTAGTTGGTCTCTAAGGTGCTACTAGAAGGAATTTTTTTTATTTTGTTTCTTCCCAATTAGGGGATACTTGGTGCATCTCAGAGAGCAGCCTATAGCCCATGAGTCCAAAAGACACGCTCTTTATTTATATTCCCATACCAAGCTATTTAAAAATAATAATATTGATTAAAGTATAAATATAAATGAACCCCTCTTCCCCTTTGAACAGTATTTCAGTATTCAGATTACATTTATCAGCGCAATACAGTCTACAAAGAGGCTTAAGAATCTTCTTTTCAAACGTAACATTCAGCCTTCTGTAATATATATATAACACTAATTTTTCCTTTACAGAGTTCATAGTTTTTTTTATAATCTGTAATTGAAACAAATGACTCCATTAATTAGATCCACATTCCATTTTTCTTCATTCATCTCACCCTTATTCAATTGATCCTATTTTCCCTTTGAAGGGACGCGCGTGGCGCTGTGGGTTAAACCACAGAGCCTAGGGCTTGCTGATCAGAATGTCGGCGGTTCGAATCCCCGCAACGGGGTGAGCTCCCGTTGCTCGGTCCCTGCTCCTGCCAACCTAGCAGTTCGAAAGCACACCAAAAAGTGCAAGCGGGAAGGTAAACGGCATTTCTGTTCGCTGCCCTGGTTCGCCAGAAGCAGCTTAGTCATGCTGGCCACATGACCCGGAGGCTGTATGCTGGCTCCCTCGGGCAATAAAGCGAGATGAGTGCGGCAACCCCAGAGTCGGCCACGACTGGACCTAATGGTCAGGGGTCCCTTTACCTTTACCTTATTTTCCCTTTAAAAGGCCAAACCGTTTTATACATTGCTGGAACTGCTCTGCCAGATTCCTGGCATTATATTATTTTTTTAAATAAACCCAATAAACCCATATCAGTCCACTTGCCCATCTTTCTTTGACTCCCTCGGGGCTGTTTTTGGAAGATTCTCCCCCCAGATTTCTTTGTACCTCTGAAAACCTCAACGCTCACAAATGGTGCTGGGGGGGGGGGGTTCTTTCATAAGCAGTGGCACTCACAGCCCAAACATTTATTCATTTATTTATTTTATTGCGTTTATGTGCCGCCTTTTCCTCTAGTGAGCTCAAGATGGTATACATGGTTCTCCCCTTCCTCATTTAATCCCCTCCACAACCCTGAGAGGTAGGCGAGGCTGAGAGGCAGTGACTGGCCCAAAGTCACCCAGTGAGCTTCATGACCAAGTGGGGATTTGAGCCCTTGTCTCCTGGGTCTTTGTCCTGTCAGGAGTTCAGCCTACACTTGAGTAGGACCCTGGCAGAGACACATGCCTGACTGGCATGTTCTCTCCCTCCTGGTCGATCGTTCGGGAGCTTCAAAAGCTTTCTTCAGCCCGAACATCACAGCGACCAATGCCAACAGACATCAGCACACTTAGGGATCCGCAGAGTTTGTGCAGCTTGTGTGACAAACCTCAGCAACTCAGCATTTGGGCTAATCTACTTTATTTACATATAAACACACACAGAGCACTGCAGCATGGCTCCCTCTCTCTCTAGCATCAGACAGCAAAGAGGAAAAAGAACAAAGGACAATAGTCCCATTTCATGGAACACAGTAACACAAACATCCTGTTTCCGTCACTTCCCACTCTGTGGAGTCAAAACATACACCGTCATGTGATAGACATAAATCCCATGACTGCAATCATGGAGCAGGAATTCTAACAAGTCCAGCACTCTAACCACTGATCCACACTGGCTCTTGTTGGAAATCGGAAACTTTGGAAATAGAAGGAATGACTAAGTGTGAAGGGGGGGGTCTCTTTCAGGCCATCCTTCCAGGACAGCCTCTCTGCTCTAAAGATGTGTCTTGTACCTTTTATCATATGTGGTGGATGTGTAAGGCAATAAAAGCATTTTGGGAAACGATATATAACAAACTGAAAAAGATGTTTTAAAAAACTTTTGTTAAAAAAAACAAGAAGCTTTTCCATTAGGCATTCTAGGTACCGATATAACAAAGGAATACAAAAGACTTTTTACGTATGCGACAGTAACTGCACGGATGCTATTAGAGCAGAGATGGAAAGAAGATGAAGTCCCTACCAGAGAGAAATGGCAAATCAAGCTGTTGAACTATGCCGAAGTGGCAAAACTGGCTGGAAGACTGGGGAACCAAGAAGACCTAAACTTCAATAGAGAATGGGGGAAATTTATAATTTATCTAGGAGATCACTGTAAACAGATGAAAACACTAGCAGGATTTCAATAACACTTGTAATGTAAGGAACATTATGGGCAAGATGGAAAGATACAATACATGGATTGTGGATTAATATGCAATTAAGATTGTGTACAATAGGAACAATGGAGGGGAACATGGGAAGTCCAGAGAATTTGGAGAAATCTCTAAATATGGATATGTAATTTGGATTGTTATAAATGAATATTTGTAAAATCAAATAAAAATTATTACAGAAAAATAAAAATCAAGATGTGACTTCTCCTTGTCTCTGAATTACCTTTTAAAGGTTGCGAGCTGGTCTCTGCGACAGATGCCAAGTGACCCAGGAGCTTGCGAAGAAGAAGCAACGCGAGTTTGGCAAGGCCCATTTCCAGAGCCTTCAGCACATCTTCATTCTCAGTAAGCGCGGAGGAAATCTGGTGTCTCCTCACAGTCAGAGAGAGCGATGCACGAGAGTCGGGTCCATCTCTCTTTATTTAGTAAAGAATGGGTGGAACATTGTCCTTGAAGCTCGGGTAGAGGGATGCAACATGGGGAGATGGTTGCAAAATGCCACCTGTGTATGCCCACTTCTGAGTGTTAGAAATCAGAGAATGCGTCCAGCTTCACCTAATACAGAAACCTCGTCCTCTTCTCCGTTACAGGTAATGAAATGAACAAGGTGAGAGAGGAAAACAAGAGCCTGAAAGAAGAAATTAAGAGGCTTTGCGGCACAGAGTAAGTTCTTCACAACACTTTTTTAAAATATATATATATATATTATAAATATCAATACATTACAAAAGCTGTACACACTTGACATTACATTACATATATTGCATACAAAACATACATCACATATCTCACCTTCACCACCCCTTCCACCTACCTACCAACAAAGACACCGACATACTGTGGTTATTGATTTCCAACCAGTCTCATTGTGTAATTTTGTCAGTCTTTAATCTATGCGCATAACATATTGGTTATTATGTTTATCCTTTATGATGATTACTTCCTTTCTCTCGTCTAACTATTCTCTTCCTCTCTTTCTCTCGTCTAACTCCTCTATTTATTAGATTTAGTTATACTTCTGTCAGGAGATTTGTGTTTTCTATATAGGTTTTGAGATAATCGTTAAATATTGACCAACCCTTGTTAACTCTTTGTGTGGTGTTTCCTCTTAATCTCCCAGATAATTTTGCGAGCTGTGAGTATTCAATCATTTTTTTCTAACCAGTCATTTTTCGTGGGAATATTGTTACTTTTCCAACTTTTGGCTATTAGCGTCCTCACTATGGTGGTCACGTATATAAATATAGGTCAGGCAGTTTTTGTAATTTCTCATGACATAATACCAAGTAAAAACGCCTCAGATTTTTTGTTGAATTAAAATGTAAACTTTTTTTAAAAAAATTCATTATAAAAAACCTCCCAGAATTCTCTTATTTTCTTGCACTCCCACCACATGTGGATAAGCGTATCTATTCCTTCTTTACACCTCCAACAAGTATTTGTGTTCTTCTTATATATCTTTGCCAATTTGACCGGGGTTAAATACCACCTGTATTGCATTTTCAGTACGTTTTCTCTTAAATTATAACATAGAGTGAATCATCTTCACAACACATTTAAAGCAGTATCATATCACTTTGAAACAGTTGTGGCTTCCCCCCCAAGAAGCCCAGACACAGCTCCCTCCTTGCAAAGTGTCCATTTATTAAATAAATAAAACAATAGCTCATGCCTCTGCACCATGAACCTATCACCAGGCCATGACGACAGAAGATTTCACCCGAAGTCCGTTAGAGTTAGCTGGACAGCATTATAGAGCACTGAAGTGCAATTTTTTTGCAGAGAACCTCTGCTATTGAAGGTAACCATAGCGACCAGCAGGTGGAGCTTTTGCATTACTTACGAATTCCTAGGAGCTGCAGTGATGGGAATGAGGAGAGAAGTTTGATTAGCTGCCATTTCCGTTGTGTCCCTTTTTTTTCTTGCAACGGATAACTCTGAACAATTATCATAAGCTGCCTTGTTGAGGAGAGATGATAACTGCTGAAAAGTGGGCTATAAATATTATAGGTAAAGATTAAGACTTGTTGTTGTTTAGTCTTTTAGTTGTGTCTGACTCTTCGTGACCCCATGGACCAGAGCACGCCAGGCACTCCTGTCTTCCACTGCCTCCCGCAGTTTGGTCAAACTCATGTTTGTAGTTTCGAGAACACTGCCCAACCATCTCATCCTCTGTCGTCCCCTTCTCCTTGTGCCCTCCATCTTTCCCAACACCAGGGTCTTTTCCAGGGAGTCTTCTCTTCTCATGAGGTGGCCAAAGTATTGGAGCCTCAGCTTCAGGATCTGTCCTTCCAGTGAGCACTCTGGGCTGATTTCCTTAAGAATGGATAGGTTTGATCTTCTTGCAGTTCATGGGACTCTCAAGAGTCTCCTCCAGCACCATAATTCAAAAGCATCAATTTTTCGGGGATTAAGATTAAGACAGGCATCCCCAAATTTGGCCCTCCAGATGTTTTGGGACTATGATTCCCATCACCCTGATCACTGGGTCCTGTTAGCTAGGGATGATGGGAGTTGTAGTCCCAAAACATCTGGAGGGCTGAGTTTGGAGATGCCTGGATTAAGAGGATTCTAGCGTTCACTCCTCATGCAAATGGTGCAATTCAGTCAGGTGCCCGCGTCCCTGCTGTAGTTTCTTTTTTCATTCTTTTCCTTTGTGTTTCCACAGGGACAGACAGAAGCCTCTGAGAGGGTCATCGAGAGAAGGGAGCTCCAACCCCAACTCCCCGCTGCCCTTGATCTCCACACAGAGCAGGAAATCCAGCGCTGAGAAATCCACAAGCCGAGAAGCAGAAGACGAGTATGACGAACCGTTCGGCCGTCCGCTGGCAGGAGGCATGTTCTCCTGGGGCTGGCCCCAGTTTGCTCTGCGGCAGGGCTAGGGAACCCTTCTAGGCCCAGGGCAGAATTGCCTCGTAGGCAACCTCCTGAGGTGCTCAGCGGTGGGGGCTGGCACCCATTGGAACTGGTAGAGCATAAGGCAGAGAGGTCAACAGTAAGTGGAGTCAAAGCAATGACAGACGGATAATACTACTAATAATAATTTATTATTTAAACCCCGCCTATCTGGCTGGGTTTCCCCAGCCACTCTGGGTGGCTCTCAACAGAATATTAAAAACACAATAAAACATCAAACATTAAAAACTTTCCTAAACAGGGCTGCCTTCAGATGTCTTCAGATAGTTGTTTATTTCCTTAACATCTGATGGGAGGGCGTTCCACAGGGCGGGTGCCACTACCAAGAAAGCCCTCTGCCTGATTCCCTATAGCTTCACTTCTCGCAGTGAGGGAACCACCAGAAGGCCCTCAGAGCTGGACCTCAGTGTCCGGGCAGAACGATGGGGGTGGAGACGCTCCTTCAGGTATACTGAGCAGACTCCTTCTCATTTTGTCTCCATCCTCTTCCCTGCTGAGGTCTTTAAGGCCAACACTGGGCCTGAGGGAGAAGAAGTTGGCAGCCACTGGTGGCCCCTAGACTGCATGTCAGTAAGAAGGCAAGCAGGCAGGGGCTGGATGAGGTTGGTGGGGCAATGTGTCATTTGAAGAGTTTGGATTCGGATTTGATATCCCGCTTTATCACTACCCAAGGGAGTCTCAAAGCGGCTAACATTCTCCTTTCCCTTCCTCCCCCACAACAAACACTCTGTGAGGTGAGTGGGGCTGAGAGACTTCAGAGAAGTGTGACTATCCCAAGGTCACCCAGCGGCTGCATGTGGAGGAGCGGGGAAGCGAACCCGGTTCACCAGATTACGAGTCTATCGCTCTTAACCACTACACCACACTGACTCTGCCCTAATGGACCAGCCTCCACTGAGCACTGCTCAGGCCCTGCTTGTAGACTTCCTGTGGGCATCTTGCTGGCCACCATGAAAACAGATTGCTGGACTAGATGGACCTTTGGACTTTGGTTCTTAAGTTCTGAGGACGGCAGACCAGAGTTGGATAGGTCCTCTGCATTCAAACATATGGCCCACGTTGGGCAAAAGTTTCCGGCATTGCAGGGGGCTGAACTAGACGGCCCTCGTGGTTGCTTCCAACTCACAATTCTATGATTCTTTGAAACATCCGATCCTCTCTTCCCTTCTTCCAGATCAGTCTCCAGGACAGAGAAGCTCCCCAAGTAGCAGGGTCTCTCCGAACATCCTTCTCCAGGGAGAACGTGCTGTGGAGATGGTAAGCAATTCCCTAGTTAACTTGTTATTCTCTAGCTTTCCAAAACCAGAAGAAAGAGGAAGGCAATGGATGAAGCAAGGCTGTTGAGACCCATTTGAAGGACACGGGCCTGTTTCCAGCTCCAGAGGCCTTGACAGCTGTTGTAAACAAAATCTACCCTTTTTCCCTTATGGGGTATCCAAGAGCCCGTATAGAGTTCTTACATGGGTTCCCTATTGGTAGGAGAAAATAACAGAGGCCAACCAGAGAATATTGAAAAGCAAAGCAGCTAGTAAGCCTGATTTTTATTGATCTGTTGCAACAGGGTGCTCCCCTCACACGCAGGAAAGGAGGAGGACCCCCAAACAAAGGTCTGTCTGCCCTTATATAGACATTTTAAATTCCCTGCCCTGGATCTCAAGACCACCCCTCCATACATCATACATACATCACAGAAGGGGTGTAACCCAAGACCACCCCCCACAAACATCATACCTACATCACAGAAAAGGTGGTCTACAACAGAAATCTCAATGTTGTTGTTTTTCCTATCTGCCAGGTTATTTGATAATGCCTTATCTGATTGCCTTTCATGGTAGTCTTTCACCCTTTGAGATGGTGATTTCCCAATTCCTGAGACAATGGGAAGGTCCCTCACCCCCTCACCCCTTGCAGAGCAAACATTTGGTCAGTCTGGGAGTCAAAATGGTTTCAGGTCGGTCTTCCTGTGCTGATCTATGTACATGCTTGGTTGGTACATTTATGAACATTTATTATATGTATAAGACCTTAAATTTTATTATTACACAGCCTCACACTACTTTTTGAGCCTGGAAGGTGGGATTAGACTTGCAAAGCGGCACAGCATGAGGAGAAAAATGCGCCCTAAAAAAAATAATGCACCCAGGGCCATGGCCCCCCTCGCCCCACCTACACTATGCTTCTGGCCCTGCCTCTTGAAAATGTTAAACGAGACTTCCCCACTCCCTTCAGCCTCCTCTTTTTGCCTCCTTCCCCCAGACAATGAAGGCTTGAAATAATGCAAAAAAGCCTTTCTCCTCTTCCTGTCTCCCCTCTGTTATTAGCATTCTTCTCAGAGGATAGCCAACCAGTTGCACGGAACAATTGCGTTACTGAGGCCCGGCTCAAGATCCTGCTCTCAGGAAAGGGATTGCCCAGAAAGTCCCGTCCCACCCCCTGCGAGTGAAACGCCCCCACCCCCAGCATCTGATCGAATCCCCAGCTTTGAAGCGTAAGTAAGAACTCAAGAAATGGCCTCGGTCCAGTATATCTGAAGGAGCGTCTCCACCCCCATCGTTCCGCCCGGACACTGAGGTCCAGCTCTGAGGGCCTTCTGGCGGTTCCCTCACTGGGAGAAGCCAAGTTACAGGGAACCAGGCAGAGGGCCTCCTCGGTAGTGGCACCCACCCTGTGGAACGCCCTCCCATCAGATGTCAAAGAGACAAACAACTACCAGACTTTTAGACAACATCTGAAGGCAGCCCTGTTTAGGGAAGCTTTTAATGTTTGATGCATTGATGTGTTGGAAGCTGCCCAGAGTGGCTGGGGAAACCCAGCCAGATGGACGGGGTATAAATAAATAATAATAATAATAATAATAATTATTATTATTATTATTATGAGCAGTCTAGGGTGTGTGAGCTACAAGGGCCTGCCTGGTCTCTTCAAGAATATTCCAGGCCTCTCCCTTGCATTTTCAGCTTTCATTTGAAGGGGTGGGAAACCAAGTTTCTAGATCCTTTGCTTATGGTGGCATACAGAAAAAGTGATCACCAGGGTAAAGAGGGAAACATCCTTGTAGCTGGCTTGCAGAGGGAGAAAAGAAGGACAAATCACCATGTGAAACAGCTTTCAGATCTAGATTCCAGTATAGCGCTACAGCCCACACATCTTATTGAAGTGCTTGCAATGGGGTGTGTGCTATGTGTTGAAACATGGAATTCAGGTCCCACACAGGTAATGTAACTGGTTTATTACCAGGGGTTATATACAGATTTCTGGCATGGCTTCTATTACAGGCCTGCAGCAGGTTTTCTCCCAGGACAAAACAAAGGTGAGAGAGGAGTCAGGAGACTAGATGTTGTTAAAGGAACAATGCGCTGTAAGTTCACTACATCTGAACGTAGCATAGCATGGTGAATCAGGAGCACTTAGATGATGGCTTCACCACCTCGACCTTCTGTCCAGGTTGACCAAAACAAAGTCACACACTATGGAGTCTAGAGTCATAGAACTGTAGAATTGGAAAGGACCCAAAGCATCATCTAGTCTAATTCCCAGCAGTGCAGGATAATAAATGGAAAGTGAGCACCCAGCTGGAATGCAACCTGAGCCATTTGAAATTACAGTTCCCAATATAGCACTAAAACTCTCGTTCTATCAGTGCAAGGGTTGCTGTTTGTACAATGGAACGTTCTCCCCCATGCCTCCCCTAAAGCTGTTTAGGGGTTCTCCCAACTCTCTGCAGCAGATTTGGGAAGTGGGGTACACGTGGGTTTGGTACACGTGGGGAAAAGAGAAGAGGGGAAGTCTCATTGCATAACCAGAAGTCTTTCCACTAAGGGCTAAGTCTTTCCACTAAGACACGTTAGGGCTGGCTCTGTGATGAGACAAAGGGAAGCAGCTGCCTCAGGCAGCAGGTGCTGAGGGGCAGGGAGCAGGGAGAGCTGTGGGTACCATGCTTTGTACCCCCTACACTACCTAGCTGCCCTCAAGCACGGTGGAAGATACTTTCCTTTCACCAGTATTGAGGTAAGACTCAGCTGCCAATCCAATTGGCTTCTGTATGTGCCTTGGGGAAGGGCACCATCTTGTCTTTCGCCTCAGGCAGCAAAACATCTTGATCCAGCCCTGACAGTAGTTGAATACTACCCTGCGACTCTTGACATTTTTGAGTAGTGTTGATGACGGTCATGCTTTATTTCAGTTATTTAAGAGCCAGCAAATCGGACTGCCGGGAACTTGCTTCATCTTACAAGGCTCTGAAGTTTGCCACCAGAAAGGAGCAATCCTGCTTCCCCAGCCAACACTTTGCCTTGCACCATCTTGGGCTCCAGAGTAACTCCAGCAGCAAGGGAAGTGGTTTCCCTCACCGCTTACTAATGGCCAGAGAGTCAGAAGGCAGAATGAAGTCACAAGATGACTGGGAAGACCAGGCTGCCATCTTCGATCTCCCAGGCGCTATGGTGTACATGAAAGACCGCCATTTGGAGAATAGACTCCAGTTTCTTAATCATCAAGAGAAGCTCCGTTATTTATTGATGCAACAGCAGGAATGCAATGCCAAGATGGAAGACGGCTTAGATCGCACCGAGCGTCGATCGCCTTCCCCGCTGCTGAGGGCAGGCAAGGAGTGCAAAAAGGAAAGGTCCAGTTCGGGAGACTCTAGTGAGGGAACGCTAGGGAGATTTCTTTTGATCGACAGGGAGGAACTGGAGCAAGCAGAGAAGGCAGAAGTCATGAGGGAGTATCTCACAGAAGTACCCCTAGACCTATCAGATTATGGAAGAGGAAGAGAGAAACTGAAGGCAGCCAACTCACAACCGTCCTCAGGGGAAGAGGAGCCTGGAAGTCCGATTAAAAGGTCAGCTGAAGACCCCATCCTTCATAAAAGCGATTTGTCCACCTGGCTCCATGCAGCTGAACGTCTCCACAGGGGCAAAGAGTCAGAGCAGCTCAGCGTGGGAGCCAAGGAGAACCTCGCAGCATCTCTGGTAAGAGAAATTGCTCCAAGAGTTCTTCTGTTAGGCTGTTTCTGAACTGTCACTTCTGTTTATAAACAAAACCATTTTCCATTTATGTTTTTTATACCACTTTTATCCTTTGGAATGTTTTCGCCCTCCTACCAGTCCTACGGCCTAGGACAACAGTTAGGCAAGAGCCTCTTTGATTTGCACAGCAGCAAATCACCTTGTTCACCATTGAGGATGGCTGGATGGATGAATAGATGGATGGATTTATATGCCGCTTAATGCCAAAACAGGCTTCTGAGTGTTTACAAGTATAGAAACCAATTACACAAGCAATAAAACATACGCATCCATAAATAAAATGCAACAATCAAATGGCACAACAAAATACTTGCCAGCCAATCCCACTCCTGTATTGCACGTATGTGTGAATATACTTGTCCATGCATGGGCTCCTTCTGACCTTGAAACAAGCGGCTATACATCTGGTGGAGAGTCAGCTGCCTCAAGGCCTTCTGCCCCCAGTCCTCCACACATTTTACCTGTTTAGTATATCTGCAAAGGGCTAGGATGAATGTGGCATGCAGATGTTTTGCACATTATGTGTTTAAAGTGTAGATGACATAGTCACATCTTTAAATACTCACATGGACAGTCAGACCCAATCAGAGTCCCACGATATGTGTGCAAAGATGCTGAAAGATGTGGCTACATCATCCACACTTCATGGGTCCTCTTCAGGAAACATCTGTCTGCTACATCAGTCATGTCACCTTTGACTGAACATGAGCATCATTCAGTTCATATGCACTCGTGGGAGCTGTATCCAATGTTGAAAGCAGACCTATTGAGATTAATGGGTGTGACTAACTAAAGTCCATAAATTTCAGTGGGTCTTGTCTGAGCTGGACACGGCTTATGGTTCACATTCTGTAAATCCGATATGATTCTCTCTTACAGTGATGCTTGTGTTTAGCAGGACTTGAACACAGGTCTCATGAACATACAAAGCTACCTTACACTGCCAGCATATATAGCCAAGTAGTGTATATTCTGACTCACTGCAGTTCTCCAACAGAGAGGGGTCACTCCAGCCTCACCAAGGTGCCTTTTGGTGAAAAATGAACCCCAGACCTCCTACATGCAAGATTTGTGCTCTACCACTCAATTACATCCCTTCTCCATCTCATCAAGGAGGAAGGCTGGTCATGTGTGATGTTCCATGGAGGCTGTTTTGGTCCATGGAGATACTCACCACCAAGCATAGGTGATCACCCCAGCTGTGCTGGAGGTGGGTAAGCAGGGGAACATAAGATCAGCACCTTGGAGAGGTGTCCTGTAGCTGAGGCAGGACATACATGTGGACTCAGAAGTGTCCTGGAGCAACTAGCAGATCTTGATAGGCTAGGCTAGCTATTCATTGACTAGAGATCCCTCCTTGATCGCTACAGCTCCACATATGACAGTCCATGAAATACACCCATCTCCTTACAGCTGCAGATGTTGAAGGAATCTGCCTTTGAGGATTCCTGGTCTGTGGCCATGATGGAGGCTGGGTGTTATTGGTGTGAGTGTGTTTGTGTTGAACTGCTATAGTTCTGGCCACAAACATCTGTCTGTGCCTTCTGCAGATCTCTTCACTACAAGAACTTCCCACGTGCAAGCCGGCATCTTGCGACGCCACAGCCGATTCAGAGACAAAGGTGCCTTTTGAAGCGCAGAAGCAGAAAATGGACCAGCCAGGTAACCTGCACTTTCAGAGAGACAGTGATAGGGAACAACATTTCTCTTGGTAGGTTGTAGGGTTTTTCCAAGTTAGCAGGCCCCAGGTGCATTAAATACGCCGTCACCTTTTCAGACAGACAGACGCCAACAACAACATCGTCACCATGATTTGCTCGCTGGGAGATTAGATGGTGTTAACTATTTAAAGGTAAAGGGGTAAAGGGACCCCTGACCATTAGGTCCAGTTGTGACCTACTCTGGGGTTGCGGCACTCATCTCGTTTTATTGGCCGAGGGACCCAGCTTCTGGATCATGTGGCCAGCATGACTAAGCCGCTTCTGGCGAACCAGAGCAGCGCACGGAAATGCCGTTTACCTTCCTGCCGGAGCGGTACCTATTTATCTACTTGCACTTTGACGTATTTCGAACTGTTAGGTTGGCAGGAGCAGGGACCGAGCAACGGGAGCTCACCCCGTCGCGGGGATTCGAACCGCTGACCTTCTGATCAGCAAGTCCTAGGCTCTGTGGTTTAACCCACAGCGCCACCCGCGTCCCTGTTAACTATTTAGTTAGCATTTAATTTCAACTTGTTTGTGAGGACACTGGATGAGGTTGCATCAAAGCAAGTGTTATCCTACACTTTGCCATGCATTTTCCCGACACTTTCCTTATCGCCAAAAGTCTGGTCTTTTGGGGGAAGTGTGTTTACTGCCCAATACCTCCAAATCAACTGTAACTGCCCAACCTGAATTTGCCTGTATGTGACTGAATCCCACCCAAAAATAGAGACAAACTGGAAGCGCCATTAGCCTTTAAGGTGCCAGAAGACTCTACTTCTGTGGTTGCTGTAACAGACTGACACAGCTACCATTTCTATCAGCAAGAAATGTAGACATCCCTTGTTGACCAAACCACTCTTATATCAAACTGCACTCCAAAACTTGAGAAACATTTCCCCTAATGGTTGTAATTAATACTCTCAGTAGCAACCTCTAAGTTCTGTGGCTTCCAAAGAAACTTCTATTGCTCAACCGGTAGTTTCACTCCTTATATCCAGGACGACTGCATTGTTTGAACACACTGTACCTCCAATTTAAGTAAACTTTGATTATAGCAGACAGTAGGAGGGGGCCACTAGGTGGCACATCGGAAGATGGCTGACAATAACATCTCTCCGACCCACACGAGGTAATTTGGAGGCTATGATGGGGGTAATTAGCCTCCTTAACCCCCCCCAGGATTGTGGGGGGGGACGGCCCTTGCCTGCTGTGCCCTATACCACCCCCGAATTTGTGGGGGTGGGGGCACTAGGCACAAAGCCCTCCTGTGGGATTCCGGCACTCCTGGACGCCGTCCCTGATTCGCGCCGCTAGTTGCAAGCATCTTCAAAAGAAACAATTTGGACGAGATAAATTGCACATGCTTCAAGGAAAAAGGGGAGTAAAGACTGCTGACAGAAGAGATCTCTGATAACAAGACAAGAATAAAATATGAGAAGATACGTCAAGATACGGTATGACTGAGGGGGGAGGGGGGGAAATCTGCCTTCCTTTTTCTTATGTGATTTAACAAGAATCCCCTCCCCTAATGAGTCAGAAACTAAGGACTTAAGCTGTGGATTTAAGGCTGTGTGGAGATAAACTTTCGAACCAAAGCAATGTTTCAAGATGAAGCTGGAAAGCTAAGAGTTTTGGAATGACACAGTTAAAAATGCCGTCGCCATTTTGGGAGGCATTGTTGGAGCTCTTGGGTCTGGGAGGAGAAAGAGAGAAATAGAGTTGTTTACATATCGTGGATCAACTTCTCGGTGGGACTTAAGAGCGACAAATGCCAAATTTATGATGGAAAGAGCGATGTTATCTACGAAGGAGATATATGGAAACCATCTGGACTTAGTGGAGGAACGGGAAATCCACACAGGATTATTATTTTGCTTATCGGCTTAAGGAGACTAACAGAAGAGATTGTAAAGGAAAAATAGAAATTATATGAACAAGATATGATGTGGAAACACCAAGATAAGACTGGATAGAATTATGAATTTTGTTTGGACTGATTGGGACTGATTTGGACATTAACGCAGTAATAAGAAGATGATCTGAATCCCCCTTTGGATCTTGAAGTATGGGTTCCCCCAACAAAATTTAAAAATTTGGCTTTGTAATTTGGAATTTATGTGATGTGATTTAATTTGATGTGATTGGCCAGTTAATAAAAATTATTAAAAAAAAAAATAACAGACAGTAGGTCTTTGTACTCAACCGAAACCTCCAGCACCCTGTAAAGCTTTTCGGACAACAAGACCAGAAACTTCTCACTTTAGCCTGTGGCCATATCAACCCAAGCAAGCCTCACCTGCTCAGATAATTTGTTCACCTAGAACAGTATTGTCTGCTGTGATTGACAGCAGCTCTCCAAGGTCTCAGGCATTTGCCTCCTGGTCTTTTTACCCGGAGATTTCAGATATTTAACCTGCGACTTCCTGCACGCAGACCATGCACTTAACCAGTGAGATATGGACACACAATAGGAAGTTGCAAAGGGAATGATCCCTGATTCAGGACAATGAGGAAATCACAAGCTTTTCCTAATTATAGCCCCCACAGGAAAATCCCCATTTTTTAAATTTTCTCTACATCTGTGAGGACTATAAACTTGACCCTTCCCATCTCCTTCTCAGTGCTTCAGTAAAATGGTTGGTTGGCCCTCCTATTGTATGAGGGGGAAAGCCCTATTCCTATATCAACAACAACAAAAAGTCACATCCATAATGCCAACTTTACTGGCTGAGCTGGAAAGTAGAGTTGGCCTGTATGGCTTGATTTTGGGAATCTCTAGCCCAGACCAGAGAATCAGGGTTTTTGTGCTAGTGGGAAAGTTTTTGTTCTGTTTTTTAAAGGCAGCTGTGTGCTGATTTGCATATAAGGAGATTTAATCAAGGGAGAAGGATCTCTCAATTGATTGACATCTGGGTGGGGTGGGAACACACACAGAGAGAGGTTTTGTTTGCTTGTCATTTGAATATTGGTGTGGCTCCTCGTCTGGAAACTGCAAGTCCTCCAACAGCTGATCTTTCATCTGCCATTGTTTCCTTTAGGTAACGGAGATTCTGAGTCGGTCAATGAAGAATCTGACGAGCCCAATACATCCGATAGCGAGGTTTGTTCCCTTTTGTGTATTTGCTCATCATCCCACACATACACCTGTCTGTCCCCCCCCAAAACACACACACCAAGTAGAGTCTACCTTCTGGCTAAGCACAACCCATTCTCAGTGTGGGACTCATTTAGGAGGCAACTGGGCAACACTGGGTTTACTTGGCTGAATATGCCCACCTGTCATTCAGCTGATGTCACAATGACTATTTTTCGCTTGCACAGTTTGAAATCAAACCGTGCAGGCAAGGCACAGTGTAATGCAAGACCCAAGGAATCAGCTGTTGTTGGCGCTTGCAAAGTACCATACTTTTCCGTGTATAAGACTAGGTTTTTTTTTACTAAAAAAATAATGTTTAAAAAGGGGGGTAGTCTTATACACGGAAGCAATCTCCCCCATTTTCTTAATTTTGAGTCCCCAAAAATAGGGGGCGTCTTAAACACGGTGGCATGTTATACAAAGAAAAATACGGTATATCAAAGCAGCTAGACGGGTGACTTTGATTGGCCACCGAGACCATATAACACTGGTCCTGGAAGACCTACATTGGTTCCCAGTACGTTTCCAAGCACAATTCAAAGTGTTGGTGCTCACCATTAAAGCCCTAAATGGCCTCAACCCAGTATATCTGAAGGAGCGTCTCCATCCCCACCATTCAGCCTGGACACTGAGGTCCAGCTCTGAGGGCCTTCTGGCAATTCCCTCACTGCGAGAAGTGAGGTTACAGGAAACCAGGCAGAGGGCCTTCTTGGTAGTGGCGCCCGCCCTGTGGAACGCCCTCCCATCAAATGTTAAGGAAATAAACAACCTTTTAGAAGACACCTGAGAGCAGCCCTGTTTAGGGTAGTTTTTAATGTTTGATGTGTTTGTGTTTTTAATATTCTGTTGGGAGCCACCCAGAGTGGCTGGGGAAACCCAGCCAGATGGGCGGGGTATAAATAATAAATTATCATCATCATCATCATCATCATCACATGGCTTTGAAGCCACCGCTGATCTGCAAATCCCTTTTGGTCCAGCCATGCCTTTACCCAGCCTGGTGTCATATATGACATTAGGTTGAAGACAAAACTGCCTCATGGTTTAAATGGGGAGGGCTGATGGGTCTCATTAAGCCCACAAAGAAGAGATTTCCCCACTTCTGAGAACCTTTGGCAATGCTAATCAAACCTTATGCTCTCAACTAAGTCAAGAGAAGCCACTAGAGAAAGGGGGCTCCATATGGTGTGCCAGGATCCTGCTCCAACGTCGCACGTGGGCAGACAAGTGTGGTGACAAAGCGGGCAGCTCATGAGATGCATGGCCTTATGAGATTCAGCTGGGCTGCAAGCTGGCCCAATTGTTAGGCAGAGTGAAGCAACTGCCTCAGGTGGCAGATTCTGATGGACATTTGAGTATTTCCCCCAAGGCATTCCTGCCAAGCCCCTTGTTCATTCCTCTGGGCTGGAGGACAGAGATTTGTGCTGCATCTGGCTTGCCCTGTGCCCCCTATGCTAGCCAGCTGGCATCAGCTGCAGTGGGAGACACTGCCCCATTGCCAGTGTTTCAGTCAGATTCATCTGTCAGCCCAGCTGGCTTCTGTATGCGCAATGGGGAGCACCAAACGTTTGCCCTCTGCCCCAGGCAGCAGAATGTGTTCAGCTGTCCCTGCTAAATCAGTCCCACCAATCACTAAAAGGAAGACTTGCAACAGACATATCCCAAAATCTGGTGCCATGGTTAAAATAAAGGAGGTGAAAGTTGGAAGGAATCGAAGCTGTCTTTCCAAAGCTGAGTTTCTCAATTGGTAGAGCATGAGAGTAAATCTCAGGGCTGTGGGTTTGAGCCCCACATTCGGCAAAAGATTCCTGCATTGCAGGGGGCTGGACTAGATGATCCCTGTGATCCCTTCCAACTCTATGATTCAAGTTATGACCTTAATCCTAATATAGCCAGGTTAGCCAACTAGCAAGGCCAATGGTAAGGGCATCACTCTGGCTAATCCTACACTGTTCACCTAGAACGACCTATGAAAGGACTTGACTTTAATCCAAAATGAGCTGTGTTTGACTTGTAGGCAGGGTTGAAAGAGCGTCTTGTTTGTGGAATACAGAAGGAGGAAAAGAATTTTTCCGATCAGACCTGATTTTTGAGTGCAAAACTTGAGCACAACTGAAGGAAGAAAGGTGGGGTTCCCAAATGCTATGGGACATTTAACTTGCACATCTGCAACTCATGTCTGAATAATTTCCCCCTAATTTGTATAGGTGATTGGCACTTGTGATGATGAAAGCCTCCAAGCGGCTCCCATGAAAGAAAAATACTGTTGCACAACCGAGATCACCCAGAGATCGCAAAAGAAGCGGAAAAGAGGACACGATTCACTGACAAAGGGTAAAAACAGGGGGTTCAGAATCATGTATTGTGAGATACAGTCATACCTCGGGTTACAGACACTTCAGGTTGCGTTTTTTTGGGTTATAGACTGCCAAAACCCAGAAGTACCGGAATAGGTTACTTCCAGGTTTCGGCGGTTGCGCATGCGCAGAAGCACTAAATCACGCTTTGCGCATGCGCAGAAGCACCGAATTGCAACCCGCACATGCGCAGATGCACAGCTGCGGGTTGCGAACGTGCATCCCACACGGATCACGTTCGCAACCTGAGCGTCCACTGTATACTATTTTTCATGTCTTCCATAACACTGCACCTGTTTACTTAGGCCACATTCACATTTAAATTGCCTGTGTTGCCGCTTGTTACTTTGTTCCGAGACCCCTATCCCCCTCACAGAGCCATGATTTCCAGAGTAGTTTAGCAATCCATCCCTCTTCACACAGCTATCTCTGAGAATTGTAGCTCTGAGTGGGGATAGCGGCTTCCTAAGAACTCTCAGCGCCTTTAACAGCTCCTAGAATTCTTGGGGGGGAAGACAGATTAAAATGGCACCATGGCGCTTTAAATGGATGTGGCCCCTGTCCACTGAACTTTGTTTGTTCTGGTGGCTCATTTGAGAAAAGAATGAGCTAACTTTTCCTATGCACAGGCCAGGCACTCTCTTCTGCTTTCTGAATTCCAGGCTATGCAAATGTTTGTCCACAGCGATACAGTCCGCCGTGATAAGGAACGCAAGCAGGGAGGACTCCAGAGTCTGGGGGCCAGGCTGGCTTTCTGGCAAAGGGTTAGCCCAAGCCAACCTGGGAGGGAGAAGAGAGTAGGAGAAAGGCTTGGCAACACGTAGATTGAATAGGTGCACTAGGTACACAGTTCAGTGTTTGCTTAGCCTTTCCGGAGAAATGTTATTGACTTGCAGGGAATGCATTTTTCACAAACGGTGTTTATTGTTAAGCCCCATTCCCTGTAGAAGGGGAAACCTCTTAACAATGGAATGTGTTGCGCTGGCATTTCCTGCAGGTGACAAAGTAGGAAATGGATAAAGGTTGGGCACTTGAAAAAGGGCGGAGGGGACAACCAACAACCCTCCCTTCCTCTTCACAGTTTAAATACTTTTCTCCATCCCCAAAGCGCTACCCCTGGCTCTGTTTGCGCAGTCAAAAAGTGTGTGCTTGGCTGTGTGTGTATGCATGTGAGTTAGAGAGAGCAATGTTGACCGAGTATGTGAGAGATATTGTTGTCGGCAAGGCAGGAGGGCTTGTTTGACAAGCTTCCGTTCCTATCACATTGCCTTTCTGACAGGTCTGATGAACCTGGACGCAAAATGTTGACAGCTCCTTTTTCTTGTTCTGTCAAAAGGCTCGGCCCTTCCCTGCAAAGGGCTGAGCTCAGAAGGGGTTAAAATTGCAAAGGGCAAGACAATGGTAGGCAGTGGCGGCAGGGGTGGGGTGGGGTGGACACTGGTATTTTCAAATACCAGTGCTTGCAAATTTAATCCAGGCCTGCAAGCAGCTGCCCATCTGCCTTTACATTACCGCTCTCAAAGGTAGCAGGGGAACACGGGTGGCGCTGTGGTCTAAACCACTTAGCCTCTTGGGCTTGCCAATCATAAAGTCGGCAATTCAAATCTGCACAACAGGATGAGCTCCCACTGCTCTGTCCCAGCTTCTGCCAACCTAGCAGTTCGAAAGCATACCAGTGCAAGTAGATAAATAGGTACCACTGCGACGGGAAGGTAAACAGTGTTCCTGTGCACTCTGGTTTCCGTCGCAGTGTTCCATTGTACCAGAAGTGGTTTAGTCCTGCTGGCCACATGACCCAGAAAGCTGTCTGTAGACAAACGCCGGCTCCCTCGGCTTGAAAGCAAGATGCCCGCTGCACCCCATAGTCACCTTTGGCTGGACTTAACCGTCCAAGGGTCCTTTTTTTTACTGCTCTCAATGCAGCAGGTTCTTGAAATGCTGAATCCAGTGTCTGTGACCAGGATTAGGATTTAGGACAGAATTCTGCCCCAGATTTTATAGAACCTGCATCAGCGACAAGGATAGCCCTTTGTATTTATTTTTTCCAACCAGGAAGAAAGAACACTGAAATTATGGCGACAGGGAAGGATGGGATGAAACCCAAGTCCAGCACCAGCGATCAGTCAGGTTGGGCACTGGTCAAGGACTCAGGGGCTTGGAAGGGCCCCCAACCTATCCGTGTCACCATTCATCACTCTCATTGCCTGTTTTGTTTTGTTTTGTTTTGTTTTGTTTTGTTTTGTTTTGTTTTGTTTTGTTGAGGGTAGCTCATCTTTGGCACTGTGCCAAAAGTGCCATGAAATCTGGCCCTCATGCAACCAAGTCATAGACAGGGAGCTGTTCATTTGTGTGGCTCTTAATGTGGAAACTGGGGGAGATGCTTTCAGGAAACCCGATCTTTAGACTCCACAAGCTGCTTCAACCAATATCTCTTCCCAAGGATTGGGAATGGTAGCTGTCTAAGGGAATGGGGGTCACCTAACATCTCCCAGCACCCTTAACGAACTACAGTTCCCAGGATTCTTTGGGGGAAGCCAGTGACTCTTTAAAGTGGTACAATGCTGTTTTAAGTGTAGATGGTGAATGGGGCCTAAGTTGGATTTCACACTTGGTGATCTATTGCAATCACTCTCCTGATCTACCTTCAGCCCACCTCTTCTATATGAGGTGTCAGAGACTGAAACAAAACTTGTGCAGTTCATTATCCCAGAATGCATTGCAAACCTGCTAACACCTTTGTCTGTTTTGCTCTTCGCAGCCTTTAAGAAGCCTGTTCAAGGCCGGCGTAATGGCAAAGCAGCCCAGATCCTAGCCGACGTGCAAGAAGATCTAAAAGAAACAGCAAAGTGCAGCCCTGCTTCCAGCCACAATGAAGACAAAGAGACATAGCCCGAATGTGCTTTCTCGCTGGGGCAGATCCTACCACTTGAACTGGTGTCAGATATTTCTGCTGTGATATGAAGCCCTTCGGTGGCCAGTTATTCTCACTGACATCAACCAGGACAGCTCAAGCCTGCTCAGGCGCCATTGCTTCACATCCCTGACCGACAAGTGAATTCATGTGGACTAGTAACTTACTGACCGTCAAGGCACTCTGGAGAGCTTTATGAAATTCTTCAGTTAATTCTCTCGAGATTTTGGCAGTGAGGTGGTTTGTTCCGCTCGGCTATTCTGTGGTTCCTTTTGTCCAGGTTCCGCCAGTTCTCTGGCATTCAACCAGATTGGCCCTGCCATACCTTCGCTGTGATGCATTAAGTGTTGCATCAAGAGACAACTGCAATGTAAGGGCAGAGAGACCATGTTCTGCATGCAGGGGGTCCCAAATTCAGTCCCTTGCAATACCAGTTAGAATGATCAGGTCCCGGGGAATGCCCCTGCCTGATATCTTGGAGGGCTGCTGCAAACCAGAGACAAAAACGCTGAGCTACAGCAGACCTGGCAGCTTTCAGTGACTTGCAAAACATGGTATTTTGTTGCTTCTGCGGCCAATACAACCCATCCCTATGGGACCGTTGTCTTTCCTTCCTTTTATAAAATCAGCAACACTGCAGGGGCCTGGACATCAAATGTCCTGTAGCCTGTGGATCCACAAGGGGAGGGCTGTAGATCAGTGCCAGAGCAACTACTCTGAATCCAAAAGGCTCCAGGTTCAACCCCCAGCATCTCCAGGTGAGACTGGGAAGATCTTTGCCTGGAACACTAGACACCTGCTGAAATGCAGTGTAGACAATGCTAAACTGGATGGACCAATGTTCTGACTTCCTAGTCATACCCACCAACTGTCCCTATTTTCCCAGGGCATTCCTGGAATCATAGAAGCCATCTCGGCTTCTGATTAAATCCCAGAATGTCCCGGGGATAAGCTGGCGCTTGCAGCCAGCATTGGCGCTTGTAGCGGTGTTGCTGACCTGCATGGCAGCCTGACACCAAAAGACACGCGTCCCGATTTTCATCAGGGGAATGTTGAAGGGTAGGCTAGGTATCTGTCAGGCATCATTGGTGTGCTGCAGATCCCACCCAAAGCACTGGGGAAACAGCGGCAGAATAAGGTCGTCCTGCGAGGTGCAAGATAAGAATAAATGGGCTGAACTTTGACAGCAGCTTTCCTTTGCCACAAGGGTGTGTTGTGCCAAGATGGCGAAAGCATGGTTTGACTACTCCCGGAGAACTTCCCAAAGTGCATCTGAAGATGGTGCTTATTTCAGATATTGTTGCACTTGTGTTCCCCATACACACACATCAGAAGATTCAGCAAGGAGAAGGGCCCTAGCTATTGCACATGGCTGATGGGGAAGTCTGAAGGACCAGTGATAAGAAACAATATCTGCTAGCCACATCCACATCATGGTTGCCAGTCCGAAGTAGTCTGAGGGCCAGAAATGGCCTAGTGATCTTACTGGCAGCTTTTAATCTACATCAGTTTTGCAGGTGGTGGGTTCTGGTGACAAGGAAGCAATCACACCTTTGAAGTTAATAGGGGGAAAGGTAAAGGTAAAGGGACCCCTGACCATTAGGTCCAGTCGTGACCGACTCTGGGGTTGCAGCACTCATCTCGCTCTATAGGCTGAGGGAGCCGACGTTTGTCCGCAGACAGCTTCCAGGTCATGTGGCCAGCATAACTAAGCCGCTTCTGGCGAACCAGAGCAGCGCACAGAAACACCGTTTACCTTCCCACCAGAGCGGTACCTATTTATCTACTTGCACTTTTATGTGCTTTCGAACTGCTAGGTTGGCAGGAGCAGGGACCAAGCAACGGGAGCTCACCCCATCGTGAGGATTCGAGGGGAAAGGTGCCACACACTAAACAAAAGCTTCTGGATCTTGATATGCACAGCGTACAAAAAACACCTACGTATCGCCAAGTACCCAGTTTGACTGTACATGAATGCTGCATTGATTAAACCACTGCATAGTTTACCCTAAAATAAGTGATCTTATTTTATGTGAACTCTGTGTTAAAGATTTTTGGGGGGGAGAGGTTATAGCAGCTGCTCTCCATATATCAGGGGTGAACAACGTGGGAGCTGACTGCAGACTTCCTGTTCAGGGCCGTTAAAACTAAAAACTAAAAGGGATTGTGAAGAGCTTCAAAAGGGCCTCTCCAAACTGAGCAAATGGGCAATAAAGTGGCCCAGTTCAGTGTAAGCAGCTGTCAAGTGATGCTTGTGGTGGCAATAAATCTTAATTTCACATATACGCACATGGGGCATGAGCAGGCAGTGACTGACCAGCGACGAGACCTTCTGGTCAGAGTGGATAGCTCCGTGAAGATGTTGACCCAGTGTACAGCAACCATTTTTAAAAAGGTAAATTCCATCCTAGGAATTCCATGTGTGCTGTTCTGGTCACCTCTCCTCAAGGATATAGCAGTTGGAAAGGAGCAACTGAATTGTGATCAAGGGGCTGGAGTGCCCCTTGACCCACGTGAGAAAAGGTTGTGACATTTGAGACTTTTTAGTTAGGACCAAAACCAAGTAAGAGGTGAAATGATAGACGTTTATAAAATTATACCTGGCTTGGAGAACGTGGACTGGGTTTTTTTTTCCTCTCCCCTCTCTCATGACTCTAGAACTCATAGACATCCAGTGAAGCTAGTTGTTGGAATATTTAGGACAGATAAAAGATAAAAGTATTTCTTCACACAATCCAGAGCCCGATCTGAAAGGAAAATTTTGGGGCTCAATGAGTTGAAGAGGATCAGATCTGGGATGACCTTTAAAGGTAAAGGGACTCCTGACCATTAGGTCCAGTCGTGACCGACTCTGGGGTTGCGGCGCTCATCTCACTTTATTGGCTGAGGGAGCCGGCGTACAGCTTCCGGGTCATGTGGCCAGCATGACTAAGCCGCTTCTGGCAAACCAGAGCAGCGCACGGAAACCCCATTTACCTTCCCGCCGGAGAGGTACCTATTTATCTACTTGCACTTTGACGCGCTTTCGAACTGCTAGGTTGGCAGGAGCTGGGACCGAGCAATGGAAGTTCACCCCGTTGTGGGGATTCAAACCACCGACCTTCTGATCAGCAAGTCCTAGGCTCTGTGGTTTAACCCACAGCACCACCCAAGTCCCTTTGTCAACCAAAGGATGACCTTTGGCTGGCTGCAAATTAATTGAACATTTGGGGGGGGTCATTTGCATGGGAAGTTAGTTGGCTCCTCTTCCGTCACACATCTAGGCATATAAATTAGCATGGGCAAATGTTCTGCACATTTGTGTTTGTGAGTCCATGCTCTGAATATTTACATACCCAGCAAATGACTCTGGTGCCCAGAACACGACTCGTGTACAGAATCCTCACAAATGATGTGGATAACACAGGCCTTCGTCGAAGGGATCCCAAAATGGCAGCTTAAATGTCAAAGCTAGAGGACAGAGGAAAACAAGGTGGCATACAAGGAAATAAATATTCTCTGGCACACACCAGCCAAGCTGTAAGCAGTGCTGGCACTTAGCACTCGGTTCACACTGACCTTGGGAAGGTCATTCATATCCTGTTGTTCCCAAACCACATCGCAAAGCAGAGTCCTGATACTGTCAATTGCTGTGTCAGAGACCATGTTTTCCCACAAGTACAGTTCTTGATAGTGCCCTGTCCATCACTTCATCTGCTTGCTGTGATGATCTTTCCCGACAAAGGTTCTCAACAGTGCAGTTTCCCTTGACGGGTTGGTCCAAAGGTTTTCTCCATGCCTTCGTACATTTTGCGAGTGTTGCAGTGAGTTGGGTGCTCTGACGCAGCTTTAGCTATTAGTCGACTGCTGGCACATGTGGAATGGTGGGGGTACTAAATCCGTTGTCATTTTTCAAAGGGTCCTTGCCTCTTTTGGTCTGCGCCTGCCACCTAGTGGATACAGCATGGTATTTCTAAGGTTGGCATGTGCCCTCACTTAGGAAGGACACTAGCAACACCTTTATCACTTTATGAAACACACACACACCAGACTTACAAAATCAGGTTACTAAATGCAGGTTCCGTGAGTGACATCCACAGGCTCCAAACTCAGTGGCCTGGTTTCTCCCAAATCCCCAACTCCCAGCACAGAGGAAGTATGAAATGTTGCAACCTTTCTTTAGTGTGCTCCATAATTTTATGTGTTCCAGTTGTGACACCGCCAGCCTAAAAAATGAGGCACTGGGGTGTCCACTGTGCTGAAGAATCACCTTCACAAATGGGCTCTGCAAAGTGCAGTTCTAGGATAGGTTTCCTGGAACAGAAGTCAAAGCAAAAACATCCTTAGTTTTCAAACTGGGGTGTCATTTTTTTTTAAGTTACAGGTAGGCAGCCGTGTTGGTCTGCCATACTTGAAACAAAATTAAAAAATCCTTCCAGTAGCACCTTAGAGACCAACTAAGCTTGTCATTGGTATGAGCTTTCGTGTGCATGCACACGATAACACAATAACACTTCAGATAACACAAAAGCTCATACCAATAACAAACTTTAAAAGAGGTAAAGGGACCCCTGACTGTTAGGTCCAGTCGTGACCGACTCTGGGGTTGTGGTGCTCATCTTGCTTTGTTGGCCGAGGGAGCCGGCGTACAGCTTCCGGATCATGTTGCCAGCATGACTAAGCCACTTCTGGCGAACCAGAGCAGCGCACGGAAACGCTGTTTACCTTCCCGCAGGAGCGGTACCTATTTATCTACTTGCACTTTGATGTGCTTTCGAACTGCTAGGTTGGCAGGAGCAGGGACCGAGCAACGGGAGCTCACCCCATCGCGGGGATTCGAACCGCCAACCTTCTGATCGGCAAGTCCTAGGTTCTGTGGTTTAACCCACAGCGTCACCCGCGTCCCTTAATAACAAACTTAGTTGGTCTCTAAGGTGCTACTGGAAGGAATGTTATTATTTCTTTATTTTTTAAGAAAAAGAACAACACAGTAGTTTGTGTCTGCTCCTTTGCAGTTGCCTATAAGGGACAGGGAAGATTGGAGGAGTACACCTTTCGGGGTGAAGTCCAACTGCTGGAAGCTTGCAGCACTTGCTGTGGCTGTAGAGACCCATACAGGAGAGACATGTTTTGTTGCAGCTGGGGCAGATGAAGGCGTCTTGTTGTGCTGCTGCAGATGCACCATAGCATTTCTTCTCTCTGTGCTCTTCCCAGGGGTCATTCCTCCTCTGGCCACTGCTCTGGATGCACAACCTGACTGATATTGTAGATAGTTTTCACTCAGGTCCACATATGCAAATAAGGTATTGAAAGTGACGTTCAGTGATTGGATATTTACAGAAAATTGTTACTGTTGCGTTGTAGTGGAGCTCTATATAAGCAGGCTGGCTGAACCATTCAGTTCAGTTCTGGCCTGGCCTGTGAATAAAGAAAAGCTGTTTGAAGAATTGCTGTGTCGTCTGATATTTTCTCACCCAACTTAACAGTAGGCCTCTGAATACCAGTTGCTGGGTGGGAGAATTCCTACATTCCTGCCTCTCAAGCGCCTTCAGAGATCCAGCATGACTCTTATGTTCAGAGCCACCTGACGAGACCTAGCCACCTCATTTTCATGGTTGGGACTCTTCTCATCAGTACAGTGGTACCTCGGGATAAGAACTTAATTCATTCCGGAGGTCCGTTCTTAACCTGAAACTGTTCTTAACCTGAGGTACCACTTTAGCTAATGGGGCGTCCCGCTGCCGCCTCGCTGCCAGAGCACGATTTCTGTTCTCATCCTGAAGCAAAGTTCTTAACCCGAGGTACTACTTCCAGGTTAGCAGAGTCTGTAACCTGAAACGTTTGTAACCCAAAGCGTTTGTAACCCAAGGTAACACTGTACACATGCCCTTAGGTTCATTTCTTTGTTCTCAGTCCAGTATACTATACCTGAAGGAGCATCTCCACAATCATCGTTCTGCCCGGACACTGAGGTCCAGCACGAGAGCCTTCTGGCAGTTCCCTCGCTGCGAGAAGCCAAGATACAGGGAAGCAGGCAGAGGGCCTTCTTGGTAGTGGCACCCACCCTGTGGAATGCCCTCCCACCAGATGTCAAAGAGAAAAACAACTACCAGACTTTTAGAAGACATCTGAAGGCAGCCCTGTCTAGGGAATCTTTTAATATTTAATAGGTTATTGTATTTTAATATTCTGTTGGAAGCCGCCCAGAGTGGCTGGGCACCCAGTGCACGAGCACCCAGGCAGCCGGCACCTATGGTCAGCCTATAATGCCCGTGCTCACCAATTTGCAACCAGTAAATAATAATAAACTATTAATGCCAATCTCCAAGTATGTGTTTCAGTTAGATCTACTGTTTTCTGGGCACATGCATTTGGAGTGTTCAAACATCTTCTGTCAGAATGACATTCTGCTGGGGATGCAATTTAACTCATTAACTTTTCCTTTCTTACCTACACGGGGTTTTCCAGACAATCCAACAATCCCTGGTCATGTGATGTCATGTCATGTGATGCACCCTTCACAAATGCTACACAATATCCAGTCCCCACATCACCCAGGGACAGCAACCCTGGAAAATTCAGGTTGCGTAATTGTGTCATTATAGTTGACCGGAAGGTCTTACGTAACAAACCAACTTCTCCAAAAGATTGGATCTTTTATGCGATAAGGAGTGACAGGAAAATGCACTGGAAAGTAATGGATGGCACTTGCTTTGACATGTCATCTAACAATCTGCAAACAAATCAACTGAATGTTTAATAAACAGGTTGTCTGCGTATCTGCAATGGCTACTAGGTCCAGAGTTCAAGAACAGAAAAGCAGCCGGGCCATTTTTATTTCTCTGATTGCCAAGTGGAATGCTGGAAGATTTGGGACCATAGCTGTCAACCGTCCCTTCTTTGGTGGGAAACTCCCTTATCCCAGCGCCGTGTCCCACTGCTGTCCCTTATTGATGATGCCCCTTAAATTCCCGGGTTTCAAAGGAAGCAGCTCCTCTCCCTCCCTCCCTGCTGGCCAGGGAGGAGGGAGGCTCACACTTGGCCGCCGAACTGAGCGTCTCTGCTTGGGGCCTCCCCTCTGCCCGTTGCCACCGCTCCCGCTAGGCCATATTGTGGCTGTGCCACCGAAGGACCCAGATGAGATGGGCAGCCTGGCGCAGCCTATGAATCGCTGAGGAGCCTTGAGAGCAGAGAGAGGGCAACCATAGAGAAAGCAGTTCAGAGAGAGGAAGAGGAAGCAGAGACGTGGGCAGGTGTTCCAAGGGCTAACCATAGAGGGGGAAAGCAGAGGAAGGACCGCAAGCGCTTCTCCCATAGATTTGTAGTGGTAGACTAGCATAGATGGTCTGATCTGCGGGTTTACTTCGGGCGCTATTTCCCCCCCCCCTCTCTTTGTCCCGCCCCGCCTGATGAAACTGAGAGCTGCAGATGGAGCACGAGAGAAAAGATACAGAACTGCAGCAGCATCTTCGTAGCTTGGACTTCGTTTTGCGTGAAAAGTGGTTGCTGCTTGCAGTTATTTAATTGCAGTGTTTCATCACCTGGTGTCTTGAGCAGCAACCTCTGGAAACGAAGGGCTAAAAACCGGCGCTGCTCTCCCAAATTATATGGTCCCTTTTAACTTCGTATTTCAGCTAGTTAACTAAAATCCCTTATTTTGGCTGCTGAGCCCTTATTTTCGAGGCGGCTGGTCCCTTATTTTCAAATCTGTAAGTTGACAGCTATGTTTGGGACAGATAAAAGAAATAAATTCTTCACACAATCCAGAGCCTGATCTGTAGCGATAATAATTTTTATTTCTCTGATGGCTGGAGGTACAATGACTGTGCAGAATTCTTTTAAAAGGTAGATCAATACGTGTATAGCAGCCAGACTGTTCAGTCATCGCTACCTTGGAAAGAGAGGAAGATGCTAATATGTGACTAAGTTATTTCACCGCCACTGAGCTATAGTTTCTCCTCTGGGAGAGGGTTTGTGCTCCACAATTAAGCAAGCAAACAGCGATGCATTTCTGAAAACTGGTTTCTGTACTGATTTGGAAAATGTATTTCCTTAGCCCCCCCACCCTCTGACCTCTCATTGTCTTCCTCTCCTTCCCTCTACATGACCACGACCCCCCCCCAAAAAAGCCCTGCAACTCCTTTGACGATGAGTCACATAGAACAGCTTCTGCAGCATGTGGAGAAGAGGGGTGTTTTTGATTCATTCGTTCATATCCGTGCTGTATGCCCGTTTCATTAAGAGGATGCATCGCTCTCCGCAGTCTGGAGTGACATGATTAAATCAATCAGCTCAGTCTTTCTTAAACGCTTAATGTCATAATAAAACTCTGAGTCATTTCCCAAGGCATATAAGCTATTGGCACCATACATGCTGCTGTGTTCATCGGCATTTTCCTTCTCTGGAGCGTGGTACGGAGCCTTTTACAATCACAGAATCACAGAATTGTAGAGTTTGAGGGGAACCCAAGGGTCATCTAGTCCAACCCCCTGCAATGCAGGAAATCTCAACTAAAGCATCCAAGGCAGGTGGCCATCCAGCATCTGCTTAAAAACCTCCAAGGAAGTCCATTCCGCTGTTGAACAGCTTTTACTGCCAGAAATTCTTCCATTGGTTTGGATCCTAATGTCTGTAGCAGGAGAAAACAAGCTTGTTTTCTGATCTGGCCACAGTGATCTATGCGACGGTCACCTCCAGGCTTGATTATTGTAACTCGCTCTACAGAAACTCCAGCGGGTGCAGAATGCCGCGGCAAAGCTCCTTACGGGGTCCTTGCCACGGGATCACATTTATCCAGTGCTTTACCAACTGCACTGGCTCCTAGTGGAGTACAGGGTCAGGTTTAAGGGGCTGGTTTTGACCTTTAAAGCCCTATGCGGCCTAGGACCCACGTACCTACAGGACTGCCTCTCCTGGTATACCCCGCCTAGGACCTTAAGGTCCACAAATGACAACATTTTGGAGGTCCCAGGTGGTTAGATTGGTCTCAACTAGGGCCAGGGCCTTTTCAGTACTGGCCCCGGCTTGGTGGAACGCTCTGTCACAAGAGACTAGGGCCCTGCGGGACTTGACATCTTTCTGCCTGGCCTGCAAGACAGAGCTGTTCCGCCTGGCCTTTGGTTTGGACTCAGTCTGACCCTTATGTTTCCCTCCCCTTATGGTCTTGATTTATCGGCTACTTTTAAAATGAGGCTGCATTTTAAAATTTCATTTCAACCTGTATTTTAAATTGGTTCCCCCCCTCCCATTATGTTTTTACTGTGATTTTATTGGTGTTAGCCGCCCTGAGCACGGCTCTGGCCGGGGAGGGCAGGGTATAAATAAAATTATTATTATTATTATTATTATTATTATTATTATTATTATTATTATTTCCTCTTCCATGAGACAGCCCTTGAGATATTTGAAGATGGCTTTCATACCTCCCCTTTTCCAGGCTAAACATAACCAACTCTGGCTTGGTTTCCAGACATTGATCATCTTGGTTGCCCTCCTCTGCACACATTCCATCTTGTCAATATCCTTCTTAAATTGTGGCGCCCAGAACTGGACACAGTATTCCAAGTCGGGTCTCACCAAGGCAGAATAGAGTGGTACTACTACTTCCCTTGATCTGGAATTATACTTCTGTTGATGCAGCCTATAATCGCATTTGATTTCCCCCCCCTGCTGTATCACAATGTTGACCGCACTGCTTGTGGTCTATTAAGACCCCCAGATCTTCTGAAGGCTTGCACCTGTGCTCACTGAGAAATTTGCCTTTATCACCTCCTCCCAAGGCTGGCCTGCTCATGGGTTGGACTGATGCAGCCACCTCGGGGAGCAGGAAGCTTCTCACCAGAAGCCACTGCTATGCAGCCCTAGTAAGTGAGACTCCCTGTCTCCTCTTAATGTAGGGATGGGGAACCTCAGGCCACTAGGCCTCCCCATTTGGCCTGCCCACCTGCTCTATAGGTAAAGGTAAAGGGACCCCTGACCATTAGGTCCAGTCGTGACCGACTCTGGGGTTGCGGCGCTCATCTCGCTTTACTGGCTGAGGGAGCCGGAGTACAGCTTCCAGGTCATGTGGCCAGCATGACTAAGCCGCTTCTGGCGAACCAGAGCAGCGCACGGAAACGCCGTTTACCTTCCCACCGGAGTGGTACCTATTTATCTACTTGAACTTTGACGTGCTTTCGAACTGCTAGGTTGGCAGGAGCAGGGACCGGTCAACGGGAGCTCACCCCGTCGCAGGGATTCGAACCGCCTACCTTCTGATCGGCAAGTCCTGGGCTCTGTGGTTTAACCCACAGCTCCACCCGCGTCCTGTCAAAACGGAGCTGAAAGTTGGGTTGCAAAATCCTGTCCACAGGGCTTATCAAGAGTCAACAATCGGCTGATACAATAGTTGGGGCTTCCATGCTCAGTGCTATGCAAAAATGGATCCCCTGCCATCATTGTGACATCAGGTGATTGACAGGAGAGTGGCCCTGCCCACCTGTCAAATGTGACCTGCGGGGGTGGGACCCAGATCCACCAATCGGATCCAGCTCCTTATGCCACCCTAGGAGTAGTGGCAAAGCCACCTAACTCTATAAGAATCTTGCATTTAGAACTCTTCATTCTCACAATTGTCCTCACGAATAATGAAGAAGGCAGAGAAAGGCAATGCTCACGAGTCCAGCTCCGGCCCTTTCTGTTTTCACAACAACCCTCCTCCCCATTTTATTTGCACAACAACCCTGTGAGGTAGGTTAGGCTGAGAGTGAGTGACTGGGCCACGCTCAAAAAAAGAAGGCATCCAAGCATGGATATTTTTGCCCTGGCGTGCCTCAGGGCACTATTTTGTCCCCTGTGCCATTTAGCCGCTGTATGTGGGGGATTTGGAGCAAAATGTCGTCCTCATGCCGATGGCACTCCATAATATCTGAAGCAGGTGTGGTCATGCACGCCCCGTATGAAGTGGAAGAAGGGCCTATAAACTGAGGTTAAATCCTTTGTTGTTGTTGTTGTTTAGTCGTTTAGACACGTCTGACTCTTTGTGACCCCCTGGACCAGAGAACGCCAGGCACTCCTGTCTTCCGCTGCCTCCCACGGTTTGGTCAAACTCATGTTGGTAGCTTTGAGAACACTGTCCAACCATCTCGTCCTCTGTCGTCCCCTTCTCCTTGTGCCCTCCATTTTCCCCAGCACCAGGGTCTTTTCCAGGGAGTCTTCTCTTCTCATGAGGTGGCCAAAGGATTGGAGCCTCAGCTTCAGGATGTGTCCTTCCAGTGAGGACTCAGGGCTGATTTCCTTCAGAATGGGTAGGTTTGATCTTCTTGCAGTCCATGGGACTCTCAAGAGTCTCCTCCAGTGCCATAATTCAAAAGCATCAATTCTTCGGTGATCAGCCTTCTTTATGGTCCAGCTCTCACTTCCATACATCACTATTGGGAAAACCACAGCTTTAACTGATCACTGCCTCGCTGTGGCGAAGGGGCATGAATAACTCAGAGAAGCTATGAGCTATGCCGTGCAGTTCAAATCCTGGAAAGGCATAATCCCTGTGGGTATCTGGAAGATAGATCGCCTTACGTGTTTTGGATGGGGTTGCACTCCTTCTAAAGGAACAGGTGCATAGTCCGGGGTGCTCTTTGATCCATCATTATTGTTGGACGCCCTGGTGAGCTCAGTGATCAGGTGTGCCTGCTACAAGCTTCAGCTACAGCAGTTCCTGGACTAGGATAACCTGGCCCCCAATGTTTCAGCCATTGGTAACGCCAATATATGATTTCTGCAATGTTCTCCCTGCTCTTAATGTTGGCCCAGAAGCTGCAGTTGGCACAGGATGCTGCAGCTAAGCTGTTGACAGGAGGAGCCTACCAACTTCGCATGGCACAACCAGTGAAGGAGCTGCAGTCCCCCTTTCCAGTGTGGTGTAGTGGTTAAGAGCAGTGGACTCGTAATCTGGTGAACCGGGTTCGATTCCCCGCTCCTCCACATGCAGCTGCTGGGTAACCTTGGGCTAGTCACATGTCTCTCAGCCTCACTCACCTCACAGAGTGTTTGCTGTGGGGGAGGAAGGGAAAGGAGATTGCTAGCTGCTTTGAGACTCCTTAGGGTAGTGATAAAGCGGGATATCAAATCCAAACTCTTCTTCTTCTTCTTCTTCCCACTGGTGGTAAGAGCCCCATTGTCTCCACTATGGCGCATTACCTAAGGACCACAGCCAGCGCAGCTGCTGGTGAGCTGGCTTAACAATGGACATTGTGTGTATTTTATGTGTATCTTAATGTGAGGAAGATCACAAGTCATGGGGCCGTGGAGAACGTTTTATGAACTTAACAGTGCTTAGCTTAGTTTTTTTTAGCTGCTCTTCTGTTAATGCTGTTAGTATTATTTTAGATTATAAACGCCTTATTGGTATGCTAACCATATAATATGGATTTTGCTGTAATGGTGATGTTCAGCTTATTTTTCAGCTGCTGTTTTGTTAATAGCATTTAGTTGTGATTATTTTTTGTTGCTGTTTGGTTAATAGTGTCATATAGGTGGTTTCATTTTAAATTGTAATTGTTTCATTGATTATTTGTTCATTATTTCATACAATTCACACAATTCACGCTGCATCTGCAAGGGCACAAGGAGAAGGGGACGACAGAGGACGAGATGGTTGGATAGCGTTCTCGAAGCTACCAGCATGAGTTGGACCAAACTGCGGGAGGGTTTTGCGCGAAAAGTGGTTGTTGCTTGTAGTTATTTAATTGCAGTGTTTCATCAGCTGGTGTCTTGAGCAGCAACCTCTGGAAACGAAGGGCTAAAAACCAGCACTGCTCTCCCAAATTATCTGGTCCCTTTTAACTTTGTATTTCAGCTGGTTGTCTAAAATCCCTTATTTTGGCTGCTGATCCCTTATTTTCGAGGCTGCTGGTCCCTTATTTTCAAATCTGTAAGTTGACAGCTATGCTTTGGGATTCATTTGTACGAAAAACGGCACAGAAATACAATAAACCAAACCAAACCCAGCGAGACATCTGCAGGGCCACCGGCTTCCCCCCTCCCGCCCCTACTTCAACAAGGATAAGAAAGAGAAAAACCCCACGATCCTCCATGAGGACTAGCCTCGTCCCCTCGCCCTGCCCAATAATAAACGCAGCTCCCGAAACCCGACGCCCTTTAGGACCCGGGCGGCTCCGCTGGGCAAGAGGGAGGAAGAGGCGGCGCCGAGGGAGAAAGAAAAACGCTTTTGCGGCCGGGCGGAAGGAGGCGACGGGGCGGCGCCAGGCAGACAATGGGGAAGCGCGGCAGCCAATGGGCTGGTCGGCGGGGCCGCCTCGAGTATTTGCATAGCGGCGCGCCGCGGCCAATGGCCTTGCGAGCCGCCTGGGCGAGCGCCCTCTCGCTGGGCAGCGCGGAGAAGAGGGCTCCACCCGGCCGGGCTTGGGGCGGCCGCGACGGCTGCCCGGGCGGCCGCTGGTGGCAGCAGCAGCAGCAGCAGCAGCGAGCGGAGAGAATGGCTGCGGCTGCGTGCGGCTCGTCCGCGGACCGGGAGCCCCCGGAGCCGCCGCCTCCGCCGCCCGGAGAGCCCGCGCCGCCTCCGCCGGCGAGGAAGCGCGGCGGGGATTCTCGCCGGCGGCAGGCCGCCCTCTTCTTCCTCAACAACATCTCCCTGGACGGGCGGCCGCCGTGCCTGGCCCCGGGCAAGACGCCGCTGCAGTCTCCGCAGCAGCAGCCGCAGCCGCCTCCGCCGCGCCCGCCGCCCTCGTCCTCCGCCGCGGCCCCCGGGGAGCGGCCCGACGACGATGCTTTGCCCGCCTCGAGGCTCCTGCTCGCCACCCCGCCGGGGCTGCTGCTGCCCGCCGCCGCCGCCGAGCTGGACCCTTCCCGCGGGCTGGGCGCCGCCGCCGCCGCCCTCCTGCCCCAGCTCCTGCTGGGCAGCCCGCTCTGCCCCGTGGTGCCCGCCCCGGCCGTCGCAGCCGCGGGGGTCTTGGCGAAGCCGGGCGTCGCCCCCGCGGGGCTGCTGAGCCCCACCCAGAGCATCGCCGCCGCCGCCGCCGCCGGAGGAGGGTTCCCCTTGGAAGTGCAGAGGCAAAGGTGAGGAGGGCCCCGAGGGGGGGGGGAGGTGTGTCTCGGATTCCTGGGTCCTTTTTGGAAAAAGCGGGGTGGGCGGGGGAGTTCGGGCAGGTGCCTGCGTTTGACCAGTTTCCGGATCTAAATGCACATATATACATGTGTCCTATCTTCAGTCTTCATGCGCTGCGCAAACGCTTTCCCTCTTTACGTCGGGTTTTGTCTCCGAAGGCAATCGGTTCCTCTTACGCCTACTCAGAGTCGCCCCTTTCTTCCTTGTTCCCCACGCCCACCTGTCCGTTTTATTGGATCGCTGGGCAGATATAATCGGTCCCTTGCAGGCTGGAGATCCTGCCGTCAGTGTGTGTTTTTATTGTTTTGTTTTATAGCTAGCTAAAGGCTGCCCCAGCGGCGTCATTTGTAAACGCTGCAATAAACAAACGCGCACGAAGGGGTTAAAAAGGCCCACCTGCTTTTATATGGTTGACTTTTTCTAGATGGAAGAAGAGCCGCCCTAAGACTACAGCCATAACTTACCTGGCCGGACTTTTTCTATATATATTTTTAGTCCATGTAGCTCAATATTGTCTACACTGGCTAGCAGCAACTCTCCAGCGTTTCATGCAGGGGTTCACTGGCAGCCCCTTCCCTCCCAGCTCCAAGGACTGAACGTGAGACAAAACAGATCACTGAGCTAGGGCCCTTTTCCATTGCAGGCTTCAGTGTGGTGTATTTGTGAGTAAACATCCAAACAGCTGCATTGTAAATGGTGCTTCCTCTGAAGCAAGTCTGTGCAGGATTGCAGACCTGCTCCAACAAGTCTCTTTATCTTAAGTGTATAGAGGATGAGAGAGTCTTCCTGGCATCTTTATTTTTGATGTGGATTCTTCTCTTTCCTTTTCCTGCCCCACAAAAGCATTTGGTCTTAGATGCTAAAAAGGTATCTAATAGGCTAATAGGGTTTATGAGGCTTATCCGGGGATGGGGTTGCTGCTATTGTTGATGTTATTTTATTCTATCATTATTTTGGTTCTTAGGAATTATGTGGAAATGTTCAGTTTGGCTGCTTACTTTCTGATGTCTTGTTTCATGTTTATGACTGGTATTATTATGCTTGTGACTTTTTTAGATGTGTTGTTTTAATATGCCGCCTTGAGAAAGGTTTTAACTTTGGCATACAAATAAAGTGATTCATGATAAACTTACATGCCTATGTCTTACAACATTTTAATGTCTTAACATAAGTCCATCTTTTCTTTTAATTTCTTGCTGGGAAATTAATGTTTTGCTGGGAGCTATGCTTTTGCTTCCCACAAACCCTAGGGAATATCTCCCGCTCTGCTTATGGGCCTCACTGCCCTACGGAGAGGTTTGGTGATGAGCCCAAATTAACACCGTACTTCTTTCCCTTTCATATTATGAGAGTCTAAGTAACTTCTCCTGGGAGTCATAACTCAACTGTGCTTTGAGGATGCTCTTGAGAATTCCACTAGTGGAATTCAGGTTCTGCGTTGACCTTATGGGACTTAGCAAAAGGTGGCATGAGCTGTGCCTTTGTTTTGCTTGGTCTATTGGGGATGCTATTTAATTTGCTGCTCAAGAGTCCTTAAAATTATTGTGCGTATGTTGAGAGGAAAAGCAGATTTTACCAAAGGGCATGTGGAGTTGTGCTTGTGTGTTCAAGGAATGGTGCACAGTGGTGACCCAAGCCCTGTGTCGTGCTTAGAGAAGAGTCAAGTGGTTTTAGCTCTGTTGAGTTTATAATTCCCCATTCCAAGATTCAGCAGTAGTCTTCCCTCAGCCCATCCTTCCAGAAGCCCAACTTTCTTCTGGACCCCTCTCCCACCTCAGATTTTCCCTGTGTGTTGTCTGGCCACACAGAAACGACCTTACAGAGTGGGGTACCTTACAGCACTACAATTCTATGATTCCCAAACCGACAGTCATTCATGGCTGCCTGCAGGAGCCGCTGAAGGCTCTTAGGCAACAGTAAATAAATTTAGCAGCAGCATCTCTGTAGGAAGAAACATATTAAGAGAGTAAATAAAGATAGGGTGCTGATCCTCTTGCAGTATATTATATGCCACTTTTTTGACCCAAAGTCCACACACACACACCCCTGAAAGGAGTGAACAGACTATTAAAAACCATAAAATATATACTAGGGGGTGCAACAGAATGGCATAAATCCATCAGCTAGCAAAACAATACAAGGCAGCGATATCCTAACATATGTGGTCTGATGGATTAAAGGATGCTCCCTTCAACCAGATATCTACCTCTTAGGGGCTAGAAACCTGAGCAGGCGATAAGAAATGCTATGTTTTGTTTTACAGCAAGCTTCGCACAACTAAGGAGCCTCTCATCACACACATATAAGCCATTTCAACTTTTCATGGCAAACAAGTGAAAATGTCAAAGAACACCCCCCCCAAATCCCCTAACAACTAGGAATAATTACAGTATTAATAAATGTTGAGCAATAGCAAAAGGCCATGAGAGTCGGAGTGTTCCATTTACAACAGAAATCTTTTGCTTTTAGTGTTTATTACTACATGAAGCTTTTTGGCAACGGCCTGGGAGAATGAGTGGCCCAAAGGGGTTATTGAGATGCAGTTGCCCTGAGCGACTTGGGACACAGGATGCAAATGGGATGCGATAAGTTCAAGCCAGTATTTGCTTTCCCCTTCCTCCAAAGTCTGTCCATGTCAATATAGGAAGGCAAGGCAAGAGAGGCTTATTGAAAAGCTAACTATTATTATTTTGTCATGGCCTGCACACTACCAAACATTCCATATAATCAAGAACATAAATAAGTATATGCGTATTGTGGTGTCATCTGATAACAATGGGACCCTTAGATTCCGGTGCTCGTGCTTCACAGTGACGCGTGAATGCAACTCTCATTCAGGTGTTGGCCATCCCTGAAACTCTTGTCTAGGGTGCTGCATGCCACATTTAATTTGCATGACATTGAGTCTCCTGGAGTACCTGGAGGATGTGTCCATGACCCGTATGCAGGGTCCAGGAGGAAGCAGGAAGAAAATGTGTAGAGCTGGTCAGAATAGTGTCGTTTTGATTACCCAGCGTTCAGGAGCTTAAGTCCATCACGCTTGCTGAGTGTGGCCTGGTGTGGTACTCCATAAATCAGGGGTGGGGATGATCTGTCTCCCAGTTGTTGTGGAATTCCTGTCGTTGGTGACCATTGGCCATGTAGGATGAAATCAAGAGACCTTCAAAGAGAACCATAGATGGCCTTCCACCAAGTTTCTGAGAGTACCTGCATTTGAGTCTTCTAAAGACCCTCACTTTTGTCATCAATATGTTTTTCTCTAGGTTCACTGTTAACTGCTTTTAACACATTAATAACTTACATATTTTACTCATCGGTTGACCAGTTAGGGTTGGGAGAAGGGGTTGTTATGTGTGATTTAATCCACCAAATGGCAGCCCTGGGAGAGCAGAGCAAACTTCTCTTATTGTGCTCTTCTAACCTGGGCACAATGCGTTCCCGGTAGGCCTGTAAATTCCTTGATCCGGCCTGTAAATTACCCTGCCCAGACAAAAACTATTTCCCTTGTATGTTTGTGTTGCTTCACTGCCCTGTCTTTGTTTGTTTGCCCTGGCTCTTCGGTTATAATAGGCTTGTTGTGTGCTGTCGGGCTTTGAGGGTGAGCCTCCGGAGAAGAGGAACGCCAAGCGTTTTGCAGGGAAGAATTAAGAATTGCTGCTTTTAATGAAAGTCAGGCTGTCGGGTTCAGAAATTTCCAGCCTGAGCCTGTGGCATCCCAGAGCTCATGTTTACCAAAAGCATAATTATTCCTGTTCTGCTTGCAAAACTGATGTTGCTGACTAACCTCTCCGCTAGCACCTCAATTGGTTTTATTTTATTTTTAAGCAAGGATCATTACATGCCAGTGCATCTGACTTTAGTACAGCATGAGATAATTTAGTACAACTATAGAGATGTGCAAATAATTGAGAGAACTGTGGCTCAGTTAGTAGGGAATGTGTTGTGCATGTGTGGGGTCTGTTCCATTTAAGATCTTGGGATGCAAAACTATTGGGGATGGGTTGGATCCTGAGATCCTATCTCTCTTCCCACAATCCAGCCTGCATGTTCAATCAATGCCTGGAGAGGGGTGGCACCTTAGCCATGCTCCCCTTCCCTGGATATATGTTCAGCTTCAGGTCATGCCCCCCTGACCTCCAAGCTTTGGGTAGACTGTAGCAAAGGGTTCTGTGCGCATAAAATCTCTGTCTACCATTAGGAACTCTGTAACCAGTTGTGCTTCCATGCTGTCCAGAATGCGGGGGCTGGGCACGAGGGAAGTGAGAAAGGTCAGAACTCGGTGGTGCAGCACATTCTTTGTGTGCAAAAGATCCCGGGTCCAGTCTCTGACATCTACAGAAAGGGCTGGAGAAAGACTCCACTCTGAGCCCTGGAAAGCTGTTGCCGGTCAGATCCGACAGTACTGAGCTAGGTGGGTCAGTGGTGTGGCTTGGAATAAGGGAGCTTCCCACATACCATCGGTTGAGATTCTGCTCCCTACTATGTGTTTTCTGAGCCAGGGTGTGAGAAAATGGCTCCAAAGAAGCTGGGTTTGGGCTAACATGGAGAGCGTACTGGATTTTTCAACTTTCAGCTTCCAAAAATGAGGGGTGGTAAAAGGTTGTAGCATGACTTAGGAATTCAAAGGATATTTTTTGTTAAATTAATATAATTTAGTTTTGCTTGGTAAGTGAAATGTGTGTGAAATTGCATAGAAATAATTAAAAATGATTGCCAAGTACTGGCAGTTATATTGTATGTTACTATTATTGCTCATTATTGTTGTTGTTGTTGTTATTTAGCATTACCTGACGTTTTCAGAAGGTAAAATTAAAATGCTTTGGTTTTCCAAAAGCATGTCATGTGCTTCTCCATCAAACAAAGACTTAGCGAGCCAAAAGTTGTCCAATCACAAAAATAATAGCAGATTTGAATTTCTCACACCCCAAAACATATTTATAAAACCCCTCACTGAAGAAATTTGGAACAATTAAGTTGCACCCCCTAAAAGGACACTCCCTAGGCTAGCAGTGTGGCAGGGTTTGCAGCACATTGATACTGGTATTCCAACAGTTGGAGGCAGCATGCACTTGTGGGATTTTCAAGTGGGGAGAGCTCAGTTGCACTCAAGTCTTGCTTGCATGCGTCCCATGGGCTTCTGGTGAGCCACTGTGAGAACAGGATTCTGGAGCAGATCTTCATTTGTCCTGTCACAGCAGCCCTCTTCTCATATTCTTATATCCATAGATGGCACCTTCTTCTCTGAGCTGGCGTAAGCACTGCACAGTTGTGTGTGCGCGTACTGCAATTCTTGTTAGCACTCAGATGGAACAAAACAAGCTCTTGGGAAGAGGAATTCAGTTTCCTGAATACCAACCTTTTATTATTTTGCAAAGAGTAGGCTTCTCGCCTACATCTTGAGAGCCAGTGTGGTGTAGTGGTTAAGAGCGGTAGTCTCGTAATCTGGGGAACCGGCTTCGCTTCCCCGCTCCTCCACAAGCAGCTGCTGGGTGACCTTGGGCTGGTCACACTTCTCTGAAGTCTCTCAGCCCCACTCACCTCGCAGAGTGTTTGTTGTGGGGGAGGAAGGGAAAGGAGAATGTTAGCCACTTTGAGACTCCTGAAGGGGAGTGAAAGGCGGGATATCAAATCCAAACTCCTCTTCTTCTTCTTCTGAGAACTGTGTGGGCAATCGTTCTCTCAGAGCCCGGAGCGATGGCCAAATAAGATTTCCGGGGTTTGAGGAGGAGTAGCCAATGCCCTGCATCTTTTCCTTCACTTCTCTAGGGCAAGCAGAATAAATGATACAAGCAAAAACATTGAAATGAATCAGAGTTGCTTTGTGGGGTGAGAGGGGAGCACAAACACCATCTAGCAAACACCCTTTCTCAAAGCGGGAAATTTGGATCCTGAGCATCCTCAACAGAGGCTATCCAGCCTCTGCTTCAAAATCCTTCGCTGCAGGTGAAGCCACCACTGCTCTAGCGACCTGGATCCATGGTTGAACAGCCCTTGCAGCTAAGAAGTTTCTCCTAGTGTTCATCCAAAATCCATTCTCCTGTTATATAAACCTGTTAGTTCTAGTACAGTGACATGACTTGTTTATCTGCCCCTTGCTTGGTCCAGCTATTGGTTGGTTTGTCTCATTGGAATTATTTGTCGTTGTGGCATTAGTAATTCCTTCTTCAGGAACAACCACCCATCGCAGTCTCCTTTACCTGTTTATCTAGCCATTGAATCCTCCTTTGCATTACTTGGGGAAGGGTTCTGTTGCATAGGTTTTACATAATATTGGACTGCCTGGGTAGGGACACTTAAAGCGGGTTTTTTTTTAGCATCAAGTGCTAAGAATGCAATGGTGGTGGTGTTGCCTTAGACATTTTGGCATTGCAGTTAGTTCATTGGTACGAGGGTGCACCCTTCTCTCCCCCCCCCCTTGGCTCCCTTGCAAAGCCTTTTGCTCTGTGACCTCTTCCTGCAGTCCTCTTGTGATCAGCGTTCAAAATTTGCCAGACGCATTTTGCACCTGGCTATCGTTCACTTGTGACTAAGAGAAGATGCCCAGGCGCCAGGATGCATGCCTGGGGATCCTTGGATCTTGCTTGCTTTCACACGCTAACAACACATCCTATTATATTTTATCTGCACAATCAGCACAAATTTCAGGAAACAAAAAGTTGTATTGAAAAATATGGCTTTCAAGCCCCCTGGCCCCCAATTGGCAATGACACATTCCGTTTTGGCGACCGTAACCCTGGTTTAAAGAGCCATTTGGCGCCTAGCTTATATATCTGAGTTTCTAACACTGGGTGTGATTCCCTTTCAACCCTGGCATAAACAGGATTAAAGTTCCAGGCTTCCCGTTGTGACTGACGTATCAGTCGTCCGTCACTGAGAATGAGCCCAGAATTTCTGGAGAGCAACCCTTTGGCTCAGCCCGTATAAGCAAGCCAGGTGCTTTGGTGACCCCTCTTGCAGATCTAGAACAACCCCGTCCTAAAATATACAGGCTGCAGCAGCATCCAGGCTCTGCCTGCATCATATAAATCATAATTCAGCCTTTTCTTGTGCCAAGCCACATTCAAAAGGAGCTGTCACAGCATGGTTGCTGCGCAATGTCCTTGCCGTGACCCTTTGAACAAGCTTCTCTTTCTTGCCAGATCTCCTTCCAGTTTGCCAGATGTACGTAACTGGCAGAAAATGCAAAGCTGGAAGCTTGTCAGGTTAAGGCAGCAGGTGTGCCTCCTGTCTGTATTGTGGATTGTGCTTCCCTTAAACAACCAGATGCAGCCCTTAAAGGCTCAGAACAGAGAGAACTGCCCTACACCAGGATCAGACTGTTCCTCCATTTAGTTCTGGGCTGTCTGTGCATCAATGGGCAGCAACTCTTAAGAGAATCCTTTCTCCATAACCTTATCCTCCTAGCTGCAGATTGAACCTGCATGTGCAAAGCACAGACTCCACCACTGAGTCTCGTTCCTGCCCATCCATTTGCTTTCATTAATGATATGCTGTAATACAGCTACCCAGTGTCCTACATGTTAGCCCTAGGCAGCCTGGAACCGGGTAGGATAGAACATGGCCATTGTAGTAGTAGCTAGTGGGTTTTAGCCTCTAAGGAAGGGACCACCTTGGGACCGGTTTTTTGCAAGCCCTTTCTTCTTAGTATGAGCTAGCTGGTGATTTGTAATAAACCAAAATACAGCGGGTGGCGCTGTGGGTAAAACCTCAGCGCCTAGGACTTGCCAATCGCATGGTCGGCGGTTTGAATCCCCGCGGCGGGGTGAGCTCCCGTCGTTCGGTCCCAGCTCCTGCCCACCTAGCAGTTCGAAAGCACCCTTAAAAGTGCAAGTAGATAAATAGGTACCACTTTATAGCGGGAAGGTAAACGGCGTTTCCGTGTGCTGCGCTGGCTCGCCAGAGCAGCTTCATCACGCTGGCCACGTGACCCGGAAGTGTCTTCGGACGGCGCCGGCTCCCGGCCTCTAGAGTGAAATGAGCGCACAACCCTAGAGTCTGTCAAGACTGGCCCGTACGGGCAGGGGTACCTTTACCTTTACCCTCAGCTGAGATTTCTTCCAGGAACATTAATCAAGAGAGCAGGTGGCCTCTCTCATTGGCTTGCATTCCTTACAGTTTCTCCATCCTCTGGAAGCAATGGAAGGAGCAAAGTGGCATTGCTAGGTAAACATCCTGTACGCCAGTGTGGTGTAGTGGTTAAGAGCAGTGGACTCGTAATCTGGTGAACCGGGTTCGCTTCCCCGCTCCTCCACATGCAGCTGCTGGGTGACCTTGGGCCAGTCACACTTCTCTGAAGTCTCTCAGCCTCACTCACCTCACAGAGTGTTTGTTATGGGGGAGGAAGGGAAAGGAGATTGTTTGCCCCTTTGAGACTCCTTAAGGTGGTGATAAAGTGGGATATCAAATCCAAACTCTTCTTCTTCCCGTAATATCATCCCTTTCTGGTGCTAGGGAAGACAGAGAATCATATGAAGCTGCCTTTATATCAAGTCAGCCCACCTAGCTCAGTATAGCCTACACTGACTGCCAGCAGCTGCCCAGGGTTTCAGGAAAGCAGCCCATCCCTACCTGGCAATGCCAAGGATTGAACCCGGGACCTTCGATGTGCAAAGCAGATTCTGTACCACTGAGCCACAGCCCTGTCCCAGAGAAGGCTACAAGACCTCCTCTCCCATGCACAGTAAATATCACAGGAAGGAACATGGGCACAGGAAGTACATGAGGAACGTGGAAGAACGCCTGCCCAAACCCACTGCCTGTGCTGTGATTGGGTCTTGGAAACCTTGTTGTCCCCCCTGTCCCTGAATTCCATGGTGCAGCAGACCATAATTCCAGCTGTGTGATCCAGGGGGATTGAAGTGTAGTGGAGGTCAATTTGTGCCTCATTAATGAGCAGCTGACGGCAAAGTTTTTGCAATTGCAAAAGAGCCTGCTCTCCAGCTGAGGCTTGGAGGTGGTCTTGCCCTTTTGGGGCAAGCCAGCTAAGTTTAGACTGAAAGGTCTTTGGGGCAGGTGAACTTTGCTGGCTTTGTGGTGCTGATGTGTATCCCTGGAAGTGCAAGCAAGATGCAGTGTGGGAAACTTCACATCATTTATATCTGAGCCCCTTTAGGGGGTGGAGAGAGGAGCTGGAGAATAGCTGCTCAGCATCAAATAAAGAAAAGAGCATTAAAACCTTGTCCCCGCAGGCTTCAAAATTAATGACTTGTAGGGCTGACATGATATTGACTCAGGCTGTTCTTACATAAGAGGTCAGGGTAGCTTTATTTAGTATGTGGTGTTTGACTCTCTCTTCTTCTTTTTTGGGTGTCTTTTGAGAGCAAATATTCGGAACTCAAATGGCATGTTGACATTTCAAGAGAATCAGTTACACAATTAGGGAAGGGTACAGCAAAGCCGTAATTAGGAATTGCACTTTTGAAACAGAATCTAAAAGCCGTTCTTCCGAAGGAGGGCAGATCAGTTGGCTTCAGCATTTCCTTGGCAGGAGTTTTCTTGGAGCACAATCGCAGCAGCGAGTGAAAAAGATAATAGTAGTATTTTTAGCCTTTTTGAGAGATGGGGTGCCTTTATCTGGTTAGAAAAAGCCAAACTACAAAGCAAAGGGAAAGGGGCAGGTTGTAACTAGGACCAAGCATCTGTTCTAAATGCTAAAAGATGGGGATGTGTGCAAGAAAACTCTTATTTAGTACATATCTACCTTGTAAGCTCAGTGGGGCAGGGACTTGTATGCTGCTTTGTTACTCCATTAGTGGGCCTTGGTGTCCCAGATTTCAGCACTGCTCTGTGCGACTCCAAAATCCGGCACCCCAAACCACCTCTCACCTTCCACTGGACATAATAGGTAATATATAGGTAATACATATTCCATTATGTTTGGGCCAGTCATCAATCTGAAAGCATTGTGCATTTTCCTGTTTTGTGGCCACCTCTGCGCAGGCCCCTTTCTGGTTATCCATATGCAGTTATGCTGTCAATATATCTCAGAAGAAAAATGTTTCATAGGAGAGGCAAAGTGAATGCCAAACTCTGGATCTTTTCAAAGCCCTCGGGGTTTTTGCTTAGCCATTCTCACTTATTCCTTGCATGGGATGCTACTGGAAGTGTGCAGGTAGACGTGGGATGCTGCTGGGAGGGGGAAAGGTGGGGTTTTGTGTTAGGGGAGCAAGCGAGCGAGCTGTGTGGATCTAAGCAGAAACCAAAAGTGTTTGAGCCCCACCACATTGGGCAAATGTTTCCTGCATTGCAGGGGGTTGGGCTAGAATGCTGGATGGTCCTCACAGTCCCTTCCAACTCTTATGATTCTACAGAGTTCAAAAGAGCCACTGGCCAGGTCGCACCTTGCAGAATGCATTGGTAATCCAAGGCTTGTATTTGTGGACTTTGTGCACACCATACATTCAAAGCGCATTGCTTCTTCCATGGGAACTGAGTTTGTTAAGGACACTGGGAATTGTAGCTCGGGGGAGGGGGGCACAGTTCTCAGGTTCCTTTGGCGGAAGCCATGTGCTTGAAGCTTAAAGCTCATGGCGTCTATGCAGGCTTCCCTGACACAGTTTTCCACGCTAATTGGGAAATGCCAATCTCACAGGTGAGAGATGGGGCTCTGGGAGGGTCCCCCACTTCCTGTGTGAGGCAAGAGCTACCTTTGAGAAAGGACTTTGCGTTTTCTTTTCTCTCCCCCCCCCCATCTGTTTTTGTTTTTACAGTCATACCTTGGGTTATGAACGCTGCGGGTTGTGCGTTTTCGGGTTGGGGACCACGCCGAACCCAGAAGTACCGGAACGGGTTAGTTCTGGGTTTTGGTGCATACGCAGAAGCGCCGAATCGCGTCATGCACATGCGCAGATGCGGCGCTTCAGGCTACGAACGCTGCGTGTTGCGAACGTGCCTTCCACACGGATCATGTTCGCAACCAGAGGTATGACTGTATTTGGATTAGTTCCTTTTATCTTGTTGTACCAGGAAAAGCTTTAATAATAAGGAGAAAAAGATCACCTGCCTTAAGCCCTCCTGGCATGAAATGAGAACAGTGGGTTTGTCGCTGCACACCTTCCCATAGGCAACACGCTTGCTATGATTGCCAAATAAAAGAACCCCCGGCGTGCTCTGCCTTTTCTTCTCCTCTCGCCACTCCTTTTTTAAATTAGCTTCCTTTTAGGTTTTGATCCCTCTGCTTTCTGCTCCTGCTTTTGTGTCCCTTGGTTTTCTCAAAGGGAAAGGTGTGGAGAGAAGGGGGGAGCGCATTGCGGCAGGGCTAGATTTAAAATGAATTTTTGCAACTGGTCCAGGGGGGGAAAAGAGGCCAGATTCTCTCAGTGGCATCCAAGATAGCTGAAGGGCTTTGAAAACTTGACAGGTTATGAAAGCTCGGAGAAATGTGAGGAAGGCAAAGACATCTGCCTGACTACGCAGCTTTTGATTATGTTCTTCTGAAGTCCCAATGCGGCCTTGAAGGGGGTGGAGGGAGAGAGACGCATCTGGGTAAGCAAATAGATCAGCATCAGCAGATGTAAATGGCTCTATATTTCAGCTTCCTGCTAGAAAGACACTGCCATTTAGCATGTTTGAAAGGCCTTGACTGGTTTGGGGACCCTGGACCCGAAGACCAGGACCCTCTGTTCCTTCAGAATAGAAATTGGGCTGGGAGGACTCATTAGGACAGTTGGTGGGTGAAAGGCTGATCCCCATCTATTGGTAGTTCACCGGATGAATTGCAACAGAATTGCAAAGGGTTTCTGACCCTTGGCTGTTCAGTCGCTGCAAAAAGCTTTCTACCGCTTACCTTCTAGGATACTCAAGGATGGGTTGGCGAAATGAAATCTGCTTCATAGAAGCAGGTGAAAAGATGGTGAGCAGGGTTCGAAATTAGCAGGGTTCCAGGTGCATTTTGCACCTGAAGGTTCTCCATTTGCAAGCACCTCAAGAAGTCTGGGTGCCATTTTTTGCACCTGGCTAACACTCAAGGATTGCTGAAATGCATGTGAAGCCTCAAACTATATGTTAAGGATAGACGAGATGTTAAGGAGTTTAATAATAGAGTGGAGTGTTTTGAAAACTGAAGTATGGTACCAATATTTTTATCGTCAGCACCAAATGAAACACGTATTAACAATTTCTGATAAAATTGTAATATTAACAAAGTGCCACTTATGTGAATTGTATATTAATTCATGCTCACAAAAATGATAAATAAAAAGTGTTGCTGACCTCCCTCCCACCCCCAGTGGTGACTAGACATTCTGTTTTGGCGCCCACAACCCAGGTCTCAGAAGCCGTTTGGCTCCTAGGTTTTCTATCCCAGTTTCTAACACAGACAGTGAGTTCAGTTCTCAAAACATCGCGCTTTGCTGCTTCTGCACAAATGAGGGAGTCCCTGTGTTAAAGAGCTTGCAGTCTAGAAGCAAGACTGGAGAGAGAGAACAGAGGACTGGGTGAAAGAGCAACACGGGGTTGTTGTGAACAAATGAATGCAGTGGCACAGAGTTAGACTTTGCTGCGCTTCAAGTCTTTTGCGTCGCTTGCTTTTTTTGCAAGAGCATCACAGAAATGGTGTGTTTGGAGGGATTTGAAGGCGGGGAGAGGTGGCTTTCCGTTGTAGGTGAAGAAGAAGAGAGCTTCATGCTGGCGGGGGCGACAATAAAAAGCTGTAACAGCAACGGCAAGCTTTATTGGGGATGCTGCAAGCAGTGCCCCCAGCTTAGTGCTCTGATTTTGTGTTGGCTGTCAGGTTGCTCGCTGCTTAAAGTGTTGCTCAGTGCAGTTCTGCTACCCAACAGGGACAGGACTGGGGGTTGTAACATGCTTGATAGTGGAGATGACAGCAGATGCCTCCGGGCTAGAAATGTGAGTTCAGTTACCTGCGAAATGGCTGATTGCTGCACAATTCCAGAGGCTGTTGCATTGTGCCATGGAAATAGGATCTCTGCCTCGCGGGGCGTGTGAGAAGGAAAAGGGACTTTTGTTTCCTGCAGTGAGTCACAACTGTGCTACCGAAACTACCAAAATAGAAATGGCCAGATAATCCTTCATAAATTGTGTAACAGCCAGGCATAATTCAAGGGGTTGACTTTTGCCTCGAGAGCCCCAGTGGAATGGGCAACCTTCAGACCTCCAGATGTTGTCTTCAGCTCCCATCCAGCGTTCGAAATTAGCCAGGTGTGTTTTGCTACTGGTGCATGTCCAATTGCGACTACATGGAGATTTCTGGGCACCAGGTTGGCGACCACAGTTTAAAAACCTCTGCCTTGGTCCATCGTTAATTTCATTTCTGCTGTGTGTGTTTCTCCATCTTGCATACTGGGACCAGTGAATTTAGAGCAAGCTACAGATCAAGCAAGGGATGTGGGTGGCGCTGTGGTCTAAACCGCAGAGCCTGGGGCTTGCCAATCAGAAGGTCGGCGGTTCGAATCCCTGCGACGGGGTGAGCTCCCGTTGTTCGGTCCCAGCTCCTGCCCACCTAGCAGTTCGAAAGCACGTCAAAGTGCAAGTAGATAAATAGGTACCGCTCCGGCGGGAAGGTAAACAGCGTTTCCGTGCGCTGCTCTGGTTTGCCAGAAGCGGCTTAGCCATGCTGGCCACATGACCCAGAAGCTGTCTGCGGACAAACGCCGGCCCCCTCGGCCTATAGACCGACATGAGCGCCACAACCTAATGGTCAGGGGTACCTTTACCTTTACAGATCAAGCAGTGTAGTTGAGATCATAGAATCATAGAATTCTGGCATTGGAAGGGACCCCCAGGGTCATTTAGTCCAGCCCGATCGTGAACAGACATTCTATTTTGGCGACCACAACCTAGATCCAAGGTGCCATTTGACGCTTAGCTTATATACCTGAGTTTCTAATACTGTTCCCATCAGCCCCAGACAGCAAGAACAGTGTTTGGGTATGATGGTAGTTGTGGTCCCTGTAACATCATAGCTCTCAGAGGCTAGGATTAAGCCAGTGTGAGATGACTCTTCTTATAACTGGGTATTGTTGGGTCTGTCGCCTGATTAAGGAAACCTCATTTGATTTGATCTGATTCAATCTGCATATGAGCAAAACTGCCCTAGCAAGAAGCATTCTCTCTGTGTGACTTTATAAAATTAACCGCTGCCAATCCATTATGCAGCTTTTGTCATTGGTGTGCATTTTGGTGGTTTTGTGACCAGATTCCTGGGAATGGTGTGTGCTAGAAACTGAACACATCATACATATCTGTCCCTTGAACTCTGTAAATACTTTTGTTGCTGTTTCTTGACTTTAAACTGGCGGAGGAGCAGGCTCTGCTTCCTCAGTTCTGTAAAGGGGCCAACTGCATCCTTTTCAGAGCTGTCTGCACCATAATTCAGTGTCAGAACACATTCTGTGCATGCAAAAGGTTCCATCCCTGACATCTCCAGGCAGCACTGGAGAAGATTCCTCTTGGAGATCCACTCTCAAAGTAGACAGTACTGGGCTGAATGGAACAGTGGTCTGAAATCTTTAGAAGGCAGCTCCCTGCATACAACAGCAGCTGCTGCCACTCTAAATTACTGTGATGCTTGGTTTGGTCACTTAGCCAGCAGTATCCACATGTTGAAAAATCAGTCTTCAGTACTCGCTTCCAGGATCACCGCAATTGGAACTTGAGTGACCTCTTGGAGGTAAAATGATTGTGCTTTATAAGTCATCTGGGTGATGCCTGAGGGCCACAAATATCCTCCTTCCTTCTCTCAAATGAGTGGGAAGCTTGTAATGGACGGCCGTGAATGTGCTTTTATGTCTCAGACTAGAGATGGATATTTTTTTTAAGCACTTTCCGGGGGTTTTCACAGCCCACTTCTTCTCAAAATGTCAAATATCTCCGCTTCCTGCCATGTGAAATAGGATGAAGTGTTTTTAAGCTGTCAGGATTTGTAAAGAACTCTGAAAGAGGCACAACTGCAATATTTGCTCAGAGCAAAATGCAAATGAAAAGGAGCCTACGTTTTGCCACTTCCCAGGTCCCATAATTTTGGAGGTGTTGATTTATGAGGTTTCCGCCTTTCTTACTCTGTAACAATTCAGGAATTGAGTTTTTCAATAATAATAATAATAATAAATCATAGGGATCAGTTGTAGCCTAGATAGAGCTGATGAAGTGTAACAAACGAAGCTGCCTTATACCAATCTTTCCCTATGATCTTTCCCTAGATGTTTATTCTGTTATTACTATTATTATAATTATTATTAGTCATTAAGTTTGTATACCACCCTTCATCTGAAGATCACAGGGCAGTTCACAGCAGAAAAATACAAAACGAGAACACAAAATATGTAATAAAACAAAAACAAACCAATAACCCTCTTCCAACAAACATTTAAAAGCCCATATAATGTTAATCAGCCCAAGGCCTGGGTATAGAGAAAGGTTTTGGCTGGCACCTAAAGATATATAATGAAGGCACCAGGCAAACGCCAAAATGGAATGTCTAGTTGCCACAGTTGTGAAGAATATTCTTGTGTCATGAATGGTCCATGTCACCATTAAGGGGACTGTCCCTGGGTCAAGTGACTTTTTCTTTTCTCAAAGTTCTCAAAGTTCTCAGCCTAGCTTAAGGTTGTCATCTGAACTAGCCAGATGTTTAACAGATAATCAATCACAGTCAATCCCAACATTTGAAAAATAAGACTTTAGAACCATTTTTCCAAAAAAAGAGGCAACTAGACATTCCGTTCTGGCAATGGAAACCTTGGTTTAAGGAGCCATTTGGAACCTAGCTTATATATCTGAGTTTCTAATACTCCCTGCCAGATATGTAACAGGAAGGAGTTCAAAAGGGTGGGTATTGCTACCAAAGGCCTGATTCCTGTAGCATTGGGAGTGGACCTCCTGATGTGATGAAATCTGCGGGAGGCCGTCTCCTGTGGAGCACAGTGATCAGTTGCAGATATATGGGGGTGAGGAATTTTATTTTATTTTATGCCAATATGGGTACAGTAATCCTAGCCTAACTCACAGGGTGGCATTTGCAAAACCTTTTCAGTAAGTTTGTAGTATGTGAAGCTCTTTGTACACTGTAAAACACAACACAAATGCTAAGTACTATGATTTGGGGGCCAGCTGTTCAGAGAGAGAAATTCAGCATCCCACTGGGATGGTTTGAGCCCCTTTCCATGATCCTCGACAGTTCTCTGGCTCGCAGCCAAGACGTCCAGCCCTAAATCATGGCTCTACAATCACACATAGTTTAGGTGTAAGGAGGAGATCTGCCAGTAATCTGTAATAAGGCGGAACAGAGATAAAAATAACCTGTGTTTAATTGGGTGGTGACATTGGTACAATGACTCAGCTATCAAGGAAGTTTTTGAGAAGGGAGGCTACGTGCATCTGCTGCCGTGTAAAGCATATGAGATCCAAAGCAGCAATTTTAAAGGCTCTTTGGTGACGGTTGGTTCGAACTAGTCAAGATCATGTTACAGGGAGGAGGATATTATTTTGCCTTTTGCTTTTAAAAGATCTTGCAGGTATGTTTCTGCGAGACTTGATTGTGGCACGTTTCATCTATAAGATGTTCATAACAGGAATGTGTTAATGATGGGCCATCTAAGACTACCTTCTGATTGCTGGGATTCTTGCAAAGAATACTGGACTAGCGAGATCAGCGGTTCTCAACCTGTGGGTCCCCAGATGTTGTTGGACTACAACTCCCATCAACCCTGAGCCTTCCTAGCTAGGGGTGATGGGAGTTGTAGTTCAACAACATCTGGGGACCCACAGGTTGAGAACCGCTGAGCTAGATGAAGGCCTGATCCTGCCAAGCACTTAACACATACTTGAGCAGAAGTGTATTCTCCTTCCTGCTCGGTACAGATTAGTTATGCCTTGGCTACTAAACTAAATGTGTATTTTTCGTTAATTTAAAACACAGCGGTGAACTGCAGGCAATGCATGATGATTGCACGACATAATTCCATAGCTCAGGGGCAGAGCATCTGTGTTGCACACAGAAAGTTCCAGGTTCGATCCCCTGGCATCTCCACATGCAGCACTGGGAATGACTGAGATGGATAGGCCCATGGTCTGACTCGGGACAAGGCAAATCCCTGTCTTCCTTCTTTGGGTTGGCTGCAGCAGGGTCCTAGGTGCTCCAGTTGCCGCATGGGTGTCGTCAACCCACATCTGCTATTGTTGTTGCCTGCCTCCAGCAGAGAGCAAGAACAAGTAAAATAGGTGGTGGTAAAGATTCCTGCAGGATAAGACTTAGTTTTAGAGTGGAGAGGAGGGGATGACATCACAAAAGGGATTATGTCCCTGGGAAAGAACTGCCTGTTCCAGTCTATGAAGTCGAAGTCCTTCTGTGACCTCCAGTGTGGCATTGTCCTTATGTCTCCACCCAACTATTTTTATTGCAACCTATCCACAGGGTTCTCATAACCCTGGCAGGGACAGACTCAGCCAGTTTTAATCTCCTGGTTAAAATGTTCAGAATACAGGCGTACTTTTACAAGATTAGAGGAGGTCTGCTGGGTCATACGCAAGGCCCGTGTAGTCTAGCATCCTGTTCCCACAGTGGCCAACCACATGCCAGTGGGATGAATAAAGACCTAGGGAATTTAAAGGCAACCAAGGCTGGATTCAGCCTTGTTAGTGCTCTTCAGCAGAGAAACAGGCTGAACCCTGAAGTACATGTTGACTTAGGACTCAGATGCACAAACCTTTAGCCCAATATTCACATGCCCATCAGTCCCATGCATCTTATTGTTGTTTAGTCGTGTCTGACTCTTCGTGACCTCATGGACCAGAGCACGCCAGGCACTCCTGTCTTCCACTGCCTCCCGCAGTTTGGTCAAACTCATGTTCGTAGCTTCAAGAACACTGTCCAACCATCTCGTCCTCTGTCATCCCCTGCATCTTATTAGAGGTGATAAAAAGTATGGTATAGTTGTTTTCACTTGTTTTCCTTCCCTATTATTATTATTTTACATTTTATGGTTCCTAGTGATGGTGATTCATGATTAATAAATGTTGATTATATATTTACATTTCTTGACTCTATTTTATTTGCATTCCTAGGGATTTGGGTTGGGGTTGGTGACAACTTTGTAATATCATCAAGGGCTCAAGGAACTCAGACGTTTGGGAATCCCTGTGTATCAAGTATAGGATAATATGCAAAAATTATCCTACACAATTAAATGTGGGTCATTTCAACTTGCAGAGTTAAAGGTTATCACCTACTTCTAAAATATGTTTTGTCAACATATTTTTAAGGTATTTTATTTTGTGAGCTTCAACACTTCAGCTATGTTACAGAGCATGCGCAAAGTGTGATTTAGCGCTTCTGCGCATGCATGACTGCCGAAACCCAGAAGTAATCCTTTCCAGTACTTTCGGGTTTCAGCGGTCCATAACCCAAAAAAACACAACCTGAAGCGTCTGTAACCCGAGGTATGACTGTATTCCTTTGACTGCTGGCATTCATTAGTACATTCCGGCCCTTTTTGCTGTGCTTAAATCTGGAACTTAAAAAAACTGTGTTCATTCTGTAACCTCCTTCTTAACAGTCCCATAAATGTAACCAAGAGTTCAAGAACAGATGAAGATGATGTGGGCTGTCGTCTTTGATTATTGGAGCCTGTGGCCCAGTTCCTCCCGGTAGCCATCTCTTACTAAAGTCTTAATTCTTCATGAAACCTGACATTTATATCTAATGTACAATATGCCATTAAACTTGATGAGCGAAAGCTTCATTACAGATAGGGCTTTCCATGTCTTCAAATAAAAATCCCCGTTGCTTTTTAATGCTTCACTTCCCAGAACTGCAGAGCCATAACCATGGTATATTGGTACCGTCGCCTGGTATTTAATTAATATATAGGTACTACTTGAAATCCATCCTTCATCTTCCTACCTCAGCCTTCTGGCATCTGCTTGTAAAAGACTATATAGATAGACCGTCTTATTGCTGTAACAATATATCAGATTTTGACCCCCCCCCCCTGTTACAAATGGGGATTTCTTGCAACAGGCATCTCTTAGGTTTACAGGATTTCACTTTTGGGGAGCCCTGTGTGTATGTTTTCAATATATATTAATTCTTACTTAATCATAGAATTGCAGAGTTGGGAGGGACAACAAGGGTCATCTAGTCCACCCCCTGCAATTCTGGAATCTCAGCTGAAGCATCCATGACAGGTGGCCATCCAACCTCTGCTTAAAAACCTCCAAGGAAGGAGACTTTACCACCGCCCAAAGACATCTGTTCCACTGTCGAAATCTCTTGGTGCTGCAGCAGCTGTACTTTGAAACTGAGACCATATAACACCAGTCCTGAAAGATCTTCATTGGCTCCCGGTACGTTTCCGAGCACAATTCATAGTGTTGGTGCTGACCTTTAAAGCCCTAAATGGCCTCGGTCCTGTATACCTGAAGGAGCGTGTCCACCCCCATCATCCAGCCCGGACACTGAGGTCCAGCGCCAAGGGCCTTCTGGCGGTCTCCTCACTGCAAGAAGTGAGGTTACAGGGAACCAGGCAGAGGGCCTTCTCGGTAGTGGCACCCACCCTGTGGAACACCCTCCCTTCAGATGTCAATGAAATATACAACTATTTTACTTTTAGAAGACAACAAAGGCAGCCCTGTTTAGGGAAGTTTTTAATGTCTGATGCTGTATTGTTTTTAATATTCGGTTGGAAGCCGCCCAGAGTGGCTGGGGAAACCCAGTCAAATGGGCGGGGTATAAATTTTTTTATTATTATTATTACTACTACTATAAACCTCTTTATAGCAGACAAGTACCTTTGTTGTGTGGTTTTGACACCTGCTAACAACGTTTTTGTTGAGGCAAGCCTACCCAGACATGTCGTTTTATTATTTGTGGGCCCAGGACTGCAATACCTCAAGGGCTGGCTCTCCCCATATGAACTGACCTGGGCCCTGCGATCATCATCTGAGGCCTTTCTTCTTGTGCCCCTCTGCAAGAGGTCCGGAGGCCTTTTCTGCAGTGGCTTCCCTTTTGTGTAATGCTCTCCCCAGGGTGGCTTGTATAAAATGCAATGGCTGGAAAGGCATTGCATTCCAGCACTAACCCTACTCTTGTATGGTCAAGTGGAAAATACTTCAGGCCACAATATCTTCTTAAGGACAGCTTTGCCAGTACTGATCTAGGGAGTCCAGAGCTCCTCGCAACCATCATTTGAAAAACAAACAAACTACTCTTCTGAGCCACTGGGCTTCACCACTTGGAGCACAGCCACTGCCACTGCAGTGGCAGCATCCAACCTTATAAATATATATTTACATGATGTCGAATCCTATTCCGTTTTCGTTTTTTTTTTATAATATATTTATTAAGGTTTAGGAATTTATATAAAACAGAAAAAACAGAACAATAAAAAACAAAAACAATAAAAATACATACAATCCAAACAGAACACATACAAAACAAGTATAATTTCCATCCCTTATATTCATAAAACTTACTTTCCCGACCTCCTCATACCTCCCCTTTCTGTATTCCATTCTCTAATTAAGTCAATTCAGCAAACCCTTCCCCTAATTTCTATATAATTTTTAGCCTTTCTTTTCTTAATCACATAATCATTACAGCTTTTAACCCCTTAATTTCTGAATCAACATCGTTCTAGCCTTCAATAATTTTACAATGTTTCTTAAGATAGTCCTTAAATTTCTTCCAATCTTCTTCCGCCGTCTCTTTTCCCTGGTCTCGAATTCTGCCGGTCATTTCTGCCAGTCCCATATAGTCTATCACTTTCATCTGCCATTCTTCCACGGTGGGTAGATCTTGTGTCTTCCAATACTTTGCGATGAGTATTCTTGCTGCTGTTGTAGCATACATAAAAAATGTTCTGTCCTTCTTTGGCACCAATTGGCCGACCATACCCAGGAGAAAGGCCTCTGGGCACCCTAGTCTTAAAAGGCTGAAGACTAATATTCTGGATTGATGACTGAGGGTCACACCTACGGTTTCTATTCTGTATCTGTCAATAAAACACACAAGCTCCACACACATTCTGTTTTTAGATGTGCACTCTTAAGGAATGCCAGCAGCGTGGGTGGAAGCGCGAGGGCGGAAAACTGGTACACAGAGTAGACCTTGTGATTCTAGTAGTGTACGTTGGAATTGATTTGCCACGGATGGGCTTCTGCCAGGTGACTTGGCTGGCAACTCTTAGTGGGGAATCCTCAAATTTCTCAATGGCTTCTGTTGAATTTTAGGTTTCTGCCACTTTCCAGATTTTGCTCACTATGATCCCATTTGCGAACTGTTTTGAACTCTGACATAGTGATTTGTCACATACCAGGCTCATCGGTTGCCAGTACATTTTGTTGTGTGAATTTTGCATGATTTGCCGCACTTGGGGTTCTGTTTGCTGAATTTAGATGACTAAACTCAGACCCACAGTTTGCATGGGGGGGGTTCTCTCTTTAAAAAAACAAAACCCTAAACAAACCAGGTTGTTAGCAGTCTGTGGTATCCATGCTGCATGTATCTTGGTAAATCCCTTTTTGTAATAAGATATTTGCGGGAACAGGTAGACCGCACAATAACCCCTAGTTTTGCTAGGTTTATGAATGCAACATGAATCTGAATATCCAAATACCTGGGACTTAACCAGTGCAGCAGATGGTGGCGCGGAAGTCAGAAAGGTTATCTGATCTGCTGTGTGTGCCTCAGTTGGAGGAAGTCTCAGGTTTCACATGCTAACAAGGTCTCTCGAATCTTGCATCATGGTGGTGCCAACCAGCCTTAGAGCGCAACACAAATAGAAATAGGAATTATTAGCTTAAGCAAAGGCGGACGTGTAGAGATGCTGAAATTTCATTCATTAATGAAACGATGATGGTGATTCACTCTTTCACATGGTTTTACTTCAATGAAATCTAGTGAGAGAGAAAATGGGACAAGGATGTTTTGCTTTATTTGCAATAGTTGTAGGTCACTGTGATTGTTTGGAGGCAGGGCTTTGGTTGCGGGCTGACCCCCTTTTTGTATAAATATCCCTCCCTACACCATGTAATTACTATATGCTCCCCAAGGATAAATATCCTGAAACAGATGTAAAACTTAATGAAACCTTGTGAAATATTCTAAAAACACAAGGTCATAGCTTAACTGCCCATCTAATCTAGCTGTCGGAGAAGATTTCAGTAGGGAGGGGGATATCCTCTTTAAACCAACAGACTGGAAAATACCAGCCTATTTGGGAAGATAAACAGATACTTCCAGTTGAAATAAAGCCAATCTCAGGCTTTCTTAGCTAGTTTGTTCAGTTATTGCAAAAAAAAAGCAAGGGAGGCAACCTCACTAGCACCTTCCGTGGAGATGCTTTTGTCCAACGGTGAGAGATGCTCCATTTTCTTATGCCAGTTTATGCAGCCAATGAAACTTTGAAGGCTAGATCCATCTCCCTAATGACTTTCAACTTGGATTACAAAAGAGCTGGCCAGTTAGCTTTTGTGGGGGCGACGCAAGGGAAGGATTAACAAGGATGCATATTCAGAACTGGAACGCTGGATAGCTCTCGCTATTTAGGATTCACTTCTGTGGCATGAAATCCCAAGTGCTGTAGGTGAGCTGGATCAGAATATCACAGCTGCCCTGTTGCAAAGTACTCCACATGGCTTTCAACAAGGAATAAAAATATAACATTTGGTAAAAACAGAAACTATAAGTATAAATATAGCAGAAAAACAATTGGGGGGTCTTTTCCTAAACACATTCTTTACACCTGCCTGATCTGCTAATTCCTAGATTCCCATTCTAGCTTGTAAAATTTCCTTGTAGAACCAGCTATTGGTGTTACCTATTGTCCCATTTGCCTCATTCTTGCCCATGCCAGATTCCTAATTATTTCTTTGACTTGTCCCTAGGTATGACTGCTTTTGGCAGCCCTTTATTCAGTAATATTAAAGCCTGACAGACAATGATAGAGGGGTTGCATTTCATATTGCAGGAGTCCTGTGGAATTCCTTTATCCGCTTCTGAAGTGTTGGTCTTGGCATATCCCTATATATAAAGTTGGACACCTGGTGCTTTGCATTCTTCCAGGTTAAATACAGGCTGTACTAAAGAATCGTATCAGTAGCTGTGTGTAGCTGTTTTTTATTGCAGGTAGTGCTTGAAACTAGTGCTTTGTGTACTTTTCAAAGAGCATTGGAACCTAATTTTAGCCAGATGCACGCACTGGGGGCTGTGTGGGTGTGAGTACAGCAGCAATCCATTCTCCCTGTAGTCAAAGCGAGCTAAAAAGCGTCCCCTGGGGGAGCCAATCTGTATCTTTTTATCCATATGCCTGGAGGGGATTGATGGGCAGCTGTGTGCAATTCTGATCTCTGAATGAGCTCACTGCCTGCCCTTGTTGCATAGCAAAGGGATCAAGTTCCCACGAGTTGCCTTGGCCTCTAGCTAGGCTACCAATAAGAAAAACAAAACAAAACAAAAAGTACCAGCATTTTTCACCTTTGTTTTGGGTTTTGACCATGCTGGTTGTGTGTATTACAGGAAGGAATTGGCACTGGGTGAGATCTGAGCATAATAAGATTCCCAACTTGCTTTTTTCCTTTAGATTTATAAAGGTAGTACCTGACTAAGGAAGGAAGCCTGAGTGACCTCATTGCCCTGCATCAAAAAAGCGGGCTGATAATGCAAAATAAGCGGACACATGCAGATTATAAAAGTCACAGAGACCAATATTTCTTGGTGTGGCGCTGTGGGTTAAACCACAGAACCTAGGACTTGCCGATCAGAAGGTCGGCGATTCGAATCCCCGCGACTGGATGAGCTCCCGTTGCTCAGTCCCTGCTCCTGCCACCTAGCAGTTCGAAAGCACGTCAACGTGCAAGTAGATAAATAGGTACCGCTCCGGTGGGAAGGTAAATGGCGTTTCTGTGTGCTGCTCTGGTTCACCAGAAGCGGCTTAGTCAGGCTGGCCACATGACCTGGAAGCTGTACGCCGGCTCCCTCGGCCAGTGAAGCGAGATGAGCACCACAACCCCAGAGTCAGCCACGACTGGACCTAATGGTCAGGGGTCCCTTTACCCTTACCTATAAACATTCCTTCCATAGATGCCCTTGAGAGATTGTTTTTCCGCACACCATCATAATGCAGTTGCCGAGGTTGAAGTACATGAGCAAGACTTTTGAAAGTGTTCAACCCTTGTTCTTCTTGGCTTGTGTGCAAGTGGCAAAGGAAGTTGTTGACGGGATTCTGCTGTAAAAAAGGTAAAGGTAAAGGACCCCTGACAATTATATCAAGTCACAGACGACTCTGGGGTTGCGGCGCTCATCTGCTTTACAGGCCGAGGGAGCCAGTTTTTGTCCGCAGACAGTTTTCCTGGGTCATGTGGCCAGCATGACTAAGCTGCTTCTGGTGAAACCAGAGCAGCGCACGGAAATGCTGTTTACGTTCCTGCCGGAGAGGTACCTATTTATCTACTTGCACTTTTTGAAGTGCTTTCGAACTGCTAGGTTGGCAGGAGCTGGGACTGAGCAACAGGAGCTAACCCCGTCACAGGGATTCGAACCGCCGACCTTCTGATTGGCAAGCCCAAGAGGCTCAGTGGTTTAGATAAGCATTTAGCAATATGGCGGCTAGCCACAAGGGTTATGTCCTACCTCCGCTATATGCCTTTGGAGACCAGTTCCTGGGAATCAAAGGTGGGAAGAACATCGTTGTACTCATTTTCCACCTTCAGGCTTCTTACAGGTATCTGGTTGGCCTCTGTAGAACAGGATGCTGGACGAGATGGACCTTCAGCCTGGCCCAGCAAATTATGATAGCAAATGACCACCAACTAGGCATAATGCTGTTACATCGCACTGCAGCTGGTGCATCATGGTGGCATCATTGGATTAACTGGTAAAACTTAAGAGCATTTCTCCTAGTAGTAAAGCAATCATATCAGTGCATAGTTGTTTTAGCATTGGCATGAAATTGCAAGCTTGCTGGACAGGTCTTGTCCAGCTTTCTCGATGGGCTTTGGGTTTCCTTAACTACTATTCTTTCAGTGGGTGATAGTGATCAGATGCACAGCTTATTATAGCCCAGTTGAGTTTGTGCCCTAAATCCACAGAACATTACTGAGTAAATAGGCAGAAATAAGCCGACATAGTCCAGTGAACTATAAGCCAAGAGCTAATCCTGACACCGTTGACCCAGTATGTGGCCTATTCTTGGGATAATTCCATTAGTCGATAAAATGAGGATTATGATTGCTATCTGTGAAACAGAGATCATGACCGATGATCGGGTGTGTTTGTGGTAACATACTATTTTGTTTTGTTTTTAAGTAGGCTTGTTGGACAAAAAAGTAAGTTTTCAAATGATGCCTTTAAAATTTCCCAAGACTGCAGTTCATTGAGGGCCAGGGATGATGGATAAACACCCATATTTGGAGAAAGAATTATACTGCAAAGATACATGTACAGTCTCATATACAGTATCTATATATTAGATGTTGTAATCATTCTTAAACACCATTTTTTGTTGAATCGTCAGGGCATCTCTATATGTGTAAGATTGCAGAGCGAGAATAGTATTGGTAATTTAAGTACACAGGTGAATTTTGCAAGTCAACTGTAATTGATTTTCCACGTGCATAGAGATTTTGTGGTCTTACATGTTTAGCTTTTCACAAAGAGAAGGTTGCAAGCAGGATGCATTTGATTTAAATCAAATTAATTTAAATCACTAGTCAGTAAGACTTGGTTTAAATAATATTTTTTTTTACAGAAAGACTCATTCTTGCTGGTATATTTACATTTACAACCAGATGAAGGTTTCATTTTTGGAATAATAAATTTTCAGAGTAGTTTTTACAGTTATATCAAAAATTACTGATTATGTTATACTATTAGAAATACATAGATTGATTGAAATTATTGTGAGGTATAATAAGTGAACTGTTTATATTTGGACAACTTTTCTGCTGTACTTCATCAGAAGGAGCAAAATAATCATTTCCTTAATAGCAGTTTAAACAATTTATTTAACTAAAACAATAACATTATAGCATATTGTGATGGGATGTAGAACTGCTTGTGCATAAAGTTCCTAGTCCCTCAGTGTTTGGCTAAGTCCACAAACCACTGTCTGTAACGGAGCTCCATAAGCATGGCTCCGTCAGTCGCTGGCAGAATCCAACAGTGGGCGTTTACGGAATTTCTTCCAGCATAAAAGCTCCTTAACGGAAACACGTCTTCTGGACTCTCTACGTGACAGTTTCCGGCGAGGAGTGGGTGTCCCTATAGGAGGTCCTGAAACCTCCCCGCTGTTCTCGCTGGAATTGTCTCTGAGCCATTCTTCCGACTCGCTTTCCCTTGGAGCTCTTTCTCTCCCCCTGCTGGTTCCCTCCTCCGCTGATAAGTCTCTCTCAACCTCTGGGAGCCCTTGCACCACCGGTTCTTCCGATGACAGTTCCCTGACACATATGTATCCATGTTTGTTAACTGATGTGGTTAAACAATTTAAAAAAAGACCAAGTTTTAGCACACATGAAAAACTTAAACAAATCCTTATTTCCTGATGAATAGCCTTGGGACTATAATGTAACTTAAATAGAAAACTATCTCTAGAACTATTTTTTCTCCAAAAGCATTTTATTTTAAAAATCCAATTTAAATTTTTTTAAAAATCTGTTTAAAATTTTAAAAACTGCTTTATTTTTTTTTAAAATATATCAATGATTTTTATCCACCCTTGTTGCAATCTGTAGGTAGAAGAGTCATAGTGTGTTAGCAAAGCACCTGCTTTGTGTGCAGAAGTTCATATTTCAGTTGTTGGCATTTATAGGTAGGGCACGGGAAGATGCTAGAGACTTACTACCAGGTAGATGAGGGGTAGCCCACATGGTGCATCCCAAATGTTGCTTGACTCCATCTCCCACCATCTCAATCCAACATGTCCAATGGCCAAGGATAATGAGAGTTGCAGACCAGTTGTATCTGGAGGGCACCACAATGGCTATTCCTGCAATACACAATACAGAGTTGCGTGGGCCCATGGCCTGACTTGGTATAAGCCAGTTTCCTATATTCTTACATTTTCATCTGATGATTCACCGATAAAGTAGTGAATGCAAGCTAGCATTGATGGGGCTGGATACACTTGACGGACGTTCCTTTCCAAGTTTCAGCCAAAGTCAGCACTTGTACCGCAACTGATAGTTGTTGAGTTTGATGTGAAAGTCTCCCGCAGTTCTTTCTTGGGCCCAGAGCTCATTGTAACCTTGAACAAATCCCGTGGTGTCTCATCTTTGTTCAACTCCACTTGCTTTGCTAAAAATAATTGCCAAGCAAATTTTGTACGCAAGGTTGTAGAAATTAATTAAGGTTAGGTAAATGTTAGGTTAGGCTTATTAAACGTATTAATCTCTTCTCACAACAGAGCCCCCCAGAGCTGTCAAGGATATAATACAGTAGTTTCTAGCTCTGATCGAGATCTTGGCGAGAGGTGTGCAGTGATGAAAAGTGTCCTGTGTTCCTTTTCTCCAAAGCAGAGGTGCTTTATCAAGAGAAAATTGTTCCAAGCTATTTCCGTTTATTTATATTCTAAACTAAAAAGCTGAGGTTGGTAGCTGTTATTTCTGAAGAGAAACTTAAGATTTTTCCAGCTGCTTAACTTGCTTGCTTTTTCCTGAACAACATTTTGTCGTCCCCAAGAATGGGGAAAATTTTTGTTGCTGTTTGCTTGAAGAGGCCACATTTCCTCCTAGGCAACCTTTGGCCAGGGTGAAGTGGGAGGAGCCAGGAGCAAAAAGTGGGCGGAGCAACTAGTGTTAATTTCCCCTTCGGGCAGTAGGTTCCTTTCTACACACACACTCAAGCATCCCTCTCCTGGGCAAGCAAGAAGAATTATCGGAGTGCAAGGGCACATTCTAACCAGGCACACAATTCTAGCAGTGTGTGAAGCAAGGCCAGTGAGAGGTTTAGCCCATGAGGGGGTGTGGCCTGGGGGAAAACTCGAGGGCCAGATAGAGAGGCCTGGAGGGCCACATCGGAGTCTTCCCACCTCTACCAATTGAAATTAGAAATGGATTTATTTATTTTTACCAGAAAGTAAAAGCTACCAAGATCCACCACCAGAGGAAGATCCCTTTGCAAATTCCCAGGATACTTGTTAAACACATTTGTTTTCTTTGCCCTTTTACTGCTGAAGGAACAGAATTTCCATTAGCTTGTTCTTAAGAGAAGGGCAGTGTTAGAAAGGACATTCCAAAAGGCTTTCCAAAACAGATGGTTTTCAAGTAGTTACAAGGGATTTTAATAACTTGAACACAGCAAATGGATATGGTGGCAGTGACTGATTGTGGAAATAGCTCCTTTGCAGCTTTCGTTCCAGAGACTAGTTTTTATGTAATTTCATATGCTAATTCGGAGGCTATCACTCTCAGTGCAGAGGCAAGATGGGAGTTATAATAAACCATTTCCAGGATGGATGGACGGACGGATGGTTGTTTACAACAGCATTTAGTTCCGTGAATTATATAGAGAACAAGTGACATGTTAGTTGCAAGGCACAAATAACTTCATTTTAGAAAGGCTTGTCCTGAATATTTGAGAAGGAAGGTTTGTAATTTGGATTGGCCATTGTATTGCAATTTACTGTTTTAAGATGGCTATAATTAAATATACCCTCTGGCGCTTGTTTCCCAGAACTGGATGTGTTAAGACCAAGTCACCACATGGTGGTGAAAACCTGATTTTTGGATTAACTGATAAGGAACCCGAGATGGATTAGCTGATAAGGAAAGGCAGGATTACTTGGCATCTTAAATAAGCCACAGAGGAGATGGTCACAGCCAACTGAGATGTTTTGTGGTGGCATTAGTTATCTGGGGTTTCCAGAGTGTACAGACTGCTTGCCCTGTTCATTTAAACTTCATGGATCTCTGAATGCCATAATAGAGATGAGCTTCACATTACACAGAAGGAAGTGGCAGAGGTTTTAAGCTGCAGGTAGGAGACCCTGCTTTTGAATGCTTAGACTTTTAATCAGCTAATAATTAATCAAGAGAGATTTAGAGTAGCACTATCCATAATTCGCTATGCGCATTTTTGTTTTGTTTTGTTTTTTGTTACATGGGGATGCATTTTTAAAAATCCACTAGCAGTATCTCTATTGGGGAGACATTCCAACTTTCATACTAAGTTTTTCTTGCAGGCAAGTCTTCTCTTCTTCTTTTTTACGTAGAGGATTTTCAGAGCATGAGCCTGCAGTCCAAAACTGTATGATCCACCCGCCTCATTCCCATCTTCAGACAAGGAGAGTCACTTACACGTAGAAGGTGCTGGCAACCCACACTTTTGTTGCAGTGCAGGCCCAGAATAAACCATTTTAGTATGGGTAAAGTTGGGGTGCTGTAAGCCTCCCCCTGTTCATGTTTGAGGAGGGGGAGCAGTAATCTCCCAGCAGCACCTGGCTTCCAGGAAGAGCACTGTGGCCAGGGCCAACTCAGTGAAGGACCAGATCATACAAACTGTGCTGCTGCCACACAGAAGCTGACTAGACTGGCCGTTCAGCACTGGCAGTGTTCTCCACCGCATAGCACACACTACTGCTGGCCACCTCACTCTGCCTAATGGTAGAGCCGGTCCTCACTCGCACACTACCATAGCCACCTCGCCCAGCCTTAAAAGAAGTGGAATGAGGACAGCAGGCATGTTGTAAATAGTTGCTCTGCAAGCCTAGGCAAAATAATATATTGAGCCAATTTCTGATTGGGGTAGGGATATATGAGCTGAACCCTTCATTGGCATGGTGGGTGGTTGTTTTTTGGTGGTTGTGTTTTACCCATGACCAAAAATATCCAGAGTTTCTACGAACGACCCTTGGAAATTCCTCAGCAGATCCGTATGAAAGGTGTTCCCTGAAAGTTGAAAGCTACAGCTCGGGAAAGCTTGCATGCCGGGCCACTGTTGTGCTTGAGACGGCTTGCTGATCTCGGAGACCATGAACTAATATTGTTCGCTCTTCGTGGTGTTGTGCATTTTTGCAGAAGGCGTTTTATCTCCCAGCGCTGCTCTCTAGAGTTTTTAGAAGACATAGTGGAATGTGCCAGTGTGCGAAGGTACTTGTTCAAAAGCAGCATTAACCTTCTCTTGTTGCATGCATTGCAAGTCCTTTCCCTCCTGCACCCTTTTCCAAGACAAATTCCTCAGGTCCTGCATGTGTACTCATTCCGACTCCGACATGTGCATCCTTTTTATTACCCTCTTAATTTGCATTTTGCCCGGATCTTACTCGCATTTCCCCCTACCCTCTTAAATCGTAGAACCAAGCACGTATCTGGATCACCAAGACATAAAGGCTTGAAGAAGATCCACTTCATCAAGAACATGAGGCAGTATGACACAAGGAACAGCAGGTAACCTTTCTGTAACTGAAGGAATCCTAATCCACCTTGCCATTAAATTATGGCAAATGGCTCTACTCTAGCTGTGGCCTATATGTTCACGAGTGACCATGTTTGGTGCAAAACACCTTGATGTGAAAACCTTACTAATGGGGGATTATAGGTGGCATTCATCTAAATCAGTGTTACCCAAACTTGGGTCTTCAGCTGTTGTTGGACTACAACTCCCATCATCCATAGCTAGCAGGACCAGTGGTCAGAGATGATGGGAATTGTAGTCCGAAAACAGCTGGAGACCTAAGTTTGGGAAACACTGACAAATCTTACTCTGAGTAAACACGGAGATATTTTTTTAAAAAAACACAATATTGATATTGAAAATTTTACAGTACAGTAGATTAGAATAAATGATAAAGAAGAAATTAGAGAGGAAAAAGGGGGGAAAGGAAGATGAAGAAAAACAAGAGAATACATTATATAATAGCAATAACAAAGTGTCATTAAAATGTAATTAGGATTACAAAAATATATAATATATATATAGATAGACTTATTGTATTCCTGTATATGTTGATTCATGCGTCACTATGGTTTTAATAAATCAAAGGAAGCCATATTTTGTCTTTCCAATGTATCAGTATTAATCTTTTTGCAGATGTAAGGGAGAGTCCATTTACGTTGACCATTTGTTAAGCCCCATATATTAGGAATATAGTTTAAGGTGATGTTATCTTCTGAAATTTTTAACTCACTGAATTTAATGGACTTAACTTAGTTGCGCTCGTTAATTCCAATGGGCCTACTCTCAAGTAAAACTATCTGACACCAACAGCACCACGTAGCCAACTGGGTTGGCCTACGCAGTGCCATCATGGAGGTCGAATTCAGTGCCTATGCTTCTTTCTCATCTCTGCCCAATAGGCAGTTGATATTTCTGTGCCCTATTGGAGCAGATACTTGGAGGACTGGTAGAGAACTCATGGCTAATGGGAAAGTTAGAGCAAAATACACTTGGTTTTCAAGATAGTTTCCAAGGTCATTTTATTCTTACGTGGGAATAATCTGTGTGAAAACAGATGTAGTGTTGCTTCAAAAGCAGGCTTCCCCAACCTGATGCCCTCCAGATGTTATGGACTAAACCACCAAGAATGTAGTCAAAAACATATGGGTTGCTAGGGCTAAGAATTACTTTTAAGAGAGGGCTTCATATTCTATTTATTCTATTTGTATTTTTGGTAGCTGTTTTTTAATTGTATTATGAAAATCTTTACTAAAAATATTGTTTATTTGTGTGTGTTTTTTAAAGGAAGGTTTCCTGAAATGTGGCTGTTGGGCAAAAAAAGCAAGGAGAAAATGGCTAAGTTCTGTATGTGTGTGTTACAAAGTTAGGTTCTCGCCGCTCCCAGAGAGCTCTTCTAACTCAAGATAGGAAGGCTAGATATGAATGCAATTTATTTTCCATGATTCACTGTACCCTGTCTGTATTTCTTTTTAGGATAGTATTAATTTGTGCTAAACGAAGTTTGTGTGTGGCTTTTTCTATCATGCCCTATGGGGAGAATTTTCGGATCAGGTGAGTAGCTGCTATTTTTGTCAGACCGATAACTTTTAATTGGTTATTTGTTTATTATTACATTTGGATCCCCACTTTTTCTCCAAGGAGCTTCATGGTGCTTCTCCATTTTATCCTCGCAATATCACTGTGAGGTAGGTTGGGCTAAGAGACAGTGACTGGCCCAAGGCAACCCAGCTAGCTTCATGGCTGAGTGAAGATTTGAACCCTGGTTTCCCTGCTATTTCCTTATGTTCTATGGTTTTTACTGATGCTCTAACATCATCACTGGTTTGCTTTTATGCCACTTTTCCAGAAAACTGGGCCCAAAGTGGTTCACAATGTGCCAAAGAAACGAGAAGTTCAACGGTCCTAAACACATTGGAAACAATTATAAACCATAATATCAACACAAGCACAAAAACAATCAGTGTAAAACAATACACATAAGCTAACTTAAGAGTTTAAAGTGAACACTGTATGAAACAATGCAAATTCCACCGATATGATTTAAATTAAGTAACCAAAACTGGGCAGAAGATAAAATAAAGCAACTACAAATAAAAAGAACGGTATCATTGAAGGCAATGCCATTTATTTCATGATTACCATTTGCTTTTCACTATTTATTTCCTATAAATCGTTTTCCGAGCTCTGCCTGAAAAACTGGTGTATGAATACTGTAAATAAAAATTACACATTTGGTTTCACTAGTGGGTTGTTTTTCAAAAGGGTGTCAGCATAAGCAGACATTTACTTTCCAGCTCTTTGGGCATGTCCTACTTATAACCGATAAAAGTGTTCCAGTTCTCCTCTGCATATATCTGACGCTTAATCAGGCCTGGCCAAACACAGAACAAACAGAACACGATTTCTGTTGTCACTCAAGCTCATATGCATAGCACACTGAAGAAGGAAACGGATATTTTTATGACAGAACTTGACATACAGATGTGCCTTCCATAAATAGACTATGGGAAACTTTCTTTCCAGCTCAGTGGGAACACTGCAAGGTCACTCAAAAGAGCATTAGCTGAAAACTAGATGAATGATAGGGGTGGGGTGAGGGATTTGAAACAAGGCAAGGTATCCGATAGTGCAGTTAGGAACAATGACCTCTGCCAGAAATCCCAGAAGACTGTAAAACATGTCATCTGGCAGCTACTGATGGATAATTTAGGAAAGGAATACATTTCTCTGTATATTTTATATACCTAGCTAGTAAGGGGATGCGGGTGGCGCTGTGGGTTAAACCACAGAGCCTAGGACTTGCCGATCAGAAGGTCGGTGGTTCGAATCCCCGCGACGGGGTGAGCTCCCGTTGCTCGGTACGAGCTCCTGCCAACCTAGCAGTTCAAAAGCACGTCAAAGTGCAAGTAGATAAATAGGTACTGCTCCAGCGGGAAGGTAAACGGCGTTTTCGTGCGCTGCTCTGGTTCGCCAGAAGCAGCTTAGTCATGCTGGCCACATGACCCGGAAGCTGTCTGTGGACAAACGCCGGCTCCCTCGGCCTATAGAGCGAGATGAGCGCTGCAACCCAAGTCAGTCACGACTGGACCTAATGGTCAGGGGTCCCTTTACATTTACCTTTTAGCTAGTAAGACTTAAATACACGTGCCTACTTCAGATACATGTGCGCATTAAGATGATAAACAGTATGTTTGGCTATCTCTTCAAATCTTGTTGACTGAATTTTTTAGCGCTGAAATCCGAAGGTCATTGATGTGTTGCTTATGTCTGAAACTGATTTGTACGTAATCATTGAACACATTCAATCCATTGTTGGCTTTGGATTTAAAGAGCCTATAAATGGATTAGCAAACACAAGAAAATTTACTTTGTGCAGATTTTAATTTTTTTTTTTAAAAAAGGTCAAGGACAGAGTAGACAAAGTAGTCAAATGGGTTCCCACAGCTGGATTCACATCCATGTGGATTTTGCAATATGTAGTTGAAGCTCATGGCCCTCTCCCTGAGAATCCCACGTACCCCCAGAATTGCAGTTCAGGGATCGCGTCCAAAACCAGCAATAATGTGTTCAGAATTCTGTGTCCAATCATGGGAATTCCTTGCAAAGTCGAGCTCTCTCTCTCTGTGTGTGTAAATAAAGTATGAATTACCCTCGAGTTAAATTACTTTAAAAATAGGAAGATCTCAGGGCCATTGCTTACATCCCCTTTGCTGGTTCAGTGAGTTTTTATGTCTTGAGCCTTTTAAGAACAAATGTTTATGGCAGCAGAGAAGACGTGGGAATTGGCCTCCTAATCTCTAGCTGTGTTGAGGGGCTTGTTTTTATTTTGTTTCTTTTTTTGATTTTTTTACTACGGAGCTAGGATGAGAAGAAACAGCTTTAATTCCTGTCTTGCCAATTCTGCCCTTAACAGTGAACTGAGAATAGAGGGGCAGAAGCAGAGACATCCTTCTGGTGGCGTTTCGGTCTCTACGGAGATGGTGCTAGGAATGGAAGGGGTCGAGCTAGGAGCTGATGGCAAGGTAAGGAGCCCGTTGGCGAACGGTGGATCTCTTTGCTTGTTTTTGGAAGTTGTGGGGCCTCATCAGTTCCGATACAAAAACCAAGAGCAAGCCTGGTGGTTTAAGCCCACATGTGCTCGTACATCCTCCCGCGGATCCTTCAGCTCTCTTGATGCAATTCAGACAAACTCTTTTGACTTCTTCTGATACTGTTTGGGCTGGGGTAGCCAACGCGGCACCCACACAAGCTGTTGGACTCCCATCAGCCCCAGGCAGCACAGCCAATGAGCCCCATGCTCTTAAGGAGAGATCTGGAGAAAGTAGCTGAATATCTGAGCAATGCCATGAAACTACATTGTCATAAGACTTGGGTGGTACTTTTTTAACTTCCTAGGCCTGTATAGTTTGATCTCAAAGCGTCTCCTCCTGTGAGCAGATGCCAGTTCTCTGTTTCGATTCATGTATTCTTGTCTTCTTTGTATGCCAATAAAGGTTGATTGAACTGATTAGGGCTAATGGGTTAGAGGACGGCAGCATTTGAAAGGAAGCCTATTGGCAACCTCTGGTCTAGATGTTTAGTTGGTTGCATGTGATCATAGGTAAGGTTGTTTAGTACTTTCTGTTTCTCTGGCTGATGGGAAGACTTTTGCATTATCGGTTTCCGCATGGGGAGCATGTGCAGTCATCAGCTTGAGTATGGCAGGAATCCTGTTATTTCACAGCAGCGTCAGTTTCCCCCAATGGAAATGGCATGTGGTTTGAAACTCGCAAGGCTCCTCCACACAGCCAGTGAAGTATCTAAATCGGTGTTTCCCAAACTTGGGTTTCCATTTGCATTTGGACTACAATTCCCATCATCCCTGACCACTTGTCCTGCTAGTTAGGGATGATGGGAACTGTAGTCCAACAACAGATGGAGACCCAAGTTTGGGAAACACTGATCTAGATAATGCAAAACTGTCAGCCTGGTGCCCTTCAAAGGTTTTGGGCTACAACTCCCATCAGCACCAGCACCGATGAGAGTTGTAGTCCCAAACCCCTGGAGACAGCAGATTGGTGAAGTCTGTGCCCAGACTCTATTTCTTCCTCCAGGCCCCATCCACGCAGGTGTAGCGAGTTTGGTAGCTAAAAGATAGGATCTGTTAATGTTCAATTAACCAAGGATCATGTTCCCATCAGAGCCCATTGAAGAAGCATCCCTGACTGTTAGTTAAACCAAATCCCAAGATATGGGGAAATCTCATTTGATCACCAGAACACAGTGAGCCTAGTTGATATGGTATTTGTCCAGTGCAATAACACTTTGGTGCATTAGGTTCTGAGAATCCATTTGTGGAGCATTTAGAAAGTTATTCCAGAAAGATGTTAAAAGCAGCAGTTCAATTCAACCTGGAAACTATAACAGAGCATTAACGTAATCTCTTGCCTCCCTTTCCCCCGTAGCTTTTTAGAATTCCGGCTGAAAGCTATTAGGTCCGTGTGTGTGTGTGTGTGTGTGTGTGTGTGTACAATTCATCATATTTACTCTAACTGTAAACACAGTGAATTGGGGTCCAGCTGCTATCTGGGGAAATGGCAGCTATTTGTTTTTTAAATAGCTCTCCAGTTCTCACCAAACTATCGGTTGCATTTAAGACACAGCAGTTAAACTGAGATAGACAGTCTGTATCTTCAGAGTTGATTCTAAGGGGCTTCCTATTTATTGCAAGAGAAGAAATTTTAAACTTGCAGTCCAGAGTTCAAATGATCCCTGCAAAAATCATACGGTGACTATGCTAACGTTAATTGGGACTGGCTATCTTGCAGGTTGTGTCTTACGCGAAGTTCTTGTATCCGACGAACGCTCTCGTTGGCCGCAAAAATGATGTCCATGGTCCTGTCCCTGTGTGCCGAGCCTCCGTTCTGCGGAGTACTGGTGGATCAAGATACAAAACTGCAACAGCCAAAACAATACCTTCCACAGCAGATATTGGTAAACACCATGTGACTCCTCTACGCCCTTTGTGGTCCTTCTGTGCTGACGTGTTTTTTTTTTGAAAAAAGGCAAAGGTGATGATGAAATAGTGTCAGCGATAGGTTTTGATTGGCCAAAATGAGATTAGGAGGAATCAGAATATAAATTCCATTTAGAGAATTTGAATTCCATTTAGAGTATGTTAGAGGATTCTGAGCTTTCAAGGGTTCAAGGCCCTTTGTTATTAATAGTAGTAGCATTAGCAGTAATGAATAGTAGTATTAATAAAATGCCTTTAGTGTACATGATACTTTAGAATAATGAGCACAGGAAGGACAGGTCCCTGCTCAGAAGATATACAGTCCCATCTCACAATCTCCACTTGTATTCTGCCTGTCCAAACTAGTTTTCTGCCCATCTCACTGCCTGGTTCATGTGCATGTTTTCAACCAATTGTTGTTAAGGAAGAATGGATAACTGGGCTCCTTCAGCAGGAAAGATGGGATAGAAGTTGTTGTTGTTGTTGTTGTTGTTGTTGTTGTTGTTGTTGTTGTTGTCATCAATTTTGTGCAAAGTCAGACAAACAGACCAATCTGCTGAATTTCTCCCATCTTGTTATTTTTTTTAGTTATTCATTTAATAATTCCAAGAAGTTCTCAGGGCAGTAGTCCCTCAATAAGGGCTACAGACTTGTATTTTTATAATCAAAAGGGTAACAATTTCAAAAAGCAAAGCTCTGCCTAGATAGGATACCAGCTTCCATGCCCCTGCAGGAAATGTTCAGGCATGCTGAATATACACAAAGCCACTCTTAAATGCTTTCAGTTTAATCAGATTTCCTTGTGGTTGAGTGGAATATTTCATTCCTAGATGTTGCTTAATTTCAGCACTGAAATATCAGGACCATCTAAAAAGAACTATTTATTTGGGCTTCATAACCATATGTAGGCATAAGGACACAGGCAAGACATTTTCTGAGAATCAGGGCAATGCCTTAAATGGGTCTTATAAGAATCTGGGCAGAGTGCCAACAACCTTACTGTAACACTGAGCTGGCATTTAGTAAATATCCTATCCCGCCAACATTTGGCTTTTGCAAACTGTTTCAAAAGTCCTAATTTATGAATGCCACCTTTTGAATTTGAAACTAGGAAGCCAGTTCCGCTTAAGATGCAAACAGTTATAGAAATATAAGTGAGACCAGTAAGAAAACCATGTAATATATAATGCTTCTGTTCAGGGTTCTAGGATTGTACTCTTTCAGGATACGCCATTCCATCTAGTTTCCATTTGCCCTCCCCTCAAGTTGTGAGCATTCTGTGCCCAGTAAGGCCCCATCTGCCCTATATATTTAAAGCCGTATAATACCACTTCAAACAGTAATGGCTTTCCTCAAAGAATCCTGGGAACTGTAGTTTGATAGGGGGACTGAAACTTATTGGAATGCCCCATTGCACCCCTGCCAAAGCCTCCCTTATATGGGTTGCAAGTTCTCACAGAGATCTTGTGAGATCTTGCAGAGTGCTCATGTTGAGATTCCTGGGCCCTACGAAATTGGTAGTAATTCTGCCATGCAGGGATGTGTTTTTTTATGATTGTTCTACATATCGGAGCATCTGAATATAGAGGGTTTATTATTCATCATAGTGCAGAAACAAGCTAGACTTTGGGTTGAAGTGGTACAGCTGGTGATTGGTCCGTCTAGCGATCTGCTCTGATAAATGGGTTCATTTATCCGCGTGGATAAATTCTTCTTGAATGCTAATACTTTGTTTCCTAAAACCTTCCTTGGTTGTTACCTGAACCTTCTCGAAAGCACTTCTTCACAGAAAATGCTTCGTTCATACAGCACAAAATGGAATTTGTTCCCATATAGATATAGTGATGACCACTTAGAAGGGCTTTCTTGCATGTTTTTTTCTTTAAAGCTCTCCTTTACTGTGCTAGTGAACTCCTAGTACATTTCTTTTCTTTTCTTTTTTACTTCTAGGAAATGAAGTTGGCGAGTTAGCAGAGTACAACCCCAATCTCCTGGATGATCCTCAGTGGCCCTGTGGGAAGCACAAACGTGTCCTCATCTTTGCATCATACATGGTACGAAGCTGGTGTAGAGCAAATTAATTCGCAAATAAGGCATTGTAGCCGTAGTGTAGTACAGACCCTGGGTTCTGACTTCGTACAACCCCGTGCAAATAAAAATGTCTCCTTTTCCAAATTTTGCATGTTTCATTTAAATTTGGAATTATAGCCACCCATCAATAAACATTCCTCGGGCAGCTTCCACACAAGATTAAAAATACAATATATCCTGTTTTCTGTGTAGGGGTGTAATGCAAGTTATAAATACAAGTGAGAGGTGGTGCTTATTCCATTCTTCTGGAAGCGCAATGTAGCTTTCAGTACTTAGCTGTCTATACTAGCTGTCGTGGGAGGTGGTGTCAGCATTCTTGTCTCGACGCAAGGCTGAGCAGGTGGTTGATTTCTTTTTAATCATTTTTTAAAAATATAATTTATTTGCTGAATCACCTTGGCGTGAATTTACCAAGTGCCTTTGGGCAAGCCACCACTCTTCAGAGTTTCCTCTTCAACCCAATCTCCAGTATAGGATAACAGTGATCTGCCATAACAAGATTGTTGCAAGGATTGCTGAGAATGTGTATGAAGTGTTTTAAACCCATTAAAGGTGAACACAAATGCTAAGTATTTCCAGTTCCTAGAGGTACACACTGGGGGATCCTTAATCATGTGTGGCTCGTGACCTTTCCAGGGGTATTTGACAGGTCACTATTGGAAAACAGGTGGTAGACTAGACAGAGTCCTTGTCTAATCCAGCGAGTAAACCCTAATGAACTCAAAAGTCCCACATTTCATCTAGCCAATTATACGGGCTCGAAGTGGACTGTTGCTTTACTGCATCAAAAGGTCAAGGCATGGGAGGGAGGGACTTGCCACCTTCCTTCACTCTCCAGTTAACCTCTAGCATTACCTTCTAGGCTCCTTGGGAGTTTGCTAATAGTCCCTAGGGCGTGCTTGAACAGAGAAAACCTGTTCAAGTTCCCAGTCCTGCACCACTCTTGAAGTGCCAAGTATTACAGGATTAAGAGATTACCAAAGAGCTTTGAAAACCTTCTGTCCTCGGAGAGATTAAACTTTTCTCATCGAGGATTCTGATGGCCTAGATACTGGAGTACTCGGCTGTAATCCTGCACAAGGGCAAATGATGGTTAATAGCAGAAACTTCCCATAGCAGGATACCATCTCAAGCCATCGTTGCTCTGAAGATGTGGTGCAGCTGAAGCTAAGCTTTCAACTCTGCTGAGATCATTTGCAGTCCGGCCTAATAATGTGTGGAAGACAAGACTTGCTCTATGATTGACAAGACAGAGGCTAATAGTCAAAACCCAGGCTCATGGGCTCTTGGTCACAGAAGAAGGCTGTGCATCTTGTTTAAAAAGATGTTCAGCACTGTTAGTTGTGAGAGAGCTAGCTGGGATGGGAGACCCTGAATTCAGCCTTCTAAGCACCACCTAGTTTGCCCCTTACTGTAAATTAGTTTCTCATGGAGACACTTTGAATCCTTAATCCTTATTCTCATTCTCTTTCAGTAAAGGCAGCGTAAGGATCTGTAAACCCTTTTCCTTTATTTTATTTTAGACCACAGTAATAGAATACGTGAAACCATCGGACCTTAAGAAGGATATGAACGAGACCTTTAAAGAGAAGTTTCCTCACATCAAGCTGACGCTAAGCAAAATCAGAAGGTAAATTAAAACAGGAATGGTAAAGATAGGAGGGTGCATTACTGTGTTTCTAAACCACTTTGAAACATGGTTCTTACCTCCCAAACAGTAATTAATATATATGATTAAAATACTTTCAGACCACTCTTATGTAGGTTTACTCAGGTGTATCCCAATATGTGTGCCACAATGACCTCGTATAAACCTGGCTTGACATCTTGCACCATAACTTGTCATCCTATTAGAAAGCAGTGTATGTTGCTGGGGTGTGATATAATGGTTCTATAGGTGATAGGAACTCCTTGATCATTGAAATCAGGGGTGTAAGACCTCAGGCCTAGGCCTCTCTGTCTGGCTCTTGAGAGTCTCCCCGAGGCCACACAATTTACCTGCTCTGCTTCACAGCCTCAAGTTATTTTGCCTGGCTGGAAGATACCCTTTCACTCTGATAATGCCTCTTGCTTGCCTGGATGGCAGGCAGAGAGGCATATGTGAGCATGCGGATAAACTAACCAAAGCTAACATTTACATCCATTGCCTCGTTCACTTTTGTCCACTGGCATCCGGCCCTTGAAAGGTTTCTGAGAAAGGAGTATGTCCCCCTCAAGCTGAAGACGTTTCCGACCCCTGAGCTAGGAAGGAGGGGTTTCTTGATTTTGTGTCTTCCTTCCTCTTCCCATTTGGGTTAATACTCCTTTGGGCACCTGAAGATCGCTACTTGGTCACACCACATTCCCCCATCTTTCCGCTGATAAAGAGCCATGCATGTTCTTTCTCCTCAACCCCGAAGCCTTCAAACATCAGCCAAGAACAAACACTGCAGTCTTAAGCAACTTCTCATGCGGCAGCTATGTACCCATATCCTCGCTCAACGCCTACCTGCAAGATTAGAATGAGTTCTCCTTTCTCCAGATGCAAATAAAGTCAGAGAGGACACTTCAATTAATGCAGTCATGTGTTTGCAATTCATATGTTACTGGGGCCTAATGCATATCATGTTGCTTGATCCACTTCACAATGGATGTGTGCAAAAACAAGCCCTCTTCTTCCTCCTCCTAAGCATACAAACATCAGCTACCTTCTGCAGCGTACACAGACCATCTGAGAAGAAGCAGAAATGAGAATTCAAGAATTAAGAGTTTTGTTTCCTAAGTTGTGGTAACCTTTTTTTATATGAAGCAAAGTTAGCTTTCTTTCCCTCTTTCTGTGCCCACAGTTTAAAGAGGGAGATGCGGAACCTGAGTATGGAATGCAACCTGGAGCCAGTAACTGTGTCCATGGCTTACGTTTACTTCGAAAAGCTTGTCCTGCAAGGCAAGCTCAACAAACAGAACCGAAAACTGTGTGCTGGTGCTTGTGTGCTGCTTGCAGCCAAGATTAGTAGTGATCTCAGGAAACACGAGGTCAAACACCTTATCGATGTAAGTATGGCCAGAATAACATCCTAAGAGTGTCCAGACCCCTGGAAATGCTGGTTCTTGCAAGTCACACTGTTTTCTAAAACTATGCATATAATTTTTGAATGAAAACATGTAATGGTTTTTAGCACTGAGACCAGAAGTAGGCTTGTACCCTTTTGACAGCAGAGATGTTTCAGGGTGATTGGCAGGGGTGAGGGATGGACAGAGAAACTTGCATTTTTTTCATGTGTCTGAAATGTCAACTCTGCAGTAGAAAGGGAAGAGTCATAGCTTACTCTTGTCAGGGGAGAGATGAAGAGGAGTTGCAACCCTGTTCATTCTGCTTGATCTCTTGGCAGCTTTTTAATACCGTTGACCATGGCTCAGGGACTCAGGGTTGGGGACACTGTACTTCAGTGGTTCCGCTCCTACCTTCAAGGCCATTTCCATAATGCAGTTATTAGAGGACTCTTGTTTGATGCCATGGGAGTGGTCCTGTGGCATCCCAAAGGGTTCTACCTTGTCCCCTGTGCTATTCAGCACATAACTGAAACCATTGGGAGCTTTTATCAGGAGACTTGGAGCGAGGTGTCATGTGACTGATACGCAGCTCAATCTCTCAGTTGTGTCTGAATCAGGAGAGGCAATTGAAGTGACCAGTGCTCAGAGGTGGTGATGGGCTACATGTACGACAAGTTGAAGGTGAATCCTGAACAGACAGAGGTGTGATGTGTCCTGTGTTGTCAAGACTGGGAGACAGGTTGTTCTAGATGAGGTTGTGCTCACCTGGAAGGAGCAGGACCATAACTTGGGAGATCCAGTGCTGTCACTGGAGTCTTAGATAGCCTCGGTGGCTCGGAGCGCCTTTTTCCAGCTGTGGCTGGTTTACCACCTGGAAGCTCTTTTGGACTTGGCATGGCATGGCCACTGTACCCCATGGTCTCGTAACTTCCAGGGTGGATTGTTGCAACATGCTAAATGTGGGGCTGCCCAACGTGGAAACCTCAACTGGTTCAGAATTCAGCAAGCAGGTTACTGGCCAAGTTTTCATATAGAACTCACATAGCCCCTGTTCTAAAACACCGGCAGAGATTGCAAGTTTGTTTTCAGATCCAGTTCAAGTTTCTTACATTCTTGTTTAAAGTCCTAAATGACTTCGGTTGCAAGTATCCGAAAGACAACCTCCTTACCTACAGACTCTTTCAGGTGTTAAACTGAATTTTAATGCTGCATCTTTAAATTGTCATAATCTGCTCTAGGATTTGCCCTTAGGACAAGTAAGGTATCTAATATAATAATAGTGCCACAGCAGCTTTTACTTCTCCTTTACTTCTAGCCCTAGCCACCACTAGTGTGTGGCCCCCGAAAGGTTGCACACAAAAGAATGTGGCCCTCAGGTTGAAAAAGATTGGTGATGGCCAAAATACCATTAAACATCTGCAAAACATACTAAATACTGGTGTAATCTGTAGCAACCAGCTCATGTTCTGTTTTACTGGCTTTCTGTCCTTACAGAAGTTAGAAGAAAGATTCAGATTCAACAGACGAGATCTCATTGGATTTGAATTTACCGTACTTGTGGCTTTGGAACTAGCCCTCTACCTTCCTGACAACCAAGTGTTACCTCACTTCCGACGTCTTACACAGCAATCCTAGCCAAAGCTGCATTCTAGCAGAAGTGCCAGTACTTAGACGCTGATTTTTGGGTGTTGGCCTCTGGTCCTTTCCCGTGCCACAATATTGAACGATGTTGTGTATATACCCGACATGAAGACTGCAGTGGGATTTTTGTGGAGCTACCAAGATGGTGCAGACACCACAGATTCCATGTGTGAGAAGTGGCAGAAGTGAGACGTTGAACTTTGGACACTAAAGCACAAATTGTTTGCCGCCATTTGCCACAAATGCTGCTGGTCGTAACCTAATTTACCTTCCCACCCCCCACCCCGTTTCCCCCCCTTGGATATAATCTGTTCTTCCCTTCAAATACTGCTACTTTTTCATTTCCTTAAACTTTTATCATTCTCCCCCCACACCCCTTCCTTGAATCTAAAAGAGCATCATTTCCATTCCAAAACGTCATATGCTTCCAATAGCATTTCTGAGAATTCTTGCATTTTAAAACCGTGGAAACTTGTCTTCTTTTACGGGGAGGGGAGGTGGGTGCGGGGCAGAAAGAAAGACGTGCCTAAGACTTAGCTGGGCTGGTACCAGTCAGTCTCTCTCTTGCTCTCTTTTTGTTGCTTAGTGGCAAATTCTGAACTTAAACAGCAATTTATCCTTTTGCCTTTGTTCACCTTGTGCTACAAGGAAAAGAATTCCATTGTATCTCTACTATCATTTCCAGAAGAGATGTATATTTGAAAACAATATTCTACTTGGTTCATGATTTAAAAAACTTTTCTTTTTTATTGAAACATTTCCCAAACATTGCACTTGTTGATCAAGGCAGCTATAGCAAAACAATTTCCATTTTATCTTGTCCTTCAGAGTGTGACTGAAGGCCCGTTGATTTTTATGGTGGTGATTTGGTCTTGTAGCTCCCAAAGGTGGCATCTTTTTGTCACAGCTTTGCTGTAGGCTAGAATGATGAACTGTTTTATTTATAAACAATGTATTCCATGTATTGTCTTTCCTGTGTGCTCTTGACGAGTGTGTGTGTCTCAGCTTGTGCAGCTGTCATTTTCTAAATTAAGCTGGTGAGACTAAATAGGCATGTCTGACTTCGATAATCTTTTGTAAAAAAACAAACAAACAGAAAAATTGGTTCTTCCAAGCTTCTTGCCACTGTGATGGTTCTCATGAACCTGACTTTTCATTGCACATTCAGACAGCCAAACTCATTGAGGTTAATATCCAACACAGTGGCGTTGATAAAAATGATACAACTTCTGCCACTGTTAGCCAGGTGTTTTTGGCTTAACCATCCAGATGTTGAGGATGAACAACATTAACTTCTTGTGCTGTGACAGAAAAGTTGACGGCTGTTGAGTTTCTTTTCTAAGCAATATTGTGATACAAGTGTGTGTGTGTGTGTGTGTGTGATACTTGCCAGGGAACAAAATTAATATTCTTGGGTGTTGTGATTTGATGTGTTCATAGATTTATTTATTTTTAACTGTGACTTTGGCCAGTTCTATACATCATGCAGAATGAAATAGTAGACAAAGGTGGCAGAATTGTGGACTGTACCAGTGCAGACACAGAATCATGTTTTCAAGCACACAGTACACCCCAATGTGTAGTAAACCAGCACACTGGTGAAAAGCCATGTACAGTATAAAGCGTTCTTCCTGATGTGCTCTTTTATTAAATACAGGGAGTTTCTCACACAAGAGATCATTCAAAGATTAATAGCTACCACCACAGCTGCAGTCTGAAGTGGTATAGTCCACAATTTTTAATATCTCTGCCTGTATATTGTCTCTCAAAAATGGTTAAGTCAAGAGGGCTATATGACTTCCAGTACCCAGAATGCCATAAATTCTAACTTGGGTATATGTATTGAGTAGCCACGGAATAAACTAGAGAAGGGGAGAGAGAATAGCAAAGTTTGGTGCTAGAAACATTTGAAAAAGGGTGTGCAGTGTTCAATGCCAAACTCCAGATAAGATTATTGTACATGAAGAGACCTTCCTTGGCTTTTTGGTTCCTGTTTCTAGCACCTATGCATGAATATAAAACCATTTGGATAAATATTTTAGATAAGGCCAGCTTGACGTCACTGAAATTGCAGCAAATCTAGTTAAGAATGCTTCTCTGACCAAGGCTTGTGTGTTAATACATCTTGCTATAATAACACCAGTCATAGTATAGCATCTTTTTGTATAATGTAGTACAAGGAGCTATATAGCTTACTAACTAGTGCTGTTCAAAATGTGAGCTGTAGTATGCTTATTTCCCAGTAAACTTTGCCAATGCAGGACAACATCCTAACTGTTCCCAAGATAAAGTTTAGAAATGGCTTCACAGAGTGTTAAAACATTTAATCCTCTCCCTGAAACTGAAATAATTTGCTTTTTAAAAAACCTATCAGTCTTGTATCATGAACACAATTGACTTGTATTAACACACTGTGTTTGAGTTGAAATAGTTGCCAATTTATCCCACCCCCCAGCTGAAGCAATCATTACCTTGTCCAACCAAAAATAGGGGTGATGAGGTGAGAAGTAGATTTATTCTTTTTGGATATATTTGAGCTTCTGGAGGCTGTAAATTTCCAATATGACGTATGTGAATTTTGGATAATGTATTATCATATATTTAATTTGCACAGAATATTATTCAGGCTGTGGGGCAGAAAGATAAATTATTTTACATGTTTTAAGGCTTGATCTTCACTCAGAGCATGTTCATTGTTCTGAATACCCGAGGGAAAGTGCATGGGTGCATCAGTTCTGTTAGTGAACTGGATTTATAATTCTTCAAAGTAGTGAGTTCTAGGATGAAGACTGTAGCCTCCAATCAAGATCTGGACTCCTTTTTCCTCTCATCTCTGCACAAATGTACCTACAGATAACAGCTGGCCCATGTTTTAAGCAAAGGATTACCAGTGCACTTTTATCATATATAGGGTATGTGTTTGTATTAAACCTTCAAAGATGTCCATGGTCCAGCATCATATACATAACTCAAGAGAAATGTTGTTTCAAGGGACCTAAAGATGAAGAACTGATTATCAAATTGTCCATTTTGAACTCTGTAAATTGACTTGTATGATGAGAATCTTATTGCTGTGACTTAACCTGTATAGAAACAGTTTGGCTCTTGAATCCTGTTGTGTATGTGAATTGAGGGGAGGGGTGTGGAAGGGTGCTGTTCACATTTTCTTACCTTATCTTTTTGGTTCATATTCTCAATCAGCTATGCCTCTTTGTGTTCCTTTTTCATGCAAAAGCTGCCACTGTGTGGTAAAAAATATTATTACAACCAAACATAGATCCACTGTAAAATCCCAGGCTTTCGTTGGAGAGAGATACTAGTCTCTTTAACAGTTGAGGTTTAAATTATGTAATCTTATGTAAATAATGGTGCTTGTCTACCTTCAGCCCAAGAAAACACTCTGGACTGAAGTTTGTATATTTATGTAAATAATATTTTTGTGCTGTCGTAAATTTTAAGTTCCTGCTTTGTATATTGTCTGATTATGTTCTTCCAAGGAAATGAATGGATTTGTTAATAAGATGCTGTGTAATTGAATGTTTTGATACCCATTTTATAACCAAGCACACCTGAAGATACTTCAGGTTAGTGTCATAAATATTCCTTTAAAAAACAGTTTGCATGTCTTTTTCTTCTTTTCCCCTCCACCTATGCAAAATAAGTAAGTAAGTAAGTAAAGACTACTATGGGGGAAATGACTAGATTTTGGAACATATACCAGAGATACAAAGATTTGTTACATTGGGGTGGGTTACCTAGAATTCTAAATAACCAGCTGCATGCAGTTTTCTTATACATTCCTGTTTTTTACAGAGATGAACAGATTTCATTTGACACAATTTGTGGCAAAACTTTGAAAACCGTAAACAAAATAAGGTTATAGCAGACATTCACATTTTTTTCTGCTATATTTGTGCTTTTTAGTGAAACTTTATACTCTACCTTGAAGATACAAGCTTGCAGATTTGTAGTTTTTTTAAGCACATGCCATAAACTTGTAAAGTAAGCATTTTATGTTTAAAAATCCACCAGTATAAAATATACTTCACATTATTCTAGATTTAGTAGTGTTGGAAGTTGGCACACATACTTTAGCACAAGTTTTCCAACTTGGTGCCCTCCAGATGTTTTGGACTAAAACTCCTATCATCCCTGGCTACTGGCCATTCTGCTAGAATTGCAGTCCACATCTGAGCTAGCCCTGCGTTAGCATATCTAGTCTACAGTACCAGAGTACAGTATTTCTAATTTTTGCAGTGTTCTACTGATTTCCTGAGGCCAAAATGCCACTAAAGCCTGCTGTTCCTACTTCGTTTGAATTTTTTGGCAGTGTGATACAGATGTAAAAGTAAACTACATAATAATTACTTTGCAGTAAATAATTGAAACAAAGTTCAGTTCTGATGGGCTTGAAGAAAACTTCATGTACGTAAGCATGATAAATTAGTTACACATTTCATTCCTCAGCTGATGAGAAGTTGACTCTTCTCAGCAGCTGTATAAATAGAAAAAAAAAATCCACAAATAGCTCATTACGACCGCTCCAGTTATAAGTACAAACAGGGCATCTGTTTCAGTGCCTGCCTTTTTATGCCAGTTGATCAGCGATATATTTAGATAAGTGACCAGAGTTGAGTTGCCCATTCAAAATGTTGCAGAAGCAAGCAGCTTGAGAAGGCTTGGGAGCACAACAATTGCAACCCTTATTATATGTCTTTCTATAAGTGCCTGCCTTTGCAGATAGATTTTTTTTTTTTTAGGATCTGCCTGTAGTAATTGGGGGGGGGGGTTGCTATTGCTTTTTCTGGACTAGCTAGAGCTCTGCTTTCGTAATGTTGGGGTCCAGATAGAAAAAAATTCTCTGGATCTAGGGTCTTGCCATGTAGCATTGCATCCATTATTTTATTCAATTAACAAAAAACCTTTGATTTAACATCCAGCAATGCAGCATCGAGCTCATGCACTGTGGCAAATTTAAAATGGCAGCTTGTAGTCACTAAGTTTTGAAGTTGCAGGACAAGTGTCAGCCCTAGCAGGCCATGCTTGGCGGGTGGGTTCCTAGGCCCAGTAACTGTCCCAAGAATGCTGTATCCCAAATTTTTCATAGAAGGGGTTATCAAAATGGACTTGATAAATTTTCTTTCAGAACTTTCCTCTAGCAGCCTATGGTACATTGTGCATCACAGCTAGGTGCACGGAACATATCATACTAATTAAAAGCATGTATATGCATTTCACACCTGTCTACAAATGCAAATAAAATGCAAAGCACACGTGCTACAGAGCTGGCTAGTTGACAGCTAGCGTTGCCATATTCACTTAAGGACTCACTTTTAAAACCGTGTTGATGGAAGGCAATCTTACTCGGCTATGAGTGATCGCCAAAGAATAAGATTCCCAAAATCCAGACAAGGTTGTTGAGTTGCTTTGACACCAACACCCGAAGTTATTGAGCTTATTTTGGGAACATCTGTTGAAATGTACAGTTTTTGGGGCTTTGGAATTTCTAAGGCATTTACTTACTTGTCATACATGCGGGTTTTCACAGACATTTTACCGATTAGCCAAAAAATCGCCTGTCAGTGCCATTTTGCAGCCCAATTATCAGACATAAACCCAGACGTATGCCACTCTCTGCTCTACTATATCTGATAGCAAACAGGCAACTGCAAACATGAGTGTGCCCAGTGCTATTCTTCTAGAAAAAGAGGTGCCAGAATTCACCATGAACGCCTCCCTTTTTCTATTATAATGGCAATGGCGCCCACCTGAGAAGTGCCGGAACGGAGTTCCCGTGAGCTAACAAAAAAGGTCCCGAGTTGGACCCTACTTTTAAGTATGGAGGTCTGGCTGGAAGAAATATGGACCTTATCGGGACAGAGCTCCTCCGAGATCTGGTGTTTAATACTAAGGACTATCAAAAAAAACGGCAGAGAGTCACTGAGAGAGAATTAAGAGCCTCGGACGTGAGATCTCCAGGCTGATAGAAGATTAAGACTGATGGACATTTGTTGGGGATCGAAACCGGGAAAGGGGGTGGTGGGGTTTGAATCCAAAGGGTGTACAATTATGATCTGTTCTATTTTTTTTGTTTGGTTATTAATATGAAAATTGGGAAATTCGTGGAAATGGAATTTGGGTCGACTTTAGGAAAAGGTTTGTGTATTGAGGTACAAATATTGATGTCTATAAGCTAAAATCGGTTTTTTTAAAAAAAATGAATTAAATATAAAAAGGTTAAAAATTGGGGATAGGAACTTGTTGAATAAACAATTTGAATTGGAATACAAGAAGGGGAGGTGTGGGGAAGTCAGGGAAATATGGTACTGAAAATATGGAATTGTAATTCATGTGTTTTTAATTTTTTTTTCTTTTTTGTATTGAATGTGAAAAAGTTTAATATTTCATAAAAACAAAAAAGGTCCCGAGTGTACCATCACCCGAGCAGAATAATAATTTTCAGTGAGTATTTTCCTTCCTTCGCCAGGGGCAGACTTTGGTCTTTACAATTTCAGTGGCGCCCTCTGCAAGGCCAAAATTTGGGCAGGGGGTATCCTTCGCCTCGCCTTCCATTCTGCTCAATTCACAATGTCCTTGTGACGCGTCGTGACACCCACTAGGGTTGTGGCAGAATGGGTCCTTGCACGCCTTAAGTTCACACACCAATATGGAACTCTGCGCACTGCAATTTACTCCTCTTGCCAGCGACATTTAAACCAACTTGATGGGAGCGAACACGTGCTCCAAATGCGCTTTAAAGCTCTAGCTGCAGTTTGTGCGCACAGTCCATCATTTTCCTTGTCGTGATATATGAGGTAATGTGGGAAATACAAGTGAACCGTCCTCTCTTGCTTGTATCTTTTCCCTGCCTATTGATATCAAGCAGAATTGCTCGGCCTGCTGAAAACATTTTTGTTCAGACAAACCTACCCAGGTACTTAGGAAGTGATTTTAATCTGTTTTCAGTATTTTAACTTGTGTTGGTTTTGAAAGCACGGTTCTGAATCTTTCTTGATTTTATCATCTCCCTGTAAACCGCTTTGGTTTTTCTTCTCAATCAAAAGGGGCATTAAATGTTACGAAGCAATAATAATATCATTTGCTCCTTTCATTCTCCTCAGCGAGGAGCCTCTCCAAATTCCCGCCTTTTTGCGCACAGCCCCGAAACGCCCCCACAGAACTCACCCTCTTTAGCCACGCCCATTCCATAACGGCCTGTTCTGCCCCGCCCACTCGAAAGCCGACACTCTTCACGGCGCCGCCCTCCTCAGAAACCTTGTGTGCGCGTGACGTCGCCGCGCACGCCTCGTGGTCCCTTGCGCCTGCGCGCTGCCGCCGTTGCGGGCTTTGTAGTCGCCTCTGAGTGACGTTAGGTCTCTCTTTCCGGCCTGGGCTCGCGGCGTGTGAGGAGGTGAGGCGAGGCCTGCTCCGTGTTCCCGGGCGGGCGGGCCGTGATTTCTCCCTCGCTGAGGTGGCCGGTTGAAAGCGGGGGGGAGGGGGTGAGGCGCGTACTCGGTTGAGCTGATTCCTCCGCCCGCTCCCAGCTTCCCCTCTTCCCGGGGGTCGCCTGCTTCCTCTGCCCCGAGGTGGGAGGCCCAGGGGGTGAGGGGACATGAAGGAGACCTTTCTCATATATATATATATATATATATATATATATGTATATGTGTGTGTGTGTGTATACATATATATATACATATATATACGTATATATATATATGTATATACATATATACATATCCATACATACGCATATATATATATATATATATATATATGTATGTATATATATACCAGCACTTTTGGAGCAGGAACCGGCAAGCCACTCTAGTATCCCTGCCAAGAAAACTCCATGGACAAAGGACAGGGGTGCCTGGCGTGCTCTGGTCCATGGAGTCACAAAGAGTTGGCCACGACTAAACAACAGCAACCAGCACTATATCTGTATATATATACACATATACTGTAGCCGCCTGTGCGCGCCAGGGCGCTTTAGATTTTCACACAACCTCCTTGACTTCGCAGGGATCCCCGTGGGAAACCCTAGAAAGCAGGCGACCCGGTCCTTTTTTTGTTGCCCCTGAATTGCTAACCTCGCTTAACCTACCTTGATTTCTGGACAGCAACAGGTTGTCCGTGCAAATAATGGCCAAGGTGGCAATAAGTAATAATTGCCTTCTTGGCTGTTCTGCCATTTCCCTGTTTACAAACAGTTCCTGCATGAAGAGAGGGGTGTGAATAGTCAAAGGCTTTACAGTACACTGGATTTGGTTATTGTCCTGATTCAAGAGGGATGTTTAATGCATAATGCACGCATAGATGCCTGTGTCTGCACACACACTGTTTGGCAGGTGCAATAAATGCAAACACATTTTAAATATATATATATATATATATATATATATATATATATATACACACACACACACACACACATACACACTCGATTTCAGCTGCAAACTAGCAATTTCAGAATTTCTTTAAAGAAATAGGCATGTGGATGAGCAGAGTTGGTACTGGCTTTTGCCAAAAAGCAGAATTTCATAGCGAATTTGCTCAGTAGACATATCCAAGGAATTTTGAGAAAATAGAAATTAGAGTTTATTGTGGGGCTTTTGTGTGAGTCTTACCTGTGTTGCAGGAAATGAATCCAGGTAGCAGAGCATCTGCTTTGTATTAAGATATCCCAGATTTTATTCCCAGCATATCTGAGTAGAGCTGGGAAAGAACCCTGTCTGAAAACCTGGAAAACTGTTGCCAGCCAGTGTAGGTAGAGCTGAGCTACATGGACTAAAGGTCTGGTGCTGCTTAAGGCAGCTCTCTATCCGGAAAGTTAAGTGTGAATTGAGAATTGCAGCCTGAAATGGAGCATTTTTTAAAAGGGTAAAACCTGTTGTGTTCAGTTTGCAAACACCCTTGTTTCGGAGTCTGTACAAGGCTATTTCCTGTGCTCTTAATATCTGGCAGGTAGAAATTGTTGCTTTGAGGAGGGGCTGTTCATGTACTTACTTTCTGTTTATTGGAAGTGCAGTAAATGCACAAATGTGGTTTTCTTCCATCTGTTAAGTCTACTCTGACTTAGTTGAGTACCACCCCCCCATACATTAAATAATTTTGCATTGTTTTCACGTAAACAGACCCTACTTTGCACTGAAGAGACTTGCTGCTGCTAAAATGGAAAACACCCATTGATCATTATAGCATTAGAAATATCATACAACAGCAGTTAACTTGAACATAAAAAATATTGTCCAGTATCTGAAGAAGTGTGCATGCACATGAAAGCTTATACCCAGAACGAACTTAGCTGGTCTCTAAGGTGCTACTGGACAATTTAAAAATATATATATATTTATTTTGACTGCATCAGACCAGCAGGGCTACCACCTGAAAATAAAAAATATTGTTATAATTTAATATTCATGGGAAGTGCTCCTGCTTACAACTGAGAGTTTAAATAAAAATAAACACTTCAAAAGAAATATTCCTGCTTCATTAAATTAATACACGCAATGTAGTTTTAAATAGGTGCATAACTGAGATGGGAAGATGCTGGAAGATAAGGACTCTGATAGGTTGCAGAGACTGCTGGGGGTGAGGCTTTTTCTGTAATTTTTAGTCACAACCATCTGCTAAGTACTGATCTTTTAACATATCTTGTCAGAAATTTCCTGTTGCACGTCACTTGTGGCAAAACCCTAGAAAAACACAATGCAGAACGACGCTGGGGAATTTGTGGATCTCTACGTTCCTCGTAAATGGTGTGTATTAATTTATCCATGGAAATTACTAGCCTGCCTTGGGCAACTTGAAGAAAGTCATGGCACATTCGGGCATGGGGTTAAATCATGGCTTTAGCCATACAATAACACTCCTTGGGCTCAAGTGCTCCCAACCTGACTTCCTAGAATGACAGGAGGAAGAGTACAGGAGGTTCTGCAGTTCATTGTGTCATCCAACCTAAGACAAGCTGGTTAATATTAAGTACAGATACAATGGTACCTCTGGATGCGAACGGGTTCTGTTCCGGACCCCCGTTTGCATCCTGAAGCGAACGCAACCTGCGTCTGCGCGGGTCGCGATTCGACGCTTCTGCACATGTGTGTGATGTCATTTTGAGCGTCTGCGCAAGCGGAGAAACCCAGAAGTAACGCGTTCCGTTACTTCCGGGTCACCGCAGAGCGCAACCCGAAAACGCTCAACCTGAAGCAACTTTAACCCGAGGTATGACTACTTGAAACAAACTAACTTGATAAACTATAACTTGAAGTTGGCTTTGTTTCAACTGTCTGTAGTTAAGATTGAGCACAGTATGTCCAGGTTTGGGTGACATAGCAAGCTGCAGTTAATCTTAAACAGAAACAAAAGCTTCCAATCTTCTACTTGTGCCCATGCCGATTGAGGGAGTGTGTGAGCCCAAGGCTCGCTGGGATTCATTCTTAGAATACCAAACTATAATTTACTGATTTGTCAGTTGCTAGCTGTCAACTTTTCCCTTTTCTTGCGAGGAATCCTATTCGGAATAAGGGAATTTCCCTTAAAAAAGGAAAACATTGACAGCTATGGCAGTTGTGGGTTTTGGGGGGAGAGTGGGGGGGGTTACACCTTTAGGTGCCAGGAAAAAATGTTCCTCTTCAACCAAGCCTTTGGCTGATTAACATCTGATAACCTTTTAAATGTGTTGTCAGAGGGGGGTTCTTGGTTTGTGCTTGTTTTTTATACAGTGGTACCTCAGGTTACGTAAGCTTCAGGTTACAGACTCCGCTAACCCAGAAATAGTACCTCGGGTTAAGAACAGTTTCAGGTTAAGAACGGACCTCTGGAACGAATTAAGTACTTAACCGTAGGTACCACTGTATTGTATTTTTACATTGTGAACCACCCTGCGATCTGCAGATGAAGGGTGGTATACAAATTTAATAAACAAGAATAATAAGATTGAGCTATTTGGCTGCTATAGCAGAAAAAAAGATGGGTGCATAGATAGGTGCATGTACCTGCCAGCTCAGCTGTAGTAAAGGTAAGGTGGTTACAAGCAGGATTTAAGATACAGAAAGGCTAAGTTGAGGATTCCAGAAAGAGCTATGCCCAGGGCTTAAGTTCCATGTATTTCAAGAGTGCAGGGGTTTTTCCCAGGCATGTCAAGAGTGGGTGCAGCTGCTGTAAGACAATGGTGGTTGTCTTCAGGGCAAGATTTTCTAGCTGTGAACTTTTATATATTTTCATGGGGCTTCTTTTCTTCCCTTCAGCTCTGCTAGCAACCGGATAATTGGTGCTAAAGACCATGCCTCCATCCAGATGAATATTTCTGAGGTGAGTAAAATATAATTAATTAGAATATACAAGTTGAAAGGCGTTAATGAATGTGTTTTCTTTTTGGTACTAAATTTCATTTTAACGAGGCTTGTAACCTGCCACTTTGCCTGGGTTGCTGACTTTATGTAAAAAATGCATTCCTAGCTCCAATGGGCTTATTATGGCTACAGTACGAAGAAGCCTAAGTGTAAAAAGTTGGCTAAGCATTGATCTAACACAAGGTCTCATGGAGCTGACTGCAGTCACAATGAGAACCAGTGTTAGTTACAACATGGTGTCCCTGCAATAATGTGCAGTTTTCTTTCACTCCTTTCTGCCTTTCAGGATCTGGCCCTGAGTATTAAAAGTTACAGCAGCGTAGCAATAATCACGGTTGCTTCTCTCAGGCTCCTGGGTCCAGAGGGCATGGGACTGTAGAATTACTTCCTTTGCTAGACTTCCTGCTGCAGGTGAAAATAAATTACAGTGGCTGCTTCCTGTAGCATGCAGTATTGAGATAACAGCATTCATGATCCAAAGGAAGCACATCGGGTTGGGGGGGGGGCTTATTTATTTATTTATTTAAACGTAAACCTCGAAGCAGTTTATAAAAAGATGAGACAATCAAAGCATTCCTTCCCTGCCATGCTTTTGCTTTGGACCCTGGGTGCTGTTGGTCCTTGCTGCATGACTTTTTGTTTTTATTCATAAAGGTTAGTATCATCTGTTCCGTTGCTTCCCTTTGTGTTTTAAACAAATTCCTATTAAATTTTGGATGTATTGTGGATTAATAGAAATGAAAAATTAATCCTTTTGTGTACATGGGACATGGCTGACATTTGTCCCAGATTTCAGTAATCCAGTAAATCTGGGCAAACACATTTTTCATACAGGTATTTAAACTATTAATTTGCTTTCTGTAAACTCCCTGGTTAGATTTGTAAGGGGTTCACTGCCTATAATTGATATCTTCTACGTACTGTGCTTTCCAGTATAACTGCACAACAGTTAACATGTTGAAAAGCAGTCTTGATTCCCATTTCAGGTTGATAAAGTCACAGGCAGAGTCAATGGCCAGTTCAAAACTTACGCAATTTGTGGAGCAATTCGCAGAATGGTAAGTATGTACTTAAAATGGTTTCTCTTCCCCAGTAGTATGACTTCTGTTGCCTTTCCACCTCAGTGTTTGGTTGTTGTGGGAGGTAGTCTCACTACATGTTGGGTTTCTGCTTTTATATAAACTGCAGCTTGCACTTTAATTTGACATATTTTACCTTATGAGTAGCAGCTCATTTAAGGTTAAGAGACTAGGTCTTGGAGTTAATTCTGTTTTAAATAAGGAAATTGCCATCCTCTGGGTTGTGAGAGTAATGTAAAGGGGCTCTTTACACTAGTAACATTTAAACATCCTTTCCCCAGGACTATCAGTTGCTGGACTGCAATGCTAGGCACATTTACTTAGAAGTAACACATATGGAAATCAATAAATATATTTATGATTGGGCTTTTAGTCTTTCATGTTTAACTCATGAGGCGTGTATGGAAAACAGATTTGCAAGCAGTATCAAATTCTTACATGAACTTGTACTAGATTAACATAAGCAAATATGAACAGAGCTGGATAACACTGCAGGGATTACTGAGTACCATCTTCATGGACTGTTCTAAAGCTTTTCATTTATCTGAAAATATGGTTGATGAATTAACTCACAGTGGCATTCAAGAGTTCTCTGTTCTCTGTGTGTGCAATAATTCTTTGCAAGCTCCCTCTATCAGTAAATGAATAGGCTACCCTGAGTAGTTGCTCCTGAAAGAAGCAATCATTCCTTCTGTATTACACACCATCATTCTGGGATGAATAGAGTGAGCCGTAATTTGAAGTCATCTCAAGACAGTGGGCTACACTACTACTTAGTAATGTAATTCTGTCACAGGGAGGTAAGCAGTGTTGAGAACTGATAGTTACCATGTTAGAATAACATTTAGTGACCAAACCACATCTGGTTGGCCACTGTGAGAATGGGATACTGGACTAGATGGGCCATTGGCCTGATCCTACTGGTTATTCTTACGTTCTTGTAAGAATCTGACTAAGGCACCCATTAAAAAATTGTTAACCAAGCTAGTATTGTGAAAATAGCCTAACCACATTGTGTCCAAGTTTATTCAAAAGCAAGATCCATAGTATTAAGTTGTGTTTACTCGCAGGTAAGTGTTCATAAGAATCGTTGCCACCCCTTCTACTAAGGAAAAAGGAAAGCAAATCAGTTGTGTACCCTACCCTGGTCAAGTGTTGGCTTGTGCATTCCAAAAACCGATTGCAGGAGAGCATCTTAAAGCTCTGTATGTAGAGCACTTTGAACAGGCCTTTGCCACTCAGTTAAATTTATTTTCTCTGTTTCAGGGGGAATCTGATGACTCAATCCTGCGCCTTGCAAAGAACGATGGTATAATATCCAAGTAAGTTTTGTTGAATCTCATATCTCTCTCTCAGGTACTAATGCAGCTGTGCATTCTCAGTTTGCCAGCTTCTTATGCTGTTTTGCTAAGCTTAATATGTATGTTTGTAACTGTTTCTTTTCCTTTTCTAGGAATTTCTAAAGCATGACGAAGAAGCATGATGTGAAATTTGTTATAAAATAAAACTGTTGGAAAGCACCTAAAGTTCAGTGTGTCATTTCAGCTCGTAACAGGTGAAACTGTTAAAAGAGGCTAATTCTGAAGATTACAGAATTGTTGATATCGATTACATAGGACAATTTAAATGGATTATTTCTATATTTAAAAATAGGCTTGTGTTTATGATAGATTGCAATGGTAATGCTTAACAGCCAAAATAGACCACAGATTCTTAGTCACCAAACTATTGTCCCAGATTCTTAAACTTTACATCATTTTTGCCATGAGATGCAAGATGACGTTTGTTTCTCTACTTAGAACTCTAAAACACAGGGATGGAGACCCTGAATACCATCTGCAAAGCTGCAGGTTTTCTCTCCATCCCTGGTCTCACACGTTTTGCCTTCATTTAGATGTCGTTGCAGAGGGCACACCTAACTGGCTAGAAAGATGCAGAAATGGTTTTGCTACATTTATCTGTGAATTACATTTGTCTCTAGGGTTCTCATTCTTTATATATTCTCCCATGAGAAAGAAAATTATGTGTATTTCTTGGCAGGTTTTTTTCCTGAACAGCAAGAAGCCAATAGTTAAGAGAACTTCCCTTTGCTTATTAAGATCTCAAATGTGAGGAAATGCAGTACATTGATATCCTGTGATAAATATAATTATTCTGAAGTATGTAAACTAGTTGTCATAAGGATCGTAGGAGCTTGAACTGGCTGATTTTTAAGCACTCGGTTTAGTAAGCTTAGAAGAAAGCTTTTGTGTTTAGAGTTCAGTTTGAGTTGGGTGGGTGGTTCAAGGAGCTGTACGCACACCCAGGCTCACCAAATGTCACACCCCAGAATAAGAGGTGTGTGCTGCCCTCATCCCGACACTGTCTGATGTGGGTGGTTATTTTTAGAACTCTATTTGTTCGCCTCTTTTCACTGGAGACCTGAAGTGAATTACAAAAAATTAAAAATCCAAAGCGCAGAGTACAATGGCTTGTTTCTGGAGAGATCTGATTGGAGCCGCTATTTCTTTTTCTGGTATTCCAAAGTTTGAGAACCTCCTTTATTAGAAAAGCTGACCATGTTTTTCTAAGGGGAACAATGTAAAAAGATTCCTGCATTGTGGGGGGGTTGGACTAGAATTCAGGGGCTGGCAAGGTTTACCGGCCATGGGCCAGATCACTCCCACAGAGATCATCCGTGGGCCGGACTGGCGCAGTGTGATGCCGGAAATCACGTCTGCGCATGTCCGCAGCGCCAGAAATCGCTTTGCGCATGGCCAGATGCCGAAAATTGCTCCTGCACAGAAGTGATTTTCAGTGTCTGGACATGTGCAGAAGTGATTTTCGGTATCTGCTTGTGTGCAGAAGTGATTTTTGGTATCTGCACGTGTGCAGAAGCGATTTTTGGTATCTGTGCATGTGCAGACGCGATTTCCGTCGCTGCTCAGCAAGTCCCCGCGCACTGCGCTGGTTTAGCGCAGCGCACGGGGTACTCATTGCCAACCCCTGGACTAGATGGCCCTTGGGTTCCCTTCCACCTCTGCAATTCTGTGATTCTAAGTTTTACCCAGTAGCTGAGCAAACACAATTCTGCAGGTCTATTCTAATAACCTATTAACTTGGCAGCAGGTAGGAAGGGTTATATTCTATCTGCCTCACAGAGCCCTAGGGGAAACCATAGCTTGAATAGATTGAGAAGACAGACACATGCTGACGCCACTTTTGTTATCTGTCACTCCCCTGATTCTGGCTAACATCCACTACGCTGCACTTTTGACCTGATGTGCACAGCTGTTTTAGCTTTTAAGATTTCCAAAGGCTTCTTTTAAACTTAGAGATAGCAGCAGCCAGGTATATTAAAACATCATGGCAAACCTGAGGTGGTAGTGACATTCCCATATAGGATGAAACTTCCAATCCAGGTATATTCTGGAGGCTGTGCCAGTAGTTAGCTGCAGTAGGTAGGAATTTTAGGTAAATATGTATATGGCAGCAGCTTCTCGGTGCACTGCCTCACTTGAGAGGCAGAGGCACTTGGCAGAAGACACCTGGTTTGATACAGTTTCATCAGTAGGAATGACGAAAAGGCATCTGAAGAAGTTGTAGAAAAAACCTCCTTTTCCCTTATGGGGTATCCAAGAGGCCATATAGAGTCCTCAAGTGGGTTCCCTATCAGTAGGAGAAAATAACAGAGGCCAACCAGAGAATATTGAGAAGCAGCTAGTAAGCCTGATCTTTATTAAACTTGCAACAGGGTCCTCACTCATCACATGCAGGAGGGAGGAGGAACCCAGAACAATGGTATGCAAGCCCTTATATATACTTTTGAAACTGCCCACCCTGTAGCTCAAGACTACCCCAAAAAACATCATACATACATCAAGAAGGAGGCAGTCTACAGCAGAAATCCTTTCTGCCAGGATACCTGACAGTGGCCAGCGATTGCATTACTTGGGCATCCCAGCCATTCTTTTGTGATGGTAAATACTTTAATTCCTGAATCCAGGTCACAGGCTCACCCTATTCATACACAAAGATGCCCTAAAGACAGGTAAGCAAAAGAGAGGCTTTCCCATTTCCTTCCTCCTTGCAGAGAAACATTTGAAGTCAATTTGGGAGAGTCAAAATGGTTTCAGGATTGCTCTCCTGTACTATTTCTTTTTTTTTAAATGAATATTTATTAAATTTTCCAATTTTGTATAAAGACAAAAAGAAAAAGAAAAAGAAAAATATTAAAAACAATTCAGTTTCAATAACAATTTTCAGTCACATGTTTCTTTGACTTCCTCATACCTCCCCTTCTTGTTCTCTAGTTCAATTTGTTAATTCAGCAAATCCTAATCTCTTAACATTCCTTTTAAAATATCACCTTATTTTCCACTCAACTTTTTTTTTTTAAATTTAGTAACAGAAACAATTATGATCCCCATTATCTTTATCATAACAGCTGGAGACCACCAAAGTTCAAACCAACATCTTTTCAAAGTTCATTAATTTTATAATATTTCTGTAGATATTCCTTAAATTTCTTCCAATCTTCTTCTGCTGACTTTTCTCCCTGGTCGCGGATTCTGCCGGTCATTTCTGCCAGTCCCATACAGTCAATCAACTTCATCTGCCATTCTTCCAGAGTGGGTAAATCTTGAGTCTTCCAGTGCTTTGCAATAAGTATTCTTGCTGCCGTTGTAGCATACATGAAAAAGATTCTGTCCTTCTTTGGCACCAAATGGCCGACTATACCCAAGAGAAAAGCCTCTGGTTTTTTCAGGAAAGTATACTTAAATATCTTTTTCATTTCATTATAAATCATTTCCCAAAAGGCCTTGATCTTTGGGCACGTCCACCATAGGTGAAAAAATGTACCTTCCACTTCCTTACATTTCCAGCATTTATTATCGGGCAAATGATATATTTTTGCAAGCTTGACTGGGGTTATGTACCACCTGTATATCATTTTCATAATATTCTCTCTTAAGGCATTACATGCCGTGAATTTCATACCTGTGGTCCATAACTGTTCCCAATCAGCAAACATGATATTATGTCCAAGATCTTGTGCTCATTTAATCATAGCTGACTTAACCGTTTCATCCTGTGTATTCCATTTCAGCAGCAAGTTATACATTTTTGACATAATCTTAGTTTTAGGTTCTAGCACTTCTGTTTCTAATTTAGATTTTTCCACCTGGAAGCCAATTTTCCTGTCCAAATTGTATGCCTCCCTTATCTGAAAATAATGTAACCAGTCTCGGACTTTGTTTTTTAATTTCTCAAAACTCTGCAATTTCAGTCTATCTCCTTCTTGCTCCAAAATTTCCCAATATTTTGGCCAACTGGCCTCCATATTGAGTTTTTTCTGAGCTTTCGCTTCCATTGGTGACAACCACCTTGGGGTTTTGTTTTCCAGTAAATCCTTATATCTAGTCCAAACATTAAACAGAGATCTCCTAACAATGTGATTCTTAAACGCTTTATGAGCTTTAACCTTGTCATACCACAAATATGCATGCCATCCAAACACATTGTTAAAACCTTCTAAATCCAAAATGTCTGTGTTTTCAAGAAGCAGCCAGTCTTTCAACCAGCAGAATGCTGCTGACTCATAATAGAGTCTGAAGTCTGGCAGGGCGAAGCCACCCCTTTCTTTTGCGTCAGTCAAAATCTTATATTTTATCCTAGGCTTCTTGCCCTGCCAGACAAATTTAGAAATATCTTTCTGCCACTTCTTAAAACATTCCATCTTGTCCACAATTTGTAATGTTTGAAACAAAAACAACATTTTAGGCAATACATTCATCTTTATAGCTGCTATTCGACCCATCAAGGAAAGCTTCAAATTTGACCATGTTTCGATATCTTTTTTCACTTCTGACCAGCATTTCTCATAATTATTTTTAAATAAGTTCCCATTTTTAGATGTCATATTAATCCCCAGATATTTCACCTTCCTCACCACAGACAGACCTGTTTCATTCTGAAATTTCTCTTTTTCAAACAATGTCATATTTTTCTCTAAAACCTTAGTTTTGGTCTTATTCAATTTAAATCCTGCCACCTGACCAAATTCTTGAATTAGTTCTAAAACTCTTTTAGTACTAGATTCTGGCTCCTGTAACGTCAAAACTAGATCATCTGCAAAAGCTCTCAGTTTATACTGTTTGGCTCCGACCTGTATACCTTTAACCAACCGGTCCCTTCTAATCATATTCAGCAAAACCTCCAGGACCGATATAAAAAGTAAAGGGGAAATTGGGCATCCTTGTCGTGTCCCTTTTTCAATCTTAAATTGATCCGTAACCACATTATTTACAATTAATTTGGCCTTTTGTTCAGAGTATATTGCACCTATACCGTTTTCAAAACCTTGGCCTACCCCCATACCCTGTAGATTCTTCTTCATAAAACTCCAAGAAATGTTGTCAAAGGCTTTCTCCGCGTCCACAAATATCAGAACAGCTTTGGTATTTATATCCACATCTAGCTTTTCCAAAATGTCAATTACATTCCTCAAATTGTCAGATATGTGTCTTCCCGGCAGAAAGCCCGCTTGGTCCTTATGTATCTCTTCAATCAATACTCTTTTCAATCTTTTGGCTAAAATGTCAGCAAAGATTTTGTAATCCACATTTAATAAGGATATGGGACGGTAGTTTTTAAGTTGAGTCTTTTCAGTCTCTGTTTTCGGTATAAGTGTAATGTAGGCCTCTTTCCACGATTCTGGTGCCTTTTTCCCTTCCAAAATCTCATTGCAGACTTCCTTCAGAGGTTGCACTATCCAATCCTTCAAGGATCTATAGTATCTGGAAGTCAGTCCATCCGGTCCCGGGGATTTGCCCAATTGCATATTTAAGATGGCACCTTCTATCTCATGATCTGTTATTTTACAGTTCAACAATACTTTACTTTCCTGTGAAATTTTTTGTAATCCATTTATTTTCAAAAATCCATCAATGTCCTTTTCATTCTGTGGCCCTTGTGTGTATACCGTATTTTTCGCTCGATAACACGCACCTGACCATAACACGCACATCGTTTTTAGAGGAGGAAAACAAGGGAAAAAACATTCTGAATGAAACAGTGGATGTATCATTTTTGTGCTTCATGCTGTGGCCACAGACATGTGATCTGATGGTGAACTTGGGGTGACCCAATGCAAAAATCCTGAGAATCCCTGTGGATCCATGCTTTGTAACCACGTTTTTGCACCATTGCAGCCCCAGGCAACAGTGGGTGTGTGATTTTGGGGGGGGCAGGCTGTAGCCATGGACATGCTATGTGCTCTGATGGTGAATTTGGGGTGACCCAATGCAAAGATCCTGAGGATCCATGTTTTGTAACCACGTTCTTGCACCATTGCAGCCCCAGGCAACAGTGGGTGCGTGATTTGGGGGGGGGCAGGCTGTAGCCATGGACATGCTATGTGATCTGATGGTGAATTTGGGGTGACCCAATGCAAAGATCCTGAGGATCCATGTGGATCCATGCTTTTTAACCACATTTTAAGTGGGGAAGGAAGGAAAAATACAGAATGGACAAGGAGCACGAGAGGGGTGTGCAGAGAAGCAGCTGGCTAAGAATGCAGGAGAGGGGTATAACGGGAGGGAGGAAAGGAAGGCAAAAGTTTTCCCTCACCTACCCACCCAAGCCAGCCAGCTCTCTCTCTCTCTCTCTCTCTCTCTCTCTCTCTCTCTCTCTCTCTCCCTCCTGCATGTTTTCAGCAGCACCGGAGCACAGAGACGACACTCTGCTTTCCCCTCTGCTTGCCTGGAGGGGAGGGGCTTTCCCTGCTCTTTGTTCCGTTTGAGCAAACACAGCAAGGAAACAGAGGAGGGTGGGCAGTAAGACCCTGAGGCAGAATGCAGGAAAGCAGCCACTTCCTCTTTTCAGGTTTCCCTTCTCCGAGACGCGCGATTTGATTTTTGCCTGATTTTTTTTGCCATTTGGCTCCAGGGACCACACATTCGCTCAATAACACGCACAGACATTTCCCCTTCCTTTTTAGGAGAAAAAATCTGCATGTTATAGAGGGAAAAATACGGTAATTGCTTAAGGTACTTCTGGAAACAATTTCTTATCTCATTTGGGTTGTTTATATCTTTTCCTTCTACTTCCAGGTTTGTGATTGTATTCAGTTTTTGTCTTTTTTTCAATTGCCATGCCAGTAATTTCCCACATTTATCCGCCGATTCAAATGTCTTCTGTCTCATTTGTTTAATTTTCCATTCTATTTCCTGATTCATCAATTCCATATATTGTGTTTGATATATCTTTATTTCTCTCAGAATCTCTTGTGACTTCGGCTTGGCTCTCAATTTTTTCTCACCTTCTTTAATTTTCTCCAAAATTTTATCTTTTTTCTCATTTTGCCTTCTCTTTTTTAATGCATTCTGTTGTATCAAAAATCCTCTCATCACGGCTTTACTTGCGTCCCAGATTACTCTTTTCTCCACATTTGTTGGCAAATTTAATTCAAAATAGTCTTTTAGAGTCTTTTGGGCCTTGTTGTATACTTCTTCATCTCTAAATAAGGTGTCATTCATCCTCCATCTAAAGGTTCCGGTTGTTGTTGACTTCATCTCCATCCTTACAGCATTATGGTCGGAGCATGTTTTGGGGCAGATTTCCACTTTTTTTATCTTTGGAGCCATTCCTCTAGTGATCCAGATTTGGTCAATTCTGGTCCATGTCATCTTGGCTTCAGAGAAGAATGTTCCTTCTCTCTCCAAGGGGTTCTTAGTTCTCCAAATATCAATCAAGTCCATGTTGTCAGTCATTTCAAAAAAAGTTTTTGGCAGTCTACCATCTTTGGTAACTACCTGTTTTTGGGCCTTGTCCATATTGGTTGATACAACTCCATTCATGTCCCCCATCAAAATTATATTGTAATCCATAAAGTCCATCAAAGTCTCATGCAGTTTCTTGAAAAATTCCGACTTCCCCTCATTTGGTGCATACACACCTACTATCAAAAATTTTTCCCCTTGAAACTGAATTTCAATGGCCAAATATCTTCCTTGCTCATCTTTAAGAATAAATTTCGGTGAAAGTTTCTCCTTAGCATAAATCACCACTCCTCTTTTTTTAACTTTGTCAGACGAAATAAATTCTTGCCCTAATCTTTTATTAACCAATATTTTCCTGTGTAGCCTCATAACATGAGTCTCTTGTAAACAAATCAGGTCCAAATGTTCTTTCTTTAATATATAAAATATCTCTTTTCTTTTTCTAGGGGAGTTCAAACCATTACAATTCCAGCTTAAAAGTTGCAGAGACATGATTGATTAGTTAGCTTTCCCTCCTACTGCACCAAGTTGTTGTTCTTCTTCTGTCGGTGGCTTGTCTCTCCTTGGGCCGGAGCGTCCAGATATCAAATTTGCAATCTCCAAAAGTCCTTGTCCTGGCATCAATACGTCCTCAGCAGAGTCCACTTCCTTCTGCAGATCCTCTTCGTGGTCTTTCAAAAACTTGTCCTTGTCGTTCACTGTCCTTATTCTTACTTTCTTTCCTCTATATTTAAAAGATAGGCCTTGTGGGAATTCCCACCTGAAGATTATTCTGTTTTTCCTCAGCAGGGCAACCAAGTCTCTGTAGTGGGCCCTTACCTCCAGGATATGTTTAGGTATGTCTTTAAAAATTTCCACATAAGTGTCCCCAATTTCTAGGGTTCTTTGGTAATGTAAGTTCAGTATCTTATCTCTTTCTTCCTTAGTTTTCAAAATTATCAGACAGTCTCTTGCTTTATTCTTTCCTTGTCTTCTGCCAAGTCTGAAAGCACTCACAATAGTGAATTCTTCCTCTCCCAGGTCCTTTTGCCAAAATTGTGTAAATTCTTTTGTAAGAAATTCTACCAAATTATCTTCACTTTCTGGCACGCCTCTTATTCTTAAATTTCTCGCCTTTCTTTCAAGATCTATCATCGAGAACGTCAAGTCATATTCTTCAAATTTCTTATGTACCGGTGGAATCTGTTCCTGGGCAGCAGTTGCAATTTCCTTGGCTTCTTCAGCCAATTTTCTAGTTGACGCCGATTCTTCCAATAATTTTTCAATAGACTGCGTATTAGAGTTCACCTTTTTCCCTAATTCATTTATACTTGAGGTATTCAAATTAATGCTTGCAGTGTTCGCTTCAATTTTTGCACAAGCCTCTGCTACTTGTTTATTTGTCTCTTCAACTCTGTTTGCCAATTTCTCCAAAGATGCATCAATTTTACCCAATGCTTGGGCTAACAATTCATCAGTTGACATAACCTTTAATTTTGCCTGTGGGGCAGCAGCTCCTGCTGTGCCCGCTGCACCCCCCGTTGAGGGCCTTCTAGTGGTATCTACTTTGTATTGTTTTCCGGATCTGGTAGTTTTCTCCTGTGTCAACTCTGCTTTGTCTGCCATAACACTCACATGCACTCCCAAGGTCAGTCACACACTCAGGGAATTTGTTTTGATAGCATAGGAATTTTCCCACAGCAAAACTTACAGTCTAAAATGTCTTTGCAACGTAGTTGCCACTAGGGGTCTCGAACCAACTTCTTGTTGTAACTTTATAACCAATAATGTTCAAAAAAACCCCGTTTCTTAGTATCAAATTTTTAGTCCCAAAATGTTCCTTTCCTTTCCCAGCTACTGTATCCTTTGCAGAGCAGTCAAACTTTAAACTCCATTCTCCATTTGACAGATCCCTCTGATCGGCTTCTTTGTCATAGGCAGTCCGTTCCCAAGTTTTAAAGTCAGCAGATGTATTTTAAAAATTCTTTCCTTGCAGGTCTAAGATCTTTCAGATATCTATCCACTGTTCCTGCTAACAGTGGGATAGGTTTTCTCTTCAGGTATTGGGTTTTAATCCTCCCGAAAACTCCTCTTTCCAAGTCCCAGCTTTGAAGTCTCTTTACTTTGATCTGTTAACAGTCCGGGAAGGCAGACTTCCTGTTTTTACCTTCCCCCGTTTCGGCCGAATTTTTAGTAATTTCTTCCCAATATATGTCAAATTCCTACTCACGGGTAGTTGTTTTTGAGTCCAATTAGCCAGAAAAGAAATCAGCGCTCTCCGACCCTGGCTGTGCGGCTTCACTTCGCGGAGACGGGTAGACAGCTCTCAGCTCCGCACCCCTCACCCCCGGTCCGTTCCGAAGCCTTTAAAAAGGCTCCTTTGCAGCGAGGGGGGGGCACAAATGGAGCCCGCCGAGCCTTCAGCTCACAGGCTTCCCCACCTGTGATTTTTTCGGGTCCCCGCTTCGCCGTAGCGGTAGAACCCCAGCTCCCCGAAGCCGATTTCCTCCGGTGTTCAGAGGAAATCCGCCATTACGGTCGCCGGCGCTGACCGGAAGTGCTCTCCTGTACTATTTCAGACACGTGGTTTATATACTTATGTATGTGTTTGCCTTGTAAATTTATGAGCATATAATTTATATATTTGAGACTTAAATTCCTAGAACAAAGTGGAGACGGAGGATGTTGTGAAAAGCACGAGTAGCTTTCTTAAAACTTTGCACCATTTTTAATTTTACACCATAAATAGCATCTCCTCACATGGCTGCCAAATTACAGGTGAAGACTGCATACTTTAGAAAGCCAGCCAAAAGTGTTGATATTTAAATTACAGCTTACCTCTTGGTTTTCCAATTGTCCAGATTAAGAATTATGATTCGCAAGCATTTTGCATAACTCATGGCTCAATAAGCCTTGGCACCTGCTAATTGCTTATAGAAACAGAAATTATATAAAAATGAGCATTCTACTGCTGTAACTGGCAACAGGTGTTAAAACATTATACAACTCAAGCACAAAGCTGAGCCATAGTGTGCATAGATTTGCCTAAATATTCAGTTCATTTTAGAGGATTAATACTAGTGGGATCAGGAAAGTCGAACTTAATGACATTTCATTTGTTCAGGATTTATGTCAGACAAGCTACCGTACTTTTCCATGTATAAGACGCCCCCGTGTATAAGACGCCCCCTATTTGGGGGGACTCAAATTTAAGAAAATGGGGGAGATAGCACAGAGTTGAGCTTTTTTTGTGGAGGATAACCCAGTGTTGTGTTGTTGACCTTTTTTTAGGGAGGCTTACCCAGGGTTGTTGAGCTTTCTTCAGGGGGGTATTGCAGAAAACCGCTCACCCACACGCATCACAAAATCCTCCTCTCGTCTGTCCCACCAGCAGAAGCCAATCAACACCACCAGTTGACACAGCAACCAATAACACACAAAAGCCACTAACAGCCATGTCAGCAACAAATCAAACATCCACCCTATGGACTACCCGTGTATAAGACAACCCCCATTTTTTAGCATGCTTCTTAAAATAAAAAACCTAGTCTTATACATGGAAAAGTACAGTAACTATAAAATAGGCAGAAATACATAGTTCTGCCATCCTAGAACAAGAATATATTAGAACTAATATTTTTCCTTGACCCATAACTCACACTCCATCATAACTTGTGTTAGCTGCTCAATTGGACAGTTTTTCAGAGTATTGTGTTGCAATATCTGCAATCGACTGAGAATTCATCTGTTTTCCAAGTTTGGTGGTGGGTAGAGCAGATACGAGAGGAAGCACAGCAGCTCAGGTGTATTTATCCCAGCAGGAGCAACATCTGCTGGAGTTGTGTTTTCTAAAGCTTGTAGGGGTTGGAGGCCAGGTCTGGCCTTGCACATGAGTCCTTCAGCAGATAGGCTAGGCTCATTGACTGCATCAAGATCACTCTTTGAACTTTATGGCTGTTGAATGGTGTGAGCCCAGGTCTCCCCAACCAAAATCCAGCATGCTACCCAATGTACCATTTGTTGCCACCTTCCGAATTTCCAACATCACTGGCTCAAATCTCTAAATATCAAGGGGCTCGTGGAGAGGCATTTTGGAGGAGTAATAATAATAATAATAGTTTATTATTTATACCCTGCCCATCTTGCTGGGTTTACCCAGCCACTCTGGGCAGCTCCCAACCAAATATTAAAAACACAATACAGCATTAAACATTAAAAACTTTCCAAACAGGGCTACCTTCAGATGTCTTTTAAAAGTAAGATAGTTGCTTATTGCCTTGACATCTGATGGGAGGGCGTTCCACAGGGCGGGCACCACTACCAAGAAGGCCCTCTGCCTGGTTCCCTGTAACCTCCCTTCCTGCAGGGAGGGAACCGCCAGAAGGCCATCGGAGCTGGACCTCAGTGTCAGGACTAAACAATGGGGCTGGAGACACTTCTTCAGGTATACTGGGCCAAGGCTGCTTAGGGCTTTAAAGGTCAGCACCAACACTGCATTGTGCTCGGAAATGTACTATTCATGCAGTTACTTTGTTTCCTGTATTTTAAAGGTAAAGGTAAAGGTACCCCTGCCCGTATGGGCCAGTCTTGACAGACTCTAGGGTTGTGCGCTCATCTCATTCTAGAGGCCGGGAGCCAGCGCTGTCCGCAGACACTTCCGGGTCACGTGGCCAGCGTGACAAAGCTGCTCTGGCGAGCCAGAGCTTCACACGGAAACGCCGTTTACCTTCCCGCTAGTAAGCGGTCCCTATTTATCTGCTTGCACCCGAGGGTGCTTTTGAACTGCTAGGTTGGCAGGCGCTGGGACCGAGCAACGGGAGCGCACCCCGCCGCGGGGATTCGAACCGCCGACCATGCGATCGGCAAGTCCTAGGCGCTGAGGTTTTACCCACAGCGCCACCCGCGTCCCTTCCTGTATTTTACGTATGTTCAATTCACTATTTGCATTGGGGAAAGGTGAAGAAATCTATTCAACTAAGTTGAAAATCTATTCGATTCACTGAAATTAATAGACCTCACTTTGTCCCAGCTAAATTTCACTCAAGAAATGCTTCTGTGAGGCTGAACTAGTTCTGTTAAAGTTTGTTTATCTTTATTTCAAATAATACAAACCATTAAGTACCGTATTTTTCGCTCTATAAGACACACCAGACCACAAGACGCACCTAGTTTTTGGAGGAGGAAAACAAGGAGAAAAAATATTCTGAATCTCAGAAGCCAGAACAGCAAGAGGGATCGCTGCGCAGTGAAAGCAGCAATCCCTCTTGCTGTTCTGGCTTCTGGGATAGCTGCGCAGCCTGCATTCGCTCCATAAGACGCACACACATTTCCCCTTACTTTTTAGGAGGGAAAAAGTGAGTCTTATAGAGCAAAAAATACGGTAATCCAAGTCTCGGCCCAAGATGTCCCATTGTCTGTTTCCATGTCCTTAATGTATATCCTAATCAGTGTGACATCTTGCTGCCTACATCTGAGGATTGGTAATAAATTCCAACCAGGACATGACTCTTTTCTTCTTTGAAGTATTGTTTCTGCTTACATCAGGGTCTCTAAAATTCTTGCCTGGCTAAAAGAGTATGGCCAGCCTAGAAAGCTTTTCTAGATGTATTTTTAAGACTCTTTCCAGTGTGCAGTTAAATCGCCTGTGCTGTTCTCGGATAAGAATAGTTCAGATCTCAAAAGAGCCATGAAAGGGAAGGAACTAGAGTTTGATTGTATAAGTGGTGCCCTATTGCCCGTACATGGTTGCATTACACCAGCTTGTGAAATTCTTTCCCTGTTACTTACAGTTGGAAAGGCAGCTGAATTGAATTGAGCTGTTTCAGCTAAAACTTCACATTGCTTGCCTGAGTGCAAAACAGGCTAAGATTCCTTCTTTTGGAACAGAATCCTGTTGCTTAATGAAACCTGTTGTTTCTGTTTCATTGCTGGGAAACGGGTCCTTAAAAGGGGGGGGGGAGACTGAATAGCTAAAACTTCACGAAGATGGCATATGAGTACAAACCTTCACACAAGCTGGCATTCGCCCGAATGGCTTATTTGTTGTGTTGTAGTCCCTGTTATTTAACTTCCTGCCATCAGCTGTTGTGGGACTGCTGTCACAGTCTGTTTCTTTAGATGATATACCTGCCTTTTGCTCGTGTGGTTTACAACAAAGTCAAGAAAGATGAGTACATTAAATCCATAAAATAACACAGTCCTTAAAATACACAACTTACTGAGATAAATCTTGGAGGGGGGACAATTCTGCCCAGGACCTTTTGGGTGAAAACATTTGGGCAAAACCACTACAGTGGTACCTCTGGTTACGTACTTAATTCGTTCCGGAGGTCCGTTCTTAACCTGAAACTGTTCTTAACCTGAAGCACCACTTTAGCTAATGGGGCCTCCCGCTGCTGCCGTGCTGCCGCCACACGATTTCTGTTCTCATCCTGAAGCAAAGTTCTTAACCCAAGGTACTATTTCTGGGTTAGCGGAGTCTGTAGCCTGAAGCGTATGTAACATGAAGTGTATGTAACCCGAGGTACCACTGTATCTTCATAGATCCCAAGTATGTCTGCCTGCACATAGGAGAGCAGCTCTCTACAAGCAAGCTTGGTTCAAGTGAGCTGCAAATGATAATTATTGTTTCAAGTTAACAATTTGTATCTTGTGTATAGAGATGCAAATAGTTTCTTTTTCATCTGCAGCGTGCATCCTTCACAACCTGAGATAGCTTGTGGAATCTGTAACTTGTGATTGACCCTTCCATCATTATCTGTGGGACTAATCAGCTTGAAGTAAACAAAGGAAAACCAATTAAACACTTTTTCCAACGAGGAAGCAAACTATTATTTGACAGCAGGCAGCAGTTCCTTCTAATAACAACCCCCCCCAAACTGGAAGTAAATTTCATGCTGTTTGATTAAGCTTGCCGGTATGAGCTCTAATTTATAACAAAAGATCTGCTTTTCTGTTTTAAATCAGTGCCAATAGGGACTTGTAGAGCAATTCAGAGACCAGGCACCTTGAGGACAGAGTCTCATTTTCTCAGGGTACAGAAATGTTCTGGACATTTCCAGTTCCTTTCTTGAATCTATGGAGGCACCATTTAGGGGAGGGATCAATTTCTTTCCTTCTCTTCCATATTCCACACCACAGGTAGTTTATGCATTGGTAGCTAGCACTCTGTATAGCATGGGTAGGCAAACTAAGGCCTGGGGGCCAGATCCGGCCCAATCGCCTTCTAAATCCAGCCCGCAGACAGTCCAGGAATCAGCTTGTTTTTACATGACTAGAATGTGTTCTTTTATTTAAAATGCATCTCTGGGTTATTTGTGAGGCCTGCCCGGTGTTTTTACATGAGTAGAATGTGTGTTTTTATTTAAAATGCATCTCTGGTTATTTGTGGGGCATAGGAATTGGTTCATTTCCCCCCAAAAAATATAGTCCGGCCCCCCGCAAGGTCTGAGGGACAGTGGATTTAGAAAGCGATTGGGCCAGATCCGGGCCCTAGTTTGCCTACTCATGCTGTAGAGCCTAAACTGCCTTCTTGACCTCAACCACCAGTTTTGCATTACTTCTCTTGGCCACTGTGTGGTCCCAGAGAGCTGTCTACATCATTGCACCTGTAAAAGCAGGTGAGGCAGTTTGAGATGTCCTCAAAGCCTACAGAGCCCATGCAACAGAATTGCAACCCTGCTCAGGCCCATCCAAGGCCTTGTGGTAAGTTATCCTAAACCTTTTTTTTCTAATCAAGTTGAAAATGAATGCTGTTATACCACCACTCTCTGAATATTTATATTTGATTTTCAGATGTTAGTCTATGCCTTCTTCAAAGTGGGTAGATGTGGTGCATCTTTTTTAAAAAAACACAGCATTACCAAGTTGAGGTAGCTATACATAAGTGCTTTTTTCAAAAGAATAGGACCTCACTTCTAAACAAACTTGGTTCTCATCTGAACTATGCTTTTAAAACTGTCATACCACTTTAAACAGCAATGGCTTCTCCCAAAGAACCCTGGGAATTGTAGTTTGCTAAGGGTGCTGAGAGTGACTTCTAGTCCCCTCACAGAGCTACAATTCCCAGAGTTCCCTGGGAAGAAAGAGGGATCGCTTGTTAAACCATTAATTAGTAAATGTTATCTTTGTAAATGGACACAACATTTATCATGGGTGTTTTTTTTGAGGGGGGACCCTTGAATCGGGGACCCAGGCAAGGGCCCTGTTCAACCCACCCTCGTTCCAGCCCTGCCTATGTGGCAGATGAGGTTGAGAGCTGGCAACTAGCCCAAAGTCACCCAGTAAATTTTATGGCCAAGTAGGGCTTTAAGAGGGGCGCCGTGGGTTAAACCACTGAGCCTAGGACTTGCCGATCCGAAGGTTGGCGGTTCGAATCCCCGCTTTGGGGTGAGCTCCCGTTGCTCGGTCCCACCTCCTGCCAACCTAGCAGTTCGAATGCACGTCAAAGTCCAAGTAGATAAATAGGTACCGCTCTGGCAGGAAGGTAAACGGTGTTTCCGTGCACTGCTCTGGTTTGCCAGAAGCGGCTTAGTCATGCTGGCCACATGACCTGGAAGCTGTACGCCGGCTCCCTTGGCCAATAAAGCGAGGTGAGCGCCGCAACCTCAGAGTCGGTCACGAATGGACATAATGGTCAGGGGTCCCTTTACCTTTTAGGGCTTTAAGCACTGGCCTCCCATTCCTATGCTTTTGTTGTTGTTGTTTAGTCGTTTAGTCATGTCCGCCTCTTCGTGACCCCATGGACCAGAGCACACAAGGCACTCCTGTCTTCCACTGCCTCCCGCAGTTTGGTCAGACTCATGTTTGTAGCTTCAAGAACACTGTCCAACCATCTCGTCCTCTGTCGTCCCCTTCTCCTTGTGCCCTCCATCTTTCCCAACATCAGGGTCTTTTCCAGGGAGTCTTCTCTTCTCATGAGGTGGCCAAATGAGGTGGCCTACACTTTTAGTATTAATCTATTAAGCATTGACAGAGGAACTCATGGCTGTGCTATTTTGGAAACGACACTTTAGTAAGGGGAAACTCCCATGTTGTGCATATTTTTCCACTCCACTTTTTAAAGGAAGCAGTTGTTTTCTATTTTTCCATCCCACGTTTTAAAGTAAGCAGGTGGCATCTGTGTGGCAAACAGACAAAATGAAATGAAGAGACAGAAGGAATGGACTCCCTTTGTATGCGCATCATGACTGAATTAAGGCCACTTGACCATCGCAGTTGAAAAGGCTCTGCCTCTAGAAAATAGCACAATGCCCATGTTGCTCTTGCTGAAGCCCTACCTGATACCAGGGATGGTGACTCCCTGTGCAAAATCCTGGAGAGCAATGGCCATTCAGTGTGGACTCCATCTCCTCAGAGTATTGTGAAAGAACGATGTCGATCAACATTTGACGATCTCCTTCTACAATAGAAAGTGTCCTTTCATACCGCATCACGGTGTGGGACGCTGGTTTGACATCAACTGATAGGAAGTGCCTACAGAGGGTGGTGAATACAGCACAAGATATTATGGGCTGCCCTGTGAATCTGCTGGAACGTTGCCTCAGGAGAGTGAGGAAAATTCTCAGGGATGATTCACACCCTGGCTGGCACTTTCTTGATCTGCTGCCCTCAGGCAGAAGATATAGAAGCATGATTAGTCGCACCAACAGGGTAAAGAACAGCTTCTATCCGTGGGCTGTTAGGCTGCTGAATGAAAAGATAACAACAGGGCAACTGACTTTCAGGTTTGGTGGGTGTGCGTCAGTAAACAAAGGTAATTAAGACTAAGAGAGCTGAGTGGGGGGAGCTCGTGTAATCTCACTGTATACAGGTTGTACAAGTGACAATAAAGTATTTCAATTTCAATTTCAATTAATAATGCTGAGCTGTATGGACCCAATGGTCTGATTCAGTATAAAGCAGGGGAAGGCAATGGGGTGCCCTTCCAGATGTTGCTGAACAACAATTCCCTAACCATGTGCAATGCTGGTTGGGGTTTGATGGGAGGAGGAAGCCTCATTAGCTTGTTGTTGTTGTTGTTGTTGTTGTTTAGTTGTTTAGTCGTGACCGACTCTTCGTGACCCCATGGACCAGAGCACACCAGGCACTCCTGTCTTCCACTGCTTCCCGCAGTTTAGTCAAACTCATGCTGGTAGCTTCAAGAACACTGTCCAACCATCTCGTCCTCTGTCGTCCCCTTCTCCTTGTGCCCTCCATCTTTCCCAACATCAGGGTCTTTTCCAGGGAGTCTTCTCTTCTCCTGAGGTGGCCAAAGTATTGGAGCCTCAGCTTCAGGATGTGTCCTTCCAGTGAGCACTCAGGGCTGATTTCCTTCAGAATGGAGAGGTTTGATCTTCTTGCAGTCCATGGGACTCTCAAGAGTCTCCTCCAGCACCATAATTCAAAAGCATCAATTCTTCGGCGATCAGCCTTCTTCATGGTCCAGCTCTCACTTCCATACATCACTACCAGGAAAACCATAGCTTTTACTATACGGACCTTTGTTGGCAAGGTGATGTCTCTACTTTTTAAAATGCTGTCTAGGTTTGTCCATTAGCTACCCCTCCTCTAAGCAATGCAGAAAGTAATACAGATGTTGACTTGATCCTGACAACACTGGGAGGGGTATATTCTTACATTTTTCCAGGGTCTTATGCCTGTAAAACCATTCATTTGTGTCAGCGGAAAACACGGAAAAACACAACTGAACACAGAAAACTTCCAAGTTAAAAATTGTACAAATTAAGACTCGGAGTACGCCATGGTGGTTGTTTTTCTTATTTCATTTCTTTTCATCACAGCCGCTGAGAATTCTGTGGACTTTGCTGCTGTGAGGGACCTGCAAGGAGAAGTTCAATAAGCACTAGATGGACACCTTAGACAAGATAATAATTGAGTGATTAGCTGTTTGTGTGAATCTAGGAACATAGGGCACTGCCTGTGTATAGGAAGCCAAGTCAGATCATGGGCCCATAGAGTTCAGTGTTGTCTGCACTGATTGGCAGTGGCTTCCCCAGGCCTACCCAGAGATGCCATTCATTGAAACTGGAATCTCCTGCATGCAAGGCAGATGCTCTCTGTCACTCTCCATAAAAAGAGCAAAATGACAATACACAAAAATATTTTGAGTCACTTCATAGAATTGGATGGGACCCTGAGGGTCATCTAGTCCAACCCCCTGCAACACAGGAATATGCAGCTTTCGCATCCAGAGTTTGAACCTGCAACCTTGGAATTATTCGCACCATGCTCTGTTATTATATAGAGATGTAAAGCCCCGGAGGATAAAATGACCACTTTGTTGTTGTTTCAGGAGTTTGTTTGTTTTACCCTGGACCTACTCATTAATACTGATAAATGCAAGTTTAAAAAAACACAGGAGAACACTATATTTTGAAATCCACTGATAGGGTTTGATATTTGGATTAGAGAAAAAGGAAAATGCAATAGCCAGCCTAACATCACTTGTGAAAGGGGACTAAAGTTTGCCAGTTCTTCCTCCCCAATTCGATGCTCTCTGAAATGTAAATAGAGAAGATAACAGCTAAACCATTTAAGATTCCAATCTTGGCCCATCTTTGCAAAACGCCATAACAAAAAGCCTTCCAGTTAAGCCCTCCAGAAGCAAATGTCCTGGGAACTGCTATGGAGAAACCAAGGGAAATTCCATCCACCCCGGGGGGGCGGTAACTGATTGGAGATAAAAAGCTTATCAGGGGTCCCCATAAATCCGCACACTTTTAAAACAAAATGTCAGGCTACAGCAGCATCCATCCGGATCTGTGTCTGATTTAGCTGCTCAACCCAATCGGAGAATTGCAGCTGCATCCTAGAAGATAGCATTTCCTGCGTTCTGTTGTGAAGTAACCGGCTGATGAGTTTCACATATGCAGCCGTTATTGGTATCACTTTTAACAGTGGTGCCATGGCCCCAGTATTGTTGAGAACTGCTGGGAGTGTTTATAAATGGTGGCAATGTCCCTGCTAGATAAACACCAAGGCCCACTAGGTGAAAAGAGAAGTTTCTGAGAAGCTTTCAAGCAGGGGGCCTTGCCATTCAGAGATCTACTGACTCTACGCAGGGCTCTTCTTCTGTTTACCTACCTACAACTAAGTGGCGGTTGATAGAGCAATAAATTTGTCTAAACCCTTGTAAATGCTCACTCTGAGTTAACAGCCTTGGACACATCTTGTTGTGGTGAATGCCATAAGTGAGTTATGTGTGTGCTTGAAGACTTTCATGCCTCTCTCTGTCCTGAACCCTACCAGCAGCCAACTTCAAGACAAACAAAGGGCTTTGCATCCATCTGTCCCTGGAGACAATGGAGGAATCCACATTTGGAGGTGAAGTGAAGCTATTGGAAGGTTGCATTTCCTGCTGTGACTGGACTGATGCAGAAGAGACATGTTTTGTTGCAGCTGTGCAAATTTGAATCCAGATTGCTGATTTGTTCCTTCAAAGGGAATGCAACCACTCTCAGAATAGGATTCCCACCTAATTCCTAGACGTGAGAGCTACCCATCCACAACAAATAGGTTTCCCCCCACACACACCCCAATTGGGAAACTTCTTATATGTTTGCATTTCATGGCAAATGTAATTTCAACATGGCTACGTCACATTACAGCCCCTGCTGCAAAACTCGAATCATGTTCGTACTTCCGAACCTTTAAGCACACAGAACAAATGTAGCAACTTGAAAGAACACGCCCCCCCCCGAATAAGTAAAGTCTTTTGTTTAGTCGTTTAGTTGTGTCCGACTCTTTGTGACCCCATGGACTAGAGCACGCCAGGCGCTCCTGTCTTCCACTTCCTCCCGCAGTTTGGTCAAACTCATGCTGGTAGCTTCGAGAACACTGTCCAATCATCTCGTCCTCTGTCATCCCCTTCTCCTTGTTCCCTCCATCTTTCCCAACATCAGGGTCTTTTCCAGGGAGTCTTCTCTTCTCATGAGGTGGCCAAAGTATTGGAGTCTCAGCTTCAAGATTAGAAAAGAAAGCCATAGCCTAGAGGAAAAAGAAAACGGGGCGAAAGAGGAGGAGGAGGCAGAAAAACCACTTTCTGTATCCTGGATGGCAGCCAAGCATAAGCCTCCAGACGTAACTGGCTGTACTTTTGAATAAATAAAGTATACTATTCATTGTATAAAATTGTATAAAATTTCAACAGTCTCATGAAGTTCAACGAAAAAAGCAGAAGACCCGGTGGATCAGTTCATTCTCTAATCAGTTCATGCATAAGCTCCATAAACGTAAATGTGTCTATTCCACCTGTCTGTTCATAGAGGCCAATAATCCACATGAAGGGTTGTTACAGTTCCACAGAATCCTTTCACAGAGTCTTTATAAATTAATATTATTATTATTAAAGTTTTTAAGTGTAGGCATTGCTCCTCCTGCAAATATGCTTTGCAGGTAAAAAGAGTTTAACAATAAAGAAGGTTTGAACTTCGTGAGACTGTTGAAATCTACAGTTTGATACAATGAATAGTATACTTTATTTATTCAAAAGTACAGCCAGTTAAAGTCTTGTGTGTTTATTGAGTGTGTTTCACATAACCATAGGTTTATTGTTGTTTTGTTAAAGAAGAAGCCTCTAGCTAAATGTGAATGAATCTGAATATAATTTGGGGGTGGAGGGGAGAGAACCTGGTACGTTGGCCTCTTGATGAACAAAAAGTTATTGTTCGTAGGCCCTGTGAATCCTGCACCAAACTGGCTTGGTGGCTTCGTGAGAAGCCGGAAAAGAACTATGCAAACTGAAGTGTCAAGAGGAGTGTTCACATGTTGCGTGCAACAAGCAGTTGTTTTTGTTAAGTTGTGGGCAAACATATCAGACGACACAGCGATTCTTCAGACAGCTCTTGTTTATTCACAGGCCAGAACAGAACAGAACTGATGGGTTCAGCCAACCTGCTTATACAGAGCTCAACTACAACGCAACAGTAACAACTTTCTGTAACTATCCAATCACTGAACGTCATTTTCAATTCTGTATTTGCATATGCGGACCTGAGTGAAAACTATCTACAGTATCCCCCTGCTGGCCCAGGGTGAGAACTTCAGTACATAACAGTTTTGGCACTCAACCGACTTCCCATCGCCTGTGTCACTGCAGCTCACAAGGAAGGTGAGCCAGTGAGGAGGTTAAGTAAAGGTAAAGGTAAAGGGACCCCTGACCATTAGGTCCAGTCATGGCCGACTCTGGGGTTGCGGCGCTCACATTGCTTTATTGGCCGAGGGTGCCAGCATACAGCCTCCGGGTCATGTGGCCAGCAGGACTAAGCCACTTCTGGTGAACCAGAGCAGCACACGGAAACGCTGTTTACCTTCCCGCTGGGGCGGTACCTATTTATCTACTTGCACTTTGATGTGCTTTCGAACTGCTAGGTTGGCAGGAACAGGGACCGAGCAACAGGAGCTCACCCCGTCGCAGGGATTCGAACCACCAACCTTCTGATCAGCAAGTGAGGAGGTCAGCATGGTGCAAATGCACTTATGGAACCAACCTAGGTTGGGATGCTTCCAACAGCTGGAGAGCAAAGGCTAGCCATCCCAGTTCTACAATATCCATTGCTCTCCCCACCCCACCCCACTTATTAAATTTAACTTTTCAGGAAATAATGGTAGCAACAATAGGGTTTTTTATAGCAATAGTTTTTTTGAAAAAAAAAATATATATATATAGTTTTATTGATTTCCAATATATAACAATTTTTCATTGATTGATTTTATTGATTTCCAATATATAACAATTACTAAAAAGAGAGAAAAACATACAAAAACAAAATCCCAACTGGCCCACTTCCCGCTCCAGGACAGATGAATCTGGTTAAATTTGCCAGAGTCCAATCTGTGATTTTGGTAGTTGCTATTCTTCAGGGTTATCAGTAAAGTATTTTATAAAATAGTTGATGCTCCCAGTTTTAAGTTCATTGGTTACTGGAACAATAAACTGAATTAACAAGAAACCCTAAGTCCTCGATCTATTTACATGAAAGTTAATGCTAATATATTCCACTGATTGGTGAGACTTATTCCCAAATTTCCTTTTTAATTATGGGAACACTGCCACCACCACCATTAAATTTATATACTACTGTTCACAAATAAATCCCAGAGGCTGCTTTTTTGTGTGGCTTCTTTGTGTGATCTGCAATTGGCATTATGCAAAAGAGCCCTGATGGATCACCTAGCCCATCGTCCTGTTCTCACAGTGGTCAGCTAGATGCCCGTGGGAAAACCGCAAGCAGGACCCAACAGAACTCTACCCACTTGGTTTTTTTTTAGTTTTTTGAAACTTATTTAACATAATCATTACAAAATATAAGCAAAATATTGCAAATACATACATACATACATACATACATATATGTTTCAGATAAGCACACATATATAAAAAAGAACAAAAGGGGGGGAAGAAGAAAAGAAAAAAGAAGAAAAAATAGAGAGAGAAAAGAAGAAGAAAAGTTGTTAGAATTTCTTCCAAATTTATTCTACAAATATAGCTTCTCTGAGTTATTCAAGCCCCTTCGCCACGGCAAGGCAGTGATCCAAGAAGGGGTGATGCTTTTGAATTATGGTGCTGGAGGAGACTCTTGAGAGTCCCATGGACTGCAAGAAGATCAAACCTATCCATTCTGAAGGAAATCAGCCCAGAGTGCTCACTGGAAGGACAGATCCTGAAGCTGAGGCTCCAAGACTTTGGCCACCTCATGAGAAGAGAAGACTCCCTGGAAAAGACCCTGATGTTGGGAAAGATGGAGGGCACAAGGAGAAGGGGAACACAGAGGACGAGATGGTTGGACAGTGTTCTCGAAACTACCAGCGTGAGTTTGACCAAACTGTGGGAGGCAGTGGAAGACAGGAGTGCCTGGCGTGCTCTGGTCCATTAGATCACGAAGAGTCGGACACGACTAAACGACTAAACAACAAGACAAAGATTATTTGTTATCTACCCACTTGTGATTCCCAGGAACTGGCATTCAGAGGCATATTGCCTCCAAAAGTGGATGTGAAATACAGCCATCATGGATTGCCAACAGCCAATGTATACCTCAGGCCAGAAAGAGTCGTCCTGCGGCTGCACACTGAATGAGGGTACAACTCGTTCTAGCTAGCCAGAGAGATTATAATTTTTAATGGGCCCGCATTGTTTCCCTGCAACTCCGTCCTCACCCAAGTTGCTGGCACAAATGTCACGCTGGTTTCGACTGAAGATGCTTCTTCTAGATGTCTCGGGATTACATTTTGTGTTTTGAAGAGTTTGATCTTGTGTTTTTTAAAAGGCTTAAGGGTTTTAATGTATTTTTATGGCATGTTTGTGTCAAGAAGGAATCTGACTCTGAGCTTTGAAGAAGGGCAAAGTAAATCAAATAAAGCCATGCAGTAAATAATTCACCACTGCTGCCGCTGCTTTTTATATATAAAGAGAATTGTCTTGTTTCTGGGATCAGGAGACCACAGCAAAATAAGAAGAGATCTGCTGGATCAGAGCAACGATCCATTTGTTTTCAACTAGATCAGTGGCCGGCAACCTAAGGCCCGTGGACCACAATTGGCCGGCTCACAGGGATCATTTAACCGGCCCACAAGCCACCCCCAAACCGAGCCATCCGCTTGGCGAATCCCTGCGCACTGTGCTAAACCGGCACAGCACAGCGCAGAGACTTGCTTTTGTGGCTCTAAAAATCGTGTCTGCGCAGACACAGACGCCGGAAATCTCCACTGGAGTGAACCGGCCCAGGCAGGGTGAACCTTGCTGACCCCTGAACTAGATGGCTTCAGGAAAGTAGGGCACAGACACAATTTGTCTTATCCCCTCTTAATGCCATTTAAGCCAATGGCTATTACCACATCTTGTGACAGGGAGTTCCATAGATAATTTCCCGTAATTGCTTGTTTCCATCATAGAGCTGATTCATGCCTTGTTTTAGAACAAGGATATAAAAGGTACTTTAGTTCAACGGTCAAGCTATGTCCTTGGTTTGCATGTAACGCTAAGCCAAAGCTTGGTTTAGCATAAGCAGGCCAGTTCCTGCAGAGGAGATTGCAGCTGCTGCCGTCCTCCCCTGATCCAGCTGGTCATGTCACCTGAACCTGGGCTTGTGGTCTGTCTCATGAACCGCAAGCAGTAACCATGGTTTGTTCTCCAATACAGCTTGCAGCCAGTCTGGAGGAGACAAACCATAGCCTGGGTTTGGACTACATGCTAAGCTGAAGCATAGCATATCTATAGTGGGAGCAGGACTGGAAGAGGAGAGAAGTGGTTGTGCTCTCTCCAGGAGAATGCGTGTGTGTTCATTCACATGAAGCAATGGTTTGGCTTAGCACTACAGTGGTACCTCAGGTTACAGACACTTCAGGTTACAGACTCCGCTAATCCAGAAATAGTACCTTGGGTTAAGAACTTTGCTTCAGGATGAGAACAGAAATCGTGCAGCGGCGGTGCAGCGGCAGCAGGAGGCCCCATTGGCTAAAGTGGTACCTCAGGTTAAGAACAGTTTCAGGTTAAAAACGGACCTCTGGAACAAATTAAGTTCTTAACCCGAGGTACCACTGTACATGTGAATGGAACTTTTATGTGCTTTTTTTAAAAAAAAACCTTATGCAGTGGACCCTCCGGATACAAATTAAATTTGTTCTGGGGGTCCGTACCTAACCTGAAAAGTCCGTACCTGGAGGTGCCGCTTTTGCGCATACGTGCAGTGCGCAGAGCGGTGAAACCTGGAAGTATACACTTCCGGATTTGCCGCGTTCGCAACCCGGAAGTTACGTATCCAGAGTGGTATGTAACTTGAGGGCCCACTTTATGTGCTTTGATGTCAGTTGTGAATGGTGTGTGATCAGCTTTCCTGTGATAAACAGAGAGGCAGGGGCCCATTCCTCTCCTAGTTGCCACTGCTGCTGTCTATAATTAAAGTGTGGGTTTTGGGGAGACTTGTAGCCATACCCTAAAGGTAAAGGATCCCTGACAGTTACCGTAAGTCCAGTCACAGACGACTCTGGGGTTGCGGCGCACATCTCGCTTTACAGGCCGAGGGAGCTGGCGTTTGTCTGCAGGCAGTTTTTCCGGGTCATGTGGCCGGCATGACTAAGCCGCTTCTGGTGCAATGGAACACTGAGACCAGAGCAGTGCACAGAAACGCCGTTTACCTTCCCACCAGAGCGGTACCTATTTATCTACTTGCACTGGTGTGCTTTCGAACTTCTCAGTTGGCAGGAGCTGAGACAGAGCAATGGGAGCTCACCCTGTCGCAGGGATTCGAACCGCCAACCTTCTGATCGGCAAGCCCAAGAGGCTCAGTGGTTTAGACCACAGCGCCACCCACGTCCCACCCTAGAGGAGGGATAACCAATAGGGTGCAACTCTCATCATTGCCTGCCAGTTTGATAAGGATAGTGGGAGTTACTCACAGACATCTGGAGGGCAGCATGTCGGATGCCCTGGCCCTAGAAGATACATCTCTCTAACAGTTGCTAGTCTTCTTTCTACAAAGATATAATTTTCATCTTCAGTTAAAATCTGCAGCTTCCCTATGCCCATGGGTGTAGAGGGGGAGACTCTCCAGAAATTAATATGGAAAGCAATAGTTATATTCTCCCTTTCAAACCTTGTGTTTTTTCCCTAAATTTGCAGCCTAGCTGTGTGACATTAAGTCCAACTTTTAAAATGTCGCTGACAGTGACTTCTTATGCTGTGGCCAATATTGAAAATGAATTGGGTCAGAATCCGTGTGCTTTTAAGTGGAAAGGGTTGTTTACTCAACCCAGTGCCAGAAAAAACCATAAATCCACCCACTTCATTCTCATTCAAATGGCCTCTGTGCTTGTAGCTAAACTGGCACACACACACACAGACACACACACACACACTGGAATAAATTCTAAGTCCACCAATAATATCATTTTAACCATATCTCCAGTCATCTCTGTTGTTCCTTGGGAAAGATTTAGACGGAAAGAGCAGCGTGAGGGTAGGCGTGAGCTACTGTTCAGTTATCTGGATTCAATCCCTTTCTTCGCTTGAAAGTTCCCACGTCTATGTCCAGCTCACCCGTTACAGTTTCCAGGGTCACTCTTGCAAATGTTCCCTATGTCCTGATGCTTATGAAATTCAAGTGCTGAATGCCTCCGGCAGAAGACTTTATTCCTGACCAGTCCATAGTCAGCAAGCCTGGAGACCATCTTCAGATAAAAGCTGAGTCGGAAAAATTGGGTTCCTTCTAAGTGTGTGAAGGTGCATCTGAGTGTCTGCGAAAAGGCTTCCTCCAGGAATGAAACTGGGATGTTATGTGTGTGAATTTTCAGGAGGTGAAGGATGAGGTCTTGCATCCTTGGGGAATGTAGGCCCAGGCTATACATCTCCATGGTTAGATATTAGAAACTTAAATTTAATTAAAGCTAGCTATATTCACAGCCTTCTTGATACATGACTGCAATCTTCTGCTTTTAATTTGGCACAGCCCTGTGAATGAACTTCTCGAATGCAGCTCATTTATTTTCTCTTGTTCCTGCTGCATCTGATACCTGTTCTATATTTTCAGTTTATATATTTATTCAGCCAGCCAGCCATTTATCCATTAATATAATCAGGCAACTGGGTTGCAGGAAACAGAACAACAAGATCAGGCTAAAATGCGGGTGGGTGGGTGTTAATTAAAAAAAATACAAAACTGTATTTGAAAAGTTGATCTTCCAGATTGGGGTGTGTTAAAACAATTCATAAGGATTGTGGGTAGGGTTGGAGGAGAAATGCAGTTCACATTTATAGGCAAACCTACCTACATGGACTTTCTTTCTTTTTTGAATCAATTTTATTAAGCTTTATAGAGAAAAATACAAAGCTTAATATCTTTTCCTTAAAAAAAAAAAAACTAAACCAAGACTTTTATCCAAGTACAAGAAAAACACAAAAAGGGGGAGGGGGAGGGGAGAGGAAGAAAGAAAGAAAGAAAGAAAGAAAGAAAGAAAGAGAAGAATAGAAAAGAGGTTAAAAGAGAAAGATAGAAAAATAAGATTTGGAAAATAAGTTTCTGCACTTTCTTTTTTTAAAAAAATTCTTTTTACTGAGCTCTTTTTTTTTAAGACAAAAAAAAACAACATAACCAAAAACATACAAAGTCAAAGGACAAAAGCTTATAAACAAAAAGAAAAAGACATTACATCCCATGAAAAAAAAACAACAACACAAAACAAACCACATATCAAATTACAACATAACATTGACTTCCCTCCATTTCAGTTTTGAGCTATATCACCAGAATATCTTTCTGCGGTATCTTTTTGCAACCTCTATCTATACATCGCCGGTTTTATATTACACCTACTGTGATTTTATTGTTTCCTAAATTTGTTTCTATGTATGTTATAAATTTATTCCAATCATTAATAAATTTTACGTTTTTTTGCTGCCTGATTTTTTGTGTCATCCTTGCTAATACTATAAATTCAAATAACTTGATTTGCCATTCTTTAACAGTTGGAATATTAGGGGTTTCTGCACTTTCTGAAGCAATACAAGAACTGAAGCAGCCTTCCTTTGAAATTCACCTTTCTCCAAATCTTACAGTACGATGAGGACCCTTGCGCTGAACCCTTTTTCTGCCATTGTGTATAATAGACACTTTGTTTGAACTTCTTCAGTGATCAGTTTCTGGTTTTGCCCAGGCAAGTCAGCTATCTGAGTTAAGTAATTTGGACAGCTTCCTGCTTAATCATCAGCCATTCTTAAAAATGCACATAGCCTAATCTTCAAACATGCCTACAAAGCAACTGATGGTTAAAGGGATCAAAGCAATCTGCTGAGAGTGGAGCCCCAAATATTTCCTTCACAAGCATTGGAAGGAGATTTCCCCCCCCCCCCCCACAGCTATGCTCTGCAAGTTTTTCATCTCCAGAGAGACTAATTAGTATTATTATATCTTTGGTTTTAGTGCATATGGGGATTTTGTGGCAGTGGTAAAACCTCTGGCTAAGCAGTGGTGATATCACAAAGCAGCGACGATGTCACAGAAGACTACTGATGTCACCCAGGCTGTGCAACGGTGATGTCACAGACAGAGGGAGCAGCGGTCAGAGCTTTCAGGTAGAAAGCCCCAAAGCTGAAGCCGAGCTGTCCAGGAAGCAAGCAATTCCAGGAAACAGGAAACTCTCATGAAAAGGATAGGTGGAGTGTGAAAAATGAACCCTCAGGGGAAAGGAGCCTTTAAGGAAGGATGAGCTGAAGAAGCCAGTGATTTTAGGGAAAGAATAAGCACGGCCAGAGAAGCAGGAGATGGGTGGGGGAGCACACCACTATGTAAGACTTGGGCACAAACCTGTGGTGCAGATTTGCGTAAAATGTAAAGGTAAAAGCAAAGGGACCGCTGACCATTAGGTCCAGTCATGACCGACTCTAGGGTTGCAGCGCTCATCTCACTTTATTGGCCGAGGTTGGTCAAAAAAGGTTATTTATGTATGCCACTACTGCGGCCCATGTTTCGTTAGCCCAAAAATGGAAAACGAGCGAGGTCCCAACCAAAGAATAATGGCAACTTAAGTTAACAGAATATGCACAACTTGCAGACTTAACATATAGAATAAGAGAACAAGAAGAACATATGTTTAGAGAAGATTGGAAAACGTTTATTGAATATATGGGAAATAATTGTGTACAGCTGAAAATGCTAGCAGCATTAAGATAAATTCAGCAGTGTAAATAAGTGTTGATGGATGCAATAATGGAATACTGAATGGTATAGTTTTTGTAAAATACGCAGGGATTTATGATATGTAAAATGAACCATGGATAGAGAAGGGAAGTCAATGATATCTTAAGGATATAAAAATGAGTACTTAAAATTGTAAAACAGAAAATTTAATAAAAATTATATACAAAAAGAAGAAGAAGACACCACTCAACTGTTTAAGGGACTCCACTCTAGATTTGTGTCCTTAGACTTTTCTTCTCCCAAAGATGTCCCACAAAGGAGCGGGTATGGATTTTTCCTTGGGGTTTACTCCCAAAGCCTTTCTCAAAAACAAGTATAACTGTAAGGCAGCAGAGCTTTAGGATTAGAGGATACTCAGCATCTGCGTACAGTCAACACAAAGAGTCACACCTCCAACATACCACTGATGAAAATCGGGACAATTGTCTTTTGGTCCTGAGTTTTTGCAGGAGCTAGCTGATTTGTGTGAGAGTGCGAAACCAAAAAAAGGAGCTTCTTTTGGTCTGGCGGTCTGGCATGAGCCAGCTGATTTGTGCCAGAGTGCCAGACCCCAAAACAAGACATTCCATGATTCGATCAGAAGCTGGAATGTCTTCTGTAATTCGGGAATGCCCTGCTTAAATTGAGAGGGGTATGAGGAATGTGTTCTCACCCTGAACTTCACCCTTTGGGGATTTACAGTCGTACCTCGGGTTACAGACGCTTCAGGTTACAGACGCTTCAGGTTGCAGACTCCACTAACCGAGAAATAGTACCTCAGGGTAAGAACTTTGCTTCAGGATGGGAACAGAAATCGTGCAGTGGTGGCAGTGGGAGGCCCCATTAGCTAAAGTGGTACCTCAGGTTAAGAACAGTTTCAGGTTAAGAACGGACCTCTGGAACGAATTAAGTTCTTAACCCGAGGTACCAGTGTAGTTGTTTATCTCCTTGACATCTGATGGGAGGGCATTCCACAGGGAGAACACCTCTGCTGAGAAGGCCCTCTGCCTGGTTCCCTGTAACTTCACTTCTCGCAGTGAGGGAACCGCCAGAAGGCCCTCAGAGCTGGACCTCAGCTGAACAATGCGGTCAGAGAAACTTCTTCAGGTATACTGGGCCAAGGCCATTCAGGGCTTTAAAGGGCAGCACCAACACTTTGAATTATACTTGGAAACGTACTTTTGAGGCATCTGATCAAGATTTGTATTATGAGGCATCTGATCAAGATCTGTATTTTAAAATGAGCTTTAAAATATATTTGCAGATGCTTGTGTGTTTTTATGCCAGGCAGCTGGGTTTGGCAGGTGTTTATCTTCCTGTTCAAAGGCCCCACTGATTTCAGGGTTGTAAAAGGAAATTACAGGCTGGGAGCAAAAGGTCACACTGACCATACAAATTACAGAATATAATCAAGTTGCAAAAACAATTACAATTAAAAATAAATAGTAAGAATTATTGTGCCTCCCATTAGAGACTTGAGCCACAGGTTAAAAGGGCAAGAGCTAATAGAAACAGCAGCAGGCTAGGGAAAGAGGCTTCTCTCTGAAGCTGCTTTGAAGCTTCAGAGAATTTAGAGAACTTAGAGAACCTAGCTTTTACTAAGTTCCTTTTTTACTTAGAAAAGGCCTTTGCTTCTAAAAATCTATATATGTTATGTATGAAATATATTGGCTTAAATGTAATTATGCAAAAGGATTAGAAAGTAAGAAATGTTAGATTCTTATGTTAGATTCTTATTTCATAGATGGTGTGTGAGGTGAACCCAAGATCTCCTTTAAGATAAAAATTAAAAAAACCATTAGCCATCTGTTTTGCAGTGAATAGGGCAATAGGGCAAAAGGTGAAATGTTAATTAAGGTAAATGTAAAATATATGACTACTTATTTGCCATTTATAGATAGAAGGAAATATAGCTCTTTGTCTCCCATAAAAGGCAATAGGAAATGGGTGTATCTTTTATGATTGGTTCTAGCAAACAGCCAATAGGAATTTCAACCAGGCTGATTGGACGGAGGAGCAAGGGGGCTGAGCTGAGGAAATATAAGTGCTGACCATCAGGGCTGGAGTGGGCAGAGCTTTGGTAACCATATACCACTGTGTCTCTCATTTATTTGTCTGACAAATAAATTATTATTTTAATTTCTCTATTGCTGCGTTGAATATTTCATTCCAGCTAAGCGTTAACCACAAGCAGGGTGCTACATTTTGTGTGCTGAGAGGAGCACCCCTACGCAAGGCTTGGTGCCAACAAGGTTAGTCAAGATTGCGCACTACCCCATGCCGGCAGGGACCCAATGGATGAGAATCATTGCAAGAGCAATGTCACACTTTGGTTCTGCTTAAAGGCTTCCCACAGACATCTGGTTGGCCACCATGACAGCAGGATGCTCAAATCAGTGGTCCTTTGGCATGACCCAGCAGGGCTTTTCTTGTTTGAAATGTCTGAATGAGGTGCTTTTGTCATGATAAAAGTGGGATGCATAGGTACAGAGGAGGCCTCAAATGAGAGAAACAGCTGCCCATTGTCAATAAACCTTTCTTTCTGTGTGCAATGTTTTACATTTCCTTTAAAAAAAAAAGGAGCAAAAACTGTCTGCTCACAAATGCCTGTGTTTAGAGCAGCTTTCGATGAAACAGGCCCAGCAGCTATGAATTCCAGAGGTGCTTCCTGCCACAGAGGAATGCCCAGCCTTTTCATCTCTGCTTCTCCCCTCTTCGTCACCTTGCCATCCTAGGACGGTTGCCAGGCTCAGCCTAGGCAAGGGTAAAAAATGACACAAAACACAGCATTCCAGGATTCCTCTTATCTGAGATATTTCAGAGGGTAAAACCTGAAGGAGGGAGGAGGAGAAGGAGGAAAATAGTAGGCCGGCAGGCACAGGGGAGTGATTTCAGAGCAGAAATATGTGCCTGGAACACTCCCTCTTTGCCTCCAAGGCAAGGAATTTGCCATCCCTAAAGAGGCAGCCGTTTATCAGTCCATCCGCCTGTCACCTGAGGGGTCCAAAGGAACTCCTTTTGCTGACATCAAGTCTCTATCTTGGGAGGGGCAGCCCACAATTTATGCACGCCTTATAACCTGCACAGTGCTGCATTGTTTGAAGACCTGATGGTTTCCCTTGACATAAATTATATGGGAAAGTGAAGTCCCTTTATGGGCTTTTAACGCAGCCGTTTATGCCGGCAAGGCAGAGTCAGGGAAGGAAATAAATGGCAGTGCAAAGAAGCAGGTTATGTTAGCAGACCGGGCGGCAAGCTATTTTCTTCCCCTTGGTTGCCTTTAATGTTCGGATAGGAACTGTGAAAGAAAGGAACTGTTTGTCTGTGGTTTGAGGAGGGACTAAATAAACACAACACTTAAATTCCAAGTGGTGATGTATACAGGAGGGCCTTGTAACAAGTCAGATCATGGGTCCCATTTAACCTAGCCTCATCTATTCTGACTGGCAGCACTTCCCCATTGTCCTAGGAACATAGGAAGTTGCCTTGGGCTGAGTCAGATCATTGGCCCATCTAGCCCAGTACTGTCGACACGGACAGGCAGTGTTTTTCCAGGGTCTTAGGCAGCATCTCGCCCAGCCCAGTGATTACATTCAAAACATGTGCTTTACCTTGACCTATGGCCCTTCCTGCAGACTAGATGTCACAATTCAGGACAAATGTATTTTGTTTAGTTTTTGTCAATCTACCCTGCTCACTTTGGCCACCTCATGACAATACTTTGGCCACCTCATGAGAAGAGAAGACTCCCTGGAAAAGACCCTGATGTTGGGAAAATGGAGGGCACAAGGAGAAGGGGACGACAGAGGATGAGATGGTTGGACAGTGTTCTCGAAGCTACCAGCATGAGTTTGACCAAACTGCGGGAGGCAGTGGAAGACAGGAGTGCCTGGCGTGCTCTGGTCCATGGGGTCACAAAGGGTTGGACACGGCTAAACGACTAAACAACTAAACAACAACAACCCTGCTCACATATAAACCCTGGGGTTGTGGGTCAGGGTTTACCTGCAACGCTTGCTTGATTTGTGAAAATATTGCATGGTTAGTGCTGTGGCTTAGTGGTGGAGGATTTGTCTTGTATGCAGAAGGTCCCATGTTCAGTTCCCAGCATCTCCAGATAGGGCTGAGACCCATGAGGGATTTGCTGCCCTGGTGGATTCTGCTGCCTGAAGCAGGTGCCTTACCTTGCCTCATGCATGGGCTGGCCCTGCCAATACTGATTCATCTAAGGAGAACTTACTCTTAGCTGGCATTTAGCCTATAAGAAAAATATAGACACAACACATAGGGTAATAACTGTTGGAGCATATATAATAGAATAATGATATCATTCAAAAAATAAAAATAAATCTATTAGATTTAATAAATCTAATAGAAATAAATCTATTCATATATATAATATAACAGACTAGTGGCATAGAACGTCAAGCCATGTGTTCAAGATAGGCGTCAAAGGTCAGCCTCACAATGGTTATTAACAGAAGACGTCTCAAAAGTCTAAAAAAAGTAAAGTTTTCTGAATAGTTTTTCAAAAGTTTCAACAGAAGACGTCCCAAAATTCTCAAGGGCAGTGTTTCTGGAATGAAACTACTGTTTCGTGATAGTCTTCATCAGCTGAAAATACAATACAAAGTATACAACCAATGAATGATAACAGTATTGAGCTACCCACATACACATTGTATAATAAAACTGAATATACAAAACAAAGTGTATAAAGAAAGATACGTACCCAATATTTTCCACAAGAATATGTAAGTTTCATGCTACGGATCTGTACGCATTATTGTTACATATTTGTCCTGTGTAACTGCTCCTTATGGGTCTAGTTTGTATTCATATGCTGTACTTGCTCTACTGTCTCTTTAGATATATCATCATTAGAAACACCTGTGCCTTACTTGATATATCCTATGCAATTGAGTTGCAAGTATCAGCAGCTACACTACTAGTGAGCACTGATCTGTTATCATTCATTAGTTGTATGCTTTGTATCAGTGGCGTAGCGTGGGTTGTCAGCACCCGGGGCAAGGCAAGTAATTTGCGCCCCCCCTAACCCGTGGATTTGCACCCCCTAACCCTAACCCCCAGATGTTGCGCCCAGTGCGGCCGGCCCCCCCTGCACCCCCCACGCTACGCCACTGCTTTGTATTGTATTTTCAGCTGATGAAGACTATCACAAAACAGTAGTATCATTCCGGAAACAATGTCCTTGAGACTTTGGGGACGTCTTCCATTGAAAATTTTGAAAAACTATTCAGAAAACTTTACTTTTGTAGACTTTTGAGAGATCTTCTGTTAATAACCATTGTGAGGCTGACCTTTCATGCCTATCTTGAACACATGACGACATTCTGCACCACTAGTCTGTTACACTGTATATGTGAACTCTAATAGATTTATTTCTACTTTTTGAATAATATCATTATTCTATTATATATGCTCAAACAGTTATTAGCCTACGTGTTGTGTCTATATTCCTGTGATTGGTTCTCATTGCAACACAGGGGTTTGTTTTTGCCGTATAAGTAGAATATAGGCATGCATTGTTCATATTTGTCTGTAGCGTGTATTTCATCTCATGGGCTATTAAAATACTGCATTTACTATGTTCTTTTGCGGAACACGGGTGGTGCTGTGGGCTAAACCACAGAGCCTAGGACTTGCCGATCAGAAGGTCGGCGGTTCGAATCCCCGCGACGGGGTGAGCTCCCGTTGCTTGGTCCCTGCTCCTGCCAACCTAGCAGTACGAAAGCACATCAAAGTGCAAGTAGATAAATAGGTACAGCTCCAGCGGGAAGGTAAACGGCGTTTCCATGCACTGCTCTGGTTCGCCAGAAGCAGCTTAGTCATGCTGGCCACATGACCCGGAAGCTGTACGCCGGCTCCCTCGGCCAGTAAAGCGAGATGAGCGCCGCAACCCCAGAGTCGTCCACGACTGGACCTAATGGTCAGGGGTCCCTTTACCTTTACTATATTCCTTTAACTTGTAATTGAGTGTTTTGCCATAATTCTGCTTCTTTGAAGAAGAGCTTTGCTGAATCAGGCCAGTTGCCCATCTAGTCCAGCATCCTGTTCTCACAGTGTACAACCAGAAACCTGTCGCAAACCCATAAGCAGGACCCAAGCACAAAAACACTCTCCCCTCCAGCTATTTCCAGCAGCTGGGGCTGTTAGAAAGCAGGATTGATGCAATGCTTCTCAGGAATGCAGAAAAGCCACCCAGTTTGGACCCGGATTTTTCCATTCTCTCTGGCTTTTGCTAATCTTTATGGGGTTTACATTCCATCCATCATATTTATAACCAGGACAGGGGATTTAGAGCTGGGGTCCTGGACATCATTCATGCAAAGGCTCTGCTTATCTCAACTGATGGAACTGCTCATCTGCTGGATCTAAATAACTTTCTTATCTCTGCTCTTCCGCATGCATTCAAGGTGCAAATCCTGATTTTAGGCCTTTTGCGGTGGGGCAGGGAATCTGTGGAACAGCTGACTTGAAATTTTGCACATTGTCACGCTTGGTCACCCTATATACAAAACCACCAAAACAGGATAGATCAAACATTTATGACAGGACTACTGTAATCACAGAAGGCTAAAAGATACGCTATATTCCCTTCAACCTGGACAGAAGGGTTTGCTTTGGATTTTTTGTTAGTTATTCGCATTTCTCCAACTTTCAGAGTGCCCTTCTTCACATCAGCATGATCGCAGCGCATTGCCCAACAATGCACAAAATACAATAGTACATAAAATGCAAGATTTATTAAAAACAATCCAATTAATAAAAATAAGCAATAGCAGAGCAGCAGCTTGAGAATAATTTTTAAAAAGGTTGCTAATTTACTCCAAATATCTGGGAGAATGGGATTGTTTTTACTTGCTGGCAGAAACCTACAGACCTATGACCTATTTGTCATGATTTCATCACACAAAGCAGATGCAGAGGTTAGACTATGTTCAGCCTTAACTGAGCATTTGATTTGAATTTATCCTACATTCATCCTGGTGTGCTCGCAGGGTGTTTACATATCTTGCTATCAGTCATTTGTTCACCCACACTTTTCGATGCATTCCCCTGTCACTTTCCAAAAGGCAAAGTCTGTCCTTGTTGCTCTTGAAGATGGATTTGCACTAGGGCAGGGTGGAGGGTGGGGTGGGACTTTGGCCTGGCAGACAGGCGCCATTTTGGCCTGCCAGGCTGTATTCCCTAAACCACCCACACCTGGTGTCATATGTAGGAATTTGGGGGTCCCTGCAGAGATAGCACAGTTGATGGAGGATGAGTTGAAGTCTGCCTGGCTGACTGCATATCTGAGTCCCTCATGGGCAGATGAACTACACAGTAGATCCCTGCTGAAAGCAGCCTGGCAAGAGTTAGCAAACCCCCTTGAACTGCAATTCCCAAGAGCCTGACAGCTGCCTGGCTCCAGGTACTAAACCATTTATAAGCAACCTTTTGTCACTTACTCTTTATTCTTATGGTTCTTCGTTCCATCTGCACAGTGCATTTAAAGCAGTATCATGCCACTTTATTTATTTTTTAAAAATCATTTTTATTTGATTTTACAAATATAAATTTATAACAATCCAAATAGAGGAGGGAGAAATATAGAGGAGGGAGAAAGGTTGTTTTCTGCTGCTCCAGAGAAGCGGACACGGAGCAATGGTTCCAAACTACAAGAAAGAAGATTCCACCTAAACATTAGGAAGAACTTCTTGACAGTAAGAGCTGTTCGACAGTGGAATTTGCTGCCAAGGGGTGTGGTGGAGTCTCCTTCTTTGGAGGTCTTTAAGCAGAGGCTTGACAACCATATGTCAGGAGTGCTCTGATGGTGTTTCCTGCTTGGCAGGGGGTTGGACTCGATGGCCCTTGTGGTCTCTTCCAACTCTATGATTCTATGATTCAAATGCCAAATCCATATACTGTATAGAGATTACTCTGAATCTCGCAACTTCTCCCCACCTCCTCTGTGGGTCCTATTGTCAGCATTTACAACTACATATTATTCCATAATCTATATTTTGTATCCATCCATATTATCCATAGTATTTGTTACATTACAAGTGAGATTAAAATCCTGCTAATGTTTTCATCTGCTTGCCGTGGTCTTTTAAATAAATTATAAATTTCCCCCATTCTTTTTAAAAGTTTTTGTCCTCTTGGTTTCTGAGTTTTCCAGTGAGCTTTGCCATTTCAGCATAGTCCATCAGCTTAGCTTGCCATTCCTCTCTGGTAGGGACTTTTTCTTCTTTCCATCTCTGGGGTGGTAACATCCAAGCAGCTGTAGTCACACACATAAAAAGTCTTTTCTGCTCCTTTGGAATATCGGTACCTATAATTCCTAATAGAAAAGCTTCTATTGTTTTAACAAAAGATATTTTAAACTTTTTTTTCATTTCATTATATATCACCTCCCAGAAAGCTTTTATTACCTTGCACGACCACCACATATGATAAAAGGTACCTTCTTTTTCTTTACATTTCCAACAGATGTTTGTACTTGTTCTATACATTTTTGCTAACTTAGTAAAGGTAAAGGGACCCCTGACCATTAGGTCCAGTCGTGGCCGACTCTGGGGTTGCGGCGCTCATCTCGCTTTATTGGCCGAGGGAGCCAGCGTACAGCTTCCGGGTCATGTGGCCAGCATGACTAAGCCGCTTCTGGCGAACCAGAGCAGCGCACGGAAACACCGTTTACCTTCCCGCAGGAGCGGTACCTATTTATCTACTTGCACTTTGACATGCTTTCGAACTGCTAGGTTGGCAGGAGCAGGGACCGAGCAACGGAAGCTCACCCTGTCACGGGGATTCGAACCACCGACCTTCTGATCGGCAAGTCCTAGGCTCTGTGGTTTAACCCACAGTGCCAATTACCACCAGTACATCATTTTCATATAATTCTCTTTCAGCGTAGAACATGCCGTGAATTTCAGACCTGTTTTCCATAACCTTTCCCAATCCTTCATCTGCATATTACGTCCCAAATCCTTTGCCCAGTGTACCAGATTTAACCTGTTCATCTTTTGTATGCCATTGCAAGAGCAAACTGTACAAGCATCACACCACTTTAAACAGTCGTGGCTTGGGAAAGGTCGTTTGTTAAGGGTGGTGAGAGTTTTTAGGAGACCCTGACAATATCCAGAGTGGTGTCACAGTCAGTCCCTCTTCCTAGGGAACTTTAGGGTGAATGTAGACGTGAGTCCATTCTGTGAGTCTGAGCCTTATCAAGGAAGAATTGTCACATTGACTCAGGAAAGAAGCGCTGCAAGCACGTTTCGTTTCAGAAGGCAAAGGCTGTTTCCACTGAGGAGCAGAATTCATTGCTTCTTCCACATACCACCAATGCTGCACAAACCGTAATCTTGTTATCAGCAGACCACCCAAGACCCTTCTGTTCCCATTTGAGCATTCCCCAATAATGTAAACTGTACATCCTAAATCCTAATAAAGACATTGATTTAAAAGGCATAGGGAAATTTCAGAAATGTGTGTTAGGTCCTGTCCTATCTCCTCCTGCATGTTTTATTTATTGGGGGCTGGGAACAGTTTTAACAAATTCCTTAGCGTGGTGGAAAAATACAATAGGATACTGTTGCCTTTAAGAACATCCCTGAAAAAGCATAAGCTAACTTCCAAGTACGGAATATATTTAGGGATGTCAGTACATTCCGTTAAGGAATACGGTCAGGCAAAATGGATGAGACAGTAAATGAAGATTGATATACACAAAGTTTTTAGAAAAAGTGAGCCCACGATGGCTTCTGTGAAAACTGCTGTTGGGAGAGATTGCCCATCGGCTCTGTGGGTGGCTGCCCTCCACAGTGAGCCACAAGGGCTGCAATTTCAAGAATTTCTCTGGATAGCAAAGGCTTTCCATATTCCAGCTCACATGTTCTGGACTGGCATTGTCCACCTAAGCTGGAAGCAAATTTCTATTCTGAAATGTAGCTTAGAGAAAAAAATATTGAGAACCACTGCACTAATGGGTCCCAACCAACTATTTGAAGACCAGTGTCTAGTCCAACCCCCTACTATGCAGGAATCAAAGCTTTAAAAATCCCAGACAGATGGACATCCAACCTCTGTTTAAAAACCTCAAATGAAGGAGAGTGGTCCTAGACATTGTCCATTCGGCTCTTGAATGGCTCTTACCATCAACAAATTCTTCCTGATGTTTAGTCACAATCTCCTTTCTTATAATTTGAATCCATTTGTTCGGGCCTTACCTTCTGGAGCAGCAGAAAACAAGCTCCCTCCATCTTCCATGTGGCAGTCCTTCAGGTATCTGTCATTCCACCTCACAGTTTGCTGTTCCCGGTAGCTTTGAGAACACCATCTCATCCCCTGTTGTTCCCTTCTTCTTGTGCCCTCAATCTGATGTTGGAAAAGATTGAGGGCACAAGGAGAAGGGGACGACAGAGGATGAGATGGTTGGACAGTGTTCTCGAAGCTACCAACATGAGTTTGACCAAACTGCAGGAGGCAGTGGAAGACAGGAGTGCCTGGCGTGCTCTGGTCCATGGGGTCACGAAGAGTCGGACACGACTAAATGACTAAACAACAACAAGCTAAACATACCCAACTCCCTCAATGGTTCCAATTAATCCTTGGTTTCCAGACCCTTGATCTTCTTGGTCACTCTCCTCTGCAGACGTTCTAGCTTGTCAATATGCTTCTTAAACTGTGGTGCCCAGAACTGGACACAGTATTCCAGGTGGGGTCTGATCAAGGCACAATAGAACAGTACTACTGTTACTTCCCTTGATCTGGATATTATACTTATGTTGATGCAGTCTAGGATTGCATTAGCATTTTTTGCTGCTGCATCACACTACTGACTCATGTGAAACTTGTGGTTTACTATGACCCTAAGATCCTTTCTACTGTCAAGCCAGGTGTCTTCCATTCTAAACCAGGTGCCTCCCATCCATTCTCATTTAATGTATGAGAATGGTGTACTGTAGAATACATGTGTTTACATAATAAGTAATTTATATAACATGTTCAGATTTTCTTGTATGCATTGCAAGGGCAGACAGAGAGAAGTAGGTTCTCTTGCCTTTATAGCAGACACTCAACCATTATACTGACGTTACCAGTGACTCTTGAAGCAAAGTATATTAATTAACAAATTTTCTCTCTTTCATTTTAGTTAAACCCTTTAATATGGATCACTAACTAAAAGGTGGATGTTCGAAATGTACAATTATTTTTATTACTTCCATTAGCTTAATGATTTTTAAAATTGTTATTTCTATACAGGCATACATTACATATCTATAACTTTTATTATATAATAAAAAATACCATATATTGTAGGTCCTGTAGTCCAGAGAAAATATTATTAAAACTACCCCCAAATTATCTTCACCCGAGAAGGGGCATGACAGTAAGATACTAAACTCTCGAAAGGCCATTCACTGTCTTTCAGCCTAAACTACCTCACAAGGTTGTTGTGAAAATAAAAGGGAGAGGCAGAGAATCATGTACACCACCTTCAGTTCCTTTCAGGAAAGGTGGGATTTGATTGTAACAGTAAATAATATATTAGAGATAGCAGTGATGTAGTAGTGGAAGCAATTGTAGCAGCAGCAGTAATAAGGTTGTAAATTTGGTTTCTGAAATAAAATTAAAAAAATCAAAGCTACCTAACTTAAACTTTCGTAAGAAATCCTTTATTATTATCCACTGTGTAAGCAGAAGGAAGACCTCCTCCGATTCCCTTCCCGTTGGGAGACATTTATAGATAGCCTTGCAAATGAAGCATCACATTCCTCTGCTGAGGGAATGAGAGGGAAATGAATGGCTGGAGGCGATGATTGCCCACATCTTGTCAGGAAGCTCATCAGGCATTCCTCAGATGGGAAGCGTAACTGGAGAGGGAGGAGGAGGATGTCTCCAAAATACCCTTCCCCTTAGATTGACTTTCGGATAAGGAGAGTGGGCCAACATGACACGTCTCTTTGATTTAAGAGTCTGCCTCTCAGGCATCTCTGCTATGGGATCGCCGCACACTATTTTATTCCTGCCGGGGTCGTGTTGGGTAATGAGGGTAGACCCTCTGGCTGCAAGTACAGAACTGTAAAGCAGCGAAGTGGATGGGCAAGGCTTTTAACAGGATGTGGGGTCTGGATGTGGGTGGGGAGAAACGGCTGGATTTCATCATAGCAAGAAAAATATTTCCGTAGTATGCTGTGGGGGCAACCAGGATGGATGTGAAGGAATCTAAGAGAGGGGGACACAAGCAAAGACACACACACCCCGGGGATGGTCTAGCTGGGCCTTCACCCACCCCTGAGAGATCTACCATCAACCACCCTGTGGGAAGGATTCCAGGAAAGAGCAGTACAGGAGAAGACCAACGTGGTTTCTGCTCCATATGATTCCCCCCCCCACTACATGCCCCAAAGGGGCAATCTTCTATCATTAGCTGAAAGCTGGAATGAAGCTTGCTATACAAAGATAAGAGCCATATTGGTGGCTCTCCTCTGCCTTTGACCCTCACACACCACTGCAAGCAGCTCCTGGGGCAGAAGGGCAGGAACCCTAAAAGGGAATGCAACCTTTGTGCTGGGGAAAGTCCCCTGCAAGAGTTTTATGGTGTGCTCCTCCCTGGTATCAGTCCAGATTATGGAGGCTGGTCCTTAAATGTTTTTAATGATAAAACAAGCAGGCAAATAAATCACTGTGTTATAAACAAATATCTGCCCTTTCCCCTTATGGGGTATCCAAGAGCCCATATAGAGTCCTTACGTAGGTTCCCTATTGGTAGGAGAAAATAACAGAGGCCAACCAGAGAATATTGAGAAGCAAAGCAGCTAGTAAGCCTGATCTTCATTGAACTGTTGCAACAGGGTGCTCCCCTCACACTCAGGAGAAAGGAGGAGGACCCAGAACAAAGGTGTGCCCGCCCTTATATAGACATTTTAAATTCCCCATCTTGGAGCTCAAGACCACCTCTCCATACATCATACATACATCACAGGAGGGGTGTAACCCAAGACCACCCCCCAGATACATCATACCTATATCACAGAAAAGGCGGTCTACAGCAGAAATCTGAGTGTTTGTTTATCTCGTCTGACAGGTTTACCTGTTAATGCTCACTTGATTGGATACCCTGGGGAGCCTGGCCAGTCTTTTGTAATGATAAATACTTAGTTCCTAACCCAGGTCACAGGCTCACCCTATTCAAACACAGACAGACATACTCTTAAGACAGGATTTGTGAAGGAAAAGACAATGGGGAGGCTTTTCCATTTTCCTTTGACCTTGCAGAGAAAACATTTGGTCACTTGGGAATCAAAAATGGTTTCAGGTCGGTCTTCCTGTGCTGATCTATCTACGTGCTTGGTTGGTACATTTATGAACATTTAATATATATCTAAGACCTTAAAATTCTTATCACAACTCTTAAGATGCACCAACAATTGTGAGGCCAGGGAAGTTATAGTGATGCTCCCCCAGCAGTTGCCAGTGGCTACGGACCACTTATGACATCATAAAAGTACATGGCATCTGAGTGGATACAAAGATGGGCTTTTTCCTCTTCCCCAACAGAACACAGCAGGCAGCAGCTGAGACATTCAGCATTGATCAGTCTTCTTCCACCTGGAGAAGGTGAGTTGGTGGATGGATGGAGGTAATCATCTGGCTGTGGGATGCTATGGAGTAATAAGAAGGCAAGTTCACGTGCTGAGTGGGGGATCTTGGCTTGAAGGCAGCTGATATCCATGATAGATAGCAAGCCGGCTGATGTCTAGTGATGGACATAGTGGAAGCTGGTGGCCGATGGTGGAGTTTGGAAGCCAGTAGATGTTGTATGGGGGAAGCAGACTGATGTTTGTGGATGCAAGCTGGTTGACAGTCGGAAGCTGGTCAACAGGACTCTGGCAGATATTTTTGGGTAGTAATATTGCATCACGACTGAGATGCCCCCACAAATGTCATGACCTAGGGAGTGTTAGTTTTTGCATTTTGGTGAAAGGAAAACAATCACAATTTACTAGGGCTGCCAGACACTCAGCAGGGCCAACCTGAAGTCTCCCGGTTTGCCTGCCAGCTTCATTGTATATTAACCATTTTGACTTGCCTGAAAATCTGGATTGCATTTTACACTTGAGAGGGCAAACGTGGAGAGCATAACGCTTTCAGTGACATGCGGGCCCACAGCTCTCTCCACCTGTTGCTATAACTGGCGTGGTTAACAAAGCAAAGAAAATGCGTCCAGATGCGTTTTCACAGATGTTATTTGCATTCATCTCCCAGGCTGGTGTGACGACAACCCACTCCTCCCACCCCCCACTGCCCATCGCTGTACTAATGCGACTGGGAAATCCAGAACTGCCAACATTTGCCCGAATCGCTGGGAAACTCCAAGATAAAAGTGGCAGCAAATCTGCAAAGCCGGCAAGATTTGTCTTCATTTGGAAGCGATGGACATTTCTTGATCTACTTGGCTTACTGTACAGTTGGCTTCCCTGCTTTCTGCCTTGCTAGTCCTACAGAATACCAGCTTCCACCGCTAAGGATACATTCCAACCAGGCAAAAGCACCAGAGAAGGGTGCACACCAAGCCCTATGAAAGGGATACATTGGAGTAATGTGGTGTGACCTGGAGGCAGTGGCATGCTGCTGCTGCTGGGCATTCTTTATGCCCCCACTCCCTGCAGACCTGAGGCTCCCCATCCCTGTACCCGCTGCAAATAACAGAAAAGTCATGGGAGCCTTGCTTCATCATCTCATAACGGGCAGAAATTTCTTCCCCATCCACCAGCCCATTGTATTAAATTAAATTACAGTGGTACCTTGGGTTACATACGCTTCAGGTTACAGACTCCGCTAACCCAGAAATAGTGCTTCAGGTTAAGAACTTTGCTTCAGGATGAGAACAGAAATCAAGCTCCGGCAGCGCAGCAGCAGCAGGAGGCCCCATTAGCTAAAGTGGTGCTTCAGGTTAAGAACAGTTCCAGGTTAAGTACGGACCTCCGGAACGAATTAAGTACTTAACCCGAGGTACCACTGTACAATGATTTCAATGTGCTAAGCTCTTGCACCACTCATCTCCAAAAGTTCTGGGCAAGTTGCAACATTCTGGGATGGCAATGTGGGAAGGATGAACTGTCTCAGACTTAATGCTCTGCATTATCATGTTGTTGACACTCACTTTGGATTCTGGCGAATTACAATGGAATTTGTTTCCCTTCTTTCCCCCTTATTCAATGGTTACTAATTCCAGTTTACCAAAAACTCAGGGATCTGAAATTCTCCTGTGTGGTCTTTGTAAGCGCCAGTGTTGGTATCATCCTAGTCCCTCCCAGCACAATTAATTGATGTGCAATTATTATTCAAGCATTTACTATGCTGCTGAGCCTATCATGATAAATCAATTTGTGCAGTGTGACAGCAAGTTGTCATGATGAGTTAATGATGTATATTAATGTTGGTGGCATACATGCAAACCCTGCCTGACTCAGTCACATGAGAGAAACTTAAAGGTAAAGGTAGAGGGACCCCTGACCATTAAGTCCAGTTGCAGACTACTCTGGGGTTGCGGCGCTCATCTCGCTTTACTGGCCGAGGGAGCCGGCGTTTGTCCGCAGACAGCTTCTAAGTCATGTGGCCAGCATGACTAAGCCGCTTCTGGCGAACCAGAGCAGCGCACAGAAACACAGTTTACCTTCCTGCCAGAGCGGTACCTATTTATCTACTTGCACTTTGATGTGCTTTCGAACTGCTAGGTTGGCAGGAGCAGGGCCCGAGCAATGGTAGCTCACCCCGTCACGGGGATTCGAACCGCTAACCTTCTGATCGACAAGCCCTGGGCTCTGTGGTCTCAGGCTTATCAGCTTCTATTTAAATAACAACAACAACCACCCCAAAAAAATGCAGTTCCAGCTGAAGCCAATGGACCAAAGTTTTTCTCCTAAGTAGGACTAACACTGGATATAACCAAACATATATAGATGAACATTTATTGAGGTATCCAAATTCTTGGCTTGATGCATGTAGCTTTGTGCCATTTTATTGCTTTGTAAACAGCCCTCCCCTTAATCTAAAATTTGGTTTAGCCAAGCACTGAGCAGGACTCCCCTGTCTGTTTGGGGAAAACCATAGCTGAAAGGTAAATGGCTGTAATGCATTGCAGTTAGCAATGATGTCCTGTTGTTTGCTGCTCCTTTGATTTATAAAATACATACGCTACAAACCGAGTAGGAAAAGCTCTTCATTTCAAACATTTTTTTAAACATTCCATTGAGCTCCCCCCCCCCTTTCTTCAGAAACAGCTGGTGGGCTTCAGAAATTCAATTGTTCATATTTCATCTGGGAAAACACATGCAGGGGGAAGAGAGAGACGCAGGTGGAGAAGCAGCAGAGTGTAACTCAAACCCTTTTCATTTACAAAACACCACTTTCTCTTCATTCATGGCCATGCTGGGTTTATAAAAGCAAACCATGCTCTGTAATTGTTAAAGGCAGCAGGGGAACAATTGCAACTGTTCAAAAAAAACCACCACCAACAACCTTTATTTTTCAGTTTCAGGGTGGGGGAGGGGAACTTACAACAAAAAATCCCTCTAAACCCCCAGCAACTGTGAGTCTTAATGTTAGTTTCCACCAAGCTGCCTATATATTTGCTTGTTAGCTTATTGGCATATTTATTGTACCCTAGCTTTCTTCCTCCAACAAACAATAAGAGAAGTACTGGTGGCGCTGTGAGTTAAACCACAGAGCCTAGGACTTGCCGATCAGAAGGTCGGCGGTTTGAATCCCCGCAACAGGGTGAGCTCCCGTTGCTCGGTCCCTGCTCCTGCCAACCTAGCAGTTCGAAAGCACGTCAAAGTACAAGTAGATAAATAGGTACCACTCTGGCGGGAAGGTAAACGGTGTTTCCGTGCACTGCTCTGGTTTGCCAGAAGCGGCTTAGTCATGCTGGCCACATGACCTGGAAGCTGTATGCTGTGGTTGCACGACCCGACTGATTGTCTCCAAGTTTTCCTGGGATTCCCACACAGTGCAGTTAATGCTGCCAGCCTCCGTCTCATGTTTGCAGACATCTTTTATCACCAGCATCAATCTCCTGGTTGGCAAGAGCTGTGTGGCGTAAATGGCGACAATTATTTAGTTAAGAATTAGAAAACAGCTGTTTGCACTGGGTTCAAAGAAAACAAAGCAGAACGTGTTTGGCTCAGCAATGGAACCGTCTTTGAGGCTGCCTCGAGACAGGCATGTGCCCATGCTTAGTGTGCAGTGTAAACTTAAAAGGGAAAAAATATATATTTGGGCCCTCGCCAGGTAGACAGACAGCATGAATGAAAGAAACACCTGTTCTGGCTTTGTGCGGAGTTTGAAATCATTTGATTACAGAGAAAGGTACAGGCTGACCTTAAAGTTAATTGAATTTTCTGGTGGATGAGTTCTAGGGGCTTCCTCCATTTGGACTGGATTACGTATATGTATATTCTGGGTAAAACACTTATGAATGGAAGAGAGGGTATAACAATGAGACAGGCTTTCAGTCAAAGGGGTAAGGATTGTTGAATAATTCAAATACGAATAACAGTTGGCTTGTTCTTATTTTCTTCTAATCTGTCTATGCAGCCAAGAGGCTGATGGCTTCATAGCCACATTAAATTGAGATATCTTTCAAGGTTACCTTATAAAAAATTACAAAAGCTTGCTTGATTATATTACAAAAAGAAAAGAAAAGGATTGCATTTCAATCCACTAGGGGAAAGATTGGAGTTGTATCCAGTGTTATTTCTACTCAGAAGACAGTCCATTGAAATCGATGTATGTAACTTGGGCACATTTATTTCAATAGGTTTACTCTTAAGTACAATCCTTGGGTCCTAAGCTAGTCATTGCAGTTCCATAGAAATTGGAAAGGAGAGTAAAAACCTTACACCTTTGCTGGTGTTGGAGCACGGACACTTGAGTCTTCCCAGCCATGAAACTCCCTGGGTAACTGGGAGTCTCTATCTCTCAGCCTAACCTACCTCACAGGGCTGTTGTAAGAATTGTTGCTATTTAGTCGTTTAGTCATGTCCGACTCTTCGTGACCCCATGGACCAGAGCACGCCAGGCACTCCTGTCTTCCACTGCCTCCCGCAGCTTGGTCAAACTCATGCTGGTAGCTTCGAGAACACTGTCCAACCATCTCGTCCTCTGTCGTCCCCTTCTCCTTGTGCCCTCCATCTTTCCCAACATCAGGGTCTTTTCCAGGGGGTCTTCTCTTCTCATGAGGTGGCCAAAGTATTGGAGTCTCAGCTTCAGGATGTTTCCTTCCAGTGAGCACTCAGGGCTGATTTCCTTCAGATGATAGGTTTGATCTTCTTGCAGTCCATGGGACTCTCAAGAGTCTCCTCCAGCACCATAATTCAAAAGCATCAATTCTTTGGCGATCAGCCTTATTTATGGTCCAGCTCTCACTTCCATACATCACTACTGGGGAAACCATAGCTTTAACTATACGGACCTTTGTCGGCAAGTTGTAAGAATAAAATAGCCTAGTTCTCTAAGCACATTTTGTCAGCCAAAGATTTGAGCTTTAATTCCCCCCCCCCCCACTCCTCACCCATGTGTGCTTGCACCTGCCCCAAATCTGCTCTGGAAGATTGGGGGGGGGGGCCAGAACAGATTTAAGGGAGAGGAGCAGGGAGTTCTGTTGTGCAAGCTTGTACTGTCTGAATGAGTTACTTTGTGCTACTTTGGAAACAACCTGGGATACAGAGCTCTTGCAGCGCCTTTCTGATAATTTTTAATGAATTACAATCCTCTAAGCATACAATGGAGAAAGTGTCTGTGCTCATGTGGATTAGTTAGATCTGCCTTGATGGTTCACACTCTTATCGTGTTCATGGGTTGCAATCAACATTCAGGGATTTATTTTTATTTTTGAAAATGCTAATATAGCCTTTCATGACCTGTGAATGAGTGCACTGAAATAGCAAAACTGCAGTATTTGTAATAGACTTTGGCTGTGTACATTGCAGGGGGCCGGACTGTGAACCTCAGGGTTCCTACCAACCCTAGAATTCTATGAAACACATTTAAGGCACCTCCCCTCAAAGAATTCAGTCATAATCTGCATTTTAATAATTGCGTGCGCATCTGTCTGTAGGGCAACGAGTGTGTAAAACGCAGAGATCTCCTATCGAAAAGCAGAATAAAGCTCTTTTTGCACTGGGAAGCCGGCAGTTGATTTCAGTGAGAAATCACAAGGTGGCAACTTGCAACAATTAGGTTTAATCCTGATACCATGATATAAGGGGATGGTCTCTTTGTCTTCAGGGAGAACAAGAATGCATTTTAAAAAGTAAATAAACAGGCTTGAATTAGTATGCAAACAAAATTAGCAACATCTCCCTTGAGCTAAGTGAAACTGACATATTTTTCTGCTACACAGGAAGCAAAAAGAAAGACAAAATTAGTCTACTTAATGAAAAACATCTTTCCCAATTAGTTCAGTAAGTCCCTAGTTTCGGTATTTGAATAGTTATGGTTGATGAAAGCCAGGCAAACTGCCTTTGCTATCATTTCACAGTTTCTTTGTCTGTTTATTGCATTTATACTTCTTATTTCCTCCAAGGAGCTGAAGTGGCCGCCGGGACCACATAACACCAGTCCTGAGAGATCTGCATTAGCTCCCAGTACATTTCCGAGCACAATTCAAAGTGTTGGTGCTGACCTTTAAAGCCCTAAACGGCCTCGGTCCTGTATACCTGAAGGAGCGTCTCCACCCCCATCGTTCAGCCCGGACACTGAGATCCAGCACTGAGGGCCTTCTGGCGGTTCATTGCGAGAAGTGAGGTTACAGGGAACCAGGCAGAGGGCCTTCTTGGTAGTGGCGCCTGCCCTGTGGAATGCCTTCAGATGTGAAGGAAATAAGCAGCTATCTTCTTTTTAAAAGACATATGAAGGCAGCCCTGTTTAGGGAAGTTTTTAATATTTAATGCTGTATTGTTTTTAACACTTGATTGGAAGCCGCCCAGAGTGGCTGGGGAAACTCAGCCAGATGGGCGGGGTATAAATTATTATTATTATTATTATTATTATTATTATTATTATTATTATTATTAGCTGTCGTACAAAGTTCTCCCTTCCTCCATTTTATCCTCCCTACAGCCCTGTGAGGTAGGCTAGGCTGAGAGATTGTGAGTGGCCCAAGGTCACACAGTGAGTTTCATACACCACACTGTAGTGAATGGTCCCTCCCCATTTATAAACACTGCTATTCTTTTTCTCAGTTCCACAATGGGAGCATTACAGTAGCTATTTCATCATCCTTTTCAGGTTATTGAGCATTGCCAGAATATAGTTTTCAGGCAGGGGAACAGTACTTGCAGAAGGCCTGGGATAGCTCAGTCAGTAGAGCATGAGACTCTTAATCTCAGGGTCGTGGGGTCAAGCAGCACATTGGGCAAAAAAATAAGAATTTTTAAAAATCCCAGCACTGCAGAAGTTGGACTACATGACCCTCGTGTTCCCTCCCAACTCTTTGTTGTTGTTTAGTTGTTTAGTCATGTCTGACTCTTCGTGACCCCATGGACCAGAGCACACCAACTATGATTCCACAATCTGTATGATAAAACTCATTGGCACAGCCCATTCTTGGCATACAGAAAGGTTCAAAATCTGGAGTCTCTTAATTGCAATTCATTGAAGCTGTTTTCTGTGCAAATGCGCTGTTGCCTGTGTGATGGCTATTTGAAATGTACATACACCTCAGCTTATCCCTGGTTTACATTTTCAAACTGGATTGAAGCTGCAAACAGGAGGATTTCTCAAGAAGCGAAAGGATACCTGTGGGTTGTGGCTGATGTCATATGCACCTGGACTTCGGACACCAGCTTTCGGAGCATCGTACAGCTGGAGGAAGCCATGCTGTATACACAGCCTGAGTGACAAGTGATGGGAACGACCTGTGCTGAGACCATGAAGAGCTGGGGACAGTCAGAGCACACAGTTCTGGGCTAAATGGACAAAAATATCTCACCTGGCATAAGGCAACTTTCTGTGCTGTCCAGAAACAAGTTAAAACTCTGTTCTGCTTCCATAAAGGTTGAGGTTGAATCCTGACAAGATAGAAGTACTGTTTTGGGGGGACAGGGTGCGGGTGGGTATGGAGGACTCCCTGGTCCTGAATGGGGTAACTGTGTCTCTGAAGGACCCAGGTGCGCAGCCTGGGAGTCATTTTGGACTCACATCTGTCCATGGAGGCGCAGGTCAATTCTGTGTCCAGGGCAAGTGTCTACCAGCTCCATCTGGTACGTAGGCTGAGATCCTACCTGCCCGTGGACTGTCTAGCCAGAGTGATGCATGCTCTAGTTATCTCTCGCTTGGATTACTGTAATGCGCTCTACATGGGGCTACCTTTGAAGGTGACCTGGAAACTACAACTAATCCAGAATGTGGCAGCTAGATTGGTGATTGAGAGTGGCCACCGAGACCACATAACACCGGTCCTGAAAGACCTACATTGGCTCCCAGTACATTTCCGAGCACAATTCAAAGTGTTGGTGATGACCTTTAAAGCCCAGTATATCTTAAGGAGCTTCTCCACCCCCATCGTTCTACCCGGACACTGAGGTCCAGCTCTGAGGGCCTTCTGGTGGTTCCCTAACTGTGAGAAGTGAGGTTACAGGGAACCAGGCAGAGGGCCTTCTCGGTAGTGGCACCTGCCCTGTGGAACACCCTCCCACCAGATGTCAAAGAAATAACAACTATCTTACTTTTAGAAGACATCTGAAGTCAGCCCTGTTTAGGGAAGCTTTTAATATTTGATGAACAATTGTATTTTAATATTTTGCTGGAAGCTGCAAAACAATATTATTATTATTATTATTATTAACTCATGACCCTACCTTTAATGTCTACAAGTATTTATGATTAAATGAACACCCTATTGGCATGACAGCAACCTGTTTATCTATTTCTATAGCCCATTTACTTGTGCAAACCTTACAGAAAAAGGACTCTGTGATGTTTGATCTGCCTGTTAATAGCTGTTTTTGATATTTTAATAGCTCATTACAAAAACTGAATTTTGGAGAGAGATAATTAATGATGTGTCACTAGGCTACTACTAAAGGGAGGCTAGGATTAAAGCAATCAAAGTGGCTCTTTTTTTCCTCCGCTCCTTTGGGAGTTATTAACTAAACCATTTCCTGCTTTTAATTTTATGTTTTGACTTAATTGTTTTTTCTTAAGTAACAAGCTATTTAATGAAATTTAAGGGTGTCTGGACTGATTTCTACATTGCAATCACTGCACACTGCCTCACATGCTACTGCAAGGTCTCAGCAAGCAGAGAGTGTTGATGCCTCTGGGATAGATTTAATTTCCCTTAGTTATACTTTACACTTCGCCATTTGAAGAGGTGCTTTCGTTGGTCTGTTTTAAAAAATAAATAAATTGCCATGCATATAATGCTAATGCTCCCAAAATTCAGAATATGTTAGCCAAGTTGGCCTTCCCAAATGAAACTTGTAGCGAGAAACGTACGCAGTGAAGTCAGAGAGAAATGAAATTTAATAAATACGAACTGTGATCATTAATGTGGCAGAACTTTGATTTTTTCCCCAGATTAACCCACTTGTAAGTTTTTCTGAATAAAAGAAAATAACTGCAGTGATCATTCACAAGCGTTATTGATGATAACACACTGATAGATTGATATATGCCAGTTTAGGATATCATTTCATGACTCTGGTGAAGTGGGCTTGGATGCTTATGCAATAATAAATGCCGATCTTGAAGATGTCACAAGATTCTGTTGTTTTTGCTCACACAGCTACTTCTCTGGGAATATGTCCACGGGAACATATTCTGTCTCAGCTTTTGACGTATTTCAGAACTCTTGCCTTTTATCACATGGATTGGTTTTCGGCTGAACAGACCACATTTTGCAAGTTCAAAAGGGGACTAGTTCAGAACACAGCGATCGTGTTTTAAGATTCTCAAGGTCGGAAAGCCCTCCAAAGTGGAAGGAGTTAAAACGAGCTTTTGAAAGCGCTCCAGGAAGTCACTCCTAACTGAATGGGCTTGGCTGTTGTGCTCGAATGCTTCCTTGCCATGTGGAACTGGGGGCTGAGCTACCGTGAGCCACATTAGAAACTTCACATACAAGTCCTGACGTCATGTCAATAGAATCTCAAGCGGCTTGGTGCCAACGGAGGAACAGCTGGCGGCTGCAACGGTTTCAGGGTAAGAGTTGGCGTCCCCATCAGGATGGCAGAGATATTTTTCAAGATGCCAGCCAGCCATTCTAAGCAGCCTATCCAGATGAAATCGCCAGTGTTTCTTACGCTTTGCAGATGAAGAAACATGCACTGGTTTCTTCTTGTTGCTGTTAGTTGTTGATGTTATTAATAATTACTCAGCCTTCTTCCTGCAGGTCCAAATTCAAAATGCAACATTAGAAAGAAGTCGAAGCAACTTACAATCTCAAAAGTAAGGTGGGTCGTAGAAATATACCCCTCAAGCATCCACAGCAGGGTAAAACTGTATAATGATGTTACCAGGTGCATCTCTGTGGGGAGGGAGTTCCACAAACAAGGGGCTGCCACAGAGAAGGCCCTCTCCCGGGCTGCCACCCCTTCCCCCAGTTTCTGAGGTGGTAGAACTATCAAGAGGGCCTCCTCTGCTGATTTTAATACCTGGAGCAAGGTCTGTAGGGAAGGAGGTCAACTTTCAGATATTTGGCACCCAAGTTATTTAGAGCTTTAAGTACAAAGGTTAGCACCTTGAATTGGGCCTGGAAATTAACTTGCAACCAGTGCAGATGTTTTAAAACAGAGGTTATGTGAGAGGAATCTGGACACTGCATTTCAGACTAATTGAACGTTTTGAGTCGTCTTCAAGGGCAGACCCACACAGAGTGCATTGCAGTAATCCAATCTGGAAGTTGCCAGAGCCAGGAGTACAGTGGACAGGTCATTTCTGTCTGAAAGCATCCATAGCTGGAAAACCAACAGTAGCTGCAAATAGGCACTCCTAGCTACTGAGGCCAACTGAGTCTCCAGTGACAGGGCTAAATCCAGGAGCATCCTCTGTCTGAAATAGGCTGTCTGCCTACCTCCTGGCCATTCTTTGGAATGTAGCTGTTCAAGTGACTTACAATGAATTCACAGAATCAAATGATCCAATACAACAGAAAAAGGGCAGCCGGCAGTTGAAAATTCAGCCTGAAAGCAGCGCTGGCTGCTGCTGATTGGGAATGGTAGATCGGAAGACTGGAAGACCAACAGCAGGTGGCGCCAGAGCCTGTGAGAGGCCACCCACTGATTGGCTATAAGCAATAAGACAGGCAAGTGGGGATTGGCTGAAGGCAGAATGAGGTTGGCGGGTCATTAATCCATTTGCCCTAATGGACCAGCTTCCACCACCTAAAGCCTATATAGGTAAAGGGACCCCTGACCATTAGGTCCAGTCATGGCCGACTCTGGGGTTGCGGTGCTCATCTCGCTTTATTGGCCGAGGGAGCCGGCGTACAGCTTCCGGGTCATGTGGCATATTGAAGCTTATTTGATTTTTAGGTTGCTTTCGGTCACCCTGGGCAGGATAAAGAGACTAGCAAATTTAATAATAATAATAGTAAAATAATATCAAAGAATTGGTTTTGAATCTATGAAAACTCTAAATGTTTTGGAACTAGAATGCAGGCAACCCTGCATTTTGAATGGGGGTTGTGTTCTGGGACATCATGTGCGTCAGCAGAGCATACATAAGCCTGCCCCTTTCTGCCCATGCCCTGCCACTGTTCTGGGTCCAAAAACGGCCCACGTGTGCATGGCTGCCAGTTCTTTGAACGAGTGGTAAATGGAGGTTGCTTGTTCTCACATGAACCTGCTCACCAGTTAAGAGTGGCCTCATACCCTCTGAAGTGAGGCAGGTGCTGATCAGAGACAGGACCTTCTCTGTTGTGGCACCCCTGCCTTTCATTTACCCAATTCTTTAGGTCTTGTTTTTGTTTTGGACTTGTAAGGTAATAAGAGCTTTCTGGGAGATGATATATAATGAAATGGGGAAAATGTTTAAAATAACCTTTGTTAAAAAACAACAACACAGAAGCTTTTTAATTAGGAATTACAGGTACCGACATTCCAAAAGAGCAGAAAAGATTTTTTTATGTATGGAACAACAGCCGCCCAGATGTTACTAGCCCAGAGATGGAAAGTTAACCAAGTTGATGGACTATGCTGAAATGGCAAAACTGACTGGAAAACTCAGAAACCAATGGGACAAAAACTCTATAAAAGAATGGGGAAAATGTATTAGTTATTTATGAAACCACTATAAGCAGATAGAAACATTGGCATGATTTCAAGGGTGTTTCTTTACTCATACATTGAATAAGTTGTAGGGAGTAACTTTGTTTCATTTAATGAGCCAGGCACAGGTCTGAAACATTTCCCCCAAGCGTAACATTCTCCTTCCTCCCATAGGAGTAAGTAAAAGGTAAATTCAGGACACTGCTGGGAATGGGTAAAGCATGCTGTTGTAGGATCATCTGGGGGCAGACCCCTCCCCCCCAAATAATACAGCCATGTATCATGGCTAAATAGAACCTCCATATTCAGAGATGGCATACTACTGAATTCCAGTTGTTTCCTACTACTTGGTCATCCTGCAGGGGCAGGCAACATGTGGCCCTCTAGTTGTTGTTGGGACTGCAATGGCCACCATCCCAGAATGTTGTTGTTGTTGTTTAGTCGTTTAGTCATGTCCGATTCTTCATGACCCCATGGACCAGAGCACGCCAGGCACTCCTGTCTTCCGCTGCCTCCCGCAGTTTGGTCAAACTCATGCTGGTAGCTTCGAGAACACTGTCCAACCATCTCGTCCTCTGTCGTCCCCTTCTCCTTGTGCCCTCCATCTTTCCCAACATCAGGGTCTTTTCCAGGGAGTCTTCTCTTCTCATGAGGTGGCCTCAGTAGCATGTTGGACGCCTTCCGACCTGAGGGGCTCATCTTCCAGCGTCAGAACTTTATATGCCTGTTGTCTTTGTCCATGGAGTTTTCTTGGCAGGGATACTGGAGTGGCTTGCCGGTTCCTGCCCCAGGTGGATCACGTTTGGTCAAAACTCTCCACTATGACCTGTCCATCTTGGGTGCCCTGCTCGGCATAGTTCATAGCTTCTCTGAGTTATTCAAGCTCCTTCGCCACGGCAAGGCAGTGATCCATGATGGGGCCATCCCAGAATAGACTGGGATTATTGGCAACAGATACACAGGTGCAGTGTGAATTCCTTTGCACGGTTTACCCAAATGTCTCACTGAACTCAAGGGGGCTTACTCCCAAGCTCTAAGTAAGTGCGCATAAAGAGGATTGTGACCTTATTTGGAAGTAAATTGTTTGGAACAAAATGGGACTTGTTTCCAGCTAACCACAGATAGGGTCGAGTCCTAAGAGTATATATATGTTTTTAAAATGGGCTTTTGCTTATTTTGGCCACAGAACTTTTGCTATTTTTTAATGCTCTGTTCTGCTCTCTTCTTTAGTAACAAGACAATCGGACTTGCACAGTAGTATGCCAGGATACTTAGGCAGTGTTCAACCCGTTTGCGAGTTTACTCAGGAGTAAGCCCATCGAGTTCAGGAGGGCTCGCTCTCCTCGCTTTGTATAGGGCAGCGGGATCCTACGAGCATCGTTTAAAAAAAGAAAAACTAAAGTTAAGATTTACTCCCAAGTAATCGCGCCTGCAGAGGATCGCACCCTTGCACCCGATCCTATGCAGGGCTTGCACTACGCCCCAGTGACTTCAGTGCGGCTTTCTCCCGCGTGAATGCAGATATAGGATCTCAAGGGAACTTTGCGTATTTTCACAGCCGCTTGGGAAAGTGCCTTGGGGCGGGGGGCGGCGGCGCTTTTTAAAAAGAAATAATTCATCATCCTGCAGGCTTTTGCTTTACAAGCGCGGAGCGGCCGCCACCCAAACCCCGGGGCCTTTTATTGTTTGCTTCCCACGTTGCTCTGGGCCGGCGCGCGAACGGGTTAACCCCGGAGGGGAGCCGCGAGGGCGGCCAAAACAATGGGCAGAATCAGAGCATGAATAATCCCCGCGCGGCGGCCACTCCTCCTCCTCCTCCTCCGCTCCCCCCGTCGATCCCACCCACCCCAACCCGCCTCGGATCCCGCTATATCCCCTCCTCCTGGGGCGAAACGGTGCGCCTCTCTCTCCAAGTCGCCAAGTTGGTGAGGCTCCAGCTGCAGGTTGATGCGTCGATTGCGCAGCCTCGTTGCTACTTGCTTGGAAACCGCCGCAGCCGGGAAACTTTTCCCTTTGCGTCCTGCTGCCGCTGCCGCCGTCTCCTTTTCTCCTCGGCTTTGGGGACCTTTAGCCCTTTGATCCTCAGCCATGGCTCTCCGGGGGAAACACTAGTTGCTCCTTCCCATTCCCCCCGATCCCAATTCCCTCCGGGATTTCTCCTTTCTTTTTTTTTGCTTTATTGCCAAACGCGAAAAAATGGCGAGGGCGCCGGGGAAGGTCCGCTGCGCGCCGCCAGTGGTGCTGCCGCCGCCGCTGGTGCTGCTGCTGCTGGCCACGACCGTGCCCTCTGGCTCGGAAGGGCAGCCGGTCTCCTTCCACGCGGACGTGAACGGCCACAGCCTGCACCCGCCTTACTTCAACCTGGCCGAGGGGACCAAGATCTCGGCCACCGCGACCTGCGGCGAGGAAGACTCCGGCGCCAAGACCCCCAGAGCCGTGGAGGATTTGTATTGCAAACTCGTGGGCGGGCCGGTAGCGGGAGGGGACCCCAACCAGACCATCCAGGTACAGTATTTTCATCGGAGGCTGCCTGATTTCTAGTTTCCATATGGCCGCATCTTGCATTGTTATTACTGTGGCTGCAATTTGTTTTAAGTGTTTTGTAATGATGAGCTTTATTGTAACCCGCCCCGGGACCTGCTGGCGACCTGTTTATATCACGAAACACGCGCGAATCTTTGCATCGTGGAGAGCGCGCAACCTGAGGATTCAATCCTGTGCCTTCTTTCCTGGGAGTAAGCCCCGTGGACCACGATGGGACTTTTCTCTCAGGTGGGCTGTTACAGGATGAAGGAAGAGGGTGGGGGGAAATACGGTGTATATCCTGGCTTTGCAATAATTTATAACAGCGCATAACTTTTGGCTGGCTCCTCCGCCAGTGTGGGCTAGAAATCTCGAAATCTCCCCTCCTCCTTCCTCTTTTGTTATCTCCCAAGTTGATTTGAGGTTGGTGGATTGATTCTCAGTTAATGGGGCAGGCACACAAAAGGTCTGCGGAGGAAGTGTCTCTCGCAAGTGTGTGTCTGTGGCTGTTTGCACACTCACAGAGCACATGTTTGCTCTGCGCTTCATAATGTGGACTTCTGAAAGGAGCATTGAATTTAGCAGACCTTTTTAGTGACTCTGGACTGAATGGCTGTGCCACCTTCCCGTTTCAAGGAGGGATGCAATTACTCTTCTTTTCGCCCCCCACCTCCACTGACTGTGTACAGACAAACCATCTGCCAAGAGGTAACTTCTCAGCTGCTTGTTAAGCTTGGTGTGTGAGCTCCTGTGCCAAGTGGAAGTCGTACAGCACTTAAATAGCTGATCAGAATTCTAGTGTTGTGAAGGGGGCAGTAAGATTCTGTTCACGTTTGGCAGGACAACACACACACACACACACACACACACACACACGGTTAACAAGTGGTTACTGCTGGATAAATTGTGGCCCATTCATTTTACGGTTAGACCCAATGTGCTCAAACTTACAACAAAACTCTGATTTGTGTGCTTTATTAGTATGCTTGAATGCAGTGGGTGCTCGCTGCTTCCCTCTCCATAAAAAAAGCAACTTTCTGTTTTCTCAAGTTGAGGGTGCCCATTTGCCAAAAAATAATAATATTGCGATCCAGTCAAAGTTAAGCATTGGCTTAAAGTAAAAAAATAACAATAAAGACTTGTTGATTGTAGTAGGGGAAAGTTTAAGCACTTTCTTTCAAAAATGTTGAAATTTAGACAATCCTGGCTTCAGGGTTGGGTGTTTTTTTGGGGAGCAGTTCTTGGTCAAGATGCCACCCCCATGCTCTCTGCTTTTCCTGCCCCTTTGGGCACAGTCCCTGCAACTTTCCAGGAGAGGGCAAAGTGAGAGGAAGCTGCTGGTCTTTTTTCTTGCTCACATGCTTAGAGGGGCCAGGTCATCAGGAAGCGTCCATGAGAAGGAGGGGCAGCAGGGCTGGGGGGGGGGCCCTCTTGGATTTGGCAGTGGGCCCCATTTTGGGGCATGGGACTCAGCAGTTGCCCAGCAATGCCAGCCTCTGATTGAGACTGGCCCTGAACACAAATGTGATTGGCCGCTGAAATGCATTTCTTTTTTGTCAGGCATACAAAAGAATTCCAGCGGGTTTTTTAGAACATAATAGCAGAAAACCTGTGTTGAAGAAAACACATCAGCCTATTTCATGCTACTAGTTAATAATTGTGTGTGTGTGTATTGCTTGGAGCACCTAATGTTCATTTCCTTACAACAACCCTGTAAGGTTGGCCCAGTGTTGTTATTATCTGTGGGAGCTGAGGCATAGTTGCCCGCCTTAAGGTTACCGCCAGTTGAGTTCATGGCCAGAGACCCAACTACGAATATTCCTCTTCATTTCATAACTATGGTGTTACGTGGCTTCCACATCTACAGCTCAGTATCTGTGAAGCAAACCTGCTTTTCAGAGCGGCACAGCTGGTCAGCTGGCAAGAGCGTGAGACTCTTAATCTGAGGGTGGTGGCGGGTTCAAGATCCACTTTGGGCAAAAGATTCCTGCATTGCAGGGGATTGGACTAGGTGATCCGAGCTGTCCCTTACAATTCTATGATTGGCTTTTTTTTGGAGTTGCTTCTTTGCACTGAAAACGTTTGACTGTTAAGAGGGATCTTTGCATTTTCTCAAAACAGGAGCTTCTCTAGTAAGTATGTATATATATATATATATATATATATATATATATATATATTTAAATGATATTTATTAGAGTTTCAAAAAGAGTTACAAAAGTAAAAAAGAAATAGAAATAGGAAAAAGAAACAAAAAATACAAAATACAGAAAAAATAAAAACAATTAAAAATAAATCCATCTTTCCCTGTCTTGCCTTTCATTCACTTATTTCCCTGACCTCCTCACACCTCCCTTTTTTGTATTCCAGTTCAAATGGTTACTTCAGCAAATCCTTTCCCTCTTTGTTTTTATCTTAATTCTTTATCTTAATATATTATAGCTTTACATTTTCACCTGTTAACAATCCATTTTTACATACTCCTTTGTAACATTGCTGCTAAAACCACTTAATTTCATTCCGACATCATTTTAACATTCATTAATTTTGCAATGTTTCTGTAAATAATCTTTAAATTTCTTCCAATCTTCTTCCACCGACTCTTCTCCCTGGTCTCGGATTCTGCCAGTCATTTCAGCCAATTCCATATAGTCTTATCACCTTCATCTGCCATTCTTCCAGGGCGGGTAGATCTTGTGTCTTCCAATACTTTGCAATGAGTATTTTCTCTAGTAAGTATAAGCAAGTCCTCTAGAGTTCTACCTTGGCTCGCCCAGGTATCTCCACTCATAGTTTAATGTCTTATAAAAGAACAGTGCAGGCAATTGGCAGGCACCGGCTTTTTTCTGTATAGCACAAATGCAGCATCTGAACCAGGGATGGAGAACCGTTTTCTTCCCACTAGGGCAACATTCCCTACATGCTAGTGTTGGGCATAGAGGTGGATTTTGGAGTGAGCAGTTCCACCAAACTGGGCACCAAGCCTTGAGGCTGCTGCAGGGCATCGCGCCTTTGAGGTAATGAATTGAGCCAGAACGGAAGGTGAGAGGCAGGAGTGCTGAATTTTAGTCTTGCACAAGGTGCCACTGAGACTTGAGAAAGGCCAGAGTCCACCCCGGAGGGTAGGTCCGAAGGCAAAAAGTGTGCAGGGCAATGAATATGAGTCTTAGTACATTAGGTTTTCTAGCCATGGGGGAAATAAAATCGAAGGTTTCTAAACACAACACATGCTCCCCCATCGAGCAAGCAAGAGGAATTGCCACAAGTTCAAGGACACATTCTGGTCATACAAAAGCACTCAAAGAGGTGATAGTAGAGCTAGAGGGGAGTGTGGCTTGGGGAGGCCCGAGGCCTGGATGGCTGTGTTTGGTCCCTGGGATGGAGGTTCCCCAACCCTGCTGTAAGCATTGAGCCCAAATGTAGGGAAAGTTAAGTAAAGGTAAAGGTACCCCTGACCGTTAGGTCCAGTCACAGATGACTCTGGGGTTGCGGCGCTCATCTCGCTTTACTGGCTGAGGGAGCAGACGTTTGTCTGCAGACAACTTCCGGGTCATGTGGCCAGCATGACTAAGCCGCTTCTGGTGAACCAGAGCAGCGCACGGAAACGCTGTTTACTTTCCCGCCAGAGTGGTCCCTATTTATCTACTTTCACTTGTCGTGCTTTCGAAATGCTAGGTGGGCAGGAGCTGGGATCGAACAACGGAGCTCACCCCGTTGTGCAGATTTGAACCGCTGACCTTCTGATCAGCAACCCTAGGCTCTGTGGTTTAGACAGCGCCACCTGCATCCCATTGGCAAAGTTAGTTCTGCTTAAATCCCCTGGAAAGTGACCAGGCAAGTAAGTTGCGGCTAATTTATTCCACCTTAATTTCATTCAGACTCTATGGTTTATTATGAGAGGAATTTAGCTAGCCTTAGGAGATTGGCAGCTTTCCCCCAGTTTCAGTTAACAGCAATTTAAACACGACATCTAAACTTTAAACTATGGTTAATTTTAATTTTGTTGCCAGCTTCATAAACCATAGCTTGAAGTTGGGTTGTTTTGGACAAACCATAGTTAAAATTAACCACAGTTTGTTGGACAACCCAGCAAGTTATGGCTAATCAAAAACAGAACCAAACCTTCTGCGCTTTGTGTATGCATTGAAAGAAGAGGGTGGGGTGGGGAGGCTGGGCTCCTTACTTTCACAATAACATGGTTTATTGTGACATCTGAACACACCCAGTGGTTAATTATTTTCATTAGGGCCCATATAACATCCCATACATGTTTTGCCCTAACAATGGACATTTAAGGGAAATCATAATCTTAGAAGTAGCTGTCAGTAACTTGGGACATAAAAGTTATTTTGTATGACAGCTTCATAAACTCTTGAGACAGCATTAAACTTAAGTTGCCAAACTCGGATGTATGGCAACCCTAATTAAACAAAAATAAAATAAAATACACAGATAGGGATGTAATGTTAACCCATAGTTTAGCTTTCCAAGAACAAGCCTAGAGTCTTGGACTGGTGCTTCTGGCATGGCCACAATGAAAATCCAGAAACGTTTGTTTATGATTTAACTTAAGCACAGCTTTCCTGGACAAACTATGATAAATCTTAGTTCATGAAGTTGGCTTGTTTTCACTAACCACAGTTTAGGTTTTCGATGTAATGGTAAACTGTGGTTAATTTAAAAGTAAGCTGAAGCTTCTGAACTTCTCAGTGGATGAGAAGAGGGGAATACACAACCCAGAGACTTGCTGTGGCTTATATTTAAACCTTGGTTTTGTGTTAAATGTGAACTGGGCTTTTAAATAAACCCTAAAATACAGAGGCACCACCTTTCGCTCTGCTTTGATAGCACAAACTTCGATGGGCAAATTCTCTTCCTTGGTGTGGACTGCCAGGAATATTCAGGGATCAGCCTGCTACAAATGCTTCTATGCATATTTACTTGAAGGTTTGGATCTGGTATTCTTCCAAACCATTTCAAAACAGATGTGTAGGTGTACACTACTTTGGGGACAGACAATAAATATTTTTTATGGGAGCCGAAGGTGGTGTGATACAGGCATTGTGGTGTGTAGCAAATCAACAAGAGCTGGGAACAGAGAAAGGTTGAGTCTACACACCAGGCACAACCATGCTTCTGTTCTGTAATATCATGTGCAACACTTTGGAAAAAGTGCCTCTGTTACCCAACCCTAAATGGAGAGTGTTGAATGTTGAGAACATAGGTGTGAATAAGTCTGCAAATTGTTTGAAGGAATGTGGGTGGGAAAGAAGGGTGTGTTAAGGATAAACAATTATTACAGGCTTATGTCAAAGTAAATGTCTGCTTAAACTGGGACCTGACTGAGAGGCCACATGCACCCAAGGCCAAGAATTTCCTAGGAATGTGGATGGCAAAAGTGTACTGCTGTTCAAAGTGGCTTGCGCTTTGCGAAGTGCTTAACAACTGTGGACATCTGGGATGGAGGGGAGACCAGTTGCAAGAGAGGATTTGCTAAAGGCTGGGGGTGCGGGGGAAGTAAGTGAGCTTTTACTTCCCTGTGTCCCAGGCCTGTTGTAAATCCTGCAAGGGCAACCATAGGAGTTGGAAAGCAAGTGGAATTTGAAACCTTCCCCAGTGTGCGAAGAAAGTCTTAAGACAAACCTTAGCAGCAGGGACCATTGTGGCTCATGCTGGGTCAGGAAGAAGTTGAGATGCCCGTTCACCTGGCGCCCTTCCTCTGTGTAAGATTAAGGAGGATTAAATTAATACATTCGCAGGCGAAGACACTTGACTCACATAAGTGAAAAATTAGCATGGCAGAAACCATTTTGGCTTATGTTTCTGTTTTATGGTTGAATTTGGATATAGGTTTACGTACTCTGAATGGCCAAAGCTTTAGCTGCTTGCAATCTCCAGCTAACAATCAACCCACCCATGTTTTGCTTTGCAAGTTTGTGTAGAACAGGGGTGGCCAACTCCCAAGTGATGCGATCTACTCACAGACTTAAAAGCTGGCAGTGATCTTTTGGGGGGTTCAGGTCAAAGTTGTTGAGCTTTTTTTAGGAACAGACACCCTGCAGGAAGAAAGGTGTGAGCACCTGTTGGACAATCTACCTGTTGGACGTGCCTGGTGTAGAACATGTGTAGAGCAGGGTAAACCTGAAAAGGAAGCAGGCAGTTACCATATTGGTGAGGAGGAGGGTATGCATGCATGAGGAGGTACCTGGATTCCAGGGTGCCTGAAATGTTGGTGCTGATTACTTATTCAGTTGACCTTGTTTGTTGGTAACTGGCACAGTGCAGCCCAAATTGTGTGCCTGGGGGAGGGCACCTGGCCAAACACAGAATGGGTTGTGTGAAGTGGCCCATAAGTGCACCATTGTGGTTTCCAAAGTGACAATCCCCCTTTGAGTCTGGATTTTCAAAAGGGCTTCTCTCCCTGTTGTCTTGTTTTAGTGTTCAGCTGAAATGAGAATCTGGGCTTGGGTGAAATGTAGACAATAATAAAAGTTCAGCTTCATTGAAAACTATTCTTTTATTTTGGGGTGAACCAGCCACCCTTGAAAATGGGGCTTTGGATTTGGTCATCACAATTTATCCATTTGGTAACTTATTCATTCAATAAGCTGTTTTTTGGGGGGAGGCTTATTGCTTCTCAAGAACAAGGGCAGCCGATTTGTTTCTTTTATTTCAGTCCATGCTGAACATACCTGATAGTAACCACCACCCTTGAATGCTAAAAGAGCGATAGCTAAGAGAGACTTGTTACATGTTAAAGACTAGGTGTTTGATAGGCAATGCTTGTTTAACCGTAAGGCTATCATGCCAGATTCTCTATAACCAGCTATGTAATACCTGCACACAAGAGGCTTATGTCAAGCACCCAAGTTCTCATGACAACTCTTTATGCCTCTTTCACCATGTCTGATCTGTGCCCTTCCAATTGCAGCCTTGCACCATTCATACGTCCTTTCTTGGATACTACCAGCAACTTCCAATTAAACAAACTTTGGCTATTCATAATGCTGAGTTGGATTGTGGTTGCTGCTCCCCTTCGTGTTCTTCTGTATGGCTTGATACTGCTGCCCCTTTGATGTAAGCCGTACTTCCTAGACTGATTTTTCTCTGGCCAATCTGTAGTGCTTTGGTAAAATCCTTTTGTGGCTGGTTCCTTCCCCTAACAGTGGGCAGCACTGAAGGGGAAAAAAGGGAAGGCATAGGAAAGGAGGTATTAAGTTGAAAGGTCACCGTTCTTAGTTCATTATCTTTAGGGATTTCAACGCTCCCTAGTGACTAAATCAACAATGAAGGCATGGAGAAAAAGAGGGGGATGTATGTTCAATTTCTGTTGGCTGACACAACCATAATGAACTCATGAGTTGGTTTGTAGAGTTCTCCAAGTTGCACCACTTAAGCTTGCTCTCACCCTTTCACCTTCACTGCCTTATATATTATTCCCCAGTGGAACACACCCACAGGCTGGAAAACTATGGAGAAAAACCGTGGAAGAGCTAATCTTTATATAAGATTATATAAGATGGGCCATTAGAATAGTTGCTTCCATGTTGTTGTTGTTGTTTAGTCGTTTAGTCGTGTCCAACTCTTCGTGACCCCATGGACCAGAGCACGCCAGGCACTCCTGTCTTCCACTGCCTCCCACAGCTTGGTCAAACTCATGTTGGTAGCTTCGAGAACACTCTCCAGCCATCTCGTCCTCTGTCGTCCCTTTCTCCTTGTGCCCTCCATCTTTCCCAACATCAGGGTCTTTTCCAGGGAGTCTTCTCTTCTCATGAGGTGGCCAAAGTATTGGAGCCTCAGCTTCACGATCCGTCCTAATGAGCACTCAGGGCTGATTTCCTTAAGAATGGATAGGTTTGATCTTCTTGCAGTCCATGGGACTCTCAAGAGTCTCCTCCAGCACCATAATTCAAAAGCATCAATTCTTTGGTGATCAGCCTTCTTTATGGTCCAGCTCTCACTTCCATACATCACTACTGGGAAAACCATAGCTTTAACTATACGGACCTTTGTTGGCAAGGTGATGTCTCTGCTTTTTAAGATGCTGTATAGGTTTGTCATTGCGTTTCTCCCAAGAAGTTGCTTCCATAGGTGTATCAAAATAGCCACCTGAGGATAGAGTTTCACATCATAAGTGTTCTTTCTTTCTCACCTTCAGTTCGCTAGAGAATGGTTAAAGCACAAAGTTCTTACACAGATAATTTTAACTACAGTAGACTTTGACACTTCAATTTATTTATTATTTTTACATCCCATTTTTTCCTCCAAGAAGCTCAAAGTAGTGTGCATGATTCTCTACAACCTCATTTTATTGTTGCATCAGTCCTGTGAGGTACATTAGCTTGAGAGAGAGAATGAATGGATGAAGATGTGAATCAAGGACTCCCAGGCCCTAGCCCAACACTCTTGACCATGATACCTCATGGGTTCTTTATAGCCATTTATCTTTTTTATAAAAGTATTTATATACCACCCGTTCAGAAAACAGCAACATAAAAATGTTTAAAAGCAGTACAGAGCAAGCATCAAAATGAATGGCTACTTCGCATAGACCTGTCAACTTGTAGCATCCTTCTATTGTCCATATCACATCATTGTTGTAAATAAATATATAAGGTTGGGGAAGGGGGGGCTAGCTCAGTGGTCCCACCAAGCTGAAGGCCCCAGCTCCATTCCTCAGCAATAACCACTATAGGGTGGGGAGATACCACTGTGTGAAATCATGCAGAGGCAATACTGAATGACGTAAATCAATGGGTTGACTCAGTAAAAGACAATGCCCTATTTTCCCTAAGATTGAGGTAAAAAAAACCCCAACAACTTAACAGCTTATTATTGGGTTGTTGTTTTTAACTGCTATTTAGTAACAAAACCCTAAACACTTCAATATTAGTAGTAGTAGTAACAACAGATCTTTTTATTCTTGTACTTCCAGTATAATTATTCGAGTGTTAATTTCAAGGTGGGCAATCCTTATGAATTCAGTGTAGCAGTAAGTGCAGAAATCCAAATTGAAAGCCATTTTTTTAAAATTGAGAGGTTGCATTGCATCGTGCCCTCAGGGGTTTATCATGTTTTCTGCTCTTCTCTTTACTATTGCCCTTTTTCTCCATTTCCTATAGTAGTGGTTGGAATGTCAGTACAGTAACTGGGAGGTTTGTGTGTGCATGGGGTTGTTTCATTGGCTGTCTACTATGAGAGACCCATGAGAGACTAGTGTCTCTTACTCAAGAGAAAACTTAGGGCACATAGTGAGCGCTTTTAAGTCCCGTTGATTTCAGTGGGAGGGTTAACCTGAGCAGGATTCGGACAAAAATCAGAAGCAGTTTGCATGCATTCCCTTTGATTCCCCAAATTCCCTTTGAGCCGTGTATGAGTCATGGTGCCATGAGTTCTGTGCCTCTGATGGAGGGACACTGTGTAGCTGATAGTGGAAGTTTTAATGGCAGAGAGAGCTTGATCTTTCTCTGTGTGTGATATTATACCTTGGGCTGTACTTTTCCATCCTTAAACAGTTGGCCTTTGTATTTGTATTTTTTTATATACTGTTGGTGAGGTATTCTGCTCCCTTGCATGCTGATCCTGCTATAATGGTTGAACCAGCAGCAATTGGCACAGTTGATACACGGCTTATGAGTATTTGAAATCCTGGTTTGCCATTGTGGCAGTAAGCTGATCACTCCTAAAAGCTCTGTGCGGACTGGAGAAAGCAGATATCTGAAAGGCCATTCTGATTCAAGGACGTTGTGTTGAAAAAAAATACGCAATAGTAGCAGCACTATGTACAGTACAGTGGCCAGCATGATTGCATGTTGTTTTAAATGGTTTTAATGTTCTATTTTGAACTGGGACTTCAGGGTGAAGGGCATTTAATAAATTAAAATAATAGATAATAATAGTGCAGCATATTACAGTTGCTAGAATAACCTTTAAGTGGTCCACTAAGGCCCTCAGCAATTTTCAAGTGGGCCTAATCAATCAACTGATGTACAAAATGGACCTGTGTGGACAGTAGCTTTTGGATCGACATATTGCAGGAATGCTAGAAATTTGTCCCATCAGTTTTCCCGGTTCTAACATACTTCCTCACAGGTTTCTATTACACTCTGCAAAGACCTCAACAATCCCTTTGCTTTAAATGGGAGATTTAAAATGAGAGAAAGGATTAGATTTGCAATTGCTTGAGAGGAAGCTCTTCCATTCAAACCCGCTCCATTATCTCAGTTTGCTCTGATTGCCGAGGTATTAAATTCAGCAGCCCTTTTTGTAACTTCCTTGTCTGCTGCTGCAAAACCTTTCTAGGTCTCCCATCTCTTTGCCTGAGAAAAGCCTATTGTTGCAATTTAACCTATTGTTGCAATTTGCTTGGATCTACAAGGTTGATGGGATTTGTTTTCTCAGGACTTTCATAAACATGATGCACAGTTTTATTTTGCTTGCGAGAAACCAAACACCACCTCAGGCTCCCACATACATTTTTCCTTAATGGGAGAAATGATGTTGTTTATTTAATATGATAGATGAGCAGCGTTGGCAAACGTTTGATCTTGGTGGACTAGAATGGCTAGTGATCTTGGGACAAATCTCAACAACAACAGCAAAAGTTTTTGAGGTATTTTTAATGAAAATTGCCAAAATCTACACTACCAACATGGGCTGCCATATGTCTGGATTTTCCCAGACATTTCAATCATTTTCACCCGGACGTTGTTTAAGGAGGCTTGGCTTGGGAAAATTCCGGACGTATGGCAACCCTATTTGTGCAGCAAATCGATTGTCCCATTTTCCCCATTAAGTGTTGGCTTCATTTCCTTCACAGAAGAGCCAAAGGCCTGAAAGAAGTTGACAGTTCGGCCTGGTGTCATGCTGCCGTTACCATAGTAACCACCGGCAGGCCTACGTGGAGGCACTGATCCAGTCTACTGCTAGAGCAGAAGGCCATTAAAATTACGCCCCTGCTGAGATCCTACTTTTGACCTAATGCTTCACTTTTCCGAAAACATTTAAAACAAATAAACAAAAGAACTCTCTAGGTTCGATACAAATGTCACACTTATTTTTAGACCAAATGTGCTTGGCTTGGCATTACTAGCAACATATTTATTTCAGCCCATCCTAACTCTAAGGCTCAGGGCAGGTTGCTTCATTTAAAAAACTCTCTCCAACCACACAACATGTTTTATTCCATTTTCCCCCCCACACAAGGAATACTGGGCTCCCAGGCGTGTTGCCCAGATTTACCCAGTCAGTCCATAGTTGTGCTGGACCGTTAACTTAGATATTCCATGTAACTCATGTAGTTACTCTTCTACAGTTCATCTCTTTTATTTTATAGTAGCAGCAGCCTCATACCTGATGTTGCTCAGAAATTCTATTAAAAACCCCCACAAAAAATCAGTGCAGTTTTGAAATTGGTGGATAAAATCTGTTCAACTTTGAAAGGTTCAGCCCACTATTTTGATTCAAAATGGCGTCCAACTATATCTAAACAGATGTTTCTAGATTTCAGGAATCATCATGCAGAATTGTGTAACTGTTATTTTAAGAGGTGTTCAAAGAGCAAGCAAACAACTTCCTAAAATGCATAGCAGATGTGACTGGTTCGGTTTATCTTTTGTTTTTCTCCAGACAGCAGGGATATCGTCACAGAACATTGTTGGAATGTATCCATTCTGCATTTCTAGAGACAGACTATGGGGAGGGTGGAAAAAGCTGTTCCTGAAGCCAAAGAGAATCGCAGAAGCCTTGTGGCCTTTGTCTGGGTATAGGAGGAACTGTGAGAAGAGATATTGGAAAGAGTCCTGGTATCTTGTGACCAGAACTCAGAGTGGACCACAGTCATCCCTTAAGGAATAATCTACCTGGCTGTGCTGCTAGAGTAGGTTGCAAAGTGACACAACACTGGTGTGTGAAGTGGGATCAGAGCTTATGAGACAGTGTAAGTGAAGAGTTTTTACTTATCAATCGGTAATTGCCAGATACCAAGATGACACTTAAGATGGCTTAAGGTTAAGATCAGCATTTTGACTTTGGCCCCGTAGCAAACTGTTAACTAGCTAAGATAACTAACTGGACTGATGTACAACTGATGGATTTGTTTTCCCAGGACTTTCATAAATATGATGCACAGTTTTTTATCTTGCTTGTGAGAAACCAAACACCACTTCTCACAGGCCTTCGGACAGAATAACCTCTCCATTCTCTCTCTTTTCACTGTGGCTTAGCACTACATGAATGAGATGCATGAATGAGCTTGCACATTCTCTCCATACCAGGGAGGAGAACTTCAGCAGCTTTTACTTTCAGTTTTTGTCACATTTTTCACTTTCTCTACTGTGCGCATATATATAGTGTGTGTACTGTGATAAAGGCCAGGAGAAGAGTAAGATGTATTTGCTCCACTGAGGATAAGGTCGGGGGGGGGGGGAGTGTGCAATCTCATGGCCTGCTTTCAATTTACGGTAGTTATGGTTGAGAGCCTCCCTATTGCCCCTGGGCTGCTTGGAGCACTGAATATGGTCCATGTTTATGATCATGGGTGTGGAATGAGGGTGTGGATCCATAATCTTCCTGAATAAAAATGGAAACCTTTTCTCTGCTTTTTTTTTTTTACCACAGGGTCAGTACTGTGACATCTGCTCATCGGCCAACAGCAACAAAGCCCATCCCATCACCAATGCTATCGATGGCACCGAGCGCTGGTGGCAAAGCCCTCCTCTTTCACGAAGGCTGGAATTCAACGAGGTCAACGTCACCTTGGATCTTGGACAGGTAACTGCAGGAAAAGGGCCTGAGGTTTATACGGCATCCTCCTTGATCAAGAGACCCTTTTTGCTTTGCAGAGATATCGATAGACAAGAGAGTACTTATTTGTTCATTGATTTTTGAGTTACACAACAGGACACATTGGAAATCCTGCAACTTTCCTTAGCTAACTACAGTCACTGTATTGTTTGGTGGCCCCCAAAGTCTTGTCCAGAAGACAACGGAATCATACAGAGCTGTGGCACTACATATATAAATAACAAGGTTACCTTGTTTGCAAAATACTTCAGATGTATGTGCAGTATATATATTGAACAGAATCTTACTATTTCAGGCTGCATGAGGGGCTGAGCTGCATATTTTACTGCTCTCCAATGTGAGGCATCTCTGCACCTAGACCAACAGCATTCCTGTGAGAAAGCTGTGCTTGAACCCTTCTCCTTGCAACAGGGAGTGACACAGAGCAGGCAAAGCTTTCATCTTGATTCTAGGGATAAGCCAGCCATAAGGGAAATTTCCATAATGGCCATCATACATATATTCCATATATTTAATTGGATGTATTTAATGGGTTTGAGACCTTGTGGTTGAAGGGAAGTCACAAAGTCAATACTGGCCTGTTCTTTGTTAGTGAGATCGTGTGGACATTTGAGCTTTCGAGATCTTTTTCCGCAGGCGGGATGGAGCATCTGAAAGGTGACACACCACTTAAATACAAAAGAAAGCCAATAACTGCACTTTGAGAAGTCACTTCAGGGATTTTAAAGCAAATTGCTGATATCCTGTTGTTGAATGTTAGCTCAAACCTTTGGGGATCAGAGTTCATACTGGCCTGTCAAGACCAAGTGTAATGATTTGAATGTGAAAAGTATCTGGTGTCCAATAACCTTTCCTTCCTTTTGATAACCTGGTTTCTGGGTCACTGTTCATATCTTAAGAAACAGTGGTTCTCTCGGCCCTTTTGTGTGATATAGGCTGCTGGAACATTGTTTTATATTTTGAAGAAAAGTTTGATTTATGTTTGAAGTATTATATATATTTAAATGGGGACCCCTCCCATATTATCAAGAGAATACCCTTAAGAATAATACAGTGGTACCTCGGGATACAAACACTTCAGGTTACAGACTCCGCTAACCGGGAAGTAGTACTTCAGGTTAAGAACTTTACTTCAGGATGAGAACAGAAATTGGCAGTGGGAGGCCCCATTAGCTAAAGTCGTACCTCAGGTTAAGAACAGTTTCAGGTTAAGAACGGACCTCCGGAACGAATTAAGTTCTTAACCAGAGGTACCACTCTGTATCAGCATGCATCAGCAAACTGAACTGGATTAATCAGAGAGTATACACTGTATAACGATGCTCCTGGTTCTTTGTTAAACTTTTCCCAGACAAGTGGAGCATTCCAAAAAGCACCGTGTTTGACACCAGCATGCAAGGGATAACACAAATTCTGCAAAATAACTCTGCATGTGTACAACGATTGCCATATAATTTTTGTGCGTAGAAAACCCTGACTGGTTGTGAGCCTTTGGTTTTAATGGATCTGCCAATCTTATCTGCAGAAATCTCCACAAAGGAATAGTTAGACACTGTTTTCTCTTTGCAAGTGCAGGGACTCAGTAAAAGGTAATTTCCAGGTGCCTTTTGCAGTTCTATGACCTAGGGCCATGGGCTTTGCCTTTGTGGACTAGTTCTCATTTCAAAGCAGGCAGCTTCAGTTTGGAACACTCTAGTTAAATATTTAAACAAAGCTCCAATACACGGAGGAAGGAGGAGAGCTGTCTAGAATGAATGCCTGGGGATGGAGGCAGTTGAATATCTCCTTGGAGAAAGCTTTTTCCATCGCTGAAAGGTCTGACAGTAACCTATATGCCAGCCTTTCATTTCAGTTGCACACAAAATGTGACAGGCAAAGCGTCTGGGGGAGAACTGGCTTACCAGTTGCTTGCTGAATAGAATAGGCGGAGGAAGCAGTCTGTGTTGTAAACAATTCCCTCCTTGGAATTCAGTGAGTCGAGCATTCAGTTCTGGAGTGTGATTTTGATGATGTAGCATTTAAAAGACTATAGTGTCGCAGCAGGCAAACCGGAGGTTTACTGTTCCACCCTACTGGCTTCTGAAACATTTGGGTTCAGTTTTCTAGAAAACACTAAATGCAAAGGCAGAGACGACATTTGTTTTCTAACAGCCTGATCTGTTTACTTGTGGCTTCAGAAATTCCACCTGTGTGTTGTTTTTCTCGTGCTAAGTTGATATATCAGAATTCTACTAATTTTTGTGGTGGTGTAATTCAAACTAGGTTTCAATGCCACTTTCCTGCCTGTAAGTTCTATGTACTGCGAGGAAAGTTTGCCTCTCTCCAAAGGTTGCAGGTGTATGGATCACTACGATCTTCAGGAACAATTTGGTTACTTGTTTTATTCCTATCTGCAAACTGTTAACTAGGATAACTGGACTGATAACCGAATCGTCTCACATCAGATGAAAATGCTGCTATTGCATCCTGCACCACTAGAAATAGGAAAATCAAGACCTGGAGGATGCAATGCATTTCTAGTAACAGTAGTTGAGTAAATTATGGGAGACGGCTTCTTAGCTCGATTGGTGACATCAACAGCTGCAAAATACCGTATTTTTCGCTCTATAAGACACACCAGACCACAAGACGCACCTAGTTTTTGCAGGAAGAAAACAAGAAAAAAAATATTCTGAATCTCAGAAGCCAGAACAGCAAGAGGGATCGCTGCGCAGTGAAAGCAGCGATCCCTCTTGCTGTTCTGGCTTCTGGGATAGCTGTGCAGCCTGCATTCGCTCCATAAGACGCACACACATTTCCCCTTACTTTTTAGGAGCGAAAAAGTGAGTCTTATAAAGCAAAAAATACGGTAGTTGCTGTTGGGATTTGCAGCTGTGCTATCACCACCTATACTTGTGGCAGTGGCTAAGATTTTCAAGGACGGAGTCTGGCATCCGCGTCCCAGGATGCCTTGAATGATGGGGATATAGCCAGGCAAAACAAAGTTGCATATCCTTGCATTTTGCAGTTTCTTTTCTATTTTGCTGCAATTGATAAGGTTGTTACTGATGATGGCGATTCCTTTCTGTAGCCGTTTTCAGTGTACAAAGTGCATGGCAACTCTTGCCTCGTTTACCCTCACGACAACCCTGTGAATGAGGCTGCTATTATTCCCCTTTAACAAGCTGTTCTTTTGTTTGTGCCCTTTCCTGTTGCCTGCCCATCTGTCCTGAGTAGCAGGGCCACAAATAAAGAGGCAAGGAGGAGCACTGGAATCCCCAGCCAGTGAATGACAACCTGAAAAAGAGAAAAGGGAGGGGGGAAATAAAAATAAAAACTGAAGTGGCGGGCCACCCAGCCTGAGTAATTTATATAATAGACTCACATCATGTAGTGAATGGCCTGTGATGGCTTTAAGTTTACAGTTCTCTGGCAGGGGAGGTCAAGGAGGTTCTGCCAAATAATGGGAAGGGCTATTCATTTGATTATCTATTTGGAGGTATCTGTTTTGGGGTGGGGGTGGGATTGTAACTGTTTCAGCTCAGCTGCAGACATTTGTGTATCATCAGCAAGAATGGTTGATGCTAACCTGTGATCATCAGAGGCAAGCTGTAGCCTGGCATCTTGATGTCCCCTGACTACTGGTTATAAAGTGAGCAAATTGGTTAGGAAACTCTCAGCGGATTGTACAAAAAGAGAACAATATTTCGTCTTTGTAATCAGTTTTAAGCATTTAACTTTGGGTGTTGGTTGAATTGGTAGCTCTTAGAGCTTGTAAATGTTACAGATGTTTGGTTGGATCCCTGGTCAGTTGTTCTACAAATGCAGGATATTCTGGTGGTGGCTGCAGAATTTGGACCCTTGAAAATCTTTCATTATTGATCATTACTAATCTTGTGCTAAACAAGGTGATAGTTAGGCCTATAGTTCAGAATTTCCTCACCCTTTAGGGACATATCCCCAATACGATGGTGTGTAGGTACCTCTTAAATCATGGGTAGGCAAACTAAAGCCCGGGGGCCGGATCCAGCCCAATCACCTTCTAAATCCAGCCCACGGACGGTCCAGGAATCAGTGTGTTTTTACATGTGTAGAATGTGTCCTTTAATTAAAATGCAACTCTGGGATATTTGTGGGGCCTGGTGTTTTTACATGAGTAGAATGTGTGCTTTTATTTAAAAAGCATCTCTGGGTTATTTGTGGGGCATAGGAATTTGTTCATTTTTTTCCCCTTCAAAATATAGTCCGGCCCCCCACAAGTTCTGAGGGACAGTGGCCCCCTGCTGAAAAAGTTTGCTGACCCCTGCCTTAAATCAACATTAACTTAAGACTACTCTAGTGGTTATTCTCTCCCCCCCCCCCCGCTTTCTGTCAATGCTTGGTTATAGGTGAGGTGGGGATTCTTGCCTACAATGGTTGTCCTGATTTCAAAACGAACAGATACAATAGGGATCAGGGAGTTGTGATGTAGCAGTTGTCTATATTAGCAAAGAGACCAAAGTGCTTTAAGGAATATTGAGGAGCTGGCTTCTTTCCAGATCCCTGACATCTGCTCCCATGAAGGTGATTCCAGGCCAAGACACCACAGAAAAGTTTATATGATGTTAGTATTTTGTGGATAGCTGCGTGAAGAGAAACGCTTAAGGGTCTTGGAAAGCAACAAAAAGAGAACATTCATGCCAGGACATGCTTGCAGCTAAGTGTTGTTGATTGTAGAGGCTGTTGCAGTCCTCCTTAAAAGGAGGTATTGGTTGTGAGTTATACTGGGGAGACGTGTGACAGTCCTTGCATGTGAAGATTGGGAGCCTATTTGGGCCACAGACTACACCACTTGGTGTGTGTTCACAGCCAGAGGATGATAATGTTCTGAAGTACCAAATCCTCTTCTATTGTGACACACAAGGAAAAGTTTAGCCCAGAGCGATTTAGTGTTTTTCACATGCGCAAAGTGCGATTTAGTGTATCTGTGCATGCACAAGCACCAAAACCCGGAAGTAACCCGTTCTGGTCCTTCCGGGTTCGGCACTGTGCACAACCTGAAATAGTGTCACCTGAAGCGTCTGTAACCCGAGGTACCACTATATATGTGCGCTACCATTCTGCAGGTAAATCTGCAGATTGTGGTATTGGGCGTACGACTTTGTAAGATCTCAGTTTGCAGTTTAAACATAAAGTAGGTTTCTAGCTCTTGTGGCTTTGAAGATATGCACAAAAGTGTACTGGACAGTGCCTGCTAAAATGGCACAACTTGGAGGGATGGCACTTTGTACCCTGCATAGATAGATTTTTTTCCTCCCCACCCCCAAGCCGAAATAATTTGTGAAAAGCAGTAAAAATGAAAGTCATGCAAAATAAGCAGAACTATGCAACATATGATTTTCATAATCATTTGCAGAATTTAGCTTTTATTGGCAAGAATTTTTAATTTTTAAAGCATGGAGTTATCATAATCCTTCCTGCTGTCTGATTGCACCTTCAAATCCTATGCTTGTCTGAGAAGAGAAAGGTACACAAAGAGGGAGCTGCAGCAGTTATGCCTTCAGCACATGTAGCACTAGTTGAGTTGTGTTTAGAGGAGATAAAAGTGGTGCTTGTTGGCAGCTTTCAGAAAAAGAAGAAAGAACTAGTTTTCTTCCTCCAGGGTCAGTTTAATGTCGTTTCCCTTAGTGATTGTAATAAAATGGTGTTCTCTATAGAAAAGAATCATTTGTCTTCTTCCCTATGAAGCGTCTTTAGTTTTCTGAAAGCCACCACAGTTGAAATCTTTCAGGAAAAGCTCATCCATGGAGGCCATTGTGGTCTAACCTGTTAACTTTCCCCCCTTGCTTTTAAGAACAATTGCCAGTCTGTATGCTTTATGCCGCTTCCTTTCTGCCTTTCTATCCAAAGGAAAGTTTACTCTCAGGGTGAAAAAACAGTTTCTGGAAAGACGTGGCATTTGGGGTTCTTTTATATCAATATTGTCTTTATTATTTATTCTTTTTTGAATTAAAGAACAATCTATCCATTTAGTACTAAAATAATACCACCCCCAAAATTAATAAATCCAGTGCAGGCCGTTGGAGGTCCAGCGCCGAGGGCCTTCTGGCAGTTCCATCACTGCAAGAAGCAAAGCTACAGGGAACCAGGCAGAGGGCCTTCTCAGTAGTGGCCCCTGTGGTGGGACATCCCATCAGATGTCAAGGCAATAAGCAACTATCTTACTTATAAAAGACATCCGAAGGCAGCCCTGTTTAGGGAAGTTTTTAATGTTTAATGCTGCATTGTGTTTCTAATATTCGGTTGGGAGCCGCCCAGAGTGGCTGGGGAAGTCCAGCTGATGGACAGGATATAAATAATAAATTATTATTATTATTTCAGTCTTTTTTGATCAAGGTTTTTTTTTAAAAAAATATAATATATTTTGCTTTGTTCAGTTATTGAAGGATGAATAGACTCCAGACTGCACCTGGGAGTTGCTAAACATGGTTTTTTTCCCCTCACCCCACCCTCTCCCCCAGGCCAGCCACTTCTGTTACGCACACTTGGATTCTTCAAAGATTAGGGGCAAAGCACCCTGAGGTGAACTGTGTCCAGAGCAAGGTCAGACATGTCAGTGAAGCTGGGAATTTCAGGGGCCTAGGTCTGTAATTGTTAGGAAGATGTGAGCGATGTGCCGTTTTCTTGCGAGCTGTGTGATAACTGGCTGCTCTTGGCCTGTTTGAAAATGACTGCAACTGGAGGAATGACTACAGCTGAGCGTGTCGAAGCAGACATTTCCTCTGCTGGACATTGCTACTGTTGAATCAAGGATCTCTGGACTTTCAAAGCTGGAGGAAGAATTCTGCAGTAGTTGGTAGGGTTGGGCGAAGAAGAAGAAGAAGAAGAAGAAGAAGAAGAGGAGGAGGAGGAGGAGGAGGAGGAGGAGGAGGAGGAGGAGGAGGAGGAGTAGTAGTTTGGATTTGATATCCCACCTTTCACTCCCTTTAAGGAGTCTCAAAGCGGCTAACATTCTCCTTTCCCTTCCTCCCCCACAACAAACACTCTGTGAGGTGAGTGGGGCTGAGAGACTTCAGAGAAGGTCACCCAGCAGTTGCATGTGGAGGAGCGGAGACGCGAACCCGGTTCCCCAGATTACGAGACTACCGCTCTTAACCACTACACCACACTGGCTTTCAACACATTTGGGTGCATTCTACCACTTGCTTTTGGTAATCAGAATCATGCTTCCCCATCTTAGAGAAAGGATGTGAAACAGTTTGTAAAAGAAGAGAAGGGGGAACACGTTCCTGTTGCCAAGGCGACCTCTGCTCCTTTCCATTGGGATGCACATCCTCTTCCAAGTAATGCAATTCAGAGGAGTGACATCAGTTGCGCATCTGAATGCAGCTGATGTTCCTTCACCCAGTGTTCCTTTCGGTGGAATTCCCATCTTGATGTGTATCAGGGCAAGAGGTTGAATTTACCACTCTGGGCAGTGACAGGTTGGGAAACATAGTTTGCAGATGAGAAGGAAAAAATGTGCTAGAGAGTGGAAGGTTGGGGGCCTCCCCCCCCCAGCATTTTCAGGTCTCCTGATTGGCAGCTTTCACAGAAAAAGTTGAACGTCAGGAAAATATGGGAAAGAACTACCAGAGATGGTGCATTTTATTGTATATATTGATGATGTTCTAGGAGAGATAAATTTTTAAAAGTGCATTCTTCCCTGTGACCTGGCTTTCTGCATTGCTTGCTTTTGAAAAACCATGTGAAGGCAGATCCGTGCTGAGTGGCGAACCCAACAACCATCTTAGGTGAGAAGAATGTTTGAACTGCAGTCATCAGTATGTCTGGATTGTCTTGCCAAAGTGGGACCATGTAGTCATCTATCACTGCTTCCAGCGTAAGCTGCAAAATCAAACTTGACAAAGAGTTTTGTCAAGCATGTATCCCTCTGTTTCAGAAACATGCCTTAGGTGGTTGGAAGTTATTCTATATGGTGAATTTTCATAGTAAATCTGAATGTTTGTTGGCATGATTCTGATTGTTTGAGCAGCCACCTGTACAACTTTAAAAGAAAAGGCTGGCTGATCTCAGATCCTAGCAGAAAATGTGCCTAATTAAAGGCAATTTATCAACACAAGTCTCTTGATATAGAAATGTCTGCCTTTTTCTGCAACATATATGCATACAGCAACCTGTATGCCTGGTCAAGTCAAATGAAATCTCTGACTTTTTGCTTTAAGCGATATTCACCTCTGAGTCACAGTCTGGGAGTGTTGTAAGACATAGAAGTCAGCACAAGAACTGGCTGAATGCAGCTGAACAGTCCCATTTATGGTGACCCCCTAGGTCAGTGGTTTTCTTGAATGATGGGGTTTCTGGAATGATGGTCAGGGGTGCCATGGGCAACACTGGCCTCTGTCCCTCTTTCCTTCCTTCCCTCCTCTGATTCCCTCTTGTGTCTGCTTCACAAAGGCATGCACAGCTGTTTATTGAAGCAGCCCTGGCTATAAGCTCTGCAGGCGAATGGTGCCTCTGGGACTCACCTCTCTTTCTGGTGGGGTGGGCAGCTCAGAGACCAGGGAGGGCAGCTGTGGCTGCCTGGAGGACTTCCAAGGAGAGGGGAGAGGAGGCTGAGGGAACACTCCATAAGGGAGGGTGTTTGAAAAAGGGTGAGAGGCTGCCAGCTTTGCAGGCAAGGGGTGACATAACTAGGCTCCTGAGCCCCATAAGGGTGCCACAGAAAGAATGTAGTTGGTGAAGGGAGCCATGGACTCAGAATGGTTGAAAACTTCTGCCCTAGGTGCTTGCTGTTTTCTGCCTTCTTGAGAATCCCAAAACCAGACTTCACAGGCCACAGCATATGGCTGTACCACTCAGGGCAAGGGTGAAGACTCTGACCCTCAATGTGTTTCTAGAGTTCAGTTCCCATCCTTGCCCATTGGCCCTGCTGGCTGGGGCTGCTGAGATTTGGAGCCCAGCAATATTGGGCAGGTTTGTTGGCTGAAGCAGAGGTTCCTCACCCTTGACTTTGGGCTTGTGCTTTGTCAGTCCCCGGACAAAACTGACAGTCCTGGGAGTATTCAGAATTCTGAATGTACAAATTGTGATGGTTATTGGGAAGGAGGCAGTCTCTTGTTCCAATGAATGAAGGGCCCAAGCTGTTCATTTAAATACATTCAGAAAAGTGCATGTTCTGTAATACATTGAACATACAGAACTGAGGATTCCTGGGCACATATTGTGGTTTGTTTTTGGCAGGGAGCTCACACAGAACTGCCAAAGCGGTCAGTCTGTGCCAGGTGATTCAGGTTCAGATAAATATGTAACAATATTGAGTTTTCCTAGAAAGGGGAAAGAGGCTTGCCCTTTCAAAGTCTTCACACATTGTCTCCAATTGCAAACACAGACTCAAGACTGCAAACATAGATCTGTTCTCCAGCTTCATCATTGCCTTGCTGTTATTGCTGCAAAACTGTTTGCTGCTTAATCTCCCTTCAGTCCCTCACAAAGGCTGCACCCACCCAGGCTCAGTGCGAACTCTGGTCCTGGCCAGAATCCAGCTTGCCTTTTCAGGCCTTTGTGTAACTGTATGCGCTGCCAGTGAACCTGGGTTTCAAATTCTTCCTGAAAACACACCACAAACCTTTGGTTGCCTCCGCCTCCAGCCCAATTTCTGTGTAGCAGTCAGAGGCAGCAGCAAAATGATGATTTGTAACTCATGTGCTTTTGAAATCTTGGGGTGAATCTTGTTTTGAGCAGATCTGGTTGTTGCTTAAGTTTCATTATAATTTCACTGTTGCTAGATCAGGGAGAGGGTTATTCTGCAGCTAATTAAGTACCTTCAGGGTTTGTATTCTGCCTTTCCATTTTAGCAACAAAGTACCCCAGGTGTCGTAACATCAAGAGTGGAAAAACTAGTCATGGCAATATTTGTTGTTGTTGTTTTGTCGTATAGTCATGTCCGCCTCTTCGTGACCCCATGGACCAGAGCACGCCAGGCACTCCTGTCTTCCACTGCCTCCCGCAGTTTGGTCAAACTCATGCTGGTAGCTTCGAGAACACTGTCCAACCATCTCATCCTCTGTCGTCCCCTTCTCCTTGTGCCCTCCATCTTTCCCAACATCAGGGTCTTTTCCAGGGAGTCTTCTCTTCTCATGAGGTGGCCAAAGTATTGGAGTCTCAGCTTCACGATTTGTCCTTCCAGTGAGCACTCAGGGCTGATTTCCTTCAGAATGGATAGGTTTGATCTTCTTGCAGTTCATGGGACTCTCAAGAGTCTATCTTAGTGAGGGACTTCTTGCAGTCCATGGGACTCTCAAATATAGCCATCTTTAACCAGTGGTGGAAGGCATGATTTGGCTGCACTGATCTCATTGCCTCTAGTGACCCTGATTCCTTGATGCTAGCAAACTTAATAGAAGCCACGGACAACGAGACAACATCTGTGTATATAATTTTGCCCATTACTGTACTCCCCTTCTGATTATGACAAAAATGACTAAATGTTGGGCGCTAGCAATGATGTATATAGAAGGTAATGGTCCATTAGCAAGATTCTCTCAATTTGGAGGTCACTGAAAATAGTTTTACCAAAAGCGTTAATTCCCCCTCCGAATCACTTACGGACTCCCTGTTAAAGACTGTGTTCATGGAAGACAATCTTACTCGGCTATGAGTGATCACCAAAGAAATCATTTTAAACCTAGCTTGGTTGGATTTTCGATTCCTTTGCTGACAGTTTTTTAATTGCAAATTTGTGATGGGATCATGTGTGTTGGCATGCCTGAACCAATGTTGGGTGCTTAACAGGAGGCCAGCTGTTTTATAGGGGTATCATGGGTAAGTTCGAGATTTGATAGTTACACACACACAAACACACACGGGGAAGGGACGGAGAAAGACAGGTTTGGTGCATGAAAACTGTTTTTGCTAGGGAATTGTACCAGCTGTGCCTTAAGCTGCTAGTCTAATTGAGAGGATGATACTTGCTGTGAGTGGACTCATATCACATTGCCTAGAAAGTTAGTGAGGGTTGCAAGCAAGGCAGCCTGGGGAATTGATTTTATCTCACTTTCAATCTGCCATTCTTTCCTAGTGCCTCCTTACTTCCAAGATATTTCAGATGTTTGAAGTTTTTCACAAATACTTCCAGTGGCACATATACACTGAGTAGCCTCTCCTGTTTTTTGCACAAAAACACACACACACACACACACACACACACACACACACACACACAGTGTGTGTTCCTTGGAGCTAATTAGTTCACAAAGAGCCACTTCCATTATTTGTTCAGCAAGCAGCTTTTGAAATTCCAATCACCACCTAGTTTATCAGATCAGAGGCTGATAAGGAAATGCAGTCAGCCATTGCTTCCCCCCACCACATCCCCTCGCTATTAAATGACACATTTCCCTCCCAGCGCTTTTTCAGAAGCCGCACCTTTCCTCCAGGCCCTGCCTTTGTTCTTCCTGAAGGAATCTCCTTATCTGGGTTCAGGCCAAGGGCTGGGGATGACAAAAGCAGGAGCCCTTCTGCTAGGTTTTGAGCTGGCGTTTGGTGTCTTGGAATGCCTTCCACAAGATGGGAGGAACCTGCACACGCAGAACGGCTCCATCACAGTTCTTCAACCTTGGGGGTCCCAAATGTTGTTGGACTACAACTCCCATCATCCTCAGCTACTTCAGCCAGTGGTCAGGAATCCTGGGAGTTTTAGTCCCAACATAATCTTGGGACCCAAGGTTGAAGAAGGGTGTGCTTAGACATATTGCAGACTACTGTATTTTAATACTTTGTTGGAAGCCGCCCAGAGTGGCTGGGGAAACCCAGCCAGATGGGTGGAGTATAAATAAATTATTATTATTATTATTATTATTATTATTATTATTATTATTATTAATGTGATATGTTATGGCCACTAGGCAAGGGATTTATTTATTTTTTGTTGCTCTCAAAAGCAGCATATAGCTGCATTAAACAAATACAATAACAATTATGCAGCAGCTGCAGCCTAGAATAAGATGGACAGGACTAAAATATCATATATTACAAGCATTCTTCTGAGAGAGATTTTCCAGTGCTCTCCATTCCCATTTTTAATCTTATTTTCTTACTTTTATATCCTGCCTTCTGCTATGGAACACATAGCAACATATAGGCAGTTGCTTATCCGGGCACTAGCTAAACTCAAACCTCCTTAGCTTAAACATGGCGGTGACCTCACGTGCCTTCAGACTGTACTCTGGGTAGACAACCTATAACCTGTCTGCTAGTTGCAACCCGCCCAATCCAATTTGGTAGTCTGATGAAGAATTCGCGTTTCCAACTTTGATAGCTGGGGGTTATGGCTTAGCCTGTGTGATGCTGAGCATTAGTCTGCTCATCATTGTCAAACCCCACAGGTTTATGTTGTGATAATTGCATTTTGCCAAATAGTCTGGGCTTGCTGTTAAAAGTTGCAGTCTCTCCCTCTGCAGCTCTCTTAAGAAGAAAACGGAGTGATTGCACATCTGGACCCATATCCCATGCACACCAGCTGCTTGTGCATGAGGGTTAGGCAGCCAGTTTTCCATTTGATTTGAATTTATGAGCATACATGAGTGGTAATTATGGGTTGATGAAAGCCTGCCCCTTTATACCTCTCGGTAGGCAGTTGTCAGATGTAAATAACGTGAACTTACCATATTTTTTGCTTTATAAGACTCACTTTTTCCCTCCTAAAAAGTAAGGGGAAATGTGTGTGCGTCTTATGGAGCGAATGCAGGCTGCGCAGCTATCCCAGAAGCCAGAACAGCAAGAGGGATCGCTGCTTTCACTGCGCAGCAATCCCTCTTGCTGTTCTGGCTTCTGAGATTCAGAATATTTTTTTTCTTGTTTTCCTCCTCCAAAAACTAGGTGCGTCTTGTGGTCTGGTGCGTCTTATAGAGTGAAAAATACGGTAAGTGTATGCTTTGGCTGCAATCCTGCTCCCTCAGACTCTGTACATGCTCAGAGAGCAGCAGTTCCTAACAGGAGCCATGCACAGTCCACCCCTCTCTCCATGCACCACTGTGCAAGGGAACACAGCTTGCCATACCAGCTTGTTTCGTTGCAACCAGACAATATATTTAAAGCCAAAGCATTTCTGCGTCTTGCATGCACGGGACGAACCAGTATCATATCCACTACCAGACCCTACATCCCCGCACCTGTTTCTTGTTATAGAGTATCCTTGTTATAAGAATTTTAAGGTCTTAGATATATAATAAATGTTCATAAATGTACCAACCAAGCGCAAACATAGATATGTGGACCACATGTCTGGAGCAGCACAGGAAGACCGTCCTGAAACCATTTTGATTCCCAAACTGACCAAATGTTTTCTCTGCAAGGAGGGAGGGGGTGAGGGAATTGGGTAATCACCATTTCAAAGGAATGGGCAGACTACCAGGAAAGGCAATCGGATAAAGCATTATCAGATAACCTGGCAGACATGAAAACAACATTCAAATTTCTGTTGTAGACCACCTTTTCTGTGATGTAGGTACAATGTTTGTGGGGGGTGGTCTTGGGTTACACCCCTTCTGTGATGTATGTATGATGTATGGAGGGGTGGTCTTGAGATCCAGGGCAGGGAATTTAAAATGTCTATATAAGGGCAGGCACACCTTTGTTCTGGGTCCTCCTCCTTTCCTGCGTGTGAGGGGAGCACCCTGTTGCAACAGTTCAACAAAGATCAGGCTTACGAGCTGCTTTGCTTTTCAATATTCTCTGGTTGGCCTCTGTTATTTTCTCTGACAGATGGAGAACCTGCAAAGGACTCTATAAGGGCTCTTGTGTTCCCCATAAGGGAATAAGGGCAGATTTTTGTTTATTCCATCCTGCCAGCCTGGAACTGGGGCAAGAGCTTTACTGAACATCCTATGTAAATTGCATAAGGGTTTCTCGAAGTACACCCTCTAGTATACTCTTGAAGTACATTGTGTAGCCCCAGTGGAGTACTCTGCCATGGCGCATGGTGGGACTGGTGGTGTTTGGTTTTGCTTGACTCCTATTTGGAACCACTCCATACAGCCTGTTCTCTGTACGTGCACACAAGCACAATGAGAGCACGATTGTGCCCATAGAGTAGTTTCTCCTGCATGGGCCTCCCTGAATGGGCAAGAGCCACTTGTATATGTTCGTTTTGGAGATTGGAATGTTTTCTGTGCTCATGCAGTGCTATTTGTTTTAATGTAGGTGATGCAGGACAAGTTGGGCCACAGGCTTTTTGTCCTTGGAAACTCAAGAGGTTCTGCATGAAACGCCAGTTGTAAGAGAATAGTGTGTGGTGCTGGTTCACCTTATACAATTTGGCCAAAATTGCTGGAGCAAAGAATTTTGTAAGCGTTGCAAGCGAAGCATGTGAAGTAAACGTATGTTAACTTGTTTAAACATTCCAGGTGCAGGGTCTGATGTTTCTGGTAGTAGAATTTGGGGTATTTTCAGTGCAGAAGCACAGGTGTCCTGTAAATTCCCCAGTCTGGGGGATGAAGCATAGATAGCTCATTTACTGTTTCGTTTGTTACACAAGACTCACCAGTTTGGAGCATAAAGCCTTTTGCATAGCGCAGTTGTACTCTGTGCCTTTGACTGATGGGTAAGTAGCCTTGGATGGTATTACGTTTACTCAGTTTCTGAAGGCATTTGATCTTTCTTTTGTCAAATCTTTCAACAAACCAATTAAAACCCAACTAGGGACCACCCAGTGCCTGAATTTAGACCCATCACTTCAATGAGGCGGGGGGGGGGGAGGGCAGTGCTATAACCCTAGGTAACATATTGATTTCATGTGCCTTGACAGAAAGGTGGTCCTGAAGCTGATTTCTGCCTTGTTTAGCTCTCAGCTTAACAGAATATGAGTGTTTCCCTCTTGACAGCAGAGGCACCGTAACTTCTCTGAATAGATGTGATTGCTCAAGGCTGTGAATGTGACATATGCCCTGTGACAGTAAACTGAGTATTTGGGAGAGAAGGGGTAGGATTTGGATGTCATACGTAAGCAAAGCTGCTGTTGAAAAAGTCCAGGGGAAAATATCTCCCGCCCCCCATTCTTCCTGCTCTGACAGGCGAGCTGGAAGGAGGGAGGGTTGCTATTAGTTTCATGTAATTTACCTGGTTACCAGGTGACTTCCCCACCTCCATTGTTGGAAAGGGAATCTACACAAGAATCCACACAAGAGTTAGAGAATTCATTATTTAGAATGTGTTTTTTCTTTTGTAAAGTGATCCAAGGCTTCAAAGAACATAAACAAAACCAGCCAATATCTCAGTGCCAAATAGCAATCCCATGGACAACAATATTGGTGTTAAAGAGAACAAACAATGTATAAAAGCGGTACTGGCGATAATGGATCTGTTATTTCACTTGTACACTACTTGGAGTGTTGCTTATGATAGAGAACGTGGTCGATAAATTCTGAAGTGCATATATATATATTTAGTAGAGCGTTTCATTTGGATATGTATTCAGCTCCTTCCTGTTTAGCTTACTGGATACCTTTTAGCAAGTTGCTTGCCTCTCAACTCTCCATGTGTAAAAATGAAATATCATCTACTTTGCAGGTCTGTGCCGGCTGATATACGGAGTGAGAAGCACTTGGGTGTGATGCAGGTGTTACCTTTTCTCAGTCATCCTGAGAAAAGGATGATAGAACTTCCTGTCTTGTGCAGTTCTACCTTTAATCTTGGAAAGAGTTGCATGTGTACAAGGGACCAGTGAGATGCTGGGTGATCCAAGGAGAGGTGCTGAAGGCAGGGCATGGTAATGGCAAGTGTGGTGCAAGGAGTTGGCAGGTCTTTGCTTTGAGAACTTTATTAGCAAAGGAGTTCGAAAGCATGTCAAAGTGCAAGTAGATAAATAGGTACCGCTCTGGTGGGAAGGTAAATGGCGTTTTCGTGTGCTGCTTTGGTTCGCCAGAAGCGGCTTAGTCATGCTGGCCACATGACCCGGAAGCTGTACGCCGGCTCCCTCGGCCAATAAAGCGAGATGAGCGCCACAACCCCAGAGTCGGTCATGACCGGACCTAATGGTCAGGGGTCCCTTTACCTTTAGAATAATGGCTAGTGATATTTTTAAAGCCTGTTTTATAAAAAAGCATGGTCCAACGCAATGTAATTTAAGTAACTTTAGTGATTTCACTGCAGCAGACAGCGAGATGAATACTGAAGTTATAGGCACAATGTGAACTGTAGGGGAACCGTGCTACATGTGACTGATACAGGGTGGAATGGGAAAAGATGCTGTCTTGCATCCCTACCAAAGGGTAGTAGTATTCTAAGGACTGTAGCAGGCTGTGCTTCTGATGCCAAGCGTATCCAGTGAGGGTGCCGCTGTGCAAATTCCTAGGCCAACCACTTAGATGTTATGAACCTCACCTTGCTGAGAACTTGTTCATAGTCCTTTAAGTGTGAAGTGGCCTCTGGCGTGCTTTAATGATAGAGTTAAAACTCTGGAATGCTTGGCAGTTGGCTTCGCCAGGATAGGTCAGGAGGTGAGCTTTGCTTTGCAGCGCTGGTGGTCGCAGGTTTCTCTGCTGTGGACCGAGGCCAGCTGCTCATGGCGTGCTGCGTGTTTTAATCCACAAAGCACACACTGTATATGCATAGCGTGGTTTTGAATGGCTGTCCATTTTTCTTGTCTAGAAAGGTAATAAATCCTTCTGGGGAGGTGACCGGGGCAGGATGTTGGGCACTTTGGATCAAACAGGCCCTGTTTGAACATTGCTACTTGGCTACAGCAAAGGGCAACCAAAGTTGAATTATGGCTAGAAGTAGCAGCAGTGATTGTTCTTTTTTTAAAAAATACAAAAGCTCTGCCTACCTTTCCTCCTGCAATACATGTTAAAAGTTTGAGGTGACCTGTCCCCCCCATTTTCTGTCCTGGGTGATAGACGTTTTCCAGTGCACATGTTGCAATGCATCTGTGTGCTGCTCAGCACAGTCTGTGCCTGTGGGCAGGATGTGAGCGGAATAACTGTTCTATATAAGATTACTGAGCGGACAAGGGGAGACAGCTGCACCGAATGGCAGCCTCTGAGATTAGAGTGCCTCTGAATAGAAACTTCTTCCCTGTTTTAAAAGCTCGACGGGACGTTTGACCTGAAAGTGTGCACATTCTGCCTAAGCATTTTGGGAGATTTGCTGGACAGAGCTGGAAGTATCCTTCCAGGGGGTTAATTACACTGAAATGTGAATTTCAATCCATCAGGCCTCCGCTCAGGCTGGGGGCAAACAGAGGGGAGGCGTCCCAAGGCTTCTACTGGAGCTCATTTAATGTTTCTGTTTCTAGTGTCGGTGAAAAGAATTAAAATAGCAGGGCATGGAGCAATAAGGGAAGAGGAACACAAGAAGCTTCCTTATACTAGGTCTACCCATCTTTCTAGGCCAGCCTACTTTGACTGGCATCAGCTCAACAGGGACTCAAGACAGAGGTCTTTCTTTTCACCTGCCACCTGAGCCTCTCAACCAGAGATGCCAGGGATTGAACATGGAACCTTCTGTTCGCAAAACATGTGCTCTGCTGCTTGAGTTATGGTCCTCCTTGTGTGTTCCTATTGGAAAAAGGTAGAGTGACTTTGACCTTCTGATTGTAGCAGATGCAGCACATCCTGGCCATGCGGTGGAGACACAGCAAGGAGATGTGTGGGGTTACGTTTAGGCTGTCAGGCTGGTAGTGGAGTGGGAGAGACCTGTGTTCATAGCTCCACCTATCCATGAAGCTCAGTGGGTGACCTTGGGCTAGTAAGAATCTGCCTTAGTCTAGGCCTACCTTTCACGATTCAATCAAATCAATCATTCTCTTTACAGTGGTACCTCGGGTTACATACGCTTCAGGTTACAGACTCCGCTAACCCAGAAATAGTACCTCGGGTTAAGAACTTTGCTTCAGGATGAGTACAGAAATCGTGCTCTGACGGCGTGGCAGCAGTAGGAGGCCCCATTATCTAAAGTGGTGCTTCAGGTTAAGAACAGTTTCAGATTAAGAACGGACCTCCGGAACGAATTAAATACTTAACCCGAGGTACCACTGTATTGGCATGCAGAGGAAACAAAAGTCAAAGAATAATATGGGTGTCTGTTCATAAAAGGAGATACACTGGTACCTCGGGTTAAGAACTTAATTCGTTCTGGAGGACCACTGTAGGATAAAACTAATACAGGGGGCCAGTGTGGTGTAGTGGTTAAGAGCAGTAGTCTTGTAATCTGGTGAACTAGGTTTGCGTCTCCGCTCCTCCACTTGCAGCTGCTGGGTGACTTTGGCTAGTCACACTTCTCTGAAGTCTCTCAGCCCCACTCACCTCACAGAGTGTTTGTTGTGGGGGAGGAAGGGAAAGGAGAATGTTAGCCGCTTTGAGACTCCTTAGGGTAGTGATAAAGCAGGATATCAAATCCAAACTACTCCTCCTCCTCCTCCTCTTCTTCTTCTACAGACATAGTAAGGTTAAAAAAGTGCCTTTCAAGTCTTATAGTGATGTAGTTTCATGACATCTCAGAAGTTTCGCTACTTTCTCCTTATTTCTTAGGACTGTTCAGTACAAAGGAAACCCTGGAGAAGTCAGGACAATCGAACCTTTCTTTCATCATGGAGTTTAGATAGTTATTGCAATTTTTTGCATAAAATAGGCAGTAAAATAAAACACATGCAATGGTTCCAACCTGTTTTGTACCTTGCAAGGTTGTTGCAGGGATAAATGGGGAGACCATGTATCCTGCCCTGAACTCTTTGGAGCAAGAGTGGAATTTAATTGAGAATAGATGAGGTTTTCACCAAGGTTTGGGACTCCCCGTTAAATTCACATAACAACTGTCAGCCACCTCTCCTGCAGATCCTGCTCTCCCAGGCCTCACGCTCAGACATTTCCTGTTGTTAGTTAAAACAACATAGGGCCTTTAAAAGCAAACTCTCACTAATTCTACCACTGACGAATACAAAGCTGTCACTGAATTTAAGAAGAGATTTTGTGTTTAAAGCGGAAATGTTCCTGGTACTTTAAGATGACAGGGATTTCTAGTGTTTACAAACTTTGTGAGATTCATTCTGAGCGCCTGCGAATGAGTGTTGGCTGCCCTGCACGACCCTTGATGAAATGAGAGCTGCAGGGTCTTCCTACAGGAAGGTTAAAAGCCGTCTTAAAATGTCAGACAGTAGGAAGTTTTGGGTTGACAAGCTTTCCATATTGGACCTGATATTCTAAAATGCAGGCACACCCATTCTCATGCTGTATGGATGTAATAGTAACAGAACTTCTTAATTTAACAGAGCTGGGTGACACATAAAGTGGTACCTTGGTTTTTGAACAGAATTCATTCCAGGAGTTTGTTTGACTCCTGAAACCATTTGAAACCAAAGTGTGGCTTCTGATTGGCTGCAGGAGCATCCTGCGGCCAATCGGAAGCCGTGCTGGATGTTTGGCTTCCAAAAATCGTTTGAAAACCAGAACACTCACTTCCGGGGTTCGATCGTTCAGGAGCCGATTTGTTCAGGAGCCAAGGCATTCGGCTTCCAAGGTACGACTGTAGGCACTTTATACTTCTGGCAGGCAGAACATAGATTGAGATCTAGCAGTAGGAAATCACTGAGTGATTTGTAGTAGATTGGCAAGGGTTCTTGTCTTCCGTTCATGTAGCAATAGCTGGACTTACGTTAATACTGCTTATCCCTTCTCCCCACCTGGAAAATATCAGCATTAATTGAGTACTTTGTGACCAAGTCTTCTTGCAGCTGTGCTCACCAGTTTTAGAGTTTTTGTGTTGAAGTCTCTGGTCTGCAAGGACTCTGAGCAGTGGCGGAGGAAGGGGCGGGGGGGGGCCTCTCCCCGGGTGCCATCTCTGGGGGGGGGGGTTTGACAAGGTGTCACCCCATGGGGGGCTTGCCCCGCCACCCCCGAGCTGCCGCCATTGCACCACCACAGCCGCAAGGTGTTTCGCCATACATAGTGGTGCTGCGCATGCGCTGTACGTAGTGGCACTGCGCATGTGCCACTGGGCGGTTTGCCCCGCCCTGCTGCAGCCACGAGCAGAGGATCCCACTGCTGTCGGTCCAGTGCACAGTTTGCCCTGCCCCTCGACACTCCACACTAGGTGATGGAGAGCCTTCCTTCGCCCCTGACTCTGAGGTAGGTTCGTACTTGTGCATGCAGATCACCCCTAGTGTGTGGCTCAATGGGTGCAGGAGGCAGCTGCCTTTACCCCCTGAGTCAGTATTTTGATCTGGGTCTGTTCCCAGCCACTGTTTTGCACTGGGTGGACAACCAAGGTCTTCTGTTAAAAACAAACACACACAAAAGTAGAGCCTGTGAAATCTTCCCACTTCAATGCTGCAGTGCTGAAGCGGTTCACATTTGCAACAACCAGGCAAGGCCACCTAGTGAGTTCAACACTTGAGGCAAAATTCGAGCTAGAGATTTCTCAGCCTAAAGCTCAAACAAAGTAATTAGAGAGACGTATTGCAATTTTCCGGAGTGTGTTTTTGCCAGGGAATTGTGTTTTGTGGGGCTGGGATAGGTGAGTTTCATCCTGCAGGTGTAGGACTGGGGGCAAACTGAAAGAATACGAATTCCTTATGAGACTTTTTATGATATGCAAGTGACAGTTGAAGGAGCTGTGGCTGGATGTATATAACAAATGATTTTGGCCCTGTAGTAAATCCTTTAGCATCTTGGGGCCAGTTTACTTGCAAGATCACCTTGTGCTATATAGGTCCACTTGACTTCTTCAAACTGTGGAACTGGCATCGTTAGAGGTGCCACATAATAGTCATTCCTCATTTGGAAGAAAGCAATATTTTAGTGCGGCAGCACCCATTCTTTGGAACTCCCTGCCTATTGACACCAGGCAGGCGCCATCACTGGACTCTTTTCAGCATCAGCTTAAAAACATTTTTGTTGAGGCAAGAGTATCTAGACATGTAGAAAGTTGACATATGTTTTAATCTGTTTTTGACTTTAATTTTCTTTTTTAATTTCATTGGGATTTTTTTTGGGGGGGGTTAAAACCTCTTTGGGACGCGGGTGGCACTGTGGGTTAAACCACAGAGCCTAGGGCTTGCTGATCAGAAGGTCGGTGGTTCGAATCCCCGCACCAGGGTGAGCTTCCGTTGCTCAGTCCCAGCTCCTGCCAACCTAGCAGTTCGAAAGCACGTCAGAGTGGAAGTACATCAATAGGTACCAACCTAGCAGTTCGAAAGCACGTCAGAGTGGAAGTAGATCAATAGGTACTGCTCCGGCGGGAAGGTAAACGGCATTTCCATGTGCTGCTCTGGTTTGCCAGAAGCGGCTTAGTCATGCTGGCCACATGACCCGGAATCACAGTTAAATCACTAGTCAGTAAGACTTGATTGAAACGTTTGTGTTTTTTACAGAAAGACTCACTCTTGCGGGTATAATCTTAACATTTACAACCAGATGAAGGTTTCATTTTTGGAATATTAAATTTTCAGAGTAGTTTTTACAGTTATATCAAAAGATACTGATTTGGTTATACTATTAGAAATACATAGATAATTATGAAATTATTGTGAGGTTTAATAAGTTAACTGTTTATATTTGGAAAACCCTTCTGTACTTTATTGGAAGGAGGAAAATAATCATTTCCTTAATAACAATTTAAGCAATTTATTTAACTAAAGCAATAGCATTCTAGCATATGTATCCATGTTTGTTATCTGATGTGGTTAAACATTATAGCATATGTATAAGTTTTAGCACAGATGAAAAACTGAAAACAAATCCTTATTTCCTGACGAATAGCCTTTGGACTATAATGTAACTTAAATAGAAAACTATGTTTAGAAAGATTTTTCCTCCAAAAGCATTTTATTTTAAAAATCTGATTTAAATTTAAAAAATCTGATTTTATTTTTATTTTTTAAAATCATTGACTTTTACCCACCCTGGCTTTTCTGGACTTTAGCTTTTCCCAGAGCAACCTATGAGCTGAAATGGTTTTTAGGTAGGACACCTTCTTCTGATGGTCGGCAGTGGGAAGGGTGTACTCTGGCCTGGGAGCTCGCACTCCATCGTCGGAAATTAAACTTCCTATTCCCTATTCAGTATGAAAAATGGGATGAGAGCCAAAGCTGCAAGTCTAAAGAACCTTTTGAACTCCGGGAGGGTTTCAGTCACAAAGCTCGGAACGGCTTGGTGTGCCCAGTGCTCTGCAAGATCGAACAAATGAACAGTTAAAGAGCCTGTTGTTCACCTTTCCCCCACCCTTCCCAATTCACTTGCTCACCAGTTTTAAAGAATGGCAAAAGTACTACTCGGTCTTGGAAGCAATTGGGACGGATTTGGGGCCTGAGTACAAAAGCTGCCATGAGAATCAAATTACAGGAATTGGTGGAGACGGCTCAATTGACTAGCAAACTCAGAGGAATCTCAAAGCAAAAATTTGTGAAGAAAAATGGGATGGTTATAGAAGATATGTTCAAAAATACAATAATAGTTTTGACTCCGTGCTAGCATTCGAGTGATAAAGGAACTAAAAGGAGGTGGACAACAATTAAGGACTTCTTATGTTTTCAGAATGTATTGGGAAATTTATATAGAAAGGTTTATGGTTTTGTGTACATTTGACTGTAAGATAAAATATATGCAAAGGGACTTGACAGGAAGTCCATGTTGAATAAAAGATTTTGTAAGATAAAAGGGGAAAAATATTTACTTTCATTATTATCATTTTGGGTGTGGGTGTGTGGGTGTCTGCACATATGTGTGTTTTTATTTTTTAATTATATTTAGTGGTAGTATGGTTGTATTGTTTTTTGTAACATAAAATCATTCAATAAAAAATATTTAAAAACAAAATAAAAACAAAAGCTGCCATGAAAATAAACGCAGAGTATGGTATGAAGGGTCTTGCCATAGTTCCCACAGAGGACACGTTCGCAGTGTGAAGAAACTGGAGTGAGAGAACTTTTTATGGAAAGTACAGTCATACCTCTTGTTATGTTTGCTTCGTGATACGTTTTTTCAGGTTGCGTCCGACGGTGACCCGGAAGTACCGGAAAGGGTTACTTCCGGGTTTTGGCACGCGCGCATGCGCAGACACACAAAACGACGCCACGTGCATGCACAGAAGTGACAAATTGTGACCTGCAGATGCACGGACGTGGGTTGCGTTCCTTTCAGGTTGTGAACAGGGCTCCCGAACGGATCCTGTTCTCAACCAGAGGTACCACTGTAATGCAATCATGCTATGTGGTTAGAGATTCAGGATGAACCAAAGGAAGTGTACTTCATCATGCAGCGGATAGGTAAACTATGGAATCCTTGGCCACAGGATATAGCAATGACTGCAACTTAGAGGGCTTTAAAAGGGGATTTAAGAAGACTATCCATGGCTTATGTTGGCTGTATTGTCTCCATGCCGAAGGCAGTTTGCTTCTGTATATGAGATGCTTGGGAGCTCGAGCTGGAGAGAGGTATTGCCCTTGTGTCATGTTTGGCCACTGTTATACTAGATAAGGCTTTTGATTTGATCCAGGAGGGCTCTTCAGGTCTCCTTAGGAGGATTAGATTGGCTGAAAAGTTGGGAGCTAGGTCACTCTCTCTCTCTCCAGGTACCAGTCTGGTATCTCTTGAGTCTTGGAGCAGGGTGGCAGCATTTGGGTTGCTCTAATGCAGGGGTCAACAAACTTTTGCAGCAGGGGGCTGGTCCATGCTTTTGAATTATGGTGCTGGAGGAGACTCTTGAGAGTCCCATGGACTGCAAGAAGATCAAACCTATCCATTCTGAAGGAAATCAGCCCTGAGTGCTCACTGGAAGGACACATCCTGAAGCTGAGGCTCCAATACTTTGGCCACCTCATGAGAAGAGAAGACTCCCTGGAAAAGACCCTGATGCTAGGAAAGATGGAGGGCACAAGGAGAAGGGGAACACAGAGGACAAGATGGTTGGACAGTGTTCTTGAAGCTACCAGCATGAGTTTGAACAAACTGCGGGAGGCAGTGGAAGACAGGAGGGCCTGGCGTTCTCTGGTCCATGGGGTCACGAAGAGTTGGACATGACTAAATGACTAAACAACAACAACAATGAAGGGGTCAGCAAACTTTTTCAGCAGGGGGCCGGTCCACTGTCCCTCAGACCTTGTGGGGGGCCAGACTATATTTTGAAAAGGAAAAAAAAATGAACGAATTCCTATGTCCCACAAATAACCCAGAGATGCATTTTAAATAAAAGCACACATTCTACTCATGTAAAAACACCAGGCAGGCCCCACAAATAACCCAGAGATCCAGTTTAAATAAAAGGACATATTCTACTCATGTAAAAAGCACGCTGATTCCCGGACCATCTGCGGGCCAGATTTAGAAGGTGATAGGGCCGGATCCGACCCCCAGACCTTAGGTTGCCTACCCATGCTCTAATGATTACTCTCCATCTTCCATGGCCTCCTCGTGAGGGGCTGCTGTGGAGGAGAGTGATCTGCAGAATAACCTTCACGTAAAAGCTCCCAGACCGTACCCAAACCTATGAGTCACGAAGAACATAGTTCAGCTGAACTAAGTGTCAATAACCCGTGTGCGAGAGGGAGGCTGTGTGCTTTTACCATTTCTCTTGCTGGAGCTTGTGCAAGGACAGAGGGGAGAGGTCATTCACCATCCTACAAAGCCTGGAATGAAGAGGGAAGATTCCTGGATGTCTCTACTGAGGGAGAGGTAGGGCAGATATGAACAAAGGCCTTGCTGCTTAAGTCGCTGTCAGAGACCATAATAAAGTGTTCTGTCTGTGGGAGCTGTAGGTTTTATTAAATCAAAACAGCCTTTTCTTTTCCTCCTCAAACTGAGAGGCCAGAACTAGACCGAGAAAATGCCGTTGATGTGATCTTATTGGGTCTTGCTTGCTAACTTCAACAAAGCATAATTGGAATTTTCTGCCTTATCTCCTTTCCCTGCCCCAAACGGACTTTCCCAGATGTTTGAACAATTTTACACTGCAGAGTTTTCTTTGGCCAAGTTTTCAGCATCCAGCTGTTGATTATAAAAATACGGTTTTCATTACACCCTTGAGAGATGCATTTTGTCTTTCAGATCAGGTTTTCATAAATACCCCGAGTTCTTTCTTTCTTTCTTTTATTTATTTATTTATTGCCTTGTAAATTAAATGTAGAGAAGTGTGCCTGTACCATTTTTTATCTTTGTGATGAGACAAAGATGCTTTATGGGTTGAGGAGGCCCTAGCAGACAGAGCATTCCTGCCAAACATTTTGCAAGCCCTAACTAGAGCTGTGTATGTAGTACGTGAGTTTGGGTCTTCTGCACCTGTGTGCAAGCGCAGAATCTGGTACTGGGTGCAGAATACAGAACCTGAAGAAGCTCTTCTTTCTTGTTTAAAAAGGCAGTGATTTAGAACTGGGAATACAGTGGTATCTCGGTTTACAAACTCAATCCGTTCTGGAAGTCCGTTCTTAAACCGAAGCCGTTCTTAAACAGAGGTACACTTTCCCTAATGAGGCCTCCTGCCGCCAGTGCCGTTCCACCGTTCGGCTTCCGTTCTTAGACCAAGGTAAAGTTTGCAAACCAGGACACTACTTCTATTTTGCGGAGTTCTTAAACCGAATTGTTTGTAAACAGGGCAGTTCTTAAACCGAGGTACCTCTGTATATTATGCAAAATGTGCATTTGAGAGCAGATCCTCAGTGTTTCCAGTAAGAGTGGAGAGTTCATAGAATCATAGAATCATAGAGTTGGAAGAGACCACAAGGGCCATCGAGTCCAACCCCCTGCCAAGCAGGAAACACCATCAGAGCACTCCTGACATATGGTTGTCAAGCCTCTGCTTAAAGACCTCCAAAGAAGGAGACTCCACCACACTCCTTGCCAGCAAATTCCACTGTTGAACAGCTCTTACTGTCAGGAAGTTCTTCCTAATGTTTAGGTGGAATCTTCTTTCTTGTAGTTTGGATCCATTGCTCCGTGTCCGCTTCTCTGGAGCAGCAGAAAACAACCTTTCTCCCTCCTCTATGTGACATCCTTTTATATATTTGAACATGGCTATCATATCACCCCTTAACCTCCTCTTCTCCAGGCTAAACATGCCCAGCTCCCATAGCCGTTCCTCATAAGGCATCGTTTCCAGCCCTTTGACCATTTTGGTTGCCCTCCTCTGGACACGTTCTAGTTTGTCAGTGTCCTTCTTGAACTGTGGTGCCCAGAACTGGACACAGTACTCCAGGTGAGGTCTGACCAGAGCAGAATACAGTGGCACTATTACTTCCCTTGATCTAGATGCTATACTCCTATTGATGCAGCCCAGAATTGCATTGGCTTTTTTAGCTGCCGCGTCACACTGTTGGCTCATGTCAAGTTTGTGGTCAACCAAGACTCCTAGATCCTTTTCACATGTACTGCTCTCAAGCCAGGTGTCACCCATCTTGTATTTGTGCCTCTCATTTCTTTTGCCCAAGTGCAATACTTTACATTTCTCCCTGTTAAAATTCATCTTGTTTGTTTTGGCCCAGTTCTCTAATCTGTCAAGGTTGTTTTGAAGTGTGATCCTGTCCTCTGGGCTGTTAGCCACCCCTCCCAGTTTGGTGTCATCTGCAAATTTGATCAGGATGCCCTTGAGTCCATCATCCAAGTCATTGATAAAGATGTTGAATAAGACCGGGCCCAAGACAGAACCCTGTGGCACCCCACTAGTCACTCTTCTAGTTGGAGGAACTAACCTGATGTGTGCATGTACGCACATGTGTGTTTGTATGTGTGTGAGACAGGCATTAAGCTTTGTATGCAGATAATATTTTCTGCAGACTTCCTTCTTCATGGCCTTCATGGCCTCTCTTTTAAATCAGAACCAGTGAGGGCGGTGAAGGTCCTGTGTGAGTGTCTGGAGGCGGTTGGAGGATAGATGGCGGCTAACGGATTGAGGTTGAATCCTGACAAGACAGAAGTACTGTTTTTGGGGGACAGGAGGCGGGCAGGTGTGGAGGATTCCCTGGTCCTGAATGGGGTAACTGTGCCCCTGAAGGACCAGGTGCGCAGCCTGGGAGTCATTTTGGACTCACAGCTGTCCATGGAGGCACAGGTCAAATCTGTGTCCAGGGCAGCTGTTTACCAGCTCCATCTGGTATGTAGGCTGAGACCCTATCTGCCTGCGGACTGTCTCGCCAGAGTGGTGCATGCTCTGGTTATCTCCCGCTTGGACTACTGCAATGCACTCTACGTGGGGCTACCTTTGAAGGTGACTCGGAAACTACAACTAATCCAGAATGCGGCAGCTAGACTGGTGACTGGGGGCGGCCGCCGAGACCATATAACACCGGTCTTGAAAGACCTACATTGGCTCCCAGTACGTTTCCGAGCACAATTCAAAGTGTTGGTGCTGACCTTTAAAGCCCTAAACGGCCTCGGTCCAGTATACCTGAAGGAGCGTCTCCACCCCCATCATTCTGCCCGGACGCTGAGGTCCAGCGCCGAGGGCCTTCTGGCGGTTCCCTCATTGTGAGAAGCAAAGCTACAGGGAACCAGGCAGAGGGCCTTCTCGGTAGTGGCGCCCGCCCTGTGGAACGCCCTTCCAGCAGATGTCAAAGCGATAAATAACTACCTGACATTCAGAAGACATCTTAAGGCAGCCCTGTTCAGGGAAGTTTTTAACGTGTGATATTTTACTGTGTTTTTGGTTTCTATGGAAGCCGCCCAGAGTGGCTGGGGAGGCCCAGCCAGATGGGCGGGGTATAAATAATAAACTATTATTATTATTATTATTATTATTATTATTATTATTATTATTATTGTGTAATCCAGCATATGAATTTTGTACCTTCACAGAGTCAACGCCAGAACTGTAACAGCTCTAGCTAAGTTAGTGTCATTCCTGCTCTTCTCTGAAGATCTTTTTAATCTATTTGTTCACCCTTGCAGGGTAATGGGGGAGGCACTGAGTTCTCTGATGAACCCCAAGGAACAAACACTAGCTACAATTTTCCTCTTAGGCAAATTGTTGTGTTTTTTAATTTGGTTGGGCGGCACTTTCTGCAAAGAAGACATTGTCTAAAACTCTTCAAGCAGGTATGATTTAACTGATCTTGGTTAGCAATATGAGACAGAATAGTCTCCATGTGAAAGAAAAATCCCATTCAACTTGATTTCATTAATTTCTAGTTGTTGCTTCTGTTGTTGAATGCTGAGAAAGCCACAATTGTCTTCTTATTCATTGTATTTTCTATTTGGCACATTATGTCCCCCACAGTGGCTTTTAAAATCACATATTAAAGAATCACTCCAGAATTATCAATTTGAAAGCCAAGAAATGAAGAAAGACTAATTTAATTACCATTTATACTCCAGAAAGTTTACCCAAAGGGAAAGTCCTTGCAAATTTTCCAAACATGTTCCTCCTCCTCCTTCTCCTCCTCCTCCTCTTCTTCCTCCTCCCCTTTTCAACTATAGAAGTGATAACCCAAACGGCTGCTGGTTTGCTCTGGTTTGGTTCAGGTTAACCGCAGGATAGATCTGGGCCAATGCCCAGTCCCTCTTTTGACCTTTGCAGTGTTGCTGTAATTCGGTTATTCTTTTAACCATAAGGTTCCTTGTGCACCTTCTCAGAGACAGATAACCTCACAGTTTATGATAATGTACTTGTGGTATTCTTTTATCTCTAGTACACTTAGAACAAAGTGCTGAGGAGTACAAATGTCTTGGGAGAACATTTTAGGAGAACAAAGGAACAGGCCTTGATCAGGCCAAAGACCCATCTAGTCTAGCATCCTGTTCTCACTGTGGTCAACTTGATGCCTGTGGTAAACCTGCAAGCAGGACCTGAGAGCAACAGCACTGTTGCTCCATTATTCGATTCCCATCAACTTGTAGTCAGAGGCACACTGCCTCCCAACAGGGAAGGTGGAACACACCGTATTTTTCGCTCCATAAGACGCACCTAGTTTTTAGAGGAGGAAAGGGGGAAAGCCCCGGTTTTTTGAGGATCAGCTCACAGTTGTGCAACTTCTTTTGCAAAGGGGAAAAGCCCCATTTTGGGGGGGGGGGATCAGCTCACAGTTGTGCAGCTTCTTTTGCAAGGGGGAAAAGCCTCATTTTTTGGGGGGGATCAGCTCACAGTACAGCTTATTTTACAAAGGGGGAAAGCCCCATTTTTTTTTAGGATCAGCTCAAAGTTGTTGAGCTTACTTTGCAACGGGAAAAAATCCTGTTTTTATGGGGTTCAACTCACAGTTCTGCAGCTTCTTTAGCAAAGGGGGCCGTTTCTACAGTTTCCAGACAGATAATCTAATCAGCCAGTCACATGTCGCTGGGGAAACAAACAGCCGCCATCTGCAGAACATTCAACAATGGAGGCCTGGGCAAGGGGGCGGGGCCAGAAAGGGAGCCAACAATCGACCACGCATTCGCTCCATAAGATGCACAGACATTTCCCCTCTTTAGGAGGAAAAAAGTGCGTCTTACGGAGCGAAAAATACGGTAGCCACCGTGGTTATTAGCAGTTGATAGTGTTTGTTTAAGTCTTCTTTGAAGCTGCCCAAGTTGGTGGCCATCACTAGTGAATTCCGTAGTTAACTATGGGCTGCGTGAAGTATACTTACTTTTGTTTTTGTTTATCACCATTCAGTGTTATTGGATAACCTGGGGGTTTTATATTATGAAGGATATAGTGAGTCAGTATTAACAGGAATAAATAGCATTGTTGGTCAAGACCTCCCCATGGAGCCTATTGTAACAATATCTGGATAACGCCAAAGCATCGTTCAATAGGAAAATCAAGAAATGGTATCCTGTTTATGAACAGCAACAAAACCAGAAAACTGGAAAAACCCTTTCCCACCATCAATAAATTCCTGGCTCTCTAGAGTTTGGGAAATAACCTTTACGGCTGCAAACCTAATACCAGTAAGTGTGAAAGAAGGTAGGCAAATAGAAGAGAACTTCATTGAAAAGTAGAGTTAGTTTATACTGTACTGGAGTACTACTGCGCTCGGACTCCATGCAAATGCAGTGTTGTGATGTGGCACTACATATCCTCCAATGGGGGCTGCGTGACGACAACCTTGCATTGTTATGTATATAGGAGTATTTATTTAAGTCATTTATATACATGTTTTTAGGTAGATTTTACAGTGGTTTACACAAGATAATTACAACATTAAGCACTGACAAGATGGCTGTGCAAAAACAGTTACTGTTGCGGGGAGACAGTTGCATTTTCAGATTTCTGTTGCCTGTTTCATTTGCCAGAATTTTTTGTTTTAAAGGAAGCTCAGCTGAGAGTATGAGATCTTTACAGGATGTAATAGGCTTACTATAATCTCTTGTTTTTGTGAATAATTTTATCCTGAGCAGTGTGGAAACGGGATTTGCCTTGCAAAGTCTCCCTAGATGATCTTTTCAGCAGTTGGAGTCCTGAAAAATTAAGCCCAGCAGCCGTGGAAGTTGGTTTGCATGTTACCGTAAAGGAGGCAAAGTGGATGAATAGCCCACAGTGCATTCTGATAATCCTAATCCTCAGATTGATTTTTTGGGGGATATGCCTAATTGGCTACTGATTTTCATTCACATTGAGGCTGGGCTAAAGCCCCATCCTCATCCTTTCTCTTTCTTGAGCATTTTTCTTCCTTTAATGCAGAAATAGATATAGAGGACAGTAGCCCTTTAAAGGAAATTTAAAAACTTCTAATGCGGCCTATTATTTTGGTCCCAGGGAAAATTTATATCCATAACAGACCTCAGAATTTTCTTTAGTGAGTTGTGTTTGGCCGGGTGCCATAAGAAATGATTTATTCTTGGTCTCTGCAAGCAGGCTTTTTAAAACTGACATTAAGAATCTTCAGAGAGGCAGTCCAGGTCTACATAAGACTATCCTTACAGGAGAGACTTTGAAACCAAGTTGTTAATAGTTCTTCTCCCCATTCTCCTGAGTTTCCTAAAAGTTTACACAATACTTTCTGCAGTGTAATCTGTGGTGTGTCGTGCTCCTGTCATAGTAGAGGTCTCTGGAGATGCACTCATAGCTTGGGACTGAATCACTGGCTGTAACTCATCATTTATGAATTCCGTACATCTGGTGGCTAAGCTCTAAAACAGGCATAGGCAAACTCGGCCCTCCAGATGTTTTTGGCTTGCAACTCTCATCACCCCTAGCTAACAGGACCAGTGGTCAGGAATGATGGGAGTTGTAGTCCCCAAACATCTGGAGGGCCGAGTTTGCCTACGCCTGCTTTAAAACCTCAGGAAAAGTGGGATTCAATAGTCTCTCCATAGTTCCTACCCAAATGCGATTTTGGTTTTAAACACAGTGTAAGGAGTCTCTATGGGAGTATACTGTATTTAAAAATGGGGTATCGGAGTTTTTAGGGGGCTAACCAGATTGGTATAGCTGGTATAGCCGGCTTGTTGGGTTTTGAATGTTTTATGTAGATTTTTCAATTTTGTTGTTCTGTATGGGACAATGACAATAAAGACTATCGTATTGTATCATTTTGTTTCCATGGAATAGGATATTAATAAGGGGTGCAAGGGGTGATGGAAATGTTGGGTTAGCTTTTTTGGTTCTAGGGTCTCAGCTCACACGTCTGGTGCTTGTCTTTCTGTGGCCCAGTTCAGAAATGTGAAAGTGGGCTCAATCCCCTCCACCCTCAATGTCAAAAATGTATTTGAACATAAGAGCCTGCTGGATTAGCCCAGTGGCCCATCTGGTCCAGCATCCTGTCCTCACAGGGGCCAGACAGATTCCTGTGGGACAACAGCAAGCAGGACCCAAGCACAATAGCACTCTCCCCTTTTGTGGTTTCCAGCAACTGGTATTCAGAGCATTGCTGCTCCCATCTGTGGAAGCAGAGCATAGCCATCATGACTAGGAGCCATCAATAGCCCTCTCCTCCATGAATTTGTCTAATCCTCTATTAGAGCCATCCAACTGAAATTGAACTGTGCAGTGAGAGAACTTAAGGGCGTGGGTGGCACTGTGGGTTAAACCACAGAGCCTAGGACTTGCCGATCAGAAGGTCGGTGGTTCGAGTCCCCGCGACGGGGTGAGCTCCCGTTGCTCGGTCCCTGCTCCTGCCAACCTAGCAGTTCGAAAGCATGTCAAAGTGCAAGTAGATAAATAGGTACCGCTCTGGGGGGAAGGTAAACGGCGTTTCCGTGCGCTGCTCTGGTTCGCCAGAAGTGGCTTAGTCCTGCTGGCCACATGACCTGGAAGCTGTACACCGGCTCCCTCGGCCAATAAAGCGAGATGAGCGCCACAACCCCAGAGTCGGTCACGACTGGACCTAATGGTCAGGGGTCCCTTTACCTTTACCTGAGAGAACTTATCTTTAAAGCTAGATTTTTCTCCCTCCTCGAGTAAAGAAGAGCCGAGCCCCACTTTTCTGCCATGGGGTTCAATGGACCAGGGAGGATATGGGCCTTGAGCATTTGTGCCAGTGTGGTGTAGTGGTTAGAGTTTCAGACTAGGGAGACATGGAGTCAAATTCCTATTTGAACTTCGGCTAGTTATGATCTCTCATCCAAACCATGGTGGGGTCAACCAGGCAATCAAGCAAAGCACGGCTTGTTTCTCCAAAGTTTGTTTCGTGTTTCAAGCTGCTCTTGCCTTTGTAGTTTGGTGAGCAAATGGGGTGGGGTGGCGAAAGAAACCAGGGTTAAAGAAAGGTGCAGAGTTGACATGCCATATCAAGCTGTAGTTTAAACAAACCAAGGTTTGCAAGCCATCAGCAAACTATGGTTTCGGATTGTAATTTGTTGGCAGTAAGCAAACCATAGTTAAGCCACTGGGCAGAGTTCGAACATAACACTAAGCCATTGTTTAATAAATCTCAAGAAAGTAACATTTCCTTCTGGCTGCCTTGAACTACCTCTCTCTAAGGAATTGTACCTTTGATGTTCTGGGTTGGGGAAGTTGCTATGATGTTTCATTCCAGCTGTTCAGGAGGAAGGGGCTTCAAATTGTTCTGAAGCATTTTCTGCCTCCACCTTCCCCTTGCTTACCTGCCCTAACTTTTCCCATGAGCAATGAAGAGCAAGCTCAGCCTAAATCCTATTCCACCCCCACCCAAGCAAATATGGAAATGACTTCTGTAGTGATTGAGACAGGAAGGCTCTGGAGATAAGGGAATGTAACAGGAGTTATTGTCAAGTTGTGGGAGCAACACGGGTTGTGCTAGACCATGTTTTCTGAAGTGTACAAGCTGCCAGCTTTCAGAGTTCAAGGAGAGTCCAGCTGTTCCCTAATAACACTGACTTCCTCTTTAAGTCTCTATTCTTGAGTTGCTTTTTAGCGGCTGGACATGGTGCTTGTGCTGTACAACACTGGGCTCGCATTGCAAGCCAACAGTGTGATGCTCTTACGCACAAAACGGGCAACTGCTATTTTGGAAGGCATTGTTTACAAAGTGCAAGTTAGACTGTAGTCTACTCTATCCAAAAGGGTGCCATTGAGAGGGAGAGCATCACTGAAAGAACACAGAGCATTGGACCTAAATCATTGGGCACTTTTCCTTTGGAGAAGGAGCGTAGCTCAGTGGTAAAGTCATCTGCCTTGAATGCAGAAGTTCCCAGGTTTAATCCCCAGAAGCTCCAGGTGGGGCTGGAGAGACTCCCTGTCTGGAATCCTGGAAAACATCTGCAAGTTAGTGTAGACATTTCTGAGCTAGGTGGACCAGTGAGACTGACTAGGTATAAGACAATTTCCTACGAATACAATGGTACCTCGTGTTAAGTACTTAATTCGTTCCGGAGGTCCGTTCTTAACCTGAAACTGTTCTTAACCTGAAGCACCACTTTAGCTAATGGGGCCTCCTGCTGCTGCCGTGCCGCCGGAGCACGATTTCTGTTCTCATCCTGAAGCAAAGTTCTTAACCTGAAGCACTATTTCTGGGTTAGCAGAGTCTGTAACCTGAAGAGTATGCAACCTGAAGCGTATGTAACCCGAGGTACCACTGTACAGGACAGAGCAAATACAAAATGTGGCTTAAAACAAAGGTAACTTGCTTGAACCATGAGAGTTCTTGTCTCTCCCCACCGCCCTGCAAAAATTGGTGCACTTAAGTGAATCTCTCTGCATCATTTAACCACTAAACCCTATCCGTTAGTCACAAGGTCTCTTTCTTAAGCCTCCTTTGCCTCTGCATTCCCATTCTGCTAATCTGTCTTGTGATGTCTAACATTCAGTTCTTCAAAGGGGAAAGGAGCCATCCGTCTTCTGCTGTGCACTTCAGTTTAGCTTCACCTTAATTTGTTAGGACATGCTTCACATCCGGAAAGAGGAATCTTAACTTGGGAAATTTGTTTTCAGGCCCCCACTCTAGTGACCGCCTGCAACCCTTTGACTGCATAATATATATTGAGCAGCCTGAAATGGAGTTGATTCTGCCTAGTGCATTTTTCAAAATAATATCTGGTTTAGCTAATATAGTGACAGTTCTTTTCGTCCACCTACTGCTTGCTCTTCCCTGAACACTTCAAAACTCTATACAAATATTAAGCTGTTGTTATTTAAACCCGGTGGAAACCAGAGGGCCAGATCTACTTCTCTGGCAACTCTTTCACCCTATATTGATACTGTGGCAGAATCAAAAGACCTCTAGGATGCTGAATCATTATATGTCTCTAGAAAAGAAAATACAGCTTGCATCATAGACGGTGATATGCAAAGGGAGCAAGAAGGGTCAGGTGAGGTCTTGAAACGTTTCCTATCAACCTACATTAGGGCATAAGGTTGTAATTTGTGCAGGTTTCCTAGGCAAACACATCTGTTTGATTTGGCGCTAACATGTTTATTGTGGTTTGATGTCAAAACCACAGGCTTTTTTTTGCCTCTAAGCAGACCCAGGCCAAGTGGTGGAAATGTAAGGTGTGCAACAAAATCCCAAGCCAAGAACATTTTTGGGGGGTGATTTTTAAAAATCCATGTGCACTGTGTTTCAGCTATAGACAGCTGCTTACTTGGGGGCAAGGACTGAATTCCCTGTTTAGGGAAGTTTTTAATATTTAATGCTCTATTGTTTTTAACACTCGATTGGAAGCCGCCCAGAGTGGCTGGGGAAACTCAGCCAGATGGGCGGAGTATAAATAATAAATTATTATTAAATTATTATTATTTGCTAAATAGGTGACCATTTCTGAAGCATTTGCTATCTAGGCCAGGAATCAAAGAGCTATTTTAGGTTTACCTACATGGGTCCCTGTAGGATTTTTAAAGTAGGTCTTTTTATACCAAAAAATTAGGTTTAAAATTGGGGCTTGTCTTATATATGGGTAGTGCTGAGGGGTGTTTTCTTAATTTGGAGTCCCCCAAAATAGGGGGCGTCTTATACATGGGGGCGTCTTATACACAGAAAAAATATGGTACCTTTTTGTTGAACATCAGATTTCCATATAATTTCTTTTACTTTTTATATATTTTTATATTTATATCCTACCTTTTGTCCAAGGAGCTCAAAGTTATGTACAGTGGTACCTCGGGTTAAGTGCTTAATTCGTTCCAGAGGTTCGTTCTTAACCTGAAACTGTTCTTAACCTGAAGCACCACTTTAGGTAATGGGGCTTCCTGCTGCTGCCGCGCCCCTGGAGCACAATTTCTGTTCTCACCCTGAAGCAAAGTTCTTAACCTGAAGCACTATTTCTGGGTTAGCGGAGACTGTAACCTGAAGCGTATGTAACATGAAGCATATGTAACCCGAGGTACCACTGTATGTGGTTTCCCCCGCCCTCATTTTATCCTCACAACCACTTTTTGTGGTAGTTTTACACTGAGAGATAGCGGCTGGCTCATGGCCGCCCAGTAAGCTTCTTGATCGCATGAGGTTTTGCTCCCGGATCTTCCAGGCCCCAGTCCAACACAATGAATCATAGTATCACACTGGTGGTCAGCATTTCTTCTTCTTCTTTTTAAAGATTGCATTGAAGGTAAGAAAAAAGGGTAGAGCTTCATTCATTTGTTGCAAGCAGGAAGATAGGGTGGCTGCTGTTTGAGAAATTGTGATTCCAGTCTTCTAACTGGAACCAGTGTGGAATGGTTTATTTATTTCAAACACTTATCTGCTGCTGTCTTCCGATATTTTCCAGCCTCGGAAAATATTTTCGAGGCAAGTTAAGGACAGGAAAATAAATATAAAAAACAACCATTGAAGCAGCCTCCTCTACAGTATTAGTATTTTCTCTTCAACAGCAGTAAAATGATCTAAACATTTAAAGCCTTGGAAAACAATAAAGTCTTGACCTAACATATAAGAGATGCCAGATTTGGCGCCTGTTGAATTGAAAAGGCATGGGAGCCCCAGGGCCAAGGTGCAATCACTGTAAACATTCAATATGTGGTAGCTACCCGCCTCACCTCCGAAGCCAGGGCACCCAGAATCAGTCCTTTTAGTAGCCAGGCAAGTTCACATGAGAATAGCTGACCTTTCAAATATCCAGTGGCTAGACTATTTAGGGCTTTAAAAAATCTACCACTTTGAATTCTGCCTCAAAACCAATCTGGCAGCCAGCTCCTGACAAGATACGTTGAGTCTTGCAGCTGTATCCTGGAGCAGTTGACATTTACAGTTTTTATAGGCACTCCAAATACATCACGTTGCTTGTTTGGTTCTTTGGATCTTGGCCAGAATTATTACTGCTACCAGTTTAAAAGTTCCTGTGGTAGTAGAAGGGCTGCCTCTTTGACTCATAGTTTTTGCAGGAATCGGGGGTTACCTGTTACACTTTCCAGAGAGTGTCTACCTTCTCAAATCCCCATATAAGCTCCATGGCCTAGCTTCTCATTTTGACCATTTCTGAACAGGAACATGTTTAGGAGGTCAGTGATGAAGATGATGTTATTTGTACTCCACCCATCTGACTGGGTTGCCCCAGCCACTCTGGGGCACATGGGCCAAGACATCTCTTTGGGGAGGTTACTAGTCTAATAAATTAATGGCTTTAAATACTTCACCAACCTAATATCCTCCAGTGTTTTGAACTGCAGCTCCCCTTAGCTCCAGCCAGCCTGATCCTTTTGCGGTTGTGCAGGTGTGAGCTAAGCTGTGGTTTTGGCTTAGCATGTCATGCAACCCAACCTCATAGTTTGTTCTTGGGTTTATGGTCCGTTTAGAACAGGCATGGCCAAACTTGGACCTCTGGATGTTTTGGGACTATAACTCCCATCATCCCTAGCTAACAGGAACAGTGGTCAGGGATGATGGGAATTGTAGTCCCAAAACATCTGGAGGGCCAAGTTCCTGGCCTAGAGGAAGACAAAACAATGGTTTCAGCTTTTTTTAAAAAAAATATCTGTAGCAGGATAAATCTTTATTTCATCTGAAGATCACAGGGGGGTTTACAACATAAAAAATGAAAAATAAAACATAAGATATATATTGCAAAAGAAAAAAACCCACCATCCAATAAACCCATTAGCACAGGTTCAAGATGGCAAGCTATGCCCAACCATGGTTTTAGCTTGCAATGACTGGACAATGAGAAAACGGGCCACTGTTTTCTCTCTGGGAGCCTGCAAGCAGTGCCAAGCTCCCACTACCCACATTTTCATTTCATTGTGGGGATTCAGCAGCTCTTGCCTTGCTACCTGGTAAGGTAAGCTGAATTATGAGCTGACTCATAATTCTCCATTTGGTGTCTGGGGCACTGTGATCAATTATAAAAATCCCCATTGTGATGTAAAGTATTCTGAATCTATGTTGATCCTGGGGACAGGCCTTTCCTTACTGAAGCCCAGGGCTTACTCACTGTACAATCCAGCCCATTCCCTGCATGCAGCATTGCTACTTAGAGCACTGCCCATCTTTTCAGGTGGTTACGAATGAGTTGCTGCAGTGCATTGATAAGTTTATTTTGGTATCCTGCTTGCCCTGCATCTCTCCCCCATCCCCTGGCAGTGTTGGGTGCATGTGTCAAACCATGCTGGTGAACGGCATGCACAAGTTTGAAACCGCTGATGAGACATTTCCACTTGGATTTCTGTTGGGACTCTCCATCTCTCTGCTCCTTAGTTAGGGTACAAACTGTGGGTGTGAGGCACGTATGGTTGCTAGCTTATGCCTTTTGGGCTGGTTCTGGAGTCAGGAATCAAGGCCACGGACTGCTCCTGCCAAAAGCATAGATATGGAATTGGACATGTCAAAATGTTAACTCCTTTTCTGACGAGTTTCATTCTTTCCCAAGCACATTCCAAAGATGACCAGAAATGATACTGCCAGTGGCGGAATCCTCTGCTGGAAAGTATTCTGGGGTATGTTAACTGCAAACAGACCTCTTGATTCCTTGGAGAATTTTCTTTCTTTCTTTCTTTCTTTTTTAAAGGGGGTCGAAATAGTATGACATCTCTCATTTGAAAGGTCAGAGTTTGAAATTCCTCATGTAGTTGCAGCACAGTTATCACAGTGAGTCGTTATCTTTCGCATTTAAAAAAATGTTCCAGGGAAGAAGGGTCAGTAGCAGCTGCCGTTCTAGACCTGGACCGATGTTTGTAACAGGCGCAAAATACTACTACTACTACTACTACTAATAATAATAATAATAATAATTTATTTATACCCCGCCCATCTGGCTGGGTTTCCCCAGCCACTCTGGGTGGTTTCCAACAGAACACTAAAATACAATAACCTATTAAACATTAGAAGACTAGGAAACATAGATAGGGGGACCTGACACAGAGAACCCATGACTGGTGGAAAATGCACAGGGATTCTTCTGACAGGGCTTGTTAGCTGAATCCTACACATTGTTTTTAAGACATCAAAAAAGAAGCGTCACATAACCAGATCAAACTAACAGCTGGGTTTCACACCTCTAAACCAAAGCGCAGGTGGATGGGAGCAAAAACTGTCTCAACCCTTGCTTTTCAAGTTGGCACCCTGCACCTGCCATCTGTTCTTGCAGGTGTCTATCCTGCCAGAAATGAGCTAATGATCTCTGCCAATATGCTGCAGCAAGTGGCCCATTAAGCATGCTTTATTGCTAAGAGAGTTCTCTGGACTGAGAAACAGGACTGCAGGCAGGGCTGGGTTATTCTGAAGAGAGATTTACATCATGAGTGAGTACAGGGTACTACAGATACTAAAAGCACAAGAGACAGTGGAGGAAAAAGCACTAACGCTCCTGTTTATGAAGGGCTGCCTATCCTGCCCAGGAGAGCAACTCTTCAAGTTACATGCTTGTGCCAACAAGTGTGATCCTGGCAACTATGAATGCAGTCAGTAACCATTTTTGTGTGTTTGTGTGTTTGTGGGAGTGGGGCAAAGGACTCCTAAGTTGTCTACAGAAGTTGTTTCTGGCTCTATGAGATTCATACACTGCATTTGGCCATAAAAGCACATTCCTGGAGAGGGCAGATCACACAAGCAGAAAATATATTATGCAAATTGGCTGTGTAAGTGTGTGCATCTCTGAACAGAGAGATCGGGTTTGAGTTTCAAACCCAGAAAGGTTAGGCATGCCATTTCAAACTTATGGAAGGTAAGGCTTTCAATGGCTACTTTTCACAATGGCTCTGTTACCTCCAGTATGAGTGCCACTTCCCTCGCATCCTGCAGGTGGACTTGGTTGCCCACCTGTGAGAACAGGTAAAGGTAAAGGTAAAGGGATTCCTGACCATTAGGTCCAGTTGTGACCGACTCTGGGGTTGCGGCACTCATCTCGCTTTATTGGCCGAGGGAGCCGGCGTACAGCTTCCAGGTCATGTGGCCAGCATGACTAAGCCACTTCTGGCGAACCAGAGCAGTGCACGGAAACGCCGTTTACCTTTCCGCCGGAGCGGTACCTATTTATCTACTTGCACTTTGACGTGCTTTCGAACTGCTAGGTTGGCAGGAGCAGGGACCGAGCAACGGGAGCTCACCGCATCACGGGGATTCGAACCGCCGACCTTCTGATCAGCAAGTCCTAGGCTCCGTGGTTTAACCCACAGCACCGCCCGCATCCCTTGAAAGATTATAAAGCTTGATTAAAAGATTTAAAGATTATAAAGCATGATTAAATAGTTTCATTTGTTTATTGAACTAATAGTACCCTCCTCGCCCCCTTTAAAGAAAAAGCTTATAGAAGCTTAGATGGGGGCTTCCATCTAAGCTCAGATCGGGTTCATACTTCCTTAGCATCACCAGGTGCCCATCTCCAGGTGTTCTCTGGCTTGTAGTGAGGAGCCAGTTGGTAGAGCATGAAACACTTAATCTCGGCATCGTGTATTCAAGCCCCACGTTGGGCGAAATATTTTCCTTGTACTTGCTCCCAGCTCTACAGTCCTATGATTCTAGTTTAGAGAGTTGTAGTGGCATAACGTCACTCATCAAATGTTTAGGCCCTCGGGGCATAATGAATATATGTAACAAAATAGTCACACGGTGGGTTTCATTGTCCTGTCACTGCACTGGCAAAGAACGGAAGGGTCTTTGACATTGCTTCAGGGCCCTTCATCGGAAAGTGGCAGTCTGAATGGACAACTGCAGAGGCTCCTTTATGTGCTACACCTCCCTCTGTCCGGTGGTCAGCTGATTGAATAGCTTGAACGTCAAACGCTTCGCTAAGTAACCTAGGAGACACGGCTTCTTAATTTCATGGAAAGACTTCATGCTGGTCCAGGCTCTACCAACTGAGAACTGATGGCACCAATCTGCCCCTGCTGAGCTGCATGCTTAAAAATTTTCTCCCGGTGGAATCAATTCTTCACCAAATGCCAGTAACTGATTTCACCCCCAATAGAATCAGCAGTCTAAGTGGGGGTGATGTAGGCCATCAACAACGTAATTCCCCACCGGCACCACCTGAAATTGCACTACTGGAGTTAAGAAGGCTTAGGGTAGCCAGGAGTATATTTTTGTGTGAATGGACTATGACCTCCATTCTGTTCTGGTACTCAAAACAAAATCCTGGGCTCAGAATTCTCCTTTGCACCAGACTCTTTTTGATGGATCAGAGTTCTGATAAAAGAGGGAAGTGGATTCTCAAGCCTGAAGTCTGCTCTATGCTGGTGTAGCCTCCCCCCCCAAAAAAGGAATGTTCAAAATTGAGACAAAATTGTTGTACTGATTACCAAATGCAAAATGCACCTGAATGACATAATTAATTAAGGTCGCTCACACATTTAAGTAAGGACTTGCTTGCAAAGTGTTTTTGTTTGTGTGTTAAGATCTTTAGCGTTATTGCTATTTGTTGCCTGAGTCCTGACCACAGTGGCGTAGCGTGGGTTGTCAGCACCCGGGGCAAGGCAAGTAATTTGCACCCCCTAACGCGTGGATTTTAGAGAGCTGCGAGTGCGAGCGCGCCCCCCAGATGTTGCGCCCGGTGCGGCCGGCCCCCCCTGCACCCCCCACGCTACGCCACTGCCTGACCACCCCTTTTACCTTCGGTTAGGCTTTAACATTGTGTCTTGTTGCTGTTCTCCCCCTGAAGTTGCAGCAGTAATATATAGTGCAGAGAGGATCCCTTGTGGAAATAAAAAAGGGAGAGGCTTGATTTGTATTCCTTTCCAGCTGGATTCCTCCATAATTAACCTACTGTAGAAAGATAAGAGCAAGTTCACCTTCTCAGGAATGTAGGTCTGGAGATATATATGTGTGTTGTGTGGGTGTGTGATGAGGCTGGTGGGAATGAGGCACCTAGGAGGGTATTGTGTGTGTGCTCTAACACACGTAGATTGCTTTTGCAACAAAACTTAGTATTCAAAAAGGATCTTTATGTGCTTTTCAAAGGTTAAATTATGCAGGGACCGTAAATCTTACTGAACAAGGAAGAAAGTTAAAATGTTTTAGTTCTTATAAACTGGCCTTTAGTGAACTAACTCACAGTCTGGGGGTTTTTTTGGGGGGGTGTTATATATTTTTAAGAGAAACACTGTGTAAGCTGTACCCATGCTGCATTCTCAAAATACAATGTTTACTGGGGAAACTGTTGAGGCTTATATTCCTTCTGTTAACTGATGAACAAGTGAAGAAAAAGGAAAACTATCGAAAGCAAGACAGAAGTGGAGAGGTTCATAGACTCTTGAGATGAGCTACCACAACCTTCTCCAACCAGGTACCCCCCCCCCAAGTTTTGGATTGCAACTCTCATCATCTCCAGACACCACACACCTGGAGAGCATGTGATCTCTCAGCACAATCATGAGAAAGAAACAGGAACTCTTAAAATATGTGGATTAATAAGGTTTCTGCGTAAATATGTGCTGAAGGGTGTTTGTATTTTTCTGGAAGAGTGCATAGTCAAGAAATGGATATAGGAGTAACAAAGCTACTGCTGAACAAAAGAAATGACAAAGTCCTTGATTGATGGACACCTGCGTTAAGTGTTTTACTGTTTGAAAGGAAGTATAAATCACCAGTTGCCACCAGCAGCAATATATATAAACAGATACAAATAGACTCCATCCTTCGTATAGAACTAAATAAGTGCATGGACTGGACTTTCCCCAGGGGACTGTTGTTATTATTATTATTTCATGTTGACGGGCAGGCTATAAATATTATAATATTAAAAATAAATAGAGTGAGCTATCGTTGTAATACATGCAAATGCACAAGAACTTGCTGGATCAGGTCAATGGACCAACTGGTCCAGCATTCTGTTCTCACAGTGGCCAGCCAGATGCCCGTGGGAAACTCACAAGCAGGACTTGAGCGCAAGAGTGCTCTCCCTGCCTGCAGTTTCCAGCAACTGATACCCAGAAGCATCCTGCCTGTGACTGTAAGTATATGAAGCCAAATAAATATTATAAAGGGACGCGGCTGGCACTGTGGGTTAAACCACAGAGCCTAGGGCTTGCCATCAAAAGGTCGGCAGTTCGAATCCCCACGACGGGGTGAGCTCCCATTGCTCAGTCCCTGCTCCTGCCAACCTAGCAGTTCGAAAGCATGAAGTGCAAGTAGATAAATAGGTACCGCTCCGGTGGGAAGGTAAATGGCGTTTCTGTGCACTGCTCTGGTTCGCCAGAAGCGGCATAGTCATGCTGGCCACATGACCCGGAAGCTGTACGCCGGCTCCCTCGGCCAGTAAAGCGAGATGAGCACTGCAACCCCAGAGTCGTCCGCGACTGGACCTAATGGTCAGGGGTCCCTTTACCCTTTACTAAATATTATAAAGGGCCATTTCCATGAGTCAGCTCAAAGCCAAATGACTGTGGTGGTTTGGGACTGATCATTTTACCTGTGTTTTCATCCCACTGGACAATTCCCACCACTCTGCTGAACAAATATTTTCTCCTCCATTATGCAGTGGTTGGCACAGCCAAAAGCGCAGAATGCAGACTGTATGACGTAGCTTACCCCCTGCTGCCATATATATGCTTTCTTCTCTTTGCCATATATAGCAGATTATAGATTTATTCAAGTCTCCGCCTGCTTAACTGGCTTTGACATTTTATAATAATAACAGTAATAATAAAGATCGCTATTATTACTGTAAAAACAGCACCTATGAACTATGGTACGCCTGACAACAACTCTGTAATTAGGGTAACGTTATTATCACCATGTTGCAGCCATGCCAATTAATTCTGCATGGGCAATCAGCTATCCTCCGTTTCTCTCCGTTGAGAAAATGTTTGCTTGAGTCTCCAGAGATATTGAGGAAAATATGAGCTAAATAAAGTTTCTGTGTGTGTGTGTGTGTGTGTGTGTGTGTTTGGAGGGGGAGCAAAATGCAGGCGTACTTCTTGCTATATGAGAGCTTGGCCAGAAAAGCAGAAATAGGCTAAATTTGGCATGCAAGAGTCTGCATTTCTTGCCAGTTCCCTCTTATTTTTAGTCTTTGGAACCCTGTGAATTTTCTCAACATAACCTCACTTGATAACAAGCATCCTGGCTTTATATCCCCATCCTCTGCCCTGTGAGTTCTGCAGGATGTGAAGGAAATAGAGAGTTCATTCCATGTAAAAACAGTGCTCCATCTCCATTCTTCACTTTATACCATGGGATACAGCCAAGTGCAGATAATAAAAGATTTGTATACTATATATATATATATATATATATATATATATATATATATATATCTCAATCTGTACAGTTGAGGACAGAGCAGGACAAGGAACGTGGGTGCGTGAGGGATGGTAAGGAAGAGGAAACAGGTATGGTCCTTACAGAATCAGACCATTAGTTCACATAACCCAGTATTTTCTACCCTGATTGACAGCAAGTCTGAAACAGGGGTCTTTCCCATTACAGTGGTACCTCGGGTTACATACGCTTCAGGTTACAAACTCCACTAACCCAGAAATAGTGCTTCAGGTTAAGAACTTTGCTTCAGGATGAGAACAGAAATCATGCTCCAGCGGCGCAGTGGCAGGAGGAGGCCCCATTAGCTAAAGTGGTGCTTCAGGTTAAGAACAGTTTCAGGTTAAGAACGGACCTCGAGAACGAATTAAGTACTTAACCTGAGGTACCACTGTACTAGCTTCCCAGTCCTTTTAGATGCCAGGGAGCAAACTTAGGAACTTCTCCATGCAAAACATGCACACCCCATGAAGTTGTGGTCCTTGACTGAACAGGGGGAAATGGCCACCAGCCAAAAAAATAACCCCACAGAAACATCAGTTTGGAAAGTGGTTTAGTTCCTCAGAATCTGCATAGGGAAGGCCCCATAGCTCAGTGGTAGAAGATCTGCTTTGCATGCAGAAGGTCTCAGGTTTTGATCCTCAACATCTCCAGCTGGGGCTTGGAGAGACTCCTTGTCTGAAATCTTGGTAGTGGACGGTACTGAGCTAGATGGTCTGGCTCAGTACGAATTGGAAGAATAAAGTATGAAATGACTACTTGATCCCGTTGTCATGTTGTACAGTCAGCCAGAAATAGGAATAATTAGTGCTTCATGTGCTAAATCTTGACCAAGAAATAATTTCCACTGGGGAGTAGAAATGTGAAGGCAAGAAAAAGTTTTGGGAATCCTCTCCACACCCCCCTCCTCCCCAATTTAGCATCTTCTCCCAGCGGAAAAATTGGAAATCTGGGGGGTGGGGAGAGAACCTTCATATGAGCTGTGTTTTTCTCTACTAGAAAAATAATTGCAATGCTTTTAAGTCAAGGTTTCAAAAACAATGTTTTACCTGCACTTTGCTATTTCAAATGGTTGTTGTTTTTTAAAAAACTAACCCTGCAAAACTATGTACAGTATCGGGTGATTACAATTCCTGTACACTATAGGCATGTGTGTTCAGTCATTCAAAAATTTATTATAATATAAAGCACAATGCAAAGTATGCAAAATCACAACCTCAGTGAAACTGATTGTTAAGCTGTTGATCATGGCAGGGAAGGCAACACTCAGATACATTGTTAGCTGCTTGATAATGCATGCGTTGATCCCCTTGAGAAAAATACAGTGGTACCTCGGGTTACATATGCTTCAGGTTACAAACTCCCTAACCCAGAAATAGTGCTTCAGGTTAAGAACTTTGCTTCAGGATGAGAACAGAAATTGTGCTCCGGCGGCACAGCAGCAGCAGGAGGCCCCATTAGCTAAAGTGGTGCTTCAGGTAAAGAACAGTTTCAGGTTAAGAACAGACCTCCAGAACGAATTAAGTACTTAACCTGAGGTACCACTGTACTCAGAAGGATCTTTAAAGATTGACCAGGAAACCATCTGACAGGGGGATATATTATGTGTTCGCTTAACATATGTGCAAGTCAAATCCTACCTGCCTTTCCCAAGCTAGCGTCATCCCACCAGCCCCAGATAACATGGCCAATGTGCAGGGATTCTGGAAGTTGTAGTCCCAACAATATCTGGAGGGCACCAGGTTGGGGGAGGCAAGAGACAAACATTTTACACTTCTAAATAGAATAAAATATAGTCCTTTCTTATGACACAAAAAGAATTGTGTATAAATTAGCTACCACACAAATTTCTACTAGTTTGTGTGGCAGCTAATTCATACAAAATTCATTTTGTGTCCTAAGGGAACCAAATTATATTTAGAACTGATAGAAATATAAGTTTTGCATATATTTCTCCTGAAATTTCCACTTATTCCAATCAACACTGGCTATCTTCTGATGGTGACTGTCTGCTGATGGAAGGAATCTGTCAGCAGAATGGAGAGGGGGCACATTTTGCCAATTCCTCCCTTCCCCCCGCGACTCTCCCAAATCTGTTCCAATGGGTCTCCAGTTCAAACTGTGGGGTTGCCAAAAAAATGACCTCTCTCTTCTTTTGATGATGACTCCCCACTCTTAGATACCATCCCATGTGTCCCACCTCATGGTGTCCAAATACAACCTGGGTGATCTAGTAACAGGGTGGATTATTTTATATTTCACTGCATGTTTATGGAAGTATTATCACAACCCTGTATAACATTTGCCCACACTTAGTTTTAATGGTTGTTATGTTACCAAAAAATTGCAGCGAGCATTCTGCTTATGTTCTGGGCTGTTATTGCAGTGCTAATCAGAATTGCCAAGCAAACCTTTAATCTCTGCTTGGAAATCCATTTTATTACTCTTACTAATACTCTGATTGTTACGAACTAAAGCGTAGTTTGTTGAAGCATGTTAAGGGGTGTCTAATCTGTATGAAAAGATCTTGAGAAAGTGCCTTTGTCTTTGGACACAGACTTGCCATGTAATTGTCACCCGAAAGAGACCACCCTGTACAAAGTCTCAGATGTTAAGAGTGCCAAGTTGCGTGTCGTTTTCCTCTCGGCCAGTGGATTTTGTGGGAAACTGAAAAAGGAATAGCGGATCCCATCATGCCAGAAGCCATACAAAGCTCTGGCAGGGATGTTAAGTTATTCCCCAAAGAGTGAAGCCATTCCAGGCAAGAATTTACAAAGCAAGAGAATGCATAACTTAGTGGGCTGGTATTTAGCCATGATTCCGTTGCCAAAAGAACAGTTGTAAACCAGTGAGAACTGAGTCCTCAAGGAAAGCAGCTGACTATAGAATCTGGCCTGGGCGGTTCAGCTTAATGAGTGGGTAGATGAGACTAATTAGGACCCTTGGCATCTGTTTGCATTCATGACATGATGGGCTTTGCAGCAGTCCTGTGGGTAAAAGCAAGGATGAAGTATTGCTTCTGTGATGTTCTGAAAAAATCAAGCAGCGATTGGAAGCCTCAAATTTGCTTTCCCTCTTGGTGGTTGACCCATTGTAGGAATGTTAAAGCTTTGGAGGGGGCATGGGTTCCTGTTTCATCTCTCTCTATATAGCAGGGCAGTCCAACCTCTCAGACCAAGTGGGCTGAAAGCGTAGTTCCACAGGGAACCCACAGGCTGCCATACTGCCTTGTTGCCTGTGCAAGCCCTAAATTTGATGCCCCCCCCAAGCCCTTGCTCTGTCTTTCCAAAGCCAGGTAGGCAGGGCACAGGACTCGGGGAAAGAGGTGCAAGACTCTGGCAGGGTCCTAGAGATGCCCTACTTCCAGGGCCGTCTTAAGCATATCCGGCGCTGTGGTGCAAAGATCCCTCTGTGGGGACTTCCGGGTCAGCGCCATCGATTAATGGCGGATTCCCTCTGAGCTCCGGAGGGACCAGCTCCGTGGGATCGGGTCTTACCGCTGCGGCAAAGCGGGGACCCTTTAAAAATCACAGGCGGGGGAAGCCTGTGAACGTGGGGACTCGGCGGGCACCATTTGCGCCCCCGCAATCTGCAACTCCAAAACAAGGGAGGGGGCAGTGGAAAATGTCCTCTGCCTCCACCAGTGTCCTGATCCCTGGTGTGGTGGCGGTGATCAAGCAGGCGGACATGCTGGCGGACATGCTCTCCAGTGTTGGGACGCCTGGGAAGGCAGCCTGGGAAGGCTGCGCACCGCCTTTTGCCAGGAAGCAGGAGGAGGACAACAACCGGGAGCAGGGCCATCTTTAGCAGATTCAGAGGCTTGGGAGGGAAGTTGCATGCAGCTTCCATCCTAAACCTCTGCGGGGATCGCTCTCCTCCTGTAGAGGCTTGGGAAGGAAGCCGTACACCCGCCAGCCATATACAGTGGTACCTCGGGTTACATACGCTTCAGGTTACATACGCTTCAGGTTACAGACTCCGCTAACCCAGAAATAGTGCTTCAGGTTAAGAACTTTGCTTCAGGATGAGAACAGAAATTGTGCTCCGGTGGTGCGGCGGCAGCTGGAGGCCCCATTAGCTAAAGTGGTGCTTCAGGTTAAGAACGGTTTCAGGTTAAGAACGGACCTCCGGAACGAATTAAGTACTTAACCTGAGGTACCACTGTAGTTGGCAGGGCGCAGCTGGTGGGTGTTTAGGGAAAGGGGAGGCGGCTGGCAAAGCCGCGCAGCTCCCCTACTCTCTAGGGCGCCCCTGAGAGGCCGGTGCCCTGGCGCAACGAACCACCAAAACCAATGGGAAAGACAGCTCTGCCTACTTCCCTCCCAAAGCTGGGAAAACACTAACTAGGCTTTGAGAAGGAGATGGGTGGACTCACGTGTCCTTCTCAAAACCCAGCGCCTTGCTTACACGCAGGGTGGATTTGCTTTAAATCAAATTGATTTAAATCACGATTTAAATCATGATTTAAATCACTAGTCAGTAAGACTTGATTTAAATCACTAGTCAGTAAGACTTGATTTAAATCTTTTTCTTTTTTTTTACAAGAAGACTCATTCTTGCTGGTATAATCTTAATATTTACAACCAGATGAAGGTTTCATTTTTGGAATAATAAATGTTCAGAGTCGTTTTTACAGTTAGATCAAAAATTACTGGTTTGGTTATACTATTAGAAATACATAGACAGATAATTATGAGATTATGGTGAGGTTTAATAAGTTAACTGTTTATATTTGGACAACTTTTCTGCTGTACTTTATTGGAAGGAGAAAAATAATCATTTCCTTGATAACAATTCAAACAATTTATTTAACTAAAACAGTAACATTATAGCATATGTATCCATGTTTGTTAACTGATGTGGTTAAACGGTTGGTTTTTTAAAAAAAAACATAGACTGAGTTTTAGCACACATGAAAAACTTAAAACAAATCCTTATTTCCTGATGACTATAATGTAACTTAAATAGAAAACTATATTCCTCCTCCAAAATCATTTTATTTTAAAAATCCAATTTAAATTAAAAAAAACTGATTTAAATAAATAAAAAATCCAATTTAAATAAAAAAACCGATTTTTTTGGAATTTTTTTTTTAATTGATTTTTATCCACCCTGCTTACATGGCTTTCAGAAGGCAATTCAAGAGCTTGGGGGGGCATCAAATGTTGCCTTTGGGCAGTGTGTTGGACTACCATGTTCTAGAGGATACCAGTTTTTGTATGGGTTACTCTGGGCTGGGGAATGACCATCAGAACTAGGATAATAGCTGTTGTATGAAATTCTGTGTACAGTTTCCTTTGGGGACAAATCTCAGATTCGCAGCCAACTAACATGTTTGTCAATTCAGTGAGTTTTCCTTGAGCTCCCCAAATTGCTTTTGGGTTTCTCCAACCCTCCAGAACTGATTTGGGGAGGCATAGGGTACATGCCGGGAGTAGACCACTGTACAAGCAGAAATCTTTGTGCTGGCTGAAAGACCTCAGTCGGATACTGTTCCAGTCAGAGTAGACCGATTAGCTAAGTTAGTCAGGTGCATTAATTTTAAATGGTCTGCTCTTAAGTAGGATTAGCATTAGCTACAACCCTATGAGAGCAGTTCTAACTATGGGAAGCAAGTGTAGTTTATGCTAGATCTCATTCAGGAATGAAGTTGAAAGAGGAAAAACAAGCATTTAAAATAGAGCTCGACACACATCAACCTTTTTGCTCGTGTAAATTCCACCAGGTGCCCATGTCATGAAGTTAGGATCCAGAATAAGTCCTCTTCTGCTCTGTCCAGCCCCTGCCCACACAGCCAGAAGCTCCTTTTTGGAGGCTTCCATTGGTGTTGGCTGCAGTTGAGCTGAGGTAGGATGGGGGTTATACCCCAACATATTTCATTATTATTATTATTATTATTATTATTATTATTATTATTATTTTATTTATTAAAGATTTTCTTGATTTACAAAAGTGTGTGCAATGTCTCTCTCTCATATATTTCCCCCCATGTAACATTTTTACAAATCAGTTTCATTTGTCGAGACATTAGGAAGAAAAGGGGGAAAGATGGGGGGAGAGATGGGGGGGTGAGGTCGTGTGGCAAAGTTTCTATTTTACTTACTATAGGTAGGGTTTGGTGTCAGCGTTGCTTGTGCAGGTTCTTTGTTGTTCCTTGTGTTCCTTTGGTGGTGAGAGAGGTTGGAGTTGGCCTAGGGTGTGGGTATTCATTTGTGGTTGGCTGTGGTGGTCTTTGTTTTCATGTGTGAGTGGGGTGGGTGGGTGTTTTGGATCAGGTTAGCCATACTGATTTTTATGCTGTTGGTGGATTTTTGTCGTTGTGCTGTTGGGCTGTGTATGTGATAAAGGGGAGCCATACCGGCGTAAAGGCGTCTTCTTCTGTTTGTCCCCGTGTCAGTTTCAGTTTATTGGTTAATTTTTCTAGTAGGGCTGTTTCCCATACTATTTGGTACCATTGGTCCATGCTTACTCCTGACAGGTCTCTCCAGTGTCTGGTTATGGTGTTTATGGCTGCTGAAAGTAGGTGGGTTATGAATTCTTTGTGGTGTAAGTGGGTGTTATTCTCTTGGAAGATGTTTAGTAGGGCCAGTTCTGGGGTGATTTCTAATACTTGCTTGGTTATTTTACTTATTTCACATATGGTTGTTGTCCAGAATAGTTGGGTTTTGGGGCACTCCCACCACATGCGGAGGTATGTGCCTGTGGAGGTGCACCCTCTCCAGCATTTTGGTGAGGTTCCTGGGTATATTAGCGCTAATTTTCTTGGTGTTAGGTACCACCTGTAGGTGAGTTTCAGAGTGAGTTCTTTTCATTGATATGGATTTAAAGGGGGGTTTAGACTACATTTTGGTCCATTGAGACCCCAACATATTTCTGGCCGAGACAGGATGGGGAACCTATGTGGATATCTGCCAGTTCCTAAGTTGCTCATCCTGTCAGATACTGGTCTTGATTGTCCTCTATAACTGGGACTTTCTTCTGTTTGGGGCTCAAGGTCCATAGGCTTGAATGACACTTTGAAGCATTTGCTTCCCACTGTGTGTGTCCTGCACAATTTAGTTCACTGTGTTGGACTCGAAAACGCACGCCGTTGTAAGCATTATATTTCCTCTATGTGTTGATCTTGCAGCGTCCTTACCAGTAAAAGAGGCTTCCCCACCCCGCCTTTTAAATATCAGTTTTTGACAGGATGATAAAGTGAAGATTTTTGGAGAGAGCCAGTGCCAGCTTGTGAAGGGAACGTCTGTTGCTGAGTTTGTTTTTTCCTAGTGCTGACATTTTAAAGCTGTACATTTATTTCAGTCTTGGCAAGGACGTGGTTGCATAAATCAGCGTTCGAACTAATTGGGAGCAGCTCAAGCGGAATGCTAAGAAGGCCTTATCAGAAGCTACTTGTTGCCCTTGCCTATGGAACTGGCTGGGTGTTTTATAGACTGCACTCTTTCCTCTCCATCTGTCTGGACTGGCAAATGCAGAATTAACTGCACCAGGGAGTAACTTATTTCAGGAGCAGGAGTCAACCCTACTACAAATTGATAAGCTGATATACAAGTCTCCAGAAGCAGAGGAAGTGGTTTCTAGAATTCTTCAAGGTTCTAGATGAGATTACTGAAACTTTTTGATTATTTTATGCCTGGCTTGTTGTAGTTCATGATTAAGCCCTCTGCCTTTACCCCCTTAGCATGCAAATCTAGCTGTGTACGAAATTGCTCTCGCCTTGGTGGTCCACAGTGTTTTGAGTAACTCTGCTGTGTTTTTTCAGGTTTGATTTGTGACTTTTTTTGCAGGCGGTACTGTTAAAGACACTACCTTGTAAGCTTGTTAAACTTTTCAGGGCTCTTGAATAGAAACGCTCTATTTTTTCCTGTTGATTGCTGATTAATATCTTCCCTAAATTGACCAAGCATCAGTTCCCTTGGGGGAGTGGGGCGGCATTAATTAATTATTTGTTCTTTGGTTGTTGTTCTTTTTGGAAAAATATAAGAGAAAAACAAGAGTTAATTAGCAATTAAGGGCTCGCTCTTTTTCCCTCTGCAGGAAGTGAAACTGGAACTAGGGCAGTCATAGAATGAGCATTCAGGGGCAAATCAATCTATTACTAATTCACCAGCCCATATCTACAGGAAACAAACAGAGGTTGAACCTGCAACCAAAGGCTTTCAAGTAGCATTAAAGAGGAACTTTGCTGAATGGAAATTACTCATGAGTAGACATATTAGAAGGCTCTTTGCCATAAGTCCCAGCGTTTCTGGATAACACAGCAGTATATTAAGCACTTGTGGAATCTCTATTTCAATTCTTCCCCCCTGCAATTTTATGTAATGAAAATTGCAAATGAATCTTGCAAAATGTCAGAAACACCACAAAGGAGGATAAGGCAGTGATACAATCTGGTTTTGATTCATGATTAACATTGAAATAAAAGCTTGGCAAAAGTGTCTTCACCGTATATTCAAAGTGCTGCTCTGTGCATCTGTAACATAATGAAGATTTTGTGCACTGCTTTTTATCTCAGGCTGAAATTCACCTCTGTTTCTTCTTTCTCTCACAGCTCTTCCATGTGGCCTACGTCCTGATCAAGTTTGCAAATTCCCCTCGCCCAGACCTGTGGGTGCTTGAGCGGTCAACGGATTTTGGACTTACATATGAACCTTGGCAGTACTTTGCCTGTGAGTATGAGAGAAAAGTGGAAGGGATGTGGCAGTGGAGCCACGTTCACCAGGGGAGGGGAGCCTCCAGTCTTGGCCTGCCAGGGATACAGGCTGGCCCGCAAGGCCATTTCCCCCAACAGCACCCACCTTTCCCATCAGCTGATGTCTCTTATGATGTCATCTGATGGACAGCAGGGGGTGGGCTAAGTTCTATGTTGGCTGAGTGTGCCAGTTCCCAGGAGGGAACAAGGGTGTGCAGCCAAACTGAGCAGGATTTAACCCCTGCTCATGAGCTATTGAGGGACGTGGGTGGCGCTGTGGGTTAAACCACTGAGCCTAGGGCTTGCCAATCAGAAGGTCTATGGTTCGAATCCCCGTGACAGGGTTGTTCGGTCCCTGCTCCTGCCAACCTAGTAGTTCGAAAGCACGTCAAAGTGCAAGTAGACAAATAGGTACCACTCTGGTGGGAAGGTAAACGGTGTTTCCCTGCGCTGCTGTGGTTCGCCAGAAGCGGCTTAGTCATGCTGGCCACATGACCCGGAAGCTGTATGCCGGCTCCCTCGGCCAATAAAGCGAGATGAGCACCACAACCCCAGAGTCGGCCACGACTGGACCTAATGGTCAGGGGTCCCTTTACCTTTTACATGAGCTATTGGGCTCAGTTTGACAATATTCCACAAAACCTCTTCCTGATTCCCTTTGCATTGGAATCCCTTGCTATAACAAAGGCTTTCCCCCTATGTTTCAGTAGGGTTTTTGATGGAGTTTACATTGAAAGCCCTGTTTAAACGGAAGGGAAAACCTATGCTCCTGCCATCATTGTGACACCAGGTGATAGACGGGTGGGCATCCCCACCTACCTGTCACATTTGACTGACGAGGCTGATCCTAGTAAGGACCTGGCCTGTGGAGCAAAAAAAGTTTCCCACCTCTGACGTACTCCAGTGGCCCTGGAGCAAAAAAACAGCCAGCATTTCATGACTTAGGTAAAGCTCTGTATTATTTCTCCCCTTTGCTTACTCACTTGTCATAGTGGTATATAGAATCTGCAGGTTCAACTGAATACCAAAACAAAAAAAAAAATTTTCCTTCCAGTAGCACCTTAAAGACCAACTAGGTTAGTTCTTGGTATGAGCTTTTGTGTGCATGCACACTTCTTCAGATACAGTGAAACAGAAGTTGCCAGATCCTTCTATATAGTGAGAAGGTGGGGAGGGGTATTACTCAGAAGGGTGGTGGGAATGGGTGATTGGCAGATAGCTGTGATGAGCCTGTTGACGACTCTTAACGACTGCAATAGGTCTTACAGGAAAAAGCAAGGGGTGAGAAGGTGAAAAATGGCTTTGTCATGTATAATGAGATAAGAATCCAATGTCTTTGTTCAGACCAGGTCTCTCCATGGTTTTAAGTTTGGTAATGAGTTGCAATTCAGCAGCTTCTCTTTCCAGTCTATTTCTGAAATTCCTTTGTAGTAATACAGCTACTTTGAGATCTTGTATAGAATGTCCTGGGAGATTGAAGTGTTCTCCTACTGGTTTCTCTGTCTTGTGATTCTTGATGTCCGATTTATGTCCGTTTATCTGTAACTGAATACCAGTTGATGGAGAACTACAATGGAAGAAGCTAGTGCTTCCAGTCCTTTCTTGTAGACTTACCAGAGGCTTCTGGTTGGCTACTATAGGAAGCAGGTCTGGATGAACCTTTAGTCTGAGCAATCAGGGCTCTTCTTATGCCTATATCCCAACCAGAATGCCCTTGCATCATACAAAATACCTTACTGTACAGTCAGCCAGATTTTCCACATTAACGATCTAGCATCTTGAAAAGGTGTGTAGATGAAGGAATTTTGGCAGGTGTAATTTTCCAAATCAGCACAGCAGAACTGTGACCTGACATGTTGCTTTAAGTTCCTCCCTTAGCTGTTGTGCAAAAGGTGCAAGATCCCTAAAATAGCTGTTTCTGACTTGGGGTACATGGGTTTCAGTGTGTGATAGGCTTTCCTGGAAGAGATTCATCACCGATCTCTCTCAAAGTGGATTTTGGTTGGGTCAGGAGGTATGGTTATCAACCCAAACTACCCTCTTGTACAGTGAACTGTTGATTGTTTCATTTCTTTAAGATAATGTGAGTGGTAGTCAGTTGATGGAAGGGTGCAGGCTGGATCAGACCTGCAAAGCCTCTTTCTGAGCAGCCATAGGGCCAGGATTCACAAAGGCATTGGTCGGATTGCTGACATTTTTCTCGGATGACTCTTGTGTTTGTAACAACTGTATGACAAACAAAAATGCAGCAGATGGAGTATTTTGTGGCCTGCAGAAACAGGAACAGTGGAGGGAAAGTTACTTGTTGAATTTCTTGCATTATGCAGCTGTTAAAAGCAGAGGCAGCTAGCCAGAGAAAAAAATAAAGGAAATATAAAGCCCTATAAGTACCATCTGGACCTATTCTGGCAGTTCAAGAGGTAAGGTGGTCTTGGAGCAATTAGTAGGTGAACATGTTGATCAAACAGCTGTTAAATCCTCATCTACAGGGACCAGTTGAAAATATGGCAAATGTATTTGAAACTTGTTCTTGACTTGTGTTATTCTGCTCCAGGACACACTCTACACTTAGCATGCCGTATGTTTTTGGAAATGTATTGTGATGGGATAGTTGGGTGCCTAGTGAAGAATGTGTTTTTCATCACTGCTGACTACTCAGAAAGCGTGTAATGATTGAAAAGATGAGTTATGTTTTGAGTCTCAAGTGTGTTTTTTTATTTTACTTTATTTTTTAACAAGGAGACTCAGAATGACTTGAGGTTGATAATATTTGCAATATTGCATCCTTTCTGGAATGAGAGGAAGGAATGTTCTCTTGAAGCTAACAACAAGGGGGTTTGTTTGTTTGTTTGTTTGTTTGTTTGTTTGTTTGTTTGTATACACTGCTTGATGGTTTAAAAAAAACCCCTAAACCTCAAGAAGAATAAATGAATAAATTTATTGCAGGTAAAACAGTTGAAAGCTGCAATATGAAATGTTCAAAAAATTAAAATGAGAAATGAACTAAAATAATATTAAAACACACATCAACGTTCTAGATATTGGGGAGGCTTGTCCAAACAACAGGTTTCTAAGCAGGTGCTGGAAAGAATACAGTGAAGGTATCTCTCTACCTGATGTCAGCAGGCAGGGAATTCCAAAGTGTAGGTGTTGCCATACTAAAATAATGATTTATTATCAATGTGTTCTGGTTTGTGGAGTTGCCAGGAAAAGGGGTGGGCTAATGGTGCAAATGCAAGTGTAGAAATACAATCCAAAATATTCCAGGTCCTGCACCTATACAGTGGTACCTCGGGTTACATACGCTTCAGGTTACAGACTCCGCTAACCCAGAAATATTACCTCGGGTTAAGAACTTTGCTTCAGAATGAGAATAGAAATTGTGCCCTGGCGGCGTGGCGGCAGCAGGAGGCCCCATTAGCTGAAGTGGTGCTTCAGGTTAATAACAGTTTCAGGTTAAGAACGGACCTCTGGAACAAATTAAGTATTTAACCCGAGGTATTGTATTCTGATAACAGAAAGAGGGGTCCCAATATGTATAGTGAAGAGCTCATGAGGAAATGGTTTTTCATTGCTCACTCATTTTATCTGTGTTGTTGTATCCTGGATGTAAAGAGTTTTATATATTTGCTTAAGGAAGTTGCTTTATAGGTTTGGTCCTGACATGATAAGCACCCAGACATACGCCTTGTCTTTCCTAAATCTCTGCAGTTAAAGATTAGAGCAACCTGCAAGGAGGTTTCTGTGTATCTTTCTGTGGTCTCCCATTGTGATGTTGTCTTCTTCCTGCCTTTTACTTTCCTCATCCATCATTCCTAGCATTTATTGGAAAGCTAACATTTCAGCCAGAAACTCTGTGAAAGCTTGGGGGCATATCCTGACAGGAACAACCCACCAGTTTTTTTCTGAAAGCAGTCACAATTAGGAAGTACCATTGTGCCATACGCAGAAAGAGTCATCTTCAATCATTGAGCATCTGGGGGAATAAGCAGGATCCTCAAACTTCAGCTAGCCTTGGCCATGAGCCCAAATTTGTGGTTGCCACAACTCTGCCCTCCCACCAAATCAGGGGAGGGTCAAGAACTTCTCTCTGACCTTCAGAGGTGCGTGGAAAACCTCCAAAGAGCAGCACGAGGGGAGAGAAAATTCCCAGCTCCCCTTCTCAGGGCCAAGCTTGGGAAGATGGAGGGAATTCATATCTTTAGTTGCATATTGCTTTGGAGGTTCTCAAAAATGCAGTGTGAGATCCCTCCAAGCCTGTCATTCTTGTCCCAGAAGTGAGGGTAATTCTCAACAAGGCAAGTGTTATGAAAAACTTTGCAGGTCCTTGTGGATTTGGTGGTGTCTGTAATTCTGTTAGTCTCTTTTTATCTCTCCTCCCTTCTTACAAGTGAGATGGATAAGCAGTAGCAGCAGCAGCAGCAGTAGTAGTACAGTGGTACCTCGGGTTAAGTACTTAACTCGTTCCAGAGGTCCGTTCTTAACCTGAAACTGTTCTTAACCTGAAGCACCACTTTGGCTAATGGGGCCTCCTGCTGCCGCCACGCCGCTAGAGCACGATTTCTGTTCTCATCCTGAAGCAAAGTTCTTAACCCGAGGTAATATTTCTGGGTTAGCGGAGTCTGTAACCTGAAGCGTATGTAACCTGAAGCGTATGAAACCCAAGGTACCACTGTAATAGTAATACAGTCATACCTTGAGTTGAATGTGCTTCGGGTTGAGCACGTTCGAGTTGCGCTCCGTGGCAACCCGGAAGTAACAGAGCACGTTACTTCCAGGTTTCGCTGCTCGCTCATGCGCAGATGCTCAAAATGACGTAAAATGCATGCGCGGAAGCGGCAAAACGTCACCTGCGCACATGCAGACGCGCCATCACATCTTGCCTTCCATTCGGGATGTGAATGGGGCTCCGGAATGGATCCCATTCGCATCCCAAGGTACCACTGTAATAGTGTAAGTTCTTAACATTCTTACATCTTGTCACAAGACTTCACGTCTGCTGCCTGCAGTTACGATTAATACTAATGTTCCCCCATCATTGTATCTGAATGTCACAAATATATTAAAGTTTGTAGTTCAGAATGTTTTTTTAAGTCTAATGTGCTTCTGAATATCTCACTCATTTTCAGAGTAAGTTGGAATAGTTAGCTCCCTCCCTCTCTGAACCCATAAGTATCTTTCACAAACACCTTCTTGCTTCTGTCCTTTGATCACAAGTTTTGCATGCTGCTTGGGCGTATGCTTTGAGTGGCGAGATGCTTCAACGCCTTGTCTTTGTTTTCACTCCGAAGCAGATTTTTCACTTAGCACAGCATCTCTCTTATTTGCACAAAATGGCCCTGTTTGGAGACCAACCCATCTTTGACCTCTGTGGCGCTAAGCCCAGCTGTGTCACTTCTTGGCAGACATTTTTATCTAATTAGTTGGCAGTGCCAAGACCAATTTGGCAGGACCATAGCTATATCAATTTATTGTAGGACATGGGAAGAAGAGGTGGATGTTTTTCTGAAGTCTCGTTTCCTCATTGTTTGTGGTCCCAAGTTGGCTTTGGAAGAGGAGCCTGTTTCTGTTTCCTGCAGCCTAGACAATTGGTATTGCCGACCAGACATTTAGGGCTGTCTGTTGTTCCTCCGGTAGTTCCCTGGGAAAGGGAAATTAAGGAAATTGGACAAGAGAATTTATTTCTCAGTTTGATGTTGCCTGCTGGTTTCCAGAGCAGAATCTGAGACATGCTTTACCAAGGAGCGCCAGCTTGTTCTGCAAATATATCATTATGAAGTTCGCAGAGAGCAGCCAAGCTACTCTGAGCATGTCAGGCACCAGGTCCTCCAGGGAGCCAAAACAGTAATTGGTAGAAGATGTGAGCTGATCTTTACTGTGATCTTTTAAACAGAAAAACCTGGTGAAGGAGTGCCTGGAAAGACTATACGGTGAATTATCCCCTTGGGTGTGATTCCATCCCTAATTTCTATGACAGTGTGTATCTGTGAGCTCATTAGGTTTCCTTTGTGGATAGAAGAACAAGAAGCATGTTTGTCTTAAAATGAGTTTCCCTCTCGCAAATAGTAGCGGAATATTTTTATTTAATGACTCACATTTTATTCATTTATTCATTTTCTTCCTGTTTCAAAGAACCTTCTGCTGAAAGACACCCAAGGGCTATTAGTAGTAGCTAAGGTGGTCCTTCCTCTTCTGTTCACTGTTTCTTAACTCTAGTTTCTTCTTTGTGGTCTCTGTGCAGGTGCACTCATTGCATTCTGCACATGTGCAGAGCATAATTAGCCTTCTAGAGCTTCAGTCAGTGCATTTTTGGTAGGATGGACACTCCCAATTGTCTAACACAGGCTTCCTCAAACTTGGCCCTCCAAATGTTTTGAGACTACAGTTTCTATCAATTCCTATCACCACTGGTCCTGCTAGCTAGGGATCATGGGAGTTGTAGGCCAAAAACATCTGGAGGGCTGAGTCTGCGGAAGCCTGGTCTAACATAATAGAGGTGCTTCTATAGTTATGGACTATTTCCTGTAGCAAAGGGACAAACCCAAATCAAAGGTTACCAAAAGTTTTGGATTATGCTCCTAGGGTGTACAAAGTCTCCATTCAGTTGCAAACCAGTATTGGATGTCGTAGCCAGCAGTTAGCTTGCAAATGAATTTCACATGAGAAAGTCAATCATTTTAAATTGGCAATTTTTTTGTTCAGCAATTTAAATCATGATGGTTTTGCTCTGTTCACATATTGTGGTGATCCGAAATGTTTGTTGTGTGTTTGGAAAGAAGGGCCACCCATCTCAACAAAACCCCTTCTTCTTCTTCTTCTTCTTCTTCTTCTTCTTCTTCTTCTTCTTCTTCTTCTTCGATATGGCTCTGCAGACCCCATCACCCCATGACTTTCCTTGTGCAATTGATAGGTGAAAACACATCATTGCCCGAGTGCTCTCCAGCCCCTTCCTTCCAGTCTCCAAAAAACCAGAAGCTTATCTGCCCACCCACCACTCTCCCATTCCCTTTGCTAGCTGTTTCTGCCACAACAGAAGATTCAAAGGCACTTGTCCTTCCTACATCCCACTCTCTACTCCAGTCTGCACATTTATTTTCCTCTGCTACCAAGGCAATTCTTCCCAGGGTGGTCTCCTTTGAAACCGACCACCAAACCTCCCTCTTAGCATGATAGAAGTTTGTATTTCAAAGGGGAACCAGACTTTTATAGAAAGTAACAGAGCCTGACCTTGCATGCTGCAAGCCCCCATTCCACCTGTCGGTCATGGAACAGTGCCATGTGGTCGCCGGGTGCCAGGTGTATCTGGACACTTAACCAGCATGACTGGCAAGGAGGAGGAGAAAGAATTTGGCATGGTGGGGAGTCAGTGAGAGTTGGCAGCTGGTTCTCTCGTTGCCTCCTTGGCCGCTGCATTCTCCAGACATTAGTGCCTCTCAAATGCACAGCAACTGAAGTTTCAAAACACTGCTCCAGAAGCATGAGGTACACCTCCTGGGCTTTAGCAAAAGTTGTGGCGCTAACTAGATGTGATGCTAATTGTGTATAGTCAAAAAATGTGCACTTAAATATATAAGGGTGATTTTCTTCAGGGATGTTTGTGTGTGTTTGTAAGAGTTAAAACCACCCACACCATGGCCCTAGTCCTTCTCCCTCTCATTTGCTATTTCAGCTTTTCATGTGCCCACACACAATTACCCTCAGACCTAGCTGGAACCTCAGTTGCGGATTTTGAGGAATGCCAGTGGTCACAACATCTCTCTTCAGCCAATTCAGGATATTTTGTTGTGTGAAGCTATACCAGGTACTTATATTAGGCCCTTTAAATCTATGTAGCCTACGCTGAAATGCTGTCTTTCGTGGTGATCATTTTACTTATTTTTTCCCCCGATTTTTTTTTATTGATTTTCACAAAATTATAAGCACACTAACTAAACAAACAAACAAAAATCAAACCTTATTAAAACTAATCTTATTAACATTGTTAAGTGACTTCCTCGTATCCCCCTGGTTGAATTTCAATGCATATCATTTTAACGGTTTTCCAAATCAAAATTCTTATAAACTTAACTTAATCACTTAACATCATTCTTTCTTCCCTCATTTTACTTATTTTTGGTTCTTAGTTATTTGATACCTAGCTCTCTTACTGTTAAGTTGTGGGCGAACATATCAGACGACACAGCGATTCTTCCAAAGCAGCTCTTTATTTGTAAGCTGGAACAGAACTGAACTGAAGGGCTCTGTCAGCCTGCTTATATAGAGTTCCAGTACCTTGTTACTGTAACAACTTTCTAAAACTATCCAATCACTGAACGTCACTTTCGATCCTTCATTTGCATAACTATCTACAGTATCCCCCTGCTGACCCAGGGTGAGAACTTCAGTACATAACACTTACCAGTTCATGAACGCTCTGGAGCTTTTTGCCCAGCAATGCCTAATAATAATAATAATAATAATAATAATAATAATAATAATAATAATAATTTATTTATCTATACCCCACCCATCTGGCTGGACTTCCCCAGCCACTCTGGGCAGCTATCTTCCATTAGAGAAGCACTGTGGTGTCAGTTCCAAGATTTGGAGGTGGGTGGAGAGTTCGAGGGGCACTGTAGCATGTCTTCCTTAGCGTAGCCAGTTAGCTTAGCCATTCTTGGCAGGAATCAAAAGCTCAGTTCCTTCTGCAGCTGTTTCTGGACGGGCCTTGAGGAAGTGGGTTGGGACCTGTGCCTGGGATAGTAAGATTTCCAGCTCCAAATCTGCATGGGGCTTGCATTCTTATGAAAGCTGCAGAGATAAGGAAGACAGGTCCATGTTCCTTTGCACCAGCACTGCAGGTTTTCAGACGCTTTTCAGAGTGCCAACTAATGACGCTTTCACAAATGCATAGGAATCATAAGATGAGTCAAGCCATTGGTCCACCTTGCTCATTACTGCCTAAACTGGCTGGCAGTGGCTCTCCAGAATTTCACACAGGGCTGTCTCCCAGCCCTACCTGGAGTTGCTGGGGAGAGAACCTGGTACCTTCTGCATGCGAAGCAGATGCTCTCTCATTGCATCGCAACCCTTCCCCAAAGTAGCCACCGTTGCTGTTATGTACTGAAGTCTCACCCTGGGCCAGCAGGGGGATACTGTAGATAGTTATGCAAATGAAGGATCGAAAGTGACGCTCAGTGATTGGATAGTTTGTATGCAAATGAAGGATCGGAAGTGACGTTCAGTGATTGGATAGTTTTAGAAAATGGCAACAGTTACATTGTTCTGGAGCTCTATATAAGCAGGCTGACTGAGCTCCTCAGATGAGTTCTGTTCCAGCTTACAATAAAGAGCTGCTTTGGAAGAATCGCTGTGTCGTCTGATATGTTCGCCCACAACTTAACAGTTGCACTTTGTAGGATATTCCCTAAACAAAGCTCACTGTTTGAGCTTGATTGAGCTTGATTATTGAAGGGAAGTGCATGGAACAGGTCTCGTTGTTTTGATTTCTGGGAATGGAGTTGAGAGACGACCTAACCTGGGGAGAAAACAGCAAAGACCTGATGAAGAGAGCACAGCAGAGGTTATATTTTCTGAGAATCCTCCGGAAAAACAATCTCTCAAAGGGCCTGCTGATGGCATTCTACCATTGTACTGTTGAGAGTGTATTAACTTATGGTCTGTGTGTGTGGTTTGGGAGCTGCACGGCCAGGGAAAAAACAATGCTGTCCAGGGTTGTAAAGACTGCAGAGAGAATAATTGGGTGCACTCTTCCCACCTTAGATCAAATCTATGCTGCCAGGTGCCATAAGAAAGCTGCAGAGATAGCGCAGGATAGTACGCACCCCAGAAATGATCTCTTTCAGCTTCTGCCTTCTGGAAGAAGCTATAGGGTTATAAAGGCCAGGACTAGCCGCCTGAGAAACAGCCTCTACACAAATGCAATTCTGGTTCTAAACGCAGCATAAGGGGTCTCTATAGTATAGTGTATTTTAAAATGGGGTTTCAGAGTTTTTAGGGGTTTTTGAATGTTTTATATAGTTTTTCAATTTCATTGTTCTGCATGGGACTATGACAATAAAGATATATATCGTATATTACTGTGAATCCCTAGTGCTCCATGTCTGTTTTCTGCGTTTGTCCTATCTTATGCTGGAGAGCTGGTGTCGTGTCCTATCAAAGAAATCAGGGAGTTCTTTTTTATACTTGCCTCTGCCACAAACTCACTAGGTAGCCTTAGGCAAGCCACTCTTCCTCAGCCTCAGGAATTATAGAACCATAGAATTGTAGAGTTGGAAGTGACCCTGAGAGTCCTCTAGTCCAGCCCCCTGCAATGCAGGAAACTCAGCTAAAGCATCCATGACAGATGGCCATCTAACCTCTGCTTTAAAAACCCGCAAGGAAGGTTTTTAAATATACTAATATTGGAAGATAATATTGATCTGCTTTACTGTGATGACATGAGGATTACACTGGAGTGAAGTACGTGAATATTTCGAAGTTCTAATACAATTGCAGAATATTATTAATATTTCATTTTACACAACTAAAATGTTCACCTCTTGACTTCTCTGCTCAATAGCTTCCAAGAGAGATTGTATAGAGAAATTTGGCCTGAGGACTCTGGAACGGATAACCAAAGACGATGACGCCATCTGCACCACTGAATACTCCCGAATTGTCCCTTTGGAGAACGGCGAGGTAAACTCTTTAATTTTTTGCCTGGCTGTGCATCAAAGCAGTGATGTGGGTTCTATTTTTCCCCTGTGCTTAATTTTTCTGCAAAAAAAAAAAATCTGCTTTGTAAGTTCAATAGTAACTATGAATGAATTTGACAAGCATAGGAGTTTGAAACTTTTTAGCATTCTATAATAAATACGAGTAAAATTAGCATGCTTAATTTGATCCATGACACCAGAAACTATGCAAACTGACAATTTTCAGGTGCAAATCAGCCTAATTTTTGTAGGATTTCTCCGCCCCCCCCAAACCCACATCACCCAATTCAAGTCCTGCATTTAAAATGATCAATGCTGAATTAACATAAGGTATGAAGGATAACCCAGGTTTTCATACGTTGATGCTTCTGGGAGCATGAGCCTGTAGACAGAGTGTTGAATATTATTACTGGGTAACCTCGGACAAACCTATCTATACTATTGGAATTGTATAGTGGGAATAAAATGACTTGCCTTACAAGGTTGTTGTGATATCAAAGAGATGTCAAAGAGAAAAACAACTATCAGACTTTTAGAAGACATCTGAAGGCAGCCCTGTTTAGGGAAGCTTTTAATGGTTAGCACACTATTGTATTTTAATACTTTGTTGGAAGCCGCCCAGATGGGCGGGGTATAAATAATAAATTTTATTATTATTATTATTATTATTATTATTATTATTATTATTAATGGGCGGTGGGGAGGAAAGGCACTTCAAATGAAGAACTGTAGAGAGCGTTACAAGCCACTGGAAGTTCTGTCCAGCCTTTGGTTTCTTAATCTCCTTCAAGCATTAGCTGTGCCTTTCCAAACCATATTCTGCGGCCATGAGACGTAGAAATTATTTTAAGAAAAGAAATATTGGATTCTTGGGATTCCAAACTCTGTACCGTCTGTCCAATTCCATTCTTGCCCAGAAGAGTCATGGAAATGGAAGATAGGCTCTGCGGCGATATTCCTTTCTCTTGGGAGATAAGCAAGCTGTCGCCCTGTCCGGTGAACTTTACCTTTCTGAATGTTTCTTGAGTTATCCAAAGCTGATAATAGGCCATGGGATATTGCGCCTGGGAAACTCTGGCACATCCTGTTGCTAAATTCTGCTGTAATCTTGAGTCATGCTGGCGGAACTCCTCCAGCTGTGCCGATGCTGTGTTCCAGGACAGAAACTCTGCTGCAATTGGTAAAGGGTTGCGGTGGGGTGTAAAGAGTTCATTCAACCACAGACATGCTTGTCCTCAAAGCATTTTATTTAAGCAGGAGGGGGGGCATTTTATTGCGGGGGGGGGGGGGAGACACAAGGTCTGGGAACGCAAGGAAGTGCAGAATTACTTTGGTTAATTTTTACCAAAGGGATTAATTCAATTTTTTAAGGGCATGTTTGCATTTTTCAGCACTGGGTGAAATAATAAAGAGAGATTTGATTAGCAGCTGCTCAGATTGGAATGGAGTGCAGCTCAGTTGAAACAGATTCATCCATGTATGGGATTTTGTTCGTTGCAGCTAAGGTCTCTGTTGCCTTGTGCCTAAAGATCCCTTATTCATTCTCCACATACCCTCTGAGATACCTTGCATTTGTGAAAATGGCAGAATGTTTAAATGAAGAAATCCAGAATTGTATGTGATATTGGCATGACATGTTAAGTTTGCCATATCGAATGCTGAAGTGGATGACAGCTGAGATTGCTTGGCGACATGGTGTATGTTGAATTGAATCCCTTTGGAATGAATTAGTGGGTCTTAAATCCTGACTAAGTTATCCCACTGATCTCAATAAGAATGTAAGAACATAAGAACCCTGTGGCATCAGACCAGAAGTCCTATGGGAAGCTCACAAGCAGGACCACAGTCCAACAACGCTCTTCCCACTTGTGATTTCCTGTAGCTGCTATTCAGAGGCACACCACCTCCAACATAGCCATCATGGTTAGTAGCCGTTGACAGCGAATGAGAACCTTCAGCTAACTTAGCTTGGATCAGCCTGGTTATACTAACCCCACTTACTTTTCAGTGGCAAGCTATAACTGGTCAGTTTACTTTTCTGTAGTTTGTACGTTCCTATTTTGTGTGCAAGAGTCAAGGTGATAATTGCTTACATTATTGAAAGACCATTTACAGAGAACCAGTGATACCTTTTGATAAGAATGTTAGATCTAGACTTGGAAAGCTTTTGACATTTCAGTTGAGCCACGAGCATGGCTTTGCGTGAGTCATAATCTTTTGTCCTCAATTCCTTATCTGTAAAATGGGAGCAGTTGTGACTTACCTCTGGGGTTTGCTGCAATATGCCCAAGAATATATTGGGCTGGATTCAGTTAACAGGTCCCACTAGCAGAAACCCACTCAGAGACTTCTGCTAGTGCAATGGGGCTTCCCCCCTCTTCCCCCACCCCCTAAATTAATTCTGGGGGTCGGGAGAATCCCTAGAACAGTGTGGTGTGGGAGGAGAGCTTGTTCTGTTGTACAAGCAGAAATGCTTGCACTGATACAACATTTTTAACAGTGCAATTCTGAATTCCTCCCATTGTTACTTGCTCTGAGCATAGTAGTATAGTGTACAGTGGTACCTCAGGTTACAGACGCTTCAGGTTACAGATGCTTCAGGTTACAGACTCCACTAACTCAGAAATAGTACCTTGGGTTAAGAACTTTGCTTCAGGATGAGAACAGAAATCGTGCTCCAGCAGCGTGGTAGCAGCAGGGGGCCCCATTAGCTAAAGTGGTGCTTTAGGTTAAGAACAATTTCAGGTTAAGAATGGACCTTCAGAACGAATTAAGTTCTTAACCCGAGGTACCACCTTAATTTAAATGAGTAGATGAGAATTGTATTGATCCAATGCTATGGTGAAGCATATTTCCGGACTGAGAAACACACACATTTTCTATCACCTGAAATATTCCTCTCTTTCTCACTCTGCTTCTACAGATTGTGGTCTCTTTGGTGAACGGGCGTCCGGGAGCCATGAACTTCTCTTATTCTCCTCTGCTAAGAAATTTCACCAAAGCCACCAACATTCGATTACGCTTCCTGCGGACTAACACCCTACTTGGGCATCTGATGGGAAAGGCCTTACGAGACCCGACCGTGACCAGGAGGGTGAGCTGCTTCTAAGCTCCTCTTTGCTTATCAGTCAAATCTGCGTGGGAGCAGTAGCTTTTGGAAACATTAGAGAGATGAGTAAATGGTACAGAGTACTATGGTATCCTTCCAAGGGAAAAGGTTCTACACATTTATTCATCTTCCAAATGACTACCGTGAATAACAGGGTTGTATCCAACTAAGTTTTAGCCAGAGTAGACCTACTGAAATTAATGGACCTTCATTAGCCATATTCATTATTTTCAGTGGGTCTTCTCTGAGTAGTTCCTGTTCAGGACAAGCAGAAAACAGTTAATCAATGTTGTTATTAGATTAGATTCACTAATGTTTAATAGTGATGATGATGATGATGATGAAAAATATATCACAAGATTAAAGGTAAAATTAGGGCATCAGTAGACTGAGTGGTCTACAGGACTTGTTCCTGGGTGACCTGGATTTAAATTGCACTTTGCATGTTACAAGTTTCCCATACGGAAGTAAGGGCATGTTGTAATAAATGGCAATACTATGTGCATGTAAATGGCTGAAGTATATACAACAGGATTTATATCTTGCATTTGGGCTTGATTTTCTCTGCTTGCAATAAAGTGCACGTGGGGTAAGGTGAGATCAACACAGGAAAAAATGTCAGGGTCGGCTTATTAAAAATAGCACGTAAAATTCATCAAAAAGATTTTAAAGTTCTGTCATGCACTGGATATCCCTTTGGAATATATGCTCAGTGGTACATTCATATATGAGTTTAAGCCTATTCTGAACCTATTAGGATCAAAATTATTTAATATATTATAAAAAGAAATTTAATAAAAAAATTAAACTAAAAAAAAGTTCCTTGGTCAATTAAAAAGTTCCTAACCCTTTATATATATGTGTGATACTTTGTTAGGTAACATTCCCACCCACAAACCCAATTATGCATGACCAACAGCTCAACCCTTCCTATGGAGAGACATTTTGGACTTTGAGATCCTTGTTGCAGTCTATCTAACAGCACAGTTGTGGAGAGAGTTATATGCAGATGTCTAGAGTAATAAATCTGCAATCTGCTTGGGGGTTGTGGGGAGAACGTTGGTTGCCAACAAACAAACAAAGCCACCCACCCAACAACACTTGAGGCACCTGCTGATTGCTACACACAACTTCCTTGGCAAAGTCCAGCATGGGGGATATCCCAGTCTGCTTGTTTGTTAGCTCTGCAATAACCAGCAGGTGTTACTTACTGTAGCCTGCACTGAAGAGGCTTTAAGTATGCAGTTGGTGCTGCCAGACGAAGGAAGAAATGCCCCAAAGTATTACTTAAAGAAATAAAACCTATTGGTTCACCTTGGTAGGGGTGGGTGTTGTCGTGCTACTCCCACACAAAATGAGAGAGATTAACTAGGTTATTAAATATCTCCTCAGGGGCTCTGCAGATTTCAAAGCCCTGTATGCTTTTATCAAGGAATCCAGTATTTATTGATATTGTTCAGACTGATGGTGGTCTGCTCTTAGAACAGAGACAATATAGAGCGAACTTTGCAAATTGTTTAGCCTTGCCTGGCGTAATGTCCTGGGCCATTAGTTTTACTAAGCCAGGGGGATGGGACTTCAGCCCTAGAGGCTGAATGCCCTGAATGCTTTTGTCTGGCCCTTGGAGCCTCATTAGGCCATATACCACATTGGACCTGCTAGTGCCTCTATCTTGTCTGTTGCTCAGTACACAGCCCATGACGTTTCTGTGATGTCACCCTAAAGCTGCATTGTGATAAGCAGAGTTGTGAATACTGTTGCCATGACACTGTAAGCCTCTGATCCTCTCTCACACCCTGTATAATTGCCAGTGTGGGCAATTACCAGGCAGGGCAGAGGTGCTAATATTACTCTGCTCTTCCTGTAAGGAATACTTCTTTGACTGATGGATCCATCATTCAAGAATAATTTTGTAAAGGATGCGTCAGATAGAATCCTATCACTGACAAAGTTTGAGTTATTTATCTTGAAGTAGTTGGGCGTTTGTGCCATGAGATTATTCCTTTGTATGGGAGAGAATATATGGCCGGTGTCTGCAAAGTGACAAGGACAAACCATTCTGCAATCTTTTAGTATTACTACAGCATCAAAGATATCAGCATTGGAGGACGGTGCGTATGCCATGGTCACGCTGACGTCTGTGATGCCAAAGACCCTACGGATCCTTATAGGTAAGACTTCTTTTGGAAAACACCATGCCTAGATAGACTGATATTTAAAGAATTGAACTAAGAAGGATAGTTGGTGAAAGGGAAACAAGGTTCATCATGCAATGGAGGGACTGAAAGATGAATTTTGCTGTAAGTCAGCACAGCCAGTTGTGCCGAAAGACAAGGTGTAATGTGATAGATAGATAGATACATAGATAGATAGATTAGCTGCATTCTAAAGCAAGATTCTCCCCATGTTAATTTGCACTTTACTCCATCACCACAACTGCCTCCTATATTGCCAACTTCACCTAGATTATGTTGTCATACTGAGAGTTTAACCAAATACAGCGGCTCATCCAACATTCAAATATGAGTCAAACCAAATCACTTGAACCAGAGTCATGTGCTACCCAGAACGGTGGTTAGTTAGCTTTTTGTTGCAAACCCAGAACTGTTTATTGAGCTGATATAAGAAAAAATGTTTTCTTACTCCTTCAACAGAACTTAAAAGTCTCTGACAAGTAGAAGGAAAGAATACAGTGGTACCTTGGTTTAAGAACAGCCCTGTTTACGAACTATTTGGTTTATGTAGTAAACTATTTGGTTTATGAAGTAGTGTCCCGGTTTGCGAACTTTACCTCGGTCTAAGAACGGAATCTGAACGGTGGAAGGGCACCGGCGGTGGGAGGCCTCATTAGGGAGAGCGCTCCTTGGTTTAAGAACGGTTTCGGTTTAAGAACGGACCTCCGGAACGGATTTAGTTCATAAACCGAGGTACCACTGTATAACACTCAGAACAGAATTTGCAGTGATTCAGTTCAGTATATAAACCAGCCTCAGATTGATCCAATTCTGAAGCATACAGGGTTGATTCCACAGTGTAAAACAAGGATTTCATGAGAAGATGTGAGTTGGGTGGTCACACTGGCTGTCCAGAGCAAATAGGAGAACGTAAGAGGTGGCTTTCTGGGTCAGGCCAAAGTGTCACCTAGTCCAGCAGCCTGTTCTCACAAACAGCAGCACTATGCTCTCTTGCAGTTTCCAGCAACTGGTATTCAGAGGCATACTGCCCTCCAAATGCAGGAAGCACATAGCCATCAAAGCCAGTAGCCTTCAAATTTGTGACTGTTTACTATTAATGTAACAATTTGCCAGGATAGGCACCTTGAAGAACACTGCTAAATATGTTTACTTGCTGCAGACTGGCGCTATAAATTTCCTGTCTGTTTTATCTGTGGCTTATTTGGAAGTTCCACACCTCCACAACTTCCCATGTGATCACGAGCAATAAATATTTCTTTGTGAACATCTACTATTTCACAATTTGCATTGCACTTTGCATTATATATGTAGCATATTATATACCAGTTGCCCCTTGCTTCCTTTCTTCTCTTTGATTGATCTAGTTCTACCATCTGCATTTGATTTCTTCCTTAAAGATGATAGACCATCGCCCTGCTTTTATGTCTGGCTTTTAAGCATTTCCTCTACCTCCTTCTTTGTTTGGTTTTCTAAGAACTTCAGCCTTAGGCTTCAATCCTAAATGCATTTACCTAGTAGGATTTACATCTGAGTAGATCACTGCAGATGGTGACAGCAGTCACGAAATTAAAAGATGCCTGCTTCTTGGGGGGAAAGCAATGACAAACCTAGACAGCATCTTAAAAAGCAGAGACATCACCTTGCCAACAAAGGTCCGTATAGTTAAAGCTATGGTTTTCCCAGTAGTGATGTATGGAAGTGAGAGCTGGACCATAAAGAAGGCTGATCGCCGAAGAATGGATGCTTTTGAATTATGGTGCTGGAAGAGACTCTTGAGAGTCCCATGGACTGCAAGAAGATCAAACCTCTCCATTCTGAAGGAAATCAGCCCTGAGTGCTCACTGGAAGGACAGATCGTGAAGCTGAGGCTCCAATACTTTGGCCACCTCATGAGAAGAGAAGACTCCCTGGAAAATACCCTGGTGTTGGGAAAGATGGAGGGCACAAGGAGAAGGGGACAACAGAGGACGAGATGGTTGGGGAGTGTTCTCGAAGCTACTAACATGAGTTTGACCAAGCTGCAGGAGGCAGTGGAAGACAGGAGTGCCTGGCATGCTCTGGTCCATGGGGTCACGAAGAGTCGGACACAACTAAACGACTAAACAACAACAGATCTGCTTAGGATTGCATTGTTTATATCTAGAGTTCACTGTTGCAAAGGTGGCTTTGTGTTCTGCAGTATTGTTCCTTGGCCAGGGGGGAGTTTAAAATACGCTTCCCAAGAGCAATAGGGGGGGGGGGAGTTTTCATTGGGCATTTTTAGCTCTCGTAATACCTACTCACACAAAAGCTTCAAAGCACATGATTAGCGGGAATCAGAGCCAAAACTTTGTTCTTGAGGACACAGGAGCACAAACTTGGTTCCAGTCCCTGGCCCTCATCATGTCTGGATTTTTAGACACTCACATATGAATGATAAGAGACGGCTCATATCCCTATCACCTAAATTTGTCGGGAGATAATGAGAATGGAAAATGTTGCCTTATTCCTTGCATTTGGAAAACGAGTAGGGGCTGAAACGAGACTTTGCTGTGTAGTTGCCTCCTTTTCTGTTTTGCTCTTTCTCACTCTGCCTCCCTGTCCCTGTCCCTGCAAACGACAACAGATTTGCTCCCCTTTCTGCTTCCCATCAGCACAGTTGTCTGATGTCTACTACGTTGTTTCTTTAACATCATGGTCCCAGATTGTGATCAAGAGCACGACTTAATTCTGGAGAGGAGAACAGTTGCCTTGAAAGCTTGAGAAGTTTAGTCATAGGTACTGCAGACTCATTTATTTGGTTTATAGCAGACTAAACATAATTAAGAATAGGAGAGACTGAACTATTCGTTTGTTGGTAAAGAATGCTTTCAAGGTCAGAGTTTTCATAAATAACTGCCACCATACTTTATAGGGTCCAATATTTCCACCGTGAGCCTGTCAAAATTAGGATAAGTGTTCGAGAATCCAAGTTCTGTAATATTGGGCACTGTGCCTGGCTATTCATTCAAGTGGACTCTTTCCGTTCATTAAGAGTGACCGGGAAATGCAATGGTATCTTTGTCAATATCCTAAATGGGAGCAAACTGTGAGAATTACAAACTCCTTCTTTAAATCCTTTCCTCTCCAGCATGAATCTCCAACTCCCCCATAAGACACAGATGTAAGCATAACACCATCGTAGGCATATAACTGCAACTACCCCAAACCAGGGTTTTCTTCTTAACCAGTGTTTGAAACCAAGGTTTGACTAAGGGCAGCTGTGCTGATCTGCATCTCTAGAGCTAAATGGCCTATACTGGGGATGTGGGCAGGGATCCTCTCTGGTGCTGTTTTCTGTTGCTGGTACATTGAAACCCCAAGCGCCCTGGAGAGAATGGGAGGGCTGTTCATTCCAGCTCTGCTTCCTGAGGTGAAATGTTCCTGTTCTCTGCTGTCAGCCAGCTCATTATGCAGAAGTCCCTATTCCACTGCAGTGAATTAGTGAGAAGCAGGCCTCATTCCTTCTTGGTATGGATATGGCCGTCCTCAGCATGTATTTGAGGCCGAAATGGGAACACATTTCATCTGTGTTTTGAAAGAGCACAGACAAAAACAGGGGGGGAAAGTTCTGCTTTCCTTAACACAATACAACTTCAAAAAGCAGACTTACCTAAAACACTACGATGAAACATACAGACAAATATTAAGAATGCACTTCTGTATTCTACCTACAGGTCAGATGACATTTAGAAATAAGTGCTATTTAGATGAATCAGCCAGAAAGCTTTCAAAATAAAGTCCTCTTCAGGAGTCAAGCCTTTGTCATCCATGGGCTTCAGTATTAAAAATTCATTAACTCGAGTAGATATAAAACTTGTACAAATGGAAGAGATTTAAACACCCTTTGGTTTCTAATTCCAGTGCAAACATCCAAATAAAGATGCTAATACTTTTCAAACATTTTTTAAAAATGTCTTGCAATGTGTATAGATCATGATTGTATAACTTAATTGGATGTTTTACCATAACTCTTTTTGAAAGCGCACTAAGGCAGAAATTCCTTGCCTCTCCAGAAGGTTTAGCCCAGGATGGCGCAGAACGTCCACCCTCTGTGTTGTTGATATGACCATACAGCCAAAGCGTTGGGTCAAGTGACTGTTCCAAAAAGGAGCTCTTAACTATGAAGTTTTTGGTCAGCTGTTTTGCAGGGTGCATTTTGGCAAGCTGCCCCCCCCCCACTCTCAGACTTTGCCATGTGCTCATGATAATGAATGGAATTTCCCTTTATTGATAAGAAGTGTCTGGCTTTGTAAGTAAGGCCTATTGTCAGTCATAGCCCATAGTAGGAACCCATGTGTAGCATTCCAGGTCCGAAAACAGCCCGTGTGTGCATGGTTGCATGTTCTATGAATGCACACAAAATGGCTCAATTACTAGATTTTAGTACTTTTCTGGAGTTCAGTAGCACCCTGAATTCTGTCACCTGAGGCACGCTCCCCCAGTCTGCCTAATGGTAGGGCCGGTCCTGACCAGAACTCAATTTCAGTCTAGAAACTCAAGAATTTTCGGATGTTTCTGCCTAACTATTGAGTCAATAAACTTCATTGTTTAAAGCCATAGGCCACCACAATACAAGCACAGCAAACAAACGTTTTGACACATTCAGCAAATCTGCATATAAAAAAAACCCAGAACAATAATACTAACGCTCCCCCAGTGTAAATCATGCATTGCCCTTCTACAGTAAGCTGCCTAGGTATTCAAAATAACTATTGCCTAACTATTGTTTTGCAAAATTTCCATGGCCTTGTTATTTTAAGAGTTCAGGATAAGTTACCCAGTGAGTTTTTCAGGGTCTTCACGGTCTAGGCACTGAAAAGGCCCCCTCTATTGAGCAAGGCTCAAAGGATTGCATGTTCCTTCCCACAGACAGTGGCTTTATTTTTCTCCCAGCCATCTTCTAACATTACGACTCTAGTGGTCTCCAGCCAATATTGAATCAGTAAAAAAGAAAAGAAAAAGAAAATAAAGAGAGTTCTTGTCTGAGTTTGGCACCTCTCCCTACCCTGAAAGAATAAATAAAAAAAGTATTGATTTGATTCCCCCTTGTGTTCTAGCAAAGCTTGGATGTGTCTCTTAGCAATATTGTATAACGAAGCAGCTGCACCACCCAAAAAGATTTCTTGACAGGGAGAGACCACACTTTACCTGCAGTCTGAAAGGCATTTTTTTTTGGGGGGGGGGGGACTCCAGGGATTCCCTGCTGAACTTGGCAGAGGTTCCACTAATGACTTCAGCGAAATTCGGATGCTACTGTCTAGGCATTCCCTGCCCCTGATGGGTGTGTCTGATTGCAGTGTGAAAACGGACATTCCTTTGCACTGTATTCACATAGATGTGGCAGGGGTAATACATGGATAATCAGTGCTGTGGGTGGACAAATGAAGGCATGGATATGGGATAGAGAGAAAGAGTTCCATCACCCAGCACGAAGATGGACTCAGCCAGTTTTGATTTCTCTGCATCCCAGTCCCCTTCCAACACTGCCTAACTCATCTGACGATGGGGAGGCCACTGCTGATTCCACGCAGCCTTCCTGCAGGGTAGCATATCTCTTTTGGTGCCATTTCCTGCTTCTTATGGGTAGCCTTTCTGTTAGGGAAGTTAGAGAAATTTTGGCAGGGGCTGTGTGTTTACTTCTTGAAAGAGATGTGTGGCTTATGCATACAGCTGTACAGTGGTACCTCGGTTTAAGAACAGCCCTGTTTACGAACTATTCGGTATACAGTGGTACCTCGGGTTACATACGCTTCAGGTTACATACGCTTCCGGTTACAGACTCCGCTAACCCAGAAATAGTACCTCGGGTTAAGAATTTTGCTTCAGGATGAGAAATCGTGCTCAGTCGGCACGGCAGCAGCGGGAGGCCCCATTAGCTAAAGTGGTGCTTCAGGTTAAGAACAGTTTCAGGTTAAGAACGGACCTCCAGAACGAACTGAGTACGTAACCAGAGGTACCACTGTACTTTTGTGAATTGTTATTAAGGAAATGACTGCTTTTCTCCTTCCAATAAAGTACAGCGGAAAGGTTGTCCAAATATAAGCAGTTTACTTATTAAACCTCACCATAATTTCATAAATATCTGTTTTTGTATTTCTAATAGTATAACCAAATCAGTAATTCTTGATATAACTGTAAGAACTACTCTGAAAATTTATTATTAAAAAAATGAAACCTTCATCTGGTTGTAAATATTAAGATTATACCAGCAAGAATGAGTCTTTCTGTAAAAAAATATATATATTCAAATCAAGTCTTACTGACTAGTGATTTAAATCATGATGTAAATCATGATTTACATCTATTTGATTTAAATCAAATTCACCCTGAGCAATAGATAGCAAATAGATATTGCTATTTATGTGGGCCCGTTTTAATGATTACTTTGCCAGCAGTGAAATCTATTGAAATGTATCAATATGGGCTGGGGAAGGATATTTGATTGACATTCTCTTTGGTTCAGGAAGCAGTTCACAAATTTAGAATGTTAGATTTGTTTAGCTTATTTGCATGATTTCCTTTGGCAAAATATCTGCAAAATAAAAAGTGCAGAGAAAATAAAACAAACAAATTTGCAGAATATATTCAAAATAAAAATGCAGAGAAACTAATTCAAAATAACAGTAACATTATAAACTCATTGATACTGGAAACATTGGGGAAAAGACAAAATTCATTTGTCAGAATTTGAGCAAGGATGATGTTTGCAGCACAAAAGCAAATTGCCTTTGTAATGGCTTTAGGGGTTGCTTGTGCGTAAGTTACCGCCGCTCTGGGCTAGGTTGCCTGGTTAAACCGTTTCTCTCTGGACAGCCATCCACTCCGTGGCTGTTCAGTCGCTGGCAGAATCCGTCAGTGGGCGTTTCTTGAACCTCTTCCAGCAAAGAAGTTCTTTGACGCCAAGTCGCCGCCTACTTTCCCTGCGCGGAAGTCTTCTGCGCAGGGTGGGTGTGGGCAGCGGAGGACCTGTGCTCTCCTCGCTGGTCTCCTGCGAAGAGTCCTGGAGCCTCCTCTCTGCTTCCCCCATCAGCCCCCCTCTATCCCTGGTGTTGCGCTGATTTTCTTCCCCAGCCGGAGACCTGCCTCTCTCCCTGCTTGGCCCCTCTCCAGCATCGCTGTGGAGCCTCGCCTCCTCCTCTAGTTCCGATGGCAGTTCCCTGACAGCCTTTAAACTGGGTGTGTGTGCTGTGCTGGCCCTTCAGCCTTTGAAAACTTTTTCATTGCTTCACAGAATGTTCCTGAGTCACATTTCACGTCAATGAGAAGGGCAATGGTAACAGTAAAGAAGTGCATTCCTGGTTTAGCCCACCACAGTGTATATATTCAATCAATGAAATATGTAAACACTGAAGTAAGCACATTGATGTGTAATTCATTACACAGAGCACTTGACATATGAGGTGCTATGGAGTTTCAGTAACGGACAGGCATGCTGGACGCCTTTGCTTATCTCCACCAGCAATGTAAACTATTTCTGGGTTTCTAGACTTCTAGGCATGTTCTCTGTGCTAAAGACACCAGTCCTTGGATTGAAAGGTAGGAAAGGTATCAGGACTGGCTATAGGTACCTCAGTAAAAGTATTTGGACTGGTTTGCTGCTGCTGTTGTTTAGTCGTGTCCGACTCTTCATGACCCCATGGACCAGAGGATTTCCTGGCTCTTGCTTACAGGGTTGCAAACTATCTGATGTTGACTGCCCAAACAAGCTAATTTTCTTTGCACAAATGCTGTGAATTGTCAACATGGCAAGCTGGGATGGGGTTGCTCATGTTGCAGTAAGAGTGAGGTTGGTTAATTAAAGGCATTTGTAGCTTTTTATCGGAGTGGATGTAGAGTTATAGCTTTGGTTCAGCAGCGAATGAATCTGCATCATGCAATGCAGTTCCCAAAGGCCCTTTCCAAATCTTCAGAGCAGAGTTTTGCAGAGTGCAATGCCCTCCATGCATCATTCTTTTCCTTCTTTCTGAATAGGGAACTTCCAGCTCTTCTTGTTCCATTGCTAATGATGTGAGGCTATTAGCATGACCTTTGCATCCTGCCTGGGAGATTTAGAAGCTTCTGGTTTGTTGCTGCTAGAAACAGAAAGTTATACCTTGGCCAGATCCAGGAAGGCAGTTCATGTAATCTTAATTTCTCTCTCTTATGAAGCTCAAGTGTTTCTTTTGTCCCTCTTCTTTGCTCTTAAGGCTCATCATTCCCTTTCATAAACATTTCTTTATGGGCCAGTTCATATTTATGGGAAATTTATAAATTGAGCTGGGCTCCTGCTTGAGGAGCCCACTCACTCTGGCTATCTATTTTTCTCAATGAGCTCTCACACATAACTTGACTCAGAGAATGTGCCAACTTCAGCTGTTCCTTTATTCTTCTTTATGTAGTTCCTGTTTGTAATAGGTAAGCACGTTTCTGCAGATCCTTATTAACGTGTATGAGTTTGCGAAAGTTCTGCAGGTTTTACCAATACTGTTGTGTGCAGCTACTGTCTGAATTTTGGCCAGTGAAGAAGGTGCAAGGGATTCAGCTAATGCAACATGTCAATGGAAAACTGCTCATACAATGGGGCCTTTCAAAATTTGTGTTTCATTCTCAGAAGTGATAATCCTTATCCCACTTTCCTCCCACAACCAAACTGCTGAATCGTAAAACACACACTCACCCACAATGGCTGCTTTTGGATATTACCCTAAACCTGGGATATTCATCATGGTGCCCTTCAGATGTTGTGAGCAACAACTCCCACCATCACCTACTATTGACCTTGCAGGTTTTAGCTGTATCCTCTGGTCTGCAGTGAGACAAGGCATGGTGCCAGGCAGCGCTCAGGCTGGATGCAAGGAGAGGTTGAGCAAAGCAAGGCAAGACGTGAGGCAAGGCTCATCCTGTCCTATATGACTGCAGGGCTCTCGTGTTGCTTCAGCAACAAACTTCAGCTCAGCTCAGCCCTCTACAGTGGCAGCATGCCAGAACCTTGCACTCCACTGTGCCATTTTACCCACCAAACAAAAATGCTGTCTGTTGTGTCAGACTGATGGGTAATACAGTTTTGTCCCGGCTTTTATCCATGCAATTACTCATTTCCCCCTCCAGGCTTGCCTCTCCCTTCTATGGCACACGCACGCACTGTTCTCTTGTTCAGAACAAACGGCTTAAAAATACATGCACTTTATTAAAACCATCACAAATAGACAGGGAGGTATACAGCCTGCTTTAGATGCACGCCCATGTCTTTCCATCGAAAGCACAAATCACAGTTGTTAGCGCACGTTGCACTGCAAGGGGCTTTTTCAGTTAAATAGGCCAACTTCAGTGGCCTCCCACTGTGATGGAGCAGCAGGGCCTCTGATCTTACTGGGCCTTCTGCAATGGGTCACCAAGTCTGAGAATGGCAGTGCCATGTCCTTGGGGTGGAGGGATACTGGCTGCACAGGCTCATCTGGTGGAAGTGCTTCTGTGGCCGGCCCTGTGTGCCCTTCTACTTGTTCGGAGCTCTCAACTTCATCCCATGAAGAAGGCAAAATGATTCTAGGGTTGTGACAGATTGATTGGAACGGAGGGCACCATGTCTGCTATCCCTGTGCTAACCATAATTTGGCACAACTAGAATATGTCTAGGTGAGCCTTGGACTCACATCTTCCAAGCTTGTGTTTCCAGTTTTCATCTGTTGTTGTTTAGTCATGTCCGACTCTTCCTGACCCCATGGACCAGAGCACACCAGGCCCTCCTGTCTTCCACTGCCTCCCACAGTTTGGTCAAACTCATGCTGGTAGCTTCGAGAACACTATCCAACCATCTCGTCCTCTGTCGTCCCCTTCTCCTTGTGCCCTCCATCTTTCCCAACATCAGGGTCTTTTCCAGGGAGTCTTCTCTTCTTATGAGGTGGCCAAAGTATTGGAGCCTCAGCTTCACGATCTGTCCTTCCAGTGAGCACTCAGGGCTGATTTCCTTCAGAATGGATCGGTTTGATCTTTTTGCAGTCCATGGGACTCTCAAGAGTCTCCTCCAGCACCATAATTCAAAAGCATCAATTCTTTGGCAATCAGCCTTCTTTATGGTCCAGCTCTCACTTCCATACATCACTACTGGGAAAACCATAGCTTTAACTATATGGACCTTTGTTGGCAAGGTGATGTCTCTGCTTTTTAAGATGCTGCCTAGGTTTGTCATCATTTTTCTCCCAAGAACCTGGCATCTGTAACCATCTGCAGTAATCACGGATCCCAGTTTTCATTAGCCACAGTTTATTGTGTCATCTGAACAAGAAACCCCTGTTAATGTTTAGTATGGTGTGCATCAAAATGTCTTGTGAGTTTAGACAACACGACAAGACTTGATAAATCAGAAACTGGAAGCTAAAGCTTCTCCTCATGGTTGCACCAGAGGAGGAGGGTGTAGCATGAGAGTCTAACAATAACAACAGTTTTATTACTTGCGCCCCACCTATCTGACTGGGTTGCCCCAGCCACTCTGAAGCTTAACCAGGCTTGTTCTTGTCACTGTAAACTGTGGTTTAGTGTGATGTCTGAGCATGGCCAATCAGAATACCAGTGATTCAGTATTCTGATAACCAGAGAGAAATATGCAGGATACAGAATCTTTACTAATTACTGTAGCATTTGTTCAGTCATGGTGGAAACTTAAAAGCTGATGCAGATCACCTTTCTCCACGGCTGGTGTGAGTGCCACAAAGTTGATGTTGGGTGGTAATCAATTTAATAGTCCCATTTGCACCAGGATTACTTTCCTCTATCTACTCGTGTGCTATCACCAATTGTGCTTCGGGGTGGTGGTGAGGGAACCCCCAGAACAGATTTAGGGGGCATGTGAAAGGAGGGGAGAGCATTCTGTTGTGAAATCCCTTGGGCTGATGGAACTGTAGCCTTGTTGAGTACAGCCCATCGTCAGCTGCTACATATGGTGGTTGGGGGACCGTCTTAGATGTGGTACTTATGCTCTTATCCCTACTGCCTGACTATTGGCTCTGAATGCAAACCCAGGGACTCAATGGAAATACATGGGTGTGAACCTGAAACGGGCTGTATACCACAGCTCCCTGTCTATTTCTTACAGCTTTTACAAAATGCATCTATTTTTAAGCCCTGAGTTTTGAATGAGCGAACTGTACGGGCGTGTGCCATAGGAGGGTGAGGCATGCCTGGAGGGGGAAATGAGTAATTGCGCAGATAAAAGCTGGAGCAGAACTGTATTATCCATCAGCCTGACACAACAGAGCACATTTTTGTTGGGTGGGTATAATGGCACAGTGGAGTGCAAGTTTATGGCATGATGTCACCTTACCTAATAAATCGGCACCATAGCCCAGTCAGGACAAGATTCTAAGTCTTGCCTGGCGCCTCTAGAACTGCCTGTTTAGTCAGAGCAAACCTCAGCTAACAAAATCACAGGGAAGGCGTAATCCGCCAGGAATTTCTCCTGCAGATTTCCCATTGAAATGAATGGCATTTGTGCAGCAATGTACTGCTCCAACCACTGCTCCCACCCACCCTCTGGGCAGCTGCCACTCATTTGTCCTTGTCCAGGGGATATTCTTGGTATTAACATGCCAATGCTGTTAAACTGAAGTGCAGTGATACAATAGGGTTGTTGTTATTAATTCTTTAAAGAAGTCAAGTGGAAGTTTTTGAGAAGACGCAGTAAGAGAGGAGGAACACAGTTTTCTAGAGATAGTCCCAATACCATTCATTAGTAGCATGCAAATGACTGTACTGTATAAAAGTATAGATGTGCCCTTAAAAGTTTTACTGACCAAAAATGAATTACACAGAGATCCTAGTAATACTTGTATTTCCTTTATGGCATTCTTCCTCATAGTTGTCAGATAGGAGCCCCATGCATTTTGCTTTTCGTGGCAGAGTATTTGGATCCTGCCCCTTCCCACTCATTGGCAGTGTGCACCACATCAGAACTTACTGGTGCATTGTGAGATGCATTAAATAAATAGCCTCACACATCCACTGGGGGCTCTGTTCTGTAGTAATGCTTGTAAACGTAGGATACAGCATTCTCTGACACGCAGTATTGCGTGGACAAGCTGTCATTACTGTTCAAAATATTTAATTTCTGTGATGCCACTTGCAAAGTAAAGATGTAAGGCCAACGATACTGCTTAGGTTCATTCTTATAATAAAAAATTGACATGTTTGAGGCCATTCACTAACCTACTCCAAGAGTAATAAGCATGCTCTCTCTTCACTTGCCAGGTTACAGTGTGACTGTCAGCACAACACCTGTGGAGCGTCGTGTGATCGATGCTGCCCAGGCTTCAACCAGATGCCATGGAAACCAGCCACAACCGACAGCGCCAATGAATGTGAATGTAAGTTTTATCTTCCTGTATACATAAAAATGTAAGACTGTCATCAGGCAGCCTCCATGGGAGGATTTGTATTTCCTCTTCACAATGCTGGATTTGCATGAAGTCAGGGTGGCCTAGGGGAGTGGAAGAGAAGGCAGCTTGCACAACACCAGTGGGTGATTTAGAAGTTTTGAGTAAAGAAGGGATGGAGAGAGCTAAGAGAAAAATGGTGGTTTTAAACAGCAGAGATTGGAGTAAATAACCTTCATTCAGTGGAATATGTGTGAGGAAAAGGTTGAGTACAGCAAGAATGAAGAAGCTGCTTGTTTTAAATTGCCATTTTCCTCTCTCTCACTACCACTTCTTTATTCAAACTTCTGCTGTTGTTTAACTACAACAGGAAGGAAGGAATGTTGTGGGGGGGGAGTCCGTTTCAAACTTTTCCCTCATGTAAGAGAGATAAAGGATGTGGAGCCCTCAAATATTCCATAGTACTTTCCCACAATCATGTATTCAATGTAGTAATTTGGATGAGATATGTATTAACAAGGAGACAGTTAATGCAGTATCCATCAACTGAACTTGACCTCTAACTGAAGAAGCTAACTGGCAAGCTTGCACTTGAGATTCAGTTCATCTTCAAGATGCAGTAACAAATAACAGCATGGGATGTGCTGTCAAAGTGGGCTACAGAATAGGAGAGAGGGGGCAGCGTGGAAATGGAAGGTTGGTCTGTGTGCAAGGGAGAGTTAAGAAGAATGAGGAAGAGGGGGAAAGGGTGTTGCAGAAAAGGAGGAAGCGAAAGGCATAGGAGTGGGGTTGAAGATGGAAGCAGGGCCATGAAAGGGTCTGAAGAACAGGAGGGGATGGTGGCTTTGTAGTTGGGTGGAAAGTGAAAAAGGGGGCTCAGGAGCTGCTGTGTGGGGGAGGAGGAGGATGCAGGAGGTTACCACAGGGGTGGTTTGCGTGCAAGGTGGGGGATTGCACAAAAAGGGGGAACAGCGTGGAAATGGAGTGAAGGTGAAAACAGGTGCAAAGCAGTGGATTCAGAAATGGGTTTGGTCAGGTGCAAAACAAGCTTAGTAGTTGCATGGCGTAGGAAGGGGAAGCTCCAGTGGCATAGGAAGGGGGGTTGCTGGTTGCCCCCAGTGTCATCACTGAGGGGGGTGACGAAATGGCAAAAATGTGTGTTTTTGAAAAATTAACTCATGCACGCCCCTTTCTGCGCCACTGCAGGAGCACTCTCCCCTCGAGTGATTTCCAGAAACCAGAAGCATTGCTACCTCCAACCAGCCTTTATGGCCAGTAGCCTTCGACAGCCCTCTCCTCCATGAATCTGCCTAATCCAGAGGCATAACTACGTGAGGCGGGGGGCACTGGGTGTCACACCGCAGGGCCTGCAGTGTGCCTGAGCCACGCTTCTCTCCTGAGGCGGGTGGACTGCCTGCAAGCTCCGCACTGCTTTTTCAAGCAGTGTGGGGCTTGCGTCTGCCCACCTACAGCTGAGAGGGAGGCTGCAGAGAGGCTCCACACAGATACGCCACTGGGAAGCTCTAGGGGAGTGTTTCTCAACCTGTGGGTCCCCAGATGTTGTTGGACTACAACTCCCATCATTCCTAGCAAGCATGATCAGTGGTCAGGGATGATGGGAGTTGTAGTCCAACAACTTCTGGGGACCCACAGGTTGAGAACTGCTGCTCTAGGGGGAATGCAACGAGGGGATTTGGCAAGTGACGTAAGCACAGATACAGCCCCTAGTAGAATTTTTTATATATAAAAAACCCCGAACTGGTTCATTCAGCTGTTTAATGTTACAGGCAGTTGCAGAACCAGAAATGAATGCACTTTGATTTACCTGACGGTCGGTGTTGGCCTGCGTTTCACTCACATGCAGGGTTCAAAGAGAACAGAAATCTGACACTCTCCTGCTTCGTTGGCTTTTGTTGGAGAGCAGTGGGGAGGATTCTAAAAACGAGTTTAAACTTAACCTCTTGTTCGCTAGCCTAGCAGTGTGCGCGCTTCGCCCAGCAGATGCAGCTGATTCATTCTGTACTTGAGTATTAAATTAAAACAGTCACAACGCAGAGTACTAACCACTATACGATCACAGCCAAAAGAAGAAGAAGCAGAGAGTGGGAAGAAGAAGAGGAAGTTTTCACAATGGAACAAAAGTAAACAATGGGGTCCCCAAAGCACCTGTATTCAGTGGCGTAGCGTGGGGGGTGCAGGGGGGCCGGCCGCACCAGGCGCAACATCTGGGGGGGCGCACTCGCACTCGCAGCTCTCTGCCCCTACCGGGTTAGGGGGCGCAGATTACTTGCCTTGCCCCGGGTGCTGACAACCCACGCTACGCCACTGCCTGTATTGGACCCTGAGCTGCTATTAAAGTTATTCATTATACGTTATCTGGAGCTTGGTAAGCAGTGAGGTAGCTGGGTGGATACAAAACTGTTCTAACCCTAGGAGCTTCTGCAATCTGGTTGAATGGGCAGAAAGCATCATTCAAAACCCAGCAGTTAATTCTGCTACTGCAAAAGGAAGAATATGTAAATCAGAGGCTGCGTCAGTTGTAACTCACCTTTTCTTGTCATTGCAGCCTGCAATTGCAACGGCCATGCCTATGATTGCTATTATGACCCAGAGGTGGATCTCCACAAGGCCAGCACAAATCGTGATGGTCAGCTTTCAGGTGGAGGTGTATGCATTGACTGCCAGGTAAGTCTTGGCTGGAAGTGCTGCAGAACAAAGGGCGTTTGTGTCTCTTGGGTTGCTGTTGGCGTTGCCAGTGAAACTACTGCACTGGCCGTGAGGAAGCTGAGAGTTCTTAAGAGGAAATGTGAGCTCTTAACGTTATCAGATTATATCCTAGAGGAAAATAACTGGAAAGGATCTGAAAAGAATATAATACAGACTCTTATGGAAGCAGGATCCTTTAGGGATGGCCCATTGATCCTGACATGCATTGCAGATTATAGCATATCTCAAGTATCAAGAGCTGCTTCACTCCTTGTGTAATTAGTGAGTGACCTCTCACCTCCCAAATGTACTGCTAGAGGACCCTGTCATGTGCAAGGCCCTTATTAACATAGGCTACCTTTGAATTGGGTGACTGTCCATATGAACTGCAATCACCATCTAAAGCCCATCTTCATCCACCTCTTCCATGAGAGATCTGGAGGGTGGCAACATGAGAACGGGCCTTTTCTGTGGTGGCTCCCCATTTGTGCAATGCTTTCCCTTGGGAGGCTCACTTTGCTCCTTCATTACATATCTTTAGGCGCTAATCTTCTCTGCACCATTCCAATTTTTAGTATATGTGCAGCCGAAGGCGAAAACATTTGTCTTCAGTCAGGCCTTGGGCTGCTTAACATTCTGTGATCTTTTAAATGTGTTTGTGGGAGAGGAATTATTAGTTCGTTTTTGCTTTACAGTATTATGTGTTTTGTGTTCTCATTTTGCATTTTTATGTTGTGAACCACCCTGTGATCTTTGGATGAAGGGCGGCACACAAATTTAATTCATCATCATCGCTGAAAATCCTGGACTTAATGTTTTTCAGCATCACACAGCGGGGGTCAACTGTGAGAGGTGCAGTCCAGGATACTATAAATCCCCAGACCATCAAATAGATTCACCATACATTTGCTATCGTGAGTATGCGGCCTCATGTACATCATAGATACAATCCAGTATCCAAAAGTGACATGTACAGTGTTGTGTGCATGGGTACCTTTGCCTATCCCCCCCCCCAAATGTTGGAGGCTCTGCAGAGCAGAGCCCCATAAAGTGCTGTTGAGGGAGGGGAAAACTGAGTTTCTGCTACGTCTTGTGTGCTCTGAAGCAGTTCTCTAAATCTCCACCTCTTAAGCTTCAGTTACACAGTGCCAAGGTAACAAGCTCTTCTTATGTTCTTACCTTGCCCATAGTTTCTGGATTGTATTCTTAATTGCTGGGGTTGATTATTTCATGCCAAATAGTGGTGGTGATGGGATTAGGATTTTTCAGAAGCTGTATTGAGACGCATCTGCTGATATTGTGGTTTGACCAGAGTATGTTTTAGGCAATGCAGGAGAACGGGCAAGAAATCTTTGTGGTTTAGGAAGGGTCAGGATATCATACACCAGATGGGCAGGGTATAAATAAAAAATTCTTCTTCTTCTTCTTCTTCTTCTTCTTCTTCTTCTTCTTCTTCTTCTTCTTCTTCTTCTTCACCTTAGCCCATAGTAAATATGGGTCACCCCGTTGAAGAGCAGCCCCATTAACCATGGACCAATGTGTACTCTTTGCCTCTGATTTGAACTGGAAGAGGGAGTTTATTGTAATTTCTTCCTTTCTAGGTTGCAATTGCGACTCAGACTTCACAGATGGCACCTGTGAGGACCTCACTGGCCGCTGTTACTGCAAGCCGAATTACACAGGGGAGCACTGCGACTCGTGTGCGGATGGCTACGTGGAGTTCCCGCACTGTTATCGTACGTATTGCTCTCACAGCCCATGAGGCCTTTCAGAATAAGCTAAGCGCTGTGAGTTTCCAGAGGCCAGCATTCTGGTCCTTGCCATGTTTGTGATGGAGCCTGCTTCAGGCTCTCTTTTTTGGATTACTGCACAGCAGCTTTGGCCTCTGGCTTCCAAAAATCCGCTTCTTCCAGTGTCTTGCTAAACCTTTTAATGGGATTACTGGTGGTGTGTGTGTGTGTGATTTAGAGAGATACAGAGCGCTTAATTTCTGAACTGTAACAAAAGTAATATTTTGGAACCTGGAAGGGTTTATTTACAGAGGACTGGATTTATTTTAGACTCATGCATATTGATGAATTTGTTATTTCTCTTGAGCATGGAACTAACATTTCCATTGTCTTTCCCTTCATTTAGCTGAACCAGTTTACTCATACAATGACACTGGAGAGCAAGTCCTCCCAGCTGGGCAGATAATAAGTAAGCTCGTCTTCTTGTCCCCCCACCCCTACTTTTAAGAAATTACTATGCCTCCTTTTACTATGGTTGGTCCCTTAAGATCATTGCAGCAGTAACTTGTTGCCAATTGGGAGTCCTGGTGTACCATGCACACATTTAGCTTAATCCTGTTTTCTTCCCTCTCGCCACTTTCCAGACTGTGACTGCAATGTTGCCGGGACAAGAGGGAACGCCTGCCGGAAAGATGCTCAAACAGGGTTGTGTTTGTGCAAACCCAACTTCCAAGGGACTCAATGTGACCAGTGTGTGCCTGGGTACTATGGACCAGGTTGCCAACGTGAGTAAACGAAGCCAGTGGGTTCTGCTGAACTCATAGGCAGCCCTCCTGGTTTTGAGAGTTGAGAGAGTTGGCTTGCTTTTGTCGTTGTGGTGCCGTGGTTGCAACAGAGCTTTCAGTTTGCAGAGCTATTCATATGCCAGTGGTGGCCAAACACCGCCCTCCAGCTGTTTTGGGACTACAACTCCCATCATCCCGAGCTAACAGGATCAGGGATGATGGAAATTGTAGTCCCCAAACATCTGGAAGGCTGAGTTTGGCCACCACTTTCATAAGTCAAAGTTACAACCCTTTGTCTCCAAGGAATGTATAGTCTAAAGGAGGGTTGGGCAGGCTTCTGAGATCATAGGAGCCAACTCTTGGGGGCTTCGGCCTCCACAATGTAATATTTGAGGGAGCGGGATGACCCTCCCCCCAGTTGATGGACATTCCCATGCAAATGGTGTGTGTGTGCCACATCATGTGATTGATTATGTGGGACGGGACTTACTTGGGCCCTCACAATATTTTATTCAGGTTGGCCCTCCTGTCTGAGATCTACTTCGTTTTTCACTAGAACCACAGGGTCTACCAATCAGTAAAGGTAAAGGGACCCCTGACCATTTAAGTCCAGTCATGACCAACTCTGGGGTTGCGGTGCTCATCTTGCTTTATTGGCCAAGGGAGCCGGCGTACAGCTTCCGGGTCGTGTGGCCAGCATGACTAAGCCGCTTCTGGCGAACCAGAGCAGCGCACAGAAATGCCGTTTACCTTTCCGCCGGAGCGGTACCTATTTATCTACTTGCACTTTGACGTGCTTTCGAACTGCTAGGTTGGCAGGAGCAGGTACTGAGCAACGGGAGCTCACCCCATCGTGGGGATTCGAACCGCCGACCTTCTGATCGGCTAGTCCTAGGCTCTGTGGTTTAACCCAAAGTGCCACCCATGTCTGAGATCTACTTTGTTTGTCACTAGAACCCCAGGGTCTACCGATCAGAGCCTTATGCAAAAAACATTGTGGGCAATATCCAGCTAAGTCATACTCAGAGCAGGCCCTTTAAAAATAAATGGACAAGATACTTAAGCCTATTTATTTCAATGGGCAACTAACACAGGATATAATCCACAGTTTAAAATTCGAAGAGCAGGGTACCCCTGAGCCTAGGAATTCATTTTGAGTACCAGAAGTGAAATCTCAAGTTTTGTCCCTTAGGATGTAAAGCAAAACTTGGAATCAGATATGTCTACTAGTTGCTGTTTTACAGCGAAGTGCACCCAAATAACTGTTTGTTTGTGTTTTGCTCCCACAGCATGCCAGTGCTCTGGCCCTGGCTACTATGATGGGACGTGTGACAGTGAGACTGGCCAGTGTCTTTGTCGAGCTGGATTTGAAGGCTACACGTGCGATCAGTGTGCCCCTGGCTACTTCAACTACCCACTGTGCCAGCGTGAGTTTTCAGACACATCACCACATTAATCACTGTGGGCTTTGGCAAGTGTATGTTCTGCAAACGCCTGCATCTTTCTCAGTTCTCACAAGTTCCTATTGGTTGCACAGGGGCATTTGGGTTGTGTAGGCAGTGTACAGTGAATTCTCTCTAATGCTCAATGGCTGTACTTGCAGCCTTCCTCATCCTTCCACTGGAATCCTGTTTGGGTTTGTTCCTTCCCCCTTCCTCTGCCACTATACCAGTATTAGTCAAAAAGCTGAACATTATTTGAAAAACACAAAACTGGAAGCAGAACAAATTCTGCTAAGCCAAGTAATTATATGAAAATATTTTTCATTGTCTAATGCCAATAGGAGGACAGATTTTCATTTCCTTAGTACAAAATTTGTGTTTATTTTTTAAATGCAGCATAGATTCTTGAGTATGGGTTGGTGGGTGCAGATCCCGATTTCATTAGAACTGGCATTGTTTTGTCCCTTGTGTGCTCCCAAACACCTATCCTGTTGGTCTGCTTGGCCCATACTTAACCTTAACTGCTCAAGTTCTCTCTTTGAGACCCCAAAGTTCTGAACCCTGGATATCATTTTTGTTGCAGTTTGTGGCTGCAGTGCTGTTGGGACATTGCCAGAAGGCTGTGATGCCTCTGGAAGATGCTTCTGCAGGCCTGAATATGTTGGGCCTCACTGTGACCAGTGCAGCGTTGGATATCACTCATACCCTCACTGCCAAGGTATGAAAGGGGTAGCAAGGAAGAGGCAGATTCTGTAATTAATTGACACAAAAGAAATAAGTCTCTCTTCTTTCAAATCATGACCCAAATGCAAGTGTTATCTGCTGCTGTTGTTGTGAAGAAAATCTCAGAAATGGGTGCAATGCATCTGCTAAAGCCTGGGGTATTTCCCCCCCCCCCCCATGTGCATTAGATACCTCCAAGTGGAGCTAGTTTCCTCTATTGCTCGAAGGCAGAGAACTGTGACTTCAAAGGACACTTTAGGCTTTGCCTTCCTGTTGACGTCTCAGTTCACTTCCTGCCTTTGTTCGGAGCAGAACACAGCTCTCCCTCGTATTTTCCAACTTAAGATCTGCCCTCTTTTCCTTTTGTCTTTCTGACTCCTATGCTTTTCACATTATCTATACCTTGCCATCCTTTCTGATTCAGTAGTACAGTGGTACCTCAGGTTACATACGCTTCAGGTTACAGACTCCGCTAACACAGAAATAGTGCTTCAGGTTAAGAACTTTGCTTCAGGATGAGAACAGAAATCGTGCTCTGGTGACGCAGCAACAACAGGAGGCCCCATTAGCTAAAGTGGTGCTTCAGGTTAAGATCAGTTTCAGGTTAAGTACGGACCTCTGGAACGAATTAAGTACTTAACCTGAGGTACCACTGTATCGGTGTTCTCTTCAGAAACAGGAATGTTACCAAGCAGTATTTGGGGAACTCGTACCTGCATATTGCTTGTAATTTAAAACGGGGGAGAAGGTATCCAGACACATTAAAGCCCCCTAAAAGTATTTATGTGACAATGCCAGCTATCACATGGTCCTGCCACCCAATAGCTACAAAGGTTCATAAATGCTAGTCAGCTGTGTGTATGGACATGGCTATTGGAACCTGCTTGTTCTAGAACAGTGTGAGGAACCTTCACCCCTCCAGGACTTGTTGAATGACAGCTGACATCATCCTGCTTGCTGGGTCTGCTGGGCATTAAGAGTATAGAATAGAATCATGGAAGGGACCATGAGGGTCATCTAGTCCAACCCCCTGCAAAGCAGGAATCTTTCCCTCAACGTGGGGCTTGAACTCACGACCGTGAGATTAAGAGTCTCATGCTCTTCCAACCGAGCTGTGGTTCAGCAACATCTGGAGGGCCAGAGGGTTCCTTCTACAAGGAAAGATAGCTTGTCTCGGGAGGGAAAGTTCAGCTGCCTGTTAAGAGAATGTGGCATTTGGTTTGGAATGAAATCACTAATTTTACAAGCAGACAAAACAATCAATTTTCCAAGCGTGTGAAAAGCATGTTGGTGCCCTCGCTTATTGACTTCTGCATCCTCTTTCTGTGCTTTCCCCCCCACCCCCCACAGCTTGCTCCTGTGACCCCCGGGGGGCTCTGGACAACGACTGCAGCCCTGTTGGTCAGTGCCATTGCCACTCAAATTATGTAGGCCACACATGCAACCAGTGTGCCCCAGGCTTTTATGGGTACCCTACCTGTACAGGTGAGTCATGTTGCTATACCAACTCTGCAGTTCTTTGTGTTCACAAGGGTCTTTTACTTCAATCCCTTTTTATAATTTGGTTCACGTTGCAGGGGTATGTATGCTTTATTACATGAGTTTTTTGTGTTTGCTTCTTTGAAAATGATGTGAAAAAAGGAGTAGAGAGGTTACACAGGTAAACGGCTGGAAAGGTCATAGGATTAGGATGCTATTCTCCATGCATTATTAGCCATCCTCATTCCATTCAAGATGGCATACAATGCAAATATGCACATGTGGTTCCTGGTTAGATTTCATCGCTCGTTATCAAAGAATTGCTGTAGGATGCGCTGTCCCTGAGTCACACAGCTGATAGCTTCTAACACTTTTTGTATTCTCTTCCTCTGCTAAATGTGGAAAACATGAGCTCTGGCCAACTGGCTTGGCATTAGCTTCCAGTGCTGATATCGGCAGTGTGTTTTTGAAGAGGCTGGAAGCTTAGATCTCACTGACCTGGTGGAAGAAGGCCATTCATTTATTTTGTTCCGCATTCATTAGCACCTAAAAATGCATGGTGCAATAGAAACACATATTGAGAGAGGTACATAGGCACGATGCAGTGCAAAGTCTTAAAAGGCCATAAATTGCCTTACTATAATAAAACAAACATCTCCTTTTCTTAGGTGGCAACAGTTAAGTTAAGCTTTTCCCAGTTTAAAATCTTTCTTGGCCTAAGAAGCTCTTTAGGTGTTAAACGTAATAAAAATAAAAATTATTGCATGCCCATTTTAGAGTTTCATTCACTCAAGGCAAGGAGGAGGGAACCTTTCTAACCCCAAGGGCCGTATTCTCTTTTATGCAACCTTCCAAGGGCCACTTGCCAATGCTATACGGGGCTAGAGGCATCACCTTGCCAACAAAGGCCCGTTTAGTTAAAGCTATGGTTTTCCCAGTAGTGATGTATGGAAGTAAGAGCTGGACCATAAAGAAGGCTGATCACCAAAGAATTGATGCTTTTGAATTATGGTGCTGGAGGAGACTCTTGAGAGTCCCATGGACTGCAAGAAGATCAAACACATCCATTCTGAAGGAAATCAGCCCTGAGTGCTCACTGGAAGGACAGATCGTGAAGCTGAGGCTCCAATACTTTGGCCACCTCATGAGAAGAGAAGACTCCCTGGAAAAGACCCTGATGTTGGGAAAGATTGAGGGCACAAGGAGAAGGGGACGACAGAGGACGAGGTGGTTGGACAGTGTTCTTGAAGCTACCAGCATGAGTTTGACCAAACTGCAGGAGGCAGTGGAAGACAGGAGTGCCTGGCGTGCTCTGGTCCATGGGGTCATGAAGAGTCAGACACGACTAAATGACTAAACAACAACAAATACCTTTGTGCAGCAGGCTAGTTGCTTCACTTACACACATCCCTCTCTGTCTCTCATACAGGCAAATAAGAAGCATTATTAGAGTTCAAGGACACATTCCAGCCAGGCAGAAACACTCAAGGAGGGTACAAAGCAGGGTTGATGAGGAGTGGGGTCTAGGGAGATTACTCAGGGCCAAATGGAGAAGCCTGGAGGGAGCTGCATTTGCCTCCTGGTCCTGAGTTTCCCATATTTGACTAAGGGTTTGCTTAGAAAAGAGAAGTGTCCAGGCTGCTGTCTTTTGTTAAACAACAGCAACAACCCCAAAACATTTGGTCCTACCATGAGCTGCTCTTGGGTTGCATGGTGTATACAACTGGAGTTGCAAAAATGCATAAATGTTGAGTTCATTTATCTATACCCTTTTCCCAAGGGTGTAAAGCAATGCTTTGGAACGAAGAAAGTACTATGCACAGCAGGTGCTGTTTTTAGATAATGTGCACACGAGTTACAGCATGCATCATGTTAGAATAGACTTTCCTTTGTGTGTGAGAAAACAGGAGAGTGCCTTTTTTGTGATGGTGGAAACAAAGGGAGGCAGTACCTTGGATCGCCATAAAAAAACAAGAGAGAAAATATCCACCAAGAAGGGGGTGGGAGACGTGCATTTAAGGTCTCCCCCCTCCCCCTTAAGAGCTTCTTAAGCCAAACAGCCAATGAGCAAAGAAGTCATTATTGACATCTGTTCCTGAAGAAGGAACTAATCCTTTCCAAAAATGTGTTCGAGAAAAAGAGGTGCCAGTACTCACCATGAAGTTATAGTAAGTGCCACACTTTTTAAGGTGCTGGTTTTGACCTATGTGGCCTAGGACCCATGTACCTATGGGACCGCCTCTCCTGGTATGCCCCACGGAGGACCTTAAGGTCCACAAATGACAACATTTTGGAGGTCCCAAGTCGCTAGGTGGTTAGATTGGTCTCAACTAGGGCCAGGGCTTTTTCGGCCATGGCTCTGATCTGGTGGAACGCTCTGTCACAAGAGACTAGGGCCCTGCGGGAATTGACATCTTTCCGCAGGGCCTGCAAGACAGAGCTGTTCCGCCTGGCCTTTGGTTTGGACTCAGTCTGACCCTTATGTTTCCCTCTCCTTATGGTTTTGATCTATGGGCTACTTTTAAAATGAGGCTGCATTTTAAATTGTATTTTAACCTGTATTTTAAATTGGTCCCCCCCCCATTATGTTTTTATTGTAATTTCACTGGTGTTAGCCTCCCTGAGCCTGGCTTTGGCCAGGGAGGGCAGGGTATAAATAAAATTTATTATTATTATTATTATTATTATTATTATTATTATTATTAACAACAACAAAAAGAGGTGCTGGTACTGCGTTCCCTTGAGTACCTTCTGGGGGAAGCACTGCGGGCACCTATATATTTCTCTCCCGTTTTTGTGGCATTTTATGATGGTGCCGCCAACTATTTGGTGTAGTGGTTAAGAGCAGTAGACTCATGATCTGGTGAACTGGGTTCGATTCCCTGCTCCTCCACATGCAGCTGCTGGGTGACCTTGGGCTAGTCACACTTCTCTGAAGTCTCTCAGCCCCACTCACCTCACAGAGTGTTTGTTGTGGGGAAGGAAGGGAAAGGAGAATGTTAGCCGCTTTGAGACTCCTTAAAGGGAGTGAAAGGCAGGATATCAAATCCAAACTCTTCTTCTTCTTCTTTTACATAGGTCCTTACTTTAAAAGTCTTACTGTCTGTCCTAACGCTTTCTGGCCTGTCTTTTTTTTGCGTCCTCCTCAGCTTGCCACTGTTCCCCAGAAGGCTCTCTCTATGGCACCTGTGATCAGGAGATGGGACAGTGCAGTTGTCGGCAGAGAGTAATGGGGCTGCGCTGTGATACCTGCATTCCTGGGGCTTATGGGTTCCCGCAGTGTGAAGGTAGCTCCTCCTATTCCACTTGCTGTGCAGCTTCTGTGTCACACAAGCATGAACTCTTGATGTAAATGTAGCTCATCCTCAGTTCCCAAAGCCCCAGGCAGCATCAGCATTGCTTGATTAAAAAAAAAAAGTAAATAAATGTGAATAGTGTGCAAATGAAAAATTGCTAAAATTAATGGATTTTAATGCAGAGCTCATCAGCTAACTTCAGTTGGCAGATCAATTTGCTTTTCACTTTTTTGGTAATCAATTTTTATTGGTTTTCAGCAGAGTATAAACAAAACAGGAAGTTTCCCCCATTCTTTTCACTTTGTTAAGTGCTGCTTTGGAGTGGTTTTTCCTGAGCTCTGATACTACTTTTTCTTTTTCTCAATGCCAATCACAACCCAGTAGCTGCCCCACCAGATCCACAATACAGTTAAAGTATCATCCAGGAAAACTCTGTATTGCTTTATCCTATTTTATATTGAATTCATTTATATACGGCTTAACATTTTCAACAACAACAAAAAACATTTCCTAGGTGGTTTTACACCCTGTTTTACAAACATCAAACAGAACACTGGAAAATATTAGAATAAAACAAATGAAAATCGAATATAAAATTTTAAAACCCCACAAATTTAAAGCATTATAACTAACAGGAAAACAAAAAATATTCTCTTAAACGTAAGGAACAATCAATACAAGTAAACTCTAAAAACAAAAACACAATAGAAAATCCACGTATAAAGTATTAATAGTGACTAAACTGCATCTAATCTTTCCCCATTTAGCTGATTCCATTTGTTATATGAGTGCCGACTCTTATCTGTGTGTGTGGTTGTTTTTCTCTCTCTGTTTCAGTGGGCTCTTGTAATCCTGCGGGGCTTGCAAATGCAGACCCTTCCCTGCCAGGGGTGAGTACTTCCTGTTTCTGTTGGATCTTAGTTTTGATTATTATTATTTCTACGCATCATGTTGAATTTTTAAAATTTATTATACACCTCATTGAGTGTCATGAAAACTGGCATCTCTGTATCATCCAAAAGAGTAGATGCTTTGCATGCAGAAGGTTCGAGGTTCAATCTCTGGTGTCTCTGATTGAAAGACCAGGTAGCAGATGATGGTGAAGAAACTTTGGGCCAGATTCCTCTACTTGGTTCCATAAGCAGAAACCAGTACGGTGGCACCTCGGGTTAAGCACCGTATTTTTCGCTCTATACAACGCACCAGACCATAAGACGCATCTAGTTTTTGGAGGAGGAAAAAAAGAAAAAAAATATTCTGAATCCCAGAAGCCAGAACAGCAAGAGGGATCACTGCGCAGCGAGCCCTCTTGCTGTTCTGGCTTCTGGGATAGCTGCGCAGCCTGCATTCGCTCCATAAGACGCACACACATTCCCCCTTACTTTTTAGGAGGGAAAAAGTGAGTCTTATAGAGCAAAAAATACGGTACTTAATTCGTTCCGGAGGTCCATTCTTAACCCGAAACTGTTCTTAACCTGAAGCACCACTTTAGCTAATGGGGCCTCCTGCTGCCGCCGCGCCGCCAGAACACGATTTCTGTTCTCATCCTGAAGCAAAGTTCTTAACCTGAGGTACTATTTCTGGGTTAGCGGAGTCTGTAACCTGAAGCGTATGTAACCCGAGGTACCACTGTACAAGGATTCCTGCTAGTGCAGCAGGGCTTTGCTGCCACCAGAACCGAGCACAAGGGGAAGAGATGGGTCCTTTGGGCAAGCATGCAGACCAAGGAAATTATCACCTTAGCGCAACGTTGAATTCCACCCTCTGCCTGAGGCTCTGAATGGTGCCACTGCCAGAGAGTAAACAATATGGGTCTAGATGGACATACGGCAGCTTCCTGTGTTCCTAATCTACATTGCCTTTGATTGTCTTGATCATGGTTAGGCAAACTAAGCCCCGGGGGCCGGATCCGGCCCAATCGCCTTCTAAATCCGGCCCGTGGACGGTCTGGGAATCAGCGTGTTTTTACATGAGTAGAATGTGTGCTTTTATTTAAAACGCATCTCTGGGTTATTTGTGGGGCATAGGATATAGTCCGCCCCCGCCCCCAGCTGAAAAAGTTTGCTGACCCCTGGTCTTGAGCCTTAGTACGCGATTTCAGATCTCTCTCTCTCTCTGCTTCCCCCTTTCCCCCCCTCCTCAGGGGTCCTGCGAATGTAGAGCCTATGTGGAAGGTGAAGCTTGCGATAGGTGCAAACCGCTCTACTGGAACCTGACTCCAGATAACCCATTTGGATGCATGAGTAAGACCCTTGTGATTCTTCCAGGAAGCCTCTCATCCAAGCCACTCTGGTGATTTAAGGAGAAGAGGGTTCCCATTTCTCCATTTTCTGAACACATTGCGGAGACAAAGCTGTGGGGGCAGGGGAAGCCTTTGGGCGCGGGCCACAGCCAAACAGAATAGCTGAGGTTCTCTGGTATCCTTTAATGCTGAATGGAAACAAGGATCGGCAGAGCAAGTATAGGAAGCCAGCAAAACTTTTGCTATCTTAAATTAAGGTGGGATAAGTTGCCCTTATTTGAAACTCTACTCAGGAGTGCTGGCAGAGTTAAAACAAGATACTGCAATCAAGTTTGATTTACTCCACTCTTTTTGCCAGTTTCTCTCTCACTGGTTATATCTACCTATCTGTCTGACTTTCTGTCTGTCTATATATCTTGGGGGAGCCATCAACTGTCCTGGGGTAGATTAGTACACAGCGTTAGTTTAGACCATCTCATTCCAAGTTTTTGCTGAATGTCCTCTTTGCCCTTACATAGCAGATCAAGAGTTTACAACCACGACTGTGACTTCTGTTTGGGGCTTTTACTGTCTTACTGACTTCTGCCATTTCTGCCTGCCTTCCTGAGGATTAGCTGGCATCCAGCTAATTCAAGTTAATTGCTGGATAGACTTGAGGAGTCATCTAACTACCCCTTTCTGTTTCCCCTAGGCTGCCAGTGTGACACCATGGGGACAGTTGCAGGTGTTGCTGAATGCCAGCAAGTAAGTTTCACACCGTGTGATGAAATCCACTCTGAGGTCCCGGCTAGGACCCAGGTCCTGCCAGGATAAACACTCGCCTTGATGCCTTTTTTACCTTGAAACATATTATCCCAAGTGGAACAAGCCATTATAAATCTCATCTTAACTCCTGCTCTACAGAGCAATCCTGCTGCTTCCTGACTCTTTACCAGAGTGCATTTTGGCAAATGCACAACAGATGACCAGAAGCATTCTGGAGATATTTTACTTTCCGTGCAACAGCATTATTACAACACTGATTTATTTAGAAATTTGTTGCCGGCTTTTCATTATCAAGTAATCCCCAAACAGGGCACAGTCCTAATAAAACACAATCTGATCGTACAACCAATCAGTGAACAATGAAGCCGTCAAAACAGGCAAGAGCACAAAGATATAAACTAAGTGCAGCGTCACAGATTTAACCAAAAGCCTGAGTGAATATGTTGATCCTCATCTCACTTGGTGCAAAAAGCTTATAACTTTGTGCTAACTGTCTCTAAGGTGGGAGTTCCGTGATCGAGGTGCCTCTTGAGTTATACTGAGGTCTAGCGCCGAGTGCCTTCTGGCGCTTCCCTCACTGTGAGAAGCCAAGTTACAGGGAACCAGGCAGAGGGCCTTCTCGGTAGTGGCACCCACCCTGTGGAACACCCTCCCACCAGATGTCAAAGAGAACAACAACTACCAGACTTTTAGAAGACATCTGAAGGCAACCCTGTTTAGGGAAGCTTTTAATGTTTGATGAATTACTGTATTTTAATATTTTGTTGGAAGCCGCCCAGAGTGGCTGGGGAAGCCAAGCCAGATGGTCGGGGTATAAATAAATTATTATTATTATTATTATTATTATTAGATTTATTCCAATGCAAGGCATGGGCAATAAAACAGGCATTGCTTTCATAAGGTTTCAGTAAATGACACAATATTCTTCAAATATTTCTGTGAGCATTAGGGCAACAGCAGAGGTTTCTGGTTGTTGTTCTTAGGGCAAAACAGAGCAGCTGCTGTTGCAGTTCGCAGCCTTTATCCCCTTTCTCATTCTTTCACTCCTCATCTTTCTTTGCTCATACAAGAAAAGCCAGCTAAGGCCAGGGAGGTTAATTTTGGGGAGCTGCAGCAGGCTGATTTTAACATGTGGCCTGTGTCTCCTAGGGTGACGGACACTGCTTCTGCAAGCCCAATACCTGTGGTCAGTTCTGTTCAACTTGTAAAGAAGGATACTACAACCTGAAGAGCGGGAATTACTTTGGCTGTCAAGGTGTGTTCCTTTTTCCCCTGTATCATGCTGCTATCTGTTAGCCATTGGGTGGGGACAAAAGTCGCAGAGCCCATTAGCTGGAACTGAGGAACAGTTGTCCTGTCAAGATGGGAAGCAGGGTTCCAGTGCGGGGGGGGGGCGCATATTAAGGGAAAGAACAGATTTACTCAAGACTTGGTCTCTGTTAGATTAAGAATAATGATAGAGTGAATCTTTCTCTCTCCATTCTTCCGAAATTTTGACTGGCTAGATGCTGTGTTGTCCTTCCTCCCAGGTTTTGCTTTGCGTTTTGTGGGTTGGCTTAGAAATTGTTTTCCCCTCCTTTCCAATTATTGCCAAATTTGTGCACAGCCTGTCACGCACTTCTTTTATATACAGAGATATATATACACCTCCAACCCTCATATACACCTTGCTCAAACCTCGTTAAGGTAGTTAAAAAAAGGCGTGGGGGGAGGAAGATCTTGACACCTTTTAAGGAGGTCAGCTGCAGCATCAGATCAAAGGAAAGGAAGGAAATAAAGAAGTCTCTTTAGAGAAGATTGATGGAAAGGTTGGAGGTGCAGTCGCTCAGGCTTTAAAAATCAATTTCAAAAAAGCCAGAAAGGTAGAGGAAAACAAGCAAGCCCAGATGAAAGGGGTTGGAAAAGGTTTACTGAAACAGTCATTACTGAGAGACGTTGATTAAACTGGCACCTATTTTATGATATATCGTATTTTCCCGTGTACAAGACTAGGTTTCCCCCCTAAAAAATAATGTCAGAAATTAGGGGGCATCTTATACACGGGGCCATCTCCCCCATTTTCTTAAATCTGAGTCCCCCCAAATAGGGGACGTCTTATACATGGGGGCATCTTATAGATGGAAAAATACGGTACTTTATTTTTAGACCAAGAGAATGGAAGTTGAGCTTAGATCAAAGCCGGACACTGTATTGGGTACAGATTGCGCAGCTTCTTGATGTACAACAGAACAAAGCGTGCTAAAATTGGCTGGGTTGTTGTCCTTCATCAGTAATACAAACAGATACATCTATGGCACTGGAAGGACCGGGAGTATCCATTGCTGTCTATTTTTATTAACTATGCAAGGCTGTATCCTTGGATGAGTTAGGATTATGGGGAGTGGTCTGCAAACGGCGATGGGGAGACTGCCTGGTAGGGAAACAGCAGGCATAGCTTCTGAAATAGAACAGGGAGGCAGTGGAAACGGATCCAGGCAGGGCTAGAGGCCAATGCGAAAGCAGATACAATGGAATAAAAATAGTGTGCCATGCCACTGTCACTCCCTCTGGTGCCAGGCTATTTGGGGCCCGTTAGCAACTGCAGAATGTAAAGACGTGTGCTTCCTATCTACAGGATGCCACTGTGACATCGGTGGGGCAGCCGGACCGGCGTGTGACGAGAAGACTGGATCCTGTCGCTGCAGGCTGAATACGCAAGGCCCTACTTGCACTCAGTAAGAGGCTGGCTACAGCTGCGATGAAGCAGGACAAACCTGTGGCGTTAGCCGCCTTGCTGTCTTGGATTTAAAACCCAACACTAGCGTTCTGTGTATTCAGTGGGTGGGGTGGAGAATGTGAATGGGTCATTTGGGGGAACAGACTAAGTGAGATGTGCAGAGATGATGCAGAAAGGTTCTTCACCTCTGTGTGTGGTTCTGCAGGTTTTTAAGTGGGGGCGGGGGGAAGCTGACTGAAGGGGAACATGATTCAGTGGCACCTCGGGTTAAGAACTTAATTCGTTCTGGAGGTCCGTTCTTAACCTGAAACTGTTCTTAACCTGAAGCAGCACTTTAGCTAATGGGGCCTCCCGCTGCCGCCGCGTGATTTCTGTTCTCATCCTGAAGCAAAGTTCTTAACCCGAGGTACTATTTCTGGGTTAGCGGAGTCTGTAACCTGAAGCGTCTGTAACCCGAGGTACCACTACACAGGTTTATACAATTATGAACAGTGTGAAAAGAATTCCTCTCCCCCCCCCCTTCCGCCAGCAATCCTGTGAAGTTGATTGGTTGGAGAGGTAGGGAGGGAGAATATCCTGACGGCCATCTAGTCCAATCCTCTGCAATGCAGGAATGTGTCTGTGGCCTGTGTATAAAACATGAAAAGCTGCATGTCATTTATGTAATCATTCTGGGCAGATGATAGGTATTTTCTTGGGGTATGGATGCAAATGTCCTAAGCTAGAGTGACTGACTGCGTTGACTAAATACTAGTTTGAGTTTTTGCTTGCTTAGATCATCCCAGACATGTTGAAGCTGAGTCTTTCCTACCTTGTGGTGCAGATGGAAACCCAGGCTGTTAAGAGTGTGCCTCACTTTTTATCTGCAGACCAGCAATAGACCATTATATCCCTGACCTTCATCACCTGAAATACGAGCTAGAAGAGGGAACTACACTGGATGGACGACCGGTTCGATTTGGCTACAACCGCTTGGAATTTGAGAATTTTAGCTGGAGAGGATATGCACAAATGTCTTCCATCCAGGTAGGCCTTAACTCCCCACCTCTTTCCTTGGGCAGATAGTAAAAGCAGCTTCAAATGTTATGGATTTCATAAGAGCAAAGCACTTCCACATAGAGAAAAGGATAAAAATATATATGCATGCTGAGAAGCTGCAGTCAGCTGCAGCTGCTCATCATCTGTACTCCAAACGTTCCTGCAATGAAATAATGCATGATCCATGCGTGAGTTTCAAGATTTTAATATGTGTAAGTGCTTGCACTATTGGAAATATGTGGCGTTTCAAGACTAGAGATCTCCTACGCATTTTACCCAAAGGGACTCCTAAAAACAGACAGAGCCCAATGCAAGCGGTCGCTCCATATTTGTGTGCATATGCTTCTACATTGAAAGCCTGTTTGTGCTAATGTGCTCTTTAGGCTTAGGAAGAGAACAGCGGGATGATAGGAAAGATCCCAAGTCCCGGAACCGCTTCATTATGTCAGCCTTAGTTCATTTAGGGGAAGATGGCCAGGCAAGAACTATATAAGGGGACTGCCAGTTAGAAAGACAACACACAAACAGGTCTCCTAAGGGGCTATTCTCTTTCTTCCTGTTGCAACTCTGCATAACATCTCCCTGCTCCTCAAAGGAAAGGAAAACCCTCTTTGCTTTTTCCTGTGCTGCATGTGGCTTTAGTTGCTCTTTCATCTGTTGAAGAGGGTGGCTTGTTTATTTCCAGGCTTTTGTATGCTTGAATGACAAGAGAATGAGATGGTAACATCTGCTGAGCTTGCTCCCACCTGAGATGTGGTTCCTCTCTGAAATCTGGAGACCTCACAGAGAGAGTTTATGTGTGGTCTATGTGGTTCATTTGAAACTCTCTTATATGACTTTATTCTTTAGGAGAGGGTTCTTAGATTAAAGATTATTTTTGTTTTATTTCTGCCCCTTAGGAAAATGTGCCCAAGGACAGACTTTCCTTGTTCTCTTTAGATTTTTTTGTGTGTTGCCTGCTCTCTCATTCCATGTGCCATTGTTACAGTCCCACTCTTAGCCTTTAATAGCCAGAGGCTCACAAAAGTGCTCATTCCACAATTTAGTTACTGTCTGAAAGGTGCAAACGAGCCTTTGAAGGTAGTCTTTTGTCTTGCTATAGAAACCCCCAGCTTTCTTGGATAGAGGTACATGCCTTGCTTAGCCTTCTTGGAAATGTCATCTTGAGTTGGAGCACCACAGCTAATCTGCATATTCTGTTTGCACGTGGTTAATCTGATTTGCATGGATTCTTGATGCCAGCCCATTGGTGTGGACAACTCCTAGTCTTTCCACTTGCATTTTCCAATCAGTTAATGTCCCAAACATGGCAGTCTTTATAAATGCCAGGAGATACAAGAGCAAAATTAGTTTTAGGCTCATAATGCCCACACATTTTTTTATGATGCAGTGATAATTTTTATATTTTTGAAAGTTTGCATGCAGTCTTAACATCACAGAGAGTTGTGTGTATGTGCACATCTGCCTTTGAGAAAGATACAGGCAGTGCTTCTCTCCCCCCCTAGAAAAATAGGTGCCGGAACTCACCATGAAGTTGTTACAGTAAGTGCCACACCTTTTAACCAAAAAAAGAGAGGTGCTGGTACTGCGTACTTTTGAGTACACCCTGAATTAAAACAAAACAAAACACTGGATATAGGTGTCCTTAACCACCCATGGGCATTCCTATCCACATCTTTCTCACAATCAGACTGAAGTGTAAACTTTTCCCATGTTAGTGTTAGGAATTATTTGCAGGGCCACTTTTGTGATTTTTACTTGCAAAATGGGAAGCAGCCTTTCTAATGACATCAGAGCCCTGCTGAATCAGACCAAAGGTCTAGTTCAGCATCACAGACCCTGTGATTTTGCCTACTCCCCCTTTAATGGCATCTAAGGGACATGGGTGGCGCTGTGGGTTGAACCACAGAGCGTAGGACTTGCCAATCAGAAGATCGGTGGTTCGAATCCCCGTGACAGGGTGAGCTCCCGTTGCTCGGTCCCTGCTCCTGTCAACCTAGCAGTTCGAAAGCATGTCAAAGTGCAAGTAGATAAATAGGTACTGCTCCGGCGGGAAGGTAAACGGCGTTTCCATGGGCTGCTCTGGTTCGCCAGAAGCGGCTTAGTCATGCTGACCACATGATCTCGGCCAATAAAGCGAGATGAGCGCCGCAACCCCAGAGTCGGTCACGACTGGACCTAATGGTCAGGGGTCCCTTTACCTTTAACTAAGCGGCAGGCCATCACTGCACCTTGTGGCAATGGGTTATGAATTTTGCATGCACTCGGTGTGCTTCTCTTTAGAAGTCATCTTCTCTCGTCTCTCCCTTTGGCTCTTGACTATGGAATGTCTGTTTCTGGCTGGATAGATAGCCTTAGGTGGAATGTGCAGCGAGTGTTTCAGAGGCATCTTTCCAGGCCATCCCATTAAGAGCAGGATGGGGCTGGCTTGATTTCCTCACCTGCTTTTGGCATGCTGCTTTTGGGAGCAGGAATACGGGAGTGCTGTGCTTGAGCTGGTGGCTGGTGGCAGGTGACGGTGGAGGTTTATTTAAGGTGTGCTCTGCTTCTCTCCCCTTTCTCTCCCACCAGCCCAAGGTAGTGGTGACCCTCAGTGTGACCTCCCCTGACCTGTTCCGCCTCGTCTTCCGCTACGTCAACCGGGGGCCTGCAAATGTGGAAGGGAGGGTCTCAGGCCTTGAGGAAGGAAAGTTTAATGTTTGTGGCAACTGTAAGTGCATTTTTCACTTCTAGACTAACCCCTTTCGAAAACCAGTTGATAAAGGAGCCGACCTTTGCTTTTTCTTGCAAAGCAGCGTTTTCTTCTCCCTCCCCAAAAGCCACCACCACCACCACCACTCATTTCGTAGATTTTGGATCTCCTCAAGCACTTTGCTCTTAGAAACCACAAAGGGTGGGAAACCTAGAGAGGCAAAGAGAGAGAGAGACAGAGAGAGACAGGCAGGGCAGGCAACAGACTCGCAGTCTGCCCTGCAATGATAATGTGCCCAATGTGCTTTTTCGCCTTTTGCAGAACAAAGTCAAAGTCACAGTGCGGGTCAGAGAAGCAGAGATCTATCTCTTCCATGTCATCTTGAGATATATTAACTCAGGAAGTGCCACTGTGTACGGCAAAATTACAGCTTATCAGCCACGAAGGAGAGGTAAGGACCCCAGATTTCTCTTGTCCCCCCAATTCCATAATTGATCTGTTGTTGCAGTTTCCATTCTCAAGCTGCTCTGTGTTGCCGATCAAACAAAGCATTTTCTGAAGCAACCTATTGTCATATACTGTTCTAGAATTGAGGGGAAAGGCCAATAATTGTTATGCTTTGTAACAATTCCTCACTCAGGCTTTTGCTTAAGTGTGCCTTCAAACCAGTGAACATCCTCAGCAATTCAGTTTGTTTTGTGCAAATACTTACTGTATATAAAACTATGATAACTGATCATTGTGACCCGGAAAATATGATGGGGTAGGATTTTAGTGCTAAACTGTTAAGCTACAGCTTGAGTCCCATTTTTTGAGCCTGTTGACCAGAGGATGTTAAAAGGAAATTTGTTTCTCCTTGGTGTTAAACAAGGCAAAGTAAAAACAAAAAAAATTTTTTCCCTTCCAGTAGCACCTTAAAGACCAACTAAGTTAGTTCTTGGTATGAGCTTTCGTGTGCATGCACACTTCTTCAGATACACTGAAACAGAAGTTGCCAGATCCTTCTATATAGTGAGAAGGTGGGGAGGGGTATTACTCAGAAGGGTGGTGGGAATGGGTGATTGGCAGATAGCTGTGATGAGCCTGTTGACGACTCTTAACGACTGCAATAGGTCTTACAGGAAAAAGCAAGGGGTGAGAAGGTGAAAAATGGCTTTGTCATGTATAATGAGATAAGAATCCAATGTCTTTGTTCAGACCAGGTCTCTCCATGGTTTTAAGTTTGGTAATGAGTTGCAATTCAGCAGCTTCTCTTTCCAGTCTATTTCTGAAATTCCTTTGTAGTAATACAGCTACTTTGAGATCTTGTATAGAATGTCCTGGGAGATTGAAGTGTTCTCCTACTGGTTTCTCTGTTTTGTGATTCTTGATGTCTGATTTATATCCGTTTATTCTTTGGCGTAAGGTTTGGCCTGTTTGTCCAATATAGAGAGCTGAAGGACACTGTTGGCATTTGATGGCATATACAATGTTAGACGATGAGCAATTAAATAGTCCCGAGATGGTATGTGTGATGTTGTTGGGGCCAGTAATGGTGTTGTCCGGGTGTATGTGGCAGCAAAGTTGGCATCTGGGTTTATTGCAGGCTCTGGTGCCAGTGTCCGTGTTACGTCTGGTTGTAGTATTATTGTGGGTTAGGAGTTGTTTAAGATTGGGTGGCTGTCTGTAGGCAATGAAAGGTCTTCCTCCCAGAGCTTGAGAAAGAGAACTGTCATTGTCCAGGAGAGGTTGTAGATCTCTGATGATGCGTTGTACTGTTTTAACTTGGGAGCTGTATGTGATGACTAGAGGTGTTCTGTTATTTTCTTTTTTGGGTCTGTCTTGCAGCAAGTTCTCTCTAGGTATCTGTCTGGCTCTGTTGATCTGTTGTCTAACTTCATTTGCTGGGTATTTTAGTTCTAAAAAGGTTTGCTGTAGATCTCTTAGGTGAGACTATGGCAGACCAACACGGCTACCTATCTGTAAGGCAAAGTAACATTTAGATGGCTTTGAAAGAGTGTTGGGCAAATTCGTGGAGGAAGAGAAAGGGTGTCAATGGCCATGATGGCTGTGTTCTGTCTCCAATCAGAGGCAGCAATGCTTTTGAATACCAGTTGCTGGAAACCAAGGGCAGGAAGAGTGCTCTTGTGTTCATGCACTGTTCTCAGGTTTCCCACAGACGTCTGGTTGGCCACTGTGAGAACAGGATTCTGGACAAGATGGGCCATTGGCCTGATTCAGCAAGCTATTATTATTATGTTCTTATTTTTCTTCCAAATCATTGCAATCATCATTCACAGTGAATTGCATTCTGAAGAGGTGAAGTACAGTCATACCTCGGGTTACAGATACTTCAGGTTGCGGTTTTTTGGGTTACGGACCCGCCGAAACCCAGAAGTACCGAATGGGTTACTTCCGGGTTTTGGGGGTCATGTATGTGCAGAAGCGCTAAATTGTGCTTTGCACATGTGCAGAAATGCCGAATCGCAACCCGTGCGTGCACAGATGTGCTGCTGCAGGTTGCGAATACTGCAGGTTGCGAACGTGCCTCCCGCATGGATCACGTTCGGAACCCGAGCGTCCACTGTATAGAGAGAAGACTTTAAAACAAATAAAATCGTCTATGGATTATATTCAATGCTCACAGTAGACCCATCAGAATTAATAGGCATGGCTGACTTAGTTTTATTGATTTCAGTGGGTGTGGTCTGAGTAGAACTTAGTTGGCTGCAATCCTGATAAAACAAACAAACTTAACTAGATCATATCCAGTATGTCTGGAAGATAAGGAAAAGATTGTTTGAATCCCGTGCTTTGATTGCAGTAGCAGCCAGGAAGGATTCCACTGGCAGCTTCACAGCTTGTACTGATGGGATGTAGTTTTAGTTCTTTGCTGCTTTAGCCACACTGTGGCATATATATGCAAATGTGGAATGCAAGAAAGCTGGTCAATTTTATGTTTAGCCTGGTGTATGGTACCTCTTCCAGTTCCTAAGCTCGCTTTCAAATCCTCATTCATGCTGACAGCAGAATTAACTGCAATTGCTTCCATAGTGCTAGCCTTGAAATATTATGTTTGGCAATGGAAGGCTTTTCTGAAAGGGGGGCGGGGAGGCAATTTTGTTAATGGAGTTCATTTTTAGCCATATAACTTCTACCTTCAGGGGTGCCGATTTTCACTTTTACTGATTCAGAAAGGGAGCAACTCTTATCTCAATAGGCAGCTGCAGTAGCTGATTTATTAAAAAGGACTTCACAATTGAGTCCGTGGAGCACTACATTATAGCACTGTTGCTGGCAAAGTCTGCACAGAAGTGGCATTTCCAGGCTCTGTTAGGAATGTTTTCACTGAACTTAAAAGGACATCTTTATGTCACTAAAGAGGCACTTTTTACATGCATTTATAAAACACAAGTTTATTTCATTAAAGAAATGCAGCTAACATATTTTAATATGAAATTTATGATATTATTTCAGGAAACATACAAATTTAACAAATAAAACATACAAATAAGTTGAGTCCCCCCTGTCCCCAGCGCTTCAAGAATTCAGTTTGGCCATTCTCTTGAGCGCTCAGGGACAGGATGCACAAGTCACCAGTGCTTCTTGTTCCTTCTGCGACGTCATCACATTGGAAATTGAAAATTGTGTTGGTTCCTGAAGTGCCGACAACTTGCTCATCTTCTGGACCTGGGTGGGGGAAATGTGAAGTTTACCAGTGTGGTGCAGTGGTTAAGAGCGGTAGTCTCGTAATCTGGGGAACCGGGATCGTGTCTCCGCTCCTCCACATGCAGCTGCTGGGTGACCTTGGGACCTTGGGCCAGTCACACTTCTTTGAAGTCTCTCAGCCCCACTCACCTCACAGAGTGTTTGTTGTGGGGGAGGAAGGGAAAGGAGAATGTTAGCTGCTTTGAGACTCCTTCGGGTAGTGATAAAGCGGGATATCAAATCCAAACTCTTTTTCTTCTCTTCTTCTACCTTTTGATATGATGCTATCTAAACAGGAAGCATGAGAAAGGTGTGTAACAGCAGTGATTTTGATCAGCAGTGGCTGGTCCAATTTCAGTTCATCTTCAGCCAGCCCACATAGCACCTTCTTGCTTACAACCAGCAAGGAGTGATACTGCCTGTCAGCTTCCTATGCCTTCGTCTCAGTGTGGCCCTTGCAGAACTCAGCAGGGAAGAAGATGGGATCTGCCTATCTATAGGCTGTAGCTCCAATTACTGTAGGGTCCCCCTGCCCTCTGCCCCACAAGTCCCCAAAGGCACTAATCGCCACTGCTTTCTGATAGCACCCTCAGTCTGGGCTCCTTCCATGTGGTGGTCATTCTGACAAGGTATGAGAACTGGAATGTGAGCACCTCTGGGGATCATGTGACACACGTCTGTTGCAGATAGCTTCTGTGCCTTCAAATACCAAAGCGGGAGTTAGCTTTTATGATGGAAAAGGAGAACATGTTATAAGATCTTCGGTGTTTTAGCTCTGCTGTGTTGACATGTTTTGCCGCTGGTTGTTTTATTTAGTTAGTTTTGCAGTTGGTTCCATTCCTTTTGATTTTTAGGGATATTTTTTTTTTTACCTTTTATTGTTATCTGCCCAGGGGAGAATGTTAATTGGGCCATATGTTAATGATTTAAATACAGTTTATCCCCATGTTTGCTGGCTGATTTGCTTTCCTTGTGGCCAGGTTGTGCAGTGTGATGTGTGCGATACACTCAGATGAAGTGGAGGATGAGTGCATGCCCCACCCCCAAAAGAATAATAAATCTTTTGCTTCTTGGAAATAAATGGCTTTATTCTTAAGGCTATCTGATATGATAAGAATTGTTTGTGCAAGAGACTTCACCTAAATGCATTGACTTTGCTAACGAGGCCACTTATTTCTGCAAACTTGATCATCCCTTAAATTTCCTTGAATATGTTTTCATTATTGACTGTTCTTTATTAATGATACTTTAAGGAACAGCGTAGGGACGTGGGTGGCGCTGTGGGTAAAACCTCAGTGCCTAGGACTTGCTGATCAGAAGGTCGGTGGTTCGAATCCCCGCGGCGGGGTGAGCTCCCGTCTTTCGGTCCCAGCTCCTGCCCATCTAGCAGTTCGAAAGCACCCCCAAGTGCAAGTAGATAAATAGGTACCGCTTTATAGTAGGAAGGTAAACGGCGTTTCCGTGTGCTGCGCTGGTGCTGGCTCGCCAGAGCAGCTTCGTCACGCTGGCCACGTGACCCGGAAGTGTCTCCGGACAGCGCTGGCCCCCGGCCTCTTAAGTGAGATGGGTGCACAACCCTAGAGTCAGACACGACTGGCCCGTATGGGCAGGGGTACCTTTACCTTTTTATGGAACAGCGTACAGATTGGTCTCTGGCCTTTATCGTCTATGCTCTTGCAGCAGTCACTTCTGCTAGTATTCATTATAGGACTGCAATCATTGAGGAAAGTCAGTATCCCTTTACTCTTTTCTCCCCATTTGCAAGATGAATTTGCACATCTCACTGACTGTTAAGGTTGCCCTACTTTGTGGGGAGTGGGAGAGAGATGGGGAGGAGATTGGAACTGGTTCTGAAGGGGTACTATCTCTTGTTGCTGTTGTATGTCTCTCTGCAAATGTTTTGTTTGATTGTTAGATTTATACATCACAACCTTCAGCACAGCTGCTCTCAGGGCAGTTAGCAATAAGATGAAATAATACAACCAAGTGGTTAAAAAATAAATAAAATGAGAGAAGACTATTGCAAACCCTGCAGGCAAAACAATTGTGTGGGTCTTTCTAATGTTATTCCTACAAAATTCGGATCTGGGGACGTGGGTGGAGCTGGGGTCTAAACCACTAAACCTCTTGGGCTTGATGATCAGAGGGTTGGCAGTTCGAATCTGTGCAATGGGTGAGCTCCCTTTGCCCTGTCCCAGATTCTGCCAACCTAGCATTTTGAAAGCATACCAGTGCAAGTAGGTAAATAGGTACCGCTACAACGGGAGGGTAAACAGTGTTTTCGTACGCTCTGGCACTCGTCACTGTCCTGTGTGCACCAGAAGCAGTTTAGTCATGCCGGCATGACCCAGAAAGCTGTCTGTGGTCAAATGCCGGCTCCCTTGGCCTGAAAAGTGAGATGAGCGCCGCACCCCACAGTCAAATTGGACTGGACTTAACTGTCCAGGGGTACTTTACCTTTTACCTTTACATCATTGGGAGAGTATGGCCCATCTATCCAGCTTCATTTATGTGTTGAAGGACAGCAGCAATATAAAACAATAACAAGTAAGGAGGCATCCAGGGTACAGTGAACATTAATTTTACTCATTTACAGTGGATGTTTGGGTTGCGAACGTGATCCGTGCAGGATGCACGTTCGCAACCAGCAGTGTTTGCATCCCGCAGCGGTACGTCTGCACACGCGTGGGTTGCGATTCAGCGCTTATGCGCAAAGCGCAGTTTAGTGCTTCTGCACATGCGCGACTGCCAAAACCCAGAAGTAACCCGTTCCAGTACTTCCGGGTTTAGGCGGGTCTGTAACCCAAAAAAACGCAACCTGAAGCGTCTGTATCCCGAGGTATGACTGTATTTTATATTCAGTTTTGAGTGAATGTTTTTCATCGGGGGCAGCTGTAGCCATTGTTGCAAAGAATTCAGTTTTCAACAATGGATACAGAACACAGTTTTCAGCTAGAAATAACAGTGGGCTCAAAAAAAGCTATGCATTTCAAGTATACTTCGGCTGAAAACTTCCTCCTTTCTTTGCGAAGCTGAGACACCTGGATGTTGCAAATTTTGCAACATCAACCTGTTGATGGAATCTTTTGAGGGCGTGTCGAGACACAAGGTCTAGACTAGGGGTCGGCAAGGTATGGGCCGGATCACTCCCTCAGAGATCCTCCATGGGCCGGACCGGCGCAGCGCGATGCCGGAAATCGCATCTGTGCATATTCACAACACCAGAAATCGCTTTTGCGCATGCCCGTGGGCCTGGGCCTTAGGTTGCTGACCCCTGGTCTAGACAGATGCATGTGGAACATGGCAAACTGCTCACCAGGTGCACATGGCCTCTTTTTCCACGAGGAAGATGAAACCACAGAGAACTAACTTGGAAACTCTTCCTCCGTTTGACTATGGTTGCAGTTTGTGGGCAGTCATTTAATTTTATCCTGATTCTATTTTTTTAAGCTGTATTTTAATCAATTGTTTGATTGTGTTTTAATGTACTTGATATGATATTAGCCGCTCTGAGCCCAGTCTTGGCCGGGGGGTGGGGGGGCAGGGTATAAATAAAAATTTACTTACTTTTGAAACTCCTCGGAACCACTCCAGAAATCTCGCACACCTTCTAGATGGAAATGAAAGCTGATATTTTTTTTTTCCTAATTGCAGATACAGAACAGACAAAGCAGATTGTATTTGTGCCCACAAAAGAGCCGGCTTTTGTCACTGTTCCTCAGAACAGCTTTGGGGAGCCGTTTGTGCTGAGCCCTAATGTGTGGTCTCTGGTCATTGAAGTCGAGGATGTACTACTGGTAAGGGTGACCGTCCTCCCCTCTTCTCCCCTTTGGGTCAGGACCGTGGCGAAAAGAACTAAGTCTTGCATTTCTACCCTTCCTTCCAGGATTACATGGTCCTGTTGCCCAGTTCCTACTACGAGGCTCCTATATTGCAGCTCAGAGTCTCAGATCCTTGCACCTACGGCCCAGCTCCTGAACAAGTTGGTCAGAAGTAAGGCTTCCATTTTCATCTTTGCTATAGGATTAGATCGTACTGGAGCCGATTTCCTTGGCTCAGAAGCTTTTCCTAAGATTTCCAGTACTTCATTCTAGCAGACACCGTTATACTGAGAGAAAAAAGCTATTCCTCTTCCTTTCTAGCTGCCTCCTGTATAAGTACGTGCCTGTGGAGCAGTTCCCCTTTGGGTCAGGAGACGATGCTATATGTAAGGTGGACAACAGCTTGCTGAGACCCTGCCCGAAAGTGCGGGTTCTGCCTACGTACCCTGAGATGGTGGAATGCAATGGAAGAGATGTAAGTGGTCCTGCTCACACTGATGCACCAGTGTAAGCTTGCAGTGCTGCTCTCTTGTTGTTGTTGTTGTTGTTGTTGTTTAGTCGTTTAGTCATGTCCAACTCTTCGTGACCCCATGGACCAGAGTACGCCAGGCACTCCTGTCTTCCACTGCCTCCCACAGTTTAGACAAACTCATGCTGGTAGCTTCGAGAACACTGTCCAACCATCTTGTCCTCTGTCATCCCCTTCTCCTTGTGCCCTCCATCTTTCCCAACATCAGGGTCTTTTCTAGGGAGTCTTCTCTTCTCATGAGGTGGCCAAAGTATTGGAGCCTCAGCTTCAGGATCTGTCCTTCCAGTGAGCCCTCAGGGCTGATTTCCTTCAGAATGGATAGGTTTGATCTTCTTGCAGTCCATGGGACTCTCAAGAGTCTCCTCCAGCACCATAATTCAAAAGCACCAATTCTTTGGCAATCAGCCTTCTTTATGATCCAGCTCTCTAGGTTATAATAATAATAATAATTTATTATTTGTACCTCACCCATCTGGCTGGGTTTCCCTAGCCACTCTGGGTGGCTTCCAACAAAGATTAAAAATGCATTAATTGTATTAATTACGAAGCATTGCAGTCTTCTCCAGGTAGCATGAACTTCTTTCTCCCCATTGGTCACCTCATGTAAATCTAATGCCTGATGCCTTTTGGGAAGTACTTTTAACCGGCCAGATCTGTTGATGATACATAATGGCCAATGAAATTTCCATGTTGAGAGGCAGAACGCCACTGAATTATGGGCAGCTGGGAAGCAACAGCAAGGGAGGGCTGTTGGCGTCATCTCCTGCTTGGGGGCTTCCTGTTTGGGAATCTTTAGATGCTGGACTTAGATGGACCCAACTGGATCCAATCCAGCAGGACTTGTCTTAGGTTCTTGAGATGTGGGGAGTGTGCATCTGGGAGCCAGCGTGGTGCAGTGGTTAAGAGCGGTAGACTCGTAATCTGGTGAACCGGGTTCGTGTCCCCGCTCCTCCACATGCAACTGCTGGGTGACCTGGGGCTAGTCACACTTCTCTGAAGTCTCTCAGCCTCACTCACCTCACAGAGTGTTTGTTGTGGGGGAGGAAGGGAAAGGAGATTGTTAGCCACTTTGAGACTCCTACTTAGGGTAGTGATAAAGCAGGATATCAAATCCAAACTCTTCTTCTTCTCTTAAGTTCAGACTAATAGCCATAGTCCAGACACTCCAGAGGCAATTGTTAAACATCTATAGATGCTGAAGGAGCGTCTCCACCCCCATCGTTTTACCCGGACACTGAGGTCCAGCGCTGAGGACATTCTGGCGGTTCCCTCACTGCGAGAAGCCAAGTTACAGGGAACCAGGCAGAGGGCCTTCTTGGTAGTGGCACCCGCCCTGTGGAACGCCCTCCCATCAGATGTCAAAGAGAACAACAACTATCAGACTTTTAGACGACATCTTAAGGCAGCCCTGTTTAGGGAAGCTTTTAATGTTTGATGCATTACTGTATTTTAATATTGTGTTGGAAGCTGCCCAGAGTGGCTGGGGAAACCCAGCCAGCTGAGTGGGGTATAAATAAATTATTATTATTATTATTATTATTATTATTATTATTATTATTATTATTCTGCAGGAGTGCTTTCCCCCAGAAAATGCAATGCTGGAGTTGAAAAACATGGCTTCTGGCTTCTATTGTGTTTCTGTCCCGTTACAACAAAAGATACACATATTTCAATTCTGGTTTAATTTCATATATGTGTCGTAATGCACCATAATTCCCCCCAAAACATTTCCTGGAACATGGAAGATGACATGCCAAAAGTTGACTTGTATGAGATTTCATAGTGTGCTTGTTTCGAAGCATAGATTTAGATTTATGTCAGGACCTCCTGAGCCCCAGCATAATGTGCTTTTCTCCTAATAGCTGCTTATTCTTGTGTGCAGGTGGAAATACAGCTGTCAATTGCCATACCCCAGCCAGGGAAGTATGCGCTCCTGGTTGAATATGCCACTGAGGATACTCCACAAACAATCAATGTCGCGGTCAGCTCACCGCAGCTTGCCGTTCAGCAGGGCAGTCTCCTTATATACACCTGCAAGTACAGGTATGCCCTCAAGATGCAAGACAGTTAGAGTGCGGACCTAACGGAGGAACAGACACTCCTCATTATGTTGCATAGTTTGTGACTAGAGCTTTCTTGCTATTTCCTTCTACTGTTATTATTGTGGGGCTTGTCTCAGAATTAGCAGTTAGTCTTCTTGAGCTGTAAGCATCTGTTTAAATTTCCTTGGTTATAACTGGGCCAAAACAAAGATCCATCCCATGCAATTAACTTGCATTATCTCTTTCAAAGCAGCTGATTGAAGGACGACCAAGAGAGAGAGATCAAGGCTATGTGGATCTTCAGCACACTTCTAAAGTGTCTGCTGGAGACTTTGCAGGGAAATTAACAGGGATTTAGTAAAGAAGCCACAGTAATAGAGAGCAGGACAATGCAGCCTATGATTATTGTTTCAACTAGGGAGGGGAGGCAATGAGTTGATAGTCTGCCTGTCCTGTTACAAAGTATAATAAGTACTTCTTGCTTTGCCGAACCAATGTAGCATGTAGTGGTTAGAATACCAAACTTAAGACTGGAGAGATGAAGGTTCAGATCCCCACTCCACCATGAAACTTGCTTCATGACCTTGGGTCAGTCACAGCCTCTCAGCCTGACCCACAGGGCTATTGTAAGAATAAAAGGGGGGGGGGGAGTAACTTATATGAAGCCTCTACCTCCTTCGAGGATATACAGCAGGGGTCAGCAAACTTTTTCAGCAGGGGGCCGGTCCACTGTCCCTCAGACCTTGTGGGGGTGGGACTATATTTTGGGAGGGGAATTAATGAACGAATTCCTATTCCCCACAAATAACCCAGAGATGCATTTTAAATAAAAGGACACATTCTACTCATGTAAAAACACGCTGATTCCCCGACTGTCCGTGGGCCGGATCCGGCCCCCAGGCCTTAGGTTGCCTACCCATGATATACAGGATACAATTGTAATAAATAAGCAAGGACTGAATGGTCTGAAGTCAATTTGCATCCAATGCAGTTGTGTGAAAGGCTCAGGGTGTTTCATCTCTTAGTATTGCACATACCAGTGCCAGAAACCTGGACCAAGAGTCCATGTTCTCAGAAGAAGGAGGGGTGAAATTGAAAATAGCATGAGCATCCTAAGCCTTGGTGCTCTATTTAAGCAACTAGGCAGTATTTATATAAATGACAGATTTATGGCATTGTCTGGGAACTCCTTCGACTTCAGCCCGTGACCTTAACGATAGGAAACGAAGACCTGGATATCCTTGGGAAACACCCCGATGCTATTACTCAAAGAAAGCAATTCAAAGAGTTACAAGGGAAACCACCAAGGAGGTGGGGTGGGGAAGAGTACTTGGCAGGATAAGACTATCCTTGAGCTTGACCGCTGCTTTTGTCTTGCAGTTTCCTCTGCCGTGGGATAGTTTTAGATTCGCTAAATCGCTTGGCAGCTTTCGATCTGGCCACCAAAGCTACGATTCAGTTCTCTGCAGATCAGGCCCACTTTTTCTTGGTAAGCCTTTGAAGCGAAGCATTGCCAGACTGTGGCAAAATGTCTGCAGGAAACCTGACAAGTCGAAGGTGGGAGCAAGTGGAAGAGGAGGAATATTAGTGGCTGTGGGGTGGGGAAAAATTGGAGATGGGAAACCGGCTTTGGACACTGAAATATACTCGGAGTCGAGAGTGGATTTCATGCTCTTTATTCAGCTCATAGTAGTGAGGAATGGAAGTTCCCCCGAAATGTCTGCTTTATGTACATTATTTACACAATGGGCCCCATGTGATTGGCTAGTTCCAGGATTCTCCTGTAGGCCAATCAGGTTGTGGATTCACTTCCACCTGGAGTTGGATTGGGTGGCTCCTGCGGACCAATCAGACTGCTGCATTCTGGATCCTATTGTTCTAGGATCAATCAGACTGCTGCATTCTGAATCCTATTGTTCTAGGATCAATCAGAGTGCTGCATTCTGAATCCTGTTGTTCTAGGACCTATCAGACTGCTGCATTCTGGATCCTATTGTTCTAGGACCAATCAGACTGCTGCATTCTGGATCCTATTGTTCTAGGATCAATCAGACTGCTGCATTCTGGATCCTATTGTTCTAGGATCAATCAGACTGCTGCATTCTGGATCCTATTGTTCTAGGACCAATCAGACTGCTGCATTCTGGATCCTATTGTTCTAGGACCAATCAGACTGCTGCATTCTGGATCCTATTGTTCTAGGATCAATCAGACTGCTGCATTCTGGATCCTATTGTTCTAGGATCAATCAGACTGCTGCATTCTGGATCCTATTGTTCTAGGATCAATCAGACTGCTGCATTCTGGATCCTATTGTTCTAGGACCAATCAGACTGCTGCATTCTGGATCCTATTGTTCTAGGACCAATCAGACTGCTGCATTCTGGATCCTATTGTTCTAGGATCAATCAGACTGCTGCATTCTGAATCCTATTGTTCTAGGATCAATCAGACGGCTGCGTTCTGGATCCTATTGTTCTAGGACCAATCAGACTGCTGCATTCTGGATCCTATTGTTCTAGGACCAATCAGACTGCTGCAATTTGGATCCTATTCAACTCAGTACATGACAGACACAGTCTGAGCCAAGGAGTAGGAGGGCATGATGCAAGCTCTGAGATTTCTGCGTTTCTCTTCTCAGTTCAGTGACAGGAAAAGGTTTCATTTGCTCTTGAGAAGCAGTCAAGATGAATAATGCTTTTTGCTTTGGCAAACTTGGTGGGTCTATCCCACTGTTAGTCTATGGCCTTAGTCTTCCCATTTCCCCCTTACTAGGAAGAGAATCTATTCATCCTGCCCTTTTATTTCCATATCATAGGTAGCACCAGAATTATTTCAATTTAGTTTCTGGGAAATAATTATGGAGTTTGCATCAGAATTATCTAGATCTAGTTTCTGGAGGAATATGGAAGTTCATCACAATAAAAAGTCACTTCCTTGCCAAAGAAGCTTTTACTAGAAAATGCTGACGCAAACATCATAGCATCTGGATGATATGAGCCAGTAACCACTCTGGTAACATATCTTGTGAGGACACAGCATAGACTGCAACTGTTAGTTCTGTGACTAGACAAAATGTGAAACAGATTTTGTCTCATCACACAGACACCTGCTGCATTCCTCCATAGGTCTCTGCTTTGGCTGTTTTGTTGTGTGAACAGCAAATGTGAGAGTTCTAAATTGTCCTACATAAAATGTTTCTAAAAGTAATATTTGCACTGACCTAGAAGCAAAAGCACGAGTGGTTCTCCTCTCCACCATGCCCAACCTTGTTTTTCCTTCTCTTCTGTCTTTAGCACAAAGTGTACCTCATCCCATATGAACAATTCACATTAGAGTTTGTGGAACCAAACGTTCACTGCATCAGTGTCCATGGAGCATTCTCACCAAACAGGTAAAGGTCTTTTAAAATGTATTATGCTTAAAACTGGAGCTTCCATTGGTCTCTCGCCCAGGCAATTGACCAGGTCTAGTTTTAATGGTTCTACAGTGCACATCAAATGCTTCAAAAACCATTCACTAGATACTGTTAATGGCTTAAAGAGTTCTCAAATGATTGAAGACGAACGTGCCCCAGGGTCACTGCCATGGCGCCTTGTGTTATGCCAGGTGTGGCAAACGGTTGGCCCTCCAGATATTGCTGTGCTACAACTCCCACCATCATCCCTGTCCACTGGCCCTGCTTGCTAGGGCTGATGGAAATTGTAGTTCAGAAACGTCTGGAGGTCCAGAGGTTTCGCACACTTGTGTTAGGCTTTATATGCCATCGTCTTATTTCAATGGGTTATGGGTGGTATGGTATTTTAATTAGTTAATAAGGTCAGCATGTATGGTGCTTTACAAGAGTTAACATAAACAAAAGACAAGTGTGAAGGACAGGAGAAGAAGCAAGGGTAACCTTGAATGATTGGATCAGAGCAAGTACAGTCACATTATGCTTCATTTCACTTGCAGGTAGTATCTTGCAAGACAGTGTAAAGAGTGCTTGAGCACCATTTAACTACTATCAGGGTCGGGTATGGGTGTCTAGGATTCTCCACAGCTAATTCTCAAATTCCATTAGAGAGTCCACTTGGAATGATCTGTGGAATTTTGTATGTGTGATATGTGTATGCTTTGGTCTGAACATTGTCATCAGTAGCCCTTGGTATTTGTTGAATCTAGGTATCCCAGTGGGCAGCTGCAGTAGCTCATTTTTGCCAGGGATTGGAGACTATTTAATATTAGGAAGGTAGTTAGTACTTGGCACAGGAGAGCAGGCACTTGAGGCTATGAAGGAGAAGAGGCACCACGTATTTCCCAAGGAAGTATGGAGAAAGGTCCATCTAAGTGAGCGTCCTGTTCCCTGTGATAGCTAATCAGATGCCTCTGGGAAGCCTCTGAGCAGAACTTGAACCCAACAACTGATTCCTGGTGACCTACTTCCTCTGAACTTGAATGGTTAATAGCCATTGCTAGACCTACCCTCCATAAATATGCTTAGTCCCTTGTAAATGTATATTCCCATTCAGAACTAGAAGGACACCCTATGATGGGGGATTCCTACCATGCAGATTCTTAAACCTTAGTTCTCTTGTTGTTTCTTCAGCCTAGTGGATGAAGCTCAACCAAAAGGATGCAGTATCAATTTACAGTTGAACACCTCCCTTCCCCATCTCTTATCCAGACTAGGTGAAGCTTGACTAAGTTTTAGATTCTAGATTCAGGTAGGAAACCATGTTGGTCTGACACAGTTGGGGGGCGGGAATGTCTAGTAGCACCTTATGGACCAGCTAAGTTTGTTCTGGTATAAGCTTTCATGCGCAAGGTATCTGAAGAAATGTGCATGCACACGAAAGCTTATAGGAGAACTTAGTTGGTCTATAAGGTGCTACTAGATGAGTTTTAGATTGTATATAGGAGCCAGGGGAAAGATGCTGTCCCCTCTCTAATAAAGTCTTCCTGTAATTCTGTACTAGGCATGCTTTGCATTATGGGCATTTGAATTCCTTGCTGTGTTCCCATGGGAATATTTGCCTCTTGTTTGACTCCAGAGCCCATGAAATTATTATTCTTTTCTCCTCCAAAGTAGTTCCTGTGTCCCATCAAGGTATCAGAAGATTTCTCAGTCTGTTGTCTTGGAGGAAGGGCAGTTACTACCAGTTGCTCCAGGCTTCCCCCTGATTCATGCCTTTAGTGTCCCCCCAGTGGCTATTCCACCTGCAGCTCCACTTCAGCCTCCTACCTTATTAGACACCTCTGCAGAGCTCATCCTGCTAAAGGCTCCCCAGGTAAGTGCGACAAAGAGGAAATTAGAAACTAGCATTTGTTGGGATCAGGCCCAATTGCCTTCAGGATCCAGCCTGAGGACTGTCCGTGGATCGGCGTGGGGATTCTGTTTGTTTGGGCTGTGCCATTTCCCCCCCTGCGCCATTCCATTCCCCCCCCCCCCCACAGACACATCGCAGTGGTGCCTCCTCCCTCCCTCCCTCCTTCTGCCCGCCCTGCCTAGAGGAGGAAGGGGGTTGGGCTGGCTGAGTGCCATTTTAAGCAGCCCCCCTCTGGAGCCAGCCCTTTCATGCTGTTCATCTTCCCTCCGCTGCTGCCGCCACCGCCCTGGTGCTCCTGTGGGCCAGAGAGCAGAGCAGACAAGCTCACTCTGCCTACTCACAAGAAGTGGTGGCAGTGGTGGCAGTGGCGGTGGCAGTGGCAGCCCCAGGGAAGACATTATGAGCTAGACATTATGGGAGGTATCCAGTGCTCCCGTTCTGGAGTATTATCCTCCCCTTCTCCCATGCATGCTGAGCATCCTCAGAATCAACTCTGGATGGTTCGGGGACCCTCCAGAGAATATTTTGAGGGCATGCTGGGAGAGGAGAGGGAATGAAAGTGCCCTTGCACCAGTGGAACTTGGCTGGTGCTGCTTTAGAGACAACACAAAATCCATAGTGTAAGTGTTGTTGCTTCTTTAATGCGAAAGGAAATGCTGCCCTAGGACTCCTGTGCAGTGTGTCAGGAAGTCCATATGTGAAGGAGGTTTTGGTTCTGATGTTTGTTTGTGGGCATCACCCTCTTCCTCTAATTGAAGTGGGCCGCAGCAGGTGGGCAGAGAAGCAGCAGCCAAAGAGAAGAGGGGAGTTTTCAAGCTGGCACTCCAGCTATCAAAGGTTTCCACTTCCAGGGTGTGGTGTGGCATCAAAACAGAGATTACGGAGGTGGGCACAGAAATGTTGGCAGTGCCTTAGATGTAACAGGAGAGTATTTCACAGCATGTGCCCCTGCTGACTTAGCAGTCTTTTCTTGTGGAGGTACCTTTATCGGGAAAATAAATACCGGCAGAAATTCTTATATCCCAGTCTTTTCCCTTGGAGGGGCTGGTTCTGACGTAAGCGAGGCCGAAGTCGCAGACGCATCCTGAAATTAAAAAATCAGTGACACAAGGAAACAACAGTGTTTAGGATTCTGCCCCTGTGCTTTCTTGTAGACAACTATTGTGTTGAATGGCCACATCCAAAGTCTGGGGCGTTATGCCTTCATCCTGCACTGTTACCAGCCCAGTCACCCAACTTTTCTTGTGGAAGTGTTGATCAACGGTGGACGCATTTGGCAGGGTAAGTGATCCCTGGGGTCCCTAGGGCTGGGGGCTAAGCAGTATTAATAGTAAATTAAGGGTGGGGTTCAACGAATGAGTCCCATCAACAGAAGTCTGTGCAATGGGGCTTTTGTTTAGGGAAGTTTTTAAATGTTTGATGGTTTATTGTGCTTCTAATTCTGTTGGGAGACGCCCAGAGTGGCTGGGAAGGCCCAGCTAGATGTGTGGGGCATAAATAAATTATTATTATTATTATTATTATTATTATTATTATTATTATTATTATTTATTATTATTCCATCCCCTGCATGCTCCCCCCACAAAAAAACTTGTCTTGGGGGATGGTCTGGAGAATCCCCCGAACTGTATGCGGGGGAGAAAGTGGGGGTTGTTCTGTCTGGCAAGCTGAAATTCTTGCCCTGCTGGGACAATGGGCATAGCATAACGTTGACTTTCTCCCTAAGAGTGTTTTGTATATAAGCTAGCCAGTCTCTAGGAGAATGCTTCCTACAGTGTCAGCAGCAAAACCACGACACCTTAAAAGACTGAACAGAGTTATTGTGGCAGAAGGTTTCATAGACTTAGAGCCAACAGCATAGGAGCTGCCCTTAAATAGATAATAATAATAATAATAATAATCATTATAGCACCAGCCCTTCCATTTTCTGCTCAGGTTCTGCTACCTGGTACCCTTCTGCAGGTTCCTTCTGCAACCTGGTACCCTTCCAAGTGTTTTGGACTACAACTCCCACCAGTCGCAGCCAGCATAGGATAATAGGAGTTGTAGTCCAAAAGTTCTAGACGGTAATAAGTTGGGAAAGACTGTTGTAGAACATTAAGCTTGTGTGAGATGTCTGCTGTCAAAGGGGAATACTTCCAAGGTATGAAAGCAGAATCTGATGAACTTAAGGTGACATGTACTCTCTGGCTTTTTCCAGGACAGGCTAATGCAACTTTCTGCCCACATGGATATGGTTGCCGGAATCTGGTAGTTTCAGAAAACCAAATTGTTTTGGATATTACGGATAATGACTTGAGTGTGGTCATTCGTGTGCCAGAGAATAGGTACCTTTGGCTGGTATGTTCCTATCTTAATTTTGTGTGTGTGTCAGGTCTGCAAGAATGACTGCAGTAACTAATGGGGAATTCTAAAATATGTTTTCTCCCACTAACAGAACAGCATTTCTCTGTATGAGGTGAAGGAGGCATCCATTTATGCTAGCCCTTCCACCTTGTAAAGGCAGGGAATATGTGATCTTCTGTTGTGGTTTAACAAGGGTCATCTGACTCATCAGCCTCCCCAGTTTGTTCCCAGTTTCTTTATTTGCTGTTTGATCTTTTAGGATTATATCCTCGTGGTTCCTGAAGACAGTTACGGTTCCAGCTACCTTTCAGAAGAACCACTAGACAAGTCCTATGATTTCATCAGCAACTGTGGAGTCAACAGCTTTTATATCAAGTGAGATACAAAAAAATGGGTGCCACTTTGCAAAACCATAATAATAATAATAATAATAATAATAATAATAATAATAATAATAATTTATTTTTATCCTGTCCATCTGGCTGGGTTTCCTCAGCCGCTCTAAAATGTAAACCCTCTACTGGGCTTTGGATAACTTGACAAATACATCCGGGATTTCATCTTTAACATCTGTTCCCATTGTTGATGTGAAATTTATTGTCACCGCCAACACCATCATTTTATTTGTATGCCGCCTTTCCACAGCCAAAACCACCGTCAAGGTGGTTTACAATATGAAAAGGTTCATACAATTACAAAAATAGCAAAGTAAACAATAAACAACACACATCACAAGTGCACAGCCGTAATTAAACAAATTCCACATTGATAATACAATCCGAAATAAAGAAACAAAAAATTAACAGCAACAACCCCCCATAAATAATACCTTAGCCCAGTGGTTTTCAACCAGTGGGCCCTGGCACCCTGGGATGCCTTGAATGATGGTCAGGGGTGCCACAGGCAACACTAGCCTCTGTCCCTCTTTCCTTACCTCCCTCCTCGGATGCCCTCTCGCATTTCTGTCTCCCAAAGGCTTGCACAGCTGTTGTTGCAGCAGCCCTGGCTATAAGCTCCCCAGGCGAATAGTGCCTCTGGGGTTGGCCAGGGGGTGCTTTCCAGGCCCCTGTGGGGCAGTGTGAGGAAGCTCCTCTCTTTGTGGCTGGTCATGGGCAGCTCCGAAACCAGGGATGGTAACAGCAGCTGCCCAGAGAACTCCCAAGGAGAGAGCAGAGGAGAGGCTATTCTTTCCAGCAGCCTCAACTTTTGTAGCTGGAGTCAGTCAGGAATCCACCCTCCTATGCCAGGTGGGAAAAGCCCTGCAAGGCAGCAAGCAGATCTTCCAGGTCTCACACCCAAGGCGGCTTCCCTTAATTTCCGGTTTCACCTGTCATCCTTGGAGTCAGTGCTTGTGTGCATTTTGCATGTATACAATATAGCTGCAGAGATGCAGAACCTGCTAATTGGTCCATAATCAGCAGCTCTGTGTCCCCAGGCTCAGAGTTCGCGTCTTGCTGCTTCTAGCCCCCAGATTTGGAAAGAGAAGCTGCGGAATGGGGCAGGCTACAAATCACAATTCATGAATTAAATGTGTGGACTGTGTACTCCTGTGAGACTCAGTGCAGCAATTTCTCCCTCTCTCTGCAGCCCTGCAACATCCTCCAAGTTCTGCCAGGACTCTGCCATATCTATCTCTCTTTTTTACAACAACGGGGCCCAGCCTTGCCACTGCCACGAGGCAGGAGCCATCCGGAGCCAGTGTGAGCCGTTTGGTGGCCAGTGCGCTTGCAGGTCAAATGTCATCGGCCGAGAGTGTTCCCGCTGTGCTACAGGCTATTGGGGTTTCCCCAGCTGCAGACGTGAGTCTCTTGAGAGATGTTGTGCCATTCATGGCTGATATGTACAGCATGCCAGGTCTGACTTGCATGTCGTTCAGTTTCGCTTTCCAGACTAACCTACCCAGAAGCTGCTGGGTACCTGTATCAATATTACGTGAATGGAATACTGGGTTATGGGTTTTCCTGCATCCTTATGTTTCAGTGGCAGCCTGGGAACCTGTTTTGAACGCAATGCTTTCCTTCCATAGAACTATTTTGGAGTTATATCCATGGACGACACTACGTCAGAATGAAAAAATGGATGCAAAATTTTCCAGAAGGAGGCATGAGTGGGGAATGGTCAAACTTAGTAACCAGCTCACAAATGCTTCAGGCAAAATACACATGGCTATAGAGTTCCAGCAAAGCATATATGTATATTCAAGCATGGAGATTAATTGCAAGCCTATCCCCTGGCAGAGTAACTTTACAACAGAGCCTGCAAATATTCAATTGCCCATTTCATGCATTGTGCTTCTGAGCAGTCCAGATTGTGGAAAAGGAACTTCGCTCATAATTCCCTGGCCATCCGTGGTCTATCTTTGTACATAGAAATAGAAGTCTCTTCCAGATGCCTTTCCTTGTTCAGCAGTGTTCCAAGCTGTTGCTCTCTGGCTACTACCAGAAGAGACATTTGGCCTCACTTGCCAGAGAGCAGGAGAAGCAAGATGCTTCTTACCATTCACAGCCCCAATGGATCCTGCTAGTCGGCCCTTGGCTGAGATGGTCTTTTATATACAGAATAAATTAGCACAGCAGCTGTTGTTTCCTCAGCTCTGTTTCTACTTTAGATTTAATGGCTGAAAAATACGCACACGTGCTTCTAATTTCCTACAGAGTGCCTGTTGAGAATTTATGAACAAGGCCTGTGTGGGCAAGTGGAATCTTATGCTACTAAACTTATTTATTGGCATGTAATTGGAAGTGTCTTGCAGATTCAGATACATTCCAGTATCCACTAGACAGATATTCTGGGCTTAATATGTGGTGTGTGTGTGTGTGTGCATTGTGATATGCACCTGCCTGCTTTCACTTGCAGCCTGCAACTGTGGAAGTCGCCTGTGTGACGAACTGACGGGGCAGTGCATCTGTCCACCACGCACCATCAAACCCGAGTGTATCGTCTGTGAGCCCCAGACCTTTGGCTGTCACCCACTGGTTGGCTGTGAGGACTGCAATTGTTCTAGTCCCGGGACCCAAGATCTGGCAGAGCCAGGATGTAACGTAGACAGTGGACAGTGCAGGTGGGTAATTATGGATGCTACTTCCATGCATAATTGGGCGCCAGCTGCAGTGGCATCTGAATATCTTTCTGCGCTGCTTCGCTTTATAAATAAAACTCGTCTGGACAGTTGATGCTTTCGGCGAACTCTGGTTTTGGCCAGTCCCCAAAGTTGAGCTGCATGAGAATGTGAACTCTGAGCAAGGCCACATTTTGGTGGCCTCTTTCTCCCCCGCAGGGGTTGTCCTGGTCTCTACAAGACTTGTGCTTGTATATCATTGGTGGGTGTGTTCGGCTACACTACCTTTGTGGCTTTCTGCCTCCCCAACACAGTGGGGGACATTGCCTGTGTTCCTCTATCTTCCTTGAGTGCTTATGTTTTATGGTGTTTTATATTTTGCTGGAAGCTGCCAAGAGTGGCTCGGGCAACCCATTCGGATGGGCAGCAGATAAATAACAAAGTTGTTGTTGTTGTTTTCTGATATCGCTGACCCCCATACTAGTCAGACCTCTGAGTGTATTTCAGGCATTTCATTTTGGAAAGCTTGATTGATTTGTCTACTTGATTATCCCTTTGATCTGTCTAAAAAGCCCCGAGTCATGTCTGCATTCAGCACAGTCCTTTGTCTCCCAAAACAGCAGCCACTCATTGTGTATTGGCTGCAGCATTTATTTCCTCTCTTTTCTGAATTCAGGAACACTGTTGTCCTTTTAGGGGGGGAGCAAAACAAACCATTGCTTGCTGGAGATTCATTACATTAGCTCAGTTAGCAGAACTTCACTAGGAGGCTGCTGGCTGTGCTGGAAGGGCAAATAAAAAGAAAATAAAAATTTTAGGATCAAAAACAACAAAACTCATTCTGGATCTTTATGGAATTTTGTAAATTTCACCTTAAATGTAGCACTAGTATGATGCACAGGGCAGGAGTCAAAGAGAAAAAGTTCCCCTTTCAAGTGTGAAAGCTTTGAATCCTTCCTTGTTCTATTCTAGGATGGATACTGCTAGCCATCGTAGCTAAATAGAACTTACGCCTTCAGAGAGCGCGTACCAGATGCTGGGGACAAACAGTAAACAGCTTGCCTTCGTATCCTGCTTATGGGCTTCCCAGAAGCATCTGGTTGACCTTTATTCAAAACAAAATGCTGATTTAGACGGAGCCTCAATCTGATCCTGCAAAGCTGTTCTTGTGTTTTCCTGTGTACACTGCTGTTCGTTTCAAAGTGCAGGAGTCAAGAGATAGGGCTCTTGAGTGCCAGAAGTCTCATTTGTCTTGTCTGTCCCTAGAAGTGTCACAGTCATTGCTATGATATATAACTGAGAGATGCAGCACAGGAGATTTGTAAGCCTTGCAAATAACAGGGCTTCAAATCACTTGAGTCACTTGATCCTTCCCCTCCAGATGTTGGGCTCAACCCCCATCATCCTAGCCCTTTTTTGGCCATCCTGGCTGGGGATGATGGGAGGTGGCCCCCCAAACCTTTGAAGGGGGCAGCAGGTTAGAGAAGGCTGAACTGACTCAACTGGTTCAAAGCCGCATAGCCGCAGGGCTTATCAAGGCTCAGTTGGTTCATCCTGAGTTAGAAGATGGAAGGAAAGCAAACGAATATGAAATTTGTCCCTTCCAGATGCAAACCCAACATAGTAGGACGTCAGTGTGATCTCTGCGCTCCAGGCTACTATGGCTACCCAAACTGCAGGAGCTGCAACTGCCACCAAGCAGGGACAAAAGCAAGTGTGTGTGATCCAGTCACTGGGCAGTGCCACTGCAAGGTAAGTCTGATACTCTGGTGTTTGCTTGCCTCTTGGAAGTGGGCTTTTGGGTAAAAAGCTGCTGAAGGGGCTGGCATCAAAATGCAAGAGGCAACCCATTGGTGCTTTCAATTCCCAGAATGAGATTCTCAGCAAGGTTAATCATGCCTTGTCTGCCACCACTTAGCTATTCCCTTACAAACGACGGGGCTTTGCATCAAGTGCAGGGATTGTATCTTACTGGCTTGTGTGAATGAATGGGTGCCAACCAGCACAACTCCATTGGAACAAGCAGTGCTGGAAAGCAGTGAGTGGGAACAAGAATGCTATTGAGGCACCATGCTCTGACACGGAATGTGATTTCGCCTGGAGTCTCCTGGAGGTTTGATTTATATCACAGTGGGATGAAAATTGTATGCCTAAGGCACATCCTTTTTAGAACAAATCTGCAGGGCTACTTTGCAAACAGGCAAACTCATACCCACCTATGCTTGAGGGCGACAGCGGAAAAACACACCTCCGGTTCCCCCCACTCCCCGGCCGCACACACGCCATGGGGCAAACATTACTCACTCACAGTGAGTTGGTAGTCAGAAACAAAGTTTGTGGAAAGCCTTCCCAACCAGCCCCATGCAAGCTGGTTGTAGGGTAGGCAAGCCCTTAAAAAGCAAGCAAGAAGCATTTCAGGGCTGTATAGAGTGATGGTGACTGATACACAAAACAACGTAGCCCCTCTTTTTGTCGTGGGCATGCCCTAATTCCAACCACATGTGATTGAAAAGTCCAGGATGGTGCTGCAGTGCTGCCCTCCTGGCAGCAGTGCCACTGGGAGGGTCTGGGGCAGCAGCCAAGGTTGGGGCAGTGTGGGTGCACCAGAAGAGTCAATCCTGTGCTCCCACTGAGGAGCCTGTGCAGCCCTGACTTTGCCACCCCTGCTGTGCTCCTGCACCATCTTGGTAAGCGGCGTTAACTCTCACTTGCGAGGGCGGCAACGCAGCACTGGGCCAGCCAGTTTTGAAAAGGGTTGCATTTTCTTTTCTATATGGAGATTTTGCAGTCAGGTGAACGACGGCACTGCAGAAGACTGCAGCTTTCTCCTGTATGTCTCATCATGAACAGTGATTTTGTGTTCCTCGGATAGAAGAACCCGGGGCTCTTCTGTTTCCTGCTTTCCTCCATCTTGGCCAGTTGGCCAGTGAACAAATGTGAACACATCTTTTTTTATTTGTTTCGAACCTTTACAGGAGAATGTGGAAGGTGCAAGGTGTGACCAATGCCACCTGGGGACGTTCTCTCTGGATGGCAGCAACCCAAAAGGCTGCACCAGGTGTTTCTGCTTTGGGGCGACAGATCGCTGTCACAGCGCTGAGAAGTACCGTGTAGAAGTGAGTATGTGGACTGAGACTTTGGAGGGTGGCATCTGTATCTGGTGCTGAGGAAGGTAGTAGGATGGCACCACAGCACCAGCAGTGACCTGAATGGGCAGAGTTTGATACCAAGTTATAAGAACATATGAAGAACTCTGCTGGGTCAGGTCAAAGTTCTGTCTAGTCCAACATCCTGTTTCCAACAGTGGCCAGTCAAGCTACGTTTTGGAAGTCCAGAAGCAGAACATTAGGGTGACAGCTCTCTCTCCCTCCCTCCCTCTCTCTCTCATTTCCAATACAGTGGTACCTCAGGATGCGAACAGGATCCGTTCTGGAACCCCGTTCGCATCCTGAACAGAACGTAAGATGCGACAGCACGTCTGCGTGTGCGCGGGTCGCGTTTCGCCACTTCCGCGCATGCGTGTGACGTCATTTTGACCGTCTGCACATGCGCGAGCGGTAAAACCCGGAAGGAACGCACTCCATTACTTCCGGGTCACTGCAGAGCGCAACCCAAAAATACTTATCCTGAAGCGTATTTATCTCGAGGTATGACTGTACAGTCCATGTTTATCTGGTAAGAAGATGATAAAAGAATGCTCTTCTAGCTCTTCATTGCCAACCTGTTATGCATTCTGAGAAACATAATGACATCCTGTTCCAGATAAATTGTTGGTCGCAGCAGTAACATTATTTGACAACATTGCAGAGACCAGCTGCAAGTGCATGGTTCAGTCTGATTTTTTTTAAAAAAGTGTTTAAAGTATATGGGCAGGCTTGCAGGCCTGCATTTTCTGATGTTGTTGTTGTTTAGTCATTTAGTCGTGTCCGACTCTTCGTGACCCTATGGTCCAGAGCACACCAGGCACTCCTGTCTTCCACTGCCTCACACAGTTTGGTCAAACTCATGTTCGTAGCTTCGAGAACACTGTCCAACCATCTCGTCCTCTGTCATCCCCTTCTCCTTGTGCCCTCCATCTTTCCCAGCATCAGGGTCTTTTCCAGGGAGTCTTCTCTTCTCATGAGGTGGCCAAAGCCTCAGCTTCAGGATCTGTCCTTCCAGTGAGCACTCAGGGCTGATTTCCTTAAGAATGGATAGGTTTGATTTTCTTGCAGTCCATGGGACTCTCTCCTCCAGCACCATAATTCAAAAGCATCAATTCTTTGGCGATCAGCCTTCTTTATGGTCCAGCTCTCACTTCCATACATCGCTACTGGGAAAAACATTTCATATACTTTTCTTTACCTGCCTCCTAGTTTATGGACATGAGTGGGTGGAGTTTGCTCAGCGGAGACCGCCAGGAAGTCCCCACCTTGGTCAGCTTGGAAAATGAGATGGTTCGTGCTGATCTTCGGAATTTCCCAGAGGCCTTCCAGGAGCTTCACTGGCATGCTCCCAGCTCCTACCTTGGAGACCAGGTGAGTGACACCAACGCTGGCTGGAGGCAGTCTCCTCTGGTCCTTTTTGAATGTGCTGGGTATTTATTTATTTTTTAATTACACTAATGTTCAGAGGCCAAATTCTTTTTGTGTGCGCGCCATATTCCTTACTTACTTATTAATTTTTACTTTTCAATTACATAGGTTTTTTTTACAGACATAACATACCACATAACTTCACGATTAAAAAATGTATATTTTGACTTCTCCCCTTCTTGCGGTTTCTTTTGTTGTTTTTATACTGCATTCCATTTATTAGTCAGAGGCCATATTCTGATGTCTAAAGCAGATTTTGGGCTCTTGTGTACCATACATTTTAGCTGCTCATTTGTACCATATGTTGACAAATGTTGGGAAACTCCAGTAAAGTTCTAGACACCCCTGAGAGACTAGAAAATGTTAAATATTGAGGAACATAAGTGTTATGGTTTTAGGGGTTGCTCGTGCGTAAGTTACCGCCACTCTGGGCTAGGTTGCCTGGTTAAACCCTTTCTGTCTGGACAGCCATTCACTTCGTGGCTGTTCAGTCGCTAGCAGAATCCGTCAGTGGGCGTTTCCTGAACTTCTTCCAGCAAAGAAGTTCTTTGACGCCAAGTCTACGCCTACTTTCCCTGCGCGGAAGTCTTCTGCGCAGGGTGGGTGTGGGTAGCGGAGGACCCGTGCTCTCCCCGCTGGTCTCCGGCGAGGAGTCCTGGAGCCCCCTCGCCGATTCCCCCATCTGCCCCCCTTTATCCCTGGTGGTCTCTCCCTGCTGGGCCCTTCTCTAGCATTGCTTGGGAGCCTTGCCTCTGCCTCTGGCTCCGATGTCAGTTCCCTGACAATAAGGATCCATATTTCAGAGCGTTGTTGCATTTCTGTTGATTATCATGGAATTTTATATTTATGAGTTTTCAACCTGAATGAATGTGAATCTGGAAGACTAATCATATTTTGAAATGTTTCATTTTTTTTAAAAAAAAAGCTCTCTCCCCCCCCCCACCCAAACAGTTGCCACCCAGTTGTTCAGAACAATGTGTTGCTGTCCTCACCATCCACTAGGAGACAAGCTGTTTATTAGAATAAAGACTTTAGGCAGTTACATTCAAAGTAAAAAAGAGATAGCCAACACTAGAGCAAAAACAACAAAACCACCTGTTTTTGAAGGAGAGAAAGAAGGTCACTAGCGTCATAACTTTTCCATCTTCCAGCATCATAACTTTTATATGCCTGTTGTCTTTGTCCATGGAGTTTTCTTGGCAGGGATACTGGAGTGGCTTGCCTGTTCCTGCTCTAGGTGGATCACATTTAGTCTAAACTCTCCACTATGACCTGTCCATCTTGGGTGGCCCTGCACGGCATAGCTCATAGCTTCTCTGAGTTGTATTCCCTTCACCCTCTAGTCGTTTAACTATGCTTATATTGCTGCCTTTAAAAAACACTGGGGGGGGGCGGAATCAAATGTCAAATTCAAACGAATACATTTTACGTACTCCAAATAAGCAAATTTGCACAAAGATAATTTTAAGCTCAAATTAACTTTAGCTTGGAGTCTTGAATTTTGGAGTTGGAGGAGGGGTATTTTTAAAAATCTAATCTAATTAATGTTGCACAATTTTGTGATTTGCGTCCAATTGCAGGTTTCCTCCTATGGCGGGTATTTGCGCTATGAGCTGCACTCAGACACCCAAAGAGGCGATGTGTTCATACCGATGGAGTCCCGTCCTGATGTTATTCTCAAGGTATGGCTCAAGTTGCTCTTTCTGCTTGGACCAAACGACGCTCCATCAGCAAATGCTTCTCTTTGATGATTTCTGTCTCTTTGTTTCTTCCTTTCCTAGGGAAACCAAATGAGCATTATGTTTCTTGAGAGCAACTACCCTGTCCCTGGGGACGTCTATGAAGGGCAGCTCCAACTTTTGGAGGTCAGTTCAGATACAGGAGTTTGCAGCTGTTGGAGCGAGAGGGAGAGTCTCATCCCTCATCACTGCAGGGTGATGGCGACTCTGTCCAGCGTGTCTTTTGGGGATTCGCTGTTGTGTCATTGGCCTTAGAATCTAGAAGTGTTTAAGTGTTTATAACTTGAATAAATTCCACAACTGCATAAATAGGATGATTGTTTTGGAATGGGCTTGTAAAAAACCTATTTTTCACATGCGGTATGTGGGTCTAATGAGAAAGGTGCTCAGTGAACTAATTGCCACGCAGTTACCCATTTCAATTTTGATTGCTCAGATGGATAATAAGCTTGTTGGCCTTCTCTAAGAAAAAAAGCAAAAGTGTTTGCAGATGGCAAAGCACTGCAAAATGTAAATATTCAGACAAAAGGTAATAATTTTTCTATTTTGGGTGTTCACTTGCATTTTGTGGCTTGGCTGCCTGCTAAGAACATGCCTTGTAACTGAAGTTTTTGGTAGGATTTTTCTTCTTCATGCCGTCAGTTAAGGGAGTCATGAGTCCTGCTGATGTTGCCCTGTGACTCTTTCCTCTCCCATAGGATAACTTCAGACACAGCGAGACTCACAACCCTGTCTCCAGGGAAGAGCTGATGATGGTGCTGGCGAAACTGGAGCAGCTGCAGATCCGGGCTCTCTTCTCCCAGATCTCGTCGTCTGTATCCCTGCATCGGGTGACACTGGAGAAAGCAACCGAGACAGACGGGGGCCTCCAAGCCAGCAATGTGGAGCTCTGCATGTGCCCAGCCAATTATAGAGGAGACTCTTGCCAGGTAGGCGGAAACGCTCACGCCACTTTTCACACAGAGCACTCAGAACTCTTGCTCGTAGAGTTAGAGTTTGCCCCCTCCAAATGGCATTCCTTTAGCAGGTAAGCAGATCATGGGCACTTCATAATGCTTCCATTTACCGTATTTTTTGCTTTATAGGATGCACCAGACCACAAGACGCACCTAGTTTTAGAGGGGGAGAACAAGGAAAAAAATTCTCTCCCTCTCTGCGCAGCGCTCCTTCAGCGAGGCGGCAGGAGAAACAGAGCCCCTTCCATTTCTCCTCCCGCTTCGCTGAAGGGGCGCTGCGCAGAGAGGGAAAGCTGTGCAGCGCCTCTCCAGTGAAGTGGAGCCAGGAGAGCAAGAGGGATCGGTGCGCACCGACCACTCTCGCTCTCCAGGCTTCAGCGAAAGCAACGCGAAGCCTCTGGAGCACAGTGGGAGCTCCCGCTGCGCTCCGGAGGCTTCGCGTTGCTTTCGCTGAAGCCATGGAGCCTGCATTCGCTCCATAAGACGCACACACATTTCCCCTTAATTTTTGGAGGGGAAAAAGTGCGTCTTATAGAGCGAAAAATACAGTATATAGGACAGGGGCTTGCATATAAAAACATCTGGATTCAGAAACAGTGTGCTACCGAACTTTAGCTTTCAGGCACAGATTGTCAGCTTCCCAGAGGCACCAGGCTGGCCCCTGTAGGATGCTGGATGCTGCTCTAGGTGTGCCATTGGTTTGGTTAAGCATGGCCATGTGTCATGGATGTTTTTGTTGAGATTCCTGGATCACAGGGGGTTGAGCTAGATGGCCCTTGGTGTCCCTTCCAACTCTACGATTCTCTGATTCTGTTCTTACATTGCGGCTCTGTTCACTTTGCTATGAATTGGGTGGGAAGGGCTTCCTTGCTCTTACACAGGGAGATCCCATGGGTGAAATTCAAATAAATGTAAAGGGAGTTAAAGGGTCTCCAGACCCTTTATCCCTGGGCACATGAGCGATGTGTGTGGTCAGTTATAAGGGCAGTAGTTGCAGACCCAGGTCCTGAAAGAAGATGGTTGAAGTTCCGAGGTTGTGTTGGCTAGGCACGGTCAGCCTAAGGGAAAACAATCTGTGTTGGATTCTGGGGTTCCTATTACTGTTGTCTTGGCTTGACACCACATCTTTTTTTTTTTTAAATAATATTTATTGAAGTTTCCAAAATACAGAAAGAGAAGAAAAGAAATTATGAAGATACATTCAGAACCTTATTTTCAAACATCCACTTTCTGGGACTCCCCCCTTCCCCCACCCCTACCGTATTCCCCTTTCATATTGTTGTTTCCACAAGTTCTGTTTCTGATTTAAAGCACAATTTATATACCCCATTGTTCAAATTTAAATTTATACAAACCTTATGCAACACCCTTGATAAAAAAAAGCAAAAGATCTCTCCCCATAGCCCGCCCCCTTTTCTTTCCACAATGTCCCCCTTTTTTCCCATTAAAGTAAAAGCACACAGAATAAAAGTATAAAAAAAATAAGAAATATATTAGAAAAAAAAAAACCAATTCAGAAAATAGTTGCAAGCCTTTGGATTCTAATTCTCCCTCCCCTTCCCCGGTTTAATTTCCCTTATCCTCCAATCTATGTTTCCAGCCTGGAAGTCTTAAGTCCATCAATCCCATTTTTCCCCCAACTCCTTGCAGAATTATTTCCCATTTTTAGGATTACTTTTTAAAAATTAATTCCTAAATCTTTAAAAATGTCAAATTATAAAATTCCCCCCATTGTTCTTTCAAGGTTATAGTCCAGCTTCCTCTTGTTCCGCTGCTAAAACTTTCTTATTCAGAAGTTTAGTAACTCTACATGGGTTGTTGTTATTCAGGAACAAAAACTTGCGTTCAGTCCCTTCCTTCTTCAGTAAAGTATTCTGTTGTCTCCTTTTAGTCTAAACACCCTGTAGACGAGATTCAGTTTCAGTTTTGCAGCTTTCCCAGGAGATAACCAGTTCTGTGAAATTCCGAAGTGTTGTATTTTTCCCGGCTTACGCCCATCTTTGTAATGTCCCGAAGCTCCTCTAGGGGGGTTGTTGTAACTTTGTTTCCAAAAATCCGATTGTTCTCCGTATTTTCGCCATTTTGTATTCAAGTCTTAACAAATTATATCAAGTTGTAACAAATTTGACCAGCCAGGTCCTTGTAATAAAATCCTCTTTAAAATTCCGACTTTGACAGCTACTTTGACAGCTGTCAAAATCACCGGCTCTTTTCACCAGGCTCACTCCTCAATCGCCCCGGTTCCCAGGGAGGGGGGTGCATTTTCCTTCTCCTTCAATTCTTCCTCCAGCACAATTCTTGTACTTTCCCATCATGGAATTCTTGATTTTAGCAAAGATACCGTTCTTTTTGGGCCTTGGCTTCCCAATCCTTGTTTTAAAATGTCTACAATAGGGAGGGGGACTGACTTCCTTTTTAGATCCCCCCCCGCTCGTCTCAAATCCAAAAAATTTTTCTTCTTTTAAACCCGATTTCCAATTTACTCACGGGTTGTTGTTAAAAGTCCAAATTCTCAATGGAAGAAGTCAGCGCTCTCCGCCGGATGGCATGCGGCTTCGCTCGGCAGGGATGGCAGAGGACTCAAAGCACCACGCTTCTCCCCGGCACCCGATCCGTAGCCTTTAAAAAGGCTCCTTCACGAGTCGGGAGGGCGCTAGCGGTGCTAGCCGAGTCTCCAAGTCCACGGCCCCCGTGGCCGTGGTTTCTAAGGGTCCCCGCATCGCCGGTGCGGTAAAACCCAGCCCCTGCCGAGCCGGCTCCCTCCGGAGCTCGGAGGGAGTCCGCCATTCGGCGATGGCGCCAACCCGGAAGTCTCGGCTTGACACCACATCTTAACACATGCTCACGCTGCACCATTGCCAACCAACCTGTGCAAATTAGCTGGTTTTCTCCATATAATATAAGAGCCTTTACTCTGAATTTGCATCCTCTTGGTGCATTTCAAAATGGGGAACTTGTACAACAGGTACAATTGCATCCATGTTGAATATGCAGGCAATGAGAGTCCAATCCTCTGTATGTTTACCAGAAAGTAGCCCTTTCTTGCGTTCAAGTGTGCACAGGATTGCAGCCTCAATACCACTGACAGCCGCTTTCTCTTGCACAGGTAGCAGCATATTGTGCATCTGAGCACATGCAGCATAGTTTGCATTTAACAGAAAATGCATTAATTAGCGTTACTTACTCTAGCAAAGCTTTCTAAAGCATGAGTCGGCAAACTAAGGCCCGAGGGCCAGATCCGGCCCAATCGCCTTCTAAATCTGGCCCACGGACGGTCCGGGAATCAGTGTGTTTTCACATGAGTAGAATGTGTGCTTTTATTTAAAATGCATCTCTGGGTTATTTATGGGGCATAGGAATTCGTTCATTCCCCCCCCCCCAAAAAAAATATAGTCCGGCCCCCCACAAGGTCTGAGGGACAGTGGACCAGCCCCCTGCTGAAAAAGTTTGCTGACCCCTGTTCTAAAGCTTTTCCGTGGCACACTAAAGGAAGAGTGTCAAGCACAGTTTTTTAACATCCTGAGAAATACGATGCAACAAGCCAGACAGGGGGGGGAAACTGTTTCAAAAGATTTTAGATAGGCATTGAGCTAAGTAATTCAGAGGAGAATTCTAAGTGACCCTTCAGCATCCTTGATACAAATATTTGATGTATGTTTAACACACATTATCTCTTTTGCAATTAGGAATGTGCTCCGGGCTATTACAGGGACACCAAAGGCCTATTCCTGGGAAAATGTGTTCCGTGTAATTGCAACGGTCATTCCGACCAGTGCCTTCCGGGATCTGGAATATGCATTGTAAGTGGGGGAAAAGAATGCTTGTCAATTTACCTAAAATATTTCTCTTTGGGTTATTTAATATATCCTGGATTTGCTTATGTCAGGGGCGAGCATTGTCTCTACTTTTCACCATGCAGTGGTGCTCTTCCTCCACTAGAAAGTAGGCTATTTGAAGACAGGGGGCTGGGTTTTGCCAAAAGAGATAGTAATATAGAGGGGTAAGAAGGAAAAGGGGATGCGGGTGGTGCTGTGCTTTAAACCACTGTGCCGCTTGGACTTGCCGATCGGAAGGTCGGCGGTTCGAAGCCCCGCAACGGGGTGAGCTCCCGTTGCTCGGTCCCTGCTCCTGCCAACCTAGCAGTTTGAAAGCATGCAGTGCAAGTAGATAAATAGGTACCACTCCAGCGGGAAGGTAAATGGCGTTTCTGTGTACTACTCTGGTTAGTCATGATGGCCACATGACCTGGAAAAACTGCCTGCGGACAAACGCCGGCTCCCTCGGCCAGTAAAGTGAGATGAACGCCACAACCCCAGAGTCGTTCACGACTGGACTTAACTCTCAGGGGTCCTTTACCTTTTTTAAGAAGGAAAAAGAAAGAACGAAGAAGGGACATTCTCAAGATGTTGAACCGAGTGTCAAGTACAATATTCTGCTTCACACGGCAACGGCTGCAAAGAATCTGCACACCAGATCAAGGCTGTGAACAATGCACAGCGAGGAAAGGAAAAGCCAGTAGAGCATGGGCAAGATTTAGAAAGCTATTAAGCCATCGAGGCTTCTGTTTCAAGCATGACCCTCTTTAGGGAGAACATGCCTGACCATATTCATGGCTAAAGTCCTGCTATATGTGGGAATAGAATGAGTGGCTAGGAGCTTCTTGGCTTTTTTTGAGATACAGTAGCCCTCTGTGTTACAGGGACGCAAGTGGTGCTGTGGGTTAAACCACAGAACCTAGGACTTGCCGATCAGAAGATCGGCGGTTCGAATCCCCGCGACGGGGTGAGCTTCCATTGCTCGGTCCCTGCTCCTGCCAACCTAGCAGTTCGAAAGCACATCAAAGTGCAAGTAGATAGAGGTACCGCTCCGGCGGGAAGGTAAACGGCGCTTCCGTGCGCTGCTCTGGTTCGCCAGAAGCGGCTTTGTCATGCTGGCCACATGACCCAGAAGCTGTACGCCGGCTCCCTCGGCCAATAAAGCAAGATGAGCGCCGCAACCCCAGAGTCGGCCATGACTGGACCTAATGGTCTGGGGTCCCTTTACCTATAGCCCTCTGTGTTGCCATTCAGTTAACTTAGGTTATAAGTCGTCTCCCCCTGCTCTTCATCAGGGGTGGGGCGCCTTTTTGGCCCAGCAGGGAGAGATAATGGCCAAGCAGTGGGAGGCCTAATGTGCCAAATTTGGCCTGTGGTCCAGGGGCTCCTCACCCCTGCTCTAAATGGTTGGCATCTGTCGGTCTTTCAGAAAAACAAGTCTGCCTGATGCGAGACATTCTGTTGGCAGGCCATCTACGTAAACTGCAAAGGCATAGCCAGATTTGCTCAAGGAAGCCAGGAGGACAAAAGCTAACTGTGGATTATGTTATTTGAGTTTCATTTCTTCTCTGTGCAGAACTGCCAGCACAACACAGAGGGAGATCACTGCGAAAGCTGCAAAGATGGTTTTGTGGGGAACTCGTCACTTGATGGGCCTCTGCGGTGCATAGGGTGCCCCTGCCCTCTTTCGGTTGGGTCTAACAAGTGAGTCTCTCTTGCAAAACTTTCCACTCTTGGTTTTTCTGCCTCGTGTTTGAATGCGCTGCTAAATAAACCGTGGTTTAAAAGTACACAGACAAACCTCAGTTGAGGCCACGCTCCCCTATTTCCCTGCCTCCTCCTGTACAGCTGGGAAGAGAACTGCCGAGATTAGGTTCAGTTGCGCTGGATCTTTGCCTCGCATTACTTGGGAACTTGCTCTAAAATAAGCTCTGGTCCGTTTCAAAAGAAGCCACTGTCAGACTCTGAGCTGGGCTATTAAACTAACCAGAATTTGATTTGCAGCTGCATTCAGGCATGCCATTTCCCTGCCTGCCCTCAGCATCTTGAACTAAGGAGTATTGTTTCCTGTTCCTTTTCTGAATCCTTTTTGAATGTGGCTTTATAAGGATCCTTGTTTATTGCAGAGGCTTGGCCTCATGTGCCCTTTCAGATCTCATTTGTTTTTGTAAAAGCTTTTCGGTGACCAAGTGTTACTACGTCTTGTCTGTGTCGCTCTTAGGGAATGTTGACAGCTTCTCTCTCCTCCTTTTCCGCCTCAGCTTCGCCATTGGATGTGTCCACAAGGGCTCTGCTACTCAGTGTCTGTGCAAGCCTGGCTATGCGGGAGTCTCGTGTGAACGGTAAATAGCAACTTGGGGGTCATGGATCTCTTGGCTCGGGTTGCCTGGAACAATGTAATCCGGATCCTGAGGGTGTCATGGACTGGCTGGGTGCAAAGGAGTGGTGAACCCCCAGGAGAAGGCGGCTCAGAGCCAGGGGATTGGTGGTGGGACGACAACAATGAGCGGTCAGAGGGAGAAGAAGGAGCAGACTGAGAGGAGGAGTTGCGTGTTGAGGACCCCCAAGACACCCCGAATAAAAACACGGTTCACATATCATTTTTGTTTTGGTTTTTGGCATAATTTTGGCCACAACTTTATTGAATTACAGTATGTGAGTGGTTGCTTAGGCATTGGTTAGGCTACCACTTGGAGATAGGAACAGAACTGACAACCGCACCCCTGCGGAAGTCAGTAAGGGTAAACAATTTTGGGGAGAGAATAAAGCTGGGCACCAGGCTCTCACCTCTCCCCAAATGCTCCCAGGGGCTCTCGCGTGGCCCTAGCCCTTTGCCAGGGATTCGGACAAAAGCATGGCGAGCCCCTGGATTCCTTTAATGGAATACCCTTACAGCAGCAGCATTGGAGGGGCAGGCACAGCCAACCACATCCCCTCCACCAACCAAAAATTAACCAGTGCCTAACTGCAACCTTACAAGTTGTGACGATTTGCCACGCAGTAGGCAAAAACCAAATGGCACCAGCCAATCAGCCAAATGGTAACATTCCTACCAGGCCCCTGCCCCAAAAGCAGACGACCCCATGACAGGCATAGCAAGGTCAGCTTGAACAAACCCTAAATAAAGGGAGGGTGGGCGGGTAATCAGATGTGCGCAGGGAAAAGAGGAAGCTCAACGCTGCGCAAAGGGACCTATATAGCACCCCCATCAATCAAATAAAATTGCAACAACCGATTTCCCCCAGCAACAATTGAAGGTGTCCAATCAAATTTGTGGCCATCCAGACTAACCCACCCAGCAACAGGGGATGTCATGGTTGCTCCCACCGCAACATGTGCTCTCCAATGAAGGAGAACCCACTGTGCCTGAATCAGAAAAGGTAACAGAGTTTGGTGAGCTGGAACAGGCTGTGACAGAGAGCAATTCAGATTCCAAGGCTGAAGCTGGAGAGGAGATTGACCAAGAGGCAGAGTTGAGACAGGTCATTGAAGAATCCAGAGAGTCTCCCCCTCCTGCTGCAACCAGCTCCCACCCCCCACAGTCTCCTAGAACCCACAGAGAAATGAAAAGAGCAGTGATTGGTTGTGCACAGATGCAGTTTGCAACTGCTTGGGACAGACCTTGGAGAGAGGGAGCCTTAGAGCAGGCATCCCCAAGCTTGGCTCTCCAGCTGTTTTGGGACTTCAACTCCCATCATCCCTAGCTAACAGGACCAGTGGTCAGGGATGATGGGAATTGTAGTCCCAAAACAGCTGGAGGGCCAAGTTTGGGGATGCCTGCCTTAGAAAGTGTTGGGAAGGTGGGGACCTTCAGTCTTTGCAACGGCCTCAATGGAGCAAGACTTACTGGGAAGAGTTGGTAGGATCACTAGGCCTGCACTGTTTTGGCTTCTTTGAATAAAGAGTTAACTTCATTGACACCTTGTTTTTTTATTGCTGACCTGCACTTGACTCCGGCTCCTGACAGAGGGGCATGCAGAGACAGGAGAATAGGGATGGAAAGGGGCTACCACTTACCGGTTTTTTCGCTCTATAAGATGCACCTTTTCCCCTCCAGAAATTTAGGGGAAATGTGTGCGCATCTTATGGAGTGAATGCAGGCTCCTTGGCTTCAGCGAAAGCAACGCGAAGCCTACAAAGCGCAGCGGGAGCGCTCCCGCCGTGCTCCAGAGGCTTCGCGTTGCTTTCGCTGAAGCCTGGAGAGCGAGAGGGGTCGGTGCACACCGACCCCTCTCGCTCTCCAGGCTTCAGGGATAGCTGCCTGAAGCCACATGAGCACAGCAGGAGCTCCCGCTGCGCTCCGGAGGCTTCTCGTTGCTTTCACTGAGGCCAGGAGAGCAAGAGGGATTGGTGCGCACCGATCTCTCTTGCTCTTCTGGCTTCACTTCACTGGAGAGGCGCTGTGCAACTTTCCCTCTCTGCGCAGCGCCACTTCAGCTAAGCAGGAGGAGAAATGGCCGCTTCGCTGAAGGGGCACTGCGCAAAGAGGGGGAGAATTTTTTTCCCTTGTTCTCCCCCTCTAAAACTAGGTGCGTCCTATAGAGCAAAAAATACGGTACCTACCGACCACCTGTTCAGTGTTTCACTGAGCAGAGGAGCAGCGACCTCAGGCAACTGCAGTGCGGATGCATGGATTGCAGCTCCCTAAGCCCTTCCTTTCTCCTTCCAAAGGTGTGCTCCGGGTTACTATGGAAACCCTCTAGTGATTGGCAGCTCCTGCCAGCCTTGTGACTGCAGTGGGAACGCCGACCCCAACATGCTGTTCAGCGACTGTGACCCGTTGACAGGATTCTGCACAGGGTGCATGTACAACACGGCAGGGCCCCGCTGCGAAGTGTGTGCCCCAGGTTTTTATGGAGACGCTGTGCTGGCAAAGAACTGCACTGGTAGGTGTGCCCCCAGAGCTGGTAACTAGCTGTACTCCTGGGTACCTGTGTGGGTTTTGGAAGCAAGCAGTAGGCAGAAATGCATTCTCACACACAGAAATGTAGAAAATTGGACTGATTTCTAATATCTCATTCCACAGCTGAATTACATTGAAACAAAATATGCTCCCCATTCCATGGGTGAAATAAGATGCATTGTAGCTAGAAGCCAGATTGTCTTTAGCAGGCTTCCTCTCCAAATGTTTTTGGCCCACAACTCCCATGATCCCTAGCTAGCAGGACCAGTGGTCAGGGATGATGGGAATTGTAGTCTCAAAACATCTGGAGGGCCAAGGTTGAGGAAGCCTGATCTTTAGCATGCAGTCTTTTTCTACTGTTATGCTAATCTGTTATACAAAGGGACGCAGGTGGCGCTGTGGGTTAAACCACAGAGCCTAGGACTTGCCGATCAGAAGGTCGGCGGTTCGAGTCCCCAGAATGGGGTGAGCTCCTGTTGCTCGGTCCCAGCTCCTGCCAACCTAGCAGTTAGAAAGCAAGTCAAAGTGCAAGTAGATAAATAGGTACCGCTCCGGCGGGAAGGTAAACGGCGTTTCCGTGCGCTGCTCTGGTTTGCCAGAAGCGGCTTAGTCATGCTGGCCACATGACCCGGAAGCTGCATGCAGGCTCCCTCGGTCAATAAAGCAAGATGAGCGCCGCAACCCCAGAGTCAGTCACGACTGCACCTAATGGTCAGGGGTCCCTTTACCTTTACCTTTTGCTAATCTGCAACATAGAAATGCCCCCTAAATTATGTGACTGTCCTTTTTGAAATACATTTTTGCTTGCCTTGAATCTTTCAAGTGAAGGCAAACTATGAATGAAAATAAACGCCTAGTTCATAATTTTATTTCTAAATATTTCTACTGCTGTGTGTCCCCTGTTATAAAATTATTTGGGGTTGTGTTTGTTTGTTTGTATTTTCAATACAAGTGGACTTTATTATTTTTTTTAAAAAATCCTTTAAAAAATATTTTCTTCTTCTTCCCCTTGTAGAATGCAACTGTATGCCCTGTGGGACGGAATCATGTGATTCTAGGACTGGCAAGTGTCACTGTAAACCTGGAGTGACCGGGCAGCACTGTGACCGCTGTCAGGTAAAATGAATTGAGCTTTCAGTCTAAGATCAGTTTCATGTCCTATTGGGCAGAAAGTGTCGTATCAAAAGTGGAGCAAGCCCTGGCGAAGTGAACAGGGTTTTGCCTGCCTCTTATAAGCTGGAATCTTAACTCTGCGTCTTTCCCCCCCTTTAGGAAGGGCACTATGGCTTCGAAACATGCTCAGGCTGCCAGAGCTGCAACTGTGATATTGGAGCCGTGAGCGCGGATTGCCATGCCCACAATGGCCAGTGTAATTGCAATCCGGGTGTTAGTGGTTCCCGTTGCCAGCAGTGCTCTCCTGGCTACTGGGGGCTCAACACAAACGGCTGCTCAAGTGAGTCTGTTTCAGTCACTGTTAAGCATCCACTAATGTTATAAGAATTCCAAAGTCTCAAATATAAAATAAATGTCCATAAATGTACAAGGCAAACACATACATAACTATATAAACCGTGTGTCTGAATTAAGAACGGTGGACTCGTAATCTGGTGAACCGGGTTCGTTTCCCCACTCCTCCACATGCAGCTGCTGGGTAACCTTGGGCCAGTCACACTTCTCTGAAGTCTCTCAGCCTCACTCACCTCACAAAGTGTTTATTGTGGGGGGGAGGAAGGGAAAGGAGATTGTAAGCCGCTTTGAGACTCCTTAAGAGAGTGAAAGGCGGGATATCAAGTCCAAACTCCTCTTCTTCTGTGCCTTTTCAATTCATGTTTATGTGAAGGGTTTGATCCTCATCCAATGGCGATGAGTGGATGTGGTCGTCACCCCACTCTGCATAATATGGGGGAGAAGGATGTGACTTCATGAGTGCATCTTGTTTAAGGTTGCTCTGGCTTCTCCTGTTCTCGTTACAGAATGCCAGTGCAAAGGAGGCTCCTGTAACCCCCGGACTGGAGAATGCACCTGCTCCAATGGCCTGACGGGGAAGCAGTGCAGCACCTGTATTAAGAAGCACGAGATCCCTGTGGTGGATGGCCCAGACAGCATGAGATGCGAAGGCTAGTCTTGTTTGCTTTGCTCAGTTCCCTGTCCATGGTCTTTGGTGTTATCAGTTCAGCAAGCCTGCTTCTTTTTGCAAGTGTCTCTGTACTGGATGGCACTGATGCTACAAAATTTCAAAACTTTTCCTTGCAAGAAATTGGGAGGTTATTGGGGAATGCTACATGGATCTTTTGCTTGTGGTGGTGGTGGTTGTCTGGGGGGTTGGGGATGGGGAGGAGTGGGTGCAGGAAAAGCTGGCATAACTTTGGACCCCAAAAGGCATAGATTCCAACCTGCCTGTCTTAAAACAGAGACACTCCATATGAGCTCATATGATTCAGACCAAAGCATACCACTACCAGACAACAGAAATGTCAAGATGCACAGTAGTTGGCTAAGTGCAAAGCTATAGGGCACTCGTGCAAGGGATATGACTTGTATGCTGCATGTGGCTGTTTTAGTTTTTCAAAATAGGCTGCCGGGGGCATTAGCCAAATCAAATTAGTTTGAACCCGGGTGTTTGTCAGTTTTCTCCACGTTATTCTAGTGATTCACGGTATTCACATTCTTCTAGCCTGCAGTCAACCCTCAATAGGTTTCTTTTTACTACTAATAAATCACCTAGCAGTAGCCTTACAGCTGTTTTAATTGTTCCTTCATAAATAAAGTGCACAGTCTCTTAGAGATTTAATCACTTGCTAGATTACATAAAAGCAAGTGGCAACTCACAAACGCCTGTAGATGTGCTTTTTGTTTTTATAATACCCTGTGTGTCCATTTCCCATTCATTCTCTCTCTCAAGCAAAGCCTCATTCACTCTCTTGCACCCTATTAATGTACCTCTCTCATATATAAACACACAATTATTGTGATAGTACTGCCGTTCCGTTTCCCACCGACAGCTTCACCTGGTCCCTAGACTGGTGTACTGACAGGATTGTGTTTTTATTGAATATTTGCAAAGTTTATGTAACAGCTCAGCTTCTAAGCCAATGGCTTTTTGCAGCCATCCATGACATCTCTCTTAGTCAAAAGGTGCTGAACCTGTATTTTTCAAAGTTTTCTTCTTTTTCTCCTGGGTTTCCTTAGTTTTTTTGTTTCATTCTGATGTTTAGGATAAGTTAGGGAGAACAGTTTTTGCAAATTTGTGTGTTTAGCATTCTAAGCAGAATGATTCATTCATCTTTCTTTGGCCCATAGTAAAGGCCCTATCATATCATTCACATGTGGCTTTGATTTGGCAAGCAGATAAATTTATACAAATTTATTACCATCCGATACAGTGCAAACTTGGCACTGTGGTTATTGGCAGCTATATATCAGCTCAAAATCATATCATGATGTTGGGCTGTGTCTTGAACTAAAACCACATGTGGGGCGGGAGAGCCCACCACAATGTTGCTGGGAACTGCATCTTCTAACTATTTTATATAGTTACAGATAGGTAGTCGTGTTGGTCTGCCATAGTCAAAACAAAAATTTTTTTTCCTTCCAGTAGCACCTTAAAGACCAACTAAGTTAGTTCTTGGTATGAGCTTTCGTGTGCATGCACACTTCTTCAGATATTCTTCAGATATTTTATATAGGTTGACCAAAGTAGATACTTGTCTGACTTTTGGGACCAACTGCTTTATGAAAATCTAAAGTTTTATGAGTGGGTTGTAAAAATGATTGGGCAGATATATGTATGTAGGCTGTAAGTCTGGATGATCTAATAATATGGTCTTTTTTTTCCGGCTGCCCCCCTGTGGCACAGTGGGTCATTGTGTCTGACGGTTAATCAGAAGGTTGGTGGTTCGAGCCCACCCAAGGACAGCTGTGGGTAGGAATCCTGCATCACAGGGGATTGGACTAGATGGCTCTTGCGGTCCCTTCCAACTCTACAATTCTGTGATTCTGGTTCTATCTGGGACTGCTGAAACATAGGTCTACCCTAGTCAGGCACTCGCATCTAGAATAGTCTTACAGTTTCGTTACAGGCATTATCTAAGAGTTGTGCATTTAACTTCCCTCTCCCATCAACAGCTTGTGACAGCTGCGTGCTGCTTTTGCTGGAAGACCTTGAGGAGATTGGAAATGCTTTTCCTGCGCTCAGGAATCAGCTGACGAGCCTCAACTCCACCTCCATCGCATGGGCCCGTCTGCATAGCATCAATGGTTCTATGCAAGCCATCACTGTATGTGGAGTGTTATACTACTTATTACTCTTACCTAGTTTTTCTGTAGGGCTTTTGGATTCCAGTTTCAGTCCTCTTTTTCTTTTCCTCCTTACAGAACCATCTCCGTGACTATCAGAGATCCCTAAACAGGGCCAGGCAGCAGACCAATGAGCTGGAAGAAGAGAACACAGACTTCGTTCAGGATCTGAATGCACTTCAGCACAAGGTGCGAAGTTTTTGTGTTATTTCCCCTTTATCTTCCCATGTCTAGTACTACAAAAGTTATATATTACCAGAAGTCTGCCTGCTGTTCTGTGGAACGCAAGTGAAATGAAATGCTTTCTGTCCAGAGGACCTTAGCTGTGTCCTCACTAGGATTCCTCCTTTCTTTATGTGCCATCACCCTTTGTTATCCCAGTAGGTTTCTGTGCTGCTTTTCTGCATGCCTTGTTCTTATTTTCTCATTTCACAGCACCAGAAGTGCAGCATTAGTTTAGTAATACTTCCAGGGATTTGAGGAGGACCGTGTCGCTTGCACTCAGAAAACACCACAGTTTGTACAGTTGGCGTGGGTGCCTCTTTTCATTTTGTATCAGATGGACAAGCCACAGTAAGGGCGATGTTGACAGTGACTGGGCATTCCTTGACAGCTTTTTTTGCCCAGAGACCAATGCAGTTATTTGAAATTTTCTTGAGTAGGCAGTTGTTTTAATTATTTCTCTCTATTGCTTTTAATGGTTTCTATATAAAAGAAGAAGTTTTTATCTAGCTGAACACCAATTTGATGTTTTATGAGAAGGGCGGCCTGTAAATACTATAAAAACAACAACAACAAATAATAATAATGCAGCCTTGAGAAGAGGAGAAGCAAATAAAGGCTGGTTGCTTTTTGGCCAAAGATCCCAAAAGCCGCAATCCTGCCCCCCACCCCGTGTTGTTGGCATTGCCCACTTCCTTGAGTCTTTCTGGACCTCCTCTAAACCAGCCTTTTGTTTCTGTTTCTGCTTTTAGGCAACAATGACCCACAGAAAAGCAAACCAAGTCACAGATGGTGCAGAAGAGAACTACCAGCATGCAGAGAGCCTTGTTCTAGATATCACTAACATTCGGTACAAACTTGATGGTGAGGCACGGCTGTAGCTTTTAGCATTCCTGATTTGGAAAGACATCACTTGCGTTGTGTGTGTGTGTGTGTGTGTGCGTGTGTCTGTCTGTCTGTCTGTCTCTCAATACCGTTTGAGATTTGAGTATCCTTTAAATTAGTGGTTGGGAACTGGTGGCATTCTGCATTGCTGAACTGCAGCTCCCATCATCCACCGCCAGCATAGCCAGTGGTCAGAGATGATGGGAAATGTAGATAAGCAACATCTGAAGGATTCCACCCAGAATGTGGTCTAAACCCCCCTTTAAATCCATATCAACAAAAAGAAAAGAACTCACTCTGAAACTCACCTACAGGTGGTATCTAACACCAAGAAAACTAGCACTAATATGCCCAGGAACCTCACCAAAATGCTGGAGAGGGTGCATCTCCATAGGCACATACCTCCACATGTGGTGGGAGTGTCCCAAAATCCAACTATTCTGGACAACAGCCATACAAGAAATGTGTAAAATAACTAAACAAGCATTAGAAATCACCCCAGAACTGGCCCTACTAAACATCTTCCAAGACAATAATACCCATCTACACCACAAAGAACTCATAACCCACCTACTTTCAGCAGCCAGAAACATCATAACCGGACACTGGAGAGACCTGTCAGGAGTAAGCATGGACCAATGGTACCAAATAGTATGGGAAACAGCCTTACTAGAAAAATTAACCAATAAACTGAAACTGACACGGGGACAAATAGAAGAAGACGCCTTCACCCCTTTATCACATACACAGCCCAACAAGATAATGACAAAAATCCACCAACAGCATACAAATCAATATGGCTAACCTGAAGGATTCAAAGTTCCCCCTGCTTTAAATGGCACCTAGCCATGTCGGAGCCACTTTCCTTATTGCTAGAATTATATTTAAATTATTATTATTTAATCAGCTGGGATAGCTCAAGTGGTAGAGCATGTGACTCTTAATCTCAAGGTCATGGGTTCAAGTTCCATGTTGGGGAAAAGATTCCTGAATTGAGGGGGTTGGACTAGATGACTCTCATGGTCTCTTCCAACTCTGCATTTCTTTGATTCTGTGATTACCAGCAGGTCTCATGGCAGGTTGCAACAATTTAAAACATAACATTAAAAACAGTTGAAACCAATCTCAAGGAACAAGAATAGGGGAAGTGACCCAGACGAAAGCGAGCCAGTGGTAGGGAAGATAAACCCATATAAAGCATCCTGAAACAAATGGGTCAGAATAATATGAAAGTGCTTTTCATTGGTTGTGTATAAAAGGACCAGGTTTACTCATTGGCTTCATTAAAAATACGAAACGAAACTGTGTGGCTTTTTGTCTAGAAATTGTATGCCAGATGCAAATCTTCGCTGCCACAAATGCCAGCACCACCACCACAGAGGAGTTCCGGCAGAAGTTGGCTGAGGTCGATGCAATGCTGAGGCACATGAAGGCCACGGATTTTAGTTTCCAAAGAGCAACAGCCAATGAGGAACACGACGAAGCCCATAAATGTGAGTATAGTATTAATGGCAAACAAGGAGTCTCTCTCTCTCTCTCTCTCTCTCTCTCTCTCTCTCTCTCTCTCTCTCTTTGTGTGTGTGTGTGTGTGTAGACTTTGGGAGTGCCAAGGTCCTGGTTGTTACTATTGTTGTTGTTGTTGTGCTGTTATTCAGTATGAATCACCTCATGAGGCATCGCAGAGTGATTTGCAATGTAATAAGAGCATGTGTGAAAAAGCAACATATATTAAAAACAGTTAAAGCAACTGCATACATAAAAACTTAAACACACATATGCTGTTTTTAATATATGTTGCTTTTTCACAGCACATACCTAAAATCAGCTTAAATCTACTACAGCAGGCTTCCTCAACCTCTGCCTTCCAAATGTTTTGAGACTACAGTTCCCATCATCCCTGACAACTGCTCCTGCTAGCTAGGGATCATGGGAGTTGTAGGCCAAAAACATCTGGAGGGCCAAGGTTGAGGAAGGCTGTACTACAGGTCCCAGCTGGGATAAAGGTCTCCATTTAGACGTCTTGTTGTCTTTAGCAGGTGCTGAAAAGATAATAGAGAATTGATAGGCAATCTGACATGCAGTGGGAGTTCCAAAGAGCAGGTGCTGCCACACTGAAGACCCGATTCTGGCATCACTTGGGACAAGCTCTTAGTTTCTGTTTGCCACTGTGCAGTGCTTTGGAGTCACAAGACTCTGTTTTGCATTCCACACAATCCAGGCTGTTGGAAGTCTCATGGAAGACAGGATGTTACTGGTTTCCTGTTCCTTTGTTTTCCAGTTGCTCTCTGCTCTCACAGAGAGAGGATGTATATTTCTTTTCTGTCTGTGTAGCTAGAGAATAAAGCATAGCGATGTAGCCATAAATCTCATCACTTCCGCGTGCTGCTTTGATTCTCTGCTGAATGGGAATGTGCTTGGAGCCTCATCAAAGGCTCAGGTGGTTAATCACATCGGAGGGCGATTCCGGAAGATGAGCTTTATCAGCTCGGCGTAGCGGAGATTCCGACAAGGCCTCCTAATAGGATGGCACCTGAAAGTGTATCTAATTCTAGGTGATGAGATGACCTGTTAAGGTTCATGGTCCCAAATTGTCTGTGGCTCTCCACGCCAATCCCTGCACCCACTCAGTTTGGAGCTCTTCAAAATTTCTTTTCGTACTTTAAACAGCACCTGCGGTGCCTTCCCTGTGGCCTGTGCAAGACTAGTAGACACTGAACAGTTTTAACTTTTTTGAGCTCTTGTTCTGCCAGTGCTGGACCGTGTGAAAACCGAGCTCTTCAACAAGTTGGAGTCCAACCAAGAACTGCTGAACCAAATCAACGGCCAGTTGGATCAGTACAGTTCAGAACTTATGGACCTGCGAGATGCTCTGAACGAAGCTGTGAATAAAACCCGTCAGACAGAGGACCTCAACAGCCTAAATCGTAATCACCTGGAGGAGACCCAGGTACGAGGAGGGAGCTGGAAGTGCTGAGGGAGCCGCTATGCCAGAGGGAATTTCAGAGGGACTGCCACATACAAGGGGGTTCTGTATTCTATTTTTTTTTAAAAAAAATAATTTTTATTAACTGGCCAATCACATCAAATTAAATCACATCACATAAATTCCAAATTACAAAGCCAAATTTTTAAATTTTGTTGGGGGAACCCATACTTCAAGATCCAAAGGGGGATTCAGATCATCTTCTTATTACTGCGTTAATGTCCAAATCAGTCCCAATCAGTCCAAACAAAATTCATAATTCTATCCAGTCTTATCTTGGTGTTTCCACATCATATCTTGTTCATATAATTTCTATTTTTCCTTTACGATCTCTTCTGTTAGTCTCCTTAAGCCGATAAACAAAATAATAATCCTGTGTGGATTTCCCGTTCCTCCACTAAGTCCAGACGGTTTCTATATATCTCCTTCGTAGATAACATCGCTCTTTCCATCATAAATTTGGCATTTGTCGCTCTTAAGTCCCACCGAGGAGTTGATCCACGATATGTAAACAACTCTATTTCTCTCTTTCTCCTCCCAGACCCAAGAGCTCCAACAATGCCTCCCAAAATGGCGACGGCATTTTTAACTGCGTCATTCCAAAACTCTTAGCTTTCCAGCTTCATCTTGAAACATTGCTTTGGTTCGAAAGTTTATCTCCACACAGCCTTAAATCCACAGCTTAAGTCCTTAGTTTCTGACTCATTAGGGGAGGGGATTCTTGTTAAATCACATAAGAAAAAGGAAGGCAGGTTTTTCCCCCCTCCCCCCTCAGTCATACCGTATCTTGACGTATCTTCTCATATTTATTCTTGTCTTGTTATCAGAGATCTCTTCTGTCAGCAGTCTTTACTCCCCTTTTTCCTTGAAGCATGTGCAATTTATCTCATCCAAATTGTTTCTTTTGAAGATGCTTGCAACTAGCGGCGCGAATCAGGGACGGCGTCCAGGAGTGCCGGAATCCCACAGGAGGGCTTTGTGCCTAGTGCCCCCACCCCCACAAATTCGGGGGTGGTATAGGGCACAGCAGGCAAGGGCCGTCCCCCCCCCCCCACAATCCTGGGGGGGTTAAGGAGGCTAATTACCCCCATCATAGCCTCCAAATTACCTCGTGTGGGTCGGAGAGATGTTATTGTCAGCCATCTTCTGATGCGCCACCTAGTGGCCCCCCCGGGGGTTCTGTATTCTAGCATTGGTGGCAGAAAGGGATGCATTGATAAGCCACTCAATGGGAAACCACTGCAGGGGAGACCCTGTCCTTTGCCCCTACTCAGCCTGTGACAACCAAACGCACCTTTCAGTACTGCACCAAAAATGCTTTACTGCATCCACAGGTTCCATTTTCAGGCTGCAAAAGAGGAGTAGCAGATTTGGGAATTCTTTCAGCAAATGGGGAAAACACATAGTTTTCAAAGGACAGAGGGCAATTGCTGGCAGTAGCTTTTTGTTTCCTCCCCTCCCAGTCGGTCATAATGCCTTTCTTTGAATCACACCATGACTTAGCAGTAGGGTGGATAAAAATAAATGATTTAAAATAAAATAAAAGAAATAAATCAGATTTTTTAAAAAAAAATTAAATCAGATTTTTAAAATTTAAATTGGATTTTTAAAATAAAGTGCTTTTGGAGGAAAAATATTTCTAAATATAGTTTTCTGTTACATTATAGTCCAAAGGCTATTCATCAGGAAATGAGGATTTAAGTTTTTCATGTGTGCTAAAACTCAGTTTAAGTTTTTATTTTTAAAAAAACCGTTTTACAGCATCAGTTAGCAAACATGGATACATATGCTAAAATGTTATTGTTTTAGTTAAATAAATTGTTTAAATTGTTATTCAGGAAATGATTATTTTTCTCCTTCCGATAAGGTACAGCAGAAAAGTTGTCCAAATATAAACAGTTAACTTATTAAACCTCACAATAATTTCATAATTATCTGTCTATGTATTTCTAATAGTATAACCAAATCAGTAATTTTTTATATAACTGTAAAAGTGACTCTGAAAATTTATTAATCCAAAAATGAAACCTTCATCTGGTTGTAAATATTAAGATTATACCAGCAAGAATGAGTCTTTCTGTAAAAAAGAAAGGAAGAAAGAAAAGATTTAAATCAAGGCTTACTGACTAGTGATTTAAATCAAGGCTTACTGACTAGTGATTTAAATCAAGGCTTACTGACTAGTGATTTAAATCAAGGCTTACTGACTAATGATTTAAATCAAATCCACCCTGCTTAGCAGCTCAATGGATCCCCGTCTGCACCAGCAAAGTGTAACTTTGCTTCCTGAGGCTCCTCAGTTGGCTTTCCAAATGCAAGTTGGATTTCTGCCTGCCGTGTCTTTTAAAAGTCATGACTCCATGGTGCTAGTTTTTAATGTTTTGAGGTTAGCACTCCGAGGCGACTTGGCCATCTCACAGGTAATTCAGCGAGTGAGAGGGAGACTTGTCAGGACGTGCAAATGCAATTTCCCCCCTCATAGGAGAGAAAATCTGTTTTAAAAATGTGATTCGAGTGAAGAAATTGTAGGTCAGGTGCAAATTGAGATTCGAATTATCCGGCGTCGTTTTCTTACAACATCCTAAGGACTGCCACAGGCCTGAAATGGCACAGGTGGCACTTTAGAGGAAATTAACTGTGTCTGTTGGTCACACTGTGTGCCGCCATACTCATGGAAGTTTTATGTGACCTCTGTTAATTACGAACAAATAGATGTGCCAGTTTGGTGGTGAAAACTCTTGGCTCATGACATTTGCAAGGAGACTGCATTATGCATCAATTCAGTGTAGGGACTTGAGATGAAAGGTGTTCTGGGACTAGGCTGGTTCTGCATCCTGAAACAAGGGGGTGAGAATCATGGAATTGCAGAGCTGGAATTGGACCCCAAGGGCCATCCAGTCCAACGCCCTGTAAAGCAGGAATCTAGCTAAAGCATCCATGATAATCTGGGAAGTGTGTGCCATTATAGAACCACTCTATGCCATGTGATGAGAACCTTGTTAAAATGATTCTGGATTTTAAAGTTAAGCTGCAGCAGTCAAAGTTATGGGGCTATCTATATATTACAGCAAAAGAGCAAGGAACTGCAAGAACAGTTTGGCCTTGTCCGGGATACCTTGCGCATGGCTGAAGATTCCCTTTCCCAGGTCTCTGATTTCCTGCAGATAATAGAAAATGCCAAGGAGGTGAGTGGTGCAAAACTCGGGCTACCCAGCAAGTCTGAAAGGTGTGTGTAGGCAGGAGATTCAAGATGCTGCTGCTTGCTAGGCTGAGAAGAGGAAGCAAACAGGACAGACAGGATGATTGTGTTGCAGCAGACAGAAGAATAAGAGCAGACATCCTCTAATTCCAACATGGTGTCTGCCCTCTTAAGAACTACAGGACAAACTTTGTTCCTAAAATGATGATTGCCTCTTGTGGCAATCCCAGCCAGCTCCCATTCCCTACTTTTCCCTTTGGGTTGTGACGAACAGGTTACTCTTGCCTGCGCAGTTCAGCAGTAAGTCAAATTCTTCATGTTTGGATATCTTTTATAGGAGTCCTTAAGTTTCCACATAGCTCCAGCAAGCTGGGGTTTTTTGCACCTTAGCCTCCAGCGAGGCATTCCAGTTTGTTTGTTTCGTGTGTAATGTTTTTGAACAGTTTCTAGATACCATTTGGAGAACACCTGGGAAGATAAAATAGTGGTATATCATCAATGCACCCTGTGAAACCCATTTGCACACAGTGGGTTGGGGTTTTTTTTACTGAAAACAAGCAGAGTGGAGGAGGGCATTCAGATGTTTGATAGTGGGGGGGTGGGAAGGGTCTCCAGTCCTACTGAAATCCATCTCCTGCCAGAGAAAGAAGGAATTGGAGAAGCAGGACTTGCAAGGTTAATGAATGCTGGCCAACGCCCCTTGTTCTCCTGTAGGAATCTGAGAAGTTAGCAGCCCAGCTGGATGGTGCCAGATACCCCTTGTCAGAGAAGGCAAAGGAGTACTCTCTCGCTAGCACCAAGATCCCAGTCGTTGAGGCAGCCGAAGAGCATGCAAAGCTTCTGGATGAGCTAGCAAGAAACTTGTCCAGGTAAGGGCTCCTCCTTTGTTGCTGGGCCTTGAGCTCTCATTTCCTAGCTCACGAGGACTTCTGTGCTGGGAGTCTCCTTCTAATAACGTTGATTAAGAGTACTTGCCTATACTGCATACCGTATTTTTCTGTGTTTAACACGCCTCCGTGTATAAGATGACCCCTATTTTGGGGGGACTCCAAATTTAGGAAATGGGGGAGGGGGAGATTGCCCAGAGCTGTTAAGCTTTTTTGGCGGGGGGGGGGGGGATTGCCATAAAATCACTCACCTGCCTAATAAAAAAATTGTCTTATACACAGAAAAATACGGTATTACCTAGATCCGTTGCATAATATGAAAAAGTGGTGCCATGCCTGATTACCCGTGTGGCAACAGTTGAGCCTTATATGTGTTCATTTTTCAAAAGAAGAGGTGTTCTTTCTACCTTTACATCAGGGGTAGGGAAAGGATCTGGCCAACGGGCCATTTTGACAGGGACTACAAAGTCCCCAGCTGGGAGCTCCCCATAGCATGGCCAATCCATCCAGGGCTTACTGCCGGTGCCAATCAGCTGATCAGCACTGACAGCAAGCCTTCCTTGCCCAAGGAACAAGCAGGAGCACAATTTAAGGTTGGTTCCATTGTGACCGCATCTCTACCTGCCCCGTAACTTGGTAGTTTATATAGGAGGCCCTTAAATCTTTTCACTCTTCACCATGTAATGAGTTATTTTCTATCTGGGTATTTAAAGGAAAAAATGTCAGCAGTCGTAGGGTTCCTCAGCCCTGCTCTAAAGGCGCAGCAGCGCTAAGAGAACGGAAATGATGTTCAGGAAGTTCCATCCTGCCACGTTTGAAGATGCTAACCTGTTCTCTGGCCAGGGCTGTACAAAGGACTCCAGGCCACAGTGCCTTTGAACCGCTCAGCCTTCATGCAGCAGGTGGACTTCAGCTGCAGGGCTAATGGCAGACATCCTCCCATTTACATATTTGTCCTTCGAAAACAGCATCATCCATGGCACGAACCAGGATGGATTCATCCAGCGGGCAGTCAATGCTTCCAACGCCTACGCCAGCATCATTGAGGCAGTGGGGAATGCGCAGCGAGCGGCCAATGAAGCTTATAATGCTGCCGGCGAAGCTTTGATGGTATGAGTCTCTTATTCCCCACCCCCCAGCAGACATAAGAAATCTTGGCTGCAGCTTGTACACCTGCAAGGACACGGGTGTCAGAGAACACAGGGCACCTTCACTCATCTGCTCTGTGCTTACCTGCTTAACCAAGACTGCGCCAGGCTCCCTTGTGCAGCAGCTGTGACTGGCAAGGAGGACTGGCTCCTTTTCATGTGATTTGCTCCCTTTCCCCAGATGTCTTACAGACAGACGGCTGTGTTTGCAGAGCTTGTTGGCAGGCGAAGGGAGAAAGAACCTGGCAAACTGACATCTCTTGCCTGGGGAGGGCTGTTGGCAGCCGGCATGCTCCTGCCTGTTTATGCACTCTTCTGAGCTTTGCGTATACACTTGGCCCTAGCCTGGAAAGCCAGATCATGCAAGGAAATCATGTAGCTACATTAACCAATAAATTCATTGAATTGGGCTTGAAATGCTCCATTCAGTTTAGTTAGCGGAACTACCAGCCACTCAGTGACAGGGATTCTGTCCTATTTGCAAACGTGTAGAGGTTAGAGACTTGTGTGGGATGTGGGTGGTGCTGTGGTCTAAACCGCTAAGCCTCTTGCGCTTGCCAATCAGAAGGTCGGCAGTTCAAATCCCCACGACAGGGTGAGCTCCCGTTGCTCTGTCCCAGCTCCTGCCAACCTAGCAGTTCGAAAGCACGCCAGTGCAAGTAGATAAATAAGTACCGCTGTGGCAGGATGGTAAACTGTTATGTACTGAAGTTCTCACCCTGGGCCAGCAGGGGGATACTGTAGATAGTTTTCACTCAGGTCCACATATGCAAATAAGGGATTGAAAGTGACGTTCAGTGATTGGATAGTTACAGAAAGCGTTACAGTTGCGTTGTAGTAGAGCTCTATGTAAGCAGGCTGGCTGAACCCTTCAGTTCAGTTCTGTTCTGGCCTATGAATAAACAAGAGCTGTTTGAAGAATCGCTGTGTCGTCTGATATGTTCACCCACAACTTAACATAAACGACCTTTCCATGCGCTCTGGTTTCCATCATGGTGTTCCGTCGTGCCAGAAGCGGCTTAGTCATGCTGGCCACATGACCCGGAAATCTGTCTGTGGACAAACGCCATCTCCCTCAGCCTGAAAGTGAGATAAGCGCCGCAACCCCAGAGTTGCCTTTGACTGGACTTAACCCTCCAGGGGTCCTTTACCTTTACCTCTTAGGGACTTGTGGTATAGTGGGGACATGGACCAGGGAGGAAATGGACCAGGGTTCATGAGGGGAAGTCCAATGGAAGTTAGAGCTGCCAGAGGTGAGCCGAGGGTTCCAGATGTTCTGTGGATTTCTTGGCAGGTAAGGTGTGAACAGTTGTCTTCTGTGCTTGCAGAGTGTCATCTTAGATGATCTTGGGGCCGTGTCAAAAGAGATGAAGAAAAACAGTACTGCCTTAGGAGAAGCTGTGAAGAGGGAGCAGAGGAGGCTCAGTGGAGGTAAGAGAAAAATCAGCAGACCCTTTACTGACCAATAACAAATTGAAGTTATTGTCCTCTTGTCTGAAACCCTGGACTGCTGTTGCCAATCAGTGTTGCCAGTACTGAGCTAAATGGACTGATGGTCTAAATAGGCGAAATGCATCTTCCTATGTTCCTATACTTAAAAGTCCATGACCCAGAGATTCATTTATACCAGGCCTTTTCCACAGCACAACGAGTAGAGACGCCTCGTTTCAGCAACCCTGATTTGTAGATCTGTAACCCTGCGACTTTGTTTATTTTCATCCAAGACATCAAGGGAGCACTACAGGCAGCCAAGGACAGATTGGCTGGCATGCAAACAAAGAAGGAGCAACTTCTGAAACAGCTGCAGTCAGTGAAGAGCACTCTAGACACGGTCCAAGGTTTGTCCAGGTTTCAGTCCCTTCATAAACGCCCCTGTGAAGTCTCCTTTTAACATTCTGGGCACTCCATCCCACTGCAGCCTCTCCTGCTGTTAGCACTAATTGTTCTGCACATGTTAGCAAATCCGTGTCACTTCCGAGCATGCATGTTCCAGGTTCCACTACCCAAAGCCAAGCAGTGCTTGATTCAAGGCCCTTTGCTTTATATCCTTACGATACAACACTGAAATTACAAAATTAACCAAATCCCGGCGTCTGTCTGATGATTCCCCACCCCAACCAAAGAGTTTAAATGAAACAGAATTTATTATTATCATTAATGTGGCACAGAAATAGTCTGTGGGCTTCTTCCACACGATGCTTGCCAACTCATATATTTACATATACAGTGGTACCTCGGGTTACATACACTTCAGGTTACATACGCTTCAGGTTACAGACTCCACTAACCCAGAAATAGTGCTTCAGGTTAAGAACTTTGCTTCAGGATGAGAACAGAAATCGTGCTCTGGCAGCGCGGCAGCAGCAGGAGGCCCCATTAGCTAAAGTGATGCTTCAGGTTAAGAACAGTTTCAGGTTAAGTACGGACCTCTGGAATGAATTAAGTACTTAACCCGAGGTACCACTGTAGAACACATACATTAAACATTAAGAACTTCAGCATTAAAAACTTCCCTTCTCTTGTCTTTGGTTACAACTTACCATCTTTCCTTTGCAAGATGGCACCTCAGAGGCCATCCAGAGTGCGAAAGACGCTGCTGCGGAGGCCAGTGAAACAGTGGCTAGGATGGAAGGTAGACTGAGCGATATGAAGAAGAATCTTGATGAATGGAAGGAACAATATGGGGACCTTAAAAGCAATGATTTAAATCAAGCTGTTCGTGATGCCAGGAACACAGGTACATAACAGTCACGTTTAAATATATCTGTACTTTTTCGGGGGTGAGGTGGAGACTGGTTTGAAGGCGATCAAAATGCTTTGGCTCCACTGAAAAGCAAACTGAACAAATTTCTAACTATTGTTATTTGCTTTTCTGTCCAATGTCCAATGTGACAGGCCAAATAGACTCCTTTCATTTCTTACCTCCTGTACACTTTTTCACATTGTCCGTTCCACTGTTTGTACTTGATTTGTAATTGTGTGTGTCTTATGCCATTAATTCTTTTTCTGGCAGAGTGCTAAAGTGAAAAAAATATAATAAATTGTTCTCTTTTTTGCCTTCTGGCCTTTCGACATAGGCCATTTAGATAATTAACCACCTGCTATATTCTTTCTCCCAGTCAGTAAATAATTTCAACTTCTCTTATGCCCTGCTTTATTATATGTCGGTGACTACTGGGACAGGCAATCAGATTGTCAGAACACATAATTAATATGAGTCAGGAATGAAATTAGTAATTTTTCTGCAGTTGCCTCTGTGGCAATGACTTGACAGTTCAACAGGGATCTTGTTTAAGACAGGACCAGAATAAAAATGGCAGTAAGAGAGCTTGCAAAAGGGGTTGCAGTGTTGTGCGAGGTTGTGTCTGCTTTTTACATTCTGGCATGGTTGCTTTTAAGATCATTGTGCCAGGAGAGCAGCTATCACTGAACTTAAGACAGTTTGGACAGTCAAAATTCCAGAGATATAACTTTCTACTTCAGCTCCTGAATTTTAAGCATAAGAAAAGCATGTGCAGGTCAGGTTCAAATTCAATTCAATTCAAAGTGTTGGTGTTGACCCTTAAAGCCCTAAACGGCCTCGGTCCAGTATACCTGAAGGAGTGTCTCCACCCCCATCGTTCTGCCCGGACACTGAGATCCAGCTCTGAGGGCCTTCTGGTGGTTCCCTTGCTGCGAGAAGCCAAGTTACAGGGAACCAGGCAGAGGGCCTTCTCGGTAGTGGCGCCCGCCCTGTGGAATGCCCTCCCATCAGATGTCAAAGAGATAAACAACTACCTGACATTTAGAAGACATCTGAAGGCAGCCCTGTTGAGGGAAATTTTTAATGTGTGACATTTTAATGTATTTTTAATCTTTGTTGGAAGCTGCCCAAAGTGGCTGGGGAAACCCAGCCAGATGGGCGGGGTACAAATAATAAATTACTATTACTATTAAGCTGAGAGTGGTAGCTCAGCAGGAGCTCAGCAAGTTTGCAAGCTACAGTTGCTTGGTCCTACTTTTCAGGTGTCGATATCCTGCTTCCCAGAAATGTGTCTACTCCTTCTTTGAACTCCCTTTCTACTCTCAGCCGTCAGTCCTGTGCCTTTTCTCTAGCTCATGCTGTCCCATTGAGTTCGTTTTCTTTTCTGCCTTCCAGTCTCAAGCCTTGAGAGCACCCTCCCATTGCTCCTGGGAAAGCTGAGCAGTCTGGAGAACAGAAGGAGCCACAATGCAACTGTTTCAGACAACATCCTGCGGGTGCGCCAGCTGATCTCGCTGGCCCGGAATGCTGTCAGTAAGGTACAGACACAGAGAGTCAGAGAGACAGCCGATAAGTCTCTTTGCTTCTACTCCAGGGCTCAAAAGCAAACCTCTACTTTGTAGAGGACGGGGTGGCGCTGTGGGTTAAACCACAGAGCCTAGGACTTGCCGATCAGAAGGTCGGCGGTTCAAATCCCCGCGACAGGTTGAGCTCCCGTTGCTCGGTCCCTGCTCCTGCCAACCTAGCAGTTCGAAAGCACACCAAAGTGCAAGTAGATAAATAGGTACCACTCCGGCTGGAAGATAAACGGTGTTTCCGTGCACTGCTCTGGTTCGCCAGAAGTGGCTTAGTCATGCTGGCCACATGACCCGGAAGCTGTATGCCGGCTCCCTCGGCCAATAAAGCGAGATGAGCGCCGCAACCCCAGAGTCGGTCACGACTGGACCTAATGGTCAGGGGTCCCTTTACCTTTACCTACCTTGTTCCAGAAACCCATGAGAGAAGGTTCCAGCTTGGCTTAGATGTTGCCTTGCGCCCAAGTAGGTTCACTGGCCAGGAATAGGAAGCTTGTGGCCCTCTGGGTTTGGCAGTCTGTGGCTGCCATCAGCTCTGACCATTGGCCATGTTTTTGATGGGGTCTGATGGGAGAGTTGGAGCCCAATGTCATCTGGAGGGCCATGGGTTTCCCCATTTGTGTCTTGTAACAGTCCTTGGATATTTTAAAACATTCAGCCAGAAATGAGAGAACAGCTCTTTGCAGGGCCAGTGAAGGGTTTGACTTAAAGAATTGGAAGGACCACGAGGCTCATCTTAGCTAATCTCCTGCAGTGCAGGAATCTTTCACCCAATGTGGGGCTCAAACCTCAACTTAAGTGTCTCATGGTCTTGCAACTGACCTATCCCTTCCCCAAACAGTTTTTATTCCAACCACCAGGAGAAGCTTTGAACCTATCAGGATGGCCAGGCATTCAGCGCAAGAAGTTTATGCAGTGAAGGTTTTTAAAGATGGAGATAGGAGTTGTAGTCAGTGGAAGTTTTCATCAATAGTAGACCTTACGTTTGGGCCTGAATGGGCCTTACTGAGTCGTCATGTTCATTCATTTCAGTGGGTCTCCTCTGAGTGAAACGTAGCTGAATATTTCAAGTGCAACAGATTCTACCTTTCGGCTCCCTTCCTCGGAGACAATGTCAGCCTCTGTTGGTTTGATTTCTTGGCTTCTAGATCAAAGTCCCAGTGAAGTTCAATGGAACTTCAGGTGTGCAGATCCGGACTCCCAGCAACCTTCAGGATTTGGCTGCCTACACTTCCCTCAAATTCTACATCCAGAACCCAGAGCCCAAACCGAGGCAGAGGCGTCAAAATGGAGATGACCCGGGGCGCTTTGTGTTGTACCTGGGGCACAGGAATGTAAGTACATTTGCTTCTGTGAGAGAGAATATGAGAAGCATGGAATGGGGGTGGGGAGAGCAATTGCACAACATCTTTGCATGCTGACGTCACTACTTGATAACGGTGTGTCTGTGCTGCATGCAGATAAAAAGCCATTTATTTGGCACAGAGCCATGTCAGGTATGTGATACCAAGTATGTTGACATGATTAAGGTGAGCAGCAAGCTGTGCCAACTCTTGAGCTTGTACATCCAAAGCTGGCTTCGCAGTCCGTAACCAGCGCCAAGAGAGTTGTCCAAGGGATGGCCTTGGCAAGGAGATGTCAAGCATTCCTGGTGACTTGTGCTTGTACTGTGCATATCCAGGGCACTGGTGACTACATGGGCGTCATCTTGAAAGACCGCAAGGTGCAATGGGTCTACAGACTGGGGGATGAGGAACCAACACATTTATCTGTTGACGAAGAAATTGGAGAGCAATTTGCAGCAGTCAGCATCAACAGGTATGGAAGGGAGGAGGTGGGAGAAAAGAATGTGTGGGAGAGAGAAAGAGAGAACATTCTAATACTATTTCTTTGTTTAGAATGTGGGACATTGCTTGTTGGGTAAGAAGACATGGGCCAATCATTCCTGTTTGGGAAATAAAAGAAATTGTTCTGACGTTTAGGATTCAGAGCTGTTCCCCTGGGAGGCCTGGCAAGTGTCCTTTGTGCCTGTTTTATTTAGCCTCTGCTCTTTGCATTGTTCAGCCTATCTCCTTCCATCCTTCCTTGCAGGATTTTGCAGTACGGGCACATGTCTGTGACGGTGGAGAAGCAAACGTTGCACGAGACAAAAGGCGACAGCGTTGCCAAAGGAGAGCAGGGACTGTTCAACTTCAAGCCCCAGAACGTGGTCTTGTACGTGGGCGGCTACCCCTCCAGCTTCACGGTGAGATGGGCTGGCCAGACTAGTAGTGGAGGGGGGCATGGAGTGGGGATGCTCTTTCTGCTGTTATTGTAACACCAGATCACCAACACCAGTAGCAGCCATTTGTGGTTTGGGTCAGGCAAGCCTTTACTGTTGCACATGGCGTTTTCAGCAGGGACCGTCATTGAGCAATACTAAGCACATAGCCAGGTATATATCAAAACATCTGTTTTAAATGTGTGCAACACTCCACAGGGAACACTCTGTTGCCTTTTACTCAAATGGGAAAGTTAATGTTTTTCTGATAGAAAGCATGAAATGCCCCTAATTTGCAGCACAAAATGATTAAATGATGCAAAGACTCCCGCCTACAATGTATGGCTTGCTTCCCAGATAAATTCACATTTCAGCTAATAACACAGTAAGCTTGGCACGTGTTATTAATAAATCTTGAGGGGTTGCATACGATGGCTGTAAGATACTGTTTCTAGCAGCCTGAAAGCACTGCCTGAGAGAATGCTTTTAACTGTTTGTATAATGCTTTAAAAATGTTTTAAGACCTCCTTTGTTTGGGGGTTTTAAACAGGTGTTGAATGGCCACCTGTCAGGGATTCTTTAGTTGTGATTCTGTTCTGTTGAGAGTTCGTCAAGGCTGCGAACAGCGGGACTGTTGTGGCATCCCGTCTGCTTCCACTGTGCCAACCTGCTTCTCCCGGCTTCAGCAGAGTATCTTGTGCAGCGGTGTGCCTGTGTGGAAGGAATCTCAGCCATGCAGTAAAACTCTCGTACAACAGCTTCTATTCTACAAAGCTTTATTGTACAGCAGCAAAACAAACAAGTCAGCCAGGAGAGAGCGAAGACATGATGCTTCTCCTGTCGCAGCCGAAACAGAAAGTAAAAACGTTCACATAACAAAGATGAGAACACACCCCAGTGACAGGACGTCATTTCCCTTGAGCTGTTAACCCTGTGAGCTCTGGGTATCCTCACAGATTCCTGTACTGGAGAGGGTTAAGCTAGATGACTCTTGGGGTCCCTCCCAACTCTGCAACTCTATGCCTGATGTGTTTGCCATGCTGTGCTCCTTTGGAAGGGATGGTGGTGGTGTAAACAAAAATTGCCCTTTTCCCTTATGGGGTATCCAAGAGCCCATATAGAGTCCTTACATAGTTTCCCTATTGGTAGGAGAGAATAACAGAGGCCAACCAGAGAATATTGAGAAGCAAAGCAGCTAGTAAGCTTGATCTTTATTGATCTGTTGCAACAGGATCCTCCCCTCACCCGCAGGAGAGGAGGAGGAACCCAGAAAAATGGCGCGCAAGGCCTTATAAAGACTTTTGAAATTGCCACCCTGTAGATCAAGACCACCCCCAGAAACATCATACATACATCACAGAAGGGGTGTAACCTAAGACCACCCCTCAGATACATCATACCTACATCACAAAAAAGGCGGTCTAAAACAGAAATTTTGAATGTTGTTTTTCTCCTGTCGTTGTTTATCTCCTGCCTGGCAGGTTACTTGATTGGATTTCCTGGGGAGCCTGGCTAGTCTTTTGTAATGATAAATACTTAGTTCCTGGGCCAGGTCACAGGCTCACACCCTAGCCATATCTTAAATGTTCCCTTAAGACAGGATTTGTGAGGAAAGAGACAATGGGGAGATTTCCCACTTTGACCTTGCAGAGAAAACATTTGCTCAGTTTAGGAATCAAAATGGTTCCAGGTCGGTCTTTCTGTGCTGATCTATGCATGTGCTTGGTTGGTACGCTTATGAACATTGCCATATATCTAAGACCTCAAAATTCCTATCACAGTGGGATATAAGTAATAATAACAACCCCCAAGCAACTTCATCATTGATGGTAACTGGTAGCAGAAGCCTGGCCAGTCAGCATGCTTACTGATGGATCTACTCCTGAGATGAAGATCAGGTTTTGTAGGTTCATTAGCAAAAATGCAGATGGGAAGCCTGGTGCAGCAGACAGTCCTATGGGTGGGAAGAGGAGGCTGGGACTGCAGAATCGCAAAGGGTTTAGGCATCTTAAATGGGAAGTGAGTCCATGTAGAGATGGAGGCAGCCAAGGAGCAACTGGAATACCCAGGTACCAGAGGGGGTTGGGTGAGGCTGCTGGCCTAGCCCACCAAATTGAAATAGAAGAGTTGCGCCCATCCCGGCTGTGAACCTGGACGCTTCCTCTCTTACCCACAGCCTCCGGCACCCCTGCGCTACCCTAACTACAAAGGCTGCATAGAGATGGATTCTCTCAATGAAGAAGTCGTCAGCCTGTACAACTTCCAGCGCACCTTCCACTTGGACACTGCCGCCCAGAGGCCGTGCACAAGGTGAGCTGAGCCCTCAGCAAGTGACGCCAAGCCCACGCTCCTCTTTGCTTTGACAGTGGCTTGCTGGGGCAGTGCGAGGGGAGGAATGAGGTGGGGTTTGCAGAAGACGTTTCGGAGGCTTTAGGAACCGAGAGAGCAGAGGCAGGGATGCTCCACTCAGACCTCCTGCGCTTTCTACAAAAGCCTAAAGATATGTCGCTTCATTTGCTTGAGAGATGCTGGCAGTTTGCTGAACTCAGGCACAAGCTTTGGCTGCACCTTTCAAGTAAACAAGCAAACAAGTAAAAAGCCTGTAGCAGAATCTATCTACATACCCTCAGTTCCTACTGCCAGAAAACTTACTTTTAAAAATAAGTTTTTGTAAGTCTGAGATTTTCATGATCCCACAGAGATCTTAGATTATTTGATTGTTTCATACGTAACCTGTACTTTCTTGAACTGTGCTGCTTACATGTCGTGCCCTGGCGTTTTATTTATTCTTACTCAGAGGGGTATTCAGCCTAATCGCAGCTTGCCAGCTCTTGCAAAGAGCTGCCGAGCTCTAGCAATATGCAGCCTTTTGCTGATTTCCAGGTCTTTACCTCTCCACAGTATGAGACACCCCTGAAAGCAAAAACTACAGTCTTTACTTTCAAAAACTTGTTTCCCCATTTTTGAGGCTTAGAATTTCTTTTTTAAAAAAAGAAGCAGCGTGACTTCTGTGTTTCTAGAGCCCACTTGCATAGATTTGCCATGGACTTGGGGACTTTTTGTTTGAAAGAGAAAATAACTTGCAATATCAGGATTTGAAGATTGAAAACAATACAGATTTATGGAAGACAGAATGGTTGGGTTTTAAGGAATGAATATTATATGTAGCTGCAGGAGAGAAAGCTGGAAGTTCTTTTATTTTTATTTTTATTTATTTCTGTAGTTTCCCTCTCTTTCCCCTTTTCTCTCCCTTTCTCCATTTCTTGTCTACTTTCTTTGTTCTTCTTTAGACTAAGTAGCTGTCTTACCTTAAGGTAAAGGGATCCCTGACCATTAGGTCCAGTCGTGACCGACTCTGGGGTTGCGGCGCTCATCTCACTTTATTGGCCGAGGGAGCTGGCGTACTGGTCATGTGGCCAGTATGACTAAGCCGCTTCTGGCGAACCAGAGCAGCGCACGGAAATGCCGTTTACCTTCCCGCTGGAGCGGTACCTATTTATCTACTTGCACTTTGACGTGCTTTCGAACTGCTAAGTTGGCAGGAGCAGGGACCGAGCAACGGGAGCTCACCCCGTCATGGGGTTTCAAACCTTCTGATCGGCAAGTCCTAGGCTCTGTGGTTTAACCCACAGCGCCACCTGCATCCCTATTATCTTAGTATATGATAAAAAGATATTTTGCAATGGGTGTGCATTCTTGTAGATCTATGAATAAGTATAAATAAATATGTTAATTAAAAGAAAAGACTGGGCATTCTTCTTGTCAGCTTTTTTACTTCTCCGTTCTTTTAGGTCTAAATCGACAGGGGACCCCTGGCTGACCGACGGCTCCTATTTCGATGGCACCGGTTATGCAGAGATCACATTTGAGGGCCAGAGCGGCTCCTTCAAGCGCTTTGAACAAGAAATGCGGCTGGTGTCGCACAACGGGATCCTTTTCTTCCTGAAATTTCAGGCAAGCGTTGCTTTGAATTGTCAACCGTTACTGTTCTGGTGAGGGTGGGGCTTCCCAGCTGAAAGTCCTGTTTGGGTTGTGAGTGGCGTTAGATGTAAGTGGAGGGGGAAGTGGATATTGGGGGGGGAGGAATAATTGCACGTGACCTGGCTCAGAGGAATCATCAGGGAACAAAATGGGCATCCTCTCTGCACTGGTCACCTCTTGATATCATTACGCCATAGCCGAGTCCCCAGTTTAGATGGGGTTTTGTTCTATAGCTTACTTAGTGTCATGGTTAATTTACTTGGACCTTTCTGAGGGTAAAACTGCAGCTGAAACCTTAGGACAGAGTTTCCCACACTTGGTCCCCAGCTGTGTTTCTGGACCACAATTCCCACCATCCTTAACCTAGCTAAGGATGATGGGAGTTGTAGTCCAAAAACCCAAGTTTGGGAAACTTTGCCCCAGGGGTACACTGTGCTTGGATCTTGTTCCTCTTTCCTTGCTTTTTAAAAATTTTATTTCCCTCTTCCAACGACCTGGAGACCACCTCCTCTTTCCAGGGCAAGAACGCTGACCATGTGCAAGGGGAAGGCAACATTCAGGGTCGATAGACTGAAAGGTTCTTCTCGCTTTTCCTCCACAGAGACAGCTGATCTGCTTGGCTGTTCAAGAAGGGAAGCTGGTGCTCTACTATGACTTTGACGGAGGCCTTAAGGTGGCCCAGGCCTCCAAGGAACCTGCTGCATTGGTAGCCAGCAGCAATACAGATAAAGTGGTAAGGCGGGAAGAGACCTCTGTGCTTGGATTGAGCTAGGGGAGGGTCTCACACGCCCTTTCCCAGAGGGTCCCAGGGCAGGGGGCAGAAAGCCACACCATAAAGCGCCAGCTCCATCACTGCCTTTGTGGTTTAGAGACTGGGCTTTTTGCATTTTCCACACAGTCACTTATTTGCGTCATCGTAGAATGGTTGTGGGGTATTCCCACCAGCCACCAAGAGCCTGGTCTTCAAAACTATTCTGATTCTTGACCAGGCACCTTGTTGGGCTAGAGTTCACTGGAGGACGCCTTTGGGAATATAATGGAGAGGAATATGCAGTGCTGGCTCATCCTCTTGGCTCAGGAAACTTGCTTGAGGACAATGTTTCAACTTCTGTATTGCTTATTAGAACAAAAAAGAGGTACCTGAGCAGTTTACTGAAAAAAATCTGAAATGTTACACTAAAAGTGAACGACATGAAAATTTAAAATATAAGTTAATCAGGTTAAAAAAGAAGAAGAAAAGAACCACCCACAACCCATACTTTTAGTTAAAATGCTAAAATAACATGCCTTGGTAGGCTAGATGAAACCAAAAGGTTTTTAGCTGGTGACGAAAACAGTAGAGTAAAGGCACCTGCCTGAAATAAACGGGCCAGCGAGTTCCAAAGATGGGTTTAGCCACACCAAAGGATCCACTTCATACAAAAGCAGAAGGAGCATTGTGTGTCACTTGCAGCAGCCAGTCCTACATATCTAAGCAGCCAAGTGAGTGCTTAGGGAAGCTTTTAATGTTTGATGCATTACTGTATTTTAATATTTTGTTGGAAGCCACCCAGAGTGGCTGGGGAAGCCCAGCCAGATGGGTGGGGTATAAATAATAAATTATTATTATTATTTATTATTACCACGGAGGGGAGACATTCCTTCTGGTAAACTGGCCCCAAGCTCTTAAGGGCTCTGTTTACTATCATGTTGAACCTGTCCAGGTCACAAATCGATGGCCAGTGCAGATCTCTGAGTAGGGATGTTACCTGCTTGACACGGGGGTCGGGCTCCCATCAGTCATTGTGCCACAGAAATCTTGCCTTAGGTAGCCGTGACGCTTGCCTTCCAACTTCTTTAGGGACAAGTGGCCCCTAGTTCCAGCGGACATTACCCATGCTTGTTTGGTTTGGGGTTTTTTATTTGTCCGATTACAGATCCAAATATTCCTCCACAAAATGGGTTCCAAGGATCGCGTTCTGGTGCGCCTGGAGCAGTCTACCGTCTTCAATGTGGAGCAGGAGAACAAGTTGCAGAGTGCCACCTCCTACTTCCTGGGTGGTGCACCCACCTCCATTCTGCCCGAAAGGTAAGGCTTTTGGGTCATTCAGTATATCTGAAGGAGCGTCTCCACCCCCATCGTTCTACCCGGACACTAAGGTCCAGCTCTTGGGGCCTTTTGGTGGTTCCCTCACTGAGAGAAGCCAAGTTATAGGGAACCAGGCAGAGGGCCTTCTCGGTAGTGGCACCCACCCTGTGGAACGCCCTCCCACTAGATGTCAAAGAGAACAACAACTACCAGACTTTTAGAAGACATCTGAAGGCAGCCCTGTTTAGGGAAGCTTTTAATGTCTGATGCATTACTGTATTTTAATATTTTGTTGGAAGCTGCCCAGAGTGGCTGGGGAGGCCCAGCCAAATGGGCGGGTTGTACTTTATTATTATTATTATTATTATTATTATTATTATTATTATTATTAGGCACCCGGGGTAGGCTTACGTTTCCTCTCTTCTGTATTTGTCATCGTGTTTCCTTACGAGGGCGACACTTTCATGCTCAGCATAAATGTACTGATGCTGAATCATGGGTGTTTCTCCCCCCCCCCAACAACCTGATAGTCCTGGACAGAAATGATATCTTCGTGTACAGCATTGCAGAGACCACGTTTTACAATCCCTCATAGGCCGTTTGGTTTTACAAAGTGCTTATGGGAGGCAGGGATACAGTTTTGCACCACTTAAAAAAGCAAAAACCACAGACCCCGTTTTGGGGTTCAGCATCTGATTTTGCAGTTTTCTCCAGTTCCGTTATCGCAGCTGTGAGATTTGGGTAAAGAGGAGCTTGGGTTGTGCTTGCCATGTTCACAGTAGACACATTGAAACTGAGGGACAGAACTAAATTGGGTCCATTGATTTCAGTGGGTCTTTTCTAAGTCGGACTTGGTTGCTTGCAATTCTTGGGTTCAACAGCTTTCTTGGCTGCCTCCTCCACCTCCTTTAACTCTCTCTGCCATCAGACATCTTGTATGGAATCCCATACAAGCTCTCAGAGAGCCAAAGCCGCTTCCCTCCCCACCCCACTTTTTCAGTATGACGTGTTTTTTTCAGCCTGAAGAAAATATTCCCCAAAGGCGGATCCATTCGCGGCTGCATGAAAGGACTGAAGGCTCTTGGAAAATACGTTGACTTAAAACGTATGAACACCACGGGAGTGAGTTACGGCTGTACCTCAGACCTCCTGGTGAGTAGGACGTGTTCGGCCTGTTTGCTGCACTAGACCAAAAGAATCACACCATTTTAAGTGGATGTTCACACCTGCCTGAGATTCAAAATTGTTTTTACATATGTGGTTGTTTTTTATTGCTTATCGTTTTGGGGTGGGAAGCAATTCAAACATGAAAATAAATAAACCAGACATTCGGCCGTGCTCAGCCCTATGTCCCTGGGCAGCTGACAAGCAGGGCTGAGAATGGAAGAATGCTTCTGTCAAATACATTGGAAGGGACTTCCCCATATGTATGTCTACTCAGGGGCAAGTCTCATTGCTGCATGGTTTCTATCGGTATTGCAATCACTCTGTCCCCTTTGCAGGTGGCTCGCTCGGTTAAACTTCACGGCCACGGCTTCTTGACGATGTCGCTGCAGGATGTGCCCTCTTTGCAAGATTTCTACACTGGTTTCAGCTTCCGCACCACCCAAAGCCGTGGCTTGATGTTCCACCATGCGACAGAGGTATGCCCTTCCTCTTGGCTGATGTCCCACTATAGCACCCGTCAACTCTCCTAAGTGGCTGATGGGCACGAATCGTTCCTAGCACTTCCTTCCTCCCATTGAGAACCAGTGTTAAGAGAACACTTAAGTGTCGTGGAAGATACACACCCTATTCTTTCCCTTTGTTAGATGCTCCACGATTTGTGTCGTCTTGGCACAACGGGTGATCTCTGAAAGCTTGACTGCCACCTGTATTCCCAAGGGAGGAGCGCTTTCTATTTCCTACTCAGTTCCCCATCTCAAAGCTCTGGCTGGATCTTCTTCAGGCTTTGTCTGTTGTGAGAAAAGTGTTACCGTATTTTTCACTCCATAAGACACACTTTTTTTCTTCCTAAAAAGTAAGAGGAAATGTCTGTGCGTCTTATGGAGGGAATGCGTGGTCCCTGGAGCCGAATTGCCCAGGGGCGAAAAGCAGATCATGCTTTTTTTTTCTTTTTCTTTTTTGAAAGAGGGAAGTGGGTGTTGAAACAAAGCCGCTGATCGTTTGCCAATTGGGGAGAGAGATAAGGGACGCTAGAGATAAAGGAGGCTACCTGGGAGGGGGGAGGTAAAGACAGCAAACTTGCAAAGGGGGGAAACAGGAAGACTAAAGCAATAAGGGGAGAAATTAGAAGAAAAGGAGGAGCAAAAAACTGCTCCAACTAAGGAAAAGACTCTACACTAAGGAAACAGCTGATTGGTGGGATCGGAAGAGAGATATGGGAGGGGGGAGGTAAAAGCCTATGGATCCTCAGGATTTTTACATTGGGTCACCCCAAATTCACCATCAGATCACATAACATGTCCATGGCTACAGCCTGCACCAAAAAAATCACGCACCCACTGTTGTGTGGGGCCGCATTGGCGCAAAAACGTGGTTACAAAGCATGGATCCACATGGATCCTCAGGATTTTTGCATTGGGTCACCCCAAGTTCACCATCAGATCACTGTCTGTGGCCACAGCATGAACCACAATAATGATATATCCACTGTTTCATTCAGAATATGTTTTTCTTGTTTTCCTCCTCTAAAAACTAGGTGCGTCTTATGGTCAGGTGCATATTATAGAGTAAAAATACAGTAATTTCTGTATGTTCTGGAACAGAAAACACGTTGCTGCACCTGGAACCTCATTTTACCCTTGATATGGTGAAATTGCTCATGAGTTTGCTGAGGGTCTGTGACGCACACAAGTTATTCTCTTTGTCTTTCTAGGAGGGTACCTGCCAGGTTTCCTTGCAGAATGGCAGAGTGGCCGTTAGCGTCCTCTCTACAGAGCTCACCACCAAGAACGCATATGCAGATGACACAAGCCACTATGTCGCTATCTACAGTGACACCGCAGGGTATACCTTTCAGAGCCACCCTTTTCTACTGCATGTTGGTTCACTGCACCCCTAACCCCTTCCCCAGCACAGGGGAGGAGGGACTGGCACAAATGAATCATGTCTCCTTGAAACAAAATGTGTTTCCATTCCAGAGTCCGGCTTTATGTTGACGATCAGCTTCAGGGAACCCAACCAGGGCTTGATCGCCACAGGAGGCAGAAGCGGCAAGATGAGTTGGCTGTCTTTCAGCTAGGAGGCATGCCTGAAGCTGGCGAAATCGGCAACCTCACAGGGTGCATTGGGAACGTCTTTGTCAGGAGGTGAGTCTTGTGTTCCTCTCATACGCAGGAAGAGTGGTTCCCCAGGAGGAGTGATTAGCAGTCATGGTGTGGGAAGTGGGGCTCCACCGGCTGCACTGACATCTTGCAATAAAGGGTTGGGCAGGAAGCACGGTGGCAAGGGTGGAGACGCATCTGCACCCACGGCCATCAAGGGAGAAAATGTGGGTTTGCATTCTCTCAAGGCTTCTGGATAACCTGAACAAAACAGCAAACATGGGAAAGAGGCTAGGGTGAGACAGGCATGGCCAGGAACTAATTAATCTGCCCTCATTAAATCCCTGCAAAGATTGAAAAGAGCAGCCTGAGTGAAGAAACTTCCTGCAAAGAATGAATAATGTGGTCTCTTGGAAACAGTTAAAATTCTCTGTTACCTAAGTGGGCTGGGGAGGGTTACTTTGGGCAAAAGCAATAGATTGAGACTACATAAAGACAAAAGATTAAGCAACCAGAAGATATGACAATGCAAGTTCCCCACCACAGTTTGATTGCGTAATCGTAGGGAGCAAAGGTGACGGCCATGAGCCAATCAGGACAGGGTATCCAAAGTCCACATCATATTTGGGCTCAAGTGCCAATGAGGTTCTGTTCAAAACCAAGGTACAGGATGCTGTTCTTAAGAGAGCAAACAGCTGTTTATTAGGTTACCAGTGGGACAGCGCCAGTTGGAAAGGGGGCTTTTGCCTCCCCAGGGCTAATGAATGACCAAATGCAGGCGCATGCTCTTGTTGGCAGCTGGCAAATAGATGAGGTGCCTAGCTATGCATCAGCGCACCTCTAGAATGCTTTCCCCTCTCAGATCCAGGTAGGTAGCCATGTTGGTCTGACACAGTCAAAATAAATTTTGAAAATGTCTAGTAGCACCTTAGAGATCAACTTTGTTGGTCTCTAATTTTTTGAAAAAAATTATTTATTCCGCCTCAGACCCTGAGGGATAAGTGTGTCTGCTGTTAATGAGCATAGCAAGTTTATAAGCATAAGCCAAAGTTTGCTTCCTCTGTGCACTTATCTAAGATTCCCCTGTTGCACACCAACCTGTGGAAGAACGCCAAAGGAGTCAGGGAGTTCAGCCGCAGTGCAGAACTTAATTAACTTCATTAATGGCAAGTGCCTGCCCTCTTGTTCTCTTTGCATTGCCACCAGTAGCATCCAACCATAGCTGGCTAGTCCAAGGTTTTGCCCAGTGTTGCTATCCAGGCATCCTAAAGTGCACCTCTGTGTTACACGACTGACTCTATAATCAATTTTCACTGCAATCATTCCATTTTGAATTCACACATCTTGATGGCTTTGAATTTCAGCTGAAATAAAGCATCACCTTCTTTGAAAGCAACAATATTGATAGTTGTTTGGACTGCACTTGATCTTAGCCAAAAGGCTGAGAAGTGATAATAGTTGTTTGTAGACTAAATAGCCATGGCAAGTTGGGTTTTCTTGTTGGTTACAATTCTTCAGATCAGGACTGATGCCACGTCTGTACTTGGGTGTTGCCTGCTGATTTCACCATTCATCTGCATTGAAGGTTCCATACTTTAGCATGCACCTGCTTAGGAATTGCTGCACTTCATCATGTGGGAATTGGCAGCAGTGCAACACACACACACACACACACACACACACACACACTCAACTCTGATGGCGTAAAACTCCTTGCTCCAAGACATGAGCCTTGTTCTCCCTCATGTGGCCTAACTGTGCAAATACACAGATCCTGGATCCTCCACACAGGTTGCGTTGCTATTGTCAAAAGTAAAATTAAATATAACATTTGGGGTTCAGGAAGAGTCTGGAATTAGAGCGAAGTTGCAGACCTAAGATGATGCCAGGCAGGAACAGAGCAGGCGCAGTCTGCAGTGTCCTTCTTGAAGATCAGCTGCAGGCGGATACAATATTGTGGGTTAATGAAATAAGTGGGATTTGGTTGTTGTCCATACATGACAAGGACAATTAATCAACGAGGATCCAAGAGTTGCTTTGCTTCCAGCATGGGCTAATATAGTCAGAAAGGCCTCTCTGCCAGCTTCTTGCCATCTGGCTGTGGTCCTGGCTGAACAGCTGCTGAGCTCCTTTCCCTTTCTGCAATAGGAAGTCAGACCCGCAGATGGTCATGGACCTGCAGCAGAGCACCAAGAACGTCAACGTGACCATGAACTGCCCCAGGGATCGGCAGCCCCAGCAGATGAGGGCATTAGAGAAGAAGGGCAAGTGGAAACCGAAGGTGATGGAAATTGTTGCAGCTGCCCTTTCCGTTCTGTTTGGCTTTTATCTACAGATGCAGTAGCCGTTAACTATAGGGACAGGGACAAGACGTCCAGCATGCAGCCTGTGCTGCATTTTGTTCTGAAATAGTCAAAAGCACCCAGGGAAATGTTCAGAGCAGCTCTTCCCCACTGCCTGTTAGGCCCATTGCCCAAGCAATGAGTCTTGTGTATGGATTTCCCTTATTTTGGTTTCACAAAAGTGCATCCGTTCCACCCACTGAAGAAGTCAATACGAGAATGTGTTGCTTGGGAAGATAGCTTCTTTCCATTTGCCCTTCCCTCTCTGGCAAGCATGCACTGCATTCACACATGAGAGCCCCTGGACAACCCTCAGTCAAGGTTTGGCTCAGGGTGAGGGATTCAAGAGTGCAGCACCAAACTTTGTGAAACACCTACAAGAATTTCAGAAACAGCTTACAGTATAAGCACACCCCAATGCATTAAAAAGTTCATGTGTGGGCATAATTGTGTGTGCTGCCTCTATCACTGGGACGCAGGTGGCGCTGTGGGTTAAACCACAGAGCCTAAGACTTGCCAATCAGAAGGTCGGCAGTTCGAATCCCTGTGACGGGGTGAGCTCCCGTTGCTTGGTCCCTGCTCCTGCCAACCTAGCAGTTCAAAAGCATGTCAAAGTGCAAGTAGATCAATAGGTACCACTACAGCGGGAAGGTAAATGGCGTTTCCATGCGCTGCTCTGGTTCGCCAGAAGCAGCTTAGTCATGCTGGTCACATGACCCGGAAGCTGTATGCAGGCTCCCTCGCCCAATAAAGCGAGATGAGCGCCACAACCCCACAGTCGGTCACTACTGGACCTAATGGTCAGGGGTCCCTTTACCTTTACCTCTACTACTGCTTGCACACACACAAACATGCTTGCCTCAAACACCTTATGCCTGTATGCATAATTTTGGAATGCACTAAGTGAGCTATTTTTCTAGAAAATAGGTGCCAGGATTTGCAATGATCTCCTCCCTTAATGGCAATGGTGCTCACCTGAGAGGTGCCGGAACTGAGTTCCAGCTGAAAAAAAAGCCCTGCATGTAACTTTGTCTCCTCTGCAGTGCCACCCATTTGGGGGCAGGGGTAGTATTGTGAATCGTAGCCATTCATGTTACCTGCTACTTGTAAGATTAGGATTAATTTTCTCCTTGAGTTTTGAAGCCAGGTGAGAGTCTTAAGGAGCAAGCCACATGCCCTCTTGCTTTTCAGCCCATTGAAGCTAAGGTGGTTTTCTTTATGGAGAATGATTTCTGAATTATTTCCCCGCAGGTGCCAAGCAAGACAATGCTGAGAGATATGAGCTGCCGTTTACCCAAACACCCCCAAGCCTTTAAGAATGCCTTCCAGTTTGGTGCGTCCCCAGGGAGCCGCTTGGAATTTGACGACATTCCAGCAACTTTCCACCAAAGGTAAGGGCGGGAAAGCAAGTAGTCTTTCTGTTCCCTTCCTATTTGAGAAGTGCTACCCTACTTTTACAGAGCCTAGGACTTGCTGATCAGAAGGTCGGCGGTTCGAATCCCCGCGACGGGGTGGGCTCCCGTTACTCAGTCCCTGCTCCTGCCAACCTAGCAGTTCGAAAGCACGTCAAAGTGCAAGTAGATAAATAGGTACCGCTCCGGCGGGAAGGTAAACGGCGTTTTCGTGCGCTGCTCTGGTTCGCCAGAAGCAGCTTAGTCATGCTGGCCACATGACCTGGAAGGTGTACGCCGGCTCCCTCGGCCAATAAAGCGAGATGAATGCCGCAACCCCAGAGTCGGCCACGACTGGACTTAATGGTCAGGGGTCCCTTTACCTTTTTACCCTACATTCCAACAGAAAACAGAAAACTGAAACACCTGAGAAATGTGTCTGGCTTTATGGATCCTGTCATCGCAGGGATCCCCTGATTCAAAACCACTTTTGTGTCGGGCTGCAGTGGGTTCTGTGAGATACTAAAACATGAGAAAGCCTGTGTGTGTGTGTCTGTGTATTTCTGGTCGCAAGTGATCTTACAACCTGAAAAGCTATTAACACTTTGCAAAGACTGCAGCCAAGATGGCGACAAATCCCCTTTTCTTGTTAAGAAATCATTGGAATGACCTGGAGCTTACTGAAAGGAGGTGTTCTTAAGAGTTTCCTCCTTCTCCAGAGTGTCATAAAGAAACCGTATGGATCCCCAGAGGACACTTCCTGAAATGGGAGTTGAGAAGGCAAGGCAGCAGCTGCGGGCAGAATGTGCTCATTAATGGCATTCAACCCTTCTCTTTCCGCAGGTTTCACTTCTCCATGGAGGTCCGACTGAACTCATCTAACGGCCTCCTCTTTTACATGGCCAATGAATCTCTGGGCTCCTTCTTCTCCCTCTTTGTCTCCAGCGGCCGCTTTGTGCTCTTGGCTGATATCAGCGGAAGGAAACTGAGAGTCAGGAGCAAAGAAAAATATCATGATGGAGGGTGGCACACAGTAAGGAGGGGGAGACTGGGATGGGGTCACTGCCTTGCCTGGGCCAGGGGCTGCCACTTTGAATGTGCTTTCCACGTGTATGAAAGTGGCAGTAGACCAGATTCTTCTTGCTATCCCTTTCCCACAATTGCCAGCTTTTTCATTGGACCAAACATCAATCAGATAATTTGGTAGGGATAATTTGACCGTGAAAGAGCATAAAACAAGGAGGCATTATGTATTGCATGCACTCATTGGGTAGACAGTCTGATGGGATTCAGCACACCCCTCGGAGTGCATTTACTCCCTTCATGAACATTTGAATAAGGCTTTGCTTTTAGAAACATGAAATGTAAAAGTTAGTGACTTAAGGGTGGCATTCGATGCCAGTCCTACTCAGAGTAGACCCATTGAAATTAAAGAACACAGTCAATGAACTTCAGTGTGGAAACTCTGAGTAAAACAAGACCCTTACTTGTTTAGATTGGTTTCATTCCTAAAATACTCGTTCCAGAAAGACCGTCCCAATAGAACTTTGTGAATTTCCACCAATTGACATTTACACAAATATAATGAGTCAAAAATGCACAGTCCTTTGTCTGAGGAAACAATGGCTGCCAATCTCCTGGTGAGAGCCACATCCTCTAATCCTGGGGGCTGGGGGCTATGCTGTTAGCTTGAGAATGATGCTGTGCAACTGGGATTGCTGAGGAGTTTAGGGCCACTTTGCAAATGAGATTCTTCCCCTGGTGGAAATCTAAAAATACACGAATGGTGGGGGAGGGGGAGAAACCCACATACTTAGGCTACAACTATGCCAACAGCTGCATTCATAAGAGTGTCAGAACTGGCTGCAGCTCCCTGCTGAGTGAATAGTGCCAACCGCCTGTGTGGAATGAGTCTTATCTGACTGTAGAATAGAAATTTCATGAAGCCTTATTTAAGCCAGGTGAAAGAGTAGATGTAAAGGTGGAAGAGGAAATACAAGAAGACAGCCAAATTTGACATGAACCAAGGGCCATCTCTTAAAAACTATAGCAATAAAAGCTTAGTTACAGGTAGGTAGCCGTGTTGGTCTGCCGTAGTTGAAACAAAATAAAAAAAATTCCTTCCAGTAGCACCTTAGAGACCAGTTAAGTTTGTTATTGGTATGAGCTTTTGTGTGCAGGCACGCTTCTTCAGATACGCACACATATCAATAACAAACTTAGTTGGTCTCTAAGGTGCTACTGGAAGGATTTTTTTATTTTGTTTCATTAAAAGCTTGCTAGTAAATATAAATCAGTGTAGCCCCAGTTGAATAAAGTGCTGAATGTACGCAGACCTTAGACAATATTTATTTTTTCTCTGTGCTTGGGACTTGAAGATTAACCTGAGGGAAACTCATTGTTTCTTGGCCTCCATTTCCCCTCTGTAAAAAAGGGGATTACAGTAAAAGGTTTGTTGCAGGACTGCACATGCTTAGCGCAGATACCCAAAGTGACCTTGCCAAGATCGTATCACGTTAAATCAAAGGTGGCCTTTCAGATTTTGTCCCGATTCCAACTCACGTCAGCCCCAACCAGCATGGCCAACGGCCAGAGATCCTGGAGGTTGGCTGTAGTCCATCTGCACTTGAGGGGCCACAGGTTTAACTCCCTCCCCCTGGCATTAAAGTAAACAAGCTCTTGAGTGTCATAGCCTGGTAAAAGTGCCAAGAACCAAGCAGCTCTGATGTGTGCCTCTTGCAATTGTCAGGTCTTCTACAGCAGAGACAGAAGCAGAGTCCAGCTCATCATCAATGGATTGAGAGCCCAGGAGAAGTCCCTGCCTGTTGCTGGAGACTTCTGGATCCCTGGTCCTTTCTACGTTGGAGGGGCCCCTGTGGAGAAAGCCAAAGCGCATATACCAGTAAGGATCCCAGGAAGCCACCTCATACGGCATCAAACTGTTTGCCCATTTATTGTCTATCCTGGAAGCATCTCTCCAGCATCTTGGGGACAGATTGTCTACATGCAAAGCACATACCGTGCCTCTGACCTTGATCCTTTCCCCATTCAACACCTGGAGGATTTGTAGAAAGTACAGTTGTACCTCGAGTTACAAACGCCTCAGGTTACAAACACTTCAGGTTACAAACTCCGCTAACCTGGAAGAGTTACCTTGAGTTGAGAACTTTGCCCCAGGATGAGAATGGAAATTCTGTGCCGGTGGCACAGCAGCAGCAAGAGTCCCCATTAGCAAAAGCACGCCTCTAGTTAAGAACAGTTTCAGGTTAAGAATGGACCTCCGGAACAAATTAAGTTCATAACTAGAGGTACCACTGTATTTGTAGATAGTATTGTGCGTGGTACATACCACTGAGGATGGGCCTGGAGGATATATTCTGAAAACACCCTCTCCAAGGGCACATTTTACAAAACAAATTCCCTGGAATGTTAGGAGAGAGAGGCATCACGTACACTAGTCCCCTCTGAAAGTGACGCATGGCAGCTTTGGTGCCATTAGTCAGGAGGGACACCTTTGTTTCTGCCACCACTCTATAGATCAGCATCTTTCAGTAAATGAGGGCTGCGTGTCTGGGGGCCCTTGCGAGGACCCAGGGAGCAGTTCGTCCCCTGCCCACACGCTGCCTAAGAGCCAGCTGACACTATAGGCAAACTGAAAAATCCCATACAGGTGATAGAGCAGTGGGCCAAGGCATGTACCACCCATAATACAGGTCATAAGGTGGTATGCTCAGTCCTCACAGTCCTTCCTGCTAAATCAGGAGGGTAGCAAGATTGTGAGGATTCAGACTATTCCCTGAATCACAAAGATGGGTGTAAGTGTAAGTGGGAGGACACATGCCCACTGTCCCTCCCCCCCCTTCCAGTTTGTTGTGTCTGCAAACTGGTCCTTTGGTGCCACTGGTAACAGTTATGTAAACATGCAGAGGAGTTCCAGGGTTACATCTTGCATCAGTGACTAAAAGCCATCAGCATCTACAAGAGGGGTCTTTTTCTGCCCAAGGGCTGAATCTCCCGGTAGCAAACCTTCTAGGGGCTACGTGCCCTTTAAAGGCAATGCCAGAAGCAAAAGTGGGCCAAGAAGTGGATGTGGCTCTGTATTTTTGTACAGGTAGCATCCTTCCACCCAGTGGCGTAGCGTGGGTTGTCAGCACCCGGGGCAAGGCAAGTAATTTGCGCCCCCTAACCCGTGGATTTGCGCCCCCAACCCGTGGATTTGCGCCCCCTAACCCGTGGATTTGCCCTAACCCCAGATGTTGCGCCCGGTGCGGCCGGCCCCCCCTGCACCCCCCACGCTACGCCACTGCTTCCACCCACAAAAGGCAGAACCTCCTACATAAGGACACACACACATCCCTTTCCATCCTCTGTCCAGTAAACCAAGAAGCATTATCACAATTCTGAGACACAATCCAGGCAGGAGAAAACAGCCAAGGATGGCCCAGGGCGGGGCCAGTGAGGAGGTGCGGCCTAGGAAGAGTCCCAAGGGCCAGATATAACAGTCTGGAGGGCCACATTTCAGTCCCCCGGTCTGAGGCTCCCCATCTTCTCCAGAACAAAAATATATACAGTGGTACCTCGGGTTACATACGCTTCAGGTTACAGACTCCGCTAACCCAGAAATAGTGCTTCAGGTTAAGAACTTTGCTTCAGGATGAGAATAGAAATTGTGCTCCGGCGACGCATTAGCTAAAGTGGTGCTTCAGGTTAAGAACAGTTTCAGGTTAAGTACGGACCTCCGGAACGAATTAAGTACTTAACCCGAGGTACCACTGTATATACAGTCTTGTTGGGAATACAAAGTCGCTGAGCACTAAGAATGAAAGCCTGCCTTTTGGGCGGCCATTGCCCGGTAGGCTAAGTATTCTTGTGTTTGGATGCCGGCATTTTCTTCAAAAGATACTTTTCCTTCTTCAGGATGCTTCTGCTACCAGCTTTAAAGGGTGCATCCGGCACTTGAAACTAGACAGGAAGCCTCTGGTCTCACCGTCTCGCCTCTTTGGTGTGACCCCTTGTTACGAGGGTCCTTTGGAAAGTGGCACCTTTTTCTCTGCTGATGGAGGATACGTGGCTCTAGGTACTGTATGGATCATCTTTCCTGAGCTTTCTGTACCCTGCTAGACTCCCCCACATGTTCCTCCTAGTTTCACCAGTACATCCTCTTCTTTCCTAAGGCATAAAGACCCATGAGTTCTCTGTTGCTCTGACCGCTCTCTCGTTTCATCCCCCAGACAGGTCCGTAGCTATTGGCCAGGACTTTGAGTTGATGCTGGAAATACGCCCCCGCAGTGTGTCTGGCTTGGTATTTCACATTGGCACAAGACAAACGAACTACCTCAGGCTGTATACAGACAAGGAAAAGGTAACGTGATCAGACAGCAAGATTTCTGCAAGCACTTCATATACACTGGAAGTAATAACTTGTATGGTCTCTAAAGGGAGCCAGAAGAGAAAATTTAAAAATCACACCTGCTTGGCTGATCCTTTTACACACATAAAGTACAAACATGTACTGTTAGCCAGAAAGCAAAAAGTAAATGTCTTATTGGCCTGGAGTTGGGGTTAGGGCAGACAGACATTGGAGATTTGGTAAAGATAAAGCAACAGGAACTATAAACCTTGAGGAGAAATTGAGACTGCTGGATCAGCCATAGCCTTTTGCAAACAAACATTAAGCTTTCCTATGTCTCACAGCTAGGAACCTTGAAAAGCAAAAGTTGAAATTCTCAGGAAGCTGAAGACCTGCTTCGTGAAATCAGAAAGGCAGGGGTCCATATGCTTAATATGCACCTGTTGTTCCATGTGCAGAACTGGAAAAAAACGCAGCCGCAACAGCCCGTAATCCTGGTTCTAGGAGCCCAAGTTGTTTGTTTCACAGGCTGTTTTGCATCTCTCTATTTTGCATGGGAAAAGCTCTTGCTTATCACGAACATGTGTATTGCTACAAATGTTATCAAGAGGGAAGCTGGTTGTACATGCAGAATTCCGTGAGTTAAATTTGGGGCTGTTGTTTTGCAAACTCATGAATTTGCTTCAGTTCCGTCCCACTAAATGCATTTGCCACCTATAAGGACATGACAACGTCTCGAGTGGAACTGTGCAGTTCATTGATCTGATCCAGTAGATTTCAAGGAACCAGCAGCTCATACATCCCTATATTCTGGGCTGCACACTTGGGCATGCATGCATTCAAGGCCTGGTACTCGCCCTCAGCTGTGCTTCCAGGAGCAGATCAGCAATGACAAAAAACTCCCTGCTTTTCAAGATTATCACTTGCCAGTCTTCTCACTGGGGAATCTGTGTTCCCAGAGAGAAAGTCACCACTTCAGCTGAACCACGTTTGAAGTATGTTCAGGACTGTCTCCCCCTTCCCATCCTGATGGAAATTCTCTTAATCTTCTCTTTCTGGATTAGGTCACTGTGATTGCAAACACTGGTGCTGGGGAATTTGCCACCTCGGTGACCCAGCCTTCACTCTGCGATGGGCAGTGGCATACACTAGCAGGTGTGTGATCTTTTCCTGCTGTGCTCTTTTTTGGGGGGGGGTTAATTGCTTTGAGAACATCACAGCCCAAGCAGCATTCCTCAAAATCCAAGCCGTTCTCTCTCTGTTGTTCTGCTTGAGAGCCAGTGTGGTGTAGTGGTTAAGAGCAGTAGTCTCGTAATCTGGTGAACCGGGTTCGCGTCTCCGCTCCTCCACATGCAGCTGCTGGGTGACCTTGGGCTAGTCACACTTCTTTGAAGTCTCTCAGCCCCACTCACCTCACAGAGTGTTTGTTGTGGGGGAGGAAGGGAAAGGAGAATGTTAGCCGCTTTGAGACTCCTTAAAGGGAGTGAAAGGCGGGATATCAAATCTTCTTCTTCTCAAACCCAAGTCAGTATTCTGTATCTCACCAAACATTTCCTAGGAATTTGCCTTAACACGGACCCAGATTATTGGTCCAGCAAACTCAGTATTGTCTGCACGGACTGACAGTGGCTCTGCAGGGCTTCAGGCAGGAATATTTCCCGGCTCTGCCTGGAGACACCAGAGATTAAAAGTGGGCTCATCTGCATGCAAAAGATGTGCTTTATCACAGAGTCAAATCCCTTCATAAAATAGGTGTGGATGTTGACTGGTCAAAGTGTGTGTATGAAAGAGAGCTAGAGAGAAGGATGGAAATATCCATGCATGTGCCTCCAACACAACCCATTTCCTTCTTTGATGCTGATTAAGACTTCATGTGGATCATTAGCACCGGCTCCATCTAGGCAGAATACAGAGTACAGCGGTACCTCAGTTTACGAACCGGTACCTCGGTTTACGAACTCAATCCGTTCCAGAAGTCCGTTCTTAAACCGAAACCGTTCTTAAACCGAGGTGCGTTTCCCCTAATGAGGTCTCCCGCCGCCAGTGCCCTTCCACCGTTTGGATTCCGTTCTTAGACCAAGTTAAAGTTTGCAAACCAGGACACTACTTCCGGTTTTGCGGAGTTTGTAAACCGAATCGTTCATAAACAGGGCTGTTCTTAAACCCACGTACCACTGTACACTTCTGAAACAATCCTTCCAGCTGCTTGCGCAATTGCTACATGCCCATATGCTAGTCCAAATTGACACGCCTCGTTCATTTTAAGTTGTGCTAGACACTGAACCAACCCACCCTTGTGTGGGAGCAAGGGCTTCATGCATTGTGAGGGAGGTGAGGTTTCTCAGCATGTCTAGCGCTGACTTAGTTCCACCCCTCTCTTTGCAAGTAATCAAAAGCAGCAACGTGATTCAGTTAGATGTGGACACAGAGGGAAATTACACCGTGGGACCCAACCAAGCCCATGCTGCAGCCATCAAAGAAAACTTCTACCTCGGTGGAATGCCAGGTGAGTAGCTCAAGCACGGATATTTGGGAAGATCCTGCTTACAAACTATTGCACTTAATTTGTTTAATGCCCCCATAGCTTGGCTGGTTCTTCTTGCATTTATGCCCCAGGCTTGAGGTTGTCCATCTCTGGCCTCGCACAATGAATTTCAAACTATTTCCAGGGAATCACCACATTTGTTTGCCTGCTGAAGAACATTATGCATCTGTCACAGAATCTCTCTGCACTTTGGAGTGTTCCGATGTTCAGTAGCCATGCTTGCATTCCAAAAGGTGCTCAGTTTATGCAGTACAAAATTTAAAGCTCTTTCTGTGTCATAGGGAAAATCTGTGCCACAAATTCTTCTTATATGTGGCACTAGCAAAACCCATCTGTTCTGCTGTGCTATGTATGTGCTTCCTACATTTTTTGGTTTTGTACTTCGTGGAGTGCACTTCCCTGTTTATTAGACAAGTTAACCAATGGGCCTTAGTCACAATTAGCTTAAAGTGAAACTGAAGCCTAATGACCTCCGACTGCCTAGAGTTGTGGTAAAAAATTATTTTGCTCTTCCTTATACAGAACTTGAAGACACTGGCCTCCCTTTGGCACCTGTGGCTCATCTTCCCTCCTACATTGGCTGCATGAAGAACTTGGTGATCAACCGGAACCAAATTAACCTAAGAGAAGCTGGGACTGTACAGGGAGCGGTAGGGCTCACAGAGTGCCCACTTATGTAAAAACTATTTGTACGTGTTAAGTCAGTACTGCAGAAAGCCACACGACCCTTCAGGAAGCCAGCAGTCCCTCAAGCTTGGGCACACACAGCAGTCCTTGCCACCTGGGGATACAGACCATGTTCAGCACCAACAGCAGGTGTGTTGAGAGGGCAAGGAGGGCTCATCCGTTTTTATTTGTAATTGATGCTTTCCTGCCTTTACACATTGTCCACAGTAATGTTTTTGAAGAGGGCAAGGGCATATGGTATATTTATAATACAGTGGTGCCTCGCAAGACGAAATTAATTCATTCCGCAAGTTTTTTCTTCTTGCGAGTTTTTCGTCTTGCGAAGCACGGTTTCCCATAGGAATGCATTGAAAATCAATTAATGCGTTCCTATGGAGACCGCCTTCAGACCAGGTCCGGGGACAGTCTGTCCCCGGACCTCTTCTGAAGGCTGGCGGGGGGAGAAGGACTTTTCTCCCCACCGCCAGCCTTCAGAACAGCCTTCTGAAGGCTGGCGGTGGGAAGAAAAGCCCTTCTCCCGCCGCCAGCCTTCAGAAGAGTTCCCGCAGGGCTGCCTAGGCTGCGGATAGCAGCCTGCTGCCCGGCGCGAGGGGCGCTCTGCTTCAGAGCGCCCCTCGCGCAGGGCAGACATTCGCAGCTTGGGGAGCCCTGCAGGACTTCCCCGCAGGGCTGCCTAGGCTGCGGATAGCAGCCTGCTGCCCCGTGCGAGGGGCGCTCTGCTTCAGAGCGCCCCTCGCGCGGGGCAGACACCTGCAGCTTGGGGAGCCCTGCAGGAGTTCCCCGCAGTGCTCTCCAAGCTGCGGGTAGGGGTAGCAGGCTGCTATCTGCAAGCTGCGGATAGTGGCAGCAGGCTGCTATCCGCAGCTTGGAGAGCCCTGCGGGGTACTCCTGCAGGGCTCCCCAAGCTGCGGATGTCTGCCCGGCGTGAGGGGCGCTCTGAAGCAGAGCGCCCCTCGCGCGGGGCAGCAGGCTGCTATCCGCAGCCTAGGCAGCCCTGCGGGAACTCTTCTGAAGGCTGGCGGGGGAGAAGGGCTTTTCTTCCCACCGCCAGCCTTCAGAACAGCCTTCTGAATGTTGGCGGTGGGGAGGAAAACCTTCCTCCCACCGCAAGCCTTCAGGACAGGTCCGGGAACAGAGGAGAAGGTGCGCTGCGCTTCCCCGCAGATTTCCCTATGGGCTTTCATCTTGCGAAGCAAGCCCATAGGGAAATTTGTCTTGCGAAGCAAGCCCATAGGGAAATTCGTCTTGCGAAGCCACTAAAAATCGGAAAACCCTTTCGTCTTGCGGGTTTTTCGTTTAGCGAGGCATTCGTCTTGCGGGGCACCACTGTAGTACTGTTGAAGCATAAGGTGTTCCCTCTCTCCTCCCCACACCTGGTAAGATTCTAATCAGGATGAATCTGTCAATGTAGTTTGTGAACAACTGCTTCAGCCAGCTGAAAGGCCCAAGGGACAGGATCAAAATTATTTAAGCACGTCTAAATATGAAAACTTTATTGCTGCCATCATCCAAATTGTATTTCATCATTCCCAAGCAGCTGGCAGCATGAGAACCATTTGGTTGGGGGCCAGTATTTATTTACTGAAATAATGAAAAACTGTGCAAGATGCAAGTCTTGGAGCTTCAAAGCCATTTTGCATTGTGCTTGTCTAGTCTCTACCAACCAGGCACTCATTGTTTCAGAAAAACAGTATTTCATGTTTTTGGTGCTAAGTTAATGAGTAGAATTAAATCCATTGATTATGACTTGGGCAGATAACCTTTAATGTATAAGGAAAGGATGAGTCAACTATCGTATTTTTTGCTCCATAAGACGCACCTGACCATATGACGCACCTTGTTTTTAGAGAAGGAAAACAAGAAAAAAAAATAGTCTGAACGAAACAGTGGATGTATGATTTTTGTGGTTCATGCTGTGGCCACAGACATGCTATGTGATCTGATGGTGAATTTGGGGTGACCCAATGCAAAAATCCTGAGGATCCATGGGCTTTACCTCCCCCATCCCAGGCAGCCTCCTTTATTGCTAGAGTCCCTTGTCTCCCTCCTGATCGCTTGCCAACCAGCTGCTCAGCGGCTTCATTTCAACACCCCCTTCTGTCTTTCGGGGGGGGGGGGAGCACGATCTGCTTTTCACCCCTGGGCAATTCAGCTCCAGGGACTATGCATTCACTCCATAAGACGCACAGACATTTCCCCTTACTTTTTAGGTGGAAAAAAGTGCATCTTATGGAGCGAAAAATACGGTAAATGTGCCCATGTTGCTTCTCCAACCATGTTATATACCATCTTGTCAGGTTGACTGTGCAAGCAATACAGCCCTATTTCCACGTGAGGTAGGAAGTTTAATATGTCCCTAGTAAATTGTCTACTTATTAATTGCCCTGGGGCAAGAAGGCAGCAGAGGACTAAGCTGCCAGCTGACTCTTGTACCACTGTGCTCAAAATTCAGTTCTTGCATGGGTTTAAGTCAGTTATTCTTTACTCAAGAGTAGACCCATTGAAATTAAGAAGCCCATGTCCATTAACATCAACAGGTTTACTCTTGAATAGGACTGGTATTGAATACCATCCAGTGTTTCCCAACTCCCCTGGCACATTAACTTCACAATAACACCCTCCCCCTGCCCCCAAAAAAGTATATGGTGCACTTAGAGATTGCCTTATATATATTTGTGTGTATATACATTGTTCATCACATGGGTCAAGATACTGCTTTGAAAAGGACTTTATAACTTATCAGTATATTGGCTATTTTAATGCTGGGGTACATATTGTAAAATGGGTTTTAACAATTATTGGTTTCACTTTCAACCACTGTAAGTATCTGTTTTTAAGCTGTACTTTTAAGGGATAATCTCTGTAAATCACTGGTACATACTTTTAATTCAAATAAAATTTTATGATCTATAATTCATACAAACGATATGGAGTAGTGCTGAATTTGTTAAGATACTCTGCCTGGGCCTCGATAGCTGCCAATAAACCCACAATCACTTTAAACTCTTCTTTACAACCGTTTCAAGCGCTATAGGGACCTCAGACATTCCTGCAGGTTTTTGTTTTGTAAAGTGAAGTTTAGAGGGCTAAAGGCCTGCCAAATGCACAGTTCTCTTTATAGTTCAGGTATGGCACTTCCCAAAAGCTCTCCACCACCAAAATTCCTGTCACTATTTTTATGTATCTCACAAAAACAGGCATAGCTGTCAAATGCAGTTATACATTTGGGTAAGTCAGGATGCTAGGCAAAGGGAGCTTCCTGCCCAGAGGGGCTGAGGCAACGCAGTCAGATGGGCAAGGGAAGAAACAGTAAAAGTATTATTATTATTACTTCAACATGCAAGGATTGCTAAAAGAGAAGCAAGGCTATGACAGGCAAGCCAGTTAAGAACAGGGAAAGGGAACCCTTGTTCCTATTGAGCTCAAGTCCTTAGAAGAGAGCTTTCCAAACTTTTCATGCTGGTGACATACTTTTTAGACATGCATCATTTCGTGACACAATTTTACTAGCAAACTGGAGGTTAAACTATCCTCTTTCCAGCCCCAGGGGGAGTGTGTCACAACAGAGTTTGGAAATCTCTGTCCTAGAAAATAGTTGAAGGCTACACACCATCTAAAAGTGGACTGGGCTCAGACTGCCCCCTGCATAAAATTAGGCTGAAGCCCAGAGGATGCAACACTCCTGAGTGAGAAATTGGGGGACAGGTTGCCTTGGAACCTTCAGAATCACACATTCTTCTCATGAGGGGTTTGTTTTTTTTTCATTCCTACTGCCCCATGTCCTTCATAAAAACATGACTTGAGGGTCAGGATTACCTCACACAATGTAGGAGGTGGAGAGGAGAATAAGTAGAAACAGGAGACAGCCTTCTAGGAACAAGGGGACTTCTTACAAAAGAACTGTTAGAACCAAGCAATTCCTTAAATAGGTAGGGTTTAAAAGCTCAAAATATTCTGCTGGATACAGATAAGCCCTTGGATAGCTTTACAGCAACTCTTGGATATGGGTTGTAACAACAAACTAAATATAAAAATTACAAATGTTTCTGCCAAGGTGATGCCTTTACCTTATGAGAAACCCCAAGCATAGACCTGCAACTGGATTTGATGCAAGACTATAAATTTAATCAGGTGAACCAAACTTGTTTCCAAGGACAACAATAAGAAGCTGCCAAAGTGTACTTTAAGGCCACAAAGACAAACATCTGTTTGAAACTGCAGCAAGTGGGGGAAAAACCCAGTATACCCAGGATGAATTTGGCAGAGAGGTCCTTTACTTGCAGATTCAACACATGAAGTATGCTAGTTATCCTACTTATCTTAAGGTAAATATCTAGGAGTACCCGTAAGACACAGTTAAGAAACCTAATCTAAACTCATGTCTTCTTCCTCATCCTTCTTGTCTTTTGAGTCTCCTTCCTTTTGATCGGATTTGACGTTGTTTTGCATTGCTTTTGCAAACGCCTCGACATCTGAAAACAAGACACATCAAATTAATAACATGGCAGCATGCAATAGGAAAGCAGGCTACTTAATGCATGGCTCCAAGTGAATAGCATATGGCAAAAGGAAGACAACTACCCAGGACAGAAAGCCTGGAGTAGGTGAACAAAGGAAACATCTGAACATCTGTGCTGGTCTGTAATGGTCTAACCACCCCCTTCCTCATGTTCATTGCAGCTCAGACCTGTCATGTACTCAGCCTACAAAATGACATTCCAGTCCATATTCGTAACAGGACAAAAAGCACCACATTAGAAGCAGTGTGTCACCATTCCACAGCAATCTTTATATTTCGCTGGGTTACAGAGAGCTGAGCCAGAGCTGCCACCTTTTACCCTGATTCTCTGCCTTCAAGAGGGCTTCAAAATCAAGAAGGGATATGGACTCTGGTAAAACTGCAACACAAAGGACCTCTGACCCAGGAGAGCCTACTGCACAGCCACTGAGCAACTTTGGGTTTATTGACAGAAATGAACTCACCTCCTTTGTTTGCTGCATCTACTGCCTCAGCTGGTAGGCCAAATTGGCTCATTAGAGGTCCCAGCTGCCCAGAAGCCAAGGCAGCGCTGAACATGCTGAGTGCCTGCAAAGAAAAAAAGCTATGTCAAATTCCAGAAAGATTCTATAGGGCAAAGGCTGAGCAGCCTTTTTGTTTCCTGCGGAGGGCAGCATTCTGGTGGCAGGTGCAGCCAGAGATAATAGTATTCTGGATTAACTATTCCAGAATAAAATCTATGCTGCTTCAGTTTTCAACATAGCTACTTGGAAGATTAGAATGCCCACTCCTCCTATGCAGGTGCAGAAGTAGGCCGCACTGGGCTTGACAAGGTTAATTTCAATTATAGTTGGGGGGGGGGGGGTTTCAAAGCACAAAAGATCAATACAGCTACTGGTCTGAAAAGTGGAATTTACTTCCAAATTTAGTATGTCGCCAACCCCATACACAGAGTGGCAGCATAACAAATTGTTCTCAGACAGCTAAGGACCATACAACCAAGGGGAAAAAACAAAATACCATCCCTTCCTATTGTTTAGAAGCAAGATAGAATGAGGGAGCAAGCACTCGAAAGCAGGCATCCCCAAACTCGGCCCTCCAGATGTTTTGGGACAACAACTCCTATCATCCCTAGCTAACAGGACCAGTGGTCAGGGATGATGGGAATTGTAGTCCCAAAACATCAGGAGGGCAGAGTTTGGGGATGCCTGCTCTAAAGCCAGGGGTGATGAGGAAAGAACTCTGGTAGCATGAAAGCTCGAGGAGGCATCAAAGGCAGCAATAAAATGGCCTTTCTGAGATTTACCACAACAGGCAAACTGAAAAGGATTCAAACAAGATCTAGAGCTTCTTGCATTCTTCCCAAGCTCGCTTATCTTTTTTGGGGGGAGGGATTTCTAGCCAACTTCTTCAATCTTCTAATTAATAAACAGCTTTCCCCACTAAGGTTACTGCTATCAGCATTGAATTAATTCAGCAAGTAATTAGAGATAAGCTTGTGGGGTTACAGCAGAGCAGTGCCATTTCAGCCACTCTAAAGGCAGGTTTATAAATAACAAATCACAATACTGCATTTAGCAGACACAAACTTTATTTTATTGGTTAGTGGGAAATGTGGCGCAGTATCCTGAAACAGGGGGAAAGACAACCCAAATGGCTGACAGACACCGCTGGAAAGGCCGTCCAGCAAATTTGACAGGCTACACAAAGTGCAGAGTCTTGGTGTGCGAGACAAATGCCAACACTATTGCCCCTATATTGTACATCCACACAGGGGTTGCCTGGGACACCACTTCCACCTCTTTGGTTTTCCCATCCTCATTCATCCATTTTTAAACTTGTTAAGACCTTAAAAGAGAAGTCAACTGCCTCAGAACTAGGACCTTCCTCATCACATAGCTCTCCAGATGATGCAGGAATTTGTCTTAAGATTCCTCCTGGTGTTCTTCAACCAATTCCACCCAGTATGTCAGTCCTCCTACTTAAACCAAGTTGCTGCCTCCAAGCGTATTTTCCAAGTACAGTGGTGCCCCGCAAGACGAATGCCTCGCAAGACGGAAAACTCGCTAGACGAAAGGGTTTTCCGTTTTTTGAGCTGCTTCGCAAGACGAATTTCCCTATGGGCTTGCTTCGCAAGACGAAAACGTCTTGCAAGTTTGTTTCCTTTTTCTTAACACCGTTAATATAGTTGCGACTTGACTTCGAGGAGCAACTCATAGAACGCAGTGTACATAGTAGCCTTTTTTGAGGTTTTTAAAGACTTTGGTGATTTTTGAAGCTTTTCCAAAACTTCTTTTGCAGCCATTTGGTAAGTTAAGCTTTTAAAACTTTTTTGGGGGGTTTTGGATTTTGGGTTGGGGTGTTTGGAATTCAAGGACTTGGTGTTGGGGAGGGGTTTGCAAGAATCTGGAAGCTTGTGTGTTTTTTTTCTGCATTTTTATGATTTTTTGTGACCATTGGGGCACTCTGCTGTTTTTTTAAAAAAAATTCTGGATTTGAATTTCTGTGTGCTGGGTGGCTGGGGGAACAGTTGGGGAGGGGTTTGCAAGAATCTGGAAGCTTGTTTTTCCCCCCTGCATTTTTATGATTTTCTGTGACCATTGGGCCACTCTGCTGTTTTTAAAAAAAAATTCTGGGTTTGAATTTTGAAATGCTCTTTACGGTATGTGTGACTTTAAAGAGCACTTAATAAACTCTTGTTGTACCAAATTTGGCTTTCTTTGGACTTTTTTTGACCATAGGAACACATTAATTGATTTTCAATGCATTCCTATGGGATTTCGTGCTTCGCAAGACGAAAAATTCGCTAGACGAAAAAATTCGCGGAACGAATTAATTTTGTCTTGCGAGGCACCACTGTATACCAAAACTTTTACCTGCTGGAACTGTGGAGAGGTCAGCGTGTTCTGGATCTCCTCTGCTGTCTGCGGCAGAGATTCCCCGGAAGGAAGGTAAGGCAGCAAGCGCTCTTGAACTTCTGTATTTGCCAGAATGGGTGCCATTATTTCCGGGGTCAGGACAGTGGACAGGTCAACTGTAAAGAAACAGAGCCAGAATGTCCGTGGCAGAAGTACCAAGAATTAGCAAAGTTGCTGCAGGAGAACTCTGCGAGTCACAGCACAGGTGTATCACAGGCACCACAAAAGTCTAATCACCTGTTGTTAAAGTACAACTGCAAACGGGAACAAGTAAAGGTTTATAATGATAAGGTGCAGTCAAGGACACAGGAAACAGTAAAAGCATGGAGATGTGGAAGAAAGTATGGAGAAAATATGAAAAAAAAATAATTAAGAGGAAAATTGTTTTTAAAAGTTATGGTATAATGGCACCTGACTTCTGCAATTATTGCAGCAATAAATACATCATATTTGAAAATAGGGTGGAGGTGCAAATGGGAGAATGCAACTTTTTATCATTATCTGGTAGGCATGCAGTTACACGCAAAAATACTGGAAGATTATTATTAGAATAACAAGAAAAGAGTTTGGAAGATGAAGTTCCTTTAGATCCAGTACTGATATTGCTCAACTGTAAGTCCCCTATCCTAAAGAAAGACCATAAAGAATTTACATCCTATTTGATTACAGCTGCTAATTGACTAAAAACTAGTTACATTACTTACTTCCTGGAAAGAATGACCTGGTAAAGTTTGGGATTTGGCTATACTGTAATGGCAAAAATAACATCTCATCCAAGAGCAAGAATCACAAGTGAATATGGAAACTTGTTTTGGGAAGACTAGTTGCCCTGTATACACTATTGTCAACAAAATAATGACCTCCTGTGAAAGCAAATTCAAGGTGGTTTTGGATTTCTGTTTAGAAGAAATACGTCAAGTCATATTTTTCTGCAGAAATATGTCAAGTCATATTTTTCTGCAGAATATTATGATATAAATTATTCCCCCTGTAACAGTGTTCTGTTGATTATTGTCAACCAAATGATTAACTAGCTTTTTTTGAAAACCTCAACTGATCAAAATTCTGGGCCTATTTACAATTAAATCTTAAGTACATATATATAGCATGGTAAACAGATTTGATTTGGGAGCCAGACTGTTTCAAAAACTAAGCATTTCATATTTTAACCCAGACATAGTGTCACACCATTTGCTTATCTTCTTTCTCACACACACAAATTGTAAAGGTAAAAGGGGTAAAGGACCCCTGGACGGTCAAGTCCAGTCAAAGGCGACTCTGGGGTTGTGGTGCTCATCTCGCTTTCAGGCCGAGGGAGCCGACATTTGTCCACAGACAGCTTTCCGGGTCATATGGCCAGCATGACAAAACCACTTCTGGCGCAATGGGACACCGTGACACGGTGACACACGGAAACACTGTTTACCTTCCTGCCATAGCAGTACCTATTTATCTACTTGCACTGGCCTGCTTTTGAACTGCTAGGTTGGCAGGAGCAGGGACAGAGCAACGGGAGCTCACCCCGCCATGGGGATTCGAACCACCCACCTTCCGATCAGCAAGCCCAAGAGGCTCAGTGGTTTAGACCAGTGCCATCCGTGTCCCTTACACACACTGTAATGCAGGGTTGGGGAAACTCTGGCCCTCCAGCCACTATTGGATTACAACTCCGAACATCTCTGACCACTGGGCCATGCTGCCTGGGGTGATGGGAGTTGGAGTCCAATGAAAGCCAGAGGGCCACAGGATGCCCATCCCTGAAGTAAACACAGAGCCAAAAACCACTTTATTACATGCCCCTGTACAAAGACAAACAATATGATAAACAGCATGCTGCTAATACTGTTTCAGTAGGGAAAGCAGCTAGGAAGGAACATGGAAGCACAAGGCAGGATACATCTTTGGTGAGACCTCATTTTTTGTCAGGCTACAGAGGCTCCCACACCCCCTTTTTACCTTGCTGGCCTCCTGCTCCAGCCGGCACATTCATCGTTGCCAAGATAGTCTGGAGGTCACTCAACTGGATGGGCTGAGTAGGGCTTGTTGCTGTACTGGTCCCATTTCCAGAACTCGGAGCAGGACTGGGACTGGTGGCAGTGGCAGTGGCAGAGGCTGCTGCGGGAGCTGTAGGAGCTGGCGTTACCCGTGTGGAAGAAGTACTGGAAGATGGTGTCACAGCTGCCGACTGGCTGCGAGAGCTAAAAGGCAATTCGTATAGTTAGCCTCTGCAAGTACAGTTTGAAGTCGGGGACGTTTCCCACAGCTAAAGAGCAAGTGAGAGAATTGCCATTCCAGAGTACCAACAGGTCTTCTCCTCCCACAAAAAAGAAGCTCTGAGCTCACTCAACACAACTTAAGCAATGAAGAGATGGGATGCCTCCTTCCTCAGTTTGAAATCCCAAACTTGTAAAATTGCAGTTTAAAAATGAGCCCTAGAATTACAGTGGTATCTTGGTTCTCGAACAGCTTAGTTGACAAACAAATCAGCTCCTGAATGCCGCAAACCCAGAAGTAAGTGTTCCGGTTTTTGAACATTTTTCAGAAGCCGAACATCCAACGCGGCTATGCTTGAGTGCAGGAAGCCCCTGTAGCCAACTGGAAGCCGTGCCTTGGTTTTCGAACGGTTTAGGGAGTCAAATGGACTCCCAGAATGAATTAGGTTCAAGAAACAAGGTACCACTGTACTACAAAAGCCAAAGACTTATTGTTTATAACCCTACTGACCCTTTCTGATCTCCCATCTTATCCTATTTCCCTTCTCTAGCCAAACCCCGAAATGAGGTTCCACCTTTCCCACACCTAGGAGAGATTTAAATGTTTAAACCTCTCTAAATGTTGGACAGATACCACAGGAGCTGCTTCCCCACAAGTTCGCCACACAGCACTGGCTGTTGGATCTGAAACACTGCAGCGATATGTAATAAAAACAGAAACCTATGAGAGAAATGTCCTCACTAAAATATTGTACAATTTAAACAGAGCCTCAGGTATTATTAAAGCAATCTTTGAAAAGGACAGTTATAAGCCAAGGTCCTCTTACCTGGAAGAAGAGCTGCTAGTTGGGGGGCCCCCACTTCCCAACAGACTAGCCAGACCAGGACCTGTCAGAGCACCGAGCCCACCTTCCATAAAGGAAAAAGACAGCATGTGTGTTAGAGACTTCTTTTAATAAACAGAAAGTTGGTTTAAAAATGTTGTATTGTGTAGACTTCTTGTTCCAAATAACCAAAATAACTTTACAGTTTTCCCCATCCAGAAACACAGATGTACAAGCTCATATTGCAAGACCAGATGCTTTTTTACACAAATTCAGCAAGGAGCTGGAGGACTTCTTTGGTCCATTTGAAGGCTCTCACTAATTAATGGTCCACCCAGACTGAAAACATGCCTAATCCTGGGAAGGAATAGGAGACTCCTTTTTGCCATCATGCCAGCCTTTTCTTCATCTTAAGTGGTTTTTGTCCACTTTAGAGTAAGCCACTTTAAGCAAAAGCACACACACAAAGGATTTATCTGTCTAGTTCTATGCCAAGTTTTGTTTGATAGTCCACTTTGATACTTGAAGCATTAATTCTAAGTCTCAATTTGTCATTTCTAAGCCAAACATCCTCAAGAGTATAAACAGTTGCCACAAACTAAGTTTGTGCTTCTGACATGCTTTGTGTTAATAGCACAAGATGCTGGGAAACCTGTTTTTCTACATTCTCTGAAAATTGCCTCCTGGTGGAATCATTCTATTCTGGACCACTGGATGGCAACAAGCAGTGAGGATGCAAAGTGGCTGCATGACCAGTCGCTGAAGGATTCGTGTATGCCATTAAGCAGCGGGTTTACTATCACACACACAGGGAAATCTTACAAAGCGTGCACTTTTAATGTTCTGACAACACTGTATCCATGTTGCAGGCATTTAATGAAAGAATAGAGGAAAGAATGGATCACCTCATGTTACTTGGTACAACTTTCTGTCCAGTGATATCTGATTTATTATGAACACTGCAGGGAGCGTTAGTAAGAGATTAACCCAGACAAACACAATTTTAGCATGAATGCACAGAAGCTTACCAAGTCCTCCTAAGCCTGTTGGTCCAATCAGCTGCATGAGCTGGTTATGGCTCATGTTTCCCAGAAGACTTTGCAAGCCACCTTCACCTAAACAGATGAGAGCGTATTATATTCACACATTTTTACAGCTCTCCATCTAAATGACAGGCAATTTAAAATGACAAAAGAGAACCACAGGTAAACCCTGAAGAACATCAAGAATATATCCACATGTCTCATGTTTCCTAAACATCTGTGTTTCCTAAACTTTTCCAAGTTAATATTTGAAATTGTTATGTTTGCCTTATAGTTTTATTTTTAATACTATTTTATTGTTCTACATTAAACATCCAATTAAATCTGGTTTTGCAATGAAAGAATCAATCAAACAAACAAACAAACAAACAAACCCCCTAAAGTATCAGAACTGGTTCTTAATACTAAAGAACACACAGAAAAGGACTAATGGAAAAGGTCTATACCTCCAAGGGCAGACAACTCATGGCCTCCACTTCCACTACCACCCAGAGCTCCAGGCATTGGTGGGTTGTTGAGATACTCATTCACCTTACGGCAGTGCTCCTCATCTTTCTCAGTCTTGGGCTCCTGCCGGGAGAAGAAGAAAAATGCATTTTTGCACTCCATGACAGATGCCTAATCCACAGCTTCAATGTTACACAGCAACAACTAGTATCACTTATGCCTCGTTTCCCCTTCATCTGCTAACAGCCACAAACCTGCATCCAGAAGAAGAGCCGCTTGGATCCAGCTTTGAATTTCAACACATAAACGCGGCCTGTAGTGCACTGAGGCACCCTCTTAAATTCACAGTCATCAGGGAAAATAATCAAGTCCTGGAGTGGAAGAAGATGACAACAAATTATTCTTTACTTTCCACACAAAACTATCCAAGTGTGTTACAATAAGAAAGAGATCACTAACCACTTTCTCAGTCAGGCTGCAGTTGAACGTCTCTCCCATGACAAGCTTACAGGGGTGGTTTTGCAAGCTATGGGGAGTTACATAGATGCACATGTTATGCCTGCCTCTAGGGAACATGCTTATCTTTTTCTTACAAGATGCACAAATTCCATACATGTCAGGTGGCCAGGGAAGAAAGAAACCCGTTTTTTCAAACCACAGACCTCAATCTAGTACATAAATGTCTTTTAACCCTCTCTTACGTACATTTATTTTAAACACGAAGCAGCATTAAATCAATGCATACACCTTTAGGCTGCAGCATTCTACTTACATCCTCCACGTTCCCTGAAGTCCTGTCTTTCCAACAGAAGTGAATGAGGGAATCATCCGTTTGCTGGATATATACGAGACCTTTCCTCTTGTCTGGTGTAACAGTGCTGCCTTTCAAAGACATCTTTCCCGCACGGAACTCTACCAAGTATTTGCTAGATGAGCCCCGGGAGCCTGGCACCAGACTTGGAAATAAAGCACCAGAAGACATCCTGGAAAGAGATAATATTTCATAATAAGCACGTTTTCTCTTTCAAATATACAAGTGTTCTACCAGTGCCCAAATCCAGAGTTATGGCCCAGAAGGGCAATGGGTTTCGAGAATTCAGTCTTTTAAAGGTAAATTAAAGAGCACCAAACTGACAGCCTAAATGGGCAGGGCTAAGCCAGAACTCCTGTACACCCTGAACAAGCAGACTCCCTGGGTGTGTTGAATCAATCACAGTATCCTTTCCATTTACAGACAGGGGTGGACAATGTTTGTACAGGAGCAACAGTTCAAGCATCTCAGCAGTAATGATCATCTTCATTCAAGTCCTGCAGATAATTCTTCCTCTCTCTGTGCTTTGCAAACTGAAAAACAGCCTCTTCACTCAGATCTCTAGTACCAACCCTCCAACCTTCCTCTGATCTTTGGTAAGCACTTGACAGGGCTTGGGTCAGAATAGCATCAAGGATCAAAAGCCGTCTGGTTATGGGAACAAGCAATGATTGAAGGGAGCTTCCAGAGTCAGAATCTGAAAACAGAAGAGTTAGAAAACCATTACTATAGTGCACCAACTGAAAAAGTACCACCAACTTAAAGAATAGATACACAGAACTAACAGCTAACTATCACTAGATCCCTGAAAATACTAGCAACTTGGGGAGTAAAAGCAAAGCTGAGGACTTGGACCACCTTCAGAACAGCTTAGAGGCTCATTTACATCAGACCTGATGGAAAAACAGGGGCCTATTTTGAGGATGGATCAGCAGACTTCTGCTTGTACTTTTTTAAAGAGTGTAAGCTACTTTTCCAAAGCAGAAAGTATAAAAAGCATTTTAAAAAACAACAACTAGAATGCACTTCAGTGAATAGCACTAGCAGTTTAATAGTTAAATCAAAATATATGTGACCTAGGGTCAGTCACTGCCTGTCAGCCTAACCTACCTCACAGGGCTGTTCTGAGGATAAAATGAGGAGGAAGAAAACCTTGAGTTCCTTGGAGGAAAGGTGGGATATAAAATGTAACAATACAGATAAATCAAAAGGCCCACAAACTAAGGAGTATTATTGAAAGTGGATTCTTTAGGGAATTAGCAATCAGCTAGAATTAGCCTGTTGTGCACACATATATGTCATGCCAGGAGATGCCACAGTCCAAAAAGAACAGCTATTTGTGCAACAGTTACTGAAGCAATACTCACCAATGATAACAGTACTCCTGTGCTCAGAGCGCCAAGAAGTCCTGTAGTCCTCTAGCACCATTCTCCTCTCCAAACCAGGAAAAGCATCGTTGCCTGGCTGTGGCTTTTCTTCAAGTCAGACTTCTGATCATTCTTATAAAGAGCTACTGAGAGCTTGAGTCTCTAGGGAGTGAACAGCCGCTAAAGAATTCTGGTGAAATGAATCAGATTGTACCCAAGAGGCAAACCCCTCTTGCATTCAGGTGTTTGTTTCCTGACAAAGCTTCTTCAGCTCTTAACTTACTGCTACGGGATCTCTCAAGTGAAATTGATTTTTTGCTGGCTATTGCTAACTTTTCAAATCCATTCTTGATCAAAAAAGCCAAGAACTCCCAGGTCAGCTTGTGGCCCCAGGCCATACCACAAGGCATTTATGACAGCAGCACTTCGGAGTGTATCAGGTGACCCATGAGCAACAACAAGTGATGCAAGAGAACACAAGCATCATGAAAGAAATTTGAACAGAGTTATAAAGACTCTGTCATCAACATAGCTGGAGAAAAGAGGTAAAACACAATCCTGGACAAAGAAATATAGTCTTCTGGTGCAGGGTGTTACAGTCCATAGCATCTCAAAACCATGAATTGTTTAGCCACTCCATACCAGACACTCACGAAACTAGAGACACAAGGCAACAGCTGCTGGAAAACAAATCAAGCCTGGGAGAAACAAAACTGTGGCTTGCTTGCTTGGCAATGAGCCATCTCATGATTTGTTGAACAAACCATGGTTACAAACACAGCCACTGTAGGTACCTCTGCTTCCTCAATGAGGGGAAATAAGTTGCCAACCGCGTCTTGGAGTAGGAAGACCATTTTATTAATTCTACTGACACAAAGCAGACTGAATGCTAGTGCTCTTTAGAGCATTAAGGCACCATGCATTCTGAAATAAACACTATACCAGTAGTTCTCGAACTTTTTTCTCTAGACCATACTTTCAGAATAAAAATTTGCTTGTGCCACAATGATTTTTTAATTGATAAGAAATAATACATTGGAAAACACAACTAGGATTGTCCTCAGCATCACTTGGTGCTCTTGTTCTCATTTTGAAAATATATCTATCTATCCATATTCTGCCAAAAAAAATGTTTTGATATTATACTACACTGAAATGTTTATTAGAGTGTCCTTGATTCTTCCTGCCACACTTGCCATCCTTTCCTGCCACACCCTTTGAGAATTACTGCTCTACCCAAGAACTATAATATTTGTCACAGTGACTAAAGGCACCTGTTATCACTCTAATTTCCTTGCATCACTGCAAATATGTTCACGTTAAAACGATTAGCATAAGAACAATGTAATATTTTCACCAGACGCATATTTTTGAAGCTCACATGGCTGATTCCTAGCTAAACAGCATGAATAAACTACCAGATTTTGGAATCCCAGCCAATTACCATGTCACCTGTTAGGAAGCTGTCGAGACTATAATCCCTAACATCTCTAACCAAGGGCCAAGATGGCTAAGGCTGATGAACGGTGTTCAAGTCTAACAACTAGAGGACAACAGTTTCCCACCACTGAACAAACAATACACCAAATATTTGGAACAAGTCCAAATATTTGTGAATGGCTAAGGAAAAGAACTATTATAGGTCTATCAGTTCATAATACACAGCCTTGCAAACTTCCAAGTTTGGGAAACGGACACAGTGAAAAGCAATTGTTAAATATAAAGAAGGACATCTGTATAGTTTGAGAACAGCACCATATTAAAGGATATCAATTGTGGAGCTGTACTGTTTTGAGGATTAGGGTCACAAGGCAAATTTAAGGGATGGCAACCCTTGAATCCTATCATTACTACTAGTTTTCATATTTGTATATCTTAAGTTCAAACCCCAGTTTAGCCATTGACGTTGTTCAGCCTGAGTAGGTAGTTATGCTGAAGTTTATCACACCATGGAATGTAAGCACTCCATGTAAACAACACAAGTCACTCCCCCCCCCCCAACTTTCTAAAAATGGTACACGAGAGAACAAACAGCAAGCAAAGTAATAATAGGTTCCAATTTGCAAAATGAAGTGCATTGCCAATTAAACACACAGCAATGGGGTGGGCAAGTGGTATTATGTACTGTGCATTTTCCTTTGCTGTAAGTTGCTTGCAGACCTTCGGGTGGCAAGCAAGTAAAAAGGTTGACTAATAGTAAGACTAGTAACACCACCAGAAACCAGTGTCCTTTTCTTCTTAGGAAATGCGTGGGACGGACGACCATGAAAAAACGGGAGGAAAGCAGGGTCAGAGGAGTGACATACCCCAGAAACGGGCAGTGCAAAAATTGTATAGTGGAAAGGGGCACCCGCACACGGCGAGGGTCATCTAGCCCAACCCCCTGCAATGCGGGAACATCCTGGCACTCTTCTAAGCTGCGGCGTTTGGCTGCTGTTCCCCACTTAACGTAATAAAATTTATAAACGGTATGCCTTGGAAGCTAGGCCGCGGGGGGGGGTGTTACGTTAAGCCCCCTCCTCCTCCTCCCCACGTGCGAATGGGGTCCCTCGTCTGCTCCACCCCTCCCCCTCCCCCCTCCATTTTCCTCAGGGAGTTTTTGAAGTTGGGTCAAGAATGAACATTCAGCGACGGGGTGAGTCTCCCCCTCCAGCCGCCGCCTCCCCGACCTCCGTCAATTCAAGGGCGCCTCTCTCTCGGCCGCACACGCGAGGACCCCGCTCGCCCCTCCCCCACCCTTGCCTAATTAGCACACCCCCCCCACTCCCTCCCCCCGGTGGTTGCGACCTCCAGGCCTCCTCACACACACCCGCATCCCGCCCCGAAAATTACCTGCTGCCTCAGCTCGCCCCACTGTCACCCGCCCCGTGTTCGCTCTCCCCCCTCAGACGCTACCGCACTTCCGGCCGGCTGAAGGAAGCGGGGGGAAGGGTAGCCTTTTGCTCGTCACGCCGGAAGCCCGCCCTCTTCCCTTCGCCCGCTCTCCGCCGCCATCTCCCATTGGCTGGGACGCTGGCTCCTCCCCCACCGCGCCCGCGCTAGCCGGAAGGGCCTGCCACTCGGAAGGAACGCCGCTCGCCAACAAGCCCCCGTCGTGCACCGCGGCCTCCGCCCCGCCTGTTGGCTATTGTGCTGTGTCATGTCGGGCGGGCGGGCAGGGAGGGACGACGCGGCCTCTAGCGGCGCGCGTTGGAACTGCATGGGGATTGCGCCGTTTTGCGGGAGCTGAGGATAAAGAGCTCTGTGGAGCCCGCAAGCTTGCGCGGTGCTGGGTTGGGAGCGATAAAGGGGACGAGAGGCAGCCAGCTGCCTCCACAGCCTCCTCAGGCTATACGAGAGAGGGCAAAATTATAATTATTTTTAAAATTGACTTTCTCTAGGGTTCGCTTTGGGGTGTTTTATATATGGGCCACTGGTCCCATCACCTCCTGGCAAATAGAAGGGGAAGAAATGGAGGCAGTGAGAGATTTTACTTTCTTGGGCTCCATGATCACTGCAGATGGTGACAGCAGCCACGAAATTTAAAGATGCCTGCTTCTTGGGAGAAAAGCAATGACAAACCTAGACAGCATCTTAAAAAGCAGAGACATCGCCTTGCCGACAAAGGTCCATATAGTAAAAGCTATGGTTTTCCCAGTAGTGATGTATGGAAGTAAGAGCTGGACCATAAAGAAGGCTGATCACTGAAGAATTGATGCTTTTGAATTGTAGTGCTGGAGGAGACTCTTGAGAGTCCCATGGACTGCAAGAAGATCAAATGTATCCATTCTTAAAGAAATCAGCCCTGAGTGCTCACTGGAAGGACAGATCCTGAAGCTGAGGCTCCAATACTTTGGCCACCTCATGAGAAGAGAAGACTCCCTGGAAAAGACCCTGATGTTGGGAAAGATGGAGGGCACAAGGAGAAGAGGACGACAGAGGAAGAGATGTTGGACAGTGTTCTCGAAGCTACCAGCATGAGTTTGACCAAACTGTGGGAGGCAGTGGAAGACAGGAGTGCCTGGCGTGCTCTGGTCCATGGGGTCACGAAGAATCGGACACGACTAAACAACAACAACAATATATGGGGAGTGATTCGTAAATCTAATATTAATCACTTAAGGGTATAAAATTATGTGTGGTATGCAGAAAGCGGGTAAAAGTTTTCTTCTCACATAACGCTAGAACTCGTGAACATCCAATGAAGCTGAATACTGGAAGGTTTAGCACAGATGAAAGAAAGTGCTTTGCGGCAGGAGGCAGTGGTGGCCACTGACTTGGGTGGCTTTAAAAGAGGGTTTGATAAATCCATGGAGGATAAGTCTTATCAGTGGCTATTAGCCATGAAGGCTATTGCTCACACTGAATACCAGTTGCTGGAAACCAGAGGAGGCGAAAGAGCTGTTGTGCTCAGGTTCTGCTCTCTGGTTTCCCACAGGGATCTGGCTGGCCACTGTGAGAACGAGATGCTGGAATAGACGGGCCATTGCCCTAGGAACGTCAGAGTAATTTATTTCCCCTCCCTCCCTTTTTTTTGTGCACAAAGTGTGGCATAGGACTGGGCAATATCTGGTTCTCAACTGCTAAACATTGCAATATACTGATATATCACAATGTCTGAAATAAGGATGGAGCTATGCAGAGGCATTGCCTGGCTTCATGGGTTTTCCCACATTATGATTTTCGCATCACACACACACACGATTCGCAATATACTGCCAGTTCAAAAATTATGAAACCGATATCACGAGATGGATTTGAAACTGGTTTTGGTCAATATATCAATATATAATCCAGCCTGGCTGTAAACCTCTCTGAAAACAAGGTCAGAGGTGTGAGGGCCGGTTGCTGGATAAGGGAGGAGAGTTCAATCTGCAACAAGCTGAGAGACACTCCCTTCAGTTGGCATGTAGGTTGAGAGAAGATATATGTTAATATATTACAGTGGTACCTTGGTTCCCAAACGACTTAGTTGTCGAACAAACCGGCTCTCGGACGCCGCAAACCTGGAAGTAAGTGTTCCGGTTTGCAAATGTTTGCTGAACGTCCGACGCGGGTTCTGCTTGAGTCCAGTAAGCACCTGCAGCCAATCGGAAGCCGCACCTTGGTTTTCGAATGGTTTCGGGAGTCAAACGGATTAAGTTCGAGAACCAAGGTACCACTGTACCTGGAAGCTTCATAGCTCAAGTTCCAACTGCCTCTAACATTATTCTGTGATCCATCCTACAAGCAATTGATCATATAAACTTCAGTGGACAATGCATTCCTCAAGTCAGGAAAATTTATATTCATCCCACAATGGATGTTCTGGAATTGAATTATCGGGGCATTTAGCAAACCCGTTTCTCTTTAGTGGAGGCAGTGTCCTGGTATTGAAATTACAGTCCTTACTAATTTCAACCTGAATACCCTTTTCAGTATCACAGGTGCTCTCACAGTGGCTCAGAAAAGATGATAAGCAACCAAAACATAGTTGAAACCCCATCACTTTAATAATAAGAAAATATATTTTAAAATTCTAAAACAGAGCAGTATTAAAAAAATAAAAATCATAATAACCTAACACTTTCAAGTTCATGACGGTGTGCCCTTTGTTGTTTCCTCCACTGCATCACCCTTGTATCCAATTTGTGTACCATCCTTCAAGCCTCCTACCCATGTAGAGGCAATGGGGATGCGATATTTCTTTATCCCTCCTTCAATATGCTTGTGCAGGAGTTGGGCCTCACAAATAAAGGATGCTCCACCATACCAGCTCCAGGAGAGAACGACGATTTCTCTCCTCCTCTCATGAAGCTGCAGAATGGGAAGAAGATGCATATGAACCGCTTCTCCCACTGCCACTCAGATGGCAAAAGGTCCAGGCAATCTAAAGTTGGCAACTTCATTACAGCAGGAGTTTGTGCAGTGGGAGGTACATGCAGGGATGGCATATATGATTCCAAGTTTTTGTGGTTTTTTAGGTCCTTGGGTCCACCATTGCAAGAGCATTGTAACTACATTTCTCTACAAATGATAAACAATGTAAAGGTATGTGTGAGGGCACATCCCTAGGATCAGTTTAACTGGGTCATGTTGTTTTCATTGAAAGCAGGATCAGGGCCAGCCCTGCCATGCCACAGGATCAAGCAACATGCTTCAGGTGGTACCAGGTGAGGATGCGCATGAAAGACAGGCAGGGATTAAGTGCAGCAACAAAAGTTTTTTTAAAAAAACTTGGCAATAGTGGGGAGGGGGTGCCATTGGGGGTCTAATTCAAGAAGGAAAGGGTTACTGGGCTGGCACTGAGCAGAGCTTCATCCACTCCAGCTGGGTCAATGCGGCAAAGGTGTTATCAGCTCTTATTTTGAAATAATTATCTGGGAATAATATTTGTCAAATGAGTCAGTCGGGGGAGGAGAGGAACCCTGCTAAGAATCAATGACAAAGCAAGAGTTGGAAGTAACTTGTCTTCTCCAAAACAACCTTTATTCAGATTTACAGTTTTAACATTTATGTCCACAAACCTGTACAGACTTCTCTAAAAAGGTAAATATGATTTTTTATATAGTTAATATAGATGGGTATTGACAGTTATTAAATATTATAAAAATAAATCCATTTCACTAAAGCCTCTTATTTATTATTATTATTATTATTATTATCCTCTGATGTTTTCATGCAACGTGGATAAGGCAAAAAAATACAGTGGGCACAATCTGCCAGGAACTGCTCACCAGTACAAACCCTATTGAAGTGACTTGGAGTTGCATTTGCGCACACCATGCACAACTGGAGCAGCGAAATGCTCTCTTGCAAGCCCGTTTTGTTTCAAATGAGGTTTGGACAACAGAAATTCCAAGTAGACTGTGCCAGGTATGTAAATAATCATTAAGAGGGATACAGCAAAATAAGTAAGGCAAAATAGAACAGCAATAGCAGCAGCAGCAGAGAGTGGACTGGGAAAGGGGAAATATATATATATATATATATATATATATATATATATATATAGTTTAATTTTTCCATGCTATAAAAATCATACTAAAAAATCAATTTTTCTGTGTTAGAACCGTTAGCTTTACATAAATTTAAATATTGCTTTATTTTACAATTAACCCGAAAGCACATGTGTATTTTGAGAGGCAACATTACAGTACATTATCAAATTAATTTAAGAATTAAAACACTACATAAACAGGAACAGCTACATTTTATCTGCAACATTAAAATACAGAGTACAGTAAACAGGAGAAAGATTAAAGACCACACTAGGCACCTGACTGTTTGCATGATTACATCACAAAGTTTTTATTAAGTTTTTTAGAATCACAAGCTACCTGAATATTACAGTTTGTGATCTGAAGTCTCTTGCAACCTTTGTAGATTTGGGATGGAACTCTTGGAAGCAAAAATTGTATCAAAATTCTAATGAAACATGTTTGTGGCTCATATGTACGTGCTCATTAATTTATGATTACTCACTTCAAAAGAAAATAGATGTGACTGCAAATGCAATTGTGTGGAGATTTTAATCTAATCATGGTTCATCTCTTAATCTGTGCCATGGATTAGTAAATGTACCATAAGGCAAAATAAATGGTTGCAGCTGTACGTTGTTATGATCCATCCCAAATTGTAGGCAAGGTGCAACAGCTACAAACCGAATTATACTTATATCTCTTGGTGAAAATAAAGTTTTACCAAGCTCAATCTATCAGGAAGGTGCACTTTCCAGAGTTAGTTTCATTTTCAGAGTCAGAAGGTAAAACAAATACTTTCTTAGCAGGATCTCAAATATTTTGTTCCTTTAAAATAAAAAAGTATCTATACCTTTCAGTCAAGGTCATCCTGCCAGAGGACTCAAGTTATTCATAGTGTCATGCAAGTCTGGCATCCAGCCAAATCAGTTAAAATAATAATGTAGCCAATTCTACTGTGTGTGGAAATGGATGTGGGAGCGGGTGAAGACTATCAGAGGTTTGTGGACACATTATATTTCTGCAGAATTTATCCCTTGGCAATTGGCTTTATCCAAGATTAATGCTCTACTGCCATCGTGCTATGCCAAAGGTAGTCTAGTGTTACCATTCTTGCTTCTAATTGCATCTAACACAAAGTAAACACAGCTACCTTCGGGCACAGCAAGAGGAAAAGCAACGACCCCAACCGAAGGCCCACAGAGCTATTATGTGCACAGGCAGCCTTGCGCCAGCAGAGCATCCCTGTTTACTTCAGTGTTAACTGACAGCTTCATACAAGCGTTAGGGATGTGCATGTGGCATTCTCGCCAACACTGAAGCAGCAGCAGCAGCAGCAGCAAGGAAGCCCTTCTTTAGAAAGGCAACCATCTGCACATCGAAGCCTGGGGATACCGACCAGCAGGGCTAATGTGTGCACAAGCCACAATTCAAACCAATACAACGGAAAGTGAGCAGCCAGGAAAATAAGTAACTCCACAAAAAATATTTGCTTTAAGTTAAAATCTACCTTAACATTTAACATAATTAATTTCAAAAGTGCTTTTTCGCATGGAGGTGTCAAATGGTCAACTTTGTAAGGCAGTGCTTAAGTTATGGAGGTGGTACCAATAACAAGTGCAGGTTAAATGTAAACAAGCTAGGTGACTATCTTTTTTTTTCTTTAAAAGACAATTTAATATTACAGTTAAAGCTTTTAAGGGCCTCAAACTTTAGTGTGTATTTTAATCGGAATCTATTCTCGTGCATTATATTTATATAAATTCCTGACCTAGCAATAGGCAGGTTAGAAATTAAAGACAAAAGCGGGAAAATGTGTTTGCAGTTTTATAAACAAGCATTTTCAGTGCAATTCATCATTTACAGAGTAGCAATTGCTAAACTAAACCTCCCACTATTTTCTCCAGGATAGGTGGCAGCTCAGACTTCCTCTGATTGGAACCTACCAACTTTTCTTCCCACTATGTGTTAAATGGATCTGTGCAGGCGCCACCATTGTGGTCAGGAGTGTACCTGGGAAAGATGGGCAGGAGGTCTAACCTGTGGGCATGACTTACATGTACGTATACCAAATGCAGAATGAAAGTAATGGAAATTATTCCTTTAAAAATCAAATATCAAATTGAGCATACAAATGGAAATAAGCATGGATTTTAAACAGTTCCATATTTAAAAACTGGAGAACGTCTTTCATCTTGAGATGCAAAAAATATCCCTTGCCAACTTATTTTTAAGCTTTAAGCTGGGGCAACTGCATTTCTTCTGCAATTCAAAATTAAAAGTAACCCTTGCAAGCATTAGTGTAGCATGCCACAACTTGTCTATATGCACAAGGTGGGAGTAGCTGTAACTTTTTAAAAATAAAGATATCGGCTTAAAATTCATTTTCCTCTACCATTGGCCAGAAGAGAGGAGAGAGAAATTGAATGTGGGCATCTTCCCTCCCTCCTTCCTGCCAGCTATCTGTTGGGAAAAGGGAGACAAAACAAAAAACTCAATGCTGTCAAGACTGGGACAAATGCTGGGCACAATATGAGCAACGCATTAATTGTTCATGAACAATTAACATAGCATTAGGAAGCAGGTGGTATTCATTCATTGCAAGGGGAAATGGGAAATATACAAACTACAGTGGCACGAGCTGGGTGGTCCAGATGACCTGAGGGAAGGGCTTTCTCCATACGTTTTAAGCCCTGCTGAAATAAAGAACATGAAGCTGCAATACTTGGCAGATTAATGCCCAAGGACAACATCAAGTTTAGTGCTAAAAACAAGGCACGCTAGTCAAAGACAGTTCTCTCAGTAGTGTCTTTTATTGCCTTGAATGTTTTCATGGGAACTTCTTTGCTGGAAATATTAATGTAATGTGACTAAAATAATGCTGCAGTCAAATTTTCCTGCTCCATGGGCACTGCAACAAAATAGCTATGCAACCCCAACAGCTGTTTTTTAAATAAAAGTCTCTAAAGCTTTACTTCTTTAGATGCACTTCAAATTTCAGGTCTTGGGTTGACATCTGCAAGTATGATGCTTCAAAATATATGTGAAAAGCAGATTGGACACCTTAAATATATAAAGTGGTAAATCTAGAATACCCAAAATGCTATAGCCCCTCATATTATATCCACATAATTGATCACTAAATTGTCCTTGCAACCGCTCCTGATGTCAGTAATTACAGTGAATTTCACAAGGAGCTTCTCTCTAATTTCATAGATTTCACAAATTTAACCATTTGTTTTTGAAAATGTTTTAAAATGGGTGAATTGCCCACCTGATTTTTCTTCAAGCCCACAACTAGTCAGTAATGTTTACCTGACTTCTAGAAATGTATAAATAACCAGAAAAACACTCCCCTGTCCATGACTCAAATAGCTCAGGGATTATATGGCTTTCCCAAAGTTTAAAATAAATCCACTCTCAAGAAAGTTCAATGAAAGCTTCCGTTAAAATCATCCAGCTTTAGCCAAAAGGTAGCAAGAAGGAATTGCTTTTCAAGAATCAGTCCTGACACAGTCAGTGCTTCAGAACAAGCATTAAAAAAACCACACCAAATCATGACCTTTTTGCAGATACATTCCAAGTAAATCCAAAGAGAAAGGAGTGTGTGTTTATAAATATGCCTAAAAATCCTGAATAATGTCAACCTGCCAAAGCAGGTATGTCTGAACAGAAGCAAAAATGTTGTTTCTTACATGTTACACACAAAGCACCCTGGTCCTATAAATATTTCCAAAGTGTCATGTGTTTTAAAAGCAAAACATTCTGAAATTTCAAACAAGGAAGTGCCTGCTATGAACACCTACAAACCATGCCCAACATTCAATGCAGAAGTTTGTTTGGGGGGCGGGGAAATCACAGGTACTTCATTTCATTGATAATCACAGTGCCCTAAAATTGAGGCAGAACAGAGTAACAGCTTCCGAAACTGCAAGTTAAGCCTAATGCTATATTTGTCAGACTTTTAAAATTACAGGCGATTCAGAAGACTCCCAATAATTTCAGTTGCTCCGATTCTCATTAGATACCTTTCCAATGGCCACAAGCATATTTCTATCGTACCGATTCACCATTGTTGCTCCAAGTTCAGAATACTTAAAAGGCATCTCTTACTGCTGACACTTAAATAAAGATGATAGCCAAGGAATTTCTTAAGAAGTTACACGTTGGAGTCAGTACTGCCTCCCCTCTGGCTACACTGCGTTAGTTCTGGCCAAAAATAAAATGACAAGGGGGAATCAAACAAAAACGTGCAAACCACTTTCCTCTGAAACATGATAATTTCAGGTTGCAGCTTTAGGGAGACATTTTGGCAATCAAAATTGTGACAATTCCTTCATTGATGACTGATAATTTTCATTAAAATTTAGCTTTAGAAAAAGGATGGTTTCTGGTCATGGCGGTGCCAGAGTCACTGGAGTAAAGTCTGCCGAACCTGGGCAAAGGAGCAACTGCATTCAAGATTTCAGTATATATCTGGACAGTCAAAGAAGTTTCTATCAAAGTACCCTCCTGAGTATAACCAGTCAGGAGTCCCAAGGTATGGATTGGTGCCCTGATAAAACCATCTGTGGAAAAAAGGAGACAGTGGGTTGGGGAAATGTTAGGTGCAACCATAAAATACATTAATAAAGCCTAACCTCTGTTGCCTAAGCTCTGGTAACCTCCAGGCTAAATGACTGTAATGCGTTATACATAAAGCTGCCTTTGAAGATGGTTTAGAAACTGCAGCTGTTGCAGAATTCAGCATCCAGATTGCCAACTGGAGCAAGACAGTCCAAGCATATAAAACCAATTCTAGCACTACTACACTCTTAGTCTCCAGGCTCAATTCAAAGTGCTACTTTTGACCTATAAATGCCTCAAGGGAATTCTGTAACTTTTATGGTTCCGCCTTACTTCATTTTGCCTGCTTTTGTTGCACTATAATGCAGGAGTGCAGATGGTCCAGCATAAATCTGCAGCTAATGCACCATTACTGTGTGAATGATGTGTCACAGAACACACCCACAAATGCTCCAGTCTGGAGGGTCCCACAGCCATACCTTAACCTGTCAGAGAAGCATGGCCTCTGTCAGTGGAGTATGATTAGAGTTATTCCTTGCCTTTCACCAAAAGGTCCCCGTGTGGGTTACAGCAATATAAAATACAGCATTGAAACAAATCACAACTAGAGTAGGTCCTATCTATCTAGTGTAAAATGCCAGGGTAAAGAGTTATGACCCTTCACTGGCTTTAAGGAGAACTTGCAGGTTCCCACCCAGTTCCCCCTTCAGCAACCCATCTGAGCATTAGGTCAGTTGCCAGCACTATTAACATTAGTATTAATAACACTTATTGAGCACACTGCTGTAGTAGTACCAGAAAAGGCTGCACTGCTTCTCTCTACTGCTAATTAAGAAGGCACAGGGATTTCTGAGGAGGAAAAAGACTGCACAAACCGATTATACACTACTTTGATCCTTATACCAACCTCATCTAGTTTCTCTGTTCACACAAACAGCCTCCCTCCTCAGAGTAAGCATGTTACCAACAAACATGCACTTGTGGTAACCTTCATATGGCCATAACTGCAAACAGCCTAACTGCACAGCCAGTTTCCGTTTCCACCATTCGTTACCTTGTTCTCCATTCGGCTTCATCTTTTGCACGTTCCTTACGAGCAGCTCTCTGCTTCTCTTCTAGTCTCTCTTTTTCTTTGCTAGCCAGATCTAACAGACATTTTAATAGGGACTGATTACTTTATAAAATAAGGAGAAAAAGTACAAAGGAATGGAAGGTAGAGAAACAAAATCCAGATAGTTTTAAGAACACATTTAAGGAAAGCTCACAACACAAAGCAATTTTTTCTCATTCTACTCAGACCACCACCTTAAACTTGGTCGCTGAAAGATGCCCAGACTTTGATTTTAGCAAGTTGCCCAGAAAGGCAAATCCCATAATTGTGAGGGGTCTGCCAGCAGGAAGCAAAGCACCGCAATCCATTAACAGCTGCACCCTCCCATTCACCAAAGCAGCTCTACTAAAAAGTAACACAGCAGCATGACTGCAAGATTACAAAGGCACAACTGCCAGGTCTGAATCAAAGAGAAAGCACTGCAGCCTGATCACTAGACGAAGCTGGGTGAAAGGTGGCTGGAATTAAGCCAACAGGGAGCTGTTCCGGAGTATCATTTTATAATTTGCAGTTTTATTATAATATGTGATACCTGAAGCTTTAAGTAGTCCATAGGCAGTTACGTGGGTGACTACTTCCCCGCCCCCCAGAGGCCCAGTCTACCATCCACCTGCCTTGGGAACTTACTGAAGGGCAGGCTATAAATTTCTGCATTAACATAAATGAGAGGAAAGAGGCATGCAAAATGGCAGAATATAATGCTTGGAATTTCTAATCTGCATGGGCAGGCAGGCCGGCAGGCCCACTCCTAAAACGTACCCACTCACACATACCAATTTCTCCATTCTCCATGTATCTGATGTCTGGCCTCAATCGACAGTCAGTGGGAGCCAACACTTCTTCCATGCCTTTTTCTAGTTCGTTGAGACTGACGGCAAAATTGGTGAAATTGTACATCTTGAACGGAAACAAAAATGTGTTTATATTGTCAGGGTGAATTGACATTTGTATCCTATAAGGATGTGCTATGGCATTACCCACCGGTGCTATGCAGAGATAAGCGAGCAAGCCTTCCTCCTAAACAAAGTAACAGTGAGTGCTTGGGTGGAGATCCCCTCAAGGGAAGCACTGAAGGAAGAAGTGCTTTACCCTTTCATGCAACGTGATTCTCTCCCCCTCCCCTCATTGGAAACTGCTATTAGCTGCTATGGGGCAAAGAAGACAGCATTGCTTTTAAATTCCATATATACTTCATTCCAAAATGTGCTGTGCTTCCTCAGAGAGCCTACTTTTATCAGAGAGCTAACAGCACAATCCTAACCTAACTCAGAGGTAAGTCTTGTTTCATAAAATGGGGGTTATACTCAGGTAAGTGGAGTTAGGACTACAGCCTACTATGCTGGGAGAAACTGCTGAGTCATTTGTCCGAGTCCTGTATGAACTGGTTGAACACTGAATTTGCCAAAAAAAGCAACCCGAAAATCAAAAACACCTCCGATAGAATCATAAGCAACGTCTGCCCAAGAACACAGAGATGGCAAGGCAATCAGGGATGATGAAACACAGAACAGAAGCAATGTGAGAATGACCTGGAAGAGGTCATCTCTATTTTAAAAGGGGGGGGGGCAAATTCACATCTCTCATAACAGCAAAAGCAGCACAAAAGGAAGCCCATTAACAACAGTCCTGCCATTGAAAAACATGCAGCAGCCAAATGGAATCCTTTCAGTCCACAAGGCCAAAATGTGGATTGATCATCAATATTAGAGATGTCTGTCCTGCTACAGGGAACGAGCACAGGAAACAGTCCAAAAAATGGAGTTTTCTATTGTGTCTTGTACAGAGATGATGCAAGAAGTGACCATCAAAGTGAAATATCAGTTTTGGAGATCAATACTGTTTGGTTGCTGTGGAATACTTTTTGAGCTCGGAAATATTGTCTTTGGCAACCTGCCACAGCATTTTTGCACAACTGAAGAATATGCTTGTGCATTAAGGCATTTTGGAAAAGCTTGTGTCTAATATCCAAATTTAAATCAGCAGAATTTCAGTTATCTCTCTCATTCTGCCATAGTACTACCAATCCTCATTATGGCCAAACAGGGAAAAAGTACAGATAGTGAAAAAATAATCTTGAGGCAGGTTGAGCCACATATATTATGTGGGTACATCAATAGGCAGCATGGCAAACTACTTAGCTTGGAATGACCTCAGAGTTTCCTTTCCCCCTATAATTCCCACACTTTTAATGTAATATAAAAGAGTACTGGTAACCATCTCTACCTGGTGTTCCTTAAACCTTCCATGATAGGCAAAATAAAACATCTAATAACAACACTATTAATAGTAAGAATACAGAGTCCAAAGGTCAAGATAGATTCTCTCTCATTTGGTTGTAGCAGAGCTCAAGAGTAACAAAAGGTTTGTTCTTTCTTTCTCTCTTTTTCTCTCTCTCTCTCTCTCTCTCTCTCTCTCTCTCTCTCTCTCTCTCTCTCACACACACACACACACACACACACACACACATTCTTACAGTAGGCATGTGGCTGATTGCTGTGAGAGCTGAATGCTAGACTATATAGGCCTTTGGTCTGATTGTTGTAGTGTGATTAGTCTACCTTACTTGAACTAGGTCTTTTGAATTATGTCCCTGCTCCCAATATACCAATTAATAAGCAACTTACCTGGGATGAATTTGGTGGTCTAGTGCTTATCCTCCAAAGTAGCTTACTGCCAGGTACAACTTGCACAGTCTCTTGGATCTCTGGCATATCATCTGCTTCATCATTATCAGGATCATCACTCTTGAAACAAAGACATAGTTCAGGGAAAGTAAGAAGTATGTCAAGTTCAAAATGACACAGCATCTCTTCTCCTGCCCCCCTCTTGATTCTCATGCTTTATCAGGGCTTTAAATCCTGATTAAATGTGATATAGAGCAAGGCCAGGGAAGGACAAGACACAGCCTCTCCTTCCCCTACCTGCAGCATATGGTTAATTATGTTTTGTTTTTGTTTTTTGTTTTTTTAAAGGAAAGATGTAAAATAATCCTAACTGAACATATGCCCTGCCTCTGAATTGATTTGGGGCCAGATTCCCAGGTGTTCCCCAGGTAGGTGGTGTTCCCCAGGTAGGTGGTGATCTGGCGCCCCAAATCAGGACTCCAGGACAAGTTCGGATGGGGGCTGTGAACAACCCTATTCATTGCTCCTTTTATATTCTATTCCAGCCTCTATTCTCTTTTCTTCTGTTTTTGTTCATACAAACAAGCAAATAGTCATTTCCCCCCAAGAACCGTATGTAAGCTGAGGCCCAAGAATGGGCCCCTCTCAAAGTAACAGGTAGTAACTCCCAAAACACAAATACATCAAGAAAGGAGATTGGATATTATGTATTTTTCTATGTTTTCTTTTTTGTATCTTTTTCTTTTTATGTGACTTTTTTCTATTTTGTAAACTTATGTTTTTGTAAAATCACAATAAATATCTTTTAAAAAAAAAGGAGATTGGATATTGGTACATTAAAATCTAGCTCTTGATCCCAGGAGATTTACAATCCACAGAGTACAGAAGGAGCGGGAGACAAAATGAAAACCTGAGATTGTTCACAGAGGGGCTCTATTAAAGGCTTTATTATATGCCCAAACAGAAAAAGTCGCAGAACAGCGTAGCCTCAATTTACAGCTTTACAGCTAAAAAACCCCAACGCATCAGTAGCATTCTCATTTTTAACAGTCTAATGTGAAGACGATAAGATGTGATTAAACTTGGACAGCAGCTTCTCCTAATGCTCATTCCAGGCAGATACTGAAGTCTGTGGGAGTTCACAAAACACTTTAATTTGGAAGATCTGGACCCTTGTCACAAAGATAATCAAGTATAAGCTTTACTCAGTTCACCTAATACTGCATCAGTTTGGTTCCTTCCAATGTTTCCTTTTTGAGGAACACCTCATTTAAGTAGAAGAGTTTAAGTTTAAGAGTTTAAGTCCTCCTCCTGCCATCACAACATCAACAAACATTACCGGCTTTGGTTTCCTCTGGTCACCACCTCTCCTCTCGTTCTTCTTGTAGTTTTCGTAAGTGGAAGGATCAACACACCACAAACATTCTGTCCATTTGCCATAGATCACTGCAAGTTTCTTCTTACTGTTTATTTTGAAAAATAATAACACTGAACATAACTAAAGCCCAGACTGTTTTTAGTTCAGACCAAACTATGAGCAGAACTGCATGTTACTCTCAGCAAGGAGCTGCTGCTAAAAATGACACCCTATTGAGCTCACTGTTGCTCCTCTGTAACATGGAAGATGAGTCACTTGCATCTCAATATCATCAAAAAGTGTATTTATCCTTCCCACCATCAGAAGGCAACAAATGGGGGGTGGGGGTGGAAATGAACAATATGACACCACCAGGACACAGGAAGTGATCAAAACAATTGCAGGGGAAAGAGAGCAATACGAGGGTGTGTTTTTTGTAGAGTTCAACTTGAACTTCCATTCTAAGATTATATCTTCTGGTAAAATAAAATAAGGGAAGGGAATATTGCAGGTTTACTAAGCAACCTTATATTTACATTTTCCACCCAGGATGTCAGTAACATATTCTTCAAACAAATGTTTATTACAGAAGCTTGATTTACATCAGCTTCTGTGGCCAGGTATGTCTGCATACTCCCTCTCAAATTTTCCTCTAGCCGAGCTCAAACTAGAGTAGGGCAACTGAGCTCAATCCCTGAACACGTAAACAAGCACGTAGACTTACTTTTTGTCCTGAATGTAGCCCTCTATTCTGTGAAGCTCTTTCCCAAACAGACCGCATGGTTTAAAGTTAAGGATACATTTATCTCCAGTACTGCAAAAGGAAAACAAAGTGTAGTTAACAGATTAATTCCTTGGTGTTGAATCCTCACAAAGTTCTTGTAAAAGCCTTCTGCCTGACACCAGCACGATTTCGGTAGTCACTGTGTTGGGATCACTACAACCATACATGCAGAGTTTCAACAACAGGTTTAAGATACAATGTGATGCCGTACAAGTAAAAAGGAAAGGGGAAGGATGGAAAGGTATGCATGTACAAGAGGGATTGTGGCTGCTGTCTTGTGAAAAATGGCAACAGATCTCCATTGCTCCCCCTGGGCATGAATTTCAACTCCATGACATTTAAGTCATCGTCTGAAGGTTTGGTACAAGAGCTATTAAAAGGGAAATATAAGCAAAGAAGAGTGCACCAAACTTTCAGGCTTCCTTATGAAAGACAGGAAGCTTATAACTGGGTCTGGGAGCCACATTCTCCTTTGGCCAACTCTCTGGGGGCTGCATCCCAGCGGTGGGTGTGGTCACCCCACTCTCTCTCACACACCTACATGCTGGACACACCAACACCACAAGCTGCTCCTCGGAAGATCCATGCACATTAGCCAAGGAATGCAAGGTCCTTTCGGCTCATCAAATGGTCCATCTGACAATGGTATAGGGGATGATCTGCTTCCTCATTAGGGCACTGGGCTCCACCCTTCCCAGTGCTAGGTTAATTTTAATTTTTTTACCCACTGCTGCAAAAGTCAGTGGCATCGTGGGGGCCAAAAAATATTTCCTTGAGAGGTTGGACCCCACATAAAAATCAATACAGGTGAAATTGTCAAGGAGGTAATGCTCAGAAAAAAATTTCCAGCAGAAGCAGATCACATACACGGACCTCCAAATTAGCAACAAATCTTTCAAACACAGGAACATCTCTACCAAACACAAAGGAGATAATAGTGCACACCCATTCAAATCATTATCACTTAACTGCTCCCCAAGTGACCAGAAGAAAACTGGACTTCATTACAATTGTGCCACTTAATGGAGCTAGAAGTATTTTATTTTAATTCATTAATCTATACATACTGTAAGATAGGAGTACAGTGGTACCTCGGGTTAAGAACTTAATTCGTTCCGGAGGTCCGTTCTTAACCTGAAACTGTTCTTAACCTGAAGCACCACTTTAGCTAATGGGGCCTCCTGCTGCTGCCGCACCGCTGCAGCACGATTTCTGTTCTCATCCTGAAGCAAAGTTCTTAACCTGAAGCACTATTTCTGGGTTAGCGGAGTTTGTAACCTGAAGCGTATGTAACCCAGGTACCACTGTACTCTGTTCCACTTTCCAGTTTTTAAATGACACATAGTGGCAAAAATTGAGTTCCGTGAAGGTAAAGAGTTGGGAATACAAATGAAATAAAATAAATAAAGGGTACCTGTGATTTATAATTTCTACTGTTCCATACTGTTCTATCCAGAGATGGCCAATAATTACATTATGTACACAGCAAGTAGGATTAGTCCATGTGTAAGCTTCATTATGTCTGTGGGGGAGAGAAGAAAGGCCAATCAGATACCAGGGACGCTAAAAGCAGAGAAACTGAAAAGAGAATCCAAGTGCTCCAGATCATTTTCCAATGAACAGCTCCTGTTTTTGTAGCGGTCTCTGCAATGTTCACCCTCAGTCACTGTAATTGTGCAATGTTCTGAACAGATGGAAGGTGAATAAGCAATTGAATGAAAGAAAAGAGGCTTGTTTGAAGTTCCTTAATAATCTGAATATGTGGGTAGTATCTGCTGAGAGCCCTTGCTAAAAGAAGCTTGAGTTAAATCAGCAGACAGAAATGATTATTTCTGCTAAGGTGTTTATCGCCGGTGTCTTGCACTTCTGTCAAATCTCTCTCTTTTCTAGTACTAAAAGCTCTTGAAGCATGTTAAATGTAATCAACATGCAATTTCACCTCTAAACATGCAGTAATTGAATTCAAGATCTCATAATTTTACACCAAGTTACATATTATGCACATAACAGCAGTTTAGATACCCATTTAGATGACAGACATCACTACTTGTGAGGACAATCAAGAGCAGGTAGGTGGCAAGGAGAAAGAATTCTTAATTCTTTCCTCCCATACCTTTCCCATTTTCAATATCTCCACCTGCAAGATTTACCCTCCTGGGTTCCGAAATGCACGTTAATTTAAAACTGCGTGATGCATTGAGGGGACAGTATGGAATGAGGAAAGGGTTAACCACCCCCTCATCACTTCCAAGTCCCTTCACTGGAAGCACCTTTTCGTAATCTAAAATGGACTCATGGGCTACTGTTACATGCATTTGATTGTATGTGCAGTGTGGACCTTTGATACTGAGGAATATGCCTCCAAAATGGTGCAACAACTTCATTCTGAGAAACTGGCAAATTGCCTGCCCTGGGCAGGGGTGCTTTTGGTTGCAGCTTTGTCACTGGAGGCCCAGGTAGCCTCTGTGACTAGAAGCAACTTTTATCAGCTATGCCTGGTGCAATAGCTTCAATAATTCCTGGACTAGGAGAGCCTGAACACACACGCGCGCACACACACACACACACAGACAATGTGTGTGTGAAAGATCAATAAATATGGCTGGAATATTGATTTCAGCAACAACATACAGGTAGCATGTGAGGGTTTAAATCTGAGTATTGAATGCTTAAACTGTAAAACGTGCTCTTGAGACAAATAGATTTCTGTACAGAAATACTTGCTGTTTGGCTCTTAAGCTCGTCTATATTTTCTATTTTGACTTTAGCTATTACATAAAGTATCATTTCTAAATTCTGTTTTCCATGTATGTCAAGCATCTCAGTAGTTTATTATCTTTTGTATCCCAGCAGTGCTCAGACTTATCTGTTTGTCCTTTGTATTTTCTTATTGATATTCAACAAAGCAAACCACCAAACTGTTAAATCAATTGATGCCTATTTTGAACCAGTTGTTATCCAAGTCCAGGACAGCGATAACTTTGTGTCAACCATAATACAGCAGAGCTCTTGATCACATATCTCATAACAGTTTAAGAAGCAGAAGAATTCACTTTTTTTGTTGCAGTAAATGCCAACTGCCTAAGGGTTGAGGGGTAGGGAATGAGGCCCAAATGTTGAAGTCATGTGATTGTGTCATCATCTGCAGAAGTCTCAACCAATTCACACACTGTAATTTATGTATATGTGTTTCATCTCCTAGTACACTGCAAAAAAACCCTCAAACTACTCACAAGCCTATGCAAACCAGAGAAAGATCACAATACACTATGCATTTACATGAGACAGTTTGGAGGTCATACATAGGTAACAAGAGAAAAAATATATACATACTTTAGGAGTTCCAATGTTATTGTTCCCCGTGGCTCTGCTTCTACACTCTTCCCCCAGAACTTCAGTTTAGGGTAAATTGATCCGTGAAAAATGAAGTCTTGGTTTAAGCCTTCTGAATAAAAAGCACTGATAGGTGGGTGATGACTGACTTGTTCAGAAATAAACCTAAATCCTAAATCCTCCCTACAAAGAAGAAAAGGCAATGATCAGTATAAATGAGACAGAACACCAGTTCTGAATTACTGCTGTACAATCCAACTGCTCTCCCCTACAACAGCTGGAAATAACTCTGCCCCACTACCCATGTTACTTATTAGTAGATAAACCTTTTTAAGCACTGTGATGAGGTAGATACTTGAGTATTAAGTACCAATATCATCACCAGCAAACTATATAATACCATTAATACAACAAAAACATGTGTACATGGGAATTTATGGCATTCTTGGCTTGGCACTTGAATATAAAACAACACAACGTACTATCACATACACACGCAAATATTTTGGGCGGTATTGCACCCTGCCAATCAGAGTTCACTGAATGGGCCCGGTGTGATATCCTGAAGAGCCGAATGACCTCTGAACATTGAGGGGGCCAGCCTCCCTCTAAAAAACATAGGGGGCTCCGAAACCGCCTTTGCCCCTAGGAGCTGGGACATGCAAGGATTTTTGCTTGAGCAATGGGACTTTCTCCCTTATCTCTTACCCCCACCACCAAGGTGTGGAGCACAACAATGGATACAACCCCTTTCATTTGGTTTTCCACACCCTTCATCCATGTTTATCCACACCATCAGCTAAACAATGTAGTGCTAGAGAAGCCTGTGTGTAGTCAACATGGGGACTGGGATTTCAAAAATCCCCCACTCCAGAACCCATACAGAAATGCCATAAAAGGACAGTAAAGATTCCAGTAGGAGATTATTGTGTAGTTCATAAGCAGCCCCAATAGTCTGGGGCCCTCCTGAGCACCCTCTTTATACCTCAAGAAAATCTTCTTAACATTCATATTTTGCACAATTTCTAAACAATTAGACGGCTGGTCAAACAGCATATCTGATACAGATCAGAGAGTTTTGGCTAACATTTGAAATATTTTACATTAACAAAGACCAAGCAGACTTTACACTCCTAGAAAAACCCATTTTGTTCAAGCCAGTTGGAATGTGTATATCTCAAAGGAAAAACAAGACTCTGACAAAGTTGGCATTCTCACCTGATTAATTCGTATGTTTCTCCAAGAAGAGGGTTAAAGGGTTTGCCAGTTCTCTCCCACTGAGAGGCTACAGCAGAAACTGCAAAAGCAGCAACAGCCTGCAAAAAGCATAGTGGTAAGGAATCTTAATGTAAAACAAAAGGCAATCCCAAATGGGCAACTATGATTTTTATATGCTGTAATAACTTTTCCTTTACTATTCTCAAATGGTGTTTAAATGTTCCCTAAACAAAAAAGACCAATGGCTTCTGGAGATGCAATCTTCTCTCTAAGCCACAGGTGAGGAACCTCTTCCAGCTGGACCTTTTGCTTCCCCAAGTGTCAAGAGTTTGATCCAATTTGACAAGTGGATGGGGCCACCAACTGGTTCACCACCTGGTGTCACCATGAATTAGGTGCATTTAACCTCTATATTTGTAAGAGTTTTTAGTGCTGTGAGGATAGTCATGTCTAAATTATGAGTGCTAAAATTGTTGGGGTTTAATAAAGCAACAAGATCCTTTATGGGATTTTAATTTCTATACTGTTACCTTTGGGATCTGGTATTCTGCTATTTAGCTCAGTTCGTGACAGATTTACAATAATTTTGAAAAGGTGCTGCTTCTGCAATGGTTGAGTGACCTGAACATAAAACCTTTTCATGATACTTACTGCAAATTGCTAAACACTCAAATAAGCAACTTATTAGGACATTCATATAAGCTTGCTTCCTATAAGCTCCCACAACTCTCTACGTAGGCAGGCAGCCAGCCATCTTAAATGCACGATGGAAAGAATTTGAAGGACAAAGCTGCATGATAGCTAACATTACCTGCATTCTTTCTACCGAGTTTGAATGACTGCATGCTTTATTAATGAGGTATGTGTGTTCCATATATTCTGTTATCCGCTGGAGGAAGCTCAAGGGTTCATTGAAGGCAATGGGCATGGTTATCTTAGACAGCTCCTAAACAGTACAAGAGAAAATGCATACAATATGAATAAGAAACAAGGGCTTGAGCAACTATGATAAAATGCAGAGGCATGGTGTATAATGGAGCATGAGGCATCAGCTAAAAATCACTGTCAGCCTCCTACTAAAGCAGCGGATATACAGAGAATGTGGTTAAAACAAAATTTAGAAAGCTTGCACTATCACAATAAGCATTCACGCCCCAGATGTCTTGTCATGTGTGCTAATGGCAAGAAAACACAAAAAGGTAAAAGAAATATTATTGTTAAATATCACCTGCTAGCTTGCATCTCAATGCTGGGTTACTGTCTACATCAGGCAATTCATGGGACTGATCCACAGTAACAGACCAGTATCTTCAAAATATGGAATTATAATCACAGATACATAAATAATGTAATGTGAAAGCATAGTCTGAGGAAATATTTCAAATGTGTGCTCAACACGGAGCAATACATTAAGGATTTAATTTGTATCAGGACTACCTACCAAATCGTCACAAAAATCATTTAAAGAAAAAGATTGAAACTTAAAAAAAAAAAACTTTAAAAGGTGGGGAATAAGAGAGAAAAGAGGAAAAATTAGCAATTAGGACCAGAAGAGTCAAAGTGCTGCTATTTCATTTACAAAACTATCACTGCCTTCATTACCAGAACAAAGAGCAGTAATAATATTATGTATTTTTTGTACTTCAGTATGGATAACAGAACAAGCCAATTTCACTCTTTGCTTTCTGCATTGTACCACAACAGTTCTGGTACTTCTATTTTGCATCTGCAAACTTGACCTTTGCCCTCACTAAGCAATGCAAATTTTATCAAAAGCACCAGGTAAACTGCATCAGTATGTGACAGTAACTCACCAGTCCAATGCATTTTTTTAAGATACTCCAGATACTGAAATCACTCCTAGTGAACATTGGTGCAGGTAATGATGTTCTGTAGAGGGGTGGTGGGGAGAGAGAATAGCAGGTTAAAACCACTACTGAACTCTTTTTGGTAAAAGCATCCATCTGCAACTGTCACTTCTAAGTCCCAACAATGTAGTCCTTACTCATGCAGAACTCCAATCAATTATCCAGGATTCCAGCACTTTGTCAAAACCACACACCTTTATGATGTTGCAAGAACAATCTTCTCACTGTTTACATGCATTTTTAAATACACCCAGAGGGAAAGACAAAGAAACTGATTCTAAGATTGTGATCTTAGGTATATCTACTTGAAATGAAAGATCCATTCAAAAGAATGAGACTGACGTACAAGTAAAATAAATGCAGGTTCTAGAACTAGTATTAGCCATGCAGAAGAAAGCAAGAGAAAGCCTTGACAGTGAAATTAGGCTGACAAGGTCACCTGACTGCATTAGACTAAAATATGAGCACTCTATTTGAACTAAAGCTAACAGGCAGAAATCTAACCAAGGCCACTCCAGGCCAGTTCACATGACATGGCAGCCTTGAGTTCTCACTTGCTTACATATGGCAAGTAACAAGTGCCTGTACACAACCAAGTGAGTCATCCCCATTTTATTTAGTCAAGGAGATTAAACAAACATACAAAACTTCATTTTGCTGCTTTCCAAAAGATGTGACTCCCCCATCTTCAATTTATCCATAGTGTTCTCAAGTGATGATGTGGGAGACAGCCTTTAAAACCAACAGTTGCTGCTAGTTTTGTTATTGCTGCTGTTGTTATAACCTGCTTTGTTTTCCTCTTTTCAAAAATAATTAGGTCAAAGTTTTAGAGAGAGAATTATTTTTGTTAAAAACAACCAAACAGAAATGTTTCAGGCTGCAGTACCACCCACAAGTAAGCTAGCTTCTGCTTCCCTTCCCTGTCATAATTCTTAGAAGCGTTTCCTTAAGTTGTGTATATACAGTGGTACCTCCGGTTGCACACAGGATCCGTTCTGGAGCTCCAGTCGGATCCTGAGAAATTCACAACTGGAGATGCCTGTTCTGCGCATGCACGCGGTACAGCAATTTTGCGCGTGACGAAACCCAGAAAAATACTTCCAGGTTTGCCACATTCGCGTCCTGAAGGATACGCAACCAGAGGTGTGCGTATCCAGAGGTACCACTGTAGATGTATTTAAGCCTCTCTTCCCAGGAAGTGGCAAGGTTGCTTAATGGATGTCCAAACAAAAGAACCTGCTATGATTTGCATGAACCAGATAGTAATTGCTGTTAGGCCTGCTTTAATAATAATAATAATAATAATAATAATAATAATAATAATAATAATAATATCTTTATTGTCATTGCCCCCTCTCAGGGACAACGAAATTACTTGACTGCTCCATAAAAACACTAATTAAAACAATACAGTATAGTACAGCAAGGAAGATTAGATGACTTTCAAAGTCCAGGCTTCCCATTCAGGGCCGAGATCGCTCTGGAGAAGAAGCTGTTCTTAAGACGGCTCGTTCTTGTCTTCATTGTCCTGTATCTCCGTCCCGACGGCAGGAGCTCGAAGAGACAGTGACCAGGATGCGATGGATCTTTTACTATGTCCAGTGCCTTCCTATGCACCTTGTGGCATAAATCTGCTCTAAGGTGGAGAGTGGGCAGCCAACAATGCTCTCTGCTGCCTTAACAACTCTGCACAACCCCATCCTGTCCTGGGTAGTACAGCTTCCGTACCACACACATAAGCCATAAGTGAGCACGCTCTCAATGGCACAGTGATAGAAGGCAAGCAGCAGTTTCTGTGGAGAATACCTGTGTTTCTTGATTCCATTCTCTTGCACTGGTCCATCGCCATTGTGTCTTCCAGTTCTATTACTTTGGTGGGCATCCACATCGACTTTATGAATTGCTTCTGAAAACTCCCCTGAAGAATTATCAGAATCAAAGCCTGTGTAAATAAAGTGCAAAAATTTGTCTTTAACTAGGAACTAGTAAAGGCAAGGATGCTAAAGGCACGATCAATTTGAATAATACAAAGCACATGTATTTCTTCAAAATGCTGGCACCTTATTTTACTAAGCTAGTACCCAACTGATTTGTGTTATAGTCACTAATGCAATTAACCCAAGTGTGGGGTATGTGTGTACATGCATGGCTGGAATAACTAAATTTTATTTTACTCCAATTATGAAAGAGTGTGCATTTGAAACATTCCAAGCTACCTCTTGTGCTTGATTAATCCCCCTCCCTCGTAACTACCTGTACTTCTGCCAATCAGCTACAATGGCCAGCTGGCTTACACACACAAAATATATTTTATTGGGAGGATAGTCATTCTGAGCAGAGAGCAAGCTTGGTATTCTAGAACACAGATGGGCAGTCGTTGGCCCAGAGGCTGTATGCAACCCTGCCCTTATTTGATGCAGAACCCAACATCTCCTGAAGCTGTCTCATTCTTCCTCTGTATTCCTCCCTCCATCCTTGTTTGGCCTGGCTTTTTAAAGAACCACTTCCCCCTTTCAATGTAGTTTCAGAAAAAGTTGAAGGGGCAGACTTAGGGAAAAGATGTCCCCTCCGCACATGAGCTGTCTGAGAACAAACTGGTAAACTATATGTATTATACATAACGACTTGCTTTACTAAGAAATAAATAAATCCTCAGTATACACATTTAAGAGTAATCCCATCAACCCAATAGGGCTTAATTCTGAGTAGACTTGCACACATGCAAGCAAGGAGAGAAATGTCAAATAGTGCCCCAAGATAACAACATCATCCCTGATGTGAAGTAAGTGGCAGCACTTCATGTCTGCTCCACCACATCACTGTTAAAAGGAAAGTCTGGAGTTTGTAGCAATACTGTGGCTGAGATGGACATGCAACTTTCCTGATTTTGCACTGATCATATCAATATGGACTTCCTGGGGCGCCAATGTTCCTTAGAATTAATTCTGGCTCCTAAAAGTTGAGATACTTTCCCCAACACTGTCCATGAGTGACTAAAAGTAAAGTAGTCCAAACTAATCCTAATTCCACATATATGCTGATGGGTGCTGAAATGACAGTGATTGCCCAGGAACAAGACCTTCAGTGCATAGGAGACAGCTCAATGAAGATGTTGACCCAGTGCATGGCAGCTGTGAAAACGACAAATGCCACACTAGGGATCATTGGGTGTGGGGATAAAATAAAGCTGCAAATACATAACGTCATTATGCAAAGCTATGCTGCAACCATGTTTGAAATATTGTGTACAATCCTGGTCATCTGCCTCAAAAAGGATTTTATGGAAAAGGTTCATAAAAAAAGGAACCAAAATGATCAAGGAGATGGAGAATTCTCAATGAGGAACAGTTACAACATTTGGGGCATAATTTCAATGAACTGTTCCACAGGGCGGGTGCCACTACCGAGAAGGCCCTCTTCCTTGTTTTCTGCAACTTCACTTCCCTCACTGAGAGAAGTGAAGCTGCAGGGAACCAGGAAAAGGGCATTCCTAGTAGTGGAACCCGCCCTGTGGAACACCCTGCCATCAGATAACAATGAGATAAAGAACTACACAACTTTTAGAAGACATCTGAAGGCAGCCCTCTATGGAGAAGTTTTTGAATGTTTGATGTTTTATTATATTTTTATATTTTGCTGGAAGCCACAGAGAGTGGCTGGGGAAACCCAGCCAGATAGGCGGGGTAACATTATTATTATTATTATTATTATTATTATTATTATTATTAGCTCTAAAGTGTTTAGGAAAAAGTCAAAAAAGGATATTATAAAGGTGTACAATGTATGTACACAATGTGTACACAATGTATGCACAATGTGAACAAATTAGACAGCAAAAAAACACCATGCCTCTTAAAATACTAGAGCTTGGGTAAATCCAACGAGGCTGAATGTTGAAAGATTTGAAACAGACAAAAAGAGCTAATTCTGCACACAGTATATAGTTAAACTCTAGAATATGCTAGCACAAGAGGTAGTGATGGTCTCCAACCTGGATGGCTTTAACAGAGGATTAGACAAATTCAGGTATGAGAAGGCTACTAATGGCTGCTAGCCACAATGGCTTTGTTCTACTTACACAGTTGGAGACAGAATGCGTCTGAATACCAGTTTCTGAAAAGGCAAGTGGGGAAAGTGCTCTTGCACTCAAATCCTTCTTGCAGGCTTCCCATGGGCATTTGGCTGGGCACTGTGAGAACAGGATGCTGAACTAGACAGGTGTTTGGCTTAATAAAGTAGGGCTCTTATTATGATCTTATGATAAGACAGACTGGATCACATGTTTAAAGGTTAGTATAATCCTCCTTAGCTATCCTTTGAGCCAGGGGTCAGCAAACTTTTTCAGCAGGGGGCCGGTCCACTGTCCCTCAGACCTTGTGGGGGGCCGGACTATATGGGGGGGTAAACAAATTCCTATGCCCCACAAATAACCCAGAGGTACATTTTAAATAAAAGCACACATTCTAGTCATGTAAAAACACCAGACAGGCCCCACAAATAATCCAGAAATGCATTTTAAATAAAAGGACACATTCTATACATGTAAAAACACACTGATACCCGGAATGTCCGTGGGCCGGATTTAGAAGGCGATTGGGCCAGATCTGGCCCCCAGGCCTTAGTTTGCCTACCCATGAGCTATACATTAGCACTGGGTGTGGAAATAACCAAGGGTGGCATTAAAAGCCAACAATCAAAGTTTAATGCAGTATACTTCCAAGAATATTCCCCAAGCTATTGCCAAAAACAACACAATTGCATCAAATCAAAAACTCAGAAATGCATTTTCCTTTTCAAATGTCTTTCTTGGCATAGAACATGTAAACAAAACTGAATTGCTTAGAATTTGTTCTTTTCTTAACAAAAATATTCTCCCTACCCAAGAATATTCTGTAAACTGCATAAGTGACAGCATTCTGAAATGAAGTTTCCTATTAATATATTATACCAATTAACCCTATTCTCTCCCCTTCCCCACTTTGCACCCCCTTCCAAGTTTAGGGAAGACTGAGATATAGGATCTCATCCTTTGTCGACAATGGACATTTGACCCTTCTAGCATTTTACCTGGAGAGAATCTGGCAACAGATATAGGCATTCACTCCTAAACAGACAAATAAGCAGACTCATGTACTCGTGTAATTCTTTCATTCACTCATCTGGCAGAGAAGCATATGTCAAAGTTGTCACTGCAGTGATAGTCAACATAGGCAGTGATCTATTAAGAAGTCAGTCTAGGCTGACTGATATATCTGCAAGCACAGTGGAAGCCTGGAATCCAGGCAGCACAAATGCAGTGTGCACTGCTAAAGTTCCAGTATGACTAGTGTCCTGTGTGCTACCAAAAAGTGAGAAGACATGCATGTGCTTTCCATTAGTATAGAACTAAGGAATGACTTTCCTCACTAGTGGATGTCAGGAAAACATGTTTTCAGGATGCAGCTTCTGGGCCAATCTACCACCCCCCTATGATCCACACAAGAAATCCACAAGTGAGCAACCTATACAAGCTTTCAATGATGAATTTGGAAAACTGAACTATAGATATGTGCTAATACAGTTTAATAGGCAAGAAGAGCAGCCACTGGAGAAGTGTGATAGAAGTGTATTATGTAGCACTCTTAAGTGACCAGAAGATACTTTGGTCATACCTTTACCTTGCTAGAATAAAAATGTCATGGCTCTTTACAGCACACTAGTTGAGCATAAAATGATTTGAAGGTTTGATATGCAGGGCATAGTAGATGCTGCAAGTTCCATAGTTAAGAACCACAAGAATAGGAAATATACCTCCCCACTGACTTTATACATCAACTCATAACGTAGGGTGGGTTTGAAACAAAGCCTATAGAGGTTCTAAACACTACCCATGTCAACAGAATTACAAACCTATTCAGCATTGGTAGAGAGATCCAACCACAGAAACCAACACAAAAATTCAGCAGAACACTTCTTGTGAAATCTCGACAATAATAAAAGATTAAAATATACCCCGTAATCAACTTTTTCTAAAATGTCCTTTTCAATTTCTTCCATCGTTTTGATTAATGTACTGATCTCTCTATCAAATCTAGGCAGGTTGTAATTCAACTGAACATTAGCTGGTCACGCAGAAAGTATCACACACTCACTGTGTGCTCATTTCTTCTTGTTGTGTGGGATTGCTGCAGCTTCTAAGGGCCATTCCATTCCATGATAGAAAAATGAAGTTCACTCTTTAAAGGTGTACAGTCAACTAAAAAAAACCACAGCCAGCTGTAGATTCTTGATGTGTATGCCTATACAACATACACATCACAGAACACACACAGCACATTCATGTCTTGTATTTTTAGGTGTACATTTTAAATGTAAGGTGTAAAGCTCCCTAATGACTTTATTTTAAAAACAACAACCTTGTATTGGTCTGAATAAATGCCACCACCACCACCCCCAATAAAAATCTGGCTTCTAAAAACCTTAGTGCAGCCTCTAACTGTGTAGAGAAGCTTTCATTTAAAATATCTCATTTTACAGTTGCGGCCTATGTTCAAGGGTGGCTTATATTCGGCCCAATATGTACTGTATTTGTTTGTTACAAAAAACAAGCAGCTGCATCTCAAGAGACAGCAGCTAAAAGCTTGGTAAAGCATGTGTTAACTGTTTCATCAATGCAGCATCACCGTCTTACATAAATATTATGACACTGAAGGTTAACCCATGAGTAAGAATGTTGAGATTTGCTATGTGCACTATCATTTAGGCATTGGAAAAGGTAGCATTAGTCTTCAATAATGAACTCCTATAGCAACTGATGATTTGGGTTAGAAATCTACAGCCACGTATTGTGGGAAAGAGAGAACAAACATACTGTAAAAGTTGCCACAAAAATCACATATTGATTTGCCCTCATTTCCCTGTTGTTGTTGTTGTTTTAAAAAGACCACAAACAACCTTACCAGCCTTTGCAAAAAACAAATTTGGGATTCAGATCATACACAGTAATTTGCTCTAAATTATAGGCCAACTCCTATAAAAGCCAGTGGTGATTGGTATCCTGCTGAAAGTCAACAGGAACTCCATTTACTCTGCAATGATTTGATAGGCCCAGGATTTGCTCTTTCAACATCCTACTTTTTTCCTGCTTACAAGAAGGGATAAGATATTTATCTGAGACAATGAGCACAATAAGTGGAAGCTATGATACTTCAATGAAGAAATGATCCATGCCATTATGTTTGGTACCAATACAACTACATCACTACCCAAGATTAAAGGTAAAGGTAAAGGTACCCCTGACCATTAGGTCCAGTCGTGAACGACTCTGGGGTTGCGTGTTCATCTCACTCTATAGGCCGAGGGAACCGGTGTTTGTCCGCAGACAGCTTTCGGGTCATGTGACCAGCATGACTAAGCCACTTCTGGTGAACCAGAGCAGCGCACGGAAATGCTGTTTACCTTCCCGCCAGAGCAGTACCTATTTATCTACTTGCACTTGACATGCTTTTGAACTGCTAGGTGGGAAGCTGGGACCGAACAAAGGGAGCTCACCCCGTCTGGCAAGTTTATGCTATCGTAAGCATATACAAACACGGTACAATCACATCATTGTACACCTGGAAATCTATAATCTCTGTACAGGACTAACTGCTGCCATGGCTGCTCAATAGAGAATTTGGGTAATGTGGAGAAAAACACTAACCCAAACAATATCTGGATTTAGCAAGAATGTGACCAGCTCAAAAGATCATATTCACAGAATTTCTGCACACAAACAGTTTAGCTACTGCTTCACGTGTTTTAAAGCATCTGTAACATGCATAAGCAATGTGAGGAGGGATCTGCTTTTTCTGCTTCAGTATACTTAAATAGATGCAAAATTAAAAGCAAAGTACAGCACCAGCACACAATACATCTGGAACAAAACGCTGCTGGAAAAGCATTAACATATCAGCTTTACTTTTCTTTTTAATGTATAGTATTGCCCTGAGCCCTCTTAATACAGCAGGATACAAAAGCAGAAAGCCAACATAAGCTAGAGGATGGACTGTTGGACTGAGGATGTGCAGACCTCAGTTCAAATCCTGACTAAAAGCCGTGAACCTCACTTTGCATCAGTCACATACAGTCAACTAAATTACCTCAAACAACTGTTGTGAAGACAGATAGTGTAACTGTTGTGCTCAGTGTTACTGAGAAGTCTGGTTTAGTTGGGATTCTGTACATGCCCTGTAGACCCTCCAAGTAATTAAGCGCACGTTAGCCTAGTGCAGGGATGTCCAACACATCAATCGCGATCTACTGGTCGATCCCTGCGAGGTTTTGGTCGATCGCTGGCCCCCTTCCGGCCCCACCCCCTCTCCCTGTTCTGTAACATTATTGTTACAGAAGGGAAGCCGGAGTTTAGAAACGGAGGCTGTTATCTGGCCAGTGATCGTAAGGTTAGTGGCTGCTGCTGTTCCTCCCTTAGAAGAGCTGCAAAAAAGTCCCTAACCCCACCCCCCACACACACTTTGAACCCCTAAAAAACGGGGGTAGATTTTAATTTTGAAAGTAGATGGCCACCCCTGGCCTAGTGCAAAGTCCTCAGTGGTGTACAATGATCTCCAGATTAAGGCACCCAAATTTAGCCTCTGTGAATACACATCATTTGTGTGCAGAGTGCCCATTCAGTACACCAGTGGAGTGTGTCAGTGGAACAGAAAAACACCAGACAGTTCTTTATGCTGGTCAGTGACCAAAATAAAGTTTGATACAGACAGTTCTAGGTAGGGTCAGTGCCTTTACTGACAGTGTAATGCAAAGGTACAACCTACAAAGGTTATTTATTTTCCTATATTTTTAGTCCATTCTTTCTGCAAGAAACTCAAGAGAGCGTGTCTTGTTACATTCCCTGCTCCCCTTTATTCTCACAGCAATCCTGGGAAATAGTGCAAACTGCACACAGTGACTTTTGTAACTAAACCAAGCAGAATTGGAACCTCAATTTCCCTGGTCCAAGTCCAACACTTTATCCACCCACCATGTTTTCCCCACCACAACCTCACCAATGCAACATTTTAGATTTTTGTGACCACGCAATGCTTACTTTTTCCTTTTCTTTCCCCTCTAACTTACAAGGGGAAAACATATGGATAAGTCTCAAAATCAAAACTTAACATCAGATGGCAGACTGCCTAAAACTTTCTTTGAACTGATTGACAATTTGGATCTGATTGATATATGGAGGACAAAAGACCCCCTAGGTAAAGAAGGAACTTTCTTCTCTGAGGCCCACCTGTCATGGACAAGGATCGACCAAATCTGGACATCTAGAGGGCTGGCACCCAAGACTAGAAAGGTGGAAATCTGCCCAAAAACATGCTCCGACCACAATGCTTTGAAACTAGAACTTAGACTTACCCAAACCGGTTCCTTCAGATGGAGAATGAATGACACCTTATTAAGAGATCAAGAGATTGTGAAAAAGGCCCAAAAAACGTTAAAGGACTATTTTGAAATCAACCTGAACACTACAGTTGAAAAAAGAATGATCTGGGACGCAAGTAAAGCCGTTATGAGAGGGTTTCTGATACAACAAAATACAATCAAGAAAAAGCTCTGGAATGGAAAGAAGGATAAAATATTGGAGAAAATATATCAAGGTGAGAAGAAACTGAGAACCAATCCCAAGTCAAAGGAAGTGCTGAGAGAAATCAAATTCCATCAAGCACAATACTCTAAACTGATAAATCAAGAGATCGAATGGAAAATCAAACAGATGAAGCAAAGATCGTTTGAATCAGCAAACAAATGTGGAAAGCTGCTAGCTTGGCAGCTGAAAAAAAGACAAAAGTTAAATACAGTGACAAATCTAGAGATTGAAGGAAGAATGGTTCAGAAACCAGAAGAAATCAGGAAGTGCTTCCACAGATACTTCAAAGAACTTTATGCACAAGGGCCTCAGAAAGAGTTGGAGATAGATCAATTTTTAAGGATAAATGGACTACCAAAAATAACCCAAGATAAAAGATCAATCTTGAATTGTAAAATAACTCAACAGGAAATTGAAGGTGCCATTCAGAATATGCAACTTGGCAAATCTCCAGGCCCGGATGGGCTTACCTCCAAATACTACAAGACTTTGAAGGACTACTTGACACAGCCTTTGATGGAGGTATGCAACCAGATCATGGAGGGGAAGAGGGCACCGGAAACGTGGAAAGAAGCATTCATCACATTGATACCCAAGCTAGAATCTGAAAAGACCCAGCTTAAGAACTACCGTCCCATCTCACTCCTGAATGTGGATTACAAAATATTTGCAGACATTTTAGCAAGCAGACTTAAAAAGGTCTTAAATGAAGTAATTCACAAGGACCAAGCTGGCTTTCTCCCTGGTAGACATTTATATGGAAATACCAGAAACATCATTGACATTTTGGAACTATTGCAAACCAATAGGAACACAAGGGCGGTTTTAATCTTCATTGATGCGGAGAAAGCATTTGATAATATATCTTGGAAGTTTATGAAGAAAAATCTGGAAGGGATGGGAGTGGGACGGGGGTTTGAAAATGGAATAGAAGCAATCTATTCAGAACAGAAAGCTAAATTAATAGTGAACAATGTGGTGACGGAGGAATTTAAAATTGAAAAAGGGACACGACAAGGGTGCCCTCTATCCCCTCTTTTATTCATTTCAGTCCTGGAGGTGCTATTGAACATGATTAGGGAGGACCGGTTGGTACAAGGGATAGAGGTCGGAGTGAAACAATATAAACTGAAAGCTTTTGCAGATGACTTAGTTTTGACATTACAGGAGCCAGAACCCAGTACAAAAAGAGTTTTAGAACTTATTCATGAGTTTGGTCGGGTTGCAGGATTTAAGTTGAACAAACAAAAGACTAAGGTTTTGGCCAAAAACTTGACATCTACAGAAACAGAGGGGTTTCAGAGAGAAACAGAATTAAATGTGGTTAAAAAGGTGAAATACCTAGGGATCTATTTGTCTTCCAAAAATTTGAACTTATTTAAAGACAATTATGAAAAATGTTGGTCGGAAATTAAGAAGGACTTAGAAATTTGGTCAAGATTGAAACTTTCCTTGTTGGGTCGAATAGCAGCTATAAAGATGAATGTATTGCCGAAAATGTTATTTTTGTTTCAGACCCTACAGATCGTGGACAGAGTGGAATGTTTTGGAAAATGGCAGAAGGATATATCTGGGTTTGTCTGGCAGGGCAAAAAGCCTCGAATAAAGTTTAAAATACTAACTGACTCGAAAGAAAGAGGAGGGTTTGCCCTGCCGGACTTGAGGTTATATTATGAATCTGCAGCCTTCTGCTGGTTGAAAGATTGGTTTTTGTTAGAAAACACTGATGTCCTGGATCTGGAAGGGTTTGATAATGCTTTTGGTTGGCATGCATATCTATGGTACGACAAGGTTAAGGTTCATAAACTGTTCAAAAATCATATTGTCAGAAAATCAATTTTTGCAGTCTGGATGAAATATAAGGACTTATTAGAGAGTAAAACCCCGAGGTGGCTATCACCAGTGGAGGCCAAGGCTCGAAAAAGACCCAATATGGAGGCCTATTGGCCGAAATATTGGGAAATAATCGAAAAAATTGGAGACAACTGGAAACTGCAGAGTAAGGATAAACTAAAAAATAAGGTGCGAGATTGGTTACACTATGCTCAAATTCAAGAGGTTTTTAAATTGGATAAAAAAGTTGGATTCCAAGTGGAAAAATCGAAATTGGAGACAGAATTGTTAGAACCAAAAACTAAGGTATTATCGAGAATGTACAACTTGCTGCTTAAGTGGAATACACAGGATGAGACAGTTAAATCTGCCATGATAAAATGGGCACAGGATGTCGGACATAACATTATGTTTGAAGACTGGGAAAGGTTATGGAACAACGGGATAAAATTCACGGCATGTAGTGCCCTGAAAGAAAATATTATGAAAATGTTATACCGGTGGTACATGACCCCAGTCAAGCTAGCTAAGATATATCACCTGTCTGATAACAAATGTTGGAAATGTAAGGAGGCAGAAGGGACATTTTTTCATCTCTGGTGGACCTGCCCAAAAGTGAAGACCTTCTGGGAAATGATTTACAATGAACTGAAAAAGGTATTTAAGTATACCTTTCCCAAGAAACCAGAGGCCTTCCTGCTGGGCATGGTAGACCAGAAAGTGTCAAAGAAAGATAGAACTTTGTTTATGTATGCTACCACAGCAGCAAGAATACTCATCGCAAAGAATTGGAAGACACAAGATTTACCCACGTTGGAGGAATGGCAGACGCAGTTGATGGACTATATGGAACTAGCTGAAATGACCGGCAGAATCCGAGATTTGGATGAAGAATCAGTCGAGGCGGATTGGAAAAAATTTAAAGACTATTTGCAAAAATACTATAAGCTGTATGAACTTTAAGACAGTGCATGTTCTTGGAAAGGTTACGCTTTAGCAAATATGATTAAGCAAATGGTAAAATTAATGACAAATGAGAAAAGAAGTCAATGTGAATCAAACATTTTATGTTTATTTTAAAAGGTAACAAAGTTAAGATACAATATACTGAATATGGGTACATAATAATGGAAAGTTCCAACAAGGTTTGAAATAAGGTAACAAATTGCTGATATTGCTACTACAAAGAACGCAGATCTGGAAGGTGTGGGGAAGTCCAATGGTTTTCTTTTTTGTTAAAAAAATCAAAAATTGTTTCTTGTATTTGGGTTTTTCTGTATTGTATTGAATTGTCAAAATTATGAAAAGAAACGTAATAAAAATTATTTAAAAAAAAAAAAAAATAACTTACAAGGGGAAAAATAACCACATACTGAAACAGAGGTAACAGGTGGTGTGATCCCGTTCTATTATTTCTTGGTGCAACTGCTAAAGGTGATGTCACTCATTAATCCACACTGCTGAATCAGAGCATTCCCATAAGTGTAATCACCTAATGATAATCAGATCCCAAGGTGTCATAACACCTAATTTGGGAACAATAATAGTAGTGTTCATGGGGAGATTGGGTGATTAATCTGAAGAGCTACTTTTAGCACATGTATCAAACACATGAGAGGCACTCTCAAATGTGCTGTACAAAACAATAGCAATGCCGATTCAAACAAGATACAAAGTTAAGAAGAAATGTTAAAAGCTGTGCATGCTTGTGAAGATAGGATCACACAACCAAGAAAGAGCTGTAAGAATGATCTGTAAGGTTTTACTAGGACTTTAGATCCTGGGCATCATAAAAAAAATGGTGCAATGTTTTCAAATATCCTTTTAATAAAACTTCCAGAAGGGTAGGTGTGTTATTCTGTTGCAACAAACAGAGAGTCTTGTGGCACCTAAAAATCTAACAAATTTAATATGGCAAGGGTCACCAACATGGCATCCACAGCCACCAGTTTGCCCACCAGTACCTCCTATTGTGCTTGAGAAAGGAGTTTAAAAATATTCCCACAAAAATCCACATTGTCCCACCTACACTGAACATGCCTTCTTAAACCATGCTGACATTTAACTGGACCTGAGCATTATATGCCCACCCTTCCACCTATTATTTCATTTTTATTTTACAAAATTTATACACCGCTTGATTACAGTAAAACTTCTAAGTGGTCTACAAAAAATATTAAAATTATAAAAAACCCAATTTAAAACATTTGAAAATAACTAAAATTAAGAGTAAAAAATATTCAAAAATGACTGTGTATGTTTCTGGATAGGTTTCCCTAAACAAAAAAAGTTTGCCTAACGAAAAACCAGGCACTGAAAAGAGTACAGCGAAGGCACCTGCCTGATGGCAGGAAATTTCAAAGTGTAGGTGCTACCACACTTTCTTAGAACTGTGGAATGAGTATTATGTGGCAGCTGTAACAGCACCAGCTCTGCAGATGAAAGCAGTCAACTGGGCACATATTAGGTAAGGTGAACCCACAAGTAAACAATTCCTAAGCCATTAGGGACTCTACATACCAACAGTTACCACTCTGAACTTGATCTGGTAACAAATCAGCAAGTGATGCAGATCTCAGGAGCAGAGGGGATATATGCTGATAGGGTCTCACTCTTGTCAGTAATTGCACTGCACCATCCTGTATTAACTGTAGTTTCCCTAGCATAAGGGGAGCTCCACAGAAAGTGCACTGCAGTAATTCAATCTTGAAGTCACCAGGTTCCTGAACTACTGTGGTCATGCCCTCCGGGTCCTGGAAAGGCTGAAGTTGTTGTACTAAGCACAGCTGGTAAAAAGCACTTCTAGCCACTGGTTACTTGGGTCTCCAGTGACATAGCTAGATTTTGAAGCATGCCTGCTCCTTCAGGGAGAATGCAAGCCCACCCAAAACAACAAATTGACCAGTTTTTCAGACATAGGAACTACTTGTCCACAGTGCCTCCAGGATTCAAGCTAGGCTTATTTTCCCCTCACCCATCACACCACTGCATCTCAGGTACAGTGGTACCTCGGGTTACAGATGCTTCAGGTTACAGATGCTTCAGGGTACAGACTCCGCTAACCCAGAAATAGTACCCCGGGTTACGAACTTTGCTTCAGGATAAGAACAGAAATCATGTGGCGGCAGCAGGAGGCCCCATTAGCTAAAGTGGTACCTCAGGTTAAGAACAGTTTCAGGTTAAGAATGGACCTCCGAATGAATTAAGTTCTTAACCCAAGGTACCACTGTACTGGTCAAGCAGCCTCTCCTGATTCAAATGTTATAGTGAAACAAATCAAGAGTGTCACTGAGAGCATCTTGCCCTAAAACACCTGCTCTGTATGACTGCTCTATATAGATATTAATTAGAACTGGAGATAAAATAGTGCTTTGCAGGACCCCATGACATAATTACCGGGGGGCGGGGGCCGCTAAAAGCACTCTCCTAATGCTACTCTCTGGACCTGGACCAGATTCACTATAGCACAGTGCCCCCAATTCCTATTCTATGGAGCTGGTCCAGGAAGATGTATGGTCATATACTTTTGTAAACTTGACTATTATTATTATTATACATAATAATAACTAAATAAATATACAGACATTTAATACACTGGCCCCAAAGCCTGGCAACCACCATTGACAGTGCTACCGTAATAAACTTTTGTAAACTAGAGTCCGCATTATCAGATATTTATTTAGTTATTATTATGTATAATGCATACACATTCCGATTTAAAAGTTGGTAAACATATTCCATACCAAAACTCTAGTCTATCGGCATAGCCAAGGGAGGCAGGGGGAAAAACTGCCCCCAAATCATATAAATAAAAATACTTGACCAATTGCATCACAGATAACTCAGTTCTGCCCCACCCCCCAAATAAATCCTGGCTACACCCATGCTCTAGTCAGGTGAGCTCAAGATGAATGAGTAAATTGGCAGCAGCTACATAAACTTAGCTAACTGAAAATAATCAGATAAAATGCCAGTTACCAATAACTACCAACTTAGCCAAGGTGAGTTATTTTTACACCAAGCAGGATATTGCCTAAATTTCAAAAACAAACTTTGGATATTACAGTTTGTTTTTCATTTTGTTGAAGGATTTAATTCCAAAGCTTACTTATACTGAACTGTAAAAAAGAAAGCTATGTACAACACCATATACTTAAGCACATTTTACCCCTGAATAATATTTGGCACTATGGCTTACCTTTCACAAATATAAAATCCTCAGCGCCCTCAACAAACTACAGGTTCCAGGATTTGAAGAGTGTGAGTTTTAAATGTATGGCATGTACACAGAACAATGAGGAAAGACTGTGAGCATGATGAAAAAGTCAGGCTATTTCATAGCTAGAAACCTTATAGTAGATTTTTTTAAAAAAAGAAACACATACAGACATCACATAAAAAAAAAAATTGAATCCATGGAATATGCAAACTGGAAAATGCTGGTCACTTGCAATTCCCAAAGCACCAGCTGGGCCTACTTAGGAAAGAGCATTGCTACTTATCTTAAGTTGGCACTATTGTTACACCTCTTCAGGAATATTTTGGGAGACTAGAGAGAGAAAACAGAGCAGAAACGGTTTTGATTCTTGGGAGGCTTATCAGCCATGACTAGGAGGACATTATTTAACTCCTTAACTTCATAATACAAAGATACAAGAAAAGTTTAATAGCTTTTAAGAATGGATGAACTTCACCATAAGAAAAAGAGAGAAAAGGTGACTTACTAGCAAATTTGTTTTTAGATGTCTTCTTCCTCTTCCACATCCTGTAAAGTAAACCTAGCTCCTCCTGACTAATCTCCACCTCCTTGAAATCCCAGAGGCAAACTACAGCCTGCGTCAGAATACAAAAGGAATAAGGCCGCCCTTTTTACATGTAACCATTTACATAAGTGTCGGGTAAGCAGGTCAGTAAGATGGAGGCTGAATCATAGAAAATCAAACCAGGAATCTTTAGAACAGGGCAACTAAGAAGGAAACCATATAGAAGAATCACCACAGTGAAAGGTGAATCCTTCATAGGCTGTTTGTCTCAAGTCACAACACACTGAAGACAAATATTTTTCAACAGATAAAATGTTAAAATCTTCCACACAAGATATGCCTTCTACTAATTATAATGCAATACATTTGGAATGCAAAATATGTAGAAGCCTACAAGTCATCAACAGAAGGCTCTATCCTAGAAAAATGTGGCATAACAGGAAACAAAAAAAAGGTATGGTGCCATTTAGCTATATAGGTTATATATCTGCGTTTCTAAGATTAGCTACAGCTATCCCTCACAATAACCAATACCAAGGTTCTATTGATTTTTTTAATGCTTCATTGAAATTAAAAGGAAACAACAAACAAAAGATTTTTCCAGAAAAAAGAAAAAGGTTACATCGTATCATAGTAAGTTCTTCTTGCATTTCTAACGACTTCCCATCACCCCATCTTGTATCTACCACTTAATCTATCTAGCGCACTGTTTGTTTTCATTTTCTTTTGTTAATTTTCATCAGTAATATATTCTCTTATAATTATCCATCATACCACAGAAGTCATTCGAGGCCTGCCACTGACGTCATATTGTTACAATAGTCCTTAAGATATTTTTTGTACATGTCCCATTTTCTAATAAATGTTTGATCGATGTGACCTCTCAGTTTCTCTGTCATTTTTGCCAACTCAGCATATTCTAGCAGTTTACTTTGCCGCTCCAGTTTAGTCGGAATTTTCTCTCCTTTCCAATTCATAGCGATTAGGTTCATATTGATAGGACCCCTAAGGCTTTCCAGTTCTGTAAGCCAAACACACTCAGTTTAATCAGCTTTTTCATGTTACACAGCTTTTTAGTCATAGGATGCTGCCTTATACCAAGTCAGACCTTTGTAAACTACTTCAGTCTTGTCAGTCTTGCCTATGCAGCACACTCTCCAGGCTTTCAAATGGAAGTCATTTCCCAGCCCTACCTGGAAATGTCAAGGACTGAACCTAGGACCTTCAGCATTCAAAGCCGATGCTCCACCACTGAGACAAATTATGACCCCAACCCTTAAGTAGTATTGTAACTCTGAAGTCTTTTCCAATTTGAAAGGTCCTTCTTGAAACATGGCACTCAAAAGCTAACTCAGACCTTCAAGCATTGTACAGAATTGTATCAACCTGTAATACCACATGCCAACTCATGTGGGGTTGTTATTAACTACAACCCCACAAATATCTGGTCAATTACTAGCTATTTAATCATCATCTTCCATCTTATATACATGGCTCCTCTACATCCCCGTTTAATGCCACTTTATTCCTAAATAGTAAGCCAGAACTAAATGGTACAACTCAGTAGTCTGATGTTAAGAGGAATCACTGTGGTGAATTACGGTGCCAGCCATAAGATGGCACTTGGGGAACAATGCCCTATAAAAAAAGTCTGAGTGGCATTTCACTTGAGTTAATAGATCTTAGTCTCATGGACCATCTCATTCTCATATATATATATTTGTTGTTGTTGTTGTTGTTTAGTCGTTTAGGACTCTTCGTGACCCCATGGACCAGAGCACGCCAGGCACTCCTGTCTTCCACTGCCTCCCACAGTTTGGTCAATATATATATAGTAACTGATCAGTTTATATCAGAGTTCTCAAAGCACAGCTAGGGCTTAGCTAAGATTGTGGAGTTGGTACACAAAAAGACATGAACAGAATTGTGTATAAAAGCAAAGGAGAGGTGTCAAATAAATGAATTCAACGTAACAAAATAAATAAATAGAAGCTTACATATCTCTCATGGTTGCCTCATACAACAAACAAACCAGGATCTAGAGACACTTGACCTGAAATGTTTAGTGAGTCAACCATCAAAGATTAACTCATCTCCTCAGTAATAGCCCCAACCAGTTAGAAACTAATCTCCACCTAGAAACTCAAGCACAAACTGTGTTCCATAAGGAACTGGGTGCCTCCCTGCTTGCTTTTATACACAATGCCATTCCCTTATAGGCAATATTAGGAAGAGCTGCCACAACATAAAACTGAGCCTCATGAAAATCGAAATCGCGTATATTTGAAACACAATTGGAAAAGCCTGCAAACACCCCGTTCTGCCCCCTTTTGAGACATTTTTGGGTCACTTCCGAGTTTGGCGCAATGTGTGTTTGTGCGGTTGCGAACATATCAGGCACACCTAAAATGGCTGCTACCTGTAACAGAGAAACAAAAGTGTGGAAAGGTTGTATGAAGTGCTGTTTTCAAAGTCAAGGAGAAGGTCTGTTAGGGGAGAATGCAAAAAGCACAGAACCGTGAGAACTGTAAGGTAAAGGTAAAGGGACCCCTGACCATTAGGGTCCAGTCGTGACCGACTCTGGGGTTGCGGCGCTCATCTTGCTTTATTGACCGAGGGAGCCGGCGTACAGCTTCCGGGTCATGTAGCCAGCATGACTAAACAGCTTCTGGCGAACCAGAGCAGCGCACGGAAACGCCGTTTACCTTCCCGCCAGAGCGGTACCTATTTATCTACTTGCACTCTGATGTGCTTTTGAACTGCTAAGTTGGCAGGAGCAGGGACCAAGCAATGGGAGCTCACCCCGTCATGGGGATTCGAACCGCCGACCTTCTGATTGGCAAGTCCTAGGCTCTGTGGTTTAACCCACAGCGCCACCCGTGTCCCTGTGAGAACTGTAGTGTTCTCCTAAAAAGCATTATCATGGGAGTCTTTTAGGTTGTGACAGAGACAGTATCAGAAAAAGGTAGCCCACTCTTTAGCCAAAAAGACTTCCAGAACCGTATTTTAAAAAAAAGACATGAAAAGTCCTTGCCAGCAATTAAAAAAACCATGATAAAGAAAGGAAATGGATTGATAAGTAAAGAAAGAAATTAGGTACACAGGTATAAATTCTTAGTTACAAGTTCTGTCAATGACCAGATGGGGTGGAAAAATTCATGGATAATATGCGACAAAAGCTGCTGGTCTCTTAGCCCCACCTATGGAGTAGCCCTTGATCCGCTCTGCTATGGCTTCCGAGCAGAGCTGGTGATGACCCTGCATGCCTTCTGTTCCTTTGTGGTGGCTTTGTGCAGAAATGATCCTCCGGTTTATTTGATTTGTGCAACCTGGCCCTACAGAATTTGACCCACCTCTCATATATACCCACATCTGTTCCTGTTCATCAAAATCAACCAAGCAGACTGTTTATTATCTAATCTATAAATTAGATTTGATGTCTGTTATTATTTCATGTATTGCAAACTGCTCAGAATGCTCCATTCTGGAGCACTATACACGTTTAGAATTAATTACACCTTTCCCTCCAAATCTCATAACTGGTTTTAACTTCTCATGGTGGGACAGGGATTTATTTATTTAACTTTCAAGGAGATGAACTAATAAAGTATTTGATGCAGCTGGTGGCTAAATGCTGAGGCTACCAATCAATCTCAACTTTACCAGAAACTTACTAGATGACATTAGGTAAACTGGTCCCTCAGATCCCCACTTCCAATCTGTAATTTGATGATTTATTCATTTTAATTAAAGATTTTCTTGGTCTACAAAAATACGTGCATTGTCTCTTTTGACATAATACTGACCTACCTTGTAACAGCTGGTGTTAAGTATTACAAGATAAAACAAAGCAAGACACTATATAACGTTTTATGGAACTACAACCGATCCTTAAAACTTGAACTTTATTCTAGTGTTCTGTGAAAAGAATTATTGTTAGTGTTGATAGCAATTAAAATTCCACTGGCTCTAGGAATCTAACACCTAATGCAACCTACAATGCTGCCAAGAGTGTAAAATAAGGTTACATGTCATTCGTAGGTTCTTGAAGCAGAGCAAGGTCAGTGGCTCACTTATTTTAGGAGATGACTACAATTAACAGAGCCACCTGCTGGCAATAAGTGCGGTGGAATTTGTTGATGACTGCCACAATTACGTAAGTTGAAATGGAAGCAAATTTACTGAAAGTCAGAGACAATTCCTTGATGCTGCTTTTATGGCTGCAATCTACACTCTTTACTGCTGTAAGATTCATTAAGCTCAACAGTACCTACTTCTGAGTAGACATGCCTAGGACTCTGGTGTAACAAACATGCCCAAAAGCCGTTTATTATTCATCCAAAATAACCAAACATTTGACATAAAATAGAGTGTAACCACATCAAGAGCAGGCAATCTCCCATCCACCAAAGTGGATCTTTACAAACAATATGTGGACTGGTATGGTTATGTCCCCCTCTGAATTCCCTGAAGCATAATTACTTATGTAGACAAGTACAGTAAGAGTTGCTTTTTTACATACATACTTTTATTTACAGAAACAGTCTCACAAAGAAATAGTCAATGAAATATTGGGGGGGGGGGAGAGAGAGAAGAGCAGAGAGAATAACAAGACAGACCCTGACAGTTATTATGTTTGGCAGGTGACCACAACCACTGCTTCATGGTTTAAAGTCTGTATTCTATAGAGGACAAAAGTATCTGCAACTAGGAGTTTCCCCAAAAACACAAGCAATGTATTTCCAATAAAAAAAAAATCTATTTGCCTTTTTTCTAGTAGTAAACATGTATATATGCAGGGACGCAGGTGGCGCTGTGGGTAAAACCTCAGCGCCTAGGACTTGCCGATCGCATGGTCGGCGGTTCGAATCCCCGCGTGGGGTGCGCTCCCGCCGTTCGGTCCCAGCGCCTGCCAACCTAGCAGTTCGAAAGCACCTCCGGGGCAAGTAGATAAATAGGGACCGCTTACCAGCGGGAAGGTAAACGGCGTTCCGTGTGCTGCGCTGGCTCGCCAGATGCAGCTTGTCACGCTGGCCACGTGACCCGGAAGTGTCTGCGGACAGCGCTGGCTCCCGGCCTATAGAATGAGATGAGCGCACAACCCTAGAGTCTGGCAAGACTGGCCCGAACGGGCAGGGGTACCTTTATCTTTTAAACGTGTATATAATGCAGGTTTGCTCCTAGGTGTAGCCAGGATTCAGGGGGGGGGTAGGCTTTATGTTGTGGGGGGGGGGCAGAACTGAGATATATGTGAGGCAATTGGTCAGTTAGTTAAGTATTTCTATTTATTGTTTGATGGGGGGGGGGGCTGACCTCCCTGCCCATGCCCATAAGTTTGCGCTAGTTCTTAGACAGTAAGTTTCTAGTAAATTGCCCAAGTCCATGCCTTTCCCTCCGTTTCCAAACAGTTTTGGAAACCCCAGCTCCCTGTTTTTCCAGTTGTGTCTTCTCCTTCTAAAACAATACTCTTATCTAATACCTTCTTATCTTCCTTTTATGAGTCACCACCCTCATCAGCTATGAGATGGCCATTATAACTCAGTTTTCCATTTTGGTAGAAAGGAAAAGTCAGGAAAATAGCCAAATTGAAAATATTTTATTAGAATGGTTGAATACATTTCTGTTTCTTTCTGTAAATGATAAATGGGGCCTGCAGCTCCATCTCCCATCAGCCCTGACTACTGGAAATGCTGGATGGGGCTGATGAAGTCCGATAACAGCTTGAGAGACACAGTTTCCTAACCCTGTGGGAATGTCTACCCTCACCAGAATTCACATTTCAAGGTTCCAACCCACAATGTTCTTCCTCATGAACTGTAAGCTGTAAGAATCTCAACCAATACAATTCACTCATATGCCTTCATTTTTAACTTTTCCTCTCCGACTGACTGTTGATTCCACTGTGGAAACAACTTGGTTTTTTTCCTGGGGAGAATTGATTTTTGGAGTGAGGGTGGGAGAGGGGATTGAAATACTGTACGTATAAGCAACACTTGCTTTGGAAAACCTAAACTTATTTTACTGCCTTAACCATCAAAAGATGCATTTTAACTTACAATAACCTAAGACACAATATTAGGTTATGTAGCATATTCATGAAATGCACAGAGCAATCCTATGCACATTTACTATTAAGCAAGCTTGGGTATTTAAGATAAAGCCACAAAAGTATAGAGATCTATTATTCAAAACAGACAGGATTTCTTCTCAAACTTTCCCCAAATGTTTAATATATTAAAGTATAATTTCCTTTAAAAAGACAGAAATGCACCATTCTCTACTCACCTGTGACGGCATCATAGAATTCTTCTTCACTATTCATTTTAATTTTTCTTCTGCACCAGCAGGTTACGTTCCTCTAATGCATGTTGCTCTTGGTGAGAGATAACTTTTATATGAAAAATAAAATCCGTCCAGATAATCTGTTTGGAAAGGGGAGAAATATAGTGTTTCAACTTCTATTTAGACAGGATAATTCAATGGACCAAGCCCACCATTCCCGACAAGTGAATATTAAGCACCCAAAGGCTTATGTTTGGATGCAACAGCATACAGCAAAAGGGGAAATATATATAAAAAATTAAAAAATTGTCCAGTAGCACCTTAGAGACCAACTAAGTTTGTTCTTGGTATAAACTTTCATGTGCATGCACACTTCTTCAGATATGAAAGAAGTGCATGCACATGAAAGCTTATACCAAGAACAAACTTAGTTGGTCTCTAAGGTGCTACTGGACAATTTCTTATTTTTTTATATATTTCGACTGCGTCAGACCAACACGACTACCTACCTGAAGAAAAAAAAAGGGGAGGGGGAGAAAAACCTGTTTCCCTTTTTAAAAACCATGTGGTACACTGTAGTGATTCTTTTCATAATATGTCATCGAGATATTATTTAAAATATGTATAATCCTCATTCCATATTTAAAGCAGCTTACAATAAAATAATCATAACATTCCCTCAAGACAATTATTTCTATCTAACATGAATGCTGAGGCTCTTTACACCAATATCCCCACATAGATGAGCTATTATAACCCATCAGATAGTGATCCCTGAAGGTGCAAGGTATCACAGAATAATGGAATCGTAGCATTAGAAGAGACCCTGAGGATCACCTAGTCCAGCCCCTGCAATGCAGGAATCTCAACTAAAGCATCCATGACAGATGACCATCCATTGTTTTCTAAATAAGTCAATAACTGTCCAGGCAAACTGGAGTCCCCCTTGTGTTCTCTCCCTTGGGTTTGATTCTAGAATCCCTTCCCCATTCCATAGGCTCCAGTGTCCTGCTGAGCTCCACACCCGCAAATTTCCTGTTCCCTAATACAGCCAAAATGAACAAAAAGGTAGATTTCTCCCTCCTCTGATTTTTTACACACACACATCCAACTGAAATTCCCCTACTTCCCTTGAAGCCAAAAGTCACATGGCACAGCAACAGCATTTATCTCACAACCTCTCAGAAGCCTCACAATTAAACCATTTCATTGTTTATTCCTTGTGTTATATATTATTTTGATAACATTCAAATTCTCAGAAAGTTCCAACTTGTCTCTGCCACCCTCCGAATGACAGCACTCTGGTAACCAGGCTAAACAAAATGTTACACAAGCTTGACTCCAGTGAATTTTGATTAGTGTGCTGGTTTGGACCAGCTCTTCTGAAGCAAGAACATCCTGTGTCACACTAGGAAATGCTTTCCCAGCACAACATTTGAGCCAACTTCTCCCAATGTTAAGAAGGGCTTATTGCCCAAACACAGAAAAGTAGTCAGAAGACTTGTTCAGAGATACACGTACCAAGCAAGCATGGCAACAAGCATCTTGAAAATAGGCAGCCACCTGCAGCAGACTTTGCTGTGTTTATTTTTCCATAGAAGATAGCCCAGTACCATGGTGATGACAGATTGTCCTAATTTATTCAGGCTTCGCTGACTTCTTCTTACAAGATCATTATCTGCCTTTCACAAGGCGAAACTGCTCAATTTTTGGCAGCAAACTGGATGGCTCAGGACATTTTACTATAAAAAGGTTCAATATATGGAAAAATAAACAGTATACCGTAATTACTACTGCTTTAAGAGAAGTCAATTTGCTGCTTTTCATACTTGCAGGCTCAATGTTTCCTTTTCAAAATCAGAGGGGAAAGCCCAAAAATAATGAAAGGCAGCAAACTGACCACTAAAAGCGGTAGATTCCTTTCTCATTGCAGCTACCGCACCTCTAATAATTTGTTAAGCAACAGTTACAAGTATTTCTCTTACGACACCAACAGATCTTGTAAAGGCTTCAGTGCAAATGATTCTACTGCCTTGAAATCAAGCTATTTATAATATACCTTACACAGTATATCCCCTGTCTTTTTAGAAAGCTTAAAAAGCTGCAAATATTATTTTTAAAATGTAAGAAAGAAAGAAATTGAATTACAAAGGTACAAAACATAAAAGTCTCGGTTCAGATAACTGTATGCTTCTGTAGCATTTCAATTTTTGTCTGGGAGAGTATAAAATAAAATGAAAAATATAAAAAAGGAAACAAAAGTTGCATAACACTATAATTTTATACTGTACATGCTTGTCTAATAGAAAGGTATATAAATGAAATTATTATTTTAATACATATACATTTATTTAAAACCTATTATAATATTATTTAAAAACCTACTATATTTTTTATCAATGCCTTCCAAATGTCATAATATTTGTCTATTCACAGTCAACATCTATATGCTATCCGTTCTTATGTTGTAAGAATTGTCATATCTTCTATCCATTGATTAAAGGGGGCCATGGATTTATCTTCCCAGTGGATTAATATTAGTCTTTTTAGCTGTAGTGAGGGCGTGGAGAATCCATTTACACTACCAGCTGTCAAGTTCCATATCCTAGGTAGATAATTTAAAATACTATTATCTTCTGACAATATTAGCTTTTTCCTCAAAGTAATATTTATACAATTTACACCAGCAAGAGGTGCACAGCTTACCGAGATGTACTAGCTTACTGATCAAATATTTTATACAGTATTTTATTCCAGTGAACCAAAGGTAGTCTAGAAGTTGTGAGCATGCTTCACAAGTGACATCCACAATTGAATGTGGTGGCGATGAGGAAGAGAGAAAGGGATTAGATCGCTCAAATTCTTGAGATAGCACTGAAGAGGGTGGCCTGAATATTTATGAAATAGTTCACTTTTTCTTGGCAAAATGCACTGTAAATTGCATACATCCCAAATAACTAGGTGTGTGTATATATATATATACACACACACACATATATATGTGTGTGTGCACACCAAATACAGGTAATGGATCAGCTCTCACACAGCAGCACTGAATTAATTCTCATGGAATCTGAAAACCAGTTTCTCTTTCAGTAATAGTTCTGAATGCATGAACAAACAAGATAACAAATCTTTGAGACCTTCAGAGGTGCTCTACTGGTGCTACCCTTCCAGCTTGAGCTCTGAAGGCCATACCTCCTAAGCAAACATGAGAGCAGAAATTTATCAGAAGAGCATTTGAGATCCTCCCCCAAATAGCATACCTGATAATAATTTGCTTATTTCAGTTCCCTAGAAAAGCTACAGAAACAATTTGCAAATTAAGCTGGACATGTAGCTGCTAATTCAGGTCACAATTGGGTAGGTAACCCATACCTTTGGTCTGATATGCTCATTTTCAGGGTGGTATGTCCCACTACAATAGATGCCTGTTTAGGACTGACAGTAGCACCATCTTGCATGTTTACTCTCTTAAGTTAGGATTTATATGGCCATGTCACCTCCACACATAAAGCCAACTCTTGTATTCATATAGACTGCACAGTCTATATGAAACACCTGAAAGGATCCAACATAAATTCATGACTCGGTCTACCAGGAAAGCACTCCTGATTGATGTATTTTTGAAGGAAGCAACGGCTCAATAAACTTCATAGCAAGCATTAATATCTGCAATTGCCTTTCAAAGTTACTGTTGAAATTAAATTTCTTTTCTGAACAAAACAAATGAAAAATGGGAAGAGATACAGCAAAAAAACACACACATTTAACCACCTGAAAGACATCCTGGTCAAAGATCTCAACAGAAAGGGGAAGGGGGCAGAAAAAGAATCAGCCACCTCCAGACATGAAGACATGATCAGTTTTCTTGTTTATAAACTGTTTTAGCAAAACTAATAGAGCTTATGTAGTAGCCTTTTGTCCCACTTGACTAATCCCTGAAGTTTCATAAGTGTAATGAAACAGGTTGTCCAAGATGTTATAAATACCAAGATGCCCTAGAACACTGAGCAATGCCATTTGAAAATAAGATTTCTCAACCTGGCTTCTACAAGTCAATGAAATATTCAAATATAAACTTGTTGAGAGTTTGTGGATTAGAGACCTTACTTAAAGAACAATAGTACTTCACCAAATACTACCTGATAAGACATCTTAGGGAATACACATTATGAGATATATCCAATTCTAGTCCTACACAGAGTAGACTCATTGAAATTAATCAACAGGACAAATTTAGGTCAATTTCAATGGGTCTACTTTGAATAAGACTTGGGAAACAACTTGATGCTCCATGTGGGAAAAAGATGAAAAGGTCTGTGCAAAAAATGCCAAAGACAGTCCAAAGGGGTGTAAGACTATCCTGAAAGTTAGTACAGTGGTACCTCGGGTTAAGTACTTAATTCGTTCCGGAGGTCCGTTCTTAACCTGGGTTAGCGGAGTCTGTAACCTGAAGCGTATGTAACCCGAGGTACCACTGTACATAGAAACAAAAAAGATGGGCCTTAAAGTGACAAGCCAAACACTAGCCACCTGAACACCAAGAACAGAGTAAAGACAACCCAAATTTCTCTTCTGTGGGTTAACTGTCATTAGTAAGTGATGTCACAATGATTTCAGTGGGTCTACTTTAAACATGACCAAGTCGGGATCCTACCCTTATTGTCCAACAACCTTTCCTTTACCTAATGTCTCAGAGTGAAGTAAAAATCACTTCAGGGTGTGTAGTTCAACCTTAATATTCTAGTACATCTGAGTGACTGTGTAGGCTAGTAGACTATCTGTACTTTGTGCCATGCTTTACATTTGTTCTTATGTGAAGATATGTAAACACCTAGCAATTGAGTTAAGGGCTCATTCCCCAGTGTTCTGTATAAAATAATACTCTGTCATGAGTCTATGGAGGTGTCATGGAGGGGGTGGTCAGAACCTGAGGAAGAATGGTAAGGACTCAGGGAATTGGAGCTGGATGACCCTAGGGAGCAGTTTGGGATAGGGGAGTTGAGATCAGGATCTCAAGAAGCATCAGAGTCCAGGGTAGGGATCAGCAGTTTGGGGAAAGGAGAACTGGATTCTGGGGAGGACCAATTGGGTTGGTAGTGAAAGTTTACACACTTACAATGTCAGACTCTCCTAGTGAGAATGTTGAGGAGCCACCTCCAGTGTTTCCTCCTGCCTATATAGGGCCTCCTTTCTGTACTGGAGAGGCAAATGAGAGTAAGTCAGATTACTGACTGGGCAAGAAAATGACAGCTCCAGCACTTGCAGGTTCAACTCACTTGAAGAAGTGCCTGCCTGCTTGCCCAATCTCGAGATCCCGGCTGCTTGTTACACAAACTGTTCCTGCCCCATCTTTCAAAAAGAAGAGACAGTTGGCTTGTCGTTCGTTAGATATACGTCTTAACTTGTGCACAGCCATTTATCTGTATCGCTTGCGTACCTGCTGTACCTTGTAGCCCATGTCTTGCCAATGAACTGATCAGATCTGGACATTAAAGACTTTGGCAGAAACCGAACTGGGAGAGTTAATTGTCCAGTAGTGAAAGGTACACCTTAGGATTTCTATCTTCCAAATTCTTGCTCTATAAGCTTACATATAAGCCTTGTAGTTATAACTTCTCTCCACACCTTTAAAGTAAACACCAGCCACATTTATCCAAGTACTTGCACTACCCAAAGAGTGGCATTTATGTTAGTGTGAAAAATGCATTACTGCCACACCATTCTTCTGCTGAACACTGAGCATGAAAACATGGCCGCAATGAGACAAAACATATTATCTAGCAGTCCACTAATTTTGGCTTAGAACCCAGCCAACATTTTTGTTCATCAGTGACCCTGCCGCTCCTCCATGTTATCCAGTACACAGAAAACACACAAAAATGAAGCAGCAAACTTTTCACTTTATCCCCACCAAAACCCTCAAAATCAAAAGCAGTAGATGCCTCTTCCACTGTTTCTAATCTTCCTAACTATCTGGTATGAACTGTCTCATCTCACACTAAACATTAGAAGGTAAAACAGTAGAAAAGACTCACACGGCTTCTAATTTTCTTCAAAGCACAGCAGAAAACAAAAGATGAAACCCTGCCCTTTCACAGTTTTAGTTTTTTTAAAAAAAGGTATCCCACCGAACAGCCCATTCAGGCTCTTGTGCACATTCCTGAGAAACTTGGGAAAGGGAGGGCTAGTTCCTCCCACCTCACTCAAAGTGAAACCAACACCTCCCCTTTTCAGAGTCCTCTTCACATGCACACAATTACCTAAATGGTCTGGTTTACTACAGTTTGTTTTAATAGCATCTCTCGCTTTAGTCTTTAAGGCACCAAATTTATGGCTGGTATTGACAACCATATTTGTGGGCCTCTGATTTTATGTATTAAACATATACAGCTATTAAGGAATAAACTTGGGGGGGGTAATAGAAATTGGACCTGTAACAAATGTGGCAGTGTACCCTCACCGCCTAGCAGAAGTGCTGTTCAAAGTTCCAGCCTGTCAGCCATGCACTCATCCAGGATACCATATTATTATTATACTATACAGTGATACCTTGGGTTAAGAACTTAATTTGTTCTGGTGGTCCATTCTTAACCTGAAACTGTTCTTAACCTGAGGTACCACTTTAGCAAATGGGGCCTCCCGCTGCCGCTGCGCCGCTGGAGCACAATTTCTGTTCTCATCCTGAAGCAATGTTCTTAACCCGAGGTACTATTTCAGGGTTAGCAGAGTCTGCAACCTGAAGCGTCTGTAACCCAAGGTACCACTGTATTATTAGAGACTCAAGCAGGGCATTCCACTCCCTCAAGCCCAGCTTTGTTTTCTTTTCCAACTGACAGTCAACATTCCATTGTTACTGAACTCAATCCTTACTGGGCTGTTTTGGGGAAAGGGATCAACTGTCCCCTTATGTCTCTCCAGAAAACATTTTTGTACTTCTGCATGTCCTGAAGTTCCCCTGAGCATGCCAGTAACTCCCCATTTGTTTCTTAATGATCCCACTGGCATTCACTGCTTGGGTTCCCTAGTAGGAATAATCTCTCTCACTATTGCATGTCTGCTTGCTCTCATCAGCACACTATATTCTGTTCAAATGGTAAAATTTGAAACTTGTATAAAGATATTGGAACAGAGATAACACAACTAGTGCAGCACCTCAAGAAGTAAACATTTATTGGCCCTACTGAACACTTTCCAAGACAATAATGCCCACCCACATTCAGTGTTCGAAACTCCCATTGTTCTAGGCACATTTTGCGACAGGGAATTTCATTAGGGAGAGCAGTTTTTGAGCTCTGGGCATAGTTCCGCGCCTAAGATTTCAGATTATAACTGCAGAGTGGAAGGAAAGGAGGACCTTTTTCTGCCTTCCCACTTCCAGCTACTCTCTGAAGACTGGAGAAGAGACCCTCCTAAGTATATTAGGGGGGTGGGCAGGGGAAGGACTAGGCCATGTGAAAAATGAACATAATATTTTAGCTGCAACTAAATTACAGTGGTACCTCTGGTTAAGAACTTAATTCGTTCTGGAGGTCTGTTCTTAACCTGAAACTGTTCTTAACCTGAGGCACCACTTTAGCTAATGGGGTCTCCCACTGCCGCTGCGCCGCCAGAGCACAATTTCTGTTCTCATCCTGAAGCAAAGTTCTATTTCTGGGTCAGTGGAGTCTGTAACCTGAAGTGTCTGTAACCTGAAGCATCTGTAACCCAAGGTACCACTGTATATGGCTGCAACAACTGAATGTCTAGGCATGCTTTTTTATAACAAAAATACAAAGCTGAAAATGAATGTTTTCTGCTTTATATTGTTATAAAAAAGCATGCCTAGACGTTCAGTTGTTGTAGCCATAGCCTAGTTAGCTCCTAGCTTTCATATCTCAGTTTCTAACACTGCTCACATTATAAAGGGCTTATAACGAACCTACTCTCAGCAGTCAGAAGCATGATAGCCAGACACCAGAGAGAAGTGTCATGAGTGAACATGGACCAGTGGTACCAAATTGTATGGGAAACAGCCTTACTAGAAAAGCTAACCAACAGTCTGAAACTAGCACAGGGACAAATAGAAGAGGTATGGCTCCCCTTTATTACATACACAGTCCAACAAGACAACAAGAACCCACTGACAGCATATGAATCAATCTTTCTTTGGCGATCACTCGTAGCCAAGTAAGATTGTCGGCCATCAACACAGTCTTAACAGTGAGTCTGTGAGGGAGGGAGATTGTTGGGTTAAGTCAGCCATATTGTTTCATATTTCCATATGAATCAATATGGCTAACTTGACCCAACAATCTCCTCCGCTTCCCCATGCAAACAAATCTCACTGCAGTCAACTAAAAACAACCAATGATGCCCTGGGCCCCATCCAATCTCTTACTACTAAGGAAATATAATAAATGAATAGACGGAGAACCTATCAAAGTGAAGCTGACATAAAACCCCTACATATGAACCAAGTATTATCACCCCTCCTTCTGCCCCAACTTTATGCTGTATACAACATTAACATCTCACTTTAAATGTAAAAAAAGATTCTACAACCCCAAAAAAGAGATGAGGCATGTACTATTAAAGAAAATCTTTAACAAAAAAATTTTTTTTAAAAAAGAAAAGAAACAAGCATTTCTCTAGTACACTTACTTAGAGGTAAGCCTCAGTAAACTCAAAGGACACAGACTTCCAAGAAAAAGGTACTTAAGAACTGAGTGAAAATGATCAATCCCTACATTTGGCCACAGACCTTCCTCAGTGTTAAGGTGGCATAAAAGTGGTCAATGTGAAGTTTCTCCCTTGCATTGGAACCATTCAGGATCTCTTTACAATACACTTATGTCATTCTTGCTATATCTTGCTATACAGCATTCTACAAAACTTGGGCAAACTACAGACTGGTACATCCTGATAAATCTATCTATATTGCAATCAAACATTATTACTTCTTCCAAGTACTCATCCCTCTTTCCTATTACACCATATACAAGCATGGTTTATGCCTTCATTTTTATAATAATAATAAAAAAATTATTTAATAATAATAATAATAATAATAATAATAATAATAATAATTTATAAGCCACTCTGGGTGGCTTCCAATGAAATATTAAAATACAGTAAATACAGTAAAACACAGTAATGATTTTTCATATCAAACAGTGTCATCAATGCTATGGAAATTATCTAGGAGAAAAGCACTGTAACTTAATTAACATGCCAGTCCCATGATCCTATCTGCATCTACCAGCTTTGCATTTCTATCTCTTTCACCACACTCCATTGCTAAACTCCTGGAAGACGACTAACGCTGGAATCCTATACATATCTAGTAAGAAGCAAGTCCTATTGAGTTCAGTGGGATTTGCTCCCAGGTAAGCAAATACAGGATTGCAGCCTCACTGAAAGCCCCCATAAAGATAAAGGTTAAGGTACCCCTGACCATTAGGTCCAGTCACGGATGACTCTGGGGTTGCGTGCCCATCTCACTCTATAGGCCAAGGGAGCCGGATTTTGTCTGCAGACAGCTTCCGAGTCATGTGACCAGCATGACTAAGCTGCTTCTGGTGAACCAGAGCAGCGCACGGAAACGCTGTTTACCTTCCCACCGGAGCAGTACCTATTTATCTACTTGCACTCTGACGTGCTTTCGAACTGCTAGGAGGACAGGAGCTGGGACCGAACAACAGGAGCTAACTCTGTCGTGGGGATTCAAACCGTCGACATTCTGATCGGCAAGCCGTAGGCTCTGTGGTTTAGACCACAGCGCCACCCGCGTCTCACTGAAAGCCCCTATAGCCACCCCCATTTTGGGAGCCATATGTGCTTTCCAATTCCTGAAATGGCAGAAATTGCTCTAGAGAACTTTGTGTACTCACTCTAGAGCAATTTGTGTCACTTCAGTAACTAGAAAATTATTCTACGGTTAAGAAGTTGCAGTGACAACATCCACTAAGTTCCTGCTCCCATGTTATGGCTGCTTTTATGAACTCAGTGCATCTAGCAACACACTAATAAAAATTAATTATTGTGACAAATGACCACAACAACTCTTAGTGAAACACACAAAACAAAGCAGATAAAAGTTACTCTCTGGGGAAGCATTTTTCTGTCAGTGGAAACATAAGATGACACCAATAGTTGCAGCTAATTAGAAGAGAATGTAGCATGTCAAGAAGAGTCTCTTTTCAAGACAAAGAGACTGAGTAAATTTGTACTGCACATTGTCCCAGAAAACCTGAAGTTAAAGCTACATATGGCAATTTCCAACTATGTTGTGTTATCATTGAGAGGGCACTTTCTTGGCAAAGTTAAGCAATTCTCCCCTTTCACTTCAATGGAATAGAGTTAAGCACATGCTTGACTCTCCTATGAAAATTAATAAAACTTAAGCATTTTAGCTCTGACTATCTTGTGCTCAAAATGTATAACTATATTTTTATATAAAACATAAAGTCTTGACACCTTAAGTCTTAATCTTCAGATTCCTCAACTATTAAATAAATACATATATTCAAGGATGGCTAGTACCCCAGTTTTAAACATTTGTGCAAACTTTTTTTAAAAAGAAATGTCATCAATACACATGAAGCTTTGAGCTCCATCATTAAACAAAAACAAAAACCTAGTTTCCCTACTCAAAGCAGGTTCAATCTAAATATTGATAAGTAAGACTTGTGAACTGATTCAGGCTACAATCCTATGCACACTTAACTAGAAGTGAACCCCAATAAACTAATGGCCTTTATTTCTGAGGAAATATGTTTAGAATTGCCCTGCACATAAGTCTCTTTCCTTATGGTTCTACAAAGTCTAAAGTAGTTTCTGTAGCAGTCAGTAATGTCAAAGTAGAGTAGCAAAAGTTAAAGGTCAACAAATAATCCAGAACAAGAAAAGTATATTTAAAAGTAGATATGAGTGTTTGGGCCAGGAAGGCAGATTTAATTCCTTTAATGCTATTACCTAAATTGCAGAAAGAAATTAAACAGATTTACAAACGTTTGGGCCCAACATGTTAAAATGCCCTCTAAGTTAGTACTATAATCAAATTCAGACACATTTATTCAGGTTTAAAACCTTTTCCTTTTTTTTTCTTTACAACCTAATGTAACAAAGATTCACCAGAATGACAGTGCAGCCCAGGGCAGAATTTGATCAGCCTTTTATATTTACAGGTGAACTTGCATAAAGATAAAAATGTCAACGGACTTACATGCTCTCTCTCTCTGCTGCTGCTCCCAGTCGAAATTGAAAGAATAGTCAAATGTCATTGGCACATCCTTAAAGACATTCCTGGGTGTGTTGTGATTCCCTGTTTTGCCAAACGACGCACTAGGTCACTGAGGGACATGTTGGTACACACAGATTAAAAACCTACACTTACACAACTGACCTTAACCAACTCTCCACGATGTTTTTTTAGATATGGTCATTGCACCTCATGTAAATATGCATTGCAGGTGAAAGAGTACACTAATAAAGAAGGCTTTAAGTGTGTTTTGCAATCATTTGCCACATACGCCACTTCATGCGTAATTTATGTGATTATGTGCAGTTGTGGGTTATTGTATGTAGGACCCGCCATTAGACCCATCAGGGTCAGGATATCTGAGCATCGTTCCAGAATCAGAAACGGTGTTGTTGACGTGCCTTTGGTACCACACTTTACTCAAGCGTCACATTATGATGAGGATCTAACATTTTTTGTCATCTTGGCACATCAGGGACCTATTGATTAGGACAAGCTAAAAAGATTCTTTTGCAGAAAGAAACCAGATTTATTTTTCTACTCAACACTTTACATCCTTCAGGCTTGAATACAGAATTAGATTACAGCTGTTTTTTATGAGTTATTACATGGTTAACATCTTAAAGGAATGTTATCAATTTCTTAAAAAAACTATTTATGGTTTTTAGTTAAAATATGGTCTCTTTAAGAAGCATTTACAGAAATTATAGCCACCTGTGGTTGTAGCCAATATTGCCTCTCTCTATATAAAGAGGCATTAGGTTAATGGTCATGATGACTGAATCCATTATGTTCCATGTTTCTGATATACGAAAATACGGTATGTAAATTTATTGTTTAGTATGCATGTTATGCTACTTGGTTTTGTGTAAAATTGCATGACATTATGCTCATTTATATAATCCAGAGTATGCACGGCTGATGAAGCCCAGTTGGGCGAAACAAGGAATTATCATGGAATCCTTGTCCTATTTTCTGCATGTGCCATTCTTCCAAGTTTTTCTTCTGATACCTACATACAAGGAACTCTAGAATTCTTAAGCATCTTCACGTGGAACACTACAAGATTGATATAAGAATTCCACGCTGTGGATATTGCCAATATAAGAACTGAATAGATTATATTTCCTGATCTATCTGATGGACTTTAATTTCTCATTATATGTTTTGTTTATATAATACATTGGGCTATAGAACCATATATTTTGATATATGTTGAATCGCATTTTAAAAAGAATTTATATAGTTACATACAGCCTGTTACGTTGTTTGTGTTGATATCAGCTGCTCCCAGTTCGCCACCACAAGCAGAACTGAATGAATGGAACTACATTTCTTGGACACTATTATCTCCCTAATCCTGTAAAGCAGGGGTAGCACCTCTGGTGTGTTGATATTTTCACCCCTCCCATTGACAGACTCTGCTGATCTGATGTTTTGAAAAAGGAGGGGGCAGAAACTGCTCTTCTACTCTTCTGCTCCTGACTGACTGCTTGACTCTGTGTGCGGAGAGAGTCTCATCTATGTAGATGGCTGAGTGGGAGATGTAACACTCATGTAAGCCAATAGTTCGTTAGTTTGTAGTAGCTATTAGAAATAAAAGGAGTTATGCTTCACAGCTAGCTTCCGCGTTATTTATACTCTGCATGAGTCTGGTGCTCACAATGCACAGTTGTGGGTCCAATGCACTGGGACCTGCATTCCAGGATTGGAAGGTCTCTGAAAGTGCTCCAGTCGCCTAGCCCAGTCAGGTCAGAACCAGTTATTGGGCCCATTCGCTGACATCGGTTGAAAGGCGTACTGACATGGAGTTCAAGATGTGCTCCTTCTGAGGTAGTTTGTCCACCTTTAGTCCCCACCCCGCACTCAGCTCTCACCTGTGGCTCCTAGATGTTGAATGGTCTCTTTAAATGTGAATGTTCATTATTGTTCCACAAGATGTGTATGTCTTTAAGGGCCAGAGCAAATAACGAGACCGTTTTACAGCTGTGAAACAGTATAGCAGGTGCTGCTAAGTTGTGTTAATTAAGCTGTGTCAGCAATTGGGTATAGTGTATGAAGAGCAGCACCTAGCTTGCTCAGTACCCTGGGGGATGGGTTGGTGGTTGGGTCATGCTTGTTGATATATTTAGCGTAAAAGGAGTTTTTGTTATTAAAACCTTGATAAAGTTATTTTTGAGTTCCTTGTAATGCGTGGTCTCCCCAGCAAGCTTTCTGCTGCGCAACTAAACTGCAAATAGCCAACACTAGAAGGTGTCAGCATGCAACAGTGGTCACATGCCAGGATCAGCTTCAACTGGCCGGGTAAACCAGGTGAGGGTAGCCAATGGGTCACAAACCCTCAATGAGTTACGGATTTCCCCTGCATGTGTAGACAGGCTCAAGTGGATTGAGCAGATGAGACAAATAGTGGGTCCAACAGTCATGATGGTGGTTTCTGCACATGCTGCAGAGGGAAGTGAGGGGCAGATGGGGCTCAACAACATAGGAAGGTAGCACTTCCGGTCAGCGCCAGCAACGGTAATGGCGGATTTCCTCCGATCTCCGGAGGAAATCTGCTTCGTGGAGCTAGGGTTCTACCGCTACGGCGAAGCGGGGACCCGAAAAAAATCACAGGCGGGGAAGCCTGTGAACTAAAGGCTCGGCGGGCTCCATTTGCGTCCCCCCCCCCGCTGCAAAGGATCCTTTTTAAAGGCTCCGGAACATACCGGGGGTGAGCGGCGCGGAGCTGAGAGCTGTTTACCCGTCTCCGCGAAGCGAAGCCGCATGCCATGGTTGGAGAGCGCTGACTTCTTCCTTTGAAATTTGGACTAAAAGTAACAACCCGTGAGTAATACGGAAATTGGATATTAAAAATTTCCTTTTTTGATTCGGCACGAGCGGGGAAGGCGCAAAGAGGAAGTCCGTCTCCCCCTCTTGTAAACATTTTAAAGCAAGGACTAGATAACTAAGGTTGAAAAGAACATCTTCTTCGTGAGAAGTTAAAAGTAATTAATTTCACGTTTTGGCAGTATAAGTGAATGTGCTGGAGGATAAGAGTTAATTTTGAGAGTGGAATTGCTACCCCCCCCCCCCCAGGACCCGGGAGCAATCCGCGAGGGAGCCTGTTGGAGAGATTTAGAAGACTTTGACAGCTGTCAAACTAGCTGTCAAAGCTGAGAGGGGGAAAAAAGAGAGAGAACTTTGTTTCTATTGCCTCGGCTGGTCATATTTGTTACATTTAGGTAACAAATTGTCGAAAATAAAGGAAAATAAAGGACTTTTGGATTTACAACTGGAAGGAACACTAAGTAACCAGTACTCCCCTAGAGGGGGCTCTGGGACATTACAGAATGGCTGTAAGTGGAAAAATACAGACTGCACTTGAGAAGATCTTTCGTAGCCTGGGAAAACTTCAAGAACAAAGCATTGTTTTGGCTAGAAATGTTACAATATTGAATGAAAAAGCAAACAAACCTGCGGAAATTGGAAGGGACTTGACTCAAGTCTTTGTACCAGAACAAAAAGACTTTGTTTTTGAGCTAAAAACTCTTGCAGCTGAACAAGAAAAGAAATTTGAGAAACTTGAAGAAGATACACATGACAATTTAGAGGGAAAGGAAGGAGGAGCTATAATGCAGCAGAGGATTAAAGAAAGAAGTAAAAAACAAGATTTGGATTACAATTTTAAATATGGAGACCTGGCAGGCCAAAGGCCTGTAAAGATGGACACAAAGGAAAAGACAAATCTGATTAAAGTGGAAGCAGGAGTTTTTGGGACATTTGGACTTAAAAGAAGTAAAAAACAAGATTTGGATTACAATTTTAAATATGGAGGCCTGGCAGGAAGAAGTATGGATCTTATGGGGACAGAGCTTCTCCGAGATTTGGTGTTTATCATAAAGGACTATCAAAAAAACCGGCAGAGAGGAAAGGAGAGAGACTTAAGGGCCTCGGATGTGAGGTCACCAGGCTGATACCAGATGGATTGATGGACATCGGTTGGAGATTGAAACCGGGAAAAGCGGGGAGTGGGGTTTTGGGTATCCAAAGGCGGTACAAATATATTCTGTTTTTTCTTGTAAATAATTTGTTTTGTTATTCTAGATTAAAATGGGGAAATGGAATTGGGGTTGACTTTAGAAAAAGGTATTAAGAATAAGTTTTGATGTATAAAGATTGAGGTTTATGTTAAAATTGGTTAAGCAAAAGGATTTAAATATAATAAGGTAAAATTTGGGGATAGGAACTTGTTGAATTAAAAATTGAATTGGAATACAAGAAGGGGAGATGTGGGGAAGTCAAGGAAATATGTCACTGAAAGTTATATGTTTGTTTTTTGTTCTTTTTTGTGTTTTGTTTTTCTTTAAATTTTTTGAAAATTTCAATAAATATTCTATAAAAAAAAAAACATAGGAAGGTAGCTCTAATCCTAAATCTCCTCTGTGTTGCGGGATATCTTCAGGAGAAGAAAAGGCTAAGGAGTACACCCAACACAAATCTGGAGTGGAGTCTCTAAGACAGTTGGATGGTGGCTTGCATGCCTCTTTCCAGCAACTCCTGCAGCAAACTTGGTGCCATACATATGGCTCTGCTTTTCTTTGAACCACATCAGTAAGGCTGAGAGGAGTCTTGTCATCTGGGCAGCCCAGAACCTCCATACACACTGCCCAGGCATGTGCTCTGGGGAGGTAATTTTAGTGCAGCTAAAATAGCAGTTCAACTTCACACAAAAAGGTGCATTCTATTGCCTTTTGAGACAAATGGATGCCAACAACAACCTACACTTACTCCGCCTGTAGCAAGAAGGAAGTGTTGAGCCTCAAGCCCATTCCCAAATTTTCCTCAGGGCAAACCTCCTGAACAAGCAAAGTTCCACATCAATATTTTTGGAAAGCTTGTTTCCTAGTATACTTAAAGAACTCTAACAGTTTGAGCAGATCAATACATATATTCATAAGTTTTCTCCTTACAGCTCTGATAAAAAAACATCAAAATGTACCTTTTCAACTCCAAATGACAGCTTCTCTTCCTATAAAAATTGATTTATGGAATTAGGTTACCAACTGCATTCATCTAACACAGCCTTCCCCAACCTGGTGCCCTCTGGAACTCTGGCCAGCACAGCCATACAATAAAATGGAATATGCACAAGGTACAATTGTAAATCAAATGTTCAATTCTTTCAATTCAATATATAGGCTGTGACAATACCAAAAGCATCATGGTTAAACCAAAAGATACAGTTCTAGTTGATAAGTAAACCTTTTTCCTTCTCTGAACTGTTGCCCGTATAACAATAATGTATTCTGCATCCAAAAAGTGCCTTGAGAAACTACACTAAATGAGCAAAAGCCTGTAAACAAGCAAAATACCTTGTTGTCTATATAAGCAACAGAAAAAAGGTTTAAAATCTAAGATGCCAGTTGGAAACAGAGACAAAGGACACAGCTACATTTCTTGTGAAACATTCTATCATTAATATTTGAAAACATTCTAAACCTTTCATCAAGTACAGTATAGCTCTGTGATTTCCAGTTTCATGTTTTTTTTTTATTAAAAAAAAACCTGAAATTATGTTCTGGACTACTGATGCAGACTATTATGTTTCACCACCACTGCTGTATCTGATATGAAGCACTGGGAGACACTGTAATGCTTCGTGTAAATTTGTGGGGGCTGGGGAAAGCACCCATTCTCCAAATATGTAATGAGATTTGAATACAGTACTAGTATTAAAATCAATTTCAAATACAAAACAGACCCAGACTGGAATAAAAATATCCACTTAAAAAACTTGTTGAAAAAGGAAAGTCTTCAATAGGCACCAAGACAACAGCTGTCTGATGTGCAGTGGGAGGAAGCTCTAAAAGGCCACCTGCTGTCACAGTAAACAAGATTCCTACTTCATACAGAATGGACCTCTTGATGAGATGGTATCTACAGGGTGCCCTTTCCTGCAGAGGACAATGATCAGCTGGGTATATAAGGGGTGAGACAATCTTTTAGGTATTCTGGTCCCAAGCTACAAAAGAACCCTAAACTTAGCCTACTAGCTAACTGGCAGCAAGTGCAGCATTTTCAGCAGTAGAATAACATTATGGCAGTGACTGATCATTGGACAGCCTACGCTAATGCATTGTACACAAGCTGTAGCATCTGAGCCCACATAGAGTGCATTGTAGTAATCCAACATTAAGTTTACCACAGACAATCGAGCTACCCTGGTCCAGAAACAGTTGCAGCTATCCTTCCCGCTAAAGCTAGAAAAAGGCACTCCTAGTTACTGAAGTCACCTAAACTTCTAGTCAGAGAGATGGATCCAGGACCAACCCAACTATGAGCACACTCCTTCAGGGGGAGTACAACCCCATACAAAACAGGAAATTTCTCATTCTCCCTGTAGTCCCCTGAAAAGCTGCTCTACAAGTTGAGAGATCCTCCAGAACAACATGTGAAGTGGTGCTTGGGTATGCAGGCGTGAGAAGGGGAAACTGGCAAAAAATAATTTCCCCTTCCTCTGGTGGGAGGCACCAATTGATCAGAGACCATTCTGTTCACAGAAGGGCATGTCTGGATCCAATCCATTATGATTTGATTGGGCTTTTTTTAATCACATGTTTCCATATGACCAATCATACTGAAGGGGTGGGGAAACTATTTTGGTTGAGATGTTACCCACACATGCCAATCTTATAAGAGGGCTTGTTTTTTTCCTGAATGAGAAAGAAGGGGAAATGTCTCTTCTAAGGCAATTTCTGCCACCCATGGTTTTAATGTACCTGCATTAAGAACAAACAATGGCTGTGTACCGTGTCAACTGATAAAGTGTGGTCTTTTTTTAAATCAACTAACTAAATATAGAACCCTAATTATTCTGCTTCATTAACTTTTTTACACAATGTGTACAAATTTTGTCATCAACTTGCAGTTAACCAGTGTACTCAAAATTCAAAACAACTGCCCTGAGACGTTTTATATTCATTTGCCTTTGAAATTTCTAGCAAAAACAGAGGGGGGGGGGAGTCAAGGGAGAATCACACCCTTTTAAAAAGCCTCTTCCTCAGACCTTTCACTATGCAAACACAACTAAATTATCTACTAGTTCATTTAAAGCAGCCTGGACAGGCTAACTGACTTAACAGTACGGTATTTACAAAAAGGAAGAGGAAAGATTTCAGAAGTTCTGCCAAAATTTCTAGCTCTGGAAAACAGAGATGTTACCCAGAAAGATTACACCAGTTGGATACAATATTGGATACAAAACTTGCCCACAAATTACAACCTGGTCAATCCAACATGACCACCAATCTGTCTTTATGCATTTTTCTACTTTGGGGGAACTTGCTATGAACTCAGTTTACCTTTGTATGCTTTGTTTAGGTTTATTTCACTGTACCTACATAAGGGATTTGCTTTGTTTTAGTTACAGTGTAATAAATTTCCCAAGAGATATATAGGTCAAAGTTTCAGAAGTCTAATGTTTGACATTCTCACATTATGATCAATTTAAGCTATGATTAATTAACAATTAACTCTTGATCATTATAGTTCAGATACCGTATTTTTCGCCCTATAGGATGCACCTTTTCCCCTCCAAAAATGAAGGGGAAATGTGTGTGCGTCCTATGGGGCGAATGGAAGCTTTCGCTGAAGCCTGGACCCCTCTCGCGCTCCAGGCTTCAGGAAGCTATCCGCAAGCCTTGGGAGCCCGGCGGAAGTTCCCGCCGGGCTCACAAGGCTTGCGGGCGGCAGCCTGCAGCCCGAAGCACAGGGCGTGCTCCGGAGCGCACCCCGGGGTTTGGGCAGATGTCCGCAAGCCTTGGGAGCCCGGCGGGACTTCCCACCGGGCTCACAAGGCTTGCGGGCAGTAGCCTGCAGCCCGAAGCACAGGGCGTGCTCCGGAGCGCACCCTGGGCTTCGGGCAGATGTCCGCAAGCCTTGCGAGCCCGGCGGGACTTCCCGCCGGGCTCCGAAGGCTTGCTGATAGCAGCCTGTTCTGGGGGCTGGGGTCGGGGGAAGCACGGGCTTCCCCCGCCCCAGCCCCGTGCCTGGGGGAGAAATATTTTTTTCCCCTTTATTTCCCCCCCCCCAAAAAAACTAGGTGCACCCTATGGGCCGGTGCGCCCTATGTGGCGAAAAATATGGTACTTGTCAAGCACTGATATTTAAAAAGAGGAATATTTTCAACAAAAGCACCAAAACATTACCTAATTCATTTGTCAGGTCAATTCAAGCTTGGGTCAGTACTGTAGTCTTATCAACTACCTTAAAATGCTAAAGACACTAATAATCGTGTAATGGTCTTCTACCAAGTAGGGAATCGCCTACCTACATCAGTTGCTGAAATAATAAATTCAACAGATGGTAACTCAAATATATTAAAAGCTTTTTCCTCATCTCACCACGATCCCCAATCAACAATCAAATTCCCTTGGTTCCCCAACTGTGTGAACACTAGTACAGTTACTTCCACCTATTTGCAATAATATAAAGTTGATGGGGTAAAATGGCCTCTTGGGTCCCAAAACAGAAGCACATTGGTCAAGTTTACATCATCATTCCAGACTACATAAGTGTCTCTCTCCTTACTCCTGCTGTCTTCCCTTCCCTCCAGGCCTTTGTCCTGGCTTATTTTCCTGCTTTGGTAACTTGACGTTAAGCCAGAATTCCCTGTTTCAAACAAATGGAAGGCTCTGGATTGATACAAGCCAGAATCTTCTCACCAAAGCTAGAGAACAACGGAAGGAGGCAAAGGCAGAGAGGCCTAATTCTCATTCTCAACTTTATAAACTAGTAACAGCTGGGTAAGAATACAAGTTCTTGCCCACTAGATAATACTGCTCAAAAATTAAACAGCCTAGTTAATACAAAGGACATGTGTAATAGGAATCTTACCTGTCAAATTAAATTTCACTGTAACATTGATTATATGATGGACTTGTAGACAGTCATTTGTACTGAAATACGTCACACCTTTTGCTCAAGCTGTGAGTACCTAAAAATAAAAAATATTAGTATAATTTTAAAATGGTATTAGAGATGGCATTTCCCCCCACTACAAAGCCAAAGTTATTTGAGGCTGTTTACCTGCTCTTAAGGTGGTAATGGCAATTTCCTAGCCACAGAAGTGGGCCAGGAGACAGTTTCAGTATTTGCCCCTTCCAATGAGCTCTTATTTACAAATAATGTATGTTGCATAGATGAACTGACTGACAGTGCTGAAGGGCAATCAAGAATTACCACTTCCTCATTAGAACTTTGTCTAACTGTAAGCCCACTGGGTACCTGCATGCCCCAATTCCTCCATCCTAATTTGATCTTCCAAGTTCTGGAATTACTATAACATAACAGTACCTATGGAAACTTCCTCACTGTGGTTTCTTGACACAGGAAGGCTTAACAGTGCAAGCTTTTAGAATCTGTGTTTCACTCTGCCCAGTGCTTTACACAACAAAGAAAAGCTAATAATTAAGGAAGTGATTGCATGCAGCTATGTCAACCAATATTTTTTACCATATCCGTAAGCCCAATATGCTATATTTAGTGTCTTAATATGATTAATTATTATTTGTCTTTAAAAATGGAGCCAGAGAATAAAGCCAGCCCTCTTGTGACATCTCTTCTGCTTCTAAATGAAACCAGGCTATCGTCCAAATATAGTTAGACTGAAGTGATAATGTGAGAAAAGCAGAGTCAACTGAATGGCTGTTAAGGATTAGAAATTAAAATTTATACTGAATGCAGTATTTATATTCTGGTTCCTTACAAAACAGATACAATTGGGCTAATCCCAAATATTTCACTAAACTATCAGCAAGCATATATGCACTAACTTTTCTCCCATTGCTTCAATTCACGTAAGATGTTTTTAAAAGAAACTTTATTAATTTTTTTTAAGTAAAGACATAATGCAAACAACATCAAACATACTGATACAAAAGAGAGAGAAAAGGAAAACTATAATGTGGTAATCCAGACATCCAATATAGGAAAGTCAATTTGTTTACCTTTTTTTACATAATTTAAGATTCAAATTATGAATGAAAAGGGAAGTCCCCAATATGTTTCTTTGTTGTAAAAAAAAAAAAAGAGATACACATATATTTAAAACTTCCTTTACAGACAGTGCTGAAGACTCTTCCTAACTTCAATTTTAGAATACTTGGATATCCACCATATCAAATTTCTTTCCAGGGTTGGGGTGCTCTCTGATGGCCCTTTTGCATTTATTTAAATATTTTTTTAAAAGACTGCTGATGTGGAAAAGGTTCCAGCAACAAGAGGCTTTTTTAATGTAAGTGGAATAGCTCAAGGGCAGAGTGCCATAAATTACAGCCTCATTTGCCAACAACAGGAGGCCCTGAAAAAATGCTAATCTGCCTGCACCAAGCAAAGCTTGAGCCTAATTGGCTGCCTTCTAGAGTTGACCCCCAATCATACAACCACCAAGGAAGTACTACAGAGGGAAACATTCTAGGTCAGAGATGGAGTAACTCTGCACTGAGTGTTTTGCACACAGTGGAAAAGGCAAATGCTATATCAGACAACAACACTAGCTTACATATCTGGCTAATTTTATACCAATTATGAAAGAGCCAGGATTATTAAACTGTGCATTGATGGAAACACCACTACAAATAAGTATTTGTGTCAAAGTCTTTCCTTCAAACAAAGTGTAGGTCAGTATGTTGGGTTGCATTTATCTAAGTTCTACACAGAGTTGACCAGGTAAAATTAAAGAACCTAAGTTAGACATGTTCATTAACTTCCATGGGTCTATACTTGAGTAGGACTAGCACAGAATACAACCCAATATTTATCATATCAGTACCATGCCCTTTCCCAAAGGAACTCAGGGCAGTGTTGTCAGAGAACCATGTTTCTCTGTCATTTTAAACATGTCTCTAGCAGCTCGATGCAAAAGGAACTCCATTTTGTCTATGAATGTATGATAGGCTGACTTTTAGATACCCAGGGTAAGAAAGCCCTCCAGTAATATAGATTATGAAGGCATAAGACATAAGAGCCCTGGAATATGCAGGTGCCTTCCTCCCTGCCTAGGTCTTAATGGAATCAAATCATACAGGCACATCCATTTATCAATAATCGATCTACAGTTCAGACTTAGGAAAATCTCCATGCATAGGGAACTGGAAAACCTACTAGGAAACAGATTAACACCCATTAAACTTAGGAATAACCAGTGTTAGAAACTCAGATAGGCTAGGGTGACTGTGGTTGATTATCAGTTAAACACCTGGTTAGTTCAGATTACAATCTTGAGCTACTCCATGTGCCCCAGGAACAACACATCAGGTATTTTTCGAAGTCTAGTATTTGGTCAGGGCTACTTCCCATTCCAGGGACGTGGGTGGTGCTGTGGGTTAAACCACAGAGCCTAGGACTTGCCGATCAGAAGGTCGGTGGTTCGAATCCCCGCGACGGGGTGAGCTCCCATTGCTCAGTCCCAGCTCCTGCCAACCTAGCAGTTTGAAAGCACATCAAAGTGCAAGTAGATAAATAGGTACCACTTCAGCAGGAAGATAAATGGCGTTTCCGTGCACTGCTCTGGTTTGCCAGAAGCAGCTTAGTCATGCTGGCCACATGACCCGGAAGCTGTACGCCGGCTCCCTCGGCCAATAATGCGAGATGAGCGCCGCAACCCCAGAGTCGTTTGCGACTGGACCCTAATGGTCAGGGGTCCCTTTACCTTTACCTTTACTTCCCATTCCAAAATGAAACAAGGATTGCATTCAACTTTTATTCAGAGTAGACCCATTAAAATTAGCAGCTAACTTAGGTCAACTAACTTCAGTGTGCCTACTCTGAGTAAAAGTTAGTTGGATATGACTGCATATCCCAACCTAACATTAATCCTAACTAACTGGCATCAGCATGAAATGTCACAAAACAAGCCCTTGAAAACAACCTTACAGTGCAGATGTGCTGATGCCCTTGCAAAGATAAGAAAGATAAATTACAGTTGCATACAAGCAGCAACCCTGAAACAAATATCAGGAGGTTTTAGTGTAAGCAGGACCAATGAAAAAAGTGCAAATGAGCCAATGCACGACAATATCAGTTGAGGACACTGAACAGCAATATTAAGGTATATTCACTACTACATTTGGTGGCAAATTACAAGCATGTGGCACATACCAAAAGACACACACCCCACTCCTTTTATACTTTTCATAATCTTGCCTCTCAGCATTATAGGAAGTGCTATGCCTCCTCAGAGTATAAAACGTATATAGGGGTTCAAGATACACACCAGTTCCATCACTGTGATCAACTAACCTTCTGTTGCATTGAAATGACCCTTTTTTCCTAACCTACTTGAGACAATATCGGGTTGATTGATTGTGGGTGAAAGGAAAGAAAGAGAATTTTTTAGAAGGCATGTAATCCAGAGAAGTCAGAGAGACACTTGTAGTAGAATAAATATGTGCACTGCTAAGGACCCAATGCTGTAGTTCTAAGGCTTGTAATCTAAGCCATGCTATGATGTGGGGTGGAAAAATAGCCATTTGATAAGTTCATTAGGAATAATGAATGGATACCAATTATAAATACAATATTAGGGAAGGTTGGCAGTAAGTTGTATTAAATGATTTTCATCTGATTATCCCTACTAAGTATGTGAGAGAATAAATGTATAGCACTGTTTTGTAAATTGGAATGAGAAAAATAAAAATGGGAGGTCAATAGCAACCACTAATCCTCCCCCCACCCACTTAAATTTAAACAACACAAGGGAAATACATGCTATTGTCTTTTAATTTTTTTAAGTATTTGAATAAGAATATCTACACAATATAACATTTAACCACATTAAGTATGTTTTAATTTCCCCTTCCACTACTGTATTTCAAGTCAAACACTTGTGTTGTATTGGGACCAAAATAAAAACAGGGAATACTTTCAATGTTGTTTTCTAAATACAAATAAAACAAACATGTTAAAATGGGAAAGCAGGTAGTTTTCCAATGTAAACTGGAGCTTTCTGATGACAAGAGCTGTTTGACAGAGGAACAGACTACCTTAGAACATGGTGGACTCTCTGTTATTGGTGTTTTTTAAATAGACATTGGATGGCCAGCTATGAGAGATTTTTTCAGTTACGGCTCCTGCATTTCAAGGGGTTGGAAGAGACTCTACAATTCTATGAATCTATTATTTCCCTAAGAAATTAGTCTATTTTCATTTTTCAATTCAAAATTTTCAAGAAAACACCACTAAAGCCATCTTCTTTTAAAAATGAATACAACCCACTTCTGTCCAAATATGCAGTTCAATGCTGGAAAAATCATACATATGAATGAAACACGGTGAGTACAGTTCCACAGTAGCTCTTCTGCTTAATATATATATGGTTGCACATCCTTAAACTCAGGCTCTGCTAAGTATACAGATCGCCCAAGAGAAGCAGGCAAGTAAAACTAGCCCCATCAATAAGAAATAGGCAGAATGATGGAGATACCAGAAAAAGCCTCTCTGAAGTGAGGTTTATACTGATATAAAACTTGATGAGCTTTTCAAGCAATTTGCCCGCCTGCCCCCAGCACAGATTACGCAGAAATCCCTCCATAAGGATTTAACTGCTCGTGTCCTTACTTTTCATTCCTCCTGATTTTAGTTATGCATACCAATTATCTTCTATTCTTTGTATATATGGTCCTTGATTATATGTAACATTTTATTGATTTATTAATTTGGGGTTGGGGAGGAAGAGCACAGAAATTTACAAATAAATAATATTGCATAGATTTGTTGTATTACACAGTGACCTTCCCAAAAGATATACCAGGTTCTTCAGTTTCGCCCCTACACCTCTGAGACGGGAAGGGTTCACACTGCAAAAGATATGTTCTCAGTTGCAACAATATTCCATACATCAGGGGTCAGCAAAGTTTTTGTGACTTGGGACCGTGACGCAGACGCTGCGGTGGGCCGGAGTGTGTGTGTGTGCGCACATGCGCAAACACTATTTCCGACGCTCCTTCTGGCGTGGAGGAGGCGCACACAGTTTCCCATTGGCTGCAGGAGCTTGCTGCAGCCAATGGGAAGCCAGCCAACATCATGGAAGGCGTTCCCCACTCTGCTCCGTGCTGGTTTAGCACAGCGCACGGGAGCCGACTGAGCAGGCGGCAGGAGTCCCCAAGCAGGCGGTGGGGGTTCATGGGCTGGTTAAACAACCCCCATGGGTCGCTTGTGGCCCATGGGCCTTACGTTGCCGACCCCTGCCATACATCAATATCAAACACTTTGGGATGGCTGGGATTTGGCAGCAATAACTAAATCTAACACATTATTTGCACAATTGCTTCTTCTCATCATATGCCAAGCTTCAGATGATACATCAAAGCAAGCTACACAATACATACATTCTGCATTGCCCAGGAAGCCTACCATAAGAGTATTCATATTAGCTCCACAGACATCCTATATACTTTGGGCATATTAACTTTCAATAGAATTCAGAATGCCTAACTGCTGTCTAAAACAACTGAGTTTTGCAATTAACGCTGCACTGCAAAATCCAAGGTGTTGCTTGTCAACATAAAATATCTCACGTCATATCCATATCTAACCCTTTCAACTGTACAGAATGGTTTTAACTGTAAACTGCATTCATAGTCACAAACACACTGACAGCATTATTCTTGAAATGAAAGGCAGAATAATAATAATAATAATAGGCTATGGTTTAAATTTTAGTGTTAAGCAAATGAGTCTTGGGGTCCCTTGTTCTCCACTTCCCACTTCTCCTGCAGCATAACCAGTGTCAGAAACTCAGATATGTAAGCTAGGTGCCAAATCACTCCTTAAACCAAGGTTACAGTCACCAAAATGGAATGTCCAGTTCCCATTTGGGGCAAGCCAGTTCTAAAGTCTTATTTTTCAAATGATGGACTGACTGTGATTGATTATCAGTTAAGCATCTGGCTACTTCAGATGACAACCTTGAGCTAGTTAAGAACTTTGAGAAGAAAAGTCACTTTATCCAGGGACCATCCACATATACATTGGCTTATTCCTACCTCTTTTTCTTAATGGTGACGTGGACCTTCATAGCACAAAAATATTCTTCACAACTGAAACCAGGGTTTATGTGGTTTATGAAGCTGGCTTGTTTCAGTAAATCAAAGTTAGGATTAAGCACATTTCAGTTTGGATGTTATACTACACTGTGGTTAACTGAAAACAGAACCACAAGTTTCCAGCCTCATCCTCATAGCTGCACTAGAGGAGACCAGAATAAGGAGCTGATGAGCACATGACTCATTCAGCAGGCCACTGTAAATTAAATATTATGTTCACGGAATTGATGTGGCTAAGAGGGCAACTTGTACAGAACCACTCATGTGAAACAACAGCTAATCTAGGACTTGAACCCAGGCTCTAATTCAGCACTGTCCAGGGATACCTTATCTTTCACATGGTCATGCAATACACAATAATGGAAGTCTTGCATCTGTTATACAAACACCTGTTGTCCCACAGATGTAGTTTTGATCGCTTCTATATGGCTAAGGGAGCAATTCTAATTATGGGAAGCCAACGTAATTCACACAGCCTTAAATTAAGCCAGTGTAAAGTACACCAGATCCATACATGGTTCAGGAGCAGGGCGACTGGTGGCAGAGCCAATCTAGGCCTGACAGAGGGAAAACAAGCCTTTAAAATACAGTTTGACCTATACCACACTTTTTCCCAGTGCAAGTTCCACTGGGCTGGTAGGTCACATGACTGAGATGAACCAAGTCAGGAACAGCATAAGTTCCCTCAGCCCGGTCTCCCACACAACACCCATTTTGCAAAGTTTACGCCAGTGTAAATTATGCCAGTCTCAGCTCAGCCAACTTAGCCAGGGTTGGGGACTTATACCAGCTGAACTAGGTATCTCCTGGCTAAACTGGAGATTCGACACATCCTAACTCACTCAACCCAGCGGATCTAGGGTGGCACCCTAAAGCAGTAGAAATAAGGGTGCATAATAGCCATTAACACAATCTATGGAGTCCATTCACACTTCCCTTTACTGCATAACTACAAAGATTATCATTGCTTGCGTTCATACTTTGCAACAGAGGTGGTCCATATAGTTCCAGTAAAGGTAAAGGACCCCTGACAGTTAAGTCCAGTCGCAAACGACTCTGGGGTTGCAGCACTCATCTCGCTTTACTGGCTGAGGGAGCCGACGTTTGTCCATAGACAGTTTTTCTGGGTCATGTGGCCAGCATGACTAAGCCGCTTCTGGCAAAACCAAAGCAGAGAACAGAAACGTCGTCTACCTTCCCGCCAGAGCGGTACCTATTTATCTACTTGCACTTTGATGTGCTTTCGAACTGCTAGGTTGACAGGAGCTGGGACTGAGCAACAGGAGCTCACCCGCAGGGATTCGTTCCAGTAAGAGGTGTTAAACATTCACCCCACTGGATTTTAGTAGGGTCAACAAATCACAGCAGTTGGTTTTTCTCCCTCTTCTAAATTCCAGGGTAGATTATCCCATTTGTAGGACCCACCATAAAACCCTTCCTTTACATACTCTTTTCTCCATTTAGGAAGATGAGCATCTATTTAGGAAGATGAGTATCTTCCAAGACAAGGATCATGTAATATATTAGGGTTTCTACTTTCATGCCACATGAAAGCAGCCTCCTGTCTTATCTAAAATGCGGGTCTCTCCTTCATATCTTCAGGGAACAGAAGATCCAGATAATAAAGTTAAAGTCTAATCTCTAAATTCTAAACTAGGGATGAAGCAATTGTTCTATACTTTAAGATGGAACAAAACCAATCTGAAATATCAAGTGCATTCAGGATAATAGCCCTCTCTTTGATTTTCACCACCTTACCTATCCCTAAACTGGTGACTTCAAAACCAAGTCTCACCATTTGATATTTTCAAATATTCAGTTACAATTCAGATTGGAAGTGAAGCAGGAGGCATAATCTCTACAAGAAGTAAACATATCCGTCGCTGCCAATGGGTGTGTACTGGTTTAAAATCCTCAGTTATGCCAGAGATATAGATGGCAACTACATTCACATGTTCCAAATAGTCTCACAAACTGCAGCAGGAATGGTCAGCTAGCTATGCAATAAGGAACAAGATACAGTATCCAAATAGGAGGTCATTTCTGCTCCTATGAAAGATAGTCTCACTAGAGCCAGAGGCAGTCTCCAAGCTAGAAGGGACAAGTTACTTGCCACACCACAAGGTACAAGGAAGTTAATTATCTTAGTGTATCTCCAGTCTAAAGTGAATTAGTCGAAGGGACAGGGCAGCAGATGTTATAAACAAACCCCCTACAGTGCTATAGGTTATTCCCCAGGCAAAAGTCTCTCCACCCAGTTCTCTTCAGAGGAAGGAAATGGTTTCTGTTGTCACTGATACATCAAGTTACACCCTGGAGTAGGCCAAGGCAAGTTGTCAGCAACAAACAGAAGGGCAACAAACCTAACCCCAGGAATGACTCCTGCCTCCAGGCAAGACTGTCTGACTATTAAACCCTTAATGATTTGGGGCCAGGGTTGTTATTTTAAAGTAGTCTTCACTCATTCAAACCTACTCACCAATAAAATCAGTTTGGTTGATGGGTGCAAAAGATAGGGCTTTCTTGGTGGTGGCCTGGCAATTGTGGAACTCACTTCCTATTGCACTACTACACATTTAGTGCAAACCTTAAAGCATGCCCAGAAAACTCGTATTCCAGACTGCCTTTAACAGTGTTTATACTATTGATTCTTGATGCTCCATGCTTCTTCACAATTTTGCCTTCTTATGCTTTTGATACGTTAAATGTATCCTAATATATCTCATATCATTGTTGTACGCCACATTGTGAGGGTTATGCACTAAAAGACAGCCCATAAATACTTCCAATAAATGAATGTTGATGTCTATCCCCACAGCACTGGTAGCAAATTAGGTCCCACACTTACAGACAGGGATGTTCCCCTCCTTGACCTGTAATGAACTACACACTTTTGGCTTTAGTGCCAAAAGATGTGAAATATTTGCTATTCTCCTTTCTCTGCTTTCTTCCTTGCATTGGGAAAGGTGCAATTCTTTGTCACATCTGATGTGACATCAAAATGTCACATCTTAAACGTCCCAAGTTCCAGAGATGAAATTTCAGTTTTGATGACAATTAGAATCTGTTCACCACCTCAATCTAGTGAGTATAAAACCATGAGAGAAATATAGCCACACATTCATGAACAGGTTCCTCTATCCCCAAAAGGAGGAATGAATAGCAGGGTGCATTCAGGCTTATGATGATACCACATCCACAAACTTCAAACTTCTCAAACCTGAAACCCCAGCTGTTGTTGGACTACAATTCCCATTATCCCTAGCAGCACCAGTGGTCAGGAATAGTGGGAGTTGTAGTCCAACAACAGCTGGAGATCCAAGTCTGAGAAACATTGTCCTAAGGTAAATGGAGCAATGCAAACCAAGAAAATTGAGGAGGTTTTAAGTCACAGTTGGGGAACATGAGGCCCAGAGGCTGATTGTTATCATGCAGGCCTCTCTATCCAGTTGTCAAAACTCTAACAGGCCACACCACTCCACCAGTCCTACTTCATAACTCCTTCATTGTTTTTGTCTGGTTAGCATCTGTCCTAGAACTCTTTATCGTGTTTCTTGATTGCCTGGATAGAGGACAGAGGGGTGTGTGTGCATGTGTAGAAACTGACTGTAGAAAGGTAAAATGTAAATTCATCGCTTCACCAACTTTTCCCTCTGGCACTGACAGAGCATATGTGCACCCCCACCCCAAACTGCCCAGATGAGAATGCAGCCCTCCATCTAAAAAAGGTTCCTTACCACTGCCACAAGGCCAAATTATGCACGCAGCACCAGGATTATCAGCTGAGCTGAAAAAATAATTCAAAAATGCAACCAGCCTCTCATGATGACTCCAGGGAGTTGGCACCTATGGCCCACAGCAGTCTTGCAACCAGAACTACCTTATCTGCAGAAATCAGCAGATGAAATTTTTCAATATGCAGAGATCAGCATGTATAGAGGTACTAATAAATGTCTGCAGATCAAGATGCTGTTCCGAGCACAGGAGCAGGAACCCCAGCAACGCATACACAAATAAGGAAGTTGGCAACCCAACTCAAAAGCAGAGAAGTGGAAATCAGATGTAGAAATGCTTGCTTGGACTTGTGGGAATGCGGGGGGGGGGGGCAAGTGGGACTGAAATGTCGATGGATATGTGTGTCTGTAAAGGGCGAGTTTGAACCCTTCAACAACACAGGGGCCTTATGAGGGGGCAAAAAAACCCCCTCCTCCCTCCAAATAACATCTCAACCTAGGAGTGAGTAGGAGAGGCAAACAGGAGCATAAGAAACTGCTTTACAGACCACTGGCCCATCTCAGCCCAGCCCAGGAATGCCAGCTAGGCCCCACAACCATGGGTGCCCAGGGCCGTGGGTGCCATGCCAGGATTTTTGTTAGGGTGGGCAGGCAGGCTTTTACCGGGGGTGGGTGGGCATAACCTCAGTTTTTAAAGTATTTTTATTGATTCTTGCTGACATTTGGGGCGGCTGGCCCCTACATGGGGAATTTTGCGTGTGCTCAGGCACCCAGGAAACTGGCACCTATATCCCAGCTCACACGGACTGGCAGCAGCAGCAGCCACCTTACCTGCAGGCGCTGGGCCCCGAACCTGGGTCCTCCTGCATGCAAAGCAGATGCTCTGCCGCTGAGCTGCAGCCCGACAGGGAAGCTGCCTTGCAGCAAGTCAGGCTAGCGCTGGCCCCCGGTACAGTTCACGAAGAGGCCGGATCTCGTCCCCCACCCCACCCCACCCCACGCCCTACCGGGGACTGAGGCACTAGGGACCGAGGCCGGGGCACCCCACTGGGTGCGAGGCACCTGCCCGGCCACGGCCCTCCCTCGAGGAGGGAAGGCGCGGGTCTGGCCCCTCACCGCCCTCCCTCCCTCTCCGAAACGAGCCTGACGGGTCCGAAAAGGGCCTCTTCTTCCCTCAGAGTGGCCCTGTGAGGGAAGGGGGGGGCAAAGCCTCGACGCTCTCCTCCTCACAAGTAGCTCCTCTGGCTCCCTCTCCTCAGGCGGACCGGGAGAAGGTTGTTTTTTTGGGCCCACCCGCCCCCCTCGCCCCGCTGTGGGGCTCCAGCTGTTTCCCTCAGTGCCAGGCGCCCAACCGGGTCGGGAGGCGAGGGACCAGAAGGACGGCGGCAGCGGCGACGGTTAAGCGCCCTCGGCGGTTGGTTACCTGGCACCGGCCTCTCGCGGCGCGCGCGCTCGCTCGCTTCCTCACGAGACCCGGTTGACACCAAGGCGGAAGTGGGACCCTCTTTTTCTTCGTCGTCGTCGTCGTTTTCACCCCCTTCTCCCTCGCTATCTCCCTCGCCCTCAACCCCGCCCTCAACCCTCTTTGATAGGCAACCGGGGAGCTTCCAATCGAGCCCCGCCAAAGGGCCGTGACGACGTTAAGCCCGCCCCGCGTCCCTCTCCTCCCGAAAGCCCACCAATAGGGCGCGGCCTATGCTAATGAGAGAGGGAGAGAGCGGCGCCGCAGACACACAGGCATCGTCTCTCCCACGCGTGCGCGCGCGCGCGCGCATGCCGCACGCTCGCTCGCTGGGGCGAAGGAGGCTTCGGCCAATGGCGTGCTCAGTACGGGGCGTGGCCATGCAAATAGGAAAAAAAAAGGCGAGAGAGGGATGCTTTGCGAAGCATCCTGAGCGCTGCCGAGGGGCTGGCCAGGCGTGGGGCGTTGCACATCCCTAATGTGTTGCACGGGGGTCTTTGCACGGCGTGGGGTGGGGTGCTTGGCTTGCATAGCCAGGGAAGGTTCAGAGAAGGTCCGTCGAAAGGGCCAAGGAGAGGGAGTTTTCGAAATCATGCATGGCATAGAGAAAGTGGACAGTTACTCTCCAACCTCCTCTCTCTCATTTTGTTATTTATTATTTATTTCGACCACTTACATACCGCTGGTAGTTAAACAAAACTCTTAAGCGGTTTACAACACATCTTAAATAAACAGCAAATATCAAAACAAAAAGGAGAGAATTTCTACGTTCTGTAAAACTTAACCAAGCAGAACACCCTCGTCAGTATCAAAATAAACATTGCCACATAAAAATCAGCTGCAAAAAATAAAATAAAATGCAAGATCTCATATAACACAAGAGTTCGTGGACAGACAGCCAAGTAAGCTGAATGTTCTAAGATTCAGGACATACGAAAGAAAGTGCAGAGTTAAACTGTGGAACTCCTTCCCCCAGGAGGCAATGATAACCACTGACTTGAATGGCTTTAAAAGGGGATGACACAAATACACAGAGCAGAGGGCTGTCAATGGCTAGTAGCCATGCATGGCTATGCTCTGCTTCCCGCAATGTTTCTGAATGCCAGTTGCTGGAAACCCCTGGAAGGAGTTGCACTCAAGTTCTGCTCACTGGTTTCCCACAAGCCCCTGTGAGAACAGGATGCTAGACTAGATCACCCACTGGCCTGATCCAGCCGCCTATTCTTATGTTCTTAGGTTATGTTCACTCCTTTTCCTTCTTTTTTGCATTGCATTGCTTTGCATTGCATTAAAGCCTATTCATCTCTTCTGTTTTAAGGTGGTGCAGCAGCTGTGCATGTGTGTTTGGAAGCAAAACCCTCTCTTTTTCTATTCTGATTAACTCTCCCAAGTTTGCAAAGGACTGCAGCCTTAACAGTGCACGTCTGTAATCCTAACTCTGGCTACTCAGCAGTAAGCCCTGTTGATTTCAATGGAACTTACACCCAGGTAAGTTAACCTGGGAAACTCAAAATGAGCTGGACCATTGCTCCATCTAGCTCAGTATTGTCTACACTGACTGGCAGAGTCTTTCCCAGCCTTACCTGGAGATGCCAGGGATGGGACCTTTTCCTTGGACATGCAAATCAGATTCTATTACCCTTCCCCAAGCAGAGTTAGGGTCACAAACTAAGCCTGTGTATGGATGTTCAAAAGTAAACACCATTGAAGAGGGCTCACTCCCAGACAACACTGCAGTGCTAACCCTACTTACTTGGGAGTATGCTCCAGTGAATTCAATAGGCTTACTTTTGAGGAGACACAATTTGGAATTGCACTGTGCATGCGTGCAATTGCAGTCTTAACAGCACAATTGTGTGCATGTCTGCTCAGAAGTAGTTCCTTACTTTCAGGTTAAGTGTGCATAGGATTGCAGCCAAACCTTTATCGTATCTTAGAAGTCTAATATTGCAACCCTGAAAACAAAACCAGCAGCAGTAGGGCTTATTTCTGAGTACACATAATCAGGAGGGTGGGTCTCTCTGTAAATGCAGAAAGTACCTCTTCATACAACAGGTAGACTTGCATTGTTTGTGTTCATTACTTGCAGAGCTCACAATACGAGTTTGGCCTAGTTGGATGAACAGATATAGGTACCTAATCGTAGCCTAACCTTATGCATGTATGCTCAGAGGTGAGCCATACCATTTTCAAAGGCTCTTCCCTGCTGGTAGCTAGGTATGCATAGGTTAGAAGTCCCAGGCAACAAGTAACCCCACCCCCACCCCATTGAACACTGTAGAACTTCCTTCTGAGTAAATATTTATAGTGTTGGGCTGCAAACTGTTCTAGATACACGCAGATGTCTAATCTATTACCATATATTTAAGTTTCATATTCTACCAAAGTTCTTGATGATACTTATCAAAGCAGATACTAAACAATTCACACTTTTAAAAAAATAAAAATAAATAAATCCAAAACTATACAGATCCTGCGTACAGTCAAGGCATGCTGACTCACAGCCTGTAGCTGCCATGTGATCATTATTATCATTATTTATTGAATTTACCGTATATACTGCCCTATACCCGGAGGTCGCAGAACAAAATCAAAATATAAAACCACAAAATATATAATCAAAATAAAAACAACAACCCAATAACGTCCCCCAAAAAACCCACATTTTAAAAGGGCATGTGATTAACTTATGAAGAGGTGTGTGTATATATATATAAAACACAACAGCACTTTGTCATAGTCATTGTATGACTCACACTCTCTGCTGGCATCGCTCTTTACATCTCGAGGATTCTGTTGATTCATTACAAGACACCTCACGCCTTCATTATGCAATGTTAATTCCACAAGCATGTGCTGACAGCGCTTGGCTGTCCATTCTATGCCAGGCAATTAACTGTAACGAGATGCACGAGCTTTTGCAACTTAAGAGGAAGATGCATTGACACAAATTTTTAAATCAGAGGTGGGGGACCTTTGTCAGCCTGAGGGCTGCGTTCTCTTCCAGGGAAGCTTTCGAGAGCCACATGCCAGCGGTGGGCGAGGCCAGAGGAAAAGTGGGTCGAGCCAGTGCCAGTGTGGTGTAGTGGTTAAGAGCAGTAGACTCGTAATCTGGTGAACCGGGTTCGCTTCCCTGCTCCTCCACATGCAGCTGCTGGGTGACCTTGGGCTAGTCACACTTCTCTGAAGTCTCTCAGTCTTACTGAGTATTTGTTGTGGGGGAGGAAGGGAAAGGAGAATGATAGCCGCATTGAGACTCTTGAGGGTAGTGATAAAGTGGGATATCAAATCCAAACTCTTCTTGTTCTTTGTACAGTAGGCAAATTTCTGCATGCACCCTTCTCTAACCTGCATCCAGGCAAATGAGAGTCATCATCACAATTTTAGGATGCATTCCAGCCAGGCAAAAACATTCCGGGTGCAAAGCAAACCCAATGAGGGGTGCGGCTCGGGAAGAGTTTCAGGGGCGAGATTATGAGGGCTGCATTTGGCCCACCCAAATGCTCTAAATTGAAAAATAAATCCTCTAGAACAGCCTTTTGGATTCCTAGATGTTGGACTACAACTCCTATCATCCTGACCAGTGGCCAGGGATGATGGGAGTTGTAGTCCAACAACATATGGAGACCCAAGGTTGAGAGAGGCTGCTCTAGAAGAAGTAGTGGGGGGTTAAGACTGAAAGGATGACTGCACAGACATGGTGGGTCCCTCCTTTCTGCAGCAAATGTGATCAAACATAGACATTAAAGCCACCTTTCTCCACAGAGCCTATGTAGCAAATAAGTTGCATTGCAGGCTGAAACTATTACAGCTATCCATTCTAGCAAGAAAAATCCCATGCAATGGAAGCTGAAATCCACTGAAAGCATGCTCCAGACAGACATGCAAATATATATTTTTAAAGGTGGGGGAAGTGGAAGTTCCAAATTTCTGATGAGGTTTCAGCTTAATTCAGTTTTGAAGCCATTTTGTGCCTTCGGTATTTCTAAAGTAGAGAATATCCTATATTCCATGCGCTCAAATCAATTAAAAAAGAAAATAGTTAATTGTCGGGAGGAAAGGCTGCCTTAAGTGGTTGCTTTTCCATACTGTTTCACACAGGTTCTTATATCCTAAATGCAACAGTTTTGCCTTGTTTCTCACAAGACAGGTGTTATGTACTGAAGTTCTCACCCTGGGCCAGCAGGGGGATACTGTAGATAGTTTTCACTCAGGTCCACATATGCAAATAAGGGATTGAAAGTGACGTTCAGTGATTGGATAGTTACAGAAAGTTGTTACAGTTGTGTTGTACAGGACAACAGTTGTGTTGTACTGGAGCTCTATATAAGCAGGCTGGCTGAACCCTTCAGTTCAGTTCTGTTCTGACCTGTGAATAAACAAGAGCTGTTTGAAGAATTGCTGTGTCGTCTGATATGTTCACCCACAACTTAACAACAGGAGTGTGCATTTTCCTCTATGGTGTTAATTTGCAAGGCATTTGCCATGTGTAGTCTCTTCCACTACATGCACCCATAGTTTTTGTGTGCATAAGAACATAAGAAGAGCCTTATGGATTAGGCCAATGGCCCATCAAGCCCATCATCCCATTCTAACTGTGGCCATCCAGTTGTCTACGGCAAGCCTGCAAGTAGGACCCAAGCAAAAGAGCCCTCTCTCCGCCTGCAGTTTCAGCTGCAGCCGGTATTCAGAAACTCTAAACATTGTGGCCCCTACTGAAATCAATGGCTTACTTTCAGGGAATCTTATAAACCGGGTTACTCTTTCCTTGTTGTTGTTTAGTCGTTTAGTCGTGTCCGACTCTTCGTGACCCCCTGGACCAGAGCACGCCAGGCACTCCTGTCTTCCACTGCCTCCCGCAGTTTGGTCAAACTCATGCTGGTAGCTTCGAGAACACTGTCCAACCATCTTGTCCTCGGTCGTCCCCTTCTCCTTGTGCCCTCCATCTTTCCCAACATCAGGGTCTTTTCCAGGGAGTCTTCTCTTCTCATGAGGTGGCCAAAGTATTGGAGCCTCAGCTTCAGGAACTATCCTTCCAGTGAGCACTCTGGGCTGATTTCCTTAAGAATGGATAGGTTTGATCTTCTTGCAGTCCATGGGACTCTCAAGAGTCTCTTCCAGCACCATAATTCAAAAGCATCAATTCTTCGGGGATCAGCCTTCTTTATGGTCCAGCTCTCACTTCCATACATCTACTCTTTCCTAGATTCCCCTTGTTTTTAACAAGAAATATTTCTCAATGATAGGGCTGCATCTAGACACATCAAAGAAGCGTTTCAGTTTAAAGTGCCATCAATTTAAACAGGGAAAACAGGTACAGTGGTACCTTGGGTTACATACGCTTCAGGTTACAGACTAATCTAACCCAGAAATAGTACCTAGGGTTAAGAACTTTGGTTCAGGATGAGAACAGAAATTGTGCTCCGGCAGCGCGGCAGCAGCAGGAGGCCCCATTAGCTAAAGTGGTGCTTCAGGTTAAGAACAGTTTCAGGTTAAGAACAGACCTCTGGAACGAATTAAGTACTTAACCTGAGGTACCACTGTAGAGAAAAACAGGACCCCGCATCGCCATCTCTTGGTGGAAAGTTATATCACACACATAACGCATATAAATCACTTTTTCTTTATCAGGGTAGCTGAGTTCATGGTGTAATACACTTGCAGAATGACTGAATAGTGTGACATTTCCCTTTTTCTAGCTTTTATTTTGATTCTACACTGCTCCGGCAAGCAGCAGAAGAGTGGGGGACGGGAGACCATTTTTAATTCATTCACTGTACACACAATAACGCAAGTCCCTGCCCAGATGAACTTACACTCTAATCTTAGGGAAGGGAAAAACAGCAGAGGAATAAAAGGGATAGAGTGACAAAGGTCACAAAATATGTTTGTAAATTCATTTTATACTTACTTTATCATCATTATCAGTGGGGAAGAGGGAAATTGTCTCTCTCAGCCTCCTCATAAGATCTGCTTCCTTTCATCCAGCTTTAACATTAACATTCAGGATCCGACCTGATCCGTAACTGAACCAGAGTATGCATAATTTAAGCTGCTGCTCATCTGCAAGCCCACATGGTGTAAAGTTGGGTGGATGTGTCAAATTCAGTTCCTCTCTTGTTAAATACCCTAAGTAAAGTTTGTAGAAGAAAGCAGCGATTTGTTTGCTTTAGAAATTAATAAAACCTTTTGTCAAAGTCAAATATAAATACACAATTTGCTTCTAAATTCAGAAAATAAACTAAGGGAATTCAGTTACCGGGCTCTGGTATACGGTTTCAAATAATGCAAGGTTCAGTGAACTTCACTGAAACCCTAAGAGAGTTTAATCTAGTTACTAAATCCAATCTGGAATCAATGCAGATCAAATTTCCTCACTGCGATCTCGTAAACAAATTGGGAAGTTGTTGTGAGCAAGAAACCCACAACTTAATCCATTATCTCAGTTTGAATCCTGAAAGAATAAATGAGCATGTCCCAAGCCAATAGTGTGGGACACGGGTGGCACTGTGGGTTAAACCACAGAGCCTAGGACTTGCCGATCAGAAGGTTGGCGGTTCGAATCCCCGTGATGGGGTGAGCTCCCGTTGCTCGGTCCCTGCTCCTGCCAACCTAGCAGTTCAAAAGTACATCAAAGTGCAAGTAGATAAATAGGTACCGCTCTGGTGGGAAGGTAAATGGCGTTTCCATGCACTGCTCTGGTTCGCCAGAAGCGGCTTAGTCATGCTGGCCACATGACCCGGAAGCTGTACGCCGGCTCCCTCGGCCAATAAAGCGAGATGAGCGCCGCAACCCCAAAGTCGGTCACGACTGGACCTAATGGTCAGGGGTCTCTTTACCTTTACCCTTAAGCCAATAGTATCATTCCATATTTGGTTGCTATCTCCTAGATTTGGTTTTTAAAACTTGGGCTTAACCCCACCCCCAATAGTGGAATTCATCTGCAAAAGTTCTGCAAAATGCAGCAGTATCAAGTCTCTCTTCCTGAATGAACCTACAGAGCAGGATCTGTCAGTTAAGTTAAATGTTCGCCTGAAGGGATAACCAACCGTCATGCGAAAGACATATTTTGGAAAGGATCTCTACCTATCTGCAGGCGAGCAATTACACCAGGAGATGGTACACCTGTGGTACTTAATCTTTTACAACACTGGGTATAATTGCAACTTTCACACGCACACTGTGCTTTTTAAGACCTGGGGCAAGAGGCTCAGAGCTCCATGTGTCTGTGATCTCATAAAAAAACGAAGACCAGGCTCCTTGTCTTTAATAGCTGCTTAGTGGGGAGAGACTTGGGAGATGTCTCAAATGTTGCAGATGTGAGAAAAGCAGTTAAAGGGCTAAATTCTTTCCTTTGCCCAACAAATGTTAAATGTTCAGGAGCTGTGGCCTGCTTTGCTTCTGGTTATCGCCCGAAGAGTGACCCAGTTAGAGCTGCTAACTTTTGGGCTAGATCTTTCTCCTGTGCACTTGAGAGCAGCTGAGTCTGCAGGCACAAGGAGGTAATAGTGCTTTCCTCCCAGCTTTCAAAACCCGTTCCACAGATCAAACTGCTCTTAAAGACAAAGGCGCAGACAGACCGGGCCAGGTTTTTTTCTTTTCTGTTTATCTGGCAATCCTGGGGCCTGCAAATTTCTTCGAGCGAACGTCAAATCATTTCTCAAAACTCCTAGAATGGAGCTCCATGATCAATTTGCCCTTGTGTGTTGTCAGCAAATAGTTCTCTCATACACAGACTTTTTGTTTAAAAGATGCTCTGTCCTACTTCTCTTCTACTGCGGTAAAAACGAAAAAGATTGCACAGGGCTCTTTCTGAAGTGGGTCGATGCGCATTAAAATGACAAACGTGGTTCGATGTCAAGGTCTGTCAAGTGATGCACATGCGTGGCGGGGCGGGATAATAATACCGATTTCATAAACATGCTAATGGGATTTGAAAGCTGGTGGTGACTGCCAAGGATCTTGGGGTCACGGTAGATAGTTTGATGAAGATGTCAATCCAGTGTACAGCAGGGACCCCTGACCCCTAATGGTCCAGTCGTGACCGACTCTGGGGTTGCGGCGCTCATCTCGCTTTATTGGCCGAGGGAGCCGGCGTACAGCTTCCGGGTCATGTTGCCAGCATGTCTAAGCCGCTTCTGGCGAACCAGAGCAGCGCACGGAAACACCGTTTATCTTCCCGCTGGAGTGGTACCTATTTATCTACTTGCACTTTGACGTGCTTTCAAACTGCTAGGTTGGCAGGAGCTGGGACGGAGCAACGGGAGCTCACCCCGTCGCGGGGATTTGAACCGCCGACCTTCTGATCGGCAAGTCCTAGGCTCTGTGGTTTAACCCACAGTGCCACTCACGTCCCTTTCAATCCAGTGTACAGCAGGTATGAATAAATAAAAAAGCAGATTCAGTGCTAAGGACTATTAGTATCAGTATCATAAAGCTGTTGTAGAAATCTGTGGTGCAGCCATACTTGGAATATCAGGGGCTAGAGCAAGCCCTGAATGAAGCATTGTTCCAATGTTGAAGGCTTTATAGAAAAAAGTGAATAAGGGGTGGACAGGATAGAGGTGAATAAAATTACACGTGGTTTGGAGAAAGTAGATAGGAAGGGGTTTTTCTCCCTCTCATAACCCTAGAGCCTGGAGTCATCCAGTGAGGCTGATTGTTGGAAGATTCGTGACAGACAAAAGAAAGGACTTTTTCACACAGCACATACAGTTAAACTATAGAATTTGATCCCACCAGAAGTAGAAATGGCTAGCAGCTTGGACAGCTTTCAAAGAGGGTTAGACAAATTAATAGAGGGCAAGGCTTTCAATGGTTGCTAGTCACACCGGCTGAGGACCACAAATAGTTCTCATGTTCGGCCTGCGGTCTTCCCATAGATGCCTAATTGGCCACAGTAAGGACAGAATGTTGGACTAGATAATACTTTGATCTGATCCAGTCGGCCTCTTATGTTATTAAGGGAACCCAAAAGTAGGTAGAGCAAGAGATTCATAATCTCAAGGTCGTGGGCTTGAGCCCCAGAGTTTGGATTTTGGATTTGATATCCCACTTTATCACTACCCTAAGGAGTCTCAAAGTGGCTAACAATCTCCTTTCCCTTCCTCCTGAGTGAGGCTGAGAGACTTCAAAGAAGCAGCTGCATGTGGAGGAGCGGGGACACGAACCCGGTTCGCCAGATTATGAGTCCACTGCTCTTAACCACTACACCATGCTGGCTCTCGCTGCCCAGGTTTGGCAAAAGATTCCTGCATTGCAGGGGGCCGGACTGCATGGCCCTTGTGGTCCCTTCCAATTCTACAGTTCTACGAGTCTATGATAAACAATCAAGACAATATCAAAACCAACATTGTGATGAAAAGCAATTGACTTACATTAGACATGAAGGAAACATGATACTGCAATAATTGAAATAACAGTTAAAACAGATTGTTGGTTCAACTTCTCGCAAAAGCATCCTTCACCATGCACTGGGAAGCTTACCGTATTTTTTGCTCTATAAGACACACTTTTTCCCTCCTAAAAAGTAAGGGGAAATATGTGTGCGTCTTATGGGGCGAATGCAGGCTGTGCAGCTATCCCAGAAGCCAGAACAGCAAGAAGGATCGCTGCGCAGCACTCCCTCTTGCTGTTCTAGCTTCTGGCTTAGCCGTGCGAAGCCTCTTCAGGGCCCAGGGAGCCTTCATCCCGCTGCGCAGCGATCCCTCTTGCTGTTCTGGCTTCTGGGATTCAGAATATTTTTTTTCTTGTTTTCCTCCTCCAAAAACATGGCCAGGAGTGACATGGCCAGGAAGGTGCCTTACACCAACTAAGACCATTGGTCCATCTAGATTAATATTGCCTGCACTGATTGGTAGCAGCACTCCAAAGTTTCAGACAGAATACATTCCCCAAACCTAGCTAGAGATGCCAGGGATTGAATTTGGGACCTTCTGCATGCCTAGCTCTGCCACTAAGCACTATATAAGAGGGCATTCCACAGCTTGTGGTCAAAGTTTGTGCTTCCCCACCAGAAATCAGTTTTTGGAGGCACTCACAAGAGCTCAGGTGCTGGATGTTGTGTATGGGGGAAAGGCAGTTCTTAAGCTATCCAGTCACAAGTAATTTCAGCTTTAAAGGGCAAGAAGAAGCACCTTGAACTGAGCCAAGGAATGAATTGGTCATCGATGCAGATGAAACAGGACTGCAGTTATGTGTTCTGCCCATTTCAGTTAATAGTCTAGAAGCAGCATTCTGGCCCAACTGAAGTTTCTGGAAACTTTTCAAGGGCTTTTTGCCCAGGCATCATGTTCTATGCTTAAAATAGACATCGTCCTCTGCATGCTGAGAGAAATAGTTATCAGGCTTCCCCATGGAGCACTGAGGAATTATCAGCATTCACAGAACAGATTGATGATGTGCATTTAAGATATTTTGAACATTATTTTCATTTGTGTCTGAAGTGGAACTCTTAGGCAAAGCCCAGGTATTGTTCTCCCATCAAGCCATTATGTATTTATTGAATTCCTGAGACAAGCATATTCTTATCCATTATAGTGATAGAAATTCTTGAACCATCTATATGAATGCTAATGATACAGAAGTTTGAATTAAAGGGTTCCGGTGCTCGTGGGATAGCTTCTCCCTAGGCTATCTCTGTGAAGTTCAAATTGTGTCTTCCTCAGTTTCCTGAAAAGTGAAGAACTGATTTTCCCCATCACTGAGAAGCAAGCCAGAAAGTTGCTTTCTGGTTTCCCAAGTTGCTAACATAGTATTCAATGACCATATCCCATCGCTGCATGGATTCCTCTTTGCTTCCCCCATCTCCTCCCCATGTGCATGCCCTGTGCCCTCCCCAAATCTGCTCCAGAGGGTTTGGGGAACCCCCTAGAAAAAATGGGGGTGCATGGGGGGAGAGAAGAGGGGAGAATGTCCTGATGCTCAATGAGAAATCCTTGCAAGAGGCTTAGTAGTTCATTGGATTCCATCCACACAGAGTCTCTTCAGTTTTCAAAATGCTAGTGAGCACTGAGTGCATCACTATAGTAATAGCAATAATAATAATAGCAATAATTTATTTGTACCCCACCCAGCTCCTCTAGACTGCTATCTCATCACAGCACTCCACAAGTTATCTGCTCAGGACCGGACATGAAAATGAGTAAAAGGTAAAGGTAAAGGTACCCCTGACCGTTAGGTCCAGTCGCGGACGACTCTGGGGTTGCGCGCTCATCTCGCTCTATAGGCTGAGGGAGCCGACGTTTGTCGACAGTTTTTCCGGGTCGTGTGCCCAGCATAACTAAGCCACTTCTGGCGAACCAGAGCAGCACACGGAAACATCATTTACCTTCCCGCTGGAGTGGTATCTCTTTATCTACTTGCACTTTGACGTGCTTTCGAACTGCTAGGTGGGCAGGAGCTGGGACTGAACAACGGGAGCTCACCCTGTCGCGGGGATTCGAACCGCCGACCTTCCAATCAGCAAGCCCTAGGCTCAGTGGTTTAGACCACAGCGCCACCCGCGTCCCTACGAAAATGGGTATATTAGTGAAAATAACTTACGGAAATGCATCACGTTGTGGGGGGGATTGCTTGCAGAAATGTGTGTGATAGTCAAAACTACATGCAAAAATGTATATTAGGAGAAAGTTGCACTAAAAGGAAGATGAATCTTCATAAGGACTTTTTTAAAAATGCAAATTCTTGCATAAAGGCAGAGAACTGAATTTCAGATGGGAAAAATGAGAGACAACTGAAATGAACGCAGATTTGCGTATGGCTAGTTAGGAGCACATTAAAAACAACCGGCATACGTCTTCTGCAGTCCATTGTGCAGTTTAAGATCAGCCATCCATCCAGATATTTACAGGTAACTCACAATTTTCACACATTTAACTTGTACATATTCAGCTTTGCACACTCGGCAAAATAAATAGTGAAAGGGGGCAAGCGTCGGGCAGAGGGGGAGGCTTGGCCGATCCCACCCACCATTGAACCCGATACATTTTGGCTATATGCGATTTTGGCTTTACGCTACATCCCCAGAACGTAACCCCTGTGTGAGCTGAACGTTGCTTGTACAGTCATACCTTGGGTTACAGATGCTTCAGGTTGCGGTTTTTTGGATTACGGACCACCGAAACCCAGAAGTACCGGAACGTGTTACTTCCGGGTTTCAGAGGTCGCACATGCACAGAAGCGATAAATCACGCTTTGTGCGTGTGCAGAAGCTCTGAATCGCAACCCGCATGTGCGCAGATGCGACACTGCGGGTTGCGAACGTGCCTCCTGCACGGATCACGTTCGAAACCTGAGCATCCACTGTACATGTTTCTGTAGTTTCTGAAAACAGTAATCCAGAGAGCTACTTGGTGTGCTCACAAGCTTACGCTTACCCTGTGGAACTTTTCACTTGTAACACTAGCTATAAAGGAGCACTGAGCTCTTGTGCCATTCCCACTTCTGCATGGCCACCATACTTCCTTGCCCTGGCTCAGCCAGGGATAGTTGCCACAACTCCCCCAACTCTGCTGAGGTCTGCAAAATCTGCCCCTTTACATATCTCCGTTGAGCATGGAGGAGCAAACAGAGCCCCACTCCCAATGGACGGTGCTAGTTAAATCCGCAAAGCAACATCTGTTGCAACATCTGTTTCCCCAATAGCAAGCAGTAACCCCAGCTCAATGCAGACTCCTGTTTCTGAGTCCTTTGCTGGGTACATTCTGTTGCATTCCCATTTAAAAAACCAAAAACAAATTACCTTGCTGAAATTAAAAGTCCTACAACCCACATCACCCCATGAATATAATCCTAAAATTAATTTGTGAGGTAGGAGAGGAAGACACACCATAAGTAGAATCTGAACTCGGGACATCTCTTCTTCCATTAGCTTTATGACAGGGAAGGTAGCTGATGGGGCTTTAATGCTCAGCCAGTTAGAGACTTCCCCTGCATGCAAAGACAGTCTCTGGCAGATTGAGCAGAGAAGACCAATAGTGAGTCCAATGGTTAAGAAGGCAGTTTCTGTGGGATGTGACACATAGATAGCAGTCAAGTACAACATTCCTAGAGTGGACATGAAAGGGGATGTTTGCTCCAGTCAGTAGAAAACTTCCTGTTTCCTCCTGAGGTGGGACAAACGTCCTCTGCATGTAAATAGAGGTGGGCGTGACCTTACTTGCCCAGGTATCAAAAGGGGCAAGGCAAGCACCACTCTCTCTCTTCTCCATCTTGCTTTCAACGAGTGAACAGCAGTCACTGCCTATCTGCAGTCACTGGGACTAACTCCCATATGGGGTAGTTCCATGTGTATATACTTTGTAACATAAGTCTGCCTTCAGGGATCCATCTGTGAACTGAATGTGTGAGTAAACTTATTTTATAATACTACACATGATTGTGTCATGTCTATTCTTTTTAAGGCGGAGAAAAGGGGATTACCAGGAATCCTATATTGAGAAGCTTAAACAAGCTTGCAACAAGCTAACCACTGTGTGTTTAAAAGGGGGAATGCACTCTGCTAAGTAAAGGGACTTGCTAATGCAAGTTAGGAAGGATATTATTAAACAATATACAGTGGTACCTCAGGTTACAGACTCCGCTAACCCAGAAATAGTACCTCGGGTTAAGAACTTTGCTTCAGGATGAAAACAGAAATCAGGCGGCAGCGGCACGGCAGCAGCGGGAGGCCCCATTAGCTAAAGTGGTACCTCAGGTTAAGAACAGTTTCAGGTTAAGAACGGACCTCCAGAACGAATTAAGTTCTTAACCCGAGGTACCGCTGTATCCTCTCCTGCCTCCCTGAACATTCCCACAGTTTCTGCACATGCTGTCGAGGGAAGTTGGAGGCAGATGGGGCACATCAACTTGGGAAGGTAGCCCTCTTGGAGAAGGAAGACTCTGCTGCTTAACCTCTGCTGCCTTGCAGGATATCTTCAGTAGAAGAAAAGGCTAAGGAGGAAGCCCTACACAAATCCAGAGCGGAGTCCCTAAGGCAGTTGGATGGCATCTTGCATGCCAGCAACTCCTGCAGCCAAGATGGCAAACGTATTGCTCTGCTTTCCTTTGGACCACACCAGCAATGCCAAGAGGGGAGTCTTGTCGTCTTGGCAACCCAGGACCTCCCTACACACTGCCCAGGCTTGCACCCCAGGGATGTCGCTTCAGTGCTGCTAATGCAGCAGATTGACTTCACCTCCAGAGGTGCAGTCCATTGTCTCTCAAGGCAGAGGCCGACAACAATGGCAGGGAAGTTTCTGACACTGACTGACGGAGCTGGTGCAAACAGTCCTGCTCACAAAGTCCAGAAAACAAGGCTGATCCCAGGGGAGACAGGGAAAGGAGACATGAATGACCTGAATAAACCACACAGCACTTAGGTTCTAGATGGGCTGTTTGCTGTGGTGGGCAGGCACATAGTCCATGGCAGAGGTTAGGAATCTGTGGTCCTGCCTCCAAAAGCTGTTTGGTGGAGACAGGACAAAGCTCAGTGGTGCATGTAGAAGATCTCAGGTTCAATTCTCAGCATCTCCCCTAGAGGACTGCTGCCAGTCAGTAGATACAGTACTGAGCTAGGTAGATCAATGGTCTGGCTCGCTATAAGGCAGTTTTGTGTATCCCTAACTCCAGTCTTCTATGGGAGCTGGAGTCCAGCAACCATGGGAAGACCACCGGTTCCCCAATCCTGTTGTAGGTAGTCTGAATGAACAGAAATCCTCTAGTGAGCCTGCAGTGATGTCCCTGGGCTTGTCTAGCTAGCAGGTGGGTACATGAGGGAGAGACTCCATCAGGCAAGGCCTCCTTCCACCTGCCTTGCCCCACCCTCCGACCCTAGGAGTCCTCATAAGGGAGATGGTCCTAGAGGAAGAACTGTGAGGGGAGAGACTCCATCAGGCAAGGCCTCCTTCCACCTGCCTTGCCCCACCCTCTAGCCCTGGGTCTCCTCATAAGGAAGCTGTTCCTGGAGGAAGAACTGGGAGGGGAGAGACTCCATCAGGCAAGGCCTCCTTCCACCTGCCTTGCCCCACCCTCTAGCCCTGGGTCTCCTCATAAGGAAGCTGTTCCTGGAGGAAGAACTGGGAGGGGAGAGACTCCATCAGGCAAGGCCTCCTTCCACCTGCCTTGCCCCACCCTCTAGCCCTGGGTCTCCTCATAAGGAAGCTGTTCCTGGAGGAAGAACTGGGAGGGGAGAGACTCCATCAGGCAAGGCCTCCTTCCACCTGCCTTGCTCTACCCTCTGCTTCTCAATGTGTATTGTATTGTTTTATGTATTGTGGCTTGCCATTGTTTTATTAATTATAGTTTAGATATTATTGTAACTGTGGAGTGGATTTCTGTTTAACTTTGATATGTTGATATTATTATTTTATACTATTCTAATGATTGTTGAATGTTACTTTTTTGATGGAGGTTGCCTATTTTAAAGTTATGTTTTATTATCACATTTTTCTGTTGCATTAGATTGTGATAAAATGTACATTTTTTTGTTTCTTCAGCTTGTAAACCGCCTTGAGTATTGTAAGATAGAAAGGCGGTATACAAATTAAAAATGATAATGATAATGATGATGTGTAGAGGTGACACTGTTCTGATGAAAACAGAGCAGTCCCCGCCTCCCCGATCCAGACTGTAACTGGGCTACAGCTCCTTCAAGAAATGCATAGAAGGGTGATTTTCTGAGTTGCGGCTTCTAGCATCACAACCTGTGACTTCCAACCCCAAGGGATCAAAGCATGACAGGAGTGTCAGATCCTGATCCAGCCCAGACAGGCACTGTGCTGCAGGATTCTAGAAGGTCTGATTGTTTACCCAGTGAGCTACCATAGGGGCTTTGCATCATGCTTGTCGTAAAGATCTGGAGAGAGTTTACCTAAAGCCTACATGAGAAGCCAGTAAGTGTCCAACACTCCCAAGTCCTTCACAATCTTGTAAAATGCTTTGTATTTAAACTGAGTATTAAACAGCCCAGTTTAATCCTAGCTCCGAACTACCACCGCCCCCCCCCCAATATCCTTCACTGCTTGTGAGGAGCTGCTGTCAAGCATCCAGGAATCCCAGGAGAACACACCACACAAGAGAAATATTGGCCTGTCATCCGTGGATTTAGCACTTATGCAACACCTCAGTGAAATAAAAAGATAGTTGTTACTTTTCTGCTCTTCGCTGGAATGTAAAAAGCTGCCTTTTGGAGAATCGAAGCACTGATACAATGAATTCACTGCAGACAAGCACAAGTTTGTAATTACCGTATTTTTTGCTCTATAAGACTCACTTTTTCCCTCCTAAAAAGTGAGGGGGAATGTGTGTGCGTCTTATGGAGCGAATGCAGGCTGCACAGCTATCCCAGAAGCCAGAACAGCAAGAGGGATTGCTGTTTCACTGCGCAGCAATCCCTCTTGCTGTTCTGGCTTCTGAGATTCAGAATATTATTTTTCTTGTTTTCCTCCTCCAAAAACTAGGTGCGTCTTGTGGTCTGGTGCGTCTTATAGAGCGAAAAATATGGTAACCTATTTGGACCATAGAATCATAGAATCAAAGGATTGTGGAAGGGGTTCCCAAGGGTCATCTAGTCCAACCCCTGCCATTAGGCTTTGCCCTTTGTGTATTTGCCCTTCCCAGAGTCGGCAGAATGAGATGAGTGCCTCAGGCAGCAAACGCTGGGGGCAGTGTAGCAGGAATAGCCACACACTTCTGTTGGAGATCAGCGTTGTGTGTGCCATGTCCAGCACCCCTACCAGTGGAGAGCTACCTCACACAGCTGATCCCTGCCGAAGCTTCGGGCGTTTCAAAACACCGTGCAGGACTCTGTGTAAGCCCTGCATGGTGCTTTGAAGTCCCAGCTTCATGACTTCAAAGCACACTATCGCATGATGTCACTGTGATCTCAGGTGACTGACAAGTGGGCAGCCCCACCCTCCCTTCAGATTTGGCTAGATGCGATAAGGATTATGACTCGCAGCCCAAAGGTTCCCCCTACCACTGCTATGCGGATAACAAAGCCCCATTTCCCCTACCCCTTTCTCCTGCGGTGTGTTCACAATTGCACGTGCATTTTACCAGACTGTCACCAGGGAGACCTGTGTCCATTCCCCATATCCAGCTCACATGCAATGACTGCTCAAGGAATGCAACTTCTTGTTCCTTGACCAAGGAATGAGAGCTAGCATTTGTTGATCCAAGTGGAGAGGGGAGGCAGTTGGATGAGGAGGCACACAGAGGACTCCTATTCCTTGCAATAGCTTGGAGGATGCTGGGAGTCTTCTTCTTTGGCGATCACTCGTAGCCAAGTAAGATTGTCTTCCATAAACACGGTTTTAACAATGAGTCCATAAGTGACTGTAGAGGCCAATTCTGAATACACACGTCCTTCCACAGTGGGGACATTGGTTTCCGGGTGGAAGTTGATCACGGTGTGGATTTGCCAAGTGTGCCTTCCTCTTAGCACGTTTCTCCCTTGTGTCCTGAGTTCGAGTGTCTTCAAAGCCCATGACACCTTGGCTGTTCTCCAATTGGAGCGCTTGCAGGCCAGTGTTTCCCAATTGTTGGTGTTTATACTACATTTTTAAAAATTTGCCTTGAGACAGTCTTTAAACCTCTTTTATTGGCCACCAGCATTACGCTTTCCATTTTTAAGTTCAGAATAGAGTAGTTGCTTTGGAAGACGATAATCAGGCATCTGCACAACGTGACCAGTCCAATGAAGTTGATGTTGAAGAATCATTGCTTTGACACTGGTGATCTTTGCTTCTTCCAGTACACTGCCATTAGTTTGTCTGTCTTTCTAAGTGATGTATAAATTTTTCCGGAGACACCATTGATGGAATCTTGTTGATGGCCTTTCAGCTGATTCCCTGGTGGCCCACTGGAATGTGGAGTTAACCAGGGCTATTGACTGTTTGGCTCCGAAGCGCCCTCTCCGATTGCATGGAGCCCGGACAGCCCTGTGGTTTTCCACGGATCTGAGGGCAATGAAACAATCGTTGAGACGGCTAGAGCGCCGGTGGCGGATAACTCATTCCGAATCTGACCGGACACAGGTTAGAGCTCAACGTCGAGCCTACCAAGTGGCGATAGCGACGGCGAAGAAGAATTTCTTCGCCGCCTCTATTGCATCTGCAGAAAACAGCAGCAGGAGACTTTTTCAGGTGGTTCACAATTTAGCGGAACCACCTGCAACATCGGGGCCCAGTACGGGCCACATGTTCTCCTGCAATGATTTTGCAAAGTTTTTTGCAGATAAAATCGCTCAGATTCGGGAAGAAGTAGACTCCACCGTGGGAGCAGGGCCGGGGCGGGAGAGTGCTAGAGTTCTGTCTAGTCAAGTTGAGTGGGATCAATTCCAATCTGTTACCTCCGAGGATGTGGACAGGCTGCTTGGACGAGTGAAACCAACCACCTGTCTCCTGGATCCTTGCCCATCCTGGCTTATAAAAGCTAGCCGGGAAGGACTGGGCGATGGGCTTCGTGGGGTGGTGAATGCTTCCCTCCGTGAGGGAGCCTTCCCAGACCCGCTGAAAGAGGCGGTTATTAAACCGCTTCTTTAAAAACCATCTTTAGATGCGGCCACGATGGCCAACTATCGCCCAGTCTCAAATCTTCCATTCTTGGGCAAGGTGATTGAGCGAGCGGTTGCCGAACAGCTCCAGGCACGCCTGGAAGAAATGGACCATTTGGATCCCTTCCAGTCGGGATTCAGGCCTCATCATGGGACTGAAACTGCCTTGGTCGCACTGGTTGATGATCTCCGGCGGGCTAGGGACAAAGGTGAGAGCTGTTTCCTAGTTCTGCTGGATCTCTCAGCGGCGTTTGATACCATCGACCATAACATCCTTCTGGACCGTCTTCAGGGGCTGGGAGCTGGAGGCACTGTCATACAGTGGGTCCGCTCCTTCCTCCTGGGCCGTGTTCAGAAAGTGGTGGTGGGGGATGAGTGTTCAGAACCCTGGGCTCTCACTTGTGGGGTGCCTCAGGGTTCTGTCCTCTCCCCCATGCTTTTCAACATTTACATGCAGCCGCTGGGAGAGATCATCAGGAGGTTTGGGCTGGGTGTTCATCAGTATGCAGATGATACCCAGCTCTACCTCTCTTTTAAATCAGAACCAGTGAGGGCGGTGAAGGTCCTGTGTGAGTGTCTGGAAGCGGTTGGAGGATGGATGGCGGCTAACAGATTGAGGTTGAATCCTGACAAGACAGAAGTACTGTTTTTGGGGGACAGGAGGCGGGCAGGTGTGGAGGATTCCCTGGTCCTGAATGGGGTAACTGTGCCCCTGAAGGACCAGGTGCGCAGCCTGGGAGTCATTTTGGACTCACAGCTGTCCATGGAGGCACAGGTCAAATCTGTGTCCAGGGCAGCTGTTTACCAGCTCCATCTGGTACGTAGGCTGAGACCCTATCTGCCTGCAGACTGTCTCGCCAGAGTGGTGCATGCTCTGGTTATCTCCCGCTTGGACTACTGCAATGCACTCTACGTGGGGCTACCTTTGAAGGTGACTCGGAAACTACAACTAATGCAGAATGCGGCAGCTAGACTGGTGACTGGGGGCGGCCGCCGAGACCATATAACACCGGTCTTGAAAGACCTACATTGGCTCCCAGTACATTTCCGAGCACAATTCAAAGTGTTGGTGCTGACCTTTAAAGCCCTAAACGGCCTCGGTCCAGTATACCTGAAGGAGCGTCTCCACCCCCATCATTCTGCCCGGACGCTGAGGTCCAGCGCCGAGGGCCTTCTGGCGGTTCCCTCATTGCGAGAAGCAAAGCTACAGGGAACCAGGCAGAGGGCCTTCTCGGTAGTGGCGCCCGCCCTGTGGAACGCCCTTCCAGCAGATGTCAAAGCGATAAACAACTACCTGACATTCAGAAGACATCTTAAGGCAGCCCTGTTCAGGGAAGTTTTTAACGTGTGATATTTTATTGTATTTTTGGTTTTTATGGAAGCCGCCCAGAGTGGCTGGGGAGGCCCAGCCAGATGGGCGGGGTATAAATAATAAATTATTATTATTATTATTATTATTATTATTATTATTATTATTATTATTTTGTGGAACTGGAGATGGCGTTTATAAGTGGTTCACGTTTCACAAGCATACAGTAAGGTTGGTAGTACAAAAGCTTTGTAAACAAGCATTTTGGTTTCTCTGCTAATGTTCCTCAAACACTCTGCACTTCAATCAGGAGAAATCAGCACTCACAGAGCTCAGGCAATGCTGGATTTCAGCATCAATGTTGGCCCTTGTGGAAAGATAACTGCCCAGGTAGGAGAAGTGATCAACATTTCCCAACATTACACCATTGAGTTGGATTTGTGGTGCTGCAGAGGGGTTGTTTTGTGCTTCTTAGTGCAGCACTTTGTTTTTTTGGATGTTGAGTGATAAGCCAAGCTTTTCGTAAGCTTCTGAGAAGATATTTAGGATGGTTTGGAGGTCATCCTGTAAGCGTGCACACACTATGTTGTCATCAGCATACTGAAGCTGTATGACAGAAGTTACGGTAACCTTACTCTAGGGAGTAGGGAGTTGAAGACAAACCTGTTCTGCAGCATGGGATTTCTTTCTGCTTACAGAGGCTGCATCCATTGTGCACATCGAGCACATTAAATAGGCACACTCTTGGGATTTTTAAAATTTTAATATTTCTTCATTGATTTGTTTTCTCATAAACTTGCTTACCTAAAAACATCGTCAACTTATTATTATTATTAACAATAATCCTTGTGCTTTTCTTCCTCCTCCAGCTCCTTTAAAGGCCCCTGTCTTATTTTGCAAGTTCTTGTTGACTTTGCCTAGCTCCTCAGCTTGCCTTTTTAATATTTCAAGCTGAGTGCTTTCAGTCCCAAGATGATGGATCATCATGACTTTCCTACAGCGTCCATCCTCGATCCCGTGTCTCCTGTGAAAGCTTTTCCAAAAGATAACATAATACTACCCCCCCCACTGCCTTTGGCTTTCCTTCACAATTGTATTTTTGCACGCTCCTCCCAAGGTGTGACTTTTTCTGTTGCTCAGTGGTAGAAAGCAGGTACTTTGCATGCAGAAGGGGCCATTGCTCAGCTGAAAGAAGCTCTGGTTGCAGCTGTGGGGAGGGAAAATTTTGCTGCTTGAGAGGGATGAATCTATCACTTTTAGTTTCCTTCCATTTCTCCATTTTGCAGTCTTAAGTTCTGTTCTCCATATTTGCACATCAGTCTGTGATTTCCTTTTTCAAGTGCTCATGAAAATTGATCAGCATTTTGGTGCAAATTTCCCCTAATATATACAGTTTAATATGCTATTTTGCACAATATACACATGACTGAAAATGTTTCCCCTCCAATACACTTGGAGCAAATCAAGATTCCCCAACCTGGCACCCTCCAGATGCGTTGGACTACAACTCCCATCAGCCACAGCCAGCATGCTAATGAGAATCATAGTTCCAAAGAAGCAAACAGCACCAGTTGGGGAAGGCAGGAGCAAACAAGGCTGGACTAAATGGACAAATACTTTAACCAGGATTTTCCTGCTTTCACTCTTGCACAGCACAGCCTCTGGATCCATCAGTGCCCTTGCCACCTGCAGCACCATCAGACATGCTGTCCATCTTGTTTGCTTTCTTTCCAAGTGCCTTGCATGCTTTTCTGCTGAAACATTTGCTCATTGCTCTTCCTTCCTGCCCGGTTTACCGATGCTCCAGGGATAGGGAGAGGCTACTCGCTTAACAACCAATGCTCTGCACAAACCAGTTCTGGGGACGGAGGAGGGTGTGGCTTCGCGAGTGACACAAGAGGCAGCCAATCGGTGCTGCTTGAGCACAGCTTCTGCTGGGAATCAAAAGAGCAGGATCCTGCCTAGCACAGTCTGGGGGGAGAAGAAGATGGTTCACGAAGATGGTGCCCAGAAGTCGCAAGGACCCTTCCAGACTTGAATCACCACTCAGCTGATGCATGTTTGTCCCAGCTCACATCAAGCATGGTTTGGCAGCTGCTGTGTGAGAGCTGGACCATAAAGAAGGCTGATCGCCGAAGAATTGATGCTTTTGAATTCTGGTGCTGGATGAGACTCTTGAGAGTCCCATGGACTGCAAGAAGATCAAACCTCTCCATTCTGAAGGAAATCAGCCCAGAGTGCTCACTGGAAGGACAGATCGTGAAGCTGAGGCTCCAATATTTTGGCCACCTCATGAGAAGAGAAGACTCCCTGGAAAAGACCCTGATGTTGGGAAAGATGGAGGGCACAAGGAGAAGGGGACGACAGAGGACGCGATGGTTGGATAATGTTCTCGAAGCTACCAGCATGAGTTTGACCAAACTGCGGGAGGCAGTGGAGGACAGAAGTGCCTGGCGTGCTCTGGTCCATGGGGTCACGAAGAGTCGGACACGACTAAACGACTAAACAACAACAAGTGGACCACACCTCACTGCCAAGAGCTCCTCCTCTTTACTCTTGCAACCTGCCTGCTGACCCAAATCTCACTCTGGCCCAGGCCATGGTAGTGGGAGAAGGTGGTCCAGTCGGTACGACTACCTGCTTGCTGATTGGCTCTCTGCCTGGCAAGCAAATGGGTAGCAGCTGCTGGTGACAACTGCAGTAAGGAGGTAAATCTCCAAGAGGGAGGGCGCCATGGAGGGTGTTTTGCCCCACAGCCTGCAGAACCTGGAACCAGACCACCTAGTCTGATACTCTAACCACTGCACCACGCTGCTTCTTACATGCTGCGCGTGGCCAATATTGTCAAAAGAACTCCATTAGGCTAGTCGCTGCCACCACCAATTTTATAAGTCGGCAATTTGCCATTTTCAATAAGCTGTCAAGAGAGTTTCACTGGCAAGGAAAACAGAACAGACAACCTAGAAACAAATAATAGAAAACAACTAGCAGGCAGTCTTTTATCTGTAATCATCCTGAAATACATAGGTAGAAATGAAAGATGAGAGTGAATAAAGCCCATCCTGTGGTGTTCTGGGGGAATATTGATAAAAATAAGATAAGTGAAGAGAACAAATGAAAAATATGCTGTGGGAATGACAGCTTACTTTTCTTTTCAACAAAGGTATAGAAATACCCACATTTAAGGAAGGGAGCCTAGATGTCATTTTTATTGTGCGCTTGTGATGGTTTGCTGTCATGATGGTACTGGAGCAGCTATTCTTGTGTTGCAGGAGGGGGTTAAATTAGATCACCCTTGGGGTCCCTTCCAACTCGACAATTCTATGATCCAGGATCCCACTTTCAATAGGTTTCAGGGCAGACATCCCGCTTTGTTGCTTTGTTCATCGCTTCCTGGTGGAATCCTGCAATTTCTCGCGCCATAAATGCCCTGGGGTGTGTTTGTTGCCCTGCTTCTATTGTGCTATAGTGCAAGAGTGCCCCTCCAGGGGGCAATAATGTGGCAATGCTGGGGAAGTTTTGCAGAACTGCTAATAATGTGGAATGATGTGTGAAGACAGTCCATTATAGATTCACCACTCATGCACCATTAGTGCATCAATGACATGTTGCGGGATGCACCTGCAAAAGGACAACACCAGTCAGGAGACCCTCCAAAAAAACCCACAATACACGAACAATGCTCCAAATGGGGATGGCTGCCTATGCATTTTTAGAAATGAAGGGTTTTTTCCCCTTGCAATAAATAGGGAAGTGGTTAGAAAGAGATTCCTACCCCCCACCCAATAGAAAAGTTTTTGCTGATCATAGAAAAACTCTAGGTTATAAACTAGCCACCCTGACCACAAATCACATTGAAGGACTTCATAAAAAATAGAGGTTGATCTGAGGCAACAGAGATATAGAGAAATAACACACCACATGGGGTTTCTTCACTGCTCCAAGCCATTCAGTTGTACAACTGTACAGCTAAATAAATGTCCACCCACATTAGTGCAATCCTATTGTTATGTACTGAGCTGAATCATAGAACAATAGGATCCAGAATGCAGCAGTCTGATTGGTCCGCAGGAGCCACCCAATCCAGCTCCATGTGGAAGTGAATCAGCGACCTGATTGGCCTGCAGGAGCAGCCAATCAGTCTTCTGAAGGAAGTGAATCCACAACCTGATTGGCCTATAGGAGCAGCCTGGAATTAGCTAGATGTTTTGGGGAAAGTTTCGTTCACTGCTACTACGAACTGAATAAAGAGCATGAAATTCACACTCGACTCCGAGTATATTTCACCTATATACCAGTACATGTTTACTCACAAGTACTGTGTTCAATATGGCATACTCCTATTTTTTAATAATAATATTTTATTCTTTTTTCCATATAAAAAGTTACATTTGTTACTCAACCATTATATTCCAATTCAGCAAAACTAGTGACTTCTCGCTCACCCAACATCGATGTTTATAACAGTCAATGCCTCCCAAGTCTTAGCAGTAGACATTGCCATGCAGATAACATCCCGTTTTCCTATGTTGTCACCAGATGGCATTCTGCAGGTCATAGTGTCATCAGCAAGGCCACTTCTGGGGAGTGCAGGGGAACTACTACGTGCTTTATACGGGGAGGTACTCGTTTAGGCAACCTGCATGGCTCAGGGCTTTATATATTAACAACTTGAAGATGGCTCAGCAGCTAACGGGCCACCAGCGCAGGTCTAATATGGATGCAGCCAGGAAGTCCATTTAGTGTCTAGGCCAGCAAATTATGCACTTCCTACATTTTCCAAATTAACCTCAAGGGCAGCCCCAACAGAGCACATTATGGTAGTCTAGTTGCGCAGCTACCAATGCATGAAATGACAGTGGCTAAGCTAGCACTATCCAGAAACATGGATGCACCATGTAGTTAGGAAGAGCTCCCTTCTCCTTGTTGCTTGTTGGCATATGAGCACTGAAGGGGAAGGTTCCACACAGCATCTTATGGAAGATCAAACCTATCCATTCTGAAGGAAATCAGCCCTGAGTGCTCACTGGAAGGACAGATCCTGAAGCTGAGGCTCCAATACTTTGGCCACCTCATGAGAAGAGAAGACTCCCTGGAAAAGACCCTGATGTTGGGAAAGATGGAGGGCACATGGAGAAGGCGATGACAGAGGACGAGATGGTTGGACAGTGTTGTCTATGGACTACTATTAAAATGGGGCTGCATTTTAAATTATATTTTAACCTGTATTTTAAATTGGTGTGTTTTTTTTTAATTGTAATTTTACTGGCGTTAGCCGCCCTGAGCCCGGCTCTGGCCGGGGAGGGTGGGGTATAAATAAATTATTATTATTACTACTACTGAAGACAGGAGTGCCTGGCATGCTCTGGTCCATGGGGTCACAAAGAGTCGGACACGACTAAACGACTAAACAACAACAACATTACTACTACTACTACTACTACTACTACTACTACTACTCTCGAAGCTACTAACATGAGTTTGACCAAACTGCGGGAGGCAGTGGAAGACAGGAGTGCCTGCCGTGCTCTGGTCCATGGGGGTCACAAAGAGTCAGACATGACTAAATGACTAAACAACAAAAACAACAACAATAGTTGTCGTAGTTGTTGCTAATTTGATTCAGCACAGCATTCCCCGTTCCCCAAATTGTTGGTCTCTAGGAACCCAAGACAGTGCTTTGTGCTTTTGTTCTAATTTTATTATGACAATGCAACATTACTGCCTTTCTCAGTACAATAATTCATTCCCTCAGCACGTTTGGGATTTGATCGTGGATCGATTGGTCCTGCAGTTGTGTTCCTGTTGGTTTGCCTCTGCCCCTCTTTCAGTTGTTATCCCTTGCAGTCTTGCAAGGATGCAAAATATCTCCTAACTTGCTTGAGTCTCTGTGTTGTTCCTGTATTGAGCTTCCTCTAGTTTTTGCGGGGGATGGAGGAAGAGAACTGGGAGAAGGGAGAAGCTTGTGTGACGTCCGTGTGTGTGCTCTCATTACTATTCACAGCCCTGTCTCTCAAGTTCAGCCTTATTTTTGTCTGTGCGGCTTACTTTTAGAAATGTGAGGGGAAGCAAGTTATTAGACAGCAGAATGGTTGTCAGGAGCAAAGAAAAGGAGTCTAGGAAAGAGCAGGACATCAGAGGCATTAATTAAACTGTTAGGAGCCAGCCAGGTTAGCTGTCATGAGTGCATCCGGTGAAAAAGACAGAGGCAGCTCGTTAAGAAAAAAGGGAAACTTGATGGCTTAGCTCAATAAATGTACAGGACTACGAGATTCTGGATTTCCTTTAGCAAGGGCTCCACTGGAATGACACAAACTGCTGCAACCACAGCTAGGAGTGGGATTGCGTGCAATTGCAACCAATTACCTTTGCTCACAGTCAAGGACTGACTGTTTCTGGTCTGACATTCATTAAACCACAGCACACTTTTCTTCAGAATGTGATAACACATTTGCAAACAGCTACTTGCCTTGTCTCCTATGCTGAGTCATAATTGCCTCCAGGTTGAAGCAAAGGACAAGGAACTGATGACCTTCCAGATGTTGACGGAGCCCAGCTCCCAGCAGCACCAGCCAGTACTGCCAGAGGCCAGGGATGGTGGAAATTGTAATCCAACAACATCAGAAAGGCTGCGGGATGCTCATCGCTGTTCTAAATCCGCAGAAAGGAGAATCAGGTATGGGTGAACGAACAGTCTGGTGTTAGGTTCAGCCCATGACTGCACCAGGAAATTGATAGGCTTTTAAAAATAAAAATAGGTTGGCTTATAGTTTATATATACAGAATTTAAAAGATTGGAAGCAGGAGTTCCTTGGAGCTGTCTCATTCACACATCACTAGTGTTGCTTAAAAGGAAAAATAAAACACAGATTTAGAAGGGGGAAAAGGTTCTAATGGTTAATATTCACAAGGATGGCTTTGGATTCTAAGCTACATGACTAGAGCTGGTTTCATGGGATCCCTGTGCAAGAGAGAGGGAATGCGGGTGGCGCTGTGGGTTAAACCACAGAGCCTAGGACTTGCTGATCAAAAGGTCAGCGGTTCAAAATCATGATGAAAAGGAACATTCATTAAAAAAAAAACTTGAAAGGAACTGAAGAACACGGGGGTACAGATGCTAAATAATTCAAAATTGATAGTTTCACAGAGAGAGTAGAAATATTATTAGTTATTAGTTTCTAATTAATCCACAAAGTTATTAATCTCAAGAAGGGTTGGACACAACTAAACGACTAAACAACTAAACAACAACAACAACATTAATTTATATACCGCTTAATGCCAAAATAGGCTTCAGGTAAGTGGTCTACGAGGGATGCGGGTGGCGCTGTGGGTTAAACCACAGAGCCTAGGACTTGCTGATCAGAAGGTCGTCGGTTCGAATCCCCGCAACAGGGTGAGCTCCTGTTACTCGGTCCCTGCTCCTGCTAACCTAGCAGTTCGAAAGCACGTCAAAGTGCAAGTAGATAAATAGGTACCACTCTGGCGGGAAGGTAAACGGTGTTTCCGTGCACTGCTCTGGTTCGCCAGAAGCGGCTTAGTCATGCAGGCCACATGACCCGGAAGCTGTATGCCGGCTTCCTCGGCCAATAAAGTGAGATGAGCACCGCAACCCCAGAGTCAGCCACGACTGGACCTGATGGTCAGGGGTCCCTTTACCTTTACGGAAGAGGAAGGGTGGAGCTTGGGAATTCAGAAAGGAAAAACCACGGAGTGTACTTTCCTTTGACTGTCTTTTAGTTTCTACTCTGCTCTCTACTGACTGGAGACATGCAAGGTTGCTTATACCCAACAGAAATCAGAGAAGGTAGGTTCCACCAGACTGTTTGAGGACCAAAACAGTGGGACCAAAAAAGTTTGCCTATCCTGAAGGACACAATGAGGCTGGCCCCTTGAGATGCTCATGTGACCCTGTCATGTGTTCAAAAATGGGGGAGCAGGGTCACACACACTGACCATGCCACCTAAAACTGATGTGAATATAAAATCCTCTCTTCTAAAGTACCTGATTTTCCTTCTTAATTGTGATCTCAGTAAAGAAATTAGAAATTTTAGTTGGTGAAAATTCCAGAAAAGGATCCTGATGCAATGTTTAGCAATCCCGTTTCATCCACAAAATTTAGCACTTGTAGACCTTGTAATACAAAATCTTAAACAACCAGCCAATTTTTCATTTGTCAACTCCATAAATTAAAATAAAAAAACAATGTATGGCTTTTGCTCCTTTTTTCTGCTGATGCTCACATCCCTGTGATCCCAAAACCACGATATTCACAGTGATGACACAACACCCTGTGTTTTCTTCATTTGTCCCGACTGACAGCAGGAGACCTGACTGACGTGTGTTCTGATTCTGCAATTTATCAGCGGGTTTTCCCAAGGAAAGCAGCAGGACAAAAGAAAACCTCTAGGAACTTGTGCCTAGAAATCACAAACCAAACTGAAAGGTGAACAAGGCCTTTCTCAGAGAGAGTCGGGAGGAAGAGCGACAAGTAACCCCAGGCAAGGGCGGAGGAAGGGGGGGTATGGTGGGGGCAGGCCACCCTGGGTGTCACCACTGAGGGGGGTGACAAAATGCCCTGCAGAGCTCACTATGGGGCCAGCAGCGCACCTGAGCCACACGTCTCTCTTGGGAGTGACGTGGTGGCTTGGGCGCCCGCAGACTCTGCGCTGCCCCAAACAGTCCACCCGCCGCCTCCCCCTCAGCTGTTGGGCAGCTGAGTGGGATGAGGCAGGCAGACTCCCCGGAGGCCACCCGGAGAATCCTGCCGTGGCTCACCCCGCCCCCTGCTCCGCCACTGACCCTGAGACTAATTTGTCTCTTAACATTTTATTTATATGTGCACAGTTACAGGCAGGTAGCCATGCTGGTCTGCCGTAGTCGAAACAAAATAAAAAAATTCCTTCCAGTAGCACTTTAGAGACCAACTAAGTTTGTTCTTGGTATGAGATTTCGTCGTATCTGAAGAAGTGTGCATGCACACTAAAGCTCATACCAAGAACAAACTTAGTTGGTCTCTAAGGTGCTACTGGAAGGAATTTTTTAAAATTTTGTTTCGAATATGTGCACGGTTAAAGAAAGAAAAAATTCCACCCAACATACAAATAAGATGTTTCTTGAGCTTTTAAACAATGGAATGCTTGTCTCCCCTGTTAGACAACTGCAGGTTACATTTTTGTAAAGTTCTACACACACACTCATGAGAAAAGAAGACTCCCTGGAAAAGACCCTGATGTTGGGACAGATCGAGGGCACAAGGAGAAGGGAACGACAGAGGACGAGATGGTGGGACAGTGTTCTCGAAGCTACCAGCATGAGTTTGACCAAACTGCGGGAGGCAGTGGAAGACAGGAGTGCCTGGCGTGCTCTGGTCCATGGGGTCACGAAGAGTCGGACACGACTAAACGACAACAACAACAACAACAACAACAACAACAACAACAACACACACACCCCTTCCTACAGTTGTGCATTCTGCGTTAGCAAAGAACAGGTTTTATGTACGTCACAAGCAGGAACTCTGAACTCCCCAGGTCTTCTGATTACAAGGAAGAACCCAATGCCCTTACAACTGTACTCACACGTTAAGGCCTTATCTCACAAATGCGGAACATTTTTAAAATACAGCAGAGCTACTGAGAAGTGGTTTGAATACCTCTGGAGACAAACAGATCCTTGGAAATGCCCATCTGGATTCCGTATCTAGAACTCTTAAAATTGTTATGGGGAAAAGTGCCAAACTGATGAAAAATCTACATCTCTGGATGTAGACTGGGTTTAGAAGGCTGGAAAGAAAAGAATACATGCAGCAAATACGTAAATAAGTGTGGGGACACAGTATGCAAAACAACCTGGCAGTGTGGAAATACACCTTTTTGTTTTACTCTTATTTGCATAAAAACAAAACTGCAATTTAGTGTAAAGTTGCGGTTTCAGTTACTTTTCAAGCTTCTGTTTTAAGGGGAAAAGAATTTAAATATATTTCCATTTACTGCTCCAGCATCTTTTCTTTTGGACACACTCCTAATTATATTCTTGACAGCAGCCAACTCCAAAAAGGAGAAAAGAAAGCTGGATTTCATTTCCTTGAAAACAAAAACTTAAACCATATTAATTTGAGCTTCTTTTAACCCTCTTTCATGTAAATTAAACTCAGCTTATGCCACCCATTTGCATTTAGTGCATGTGAGGTAAATCTTCTGAGAGCAATAAGAAAGTTTTGGTATTATTTTAGTGTGGTGGGGCTGATTTGGAAGCCCACATTCAGCAATGCACCTTTCCTCCTTCAGAAACGCTCTGGAAAAACTGGTTTTGCAAGCTAACAGTACAAACTGCATATGGAATGCACTAATAATAAGCTACGATCTGCGATATCACCAATATGCTCCCGGCCCCACTACCCAGAGCAGTTTTTGCACTATTTAAAAAAAAAAGTTTGTAATTAAAATGAAAAAAATTAGATGAAGGCTAAAAATGGAAATAATCTCGCCTATGCTACTTCAGAAAGAATGGGTGTCCATTGTGAAGCCTGGACAGGCTAACAGCTGATTTAGCAACTGACTTCCTGGTATGTATGTGTGCATAGCAAGTTGCAGGATCCCACAGCAGGTGAAGAACCTGCTGTGACAACTGTATAAATATTACATCTGTCTTTGCCCTCAATATTCCTAGGCATGTTACACTGGAAATGGACATCTAAAGAATTCTGAAGCCTCCGGGTTCACAGCAGTTGGTGGTTTTAATGTAGTCAGTGGAGGAAGAAGGGCAGATTCTGGTTCCTAAAATTCCACAACAACTACAGACAAGCAACGATTAAAAGTATCGATCAGTTATAAAACCATCACGAATAGCAGCAGTGGTTCAACATCTCCTGAAACCTAGAAATTCAATCACCAGATGTCCAAGAGAACAGATGTATTTCAACCTGGTACTGGAATACCACCATTCCATGTGTTCAGGACAAGGGTGACTCTGAGCATTTAATTTCCCAAAGGAAAAGACAAGATGGCACCCTACAGTTCACTTACAGAAGCCGACTAGACAGGCAGTTCAATCTTACTTTCAATGGTACAGTGTCCTTTGTGGCACCCAAAGGTCTTCTGTTTGAAGGGTTGCCTGGTCCAAACCCATTTTAAAGATAAACATCAGGCAAAAGACCAGGTGCCTTGAACTGGTTGAGAATCTCAGGTGAGATACCCATGCAGTGGAAGTTGATCCCAGTACCAGTCACCACACGGAAGCAGAAAAAGGTTCAGATAGTTTACTACTGCAGAAGATAAGGCTCAGTAAAACAGTTCTGGACATAGATATGCACAACTTGTAGGCTTTTGCGGATACAGATATATACAAATACATACAAATATCTCCATTGCTCTAAATAAGTTCAGCAATTCAAGATGTAATACTGGACAAGTAATACCAACTAACAGACAGGCTAACTGCAGACTAACAAACTGACACACTGAGCTGACATGCATTAATCACAGATATAGTCGCGGCACTGGGGGGGCCACTAGGGGCGCCTTGAAAGATGGCTGCTAATAACACCTTGTCCAGCTTGCAAGAGGTAATTAGAGGCTGATATGGGGAGTACATCAGCCTCCCTTCGTCTTTTCAGGGAAGGAAAAGACGCTGCCTCACCTGCTGTTGCCATAAATCACCCCCGAGTTCGGATGAAGGAGGGGGTGAGAGGCACTAGGTGGAAAGCCCTCGGGCAAGCTTGGAGCTCCCTGCCAGCTTCTTTCAGGAGCGAGCCTGGCTGCGATGTTTAAAAAGAAGAAAAGAATTGGACCAATAAACGCACATGCTTCAAGAGAAATCAGGAATGCTTTTATCTGCTAATAAATTTACCACTGAGTGAAGAAGATCGAGACGGAAGGATGAAGGACGAAAGGAACAGAGATAACACCAGAGAACTGCCGACATTTTGGTATGTGGACGGTACGAGAGGGGGGGGGGAAGACTTTTTTATTCTATTTTTATGTGATTACCTGATAACCCTCCCCCTCAAAAAACCGTCTCGACGACTAATTTACAAGTGGGAGTGAAAATGAACTGTGTGGAAATAATTATATGTCTGTGAAAGATTTGGAAACAAGTGAGTCTCTCTCAGTGATGCAGTAAGAAATGCTCCATTGCGTAGGCAGATCTCGGCTGCAAGATGGATGGTCTAGGGAGGAAGAGCCGCTTGGATATCAGGCTGGAATCGTAAATCAGAAAGGGCTGTTATCCTCCTGGAAGACTAATTATGAGGCAGCGGGTCTGGAAAGTAAACGAGTGGACATTTAGACTGTATTTCACCGGAATGACAGGACGGAATGTCTGCTCGAAAACATGATGGTTGGATTTGTGGACATATGAGAGAGCATTGGTGTTATGTACTGAGTTGAATAGGATCCAACTGCAGCAGTCTGATTGGTCCTAGAACAATAGGATCCAAAAGGCAGCAGTCTGATTGGTCCTAGAACAATAGGATTCAGAATGCAGCAGTCTGATTGGTCCTAGAACAATGCAGCAGTATGATTGGTTGGCAGGAACCACCCAATCATGCTCCAGATAAAAGTGAATCCACAACCTGATTGGCTTACAGTAGAATTCCGGAATTAGCCAATCATGTGCAGCCCATTGTGTAAATAATGTATATAAAGCAGATACTTTGAGGGGACATTCATTCATTCCTCCTCACCACTATGAGCTGAATAAAGAGCATGAAATCACTTTGCGACTCTGAGTATATTTCACCCACACAGAGACAAAATAAGACTGTTCCTTTTAATCCACTTGTGGAGAAAACTCGGAGGTGACAGAAAAGGAAAATGAATAAATGACAAATATGAGAAGATGGGACTGGAAACATCATTGCAGTAAGGAAAGCAGCACGAATTTGGATCTTTGGATTCCTGACGATCGAGGAGCATAGGTACCCCCCACAAAAAAATTTTTAATTTGGAAAACATTTGGACTTTATGATGTGTATTGATATAATTTGGACTAATTGGTATGATATGTTTAATTTGGCAAATGGAAACTTAATAAAAATTATTGGGGAAAAAAAATATATATATATAGTCACGGCACTGGGCCATTACCATTGCAACTGGCTTGGCTGACCTTGTGCCTGTGATTAGTTCATCCATGGGGTGATTTATGCTCATGAAGGAAATTGACCCCTTCTCATGTCCAAATACTTCAACAGAAGTTGCTCACGTGTTGTTAGCTCCTGGACAGCAGATGAGCAGGCCTGTAGATTACCTGGTCACACTCTTGTCCATGGCATATTTTCATTTGAATTGTAGTACTCTAGTTGGCTGGTATTCAATACTAGGCATACTCAAAGTAGACCTACTGAAGCTGTAGACATGACCAACTTAGGTTAATTAATGTCAATTGGTCTAGACTTAATAAGATTTAGTTGAAGACAACTCAAAATTCCTGAAGCTGGACGTTTGTCCTACACGTTTGCATGTCCCAGAGTATGTTCTTTTAAGGCAGTTGCTTTAAACATAAACAATATAGAGAAACTCAGTAATGTTGATTATCTAAAAAGGAAGAAAGGAACTAAAGGGAATATACATCTGTTGCATTCAGGATGTTGTTTTTTTTAATACCTCTTCAAGTAAAACCTCTCTGAACATCTTCTAAGCCTGAATAAAAGAGCTTTGGGAACATGTTCAGAAAAGTTCATTCACGAGAATGCACAATGCATATCCTACTACTCAACTTATTGCTGGGAGGTCTGCTTTAAGGTACAAAGCAGAGGTACATGCTTTTTTCTTTTTGCAGGGAGATGAGAGAGAGCCACCAAAAGGGCACAATGTGTGTGAGAGAAGGAAGAGGACCAAACCAGCAATAACAACAACTGATGGAGAAATGCCGAAAGGAAGAAAGAAACAGCTCACAGAAACGTTCTTATGATTCTAGAAGGAGCAGAATCACTCCAGCCCATTCTGACACAGAACTCTTCCTCAAGAGTCACACAGGAGTTCTTTGAAAATATTCAATTCAGTCTCATTAGTTATTCGGGGAACTTTTTAACTGGGAAAGAAGTGAATCTCAAAATGCACCAGGCATATGCCTTTTTGGATAATATAGGTTTGAGTTGATGTTGTTGTTCTTTCAAAATTCTGTTTCATATTACCTACCTAAGATGAGCCCTGCTGGATCAGAGCAAAGGCTTACTGTGCTCCACATCCTGTTTTCCACAATGCCCAACTAGATGCCTACAGAAGCCCAAACAGGGCCTGAGGGCAGTTTTCTCTGCAACCACTGCTGTTCCTCAGCAACTGGGAGGGGCCAGAAGCAGATGCATAGCTTGTTGACCAAGGATTCAAAGCTCAACATAGCCAGAAGGGAAAGGGAGCACGTGCTTAAGCTATGTGCTAACACAAGAGACCAGTTGCATAGACTGAGAAATAGTTCCATGGGCAAGGCTTGAGAGGCAGGGATTGTCTCTCTTTGGAGTGTTAGTTGACAGAGTATTCAAAGCATAAACTTCAGTCTGCTAAATCTGCCTTGGAAACAGAGCTGTGGTGATGCAGAATGTAACTTGACACACATAGAAGTGTTTTGAGAGTCAGAACAAGGTAAGGGAATGCAATCTTTATGGGATAAATAAGCCTCATATAACCAACATTGTTAACCCTAATTAATGCATGAAGGGGTTAAAACCATAGAGTAAGCAGTCCTGCCAGGCTTAGCTAGGTTACACTCCCTCATTTTGGGAGGAAGGGCTACCAAACTCTGTTCTCCCACTTTCCACATCTTTCCACCATGTGAACTCTTTCAGTAAGGATGTCTGAGCTAGATTCTCCAAGCCGAGACCATGTGGCTTAAACAAGCCATCTTTGTGTTGCTATACAAATAATTTAGAAACTCTTACCATTTTAAGTTGCACTGCCTGTGTTTTCTTGCTGCTGCTTATGTAAGCACACATGAACCTGACCTTTGAAGAGTTTGTAAGTAAACCATTTTTAACTTTCCAAACATCTGGTCTCTTTCTATGCTAAAGGAAAAGTGGACAATTTTGGAAGAAACTTGGAAGGGGGTATTTTAAAGGTCTAACAGTTTATATTTCCATGTTTTGTGATTTTAAATCTCTGCTGGGGTGCTCTCATAAAAGAATACTTGCCCAGGGAATTCTTCTTTTATTTTCCCATATTCTTTAACCAAAAAAATCCAACAATGTCATCATACCCTGGCTTGAGGAAATACCTTCAGAGGAGGGTCTGGCATACATACCCATTCTGAGGAGCACAGCATGGAGGAACAGGTGGAGTCAGTGAAGCAGAACCCAGACCATTTGGCATTACAGCTATAGAAGGTCTGGACTTAGAAACTGAGGACTCATTCACAGTTCCACTTGCCCTGTGCTTCCAAACGATTTCCCCTAAGCCACCTCCCAGCTTCATGATTTAAACACCACACACTTCTTACTATTGTAAGGGCATGCCCTCCAACATGTTGAGTCCCAAAACCAGGACATGTGTCTTTCCTGTTTATGCTCCTGCGTGGGTCATGTGACACGCATGAGATCACGGAGCCCCAAAGATGCATTTTTTCCACGACCGTGCTTCTATGGAGCACAACAACATGTGTTTTGGGGTGCCGCATGAGATCGCTGCCCCGAAATAAGTGCTTCTTCAGGGCAAGATCTCAGTATGAAATTGTGTGAGATCTCAGCAACCCAAATGGGCACTGTGCCTTCATGTGAAAACACGGCATGTTCAGGTTTTCCCCGGACACTTGTGGGGTATGTAAGGGCAGCCAAGAGTGAGTTTTGACTCCCTCCTTTGCAAGCCCAGCCATTATTTCATGTGCTTGCCACAAAAACTGGCCAACTCCCAGCAGGGTAATTATATACCAATTCAGTGCTAGGTAAATTATTAAAAGTGATACTCAGCACGACTGTTACTGCAAATGCTGGACTAGTTTATTCCCATTAAGAACGGTGTATTTTTAGGCCTCTAAATTACAGCCTTTGAATGCTGAAAGCTCTTCACTTTCTGCTCCAGCACTTTGACTTTAAAGAGTCAGTAAGTAAACTGCACTCAGGGTGCAAATCAGTGGAGAGGTGCTCCAAACTCCATCTTTTCGGGAAGGGCCTCTTGCATATATCTCAGGCAACAGCATATTTATTTTGTAAGCTGGAGTTTAATTTCACATGGAGACTGGTGAGAGAGGAACTATCTGTACAAGCTAAGACTTAATGTTCCCTCTCCTGAATTGAATGGTGTGGGAGAGGGGGGGGGGGGAAATTCCCATGCAACCTCATCATCCTGAATGTTCAAGGATCTCCGTTTTGGGGCTCTCTTCCCCCCTAGCAGTAAGTCCCAAGATTCTCATTAGTTCCAGCCACCATGGCCAATGGTCAGGGATGATGGGAGTTTAAGACCACATATTTAAAGCACTGTCATACCACAAACCGGAACTAAAATTGCCGGAAGAAATATCAACAACCTCAGATATGCAGATGACACAACCTTGATGGCAGAAAGTGAGGAGAAATTAAAGAACCTTTTATTGAGAGTGAAAGAGGAGAGCGCAAAATATGGTCTGAGGCTCAACATAAAAAATACTAAGATCATGGCCACTGGTCCCATCACCTCCTGGCAAATGGAAGGGGAAGAAATGGAGGCAGTAAGGTTTTCCTTTCTTGGGTTCCATGATCACTGCAGATGCTGACAGCAGTCACAAAATTAAAAGACACCTGCTTCTTGCGAGAAAAACAATGACAAACCTAGACAGCATCTTAAAAAGCAGAAACATCGCCTTGCCAACAAAGGTCCATATAGTTAAAGCTATGGTTTTCCCAGTAGTGATGTATGGAAGTGAGAGCTGGACCATAAAGAAGGCTGATCGCTGAAGAATTGATGCTTTTGAATTATGGTGCTGGAGGAGACTCTTGAGAGTCCCATGGACTGCAAGAAGATCAAACCTCTCCATTCTGAAGGAAATTAGCCCTGAGTGCTCACTGGAAGGACAGATCCTGAAGCTGAGGCTCCAATATTTTGGCCACCTCATGAGAAGAGAAGACTCCCTGGAAAAGACCCTGATGTTGGGAAAGATGGAGGGCACAAGGAGAAGGGGACGACAGAGGACGAGATGGTTGGACAGTGTTCTCGAAGCTACCAGCATGAGTTTGACCAAACTGCGGGAGGCAGTGGAAGCACTGGCGGAGGAAGAGGAGTGTGGGGGGAGCGCACCGCACCTAACAGCGAGATCCCGGTGGGGTGCCATCACAGATGCCCCCCCACCCTCGCTGGGCGCCCTGCCCCAGCAGGCAGTGCACCATGCCCCCGGGATGCATGCCACACCCCTGGGACACACGCCAGCCCCGCCCCCACCTGGTCTCTGATCCCACACACCCACCCCCGGCGCTGGAGCATGAAGCTCCACCACTGAGTGGAAGACAGGAGTGCCTGGCGTGCTCTGGTCCATAGGGTCATGAAGAGTTGGACAGAGGCCTTTCTCCTGGGCATGGTGGGCCAATTGGTGTCAAGGAAAGATAGGACGTTCTTTATGTATGCTACAACAGCAGCAAGAGTTCTTTTAGCAAAGTATTGGAAGACACAAGAACTACCCACGCTGGAAGAGTGGCAGACGAAGGTGATAGACTATATGGGACTGGCCGAGATGACTGGCAGAATCCGCGACCAAGGAAAAGAGACGGTGGAAGAAGATTGGAAGAAATTTAAAGTTTATCTTAAGAACTGTTGTAAAATTAATGAGTGCTAAAATGTCATGGGTAATGTAAAACAGAATTGCAGCGATAAATGATTGGGTAAGAGAAAAAGGATTAAAGAAATTGAATCATAAGTAATTGAAATTAGGGGTTGCTGAAAAAGTTTAAAATAGGGATGCAGGAAAGGGAGGTATGGGGAAGTCGTTGAAATAAGGCTTAAGAAAAAAAGGTTATGAAATTATACGTGTTTATATGTTTGTTTGTCTATGTATTGTTAGTTGTGAAGTGTCTCAATTCATGTTGGAAAATCAATAAAAATTTATTAAAAAAAAAAAGAGTTGGACACGACTAAACGACTAAACAACAACAATGAATTCTGGGTGCTGGAGTTTCTTATGGGTGCAGAGAGTTGTTAGTACCCCTTCTCTCTCCCCCCCCCCCACCTTCCAAGCTACAGTTCTCAGAGTAAGGGGACAGTCCCTGGATTTACAAATCAGTCCCCATACAAAATCCATTGAAGTTGAAAAGTGTCCCCAGCTTCATTGAAAAAAATCTGGTAACCTTATCTCAGAGTGATTTAACCGTCAATCCCTCTCCCCAGGAAACTCTGGGAAATGTAGCTCAGGGTAGGGGAAGAGGGGCTTCCTAAAACTTCTCAGCACCTTTAACAAACTACACCTCCCAGAATTCCTTGGGGGAAGGTATTACTGTTTAAAGTGGCATCATAGAACCATAGTCCAGCCCAAGTCAGACCAAATTTGTGGTCCAAGTCAAACCAAATTTGGAGGGCTACAGTTTGTCCACCTCAGATCAGAGGTATCACATGCAGGATATATCTTTATATCTATTAGTCTGCACTTTTACAAGTTTTCCACATTCACCAAAACACAAACAATACATTTAACATTGACTTCCCTTTCCCCGCTTCCATGGTTCGTTTTAGTTATCCGTTGCTGCTGCATATTCTAATTATTCCATATTCTTTCTTTTTCGGTATTTTTTAAAACTGCCCTACCCCTGTTCCTTTTAACAACAGCATGAGACCCAGAAATTAAGGAAAATACAGAAATTATTGGACAGTGTGACAAGGAGAGACTCCAAAAAGAGCCTCTCATCCTTGCTCAACTGCAACACAACAGTCTTGCAGTGTTGCCAGTGGGGTCTTACTCTCCAGTAGTTGCTGCCAACACCTTCACCCTTCCTCCTGCAGCCCAGATGGGAGGGGACCTGGGATGCACCAAAGCAATTATTTAAAAAAAAAGGTTCTGAGTCGGTGCACCCAGCACTCTGCGGTCCAGCCTACACACAGATTGCTGGGGAAGCTTCCAGTTGTTTTATCCTAGTCCAAGATCAAAGCAGCCAGCTCATCGCCCTGGCAACCCTCCCTAAACTTTCAGTAGCATGAATGCCAAGTGTCAAGGCATATGGGGATTCTAAAACCCTGACGTTGGCAATCACTCACACCTCAGCGGTCAAGTTATGAAACTTTGTACAAAACAACAAGTAGAGGAAAAGGAGGCAGACGGTCAAAACGGGACACAAAATAAACCAGAGCAATGTGGCTCTAAAACTGGACCAATCCTAGCTTAGGTTTATTCATTTCTGGTTTATGAAGAAGAAGAAGAAGAAGAAGGTGGTTTGGATTTGATATCCCGCTTTAGCACTACCCGAAGGAGTCTCAAAGCGGCTAACATTCTCCTTTCCCTTCCTCCCCCACAACAAACACTCTGTGAGGTGAGTGGGGCTGAGAGACTTCAAAGAAGTGTGACTGGCCCAAGGTCACCCAGCAGCTGCATGTGGAGGAGCGGAGACGCGAACCCAGTTCCCCAGATTACGAGTCTACCGCTCTTAACCACTACACCACACTTACATAAGTAAGCAGCAAAGATAACTTCATGGGAAGACTGCTCTGGATTCTTAGAATCATAGAATTCCAGAGTTGGAAGGTACCCTTGGGTCATCTAGCCAGACCATGACAAGTGCTTAGTGAAAAAACTTGAAGAAGGGACCAAAATTTTGCACAGGTGTACAAAATCACTCTTAATATTTTTGAGCTATATACGGCCCAAACATTAACTAGCATAAAAATAAGTGTCCCCTGGTTATTGATATGTACAGGCTGATTTCACAAAGTTAAGTTAAGCTAAGCAGATATATAAGATTGAATGTTTAATTATTAAGATACAAAATTACAATCTCAATACTAAAGTTAGAAGAGGGTGGAGGGAAGACACAGGGCAAGAAATAAGAAATGGATAAATGTTGGTACATAATGAAATGTGAAAATGTGAATTTACGAATATAATGTATATGTATCATTATGTAAATATTTCATATATGTATTGCAACATTAATAATAAATAAATGGGGGGGGGATAAGTGTCCCCTTTGCTTTCTGAATTAACAGCTTTTCTGTGCTTTACGTTCAAGTGAATGATTTGATCAACGCATCCTCATCTGTTGCTTTGGCCAAGGCTGAGACTTCTTCCATTGACATCACATATAACTAGGGATTTATTGCTGCAGTGATGCCCTCTGCTCCTCTAAGGCCGGTGCCAGATTTGTTTGAGACGTGTGGGCATTGCTGCCCTGCTACGCATGCGCAATGGGTATCCAAGGAAAGAGCTACTATCGCAGGTGTGGCATGGGAAGGAACCTGTCTTCTCTTGTCTCTGTTGGTAACTCCACTTCTCCTTCATTGCCACCAGGTGCTCCTTAGCTATGGCTCTTTCCTCCAATGAGGACTCACTCTCCCATGTGGCTCAGTACCTGGTGCAGCTTAGTTCCTTCAGTTCCTTCAACTTTCTCTCTGTGTGTTCTGTATCTCTCTGTCAAAAAAATAACAATATATAGGTGGAGGGAGAGTATCAATGCAGGAAAAACGGAGGAGGAAGTGATTTATTAGGCCCAATGTGTTTCATCAAAGGTCTTCTCTAGGTGCACTGCCAAAGAAAATTGTAGACACAGCAACAGCAACACCACAATGCTTTCTGCAATCACTTATTTTCAAACAGGAGCCGTAGTTGGAAATAGAGTTGTCACTGTGCCCCTGAAGACCTTTATCAAAATGTGTTGGGCGTAATAAATGACATCTTTGTGCATCTGAGAATTCATTTCTTCTCCCCTGTTTCCTCCCTTTCATACTCAGAACTAACAGCAAATGTTGCTTCTTGCTACCTCTAAGTCAAGGTTGTGAAGCCTCTGCATTCTGGGCCAGATGTAGTCTGTGGGGCCTAGGCACCTGCCTCCAACCCACCCAGCCTTACCCTGTGTATCAATTAGGCTTGAAAACAGCCTCCTATTGCACTGAAGCTACAAAAACCCCCCCCTCTCTTCTGATCCTGGGGTTGGGCTCTCCTTCTTCAAGGGGTGAGGCCAGGGTTTCCAAGTTGGAGAGGCCATCTGTCATGGATGCTTTAGCTGAGATTCCTGCATTGCAGAGGGTTGGACTAGATGTCCCTTGAGGTCCCTTCCAGCTCTGCAATTCTATGATTCTATGAGAAGTCCATTGTGCCAGCACCTCTCTAGCCCAAACATTTTGCTTTCCCCTTGGAGGACTCTGGTTCAGAAGTCTTGGAGGGACCACAATCTCCTCTGCTCCAATGGAATCTATGACTGCTAAAGTAGACCAGGCCTTTAAATGAAGACTCTCCTCTCACTGAAGGCAGATCCAGCAAATGAGATAGAATCATAGAATTGTAGAGTTGGAAGCTACAGGCCATCTCCTCCAACCCCCTGCAATGCAGAAATCTCAGCAGCAGCAGCTCCCATTTAAAGGCTTGGTCTGAGGATGGCTGCTGCTGAGACAACATCTGAGCTCTGCTTCTGTGGAGTGGCCAGCCTGGGTCCTGTATGGAGTTGTCCAGGGAAGCTACATAAGCCAAGTCAAACTTCTGTACTGCTGAGGTCATTGCTCAAAACAGAACAGAGCTGCAAGCTACAAATATTGTGCAAATTCCCGCCCCCCCTATCTTTCAGAAACCAGTTATCAGATTACACCCACTAGCCTTTTCTATAACTACTGCTCCAGATGGTGTCAGAAAGCATGCCATGGTCGCACCATCTCCATTCAAACCCTGCACAGCACCCAGTCTGTATCTGCCCACCATGCCTCCCCAGGGGCAGTTCAGCTATGAAACTAATGAAGTTTCAGCTTCAGGGATCCTAATCCTGGCGTTGGCCCCAGAAGCAACTTTAGTCCACACTGCTTTTTTTTAAAAAAAAAATGGGTCTAGTAGACCCAATCTGAGTTTGCATGACTCAAAATGATCAATTTTTATTTATTTATTTTTTTGGCTGTATATATTTCAACAGCCCCAACAGTCTGAGAGTCAGTAGCACAGATGTTGTAAAGATTGTTGTAAATTACCCCATTGAAGAAGATAACAGTGGCTACCCAGACCTTGTTGCAAAGGCGCTCCCATGACAGTTCAAGCCTCAGGGCCCCCAAAATGTAGGTCCCCCCCAAAGCAGAGGAGGACAGTCAGACTTCCCGCTCTGCATTTCAGTGTTACTCAGGCTTTCGACCCAGATCCACCCATATTCAGTGCTTGAATTAAAGGTGAGCAGGGCAGAGGGAGCCTCCAGCAGTTTTTGTGATGGCCTTCTTAGGTACAGTTTTTAGAAGAATCAGAGGGTGGTTTGGGTAGAACTGGGAGGAGTCAGTGGTGGTATTTGTGTACTTCACTGGTGAACCCTCTATCTTTCCTCTCATGATTCAAGCAGCGTACTGGATCGAATTTCCCAGCAATTTCAATGGCATCTTCTGCGTATCTCAATGTCGCCAGGCTACAGCTGTACAAAGGGCAGGGTGGAGGGAGAAAGATGAATGAGAACATAAATGCAATTAAATCCAAGGTCCTAATTTCCACCCAGCAGCAAAATCAAACGTAGCTTGAAGAAGATGAAAGGCAAGGCAACAGAAGGTTGACTTATGAGAGCAATGCAAAACACAAAAAACAACAACCCAAAAAAGCACCAGAACAGAAAAGGCCCAAATGCGAATGGCTGAGTAATTTCACAATGAATAAAATTGCCTTTGTTTCAATATAACTTCCTCCCCTAATAGCCCAACTGAAACTAATGATGCAATGTTAGCCCAGCTTACTATCTAGCTAGAGGTAGTTCTAAGGTCTTTGCAAAGAGCCTTTCATGGCCAACAATTGATCTCGCATCTAAAGCCCTTGTTGGAGGGTGGGGGAACCCAGCGGAATATGTTACCAAAGCTTAATCTCCTGTTTAGGAACCTGGGCTTTTCCCATTGTGTGGTCCAGCTTCAAGTTCAGAGGCTGGACAAGTGTACAGAAAGTTCTGCCGCCCTAGCTTGCTTCATAATAATTCTGGACACATTTTTTTGTATAGTCTGATTTGCAAAGCCCATACAATGGTAAGGCTTGTCCTAATCATCAGTGCCATTGTCTGTTATCTGATCAGGGCTGCCTAGACACATGAGCCACCAAGAACTGGCCGCGTGTGCATAGGCACCAAAGGAGTTCCATCTTCATTCTCTTTTTGTTGGTTTCTTTCACCGTCTCGCTTTCATCCAGATGTCACAGTTGCAAATTGCACATGCAAAAGGATGGAAATGCTTTGTCTGTTCCGTAGGAGTAGAGGATACACAATCCATGGGGATTTCCTGGTATCAAGATTTCTCTGGTTTCAGAATGATTGCAACTGCTTGCGTATTGTCCTGGGAATTCAAGGTCAGTTTGTGCCCATGAATAACTTGGTCTTAGGACAATCCGATTCCCTCAAGGGAATCAATCAGGTCTGTTGACAATCTTTTACATCTTTTGTGGTTGCTGGAGATGAGGTGTTCTGTATCAACACATCTTGGGGGAGTGCAGGGAAACAGAAGAACAAGCTGTGCATTATTTTCCACACAATGCAGTGTAATAAAAGGTGAATTCACATAGTCAATATGATCAATATGGAACTGATCCATGCTTATCTTTGTTCGCCATTCATTCCTCCCCAAAACAGTGATCTTGTTAGATGGAGAACCAATTTATTTGGGTATTTTAAACCTGCCTTTTAGTCCATGGACACAGATACAGCATAGTTAGGTGGATCAAGAAAATCCAATTGCAAAGCAGAAAGAATAGCACAACCAGCCACAATAGAAATACATTACTTAAAAAGGTAACACAGCCATGGGAAAATATAATAGAAAGAAGAATTGTTAACCAGTGGGACCTAATGAGAAAAGTTAGTCCTAAATTGATTTCAGTGGGACCTAAGTTCAGCAAATTTAGTCTATCAGCATAATTTAGTGCCATAGGCTGCTTCTAGATGACCTGTTTATTGAGAAGTCATGATGATTTGTTTGCACACAGTTTCTGGGGAGGTTAGACGATGCCAGCTATTTGTTCAGGATTCATTTTGATACATTTGCAGGGAGGTTAGATGATGTTGCACCAAGCAGTCAGTATCCCATGCTTTACAGGGCATTTCCCCATTTCCCCCACCTTATCAAAAGTCTGATTTTTTTCTGGAAAAAATCTTGTGCGAGAGTTCCAAATCCACTTTAACTGAGCAACCTGACTTTCATGAATTCCATACAAAAATAGCAGTCATTTGGAAGAGCCCACTTGTAACCCGAATTCTGCATTCAGGGAAGCCAGACTTGGCTGCTTGCATAAACTATGCATCTTAAACAAGATTCGCTTGTTGTTTGCATATCTTTTCATAGTTTATTCTGTCTCATTTTAAAAAATGGAATTACAGTGGTACATTGGGTTACATACGCTTTAGGTTACAGACACTTCAGGTTACAGACTCTGCTAATCCAGAAATAGTACCTCGGGTTAAGAACTTTGCTTCAGGATGAGAACAGAAATCGCGCGGCAGCAGCAGGAGGCCCCATTAGCTAAAGTGGTGCTTCAGGTTAAGAACAGTTTCAGATTAAGAACGGACCTCCAGAATGAATTAAGTTCTTAACCTGAGGTACCACTGTATGTCAAGCACTGGTATCCTAACATGACTGTGTTCTACCTCCACTGTCAGAGGTAATATGCCGCTGGGTACCAGCTCTTGGGAATCACAGGTGGGCAGAGTGCTATTGCTCTCATATTCAGCTTGGCGGCTTCCCACAAGCATCTGGTTGGCCACTCTGAAAACAGGATGCTCGACTAGATGGGTCATTGACCTGATCCAACAGGCTTGTCTGATGTCCATATATATTCTTAATGCAATCATGTAGGTGTCATGATTATGTATGTGCCACCTGAGATTCCTGCATTGCAGGGGGTTGGACTAGATCACAGAATCATAGAAATGCGGCAGCTAGACTGGTGACTGGTGACTGGGAGTAGCCACCGAGACCACATAACACCAGTCCTGAAAGACCTACATTGGCTCCCAGTACGTTTCCGAGCACAGTTCAAAGTGTTGGTGCTGACCTTTAATGCCCTAAACGTTCTCGGTCCAGTATACCTGAAGGAGCGTCTCCACCCCCCTCGTTCAGCCCGGACACTGAGGTCCAGTGCCAAGGGCCTTCTGGCAGTTACCTCGCTGTGAGAAGCCAAGTTACAGAGAACCTGGCAGAGGGCCTTCTCGGTAGTGGCGCCCGCCCTGTGGAACGCCCTCCCATCAGATGTCAAAGAGAAGAACAACTACCAGACTTTTAGAAGACATCTGAAGGCAGCCCTGTTTAGGGAAGCTTTTAATGTTTAACAGACCACTGTATTTTAATATTTTGTTGGAAGCCGCCCAGAGTGGCTGGGGTATAAATAATAAATTATTATTATTATGTTTATTATGTTTATTATTATTATGTTTATTTACACACATATACAATCTGAGCCTACATTGGAGGGGTTCCCCAGAAAGTCCCCATAGCCACAACCTTGGATTCAAGCGGAAATCAAGCGTGTCTCACTCCCTGGCTTCTTGCCTGCTTCTGGCCCAATTCTCTCTCATACACAACTTTGGTCTTTGTCTTTCCTCACTACCAGCTAGGTGAGGGAGGGGACCTTCCTTTCTTATACTTCCTTTCTTATACTAACGACCCACTTAGGAACGTTATGGCCCTTGTCTGGCTAATTCAACAATGGGATCCTCCATTAGATTTTAAACCTTGCTGAGTCCAGGAATTAGATGGGACTCAGGAATTATACAGTCATACCTTCATAGCCGAATGCCTTAGTTGTTGAACAAATCAGCTCCTGAATGTTGCAAACCCAGAAGTGAGTGTTCTGGTTTGCAAACATTTTTTGGAAGCCGAACGTCTGACATGGCTTCCGATTGGCTGCAGCCAATCGGAAGCTGTGCCTTGGTTTTTGAACCATTTTGGGAGTCGAACAGACTACCAGAACAGATTAAATGTGAGAACCAAGGTATGACTGTACAGTCTACTGCTCCCCGCAGACACACAATAAATCCATTTTAGCTCTCAAGTGAAACGATTGTAGAGCTGTATAATGCCCATGGCCCTATTGTTCTAGCAGCCCTAATGATAAGAGACAGCCCATTTCCCCCCTTTTAAGCACCAATCAGATACAGCACCTTCATTCAGCTAAAAGTTCAATAAGAAGCTAGACCGTTTTCGTTAACCCAGCAGCTGTGCATTCAGCAGTGACAAATCTCGCCTACCTAGAACAGTTACACAATTAGACCTTAGCAGCACAGATATCTGGTCTACTCTGGCACATTTCTCCTCTGAGAACGGCTGTGAGCTTTGCCATCCATTTCAAAAGCTGGTCCCTAGGAAAGTGGCACTGCCACCTCTGTTTGAAGGACTCTGGCACACTGCCAGCCTTTAATTATCTCTGCTGATCTTTCAGTTGCAGGCAGCAGGCTTCCAGAAATGCTGTCAGGGAACACAAATGTGTTTGGTATGACAGCGAGGAAGCAGGTGGCATCACAGGCCAGTGAGAAGTTTGATGTTTGGAGATAACGTACCAAATCCAGAAAGTCAATATTGCTTTTTCCTGCTGATCTGGACTGTGAAATGTTAACCGGAGCAGTGGTGATGAACAGGCACCCAGTAAAGATCCCTGCTGGGGCATTTAAGGTGTACTGTAATGTTTGGAGGACCTGAAACTTCACTCCTCTTTTCACACACATCATTACAGGAGGGTATCCAAAGCACTTGGTCTGCTAGTGAAAATATTTACACTTGTGCAATGAAACTTGGAGGGATGCGGGTGGTGCTGTGGGTTAAACCACAGAGCCTAGGACTTGCTGATCAGAAGGTTGGCGATTTGAATCCCCGTGACGGGGTGAGCTCCCGTTGCTCAGTCCCTGCTCCTGCCAACCTAGCAGTTCGAAAGCACATCAAAGTACAAGTAGATAAATAGGTACCGCTCTGGCAGGAAGGTAAATGGCATTTCCGTGCACTGCTCTGGTTCACCAGAAGCGGCTTAGTCATGCTGGCCACATGACCCGGAAGCTGTACGCCGGCTCCCTCAGCCAATAAAGCGAGATGAGCGCCGTAACCCCGGAGTTGGTCATGCCTGGACCTAATGGTCAGGGGTCCCTTTACCTTTACCTTTAATGAAACTTGCTCCCCTCCATATGCACTCTGTGCCCTCCCCAAATCTGCTCTGGAAGGTTGGGGAAACCCCTCAAACAGATTCAGGGTGTAATGGGGGTGGGTTCTATTGTGCAAACATGAATCCTTGCATTCATGGAATGCAGTCCTTAAAGGACATGGGATACAAAACACAGAGGCCAGCTGAGGTTAAACTAGACAAGAGGCCAGGCCTTCATCTATTTGATGGGCTGCCAAATCTAAGCCTGTTTTCAAGATAATGAATCCTAAGTATGGAAAGCAACAGGGCTTAACTCTGCTCCAATTGATGTACATCCTCCCGATGTCTCAGGAATGAGTTCAGAGATATTCTTTCCCATACACTTTCCCATTTTGCTTCCTAACCTAAAGGCCATTGTAGACTCCAAAGAAGGTGAATTTTGAGAGATTCAAGATTCAGGTAGGTAGCCGTGCTGGTCTGACGCAGTCGAAATAAATAAACAAATAAATAAATTGTCCAGTAGCACCTTAGAGACCAACTAAGGTATCTGAAGAAGTGTGCATGCACATGAAAGCTTATACCCAGAACAAACTTAGTTGGTCTCCAAGGTGCTACTGGACTATTTTTTAAATTTTTTATTTATTTTGAGACATTCAGTACAGGCAAAAGGAAGAACTTCTTTCTCACGGAGGACATAGTTAAACAATCGAAATTGCTCCCACAAGTTGTAGTATTGGCCACCAACATGAATGGCTTTCAAATGGAATTAGGAAAATTCATGGAGGAGACAAACCTACCAGTGGCTACCAGTCATAATAGCTCCATTGCTTCCAATAGCAGAGGCACTATACCTTTCAATGGCAACTGCTAGCAGGTCACAAGCTGGAGAGTGCTATTGCCCTCAAATCTGCTTGTGCGCTTCCCATGAACAGCCATGCAGGAAAAGAATGCTGAACTACCGTATTTTTCTGCTCTATAAGACTCACTTTTTCCCCTCCTAAAAAGTAAGGGGAAATGTGTGTGCATCTTATGGAGCGAATGCAGGCTGCGAAGCAATCCCAGAAGCCAGAACAGCAAGAGGGATTGCTGCTTTCACTGCGCAGCAATCCCTCTTGCTGTTCTGGCTTCTGAGATTCAGAATATTTTTTTTTCTTGTTTTCTTCCTCCAAAAACTAGATGCGTCTTGTGGTCTGGTGCATCTTATACAGCGAAAAATACGGTATATGATCCTTGGGTCTACAGGGCTCTTACGTTCTTAAATTGCCAGATTATTACACCACAACAGCGCTCCCCCTTCCCTTTCCATTGATGTCCTATTATACAAAACGCTTAACACAATGATTCAGGCCTGGTTATCAAAATCCTGTTTGTGATTACGGGTTTTTCACCTTATAACATTAAGTGAAGTTAAGGTTCAATGTTCGCTGGATATTCTCAACTACATGTAAGATACAGCAATTAATTCCAGTTGGCTGTGTTCCCTTTTTTCTTTGCCTGCCTGCCTGCGATGACCGATGCCCCCAGTTTCAGACATTGTTATTCTGGAAGCCTCCTTGCATAATTCATTATCAGCAGATGGCATTATAGGTCAAAGGATGAAACAAACACAGTATAGTAGATGGCAGTATGGTTCGAAGAGTGACAGCTTCACAATTTCAATTTGGCAAGGCAGCTTCCACTGGAACAAAACAGTAACGCGTTGGATTTGATGCTACAAATATTCTCTTCTTTGCCTCTGTGCTCTATAGTGGTGTAATACACAGTGGAAACTGTTATCTAGTGCAGTTATGCTTGGGCAATTGGGGGAGAATAGAGAAGGCTTATCGTTATATTCACCCACAAGATCTGAAAAGTTTGCCGCTATCCTAGGTGTTTGGAATAATATTATGAGAGCCTTCTGCCGGAGATAAGCAAGCCTAAGAAAAAGCTGCTGTGAATGGGAGACAGGAGCTTATGAGATGAAGAGACAGGAAGGAGAGTGATGGCCTGCTCACTCTCTGAAGGTGGCCAAATGCCCAGCTTTGCAGGGAAAGGGCGGCAACTCTGTAGAACATCTGCTTTGCATGTAGAAGACGCAAGGCTCAATCTCTCGCAGATCCAGGTAGGGCTGGGAACAACCTCTGTCTGAAATACTGGAGAAATACTCTGAAATATTCTGTCTGAAATACTGGCTGCTGCCAGTCAGTGTGTAGACAATACAGAGGGAAGCTTGAGAGGGTGCATAGAAATGAGCCTGGAAAACTTGCATCCATTGCTCTGCCTACTTTTGCCTCTGACCGCACCCATCCCTGGCCTGTGGCCCCTGGGATGTTGCCCAGAAAGGAATGTGGCTCTTGGGCAGAGAGATGTTGCTTACCCCTGAAAATCAATGGCAACAGAAAATCTGTGTCACACAGACACATGCAGAAAATGAATATTCTGCTCCAAACTCAGGGGAGTTTAAGGGTGCAGCTAGACCATGGCTAGGCAAACTAAGGCCCGGGGGCTGGATCCGGCCCAATGGCCTTCTAAATCTGGCCCGCGGACAGTCCAGGAATCAGTGTGTTTTTACATGAATAGAATGTGCCTTTTTATTTAAAATGCATCTCTGCGTTATTTGTGGGACATAGGAATTTGTTCCTCCCCCCCCCCAAAAAAAATATAGTCTGGACAGTGGACTGGCCCCCTGCTGAAAAAGTTTGCTGACCCCTGAGCTAGACAGTCCTTATTCCAGAGGCAGCATGGAGTAATGGTTAGAATGGTGGGCAGTATCCCATAGCTGTGTGAAGCACTGGCTGTAGCCATTTCATTATAATTCCATACCCTCCAACATTTCTCTGATGAAAACAGGAACATCCTATTCCATAATAATAATAACAATAATTTTACTATTTATATCCCGTTCATTTGACTGGGTTGCCCCTGTCATGCTGGGCGGCTTCCAACACATATAAAAACACAACAAAACATTAAACATTATAATATTTCTGTATGCAGGGCTGTCTTCAGATGGCTCAGGGGTCAGATAACTCCATACGCTCTAACATTTCTATCCAACATTTAGTTTTGTCCAAGGTTGCTGAGGTTTTTTTGCAAAATCTCAAAAAAAGAAGAGATTTTTGACCTTAATACCCTTAATTATACTAAGGGAAAGTGAGACATTCCAGGAGCAAATCAGGAACAGGACAGCTTCTGTAAATTTGGTGCTGTTCCTGGAAAAGAGGGACACTTGGAGGGTCTGTAATTCTTTGGAGCAGCATCTCATTTTGGGTAAAAGGGTTAGCGCGGGAAGGAAAAATCAACACACATGCCAATCCTCAATGTCAACAGAAGCTTCTCTAGATCTCGGCTATAAAGTTTTATTATCAGATCACCCTACCTTGAGATAAAGGTTGAAGTGCAGGATAAGGAGAGAAGCAATTTAATGGCAGGTGAAGAAGCACCTGCAGACACAAAGGCTGTTGTAAACTTCCACCCTTTGGCAAAAGAAATAATAATAGCAGCCTAGCAAATGAATCTGCCATACAAGTTGCTAAAACATTAACCAGCTCTCCTGCCCATGCATGTTGATGTTACTCAATTGCAGCACATTAGCAAAAGTGTGTACAGTGGTACCTCGGGTTACGTACGCTTCAGGTTACAGATGCTTCAGGTTACAGACTCTGCTAACCCAGAAATAGTACCTCAGCTTAAGAACTTTGCTTCAGGATGAGAACAGAAATCGTGCTCCGGCGGCGCGGCCGCAGCGGGAGGCCCCATTAGCTAAAGTGGTGCCTCAGGTTAAGAACAGTTTCAGGTTAAGAACGGACCTCCAGAACGAATTAAGTTCTTAACCCGAGGTACCACTGTAAAGCAGAAGTTTTCAACCTTTTCGGGTCCACTGCTCCCTTGACCAACTACATTCTTTCTGCGGCACCCCTGTGGGGCTCAGGAGCCCAATTGTGTCAACCTTTCCCTGCCTGAGCGTTCCCTCAGCCTCCTCTCTTCTCCCCTCTCCTTGGGAGTCCTCTGGGCAGTTGCAGCTGCCGCCCCTGGACTCTCGGCTGCCCACCCTACCCCAAAGAGAGGTGCCTCCTCCCACGGTCCCACAGGGGCCTGGGAAAAAACCCCTGGCCAGCCCCAGAGGTAACATTCGTCTGCAGAGCTTGTAGCCAGGGCTGTTACAACAAACAGCTGTGCAAGCCTTTGGGAGGCAGAGACGCGAGAGGAGGAAGGGAAGGGGAAAGGAACATGGGCTAGTATTGCCTGGGGCACCCCAACCATAATTCAAGGCACCCCAGGGTGCCATGGCACACTGGTTGAAAACCACTGGTGCAAAGAATAAAACACTGTGAGCAGTGCAGAAAGAAATGGAAAACAGCCCCAGACTCAACCTTCACGACCAGTAGAGCTGGAAGTAGAAAAGCAGGGATCATTCGCCTAGGAACCCCAGGGTTAATTCTGTTTGTAACTAGCCACCCAAGGGGTGGTGGCGGAGTGTTGCCTAGCAACCAGGCAGCATGGCATGATCCTTGCTGAGATAACTCTAGCTCTGAGTGGCTACATCAGGAGTTATGAGGAAGCTACAAACAAGGCCTGTAAATGAGACGAAACCCCTCTGTATTATTTTTCCTCATATGATGTGCTGTTTTTATTCAGTGTCCCGCAGTAAAGTATTATTACCAGTAGTTTATTTTCTCTCTGGACTCTATGTTATTTCAGTGCCTCTTCTAACAAGTAGCAGAGGCTTTGGGGCAGAAACAGCAAAGGAAACCTCTTTGCCATTCCCTCCTCATGAACTTGCTGGGGGATTCTGGTTAATAATAATAATAATAATAATAATAATAATAATAATTTATTATTTTCCTCCCTCCCATCTGGCTGAGTTTCCCCAGTCACTCTGGGCGGCTCCCAATCAAGTGTTAAAAACAGTACAGCATTAAATATTAAGAACTTCCCTGAACAGGGCTGCCTTCAGATGTCTTTTAAAGATAGGATAGCTGCTTATTTCCTTCACATCTGAAGGGAGGGTGTTCCACAGGGTGGGCACCACTACCGAGAAGGCCCTCTGGTTCTCTGTAACCTCACTTCTCACAATGAGGGAACCGCCAGAAGGCCCTTGGAGCTGGACCTCAGTGTCCGGGCTGAATGATGGGGGTGGAGACGCTCCTTCAGTTATACAGGACCGAGGCCGTTTAGGGCTTTAAAGGTCAGCACCAATACTTTGAATTGTGCTCGGAAACGTACTGGTTTGCCATTTTCGGTCAAGTGTTTGTATTACTGGGAGTTGCGGGGACAAAAGGGGACTCAGCCTCCACATTTTTTGTTACAACCTCCTTAGCTACTATTTTCTTAAAAGTATGGTGGCATAATTTGGTTAAAACTAGGAGCTTGTGGATTTCGTGAAGGACTCCCATCCCCATTTCAAGCTCTGCTTTAGTCTGAGCTATAAAATGAAGCTCCTTTATTGCTCTTTAATAACCAGTACTTTTCCACCTTGTCCCACCACAGGTAGGATAAGGAAAACTCAGGGGTGGGAGAAGAGAAATCCTTCCATCCCCCAAGATTCCACAGTAACAACAACAGCAACTTCATTGCCCAAGCAAATGTTCAGTGTTTCCCATGGGAATATGCCACACCCATTTAAAATGTCAAAGAGATGAAAATGGAGTCAAGAAGCTTGCTTTCCAATCCTAGTTCCGAGTAGGGATGTTCGAATTGGTCGATTTCTTTCAATTTCTCATTTTCCCCATCTTAAGGCCAGTTCTTCACATTTCAACATCAGCTTGCACACTTATTTATTCTTAAAGTCCTCATGAAAATCCATCAGCATTTAATGCAAATTTCTCCGAATATATACATTTTTGTATGCAGTTTCGCCAAACTAATACATATACCGTATTTTTCGCTCTATAAGATGCACCAGACCACAAGACGCACCTAGTTTTTGGAGGAGGAAAACAAGAAAAAAAAATATTCTGAATCTCAGAAGCCAGAACAGCAAGAGGGATCGCTGTGCAGTGAAAGCAGCAATCCCTCTTGCTGTTCTGGCTTCTCGGATAGCTGCGCAGCCTGCATTTGCTCCATAAGACGCACACACATTTCCCCTTACTTTTTAGGAGGGAAAAAGTGAGTCTTATAGAGCAAAAAATACGGTATAATGTTGTTGTTGTTGCTGCTGCTGCTGCTGCTGTTGATTGAACTTGCTAGCTGATAGTAATCCCAAGGTCTCCAAGTGTTTTACAATGCAACATCATTACATGCTATTTTCTCTGGTGTATTCACTGAAGGATTCTGAGAACTGTGAATTTCGAAGGACGGCTGTGATTCAGTTCCCTTATTGTTTCAGTAGCTATGAATCATTTTGCTCCATTTCTTCCAACAGCCTATCAAACCGAGGAACTTTCCCTTTTCACTTGCCTAGCGCTGTCCTTGCGCATTGTACACTTGAGCTGACGTTGTCCTTCGGATATTAATTCCAAGCATGCCCCGTCTCATGTGTCCTGTGCGAGAGAGGAAAGGAGAACGAAAGAGACAAGGAGGGTTGAAATTATATCCGCCAGCGCTACTCCCGCCTAATAGGCAATGTTCTGCAGCACTGATTGAAGTGAGACATAAAGGAAATGACAAAATAAGTGTGGCTTGTTTTTGGAGGTCCTGGTCGGAGGTTATTGCTGGTTGTGTCTGTAGCTAAGTGGTTGCACTTCCCCGTTGCCTGGGACTGGAACAGGTAATAATCACAAACGTATTCTTTTCATGTAGACTAATTCAAAGAAATTTGTGATTGTGCTGTGCTGCTGGTGGAGGCACACACCACTGCATGTTCATGCAGGAAGGAGCCTGAAGGAGCGTCTCCACCCCCATCGTTCTGCCCGGACACTGAGGTCCAGTGCTGATGGCCTTCTGGTGGTTCCCTCACTGCGAGAAGCCAAGTTACAGGGAACCAGGCAGAGGGCCTTCTCGGTAGTGGCACCCACCCTGTGGAAAGCTCCCAACAGATGTCAATGAGAAAAACAGCTACCAGACTTTAGAAGACATCTGAAGGCAGCCCTGTTTAGGGAAGCTTTTAATGTTTAATAGACTATTGTATTTTAATATTCTGTTGGAAGCCGCCCAGAGTGGCTGGGGAAATGCAGCCAGATGGGCAGGGTATAAATAAATTATTTATTATTATTATTATTATTATTATTAATCCATGGCATCAGCAGTGGAGCACCCACTTTTCACACAAAAAGTCCCAGGGTCAATCCCAAACATCCCCAGCTGTAAGATCCGCAGGCAGCTTGTGATAGGAAATACATTTGCCTGAGGTCTAAAGAGCCCCATACCACCTGACTAGTAGAGAATACTGCATTAGATCAGGTGTGGGAAACAGCTGCACAACACCACATCACATGCAAACCCCTAAGTGTCACAGGAAGGGGGGGAAGGGGCTTGTCACAGCAGGAGGGGGAGACACCCGCGACTCTTCACCAACTGGACTCATCTCTGCCTCTTGGCCTCTCTCCTCCCACCCTCCTGCTTCAGTTTCTGCCTCTGATTCTGGACTGCTCTCTGTCACAGACTCTTCCAGCTCACTAAACCCTGAGATCATATAACACCAGTTCTGAAAGATCTTCATTGGCTCCCAGTACATTTCCAAGCACAATTCAAAGTGTTGGTGCTGACCTTTGAAGCTCTAAACGGCCTCGGTCCTGTATACCTGAAGGAGCGTCTCCATCCCCATTGTTCCACCCAGACACTGAGGTCCAGCACTGAGGGCCTTCTGGCGGTTCCCTCGCTGCGAGAAGTGAGATTACAGGGAATCAGGCAGAGGGCCTTCTCGGTAGTGGCGCCTGCCCTGTGGAACGCTCTCCCAGCAGATGTTTGTCCACCGTGGGTCCCTGCCCTGCACTCAGCTCTCACCTGTGGCTCCTAGAAGTTGTCAGCATGCGACAGTGGTCACATGCCAGGATTAGCTTCAACTGGCCGCATAAACCAAGTGAGGGTAGCCAATGGGTCTCAAACCCTCGGTGAGTTTGGGACTTCCCCTGTGTGCAAAGACGGGCTCTGGCAGATGGAGCGAACGAGACCAATGGTTCATCCAACGGTCAAGAAGGCTGTTTCTGCCCATGCTGCAGCGGAAAGTGAGGGGCTGATAGGGCTCAACAACATGGAAAGTAGCCGACTTGGAGAAGGAAAACTCTTGATCCTAAACTCTTAATCCTAAACCTCTGCTGCCTTGTGGGACATCTTCGGGAGAAGAAAAGACTATGGAGTAAACCCTGAGTACTGTCCCTAAGACGCTCAGATGGTGTCTCGGATGCCTCCTTCCGGCAACTCCTGCAGCCAAGCTGGTGCCAGACATATTGCTCTGCTTTCCTTTGGACCACATTGGTGAGGCTGAGAGGGGGGTATTGTCATCTGGGCAGCCCAGCACCTCCGCACACACTTCCCAGGTGTGTGCCCTGGGGGGATCACTGCTAATGTAGTGGTTTGATTTCATCCCTGGAGACGCACTCCATTCAGTGGTGTAGCAAGCCGCTGGGGCACCCGGGACAAGTTGCCCATGTTGGAACTGTGCTGCTGGAACTGTGCCCTTCTTAACGCCCCCCACCTGGAGGGCGGCTGAGGGGGAGACAGCGGGCAGATGCCAGCCCAGCGCTGCTTTTGCAGGCAGTGCAGGGTAGGTGCCATGGCTCAGGTGCACTGCAGGCCCTCTGAGGCTCGCAGGGCCAACGTGTGCCAGTTGCAACCTTCTCTGATGCCCTCTGGTGGGTGGGAGGGACGCACCACCTCAGTGCGCTGCAAGCCCAGCCCCCGGGCTGTGCTGCTTTGGGGAGTGGTGTGCTGGGCTGTGGGGTGCCTAGAGGTGTGTATCTCTTGGACTGCGGCGTGTCATCCCCAAGGTAAGTGCCACCCAGAGCGCCCTGCCCCCCTAGCTATGCTACTGACTCCATTGTCTCTCGAGACAAATGGATGCCAACAGCAAAGATTGCTCGTCTCAAGAGCACCCCCTACTGACAGGCAGAGAAATAAAACCTCTGGTTTGGTTTGTCAAAAAAGAAAAGGGAATTGAGTTGGGGAAGGGCTGAGAACCATTACATTGATGTTTGTTTGTTTGCTTGCTTGCTTGCTTGCTTGCTTGCTTGCTTGCTTGCTTGTTTGCTTGCTTGCTTTCTTGCTTGCTTGCTTGTAGGCATTTGTCAAAATGGGAAAGAATGGTCAGCTCACTTCTGAATAAATCTGCTCTGACTTCTGCTTGAAGTCCTCTTCCCTTTGCAAAGTGCCCGCTTATGCCCTGTCGTCTGCGTCCCTTTCATTCCCCTCAATTCTTTCCTTTCTGCTTCCAAGATGTGCATCACTCTCCTTTGCTCTCAGACTCGGCCCAGCAGGCCCCAGGCAAAACATCAAAGGGGGAATCTAAATGGATGAGGAATCAAAGATCGCAACCCAAAGCAATAGGTAATAGGGGAAACAAAAACAAAAACTTGCATTAGCAAAGAAAAAAAACCCACAGAGGCTCGATGCAATATAATTATCCATTCCACACACACACCCCTCAATTCGTTAGATAGATGGATCTAAGGCTGAGCTCCATGCTGCCATTAGCCGGGAGTGAAGTGGATTTGAAAGAGACTTCATTAAAGCAGCTGATGAACAAGAAAATCTCCCGAGGTAAAGAGATACAGATGCACAAACAGCATGGCTGACTCTGCACTGACAGCACCATCTCACATGCACACACATCGGAATAAGGCCGGGCTTTCTGAGATGCATTTTTCCTCTTATCCAACCTCTGTTGCAGCACAGACTGGGACCTGAAGGCACAGAACGAGACTCTTTACAAACAGATGTCATATTAAAGGTAAAGGTACTCCTAACCATTAGGTCCAGTCGCGGACGACTCTGGGGTTGCGGCGCTCATCTCACTTTACTGGCCGAGGGAGCCAGCGTACAGCTTCCGGGTCATGTGACCAGCATATCTAAGCCGCTTCTGGTGAACCAGAGTAGCGCACGGAAACACCGTTTACCTTCCCACTTTCGAACTGCTAGGTTAGCAGGAGCAGGGACAGAGCAACGGGAGCTCACCCCGTCGCAGGGATTCGAACCACCGAGCTTCAGATCGGCAAGCCCTAGGCTCTGTTGTTTAACCCACAGCGCCACCCGCGTCCCTGATGTCATATTAGTCTGTTGCAAATTTATTGTAAGCTGAATAAGCCTTCACAATATAGTACAAACCATATTAACAGTGGTTAGCAAACTTTTTCAGCAGGTGGCCAGTCCACTGTCCCTCAGACCTTGTGGGGGGCCAGACTATATTTTTTGGGGGGAGGAGAACAAATTCTTATGCCCCACAAATAACCCAGAGATGCATTTTAAATAAAAAGGCACATTCTACACATGTAAAAGCACACTGATACCCAGAACATCTGCGGGCCAGATTTAGAAGGCGATTGGGTTGGATCCGGCTCCTGGGCCCAAGTTTGCCTACCCATACATATAAAGATGTACATTATGTTAAAGAAAGGCAGATTAGGCCTAAAAACAAAAGAGAGGTGGGGAAAGGAGGGGAAAGAAAAAATGTAAGCCTCTTGGGGCAGGGACCTGTTCCCTTGTGTACACTGTGTGTACACTGATAGTACTAAGCATGGATGAGTTAATGAAGCATATATATATAATAATATAATAATATAATATAATATATATTTATATATTATATATTTATATATTTATTTATATATATTTATATTTATATTTATTTATTCTTATATCTCAGCTTTCCTCCGTTTTGGAGCTCAGGGCAACAATTAAACAATGATTCAAAACAAAGCATCGTCTAAAGCACAAAGTTGTAACAGCAACAATTCAGCCACAAATAATGCCAATAAAAGCGCCCCACAAAATAGTTTATCGCTTTATGCCAAACACCTGGTCAGCATTTTTCTGTAAAAACAGCCTCCTTGGCCTCCTTCACTCCATCTCCCACAGCCTTGATACATTTATAATTATAATTATTATTCTGCAGGTTGGATAACCTGGTCACCATCCCAACCTCTGCTGTGTCTCTGTCCACAATGTCCTTTCTAAATTTAGCCAGCAAACTAAGTTTAGCCACTAACCCCGGGAATGGTGACCCTTCGTGAGATCTTCTCTAATGACATATCAAAGGTCTGCAGTCCCAGAGAGTTGAAAGGAGAAGATGGATTCTAAACCAGACTCTCGAGTGATTTAACACTAACAGCTTGTATTTCACCCTTCTGCAGCTCTCAAGTTTCCTGTCTCCCAAGTTTCCTGTAAGGACAGAGTTTGCATCTGAGTCAAACTGATAACAATGCCTCAGCACTGCAACACGCAGCCGTGGGTGCAGCCTGGCTCGCTGGGTTTGCAAACTGAGCATCAACTGTCATGCAATATATTGAGAGACGTAAAAATAATAGTGGAGAGAGTTGGAGAAAGCCCTGGAACAGATTTAAAGGGTGTGCAGAGAGAGGAGGGGAGAGGGACGTTACATTCTGCAGCTCAAGATAACTCTCCTTGTTTCCCATCACCAAAGTTTCTCCTTGTGACGTTTAGGGAGATCTATACCATATATTAAAAAGGGACGCGGGTGGCGCTGTGGGTTAAACCACAGAGCCTAGGACTTGCCGATCAGAAGGCTGGCGGTTCAAATCCCCGCAACGGGGTTGCTCGGTCCCTGCTCCTGCCAACCAAGCAGTTCGAAAGCACGTCAAAGAGGAAGTAGATAAATAGGTACCACTCTGGCGGGAAGGTAAATGGTGTTTCCATGCACTACTCTGGTTCGCCAGAAATGGCTTAGTCATGTTGGCCACATGACCCGGAAGCTGTACGCCGGCTCCCTCGGCCAATAAAGTGAGATGAGCGCTGCAACCCCAAAGTCGGTCCCGACTGGACCTAATGGTCAGGGATCCCTTTACCTTATACCATATATTTCAAGCAAATTCAGTGCACATTTAAAGCATTCTCTCCACCAAATAATCCTGGAAACTGTAGTTTCCTTCCCACGGAGCTACAATTCCTTGACAAACTACGATTCCCATGATTCTTTGGGGGAAGTCATGTGCTGTATATACTGTATGCCTTGAATGTGCTTTAAATGTAGGGAGTGGATCTCAGTGCACACAACAAAAGGCCAGAGGGATGTTGCCATATCCAACATGCATACTAAAGATAAAAGGTAAAGGTAAAGGACCTATGGATGGTTAAGTCCAGTCAAAGGCGACTATGGTGTGCGGCGCTCATCTCGCTTCAGGCTGAGGGAGCTGGTGTTTGTTTGCAGACAGCCTTCTGGGTCGTGTGGCCAGCATTACTAAATTGCTTCTGGTGCAATGGGACACCGTGACGAGTACAGGAGCACACGGAAACGCTGTTTACATTATTCTTATTATTCTTATTATTCTTATTATTAATTTATTGAATTTATATACCGCCCTATACCCGGAGGTCTCAGGGCGGTTTACCTTCCCACAGCAGCAGTACCTATTTGTAGCTTAGGGCCCTTGTATCTACAAGACCGCCTCTCCTGGTATGCCCCGCAGAGGACCTTAAGGTCCATGAATAACCATAGTTTAGAGGTCCCGGGCCCTGAGGAAGTCAAACTATCCTCCACCAGGGCCAGGGCCTTTTCAGTGATGGCTCCGACCTGGTGGAATGCTCTGTCCCATGAGACTAGGGCCCTGCAGGATTTAACCTCCTTCCGTCGTGTCTGTAAGACAGAGCTATTCTGCCTGGCCTTTAATTTGAATTCAGCCTGATCTTTTATTTCCCTTTTCTTCCCTCCCCCTCCCCTTTTATGAAGATCACCCGCTCTGAAACCCCACAGCTAATTCTCCCCTGGCCTCCTCACTGGCCCAAGTAGGACTAATTCAGCCAGCTAGCCCTGGTGATTATCTAATGCTTATTAGATGGATTTCCCCTAAACTGATTTATGAACTTTGAATTTTATTGTTATTCATGTTTTTATACTGTATTTTATGCTGCTTTTACAATTAAGTGTTTTAAATTTGTTGTTAGCTGCCCTGAGCCTGGTTTTTGAACTGGGAAGGGAGGGGTATAAATAAAAATTTATTCTTATTCTTATTCTTATTCTTATTCTTTACTTGTGCTGTAATGCTTTTGAACTGCTAGGTTGGCAAGAGCTGGGACAGAGCAATGGAAGCTCGCCCCATCGCATGGACTTGATCGGCAAGCCCAAGAGGAGCTGCAAGCCCTTGCTCCTGAGGCTTGCAAGGCAGTAATCTTAAATTCTGTGATGGTATTTATTTCCCTTCCCCATCCTGAGTTTGCCCTGGCCTCATCTCTGTACAGCATCACCTCTGTACAGCATGTCTGCAGTGCGCAGATTGGTGGTTAATCTTCAAGACTGATGACCGGCACGGCCCCTAATTTAGTCTTTCTTCCACAGTCGAAGGAAAGGGTTTAGAAAGACATCGATTGTCCTTCTTTTCATTTGTGTAGGTTATGAAGTCAGGCCATACCACACGGACATCTATATTAGCTGATGCTACTACTCCCTTCACTGAGTAGATCTTGTCAATTTTTCATCAATTGCTACTTGCCATAATTCCAGATGATATCAGTGAGCCAGGGTTAAGCAGCCAGCCACCTGCCAATTTTTCATTATGTTTTTTTAAAAATGATTTTTTTTAAAACCACACACAAAAAATAGATTTATAGATCTGCAGCAGCAGCTTCCTCCGCTGTCTGTAGCAGTGGTTTCATATTAAGGCTTCTATCACATAATGGTTGGCTGTCCAGTCTTAAATCTGAGATAGCAGTCATTGCAGAAGAGCTCATTGTTTCGGATCCGGACTTCAGTTCCGGCCTGAGAGCCCCCAAGGTCGCACTCGCAAGCATTGCACTTAAAACAATGTAAATGATAGCAAAGACCAAGAGATTCGATGATCATGGCTGCTCCTTTGCCCAGAACGTTTCTACTGTATGAGCACACTCACTTTCCACTGACCAACCTGCTGTGTTGCTGAGTTCCAGACTGGGAAGCAGAAGTTGGTGACTGAAGTCCGGATCCGAAACAATGAACGCTTCTGCAATGACTGCAATCTCAGATTTAAGACTGGACAGCCAACCATTATGTGATAGAAGCCTTAATATGAAACCACTGCTACAAACAGAGGAGGAAGCTGCTGCTGTAGATCTATAAATATATTTTGTGTGTGTGGTTTAAAAAAAATATTTTTGACTGTTTAGCTCATGTAGAAAATTCATGGTAATTTTTCATTATGAGCTGTCAAGCAGCCAGTATCACAAACCTCTGCCATACCACCCACCCACAACCGGCCCACGACCCTTTAACATAGAATCATAGTTGGAAGGGACCTAAGCACCATCTCCCAGGAAAATGCAGTTGTCCCATATGGGAATGGAACCTACGACCTTGGCATTATCAGCGCCACACTCTAACCAACTGAGCTATCCAGGCTGGCCTGTCCTGGGGCATCTTTTCCAGCTGAGCAGCTCTCTTGTCAGTGTATCCCACTGGGACATCAGAGTGTTCTCCTGGAGTATCTTTCACGCCAGTGGCACATCTCAGGGTTTGGATTTGATATCCCGCCTTATCACTACCCGAAGGAGTCTCAAAGCGGCTAACAATCTCCTTCCCCTTCCTTCCCCACAACAAACACTCTGTGAGGTGAGTGGGGCTGAGAGACTTCAAAGAAGTGTGACTAGCCCAAGGTCACCCAGCAGTTGCATGTGAAGGAGCGGGGAAGCGAACCCGGTTCACAGATTACAAGTCCACAGCTCTTAACCACTACACCTGGCATCGCGTGGTTTCCACCTTAAATCCCCTCAGCCAGCAGGTCTCAAGTATAGAATTAGATCCTTAATTATATTCACTCCGATTTACACGAGGGCAAAGTATTAATCCTCAAATTAGGTTATTTTCTCATTTACTCTGGCAAAAATAAATCCCTCCGCCGATACACATCAAATTAAATTTCTTCAGGGCTGTATGGCAAGAGTAACAGCTCTGAGGATTTGGCCCACGGTTTTGAGTGGCAGCAGGAAATTACTCACAATTAAATTTTGATACGCGGAAGGGAGAGATGAGATACTATAGAAAATCATTTGCTTAATTGGTTCAGGAAGTCTCTTAAATATTTTATAAAGACAGTGATTAGGTTCAAGTTGCCAGGGATTCCTAGGGTAATGGATCTCAGGAGAAGGCAACTGACCTTTACATTATGTTTCCTATATGTTCTTTCCTCTCATTATCAGCTACCGAGTAGATAAAATGGGTGAAGTTTCAACTCTCAGAGTTCTAGTTTTACAAGTTGCTCCAAGTTTTGGATTAACTGTGAAGACATAAGCGCCATTCTTGCTAAGGAAGACTTACCATGTTCTAAAAGGGCCCGTTCAGATGTGTGTTTTTCCTCCTTGTAGTAATGTGAGACTCAAACATACCTATCATCGTTTGGGGGAAAGTACTAGGTAAAAAGCAGAGACATCACCTTGCCAACAAAGGTCCGTATAGTTCAAGCTATGGTTTTCCCAGTAGTGATGTATGGAAGTGAAAGCTGGACCATAAAGAAGGCTGATCGCCAAAGAATTGATGCTTTTGAATTATGGTCTGGAGGAGATTCTTGAGAGTCCCATGGACTGCAAGAAGATCAACCCTGTCCATTCTGAAGGAAATCAGCCCTGAGTGCTCATTGGAAGGACAGATCCTGAAGCTGAGGCTCCAATACTTTGGCCACCTCATGAGAAGAGAAGACTCCCTGGAAAAGACCCTGATGTTGGGAAAGATTGATGGCACAAGGAGAAGGGGACGACAGAGGACAAGATGGTTGGACAGTGTTCTCGAAGCTACTAACATGAGACCAAACTGCGGGAGGTAGGGGAAGACAGGAGTGCCTGGCGTGCTCTGGTCCATGGGGTCACAAAGAGTCGGACACGACTAAACAACAACTATGTAAACTAGGAATATCCACGAGCTCTTCCAGGTGACCTGTTTACTGAGCATTCATCTGGATTTGCTTACAGAAAGTTGGGAGGTAATAGGACATTTTTTTGTGCACTGAGCATTCAGGGTGATTTGGCTTTATGGAGGTAATACAACATAGCATCAAGCCGTTGCAATTTCACCCATTCTGTGCATTTCCCCGTCACTCTCCTTGCCACAAAAATCCTCTCTCTTTTTGAAAGCAGTCTTGTTGAGCAAGAAGACAAGGGGCTGTATTTAATGTAGGGCTAAGTTAAAGTCACTTCACCGTATACTTATTATGCTGGTGAATTGTGTGCATAAACAGAATGCTATTGCACAAGAGAGTGCATGAACAGTTTGTGGGCAACATTGTGAACTCAGTTGCATAATAAGTTTCTGCTAATGCAATCGTTGCATTGGATTTCTCTGTTGCACAACATTAAAACTCTCCCATCCGCTAGTGTCCTTGCACTAGCAACAGAAAATGTTGGATATAGCCCAAGAGGACCACTTCCACTTTAATTGTGCCACCTCAATTTGCCAGTATGTTATTGAATTCCCACATGCAAAATAGCAACAATCTGCAAGTGGACCACGTTCACTGTTGCATATGATTGTAGCAATTCCATGATTGCGGAATAATTGTTTGGCGTTACCATAATTGTGGGTGGTTGTTGCAATCCTATGTTCTAGTCTACAGAAGTACTTCCCCTTTCATACCATATTTCATCCATATGAATATGGATGTGCCCCAGCCCTGTACCATCCCAAGGAGAGTGATGCACATCTGAAATGACCCCAATATATTGTGTGTTCTTGCCAGTCAAACCCATGTTTGAATATAGAGGGACCTGTGATGTGGAAGCAATATTGCCTGTCCTATTTCTTCGGTGGATGCAGAACCAGGCTCCTAGGATAATTTCATCCGCTCTCGAGCCTGACAAATTACAAGCCACTTGAGTCCTTTTTACTGGAACACTGGAGTTTGAATTTCAAATCAAAAGGGTTTAGAATAATGCCACTAAGATTTGTTTTATGTTATTGCCATATGGGTTTTTTTTAAGAGCAGGTTCAGTAAATCATAGGGACAAATTAGAGCTGGCTTCCCACCCCAGTGATACCAGTCAAACCAGTTCATGGCAACTTTACAAGTAGCATGCTGTTCCAGAAGATAAGAACTGTTTGGCTGGGTCAGATCGAGGAGGATCCATTGAGTCTAATACTCCCATTTCCAATAACTGCAAGCCAGCTACCCCTAGCAAGCTTACAAGCTGTCCTTTACAGCCTTGGAGAGAGTTCTGCAGGGCTTGAAGGGGGCTCAGCTGGAGCTATCCAGTGCCACTTGGCAATGGATATCAGATTCCCCCCCAAAAAACCCATAATGCCAGGAACTTAGTAGGACCTGTGTGTGGCTGCCCCATGTGTTGAACTGCAGGTAGCAGATTTCTCAGTGAAGAACCCTCTTGATTGACTCCACTCCAGGATTTTTCTGGCAGAAAGGTGTATAAAGGACTTTCTCTTTCAGCTAAGCCTTAGTGTTCCTGCATTCTTGGTCCTGTTTCATCCTTCTGACCTGCTTATTGGTGCTGATCACTGACTTGTCTCATGGCTCATCTCAGACTGATGTCAAGGTTCTGCCCTGCCATAGAGAAGCTCCCCAGGACACAGGAAGCCCAATACAGGCATTGATCAGACAGGTCAGAATAGCTTGGTTGGTTAAAGTGTGGTGCTGATAACACCAAGGTTGCTGGTTTGATCCCTGTGTGGACAGCTGCATAGTCCTGCATTGCAGTGAGTTGGACTGGATGGTCTTCAGGGTGCCTTCCAATTCTACAATTCTATGATCCTTATGTAGGTTGCAGCATTCAACAAAGTCCCCTCAAGCCTAGGCTTACTCTACCCACTCAGATTGGCAATTGAATTTCCTTGGGGAGGGCAGGAAGGAGTATAAAGAGAGCTTCCTGTTCCAGTTGAGCAACAATGTTGTCCTGGGTTCTAGCACACCGCTGTGTCCTTGACTTGCCTTTGGGTTGTGCTGTGACTTCTGGTTCTGATTTCCTGGTGTGCAATTCCTGGTTCTTGGTTCCTTGCTCATCTCAGGCATGTGCTTCAGTCCTTTCTGTAGGAATTCAAAGACACAGATACTTGGACCAAAGCCTAGCGTTCCAGCAAGGCTGTGTGTCGTGTCCTGTTTTTATGCCAGGTCCCACGGGGCAAGGTAGGTCAGGGGTTTCAGGACCACAGATAGCTCCAAGCGAGCAACTTGCTCCAAACAAAATCTGAAAGCAAACTGAGCCTTTTGAAGCCTCTGCCCCCAGACCACCTCTCCCAGGCTCTGCCCCCACATGGAGAACTTTGATCCTTAAAGAGCAAACCTTCTGACCTGGAGATGGGTACTTCTCTGACATCCCATGGCCTCGTGTCTGGTTTTCTCCCTGTGCTGCTGGATCAGTGAGGTGTTGCAGGAGGTCCTGGCTTCCTCCAGCTCAGAGGAAGTCACCCATCAGGCTCCTGGCTCTGGCTTCACAGGCTATGGTTCTGTGGGAGATGGTTCTGTGAGTTCTTGCCTGTCAGTGTTGAGTTCAATGGTCTTCTGATCTCTAGCTGTAGCCTGAAAACCCTGCAGCTGCTCCAGCTGCTTAGTTGGTATCCATGCAGCTTCAGGTTCTGACTTGGACTGCTTTCTGGGGAGGACTCTCCCTCCCTCCCTCCCACCCCCTTCCTTCCTTTCTCCAATTCCCCTAGCAGTACTTGCCGTTATGCCCAGTGTAAGCCACAGCACAATCTAAGTCAACATTTCCTTTTTCTTTCACAATGTCTCTCTTCAAAAATGAATGACACTATTCATCTCCTCAGGCCAATCTGGTGCAGAGCTCCCATACTAAAATCCTCCACGTCCCCTCACTGGTGCTTAAGAGCCATCCACACCACTTTCATAGAAAGCTCACAGCCTGCCAGCGCTTCAGAATCTCTTTGTGTGAATGAAGAGTGACTCAGTCAAAATGCACTTTCACTGCCCTGTTTGTGTGCTCTTCCCTTTGGGCAATTCTTCCCGGGTCCCTGTGGACCAAAGCCAAAAAGTGCTTGTCCAGCGTACCAGCAGTGATGACTGCACTGCCTACTCCTTCTTGGCACCATTCCCACCCACCTCCAACAAAGCCAGGATGGGTTAGAAGCGTTGCCTTCACTCTGACGGCTTCATGGTGATTTCACCAAGCCAGTGCAAAGTGAGGGCTTGGGGTATTACTTATTTATTTATTAAATTTGTATACCTCCCTTCAGGGAAGTTCACAGCATGAAATTACAAGATGAAAACACAAAATACATAATAAAAACAAAACAAAGCAATAACCCTCGCTCCTTGCAACTTCCCTTCCCACAAACGCATTTAAAAGGATATAGGGTGTTAGAGAGTATTGCCCCAACTTGGGTTTAGCTTCATGATGACACCACATAGTCAAGTCAGAGTGAAGTGAATGCTTGAATGTCATGCTGTGTAGAAGTCCGAAATTAGTTCCAAGAAAGAAATAATGGAATCGAGCAATGGATCATTGCGGTTGTCATCACTGTACTAGGATCACAAATGGGTGTTTTTATAGGGAGTGATGGAATATAAGCAGAGACTGTGAAACCTATGCACACACACACACACCAAAGAGCACCACCAAACTGTATAATATTTCATTACTGAATATTTGGCTCAGCCCTGCTGTTCCATTTGTTGGGTATCTCACTAGTTATCCCTCGAAGCACAAGCCCACTTTTCCCAAAGCAGTAATAACCACAAGAGTCAAGAACTGGCATTAACCTTTCTTTGAGGTTTTGTGTGTGTTGTGTGTTTGAAAAGTGGCAGAACAAATTCTGCTCACGCTTTTCATTTTCCCCACTCATCCGCTTGCCCTGAGCAGATTTCTTCAAGGCTGCCTCCAAAATGGTGAGCCAAACATCCACAGGCATGCTACTCGGCCTGGAAAAGACTTTGCTCCAAACAAGTTCCATCTAAGCCAGGTCAAATTATTGGTCGGGAAGGAATCGTGGGGAGAAGCACTTGGGGGTGGAGTGGCAAGAGGATAACAGCAAGCAGGGATATTGAAATACACAGGGGAGGCATATTTCTCCCATCCCTTTCTGACTTGAGATGTCATAAGAAGAAAAATCTGTCTGTCTGTCCATCCATCTACCCATCCATCAATTTATATGTTTCTAGAGGACAATGGGCATGTTGATACCTTGAAGAAAAGGAGGTAAGCCATACAGGAGGTGCCTGTATCAGAAGAGGGATTGCAGTCAGTTGGAGGAACCTCCTGAGATCTACTCCAGGTGTGAGGAAGCTTTTTTAGCCTGAGGGACACATTCCTTTGTTTGTTTGTTATTTATATCCCACCTTTTCTCCAATGAGTTCAAGGTGGGATATATGGTTCCTTTCCATTTGTGTGGGCTGTGAAACACAAGAGCAGTCAAGTACAACATTACTAGAGTGAACATGTTTACACATGGGGAGGAATGTTTGTCCAGCCAGCAGATAAACTTCCTGTTTACTTCTGGGCTGGGACAGACTTCCTCTGCATGTGACTAGAGGTAGGCGTGGCCTCACCTGTGCAGGTAACGACAAAAGCACAGGGCAGGGCAGCCATCTCTCTCTTTTTGACTACATGCATCAAAGAAGCAACATTTGCTTATCCTAAGATGTTCTCTTGGCCTCCAGCCAAGAGAGGACAAAGGGACTGTCTCCTTATGAGATAGTTTCCAGGTGTATGTTACTTTTCTAAGCTAAGTCTGCCTTCTGGGATCCGATTGTGAACAGAATGTAAGTAAACTCTTTTTATACTTTTGTAGAAGACTGTGTCGTGTCTTATCTTTTATGAGGGAATAAGGAGAAAATACCAGAACAGTTATTATAGAGGCTGTAGCGAGCCTGAGCAAACGCATCCGCTGTAAATTTGAAAAGGGGAATGTTACTCTGCTAAATTGTGAACTTGTTTACACAAGTTGGAAAGGCCATAATCAAACAATATATCCTCTCCTGCATCCTTGAACATTCCCACAATTCTATCATCACAACAACCCTGCAAAGTAGGTTAGGCTAAGGTACTGAGACTGGCTTAAGGTCACCCAGTGAGTTGCAGATATGAGCAGGGATTTGAACCCTGGAATCCCAGGCCCTAGCCCAATACTCATGTTTATACCAGTTTATACCAGTAGGAGAGAGACTGCTAAAGGGCAGCTTTCTTACCCCTCTGGGACATCACAATTACCTCGTAAAATTCCTTTTCTGCACAACTCTCTGAGCTAAAAGAGATTCCCCCCACATCCTTTGCATTTCAGTTCTTCTATTATTTTATTCTAGAAGAGGAAGAGCACATGGACGGAATAATAAGCTACACCCATCTGGCCCTGGGGTTAGCCTGAGGGGGGGAAATATAAGCCTTCAGCCAAACTTTGTTCAGCGAGCTGAAATCATATTAAGCTGTAAGACTCATCTCTGAGCTTGCAGGAAGGAACAAATAAATCTGTGTGTGAGTCACAGGAGTGACCACTAAATCAAGTCATGCTTAGAAGGGGATTATCCGTACAAATGAAACCCCTGTGGGAAAGATGAACTGGAAGGACAGCAGAGGGAACTCAGTACCTGATCAAGTGGAAAAAATAGTCACCCCCAACCTAGTGCCCTCCAGCCAATTTAGACTGCAGTTTCTATCAGCCCCAGCCAGCATGGCTGATGGGAATTCTAGTCTAAAATCTTTGGAGTGCTCAAGGATGGAGAAGGCTCACTAACATAGGGTTCATCCACACTTCGGATTCTCCTGTGCCTTGAAAGCACAGATCCAAGAGACTTTCCACTTGGGTGGGGTATTATTATTATTATTATTTCTTTCCCCACTTTCCCCAGGAAAAAGTGCAGCTGACTGATGTTTGTTCTGATTTGGCAATAAACAAGTAGGTTTCCCCAGGGGAATGTGATGGGAGAAGCTGAAGTGTGGGTGAATGCTTGGTGTGGGCTTGAAGGCTTTCCGTTGCATGTGCAGAACTGCATGGTTGCTTGCACCAAATATGAAAGGGAAGGAGAAATAGATGAGTGGGGGGAAACAAAACTGAAGACAGTGTGATACCAATGAATATTTTTTTTGAAGTGAGTCAGGCTCTCTAGAATCTGAGACAGAGATCTGTTCCAGGTTATTAGCGTCTTTTAACAGGAAACACTGGGGATTGAAGCAGCAGCACAAAGTTATCCCCCAAGCCTTTCTCGGCTCTGGCCAGGGATGTAAGCTTCTAGCTTCACTCAGGTCTCAAGCCTAAGAAAGCCACTTTTTAAATCCTGCAGTGTCCACTGCCTGATTCCAGCTCTTCCAGGTTCCTCGGCTGCCCAACAGCCTCTCCCAGTAGTTATTTAGTCGTAAGTCCATGTCCTCAAGCTTTAGCGGTGTAGCAAAGCCAAGCATGTAGGGCACCTTTTAGGAAATAGGCTTTTAAGAAATAGACTCACACTTCCTTTCAGTGCTGTACCTTAAGCATGACCCTATTCTCCTTTAAGAGATGGAAATTTCTTGCAAATTTATTTACATTCAACATCAAAATGACACAGGGTGGTGGTATAAGGTGCACCATCTCAGTAGAAGGAAATGTGGCTTTTAAAGTGGTAAATACATCGCCTGTAATTCAGCCATTGTTCATGTGAAATTTAATGCTGTATGGTAAAATATTAACGCTTTGGTTACCAAAACCAAAGCGTTCCAAAACCAAGGCGCAATTTCCCATAGAAAGTAATGCAAAACGGATTAATCTGTTCCAGACTTTTAAAAACAACCCCTAAAACAGAAATTTAACATGAATTTTACTGTCTAACGAGACCATTGATCCATAAAATGAAAGCAATAATCAATGTACCGTACTATAAAATAAATGAGACAGTATTGTAGAGGATTAAAAATTTTTTAAAAAAATGCTTACCTGCACTGATGATAGTCATTGTTTAGATGAGGGGGTTTTTTCCATTTCTGTAGTCACACAATCAATCAATCAATCAATCAGTAGCTGAACTGGGTTCCACACAGTCACAAAAACAAATTAACCAAAAAAGCCTCAAAAACAAAAATGCAAAATAAATAGCAAACACAAAAGCACCAAATTTAATCCATACCGGAAGTCCGTTTCACTGTCAAAATGTTCAAAAACCAAGGTGCAGCTTCTGATTGGTGCAGGTGCCCTGGAAACAATAGCCGACAACCACATTGGGCATTCGGCTTCCAAAAAATGTTCAAAAACTGGAACACTTCCGGGTTTTTGGTGTTTGGGAACCAAGGTACCACTGTATTGATTTTTATGGGGGGAAGTGGACAAGTTTAAGAGTGGGCAGCACCTACTGGACTCACATCGCTGCCCGTTTAAGTGTGTTCACTTTCCAGCTGCTCAACCTGCAAAACTTCTGAATTATAAAAATAATGTGCATTATGAAAGGCCCTTGAAGACAGCACTCCAAGTGATGGGAAACTGACCCTGAAAAGCTGATTTCCCATTACTTGGAGAAGCAGAGAGGGGGAAACAGCACATTTGCTCAGTTTGCTGAACCCAGTGTTTTCTGTTGCTGAAGAATTGACAGCGAGTGATATAGTGGCACTAAGAACTGCACAAGAAGTAAGGGAAAGCTAGTACTTTTCCCACAGCAGGGATGCAGAAGAGGGTGGGGGATTATGAGCAGAGAGCTTGTGTGGAGGGACAGGTAGCCATGCCATGCCAATACCTTCTCCCTAGGAATACAAGAAAGTGTTACGGTATACATCTCTGCAATCTAGAAATCAGCTGTGTTTACTTTTGTTTCACGTCCTCCCTCCAGGAAGGCCAGTTGTTGTTGTTGTTGTTGTTTAGTCGTTTAGTCGTGTCCGACTCTTTGTGACCCCATAAGAGCACGCCAGGCACTCCTGTCTTCCACTGCCTCCCGCAGTTTGGTCAAACTCATGCTGGTAGCTTCGAGAACACTGTCCAACCATCTTGTCCTCTGTCGTCCCCTTCTCCTTGTACCATCAATCTTTCCCAACATCAGGGTCTTTTCCAGGGAGTCTTCTCTTCTTATGAGGTGGCCAAAGTATTGGAGCCTCAGCTTCAGGATTTGTCCTTCCAGTGAGCACTCAGGGCTGATTTCCTTAAGAATGGATACGTTTGATCTTCTTGCAGTCCATGGGACTCTCAAGAGTCTCCTCCAGCACCATAATTCAAAAGCATCAATTCTTCGGTGATCAGCCTTCTTTATGGTCCAGCTCTCACTTCCATACATCACTACTGGGGAAACCATAGCTTTAACTATACAGACCTTTGTTGGCAAGGTGATGCATTCAATTCAACAAATGTCTCCTTAAACCATGGTTAGGCAAACTAAGCCCCAGGGGCCGGATCCGGCCCAAACACCTTCTAAATCCGGCCCACAGACGGTCCAGGAACCAGCATGTATTTATATGAGTAGAATATGTGCTTTTATTTAAAATGCATCTCTGGGTTATTTGTGGGGCATAGGAATTGGTTCTTTTTTTCTCTCCAAAATATAGCCCAGCTTCCCACAAGGTCTGAGGGACAGTGGACCGGCCCCCTGCTGAAAAAGTTTGCTGACCCCTGCCTCAAACCAATACATGCCTAATTCTACACCCATGCAACACCACACTTGACCAGTGGCACACAGATTTTTAGAACTGGAAATGCAGCTACTAAACAGATTCCTGGGGGGGGGGGAGATCCTTAAATCCAAAGCATAATTAAATAAAATTCCCTTCCTAGTTTATCAGCACATTGGAGCCTTTGACTTATAAACATGCAACTTTATTCACCAGCAGCAATGGACTTCTCACAAGGTTTGTTGTCTCCTGCACATTTACATAAATCTACTCTCCCCCAGGCATTTTAAATGCCTTATCTCCCTGAACTGCTATAGTGGAAAGGAGACAGTGACACCCACCGTTCAAACAGTAACATGACTGCAGATGTTTTGAGCTTTCCCACTGCTAGTGCAGACTTGAGTTATTGCTTCTTCAGATATTTATTTGGGCTGATGGTTTGCCTGATGCTATGGGCTCAGAGCAGGTTTTAGAGCTTTATTTACCTTTTTCAAATATCACAGTTTCATGTCGCTGAAGGATTCCGACACTATTCAAGAAATGAAAAAGAACATTCATTTTAAAAAACAGCTTGAAAGGAACTGAAGAACACGGGGGTACAGAAGCTAAACAATTCAAAATTGATAGTTTTACAGAGAGAGTAGAATTATTAATAGTTATTAATTTCTAATTAATCTCAAGAAGTTATTAATCTCAAGAAGAGTCGGACACGACTAAACGATGACAACAACATTAATTTATATATCGCTTAATGCCAAAACAGGCTTCAGGTAAGCAGTCTACACGTATAAGAACCAATTACACAAGCATTAAAAAAAGAAAGATAATTAAAATACACAGTTAAACTACGCAACAAAACAAAACAACAAAACAATTAAAATGATAAAATATTCATAATTAAAATATTAAGTAAAACAACACAGTAATTAGAATGTGGCTGCTACAACTTGTAGACTTAACATATAGAATAAGAGAACAAGAAGAACATACGTTTAAAGAAGATTGGAAAACGTTTATTGAATATATGGAAAATAATTGTGTGCAGCTGAAAATGCTGGCAGCATAAAGATAAATTCAACAGTGTGAATAAGTTTTGATGCGTGTAATAATGGAAAACTGATTGGCATAGTTTATATGCAGGGATATAAGCTAAGTAAAATAAACCATGGAAAGAGAAGAATGGAAGTCCTTGATATCTTAAATATGTCAAATGTTTATCTGAAATGGTAAAACAGAATATTTTAATAAAAATCATATTAAAGAATTTAAAAAATGTGGCTGCTAGCCCCAATGATTGTGTTCTGTTTCCACTGTCTGAGGTGATTTGCCTCTGAATTTCAGTTTCTGGGAATCGCAAGTGCAGGGGTTCATGCAGTCCTTAAGGTATCCTGGACCAAAGTTTCTATATTAATACAAGAACTTTTAACCTGGCCTCTAAGCATATGGGCAACCAGAGCACTTGTTTTAGCAGAGCTGTCAGCCGTCTGCCCCCATCAGCAGTCTAGCTACTGAATTCTGCACTAGCTAGAGCTTCCAGATCAAGGGGGAAAGGCAGCCCCACATAGAGCATATTATAGTCTGCATGCAATACGCGAAGTTGCCTTATAGTGAATCAAGCCATTGTGTCAACTAACCCAGTGCTGGCGTCAGCAGTCCAAGGTCTCAGGCAGGGGTCTTAGCCATCACCTGCTCCATGAGAGTCTCTTCAAAGGTGATGCCAGGGAGTTAACCTTTTGTATGTACAGCATGCCCTCAGCTGCTGAGCGGCAACTGCTCTCGTGAACTTGTGCTGGGAATAACTTTGTCTGAAACCCCACAGAGCCACTGACAGTCTGTGTAGACAACAGTGAGCTAGATGGATTGGTGGCCTGATCCATTGCTATAGCTCAGGTGGAGTCAACACACATATAAAAAAACCCCTCTGAAAATGCTTTCTTTTAAAAAAAATTGTTTTGAAAAATATATTGACTTTCCCATAGCTTACCATCGCCATCTAGTGTCAGATTTGTGTATTGCACTTTGCAACACACTTAAAACATTTTATTTGCAGCTGCATAGCTGAGTAGAGCAGGAGACTCTAAATCTCAGAGTCATGGATTCGAGCCCCACACTGGGCAAAAGTTTCCTGCATTGCAGGGGGTTGGACTAGATGACCCTCGTGGTCCCTTCCAGCTATCTACAGTTCTATGAATGTTAATCTACAACCCAGTAGAATACAGCTTTCCGTGTTCCTATGTGTGCCCAGACTTTCCCTGTTGAGAAAAAGAATTTTCAGTTTTTGAAGTGGGGGCTGGGGTGGGGTAGAGAAACAAGGAATCCATCTCTGTCACTTCAAGTAATGTTTTTTATTTTATAATGAATGATTTTAGAGTGTTGTTTGTGCTGTGCTTTTGTACTGTTTTATTGTTGTTAGCCGCCCTGAGCCCGGCTTCAGCTGGGGAGGGCAGGATATAAATAAAAAATATTATTATTATTATTATTATTATTATTATTATTATTATTATTAATTATTATTATTATTTTGGGGGTGAGAAATTCAACAAAGCTGAACAATCCATCACTGTCACCACTATTAGCTTTTTTTTGGGGGGGGGAGAGGAAACCAAGCTGAAAACCCATGACTGTCACTCCTAACTATAGTTGGATCTGAAACTTTTGAATAGCAAATTCTCTTAAATTCTATGTATCATTTATATACACCTGAGGTGGGGGGGTGGGAAGGACACAGGTCATGCGCCTAGCGTCACTGATGTATGCCTTTCAAGTGCCCTGAGCAAAGTAAATGAAGGTTTTCCTCCAAATGATGGAGGAAAAGCTAAAGCTAAAAATTATTGTTGTGGAGGGAATCATAGCATTGTAGATTTGGAAAGCACCGCGAGGTCCAACCCCTTGCAATGCAGGAATCTTTGCCCAGTGTGGGGCTCGAACCCTGAGATTAAGAGTCTCATGCTCTACCCACTGAGCTATGGAGTCTCCGAGTCTAAGATGGGGTTATAGGATCCAGAAGCAGGATCTTAGGTACACAAAGCAAGGCAAGCCATGCCCGTCAGTCACTTAGCACAAAAGAGCTCCAACTGAATCCCAAAGGGGCTGGGCTTGGGCTTCATTCCTTAAAGTTTAAAGGGCCACTGGAGCTCACAAGATTGCATCAGCTGGTATCAGGCGTTGTTGGTTCAGTCATTCTGTTGCTGTGCCTCTTGGTATCTGACCTGGACTAATGACTCACTGTGGTTTATTGCCTTGGCTATCAGCTATTGCAAAAGCGACAGGAAATCATCTGAACCATTGCAACCATAAGCTGCACTTTCCTGTGAACACCTTTTGTTGCTTTAGTTCTCAGGTACCTCTGTGACGATCCTCACCTGGTGCTCTGAAATCAGTGCCATCCTGTCTTGGTCTTATCTCTTGCCTGTTGTTGGCAACCTGTACTTGCGTGCCAAACATAGTTAACAACAAGCACCATGAACAAACGGAACCCTACTTCCCTTGCTGCACCAGAGACCTGAGTAGCTCGGAAGTGTGCTCTCTGATCCACACACAGTTGCACCAATAAAAGGTCACTTGAGCTACTTTGGATACCATTTCTCTGAAGTAGGAATCTCCATGGATCTTGACGGCAAGTGTGCTCCGATGAATCAGACTTAAGTCTGAAAGACAGCGGTTCAGATCCCAGATCTGTTGTGCGTTTTCGGATTAGAGACAAGGCATTTATTCTCATTCTCAGTCCTCCACCTGTAAAATGGGAACAAACCAACAAGCACCTGACAAAGATGCTGTAAAGTCGCATGCAATGACGTTTGTAATGAATTTGGCAGATTACATGCCATATAAATAAAAAAACTAGCTGGCGATCGTAACGCATACCTGTAGCATTCGTTATTTTACTTTCCTTCGACAGAAATCTCTCTTCCTCTACCACACACACAGTGTGTGTGTGAGAGAGAAATTTGCCTAGGAAATCTTGCAAACGTAGACATATTGATTATTCATGCAGTCTTCGCTAATTGTCCCAAAGTCAACAGTGCTGCCTCGTTGGCTGGGCTAATTGTATTTCGACCCGTGTGTGGATTTTACAAAGCGGCTTCTTAAAGGCAGAAACAAGAAAGCAAGCGGCAAGTGAGACGAGCGGCTTGCAGGTTTTTTGAGGCTGCTAGCCAATGGCTGTCCAGCATGGAACTGTCCACAGAGGAGCTGGTCCTGCTCGGACTCGCATCCAGCTCCAGGGTTAGATGCTTGGCTCCACCTTTCGGAGGCAAAGCTCCGCTTTCGCCCAGAGGCTAGCCAGACCCTTCGCACGCTGCGCGAGAACCTGCAGCCCCGAATCCAGCAGAGTTCTTCTCACTTACTCTCCCTTCGTGGTTCTGCCTCTCAGGGAAATAAAAACGCAGCAAGAAGAAAGCAGAGGCAGAGAGGAAAAGAGAAAGGACCCGCCTCCCCACCGGGGGAAAGAACTGGAGACCACAAGACCGAAGGAACAGAATCTCTGTGTTTTATCATCTCCACGAGAGCTATTTAGGAAACGAACCGCTAGTGGGATGGGGTTGAGTCATCTTTCGGGGTGCTGCTGAGACTTGTGGGGTGCTGGGTGTGGGGTCTACAATGCAGGGGCAGTTGTCGTTGAGTCTGCCCGGCAGGAGCCAAGCCCCGGCAGCAGGTGTGTCGTCCCGCTCCTGGCTGGAGGTGGCTCGGACAGTTCCCACCCGCAGCCTGAGCCGCTGAGCCGCGTGGTGCTGAAATGGACAGCTCCTCGGTGGCTTTGCCCCTGAATGGCTCCGGGAGCCAGGAGAAGGCCGCTGGGGACCAGCTCTCCGGGCGCTTCTCCACCATGTGGACCATCGTCCTGGCCGTCCTCATGGCTTTGTTGATCGTGGCTACGGTCGTTGGCAATGCCTTGGTGATGCTGGCTTTTGTGGTGGACTCCAGTCTGAGGACGCAAAACAATTACTTCCTTCTGAACCTGGCCATCTCCGATTTCCTAGTAGGTAAAGTACCACACCTCGGCTTCACCTCTCTTCCTCCGTGGCTCATACTTTTGTACGCTCGTCTAACCCCGTTAGGAAAAGGGATGGCGCGGTGAAGGTCTGGGCAGGATGCCGTGGAGAAGACGTTTAGTTTTATTCTGCAGATCGCTTCTCAGGAGGAATTAGCGGGGAATGGGGGCCCAAGGGAGACTTTCGCCTGCCCCGCTCCCATTGGGGCACAATTTCAAGTTGTTAAAGATTGCTCTTAGAAAGATTAACTCGTCTGCTTTTGCCTTTTAGAGCCAGGAAGTAATTTTCCCAGGCTAAAGCATCTCAAACAGCAGAGAGTCAAATGCAACTATATGTAACGACAAAAGGTGGGCAGGGTTAAGAACTACTCTGGTTATCAAGCCAGTTTTATATAACTAATGTTTTCTTTCCACTGAGGAACCACTGCGTAGAAAAATGACACTTTTTTCTCCCTTTCGTAACTGATGTCTGCCCTGTTGCTTGGAACTTAGACAATTGCAGCATTGTTTTTGGTACAAAATCCCATGAAATGACATGAAGTTAGCCTTATCTGAGATCAAGGGGACTCATTTCCAAGTAAGGGGGATCTGCTTAGGTTCAAAAACTTTGGATTCACTGTGTTGCAGATGGCACTTCCAAGAATACCAAATGTGCCTATATGTATGCCCGAGAACGTATTAAGTTTACATTGAAAATTAATCACCCATGAATACATTGGGAGGGGTCAACCACTGCCATAGAAGGGGTCCTAAGGTGTGGATTGGATTCAGAGGGGCCATGGAGGGGAACCGGGGCTCAGAGGATATGCACCACAGACCATGTAACTTCCCAATTCCCTCCCCCCTTATGCTCCAGGAAGGGTGTAGCAGAAGGTCCTGGGTTCAGTCCCCAGCTTCTCCAGGTGCTGCTGCAAAAGACTCTAGTCTTGCCTGAAACCCTGGAGAGCCACTGCCGGTCAGTGTAGACAATACTAAGCTAGATAGACCATTGGTCTGACCCAGTCTAAGCCGCCTTCTTATCAGTGGCGTAGCGTGGGTTGTCAGCGCCCGGGGCAAGGCAAGTAATTTGCGCCCCCTAACCCGTGGATTTGCGCCCCCTAACCCGTGGATTTGCGCCCCCTAACCCTAACCCCCAGATGTTGCGCCCGGTGCAGCCGGCCCCCCTGCACCCCCCACACTACGCCACTGCTTCTTATGTCCCTCTGTGCTGTAGAGAAACATGCTATAAACTACTTGCTTTCATTCAGCACATCAGACTTCCAGCCATGGATGACTGGAGGCTTGTACCTGTTTTCTGTGCACACACAGCTCCTGGGCCCTGCCAGTTTTTGTGAGGATAAAGCACAAATCACTCTGGGCTACTCCTATTTTTCTCTAAGTGCAAAGGTTTCCCCTTTCTCTACCCTTAAAGCGTAGGTTCCCAAGGACAGGCACACATGGCCAGCATCCAGCTTTAGAGAGATAGCTGCTTCCTCGCATAGTGGTTTACTTGGTGGGTGCTGTTGACTACCTGTTACCATGGCTTCCCTTACTCAGACCTCTATCTATGTATCTATCAATAATGCTCAGAACAAAATCTCAGCGGGGACTACTGTTTCCAGAGGAGCAGGGATGTTAACTTTTGTGGGCTTGTTTTTCAGGGAATGGGGGCAGGCATGGTCATCTTACAGAAAATGAAGATACTGGTAGACTGGATATATAATTCTACAAATGGCTGATGAAATTATGCAGATATCCCTGACAGTCAACCCAATATTGTGACTCATTCCTGGGGTGACTTCCAGTATTTCCAGATGTTGGTTGACCATGTATCACCCCCTTTTGCCAACAAAGAGTAATATCTGTCCTCCAACAGCACTCATCTCCCCAGTTTTTTTGGGGGTCAAATCCTGGATTTCACCTTACAGTGGCTAAGAGCAAAGGGGAATCTTTCTGGGCGTTGAGGCACAGTTCCATATGGCTGTGATCATTCTCTAGATGCAAAACCTCTGAAATGCAAATTGATGGATGTGCCAGGCAGCCTGGGGGCAAGGGGGATTAAGCAAAGTGGATGTCAGTGTAGATTTCCTACTGATGCCAGACTAGGTAGATGATGTGCCAAAATGGATTATATGCTTTCCAAAAGGATACAAGGTGGACTAGTCCCTTGCCAAATGATTTGCAAGCAGAAATAAACTCTGAAATTATCCCTCCAGAACAATAAACCTAACCCTTTCTTTCCCCTTTTCTCTTTTTTGCACTGCGGAGTATGATGTTAACATAGGCCAGATACAAAAACAGGATTATGTTTCTACATAGCAGGAACATTATTTTCACTTCATGAAACATCAGGACTGCTTCAAGAATTTGTCGGAATTTTCCATCCACACACGTCTATTCCTAAATCACATAAAACGTTTTCCTTGTGTGACTGCTGTGCACATGCAAGTATATAATGTGTGAAAACAGCTGTTGGAGTTAGACGGCAAAGTAAATAATTGGTTTTGGCCGCAACCCTGTGCAAACTCGGCTTCACAAATCCCCTTGAGGGAAAATAGGAATCAAGGTGCCATTTCAAAGTTCAGTTGCATGCTGCAGAGTGGACAGAGAGAGTCAGCAAGATTCAAACACACACACACACACACACACACACACACAGTTTATTTTAAGAATGTCTGTGTTAAAACAACAACCAAAGTAACTATCTTTAGTTTCATATTTTTATCTCCTTTTTCAGGAAAACCTTTCAGGCAACTAACAGCAAAGAATAGCATATAACAACAGTATCTTTAAAAATGCAGGAATACAACATTAAGACACAAATTAAAGCCGTCATCTACTAAAAGCTAGGGAGAAGAAAGCCAACCTTGTAGCTGCCAAGCGCCTGTTCTTGAGAGATTATTCTACAACTTTGGGTGACACTACTGAAATGGCCCTACCACTGGCCAAAACTCACCTTTCTTTCAAAGGCAGGGGTAAAGTAAGAGTCTCTGATGTAGGTCCAAATTAATGGGCAGGTTCACATCAGAGTAGGTGATCCTTTAGATATATTAATCCCAAGAGAAATGTGTCTTAGGTTATATTTGATGCTACAGAATAGAAGTGAATGAAGGGTGTTTTTTCCCCTTAAATACTAGAAAGAAATGTTTTGAGCAGCCTTCCATCTAACTCCCATGTTATAAACCATAGGTAACAAAACTAAAGCCCGGGGGCCGGATCCAGCCCAATCACCTTTTAAATCCAGCCCGCAGACGGTCCAGGAATCAGCATATTTTTACATGAGTAGAATGTGTGCTTTTATTTAAAATGCATCTCTGGGTTATTTGTGGGGCATAGGAATTTCCCCCCAAAAAAATAGTCCGCCCCCCCCACAAGGTCCAAGGGACAGTGAACTGGCCCCTGCTGAAAAAGTTTGCTGACCCATGTTATAAATCAACTGAAGTTTTGGACTGGTCTCCAAGAGCAACTCAATGAACAATGCACTGCAGTAGTCAAATGAGGGCATTTCTGGAGCATGGATTCCACCTGTTATCTCTATAGAGGTGTTATCAACATGCATTCCCCTTTTTTTAAGCAAAAGTGTCCTCCTCGCTACCATTGGCATGTCTACCTAATACAAAGACAGTCCCATTTAACTGCATATAGGAAAAGTCACTGGATGTGTAGTGAGCAGACAAGAAATACAATAGTTTGAAACATCATAGCAATGCATCTCACCAGATACAAGCTCCTGGTTTTACCTGTTTTGTTTGTTTTTTAAAAAATCAATTTATGTGCACACTTTCCTTTGAAAATATCAAGCCAGCTGATATTTACTGATAGACCTGATTGTAGCAGAACTTCATCCAATACAACATCTTTCACAGGGCACTAATTTTTTCTCCTCTTCGTTTTAGATAAGAAAAGCTTGTGTCCGATAGCACTGCTCTTTCTCTCCAAATCTGGTGCTACCCAAGCATTTGTTGCTCCTGAGACCGGCCAGAAGTGCCTGCCTGGCAAAATGTCCTGACATACTCGGGTGATTTAGGAGCACAGGGCATTATTAATAAAAAATATTGCTATCATTTCTCCTTGAAAGTAGGACTCTAATCCTTAAATCCTTAAATAATCGTAGCCTTTTGCAAACACAGTCTTCAAGTCTGCCAACTTTCCACTGTTCCTTTTTGCAAATGGCTTTGCAAACATGGGCAAATGAAGTAAGACTTGATCCAAACAAAACAAAGCAGCTGTCAGTTTGTCGGAAAGGGTTGGTTTATTTATTTATAGATCTAAATGTTGATAGACACCCCACCCCCACCCCAGTCACATAAAATACTAGGGTGGTGCACAACAGAAGTTAATGTACAAAAAGCAATAAATAAATAAATAAATACAATAGGATCAGAAACATGGCTGGCTTGTCTTTTAAAAGCTTAAACAACTGAATAAGCCTGCCAACACACACAAAAAAGTTATCAAGGAAACAACAAGACTAGCCATGAGGGGGCCAGCCAAACCTCTGCTGGAAGACTATTCCATAGGGAGGAATTCAACATCATGCTGCTATGATCATTTCATCAACAGGAGTGCCAACTTGGCACCACGATTGTGGTTGCCCAGGACCATGGGTGCCATGCAGCATGCATGGCCCCAGCAATGAAATTTGTTGCTCCCCAGCCCCTGCATGGAGAATTTTGTGGGTGCTTGGGCACCTAGGGCCCCAGGGAGTTGGCACCTATGAACTCTAATATTTCAGCTTGCCAGATGGAACTACTTTCCCTCTCCTCTTCCTGCGTGCTGTTCTGGGGGTTCTCCTGACCCTCCTGAGTTGAGTTGAGGGGTGCACAGGACACACAGGATGAAGAGAGGAAAGCCCCATTGCACTAGCAGGACTTGTTACGCTGGTTCCTGCCTGAGCAACTGTTTTGTTCAATCCGAGCCTGTGAGTTGTATCCATTGCTAGCTGTGATCAATGTACACCCATGAGAATAGAATCGTGGAATCATAGAGTTGAAAGGGACCCTGAGGATCGTTTTAGTCCAACTCCCTGCAATGCAGAAATATGCAGCTGTCCCTTACGGGAATCAAACCTGCAACCTTGGCGTTATCAGCACCACGCTCCAACCAACTGAGCAATCCAGCTGATGGATTAAAAATGACTGAACCTAAGGTAATCGTGTTCATTAGCATTAGGGGGTCTAAAACTGGGTAGGCCTAGCACTGAATAGAATTCAGTAGCATGGGGACTGGTGACACAAAAAGTCCAGCTTCTATCTGAGGTTAGTCAGGCTTTGGAGACATGAGGGACAACTAGCCATGATAGCTGGACTCCGTTTGCACTGCCAGAGGCAGTATGTCCCTGAACACCAGTTTTTTGGACTCACAAATGGGTAGAATGCTATTGCACTTAGGAACTGCTTACAGCCTTCACATAGCACGGTTGGCCACTGTGGGAACAGGATATTGGGTTCAGGGTAGATGGGTCATCGATCTGATCCAGCAGAACTTTCCTCCTGTTCTTACAGGTGGTATCCAACAAAGTTTTACTCAGAGTAGATCCACTGAAATTAATGGACCTAACTTAGTCACGTTCATTCATTTCAGTGGGTCTACTCTCAATCAAAATTACTTGAATGTCAGCCTATGTTTTTAATAGTGTTCCTCCAGATTATCTTGGTGATTGAACTGAGCTAATAGGTTTTAGGCAGTCCTTAAGGCACAGCTTTCCAAACTGGGTGTCATGGCATATTACTGTGTCAGCTGCAGTGTGTAGGAGTGTCACGCAAATGCTCCCTGCGCTCCTCCTGGGGTTGGAAAGGGGTTAGTTTAACCTCTGGTTTGCTAGTAAAACTGAAATACTGTGTCATGAAATGATGCATGTCTAAAAAGTGTGTCACCAGCATGAAAAGTTCAGAAAGCTCTGCCTTAAGGTATCTGGAACCCAAGCTGTACAGGTTTAGGTTTGTAGCCTGTTCTAGATGGTGCTTCACTTCTCTTAAAGGAACAGGTTCATAGCTTGAAGGTGCTCACTTATCTGGTATATTTCCAGGATATTCAGGTAACCACTGTGGCAAGCAGTGTCTTTGCACAGTTTCACCAGCTGTGCTCTTTCCTAAAGAAGGCAGACCTGGCCACAGTGACATAGGCCTGCTTGGACATGTCCAGATTAAATTAATGTAATTCATTCTATATTGGGCTGCCCATGAGAGTGTAGACAAATTTCAGCAGAATGTTACTTGGGTTAGCCTTTGCAGAACGCACTGCTTTGATTTAACGCGACTTGTATTGACTTCCAGTTCTTTTCCAGGCACAATTCAATATACAATTGCACCTTGGAAGCTGAACGGAATCTGTTCCGGAAGTCTGTTCGACGTCCAAAACGTTCGGAAACCAAGACGCAGCTTCTGATTGGATGCAGGAAGCTCCTGCAGCCAATCAGAAGCCATGCTGGACGTTCAGGTTCCAAAAGAACGTTTGCAAACAGGAACACTCACTTTCGGGTTTGCTGTGTTCGGGAGCCAAAATGTTAAAGTGTCAAGGTGTTTGGCTTCCAAGGTATGACTGTACCAGTTGGGGCCAGGCTCTGAAGGACTGTGTGTGCCCTTATCAGCCTGCCCACCCACTACTTCTATCATGGAGGCCTTGCTTCGTGTCCCTCTTCCTTCAGAGGCTTGTTCGGCTGGGATGACAAGGGCCAGGCAGAGGGCCACATTTGGTCTCCTGGCCTCATGATCTCCACTCCTGTAAAACAGTGGAAGGGATAAGAGGCAAGATCAGCAGCAACGAGAATTAATTTATGATGATGGAAGGGGATTTAGCAGGAAGTCTATGTAACTTCAAGGTATAATCTGGGCATACTTCAAGACAGTATACTCTGTGTGGGGCTCTCTTTGAAGATGGATAAGAAAATGAAATTGGCAGTAGCTCATCTTCCGCCAGGGTATAAAAACACAGGCAGATTCAGTCAGCTCTTTGATGACTGCACTGGCTGTGAACTAGGCTTCAGCCTCAATCCGAAGTATTGGTTGTTAATTAAAATAATTGCTAAATAGCTTGGTCCCAGCTAATTACTAAGGGATACTTTCTAGTCATGCTGGCCACATGACCCAGAAGCTGTATTCCGGCTCCCTTGGCCAATAAAGTGAGATGAGCGCTGCAACCCCAGAGTCGGCCACGACTGGACCTAATGGTCAGGGGTCCCTTTACCTTTTTACTTTCACTCATATCAGTGGCTGTTTTGGAATACAACTTCTATCAGGCCTAGGCCAACATGGCTGATGGTCAAGGATGATAGGAGTTGTAGTCCAAAGCATTTGGAGGGCGCAACAGTGTGTGTGTGTGTGTGTGTGAGAGAGAGAGAGAGAGAGAGAGAGAGAGAGAGAGAGAGAGAGAGAGAGAGACTATATCCTTTGCAGTCCTTACTCAGCTTGAAGTTCCCAGAGTACAGTATACACAAGAAGCCCTTTAAAGGTAATATTAAGGCAATATATTTCTGAGAACTCTATCTCAAATGCATTGCTGAATCAAATGATTAGATATGTTTTTCATCCCTGCTAGTGGGGCTTTGTAGAAGCATCTGGCTGGCTCTGGAAACAGAATGCTGTTTTAGATGGGCTCTGGGTCCCAGGCGCGAGGGCTCTCCAAAGAGAGAGAGAGGGAGAGATTCACTTTAACAATGAGCTAAAACCTTTCATACTACAAATCTTTAATAAGGCAATGTTTCTTGCATAAAACCAAGGTTGTTGAGCATTTGCATATATGCTCCATTTCCCCACCCCCCCACCCCCCATTGTACTTCTTAGGAAGAAAGCACAGCTTCTGTTCTCACTAGATCTCCAAAGGTAACATTTGGAAGATCTGCAGCTTTTTAAAAAATATTTTTTTTGTCAGCCTCAACCATAAGTTCCTTTTGTCACAGCTCCACGCCTGTGCCTCTGTAATGGTTGGAGACACTAATGTGACCCCCTATTGATTGGTGAATGCACTAATTATTATTGCTGCTTATCAGCAATATGAATGATCTGCACACACACTATTTATAATGGTAGCTCCTAAGAAAAGCTGAAAACTTGTCTTATTCTTGCTGCGGCTGCGGCTGCCTTGTCAGCAAGATGAATGATCTGCACACACTATTTACTTATCTTAAAACAGTGGCTCCCAAGAAAAGCTAGGAACTTGTCTTATCAGTTTTTCTTCTGGCTTCCGTTCATATTGGCATGGCTCCAATCCAACCAAAGTTAGGCATAACTGACAGTGCCATCCTAGCCATGTCTACTCAAAAGTACATGCCACTGAATTTGTACACTTGAGGGTATGCTCTCAATATGTACACTCACTGGGAAGAAGCCCCACTGAACAATGTAAGTTCCTGTGAAAACAATGGGAACTCACCCAGTTATGGTTAACAATAACAATAACAATAAATTATTTATAACCCACCCATCTGGCTGGGTTTCCCCAGCCACTCTCCCATCAGAATTAAAAGCACAATAAAACATCAAACATTAAAAACTTCCCTAAATTAATGGGCTGCCTTCAGATGTCTTCTAAAAGTCAGATAATTGTTTATTTCTTTGACCTCTGATGGGAGGGTGTTCCACAGGGCAGGTGGCACTACCGAGAAGGCCCTCTGCCTGGTTCCCTGTAACCTTACTTCTTGCAGGGAGGGAACCACCAGAAGGCCCTCGGAAATGGATCTGAACGAAGGGGGTGGAGACATTCCTTCAGGTATATCTGGATTGCAGCCTATAATCTGAAGTACTCTTTACTGCAGTATTTGCCCATGTTGGACAATAATACCTTAACGCCTTTTGGACTCCACAGGATACATAGAATCTTATCAGCATGTAGCAAGAGTGTAATAATTTCTCTTGGAGAGATGAAATTAATAACATTCCAAAATATCAGTTACATAATTAACATTAAAAACTGGAACAAACACGGGGAATTGATACAATTTTCCTGGCAAAGCGGTTTGGCTTTTGCTTTGTTGTTAGGATCACAACATGACTGACTTAGTAATTGATTCAGTTATAATTAGGCTTATGACCGTACATAACTACCCATTAATTGCTCTCGTTATTTATGTATTGGCTTATAAACATTGCATTGGAATGAGTGTGTCTTGTGACTTTTCAAATTATTTATACTATAAACTGTGAGATTAGCACAGTACATATTGTTTGTCTTGTCGACCCTTTTTAAAAGTCTAGATGGGCTTTTTGGGAAAAGGCCCATTCCCCAAACCAATTTGTACCAAGGTTGGGAAAGTAATGGCGCCTCAAGACATGTCGTGAAATAATGCTCATGATGCTATCACCTGCAAAAGTTTTAGAGTGGTCACATTGCTTCATTTCCAATCAGTTTGGTCAAACTCATGCTGGTAGCTTCGAGAACACTGTCCAACCATCTTGTCCTCTGTCGTCCCCTTCTCCTTGTGCCCTCCATCTTTCCCAACATCAGGGTCTTTTCCAGGGAGTCTTCTCTTCTCATGAGGTGGCCAAAGTATTGGAGCCACAGCTTTAGGACCTGTCCTTCCAGTGAGCACTCAGGGCTGATTTCCTTCAGAATGGACATGTTTGATCTTCTTGCAGTCCATGGGACTCTCAAGAGTCTCCTCCAGCACCATAATTCAAAAGCATCAATTCTTCAGTGATCAGCCTTCTTTATGGTCCAGCTCTCACTTCCATACATCACTGCTGGGAAAACCATAGTCATTGCTCTATAGCCCATCCAAACAGCAATAATGCAGAAGTATTGGGGGAGCATCGCATAACAAACTGAAGTGGAATAAACCCATTAGTAATGTGCTGTTATTGTGTCAAGAACATGTTGCAGAATACAGCTGCAATCTGGAGGTGCCCTTAACGAAAGTGATGAACAATAGGAAATCACTGTCCTCCCATTGCAGAATGGCTATGTTTGCCGTGCTGTGAAGAAAAGCAGCCAGCCTGATCAGGCCAGAACAGGGGTGGGGGCAGGGGTGCCAACTTGACTAAAATATTGTGGGGGGCAGGTAAGCCCAGACCCTCATCATCGATCACATGACACGGCACATGCACACAATTTGAATGACAATGTGCACCCACTTTGGGGGAGCCCAGCTCTTTCAAATATTTTATTGGGGGGGTGGCCAAAGGGACCTTGGCCCCTGGGAGTTGACTACTGTGAGTGGAAGGTAGGTGGGCCAATTGGCATGGGTTTATGATTTTAGGGGTGCTGGCACTGTGGTCTAAACCACAAATCCTAGGGCTTGCCGATCAGAAGGTCGGCGGTTCAAATCCCCGCCACAGGGTGAGCTCCCGTTGCTCAGTCCCAGCTCCTGCCCACCTTTACTTTTACTTTTACTGCAAGTCTCCCTGGTAGAGGCAAAGAGGGACCCTTTGGCCAAGATTGGTGAAACGACTACATTTCCCACCTGGCCTGGGTCTATAACCAGCTTCGCACAGCCTGAGTCTGTTCTAGTCCCATCCCTGTCCCATCGGTAAAGGTAAAGGGACCCCTGACCGTTAGGTCCAGTCATGGCCGACTCTGGGGTTGCAACGCTCATCTCGCTTTATTGACTGAGGGAGCCGGCATACAGCTTCCGGGTCATGTGGCCAGCATGACTAAGCCGCTTCTGGCGAACCAGAGCAGCACACAGAAACGCCGTTTACCTTCCCGCTGGAGCGGTACCTATTTATCTACTTGCACTTTGACGTGCTTTTGAACCGCTAGGTTGGCAGGAGCAGGGATCGAGCAACGGGCGCTCACCCCGTCACGGGGATTCGAACCGCCAACCTTCTGATCGGCAAGCCCAAGAGGCTTAGTGGTTTAACAAAAAACTGCCACCCGTGTCCCTCTGTCCCATAGCACAGGGCTATTAATGGACAGAAAGGCAGGGGGGAACCTTGTGTTGCAGGGGGCAAGGTGGCAGGGAATGCAAAGAATAGTCCAGCAAATGCTATACACAGTTTTTCTTGCCTGTCCATTACAAAATCCTGGGCTTATTCCCCAAAGCGACGACTCCAAATGTATTTTTAGCTGTGCCCCACTCACCTTCGTTTCTCGTTCTCGCTGCACCGGCACATTTCAGCAGAGATTATCGCACAGTAGTGTAGCACATGCTTTGCATTCAGATAGTCAGATTCAATCCACAGCATCTGGTGAAGACTGCTGCCTGAAACCCTGGAAAGTGGCTGCCTGGTTAGAGTAGGCATTAGTGAGCTAGATGAACTAGCAGTCTGGTTTGGTAAAAGGTAGTTTCCTCCTGCGTTCAGTTTGCTAATTGTTCATTAGTTCTGCCCACAAGTGAGCCAGGCAAAATAAAGGGTGCCTGCATGCTGCTGTTTGCTTTCTGTGGTTCAGTCTGTATGGAAATAATTAGAATGAGATTTAGCAAGACGTTCGCCTTTCACCCCTTCCAGCTCAATGGTTTTATGTATCGGTATTCTGTGAAACGGGAAATTTGTAATCAGTAGTTGTTGCTGCTGCTGCTGCTACTATTTTTAATGCTGCCACAAACACACAGACTCTCTGATCCCCAGTCCCTGGATGATGATCTTCTGTAACCTCCTAATTCTTGAGACAGTCTTATCTTTCAACTCCTGCCCCCAAATAGTATGACTGCACATCGTTCTCTAAAGTCTCTATGCATTTCCCCTTTTGCTGCAAACGAGCATCCACTTTCCCAGCAGCAGTTTTGGAGTCGGTCAACATTTTGTGACTGATCCACCCCAATCAACATTTGTAATATCACAGCAACTCATGGAATGGTTAAGAATCTGATTGGTGAGACAGGCAGCAGGCAGTGGAAGTTCGTGCTGTACAATACATACACTTTGAGCTGTACACAGTCAGCACCCTGTTCGTGAGGCCGGAATGCAGCGGAGGAAACACAAAGCTGTTGTTGGTGTCCGTCTGCCTCGAGAGACAATGGAGTGCACCTCTGGGGGTGAAGTGAAACTTGTGCAATAGCACAAGCAATAGCACAAACAATAGCACAAACTGGTGCAATAGCACAAGCAATAGCACAGTGTGTATGGAGGTCCTGAGCTGCCCAGATGACACAACTCCCTTCTTGGCCTTGTTGATGTGGTCCAAAGGAAACATAAAATGAACTCTCTCATTTCAGGTGCCTTTTGCATTCCACTTTATGTGCCCTACGTGCTAACTGGCAGGTGGACTTTCGGAAGAAGCTTTTGCAAGCTCTGGCTGGTGGTTGATTATCTGCTGTGCACCACATCGGTCTTCAACATTGTGCTGATTAGCTATGACAGATTCCTCTCTGTAACAAGAGCGGTGAGTAGTGACTGTGCAAAAGAGTTGATTGTCTCTGATGGATTGCTGCTGTTTGTTTGCCTATTCCCCTCTTAAATTTTGCCCCTGATCCTCTAGCCTTATCACCTGCTTCTCTGAAACCCTGTGTAAAAGAAAAGAAAATGCAAGACTAGGAAGATTTAGGTTTCACAGCATAGGAACATAGGAAGCTGACTTATAGAATTGTAGAGTTGGAACGGGCTTTGCGGATCATCTGGTCCAGGCATAGGCAAACTCGGCCCTCCAGATGTTTTGGAACTACAACTCCCATCATCCCTACCTAACAGGACCAGTGGTCAGGGATGATGGAAGTTATAGTCCCAAAACATATGGAGGGCCGAGTTTACCTATGCCTGATCTAGTCTGACCCTCTGCAATGCAAGAATATGCAGCATCGAACTTGCGATCTAGGCTTTATCAGCACCATACTCTAACCAATTGAGCTATCAGGCCAATGGTCCATCTACTTTATTATTGTCTACACTGACAGTAAGTGGCTCTCCAGAGTTTTAGGCAGAGGTCTCTCCCAGAGTTACCTGGAGACGCCAGGGATTGAACCTGGGACCTTTGGAGAGCAAAGCAGATGTTCTGCCACTGAGCTGTGGCCCTTCCCAATGCTGTATCATGCTAGAACCAAACACACAGGCGGGGCTGGCTACTGACCTGAGGCAGCTCAGCACAAAGGAAGTTGAGGCCTGAGCCCCACCAGGATGGAGCACAGAGACAGATATTCAGGAAGGCAGAAACCATTCCAAGCCAGGGTCTGAAACTGGCACAGCTAAAGAAGGTTGAAACTGCTAGGGAGTGTGGTGGCCAATATTAGGAGCAGCTGGTGCCTTTTGGAGGCATCTACAATTCCTTTAAAAGGACCTTGTGATTCTAGCCCCTTCTTGACTGTAGGACAACCAGCTTCATAGAACCAACATGCTTAAGATTAATTAATGCACAAAGGGGTTAAAACTATAGAATATGCTGTCATGCCAGGCTTAGTTCATCTTAAGAGGGACTAGATAATCAAGTCTTCATTCCCCTCAGACTACCAGAGAAGCTCAATGTGTGAGGATGTCTGAACTGGTTGCTCAGACCGCATGGCTCTCACAAGCCACTCTTGAGCTCCTATAGCAATAATTAGGGATTTCCACCACTTTGTAATAAAGTCAAGTTTTACTGCTTATGCAGCTTTTCTGACTGGTGTGTGGAAAAGCACATGAAACTGACCTTTGAAGCATTTGTAAGGAAACCATTTTTATCTTACCAAATGTGTGGTGTTTTTCCTATTCTGGGAGACGAGGAAAGTTTTGGAACTGACAAGGGCATATCTGAAGGTTCTAACAGCCTATATTTCCATGCTTTGCTTTGCTGTATATTTTGTGGTTTTAAATCTCTGCTGGAGTTCTCTCACCAAAGAGAATGTGGCCCAGGCTTGGATCTTGGCATCCAGAAATTCTCCTTTGTATTTATACCTATTTTCCCTCCTTGCAGTCAGAGGACATCTGTTTGAAGGACAATTGTTGGAACAGAGCAGAAAGTGTCCTGCGTATCAATGCTGTTACTTTCTTTCCTGTTCCAAGCAGAATACCCACACCATACATTTAAAACAAACTGGGAATTGCAGTTTGTTAAGTGCGCTGGGAATTGTAGCTCTGTGAAGAGTAAATTACAGTCACCAAGATTCTTTGAGGGAGGCTATAGCTATTCAGATACCATAAATGCACTTTAAATATGTGGTGTGGGTGAGACTGTAGGAAGGATCACTTTCAGAAATATTTGCTTGATGTCGTCTGCCCACTTGTGTGCACAGAATTCTGAATTCTTGCTACCCGGCATTTGATTAAAGCTAGCAGCAGCAAAACAAGTGACTGGTCAATGGTAATGATGCATAATTATCACTGTCTATACTTTTCTGCATCTCATTTCCTCCTGACCTCACTGCTTACCATTCCTGCTCCCCAACCCCATGTTTAAATATACCTACAACTCAGGACAATGCAACATGGATATGATGAAATGTAGTCCATGGAAACATAATGCCATAAACTGTGTTGGTCTTTAAGGTGCTGCAAGACTTTTCTGCTGTCTTCTTACAACAGACTAGCATAGCCACCCTTCTGGAAATGCAATAAATAAATAAATATGCAGCTCTGTACTTAAAGTGCAGGGTTTTGTGACCGATTGTAAATGTTTGTATTTCCCCCTCTTTTTGGTACATGTATTTACACGCACAAAAATGCAGATAGCTGGGTGGTGGGGCGGGGGGGGGGGGGGAAGGAGCACATATGAGAGTGACAAAGAATGAAATTGGACTTTGTATGAGTAGAACCATAGAGAAAGTCCTACCCCCTGATCACAAGCCCTCCATCATGGCTGCCTTTAGTTTGATAGCCATTGTTGCACTCTCTACATGCTATCTTCCTGTTTTCAAAATTTTCAACACAGTCATGGGGACTAGAAAGTTACTCTTAAAACTCCCAAAAGCTAGCACTAGCAGTATTACCAGAGGGAGAGAACCGGATTTTGTGCAAGAACCCAGATTTCATCCTTTTGCTGCAGAAAAACCTTTCAATGGCACTGATAGCTAAGTGGGTAGGTAGCATGTCAAAATACTAAAACTAAAAAGAAGGAGGAGGAAAATAGGAGAGTGGTGTAGCTGAAACATTTCTTTGTAATAGGTTATCAGAGCTATGATGGAGCGAAAGACGATGGAAGATTTAAAATACTAAAAATGGCATTTACGAAGGATTGCTGTGTACATGTTGCCAACTCCATTTTCCCACCAGGTGACAAGCAGAGATAAACCACATATAAAACTATGCGCACAGCGGCAGAGCAAGCTGGTCAGGCGCCTGCCAGTCGGGGCAGGACCATAGCTGTCAACTTTTCCCTTTTCTTGCGAGGAATCCTATTCGGGATAAGGGAATTTCCCTTTAAAAAAGGGAAACGTTGACAGTTATGGGCAGGATGCTCTATGGGGCCTCCGAGGAGTCTGCCTGCCTCCTCCCTACAGCTGAGGGTCAGGCGGCGGGTGGACCCTTTGAGACAGAAGAGATGTGTGGCTCAGGCGTTCTGCAGGCCCTGCGGTAAGTGCCACCCGGCCTTTTGTCACCCCCCTCAGTGGTGACACCCGGGGCGGCCCACCCCTACCGCACCCCCCTTCCTCCATCCATGGCTATGCAGCAGTGAAATATGTGATCAATTGCCTGCCTTTCACTAGTTGTTATTGTTATGGTTGCATGCCATCCCAACCTGAAGGAGGGTCTCCACCACCATAGTTCTGCCCGGACACTGAGGTCCAGCTCCAAGGGCCTTCTGGCGGTTCCCTTGCTGCGAGAAGCCAAGTTACAGGAAACCAAGCAGAGGGCCTTTTCAGTAGTGGCACCTGTCCTGTGAAATGCCCTCCCAGCAGATGTCAAAGAGAAAAACAACTACCAGACTTTTGGAAGACATCTGAAGGCAGCCCTGTTTAGGGAAGCTTTGAATGTTTAACAGACTATTGTATTTTAATACTTTGTTGGAAGCCGCCCAGAGTGGCTGGGGAAACCCAGCCAGATGGGCAGGGTATAAATAAATTATTATTATTATATATATTATATATATTAACCTCTGAGCTGCATGAGATCCCAGGGGTTTCCAGGCACTTCCCCAGGTTTTAGTTTCCTTGGAATGAGGGAGAACGGAGACCACAGATATGTGGTTTATTTACACATATATACAACCTGAGCCTACGACAGAGGGCTTCACAGTGTCAACACCCCAGGAGCACTTTGTTTCTCCCATAGCTGCAGCCTTGGATTCAAACAGAAACCAGACATTGCTCCATCTCTCTCTAGTTTGCTGCTTTGCCTCTGCATAGCTCACAGCACTGCAATTCTCTGTCCTGTCTGTGGAGGGAGAGGAGTCCCCATCCATTTGCCATCTCGCACCGAACCCCTTAATCCCCCATCACCTCACCAGGAAGCTGTCTTGGCTATTTCGGGAATTAGGGGTCTTGCTGGATCCAGGGATTAGAGGGGTCTGCCATACAGTTTAACATAGGGTTACCAGACGTCCCCAGTTCCCAGGGACAGTCCCCAGATTTGCAAATCTGTCCCCGGAAAACGTGGCAGCGGCAGCCTCAGGAGCCAGCCTGGTAGCACAGTTGGCTCTGGCTGGCTTCAGGAGCTGCTTGCTGCCACCACCACTGCCAAAGGGGAACCGGGGATGTCCAGCGGTACAGATCTCCTGTCCCCTTCCCCCTTTGTTTTGAAAGATCGGGGGAGGCTCAGGAGTCGCGGGCGGACAGCTGTTGCCTAGGAGGGATGCAAGGCACGCGGTTTCTCTGCCAGGCAAGGTGCAAAGCCCTTCTTTCACACCCTGTGAAACATAAATGCACAGGTTTTTTTTAAAAAAACTGAGCAACGGCAGCCTGTCCGCAACTCCCAAGCCTCCCCGGATCAGTTGCCTATAGTAACCATAGTTTAACACACCAAACTCATATCATCATTCCATGTTTTCCATTTATGATATGCTTCTCTGGGCTAATTAGAAATTTTAGGCAGTTGGTTAGCCTGAGAAAGTGTGTTTTAGCCCATGGACGAAAACGTGTGTGGTTCAAATTTGGGTTTCCTTCATCCAAGGCTGGCATTTAAATCACGGCACCCCATTGGCAAATCAAACCATTGGTCTATCTAGGTCACTATTGTCCCTACACTGACCCTCAGCGGCTCTCAAGCAGGGAATCTTTCCCAGTCGTACCTGGAGACGTCGGGGATTGAACCTGGAACGTTCTGCTTATGAAGCAATTGCTCTTCCACAGAGCTATCACCCTTCTTCTCCTAAATGCCAGTTCAGGTATTATGCTGAGGCAAACCTCCAAGTGTTCGCCTAACAAGACCAGTCAATCAGTTTATACTTATATATGACATGTTTACAGACATGTATTTATATTAGGGAAAAGTACTCCTGGCTTTAATTAGCTTTGCATCTAGGATGCAGGCTTATTAAACATGCAAATTGCTTTATCCAGGGATTGGGAAGCTGAGCAGCATCAGGATTGCAGCGAGCACAGAGGGGAAATTGAACCGTCTTATGGTTCTAGGCAAAAACATTCATGCCACGCTAACATTTGCAGTGAGAAGAAATCCCTGCACCGGCGCAAAGTCAGGGCAGAGCCCACCATCATTTTCCTGCACACTCAGGAGCTTGGGGAGTTGCCTTGCCTTGAGTTAAACCATTGGCCCATCCAGTTCAATATTGTTGGCACTGACTGGGAGAAACTCTCCAGGGTTTCTGGCAAGGGACATTCCCCTAGAGAGCTCAGTCGGTAGAACATGAGACTCTTAATCCCAGGGCCGCAGGTTCAAATGCCACGTTGGGTGAAAGATTCTTGCATTGCAGGGGGTTGGACTAGATGATCCTCGTGGCCCCTTACAACTCTAAAATTCATTGATTCTATCTGGAGATGTGGAGGATAGAATCTGGGACCCTCTGCATGCAAGACAGGTGCTCTATCACATACCCCACAAGTGTCCCGTTTTAAGCGAGACATGCTGAATCACAGAAGACTCTTTGGATCCTAGAATGTCCCATTTTTGGGGTCCGGTGAAACAGAAGATGCTCACTCATCAGGGTCAGGTCAGAGTGCTGAGACAGAAGGGGTTCTGGTGCGATCCTGTTGCCCACTGCTGGAGCACTAGACTGGAAGCCATGCCCCTCCTGGCACCCCAATTTTGGGAATGAAAACGAGGCTACAGCACCTCCCTGCACACAAAAATCCACTCTATTTTTCTCCTGCCCAGGTTCTATCAGCCAAAAAATATGCCATTTTTAAGTTGCTAGCCTAGTGGAAGGAAGCATTCACTTTTAAAATGTCCATCTTAATCCATTAGCGTGTAGGTTGTCTAAGGCCAAAGAAATCACTTCCATTAGCCCAAGTCTCTCCTACCTTTCTCTCATCCCCTTTCATTGCTGCTCACAGCGGTAAGTCTGGGAAAAGCAGATAGATAAAGCTGGCCATTAACATAAGTAGCTAATCTGCACGTAACAACAAGGCTTTTAATAGGAAAGTTCAGTGGGGAAACATCAGCAGATGCACTTAAAAGAATGTGTCCTCACCTGTTTCTTTCATTTGCCTTAGATCACATAACACAAGCGAAAATTGCATGTTAGTCTTATGCAGCAAAATGAATGATGGTGGGTGGAATTCAAAATGGTGCCAGGTGGAAGGATCCCTGCTCACCTCCCGTCCCTTGTCCCACCTGGTGTTCTGGGGGTTCTCCCAACACACACAGGGAGCCAATTTCAGGGGGCATGGGGAGGAAATGAGAGAGGGAAAGTCCCATTGTGTAAGTGGAAGTTGCCACTCAGGGCTTTTGCTGATGGGGCTCACTAGGTTAATACCACCCAGAGAGTCCTACGGAACCTTAAAAACCAACATTACGTATTATGGTGAAAGCTTTTGTGGATTACAGTTCTCTTCATCAGATGCACGATGTGTTTTCCTGAGCTGCAGATATACTGGTATATGTGGAACGCACTCCCTGCTGAAATGCAAGAGACCGCCATCTGTATGGGCATTCTGTGGGCTTTTGAAAACACACCTGTTTACACAGGCGTTCCCTTGATCTAGCCACTCCCCTGTTTTACTTGCTATTCTATTTTCATGGGATTGTTTTATTGTACATTTTTAATTATGGATGTTTATGCCAACATAACTCCCTCATCCTGGCTTAACCTGGGCTATGCTGCTAGAATTTAAGCCAATGGAATTTACACCCACATAAGTCCCCCAAAGGGGTGCATTCTGGAGGCAAGAGAGGGCCAAGCATTTCCTTATTTTTAACTGCAAAATCTCTTTGAGGACCTGTGATGGTAAGGATCATCATGGCCCGAGATAGACTCAAATGCACTAATATTCATTTCATTTAGCACGATGCATTTCAGCACATGAGATAATGAACGAATTGATGGAGCGTCAAAAAAAACAAAACCCACCTTCAAATATTAACACATGATATGTAGCAGGTTGAGAGACTAAAAGCCTTTTTATGCTTTTCACACTAATGATATAACTAGCATTGCTTTTATGCAAATGCATTGAACATTTATTTCTTTTTTTAAACACAGAACATGTTCCAGAAATTCTGAGATTACTGCATAGCAGACTTAAACAGCTCTTCTTTTAAGCCATTTGTTCTGCCCAGATGATCGTGCAAACCTCCAGTGCTAATATGCCCCAGACGCTCTTGATGGGTTTACACTCCCTCTGAAGGAGTGGGTACGTAGCTTGGAGGGAACTTCTGGGTCCTTTGCTGTCGGTTGAGCTTCAGGTGGCCTCAGTAGTGCAGAGTGCCTTCAATCACCTACAGCTGCTGGCCCAGCTGCACTCCCATCTGGGCAGGGATAGCCTAACTTCTGTCATCTATGCTCTGGTAACCTCTAGCTTAGATTACTGCACCACAATAAATGCAGTGCTGCCTCTGAGTAACAGCATAGCTGTCAACCTTCCCCTTTTTTATGGGAAATTCCCTTATTCCAGCGCCGTTTCCCTCTGCTTCCCGCCACTATCCCGGATTGTTAGATATCCCGTAGACTGTCCCCGGGACAGGTGAGGCTGCTGATCCCTTATTTTCAAATTTGAAAGTAGACAGCTATGGAGTACAGTTCAGAAACTTCATCTGATGCAGAATTCAGCAGCCAGCTTGCTCCCCAGGGCAAGATGATTTGAGCAGATTACGCTGATCCTGGCCCCACTGCACTGGCTGCCAATTAGTTTCCGGGCCCAATGCAAAGTGCTGGTTTTGAACTATAAAGCCTTAAACAGCACAGGACTGCAATAATTCAAGGACCATATGAACCAACCCAGACCCTGCAATCATCACCTGAAGCCCTTCTTCATGTCCTTCATGAACTTCTCCTTTCAGAATTTTGAACGGCTGACCTGAAATTTCTCACAAAAGTTTCTTAATAATGTTGAAGCCCCTCCCAATACAATGCCTGTGGTTGCAATGATACCCTTGAGCTCTTCTGTTGTTGCCCCCAGAGCCTCTCATCCACCCCACTCACTGCCCCATTAACCATGAGATGAAGAAGTTACCCTTTTCTCCCTTGAGAAGTACATATCGCTGAAGGAGGAGGAAGTTGGAAGAGAGACACTCTGTCCCACTTCCTCTTTTGGCTCTATGTGCTTTTCAAGGTTCGGACTCCTTCTACTGGGTCTGACTTTTGTACAGATCACTTGGGAAAGTGAAGTGTGTGCCTGCTTGCTTCCTCTTGCTGTGCCATGGGTGGGGCTGGTCCAGGAGAGATGGACGGCACAGCACTTGGTCCAAAATCCAAGTGCGCCCATGTGCCTAAAAAGGTTGGTGATCTAAAGAAAACAACTGCATGTTCTCCCTTTACAGGTGTCCTACAGAGCTCAGCAAGGAGACACCAAGCAAGCCGTGTTCAAGATGGCGATGGTGTGGGTATTAGCCTTCCTGCTCTATGGACCTGCGATTATCAGCTGGGAGTACATATCCGGCCGAAGCATCATACCCGACGGGGAATGCTACGCTGAGTTTTTCTACAACTGGTATTTCCTCATCACAGCCTCCACCATCGAGTTTTTCACCCCATTCATCAGCGTGGCCTTTTTCAACTTGAGCATTTACCTGAACATCCAGAGGCGCACCAAAGCCCGCTTGGATGTGGTGCATGCGGCTCAGAACCAGAACTTTGTGGAGGAGATCGAAATGAGCCCTGAAGCCCAGCTCTCCATGAGATGCTGCAAGTGGGAGCAGAGAGATCTGGCAGAAACTCTGGGTGTCCCAAAATGGGACGCCCAAGAAGAAAGCAGCAAAGAGAGTACGAATGTCAAGTATTCGAGCACAGAGAGCTCTGGGTTTACCGGCAGTAAAGCAAAGCTTTTCATCAAAAAGAACTACAAACACTCAACATCTACTCTTTCTCTAGAGAAACGGATGAAGGTGGCTTCTCAGAACATGAGCCAACGTTTTAGGCTCACCAGAGACAAGAAAGTAGCCAAATCTCTGGCCGTTATAGTGGGGATTTTTGGCCTCTGCTGGGCACCATACACACTTCTCATGATTATCCGAGCTGCATGTCATGGTCACTGTGTCCCTGAGTACTGGTATGAGACCTCCTTCTGGCTTCTGTGGGTCAATTCTGCCATCAACCCTGTCCTTTACCCTCTCTGCCACCACAGCTTCCGGAGAGCTTTTGTTAAACTCTTGTGCCCCAAGAAACTCAAGATCCAACCTCACAGTTCCCTCCAGAAATGCTGGAAGTAACCAGTTTCAGTCCATTGTAGGCTGGAAAGGATACTTTCTGCCATATTCTCTGCAGGAGTTTGCTTCTTTTGAGAGAGGTTGCTTTTGAGAGGTGTTGAGCTGTTGTCCAGGGCTAGGAACCTACCAGGGTTATATACCGTGTAGGACAGGGATGGGTAACCTGGGGCACCTAAGGATGGCGAGGAAATTTGATTCCGGTTACATTTAAAGGCAAACCTAATTCACACTTTCCAAAGCAATAGGAGAACTGAAACACAGCCACCATTTGAAATTCACTTCTGCAAATGACAGTTCTCTAACCAAGTCACATGTAATAATAATAATAATAATAATAATAATAATAATAATAATAATAATAATATATTATTTATACCCCAACCATCTGGCTGGGCTTCCCCAGCCACTCTAGGCGGCTTCCAACAAAATATTAAAATATAGTAATGCATCAAACATTAAAAGCTTCCCTAAACATGTGGGGGGGGGGACACCCTGCATATACAAGGGGGAAGTGTGGTGAAATATCCACGCAGGAGTGAAAATAGCATAGAAACATGCATTATACTAGGGGAAACTGATTTGCAAAAATATGTCTATTGGGCAAAAAATCATACAAAGATACATTGAGAAGGAGAAATTCATGCTAAAATGCTGATAACTTTTCATTAAGATTTTTTTAAAAAAGAAACAATTCACAGGTTGCTGCAAAATTGTGGAAAGCTGAATTTAAGATCGGGGGGGAAATGAGAAATTGAGGGAGCTGAAATGGACAGATCCATTCATCCTAGTGGCGCTCCAGATGTTGTTGGATTACAGCGCATGGGAACATAGGAAGTTGCCTTACATAAAGTCAAAATATTGGTGCAAATAACTCTGTATGTACTGCACTGACCAGGTAGCACTGTCTCCCTGCTATACCTGGGATTTGAACTTCGGATCCTGTGCCTGTAAAGCATGGATGATGCCACTGAGCTGTTTTCCTCCCCTTCATGGCCAATCAAGTATTTGAATCTTAGCTTTGCCGAACCTGACTGGCACTAGCCTTGTCTTTTGTATGTGCCCAGGAAGTTGAGTCTAACTCCAGCACAGATGAGGGGCAGTGTTATGTACTGAGTTGAAAAGGATCCAAACTGCAGCAGTCTGATTGGTCCTAGAACAATAGGATCCAAAAGGCAGCAGTCTGATTGGTCCTAGAACAATAGGATTCAGAATGCAGCAGTCTGATTGGTCCTAGAACAAGGCAGCAGTATGGTTGGTTGGCAGGAACCACCCAATCATGCTCCAGATAGAAGTGAATCCACAACCTGATTGGCTTACAGTAGAATTCCGGAATTAGCCAATCATGTGCAGCCCATTGTGTAAATAATGTATATAAAGCAGATACTTTGAGGGGACTTTCATTCATTCCTCCTCACCACTATGAGCTGAATAAAGAGCATGAAATCACTTTGCAACTCTGAGTATATTTCACTGGCGACGAGGATGGGATCCCGCTGAGCTGACTGCCACACACAGCACCGCAGCACCGCCACCTGCCGCATCGCTGCCTCGCACCGTGTATCCAGGCTTCAGCTCCGGGACACAAGGAACTCAGAATGGCAACCGACAGCAGCTTCTCGCTGTTCAACCCAGCATCTGGAGACTGGGAAGCGTACGCCTCCCGTTTCACCTTCCTCCTAGAAGCCAAAGGGGTCACCGATGAAGAAGACGCCAAGAAGAGGGCAATATTCTTCAGCGTCTGCGGAGAGGAGACGTTTGAAATCGCCCGGGCTCTCCTTGCGCTTGAAGACGTTGCTACTGTTCCATACAAAACAATAATGGAACAGCTGAAGGGGCACTTTTTGCCACAGCCCTCAGTGGTGGCTCATCAAAATGCCTTCTACGCAAAGCGGCAAGCCCCTGGGGAAACCATAACTGGGTTTGTGACCTCTCTCTGCCAAGCTGCCCGGTTCTGCAACTTCTCAGAGCTGGAGAACATGCTTCGTCACCGCCTCGTCGGTGGCCTGAAGGATGAGAAGCTCCAACGACGCCTCTACGCTAAGAAGAACCTAACGTTCCAGGTCGCTCTGGAGGAGGCCCTGGCAACGGAAGCTGCCGAGAGGTCGACGCAAGAGGCACGGCCGAGCCAGCCGTCCCAACCGAGGGTCCACCACGAAGACCTCACCGACGACTCAGGATCCAACAGGGAGGACGTGCACCGAGAACAGCAGCGCACTCAAGCAGCCCACATACCACAGCTGCCTCGACAAGAAGGAGGGAACTGCGCAAGCTGTGGAGAAAGTCATGAGAGGAGGACCTGCCGTTTCCGCAACGCAGAGTGCAGGCAGTGCAGAAAATTGGGACACATCGCCCGGGTGTGTCGGGCTTGGCCCACCCAACGCCAGGCATCAGATGACCAATCCAAGAGCCCCAGGTCCTGGGGCCCAACACACCAAGGCAACTCGACGGAGCTCACGGACTTCCAGGTATACCAGTTGCCCCACCCCAACGTAGAGAAAATTTATGTAGAGGTACAGATAGAGGGGGCCCCATGCCGCATGGAGCTTGACACGGGTTCAACTCTATCCATAATCTTGGCAAGGACCTTAAGGAAACTGTGTCCTACTGGGGGTCCCAAACTCAGGCCGGCCTCATTTACCCTCCGGGACTTCCAGAAACGTAAGGTCCCCACAATTGGGGTGGGGACCTTCAGGGTGCAATACCAAGGCCGGACGCGGCAACTGGACTTGCTTGTGGTCAAAGGCCCCTACATTAGCTTACTGGGATTGGCATGGTTTGGACCACTGGGGCTAGCCGTCACCGGGGTTAACCACACGAGCTTACAAGTGGATGTGGACGCCATATGCAAGGAATTTCCGGGGGTTTTCGATGGGAAATTGGGACAGTATATGGGCCCCCCCATTGCTCTACAGCTTGACCCCGCAGTACGACCGGTCAGGCTCAAGGCCCGCTGGATCCCGTTCGCCCTGAAACCCCGTATAGACGAGGAATTGGACCGACACGTGGAGCAAGGAGTGCTGGAGCCGGTGCCTAATGCCCCCTGGGAAACCCCAATCGTCACACCCGTCAAGCCTAATGGTTCGGTCCGCATCTGCGCAGACTACAAATGTACCATAAACAAGGCCCTCACGGCCCATGCATACCCAGTGCCAGTGGTCAGCCATGTACTTGCCACCCTGGCTGGGTCGAAAATTTTTGGCAAGCTGGACTTGGCCCAAGCATATCAACAGCTGCCAGTAGATGAGGCCACAGCAGAGGCACAGACGATTGTGACGCACAGAGGAGCGTTCAGGGTAAAGCGGCTGCAATTCGGTGTCAGCGTGGCACCAGGCATATTCCAGAATCTAATGGACTCTCTCCTTAAAGGGATTCCTGGCGTCACCCCCTTCTTCGATGATGTGTTGATTGCCGGGCCCACACCAGAGGAGTTTGAGGACCGCCTCCGCACCGTTCTGCACCGTTTCCAGATGGCGGGTCTCAAGGTGAAGCGGGAAAAATGTCTACTAGGAGTGCCTCAGGTGGACTTTCTGGGATTTATGGTGGACGCAGAAGGGGTCCACCCGACTGGGGACAAGGTACGGTCCATTTGTGATACCCCAGCACCCAAGAACAAGACTGAACTTCAGGCCTTCTTGGGACTATTGAACTTTTACCATTCCTTCCTTCCCCACAAGGCGGCGGTAGCGGAGCCCCTACACAGACTCCTGGACAAGCGGGCCCCTTGGGTGTGGGGCCAGCGCCAGGAGGCCGCATTCCAGGCAGTCAAGGACTTGCTTGTCTCAAACTCGGTCTTGGCACACTTCGATGAGAGGCTGCCGGTGGTGCTAGCATGTGACGCCTCGCCCTATGGCATTGGCGCTGTCCTGGGACACCAACTCCCAGATGGAAGAGAGGTACCCACAAGGGGTGCCTGTTATGGGGAAGCAGGGTCGTTGTTCCCCAGCCCCTCCGCAAAAGGGTCCTCACAGCCCTACACGAGACACACCCAGGGGTAGTAAGAATGAAGGCCCTTGCCAGGAGTTATGTGTGGTGGCCGGGGATCGACGGAGAGATAGAGGCCTGGGTCAAACACTGCCAGGCCTGCCAAGAATCCTGCCCAGATCCCCCAAGGGCCCCAGTCCAGTCCTGGGAGTCCGCCCAAGCACCATGGTCACGCCTGCATGTGGACTTCGCTGGCCCCTTTCAGGGGAAAACATTCTTCATAGTGGTGGACTCCTACACCAAATGGCTGGAAGTCGCACTGGTACCATCCACTTCTACGTCCACAGCCATCCGGGTACTACGCAGGCTGTTTGCAACCCACGGGCTCCCTGACACTCTCGTCTCAGACAACGGGACTGCATTTACGTCAGGAGAATTCCAAACCTTCACAGCACAGAACGCCATCCGCCACATCCGTTCGGCGCCATTCCACCCTGCCACCAATGGCCAAGCAGAACGCATGGTGCGGACCACCAAGGACATCCTTCGCCGCATGACGCAAGGGGATTGGGAGTACCGCCTTGCCACATTCCTTCTAGCACAGCACAGCACCCCCAGCTCAACGACTGGCCCAACCCAAGATAAACTAAACAACCCAAGATAAACTAAACATACAGTAGCCGGACCATGGGAAGATTTCTGCAGCCCTAGGAGCCAACGCCTAGGCGCCAAGCTGAATATCTTAGGCTGGCCCTCCCTTCAGGAGCATTTTGCCACTGCAGAATGAACCAAACAAGAAGCAGACCCATCATGTGTGGTGCAGTTCTTGCTGGACCACACCACTTCGGACAGCACATGGGGAAATCATGTTAGAAAGCTTCTCCACCCCCATACACAAAACTCCCAGGCAGTGTTTGTTTTGCATTGCAAAAAAGGGGGAGATTTGCACATACATAAAATCTAAATAAAAAGTATAGGCCACATTTTCATACACACACACACACACACACATCTGTATACCACGGCAGTATGCAGCATACAAAATCACAATAACGTCAATAAAAATATCAATGAAAATTGGTTGGGAAAAGGAAATTTGTGTTTCAAAGGCCTTTCTGAGTAAACCAGGGGAGATATCCATAGGGAGTTCACCAAACTGAAGGTTCACTCAGAAGACTGACTGAATCTTTTGAGAAGCCTTTAAAAAAAACAAAACACTACCAAATGGTTATTTAAGATGTGAAATATTGCATAACCGCCATGTTAAAGATTTCCAAAAAAGCACCCACATTTTGGCCTTCTAAACTGTCCTGAAAGTTCAAGATACATAGGGGAAAAAGAAAATCTGTATGATTTTTTTTTTTTATAGGGGCTAATGAGTCTTCAATAAAGATAATAACACTTAGCATATGTTTTCATATTAATGTTAAAAGCATCTCACAAACATTAGTTCAGGCATCATTACAATAACCTTGGAAGATAGGCAAGTTTTATTATCCCTGCAGGTGGAAAAGCCTCCATTTTACACATGGGAGGATGTGGACTGAAGTTGAAAATTGACAACTCCAGCCCTTAGTCATCCTGTTAACAATGTTTGTAAGTTTTCAAACTAGGCCGGTTCTGAAAGCAACGTTCTTTGCTAAGCACATCAATACTGAAGGATAAAAGAGAGATGTTTTTCCTTCTGGATGCGAGCCTAAGAATTTTGTTGCATGGCCTGCTTCTTATACTATACATGAATGGGAAAGGAGCACGAACGAAAGAGCACCAATTACAGATTCATGATACTTACCGTCTGGGGTGGGGGAAATGACAGTTCTCATTTGTCAACATTAATAAGTGTTTTCCCAATCTCAGGATGCATTTTCACTCTGGCAAGTCTGCTTTGATCAGCGGCAACCGTGAGCTTGTTTCCGTAATGGTTACATTTCAAAGCAGACGTTTTTCACAAAGGAGACGTGGGGACAGAGAAAGGAGGATAGGAAACTGCTTGATTTCAGGTCGGACCACTGGCCCATCTAGTGACTCTTCAGGGTTTCAGGCAGGGGAGATTTCCAGACCTTCTTGGAAACATCAGAGGGTAGATTCGGTGGATTTGTTTCCTGCTGATGCTCTACCACAGGTATAGGCAAACTCTGGCCCTCCAGATGTTTGGGACTACAATTCCCATCGTCCCTAGCTAACAGGGCCATTGGTCAGGGATGATGGGAATTGTAGTCCCAAACATCTGGAGGGCCGGAGTTTGCCTATGCCTGCTCTACTACTTAGCTATGGCCTTGCAACAGCATCGTCCAGAGGCCCTTGCAGAATATTGTGGCAAAGAAGGGATGGAAGAGGAATAAGTAAGAGTCCGTGTCCTCCTTCAACACCCTATGTGCCTTTATAACCCAGGCCCAATCTGTGATGTACATTTAACACTGTATCGTGCCACTTAAAGTCTGTGGTTTCTCCCAAAGAATCCTGGGAAATGTTGTTTGTCAAGGGCGCTGAGAGTATTTAGGAGATCCCTATTCCCCTCGCAGTGGCAGAGCTACCATTCCCAGGCTGGTTTAACAAGCAGGAAACTCTGGGAATGGTAGCTCTGTGAGGAGGTTGGGGGGCACTCTTAGCAAGAGACAGTCCCTGGGAATCTTTGGAAGAAGCCACGGCTGTTTGGAATGGTAAAGGTAAAGGTACCCCTGCCCGTACGGGCCAGTCGTGTCCGACTCTAGGGTTGCGTGCTCATCTCGCTCTAGAGGCTGTGAGCCGGCGCCGTCCGAAGACACTTCCGGGTCACGTGGCCAGCGTGACGAAGCTGCAGCTGACGAGCCAGCACCAGCGCAGCACACGGAAATGCCGTTTACCTTCCCGCTATAAAGCGGTCCCTATTTATCTACTTGCACTTAAGAGTGCTTTCGAACTGCTAGGTGGGCAGGAGCTGGGACCGAACAATGGGAGCTCACCCCGCTGCGGGGATTCGAACCACCGACCATACGATCGGCAAGTCCTAGGCGCTGAGGTTTTACCCACAGCGCCACCCGCGTCCCCTATGGAATGGTACAGCACTGCTTTAAATGTATAGTCCGGATGGGGACCCAGACTCATCCGATAGTAAAGACTAGAAGGGGGTGGTTGCAGTTGAATGAGGGTTGCCTGGCAAATAGGATCTCAGCTCTGCTTCCTGGGATTGAATTGATCAAGTGTGAGCTTATCTATGGGGCTGAGCTGAAGCCAAAAACATCACTAACAATGCAAGATACTGAGTCGCTCCTCCCACCATCCCACCAGTCAAGGCCTGTTGCTCAGACCAGGCCAGCTGATACTATGAGGAAATGACCTACTACTATTTGCATCAATTCAGATAGCCTAATTTCCCCCTTGAATGTGGGCGTTTGCAATCACCTGATTGGCACCCGTCTGTCTCAGGAGACAATGGAGGAGTGTGGTTTTTGGGGTGAGGTCAAGCTGTGGGGCAGTTGCAGCGCCTGCTGTGGCTGCAGAGACCGATGCAGGAGAGACATGTTTTGTTGCAGCTGGGGCAGAAGAAGGCATCCGGTTGTGCTGCTGTGGATGCACTGTGGCGTTTCTTCCCTCTGCAATCACCAAGTGACGGGAATTAAGCAGAACGCTGTTATCCGAGCGGGTTCTAGTAAGGGATGAACCAGCACACCTTGACAAGTTACAAAAATCTACCTTGTCTAACAAGTGGTGGAACATAGGAGCCTAGTAGGAAGCTGTCTTATAGACCATAAGACCATTGGTGAATCCAGCTCAGGATCATACACACAGAATGGCAGAAGATTCTGGGGGTTTAAGGCAGAAGTCTCATTCAGTCCTACCTGGAGATAGCAAAGATTGAACCTGGAATCTCCTGCATGCAGAACAGACTCTCTGCCACTGAGCCAAGGCCTCCTCCTGGAGGCTGCAGAGTCTAGGGCTGTTTACACACTCCTGTTTACTCTGTATCCAGGGTACCCCCACTGCTGGTTTAAGTAAGCGGTGTACACATGGCATTAGACACAACCTAAACATCTCCTGCGGTTTCTTCAGTATTTTGATGTGTCTCTCTCCAAAGCAACTTCTGTCCGGTTTGAAAACATAAGGCATACAAAGACACCTGCTATGCTCAGCCAGGGGGCTGATGCGCACAACCGCACGCAAATGCGATTTGCCATGCATCACGGGGGCGAGGGGAGGAACAACCTTGCTGCGTTGTGAGCCAGCAATGTGTACACAGTCTAACACTCACTGGATCGCTTGAGGCAACAGAATTCCACTTGATTCCCCAACCAATCGGTGATGGAAAGTCAATGTTTGTTGAAGCAAAATAAATTAGTTATCTGACTCCCCTCTCTGTACATTGAGCTGTCTGCAGGGTGTTCAGATGGAACGCAGGCAGCTGCTGTTTATCGAGTCAGGCCGTTTGCCATCGAGCTGCACAAAGTCTGCTACACATGGGCAGGCAGCAGCTCGCCAGGGTTTCAGGCAGGGTCTCTGTCTGACCTGGGGACAGCACGAATTGAACCTGGAACATTTGCATGCAAAGCATGGGCTCTACCACTGAGCTACACAGCCCTTTCCCTGACCCTGTTTCCAGGCATGCTTTAACACACAATGTGAAGGATCATGAGTACGTAGCATTGCCACCAGAAGGGAAGGTACCATTTGGCTCTGCTGAGCAGAGTCACTGGGTATGTGCCAGGTGCAATAGTGACTAGCGCCCATTGGGGATGGCAGGGCAAAAGGTGGGACAGAGGGCAATGGAAGGCAGAGCCAGAAGAAGCGATGGGTGGAGTCTAATTTTATCTCTGGTTTCCTCCACGCTAAGTCCTACAGAGGCAACACTGAGCCTAAAGTGGAGGAAACAGGCAGAGACACTAGACAGGGAGGAATTGGTGGGGGGGGGGGCTACAGCCAGGGAATGCTGCCCAGGAAGCATCCGAATGGGAAGGCTCCAAGCCAGGAGAATGGTGGTGGGGTTCAGGAGACAGGTCAGAGGAGGACGAGGGTGCAGATGGATTGGAGGCTGAGCAAGCAACAGGTTTAAGTGAGGAGGAAGAGGAGCCACTTGCCAGCTCCACTGCTTCCTTCTCGCATCCTTCTCTGTACAATCATAGAACTGTAGAGTTGGATGGGACCCTGAGGATCATCTAGTTACAACTCCTTTAATTAGCAGGAATATGCAGCTGTCCCATGCAAGGATCGAACCTGCAACCTTCGTGTTATCAGCACTGCACTCTAACCAACTGAGCTATCCATGCACTTTGGCAGAACAAAAGGCACTGAGAGCCCCTCCTTGAAGGAGTTCACAACTGTTGGGAAGGCAGCAGGCTTAGGAGGAAGTGGAAGGCTCAGATCCTCAGTTCTGACAACTGCTTCGTGGGGCCAGTCTTGCCCCTGGAGTTCTCTGTGGGTTTCATCTCTCTGGGTAAAGAACCAACCTTACTGCTCATGTCTAAGTTTCTGTGCTGAACCAGCCCTGACACAGGATCCCCTCCTGGACTGGCTGCATGTAAGAAGGCAGGCAGGTGCAGTTGGCTGTGGCTGTTGGATCAGGCCTCTGTTTGCCCTGATGCTCTCGTCTCCCTGATGACATTATTCCCTGCAGTTGTCAGGAAGATGGAATAAGTTTACCTGGGTTACAAAAATAAACTCCATGTTGTTTATGCTAGTACTGTGAACTTCAAGAAATGTCTGAGAAGCTACTCCTAAATAAGTGAACGATGCTTTCCGTGAGAACATAAAGTTCTCTCCTTAACGTGCTGTAAATGAAGCTACATGCTCCCTCAATGCCATTCCATCACAGACTGATAATACTAAGTACAGTTTGTACTCAGATCTAAAGAACACTGAATTAGCAGCTGGTGGAAATAAAGAATTCCTTCATCTGATCATTGTAAGTACGTGCGATGAGGAGTGTCCTTGCTACAAAACTCTTCCTTTAAGTATAAATAAATCCAAAACTGCTTTGTTTGGTTGCCGTTACCATCACTGTGTTTCTTGATCTCTGCTAGAAATTAAGGCACTATTATAATAATCCAGTTTTCCCTGTGGCGTTTGTTGGTTAGATAAATATGCCTTTGGCCGTGCGGTGTCTTCAATGTCCTCTCTATTATGTGCAGTACTTTGCAGTATGGGCTCAGTCCAGTGAAGAATTGCATATTGATTACAATGATACTTTTTTTAAAAAAACAAACCAATTGTAATATTTAAAAAGAAACAAACACTGTGAGCTTGCAAGTTTGACCCGTCTTGGTTGTAAGCTTTTCTTGTTACATCGCCAATCTGTAAGAAACATAATAAAAAGTATTTTCTTATATCAATGTTTCTTGCATGCTTTGTAGAAAGACAAAGGTGCAATTTCTTTTAAAGAAATGTACAGGTCAGCTTTTGGCCCTGTCTGTGTCTGAATGCTCCTGTTTAGCATAATTTTAAAACAGTTTCTAAACAAGCCCTTCTTTCCTTTGCAATAGGTAGAAAATTCAAACTTACAATGGACTTGGCCCTGTCAAACTTAAAGACTTTTGCCTCATTTTGTCTCTTTTAACATGCAAAACTCTATGGCTAGCAGTAACTCTGGAATGAAAGGTATATGTGTGTGCATTCAAGCTGCTTTCGAACTGCTTTACAAGGATGCAGGGAGAGTCTTGCTAGACCATTCCAAAAGGCTCAGCATCCTGTTTCTGACAAGACTCTCTCCTGTTCTTACTGCCACAGACTAATGCAGCTACACCTCTGGAAGCTGATCATTTTGGACTGCAATCCTATACCCACTTGGCCCTGTTGAATTTATCGGGACCTGTAGTGCAATCCTGTACATGTCTCTTCAGAAGTGCAGTGGTACCTCGGGTTACATAACGCTTCAGGTTACATACGCTTCAGGTTACACACTCCGCTAACCCAGAAATAGTGCTTCAGGTTAACTTTGCTTCAGGATAAGAACAGAAATCGGGCTCCGGCGGTGCGGCAGCAGCGGGAGGCCCCATTAGCTAAAGTGGTGCTTCAGGTTAAGAACAGTTTCAGGTTAAGTACGGACCTCCGGAACGAATTAAGTACTTAACCCGAAGTACCACTGTAAGCCCCACTGAGTTGAACTGAGTTTCCTCCCACATAAGTGAGTATTGGATTGAAGACACCGAGTGCTTCCAAACTGTTGCTATTTTCAGGTGTGATTCAATCACATGCTGGCAAATTCAGGTTGCTCAAGTAAAGTTGATTTGACACTCTTGTGCTAGAAACTGATTTCCCCATAGCCATATATATATATATATATATATATATATATATATATGGAGAGTGATGGGAAAATGCATTGAAAGATGTGGAATAATACTTACCTGCTTCCATGTTGCATAAGCTCCTGGCAAGCAAATTGTCAGTAAACTGCCAATGTCAGCTAACCTTCCTGCAAATTAAAGTTGATTTGCACAGTTAACCCACTTCCCCAAAAAGTTTGGACTTTTAGTGACAGGGAAAGTGATTGGGTAGGCACTGGGAAAGTATAGGGGTGTTGTTGTTTATAAAGAGGATTTGCTCCACTAGGGCAACAGAACATTTTTATCCATGTTCAATGTTATCATATGCACTTGAATCTCTTCTATGGAATGCCGGCAGTCTGGCAGCACCCCTGTCTTTTTGTGCTTTCCCACCCTCTTACTTTATAAAAGGATCAGTAATGGTTTAGTTAAAACTGGGTGTTTGAAGGGGAGTGTGGTTTCAAAAGCATTATCCTAGATTCTTTTGGTTGTCTCAAACATAATGCTTCTGTAATATTAAGATTAGCATGTTTTGCTTTCTGTTGTTTTTTCCTGGAGGAAAAAACCCACAAACGAGGGACCTCAGGTGTGGGTTGTTAGCTTTCTCATCACTATAGCAAGAAAAAAACAACAAGCCAGATGTTTTCTCCTGCTGTCTCCCTTCTCCAGTGATATAATATACTTAACATTTTTCGTATTGGCTGTGCCTGTGAAACAGCAGCGTGAAAACCACCATATTTTTTCTCCTTTGAAGGTCATTTCAAAAGAATGAATGACTGATCTAGCAGCAGCATAATGTCCTATGAGTCTTCTTGCCTTAGGCAAATGGAGAAAGCCCACCAGGAAGGCAGCAGAGAAGTCTGTGAAAGGGAATCAAGATCGGATTAATCACAATGTTGGCTAAACTACAGTCTGCAGAGGGTGGTTTCAGACAAGCAGCAATGCCTTTATTTCTAAATGGATAGGAACTGGACGACAAGTCCACTGGAATGAATCACCCCCCGACCTGAAAAACCCTTCTGTCAATCCCAGATACAGTGGTACCTTGGAAGTCAAACAGAATCTGTTTCAAAAGCCCATTCGACTTCCAAAAGGCACGGCTTCTGATTGGCTGCAGGAGTTTCCTGCATTCTTGTCAGAAGCCATGGAAACCGTGCTGGACGTTCAGGTTCCAAAGAACGTTCGCAAACTGGAACACTCACTTCCAGGTTTGCGGCATTCAGGAGCCAAAACGTTCAACTCTCAATACATTTGGGGTCCAAGGTACGACTGTACAGTGGTACCTCAGGTTACATACACTTCAGGTTACATACGCTTCAGGTTACAGACTCCGCTAACCCAGAAATAGTGCTTCAGGTTAAGAACTTTGCTTCAGGGTGAGAACAGAAATTGTGCTCCAGCGGCGCAGCAGCAGGAGGCCCCATTAGCTAAAGTGGTATCTCAGGTTAAGAACAGTTTCAGGTTAAGTACGGACCTCCGGAACGAATTAAGTACTTAACCCAAGGTACCACTGTATATGGAAACAGGCAAACATGAGAACGAGTGGAGGAATCTGTACATGGAAATCAGCTTGATCTGTTTGCCACTGAATGCAGAAGGTAACTTGTTGCCTCTGGCATGAGACTGGTGTGCAAAATGGGCTGGATCCAGACCTAGTCGTTCTCAGAGTTCCATTGATTTCAATGGAGCTTCTCTAACTAAGTCTGGTTCCAGCCTTCTTTTTAGATTCTCTGAAGCAAATCTGGCTGAAGCGTTGTGAAGAATTGCAGGAGGGGTACGGATGCCCCTTTTTATAGAGCTGCTCAGGTACAATGAAAGCAGAGAAAAGTGTTCTGCACTTGAAAGCCTAATGGCATAAGCTTCCGTGGACCAGAGATGCATGGAGAGAATTGCACAGAGATTTTTAGTTGGCAGGTACAGGTTTAGGGGATGGAGGTGGAACTGTGAACAGCAGAGTTAAGTATCAACGAAATGCAAAAGGTGCCATCTGTTACAAGTACAATGAGGCACTCTGACTAACATGCAGGAAGCACTGCACTTATTGACATTGTAAGATCAGTTCTTGAACTTTGACAGGACAGCTACAGAGGGTTCCACAGAGGGGGCACCGCCCAAAAGCCCATTCCCTGTTTTCCCTCAACCTCCCATGAGAAGGTGAAGGCACCCAGCAAAGGGTCTCTGAAGATGATCTGAGTACAGAGGCAGATTCACATGAGAACAAGCAGTGCTTTCCATCAATATGGAAAGAAAGAAAGTCCTCAACTGCTGAGAATCCTCTTAACTGTACCACCTTCCTGAAGCAGAAGACAGGCCAGCCACTCACAGCTCTTGCAAGCTGCAACAGTGGTGGAATGAAGAATGTGCTTAGGCTATGCTTGCTAAAGTCTCAAGGATGGGGAACCAGTGACCTCTTTTGACATTGCTGAACTACAACTCCCATCATCCCTTGGTTATCTGGCCATGGCTGATGGGAGTTAGAGCCCAGGAATTTCCAGAAGGTCATAGGTTTCCCACCTCTTCTCTGGTTTGCAACTGATGTTATATATCACCTGCCTACTGACATCAGTGGATCAGAGCAGCGCATGGAAACACTGTCTACCTTCCCGCTGGAGTGGTACCTATTTATCTACTTGCACTGGCGTGCTTTCGAACTGCTAGGCTGGCAGGAGCTGCGACCGAGCAACGGGAGCTCACCCCATCGCGGGGATTCGAACCACCGACCTTCTAATCGGCAAGCCCTAGGCTCTGTGGTTTAGCAATTTCAGCAATGCAATGCATTTCCCATCATCCTGCTATCAGCATTGGCTCACTGAACTGCCATGTCTTTCTTGGACTGCCTGAAAAAAGTATGGGCAAGTGAAAGTCAGTAATTGGAGAGAGAGTGAAGGCTTGTCTTGAAGGTTTACTGGTGGCATTTCCCAATGACAGCTAAATAGAAGCAGACATGGTCAATATGATTTAATAAACCCTAATGCAATTGCAGCGCTAGGCCTTTGTGGCAGCTCTCCTGACAGATGTAACATTCAGCCAGACTCTGCAAATAGTTCCTAAAACCAGAGGTCAGGTTAGCAAAGAAAGCCCATGAAGAAAGGGGGTTGGCATTGCTTTTCACATGAAATGTCATCCTCTTTTCCGTTTCATCCTTCAACACAGAAAGAAATTTCCACCCTGTAAACGCTACCTTTAAGGAAATCACACTGCATTGCCAGTTTGTGTCACAGTCCAGTTTACAGGTGGTCAAAGTCCTGGCTGAGGACGTTGGGACCGGGGGCAAGACGGCGGGGTGGGAGCAGGCAGTGGCGTAGCGTGGGGGGTGCAGGGGGGGCCGGCCGCACCGGGTGCAACATCTGGGGGTTAGGGTTAGGGGGCGCAAATCCACGGGTTAGGGGGCGCAAATCCACGGGTTAGGGGTGCAAATTACTTGCCTTGCCCCGGGTTCTGACAACCCACGCTACGCCACTGGGAGCAGGAACGGGAGTCCAGAAGCCAGGAGTCAGGAAGCCGAGGGTCAGAGAGCTGTGAGTTAAGAAGCCGAGGGTCTGAGGGTCAGGAAACCAGGAGTCAAGGGTCTGAGGATCAGGAAGCAAGGGGTCAAGAAGCCAAAAACAGCAAGGCAAGAAGCATGTTGCTGTGGCAAAGAGCCAAAGGGAAATGCTGACCTTATATCCCTTCCCGGCTCTTGCCACCAGGTGCTGTGAGTTACCAATCAGCCTCACCTGTGCTGCGCCTTGCCTCTTCAGAACAAACTGAGGAAAGCCCCAGTCCTGCACACACTCCTGACAGTTTGGGATTAATAGGTGATACTCTTGAAAACTCATTCCATGTATGAGGCAGTTCCTAGCCCCAACTACATCCCTCAGTTCCAAAGGGATTGCATTCTTAGGGACCAAGGCAAACCCAAGATCCATCGGGATGAGTAAATTAGGAGCTGGTGAACTGGTGGCTCAACTGGCTGATTCCCAGCACAGCTAGGCTATCTCAGCATAATCTTCACATCCTGGTTTAGCCAGAGGTACACTGGCACAACTTCCTCATTCTGGCTCAGCCGGGACTCCGCTAGCTGAGCCAAGACTGATGGATCTTACACCAGTGTAAGAAAAAAATTATGGTAGGCATGTGATTGGGCAGGGGTCTTTATGCTGGATCCTAACTTGGTTTAGCTCAGTCATGGGACCTAGCAACCCAGCAGAACCCAGGCAGGCACAAAGGGTAAGTCAAACTTTTTTTTGCAGAGGCCTGTTTTCCATCTGCAAGTTTTTTTTTTTTATAATATTTTTATTTTTTCCATATAAACACAACACAACAAACATAAACATACAAAGACAAAAACAGAACAAAAAACATGTATCATTTCATATCCTAATTTCATATACCTTTCTTCCCCGACTTCCTCATGCCTCCCCTTTCTGTATTCCAAATTCTTATCAATTGTTCAGCAAATCTTCCCTTATTTTAATTTAGATTTAGACTATTCTTCCTTATTCTCCATCTGCAAGTTGCCCTGCTGCTGAATGAAGTTTGGTCATCTTAATTTAAGACAGCAAAAAGGCAGCAACACAAGAAAAAGTATTTCTGTGCAAGGAAGGAGAGTCCACCACGTCCTGAGGGAGCCCATTCCACCGTCGAACAGCAATCTTCCTTTGATTTGGGATCTACCCTCCGGAGCAGAAGAAAACAAGCTTGCTCCAGCTTCCATGTGACCACCCTTTAGATATGTTATCGTTATATTTAATGAAATTATAATTACTTATATCATTTTACAGCTTTTATTCTTGTAAGCCGCTTTGAGGTTTTTTATTACAACCAATCGGTATGTAAATTTCGTTCAGTAAGATAAATTTAAAAATAAGTAATATATGCATTTATATATCCCACCCCTGCCTACCCTACAGCCTAGAAAAACTGGAAGAAGGGCATAGGAGTCTTCACAGACCTTATCAAACTTGGGAACATGTTATTTGCTCAAGATTAGGCTCCTGCTATTCCTAGCAGCTGTGTTTGTACATGAGAAGTTGTGGATCAGCAATCCCTTCCCCCGCCTCCATTTCTGGCTTTGCCTTAAAGAAAATGAAAGGCAAATATTTAGATGCCAGGTATCATTTGCCTACGGCCAGACAAATTCACATTTGGAATTGGATTGCAGTCTTCTTCTTCTTCTTCTTCTTTGGCGATCACTTGTAGCCGAGTAAGATTGTCTTCCATAAACACTGTTTTAACAAAGAGTCCGTAAGTGACTGCGGAGGCCAATTCTGGATCCACACGTCCTTCCACAGTGGGGACATTGGTTTCTGGGTGGGAGTTGATCACGGTGTGGATTTGCCAAGCGTGCCTTCCTCTTAGCCCGTTTCTCCCTTGCATCCTGAGTTTGAGTGTCTTCAAAACCCATGACACTTTTGGTAAAGGCTGTTCTCCAATTGGAGGGCTTGTAGGCAAGTGTTTCCCAGTTGTTGGTGTTTATACTACATTATTTTAAAAAATTGCCTTGAGACAGTCCTTAAACCTCTTTTGTTGACCACCAGCATTACGCTTTCCATTTTTAAGTTTGGAAAAGAGTAGTTGCTTTGGAAAACGATAATCAGGCATCCGCACAACATGACCAGTCCAACGAAGTTGATGTTGAAGAATCATTGCTTCAACACTGTTGATCTTTGCTTCTTCCAGTACACTGGTATTAGCTCGCCTGTCTTCCCAAGTGATGTGTAGAATAACAGTAGACTCATGGCTAAAGCATATGTATGGTCAAATTCTTAATCTAAAGTCAGTATTACAGACAAAGGTGAAATCCAACCCATACATTTTGAGTGCTCTGACGCCAGTTTAACATGCCCATTTGACTGCTTCAGTCTGTGGAACTGGCACTGTTACAGATACAACATAATATTCATTCTGCACTCGTAAGAAATCAATCATTTAGTGCTGTATCTCTTGCTGTATTCTTTTTGGCACATTGCTCAAAACATTTATGTTTAGGCAAGCTTATCCAGACAGGTGTGTTTTATCACTTTTTCATCATCTTTTCGATGCTTCTTGGATACCTTTTCCAACTGTTTTATAATCAAGAATTTTAATGTTTTGTTTTATATTCTTGTAAACTGCTTAGGTTTTCTTACAGTCAAGTGGTCTGCCCATGGGCCTGGTGCCAGCTCCCCGTAGAGTCCTGGAGAGGAAAAGGTGTTGTGGTAGGGGGCTTGTGGAAAGACCGCACAACAAACAACATGCGTTTGGGGTGTGCTTTGCAGAATTACCTTAAGTTTTCATGCTAATTAAAACTCTAGAAGGACAGACGGATTTAAAAATATATACATATATTAGGAAGTTCCATGCAGAGCAAGCAAAGAACTTAACACACCCACCCACAGAGCAGGGAGAAATTTGAACAATGCACAATTATTCATTGCTTTAATATGTGATACAGCTACTGTTTAAGCTATCAGATTCGGCTGCCTTAGTACACTGAGATTAGAACAGATTTTCTCAGCAGCCAGCCTCCGCAGTCAAGTTATCCCCCCGCCCCACCCCTTTCCAGCTTAAAAACAATTTTTGCTTCAGGATGGAATTCACAATATTCTTCTGGCAGGCAAGAATAATATGAACACCTTTTACCTTGGGTAAGATGTGATTTCTAATTGAACTGCAGCAGATGATGACACTGATACCAATTTTTTCCCACTAAAAGGCCACTTTGATGCAAAGCTTAGAGGACCCATCTCTTTATGGCAGTACCTGAGATCCGATGCTGATTAACTATTTTTATACAAAAATCCCCGCTCTCCCCCAAAGGGGAGGGAAGAGTTAAAAAAAATGGCACAGCTGAGTTTTGAAGTTCCTTCCAAGGAGGCTGGTGACTGACTCACAAATACCCTAACGGTTCCTGCAGATGGTCTCAGCGTTTAAATTATGTGCATGTCTGAGTTAGTGGCTGGTAGAAGGAAACCCATGAGGGAAAAGAATCACAACATCTTCTCAAGGTACCAAACTAAAAGTTGTCAAAGAAAAGAGTTCCTTCCAAGTTACCCAGGCTGACATGCTTCACCAATGTAAAAAGCTCACTGCATGTATAAATGCAGCATACAGTGGTACCTCGGTTTACGAACTTAATCCGTTCCGGAAGTCCGTTCTTAAAGCAAAGCCATTCTTAAACCAAGGTGTGCTTTCCCTAATGAGGCCTCCTGCCGCCAGTGCACTTCCACCGCTTGGCTTCTGTTCGTACACCGAAGTAAAGGTCGCCAACCGGAACACTACTTCCGGTTTTGCAGAGTTTGTTTACCGAATAGTTCATAAACAGGGCTGTTCTTAAACCAAGGTACCACTGTATTAGGAAAAGGCGTAGGTGGGGCTTGTCCACCTGGGAAGGTACCCCATCTAGGAGAAGGAAAACTCTGCCCCGAAACATGGGCGGGGGCGGGCTTTATGTTAGGGGGGGCAGAACCGAGCTGTTAGTTAAGCGTTTCTATTTATTTACTTGATTTGGGGGGCAGCTGCCCCTCTGCCCCCACTTGGCTATTCCCATGCCCAAAACCTCTTTTGCCTTGTGGCACATCTCCGAGAAAAGAAAAAGCTAAAGAGTAAGCCCTACACCAGGGGTAGGCAACCTACAGCCCATGGGCCGGATGTGGCCCAGTCGTCTTCTCAATCCAGTCTACAGACGGTCCGGGAATCCGCATGTTTTTGTTGTTATCGTTTAGTCGTTTAGTCGTCTCCGACTCTTCGTGACCCCATGGACCAGAGCACACCAGGCACTCCTTTCTTCCACTGTCTCCCGCAGTTTGGTCAAACTCATGTTCATAGCTTTGAGAACACTGTCCAACCATCTCGTCCTCTGTCGTCCCCTTCTCCTTGTGCCCCCCATCTTTCCCAACATCTGGGTCTTTTCCAGGGAGTCTTCTCTTCTCATGAGGTGGCCAAAGTATTGGAGCCTCAGCTTCAGGATCTGTCCTTCCAGTGAGCACTCAGGGCTGATTTCCTTCAGAATGGAGAGGTTTGATCTTCCTGCAGTCCATGGGACTCTCAAGAGTCTCCTCCAGCACTATAATTCAAAAACATCTTTGTTGGCAAGGTGATGTTTCTGCTTTTTAAGATGCTGTCTAGGTTTGTCATTGAGTAGAATGTGTCCTTTTATTTAAAATGCACCTCTGGGTTATTTGTGGGGCATAGGAATTCGTTCATAACCCCCCCCCAAAAAAAAATATAGTCCGACCCACCACATGGTCTGAGGGACGGTGGACTGGCCCATGGCTGAAAAAGGTTGCTGACCCCTGCCCTACAGAAATCCAGAGTGGAGTCCCTAAAGCAGTTGAATGGAAGGAGGTGCACTGGAAGTTGCTGGAAGGAGGTGCACTGTACTCCTCCTTCCAGCAACTCCTGCAGCCAAGCTGGTGCCAAATGTCTTGCTCTGCTTCCCTTTGAACCACATCACGAGGCCGGGGGGATCTTATCATCTCCTCCATATACACCGCCCAGGTTTACATCCTGAGGGAGTTCACTTTGTTGCTGCTAATGCAGGGGTTTGACTTCACCCCCAGAGGTGCACTCCATTGTCTCTCGAGGCAGATAGAGGCCAACGGCAACAAAAGGAAAAAGACTACACTAAACCTCCTTCTCCGATAGACTTGTTTGCCAGATGCAGGGTGTTTGGTTCTTCCTTCTTTTTATACCTGGACATACATGCAAATCAGAGTCTCCAACCTGCAGTGAGAGGAGGCATGGATCTATTGAGATGTTTTGCATGCAGAAGATCCCAGATTCAGCTTCCATCGTCTCCAGTTCAAAGGATCTCAGAGAGCAGGCTGAGCCCATTTGAAGCTTCTTCTGCCCAGTCATCCTTCAGAGGTAAATGCCCAGACAGTTTTGTTTTCCAATTACCAGGGACCTCATATACTTGATGTTATTTTAATAGGAATGTGAAGCTGCCATTGGGCCTGTTCGAGATGCTTTTGCTGGTACAAAATGCTGATGGGGCATCACCTTGTCAACCTCTGTCTGTCCAGGCCCAAGGATTCCTCTTTGATGGGCCATCAAGACCCTTTGGCTTGGCTTATACCCCAGCCCAATATGTGAAGCTGCCTGGGCTTGTGATCCTATACCAGTGGTGTCCAAACTTTTTTCAAAGAGGGCCAAATTTGATGAAGTGAAGGGCTGTGAGTTGACTTTTTTTAAGAATTGAAGTTGTTGACCTTTTTATGATTTTACCCCAAAGTTGTTGAGTTATTTTTAGGATTGAAGTTGCTGAGCTTTTTATAGATGGTATTTAACACCTACCAAAATAGCTAAAATGTATAAGACAAAAACAAATCAGTGTTGGAGGTGTGGTAAAGCAGAGGGGACACTTATACATGTTTGGTGGACCTGTGAAAAAAGCAAAAGCTTCTGGAACATAGTATATGACGAGCTTAAAAAATGTTTACGTATAAAAAATACAGAAGCTTTTCTATTAGGGATAACGGACGCAGATATAGCAAGAGAAGATCAGAAAATATTCCTCTATGCTACAGGAGTGGCAAGGATCCTAATTGCTAAAAACTGGAAAAAAGAAATTGTGCCAACAAAAATGGAATGGCAAGACAAACCGTTAGAGTATATTGAACTGGCTAGATTAACAGAGGCAATTAGAAATCACACTAGACAAGAGTTTCAAATAGCATGGGGAAAATGCAGAGAATACTTCACAAAACAGTACCCTAAAATTCATACCTGGACTTGTTTCGATTAATGTCTGCAGGAGACTTTGTGGATATTTAAGTTATAATTAGAAAAATCTTAATAATTATTTATAAAGGAAACAAGGAAAGAAGTAAATAAGGATTCCAGAAACAGGATAAAGGAAGTCTTTTATTTGGTTGTTTGTATTGTTGTATATTATGCTTGTTTGTTATGTTTGTGTCTGATGGGGATGGATTTCTGTGTTGGGGGGGTGGGGGTTTGTGTTATGTTGTAAATAAAATTTCCAATAAAAAAATATTACTAAAAAAAATGAAGTTGCTGAGCTTTTTTTAGGGTTGAAGTAGTTGTTCAGAGGTTTTTTAGGATTTTACCTCAGGAAATAAACTGCCACAGACTTAGGCCCCTGAAACAGACTTTGGACATGCCTGTCCTACACTGAATGCACCAGAACTGGGCTTGGCTTGAATTAACCAAACCTTGCTTACTTTGTGAATTTATGAGTTTGCTCATATTTCAGCTTTTTAATGACTCTAGAGATTATGGCAAGTCTGCCTCTCCCCCAAACCCATGACAAGATGCACAGTCAAGCATGCTGAACTCTTGTCTACCAGTTGAGCAGAACAAGAACATAGGGAGCTGCCTAATATCAGCATGTAACCATCTAGTGCAGCATTTTCTGCTCTGATTGACAGCCGCTCTCTGAGATCCCAGGCCTTTCCAATCTCCTGCTAACTGATCCTTTTAATGCTGCCAAGGGATTGGACATGTAGACTTTCTGCATGCAAGGTGTGTGCTGAACCACTGCATCATTTATCACTCCTCTGCCCAAAAGGCACCCAAAGAAATGCACCACCGATAGCACTCTGGTCATGGAATTCTTTTGGACGCTTGACAACTTTGATTAATTCTGTTGCAAGGCTTGCTGTTACCAGTTCCTGCCAAGAATGGTCCAGTGGCCAGTTGCTAAGACACAAGTGAAAAGCGCTTTTCTTCATTTGCATGTCTTCTGGTGTTCTCTCTTCTCTCACTCCATGTGCCCATCCACATTGAATTTCTTTGTAAACCAGCTCCCTGTTTAGTTTTGTCGTTCCTGTAAGCTCTTCTTCCTCCTTTATTAAAGTTTCCATTTCCTCTTCTGAATTCTTTCTCTGGTAATTGATTGGATAGGTCCAGCGATTGGATCATAGGCACCTCTGGTCAGCTATTGCTGAAACTGACCACAAGCCTCACCCTTCCCCTTCTAGCCTTACACTTTGGATCGCTACCAAGTAGAGGGAGGCTGAGTCAAGGGGGTGAGCTTCTCCTCTGGGCCTGTCTGGCTCGTTGCTCAGCAAAGCGCAGGATTCTCCTCCAGTTGGGTGTCAGAGGGGAAGGAGAGCCAGCAGGCCTGGGAGTGTCCTGCTGCTGTGTAGCAGGGTCAACTTCTGACTCCTCTCTGTCTGAGTCTGCACTCATATTGTGCCTCTCAGCTGTGGGGTGTGAAACACAGAGCAGTCAAATACAACATTCCTAGAGTGGACATAAAAAGGAGATGTCTGGACCAGCCAGTCGGAACTTCCTGTTTCCTCCTGGGCTGGGACAAACTTCCTCTACATGTGACCAGAGATGGGCATGACCTCACCTGGGCAGGTAACAAAATAGCCCAGGGGAGGCAGCCATCTCTCTCTCTGATTCCATTCATCAAAGAAGCAACATCTCCTTAGTCTGAGATGCTCTTTTGGCTTCCAGCCTTCTGGGATAGATTCCAGGTGTATATATTTTGTAACTTAAGTCTGCCTTCTGGGATCCTTCTGTGAACAGAATGTGAGTAAACTATTTTATATACAGTGGTACCTCGGGTTAAGAACTTAATTCGTTCTGGAGGTCTGTTCTTAACCTGAAACCATTCTTAACCTGAGGTACCACTTTAGCTAATGGGGTCTCCCGCTGCTGCCGCGCCACCACCACACAATTTCTGTTCTCATCCTGAAGCAAAGTTCTTAACCCGAGGTACTATTTCTGGGTCAGTGGAGTCTGTAACCTGGAGCGTCTGTAACCCGAGGTACGACTGTACTTTTATACAAGACTGTGTCATGTCTTTTTAGGAGTGAATAAAGGGGAATTACCAGGAAACTTATTTTAGAGGCTTATACAAGCCTGGCAAACCTATCCGCTGTGAAAGTTTAAAAGGGGAATGTTACTCTGCTAAAATGTAGAACTTGTTAACACAAGTTGGGAAGGATATAATTAAACAATATATCCTCTCCTGCCTCCCTGAACATTCCCACATCAGCCTCTAACCCTGTCCTGGAAGACCCTCCTTCTTCTGACCCCCCTTGATCACTCAGCCCCCCTGCTTCTAGCACCTCCCAGGTCATCCCATCTGCAGACTGCTCCTCACTGTCCCACCACCAGGACCCAGGATCTATGTTGTCATCTTCTGTGCCCTCCTTGGGATCCAGACACAAAATCCACATTTTGAAAAATTATGTCCAGGTGCCATTTTCGACAGACGAATTCCAGCTATGCCAGGAAATTCTGGATGTATGGCAGCCATATCAGTGGAGGGCTCTTGGGCAGATGGCTCCCACCATGCTTCCTCTGCCATCCAGTCCCTGACACCCAGTCTCCCTCAGCCTAACTTATTCCTACTTGCTAAGCACCCTCCCGGTCTTCTAGCTTCATGCCCTAATTCCCTGTTCCAACCTGACTCAGCACCTGGCTTTGGACTGACTCTGCCTTTAGATTCGCTTTCTAGTGCAATGTTTGCATGGTTCCACTTCCTGCTTAGATCCTCTTGTTGCCTTTATCATGGTGCTCCATTCCCGCTCTGACCCTAATTCTACCAAGACGAATATTTTCAGGTTTCCAGGGGCCGGGCTGCTAATGATCCAGCCTTGATTTGACTCACTTTCATCTTATCCTTTTCCTCCATTAATGGAAAAGCAAATAAAGCAGGGAGTGCTATACTTCGCCACCAGTTTGAAGCACCAGAAATTCTTTGTTCCACGTGGCCACATTGCAGACTTTCAATGAAATGTTAAGGGATGAAAAAGCCAGAACAGGGAGGTCTTTGGTCCCTCTGCACTGCTGCAGCATCATATTCAAAAGCTATCAAAATACGCTTTGTTCTCAAAGCGCTGGGATACTTCCTTCCTAATCACTGATAATGAGGCATATTTCTTTTTTTCCCTTCCCCCTTGGAAAGCGAGAGATGGATTTGCCCCCATGCTCTTCCCTTCGGCGCCCTTCTCTCCTCTTGATTCCTAGTTTGTTCTTTCTCCTAACCCATCATTACTTAAATTGTACCATTGTTCTTAACACATGGTGGGGACTTTATGACTAGCTCCGAGCAGGAGGCAAAGGGAGAGGGAGCCATGACAGGGTTTGCTTTTGTTGTAACACACCTGCTTGGGCTAATTAATGAGAGTTTACAGCGCAGGATGGTCTCCAAAATCAGGAAGATGTGATTATCTTTTGAATTGCCAAGATGCAACAGAGCCCTTGCTTATAAATGAGATTTCTCCTTGGAAGCCAAACCTACAATAGAAGTGTCATTTCAATTTTTTAAAAAATGGCTTCTAATAATGTAAGTGGCATAAACCCAAAGAGCTCACCACACCGATCTGTCTGGCCCTCCAAACTCTTCCCAGCTCCCACACCTCATCAGCCTCCTTGAGTGTTTTTGCCTGCCTGGAATGCATCCTTGAATGGTGATAATCCCTCTTCTTTGCCTGGAGAATGGAGAGATATGTGTTTAGAAAGTCATAATCAGCAGGGCTAGAATTTAGTCCTCTACACAAGGGCAAAAGCCACATCCATTGCTCCACTCACTTGTGCCTTTGGCTATGCCTGGGGGCCACTAGCATGCAGACCCCCAGATGGCTTTCCATGAGGGAGTGTGGCCCTCCATCTGAAGAAAGTCCCCCACCCTTCAGGCCTTGTGTGTTTGCAATCAGAGACAGATGGTGGAACGGCCCTTTTGAAATGCCAACTATTCCACAAGCCTTACAAATACCGTATTTTTTGCTCTATAAGACGCACCTTTTCCCTCCTAAAAAGTAAGGGGAAATGTGTGTGTGTCTCATGGAGCGAATGCAGGCTGCGCAGCTATTGCTGAAGCCAGAACAGCAAGAGGGGGAGCTGCGCAGCAATCCTTCTTGCTGTTCTGGCTTCAGGGATAGCCGCACAAAACCTCTTCAACAACATTTGATTCAGAATATTTTTCTTCTTGTTTTCCTCCTCTAAAAACTAGGTGTGTCTTATGGTCAGGTGCGTCTTATAGAGCGAAAAATACAGTACTTTTGTTGGAGGGGGTGAAGTCAAACTACTGCATTTGCAGCACCAAAATGACCTCCCTGGGGCGCAAGCCAGGGCCATGTATATGGACACCTTGGGCTGCCCAGACAACAAGACCCCCCTCTCAGCCTCACTGATGTGGTCCAAAGGAAAACAGAGCAATATGTTTGGCACCAGCTTGGCTGCAGGAGTTGCTGGAAGGAGGTCTACAAAGTGCCTTCCAGCCATCTTAGGGACTCCACTGCAGATTTGTGTAGGGTTTACTCCATAGCCTTCTTCTTCCGAAGATATCTCACAAAGTAGCAGAAGTTTAAGATCAGCGTTTTCCTTCTCCTAGATGGGCTACCTTCCCAGGTGGACGGGGCTCACACAAATGGCTTCAGATGTTATGGGCTGAGGATGGTGGAGCGAACAGGAAGCTCATGGCTCCATGAGGGTTGCAAAATCTGCCCTGCTCTTGTGGCTTTAATTATGGCTTGAGGCACACACAAAAAGCAGCAGGTGGTGCTTTTGATGGCATGGAGATGCTCTCCTCATGCTCTCCCCAGCCACACCCTCTTTCCCCAGGCCCCGCCCCTCACCTGCCTTGCTGCTCATGCTCTTGAGTGTTTCTGCCTGGCTGGAATGTGTCCTTGAACTCAGATAATGCTTCTTGCTTGCCTGGATGGAGAACAGAGGGGTAAAATAACCAGCTGCTCCCATAGATTAAACATCAGCCAGTGTGGTGTAGTGGTTAAGGGTTTCTTACTAGGACCTGGGAGTAAAAAGGTAAAGGTAAAGGTACCCCTGACCATTAGGTCCAGTTGTGGCCGACTCTGGGGTTGCGGCGCTCATCTCCCTTTATCGGCCGAGGGAGCCGGAATATAGCTTCCAGGTCATGTTGCCAGCATGACTAAGCCGCTTCTGGTGAACCAGAGCAGCACATGGAAACACCGTTTACCTTCCCGCCGGAGCGCTACCTATTTATCTACTTGCACTTTGACGTGCTTTCGAACTGCTAGGTTGGCAGGAGCAGAGACCGAGCAACAGGAGCTCACTCCATTGCAGGGATTCGAACTGCCGACCTTCTGATCGGCAAGCCCTAGGCTCTGTGGTTTAACCCACAGCACCACCCACGTCCCATTAGGACCTGGGAGACAAGGGTTCAAATCCTTACTTGGCCATGAAGCTTACTGAGTGTCTTTGGGTCAGTCATTGCCCCTAGGCATAACCTTCCTCACAGAGGTTGTTGTGGGAGTTAAATATGGATGGAGAGAACCTAGAGCTCCTTGAAGAAAAAAGTGGGATATGAATGAAATAGACAAATGAGATCAGCCCTGGGATAGGAGACATCATATGGGAACAATCTTCCCCTGTGCTGCTTAAGTCCTTGTGTACTCCCAACATCTAACACTATGCAGCAAAATTGTATGTTATAATTAAACAAATATATTGCCTTTCTGTCTGAAGACACTCAAATTTGATTAATTTTTATTTCAAGAAATGTATGCTAATGATAAAATGGTAAGGACAATGGTAAAAAGTAATTTGCATTTGAAAGGTGCCTGGACAATGTCCATTATGTCCAATACAATGTCCAATAGATGACATTTTCAGTGGTTCTGTCCACTACTGAACTGTTGGCTTTATTTCAACCCAAATTGCATTTGGCTTTGGGTTTTTGGAGGAGGTATTGTTGTGCCTCAATAAAACACACAACATGAAATGGGTTTTTAATGCCGTAATAGCCACAACTGAAGGACCCCACAGACTTTTACACAGAGCGCCATTAAGAGTTAAGCAGTCATTTACATTCAGGCTGTGATATTAATGGCCATTTACTGAAATGTAAACAATAGCTAGAGTTGCATGCTGAATTTTTCAGGCTGTAAGTTGAATATGAACCCCAGAGTACTTGAGAATTAATGGCAGCTTAACAAAGCGTAATCATCACTGTCTATGGACACATAATTTAGAGACTAATAAGTATGAACTGAACTGAATGTTAAAAGTGCATTTTAAAAAAATAGATCCGGGTGTTGCACCACAGATTAAAACACACCAAAGAAAAGCAGCACGCATAAGATTGTGCCATGAAATTTAAATCAACATCCCTTCCAGAAACTTTTATTTTATTCAAACCTTTTAGTGCTAAGTTTCTGTGCGGGGCTCATGCTAAATAGCTCCATGTTTTGCACCTCAGCATCTTGTATCCATGCAACAGGTTGTATTTAAGGAGATCCCAAAGAGCTTAATAATGTTTTGCAGAGCTAATGCACCCAGCAACTGCAAGAGAGTGAAGGAAAACCAGGGAGAAAACAACGAGTACTGTGGCAATCACTCCAGATCAGGCAGTGGGAAACAGGTTGTGGGAAGATCAACGCTGCTAAAAAGCACACAACTTTGCAAATTATCCTAATACTCTGTTCACAACTTACTGGTTACACAAGTTCACGGCCAGCCCTAACAGTGGCAGAAGCCAGTTTTACAGAGCTCTGCATTTCAGTGTTGTAAACAAAAATTGCCCTTTTCCCTTATGGGGTATCCAAGAGCCCATATAGAGTCCTTACATAGGTTCCCTATTGGTAGGAGAAAATAACAGAGGCCAACCAGAGAATATTGAGAAGCAAAGCAGTTAGTAAGCCTGATCTTTATTGATCTGTTTCAACAAGGTCCTCACTCACCACATGAAGGAGGGAGGAGGAACCCAGAACAATGGCACACAAGGGCTTATAAAGACTTTTGAAATTTCCACCCTGTAGATAATAATAATAATAATAATAATAATAATAATAATAATAATAATAATAAATTTTATTTATATCCCACCCTCCCCAGCCGAAGCCGGGCTCAGGGCGGCTAACAACAATCAAATAATCAAACAATCAAATAATCCAACATTCTAAAAATATTTCATTATAAAAATTAATTAAAATCAAGTTGATGGCAACCATTAAGCAAAATTCTGTGCAGATTGCCAGAGGAGGGAGTCAGGCTGCGCCCTGACCAAAGGCCTGGTGGAACAACTCTGTCTTGCAGGCCCTGCGGAAAGATGTCAGGTCCCGCCAGGCCCTAGTCTCTTGTGACAGAGCGTTCCACCAGATTGGAGCCACAGCCGAGAAGGCCCTGGCTCTAGTTGAGGCCAGCCTAACCTCTCTGAGGCCTGGGACCTTCAGGATGTTTTTATTTGCAGACCATAGGTTTCTCTGTGGGACATACCAGGAGAGGCGGTCCCGTAGGTACGAGGGTCCTAGGCCATATAGGGCTTTAAAGGTTAAAACCAGCACCTTAAACCTGATCCTGTACTCCACCGGGAGCCAGTGCAGCTGGTATAGTACCGGATGAATGTGGTCTCGCAGCGAAGACCCCGCTGGAGTTTCTGGGTCAGTCTCAAGGGCAGCCCCACGTAGAGCGAGTTACAATAATCCAGTCTGGAGGTGACCGTCGCATGGATCACAGTGGCTAGGTCAGGGCGAGAGAGATAAGGGGCCAACTGCTTAGCTTGGCGGAGATGAAAAAATGCCGCCTTTGTTATAGCTGTAATCTGCGCCTCCATAGAGAGGGAGGTATCGAAGACCACCCCCAGAAACATCATACATACATCACAGAAGGGGTGCAACCTAAGACCGCCCCTCAGATACATCATACCTACATCACAGAAAAGGCAGTCTAAAACAGAAATTTGAATGTTGTTTTTCTCCTGTCGTTGTTTATCTCCTGTCTGGCAGGTTACTTGATTGGATTTCCTGGGGAGCCTGGCTAGTCTTTTGTAATGATAAATACTTAGTTCCTGGACCAGGTCACAGGCTCACACCCTATTCATATCTTAAATGTGCCCTTAAGACAGGATTTGTGAGGGAAAAGACAATGGGGAGTCTTTTCCATTTTCCTTTGACCTTGCAGAGAAAACATTTGGTCAGTTTGGGACAGTTTGGGAATCAAAAATGGTTCCAGGTTCTTGTGCTGATCTATGTACGTGCTTGGTTGGTACACTTATGAACATTTAACATATAACTAAGACCTCAAAATTCCTATCACATCAGCAAACGCCGTACATATGGAAGCAGCTAAACCTTTGAGCACATGTTTTGCCTGCAGTGCAGAAGGTCTCGGGTCCAATCCTTAGCATCTCCACTTGTCAGGATCAGTTGGCAGGTGATGTGAAGGACTCCTGCCTGAGAACATGGATAGGCTCCGTCTGGTAGAGAAGGCGATGCTAAGCTAGATGTGTATATTGGCTGGCGTGCTCTGAAGCAGCTTCTTCTGCCCCATTTGGAAGAAACCATTTCCACCATTGCCCCCCATGTTCTTGCTGTTAAGCATAATTGTTTAATTCACACTGAAATGGAGAATGCCTGTGTGTGTTACCAGAAGGGATTGGCTGGAAGGCTCCGCCGAGGTTAGTGAAGAGCAAGAAGAGTTCACTGAGCAACTAGATTGGCTGATAATGAACTGTTGTCCTTCCCATGGCTATTTAATGTGGACCAGTTCTTGTGAATGAACACAAGGTGGCATTCAACTAAGTTTTACTCAGAACACAGCCATTGAAATTAATGGGCATGGCTGAGTTAGGCAGGCCCATTCATTTCAATGGTGGGATTCAGCTAAAGAGCCTCATCAATGAAAATCTCCTCCCAATGACTTCTGGGAGAAATCCCAGTGGTGCAGTGGAGGGGTCGTTCCATATGGCAAGCTGAAAAGGTTGTGCAGATGGAATGTTATAGAGAGCCAGTGTGGTGTAGTGGTTAAGAGCGGTAGTCTCGTAATCTGGGGAACCGGGTTCGCTTCCCTGCTCCTCCACCTGCAGCTGCTGGGTGACCTTGGGCCAGTCACACTTCTTTGTAGTCTCTCAGCCCCACTCACCTCACAGAGAGTTTGTTGTGGGGGAGGAAGGGAAAGGAGATTGTTAGCCGCTTTGAGACTCCTGAAGGGGAGTGAAAGGCGGGATATCAAATCCAAACTCTTCTTCTTCTTCTTCTGCAATGGGTCTACAGTGAGTTGCATACTACCTATGGTCTTAATGTGCTGTAACAGCAACAAGAACAACAATTTGATTTACATACTGCCCTTTATCAAAAGATTCCTAGGTGGTGAAAAAACATTAAGAACATAATTTATGGAGCATAACAATAAGAATATAGAGTCTATTAGACAGCATAATAATAAAATAATCATAATAACAGCCTCCCACCAGCAACACATTTAACAGGCCATATATTATTTAATGGCCGAAGAGGAATGTTTTTTTTAAAAAATAATAATAATATTTATTAACAGTTTAAATACTACAAAAGAAAAAAAATAAAACAAAACAGTACAATACAATACAAAAACCAAGACACTACATAACACTAACACTAAGACATTAAACTAACAAAACAAAACAAAAACAATTTAAAACACATCCAGTAATTTTAATATCTTATCTTTCATTCACTTGTTTCAACGACCTCCTCACACCTCCCTTTTTGTATTCCACTTCAATTAACTGTTTCAGCAATTCCTTTCCTTCTTCCTCTGTTTTCTGTCCTGTAATTTATCTTAACATATTCTAACCTTATTTTTTCCCTTTAATACATTAATAATCTATTTGTACTTAGTTCCTTATTACATTTCTACTAAAGCCATATAACTTCATTCCAACATTTTTCTAACATTCATTGATTTTACAGTATTTCTGTAAATAGTCTTTAAACTTTTTCCAGTCTTCTTCCACCGACTCTTCTCCCTGGTCTCGGATTCTGCCAGTCATTTCCGCCAGTTCCATATAGTCCATCAACTTCATCTGCCATTCTTCCCGGGTGGGTAAATCTTGTGTCTTCCAATACTTCGCGATGAGTATTCTTGCTGCTGTTGTTGCACACATAAAAAAGGTTCTGTCTTTCTTTGGCACCAATTGGCCGACCATACCCAGGAGAAAGGCCTCTGGTTTCTTCAGGAAGGTATATTTAAATACCTTTTTCATTTCGTTATAGATCATCTCCCAGAATGTCTTAATCCTCGGGCATGTCCACCAAAGGTGAAAGAATGTCCCTTCAGTCTCATTACATTTCCAACATTTATTGTCAGATATATTATAAATTTTTGCAAGCTTGACTGGTGTCATGTACCACCTGTAAATCATTTTCATTAAATTCTCTCTTAGGGCATTACATGCCGTAAATTTCATACCTGTGGCCAAAGAGGAATGTTTTTGCCTGGTGCCAGCCAGGAGAGAGCATTCCACAGATGGGGAGCCACCACAGAAAAGGCCTGTTCTCGTGTCGTCACCCTCCAAAATTCTTGGGGCAGAGGGACATAGGGAAGGGCCTCAGATGGCACGTGCAGGGGCTGGGTCGGTTTGTATGGGGAGAGGCGCTCCTTAAGGTATTGAGCAAATACAGCAAAATGTTAACATTTTAACATGTGTTATATTATAAAGCAAAATACCTTTGATGAAACCTGGTCTCCCTTTTTTCATACATAAGGGGAAAAGAAACTAAAGCTCTTCCCGCTGCCTCACAAACCTGTCCGCGGAGAACCTTTACAGACTGCAATGTTTTAAGACCATGTAAAAATGACGCCATGGGCTTGGTGCCATGTTCTTTTCTTTGTTGTGACTGCACTGTATAATAAATATTTTAATTTAAAAACCGAAACAAAACAAAAAAACATATGTTATGCGGCTGATATGATGTTAAAAACTAGCAAATTCTAACAAATCTGATTCTAAGCAGAATCCAGTAAAAATTAGTCATGATTCAAGTCCCATTGGTTCCAATTACAGTTGTGGCCAAATCCCATTGCATTAGTCTCAAGGAGAGCAGCATATTCACATGCCTGGAGATCCTTCCTTCAGTATGTATTACAACATTTGTAGTTTAATCAGCCGCAGACAAAAATAATTAGCTGTTTAAGGGGGAGAAAGCAAGAGCATAATAAATTCAAGAGGTTGAGGCTTTTTCTCCCCACATACAAACTCACAAATACCTTCCAAGCATTACAAAAGTTAAAATGGAGTGGATAATTTAAGCCCTGTGAATCATCTGCTGTTATACCAAAGTACTTCATCAGAGTGTTTTAAGCTTCAGTTAGCGGAGAGACATCTGGCATGCTTGAGGTTAAAGAACATCGTCTGAGGGCAATTTGTTTAGAACAGCATCACTCTCATTGCCCCAGAGCCTCTGCAAAGTGCTGTGGGATCTAAAGGTGAAAACATGGGGCAGGAATTGCTGCTATTACTTATGGTAACGATTCTTCCATTTGGCAAAGTCATCCATATGTGCAGGAGTGAGATCCCACCCAACCCCCCACATCCACCTCTCCAGCCAAACCACAGAAAAAATTAATGAGCTGAGAAGGACAGACTACTAGTCTGTGAAGATGCACATTGTTAAGTTGTGGGTGAACATATCAGACGACACAGCGATTCTTCAAAGAGCTCGTTTATTCACAGGCCAGAACAGAACTAAACTGAAGGGTTCAGCCAGCCTGCTTATATAGAGCTCCACTACAACGCAGCTGTAACCACTTGCTGTAACTACCCAATCACTGAACGTCACTTTCAATCCCTTATTTGCATATGTGGACCTGAGTGAAAACTATCTAAAGTATCCCCCTGGTGGCCCAGGGTGAGAACTTCAGTACATAACACACATCAAGCAGGCAGAAAAGACTGTGGGTTTTCCACACCTCTCCAGCTCCTCACAGGGTGTTATTTACTGAGCTTGGATCCTAGAACAATAGATAGGCAGGATCCTAGAATACAACAACCTGATTGGCCTGCAAGAGTGGGCCAATCAGGCCCCAGGAGAAAGTTCATCAGCCTATTAGGTCAGTAGGATCCTAGAATGCAACAACCAATTGGCCTGCAGGAGCAGCCCAACCAGGCTCCAGGTGGGAAGCAGAGTCAGCCAATCACGTGGGACCCATTGTATAAAAAATGTTTATAAAGCCTGAGGTTTTTGGGGGAAATTCAATCACTGTTCCTATGAGCTGAAATAAAGAGCATGAAATTACTACGCAACTCCAAGTATACTTCACAGGGGAAAATGACACCCACATCAAGATGACACCCACATCACACTTTAAAGCACATGGCTTCCACCAAAAGAAGAATCGTGGGAATTGCAATTTACCCCTTGTACAGCTACAATTCCCACACCCTTAGCAAACTACAGTTCCCAAAATTCTTTGGGGAAAGCCATGCGCTTTAAATGTATTAGTGGCTATTAGTCGTGTGAACCTGCAGCAAAAACGTTCTCCCTTATCCTCCTCTCCATGACTTTGTCTAGCCGCCTAAATCTTGATGCAATACATTGCAACAAATGAACGTCAGAAACTGCCTTGCACAGAGCCAAACGAATGGTCCATCTCAGGGGTGCCAACCTGAATAAAATATCTGGGGGAGAGGGGCCCTGGTAAACCCTGCCCAGCACAATTGATCGCATGATGCTGTGCGAGCACAGCATTTGAAGGGCAATGCCAATCGACTTTGTGAGGGGCCGAAGCCCCCTCGGCCTCTAGGAGCTGGCTTCTGTGGTCCATCTAACTCAGTTTTGTCTATACAGTGGTACCTTGGGTTAAGTACTTAATTCATTCCAGAGGTCCGTTCTTAACCAGAAACTGTTCTTAACCTGAGGTACCACTTTAGCTAATGGAGCCTCCCGCTGCCGCCGCGCCACCGGAGCACGATTTTTGTTCTCTTCCTTAAGCAAAGTTCTTAACCTGAGGTACTATTTCTGGGTTAGCGGAGTCTGTAACCTGAAATGTATGTAACCTTAAGCATATGTAACCTGAGGTACCACTGTACTAACCAGCTATCCCAGAGCGTAAGACAGGGGGTAAGCCCAGCGGCGGAGGAAGCTGCTCAGGCGCCCGGGATGGGGCTAGCTGCCCATAGGGGCAGGGCGCAACGCGGGGCCTCCGGAGTCTGCCTGCCTCCTCCCACTCAGCCGCCCTACATCTGGGGGGAAGGCAGCGGGCAGACCGTTTGGGCAGCGCTGAGCCTGTGGGCGCCCAAGTCACCTCATCTCTCCCAGGAGAGATGCATGGCTCGGGCGCGCTGCAGGCCCTGCAGTGAGTGCCGCTCGGCATTTTGTCACCCCACTCAGTGGTGACACCCGGGGCAAACCGCATCCCCCGCACCCCTTCCTCCGCCCCTGGGTAAGCCCAGCCCTGCCTGGAGACATCAGGGATTGAACCAGATGCTTCACCCCCGAACTATGGTCCTTCCCCAATTCCATAGATAGTATAGTGTGAAGGAAGTCTTTCGTTTTGCCTGTTCTGAATCTACAGCCTGTCAAAAGCATGGAAGTTCCCCATCCCATGCACAAATCGCAATAAAACATGGAATCCACAGGATTACAGGAGCTAAATTGTGACTGTCTTATGTTATCCACCCTCCAGTTAGCTTAAACAAGAAAACTTGTTCGGCAGCAAGAATATTATTGGCCCAAAAATGGAAGCCAGAAGAATTACCGACGAAAGAAGAATGGAGGACGAAATTAATGGACTATGCAGAACTGGATAAACTAACAGGAAGGATTCGAAATCGGCGGGACCAGAGATTCACAGAAGACTGGAGTAAATTTACGGATTATTTGAAAAGTATTTGTGAAGATCAGACGACGTTTGTAAGTTTACAAGAAGTTTTGTGAGGAGTATTATTGGAATTATTGCAAAAATGGATAAGGGGGAGGATGATTAGTTAAGAAATTTAAAGGTAATATAAAGTTAAGAAATGCATAAGAAGTGATTAAAACGGTGGATCATCAGAGGTGCTGATGGAAGTCCAAAAAGATTGTATAAGTGATAAAGTTTTGTGGTACATATTATAATTTATATATTAAAATTAATAAAAAGCATTATATAAAAAAAAATAAACAAGAAAACTTGTGCCGTCAAGAACTGCAGGCTAAAGCAGGTTTAGCTTTAGTGCTTGCGAATGTAAACTGCAGTTCCGATCTCCATATGAGAAAGAATTTTCTTGATTATTAAGAACAAAGGGGCATTTTTTTCTTTCTGAACAAAGCCGCTATGCAGCCCTACTTTTTAAAATCTGAAATTAATTTTTTGCATAGAACTCATGGCATATTATGCTAGAAAGCCTGTGGGGTGCTGGGATGATAAAACACAGACACACACACAAAGCATAGTATTAATTTTTTAATAAAAAAAATAAGCCAGCAAAAGGTCATTTTACTTAATAAAATGACATTTTACTTGCTTATTTTTTAAATGTGATAAATGATCAGCAGGCTTGGTTGGACAAAGGAGCTCTACAGCCTGGCTGAACTTTCTGATTTATATTATACGGGAAACAAGAGGAAATGAATGGTAGCAAAACAGTATGATTTTTTTGAATAAGATAATCAAAACATGGTTATTTCATCTGTAATGTTGCAGATGTCTCCTCCACAACCATTGCTTTAGCAATTATATTATCTCATGCAAATAACACTTCTTCCTACTTGCACAAGATTAATCCACATTTAGGGAAAAGATTGACTCATCTGGATTTAAACAGTAAATGGCTACACTTCCGTCAATGGCTGATTAACATGCATGCAAGAGATGGAGGGTATGGCTATGCCCTTGGAAAGAAAGGCTGATTTATTCCTTTCTTTTGCTTTAAAAGTATTCCGTTCTTTGCTGGAAAAGTCATACCAGCCACGGTCATTCATGCAAGTTCTCAGGTTCTGTTTACAAGCTTCTCAAAGGAATTTGGCTGGTCACTGTAAGAAAAACAAAAATATGTATAAACATTTATATTTATTGAATATAAATTGAATTTATTGAATATAAATTCAATCAACAACAACAACAGAGTGCTAGACTAGATGGGTCATTGGCCTGATCCAACAAAGCACTTCATAGGTTCTTATACCTTCTTAGGATGTGTACATAGCATGTGTTTAAAGCACATGACTTCACCCAAACAATCCTAGGAACTAAAGTTTTTAAGGAGGCTGGGGAATTATAGATATTCAAGGGGCTAACTGCAGTTCCCAGGCTTCTCTAGGAGAAGCCATGTGCTTTAAATTTATGGTGTGTGCACAGTCACATCCAGAATAACAGTACAATCCTGATGAATGTTTACCTGTAAACTCTACTGTGCTCAACAGGGCTTTATCCACAACAAGCATACATTGGATCATAGCCTAAGTGACTGCAATTCACACTGTGTGGAGTCCTCCCTATATCGTAATAGCACCTCCTTCTGGCATACCTCAGAGAACAATGGCCACCCATGCATTAAAGGTAAAGATAAAGGGATCCCTGACCATTAGGTCCAGTCGTGACCGACTCTGGGGTTGCGGCGCTCATCTCGCTTTATTGGCTGAGGGAGCCGGCGTACAGCTTCCGGGTCATGTGGCCAGCATGACTAAGCCGCTTCTGGCAAACCAGAGCAGCGCACAGAAATGCTGTTTACCTTCCCACCGGAGCAGTACCTATTTATCTACTTGCACATTGACATGCTTTCAAACTGCTACATGGACAGGAGCTGGGACCAAGCAACGGGAGCTCACCCTGTCGCGGGGATTTGAACCGCCAACCTTCTGATCGGCAAGTCCTAGGCTCTGTGGTTTAACCCACAGCGCCACCCACGTCCCACCCATGCATTGCGTTAGCTAAATACATCAAGATTGTGGCAATACATTTTCATGCTACAAGGTGCCTACAGTGGATCAGTTGATTTTTGAAATAGCAATTCCAAAGCAGACAACACTTTCCTGATGCTCGAAAACACACTTCACATTGAATATCACAAAGGCAGGTGTTCAAGCTGCCATACAAGATTGAAGTTCCAACATACTTTTTAAAAAATATGTTCCAATGTATTTTTTGAAAGTGACTGGTCATTACAGGAACTCTGCAACCAAGAAACAGTGACTAAGTTGGCTTTCCCTCTCCTCCTTCCTAGTACCTTGACTTTTTGATAATAAGCCTGCAAGGACAGTCTCATCATCACTGACATTTGGGAGTCCTATGGAGGCTAAAGAGCAGGATAAAAATGCTTTAAACAAATAATAAATTAATTTTAAAACCTTTTTAATAGGGTTATATATCTAGTGTGTGTGTGTGTGTGTGTGTGTGTGTGTGTGTGTGTGTGTGTTTAGTTGTATCCATTTTAATTTATGCTGCGAGGCATGTTGGGTCCTGCACTAGGAGAACGGTGGATGAAGAAGAAGAAGAAGAAGAAGAAGAAGAAGAAGAAGAAGAAGAAGAAGAAGAAGAAGAGGAAGTTGTTGCAGCCTTATTCCATGCCCTTGCCCTTCTTGGGTACAAGGTGGAAATTCCACATATGATGAGCCTAAGATGTAGTGTTGGAAAAATCCGACAGACTTAGCTTCCTTTGCAGGAGGGAGAATTGGAATCTTTCAGTGCCTGGGCGAAAATAAATGTATTCACACCTCTATATGTTGAAAAGGAATAGATCCTGGAGTAGATATAAGCAAAAGCAGAATTAGCACAAGTGATTTTGGAGCCAAGGTTGATAAGGTCACCGGAAGGCAAGGAGAAAGTTGGCTGCATGCTGAGCAGCTGTACATATAGCTCCATCACCCATTCCCCAACCCTGAAGGCTCAGCCTCCCTACACTTCTGCTCCCCATGGCTGTGGTCACTTGGCTAGCCGTGCGAAAGTTAGGGGGTTTCATCAAACTGCAAGTGGAAGGGTGAATTCAAGTTCAGACATCTCTATGAAGAGAGATTTGGAGCACTTAATACATGGGTGGGGAAACACAGGCACAGGGCCATATGCGGCCCTCCAGACCTCTCTGCCTGGCCCTTGGAACTCTCTCCAGGCCACACCCCTCTCCCAGGCCACACCCCTCACTGGTCCTCCTTGGTAAGCAGAATGTTTTTGCCTGGCTGGACTGAGTCACTGAACTCTGATAATTCCATCCAAATATATCTGGATGGAGGACAGAGATGGTGTGTGTAGCTTACTGTACAAAATTCACATTCACTGCTCCGCCCACTTAACCCCCCCCCCCATGATCCCCACTTACCACTGGCATGTGGCCCCCAGACATTTGCCCCTGAGGGAATCCGATCCCAGTTACCCACCATGACTTACGCAATGCATGAGAGGGCGCCTTGGTAGGAAGGCGTGTAGTGCAAATGGTCAAGAGCAAGACATATAACTAAATGGTAAGAACTGTTCTTAAAGAACTTGTGCTTCAGCTGGATGCCAGTATTGAGGAAGGATGTTGACAAGCTGGAAGATTTGCTGAGAAGGGCAACCAAAACGGGTCAGGACACCAAGCCTTATAAGGGATGGTTTAAGGAACTGGATATGTTTAGCCTGGAAAAGAGGAGACTGAGAGGAGATATGATTGTTGTTGTTGTTGTTGTCGCCGTTTAGTCGTTTAGTCGTGTCCGACTCTTCATGACCCCATGGACCAGAGCACGCCAGGCACTCCTGTCCTCCACCGCCTCCCGCAGTTTGGTCAAACTCATGCTGGTAGCTTCAAGAACACTGTCCAACCATCTCGTCCTCTGTCGTCCCCTTCTCCTTGTGCCCTTCATCTTTCCCAACATCAGGGTCTTTTCCAGGGAGTCTTCTCTTCTCATGAGGTGGCCAAAGTATTGGAGCCTCAGCTTCAGGATCTGTCCTTCCAGTGAGCACTCAGGGCTGATTTCCTTCAGAATGGATAGGTTTGATCTTCTTGCAGTCCATGGGACTCTCAAGAGTCTCCTCCAGCACCATAATTCAAAAGCATCAATTCTTCAGCGATCAGCCTTCTTTATGGTCCAGCTCTCACTTCCATACATCACTACTGGGAAAACCATAGCTTTTACTATACGGACCTTTGTTGGCAAGGTGATGTCTCTACTTTTTAAGATGCTGTCTAGGTTTGTCATTGCTTTTCTCCTAAGAAGCAGGCGTCTTTTAATTTTGTGACTGCTGTCACCATCTGCAGTGATCATGGAGCCCAAGAAAGTGAAATCTCTCACTGCTTCCATTTCTTCCCCATCTATTTGCCAGGAGGTGATGGGCCCAGTGGCCATGAGCCATTTTCAAATATCTCAAGGGCGGTCACATGGAAGATGGAGCAAGCTTCTCCTGCTCTGGAGGGTAGGACTCAAACCAACAGATTCCAGTTACAAGAAGGGATATTCCGACTGAACATCAGGAAAAACTTTCTGACAGTAAACACTGATCAACAGTGAAACATACTCCCTTGGGAGGCTATGGACTCTCCTTCACTGGAGATTTTAAAGCAGAGGCTGGCTGGCCATCTGTCATGGATGCTTTAGCGGAGATTTTTGCATTGCAGGGGGTTGGACAAGATGACCCTCAGGGTCCCTTCCAACTCTACAATTCTGTGAGTCCACGATTCTATACCCTGACCTCGCTCTCTCCGTCCAGGCAGGTGAGAGGCATGTGTTCAAGGACACATGCCAGCCAGGCAAAATCACTTGGGGTCACAGGGCAGAGTGATTGAGGGCTGTGGTGAGTGGGTGTGGCCTGGGAATGTCCTGAAAATCTAATAAGGTTCCTTAGCCCTTTTGTGATATTATACCTAGTTAATTCATCAACAGCCACTAGGCCTTTTCCTTCAAATGCTGCCATTCCTCTGCACATCGAACCTTTCCAATTTTATACATTAGAGCAGTGATCTGAAAATTTAATCTGACCAGGAAAAAAAGCAAGCATACCTAGCATATGGAAGAGCTAAAAAAAGCCAGTGAGTGAATGAGAGAATATTGGCTGCTGATAGGAGTCACTTGGACAGTTTCGTTTCACACCTGAGAGCTGAATTTCCTATGTGGGAAGGGAAAAGGAGGTAGGGACAAGTTTGGGCTCAACTGCGCAGAAAAGGTGATGGAGTACCTGTGAAGATTCTGTAATGCCACTGGGTACCGCGAGATGCAGAAGAAACACCGACACAAAGATGTTACTCTTCTAACTCAAGAGGGATGAGTTGCAATGAGAACTAAGTGTGCTCAGTGTCTCCAAAATGCTGACTATTGGAAATGGAGTGGAAAACCCAGAGAAGGGGAACTGAATGGCTGGATTCCTGAACTGCAGAACTCCACACTGCAACATATTATTGCTAGTGTCCCCCAAACTTGTATTTACTTAAACTTTTCATGTACAGTGGTACCTCGGGTTACATACGCTTCAGGTTACAGACTCCGCTAACCCAGAAATAGTGCTTCAGGTTAAGAACTTTGCTTCAGGATGAGAACAGAAATCATGCTCCAGCGGCGCAGCAGCAGCAGGAGGCCCCATTAGCTAAAGTGGTGCTTCAGGTTAAGAACAGTTTCAGGTTAAGAACAGACCTCCGGAACAAATTAAGTACTTAACCCGAGGTACCACTGTACCGCTTTTTCCTTTTGGAAAGAGCAAAGCTGTTACCTTGATTCACTGGATATACTTTATCGCTTAATGAAAGCCCGGTGCTTCTTTTAATTCCATATTTCAAGTTGAGTTTTAATTATCAGTACCTAACAAGGCTGCAAAGCTTCTCTGCTTAGAAGGCCAGCATTCCTTTAAACCGAAAGCAAAAAGGATTCTGAGAACAGCTAATAGCATCCGATACCGGACTGGAACAGTGACATTTATCGTTGGGAGAAAGCAACCATTTTGCTGTAGCGGAACCATGGTAATAAATACCTTCAAATGTCATTCCCCCTCCCCTATTTTCAGGACTCTGCAGATATTTCAAATAGCTATACCCTTTGTCTTCGGTTTTTTCATCTTGCTTACTTGCTGCTGAATGAATGGAAATGTTTTATTTCTTTCCACCAGATGTTTCAATAAGAATCAGTGGTCAACTTTGGATCTCCGTCACCGAGAACAGAAAACGAGGTTTCTGTGCAATCACCTTTGTGTATTTCTTTATTGTCTAATGCTCCAACACCAAAAAGACAGGGGGCCAAAAGGACAGAACTATTTCCCACTCCGGCAGAAGCACGTTGTATGTTACAGAGGTTGATAATACATGGACTGAGATATGAAAAGGCCCTGATTGGTGAATATGCCCAAAACACAGGAGGCTGTTATTATCTCTGTGCAGCCGGAATGTTGACTCACAAGTGGCCAAGCGTCAAGAAGAATGATTTTGTCTAATGCCTGCCATTTGCTTCCCTCCCTATCATTCATTCTAGCAGTTCACAGGGTGCATGCAAAGGTGAGAGAGGGCAGCTATGACGTTGCAGCAGTCACCCCATGAGATATGTATGCTTGACCAATCTATTTGGAAGCTGAACGGTGATTACAGAGGTTAGCACACCTATTGTGAAGCGTATCCAGTGAGTCCTGCACGCTGCCCTTGCTATGGTGACTACTGAGAAGATCTAAGTGACCCTTCTGAACTCTCCCTGTTTGTAAGACTGTTGTTTGCAATATAATCAGCACAGGAGGACCCGCTTTGAAAAGCAACAGTTGCTTCCTCCTCAAGCTTTTGTGGAGCAGCTTGTCTGCACTCTTGTTGTTCCAAGCATCGAGATGACAAATTGAAACTACCTTTAATTTGAAATCCCCACGGGATGTTTGCTTTTAACAGGCAACTCTGCCAAAATAATCATAACAATATTTTAAAAATCAATAAGATTGATTTTGCCGCTACGCTGTGTTGTAAATGAAGTAAAAAAAAAAAACCACACACGCCACAGAACAGTCAGATCTTATTCTGTTCAACCTGCACGTCTTCATGGCAAGGCAAAAGTTGCATGGGTTCTTACCTGAGAAATGTTGTCTGTAGATGACACAACCTTGACAGCACACTTCAGGGAAGCTTGACAGAGACCCATTTTGCTGGGCTCAGGGGTAACCCAAGTAACGCGGTCCAGGTCCCGAATCCAAGGGTTCCACGAGGAGTCAGTCCGACAGGGGCAAGGCATAACACGAGGCAAGGTCAGGCACAGGATCACAGGCAGGTTCTGGCAAACAGCAACGTTGCTCCCACAACCTGGGGCGGGGTCCAGCAGCCTTTTATCTCTGTCTGGGTAACGGCCGGTCCTGATCCCCCGGTGACTCACCTCCCTGTCTCGCCCAAAGGCGAGCACTCCTCCTGCGAGTACTCAGGTCTCTCCTTCTCTCAGACCTCAGTCTCTGCAGCTCAGGAGATGTCGGTGGGTTACTAGACCCAGAGGCCGCCTCAGCCTCTCCTAAAGCTAAAGATAAAGGGACCCCTGACCATTAGGTCCAGTCGTGACCGACTCTGGGGTTGCGGCACTCATCTCACTTTATTGGCCGTGGGAGCCGGTGTACAGCTTCCGGGTCATGTGGCCAGCATAACTAAGCCGCTTCTGGCGAACCAGAGCAGCGCATGGAAACGCCGTTTACCTTCCCGCCGGAGAGGTACCTATTGATCTACTTGCACTTTGACATGCTTTCGAACTGCTAGGTTGGCAGGAGCTGGGACCGAGCAACGGGAGCTCACCCCGTCATGGGGATTTGAACCGCCGACCTTCTGATCGGCAAGTCCTAGGCTCTGTGGTTAACCCACAGCGCCACTCGCATCCCTTCTCTCTGCGGTAGCTTATCTTAAAGTTTTAAGTGTCTATATGCTTACCGCGTTTATAAATTTTAAATTTATTGTTGTACATTGTTTTAAATGTTTGTTTTCCTTCTGGGATTGTATCCCCAAGTGTGTTTTATAAGCTGGTCTCTGACCGTAATAAATTATCTATCTATAGAGATGTGCTCTCCCGAGCGCACATTCCCAGCATGGTTGCACTCCTGTCCCAGCGACGTCCACTCTGGCTTGGTCCTGTCCACAGAATGGAAGAGGGCAAGATCCCCATAGTGCTCTAAGGGGAGCTGGCTTCAGGCACCAAGCCCATTGGCAGACCAACTCCGTGCTACAAAGATGTCTGCAAATGTGACATGAAACCTGGCAGCATCAACCCCGCCTTGTGGGAATCCCTTGTAGATGACTGCAGTGGCTGGAGGGCATCAGACAGGTTTTGTATCCACAGCAGTGACCAGAGGAGAAGTCACTGCTGGAAGGAGTGCAGAAAGAAGAAATGCCATGGTGCATCTGCATCAGCACAACCAGATGCCTTCATCTGCCCCGGCTGCAACAAAACATGTCTCTCCCATATCAGTCTCTACAGCCACTGCAGGCACTGTAACTCTGCAACGGTTTGGCTTCACTCCCAAAGGAGAGCTCTTCCATTGTCTCACAATACAGATGGATACCAACCAGATAGCACTTGCCTGGTGGAGGGAGAACACCTCTGGGAGGTTTACATTTAGAAGTACTGATTTAAAAAACAATTAAAAACAGGTGTTAAAAATATTAAGAAGATGGTTAATATCAGCAGTGTCTTGTGGGCTGCCTTGAGATCTTTTGATGAAGGGTGGTATACAAATTGAAATATACTCAGAGTCGAGAGTGGATTTCATGCTCTTTATTCAGCTCATAGTGGTGAGGAGGAATGAATGTCCCCTCAAAGTATCTGCTTTATATACATTATTTACACAATGGGCTGCACGTGATTGGCTAATTCTGGAATTCTCATGTAGGCCAATCAGGTTGTGGATTCACTTCCATCTGGAGCCGGATTGGGTGGCTCCTGCAGACCAATCATACTGCTGCATTGTTCTAGGACCAATCAGACTGCTGCATTCTGAATCCTATTGTTCTAGGACCAATCAGACTGCTGCATTTTGGATCCTATTCAACTCAGTACATAACAAAATCTAATAAATAAAAATAAAAGAAATAAAAGGCACCTAGTGTCTTCAAGTCTGGATAGGCTTACCTAAACAAAAATGTTTTAAGCAGGCACCAAAAGAATACAGCAAAGGCACCTGCCTGGTGTCAATAGGCAGGGAGTTTCAAAGATTTTGATGCTGCCACACTAGAAGATAGATTTCTTACAAGTTGACCACCCTTTCTTACATTGACTGCCCTTTTTAAAAGAAGCAGTTGTGGATGCTTTGCTGATGACACACTGCTGGATCCTAGAGAGTTTGCTCACAAACCAACCAAAAAAAAAAAGCACATCAAATCAAAGGAATGCTGTGATCACCAATAGTCAGCATGGATTTCTGAAAAATAAGTCATGTCAGACTAACCTGATCTCGTTTTTTGACAGAATTACAAGCCTGGTAGATGAAGGGAACGCAGTGGATGTAGCCTACCTTGATTTCAGCAAGGCATTTGACAAGGTGCCCCATGATATTCTTGTAAAGAAGCTGGTAAAATGCGGTCTTGACTATGCTACCACTCAGTGGATTTGTAACTGGCTGACTGACCGAACCCAAAGGGTGCTCTTCAATCGTTCCTCTTCATCCTGGAGAAGAGTGACTAGTGGGGTGCCACAGGGTTCTGTCTTGGGCCCGGTCTTATTCAACATCTTTATCAACGACTTGGATGATGGACTCAAGGGCATCCTGATCAAATTTGCAGATGACACCAAACTGGGAGGGGTGGCTAACACCCCAGAGGACAGGATCACACTTCAAAACGACCTTGACAGATTAGAGAACTGGGCCAAAACAAACAAGATGAATTTTAACAGGGAGAAATGTAAAGTATTGCATTTGGGCAAAAAAAATGAGAGGCACAAATACAAGATAGGTGACACCTGGCTTGAGAGCAGTACATGTGAAAAGGATCTAGGAGTCTTGGTTGACCACAAACTTGACATGAGCCAACAGTGTGACGCGGCAGCTAAAAAAGCCAATGCAATTCTGGGCTGCATCAATAGGAGTATAGCATCTAGATCAAGGGAAGTAATAGTGCCACTGTATTCTGCTCTGGTCAGACCTCACCTGGAGTACTGTGTCCAGTTCTGGGCACCACAGTTCAAGAAGGACACTGACAAACTGGAACGTGTCCAGAGGAGGGCAACCAAAATGGTCAAAGGCCTGGAAACGATGCCTTATGAGGAACGGCTAAAGGAGCTGGGCATGTTTAGCCTGGAGAAGAGGAGGTTAAGGGGTGATATGATAGCCATGTTCAAATATATAAAAGGATGTCACATAGAGGAGGGAGAAAGGTTGTTTTCTGCTGCTCCAGAGAAGCGGACACGGAGCAATGGATCCAAACTACAAGAAAGAAGATTCCACCTAAACATTAGGAAGAACTTCCTGACAGTAAGAGCTGTTCGACAGTGGAATTTGCTGGCAAGGAGTGTGGTGGAGTCTTTGACCTTCTTTGGAGGTCTTTAAGCAGAGACCTTCTTTGGAGGTCTTTAAGCAGAGGCTTGACAACCATATGTCAGGAGTGCTCTGATGGTGTTTCCTGCTTGGCAGGGGGTTGGACTCGATGGCCCTTGTGGTCTCTTCCAACTCTATGATTCTATGATTCTAATATTTACATGACTCTCAATTTCCTGTCTACCTCGCACAGTATCTTTCTGGAAGGTCTGGAAACCATGGAAATTGGAAAGCGTCCAGGACTGAGCAAAGGCTGGGGACTCTTGATAGCACAGAGCTGCCTCAAGTTGTCCAATTTGTGGGGTATCAGTGAGCAAACATTAGCATTTCCATGGTTGGGTTGTTCACAGAAAACTGCTACGATTCTGTGTCCAGGGAGGCTTCCTTGCTTCTTAGCACCCTCCCAACAGGCTTACATATGGCAGAATAAAACTTTTGTAAAGAATAAGTTTAAATAAATTGAATTGTTTGTTTCCTTTTGCTGTGGTCTTTTCTCTCCCAGCCCCCGCTTCTCCTTAAAAGTACAGTGGTACTTCTGGTTACGTACTTAATTCGTTCCGGAGATTCGTTCTTAACCTGAAACTGTTCTTAACCTGAAGCACCACTTTAGCTAATGGGGCCTCCTGCTGCCGCTGCACCGCTGGAGCACAATTTCTGTTCTCATTGTGAAGCAAAGTTCTTAACCTGAAGCACTATTTCTGGGTTAGCAGAGTCTGTAACCTGAAGCATCTGTAACCTGAAGCGTATGTAACCTGAAGCGTATGTAACCCAAGGTATCACTGTATATAATTTCCAGCCATTTTTAAGAAGCTTTGTTGTTGTTTGATTGCTTTTTGATGCAACACCCTTTTCAGAACCAAGCGGCAGTCCTTTAGTGGATTCAGGTATGGGTGATAAATCCCAGGGTCTTTTGGTTTTGTGCTGCCTTCCCTAGGAATGGATTTTCCATGCCCTAATGGGGACCAAGAGATTGATATTGAGGAACTGGAAAAATAAAGATATGATACACATCAGAAAATAAAGATATGATATACATCAGTCAAGGGACTGATGACATGACGTCACTGGCAATTTATGAACGGACTGCTTACAGGCGCAGACTCTGTATGGATAAAAAAATACGATAACATTTGGAATGAGCTTATACAAAATGTAGTAGCCTATTACCATTTACAGAAGCACTAGGACAATAACGCTATACCAACTGATAGAAGAATGTATGGGAATAACGTACAGTGGTACCTCAGGTTACGTACTTAATTCGTTCCAGAGGTTCATTCTTAACCTGAAACTGTTCTTAACCTGAAGCACCACTTTAGCTAATGGGGCCTCCTGCTGCTGCCACGCCTCAGGAGCCCGATTTCTGTTCTCATCCTGAAGCAAAGTTCTTAACTCGAGGTACTATTTCTGGGTTAGTGGAGTCTGTAACCTGAAGCGTATGTAACCTGAAGCGTATGTAACCTGAAGCGTATGTAACCCGAGGTACCACTGTATATACATCATTAAGAAAAATCAACAGATATATTTCATGGTATCTGCTATATTCATGGTATTAGGGGACAGGTCATAGCTCAGGGGTAGTGAATCTGCCTTGCATGCCCAAGGTCCCAGGTTCAATCCCCAGTATCTCCAGGTACGGCCGAGAATGGCCCTTGCCTGAGACCCTGGAGAGCTGCTACCAGTTAGTGCAGGCAGTACTCAGCAAGATAGACTTGCATAAGGCAGCTTCCTCTGTTCCATCTCCAAGCTTACTAATTATTCCATGCCCTTTTAAAACACTTTTGTATACGACGTTTTATTAGAAACTGCTCAGAGCTTTGCTGTGAAATTGTATATCTGCAGGCATAGGCAAACTTGGCCCTCCAGATGTTTTGGGACTACAATTCCCATCATCCCTGACCACTGGTCCTGTTAGCTAGGGATTGTCAGCATCGCCCTTGAGCCAGTGCCACCAACTGGACTCATCCACTTCAGCCCCGACTGGGCCAGGCGAGCTGGGGTAGCACTTCCAGAGACCACCTTCTGCACAGGAACAGGTCAAAGTGCTGTGGACTCACAGCTTAGAGTTGTGAGCACCGGATTCACTTCCACAAGAAGACAGTCGTCGCACAGCAGAGTATAGCAGAGTATAGCAGAGCATAAACAACTCGGAGAGCAGCTCTGTAGAATATCTTCTTTATTCTATCTAAAACTATAATACAACTATATACAGAGCTTAATGAGGTCTAAGCATAAATGAATGCTGCACTACACTGAGTGTCTGCAGCTGCTCTTAGCAGCAACCTTATCTCTACACACGATCTGTAACACTCAGTCTCTCTCTCTCCGACACACTGACTGACTCTTTGATGTGGTGCTGGAGCAGAATAAGTAGAGAGCAGAACACGCCTCCTCCTCTCTGGAGAATCACCAGACTCATCAGGAGATTCTTGGATATGGGAGGGGTGAAATCTCCTCAGGGATCATGGGAGTTGTAGTCCCAAAACATCTGGAGGGCCGAGTTTGCCTATGCCTGGTATATCCATTTAATGCACACACAAAAAGTCGTGGGATGAAGTGAGAAGCCATGCCACTTAGGTATCTTGCAATCTTTTCCCTGGAATAAATGGGGTGCTCTCATATTTAAACAGGGTCAAACTTTGGATAGCTTGCCTACCTCTAACAGCCAGCCTTCAACTTTTGTTTTTGTTTAGTCCTTTCGTCGTGTCCGACTCTTTGTGACCCCATGGACCAGAGCACGCCAGGCACTCCTGTCTTCCACTGCCTCCCGCAGTTTGGTCAAATTCATGCTGGTAGCTTCAAGAACACTGTCCAACCATCTCGTCCTCTGTCATCCCCTTCTTCTTGTGCCCTCCATCTTTCCCAACATCAGGGTCTTTTCCAGGTAGTCTTCTCTTCTCATGAGGTGGCCAAAGCATTGGAGCCTCAGCTTCATGATCTGTCCTTCCAGTGAGCACTCAGACATGATTTCCTTCAGAATGGATAGGTTTGATCTTCTTGCAGTCCGTGGGACTCTCAAGAGTCTCCTCCAGCACCATAATTCAAAAGCATCAATTCTTCAGCGATCAGCCTTCTTTATGGTCCAGCTCTCACTTCCATACATCACTACTGGGAAAACCATAGCTCTAAGTATATGGACCTTTGTTGGCAAGGTGATGTCTCTGCTTTTTAAGATGCTGTCTAGGTTTGTCATTGCTTTTCTCCAAAGAAGCAGGTGTCTTTTAATTTCGCGGCTGCTGTCACCTTCTGCAGTGATCATGGAGCCCAAGAAAGTAAAATCTCTCACTGCCTCCATTTCTTCCTCTTCTATTTGCCAGGAGGTGATGGGCCCAGTGGCCATGATCTTAGTTTTTTTGATGTTGAGCTTCAGCCCATATTTTGTGCTCTCCTCTTTCACCCTCATTAAAAGGTTATTTAATTCCTCCTCACTTTCTGCCAACAAGGTTGTGTCATCTGCATATCTGAGGTTGTTGATATTTCTTCCGGCGATCTTAATTCCGGCTTGGGATTCATCCAGCCCAGCCTTTCGCATGATGAATTCTGCATATAAGTTAAATAAGCAGGAAGACAATATACAGCCTTGTCGTACTCCTTTCCCAATTTTGAACCAATCAGTTGTTCCATATCCAGTTCTCACTAACTAACTTTCAACTAGGGGTGTAAAAAAGCATCAATTTCCCTTCCACTCTGAATGCAAGTGCACACAGCACTGTTTCCTTTCTGCTTCAGTTCATCTTCTGCCCAAAACTATGCTGTGTGCTGTGGTGCAATTACATAAGCTATGTAACTACGTGATTAATTGCATAAATTACATTGTCATTCTGTTATTCCACTCCATACTTTTCAGTGCAAAGGAAATATAATGCAAATGTGGGAAGACAACATAACCAATGACAAACTGATGGCAGATGGGAAGCTACAGCAACCGTGAATCCCAATCCTATTCGCTGGATTGAATTTCCGCTCCCATTTCTGTTGGGAATTGAGAGCAAAAAGGCCTTGCTAATAACTCGAAGCATCTATGCATCAGTACAGGGCATCCTGCTGGTGAGGGCAGGTAAGTTATTGCTACAGAGATGGCTGAGAACAGTGCATCTCACTTATTGCTTCAGGGAGAGACAACTGCATACCCTCCAACATTTCTCCGATGAAAATAGGGAAGTCCTATTCCATAAAAACAATTTTATTATTTATACACCGCCCATCTGACTGGGTTGCCCCAGCCACTGGTCGGCTTCCAACAGATATAAAAACATAATGTAACATTAAACATTTTTTAAATAAAAACTTCCCTATACAGGGCTGCCTTCAGATGTCTTCTAAAGGTTGTACAGTCATACCTCGGGTTACAGCCGCATCAGGTTGCATTTTTTTGGGTTGCAGACTGCCGAAACCCGGAAGTACCGGAACGGGTTACTTCCAGGTTTCGGCAGTCGCACATGCGCAGAAGCACTAAATTGCACTTTGAGCATGTGCAGAAGAGCCGAATCGTAACCTGCGTGTGTGCAGACGCGGGTTGCGAACACTGCGGGTTGCGAACGTGCATCCCACAAGGATCACGTTCGCAACCCGATCGTCTACTGTATAGTTACTTATCTCCTTGGCTCAGGGTCACAAAACCCCATTCCCTCCAATATTTCTCCAATGAAAATAGGAGCATCCTAAGGGACGCGGGTGGCACTTTGGGTTAAACCACAGAGCCTAGGACTTGCCGATCAGAAGGTCGGAGATTCGAATCCCCGCGACGGGGTGAGCTCCCGTTGTTCGGTCCCTGCTCCTGCCAACCTAGCAGTTCGAAAGCACGTCAAAGTGCAAGTAGATCAATAGGTACCGCTCCGGCGGGAAGGTAAACAGCGTTTCTGTGCGCTGCTCTGGTTCGCCAGAAGCAGCTTAGTCATGCTGGCCACATGACCCGGAAGCTGTACGCCGGCTCCCTCGGCCAATAAAGCGAGATGAGCACCGCAACCCCAGAGTCGGTCACGACTGGACCTAATGGTCGGGGTCCCTTTACCTAAGGAAAAGCAGGACATTCTGGAATCAAATTAGAAACCGGGACAGCTTCTGTAAATCCAGGAGTGTCCCTGGAAAATAGGGACATGGAGGGTGTGCAACTGTGGATTTTGGCCATCTCATGGATGCATTAGTTGAGATTCTGGGATTGCAGGGGGTTGGACTGGGTGACTCTCTGTGTCCCTTCTGAGTCTACAATTCTGCGATTCTACTTTCAGCACAGCTTAAAATCAGAAATCGGCTGACAATGAGCCCCTGCAGTAGTCTAAGGCTCATGTAAACAGGCCCTGAAACAAAAGACGTGTGACACTGGGCCACAGGAGGAAGTTTTACTCCCCCCCCCCATTATGCAAAGTGCCGGACTCCTTTGCAGCTGCACTGACCAATACTAATTAAAAACATTAATCAGTCCTCCCACTCTGTCGTTTCCCCCCTTTAAGAAATGGAAGCAATGAGTAAACAAAACCAGACTTTTCTTGCAAAAGAGCAGTTGCTTAAAAGGGCAATCCAGTGAATAGCAAAGTGCACATTCTTGTTCCTTCCTAGCTGCACAGCAGTTTGTATTCTTATAATGGGTAACTAAGGACTGCATTCAAAGCCTTGCAGACGAAAGGATTAAGGCTTTTTAAAAAAAAAATAATTAAAAAAAGATATGCAGAAACAAAGTCAAGACATTGCCTGTCTGTGATTTTTTCAACTAACAACAAAAAACGGCTGCTTCTTGCTATTTGTTGCTTTAGATTGGATTGTGCTCACAATCTGTAGCTATGTGTGCTGAAGCACACTGAAAACAAGGGGCTTAAGCACACTTAATTCTGTACCGTTTCGTGGTTTGCTTAATGAATTACATTTGTTATATCAAGGAAGGGGGACCTGTGCCCCCCCCCAGCTGTCACTGGACTCCCAACTCCCATCATCCCCAGCCAACGTGGTCAATGGTCAGGGGTGATAGGATTTGTAGTTTAACAGCATCTGGAGGTTCTGAGGTTCTGGGACCCTGCTTGCAATGTCCATTGGGTATTTCCGTAAGTGTCTAGGCTGGCTGTCATGGGATAATTCTGCATGCCATGAAACCACATTCCTGTTAGTATAGAGTATTTCAATCACTCTACATGGAGAAGCCGAGGTCAGCATCCCTCCTGTCCCAAAGCCTCCCCTCCCTGATCCTGCCCAATCCTTGCTACACGCAGGAGAATACTGACACAGGTAATGGGCAGATGGAAGATGCTGAACTCCATTGAAGCAGACTCCACAGTATAGATTTCTGCTCTGTTCTTCAGCAGGATTCGGCTATTCTACCAAAGTCAGCAAAAACATTTCTATTTATTTGCAAAAGGCAGAAAGGCTGCAGGTGTAACATGACCTTGCATCTTGGAAAAATGTGATCAAGAGAATAATTTGCAAGTACAGTGGTACCTCAGGTTAAGTACTTAATTCGTTCCAGAGTCCGTTCTTAACCTGAAACTGTACTTAACCTGAAGCACCACTTTAGCTAATGGGGCCTCCTGCTGCTGCACCGCCGGAGCACGATTTGTGTTCTCATCCTAAAGCAAAGTTCTTAACCTGAAGCACTATTTCTGGGTTAGCGGAGTCTGTAATCTGAAGCGTATGTAACCCGAGGTACCACTGTATCTTGCAAAAGCAGGATGCACAGATAGTCACTTGCGTGGATAACTTAAACAGATCTAAACAAATTTAGAACGAAACCTGAACTAAAAGTTGCAGCAACATGAACTGTTCAAACAGATCCAGGCAAGTCTTGCAAGCAGAAATTGTACTGGAGTAGCAACTTACACCAATCATTAACATCAGCTTGGGGCAAGCCAATATTCCATGTAGAAAGACCCATTTGCTCCTGGGTTAAAACATTACCCCTGGCCATTTTTTATCCGACAATTGTGGGAACTTACTGTTCTTTGAGGTGACAATGCCCTTATAGGACAAAGAGAAACACTATCCTCCTCTTTAGTGCAGAAAATGTGCACCTGGGACTGAAAATTACCCTTGATCTGAGCTTGAAGTTATTAAAAATAATAAGCAAGGTTCTAGCACAAAGGATATATTCACTGGCATTGCACTGGCTGTTCCCACTCTCTAATATTTTGTGTCTTGTTGGGCTTATCCACAATTGCCTTTCCTCTGCTCGTTCCACCTGTGTCTGAGCATCCTTTATTTTTTTGCTCCTGAGTTTTCCCCACGAATACTCGCTGTTGACATTTGCTCTGACTGAGCGCTAAAGAGCTGGTTTTTGTGGGGAAAGCTCAAGGCAACCACTCCCCCCCAAAAAAAACCCCACCCACTCAGACACACAGCATTGAAGAGCAGGGCAAAAGCTAAGTGTGAATAAGCCTTTAGTAAGAATAGTGTTTACATAGGTAAAACTGCACATATAGGATCCTTCCCATGGGACTGGAAGTGTTTCTTAATCCACTTTGTAAGAATAGGCTTTGCTCACGATCCCCACTGTAGATTGAGGATAGAGGGTTGTATCCAACAAATCACAAGGACTTAACCTTTTTCCTCTCCAAATCTGCTCTGGAGCTTGAGGGAAACCCCAGAACTGATTTGGGTGGTGGCTGGGCAGGGGGAGAGGAAGTCCTATTGAACTAAGGAGACAACTTCATTGGATACAAACTTTAGATTGGCACCATGATTCAGCTGCTTCCATAAAACGTATTTCGGTGAATGTGTTGTTTCTGTTGTAGACAGGGCTAGTATATACCAAACATTCATCAAAAGTAGCATGAAGATTAACAGTCCATGTGGCTTGCTGAAAAAGTTCACCATCATCACTGTCAATAAACCAGTTTTATAAACACAAAATGGTTAGCATTAATTGCTGTGACATGGAAAAGCTGTTGGTGTGCATTTAAGGACATAATCAAAATACAGAGGCAACATCCCTAGCTCAAGAAAGAGCCAAGCATTAATGCACTCTAGAAACAAATATGAGTAAATCAAGATTGCAGCTTCCTAGTGTACCATACTTAATGTACACTGGAAGCAAGTAATCCCTCTGAAAAAGATGGAGAAATTTCTGGCTTGCATATGATATTTGCACATTCTGTTTTGTTTAAGGTAACATTTTAAGTGGTTGGTTGGGAAGGGATGCCTCTATTCATGGAATATGGATGATGGAATCACAAAAGCAGTCACATCACTAAAGATGTCTTTTGTTCATTAGAACATGGGGGCTAAATTAGATATGGCATTTGTCACATAATTCACTCTTGCATAGTTGAAAACGCCCAAGGTGGATGCAGATTATGGCATCAGGGGAAGAGGTCTTTAAATTTTTGCCCTGCTGGAGTCCTGACTGGAATCTAATTCTTCCCAAGACTTTTTGCAATAGGTAGCAAACTCCCGCTGCTGCCATCAAGTTTATAGGGTGCTTCTCCCTGAACAACACTGTCCCAATATGGTTCAAGCACCTTCATTCCTCTGCCATTTTCAGCTTTTAAGTTAACTATGCAAGCACAAACCATGCAACAAAGACCACACTAGTTTCTCTCTCCTCTGGTGCAAATTAGACACTGATTTTTATTTATTTTTTCTTACAGAGAGAAAAGCAAAGCAAAGCAAAGGATTCCAGTTCAGGCATCGATACCAAAATGAACACCACTATGGTAAGTTTTAATTAAGTCCAGGACACAAATTGGAATTTCAAGCTATTAAAAACAGGGACATCAGCAGCTGTTGAAGGCACATACATGAAGTAAACAAAACATGTTTTAAAATTACTTTTACACAAGAGACATTTATTTATGTAAATTTATTTCACACAGGCTCATGGAACTAATTTTTACATTTTTATCTAGAAATTCCCAGAAGATAAGACGGTTATTTCCCTTTACATTTCTAATGTAAGGAAAATACTCATCTTGCTTGGCAATATTTATCTTTTTAGAAGCAGAGTTATCCACTGATTCTGCAATCTTGGATCATTCTTCTAGAGAAGGTGGGGAGAATCCTCTATGGTTAACTGCTCCAGAGAGACAGAGATTTATTCTGAAAGCAAAGTATTTTGCACTCACTCCTCCCACTTTCCACCTAAATATGGCCAGAGTGTCCCTGTGGCCAGCTACCACTTGACGGGTGCATGGTTCTGTGCTTCTTCTGTTTTGACATACTCATCGTACAGTTCTTTCAGGTGCAAAAACAACTCCTCCAGGTTTTCACCTGTCAAAGCAGACAACGGGATGACTTTCTGTTCCACACGTTCCTTGAGGAGAGACAAATTGCTCTTTGATTGTGGAAGATCAAACTTATTTCCAATGATGGCATGAGGTCTCTTTGACAAGCCTTCTTCATACTGCTCTAGCTCATATTTTAAGTCTTGCAGCTGAGTCCAGGGCTCAGATACCGAGAGATCTAACACAAACAGAAGAAAGCGGCAACGTTCTATGTGCCTCAGGAAGGCTAAGCCCAGCCCCCTGTTTCGATGGGCCCCTTTTATTATCCCAGGGACATCGGCAACTACGGAAACAAAGCAGAACCCAGCAAAAACAATCATTAGTATTCTGGTCATTTGAGCATGGTCACACAAACGTCAGATTTTGCCTGCAAGACTAGAACCAGAAAGCAGCATCATTCAAGCACACAAAGAACTCCATCTGAAAATTCAGAATGGCAATAAGAAGCCAGCAGGCAGGAGTAGAAAGAGTTGTTATACATTTCCTCCTGAGCATCATACTACAGGGGTCCACAAATATCAGTGTGGCTTGTTGCTGTTTAGTCATTTAGTCATGTCCAACTCTTCGTGACTCCATGGACCAGAGCACAACAGGCACTCCTGTCTTCCACTACCTCCCGCAGTTTGGTAAAACTTGTGTTGGTAGCTTCGAGAACACTGCCAGCATTTATGTGTGCTTCCTATTCACTCTTACCCCTTTTCAGATCCTCTAGCATTTGCAGTGGGTTTTGGAGAGACGTAGGGATTTAATTAGTTTGTGCTACAGTATGAAGGAGGTAAGAAATAGCAATATATAACCAAGCCATGCCATTAGTGCAAGGACATCTGCCTGTGCAGCAGGACTTCCTCTCCTCTCCCCATGCATGTCCCCCAAATGTTCTGGGGGTACTGCAACCCTCCACAGCAGGTTGGGTGACTGTGTGCTTGGAGAGGAATGGGAGAGGTAGTTCCATTGAGCAGGAGGACATACTTGAACTAACAAGACACCTTTGTTGGATACAGCCCCAAGAGTCTCCCCTGCTGTTTCTTACTTTTCCAAACTGCTTTGCAAGCCTAGAGGGCTTGCCAGGGAAGCATCGCTTTGCTTTATTCATGCTGGGGTTTGGATAAGATCAGAGACAGCAGAGAAAATGCAGCATTTGTGAGAGCTTGTTGGAGGTGGCTGACAAGCCGCTGCCCCTAACTGCCCAAGGCACATCCTAGGAGAATGGATTAGTGGATGCTTGCTCAAAGCAGATACTCATTCTGTGCTTGGGGATTTGAAAGAAAATGTTCTCGGCAACACCATTCAGTAGTTTCTATGTGAATAAAGCAGACCAATTAGAGATGACACAAGGCACTGCCTCTTCCAAAATGGTTAGCTTTAATACCACCCGATAGGAGTCCACAGATACTGGGGTTAGCTTGGTAGACAGCATCTATTTATCCTTGCTACCAACTCCCCCTTCCCCACTCTTTTTTAAATCTTCAGGCATATGCAGAGGTTTTCCACAGGTAATTCCCTTGCACACCCAATTCATCATGCTGATGGGCTGTAAAGCCTCAGCCTGCTTTCCCTTGCCAATGCCCAATCAGGAAAGTACTTCAAGGTTCCTGACTCCAATGGCATGATTTGGGCAAAACAGCTTCATGAGCCAAATAAATAATAATAATTTGAACCCCTGTTGTTTAGCCTGTAGACTAGAGTCACCCCACAAATATTGCGGGACTAATATATTTATTACCAAACAGGAGGCAAGTATCTTAATGTTGCCAAGTCTCTTAGCTGTGCTATGATTAGCTCTGTTCTTACCTTGTTTTCTTTTAATAATTGTTTTAAGTGAGGCTGTGATTTTGTATTTAGGCGAGCTATCACAGTAAGCACAGGACTGGCAAAAGAAGTATGGGGTATTTGTTCTACCGCCCGACATCCGAAGATCACAAACCAGCTGACAATATAATATACACCATGTGACTATGATACACAATTTTCTTTTCGCTCTTTCAAGAGGAAATGCGATGGAAGCTCAATAAAAATATTAAGCACTTGAAATGAAGTCTTATAAAAACATACCTGCAACTTGCTCATAGTTTTCATAGTGAACAATGCCTACATGTGGATTTAAGGTTGTGAATGGGTAAGAAGCCACTGCTGGTTTTGCATTGGAGATGGCTCGCAACAGCGAAGACTTCCCAGCGTTAGGGAATCCTACCTGGAATAAAGAGCCCAATCTGGGTTATTTAGAAGGCAGGTCTCTAGCCACACTGTTCAGACACGTCACTGTTTGGCTGAAGCTAGAACACTGCATTTTAATACATAGGTGCGCATAGACGGGGTTTGTGAAAATGCTGCACCCACATGCTTCTCCATGATACGTGTTGTTCATAACGGCTAGAGCCCAAGTTTTCCAGTTGTTGCTACCGTGAACATCATCAGCCTCCAAGTCAAGAGATCCAATCAGGAAAGCACATACACACACACCAGTACAAATCAAAGAACTACATTTTTAAAGTAATATCTCCCTCACTCCACATTATGGGTAAAGGTATTTTAAAAAAAGGTAAAGGACCCCTGGACAGTTAAGTCCAGTCAAAGGTGACTATGGGGTTGTGGCACTCATCTCGCTTTGAGGCTGAGGGAGCAGGCATTTGTTCACAGACAGCTTTCCGGGTCATGTGGCCAGCATGACTAAACCGCTTCTGGCACAACAGAACACCGTGACGGAAACCAGAGTGCACTGAAACACCGTTTACCATCACGCCGCAGTGGAACCTATTTATCTACTTGCACTGGCGTGCTTTCAAACTGCTAGGAGCTGGAACAGAGCAATGGGAGCTCACCCCGTCGTGGGGATTTGAGCCGCCAGCCTTCAGACTGGCAAGCCCAAGAGGCTCAGTGGTTTAGACCACAGCGCCACCCGCATCCCTCCACATTATGGAGCTATTTCTAACTAAACAATGAAGGTTTGTTCCTCCAGAGTCAAATGTTCTACCGAAAAAAGGCAGACTCACCATCCCTGCATGGGCCATGGTTTTAAGCTCCAAATGGAGAATTTTTTCTTGACCTGGTTCACCCTTAGTAGCAGTTGTTGGCGCTCGATTGTCATTGGCCAGAAAGAAACGGTTGCCTTTCCCTCCAGCTCCACCATAGGCTGCAACATACTCCTCACCATGATGGTTGAGATCAGCCACAATTGTACAGTCCTCTTTAACCACCGTACCAATGGGAACCTTGAAAGTAAAAAGAAAGTTAAGCAAAGCAAAGCAAAGATGACCATTTGCAATGCGCTGCAATTTGCTTATGCCTGAGTGCAAGCAGAGATCCAAATAGTCCCAGGAAGCCCTCTGAACTCTCTCACATGGATGAAGTATGCCTGTAAGCGTTTAAAAGGCTGAAAATTAGAGAAGTAAGTTGTGTTATGGGGCAGCAAACAAAGACAATTACTTTTTTAAAAAAATGAAATGTCTAAACACTAATGCGCAAAGCATGGGAAATAAACAAGATGAGCTTGAGCTCTTGGTACAGCAAACTAAATATGACATAATAGGCATCACTGAAACCTGGTGGGATAAGTCCCACGATTGGAATGTAATAATGGAGGGATACAATCTATTTCAGAGAAACAGACCAGACAAGAAAGGAGGAGGAGTGGCGTTATATGTCAGGGATGTGTATACCTGTGAAGAGATCCAAGATTTAGAACCTCAAAGCCAAAGTGAGAGCATTTGGGTCAAAATTAAGGGAGAGAAGAATAACAGTGACCTCACTGTGGGAGTTTACTATAGATCCCCAAGCCAAACGGAGGACATAGATGATGCCTTCCTGGAACAGATGGCCAAGCATGCAAAAGGAAGGGAGATAGTAGTAATGGGAGACTTCAATTATCCGGATATTTGTTGGATGTCAAACTCAGCCAAGAGCATAAGGTCAAACAGATTCCTCACTGGCCTTGCAGACAACTTCATTGTCCAGAAAGTGGGAGAAGCAACAAGAGGAACAGCCATTTTAGATCTGGTCCTAACCAATGTTGATGACCTGGTTAGTGGGGTAGAAGTGGAAGGATCATTAGGTGTGAGTGATCATGCTCTTCTGAAGTTTACTATACAGCGGAAAGGAGCAGCCAAGCATACTAGGACTCAATTTCTTGACTTTAAGAAAGCCGACTTCATAAAACTTAGGGAAGTGCTGGATGAGATCCCATGGACAGTAATACTAAAAGGAAAGGGAGTTCATGATGGTTGGGAGTTTGTTAAGAGGGAGATAGTAAAAGCACAACTTCAGGCAATACCAATGAGACGGAAACATGGAAGGTGCCTAAAGAAGCCAGGGTGGCTATCTAAAGAACTTTTAACTGAGTTAAGATTAAAAAAGGATGTGTACAAAAAATGGAAAAGAGGGGAAACCACCAAAGAGGAATTCAAACAAATAGCCAGCACGTGTAGACACAAAGTCAGAAAAGCTAAAGCACAGAATGAACTCAGGCTTGCTAGAGAGGTTAAAAGCAACAAAAAAGGCTTTTATGGGTATGTTCGTAGCAAAAGGAAGAACAAAGAAACAGTGGCGTCACTCAGAGGAGAAGATGGTGAAATGCAAACAGGGGACACAGAAAGGGCTGAACTCCTCAATGCCTTCTTTGCCTCAGTCTTCTCCAATAAAGAAAACAATGTCCGACCTGAAGAATTTGGAGCAAATGATTCAGCAGAGGAAACACAGCCCAGAATAACTAAGGAGATAGTACAAGAATACTTGGCTAGTTTAGATGTATTCAAGTCTCCAGGGCCAGATGAACTGCATCCAAGAGTATTAAAAGAACTGGCAGATGTGATCTCAGAACCACTGGCAGTCATCTTTGAGAATTCCTGGAGAACAGGCGAAGTCCCGGCAGACTGGAGGAGGGCAAATGTTGTCCCTATTTTCAAAAAGGGGAAAAGAGAGGACCCAAATAATTACCGCCCAGTCAGTCTGACATCAATACCAGGGAAGATTCTGGAGCAGATCATTAAGCAAACAGTCTGTGAGCACCTAGAAAGGAATGCTATGATCACCAATAGTCAGCATGGATTTCTGAAAAATAAGTCATGTCAGACTAACCTGATCTCATTTTTTGACAGAATTACAAGCCTGGTAGATGAAGGGAACACAGTGGATGTAGCCTACCTTGATTTCAGCAAGGCATTTGACAAGGTGCCCCATGATATTCTTGTAAAGAAGCTGGTAAAATGCGGTCTTGACTATGCTACCACTCAGTGGATTTGTAACTGGCTGACTGACCGAACCCAAAGGGTGCTCATCAATGGTTCCTCTTCATCCTGGAGAAGAGTGACTAGTGGGGTGCCACAGGGTTCTGTCTTGGGCCCGGTCTTATTCAACATCTTTATCAATGACTTGGATGATGGACTCAAGGGCATCCTGATCAAATTTGCAGATGACACCAAACTGGGAGGGGTGGCTAACACCCCAGAGGACAGGATCACACTTCAAAATGACATTGACAGATTAGAGAACTGGGCCAAAACAAACAAGATGAATTTTAACAGGGAGAAATGTAAAGTATTGCACTTGGGCAAAAAAAATGAGAGGCACAAATACAAGATGGGTGACACCTGGCTTGAGAGCAGTAAATGTGAAAAGGATCTACGAGTCTTGGTTGACCACAAACTTGACATGAGCCAACAGTGTGACGCGGCAGCTAAAAAAGCCAATGCAATTCTGGGCTCCATCAATAGGAGTATAGCATCTAGATCAAGGGAAGTAATAGTGCCACTGTATTCTGCTCTGGTCAGACCTCACCTGGAGTACTGTGTCCAGTTCTGGGCACCACAGTTCAAGAAGGACACTGACAAACTGGAACGTGTCCAGAGGAGGGCAACCAAAATGGTCAAAGGCCTGGAAACGATGCCTTATGAGGAATGGCTAAGGGAGCTAGGCATGTTTAGCCTGGAGAAGAGGAGGTTAAGGGGTGATATGATAGCCATGTTCAAATATATAAAAGGATGTCACATAGAGGAGGGAGAAAGGTTGTTTTCTGCTGCTCCAGAGAAGCGGACACGGAGCAATGGTTCCAAACTACAAGAAAGAAGATTCCACCTAAACATTAGGAAGAACTTCCTGACAGTAAGAGCTGTTCGACAGTGGAATTTGCTGGCAAGGAGTGTGGTGGAGTCTCCTTCTTTGGAGGTCTTTAAGCAGAGGCTTGACAACCATATGTCAGGAGTGCTCTGATGGCGTTTCCTTCTTGGCAGGGGGTTGGACTCGATGGCCCTTGTGGTCTCTTCCAACTCTATGATTCTATGATTCTATAAAACTTAAAATTAAAATATTAGCTGCTTACCTTAACATAGATAGTTTTACCAGTAGCTCCATAACAGTTTTTGCTCCCTCCATTTACTCCATTGAAACCTCGATAGAGTGAGAGAAGAGAAGCCAAGGATCTGACTTGCTTATCCACTGTAAAGCAAGATTCAAAATGTTTGAAGTGTACAGTACTCCTATTAGATAAATTTCCTTGTCTGCATATGCAAATCAAATAATTCCAAGATGAGGACACATCCTTAATGTCAGAGAATGTTGTGTCTGCTCTACCCAGCAGAGGACACTGGAACAAAGCAATACTAGGAGTGATCAGGTGTTCTTACTGCTCGCCTGCCTAAACCATATTAGAATGCTAACAGCGTATTAATGTACATTAAAATGTTTTTGAAAGCAATGTCTTTCAGAAGGTAACTTCGCTTGTGATCACCAAACCAAAATATTTCAATGATCTTAGGAAGACAACTTGAAAAATGCCAAAAAATAAAAAAATAAAAATTGTTTCACACCTTGTTCTACACACTTTGTTTTCAGTAGTTAAAAACTGCCAAAATTCATTAATCCATTCTGTCGACGATAAGCACACTTTGGTTCATTACAGTGGTGCCTCGCAAGATGAAATTAATTCGTTCCGCAAGTTTTTTCTTCTTGCGAGTTTTTCGTCTTGCGAAGCACGGTTTCCCATAGGAATGCATTGAAAATCAATTAATGAGTTCCTATGGAGACCGCTTGCCAGGCTGGCGGTGCGGAGAAGGGCTTTTCTCCCCACCGCAAGCCTTCAGGACAGGTCCGGGAACAGAGGGGAAGGCGCGCAGCGCTTCTCCTCTGTTCCCGGGGCTTGCGGTGGGAGGAGGGTTTTTCCTCCCCACCGCCAACATTCAGAACAGCATTCTGAATGTTGGCGGTGGGAAGGAAAACCCTCCTCCCACCGCAAGTCTTCAGGACAGCCATCCGAAGGCTGGCGCGGGGAGAAGGTCTCTCCGCCCCACCGCCAGCCTTCGGAGGAGCCTTCCGAAGGCTGGCGGTGGGGCGGAGAGAGCTCCTCCCGCCGCCAGCCTTCGGAGCAGCCTTCCAAAGGCTGCCGGTGGGGCGGAGAGACCTCCTCCCACCGCCAGCCTTCGGAGCAGCCTTCCAAAGGCTGGCGGTGGGGCGTAGAGACCTCCTCCCGCCGCCAGCCTTCGGAAGGCTCCTCCGAAGGCTGCTGGTGGGGCGGAGAGACCTCCTCCCGCCGCCAGCCTTCGGAGCAGCCTTCCGAAGGCTGGCGGTGGGGCGGAGAAACCTCCTCCCGCCGCCAGCCTTCGGAGGAGCCTTCCGAAGGCTGGCGGCGGGAGGAGGTCTCTACGCCCCACCGCCAGCCTTCGGAGGAGGTCCGAGGACAGTGGGGAAGACGCGCTGCGCTTCCCCGCTGTCCTGGAGATTTCCCTATGGGCTTTCGTCTTGCGAAGGAAGCCCATAGGGAAATTCGTCTTGCGAAGCGCATCGAAAAACGGAAAACCCTTTCGTCTAGCGGGTTTTTCGTCTTGCGAGGCGTTCGTCTTGCGGGGCACCACTGTATCTTATTTTGGCTAGCTTAGATTATTGTAATTCTCTATTCCCATTTTAAGCATCCTTGCCTATCTTGAATTCTGCCACCCAAGTTCGGCTTTTTTTCTTGCATTCCCCCCCCCCACCGCATACAAATATATTATTATTATTTATTATACTTATATAGCACCCTTCATCCAAAGCTCACAGGGTGGTTTACAGTATAAAACACAGGCATCATGTTCCTTTTCTTTGGATTACTTTATGGTGGTAATGTTACCATATTATGCTAAATTTCAGGTAGCATCTTGGATCAAATGATCCCACCATTCAAGTAGAAGGCACTTCTAAGTGCAGTAAATATCTGTGAGCTGCCTTGATCCTGGCTCTAGAAGAGGGATAAAGAACCTCTGGTTCTCCAAAATGTTGCTGGAGTCCAGTTCCCATCAATCCCAGCCAGCACGGCCAGTGGTTAGGGATGATGGAAGTTGTAGTTGTAGTACAGAAACACTTGGAAGACAGTAAATTTCCCATCCCCGCTCTTGAGGGTCAGAAGAATGAGTGAAATGAACAAACCCTCGTGAGCACAAGCAAATTCTGCTTGACTTACAGGATCTTTGGATCAAAATTTGTGTTCTTTGTTCCGCCCTCCCACCTTTTTCTCCAATACATCTTCTTGATTATTTGTGTCCTCTTGATCATTTGTGTTCTCTTCTTTGATAAGTCTCATACATTTCCTTCTGCTTTGCACCTTTCTGCTCATTCCTCTTTTTGCTTCTTTTAATGGAATTCATTGCCAGCCTATAGCTGGTTAAGTCATTCTTATTTCCTTATTTAAATATGGCTCACAGATTAAAGCTATAACAGAGTTATTATGGTTTACATTTTTACATTCTCCTTCTCTTCCTCTAGTTTCAATTATGTGTCTTTTTTGTCTATACTGTATGAGAAAACAAGCAATTTAGGCACAGACCTGTTTCTGTTTGTACTCAATACCACACCTAGTTTTTTAGGTGCTCAAATAATAATAATTATTATTACTGCAGCTAAGCTGCTTAAGACAGTACTTTGCAAAAGATGGAACTGTGATTACCATGCACTTAGTATATAAGGCGCTTAAGAAAGTTTCTGGAATGCAAGTTAAGATACAAAAACCCCAGTGCCACAAAATAACCACCAAACATTTTACAGCTACTGATGCATTTGGTAAAGAGGTTCAAGCTACGTGTTTGTGAAGAATGGCTCTTCACGTGGAAGAGAGCATGTTCAATCTAAAATAGTTTACTTTTCATTGTATTGCAATTGCCTTTTCAAAGCTGAAATTTCAGCACAATTACTGAGAAGGAAATATACAGGAATTGCGCTATCACCTAATGTAGAGCTTGTCAAATGAGCAAAAGCATTACACAACCAGCACTGTGCCCATGTAGCCACTGACAGCTTAGTCTAGGCATGCTGTGGGTATAGGAGTTTGAAAATTCAGCAGCAAGCTTGGAAAAGAATGCAATCATATGCACACTTAGATGGCTGCAAGCCCCAGTGAACACAGTGAAGCCTACTCAAGTGCAGGAATGCATAGAACTGAGCTGCATTAGGGCAGAACTCCCAGGATGACTTCGGTGTGCAATACTTGAGCAATCCAATCAAAGTTTAATCTGTTTAAGCACCATTCCGATCAATGGAGCATAAGCACACACACACTTAGATTCTGGTGGAGGCTGGACTGATTTATACATTATGAATCCCATAGATGGAAGATACTTTTATGCAGCAAGTCTGTGTGTCTGTAAATTTCTATGCAACTTCTATGCAACTTATATATAGCATAGAAGTGCCCCCTTTAGACAATTCAAGTTACAAGAAAGGAGATTCCAGCTAAACATTAGGAAGAACTTTCTGACAGCAAGAGCTGTTTGACAGTGGAACAGACTCCCTTGGAAGGTGGTGAGCTCTCCTTCACTGGAGGTTTATTAAGCAGAGGTTGGATAGCCATCTATCATGGATGCTTAAGTTATGATGCCTGCACTGCAGCGGGTTGGACTGGATGATCCTTGGGAACCCTTCCAAGTCTACAATTTAATGGAACACCACTAGGCGCAAGCAATTAATCTGCCCATGTTTATTCTGGGCATCCACCAGTATAGGGGCTGCCTCTTCTTTCAGAGAATTTCTGCCTTGTGGAACACAGGTGCTACTATGCAGTTTCAAGGCTGTTTCTAAGCACCTTTGGTAAGCACTCTCAATAAGGTTTTTCTATTCCACTTAGGTCATTATGCCACTCTCATCACCACAATGCTGAAGCACAATCCATAAGTATATTATAAGTGTGTTATATAAGTGTATTATTATGGTAGCCTTTGGCTTCAAGAGGGAAAATGGTATCGACTTTCATGCATAAAAGCAAGGTCAGAGAGATGTGCTTTCTATTATTTGCACAGAGTGAACCTTCTAGTATCTCTACGGCATATGCACATAATTCATGTCAAGTTGTCAACTAGCTGGATCCTCTCTTCTTTACAGTGATTCATCCCAAATAAGCTGAGCTATGCATAAAATGCTTTCTCGTTTTTGGAAAACTATTTTTAGATTAATTTCAGGCTGGTCCAGTTATATACTGCTTTTTGTTAAATGTAAAACATTATGTTGGATTTTGAGTTTTACATTACTTGCATTGAAATTATTTTATGTATTGCATTATATTTTAATTATTTTATTGATTTTTGTAAACTGCCCAAAGAACTTTGGTTGAAGCGCAGTCTAGAAACAAAATAAACCAATGTATCAAGATGTGTGCAAGAGATATTATCTCTTACCTTTCAGTATAATGTCTCCCCCATCTCCTCCATCTCCACCATCAGGACCTCCATATATTTTTCTAGGTTCACTGTGGAAACAGCTGATACCATCACCTCCTTTGCCTCCTACCACATATACCCTTCGATGATCTACAAAGTATCGGGTCTGAAATAGGGAGAAACACTATTCAGAAAAGCAAATCAGGACATTTAAGAAATTTTCAATTCTAAGCCTACTAGGAATTAAATTTCCATTTGATAAGCGAGAGGCATTTAAAGTCTACTAGGAATTAAATTTCCATTTGATAAGAGAGAGAGACATGCATATTGCATTTAAGGTACTGGCCAGATAAATTTATCTGGCATTTATTACCTAGCAAAAATTCTTATACTCAAGGCCACAGACTGGGATAGGTATATTCTGGAGGACTGATCCATCCCTTGGATGTTTTCGACATTTCTCAGAATTCTATCAGTTCTTCAGAAAAAAGGAAACTTGATTCCACATTCCAGTGTTCTGGGCAATTATTGCAAAGGCACTAGTATGGCCAACAAGCAATTATGCATCTATTTCGTATAGTGACCAATGAAGGAAAAGGGGGCAGATTTTCCGTACTAGTATATTATGTTTTCCATGAAGTAGCTCTTGAAAAGCACTGATTCAATTGGTTCAAAATGCCATTGCCAGAATGTTTGGCACTGTCCAGCCACAGCAGGTTCCGCTGTTGTTTTAACTGGTCATACATTTCTTTTCATTCAAATTCCTCATTTTCACCTTTAAAGTCCTAAATAGCTAGGACTTTCCCTCCTGCAGCTCTCCTTATGCACTCTAACAAACCCTGATGGTACTGCCCTGGTTTCTCCTGCTGAATGAGAAGCCATATGAAGGATTGGGTATTTTATTATTCAAGACACTTTACAGGGAAATACACCTGGCCCCTTCTTCATTTTCATTCCAAGTAAAGTGGGAAGGTCTATAAGCTCAGGGCTTTGCATGCAAAAAAACCCCGGTCCAGTTCCTGGCATCTCTAAGTTGGGCCAGTCATTGAAGAAAGAATACCAAAAGAGATGAACAAATGCTCTGACTTGATAGAAGGCAGCTTCCTATACTCCTAGTTGCACTCAGTCCCCATTTCTCAAGGGTATTCTTTTTCAGCTTATGATCAGAAGCGAGGAGCAAATACAGCAGGCAGTCCTCCTTCTCATACAGTGCCTCTTATCGGGATACAAAGTGCTTCACTGTTATCTAATTTATTCCAAGGCAGCAGCATTCAGTTTGTTCAGGGACCCTTGAAGACTTATCAGGGGCTCCTCTGTGAAAGGACAGACAATGACAGGTAAGTTTGCCTTAAAGAGAACTTGCTCACTGTTAGTGGACCTTGCTCTCCAATGCAGTGCTGCAAGGAAGAGGTGGGTATGTTCAAAAGGGCACTCTTGTGCTGCCAACAAGACCCAACAAGTTTGGACCAATGGCCTGCCTGAACCGCGCAGGCATCCAGAACATGTCCCCAAATGCTCTATGATAGGTTGGAGATCCACGGCAGACATGAAAAGCTTCCTCAACAGAGGTTGATGTGGAAAGTGCTCCCTGAGGTTACAGAGCTCAAAATACAGTAATGTATCTGAACCAAGAAAGGGCAGAGGGAGGAAACAGTTAATTTATTCTAGTGCTCTCTAACACAACCCAGGTATGCTGTAAAAACAGCATTCAGCATTCAAAGGACATATTTATCTAGCATTTTCCCTTTCGTGGAGGAGAAAAGCTGTAGCTATCCCAGCAGCAATCTCACTGGCCCAGCAGTTACAATTCTTTTTTTATTTCACTTTTTAACTCTTCTTGCTGTAATATAGCCAAGTAATCGCTATGTTCCCTGTGAGTTTTTTAAAAGTATACTCTATAAATCAGTACAGAATTACTGGTAATATCTTAAGTCTTGTGATAACACCAAAGAATTATAGATTGTTTTTTAAAGCACAAGCAGCTGGAAGGGAACTGATTGCCACAAACATGGCCAGTTAGGCAAATGCTGCAGAGAAAGGTTCAGGACATTGAAAATAACGCAGGGTGAGTGCCTGGGCAAAATGCAGGTGGCCAGCTGTGTGCTTAAGTTGTGACAATATTTGAGGAAAAGAACATTTTCTGAATTTACATAGCATCACCAAGTGGTTAAAACAGCAAACTGCTGCCTTAAATTACTCAAAAGCAGCACAATAGTTGCCCTTTATCTGTGGTTTGTTGCTAACAGGATTTATAAGCTTGCAATCTCAAACACATTGCAAATTAAGTTGAACAAAAGAGCCCTTTCATCAACAGAGAGGATTATGCAGCCATATTTTTCACAAGATGAGTTTGTGATCTCACGATAAATAGCCACAATATGTACTCTAGTAACCTTAGTTATCAAACGTATCTTCAGCTTGTGAGCTGATCAGTACTTGACAGATGCAGTTCTGAGCACAGACTATCTTGTGATTTGGCCAAGGGCTCATGCACAAAAAGCAGGATGTGCAGGGCAGGGCTATCCACCATTATCCACCAGGGCTATCCAACTGAAAAATATACTTGAAGAGAAAAAATGACTGGCACATCTGCATTTTTAACACAAACTTGCCATGTAAATCTGAAGTTCCTATTGTTGTTGTTGTTGTTGTTGTTGTTGTTAAATTTGTATATGAAATTAAGGCCAAATACAATCTAAATCTTACACAAGTACTTAATGCACAACCTCACAGTACAGAAACAAACAGAATTAACAAGATATGAACACACAACTTAGCTTATTATTAGTCATTTGATAAAAGAAGCATTTTTGTTAAGGTCAGTGAACTATGGCCCCAACTATCTACAATTGTCAAAAATCTTGCAGCTGAATTCTAACTAACAAGAGGCTTCGGAGCCATTTTGCAGCCCCACTAAAAGCCAAATAATGAAGTGACATTGAGACCCCTTATTCTTACATGTATGCACAAGAGCAAGTATGATACAGTAAACAGAGCACTGAACTTGGAATGGAGAGAGATTGGTTCATCAAATCCTGCTCAGCCTTGTAACCAGCTGGCTGTCTACCACCTCCCATCCTAAACTCTCTATAAGATGGCTGTCAGGATAAGAAGGAAGGGGTAGCAGGGAGAAACTACGTATGGTGTCTGGTACTCCTGGGAGAATGGGAGTGGGGAAATGGAAATTTAGTAAATAAACAAAGATAACATACAGTTCATTCCTACATATCTTTTCTTAGAGAAGTAAAGATTGCAGCCTTTTTCAACCTGTTTATAGGATTACAGTGGTACCTCAGGCTACATACGCTTCAGGTTACAGATTCCACTAACCCAGAAATAGTGCTTCAGGTTAAGAACTTTGCTTCAGGATGAGAACAGAAATTGGGCTCCGGCAGCACGGCAGCAACAGGAGGCCCCATTAGCTAAAGTGGTGCTTCAGGTTAAGAACAGTTTCAGGTTAAGAACAGACCTCCGGAACGAATTAAGTACCTAACTTGAGGTACCACTGTACTTCTATGATCATGTAAGTCAGGATGTCTGCATCCTAAAAACACTTGCATGCAAAATTTCTGTTGTAACACAATTTAAAGAAACAAAGTAGACATTGCTAAGGGCTTTCAAACAGTATTTCTGCCTTATCATCCTGTAATCTTCACATGAAAAGGATGTAAGAAATAAAAATGCCAGAGTTCTTACCAAATGCTTACTAATAAATGTTTAGCTTAATGTTTTCTGTTTTTGTATTATGTCTTAAATTTACAAAGGCTTTTAAATCAATGTGTTATAGGAAAGTGGAAGTCAGGGAACTCCAAAAGCAAGTAAGAGAAGACAAGAAATATATTGCAGTACCACTAAATTTAATTTGCAGCTAAACTGAATATTTTTCAAGACTTTACCAGCTTCTTTTCTGAAAGGTCTCTTTTATGTCCCCGCTGCCGAGACTTGGAACACCTTGTGCACGTTGCGCTAAGATTCCTGTGCCAGCTTTTCTGAAGTAAGTAACTCTGTATGAGTGAATGTGTCACTCTCCATTGGCTTTCCAACCAAGCTCTGATGGGTATTTGTCGCATATTTGCCTATCAAGGGAGAAAAACAGTGCTGCCGAGATCAAGACATACTAAAGAGCAAACATTGAGAAAACAAGAAGTGCCAATGTATCAAAACTGAACACAAATTCCTTCTTGAAAAGACCAATTATGCACAGCTGCTTCCACTTCTGAGTTGCAGTGGTTGTGAAAGGGCTGGAAAATCAAGTACACTTAACTCTGATGAATTGCTGCCCTCACAAGAGCATTCTCACAAACACTTTTGTTATTGCAGAACTCCCCCAGATCAGTCCTGCTATTCTTTGTAGATAATAAAGGTACCTCATTCATCCAAACACTTATCCTTGCGCATCCCACTTGCACATTTGCAGAATCAAGCTGGCATGTTGAGAATATGGAACGAATGCAGTCAAACTTTGTTAAGTGATAGCACAACTGTATGGTTATTTTAACTTTTACAATATAAAATCAAGTCTCCAACATTCTGTCACACTTAAGCACAATTAAGAATCAGAACCCAGAATCCAACAATTCAGATGAAGGGGTAGGCTTGATTCAGTTGGCAGGCTCACCAGTGATAGGAAGCAGGTTAATCCCTCTCTTTCCTTGGAGGTTTTTAAGATGAGGTTGGTTGGCCATCTGTCATAAATGCTTTCCTTGAGATTCCTGCACGGCAGGTAGTTGAACTAAATGATCCTTGTGGTCCCTTCCAATTCTACAGTTCAGTAGTACAGTCTAACTGTATTCAGTTACCTTCTCTGATATAAGAAAATAACTATCACTCAGTCCCGTGGGCATGCGTAAGAGATCTTAGGGACACTTTCGAAGCAAGGGCAAAACAAGCACTCCAACAGAATGGCATGACAGTGATACTAGGAGGGTGCAATGGACTGCAGTGTGCAGACACAATGCACCAGCTTCCCAGTATGTGCACTGTTGTTGCTTATAGGCAGAAGACAGTTTACCACAGTGCAAGTACACTAGCAAGAGCACCAGGTTGCTTCATCACCAGATTGTTTGGTGTTTTACTATGTTTTCATATATGCTATAAGCCGCCTAGAGTGCCTGGGAAAACCCAGCCAGATGGGCGAGGTATAAATAATAAAATTATTATTACTGTATTACTATTATCATTGTTGTTATTATTATTATTATAGTTAGTGCATTTAGCACATTTATATCTTCCTTTTTCTTCCAGCACAAAACCCAAGACATGGAGTTCTCAGATGGTCACCTTTCGCAAGTGCTGACCATACCCAGGCTTGATTGGCTTCAGCACAGTTACCGCACAATGTTTTGTGTTGTGAACAGCCACATAACATGACAAGGACCAGTAGAATGAAAAAAACAAGTTAGGCTGCCAACCTATAGTGACTTAGCCAATAGCAAGCCCAACTGAACACAGCGGGAGATTATTTCTGAGTAAACACATGCAGGACTGCACTTTTAGCCATCCTGGTGGGATAGGAGTGTCTGAGACTACTAACCAGAATGATAAACACAGCACACGCCTATTTTTATTGTGTGTTTTAATTATGGATTTAATGCACACTTGTAAACCGCTTAGAAGCCTTTTATGGCATTAAGCGGATTAAACAGCAACAAGTCTTGGGACTAAAGCCTAGCCACAGTAGTTAATGCACTGGCTGCTTCAAAACTGGATTACTGCAATGCGCTCTGTGTGGAGCTTCCCTTGTGCATGATCTGGAAGCTGCAATTAGTGCAGAATTCAGTGGCACAATTGCTGGCGAAAGTGAGGCCTTGTCACCTGTGGTCAGAAACCTGCACTGGTTGCCGATTTGCTACTGGGCCAGGTCCAAGGGGCTGCTATTAGCATACAAAGCCCGTAACAACTTGGGACCAGTGTAGCTACGATATTGCCTTACCCTACATGCGCCCACTTGGCTGCTTCGATCACATCGGAATTGACACTTACAGCAGCCGCCACACAACGTCCACAGCACATCTGCGTTAAAAGCTCAGGATCATTCTGTGTGGGAGCACCTGCACTTTGGGACACCCTGCACTATCGGAATCAAATCAACAACTGCACTCTTTTTCGGTGCGTTCTTCTGTTTAGACAAGCCTACCTGGATGCTTAAAGAGAGCTGAGGTCATTATCACCTGATTTGGCATTTTTAACTTCTGCGTGTCTTTAAAAGAGCATTGTGAATCTTTCTCGATCTTATGTTTGTTTGTTTAATCTTTTTGTAACCACTCTGGGGTATTGGTTTCTTTTCTTTTCTTTTCTTAACATTAAAGAAATAAATAAATTTAATTTAAAATAAATACATACTGCAGCAGCAGCTCCCCCAGCCTGCCCAGCACATTTTCTGAGGCTAACATGGATTTTTTCTTGTTTTCCACAGAAGGCCGGCCCCCCTCAGCTCAACCATCTTTCTCATTGACACACAAGCAGCGCATCTCGCTCCCCACTTCTCCGCCCTCTATATATATTCATTCATATATATATATATATATATATATATACATATATATATATTCATATATATATATATATGAATGAGATATATATATCCATCTCACACACAATGATTTTATCGTGGTTTCTTCTCGTTTTTAGGCACCCAGGTTTTTTTTTTTTTTTGGTAAGGTTTGTTTGTAAAAGAAGAAGAAACGACATACGCGTAAATAAAAAAAAAAAGTCTCACCCACCCCAAGATTTATCCTAGCTCCGCCATTTTCTGACAGGCTTTGCCCATCCGCGGGTTCAGCATCACAGGCCTGACGTCACAGCCCCGCGCCGCGGGCGCGGAAAGAGAAAGCAGTGGCGAGGGCGGGTCGGGGCAGCAAAGACGTCAGCCACCCCTTTCGCTGCCTCGCGCCAAGCACCAGTCGCGCAGTTCTAGTGCCTGCTAGGCGCTGGAAGCGGCGGCCGCAGGGTTGCATGTGCGCCTGCGCACCTGCCGGGGCTGGCGGTTCAAACGTTGCGTAGCGCCGCTTCACTCCCCCTCCCCCTCCTTTTACTCACCGCAGACGTTATCGAACGGGATTGGTGGGAAGGGTTCTTGGGAGGGTTGTGATTGGCTGATGTGGCGATAGAGGCGGGAGAAGCCGAAGTTGAATTGGCCGTTGGGCGGCGAGGGACAGGAGCAGCACCTGAGGTAGTTCCACGTTTGGGCCTGTCAGTATTTTCTCCTGAAAAGGCTCCTCCGTCGCTTCGACGACCTACAGTTATGCAGGCGGAACTTCATAGGGCCATTAAACATAACTAAGCATATAATTGATAACTAATTTTTTATTTTTTATATTTTTTTCACATTGACACATTATATATTTATTTATATCCTGCCTTTTTCCCTCATGAAACTCAGGGTGACTTACAACGTGAACTCCATGGTTCTATGAAATACAACCAAAACGGCACAGCACCAATCCTTTCCATTTCAAAGCAGCCATAGTTCCCAAGGACCTTTTATTAAAAGCAGCAGCAGCAGCCAGTTCACGTGCCAACGGCAGAAGGACCCAAGGAGGGAGCCAGTCTGGCTTCTCCGGGGAGAGAATTCCAGAGTGGGAACAGCCACTGAGAAGGCCCCTTTGGCAGACGCACTTCGACTTGTTACCGTAAGCGTCGTATAAATATACCAGCAATGAACTTAGGTGAGTTATGTGACATAATGTAACTAAAATAGCACCACATGGCTAAAATGGCACCATTCACACAATCAGCAGGTATATGCACAACCAGGGGAACCCTTGATATTCTGTTAATACAGGCATCCGCTCACTCACACAAGGGCCTGCATGTGCATAAGTGAAATCACATAAAGTGGGGAGTACCCTAGGACTTGCCGATCAGAAGGTCGGCGGTTCAAATCCCTGCAACGGGGTGAGCTCCCGTTGCTCGGTCCCTGCTCCTGCCAACCTAGCAGTTCAAAAGCACGTCAAAGTGCAAGTAGATCAATAGGTACCGCTCCAGCGGGAAGGTAAACGGCGTTTCCATGTGCTGCTCTGGTTCGCCAGAAGCCGCTTGGTCATGCTGGCCACATGACCCAGAAGCTGTACGCCGGCTCCCTCGGCCAATAAAGCGAGGTGAGTGCCTCAACCCCAGAGTCAGCCATGACTGGACCTAACGGTCAGGGGTCCCTTTACCTTTTACCCACTAAAAAGCATGTTAGGCAGGTAGGATGAGCAGCCTAAACAAAGTCCCGCTGTGCCTCTAGTCTCTTTGGGGCTTCGTCTGTCCTTAGGGACGTCCTCTTCAGGTTCTGGGGAGGGTCTCCTCTCGAGCCATGAGGACTCTTCAGCTGGTTTCTATTTATTTCCCATCGCCATGTATATACATGGTCATGTGTGAATAGATCACGCATAAGATTCGTACATTGCAGGGGGTTGGACTAGATGACCCTTGGGATCCCTTCCAGCTCTGCGGTTCTATGATTCTGTAAATATGGGGGTATCTGCACTTGGCTCTACTAATTTCCAGTGTCTAATTGAGAGGAGATATGGACACTGAATTCTGAACATGGCAAAGGTGCTGTTGGTTTGCAGTTTCCTCAGTTTGAATGTATTCAACCTGCACATGTGTCAGTGATCAAAACTGCTTTTCATCAGTTTTGAGTCCAACTGTTCAGCCCAGTCTGGAAGAGGTATATCTAGCCTCAGTCACTCACACACTGGTTCAGATACAATAAACTACAGTGGTACCTCGGGTTAAGAACTTAATTTGTTTTAGAGGTCCGTTCTTAACCTGAAACTGTTCTTAACCTGAGGTACCACTTTAGCTAATGGGGCCTCCCGTTGCCACCGTGCCACCGCTGTGTGATTTCTGTTCTCATCTTGAAGCAAAGTTCTTAACCCAAGGTACTATTTCTGGGTTAGCGGAGTCTGTAACCTGAAGCGTCTGTAACTCCAGGTTCCACTGTACATTCAACCCATGCAAAGGTAAAAAGATTTCTGACTTGTCAGGCTTCTGACACCCACCTACATTTCTGCCTTATGGAATGCAAAAGACATTGTCACGATTCAAGGACACATTATTGCCATGCAAAGGCTTTGTGGAGGGCTTGGGAAAGGGCTTGTGAGAAAATGGCCTGGAAAGAGTCTCAAGGGCAACAGTCAACTCCCAGGTCTGAGGTTCTCTCACCTGGATTACACCATTATGAAGGCATTGCTCTCCAGCTCATCATTAGTTAAGGTCAGAATGGTGGTGCCAGTGACAGGGCTTTTTCATTGGCTCCATAGTTGTGGAACACTCCCTAGAGAAATCCAACAAATTCTCTCTTACTGTTTTTAGACACTGCTGTGGATACCTTTTCGTTCCATCAGGCTTTCTATGAGGGGTAAGTATTCCTCTTTCCACGCTCACTGCTATATACTGTTTTAAAAACATTTTTTGCTGGTGTATTTTCTGCCCTGCCTGTTCTTTACTACTGTTTTTATTGCTACTAGAAATTATTTGGAAAGATTTTATTCTGAAAGGCAGGGTATAAACAAATTAATCTTAAATTCAAATTTATTAAATTGGATTCCAATGGCTTATTGGTAAGTTACCCCCATGGGAGTGGATTGCCAATGAACCATTGGAATTCATGCGGCATTCTTTTAATTCTATGAATATATCAGTTCTATGTTACTATGTCAATGCCTTCTAGTGAGATCATTGGCTAAATAGGAAACTAGAAAACCTGATCTTGAAAATCAAATGAGATTTGACATTTTGAAAACTGACATTAACACTTTTTCTCATGCAATGATCTTTACTTGAAATATTTCAGAATATAAATGAAGTGTGATTAATGTATTGTTTTCATTAAACCTGCAATTAAAAAAAGAACAGACTTCAAACATGATTACAGCAGTCCTTTTAAAAGTCTTTTCATCATACGAAAAAGTACCATTACTTGGCTTCACAATCAATTCATTTTAACCTAAAACATGTCCAAACATTCTGTATTACAAAACAGAAAATATGATACAATTAATGAAAAAAGTCAAAATGCTGGCATCACCGTTTTGTTTCCACATCAATACATAAAAATGGACAACACATTAAATATTTTGTTATTAACAGTTAGAAATATTAACACTAAAAATCATGTATAAATTAGGAAATAATGTACAAACTATTTCCAAAGCGCTCTTTCAAATACAGTATATACACAACATTCAAGAAATTCTTAATGTAAGACATTTCCAACTGATGCGATGTTGCTGTTTTACTTGTTAAAATGCTTGTGGTCTTTAAAAAATGATTTTCAGCAATGCTAAAAACCATACGAGAAGCAGATGTCAAAGCTGGTAAGGAGCAATGCATTTTTTTCTGGCTATCAGTAAACTCTAATGTGAAGGTGACCATTGTTTATTCTAACACCTCGATGTTCTAGGCAGGCAATCCATTAGTGTTTCCCAATGCACTGGTATGAGCCTCTCCTGCATCAGCACAAACAGCCAAGTCCTGACAAATGCCAGGAACATAGGAGACCCTACAGTGTAGTTGCCATGCAACAACTTCTGGAAATTTTGCAGTGGCTGTTGGCCAGGGTACGCTGCACCAGGGGCTCATGGCTTCTTGCAAAGGCCTCTTTTGACTGCTCCCTGTGAACATAACCACCCATTGTTGTGCAGTTACATGGGTTGTGAGGGTTCCTCCTGCAGGCATGACCAAGCAGGCTAGGCAGAGAGTTATTGGCCATCACCCAAAAGTGCTACATGGCACTGGCAGAGTTGTAAATAGAGCCATCGCTGTGCTTAGTGCTATGAAGGGTTCAGAAAAAGGAAGACAGAAATGACAATATAGAGAAAAATTCTTCTTGATGAACAACTATACAAATGTTGATTTGTTTGCTTCGGGCCTGTGTGGCTTTGTATTTTCACTGACTGCTTGTTAGCAATGCTAGGTATATTGGAGTTTTTCCCCCCTATTGCTGCCTTTAAAATTATTAAATAGTTTTCATTTATACCTTTATATGCTCTTAATTTATTTTAAGTGGAATAAAAATTCCTAAATACATTTTGCAGAAGGGTAGATCTTGAGCAGCACTTTCTAGCAGCACTTTCCCTGACCCTCATACATATATAAATTGTCCTTCTATTTGTACAGTATTCTCATAGATCATTGGATCATTTTTTAAATAAATAGTAATATTGATATTTTTTGGGTCCAGTGTCTATTTTCTGGAGGTCTGTGTTTTTGAAAATTGGTATCTCCACACAAAATCTAAACCATCCAGATGATTATAATATAATAAGTGATATAATATACTATATTCTTAAATTGAGTAAACCTGTGTACTCAAATTCATCTTAGATTATTTATCCCACTTTTTGAGAAATCCTGTAGTTTTGAACAACAAACTGAACATCTTGCCAATCTTTTACAGTTTAAATGTTTTAGAAGCTTTAAGTTTGGTTTATTTATGTTTAAACTGTATGTTGGACAGCACTTGCATTCAGAGCTGAGTGGCATCTGACCCAAGGTATCATAGGGAAAGGGCTGTGTGGCTCCCTTTTCTGTATGCAGAAGGGAAAGGCTGTGCCAGAAAGTAGGAAGCATGGGTGCCCCTCAGATACACACCCCTGCAGAAATCATGGGGATGAGCAGTACTAGCTGAGGCAACTGAAGGAGAGGTGTGGAACTTGTAGCCCTCTAAATGCTACAAGGCCGCTGTCCCTGGGTTATAAGGATTTTACAGAGCAGTTTGTCCCTCCTGGAGTGATGATCTCCCTTAACCTACTACCCTGTATTGTCTTAGACACTGTCAGGCTGTACAGGAGCTTTGAGGGCTGAGCTTTGTAACTGATAAAAAGGGCAGGCAAGAATTGTGAAGGAGCCCTGCAAAGCTGAGGGGACCAATGACCTACTGACTTCCTTTCCCTCTCTTTTCTGCCCTCCCCGAGTAGGAATCCATGTGATACTGCATGCCTGGTGTGTACCTGCTCTCTCATTCCCAACAGGTGATCAGCATAAGAAACCCAGTGTGACCAAAAGACACGCCGTGAGCAATTATAGCAACCGTGCCTTTTAAATGCTACAATGTTTTCTGTAGTTCCTAACAATGCAGGATCCAGTCAGTTAAATATAATAAACAGTCTGTGAATATATCTGATTACTGGAAACAGAGTTTCCAAACTGCTACTGAAGCCAAAATACCAAGGAAGAGCTATTGTACTTAGAGTAGACCCACTGAAATAAATAGACTTAAGTTAGGCATGACTATCTTTTTGATTGATTGATTGATTGATTGATTGAAGCAAATGATATTCTGCCCCTCGTTAAAAAAAATGTCCAGGCAGATAATAAGGTTAAAAATACAAAAATCAAAACATTAAATTGCAATATATCAATTAGTCTAAATACGCTCATAAAAATATTGCCATTGTAATATATAGGTCAACGATCTTATTACAGAAGAAAGTCTTCAGTTAACTTGCCCGTTGATTTCTATCAGTCTACTCAGAGTATGACTTAGTTGAATGCAGCCCTTAAGTCTGTAACCTGATTTTGTTTATGGCTATATTTCTTGGTGGAAGGCTGAGTAAGTGGAAGGATCAGAAAATGAATTGGCAGCTAATCAGCTGCATGGGAAACATGCACTATCTCTAATGTGCATGCTACAGTTACTTTGTAGTAAAGTCTGGATGGTCATTTATGCTTCTCAACAACTTGTGTGGATATGAAGCTATATTGACTTTTGACAGACTGAATCTTGGAGTTTGTTTTACCTACAGCTTGGATAACAAGATTAAAATGGTACTAGTGAATTCTTGCTTTGGCAGATAGACGATCAAGATCCAATTAGAGTTAAGCTGAGTTTGGTCCCACTGATTTCAAGCACACACTCACTGCCCTCCCAGTGAAATCAATGGAATTTTAAAGTGCTTCGCTTTGGCTGCATTTCATCATCCTACTGGCTAAATTTGTTCCGCAGTACATTTTATTATAAATGGTCATACTGCAGATATTTAAATCAGGTGTAAGTCTTTATGGTAGCCGTCCTAAGCACACTCAATTGGAAGTAAAACCCCACTGAATTGTTACTGAATGAATCATAGAACTTTGTTTTTACGAGAATCCCATTTTATGCCAAAGGCAACTATACTGGGTCTTCCCCACAGTGGTAACTATTTTGGCACTAAGTACACACTATATCCTGCAGTAAATTAGTTATGTGAGGGAAATTCATTTTCTTTACATACTTGCCGCCTGAAGAAGGAAGGTTCCTTGTAGGGACACTCGGTAGAGAAAGGCAAATCTCTTCCCAGAATCAGGCAGCCCCATAGCAATGGAAGCACAGCTCTTCTGTTGCCCTTCATTATTAGTCCGGGAGCCTGTAATGGCTTTGCCTTCTTGATAAGGCACCTATTTTCCAAGCAATGCAACAGATAGACGTATACAAGAGATGCAAGTCTCATGAAGCAACTTGCAGACTTATTTTTGCAACAGGACACCACAAATGTCCCTTATGTTGATGTCATCACCTGGGCCAGGATGCATAAAAATGTGTCCTAGTACATGAATTCCCCAAGAACATTATACAATAGGTACAGAAGGAATCAATCTTTTCCTTTACCAGATTGCAGATTCCTCGGCCACACACTAACTGAACCCATGGTCATATATCCAGGATAGCTGAAATAGAGTAGTCTTCTCTGGTGGTTTAGTATAAATTCAGTGGAACTACTGCCCACATTTCAGCAGTTTAATGCTTCTTTGGTATTGACCTGCTATGGGATATAAGGGCATCTTCCCATAACAGGGCCAGTTCCCAAGTCAGCAATACACCCCAATCATAAATAGTTGGTGGAAAGGTGACTTAAATAGGCCCTACTTACTGCTGTACTAATTTGTTGTTTCACTTTGAAAGTATCTAGCAAATCAAACTCATGCCCATACATTTCAGTATTTGCAGTTCAGAATAAAAACCAAGAAAATGCAATAAAATGAGCCTATCCCAATACCATCAAATTAGGATCTATTGATTTCAGAGGATAGTAGATACAAAATAATCTGCAGCACATCCAGGCTGTTTCACCTTGAAAACAATGCTAAGAGCAGTTACATGAGCAGAGCACGAAAAACTTAATTATATGTGTTTGATGTATTACAGAATATTGTAGCCTTGTAGATGACGAAGAAGAAAAATAGCTGGGTGTGATGTGGATACTGATGTTCAAGTAACCTCTAAAGCTAGACATCAAGTGAGGGTGGGGGCAGGAGAAGGAAGAACCTTTGCATTGTATCAACATACAGTATTATACACAGCACCAAAACATACCAAACCATTAAAGCATTGCCTTGTTACCAGTAGTGCACTGCTTCATATCCAGCATGAAATGAATACTATTTCACAGACAAATGCTCCTTTGTGCTAAGGGGGTTAACCAACATATTACGATTAATCAAAAACTGCCCGTACATCCAAGTTCAAAAGACGGACATAAATATTGAAACAAATCTGACACAGGTGCTTGTCCTTTTATTGCTGATAGTTTCCATACTGGCTCTGTTAAAAATAAGAAAGAGAAAGAGAGAAATTAACACAGTCATTTCTACAGACACATAGGCCTGGTTCACATGCAACGCTAAACCAAACTATGGCTCACCATGAGTGAGTGCAAATACTCAGGAAAAATTGGGCACTTTGCTCCTCCTCAGCTGTTGCTGCTGTCATGCTATCTGGAGCTAAGCTTAAAGTTACGTCCCCACCAGGCTACATGGTTTGTCCTCCAAACAAACTACATTTTTTTCTTGGCTTATGGCTCATGATTTGTTTAGGGGAGTCAAACCATGAGCGCAGGTTCAGACACACTCAGTTGTGTGGCAGCACCAGGAGCTAGGGAGGAGCAAAGCAGTCACAATTTTCTCCTTGTGTACTAGCATGCTTACTTATTTATGCTAAGCTCATTGGAACAGCATCTGCTTTGTAAGGTCCAGGTTCAATCCCCAGCATCTCCAGATAGAGCTGGGAGAAGCTCCTGTCTGAAACCCTGGAGAGCCGCAGGCATTCAGTGTCGGCAGTGCTGAACAACATGGGCCAATGGTCTTACTACATAAGGCACCTTCCTGTGTTACTATGTAACAATAGCACCTTGAATTGGGACCAGTAGCATGTTGGAAGGCAGCGCAAGTCCCATGTGATCAAATTAATGTGATTCTAGTAGGATGACCCGTTTAACAACCTGACCCACCACCACAGTTTGACTAGCTGCAGCTTCCAGTCTGCTTTCAAGGGTAGCCATATATAGAGTGCATTACAGTAATCTAAATGGGAAGATTTACCTGCTCATAGCCGTAAGGCCTCTGTTGCTGTGCAGATGGTCCTGTCTGTGAAGCTCTGTAGCTTCCATACTGTTGCCCCTGACCCTGTTGGTAACTGGAGTACTGTGATGAGGCTCCTTGGGCTGGACCTGGGAATATAACAGCAAAAGTCTTGTCAAGAGTTCAAGAGTAGGTTGCATCATGTCCTTAAAAGCCTGGCAGCAGAAGAATATAAACATAATTTTGATACATGCATAGTAGACTACATACTTAAACTTCTCCTTCTGAGTTTGTTTGCATATTTGTTTATATCCCACTTTTTAAATTGACAGAGCAGCTACAATAATTTAACCAATAATTTCATAAAGGTAATCTAACTATAATTTCAGAAACAAGGCAGCAACAATTAAAAATAAAAACAAGCACAACATATAACAACAACCAGCACGGCTCTTTAACTGAAAGTTGACTGACATAGGAAAGTTTTCACTGGCCATTTAAAAGTTAACAAAGCTGAGGCCATAATAATAATAATAATAATAATATTAATAATAATAATAGTAGTAGTAGTAGTAGTAGTAGTAGTAGTAGCAGCAGCAGCAACTCTGTCTCTACGACCAAGCAATCTTATTTATCCAGACTGCAGGCCTTCAAGGAGGGCTTGTGAAGCTGATTTTCACCCCCAGGCTGATTCTTTTATGTATGAAACCTGCTTTTATAGTGATAATAGACTGACAGGAGGAGAACTGTATGTATATTTTGTTGGATTTCAAAGGTTCCAAGGCAGTACTTACTTTTGCATTTAGTTTTGGTGCTTTTCTCATGGTAATGACTAATAAAAACTTGACAGCAAGGATGATATCCCTGAACTTACAATTAGGCTCAAAAGACAGTTGCAGACACAGGTCTTATTTGCATTACTGTCCACTCCTTTTCATGTTGACTCAGAAGTAAGTCCCACTATATCAACAAATCTTACCCTCAGGTAAGTGAGCATGGGACACTTCTGTGGTTCTTTTTGAATCAACAGGCTACTATAAAGAAAACCTGTGTGGTATGGTGGTTAGAGAATTGGATTTATACTGGAGAGACACAAGTGTTAAAATCCCATTCAGCTACAAAGCCAGACTCTCCCCACAACCTCTCTCTCTCTCTCAGCCCAACCTGCCTTGCAGGATTGTTGTGAGGATGGAAGGGGTCGGGACTACAAATGCTGCCCTGAACTCTTGAAATAAGGGAGGACTAATATCTGAAGGACTATTGTATTTCAATATTTTGTTGGAAGCCGCCCAAAGTGGCTGGGAAAACCCCGCCAGATGGGTGGGGTATAAATAAGAAATGATGATGATGATGATGATGATGATGATGAATAAGAAACCAGGAAGAAAGAACTTTTAATAAAGACTGGGGAAAGTTTGTTGAATATTTGAAAAATAATTGTAAACAAATTAAAACGCTAGCAGAGTTGACATAAAATGAACAGTAAAGCTAAATAAAGGAAATTCTTAGAGAAAAATTAATAATTAAGGAATTATTTTGGATATGCAGCAGTAAAGACAAAATGGAAGGATCCACAGATAGAGGGGGAGGGGAGGTTGATTTGATATGAATTATTGGTTTTGTTAAAGAATTTGCATGTTTTGTTGTAAAATTCAAAAAGGATAAATTTTAAAAAGAGAGAGAGGGAGAAAGAAAGAAAGGGAGAATGGGTACACAGTTGTGCAGAATCAAGCTACAAAGTAGAGCAAAGCAAGGCAATACACATTTTCTCACCATATCCTTGCTGCTGTCCTGGATAGCTCTGTTGATTTGGGTATTGCTGCTGTGAATACGTTTGCTGTTGTACAGTTCCCTGTTGGTATCCCGCCTGCTGCTGGCTATACTGGGAATTCCCTAAAGACAGAATATCAATAGGGTTGATTTGCAAGCTAACCAGCACCCTACATCCACGTAGGGTTCAATGGCATACTCTAAATCTTCCATGGATGCAGCCAGTTTGAGAGACGCTTATCCATAAAAGACAGGCATCACTTCCAAGCACTAATCTGTGTGAAAGGGTGAGTAATGTGCCACTGTATTCACACCAGTTCTCAATAAGAAATGGTGCCTGCCAATGCAATTACTCCAGCTCATGCGTCAGTTCCTTCATATGGCTACACTCACAGGGTTGCATATGGCACAGAGAAGTGCCTGTTTTTGCAGGGCTCACACAATACAGATTTCTAGGATCAGAGGGAACTTTTCAGTCACCTGCACCACTGAGCCTGCGTATACGTAGCCTGTGTGGAAACTTTAAAAAATAGAAATTCAGATATTTCAAGACTTGTACTTAAAAAAAGTTCTAGTTTGCCATGAAAGAAGGGGTTGTAGACAATACTGTGCAAGGTTTCCTTCCCTCCAGAAGCAGACAGGTATACATAGGTGTAGTTTTGGCACTTAATGCTTAAAGACTGGAGGTATGTGGCTGGACTCAACAGCTGATTGACTGTTCAGTCCCATCCATCTAATCTTAAGGCTGCTTCAGAGCATGCAAATAGACACGACATGTTTTGCATGCTAAAGGTCCCAGGTTCAATGACTGATATCTCCAGGAAGGACTGAGAAAGATCTCTGTCTGAAACACTGCTAGTCAGTATGGTTACTAATAAGCTAGATGAAGCAATGATATAATGGAAGTTCCTTTATTCAGAGCAAGCTGGGGGTAGTGGGCATTTTGTTGCTTACACTAACATAAGCACTGCAACACTCTCCCCTTAAGTCTGAAGCCCCTCTCTGGGACATGGGGTGTACTATAAGAGAAGAGGGCCAATTCATTGCCATGCTTAATGGACCAAAGAACCTTGCAGCTGGGCCTTTGTTGTCCCCAAAATTAGAAGTCAGTTGCAGCTGGCAGTTTCCTGGGAGGCACTTACCTTCAGCCCAGGGATTGGGAACCTATAGCACACCAAATGTTATTTGACTACAACTCCCATCAGCCCTGGCCAGTGATCAGGAAGAACGGGAGATGTAGTTCAGGAATGTGGAGGGCCACAGGTTCCCTATCCCTACTATACCTATTACCTAGATGGCGGCTGGCATCTTCTTAAAGGAAGACAGAACAGCTATATCTTTGTATTGCTAGCAGCAGTAAAACACTGTGTGTGTGTACACACATACACCCAACATCTGATGCGTTCTACAAGAACTGCTTCCATAACGTCTTCTTACCTCCTTCATAGTAGTGCTGTGTAGAATCTTCAAATGATCTGTCATAGCTTTGTTCAGAATAAGATGACTGCTGGTACGCATAATCACCGTGACCTATGACAAAAAGAAAGGTACATAAGAAATGGATATTTTTAAAATTGATTGTGCATTTTTCAGATGCATGACAATTTCAAACTTGTATTACTATCAGCTGAGTTATGGCTCCCGCCAAATGTGTGATGTAGTGTACAGAATTCTGTTGACAGAACTACTCCCTTTGCAGAACTACAAGTCCCATTAGGAGGATGGGTAGTTAACACCTGCAGTGTAAATATGACTGAAGTGTAGCTCACACCTGGATTAAACAAAAAACATGGGGAGAAAGATAGCAGCACTTAAATCTCTAAAAAGAGACGTGCAAAGGTTCAAACTCTGTTTTTATTTTTCTAAATTTTGGAGCTGTAAGGTTTATATCCCATGAGAAAGTTTCCCTTGAAACGCTTCAAAGTCAAAGGACATAGGGTTTTCTCTCCAACTGCCTTCCTAGGTTTTTCTTTGGATACATTTTGCAGCTGTTTGACCCCTCTTGCTGCCTAGTTCCGTTCAGAGAGCCCACTGCCAAGAAGAAGAGTTTGGATTTGATATCCCGCTTTATCACTACCCGAAGGAGTCTCAAAGCGGCTAACATTCTCCTTTCCCTTCCTCCCCCACAACAAACACTCTGTGAGGTGAGTGGGGCTGAGAGACTTCAAAGAAGTGTGACTAGCCCAAGGTCACCCAGCAGCTGCATGTGGAGGAGCGGAGACGCGAACCTGGTTCACCAGATTATGAGTCTACCGCTCTTAACCATTAAGCAATCCTGGTGCGCCTTAACCCTCCTACTTGCTGGCACTGCTGGTTCACCTGGCCCATCTAGTTCAGCATCCTGTTCTCACAGTGGCCAACCAAATGCACATCATAAACCTGCAAGCAGGACCAGAGTGCAACAGCCACTGGTATTCAGAAACATTACTGCTTCTGACAGTAGAGGTAGAGCTAGTAGCCATTTATAGCCTTATCCTTCTTGAATTCGTCTAATCCTTTTTTAAAAGCCATCCAAGTTGGTGGCTATTACTGCCTCTTATGGAAGCAAATTTCATAGTTTTAACTATGTGCTGTGGGAAGATGTATTTGTTTTTGTCTCCTAAATCCTCCCAATATTCAGCTTCACTGGATGTCCACAAGTTCTAATGTTAAGGGGGTGGGGGGACAATTTGCTCTAGTCACTTTCCCCATGCAATGCATAATTTTATACACTTCTATCATGTTGCCTCTTTTCTCTAAATTAAAAAGTCCCAAGCGTTGTAACTTGCCTCATAGGAGAGTTTCTCCATCCCCTTGATCATTTTGGTTGCCATTTCACCATGTGAATGGTGGTCCTTATTGGCACTGAATCCTGATCCACCCTGTATATTTTCTTTCTGCCTTTTGTGGTCTGGGTTCTTTGCTGATATAACCCTGTCCAAACTTACCTCTTTTCCCTTGGTTCAACTATGCCACCTACAAACTAGTTTGCCTACCACCACCCACCCACCCAACCCACCCCTGGCACAGTGATCTCAGGCCTACTTGCTTGAAAATAAAGCTCCAATAAATATCGTAAGGTCTTATTTTCAGGTAAAGGCTTGGGAGCATTTGTGTGGATTGGCCTCCGTCTTTCAATTCCATTCCTGGGTGCCAGAAGCCTTCTGCAGGTCAACGGCATTATGGAACCATGTTCCCCAATACTCAGCAAAATTACCATCGGGATAATATTGCTGGTTCATGGGCTCTGATGAACCTTGTCCATGACTGTATTGTTCACTGTAGTATTCCTCCTGGCCCATGTACTGCTGAGAGGAACCTACAAAGCAGAGTGAGAGTACCGTTGTCAGTCTACAGTGAGATCAAAGGTGGATAACTGAAACAACCTCTTTAAAGGGAGTGATACCCTATCTGCCTGACTTGTAAGTCTGTTCTATACAGAGGAGGTTCTGGCCTAGCACTGTGGGCTTCAAGTCTTGCCTCTGCTGTGAACTTCAGTGTGAGAAACTGAGTTCTATTAGGACCATAGCACTGGAAGGTTGTTTTGGTTCACTCATCCTGTGCCATTTTTAGGATCACACCCTCCCCAACTGCTCTTTGCCCTGCAACTACAAAAACTGCAGTGATGAGGGAAGAAGCGTTAACCCTGGTTCCCCAGTGCTACTTTCCACACCTGAGGTAGGCCTCTCAGCAGTTGAATTTGCTGTTTAAAAAGACCCAGCTCACATCCAACCATGGATCTTCCATCTCATACGATCATGCCCTTGGAACACACGCAACACTGCGGAGCTATACAGTTCTGAGTCCTTGGTTCTTATTTACCTTGCTGTGAAGGTCGGTAAGGGCCCATTGGCCGTTGGCCCATCATGCTGTTGCCTTGGTTACTCTGACTCATCATGGCAATGGAAGACTGCCCTTGGTAGTGTTGGCTCCCTGCTTGCGCAGAGTTGTAATGTGACGTTGCCGCTTGCTGGTGCATCATGGACACTGCAACACACACACACACACATTTTACATTCTCAAATTCTCTACACAGTGCTCCACTACTACCACTGTAGCCCTGAGTAGAATAAACTTCAGTTTAAGAAATATATATTACAACTGTACTTAAGTATATGTGAAATAACAGCATATGCTTACCTCCATCTCAATTTCCCGCCCCTTCATATATTTTTAGAATATAAGCCACCTGGGGCAGGGACCTATCCTCTCTGTTTTCAAAGTACCGTACATCATTGATGCTAAAATGTAAGGAATCATAGGGTTGGCTGGGAGATCCCAAGGGTCATCTAGTCCAACCCCCTGCAATGCAGGAATCTCAACTGAAGCATCTATGGCAGATGGCAATTCAACCTCTGCTTAAAAACCTTCAATGAAGGAGAGCCCACAACCTCCCAAGGGAGTCCGTTCCACTCCCTTCTCTGAAGGAAGCTTCAGAAATATTTGGAGCTCTTCAGTAGCCATGCTCTGAACCTGATTCCTGCCACTGCCCACCTCCCCAGGTCTGACCCTGTTATAAGTGGTCACAGAAGCCAAGAGCCCCATGACACTTTAAAATGGCATATCTATCCAACAACAAAAAAAGCCAGGCCAAACCAAGCCAACCATACCAGGATTGGACTGCATGTTGATATTTGTTCGCGAGACGTAGTTGCCTATTGATCCCTGGCCTTGCATTGGTACATTCTGAGACGCAGGCACTGTATGGCTATAGCCGGTTCCGGTTCCGTGGCTACTGACAGTCATGCTCAGGGAAGTCGTGGGCATGGTATTCTGGCCTGACTGTTGCATAGACACGTGATTGGGACCTAGCAGAAAGCAAAGAAGGAAACAAGGGGTGGCAATGAATATTGATTTTGAATCCTGTTCAGATTTTGCCTTCCTTCACTCTCGAGTTGCCAGTATCTAAGCTTTCCACATCTCTGCCACAGAAACTGTGCAGCCAGGAAGCTCAATAACTATGCTCATGTTATGCTACTTTATATCTTACCTCTCCCAGTTCTTTTTAGATTCAAAATATGGACTTTGAAGGATTGGAATTCCCCCCCCCCCGCCCCATGTCAGATTTGGGAATGGTTTGGAGTTTGGGAATGACATCCAGCGAGGAACCTAATTTGCCACAAATATATAGGACAGAAGGAATAAATACTTGGGTGGGGTTGGGAGGGAAGAGAAGGTGAGCAGGGAACCACGTGGGCTGTATAAAGTCAGGGGTAGCCAACACTGAGTCTTAACAATACCTAGAGGATCCCCAAGTTCTCAATCTCTGGACAGGGGGCCTACAATTCTAGGTATGCTTACTTTGGGGAAAGGATACATCAGTACAGTGGGACTTACTTCTAAGTAAATTGCACAGGAACAGGCTGCATGAGACCTTAAAACAATTTGGCCTTTTGAGTGAAGAAAAGTGAAAGACCTTTTCTTCTGTGCCACATTTACATGCTCCCTCTTGGGCTCCCTTCACCCTTCAAAATGCTTGAAATTAGATCACTGGTGACAGAGCGAGAATTTGATGCTGGCAACCAGTGCTTTTTATGCTACCCACAAAAGCCGCTGAAGCCAACATACGCTCAAGAACTTGAACAGCACCCACCTCAGTGTTCATGGATCAATTCCTCCTATAGGAAATCCATTGTTGCAGAATGCTAGTGGCAACTGTATGAAGAATTGTAACTGATTTGTGTGCATATTTAAGCCCGTGCCGAGGTTTTCCACATGCCCGAGAGGCTAGTTAAACAGCCATAAAAGGCTCCTTTAGAAGCACGTTCGGCATTTGCGATGCAGTTGCCAGGCAACCATGGAAAGCTCACCATTGCTGATCTGACTCTGCATGAGGGAGGGAGGCGGAAGGCCTGTCCCGATTGCATCACTGAGGTTGCTCTGTGCATGAAGAGACTGGTTGGATGCGCTCTGATTCATTCCTCCCGGACCGAGGTTCATGTTTTGCGTCGGTGGCTGCAGATGGCAAGAAGGAGAAGGGAAAAAAAAGATTCAGCAAGAGGGATTTGTTGTAGGAATAAGCTATCAGGGGTGGGGATCTGACAGAATTCCTGCCATTATTTATTATTATTAGACATTATTAATAATGAATCAACGCAGGAATAAGACTTTTCAGTAATGAAAAAATCAACAGCAATGATAATGACATATACGATCACCTTCATCTAAGCAGACCGTGATGAAACAGTTTTTTGTTTCGTGTAGGAAATTATACAACTCTTGGATAAAAAGCACTGATATTTACAAAAGATTAACATCAGGTTTGGAGGTTAACACTGGAGTATGGAGATACATGAAAATATGTCAGATAATGGCAGCTCTGCTATTTTGTAATCCATTTTAATTACCAGACAGTTAATTAGAAAGGAGCAAAACAAGTGCATGTACGCACACACAAAGCCCAAGCCTGTCACATTTAACTCCTAGATGAGCACTTCCAAAACAACATAAAATGTAGCTTAGTATCTTGAACATTTTGAAATATTCCAATTTTAACTTCACAAATGCAAACGATATATATTAGCTAAATAAATTCTGTGTCTGGTTTTCCTGTGCAGGTAAAGCTTCCTTTGAAGTCAATAGAGAATTTGTGCTGGGTCATTGACATTTTTATATGTCTAAACCCAACCTTGACCTGGCCCAGTTTCATAACATGCATGTACATATCCAATGTTATTCACTGTCAGTTAAAGACACCTCTTTTCCTTTGGTCTTTTAGGACATAAGGAGACCCACAAACTACAGTTGTACACCATTGCGCTGTATCTAGACTTTTGGAATTCTTTGTTCAAAAAAATTCATTATTTTAAATAGCTGTATTATATAGGCTTTTGTGCATGCTGCCATGGGATCTTTGGGGATAAATGGCAGTCTAACTATAAAATAAAAATATTAAGGGGAAGGAGCAGCAGCAGAGGCCAAGAACTTTACTAGATAGCAAAATAAGGCAACTCTTCCAATTGCATGTCTGCATCCTGAAATGAAACATGTACATATCAGCACATACACCCCACCCAACTAGGAATGAAGTCTTATCACCCATTCATCATCTAGCTCAGTATTGCCAACTTCCACCTGGGAGATGGTATCCCCTTTTTAAGAGCCTTCTCCAGGGCAGGGAGATATTTTGCTGGAGGAATTTTCCTACTCTCTTGCCACAGGGGTCAAGCTTCTTACCCACCCTTCTCTCCCAACCAGTATAGAGCAGGCAAGAAAGAAGAAGAAATAACTAGACTGGGGATGGGGAATTTTTTTATCCTGAGGTCCGCATTTTCTTCTGAGCAGCCTTCTAGGGGCCACATGCTAGTGATGGTCAGAACTGGAGGCAAAAGTGGGTGGAGAAACAAATGTAAATTTGACCTTTCTACAGTAGGCTCATTTCAACATACATTCAGCGCCCCCGCCTGTCAGCTGGAGGGCCTGAGGTTCCCTACCTCTGTAGTATACAGTTGCAATATCAGAATAAGGCTTGCTGCATCTCTGCAACATCACTTCCCCACAACTCTTGAAAAGACGAAAAGCCACCCTCTCCAGGTAAGGTAGTGTCCAATTTTGTAACAAGGTACTGGAGTTCAGGCCTGTCTAGAAGTCACATACTGGAAGCCCTTCTCTACAGCAGACTGGGCTAGGTGAATTCTGGAAAATACTGCTTCAGACTGCCTTGGAGGGGTGGTAGCATTTGTATCATTTCTACATGCAAAAAACAACAACCCTTTGCTAATTAAACAACCTATATTACTTAGCTTTTCAGGGATAAATGTTTTTTTCAGCCCCCTTCCTTGCAAGGAGTACTTTTTGTTGTTATTTTAACAATTCAGAGGAAATTCTTAAATGCAATTCCCCATCTACAGTCCAGCATGGCACAGTCCGCTCCAGCTCTTCCACCCCAAGACTCTACCACTTCATGTGCAGACCAGTCCCCAGATGTGTGCAGGCTAGCAATAAGGAAATGCACTTTCTATAACCATGGTATTGACCCTAAAATATGTGCAGTGGGAAATCAGTTCCAGGCATGCCCACATTGGGTTTGTGCTCATGTTGGCAGCATTGCTTATCTCCCCACAAAAAGCATATCTTTAGCTGCAAGTACTGGATTTCATTCAATCTCATCAGTCAGTACTTACAGCAGGAAGCAAGGACTGCATATTCTGGTTCGAGTCTGCTATTGTTGCCAAGTAGACCAAGTTTCTGTGCAAAATTTGTTGATATCTGTAAGCAAAGGAACATGACGTTATCTTAAGGAAGTAAAGCTGGTTAGAAAAACACATTTTCTTCTCTGGAGTGGCTATGTGCATCTGATCTAACTCACCTTTGCAAGCTCAGCAAAACACAGGTTTTTTGTAGCAACAGGAGTCAAGAGTTAACATTCACCTGTTTAAGCATGCAATGTCATCCTGCCCCAGGCCATGTTCAAGATCTTGTTATTAGCATAAATTTTTGAACTACTTGAGACCTGGTTACCTGAAATACCACCTGGCCCCTGCTCAAACCTGCAACGTCACTTAGATCATCTGGGGAAATTCTGTCAGTGACATTGCACCCTACAGAATATAACAGGACAGACCCAAAACCAGATATTTTCCACTACTGCCCTTGCACTATGGGATACCCTTCCCTGTGCTATACCTGAAGCACAATCCATCAGTTCCTTCATACATGTTTTAAATATGTATCTTTTTGCCCAGGCTTTCTTTAGCCCATAAGTTTAGACCCTATTATAACTAGATTCCTGTTTTTATGTTGCTTTTCTGTTTTTATGACACTGGTCTATTTTTATGTGGTGTTTCTGTATACTGCTTAGATGTTTTTAAACATAAAGCATTTTAGAAAGGCTTTTAAATAAATAAAACAATAAGCACATATATTTCAACTCAACAAAAAAATCATACTCACTGAGTACATTCTGCTGTTTTGCCCTTGCTTTGATAGTCCATAATACACTGTATTAGATGATGGTTTTCATCCAACATCTGAATTAAAAAACAGAATATAAAAGATCAAGATATGACTGACTGAAACATAGTCAGGGACCTTGTACATTCCCTCCTTTGTTTAGCTAAAACTTTCTGTAGTCTTCTTTTTCCTTGCACGCTCTTTATGTGCATTAATCATCATTAAAAGTAGATAAAGCAAGGTGAAAGGAGCAGGGAGAATGTTATTTATGATTAATATGAAAACAGCACCCCACCATTATGGAAATTAATATCTGAAGTTGACTTATACAGAATTAGACCATTGGCTGGTACTGCCTACTCGAGGGCTCATAACCCTTTTTAGGTCTGTGAACAGATTTGGATTTTTTAGCTAGAGTCGGGCGCACCACTCCTGGATCAGCCTCTCCATCCCCTTGCAGATAAAACACTCTGTGCACACTTTGATTTTCCATGGGGTCTGGGTAAAAGCTGAATCCAGTAGAATTAATCTGAGCCTTGAAAAACACATAGATCAGTGAAGACGTCCTGCTGCATGATCAACCCTTTTATTCTGGAGAGGAACCCTTTTGGTTTACTAAGACTATTTCTTTTGTTGCATCTATTTTAACAATTTATATACCGCTTAGCAGCATGGTTTCTAAACTGTGTACAATGAATTTACAAACGATAAACACTTATTAAAATTAACCAAACCAAATTTTGACCAAACTGTGGGAGGCAGTGGAAGATAGGAGTGCCTGGTGTGCTCTGGTCCACGGGGTCACGAAGAGTCGGACACAAATAAACGACTAAACAACAACAACAACAAAATTAACCATGGAATCAGAAACTCAAAACACTTGCTAAAATAATAATTGAGAAGTCTGAAGTTCAGTGGGGGCCGGGGTCTGATTTCTGCTAGAAGGACGTTCCACAGAATTGGGCCCACAATACCGAACACACAGTTCCTGGTGGATGGAAGCCATGCATTAAATCCTATTCCACGGTAGAAGCATCCAAGCTGGTGATGGTGGTCTAAGAAGCAGGGATGCAGAACTCGGCCTGAAATCTGCATCAGTGACTAGACTGAAGCAGCAGACGAAAGGAGAGCAGGAAGATCCTCAATCCATTCTCCCTCCTTGGAGACGTTTCCATTCAGAAGGGGGATTTTGTGCAGCCATGCACCAGTGAAATGGCATTTAGGAGAAAATCAAAAGCGATGATTGACTGAACTATGCCTTTGGCTAAATTCTAGAACAAGTCTTTCTGTTTCTAGGGAACACGGCTGGGGAAAAGCATAAAGGAATGGAGCAAAGGATCCTGCCCACCCCCCACTCCCCGGTCACCAATTTAATTAATGTGGAAGAAGGTTGAAGTCCTGATATAATTTCATTGCTGCTTTTTGTTGTTGTTGTTAAAAAATGACACAGCCACAGACTGCATCCCTTTGCCTAGGTTTTCGTAGCATTTCACATTTGTATATTAATCAGTGCAAAGGAACTGGAGGAAGCACAAACATTTCTTTGGTGTATTTATTTCCAGTTTGTTCCGGTTTCTACCCCAAAAGCTACAGAAAAATATTTATAAATTCCCTATATAGCATTTCAAAATGTTCAGTCTAAGAAATGGAATATAAAATTGGGGGTAGGGGACAGGCAAACTTGGTTCTTAGCGAAGGGACATAGGCTCAGTGGCAGAGCATTTGCTTTGCATTGTTGTTTATTTGTTCCCCGCACATCAGACTGGGTTGCCCCAGCCACTCTGGGCAGCTTCCAACATAATATGAAAACACAAATGTGACATCAAACATTAAAAACTTCCCTGACAGCCTTCAGATGTCTTTTAAAAGGCATATGCAGAAGGTTGCTGGCTCAATCCCTGGCATCTCCTGGTAGGGCTGCAAGTGAGCCTTGCCTGAAACCCTGGAGAGTCAGTGTGGGCAATGCTGAGCTGGATGGACCAATGGTCTGACTCAGTGTAAGGCAGTTGCCTGTGTCTGGTGGTTCCCCAAAAGTTCTCTGGGGCAAGGTAAACCATCTGCAAACTGCGATACAAGAAAGACAAAACACTGCCTTGCTCAGCCATGGGACACCAGGGCAGGCAACTTGTTCATTCCTACCACAATGGCTCCTCGGGAAAATGCATCCGTTTGAATTTATCTCCTGCAAATGCATAGCTGCCGTGCACTTCCAAAGGAAACAGTAAAGTGCTGTACTTCGAAATGTGGTTGTGTGTTGTGGTCAAATCCTGCTCTCCATTCCTGGTATTTAGGGGCTTAGCCCTTGCACACAAATTCTCTGGGGCTGGGGCTGGGGCTGGGGCTGGGGAGGACAGTGTGTCTCTGCAATGCTAGCTGCAGGTTTTATGGGTGGGGCTTGGTCAAGATACCCTGAGTAGTGCCACCCCATCCTCACAGCTGCTTTCTCCCCATTTGCTTGATCTGTCCCATTGGGCACAATCTGCAACCTCCCAAGAGAGGGCAAAGTGAGATGAAGTAAGATAAATAAAACATAATGGCTGTCGGGGGCTTAGGGAAGTTGTTCAGATTTTTCCATATATAACACAGGCCCAACTGTGGCTCCCAGAAGAGACTGCAGGTGTCCACTCTTTGAGGCTCTTTCCCATGGCTCTATGGCAGATGTGAGGAACCTTTGAGCTGACCTGAGCTCAGCTTCCTCAGTAGGTCAGGCAGGACATCTGATTTGCATGCAGAAGGTTACCAGGTTCAACCACTGGCATCTCCCAGCAGGGCCTGGAATGTCAGCCGTCTGAAACCCTGGTAGGCCACTGCTAGTCAATATAGGCAATAATGAAAAAGTTGGACCAACTATCTGACAGTGGAAGGGAGCTTCCTACGTCCCTGGGAATGTGGCATACAGATATTTGATCAAATCAAAAAGCAAATTATGCCAGGGATGGAGGAACAGGAAGTAAATGAGAGATTGGGCAGGGGGTTACAGAGACCTGTGGGCAACATTAATGGGATCATGCCATTCAAACATTTTGGTCAGCCTACCTCTAGCCTTCCATACACTTTGCTACTCCCAAGTTCCCTTGGCCTCAGCCAGCATGACCAATGGTCAGGAATGATGGCGTTGGAGTATAACAGCATCTGGTCGGTCACATATCCCTCATTCCTGCTTTTTAAGGGGTAACTAATAATGTATGCCAGGGATGGGGAGCCTGATGTATTCCATATGTTGTTGGACACTTCCCATTCACCTCAACCAGCATGGCCCCTGGGCCAGGAATGATGGGAGCTATAGTCCAACAGGAGATGGATGGAAATGGGTCTCTACCAGCACCACAAACTAGGTTGTTTTAAAAGGTATTGGATGTGTTTGGGGGTCAGGGTGTTCCATGATAACTAGCTCTCTCTTTCAACTCACTTCTGCCTTTTTTCACCCCTGAAATTATGCCTGGGCACCTGAGGGGCTTATAATAGCACAACATCTGTAACAGCAGAGTATTCAAGATGCACCTCATACGCACGTCAGAAGTGGGGAACCTGTGGATCTTCCAAATGTTCCCAGCACCTTCATTATACACCTTTAGGCACCAGGTGAAAACGTTCATCTTCAACCAGGCCTTTGGCTGACTAACATCCTATACCCTTTTAAATGTGTTTGTTCCTATTGTCTGTTTTGAGTTTTTATCTTTTGAACCACCCTGAGATCTCCAGAGGAAGGGTGATACACAAGTTTAATAAATTAAAAATAAATTTTAAAAGGGGAAACTAGATGGTTATCATTATCTGATCTGTTCCTGAATTAGGTCTTGTGGGAGGAAAGCAGTGCTTCCAGAGAGGGGTTTCTCTCCAAGAAAGACTGAAAGAAATAAGATTGGAGAGAGAGTCCATTTCTTTGTGCAAGGAAGGCCTACGTGTGAAAGACTACCCCAAAGCAATATGTTTGTAAGCCACCCTTTACCATGCAAACAACTTTGAGAGCTTTTTGTTGGATAGTCGTTCACCAATAAAGTGGCTATAGACATGATCCAGCCACAGCTAGACTGTCACACTGAAATCTGGACTAAACCTCATGCAGCCTTCGGGTATAGGGCAGTATATAAATTCAGTAAATAATAATAATGCAAATAATTGTCACCTTGCTTATATTTATTACATATAATGCTGGAGTATTATTTTTGTTTGTTATTATGATATGTATTTTTGTGTTTTTATATTGTAAACCACCCTGCAATCATCAGATGAAGGGCAGCATAGAAATTTAATAAATATAAATATATTACTAATATTTATTTATTTATTTGTGTTTCTTTGTTGGTTTTTAGCTCTTATCTGTTTCAATTATTAGTTTTTTATCTATCCATTATCTGTGTTTAATCTTGTATTTTATTCGTATGTTTTATGCCTGTTTCCTTGTCCTCATTTGCCCTAACAATTATCGATCAGAAATCCCAACTGCTATTTTATCTATATGCTTTTCTTAATCCTGGTCTGTGACCGTAATAAAGTTCATTCATACTAATAATAGAATTAAATTTCTATGCAGCCCTTCATCTAAGTATCACAAGGTTGTTGTTATTACTTTCAATTACTACAGTGGCATTAAGAATCAGAATAGCATGGAGATGATCTATAATAGTAAACAAGGGGGTGTGGCCGAAACTCTGGAAGGACTTTAGCTTAGTGTTGTAGCATCTGCCTTGCATGCAGGAAATCTCTGGTTCAGTCCTCAGCATTTCCAAGTAGCGCTGGGAATGTCCCTGAATGCCTGAAACCTTGGAGAGCTGCTGCCAATCAGTGTAGAAAATGCTTAGATAGAGGGACCAGTGGTCTGACTCAGTATAAGGCAGCTCCCTATGTAGACAGGGGCCTAGGGATAACACAGGAACTGAAACACCTGCCTTATCTCAAGTCAGACAATTTGCCCTTTAGCCCAATATTGTCTGCTTTCACTTTCTGTGGTTCTCCAGGGTCTCAGACAGGGGTCTTTTGAATCACCTAGAATCACAGAGTTGGAAGGGACCCTGAGGGCCTACCACTTGCTTGTTCTTCCTCTTGCTTCAAACATAGCTGAAGAAACATCATCATCATTATCATTATCATTATTATTATTATTAGCAACCTCTCTTGCAAGCCTGAGCTCATTCTGAGCTTTGGCCAACCTGACATTCACCCTGCAACTGTTGGCTACGCACTCATGTATACTCCTTTTCCCTTTCTTCCATTTCTTATACATGCCATTCCTAAATCCCAGCTCATCTGTAAGCTCCTTATGCAGTCACACTGTTTCTTTAGAATTGCCTGCACCTGTGCCTTCAATATTTCACCTTTAAGAAACGCCCATCCATCTAGGACTCTCTTCTCTTTGAGTATTACTGGCCATGGGATCTCACTCAGTAGTTCTTTGAGCTTTCTGCAACTGGCCTTCCTAAAGTCCAGAGTACATGTCCTGATTCTTTTAAACATAGAGATTCAATGCATGTTTACTACTACCACTGAGCTATGGTCTCTCCCCGACAAGCTGTGGTTATTTATTTTTGATTTATTATTTGCTTTATTATTTGCTTTATTATTACTACTAGTACTACTACTAATAATAATAAACAGGCTGAAAGGCTGCACTGTAACACAGGGAAGATTATATAGATTCCTATGGGATCACCTCAAAATCAGTATCAAATCATAGGTCACCTATGCGTACACAGATGTTCTGGTGGTTTCATTGTCATGCTGTGTAACGATCACAAAGATATGCCTTGGATCAATGTTTTTGTAGTGCTGACAAGCATTGGATCTGTGATTTTTTTTACTTTTTTTTTACTGAGTAGTCTACCACTGAAAGATTTAATTTGAAAGTTCTTGGGGATCCCTGTGGCAAAAGCATGCAAATCCAGGAAGATTTGTTTTAGTTCTGCTGGATCCATTTTTTTACCCAGTCCCCACAGAAAAGCAGTAGTTCTTGCGTTCACTGAGCCTCCGGTTTTCTGTCTGACTCAGAAATGGGTGTGGGAGAGAAGCAATCTGAGGGGGATGTGCCTATCACACTTTGAGAGAAAGTTCCCACTCTGCCCACAGAGTCCCAAAAGGTTGGCAACATCTGATGGCAGTCAATAAACCTATCAGTAGAACCTTCAAACACAGTGATAATGTATGTATCCCTGAATACAAGATGCTAATAGCAACCACCTTCATGCTCTGCTTGGCCTTAAACTAGTGATAATCCCGTGAATGCCAAATTAAGCATAAATAACGCCAACCAGGATTAATTAGCTCTCAGTCTTGGATTTAAGTGTACAGTAGCAAGGAATCCAAATAAGCAAACAATTTCCACGAAATGCTTTGACAAAATGATTGCAAAAGAGTTGCAGTGCAAACGACAAGGGCTCACTTTTATATGAAGCACGCATCACAAAATGCCTACACCTTTCCCCACACATCTTGTTAAAAACCCAAATTAAAAATATTTTCAGAACTGTAATATTCAGAAAATTTTATTTGAGTTGTTTGAGATCTATTTCACAGTATCACACCAGCCTACTAAACAGCTTTGTCAACTAAGCTCTGGTATAATCCAATACCAGCAAGCAACCTGTAAGAAAAGCCAACACAGGGCATGTTTTAATATTTTGTTAGAAGCTACCGAGAACAGCTGAGGAAACCCAGCCAGATGGGCAGGGTATTATTATTATTATTAAGCTGAGAGTGAAGGATGTGAAAGACCCATTTATTTCATTAAGATAGTGACACGTATATTGAGATCTGTTTGCTGACTATAAACTCCTTGGGGCAGGGATTGATATGGGGAAGGGCCACAACTCAGTGGAAGAACATCTGCTTTGCATGCAGAAGGTCCCAGCTTCAGTCCTCAGCATTCCCAAGCAGAACTGGGAAGGACCCCAGTTTAAAATCCTGGAGAGCAGCTGCCAGTCAGTGTAGACAATACTGGACTAGATGGATCAATGATCTGATTCAGTATAAGGCAGCTTCCTATGTTCCTATATAAAACACTATAGTACTATATAAACAATCATCTCTCCCATGGAAGTCAATGTGACTTGCAGCCAAATGTTTACTCAGAAGTCAAGACACTTGCTTTGCTTCCTAGACTTGGAACTGTAGCCTTAAGCGTTTAACTTTGGCTATTTTTGTCCTACCCATATTGAGAGGGCAGGAAGTTCCTAACCTGCCTAATGTACATTTCCAGATCTACACCTGCTAGGATGAGTTTTTAAACAAGGTATCATGCATTTTTGCAAGACAGCGTTGTCTATGTGCTGCAGATTTGTGCTCCAACACCTCCTTCTTGCATTTTCCATCGTCACTGACAAACAGGCTGTCATCAGATCTTTAATCCTCCTTGGCTTCTTCCAAGACCCTGGGCTAAGACTCCTGAACAATTGCTACAGTAAAGCTAGGAGCATGCCCGCTTCCAAGGATAGAGGGAGGCTGTCAGGCAGGCACTGGAAATAGCGTATTGTTTAAGCGTTAACAGATCTATTACTCATTATTGACATCTCCACACCTCTCCCATTATTTACAGCCCCTTCCCTGGGAAAGGGAGGCAGGGGGAGAACTTGGATGGTACATTCCCCTGCCTCTCTCCCTCTCAGGGCTTTCTCCTCTTCAGAAAGCGGCATTGCAAACTTGTACACAGGGGAACACCTGCCTTGTTTTCCTTACAAAGGTTACAATTCTGCTCCCATTTAGAAATGAATTAATGAAAATGCCCGAACCTCCCTCCATCAAGCATTTAAGATTTTGCCTTTGAATCTGCAACGTTGTTGCTTTTCAGAGGATCTTACAGAATCGTTCCATGCCAAACACTTGACATCAATACACATTTTCTTTTAAAATAATAATAGTAATAAAAAAGAGACAGCCTTAAGACGAAAAGCAGCGATAATCCAGTGTCACACTTCCTTAAGGTCCCCTTTAAAACCATGACGAGCCTTCCAAAACGAACAGGAAAATACAAAGATAAAGACGTACGGCCACAAATAGGCAGATTTCTCTTTCTGTGCTAAAAACGCTGCTATGCTGTCATATATAACACACAACAGTCTGTTTGCACTTTGGGCTATTTTCTGCAACGTACGCAGCAATGGAAGTATTTCCAAGCACGAAGATCCTGCAAGGAAAATATATCCGTCTCATTTTGCAACATTCTCCCTCGGCTCCTTTTATCCTTTCCATCTTTCCCCCTCTCCCTTTGCCATCATCTGAACACCTTTGCTTTGTTCCGCCGCCTCCTTCTCTTCTACAGCGGTCCATCTTTCCAAGCCCTTGCAAATTCACTACTTAGCGGGAGCATCTTATAAAATTACCCTTCCCCCTCCCCACTCCCTACGATGGAGACTTGCACACACATTGACACACACACACACGCTTGTCTATATTAAAGCATGCTCTTAATTCCACCCCCCTCCCCCGGTTCTTTTTCTGTTACCTTCTGGATAGTTTGCTGGGTGACCTCTCCTTTGCCTCTTGGGCGAGCAGAAGCAAAGGCAACCGACATGGTGGGATGGTCTTTTTTAAAAAGATGTGTCAAATAATATAGTGGTTCCCAGGATGTAATAATATTGTTATTATCTAGCTGCTATTGCCGTGCACGGGCACAGCATTCGCCGCAGTGCATGAGGAGGGGAGCCAGAGCAGATGGTACAATCTGCGCCTTGCAATGAGCTAGGGGCATTGCACCAAGAACCTTCGTGCACCCCCTTTACCTGGACGCTCCTACTCCCAATGCAAGGCGGAGAGCCAGCTGCCGAGGCTTGGTGGTGGAGGAGGCAGCAAAGCCACCTGAGCTGCTCCGCTTCCCACCCACCCCCCTTCCTCCAAATCCAGCTCCTTCCCCTCCTCCCCCTTTGCAATGCACATGGTGCATCCCTGCTGCTGGGTTTCCTGTCGCAAGCGAATAGCATCTCTTCCCTGTCTTGGCCAACAGGAGCATCTCGATGCGCCAAGTGCGTAGGGAAAGGAGGCCGCGGTACGCCAAGTGCGTGAGGGCGGCAGGTGGAGAGGCGGAGAGAGGAGCAGTCGTCGAGCTCGCGCGTACGTCGTGTGCGCAGCGCCGCTCGGCTCGCCGGCCGCCCGCGCGCTTACCTCACCTCCGCTGTTTGCGTACCAAAGCGCTCGGCTTAAGCTGGGGGGCGGGGCGGGGGCTTACTCGACCAATCGCGTCGCCGCTCTGCGTCGGCCAAGCCGATAGACCCGAGTGGCTTGAGTGCGGCGGCGGCGGTGGTGGCGGGTACGCACTCCACGTACGCTCCCTCCTCTTCCCTCGCGCGCTTCCCCTCCTGACTCTATGGTTGGGGCGCCGGAGTGTACGCAGGGGCGTTGCGTGAATACCGTCTCGCGCGTGCGCGGCGAGGAAAGTGACGGTGCTCTTTTGAGGAGGAAGAGCGCCGGGAGGAGAGTTTCGGCGGCCGTTTCTGTTTCTCTCAGGCAGCGGCGGCCATGAGCTACGACCGGGCTATCACCGTCTTCTCCCCCGACGGGCACCTCTTCCAAGTCGAGTACGCCCAGGAGGCCGTGAAAAAGGGCTCCACAGCGGTAAGGCGGAGGAGGCAGGGCCGAAAGAGAGGGGCCGGAAGGCCGCGAGGGGGAGCGGGAGCCTTGGGCGGAGGAGCCGGGCTCGCGGCCTTGTAAAACCCTGTGGTGGTTTCTGGTTGTTTTTTTTAATGATGCAGCTGTATATCTTTCTTAAAATAATAATAATTAATATTATTTATTGGGGGTACAGGTCTCCTCCCCCCCCTTCTCCTCAGGCTCTTTCCACCATCAAAGGGAGCCGCGCCTCAGCTCGCTTATTTAATTCATTTATAAGTTCGTTTATTTGTAAAACATGTTTCATAAACATAAATACGGCCGGTGGTTTTTGTGTGAGAGGGTGAACACGCGGAACAGAGGTGCCAGCTCCCTTTGCTCCCCCACCCCCCAACTTGATGATGGGGAGGTTATTGGGTTGTTGTTTTTATTTTGATTACCGTATATACTTTTTGGTTTTATATTTTGATTTTGTTCTGTGAGCCGCCATGAAATCTCCCGGTATAGGGCAATATATAAATTCAATTAATAATAATAATAATAATAATAATAATAACCATTCAAATGTTGTGTGTGCACACCACATCATGAGAATATTTTATTCCAAGTTGGCACCCCTGACAAAGAGACGCAGGAGTCCAGATCTTTCGGAGCGCAGCCCTCGAAAACATTAAGAGCACATTTAAACTTCCTCCACTGAAGCTTGTGGTGGGGCTGAGGTTGTTCAGGTGTGCAAGAGATTTGGGATTTCTATCGTGTTTCTTCTTTAAATTTATCAGATATTCCAAGGAAGCAGCAAATTCAGATTAAGTAGGCAAACGATGTGGGGCAGTGTTTTGATGATGCAGGCGTGTGATTGTGACAAAAAATAATAGTCTTCAGAATGTGGCTACAAGCTTTTACAATATACAAAAATAAAAATAAATTTAAATCACAGGCAATCAATTCTGATTTTGACTCCCCTTCTCCTCTTCTGCAGTTCCTTGTTTATATTTTAATTTACTGCATATCCAGATTATACTAATTTGTTATTCAGAATGTGGCACACATAGGAACTGTAAGGAAGTGCCAATTCTAATCAGTGCCTTTGTTGAACAAAGGCAATCAGAATTTTATGCTTCAATGCCTCCCCCACTAAACAAATAATCCCACCACTCTGCAGGCAGAGAGCTAGCAGGAATATTCACCAATTCTTTTACCCCATCACACTTGTTGTCTAACTAGTACATGCCAGGAAAAGTTTGTGTGCAAATACAGACATGTTCAAATGCATATGGCTACACACATGCATAATGGTGAAGATTAGGGAAGCAGTAAAGTAGTGTATTAGTTAAAACAACCTTCCTTAATATGGTGTCGTTCAGATGTTCAGGCATAGAACTCCAAAGAATCTGGAGAGATAGCATGGTCAGAGTTGACTGAAAGGGCTGTGTAAACCATGGGGAAGAAATCTAGTAGCAACCATGCAGTTAGAACACAGGAACAGGTTGTCCAACAATATCTGATAAGTGGAGGTTACATGACTGAATTCTGAAGGGCTAGGTGCATATATAATGAATCGGGGGAGTGGGCTGGCATGTGAAGAATGAAAGTGCAACCATGTCAAAGTCTACTAAGGGAGATTAGATCATTGCAGAGTGTGGCTGAGGCCTCATCACTACCTAAATTGTGTGTTTTATATTTGAAAGAGGAGCTGCATGGAAAGTAAGGTGAAAGGCTGATAAGTGAGGTGGAAGGAAAGGAACCGTAGATGATGCTTTGGGTTACTTCCAATTCTACGATTCTGTGATTAGGTCATGAAAGCATTCAGAAGTTGCTCAATTTTCAGAGAGATGTGAGCATGAAAGGCAGAGGTTGGATACTGCTGAGAGAAATGGAATAGGTATGACTGGCAGAAATTGAACATAAGAAAATTATAGATTATTTGGAACTTTGCTTAAAGTTTCTTCATCTATCTTAAATTTATTTAAAGCTGTAAAATATTTTCAGTTTTCTTCAGTTTAATGGGTGATATCCAGTGTTAGCATGTTCATTGTTTTCAGTGGGTCTGCACTGGGTATAAATGATGTAATTGGATATCACCCAATGAAATATGATACGCCAACTCATTATCACAAAGATACTGTTTATAGAGTCACATGTAAACAATTTCATGCTTCGTATGCAAGTCAGTGTTAAAGCACTGTTGTCTAGTCAATGTGGGTTGCCTTCACCTATTGTTTTTTGCTTCTGTCACACTTTATTATAGCTAATATTTGAGGGAGCTGTTTGAAAATGTCATCTCTAATGCACTGTGTAATATTTAAGGTTGGAGTACGAGGAAAAGATATTGTTGTTCTTGGCGTGGAGAAGAAATCTGTGGCAAAACTTCAGGATGAAAGAACTGTCCGAAAGATCTGTGCCCTTGATGACAATGTCTGCATGGCTTTTGCAGGTACTGTTATGATGAAGTCCCCTAAATACCAGGAATGGGGCTTTGGAGTAAAATTGAGTTGTTTAGTAGAACATTCTTCAGTACAGCAAAAATAAGCGGTGTCATTTTTTTCTTTTCAGCTTCCAGGTAGCTCTTCTAAATACCTTAATTGCAAAGAAAAGCAAAAAATTAAATTCAGGTTATGTTATAGGTGAGGGAGAAGATTTTAAGTGAACCACTTTGAGACCCCTGGGTATAGGGCAGTACAGTCATACCTCAGGTTGAATGTGCTTCGGGATGAGCGCGTTTGAGTTGCGCTCCGTGGCAACCCGGAAGTAACGGAGTGCGTTACTTCCGGGTTTCGCTGCATGCACAGACGCTCAAAATGACGTCACACGCATGTGCAGAAGCGCCGAAACGTGACCCGTGCGGATGCGGGTTACATTTGCTTCTAGATGCGAACAGGGCTCCGGAACGGATCCCGTTCGCATCTAGAGGTACCACTGTATATAAAGTCAATAATAATAATTAAGTGATTCCTCTGCTTTTTGTATTCAGAGTGTTGTCTTGGACAGCTCTGTTAGGAACTGCTCTGCTTCATTTTCTTGTACACTTGTGTTATAAACTTCTCATAAAACAAATATGAAGTATTTGCATATGCTTAAAAGTACACCATCTAATTATGATTAGTTTCTAAAATTTGAATGCAGATAGTGAAAGTATCAACAATTGCGAAAAAAAGGCCTGTTAAAACTTTCTTTAGCGGTTAATCTAATTATTCTAGGTATAAAATTAATAGCTTTCCTGATTTGTAGCCCAGTACTTAAACTCTAGGTTGTCAAACCTTGCCAATTTGTGTTTCATAGCTCTAAAAAGAATATTTGGCAGCTGCCATGGAAGATATTAACAAAATAGGTTAACACAGAGTTTTCAATCTGTTCAAAACTAAGGACTAAATTTGATGCAGAATTCCTTCTTTTTTCTTTCCTCTTTAGCCAAAAGTAGCCCGAGTGGAAGAAGGCCAGTCAGGAAGAGTCTGCTTAAATCTTTTCAGCTCAAAAACCTTTTGAGCTTGATAACCAGTATGACTCTTAATACATTGCAGGACATACATTGGATGTTTCCTCTAGTTTTCTACCAACTTCTAATGTACAGAGTTAGATTTAGCCTTGCCCCTCTGAATAGAAGGGTTCTTTCCATTTGCAAAGGAAATTAACATCCATTGGAGATTCCTTGCTGAAGGAGAGTGACTATTCTTTTTTTTTTTGCCAGTTCCCTTTGTAAGTCCTCAGCATCACCTTCAATGCTGTTCTGCAGAGTCCCTGAGCCCTCTGAAATAGCATTTCAGCAGGTTGCAGGGGAAAGGAAGAATCTCCCCCCTACCTCCAACACAAGTTGGAACTCTGCTTAGAGTAATGCTGGATGCAGCTCCCCCCAAAATTACAAAGTTTTGAACATACATATTTTATTAACCAGCACGATAAATGCGGCCTGTCATTAATCCTCTTTTCTCACCCATTTCTTTTGATTAATGTTTTCTAAAGCAGAAATATTTCTGTATGTGTTCTATGCTAAATGGCACATTTTGCCCATTTATATTATTTGTAGGGCTCACAGCAGATGCCAGGATAGTTATAAATAGAGCTCGGGTGGAATGCCAAAGTCATAGACTTACAGTGGAGGACCCTGTCACTGTGGAGTACATTACACGGTATATTGCTAGCCTGAAGCAGGTATGTACAAAGAAAAAGCAATATAGTGCTTGTTAAAAGGTGGTTAATACCAGAGAATTCCAGAGAAACATAATGTAATGCGGCTGCTATATTTTATTGAACTTGCTGCGTAACAATGTATAGATGCCTCCCTGGTTTCTTCCACAGACAGTGAAAAGTAATATGAATTAGTATTTACCTGGTATCAGTATTTGAAATTGTGGTTGTGGATTCTGCCACTTTTTGCCTTTCATTTCCCAACTTTAGTAATTTTGTCTTAACTAAATCGGACAATAATGTAGGTCCACCAGACGTATGTATATTCAAAATTTACAAACAATGCACCAACAATGCATTTCAAAAATAACTAAAATATGAAGTCATCTCGGATCTCTTATTCTCTGCTACTGCAACACCTGATAGCTATTAAGAATCAGTGGACTGATCATTAACACATTAATTACTGAATGTATATTTTGACCATAAGTGAGTCTGGTATTCCTAGTAAAATTGGAAAAGAGCTCTGGTTTACTACTGAAGAAGAATCTCTCTGTACAATCCATTAGTAAAAATTCCTAATTTTGTCAGGAGTGGGATGGAAAAACCAAAACCAGTTAAATTGGCCTTTTCTGATTCCAGCTTGTTCTTTTTTTCCCATACGGTTTAATAATAAAGTAACTCCTCAGAACACTTGCAATGGTTATGTTTTCCTCAGTCAATAAGTTAAGAAAAATATCCAGTGCTATACATGTATTTCATGAGAAATCTGTACTTCTTTAGGCTTACACTTGTGCTAATAAATCTTTTTCTCTTCCTCCTCAGCGGTACACCCAGAGCAATGGCCGCAGGCCTTTTGGTATTTCTGCCCTGATTGTAGGATTTGACTTTGATGGAACTCCAAGGCTTTATCAGACTGATCCTTCTGGCACATACCATGCTTGGAAAGTGAGTTGGGTTTATCTTGCTAAGATGGAATGAACAGAAGCACTTCATTCACATAAGTAAATCTATCTACAGTTTAAGTTTCTGGCTCATAGCAAGGGGGCAGGGGACACAGTAACGTATGGTCAACCCTCTCTCTCCTTGCCAAAGGATGTGTGGATCTGTCTTTGGTGGGCTGGAGTACAAAATTTTGGCTTTTGAGGGAATCTGACGATTAAAGGACTGAAGTAAAAGTCATTTTTGTTTCTCTTAGTTTTAGATGCATCCAGAAATTTGCAAGCTAGTTCCCATTGTCCTTTTTGTTGTTGCTACTCTGGGTTTTATCCAACACTGCATGAGGAGAGTTCTGTTTGTTTCTGGAGCAGATTTTGAGGGGGCACAGGGGGCTGTAGGGGAAAGGAAAATGAAGCCTTATTGTTTAAATGGAAGTTCTGGTCTGCTCATGCAACAACTGCATTGCATACAACCCATAGATTTTAAGTGTTATCACACACTTCAAGGCAATATAGATAGAAAATTTAAGCAAGAGAGTACATTTTTCATTATGCATCTAGATTTTCTGTTGGCTTGCAAACTCATTTCTAATAAACTTTTAAAATTCCAGGCTAATGCAATTGGCAGAGGAGCGAAGTCAGTGCGTGAATTTTTGGAAAAAAACTATAACGATGAAGCCATTGAAACAGATGATCTGACCATTAAGCTTGTGATTAAAGCACTTCTTGAAGTGAGTTGGAACAACTAAGTCTTAAATTTGAGTCTTATTTAGTTAACAAGGTGGGTGGCTATTGACAAGTTTACATACAGTTTCCATTTCTTTTAAAGTTAAAGCGCTGGCTATTGAACAGGTTTGAGAAGCCAGATCTAATGCCCTAATAGTTGTAATATATTTTAATTTTCATTTAGCAAAAACCAGAATTAAAATGCCAATGGTTCTGCAAAAATGCAATACTTTTGCACTGCAGGAAAGTCTTTTCCTAACACTTTTGCTTAACTTTTTGAATTTAAGGTTGTACAGTCTGGTGGGAAAAATATTGAGCTGGCTGTTATGAGAAGAAACCAGCCTCTTAAGGTAAGCTTCCAGTGGCTTCTGAATTTCAAAAGCAGTGTCGATTTCTGCTCAGTAGCAACAGTGCAGTTTTAAACTCACCTCCAGTTAAGACTGACTTGCCCCCTTCAGTTTCAGCATTCAATAGGACCTTCATGTGCCTGTTTGTATCCAAGCAATGCTTCACACTCAACTTTAGTGTCTGTTGTTTTTTATTACTTGGTCCTGAAAAGTTGGACCCCAGTTGTCCATTTGGGGATTCCATTGTGATCGTGTTCCATCCTTAGGAGCCTTAATTGTTCATAGCTGTTAGTTCCTCATCTCATGCTGCCTCTCATTTGAGAGGTTGTCCAAAACCAAATTGGCTTAATAATTCCTAAATTAGCCTAAATTCCCTATGTGGGAGAAAGTATCCTAGCAGCCCCATGAATGACTGGAAAGCACACCTGTGCATACCATTGGGAGGGGGTGACACACTGATTTCTTCATGCTGCTCTGGATGATCACATGATCCTTAGCAGCAGGGGAGGCATAGAAAAGCCCTTGCATGCACATGGTACTTGGACTCCCAGCCTCACTGCAATCTTGTCTCTGCTGTTACAGATCTTGAGCCCTGATGAAATTGAAAAGTACGTTGCTGAAATTGAAAAGGAGAAGGAAGAAAACGAGAAGAAGAAACAGAAGAAAACAACAACATGATGTGTGAAACTCAACTGCCTAGCCGTTTTTGGTTTTTAAATCAATCATGAGTTTCTGTATAGACATGTAGGCATTCCATTTTCCTATTCACTGTCAAGTGGCCTATAATAAACCACCTGTGTTTTTTTAAACATCTGTTAATGCCATGTACCTGATTTGTCAGTGTATACTTTAACTTGGTACTACAACTTCTCTCATCAGTGAAAACCTTTTTCGTAAGTTGTGTATAAACCCAAAGTTTGAGGGCAAACTTGATTTTTAGTCACCCTTATTTGCTGTCTCTTCATTGTCCATGACTACTGCTGCCTTCTCTTTCCTCCTGTTGCAAATGATGTTTTTGCTGCCGTTATTACCAAAACCCCTAATGTGCCTGCATCTTTTGCAGTATAAACAAGTTGGTTCAAAACTTGAGTGCTGCATTTGGGTGTAAAAGTCAGAAGTAAAACTTAAAACACATCTTGCAGTACTTGGGACAGCAGATAAAGGAAGGTTCTGAAGGCATTCTTGTGGAATACAAGAGGTTTTCCTTTGACTTCAGTGGCACACTTCCAGAGTTCTTGCAATTTCAAGTATTCAATTAAGTGTTAAGGCTACTAGTAAAATTTGGCACTTGAAAGCTCACAGCCCCTCCAGGTTTTTTAAGGCATGCTTCATTTTTGAGGATCGGAGTCTGCCTCTCCAGATTGCATGACTGAGAACCTGAACTGTCCTAGGTAGATGGCATTTCTCTTCATCACAGCCTTATCCTTTCACTTATATACAGGTGGGTTTGGTATGTATGTCGTTAACGGGCAACATGTTTCTCCTGCTATCAAAACAGTTCTATGGTATAGATGCATACCTCGGGTTCCACAAATACCTTTCCTTTCCCTGCAAAAGCAACTTCCAGCCTTAGGTGTCATATGTTTCCATGACAATAAACAGCCCTGTTGGTACTGCTAATAATAAAAATTCTAGAGCTTCTCTATTAAGCTTGCAGGCTGTCCTCTAATTCTGCCATTTATCGCAATCAAGCAATAGGGATTAAACCATAGGACAAGTAAAGGTCTGTGGTGGTTTGTTAATAAAGGCAGGTTGAAAGAACAGCCTATTTTAGGGTTCATACAAACTAGGTTAAATGTAATGGGTTTCCTCTGCAATGTAGGATGACAGTCTTGCTTCACAGATTGGACTGTAATGAAATATAAAGCACAATGTCCCCTCCATAGCAGTTGGATTTGTGCTTCAGTGTCACCAGCAGGTAAATGACACACATCTACCTCTCTTCTGTGCAAGAATTCCAGTGCTTTCCTGTCCAGTAGCTTCCTTGACTCCGCTTGTGGCATTCTCTTATTTAATAAAATATGTACACCACTTGAAATGGGAAAAACAAAAACTTCACAACCCTCCTTTAAAGCATACAAAAGTTTAAAATTGCCTCAACTTTCTAAGCATCTGGGTAGGCTTGACTAAGCAAGAAAGTTACTAGCAGGTGCCAAGGAGTAGTGACTGCACCTGCACCTGATCTCAATAGGTAGAGCGAAATGTAGGTGCTGCCACACTGATCAAATGACTCTTGGCTCTCATGGTACCTTACCTGATCAGTGGTATACAGTCCAGCTGAACTTTTTGTTTTAAAAACTCTTAGTTCGTTCAATGCCACTTGCATGCTACTTAATTTTAAGTCCAGGGTCAATGTCCCTCTGGTTGGTTCCATGGCAAACTGTTCTAGGACAGTAATGTATCTAGAAATTTTACTCTTGTCAAAACACTTATGTAGTCTGTGTAAGGGCTGCTGCATTTCCTCATTTGGATGCTTGCTTGATTTCATTCATTCATTTCAAGATCTCTCCGAGTATCTTGCTCAGGGGAAACACTAGCAAACCTCCGGAACTCAATTACACTTGGGACCCAGTACCACCACCCACAATGGTTCTGTGAAGAAGTCTTCCCTTTGTTATTTACTTTGCTTCACTCAATGCCCCCTTATGTACTGAGCACTCCTTCCCATAGTTTGTATCCAGAGAAAACTGTCCCACTGGCTTTTTCCATTCTACCAAGTTTCCATTATGACCACAGAATCAAGCACTCCAGTTTGCCCGTCTTGGCTTGGAGGCTTCTAGCATTAGTCGTTTTTTTTTATATAGTGTTTCTCTTCAGGTTCTCTTAGCAGTTGTGTTTTGGCCTGCGGTGCTTTGGCCTCTGAATTGCCATTTGGCACTTCAGGTTTATACCTTTACCCAGTTAAATTGCCATTTTTTTCATCAACGCAGGCAGACAATTTGTTCCAAACCAGACCCTCCTGGGCTCCTGTTGGCTTTCCTCTCCTCCCACCAGCAATCAGTTCAAAAGCTGTTCTGCCACCATTACTTCAAGCACCAACAGTTGGCTTCCATCCAGGTTTAAGTGGAATCCACTCCTTTTGTACAGGCCCGGTTTGTCCCAAAATGTTCTTCCAGTGCCTAAGAAGTCCAAACCCCTCCTCCCAAAATCAGTCCCATTCACACTTTTGAGACTATAAAGCTCTGCCTATCTGGTGCTGCATGTGGGGGAAGCAGAAGCATTTCAGACAGCTACCTTGGATGTCCTGGTTTCAACATCCTACCTGGCAACCTAACTTGCTTCCATGATCTCATGACCAATTTCCCCATATCATGCATGCCAATGTGCACCGTGACTATCAGCTCCTTCCTAGCACTAGGCAGTGTGACAACCACAACCATCGTGACAGGAAGGTAATTCACCCTCCAGAATTTCACACACCCAACTTTCTATGTTCCCAGTGACTGAATCAGACTACCAAGATCTCTACTCCCTGAAGAAGAATCATTGGCACGGGAAGATAGTGGGTCATCATCCAAGGAATGGGTCCCTCCTAATGCATCATTTCCCTCTTTTTCCGACATTCTCCTTCCCCCATGTCCCACATTCTCTCACCAGGAGGGGAGCTATCTTCCTAGAAATGGGGTCTGCTGCAACGTCCCCAATGGCCCACTCTACCAACTTCTCTATTCCTCTCAGCTTCTCAAATTCAACAGCTGCTTAAACCTGAACATCTACTTTCGGTTGGTATGAAGCCAGCTCTCATCCATGGTTAGCAAGCTTTGCTAGTACTGTCAAGACACGCTGATGATGTTTCCATTAAAAGCAACAACCTTGCAGAAAACTGTTAGCCAACAAAACGAGGATTAAACATTTACATGTTTATTTGTAATTACAATTTACATGACTCCATAAAGCAGCCCATGATAAAGGCCTACAAAATAAACCCAAGCTTTTATAACAACGTAAGTGAATGCATGACCTAGGGAGGAACTGAAAAAGCTAGCCATGAAACAGGGTGGGAGAGAATAAATGGCACCCAAAAGAGGCCTTTTAACAAAACATTCCTATAGCTAACAAAAAGGGACACATGCCTATTACTACAGGCTTAACCCACTTTCATGCAAGAGTTTATAATCCCTCCTTACCCACCTTTCAACCCCCCCAAAAAATTCTTTTTAAAAACAAAAAAAGACCTGAACTATTTACAGAGTTTGGGAAAGAGGGAAACGGTTGAAGGACTTGGAACATGCTGGTTTCCTAAGTTCCATTTAGGTTCCCCTTCCCTATTTTGAGGATTCGAAGTCCTACTCGTGTTCCAAGAATACAAAGCATGTATTGCTCTTTCTCCAAGAAAAGGACTATTATCCAAAAGCTTAAACTTTTTTTTTCCCCTTTAAGTAAGGGTGGGGTAAAATCTCAAATCTCCTTTAAGAGTTGCTGCATGGGTATCCCATAATGTGTAGCCTTCCTCACATGGAGAAAGCTTCACTGCAGCAAGGGAGGAGGAGGAGGCTAATATTGGGAGGGGGCTGGAGAACGGCACTTGCCATTCGCCAGCTTAGTTGCTTAGCATTCCTACAGGAGGGGTGACCAGCACCAAGAAAATTTGTTGTACAGTTCCCCATAGAAACTATACATTTACGTGGTGAACCCAGAATTACAGATACATGATCAGCGACAATTCCCATCACCGCATTACATACAACTTGTTGCACTACAACTCGTTTCTAGACATCAAAATGATTTGTTTCAACCTGGGAGGGTGAATGGTGAAAAGACAAAGAAAAAAGAAACAATAGAAGGAAGGAGACCAGCAGAATCTTTGTTCCACAGATTAAGAGGTTGCTGGTTTCAAACAAGCTTTGGTTCGCTTTTTGAAGAATTTAGAATTGTCTCATCTCCTTCAGGGAACAGATTAGGTGTTCTGTGTGTTCAGCTATAGCAGCCTTTGGAACCTAGAAGCAGCACAAGTTCCTTGTGCTACCTTAAAGAAAAAAGAAAAAAAAACTCCTGGTAAAGGTGGTTAGTGAGCACGCATCTTTGTCCAAGTTGCTCCAGTGCGCCAATCCTGCTTTGACACAGAAGCAGCAGTGCCGTCAGGAGTACAAGCTTGTGGACATATCACTCCATTCACCCATGTTTTAAGTGCAGCAGGTCTGCTTGTTACCTCCTTCCTATGTACACATCGTAACAGAACATGCTTGAGAACCTGGACAACAGAAAGAAGAAAATAAGCATTTTATATTTGCATGAGAACATTTTCCCTATTGCCTCCCAACCTGGTTCTCAAGATGCTGGGGAAAATGAACTGAAATATTAAGATTCTGGACTTGATATTTAACCATATATATATATATATGCCACCCTGAGCTCATTGGAAATAGGAGCAAGTTAGAAGCATAGATAGCAGAGAGCTGCTTCTATGTCACGCTTCCCTTAACGCCAAGAGCTGAGCTAGAACCTGCATTTTATTATCCTTTTTCCAAAGAAATCACAGGACAAATAACGGCTATACAGAAACAGTTTCATGAGTTTCATTGCCATGAAGATCCTGAACTGGCTGGTTCCGATGGACAAACTCATTTTACCAGGTAGACAATTTGATTTACTTGATGCAGAGAATGCCCCAAAGCACTCCAGACCCAGAACCAAAGATAATTTTACAGCTTGCCTGCAAGGTTCACACTCTTCCAGTGCCCACTCTGGGAGGAGCCTGACTTCGCCGCACAGCTCCAGACCCCCTTCCGCCACGAAATCCCCCACGAAAGCTGCGGCCACGGAGAAACCGCCCAGACACACCAAACGTCTCTGTGTTGAGCTTCCGTTCTTCGGCCCACGTTGTACGCCTTGAACTAAGGAACAAAGGACCAGTTTTCCCAATCATAATACAGTGGTACCTCGGGTTACATATGCCTTCAGGTTACAGACGCTTGGGTTAAGAACTTTGCTTCAGGATGAGAACAGAAATCATGCTTTGGCGGCGCAGCAGCCCCATTAGCTAAAGTGCTTCAGGTTAAGAACAGTTTCAGATTAAGAACGGACCTCCGGAACGAATTAAGTACTTAACCTGAGGTACCACTGTACATGTTCCCTCCCCCCCCCAGATGGTGTTGCAAACCGTTCCCTTGAATGATGTGCATGGTTAAGGACAGAGCACCAATTTACTCTTCAATATGATGATGATGATGATTTTGAACATTCAGCCTCAGATCTACTTCACAAGCTGATATAGCACAAGCTCCCTGACCAGGGAGGGTGGGGGAAGGGATGCCCAAATGAACAGAACCGTGGACTTCTGATGACTATGATTAGAAAGCCAATGAAGCTATAAAGTGGAGGTTCTAAGATCCATGAGTAACTAACCTTTGTTTCAGTTCTGATGAGATGTTGTCAAAGAAAGACTTGGATTTGTCATAGTAGCAGTTGGGCCCTAGGAGTTCTTCATCTGCATTGCCATCGCAGTTCTCAGCAGCCACAGCAGGCTCCCCCTTTTCTTCTCCTGCCTCAACTTTCTCATCTGGAAAAACACATTCGTGCGCAATGAACAAGCCACGTTGCCGTTTGTCCTCACCCAGATGCTTCCCTTCACCCATTTCTGGAGGAACTGGCATCCAGATCACAACAAGAACACACATTAGCGAACTTGCAAACCTTTAAAATTGAGCTTCTTCTTGAATTCTTTGTCCAGCTCTTCTCGGTTGAATTGCGCGTTTGCAGTTTCAAAGTCAAAGTCGCCCTCAAACTTTATTGTATTCTCTTTCACGGTAGTGGGTCGATTCTGCCCTCGGGAGCGATTCCTGGTTCTCCTGTTTCCTGAAAAGAAGTAGACGAATACTTCCTAACTTGAGTTTCCCTGGCTCTAGACAGGCCAGGTTCCTTGCATGTGACCATGGAGTGATGCTACACCTGTCATTATACTTCTGTTGTGGAGATAATTATAGCAGCCCAGCTGCTCTGGCTATTTGCTACTTGAATGCCTATCAGTGTAATACTGGTGTGGAGTACCAGAACACCCAGTATTTGAATTTACCCATTCATGAACTTCTAGGATTCAACAATTCAGGTCCCTTCCCAATTAAAGCTGTAACACAGGGAGACCTTTTGCTACTGAACTGCTATTGTGAAGTTTTCAAGTAACTGGAAGTTAGAGTAGCCATTCAGGCATACTAACTGGCTCATAACTCAAGAAATTTCAGCTTGGATTTTGACATTTTCAAATGGACTGACAGTGGTCTGTGCTTTGGATTGCTCAAGTCGTGTTAACTAGACAGACCTCAGGGTCTTGTGGGTCAGAGATGTGCTTTGCCAGTTATCCACATGCTTTCCTTTCTAGACATGACATTATCAAATGTCATTTTGTTCTAGTCCTCTAGAATCAGTGGTGCATTAGTCCATGTTCTTCTGCCCAATCTTACACATACAGAAGTAACACACAGGAAGGCAATTCAGTGTGGAAAAATCTACAGTCAGGTAACATACCTGATCTCCTCCTCTGAGGCCTTCTATTCTCATCATTCACTTGCCCTTGCATTTGAACAGGCGCTGGCTCAACTGTATCTAAGGCAAAATAGGAAAGTCTATTCAACTCAACAATATAAACCAACAAGCTGAACGGTATCAGCAGATGTTAGCTGAAGCAGACTTCAGACCTGGTTTTAACAGTGCTGACATATTTCTGAAAGAAAGCATTTCTGTACCACTTGTCTTGTTACTTTGCGGGATCTGGCGCATGTTTCGCTGGACCGCCGGAATGACTTTGATTGGAGGAGCTTTTTTGGGATTCAAGTTTTCAATGGGGCCCGTCTGAACAGCCTGCTCCACCATGGGACTTTTGCGCACTGAATGAACTGATGGAAAAGCAGCTCCTGTGGGAAAACCAAGGAATTGTCAGGATTCACGGTGGTGGTTCTGAACTGGAACTAGTCTCCCACATCCTGCCAAAAGAGTTTGGAACAGAAAGTTCTGCTGAAAAGGGGCTTCACCTAAAATACATTTCCTGCATTTGAGACTATGTTCAGGACAGATGGTGGCTTGATTTTAATCCGGTCCAGGAAATGAGAGTAACAGCATAGAATTAAAATACATATAGAATCTAAATTTTCTTTTAACTGATGTTGGGAAGTTAGATTAACCACTGAGAAGCATTCAAACTGACAGCTATCAGGTTGAACAAGATGGCCGCAGACGAAAATCTAGGCAAATGTTTAGTGAGAGTACTAACAGGCTGAAGTGAAAAATGTAACTTTTACCTTGTACTGTAAGCTAGTTCCTACACAAACACACCTCTCCATTGAGACAAGCGAGCTACATAAATTATCCAAGTTCAAGGGCCCATTCCAGTCAAGCAAGAACACTCAAGGAGGGTGTGGAACAGGGCCAATGAGGGATAAGGCCTGGGTAAGAGCCCCAAGGCCTGGAAGGTAGCGATTGGCCACAGGTCCAAAATTCCCCACCCTTGGTGTCAACCAGGAGTGTTCAACTAGTTTAAATTGCATGCAATATCACAGATGTTAGCCTTCTACATAGCCACATGGTTTACACATGTTCTGATCCTCATGCATAAGCACACATTTCAAAGAGGTACTTAGTAGCCAATAATCCACAGCAGACTAGCACACCTGCATAGTTTCTGCGGCCTATCAGCCCTTCACTTCCCCATGTGCCTTGGACCTCACATTGCTCTGAAAAAGTACTAACTTAAACAGGCTTTTCCCCTCGCAAAGGCACACTGCTACCCGGCAGTAGCAAATCCACAAGAACTATTATTTGGTTAAGGTGCAGAATACGGCTGTTCATGGTACAGAAGAGAGACGAACAGTGAGTGGAGATTTTTTTATTTACTTATCTAGCAAAATTTATGTACCGCTTGATTGTAAGAAAATGTTTAGGCAGTCTGTATATTTCCAATAAAGTATTTGGGTCTCCACTGAATCCCTGTTTGTGAAAACGGCTCCCAATGTCTCACCCGTGTTAACATAGCTTGAAACCAAGTTGACAGACACAGTGAAGTCTGGAATCTTTGCAGGGCGGGGAAAGAAATTCAGCAGGAGTTTCGTTAGCTAGCAGACATGTGGCACAACTCTGCCACTCAACAGGTACTAAACTCGTTACTCCATCTCACCACTTAAACCTCTTAACAGTGAGGAAATCTCGTAAAACGATAGTGGAAACCAAAGTTTGTCTCAAAAATGTGAAAATCTTTTGAAAGCCTTCATTCTTGAACTAAAAAGCACACACAGTAGTTTGGGTGCAGAATTTTCTTTATTTGATTGTATAGTCCTGTTCCAACTTACAAAGCTCACCCTCTTGCCTCCCAGAATTGAGATTAAACGTTCCAGCACTGTCCCTTGTGCATATTTAGCTTTGCACTACAATGGCATTTAGGGGCTAGATCATGCTGTAACTAAAAGCAACTATGCAGGGTAAATTGCCACCAAAACGCAACCCAAACACTTCAGTGTAAAGTTTAGTCTCAGCGCAGTTTGATCAAATTGTTTTTATTAAGAATGCAGATTTGAACCTCTTGCTAAAGCAGCCAAGGGACAATGCATACCATTAATTGAAGAGCCCTTAAAAAGCAAACTCGAGCATCACCAGAGGAAAATCTGATGGAGCCAACTACAACTTACCTCCTTCATGTGGAAACATTGCAACAAACCTGTCACAACTCACTATCCCCCTGAATGTATGATGCACGATATTCAGACAGCTTCTACTGTTAAGTCTCAAGCCACCTATAAGCTTCCCCAGAATCCTTGATTCAGAAAAGCAGTTTTGATTAGATTTGCAGCCAAGAGAGACATTTGCAGAGCCTTACACCTCTGTTCTAAAAAAACCCAAGTTAATTCATGCCAAGGTAATGCAACCTGCCTAGCAAGCGTCAATTATGTTCTCAAGCTGGACAGACAATGCACAGCCACGGTCAAGACACATGCAAGAGAACAGAAAAGTAGCCACACAAAGCATAACATGCAATGCAGCCCTCACAGGCAAATTTTACTGTAGAAATTTTGAGTAGAAATTCCTTCACGCAGTTTTGAACATTGTCCCATTCCCAGCAGGCACCCTCTCCCCGCCCCCCAAGCAGCTACTTGTCCTCTTCTCTTGCGAAACCTTGGCATCCGATATTTGTAGCACAATCTCAAACCAGAATCTCAAAACCAACACATTTTAAAAGGCCACAAGAGTAGCCCAAATCTTATCCAAGGCCAGCCACTCATCCACAGACAAGACATTCCGCTATACAACAGCTTGGTGTCGTGCATGTCCTATAAGCCATCAGTATTCTAGGCCTACAGGTTCAATTCCTTCAACTTCAATTTGAATTGTGATTTCTGATCATAGTTTTGCAGGCACTCTTCCGGAAGCTCCATGGTGTAGCCTTCAAGGAAGGGTTTCTGAACTTAACTAGTGATCACTGCCCAGCCTCCTTGCTTCCTGGTCCCCACATTTCACTGGATTTCTCCTACGCCACTAGCTGCCTTCCCTCTAGCTAGTTCTGCCTCAATATTTAAAACACTACCCAGAACTCAAGCTCCTTTTCGTCCACCAATCAAATACCTGGAGCAGAAGCAAATGCACCAAGGTTTTCAGAAAGACTACTGCTGTAATCCTTGCTGAGGTTAACTCTGTTCAGGAGCAAGAAGGGGGGGTTAAAAGACAAAATGGTTTTGAAAACACCATGCAGTTCTTCCAAATACTTGGAATCCTCAAGCTGCTGTTACCCTTAGAAGACAGCAGGTGTGGCTCTGATGACAAGTCAGGCTCTGAAACTGGCTGAGGAGACGAAGAAGAGCTAGGACTGGAAGCAGCTGCTGATGCTGGAGGGCTTACCAGTTTCTCTAAAAGAAAGACAGGAGGGGAAAAGACAAAGCAAAGAGGGATACCAATAAGACACAAGGCACTAGAGTTATCCAGGTGAGTTGGGAAAGAAAGATGGCTCAAGATCTGTGTGTGTTCTTACAGTTTTGAGACTGGGGAGAATTTAACCAGGAACAAAACAGATATTGGTACCAGAAGAACATTCTGCATCACACAACTTAAGCATTAGCCTATCGATGCCTTTAAATAACTTACATTGCTAATAAGCACCTAAAATGGAAGCAACTGTCCAAACATACTGCCTTGGATTCCTCCTCTCCAATTTTCAGCTGATAAATGGAAAGCAGTTAAGCTGGAAACTTAACTGCTGAAAAAAATATATATATAGTTAAGAGTTCTTAAAACCCGGTACAGTTTCTTCTCACTCGCTGTGATCAGATGACACCCTTACTCTCATTTTACAGCTGAGGAATCACAAGGAGCTTATGAATGAGCTGGGATTAGTCCAAAGGTAGCAGCTCTGACCCAGGTTTGGTCTGTTGCACCACAGCATGAATGGCCTTTCCCAAGGTGGAGGACTCCTATAAGATTCAATTCATAAAGCTAGCTTGTTTCTAGTCAGCAGCTAAAGCAAAGAAATCAAGCTTAATTCCAGTAAGACATGGGCTGCTGAAAAGACGTGCTTTTAACAACTGAGGAATACACACAATATAAGTCTTCAGTTTAGTCCTCACTGCAGGTGGTAAACAAATGTCTGGGCTGTCCACTTTAGACACCAGGAGGAGGCTCACGTGATGGAATTCTTCCCAACGGGAAGAAAAACAAAAACATTCAGAGCCTCTTCTCTCTCCAATCAATACAGAAGTCTCCTCCATGCTGGAAACTGAACAGCATTCCCTGCGAGTCTCCAGCTGGAATCTGGAGTGGAACAGCTCAGGCAGACATATCAGTTTATTGTTACAGTACTCACCTAAACCAAGGGAAGCTGCATACTGCTGGCTAATTAAAGAGCTGGCAGCAAGCTGGCTGTAGGGCGGCATACCTCGGAAGGGACTGTAAGGCACGTGTGGCTGAAAGGAGGGTGCTGAGGCAGAGCTCAGAGAAGACTACAAAATGAGAGAACACCATATTATATTATTTTATTATTTATTTGTACCCCACCCTATACGCACAGGTCACAGGCTGACAGGATAAAAACAATATGAAAAAACAAAATACATAAATGCAAACAAAAACAACTCAGTAAATCCCCTACCCCACACCCACAAACAAGAAAAATATTAAAAGGGCATTGGGTGTCAATCAGCCAAAGGCCTGGTTAAAGAGGAATGTTTTTGCCTGGTGCCTAAAAGTGTATTAATGAAGGCACCAGGCGAACGTCCCTGGGGAGTGCATAAAGTTATGCTTCTAAAGTTAAAGGCTGCAAAATGAAGATGGACAGGAGGTAGAAAGATATTCAATGCTAGCACAGTTGTTTTTTAACATTCAGAATGTTTAGCATCACTACTACAAAATAGCACAGGTCCTTGTAGGTTAACAGCTACAATGCACAGGTTGTCAGCAAACAAAGCCAGACAAGGGCGGGGATGGGACAGAATTGACTGCTACACTATCATACCTTTTGGGTGGGGGGTGAGAGCTAGCATGTGCGAAGGAATGAACACTCTTAATATAGGGGGAACAGCCTAACTCGAATCTAAGAAATGGCAGAGGGGCTGTCATGCTTGTCTGCTGTACCAAACAAACAGAACAATCTTGTGACATCTTAAAGACTAAAAAATCCAATAGTGATAATTCAATTAAGAGACACAAGGGGAGCCAAGCTCAACTGCTGGATGAAGCCACCACTGGTGTTTCAGATGAAATAACTTACCTGGACAATAGCAGGATCCTGGGGGAGATTATGCTGCGCTTTTGGAGGCTCACATACAGTGATATCTTTAATATCACTACCTCGAAAGATGATATATTCATAAACTTCTTCCCTTGGAGGGGCAGGACGGTCTGTGGGACGATCTTCAGTTCCAAAGGAGCGCACTTTGAACATTAAAGAAAAAGTACTAATGTTAATACTTGGAAGACAACAGGCCATTTTATATTGCCTTTATGAAACGCATTTGATAGCAGCGTCTCCCCTGATCTGCTTGAATTACAATTCTGAGGACTGGAGCTGGGACGTCTGTTCTGACCTTGCCTGCTACATCCTAATTTGTCCAAGGGGCAAGCTCTCTTCCCTCCAACAATTGCAGTGCAAGCAGCTCTTGGTACTTGTGGTGACTGATGCTGAAAACCACCTCCTGACTCCCCCTTGTTTGCACTGCATTATAGAGCAGGACTACAAACTGGCTGTTGCAAAACTATTACAGAGGAATAGATGGAAGTCCTCTGAATATGCAACTACTATTCCTCCAATACCCACTCTTTATCAGCATCTTTTTCACTCCAGGCAAAGACATTTCCCTGCCCCCCCAGGCCTTTTAATCCTGATGAGGCATTTTATTACTTTGAATTCTGATCTATTGAGTGTTAATTCATTGTGTATTTGTTAGCTTTCCAAAATATGAATCACTCAGAAATACTGGAAAGGAGATCAGTCTTTAGTATCAAGGAGAACAACATTTGTCAAGGTTCTAGAACACAGATGGGGAACCTTCAGATGTTTGCAGGCTCCCAACAGCTCCAAGCAGACTGGTCAATGGCCAGGACAGCAGCCCACAAATTTCTGAAAGGCCACAGGTTCCCCAACCCTGTATACCTGAAGGAGCATCTCCACCCCCATCGTTCAGTGCCTGAGATCCAGCACTGAGGGCGTCCTGGTGGTTACCTCGTTGCAAGAAGGTTACAGGGAACCAGACAGAGGGCCTTCTCAGTAGTGGTGCCCACCCTGTGGAATGCCCTCCCATCAGATGTCAAGGAAATAAGCAGCTAGCCTATTTTTAAAAGACACCTGAAAGCAGCCCTGTTTTGGGAAGTTTTTAATATTTAATGCTGTATTGTTTTTAACACTCGATTGGGAGCCGCCCAGAGTGGCTGGAAAACTCTACCAGATGGGCAGGTATAAATAATAAATTATATTATTATATAAACCCATTGTGTTTGCTTTGTATAAGCAAGTTTGGCTCAGCAATTTAGTCAAATTGAGTCCACATTTCAATGCACAGGATTTGTGTTCCCCAGTAATTTGTAGAGCAGTAATGAGACCATACCACAGGGTTAAAAGGAAGCTCAGTTAAGAGGCAGGAGAGAGGGGGGGGGGGACAGAAAGCATTAACAGAGTCGTACAAGACATCTATCACTTCATTCTCCCTTAAATTCAAGCCTCTCCCATCTCAGCAGAAAGGGCACAGGAATATAAAAGTTGTGTTGGTAAGTCCACGAGGTCACAATGATTTAAAGGAAGCAAAGCGTAATTTTTTAAAAAGAGTCTCTCAAGCAGCCAAGAGAAAGAACAGTTACTCTAGAACAGTTGTCCTCAAACCAGACCTTCAAAAATGCCAGGGGGTTGCTGCATGAACACATTTGTGAACCCAACCAATAATGTTTTACACATGTTTTAATAGTACCAAGTTTCCCTTTTACAGATCAGTTACATTTATGTTGGAGTGAGCTGGATAAATTCAGCATTTTCCAGATAGTTGTGTTAAGCTTCCGATGCAGCTATTGGCAGGCTTCCCATTTACATAAATATGATGCTGCGAACAGGATTAAGGCTGTCAGAGCTCTATTTACATGTTCATGATACTCCTCACAATACCATCCAGAACTATGCACAAGTCTTCTAACTAAGCCAATACTGGGCAGTCTTCTTCCCACTTCAACTTACTGAGAAAGAATCCCTTCTTTGGGAGACAGTGAGAACTTGGTTTCTATATCCTTAACTGCAGATAGCAGGCAGAGCTGAGAACTGAGACTGGAGCCTCAGAGATAGAAGAGGTGTGTTTTGCTTGGCTACTGGTGATCAGAGAACAAGGCAGCACAGTAGCAACTGCAGCAAGGACTAAAATGATTCAATCAGAGAAAACAAGAAAGTAAAGGTAGCTGTGTTGCCAACAATAAAAGCTCCAAACTATTAGGGGGAAACCTTTGTATTTAGCAGCTTCTGGGAGCTCCTGACAAGGACTTATAAACAGGGTCGTTTGTGAGGATGGCCCAGAGTGCAGTATTGCGCTGTCTGTAGGACCAAGAGACATGGATGGTGGAGAAGCTGCTGCAGCGACCTGCCATGTTTGTCTTCCTGCCTGAGAATGTGCAAAGTAATTACACCTGCAGCAAGTGCAAGCTTAGAGCAGAGTAGACAGTCATGGAACAGCGGCACAGATGGGGTGCCCCCAGAGAGGAGGAAGATTGCCCACTGCAGGAGACAAACCCCTGGAGGAACATGACACACAGAAGTAGGACTTGACAGGAGCCATGCTGTGCCACTGGAGCTGCAAAATTGATTCCATGCCCTCGTCTCGAACACAGATTCTGGGCCAGAGGAGCAAGGATAGCAGTTGCAGAACTCAGAATACACCGAGGTGGCTGTGGAAGGTACAGCATGCAGAACAATTCCTGCCACTCCCCAGAGTAGGTAGAGACCTGTGGTGGTGGTAAGTGACTCCATACTGCGGAGGACAGAGGCAGCAGTGTGCGGAGGAAACTGGACGTCACAGGAGGTGTCCTGTCTTCCAGGTGCAAAGATTCATGTGACCGAAGTTGCCAAGTCTTATAAAGCCCACCGACCATAACCTCTTCCTTCCGATTCTTGTGGATACAAACAACATTGCCAGACACAGCCTTTGATGTAAACCAAGGAACTATGAGACTGAGCAGGAAGATGAAAAGCCTTAAGAGTACGGTGTGATATGGCAGGGGGGGGGGGAATCTAATGTTATTCTAGGCAGCTTCAGATCAAGGGAAGTACCAGTAGTCCTGCTCTCTTCTTTCCAGAACTGTGTCCAGTTCTGGGCTCCACAATTTAAGGATATTGACAAGGTAGAACTTGTGCAGAGGACAGCACTACCAAGATGATGAAGGGTCTTGAAACCAAGCCTTATGAGGAATGGGTATGTTTAGCTTCAACAGGAGACAGGATATAACCATCTTCAAATATCTAAAGGGCTGTCACATGGAGCATGCTTGTTTTCCCCTGTTCCAGAACCCAAACCAATGTCTTCCAAGATACCAGGCGATTCCAACCAAACATCAGGAAGAACTTTCTAATGGTATGAGCTGCTTGACAGTGGAACGGACTCCCTTGGAAGATGGAAGACTTTCCTTCAATGGAGGTTTTTAAGCAGAAATTGGATGGCCATTTGTCATGGATGCTATAGTCGAGATTCCTGCATTGCAGCGGGATGGACTAGACAACACTCATTGTCCCTTCCAACTCTACAATTTTAGGCTTCTATGACCAGCTAAAACAGCATGAGTTTAATATTCTATCTACCATGAAGTTCACTGGGTGACCTACGGCTGGTCACACACAGCATAGTGGATGTCACAGGGTTTTTTGTTTGTTTGTTTTTTTGAAGATAAATAAAAGTCAGCACCATTCTGAGCTTCTTGAAGAAACAAGATAAAAATATAACAAAATGTTGGTGCATAATTCTCTACCAGCTGCCAATGGTATTATTGATATAGGAATTAAAAATATGAGCAGGGGCATATGTGAAGTATAAAATTTCTTTACTACCGTAAGTATAGGTCAAGAAATGCTATATTTGTGTAGGCCCAAAATTAAGTCTGCTCAAGGGATTATGTTGGTATCAAGGATCCATATATTCACACCAACTTATATTGGTAAGTATGCTTTGTTCTGCCAAGTGTTGTGTTTCTCTGTTTCTCAGTGCTAGAAACTCAGATATACAATCTAATCACCAAATGGCACCTTTAACCTAGGTTACGGCTGCCACAATGGAATGTCAATGCGCCATTTCCCCCTACCACATGGAATAATTATTATTTGTCTTATTTTCATTTCTACACTGCCTTATATTTTAAAGAGAACAAATCTCAAAGCCATTTACAACACATTAAAACATCAAATAAAACAATACAGAATGAAACAAATTCAAGCTTCAAGGAAAATATTTCAGATCCATATCTAAGTGACATTTTGCTTTCCCCGTATTTATTGACCTACTTGATTGATATAGCTGTCCCATAGCAGACATACTCTAGGACGCTAATGTAGTGTAGTGGTTAGTGTGTCAGAGTAGGACCTGTGAGATCAGAGTTCAAATCTCCAGAGTCATGAGGCTCACTGGGTGACCTTGAGCCAGTTGCAGCCTCCTAACCTACCTCACTGGTTCGTTATGGAATTAACTGGGGGTGGCGGTGAACCATGTACTCCTTGGAGAAAAGCCCAAGATTTAACTGCAGTAAATAAGCTCTTCTGCTTACCTGCTTTAGAAAGCTGAAGGGGCCAGCCAAATGGAGATGTCAATTGCCAACCTGGTGTACAGAGATCTCCACATGGTCTTAATTTGGACCCACAATAGTCACAAAACATGTCTGGGGGGATTTCTGACACTGCCCCTTCTGTGTGTGAAGCAGCATGTGGACACACTCTTCCAGGTTTCCTTCAAAAGCACAGGGAAATGAAATGTGCTCTTACTGATGCTACACTGATTCTCAAAAGATACTTGCAACACTTCTTGCTGTTTGAGTCTTAGCGCAATAGGGATATAAGCTCCCATCTCTCTTCTAAGCTGTGGAGAAAGGCACAGGCTCACCTGTTCTATTTTAGCTCAGCATTTATGCCAGAAGACACAGTTCTCCCCCTCTTGGGCAGTAGGCAGTCATTCAAATTAACATTTTAGTAGACTAACAAAGCCAGCCAAGATTTCTTGACCATAGGTAGGCAATATTGAGGACTTTTTGAAGCAGGAGGTGGTGGCCAGCAACACTGCTGTGGATTATCTGCAGTAGACACTTCCTGGTGCTGCAGAAGCATTGCATTTTCGCAATGGAAAGTTGTGAGCGTGGTATGTCCAAAATACAATGCAAAGGTTACCCAGGATAAGCCTCCCTAGGGACATAGGAAGTTGCCTTATGCCAGATCAGACTATTTGTCCATCTAGCTCAGTGTTGTCTACTCTGCCAGATCTTCAGAGCCTCAGACAGATTTTCCCTATCATCCGTTGCCTGATCCTTTTAACTGGAGATACTAAGGATTGAACAGGGTGTCCTACGCATAAAAAAGTGAGCGCTCTACTATTACTACTAAGCTGTGGTCCTGCTATGTAAAGATTAAGAACAGACAATTGATGGCGCAGGAAGTGGGGAGCTAAATCCAGCCTGCCCCTCCTCTGTTAAGCACATGAGCTTCTTTTTCCAGACTAGCAAGCAGAGAAAGGAGTATAGATTTCCTTTTAACGTAGTCCAGTGTTAACTGCAAGACACTTTTGACACAAGTTCTCTCCTTAAGCACCTTACTTGTTCATTCCCATTTGCCTAGATTTGTGGTGGTGTGTGGAAATCCACTGCCTCAAGTCAAAGAATCTGTTGCTGGTCAAACAGCAGAGGAAAATATTAAAGAGCCCTTTGTCTCTGCAGAAGAATATTCAGTTGAATCCAAATTGCTTGCCCTTCATTCCATGCAATATTCAAAATATGTTCTTGCAAAAAAATGAGTTGCTGACCTAAACCAGACACTACCTATTATGTATGGTTTCTTTATCACCATGAGGACTAGTAACTGGCTTAAATTAAAACCAAGAAGGAATTCAGAAAATCTAGCCTAAGTTCAGGTTCAAAACACAACTGCTTGTTCTTGTGTGTCATCTACAAAGACAAGAATACTGTCAATCGAAGTGTTATTAATTCAGAAACACATTGCTTTTGATAAACAGATCTGAGGGACTAGGACTCTGCTTCAGCCAGCTACTGTTTCAACAAGATGCACATAAGAGTATTAATCCTATACTAGGAAATTGGAGAGGAGACAGAGCCTGATATTTAGCTAAACGCAGAAGACAGCAGTTCACAATTGAGTGCATATCAAATCTATAAAGAACGCAGAATCAGTCCTCAATCACACTTTATGTGGGCTGATGCAAGAGGCAGGAGCAGTGCAAGGCAGCAGGATGGAGGACCTTTAAAGGAGACAGACATACAAGCTGAAGGAGGTGGGGCTACATTCCAACTGCCTGCAAGGTAAGGGAAGCCAGACAGCATACAAAGCTATACAAGAGAACAATGGCTGGCTGCTGCAGACAGCCATCTCCCTCCTGAATCAAGCATAGCAAGATCAGGTATCAGATAAACTGCACTAAAAAAGTTTATTTTCCCCTCCCCCAAATACGCCTGTTGCTTGGCTGCTGGGCTTTAGTATTAAGACACACAAGGGATTTCTTAGCCTTGGACAAGAAAACATAAGGCTAACATCTGGTCTACCATATTTCTTTAATTAAGAGAATACATGGCTCCAAGAAGCTGGTGGGGAATTGAACTAGTATGGAGTATACATGCAGGTCACTTCCCCCCCACCCCAGTGCAGCCAGGTAGCCAGCTATTAAACCCTGCACATCCCAGCCAGGTTTGTCAAGCTGTTTTCTACTGCTCTAGCAGCAGAGAAACATACATCAGGAGCTGACTATGAAGGGGCAAGGCCATAACAGAACACAGAACAGAACACAACAGAACAGATTCTGCCCATCTACAAGGCCTGCCTTCTTGTTTCCTCAACCTAGAGACTTGGGCAGTTTGTAGTCAGGTCACAACTAACCATCTCAGCTGAATCAGGGTAGAATCAGCCCCCCCCCCACCAAACACTTGTCAGTTGCACACAATCTTAGCGCTAACTTCTACATCATGTTCCAGAGAATACCATGCCTTATGAAAGATGTGGACAGCCCAGCACTGGCCTCCAAGGTGTTCTAAGCCCAAACAAATGCAAGGAACGAACAAACCCGTTTTCTTTACAGGTGTTGGGAAGAGAAAAGAAAAAATCAAGGGGTGAAGCCTCCAAACAAAATGGAATAAGCCGGGAGGAAGGGAATTCCCTTTGTGAGAAGAAAGGCTTTCAGAGACCTTACTATGAGAAAAGCTGTCTTCAGCGTGATATAACTGTCTCTTGCCAAGAAAGAAAAGGGATGAAGCTGGGGTCACCCCAAGGCATGACCCACAAGCTAAATGCCAGTACCACCTAGTGTGCCAATCACCTGCAACAACCTACAACTGATCTTTTCCATTTACAGATTCCAAAAGCTGGAGAAATTGAAAATAACACAACAGAATGCTTTAGGGAATAGGAGGAGGCAAAGCAGCCCCTCAGACATCTGCTGCAGGAACCTAGGTCACTTTCATCATTATCAAGGCAAAGGCCCCAGAGCAGCTTTCCAGGCCCATGCTGTTAAAGCTTAGAATACAGGGGTACCCCAACCCATTAAGTGAAGGGGAAACATGGAGACATTTCCCTGGCTCTCAAAAGTAGTGAGGTGAGAAAGAAAATAGGAACCACACATCTTCCCCAAGTCAAAGACATGAGGGCCTCCAGGTGAATAAAGTAGTACATACATGGCATTTTACAGGAAACTAGACATTCTCATTTCTACTCAGTTATTCATGCAAAGTCTTGAAAAATGACAAGATATGACGGGAAGAGAAAATGACGATCCAGAGACCAAAGTGGATGAAATAAAGCTGCAAAGACCATCTTTTTCCAAGCATACCCTCAGACCTGGATTTTGAGGCACACTTTTCCAGAGTAAGTCCAGTTTGACCAAACTGCAGGAGGCAGCAGAAGACAGGAGTGCCTGGCGTGCTCTGGTCCATGGGGTCACAAAGAGTCGGACATGACTAAACAATAACAAAACCTACATATAGAAGCTACAAAGGCTGCAGAACACATTCTCCTCCTGGTAATGTGGGTTTTCCATAAAATGTTCACTCCTGATTTACCTATGCCCTAAACCAATTTGAATGAGATTAAACATGTTTAGATGATGTGTACTTTCCTTCCAGCAATTTACAGATGACCAGAACATGAGAATGGGTATTGCACATGGATTTTTTCCCCAAACCAGCCCTGCTTCCTGATGAAGTTTCACAACACTGAAACTGTGTAATATAGCTGGCATCAAATTTCTCCTATTCTCACAAAGCACCACATTTTTAAATATGGGAAATTTTTCCATAGAAAAATATAGGAACAGAAAATTTTCCACACCACAGCTGCTTCCCATAAAGTGAGCTTGCAAGACCGGAAAAAGGCAGCAGCCAAAGTTATTCAGAGAGTATGCAACTTAAGGCCTCCAGTTTGTACATCTTTCTCTTCAAAGTCAGCAGGACGCCTATGCAAGTAGAATTAAGAAGCTCGCCTACTCTTCTGTGAGAAACAGCAAGAGGTAGGAAGTGTGTCGTAAGGAGTTGCAGCATCTACAAAGGCTGTTTTTATAGAACAGACTTTCTCAACCTTCGGTCTCCAGATATTGTTGGACTACAAACCCCATCATCCCTGGTCACTGGTCCCTTCTAGCTAGGGATGATGGGAGGTGTAGTCCCAAGGTTGAGAAAGGCAGTCCTATAGGGGTAGAAGATGCAGGTAGCCCAAGATTATATTCCTTGCTTGTATTAAAGAACAAAGCATGCAGCATGCAAGGGGACCCTTTTGCTACCTAGGCACAAGTCTAGCCAAGAGCCTGGGAAACATGCACACACACACACACACACACACACACAAACTGTTTAAAAAGAAACGAAAAACCCCCAAGGCCCTCATGATTAAGGCACCCTCTTCCCTTGTCCAGACATCCACCCCCCTGCGCTGTCTGGCTTGCAATTTGCAATCTTCCCCACTAATGGCAAAGTGTATAAATATCAACTCTGCATTCTTTTCTCTTTTAGCACCACGGGGTTTGCAAGAAAAGAAAAGGCAGTACTGCAAGCAAGCTATTTACAGCCTCTCCGTGGGGAGAGGGGGGGGGCGCGAATGGGGAGGAAAAGAAGCAAAGACTGTTTGCAAAGGAGGCTGAAGCGTTGCTCTCCACCCCAATGCCTACCTCTCCTTCCAGCTTCCCAACAGGCCCTTCAACCTCAATTTCAAGAGCAGCAGCAGCAACAGCAGCAGCAGCTCCTCCATCTATGAGTAGCCATGTTTTTCTGGGTTGCTGTTTTTCTTTCCCCTCTCCCCTTTTTTTTTAAACCCCACCGCCGAGCAAACAAACAAATTAGGACTATTTGGGAGGCACACGCCCCCTTTAAAGCTCAGCTGCCTCCCTCCTTCCCCCCGCCGAAGGCAGACATCAAACCGCACCCCCTGCAAATGGAAGAAAGGAAAACGCTGGAGGAGGGAGGAGGAAGGGAGGGAGGGGGGAAAGGGAAAAGAAAGGAATTCGAGGTAACGCGACTTTTCCGACGTCGGACCCGCTTCTTTCCTTGAGGGGGGGGGAGAAGAGCAAGAGGATGGGGACCCCACCCACCGCCTCGCCTGGCGCCCCCCAACCCAAGCCCCCTTTTATTCCTTCTCTCCCTCACGCCCACCCGCGCACACGGGCACGCGCGCTCGCCCCCCCCGCTTGTGAGGGGGGGGGGTCTTCGGCGGCCCCCTACCCACCCTTGGCCAAGGCGACGGTGGAGTTGTCGGTGTCGATGGTGTAGAGGATGCCCTCGTAGCGGATCTGCGCCTTGGAGATGAGGCTGATTTTGCTCCCGATGTACGGCGTCCCCGAGCTCATGGCGTCGCCGGGCTGGGCGGCCGCGGGCCTCGGTGGGGGGAGCGCCGCAGGGCAGGCGCGGGAGAAGTCTGGGCTTGAGGGCGGCCGGGCCGACACCCCGCCAGGGACCAGCACTCTCGCTCGCAAGACCGGCTGGCTTAGCCAAGGCCCAGCAGCCAGGCTCGAGTTAGCACGGCGTCGTCGTCGTCGTCTTTATTGTTTACCGCAGCTCGACCTCTTTTTTTTTCCCTCTCTCGCTTTCTCAATTCCTCTCCTCAAATACGCCCGAGCCACTCGCCGCTGCGGCGGACTGAGGAAGGAAACCCCGGCCGGCCGCTCCTTTTATAGCCCCGGAGGCAAGGCGGCGATTGGGGGAGAGGGGCGCGCGCGCGAGGCAGGCGGGCGGCGTGAGGGGAGGGGAGAGAGAGAGAGAGAGAGAGAGAGGGAGGGAGGGGTGGGAAAGAGAGCGTGCGGAGGAGGTGGGGAGGAGTGAGTGAAGGGCGGAGCCGCGCAAGCGCACTTGGCAATGCGCGCGCGCCGGACGGCTTGCGAGGGAAACGGGGCGGGGCGGGGGGAGGCGGTGAGGGCGGAGAAGGTCAGAGGGAGGGAAATTGGAGGGGAAGGCGCAGGGTGGGTGGGTCGCGCGGCTCGGGCGTCACGTGACGGGCGGCCTGTTCCTCCCTCACGCGCGCGTTATAAAACGAGCGCCCGTCAGTTATTGGACGGAGGAGTAAAACTTCGACGCTGCTGTTGTTGTTGGTCCTTCTCCTCCTGTTTTTGAATAAAGGGCTTTACAGTATGGCCGACCCAAAAATATTTGTGCTGTCTTGACTGAAGAGCAGCAGTATTTGCAAATGGTGCCCTCCGTGACCGAGGCCAAAAAAGCTCCAGGAGCACTAGGTTAACCCGCCCCCCGCGTCCCTGACTGTAAAAATATATAATAAAGAAGTAAACGATGAATGTATCGCCTTTCTCAGGAATGTTAAGAGCTCTGCAGGATGAGGCCAGCATCTGCCGGCTGTTTGGTCATATGATGGGTTGTTTACATAACCTGTTTTGATCCAAAGGCTCTCAAAGTGGTGAATAGCACAGTAATACAAATATATATATATATATATATGCAATCAATCAACATGAAATAGCAAAATGACAATATGTCCAGCAGTCAAACAGGACATGTGTTCTCGAGCTGCATTTGTGCTCTTGCTCGAAAGCCAGATTCCTCCCAGCTGCAAGCACATCTGGAACCGATTTACCCACATTCTTGCAGCAGGCAGCCTGATGCCAATGCAAGGCCTGCAAGCACGAGGGCACTCTCCACACCTGCAATTCCCAGCAAACTGGCATTCAGAGGGGCATGCAGTTTGCAGTATAATAGCCATCACGGCTGGTAGCCATTGATGGTCTCACTCTCACCCACTACGGATTTGTGTATTCAAAGCCATCCCGATTGTGGCAATTGCTACATCTTGTGGTAGCGAGTTCCATAGCTTGAACCATGAGCTCTGTGAAGACCTTGAATGACATCCCCAAACGGCTGCCTCGCTCTGCCAAGTGGTAGGACCAACCCTGAAATGCTTGTAGAGGCATAGTCAACGTCCGTTTCTGTGGTTGGTCAGATGGTTATGCACTGCTTAAGAATTATCCACAGGTTCTCTCCCTCTGCGATTGCTCTTTCTTGAATTGTTATCGAAACATGAGCATTCTGCTCGCTGACATTTTTCCTTCCCCCCGCAAGATATTTTGGTTTATGCTAAGAGATAGAAGTCACATCCACATTGCGCATTTAAAGCATTCAAAAGATGCTGGGAATTGTAGTTCTGTGAGGGGACCTACCAAACAACTCTCAACACCCTGGCAAATTATTTGCACCAAAGATAGCATACTGTGGCATAGCCCACTATAAAATTAATATTTAAAGGAGGGGTGGGGAACTTGTGGCTATGCAGATGTTGCTAGATGGTAATTCAAAACATCCTCAAACAATTGGTCATGCTGACTGACGTTGATCAGAGTTCGAATCTTAACACGGACTGGAGGGCCACAGGTTCCTAACCCCTGATTTACTGCTAGCAATGGCAGCACATCAAGCTTTCTCTTCCATCACCCTAGATGTTAAGTGACAGAGGGCAAAAGGTCTTGTTCAGAGTATTGTCTCTCCCTGATAAGTTCCGTAGACCGTGCTGCAGGCAACTAACATCTCACGTTAAGCATGACTTGCAGGTCTTCTTTTGGCTAAAGAACCCAGGGTAAGGAAAGCTCTCTCGTGTCCAGTTTATATCAATAGTTACCTACTGATCCATATATTTACTGATTTGGAAAAACTGGGGCAGCTTAGAGTTGGATCGGTGTTTAAAATAACTGGTAAAAACCAGTAAGGTTAATATAGGACTACTTGTGGATCCTGAGGATCTTGATATGTATTGTCTGGTCCTGGGTCCTGTTGACGCTAGCAACTACATAAGAAGAGCCTGCAGGATCAGGCCAAAGGTCAGTCAAGTCTAGCACTCTGTTCTCACAGTGGCTGACCAAATTCCAAGCAGTACTTGAGCATCACAGCACTCTTCCCACCTGCCATTCTCAGTAATGGGTATTCAAAGGCATATCGCTTCTGACCGTGGAGACGGATTCGAGCATAGTCATTGCGCTACGAAGAAGCAACTGATAACTTTATCCTCCGTTAATGGGTCTGATGCACTTTTAAAGTTGGAGGCCATCACTCCCGTTTGTGGGAGAGAATTCCATAGTTTAACTAAGTGTGTGTGTGGAAAAGGTATTTTCTTTTGGCTGTCCTGAATCTTAACTACCAATCATCCATTTGGGGAGAGGGGTAGTAGACCATGTTGTTCATTTCACAGCTCACTTAGACCACATCGGTTTCCATGCTGAAAGAGATGATCCGGTATACTTTGGTACCTGAGAACATCCCAGTGGCATCACTGTGGTTAAAAAATAATATGGTGAGTGAAACAAATGATTTAATTTTTTTAGTCTTTTAAGGATGCCTCAAATATGCTACCTGAAGCAGGCTACCTCTCTCAACCTAATGGTAGGACTAGGCTAGCTCAGTTTTCCAGAATTGCATTAGCTCTGGCATGGTGCAGATATTGCCTGTGACTGTGTTGATTAACTACATCTGGAAACGAATGATGGAATTCTACAATCATGCTAGGCAGGGATCTTTGATACCAATGATCAAGAGGTGTTAGCGATGCACCAGGAAAGCATAATCAGAAACTACCAGGGTATCTAGAGAAAAGAGGGCCTGAACGAGGTTCCTGCCCTCTTGCCCGCAATTGCCATAATAATTGAGAATATGCATGCGTGCTTGTATATGCTCCCATTTTCTTTTGTGTGGCGTCTTCTGCGTAAAGTATGCATGCAATTTTTCTTCATGCGGCATCCTGGGTTGCCCCAGGTGATGCAGGTGGTGTATGCGTTGCCATGGGGACCAAAGCCTGTATCACTAGGTGTCATCATCGTTGTGGGTATTTTCCATCCACGTCCCAGTGGATGCTCTTGTGTATGTGCTGTATTCGCATGGCTTTGTTGTGGGTGCTTTTAGTGGTATCGCTGGTGAGGCCTAATCTAATTCAGTCTGGGGATTTTGCAACTCCCCTACAAATTATGTAAAACAGAAAATGAACGGGAACTATTGCTCTAGTGGCCTCTGATATACAGGGTATTTCTCTTCTCTATCTGACATTTAAGTTGCATGTCAGTGGTTTGAATTTCACTACAGGTAAGATAATTAGTTATTAATTATGCCCCCCATAATAAGATTTTTTTAAAAGTAGATTTGGCTTGATATTATTAAAAATAATAATCTGTATTGTGTTTTTTAAAAGCATTCTTAATTATATTTCCAATCTTACTACTTTCATAAACATTATTTCCCGTATTAAGTGACAGATGAAATTCCTACAGATTTGACTTCTAAGCTAAGTTATTTTTATTATAAAAACTATTCATAATATTTATTATGTAATGCTGTACTGTTTTTAACACTTGATTGGGAACCGCCCAGAGTGGCTGGGGAAACTCAGCCAGATGGGCGGGGTATAAATAATAAATTATTATTATTATTATTATTATTATTATTATTGCCGTAAACCCCAAGAAATCAGAAGAACAGACCAAGGTTTATCATGCTAGATATTGTACACAGCAAAGCACACCAACAGGGAACAATGGTTCACTCTTTTATTCTTTTAAAAAAAAAAAAATAAACAAAAAACAATGCATTTTTTACATATCACCCAGCCATGTAATGCTCTGCAGCTGGAAGCAGTTATGGAAAATCAGAGACCTGTATCCAAAAAATAAATAAGGAGGTTCTGCATAATGATGCATAAGCAGTTTGTTGGGAGATCAGGAATGGAGATAAGTTCTAACTGTTGAAGCAAGTGCAGTAAGTTAATATTATATAAAATTATACTTCGGCAGCAATTTAATTTTGTAAGTGTAATTATATAATTTTGTCAGCTTAGTATGTCTAATACTTCAGCCTTGATTAGTGAAGACAACAGGAAAATATCATTTGTGATCGTTCTTAGACTCAGCTTTCTGAGCGAAAGGCTTTATATCAGGGTGATATTTTTCAGGCTCCTCAGATCGACTTTGTTTTTTTACTGCAACCTCAAGATCTAGTAACCAGAGCCAGGTGCAAAAAGCTACATAATTAGAATTAAAGGGCAATGCTCCTCTGAAGACATTCTGAGTCTGTGTTGCACACTTACCCATTTGCAGTGCAAATAATAGCTTTCCTCAATATGGAATAATACCTGTTTGTCTTCAGTATTCCACTTTCAGTCCAGATTGATTCTGGATCCTATTATTTGGTTAATTGATATGCATTTGAAACCTCTCCACTTGGTTAGGTTATCTATGCCTCCCTCCACACTCCACATGCCCACAGCTAATTAAGAAGGAGGTGGTGATTGTGATCCTGGGAGCGGCCACCGAGACCACATAACACCGGTCTTGAAAGACCTACACTGGCTCCCAGTACGTTTCCGAGCACAATTAAAAGTGTTGGTGCTGACCTTTGAAGCCCTAAACGACCTTGGTCCAGTATACCTGAAGGAGTGTCTCCACCCCCATCGTTCTGCCCGGACACTGAAGTCCTTCTGGTGGTTCCCTCGGTGCAAGAAGCCAAGTTACAGGGAACCAGGCAGAGGGCCTTCTCAGTAGTGGCACCCACCCTGTGGAACGCCCTCCCACCAGATGTCAAAGAGAAAAACAACTACCAGACTTTTAGAAGACATCTGAAGGCAGCCCTGTTTAGGGAAGCTTTGAATGTTTAACAGACTATTGTATTTTAATATTTTGTTGGAAGCCGCCCAGAGTGGCTGGGGAAGCCCAGCCAGATGGGTGGGGTATAAATAATAAATTATTATTATTTGTAGACTTCCCATAGGCATCTGGTTGGCCACTGTGAGAACAGGATGTTAGACTAGATGTGCCATTAGCCTGATCTAGCAGACTTTTCTATGTTCCAGGTACAATGGATAATAAAACAACTGGGTGAGGATCACTATTCTGATCACCTGGTTGATGGCTAGAGGCCAGCCATCATGTCCTAGCTGCACTTGTAGCATCTGCTTGATGCTCACATCTTGATTGCGGAGGTTGGTCCATGAGGGTGAGCTGCCCTCCAGCTGCCCTTCCTACTTGCAACCAGTCCAGTAAATGGAACCTTCCTCCTCTGTAATGGTTGCCCATGCAGAACTCAGCTGGGAGGAGGATGGAGATGATACACACCCAAAAGTTTCCATGGCATATAGTCTAAAATACGCTACTCGCAAAGTCTGAAATATTGGACATTTTTAGGTCTAATAGTTGAAGTACACACTTCATAATAGGAAGCCAGTATTCTGGCACACAGCCAATCAAAACACACCTACTTATGAACAATAGTTTACAGTACTGTATTAGGTTAGTGCAGGGGTCTGCAGCCCGCGGCTCCGGAGCCGCATGTGGCTCTTTTACACCTTTGCTGCGGCTCCGGGGCGGATACTAGCAAGGGGAGGAGATGCATTGTGTGCCCCGACACTCCCCACTGTGGCGGGCGCTGTACTGGCTGTGACGTCGCATGGGGGCGGTGCGTGCGTTAGTCACCTTCCCGCCCGCCTGCTACATTGTAAGGGGCATGTACGCTGGTCACTGTTTTGAAGGGGAGTGAAGAACACACACACACACAAAAAGGTAACTTGTTAATTTAACGTTTATTTCTATGAGGAGGAGTAATTCTGAGGGGTCAAACAAAGAAATAAAAAAAAAAGTGACAAAAAAGTTATTTTTATAATGACGAGTTTTGCGGCTCCCAGTTGTTTTTTCTTCGGAAACGGGTTCAAGTGGCTCTTTTTGTCTTAAAGGTTGCAGACCCCTGGGTTAGTGCATTAAGATTGTGGGTTGAACCCCCGGCCGGGGGTGATGTAAGCGAGGAGTCTATGTATGAAAGGTCAGCTGGAAAGGAAGGCTACTAAGAGTCAGAGAGCTGAGTTTTAGAACTCGGGAAAAGACTAACAACATCTTGAGATGTTGGCTGTAACCCTGAAGATATGATGGGGGCACAGCAGATTTTTGGGTGCTTGTTGGAGTGCTATACTGTGAGTTTCCACCAGTGCTTAATCTGTATATGTTGTGTAAAAACACTATCCTCACATGTGATTCCAGCAACAAATAATCAGAAGTATACTGTCTCTGACAGCACAGGTGTAACATAGCCTTATCCCCCATTAATTTGTCTAATTAATTGGAAAACCATCTAAGTTAGCGGCAACCACTATGTCTTGTGCAACTGAATTCCATAGTTTAATTATGCACTGTGCAAATCACTGCTTTTACCCTGCAGATTTGTCTGTAGTTTTATGTTGGGTTTATTCCTTGCACTTTTATTACTTTATGTTTTTACTGTAAACTAGCCTGGGTAATCTTTGTTTGAAGGGGCTCTGCGGAAATCAATGAAGCAAACATACAAACAAAACGAAAGGTTCCTAAGAGGTCCCTGAAACAATTGAATTCTAAGGACAAAACTAGATATTACATCTTTATAGTTAAGAGTCCAGGCACTGGAAAAATGCAAATAGCATGGGTGAGGGGGGTGGGGCATGATAACAATCAGGATCATAGCAGTTGTGGAGGGGGGAATTAACCCTTTCCTTCCACACTGGGGTCCTGAGAAAAATCCCTCTTCCAAAGCTTGCATTTGCCTGTGGAGGGGGGAATCCCCAATTTGGTGCCAATGGGGGATTTCCTCTCCTTGTAAATTGCAACCATCATTAGATTTCCCACTTTGCTGCACTCCTGAGGAAAACGAATGAAATTGCTCTTCTACGCTTGCTGTGAATCTGATAATTACCACCCACTCCCCAGCTGATGCTATTTGCTTGTTAAAACTCCTGCATGTTAAATGCAAAGATACATTAATGTCAAGTAGAGATTCACTCTTGCCTCATCAGAGCTGGGCTCAGGCAGTCCTGCTTAGGTGAAGTATTGCTGTGAGTTTGGGGAGGACGTAGATTGTACGTGAGATCCTTCTAACCTCTGGATCCAGCAAGCCTTAAAATATAAGCCAGACTAGCTTCCTGTGTTGAGGTGATAGCTTGGGTGATGGGCCTTTAAAAGACACAAAGAAAAGGGTCCTTGTGTGAAATGGCAAATGGGTGCCCCCACCCCCAGCAAGCTCATGGCTAGTTAGAAGGACGAAGCCAAAGTCTGGAGTTGAAAATGCAGTGATGTGACCTGGAAGTAAGGTAGCAAGCTGGAGTGAGTGTCAGAGAAATGTTTGATTTGTGTTTGCTGTGGTTATGGGAAAAACAAGACCAAGCCAGGGTAGGTATTTGGAGCCCCTGGAATCTCTCACCGCTCAGAGACTGGGGTGGCAGGTAACATCATTCCAAAAAAAGTCTATGTGATTGAACTGGACAGAAGTGAGAGGCTGTCTCTTTTATTGGCTGTAGCCTGTGCTCCTCCTCGTGATCTCCTCCCTCCATGAAGCTTTTAGAATACGTGTTTTCATTTTTAAGGGGAACTTTTACAGCCAGTCTCTTTGGATGCCTACTGATGGGTGGCTTCTGGCAAAACCCATTTATTGCTTTCCCATTGTAACCTACAGTCAGAATTGCAGCTGAATCTCTACACACCAGATGTGTGAGGAGGGGGGATCTGTAGCCCTTCAGATGTTGCTGAACTCCCATCATCCCTGGCCATTGGCCATTCTTCCTAGGACTGATGGGGATTGAAGTTGAGCAACTACAACTGGAGGGCCAAAGGTTCCCCACTCCTCCTCTACACTAGCTTGAGTAGTACTGTACTTCTTCTCTGTGTACATCCAGCTAAGTTCCTTCCAGGTACAAGCTGTGCAAATTCAACAGTACGGGCAGTGTCCAATGTAGTTTGTCCATTAGTGCATGGGTTACTATTTGCACAACAGAACTTCCCCTCTCTTTTCTGGAGGGCTGGAGGAAACCCCAGAACAGATCGAAGTGGTAATACATAAGGAAATGAGAAGGAAAGGAATTTAGACAGCACAGCTGGAAGTCCTTGCACTTAAGTTAGGTACAGTCGTACCTTGGTTTTCAAACAGCTTAGTTCTCAAACGTTTTGGCTCCTAAACACTGCAAACCCGGAAGTGACTGTTCCGGTTTGCGAACTATTTTTGGAAGCCAAATGTCCGATGGGGCTTCCATGGCTTCGGATTGGCTACAGGAGCTTCCTGCAGCCAATCAGAAGCCACACTTTGGTTTCTGAACATTTTGGAAGCTGAACGGACTTCTGGAACGGATTCCATTCAACTTCCAAGGTACAACTGCACTTCCTTGGATAGCACCCCATGGGTTTTTTTGGGGGGGGAGGGAAATGTGTGCATTAAATACCCAAGCCTTAAATTGTGAGGAGGAAGTATGTGGATCGCTCTCCGTGGGGATTGCTCTCGTCTGGCACATATCTTTAGGCACCTGGTAAAAATGTTTCTCTTCAACTATGACTTTGGCTGATTACAAAATTGATGGCTTTTAAAATGGGGGGGGTTACTTTTTTGCTGTCGTGTTATACATTTTGTGTGTTGGTTTTGGCTTTTGAAGGTTGTAAACTGCCCTGTGATCTTTGGGCGAGGGGCGGAATATAAATTTAATAAATAATAATAGTTTGAGAATGGGAATGGCATAGGGAATTGTACTGTAAAAGTGACACTGTTGCAGACAAAAGAGAAAGAAATTAAATACAATAGGAGGGCTGTTTTTACAGTGTCACAAATTTCTCTTTCTGCTGCTACAGAAAGCTACCCTCTAGAATCTGGATTGCATTTTTTAAAAAGGGATAAACTTGGCAGGTGAGAGTAAAAACAAAGGAATGAGTTGGAGTGCATGCGTACACGTGGTACGTTAACCATTTTCTTTTCAAAAGAGGATCCTGAATGGCAGTGGTGTGTAATTATAATTACAGTTTTAAAGGGGCAGTGGATAATGACAGGCATTTTAAGGACGGTAATTATTGTGTTAGGCTTCCTAGTGAGACAGTGTGTTTCGAGAGCAGCTTCTCAGTGCCAAGGCAAACCTGAATTACGGTTTGATCCCCAATCAGACATTGCACAGATGCACCATGTGTTAGTATTCTGGTGGTGAGTGTTACCGTATAGCAATTGGCAGGGCTTTTTTTCAGCCAGAACTCGGGTCCGGCACCTCTCAGGTGGGCGCCATTGCCATTGTAAGAGAACAAGGGAGGTGTTCATGGTGAGTTCTGGCACCTCTTTTTATAGAAAAATAGCACTGGCAATTGCAGCCACTTTCTCACTGGTTTAAGGTTGCGCATCACCATGCTGGCACTTAAGAGCAGCAATCTCAAAGTAATATCAAAAGTATCATGTGGTATTATGATTTCAGGCCGTGAGGATAATAGCCACTCACTCAGCCAACGCTGACATTGCAGGTCCAGAATCACCACACAGGAACGACTGGTATACCATTACCAAGTGTCTTTGATTAGGAAGGGAAGTCTTTACCTTCTGGGGAAGGGGACGCATTTATTGGCCATGAAACTGTAGCAGCTGTTCCATCCTCTTAATTTCGAATAAGCTGATGCTACGGAGTCAAAAACCAGTATTCCAAACCAGCCTAGTAATCCATAGAAGTATGCAGCGTAAAATTGTTTCTGTTTTTATTATGCATTTGCTGTTTTTTTTCTACAGTGGTACCTCGGTTTAAGAACAGCCCTGTTTACAAACTATTTGGTATACAAACTCTGCAAAACCGGAAGTAGTGTCCCGGTTTGCAAACTTTACCTCGGTCTAAGAACAGAATCCGAATGGTGGAAGGGCACCATCAGTGGGAGCCCTCATTAGGGAAAGCGTGCCTCGGTTTAAGAATGGTTTCGGTTTAATAACAGACTTGCGGAACAGATTAAGTTCGTAAACCGAGGTACCACTGTATTGTGATTTTATGTTGTGAACCACCCTGAGATCTATGGGTTTAGGGCAGTACAGCAGCAGCAGCAATAACAACGTATAGCTGGATTATATAGCTTTCAGGCTTGGCGGGGTCTAAAGGTAAAGGTAAAGGGACCCCTGATGATTAGGTCCAGTCGTGGCCAACTCTGGGGTTGCGGCGCTCATCTCGCTTTACTGGCCGAGGGAGCCGGCATACAGCTTCTGGGTCATGTGGCCAGCATGACTAAGCTGCTTCTGGCGAACCAGAGCAGCGCACAGAAATGCCGTTTACCTTCCCGCCGGAGCGGTACCCATTTATCTACTTGCATGTTGACGTGCTTTCGAACTGCTAGGTTGGCAGGAGCAGGGACTGAGCAACGGGAGCTCACCCCGTCGTGGGGATTCGAACCGCCGACCTTCTGATCGGCAAGTCCTAGGCTCTGTGGTGTAACCCACAGCGCCACCAGTGTTCCTTGGCAGGGTCTACATTTTGTTAAAGTGTGGTGAAAATGTGCTTTAGGATTAACAGAGCTCACAACTCTTTCTGACCCAAATCCCCTCTTGGTTGCCTTCCGGACCTTTCTTTATTTCAGTTGCCTGATTTAGAAGAGGGAGGGAAGCTTTTTTGTTATTGTTAAATAATTGGGTGCCAGAAACCCTTTGCTGATTTGCAGCAAATTGGAAATAAAAACAAGTATTGGATATGAATCTATCTACTGCCCACCCGCTCCTCTTGAAGTATGGTATAGCAAAATTTCCCAGTTTACAAGAGGTTATTTTTCCATTGCTAGCAGTGGTTTCTTTTCATCTCATTCTCTCTCATTAGCTATTGACTTATGGCACTGTGTGGTTGTCAGTCAACCATTAGCACAGGCCCAGTTCAATAATGTGAGATTTAATCACAACATATACAGACTGATCCTAAACATATTTACTTAGAAGCAAGCCACACTCAGTTCAAAAGGACATAAAGGGCAATCCTAGGCATGTTTACTTAGAAGTAGGCTCAGTGGGCTCAGTAGGGCTTGCTCCCAAGTAAGTGTTTATATAGAATTGCAGCAGAGATTCCTTGTAAGTATACTTAGGACTGCTGCTAGCATCAGTTAAAAAACCAAGCCAAAGATACGTGGGATGAGCTTTATTTCCACAAGACCACTGAAATTAACGAGGATACCCAAAGTAATATCTTAAGCATTGGTGTTGAAGGATCATGAATTTAGCTTTCCAGCGAACCCCCACCATGCATTAAGACTCTACAAGAAATTTAGCAAAATGCTACTTCCTTTCATGCAGGCCTTGCCTTTGCTTATAGACAGTCCCTCTATGCTAGTTATAAGTCACCACTAAGCAAAGATTCTCAAACAAAGACTGACCCCTAGATAGGGATGCTGTAAGAATGGGAGTGTAAATTGCCACAAACTGCATGTTCATAGGAAGCCTGGAATGGAAATCATGCAAGCAAATAGCAGTGGTATTGGCTATGGTGTTTTTCCTTTAAATCTGCAACATGATGTAAATAATTATTGTCATGTTCTGATGTTTCCTTTCCATTCATACATGATGAATTGCATCAGTTCTGGCATCAACATAGGTTTTAGAAGAAGCAAAACTGTAGCAGAATGGCAACAGTGCTGATTGCAATGAACGCAGGGCAGTAATCACTGCCTCCTTAAGTCCCAACCCTTAGAACACTTTTGCATACCAACTCTGCCTCCATACCTGTGCAGGGCAAACTGTAGGAGTGAATAGTATCAGTAAGTACTATTAAGGACTTTTTTGTTATTGTGAATATTCAGTTTGGGGCTGGTTTACACTTTGTGTGTTGTACTTCGGCTCTGTATACCTGAAGGAGTATCTCCACCCCCATCGCTCAGCCCGGACACTGAAATCCAGCTCCGAGGGCCTTCTGGCGGTTCCCTCATTGTGGGAAGTAAAGCTACAGGGAACCAGGCAGAGGGCCTTCTCTGTAGTCGCACCCACCCTGTGGAACGCCCTTCCGTCATATGTCTAGGAAACAAACTGACTCTTAGGAGACATCTGAAGGCAGTCCTGTATAGGGAAGTTTTTAATGTTTGATGTTCTACTCCTACTGTGGAGGTAAAACATACCTGTATCGTTAGTATCTGTTGACAGCCTTATCCACGCTTCTGAGGGTGCTGGAACAACCAATAGGGCACCCTATTGGACTACGAGGCTCTGGGCAGGAAATTGAAGCAATTAAATGCACAAATTGTCATCTCATCTGTCCTCCCAGTTGAACGACGTGGCCCAGGGAGAGAGGGAAAAATAGTGGAAGTGAACAGCTGGCTTCGCAAATGATGTAAACAGGAACGGTTTGGATTCTTAGATCACAGACTGCAGTTTCTTGAAGATGGACTTCTGGCAAGCGATGGGCTGCACCTCACAACAGTTGGGAGGAATGTTTTTGCCAAAAATCTCAGAAACCTCATCAGGAGGGCTTTAAACTGACTAATGTGGGGGAGGGAGACAGTGCTCCTGAAGGTAGGAGTCTATCAATTGATGAAGATGATCATCCAAATGTCATAGACCAAATGGAGCAAACAGCACGCAGACCTAGTGGTGGGAGGAAAAAATCCTTAAAAAAGAGACACGGGGGAATGATTAATGGACTTCAATGTCTGTACACTAATGCGCAAAGCATGGGAAATAAACAAGATGAGCTTGAGCTCTTGGTACAGCAAACTAAATATGACATAATAGGCATCACTGAAACCTGGTGGGATAAGTCCCACGATTGGAATGTAATAATGGAGGGATACAATCTATTTCAGAGAAACAGACCAGACAAGAAAGGAGGAGGAGTGGCGTTATATGTCAGGGATGTGTATACCTGTGAAGAGATCCAAGATTTAGAACCTCAAAGCCAAAGTGAGAGCATTTGGGTCAAAATTAAGGGAGAGAAGAATAACAGTGACCTCATTGTGGGAGTTTACTATAGATCCCCAAGCCAAACGGAGGACATAGATGATGCCTTCCTGGAACAGATGGCCAAGCATGCAAAAGGAAGGGAGATAGTAGTAATGGGAGACTTCAATTATCCGGATATTTGTTGGATGTCAAACTCAGCCAAGAGCATAAGGTCAAACAGATTCCTCACTGGCCTTGCAGACAACTTCATTGTCCAGAAAGTGGGAGAAGCAACAAGAGGAACAGCCATTTTAGATCTGGTCCTAACCAATGCTGATGACCTGGTTAGTGGGGTAGAAGTGGAAAGATCATTAGGCGCGAGTGATCATGCTCCTCTGAAGTTTACTATACAGCGGAAAGGAGCAGCCAAGCATACTAGGACTCAATTTCTTGACTTTAAGAAAGCCGACTTCATAAAACTTAGGGAAGTGCTGGGTGAGATCCCATGGACAGTAATACTAAAAGGAAAGGGAGTTCATGATGGCTGGGAGTTTGTTAAGAGGGAGATAGTAAAAGCACAACTTCAGGCAATACCAATGAGATGGAAACATGGAAGGTGCCTAAAGAAGCCAGGGTGGCTATCTAAAGAACTTTTAACTGAGTTAAGATTAAAAAAGGATGTGTACAAAAAATGGAAAAGGGGAGAAACCACCAAAGAGGAATTCAAACAAATAGCCAGCACGTGTAGACACAAAGTCAGAAAAGCTAAAGCACAGAATGAACTCAGGCTTGCTAGAGAGGTTAAAAGCAACAAAAAAGGCTTTTATGGGTATGTTCGTAGCAAAAGGAAGAACAAAGATACAGTGGGGTCACTCAGAGGAGAAGATGGTGAAATGCAAACAGGGGACACAGAAAGGGCTGAACTCCTCAATGCCTTCTTTGCCCCAGTCTTCTCTGATAAAGAAAACAATGCCCGACCTGAAGAATTTGGAGCAAATGATTCAGCAGAGGAAACACAGCCCAGAGTAACTAAGGAGATAGTACAAGAATACTTGGCTAGTTGAGATGTATTCAAGTCTCCAGGGCCAGATGAACTGCATCCAAGAGTATTAAAAGAACTGGCAGATGTGATCTCAGAACCACTGGCAGTCATCTTTGAGAATTCCTGGAGAACAGGCGAAGTCCCGGCAGACTGGAGGAGGGCAAATGTTGTCCCTATTTTCAAAAAGGGAAAAAGAGAGGACCCAAATAATTACTGCCCAGTCAGTCTGACATCAATACCAGGGAAGATTCTGGAGCAGATCATTAAGCAAACAGTCTGTGAGCACCTAGAAAGGAATGCTGTGATCACCAATAGTCAGCATGGATTTCTGAAAAATAAGTCATGTCAGACTAACCTGATCTCATTTTTTGACAGAATTACAAGCCTGGTAGATGAAGGGAACGCAGTGGATGTAGCCTACCTTGATTTCAGCAAGGCATTTGACAAGGTGCCCCATGATATTCTTGTAAAGAAGCTGGTAAAATGCGGTCTTGACTATGCTACCACTCAGTGGATTTGTAACTGGCTGACTGACCGAACCCAAAGGGTGCTCATCAATGGTTCCTCTTCATCCTGGAGAAGAGTGACTAGTGGGGTGCCACAGGGTTCTGTCTTGGGCCCAGTCTTATTCAACATCTTTATCAACGACTTGGATGATGGACTCAAGGGCATCCTGATCAAATTTGCAGATGACACCAAACTGGGAGGGGTGGCTAACACCCCAGAGGACAGGATCACACTTCAAAACGACCTTGACAGATTAGAGAACTGGGCCAAAACAAACAAGATGAATTTTAACAGGGAGAAATGTAAAGTATTGCACTTGGGCAAAAAAAATGAGAGGCACAAATACAAGATGGGTGACACCTGGCTTGAGAGCAGTACATGTGAAAAGGATCTAGGAGTCTTGGTTGACCACAAACTTGACATGAGCCAATAGTGTGACGCGGCAGCTAAAAAAGCCAATGCAATTCTGGGCTGCATCAATAGGAGTATAGCATCTAGATCAAGGGAAGTAATAGTGCCACTGTATTCTGCTCTGGTCAGACCTCACCTGGAGTACTGTGTCCAGTTCTGGGCACCACAGTTCAAGAAGGACACTGACAAACTGGAACGTGTCCAGAGGAGGGCAACCAAAATGGTCAAAGGCCTGGAAACGATGCCTTATGAGGAACGGCTAAGGGAGCTGGGCATGTTTAGCCTGGAGAAGAGGAGGTTATGGGGTGATATGATAGCCATGTTCAAATATATAAAAGGATGTCACATAGAGGAGGGAGAAAGGTTGTTTTCTGCTGCTCCAAAGAAGCGGACACGGAGCAATGGATCCAAACTACAAGAAAGAAGATTCCACCTAAACATTAGGAAGAACTTCCTGACAGTAAGAGCTGTTTGACAGTGGAATTTGCTGCCAAGGAGTGTGGTGGAGTCTCCTTCTTTGGAGGTCTTTAAGCAGAGGCTTGACAACCATATGTCAGGAGTGCTCTGATGGTGTTTCCTGCTTGGCAGGGGGTTGGACTCGATGGCCCTTGTGGTCTCTTCCAACTCTATGATTCTATGACCCTCCACCCATCTTAGCACCAGAGAGGGTCTGTAGGGAAGGAGGCAGTCGTTTGGCCAGACACTGCCAGTACAGACCCCATGAGTGTATCTGCAAAATTAATTACTTTTTTTTGTCCCAATGTGCCTCACTTTACACTTGCTTGCAATTTTACATTCATTCACTCAGTTTGGAGAAGTCCTTTTGGAGGTCTTTACAATCCCTTGTAACTTGACTACTTCACTGCTCACCCTTAATCTAAATCAGCTTGCCAAACTTTTCATGTTGGTGACACACTTTTTAGACATGCATCATTTCGCGACACAGTAATTCAGTTTTACTAGCAAACCAGACGTTAAATTAACCCCTTTCCAGCCATTGGAGCATTCACGTGACACACCGACACACTGTAGCCGACACACTAATGTGTCGCAATACACAGTTTGAAAAGCTCTGGTCTAGATAATTTATCAACAAGCTGAAAAAGGACTGCACTTTCTACATCCCTCTGGTTGGAGAAATATCCATTTATTCCTACTCTCTTCCTGTTTCTGCAACAATTACTGATCCATAAGAGGAGAGTTCATTTTCTCCGATGACTGCTAAGCTTACACAGGCGTCTTTGGTACGGAGTTGATTACAGGACATCAACTTTTAAAAGCTTGAATCGGATCCCTTTCAAAACAAAGGACAATAATTGGGACCTGTTTATATTGGCAAACACAAAGCCATTATATCCACAAGAATTTTTAAGGACACAAGAATCAGGAAAACCACTTAGAGGATGAAACCAATATTCTTAAATGGCTGAAGATGAAGTTGAAATTTTCTTAATTTTTACTTAGTTTGTTTTTTATTGGACAGTATGCTGAAAAGTTTCAATAAAACTTTTTTTAAAGAAGAAAGAAAATACCCAGCAGTAAGGGATAGGTTCTTGGCTATTAAATGAGCTGCGGTTTTGGGGCAGGAAGTAATGCAAAATCAACAAGCATATTTGAAGAATAAAAATTGGAATAGTGTAAATGCAGCAAACATGTTTGCAAACACTTTTAAGTAGCAGAAACTTCTCCAAAAGTTAATCACTTCTGTATCCTGGAATGGCACAAGAGGGGAGGAAAATGGGTGTAAATTTTACACACCCAGCATGGTTGGCTGTCAGTAACACAAGGCCCTCAAAAAGGTGAGATTTAATATGGAATTGGGAGCCAAGGTGGATAACTTTTTTAGACTATCCCGTTCCATTTTTGATTGGGCATTGTTTAAATGACTTTAAGAGTAAAAAGCTGAACTGTTTATCTGAGGCCCTTCTTTGTGTGCCTTCATGAGGTCCGGAAGGTGGCAACACAAGAATGGACCTTTTCTGCAATGGCTCCCTGTTTGTGAGATGCTCTCCCAAGGAAGTCTCACCTGGCGCATTCATTACATATATTTAGGCACCGGGGGAAATGTTTCTCTTCAACCAGGTGTTGATTGAACACCCCATGGCTTTTTTTTTTTAATGTGTTGGGGGCTATTGGTTTTTATTATGTATACTGTATTCTCATTTTGTATTTTTCTGTTGTGAACTGCCTTGGGACCTTCAGATGAAAGGTGGTATACAAATTTTAAAAAGTAAATAAAAATTAATGTGTTGAGGGCAATAAGAGTCAAAATATGAGAACTCAAGTTTTTTTTAGGTGTGTGTATTTGGTGCAAGAACCAAATTTGGCATTGGATAGTGACAGCTGGTAGTATCGGCAGCAATCTAGGCCATGGGCTGGATTCAGCTACTTGGTATTGTTAGTGGAAGTCAGCACGACAACTCCAGTAGGGCTTTCCCCACTCTTTCCTCCCATGTACCCCACAAATCTGTTCGGGGTGTGTGTGTCAGAAATCCCAGAGAAGTTTGTGGGGAGAGGAGAGGAGATGGTTCTATCATGCAACCAAAAATGCTTATGCTGACTGAACAACCTCCTTAGTGCCATGCTGATTACTACCCAAAGTGTTTATCTATAGATCAAGTACAAGTTTGATTCATTGTAATTGTGGTCACAAAGTGTTTGCAGTGACTTAAAGAACTGTGTAACCTGGCAATGTATCTTCAAGACAGTTGGAAGCAGCAGCAACCAAAACCATACATAAACTGTTATTCAGAAACTGGCTGCTGTAGAAAAGTAGCAGCTGTGTTGAGAAGTCCACTAGGCTCAATGGCTTGAGACTTACGATGCAATGCCTTCTCCTAGACCAGGCATGGCCAAACTTGGCCCTCCAGATGTTTTGGGACTACAATTCCCACCATCCCTGACCACTGGTCCTGTTAGCTATGGATGATGGGAGTTGTAGTCCCAAAACATCTGGAGGGCCAAGTTTGGCCATGCCTGTCATAAACTCTTTCAAACAGACTAAATGGTACAGTTGTAATAAAGTTACATGGAAGCAACATGGGGACAATACAGTTTTACTTGATTTGTTATATAAATATCCAGTAGCTCTTTCCTCCCAACTGTTGCATGACAAGTGGAATGTGAAATCTATGAAACCTGCAAAATTCAGTATGTGGTGTCTACGTTGCAATTCAATTCACATTTTCCCATGCTGCAACTCAAACTTGTCACCAACATTCATGTGAACCTGCACAAAAATCCGAACATTTCCACTCCAATAGAAATGGAAAATTCAGCCATAAATAGAACTTGAAAGCTGGAGTCAAATTTCAAATCTGGATTTGGAATTTCAAAATTAGAATTTTGCATTTTAAATGATCATGCACATATTTGAACAAACACTTTGAAATCAATTTCAGTGCTACTATTGCTTTAAAAATCCTTCATTCATCCCTACCCTTGCCCAAGTTCTGTTCCTTGAAACAATAAAACTACTTTTTAAAAAAGGAAATATATTAATTGAACTCGGGAAACACTTCTTACGAATCAAAGGACTTGAGCAGTCCCATTTCCCCCTAAGGAATATTCCTTATCCAAACATACAAGCTTTGAATATGAACATAAACAGTCTTCATTTATTTATTGCTTATACCATGTGCTTCCTCTAAAGACCTCAAAGCAACTTACAAATGGTTCCCAGGTGGTCTCCCATCCAACACAGCTTTCAGAGCCAGATTATAGCGTTTATTCTATCCAATGTTAGGGAAGGATAGCAGCTTTACTTAATAAAAAATTAAAAATCAACAGCCTACTCGAGGTTTTCAGAGAATGTAGTGAGAACTTATGATGACACAATCTCTCCTCCCCCTTATTAATTGCAGAATTGTAATTCAGGAGGTACTTTCTGCATTGCCTGCTCCAATGTCTTCTTTAAAGGGCTTTTCTGGATAATAGCACCTTCAGGCAAATGTACTAGAAGTTATTGGGCTTATGCTGAAAAATAGGCAAGGCAAAGTTGAATGCACTTTTGAGACAACTTTAAAAGGACTAGGCAACAAGGCCTGAGGTTGTAGAATGCATAAACTGGTCTTTGGAACATTTTTTTCCAGAACCAGCTCAACCACATGAAGAAACAGGCTTTTTGTGCCTCCATTGCTCTTGGAATCTACTGTATACTGAGATGATTCAGGCAAAGATGTCTGCAATGAAGCATCTTGTGACTCCTTAAAAAACTAACACACCAATATTGTGCATAAGGTATTCTAGCTTAGAGTTCTCTTCCACAGACGCGTGAAGTGTTGTTCTCAGATGGCTGATAACTGCCAACTGAGGATAACATTTCATGCATCTAATGAAGTGGGATCTAAAAGCTTATGTCAAAACACCCAATTTGCACATAAGGAAATTTAGCACCAAGGCTGAATCTATATTATTATGATTAACCACCCTTCAGCCTAAGGTCCCAGGGCGCGTCAAAGCATAAAAACTATTTAAAACAACTATAGTTTTGAGTGCCATTAGATCTGTGATGGCTGTATTATGCATACAAACCACCCATTTTATTATGGTCATCAGGTGATGAAAATGTATGCTGAAACGCCCCTTTGGACAACAGGCAGACAAAGCGCGTTTTATTTTGCTGTAAAGATACAGTGGTACCTCGGGTTACATACGCTTCAGGTTACATACACTTCAGGTTACAGACTCCGCTAACCCAGAAATAGTGCTTCAAGTTAAGAACTTTGCTTCAGGATGAGAAGAGAAATCGTGCTCCGGCGGCGCGGCAACAGCAGGAGGCCCCATTAGTTAAAGTGGTGCTTCAGGTTAAGAACGGACCTCTGGAACGAATTAAGTACTTAACTCGAGGTACCACTGTATCTGCATTGCAAGTATAAAGGTTAGAAATTATGGTGAACATATTTTAAACTACCATCTCCCCCAGTACTGTCTACTGTTAAACAGCTGTGGTTTTGCTGTGTTTCATCTCCTACTCTTGATGCCCAAGATCTATTTAGGCGGTGGCATGGGTTCGTTGTGGGACCCTGTGCATGCATGTGCTCTACATCTCAGAACTCAATTCCTCCTCTAAATGGCTGGGAGATCATCAGCTATTTACCTAAAAACGTATTGGTGTGGTTAACTATTAAAATAAAAAAACCACAGGCTAAAGCAAAACAAAAAACCCCACAAATACAAAACATCTAGCTTTAAAATATATTTCATCACAGTAAGAACCAATTAAAGACCAACCCGCGGGTTAAAGGGCAATATTGAGTTCACCTCAGACCAAAGGTTTGCCCCCAAAAGAAAACTGTTATAGAACTCAAAATTCTTGTATGTGACGCGATTCATGTGTTATTTTCACCGCCTTCATGCTTGGCTGCGGAAATTTCTGGAGCAAGAAGATATACCTGTCAGTAAAGCCGTACACACTTTAACTGCTTGTAGCACAAAAATGTAGTGTTTCTCAATCCAGAAGCATTCATGCTTGTATTCAACATGCTGCTTTCCATTTAGATTGATTCTAGATCTTGCTATACCTAAGGATGGATGTAGCTACTTGAAACATGTTCTAAAGCCCCTCCCTTTCATTAGGTTTTCCATGCCTTTTGCTCTTTCACATGACTCAGGCAAATGAAATGGTGATTGTGGCTTTTGTATATGCCCACCTACAATGTAACTGGGGCAGGTGTGGCTATGACCCCCACTGACAGGGCCCTCGACAACTGCTTTCAAATGGATATATTTGGGGGTAGGGCAGATTCAATCTGCAATGAGCTTTTATTTTTAGAATGAATCCGGTTTCTCTAAAAGTGCTTTTCGTGGGGGGGGGGGGGAATAGGGAGAAGATCTGGATTTTGTGTGTATACTACACAGGGAAAAATGTACTCAAGTCTCTATTGATTCTATAATAAAATGTGTGCATGCAGCTGAAAAATGTCATGTGTATGCAGCCTAGAAAGTTGCCTAGGCTTCCAAGGTTATAACAGACACAAAACACTAGCACAAAATGCCTCTATGTAAGAAAGCCACAGAAACAGCCCACAATTCAATTCAGCATGGAATAAGTTTAACTCTGCTCAGTTTGATAAGGTTAACCAAACGTTAATGTTGAGATTATGGCTAGTGTGTAAATTGGCAGTTTGATGTTCTCACACTTCGCAAAAAACTTCTTAGAGATAAAGATTCTCCCCCCCCCCCCATTATGGTTCAATGAAGATGCTGCCTTGGATTTGAAAATAACGTAAGTTGTGGAAAAGCCAACTCCTTGAAAAATCCTGATACTATGACCTAATGTAAGGGAATCCATAGGGAAGTCAAAAAATTGAAACTGAAAAGAACTAAATTATGGCCTCTTATTTTCAACTTTTTGTCAGCTTGAAAATTAAATGAGGTTCTAAAGCTTTGGACTGTATCACTTCTGGCTTCCTGTTGGGGGTTGCATATTTTAAAATAATTATTTCCCCATATATAACTTTCCTTGCATATACCATTGTATCAGAGATATCCTTTGATGTGCTACATACAGGAGTCTTGTGTGAAAAAGCATTTAACAACTATGACTCTCCCCATACCTACACTCTGAAATGCAACATTCCAAAATTTTACCCTCTTTATTTTGCATGAGGATATAAACTTTCCCCACTTATACTGAGAGCACGGGACCAAAAACAGCAGGCTCCACAAACCGGATGCCTGCCAGATGTCTAAAGACAATTCCCATGAGTCTCAGGCAGCACAGGGGGCAGCAGGTGGGTGAAGGCTGCATTACAGCATGGCTCCTTCGTGTGAAGCTGGCATAGTGCAGCATGACCTGACCTATATAGGAGAAGCTCAGGGTGTAAAGTGCAGCAGCTGGATTTCTTCCATATATCTCAGGGTGTTTGTATGGGAGCAAGCTATGTGGCAGCAACGCACTACCAACATTAACAGAGGGCCTCAGAAGCCGCGTTGCCCACCACTCTTTAAAATATTGCAAAATAAATATTTATCTTACTGGATTATCCTCAATTTGCAAAAAAAGTTTAAAGTAATTTTATGCTGCAGCAAGATTATTTCAACTCAGCATATTCTTCTTTGCAAATACACAGGAAACCAGATTTGTTAACACATTTACTATATTTGCATTTTTAGGTAAAACATCTTACGTGAACATCTGCACTTAGGAAGTAGCCCATAAACCTCAAATTGAGTATTATTTAGAACAGCCTACTTATACTTTTAGGGACGTGGGTGGCACTGCTAAACCACTGAGCCTTGGGCTGTATCAGGTTGTATCAGGTTGGCCTGGGCAGTTTTGGTGCTAAAAGCATACCTGAAGCCAGCTTGAGTCTAGATAATCTGCTTCTTCCAGGCACACCTGATGCCAGATGGCCACCTTGCCCCGGAAGGGAATATTAGAAACTGATAGTTTCCTCAAAAAACTGTATCTCAGGAAGATCTTTTCAGGAGGGAAGGGGCATTCTTCCCATGCTAGTCAAATGAGTTGGGATCAAGAGGACTATAGTCAGCCTCACTGCTGCAAGTGTTCCCTACACTTCTTCAGGCTATACAACAATGGAAATAGACCCCACAGGCTGTAACAAGATGATGGTCTAGAACCTCCAATGGAACTGCACTAATTGTGGCATCAAGTTCGGCACAGATCCGAGCAATTTTGATCTCAAAGTGCTTCACATACCTCTCACAGCTGGCCGAGTGGTTGGTTGTTAATTATGAGATACTGATCTGAGCCAGCCAACTTACTGTTTTACAAAGCATGAGCACACTTAAGAAGTGCCTTGCAGCATGTTATTAAGGTCCACCTAGTCCAGGCCCTCCAGATGTTTTGAGACTACAATTCCCATCATCCCTGACCACTGGTCTTGCTAGCTAGGGATCATGGGAGTTGTAGGCCAAAAACATCTGGAGGGCCAAGTTTGAGGAAGCCTGACCTACTCCATCAAGAATCCCAGGAACAAGCAGGCACTAAGCAGTGTTATCAGATATTGGCTAGCGGTCCACTGACAAGACCATATTCTACCTTGTTCCCATCTCTGGACTAAGCCATACTGGAAGTGGCTTGCACTCCTGGACAGCAGTTCTAAGCATACACACTGGCAAGTACAGTAAAAGCCACTTAAATCAATGGTACTGCTTTGTAAACATGGCTATGATTGGTCTGTTTGTAAAGTAGTTTGCGTCACATAAACAGTGCATTTTTCCTCCTTGAGGAACTGTTTAAGATTTTAGTGCAAACTATTCTACTTGCTGCACAGATCACAGAAGTGGCAAGGTTTTTTCCCCTCCCTCAGAGGTGATTAGGCTCACTAGTAATTTTGCTGCAAGACGGGGCAAAGGTAAAAGGAAGCAGAAGCACAACATAATAGGCAAGAATGACTAGCAACTTGTAACTATTGCTTCCTGACAACCTGGACTTTGGTAAGTAACATGCCGCCCCTTATTGCCATTGCTGTCTTCGAGGCGTTGGGTGTTATGATTTAAAATATTAAGTCTTTTCTGTTTTGTAAGCTGCTTTAAGTTCATTTTTTTTTAAAAAAAGGTATGTTGTACATTTCTGCCCTGGCTCTTTCCATTTATTTTACTGAACAAAAAACCTCTACTACCTGTTGTGAAGGCAGCAATTACCAAGCCGTATGTGTAGCTATCCAAAAGACAGGCAGGATTTAGGGTAGGGTGGTGTAAAATGGCCAGATTAAAAGGACAAAGGGACAATAATATGACGGACGTGAAGTTAATTCATATTAACAGTCTTACGCCCAAACTTGGGAAAACTGGGTGTCTGAAATGTGTAAGGGAAGCTGGTATGTCTCAGACACCATCTCTTGCAGTGGTGATCAGAATCAAGGGCATGGCATGTGTTCCCTCTGTCAAGAGAAAGCAAAGCATGAAGCAGATTTATTTAGGTTCTTTTTTTCTAGCCTATGTAAAGGTTTACAGCTTTTCCTGAGACGTGAGGGGTTAATGACTTAGTTATGATGCTCTCAAGCCATCCTTTCCCCCTGCCTTTTGCTGCTGAACTTTAAAGGGCAGTCTGAACAGCTACTGATCATCCCCCCCCCTTTTCTTTTTCTCCCAAGGCTTTAATATAAAAAACCCTTTCTCTGTGTATTTACGTAGCTCGCATAAAGAATGGGGCTATCAGTTTGCAAAGTTTTCTAAATTCAAAATCAAGAATTTCATTGTCTTTTTTGTAGAAATTCTTGACATAGGTTAGCAGCTTCCATGTATGCTACCCATTTTCAGTACTTCCTCAGCTAATCCTTAATTGGGAACAAAACCAGTTACCTGCTGCAAGGAGTGCAGAACCCCTCCAGTTGCCCAGAGAGGCACCTGAAATACCTGCAGTGCACTGACACTGACTGATAACAGGAAAGCTTAGCCTTCTTAACTCCTTAAAACCGAGATGAAATATGCTGTAAAGCAGAACATAACCCCTTTGTCTTAAAACTGGGAGTTGCTCAAGAGCTTGACGCCTGGTATTAAAAGCCTTGGTATTGGTGGATTCTTTTAATTGTCAGGTTTAAGTAGATGTTTCCATCCCCTCTAATTTTCACCATTCTAAAAGTCTCATTAGAAGTATAAATTATAGAATAAAGTACTGCCACCCATCCTGAACCCTCAGGATGGGGTGGGCTAAGCACAGAAATAATTAATAAAGGGCAACAGCAACATAAGGTATCTCGGCAAGGGAGACAGTGACTAGCACAGCCTGGTAGTACATGCTTTCCAGATTAAATTGGTTAAAGAAGGCAGGGAGAGGAACACAAAGAGAATTCTGAATGATTCCATTTACAACTGACTGGCGATAAATTGTGATACGTGGCGGCACACATAGCCTGCACCTCTGCCAGTCTGAGGAAGGAGAGCACAGAGATCTTCACAGGCAGCTTTACGCTGCAGGCCAACCACACTATGACAAGGGCGGCACTAACAAATGTGACTTTGCAATGCAAAAGGACCACTATAGGAAGCTTCGGTGAGTTGTTTTGACCAAAAAACCACACCAAAATCTGATTACAAGTGACTTTAAGCCATGTAAAGGGGGGGGGAGATGTTAAGAACATTAAGGATAGCATAGTGGCGGGTTGGACTAGATGACCCTTGGGGGTCCCTTCCAGCTCTACAATTCTATGAAGTGACACCGAAACAGGAATTGTACCCACCCCCAGATTTGGGGGTGAGGTCCTACATTCCTTCAGTCTCTGCACTTTAAGGCCTATCTGCTACCCTTCTCCTTTCAACTTACTTTAGAAACAGGAGTTGTCTCCTTCAGAGAAATTCTTTACATGCAAAGTGGAGATCTCTCCTCTCTCTCTCAGATAGCAACTTAAAAACTGGAAGGTATGACGACATGGCTGCGATGTGAGCAGCCAGCTGCTCTCAGGACAGCATGAAATAAGAAAGAAAGAAAAAAACGTCTGTGAGGATCAGTTATACTAGAGAACTTCCTAAATGGAAAGGCGGCGGCTTGACGTGGTGGGGGGGGGGGGAGATTTCGTGCCGGCCTCGCAGAGAGAGAGAGTTAAGGAAGCGATTTGAAAAATAAAGGCGGGAGAGGAGGAGGGCGCTGATTTTGACACTGAAGAGGACTCTTTAAAAATATTTTTAACAATAGGGAGGGGCGCATTTCAACTGGGGCGGGGAAGCCTATGCGTGTGTCTGCAAAACGGGGAGCCCCATGACAAGGATTGGGGGGTGTCGAGAGGGTCCCCCCCTGGGTTGCCGTGTGAGAGATCTCAAACTCTGTTAGAAACCAAGGCTGAGGGAAGGAAAGAGGCGGCAGCCGGCATGGCCAGGAAGCGAGCGCGGGCCCTTCTTCCCCCAAGGCCGAGGCGAGCGGGCGAGACCTCCCGTCTCCTCAGCTAAGAGGCGAGGCCGGCGGGCTTCCCCGGCGGGACGAGGCCCTTCTCACCCACAGGCAGGCGGGCCGCCGCCGGGTCGAGCCCGGCCCTCTTCCTCTCCCCTCACCGCCGCCCCTTCCCGCGGGTGTATCGGTTACAGCAGCTGGCACAGGTGCGGCGGGGTTGCCCTTCAGACCCGCTCCGCCGAGGGAAACCTCAGGGGCGCGCAGGCAGGCAGGGAGGGAGAAGAGCGGGAGCCGCCGCCGCCGCCGAACATGCAGCCATTTTGGGCTTCGCCAGACAAAGAACTGCGACGGCGGCTGCTCGCCTCTGAGGCGGCGGCGGCGGCTGTCAACAGTGCCACCTCCGCCACGCTCGCAAACCCCTCTCCGCCAACCGCGCGCGCACCCGGCGCTCCTCCCTTCCCCCTCCTCCTCCTTCCCCCCAACCCCCTTCGCTAGGCCGCAGCCGGGCCCGCCGCCGCCCGTCCCCTTACTAAGCGCTCGCAGCCATTTGCCCGAGCTTTTATAGCGACCGGCCGTCCAATGGGGAGCCGGCGGAATCCCTCTCCGGCCGCTGATGTGATGCCTCGGCTGCCGGCCCGCCCCTCCCCTCTTCCCCCCTCCCTCGCGCGCATGCCTAGTGCGGGAAGGCCGGGGCGGGAGGGGAGCTGGGTGTATGTGTAAAATGAGTGAGTGAGGGAGAAAGGGGAGGGGTGGCGAGCGCGAGGAGGGCGGGGGGAGGGAGGAGTGAGCGAGGAGGAGGAGGAGGAGGAGGGGGGCCGGCAGGCGGTCGGTCGGGCGGGAGCCTCTCACAGGAACCCTCCAAAAAAAAGATGGCGGCGGGCTCGGATCTGCTGGATGAGGTTTTCCTGAACCCTGATGTGGACGAGAAGGTGGTGAGCGACCTGGTGGGCTCCCTGGAGTCTCAGCTGGCGGCCTCGAGCCACCACCACCAGCACCACAGGGCGCAGGAGCCCCTCAGGGCCGCTGGGGGGCTGCTGGGGAACCATGTTGTGAGCAGCAGCAGCAGTAGCAGCAGCCCGAGCCCGAGCCCTGGAGGAGTAGGAGGAGGTGGCGGCGGCGGAGGAGGAGGCGGAGGAGGAGGAGGAGGAGGCGGCAGCAGCAGTGCTCATGTCCACACCGAGAGCCCCGGCAGCGGCACCGGCACCACCACCGGCGGCGGCGGAGGCAGCGGCAGCAGCAGCGCCGCCGCCGCCACCAGCGCCGCCAAGATGGGACTCAGTGGCCCCGAGATCACCAAGCCAGGTAACCTGGCGAGGCGACGGGGGGTGGGGGTGGGAAGGGGCTGCCCTCTTTCCTCAGGGGGCAGAGGGGGCTCCCCTTCTCCCCTTCCCCCCGCTGCCCCCTTCCCTTCCCCCCCTCCTGCCTCTTCCCCCCTAAAGCGGGACTGCTGGCTCCCCTCCTTGCTCTTTTCTCTTTCCTTTTCCTCTTTCCCATTCTCTCTCTTCTCTCCCCCCCCCCCATTTGTTGTTATGATAGGAATTGGAGTGTGCAAGGGGGTGGCTGGGTGGAGAGGGTCGGGGGCGAGGGAGGCCTTCCTAGAATGCCAACCTCTCACCCTCCAACCCCCCCTCGCTCCCCTCCCCGCAACATACTATTTTTGGCTGGGACTGGCCTCCCCTCCCCCCCTTCCTACTACATCTAGAGTGGAAATGGATTATTAAGGGGTTTTGTTGTGGTTGTATATGTGTGTATGTATGGCAGTTCTCCTCTTTAACACCGTCTCCACCCCCCTCCTTTTTAATTATGTCATCCCTTCCCCCCCCACTTCAATCTCCTGGTAGCTGGGGTATTTGGGGTGCTCCTGATTGATCGTGAGGGGAGACCCTTGGCATTTGACTTCTGCTCCTCCCCCCTCCCCCCTACCCACTGCCTTGTCAAAGAAATAAGAAATTGTGTTGTTTACAGGGGAGATTCTCCCGTCCTCTCTCTCCCTCTCCCTCTGTATATATATATATAATGCTCTTCTGGAGCTGTCTGAATTCTTCCTTGCCCTCCCCACTCTCTGTAGCCGAAGTGCAAGGATTTTTGTGTGGAGGGGGGGCATTGTTATTAATCATGACACCAGCTTCCCCTGAGAAGAGGAAGTGATGGGGGGACGTCGGGGTCAGGAACCCTTTTTAAATATACCTCTTTGCAAAGGCCGGTCTGTTTGGCTGCTTCTCCTTCCGTTGTCGTCGGGGTTATACCTCAACCTTTTGAGTCTCTTCTTTCTCCTTAAACAATATGCCAGGCTGTGTGGTTTGCTTCGAATCTGAGGACAAGCCCCTCTTGCCCGTGGGGTTGGGAGAGATGACAGCCCATCTGTGAATGTTTTCCCCTTTATAGCAAGACAGTGGACTGCGAGGGGTATCATAACATTTGGTCCTGTCTTTCACTGCATGGCTAGAGGAGCATTGTAAGGGAAAGAAAACAGTGCTTCTCTCCCCCTCCACCACCATGATTTACACTCCCCTCCCCCTCTATATATTTTTCCCTCGCTTTTGTGTGACTGAAATATTACAGGGATGCTGTTGCATGTAGGACTCCAGGTTAGAAAAGGGGGATCTTGGAGGAACAACCCTCCGGTAGCCCTGATTTGTGTGACGTTATCTATCTGATTACAGTCCTCCTACTTGTGTCTTTTAAATACGGGGCCTGTAAAGTCAGGGATGGTGTAACACATAATGCCAGACTTTGCTAGGGTCAGTGGGTTTTCTGGGTGCAAAAGAAGCATCTTTGCTAGTATTTGTTTTCCTTTGTAGGAGCAGCAATCAAAGCAGCAGGGTTTAATGTGTGTATGTTTAAGAGGGAGGGTGAAGTCCTCTAACACTGCCTTGCCTTCTATCATCTCTCTGACAGCTGCTGTTCAGTCCCACTTTTCCACGTTGTTCCATTCAACAGGAAACATTTAGCCACTAGGTTTTCCTATAGCAGATGAGGGGATTGTATGGAGGGGGTTGAAGCCTCTGGGCTGCCCCTTATTTACTTTTCTCTTTTTTCCTCCCTGCAACTGCTAGAGCAGGCTTGCAGTAGAGTATTATCAAACACAGTGCTATAGTGTCCAAAGAAGGAAAAAGAAACATATAATCAATCCCCTTAGGAGCTGATTTCTTATTGTGTGTGTCATATATATATATGGCTTTGGTTAATTATTAAGTTTACCGTTTGTGGGGGGATGGGAACAGTGAGATGATTTTTTTTATTTTCCGCTCTGGAAATATTTTCACCTTTTTCATGTCCTTCAATATAGAGAGTTTAAGACAAAGGAGAAGAGTCCCACTGTTTTAGCAGAGTTTGGCAGATGTTTTCTTCTTGGCTTCTCTAGTCAAAAGACTTCTTGGCTTCTCTCTTATTTTTGTATGTTCTTGACATTTAATCGCCTTTGTTTTATTTGCAGGAGCTGGTGGAGTGCAAGGGAGTGTTATCAATCATAACGCCAGGTCCCAGGGTTCTACTTTGGACGGGGCCACCACAACCAGCACCAGCACCACTGCACCTGTCCAAGGCGGATCTGAAGCTGCTGTCACCCCAGGGACCCTTAGCCAGGGTAAATCAGTGGTAATCAGCACCATGGCAACAGCTTTATCTACCAGGAATGGTAAAATTGGGACCACGACAGTGCAGACCTTGAATGGGAGTAACGTAGTGATGAATTCTCACGCAGCTTTCTCGGCCACGCCTGTAACGGCAAACCCTACCGTAATCCCTGCTGTCACCCCTCTTGTTAACAATGGACCTGGAAATGTGGGGAAAGTCAGTACCGTTAACGCCGTCTTGCCATCCGCTTCAAATACCGTCATCCAGACTTCTTTCCTTGGCACTGGGGTGTCCTCCGCCTCTTCGCCCTCCCCAACGGTGATCTCCTCACAGCAGCCCCCAAGTATTGGAGCTGGGGGACCAACTGTAGCATTGGTGAGGCCACCCATTCACACGGCAGGACCCTCCGTGGCTGCAGCCACCCAGAACGGGAGCAATACTGTGATCAATTCGACCATCAACGTGGGGAGTTTTCCTCCCGCGGCTGTCGCTGCAGCCACCGTGGGGTCTGGTGTTTCCCTCCAGACCACCCTCGTGAACAGCCAGCCAGGTTCTGGGGTACCGGCTGCACCCACCACGCAGGTCATCAAATCGGAGTCTCCTAAAACTATTGTGCAGACGGTAACTCAACAGCAGACTCTGGCTGCTGGTGGCCAGCCCAGTACTACAGGGGGTAATATGATAATCGGGCAAACTATGCAAGCTGGCCTGCCCAACGTGGCCCCTAATCCTGGTGGGGTTCCTCCTGCGCCTCCAGGCACCCCCACAGGCCTGGCTAAGGGTGCAGCCAACACAGTGGCGCAGAGCCTACCAAGGACTCCGACGGCAACTACAAGTGGAATCAGAGCAACTTTGACTCCCACTGTTTTAGCACCTCGTCTGCCTCAGCCTCCTCAGAATCCAACAAATATTCAGAACTTTCAGTTGCCACCAGGTAAGGAAAGGCTTGAAGGAGTCCCCCCTCTTTCTTTTTCTGCGCTATTGGTGCCTATTGCTTAAAACGAAGCAAATGTTCCAGATTTTACTGTAAATGCAGGGTTGGACAGATTGTACTGTGAAGGTCTCTTTGGACATGGAGTTACATGTGCTCTGTTCTGCATATTCCAATTAGTTGTAATTGGCATTATGCAGGTAGCTGTTCAGGAACCAGTTGATGGACATTTTGCAGCATCTGTAAATTTGAAATTTTTCTGGGTAGATTGCGCTGCTCCGATTGTATCTAGTCTGTTAGCAGCTTTTCCTTCAGGCTTTCCTCTGCCACCATGAGGGCTAGAAACACAACTTTGCTAAAAGAAGTAAAATCTGAGATTCTTTGGATTCCAGCAGGTTTATGAGTTGCACAGCTTTAAATCATATGTTTTCCCCAGAGTAGTACATTACATCCACATGGAGTTTGGTGTTTCAAAGGACCAGAGCATGCTGGTATTGAACCCTAGGAGAGAATGCACTGCTAGGTAAATTTTTACTTTAGCGTTAAGTGAGCAAAGCAGTAAACCTGCAGTACAGCAAAGTGCTTTACTACTGTGCTAAGCAAAGGAGATATGTCCTAGCATCTTCCTACTTCTTCTCCTCTGTTTCAGCCTGCCACTGTTGTCACAGAAGCAGCAAAAAGCAAGTACAATTTGGGAGCAGATCTGCTTTCTTTTTTCTCTTGATTAAAATGACACAAAAATGCTGTGCTGCTATGGCCCTTGATGGTTTTTAAAACTGGCATGTCTGGAATAGCATTCCAGCCTCATTCTGTCCTCACATCACCCTGTTGTGGGTAGTGCTGAAGCACATGTAGTAGTTAAGATCATGTTTTGGTACTAAGAGGCAACGTGGGAAGGAGCTTCTCTGGTCCAAGACCTAATGCAAGGCTGGATTAATTTCATTCTGCTTTTCCTTCCTTATGATCCCAAAGTAGTATATCCTAAGGCTTCAATATCTTCAGTTTGTGACTTTAGTTGAGATGTTTTAAATAATTAGTAAAAATGGTGTGTCTAGCTTTCTCTTCTTACTGAGTATTACATGGGCAACATTCTCTTCCAGTTGTTGCCAGCCTTTCACAGTGATGCACCTTTTCCCTGACATTCTTTTGTGGTGTAGAAATATGACAGCAGTAATCTGAACTGGCTGTTTCAGACCTTTACACCTGTCAATTCCACCTGAATTCCACTTGCCTATGAGAATATGCAGATCTAATTGACACTTATAGTTGAATATTAGTATTCCCCCCCAAAAAGAATTTCTTATTGCAAGGTTGCCTTGCTACTGCACAAAGCGCATCTAATTATCCCCCCCTTATTGCTACCTAATGAAATCAATGTGGTCATGTGTTCTGTGTGCTTCATTTCAGTGGATCTCTGAATAGCAAAGCCAATATGTTGGTTGAAACATACTTGGCGAACTGCTTAGATTGATATGTTTATCACATAAGAGAGACCAGCAGCCCTATTATATTGCTGTACTGTACTTTTCTTCTACAGTAGCATTTTGTATGCAGCAGCTGATGCTCTTGCTCAGTTCACTGAAGGCTGCCTGTTAGATCCTCTATAGAGGCTGGCTAAATATTCAGAAAACTTAGGGTATTTGCATTGGACAGAAAGATACTGCATAGTAAGCTTAATTATGTCCACGGTTCAAGGCAGTCTTGAACTGTGCAAGAAAGCTTTCCACACCATGTAATTGCTGTTCTTCATTGCATTCTTAATTTGAAAGGGGGTGGGGGAGTATTCACCCTGCCTCTCCAAAAGTTCTGTCTTCATTTTCTTTCACATTATAAATGGCTTGTATAGAACAAGGGTGCTTAGCTGCTAAAAGAAGCAAAGTTCCATTCTGATAACAGAATTGCCGGGGTACAGTATAGAAGGTAAGGAACATAGGAAGCTGCCTTGTACAGAGTCAGACCATTGGTCAGTCTAGCTGAGTGTGGTCTACACTGACTGGCAGCAGCTCCAGGATTTCAGACAGGTGACGCTTGCAGCCCTACCTAGAGATTCAGGGAATCAATCCTGGGCTATTCTGTATGTGAGGCAGACACTGTACCATGGTGCTATGGCCTGTCCCTGTTCCAGTCTTCCCAGTCAATGTGTTCCAGACCAAATGTATCCCTATATTTCTGGCCCCACACAAAACCAGATAAACCTGGGCCTTTGTATTGGGGATGAACAATGCATCATGAATGTATTGATTTTACTGCCACAAGATGTGGAGACAGCCACTAGGTTTCATAAGGCATAGATATACACAGGTTTTAGCCACGTGGTTCTGAATCTATATTCATTTTCATTTGTTTTATCTAGCCACTTTGATTAGTGCCTTTCAGAGGGGAAAAGCGAGATTTTTTTGGTACTATATAAATTTAAAAAATGGGGACAAGAAGCAGGGTGTGATTGCTATCTTCATGCCCAGCTCTGGGGGTGGAATCTAACTGACCACTGCTGGAAACAGATTGCTAGACTAAGTGGGCCTTGGTGTGATCCAGTTGTTGTGCTGCTATTATGTTCTCATGCATGCCAAAGGCACAAACCCATTTTTCCTAAAAAGAGGGTGGCTCATTGAACATCATTTCATTTGACGTCATTTTCCTAGTTAGTAGGAGTTGCAAACATATTGCAACAAATGCCCTCAAAACACAACAGCTTTTTCTTAACTGAAATCTTCAAGGGCAGGCCTTTGAAGCTTTGCTGCCACTCTTTTTAGTTGCCTATTGAAATGTGAAAAGCTGCCCCTGTGGGGCTACTAGTGTTGCAGAAAGAAAATCTTATCTAAAAACAACTGTTGTGTACCTTTTCGATACATCCGTTTTGCGATTTTAAAAAGGCTGTCCATTTGCAAAAAAATACACGTGCTCCAAATCATGACAAGTGTGGCTTGCTCTCTAGAAGATTTGGACTTGTGGTTACAGCAAAATCCAAAAGTGCCACGCCACGCCTGTCTTGTGGGAGGAAAATTATGACTTCAGTTCTATGCACCCTTACTTGGAAGTAATCTCTATTGTACTCAATGGGTTTACTGCTGTATAAACACCCACAGGACCAGGCTGCAAATCACTGAGATGCAGTTCTTATACTGTACTCATGATTTTTATAGTGTAAAAAAAATACTTTGTACGCATACTGTACAAAGAGGCAGTCAGTTTCATTGCTTAAATTATTTACAATATTTAATCATCACTTTTTAATGAAAATGCCCAAAGTGACATATAACCAAAGATTAGAATACAACAATATGCAAGCACTTAAAAAGATAGAACCATTAAAAAGTTGCAATAAAACAATTGCTGCTAAAAGTCAGATGGAATTAAGACACCAAAATGTTTTTCAGCAACTGCCAGGAAGCATATTAACCCCCAACCCTACTCTGCTAAGCAAGAAAGCCCTAAAGTTTGGGGGCTTGCCCATAGCTCAGTGTCAGAGAGCATGTGCTTTTCATGCCCAAGGTCCCAGGTTAAATTCTTTGTACTAACAGTTGGAAGGGCTTTGAGTTTAGAAACTAATGTCAGAAATGGGTAATGGTGTTTTTTTCTTCTTTGGTGCTTGTGCATGTGCAATCATGAAGGGGCATCCTGTTGTCTTTTAGGACCATAAGGGCTGATGTACTGGGGGGGGGGGGATATGCAATGCAAGTTGCAGTATCAAGGGCCTATAGCAAGTTTGCTCCCAGGTAGAGGAATCTTCAGTATTTTATATATTTATTTGTTGCATTTAAATCCCACCTTTTCCTCCAAGGAGCTCAAGGTGGTGTACTCTGCCCTTGTTTAATCGCCACAACAGCCCTGTGAGGTAGGTAAGACTGAGAGGCAATGACTGGCCCAAGGCCGATTAGCAAGCAGTGTTAGAAACTCAGATATATCAGCTAGGCTCCAAAATAGCCTTTAAACCAAGGTTACGGTTGCCTAAGACGGCTCTAAAGTCTTATTTTTCAAATGATGGACTGACTGTGATTGGTTATCTGTTAAGCATCTAGCTAGTTCAGATGACAACCTTGAGCTAGGTAAAGGGCTTTGAGAACTTAAAAAAAAAAAGGTCACTTGATCCAGGGACAGTCCACATATATATTGGCCTTTTCCTGCCTCTTTTTTCTTAATAGTGATAGCTGCTGCTCAGGCCGCACAGAAAAAGCGTTTTGGTTCCTGAAATTCATTCCAGTTACACAGATGAAGCATAACAGAGAGAATTCTGCAGGATGTGGTATTTGTGTGTGAAAATACGCCCGATCCAATGATCCCAAGACATGCACCTCCAGATGGTGGAGATGTCAGGCATCATCCTGGCTCGTGGGCATCTTCACTTGGTCGCAAGTGGTTGATATCCAGGTGCAGAACATGCCTGGCTAATTTCGAACACTGCAAGTGAGGATTTGAACCCAGGTCTCACATGTCCTAGTCTGATGCTCTGCTACCATTATAACATACTGTCCCTGGTACATCCTCTGACATGGCCGTTTAGTGTGCTGAAAACAGGATTCCTCAGCCAGGTGCTCTTTTGATGTTTTGGACTACGATTCCCATCAGCCCCAGCCAGCATGGTGAGCGGAGTTGTGGTCCAAATCCTTGGGAGGGTTACCAGGTTGAGGATGGCTAGCCTAAAATCATAAATGGCATTTTAAATATGTGCATATTACCAAGCAGAGAGGCCCCCTTTAATGAGAACATGAATTATTACTAAGTTCCATATTGTGAAGCACCTGCTCCCAAGGAAGGCACTGAAAATCTAGCTGGAGTGGGATTCAGAAAAGGGGAAAATGTAGCTGTTTTGCCTACTTGCCTACTACAAGGTGCTTGCTAAGTGTAGCAGTGCTCGTTGATGTGGGAGATAAGGGGCCCAGAGCTACTTGGAGCTGAGTAGAATGCATTGCAGGGGAGGTGGCACACTTCTTTTCCCCAAATGGAACAGGTACTTAAACATCCTGAAGAAATTATGGGCTGGGAAAACAACAATGCTGAGAACTTTTTTCACTAGTTGTCCAGAAAAGCTGCATACTTAGGGTTCATGCACCCCCCTCCCAAGGGCACGTCAAGCTAAGGGATACTAGCTACTAAGCATCAATAAATCTAAAAGGCAAATTGGAAGCTATTTCTGGAGGCTAGAAATTTTAAACTCCTGGAATACTATCCCCAGAGCAGATCCAGGTAGACAGAGATAAATCATACACATACAGAATAGTTCGTTTGTTATCAAATGGCACCTCCCCTTTTGTTTGGAAAGATACCCCAACCCCCAGCTTTGTGTATTTTTATCTTTACTTCATCTTGAACTGTTGGATAGAATAGGCTGGTAGCTGAGATAGTGTTTTCTTGGCGAGGTTGGGAGGTTTCATTTTGCTTTATATGGTACCTAACTTGGTCATGAGATCAGAACTGTCAGTTAGTGTGTGGTTTGTTTGAAGTCTCGCCTGGATCAGAGGATTTAGCTGATTGGCTCATGCTATTTGCATTTTGATTTATCAGAGCCTGGTGTGAAGTCTTGGTTCCTGTACATTGTGTGGTACACAATGTGGGTTCTGGGTTAATATTTGGAGTGGGCGGGATGGCTCTGTTTTGCAGATGAATTTTTATCTAATTCTGACTCTTGTAGGGGTTGGACTTTCGTTCTTTGCTGAGTTTTTGTGAAGTGCAAAACCGCAAGATACTTGGGGTGGCACATAATACTATAAATCTCTGGAGCTTCTGCATAATGCCTCACTTATGCAAGATATAGCCATAAATCTGCACAAAGCAGCATTAAGGTTTTCTTTCTGAAAAAGCTGTCACTCACTTCTAGGGCTGTCTTTTGAGTGTCCTCTAGTCTCTTCTGAGAGTACAATAAATTTAGGGACTTAAGTTCATTATTAACATAACAACTAACATTGCGCATATTCCACTGAAGAAAGCATTTCTTGAACTTCTTGAAGTAGCAAGAAATTCTGAAAGATTGGACCCTGAAATATTTTAACATGGGTCAGTGAAGTTAGCAGAATGTTTATTTGCTCATTTTTTTATCGGGAGCACTCATCTCTTACAGTAGTTGCTCCATGCAATTATATTTTCATATAAAAGTAGGCCCTAACAGTATACCAGCTTTCTGTCCCCATTTATCACCATACCCTTCCTCCTCCAATACTTATCAGACCTAGGCCTCATTTAAAAGTGATTCCCAAAATAATGATGCAGTCAGGACACCAGCTGCTACGTGTGCAGATTTGGCCTACAGGTGTTATTCCTGTCGGGATAGTGGATTCCTCTTGTGCTAGCACAGTGCATGTGTAGGTAAGGATGTGATGATCAACCCCACATTTCTTCCACGAAGCCTTTGACTTAACCCTCTTAGCCCATATTTAACCCCCAGTTGAAAAAATACCTACTGGTAAGTACATATAATTGAATTTGTAGGTATTAATATCTGTTTATTTTCTCTCTGTTCTTCCCTTCCCTCTAGTCTTCATCATTGTCAACACTGTAAGCTATATAGTTTCAAATTTGCCTTTTCCTCATATTTATTCTGTAAAACATTGTTTGTGACTCTGTATATTATTATTAGCAGTCATTATCTTCCCCGCCCCCCATAATGAATTAACAATCTTTAGCTCTTTTCTCCAAAAGAATCGGGGTTAGTTTTTAATATCAAATGCAGGTGTACGGAGAGATTAAGTGCCTGGTCTCTTGGGCTGCAAGAGGTTTCATGCTATGGTCTAGCAGTTGTTAATATTTTAATCAACTCAGTGAAGCGTTGGCTCCTAAAAATTTCAGAGTGGCTGCTAGGTATTGAATATATGTTTTCAGCCCCGAGCAAAGAATGATTGTGAATATAATGTCTTTGGGGAGTTAGAGAAGAAAAGATTGTTAAAAGATTTGTCAGGTTACGCCAAGTAGAAACCCATTGTCTCATTTAGATGGCTTAAGTTGCATGGTGGAGTTCTGATGCACAAAAGGTATCGTGTTAAACAATGGTCCCAAACTGGAACATGCAAGACAAAGTTCAGACTTTTTGTGAGAGAGGATTCTATGTAAACTGGACACTTTCTATGGCTTCCTCAGCAGCACCTCTCTGTCTGTCGCACTCTCTCTCCACCTAGCCAGGTCTTCCAACTGTCCTTGCCTCAACTGAATCACCAAACTGCTTCCACAGATTCTTCAATGTAAAGAGCAATTTGTGTGTGCTTGGTATGGCTATGAATATGGGCAGGGAAGTTATATTTTGTTTCTAGCAAACTGTAAGCAGCATCTCACTTGGTAAACCTTTTTAGTGGTTTCTCTTACACTCATTGCTCCCCACTCCCCAAGTCTTGCCACTTCCCTGAGAAATTAGATGATTGCTCCAGTACTGTATGCTATTTCTTGGACGCTGTACCTATGGTTGACATTGTCCCGGTTGCTGTTTATGCTATTCCTGGGTCACATGGAGGCTTCTGACCACGTGGTTCTTTCTAATGGCGTGTTAAGCAATACACAGGTGAGAATCTTTGTTCACACTGGACTCTGCATGGGCGCAACCATTAAAGAGATACTGGTCGTGGTGGTACCGTGCAGGAATGCATAAAGTGAGTCTAAGGTGCCCCTGCTGCATTTGTCTCTTGATAGTAGGAAGTCTACGACAGACTAGTGGTTGAATTAAGTGAGAACTTGCAGGTTGACAGCTGCCTGCCTCTAGCTTAAAGAGGTATCTGCAAGAAACACTTTGAGGTCAAATTAATATACCCCAAGTAGGAAATGCTATGCAAATAATTTGCATAAAAGTCCGTGTAGTTGGTTCTCTGGTAAGGTAAAGCTAAAGGGACCCCCGACCATTAGGTCCAGTTGCGGACGACTGGGGTTGTGACACTCATCTCGATTTACTGGCCAAGGAAGCCAGCGTACAGCTTCCGGGTCATGTGGCCAGCATGACTAAGCTGCTTCTGGTGAACCAGAGCAGCACACAGAAATGCCGTTTACCTTCCTGCCAGAGTGGTACCTATTTATCTACTTGCACTTTGATGTGCTTTCAAACTGCTAGGTTGGCAGGAGCAGGGACCGAGCAATGGGAGCTCACCCCATTGCGGGGATTCGAACCGCTGACCTTCTGATCGGCAAGCCCTAGGCTCTGTGGTTTAACCCACAGTTCCACCCGCATCCCTTTGGTTCTCTGGTAGATTTTACTTAAACCTCATGGTAGTAGTAGGCCTGGTTTGTAAAAGGTGTGGATCAAACAAGAGTGTGTGGGGGATAGCAATTTTCTTGACTCTATATTGAAGGGTTTAATTTTACACCATAGCTCATTGATTTCTGAAATGATGAGGCATGGTAATGTTTAAAGTGTAGCATGTTGGGTTTTGAAATTATTCCTATGATGCATGTTATTGGATCAATTGTCTTGGACGGAATGAGTGATGAGTTGTCAAGTTGCATAGAACTCTGCTTTTCTGATGCGCAGGAATATGTTGCTGTTCAGCTTCAGAAAAAGTGTGTCTCAGACAAGCAGTATAAAAGGTATTAGAACTCCTTTGAACCCTATTTGCTTTTCTGTGGGTACCATTCAGCAGTCATACTTATAATTGCCATGTTTGGTTTGGTTAGCAAGCTGATACTTCAATCCCACATTTTCCTCAAGAGAGTTCAAAGTGGCATAGGTGATCTTCCCCTTTAATCTTGACAACAGCCCTGTGAGGTAGTTCAGGTTGAGAAAGTGACTGACCCTATGCCACTCAGAGTTTGGTGGTTGGGTAGGGGTTTGGGACTCGGTACCTTCCCAGTCCGAGCCTGATACTCTAACCACTGTGTGACACTGGCTCTCATCTGTGAGAAAGCAGCTTTCTGAGTTTTGCCACCTTCTATGCACACACTTGGCTTCACCATTTGGAGTTTGTATCCTCCACTTAAAAAAAGCAAAGCAAAGCAAATTGAGGTATTAAATTGTTGTTTCTAGAGGCCTGGATTTTGCTTAGTAAAATAATCTTTTTAGTACTAGATTCACACTCTGAAAGACATGCAGATACACAAATTTACAAGCCAATCATTACCTCAGCAATATGGGGACTAGCATTCTTGTTGTGAGTTTCCCACCTGCTGGCTATAACCTGAGGCAAAACTCAGTTGTGAGTTTGAGACCATTATACAAGGAGTTTTCCCAGTTCTGATCCACACTAGGAGTGATCATCAATAGGGGCAGGGAAAAATCAAAAGGTGCGAAAGCTGCTTCATGAAGATTTCGTCTTGTATCAAGTCCCCCCCCCCCCCATTTCTAGGTTCTAAGTAACCGTTAGCTCTTCTGGAACTTATATACCAGAGGCGAACAACTTTTTCAGCATTCAGGCTTCTCAGAATTGTGCCTTAAGATGATTGCAATTTGAGTACTTTGCAAATCATTTTTATGATTGGATGTGTCAAGTTTTAGGGATATTGCCCATATCATAAGCTATATTTGTTTAAGTGGGGCATAAATGGGAGGGCAGGAGAGAACCCTACCTGAGTAAAAAAAATAATGATAGTGAGGTGTGGAAGGATTCAGAATGGCTTTGATGTGGCAGCTGTTATGCGAATTGCCTTTAAAACATTGTTGTGGTAGAAATTACAAGGTGTGAGAAGGGCAGCTTGTTTGTCTTGCCTGTCTGATACTTGGTACTTAACTCATGATACTAAATAGTGCAGGGACACTCTTTGGTTAAAGTGGAAGCTGGGCATACCTCTTGCAGGCAGGAGATTCTGCAGCACCTTGATGAGCATTCCTTGAAGAGGGTACAGGAAACCACCCATGCAATGCCCCTGACAGATGCTCCAGATCATCATCTGCCTGCAAGGAGCTACCCAGGTAGTGGGAAGACCACCAGCATTCCTAAGAGAGTGGCCACCTTTGGATGATCAAATCTCTGCTTATAAGCGCGAACATAATACACCCTTCACTCCCCACCTTGTTGTGTGAGTGGTTTTGCTTTTGAAGCAGGAAACTGTGATGATGAATGGTTTCTAAACAAGCCAGATTATATGAAGCCAAAAGGTTTAGAGTTGCTTTTAAGAAGCCGGCTTGTTTGGAAGCCATTAACTATTGCTCCTTTTTCAGATATGATGGGAAGCTATGGTTGATGGCAGCTTCCTGACATGTTTGCTTGCTCGTGCAAAGGGAAGAGTGAGGTGGGAGCAAAGGAGCTGGGTTTTTATTAAGATGAGCTTTGATTGTCAGAACGTGGTCATTGCGTCAGGTGTGGAGGTGCCCAGGGGGGAAAGAGGTTGGTAGCTAAAAGTCAGTATAATCCCAGGCATGCACCTGAAAATCCTGGTAATTTACCCTGACCTTCGCAGGATATTATTTACATTCATTGCTGTTCAGTGGTTTTGGTTCAGAAGGTGTCATCCATTCTCAGAAAGAGATGCAGTACTGTATTAGCTGCATGAGTAAAAGGGCCGCTGGGTGGTATTGTGAAGAGAATAGGAGAGGAGTTAACTTAATAGAAGTGGGTGTTTAAGTGAAATAAATTGCATGTGGGAGCAGGATCTTCGTGACATTATCATTAATTTCCCTAGGCCAGGGGTGTCCTCCAGATGTGGTGGACCACAGCTCCATCAGCGCTTGCCAGCATGGCCAGTGGTCAGGAGTAGCATTAGAAACTCGGATATATAAGCTAATTGCCAAATGGCACCTTTAGCCTAAGTTACAGTCACCACAAGAGAATGTCTAGGTGCCTTTTTTTACAGTGAAATTTATTATTATTAATTTCATTTCTATACTGCTTTATATTTTAAAGGGGAAAAAAATCTCAAAGCCGTTTACAACACATTAAAACATCAAATAAAGCAATCTAGAATAAAACAAATTCAAGCTTCAAGGAAAATATTTCAGATCCTTCTCTAAGTGATACTTTGCTTTCCCCATATTTATTCACCTACTTAATTTTTATAGCTGGCCCCATAGCAGAAGTACTCAGGCCAGTGTGGTATAGTGGTTAGATTGTCGGACTTTGGACCTGGTAGATCAGGGTTCAAATCCCCACTCAGTCATGAGGCTCACAGGGTGACCTTGGAGTCAGTTGCAACCTTTTAACCTACCTCACAGGGTTGTTGTAGTGATTATCGGTAACTGAGATGGGGGTGTGTGAACCATGTACTCTTTGGAAAAAAAGGTGAGAAATAAATGCAATACCTGCTTACCTGCTTAAGAAAGCTGGAGGAGCAAGCCAGATGGAGATGTCAGTTGCCAACCTGGCATACAGAGATCTCCATGTGGTCGCAATTGGACCTGCGCCAGTCGCAAAACGCACCTGGCTAGTTTCTAACACTGGTACCACGTTGTGTACCCCTGCTGTTTAGGTTATTTTGGCTGGGCAGGGAGGGCAAACTAGGCTTTATAGTATTCGGCTGTTTATGTAAATAACTACATTGGGCTCTTACAAACATAATGGAAGTTATCTCTTTAGCCATGGTTAATATGCTTTTTATCGTCTGCTGTCTTCGATACAAGTTTTCCCCGCTTACAAAGACTCTCCTAAAGATCTTGGATATTGGGCAGACATATAATTGATCAGGTGGTCCTTGAGATATCACGGATCCAAGTTATTAAGGGCCCTTTAAATTAATGCAAAGAACCTTTAATCTGGCCTGGTGACATGTGCAGCCAGTGCAATATTTTAAGCATCAGGCGTTTGCTTTTTAACTACAGTTAACAGAGGTGGAAGTGACACTTAAGGTGAGTAGGGAGAATTTGCCCTAGGTAGAAAGTATGCTGTATCAAGGCCTACTCCCAGTCTCGTAACCAAAATTAAGAGATCAACTCTGTCATATAAAGGAAGTGCATTTTAGGTTCATTAAAAATATGTCTTTGGTCACCATGTATATTTTCAGAGTTACTGGAAGCTTAAACTAGCTGGTGTTTGTGGCATATTTCCTGTTGCCCACCATAGAGAATCATAGAATTGTAGCATGGAAGGGACTCCAAGGGTCATCTAGTCCAACCCCCTGCAATGCAAGGATTCTGCCCACAGCCATCCCTGAGTGGGCTCGAACCGCCGACCTTCTGGCTAACAGCCACGTCAACCCATTGCGCCACAGGAGGGCTGGATCAGATTTGCCTCATCTCGTCTTGGTAAAACTATGCTAAAGTGCCTGACTTCCCTACCTGCAGGTTAAGTATGAAGTCTCTGTTTATATCAGATTCAGGTCTGGCAAGCTTTGTTCACAACAGCAGAATGGAAAATTTCAGTGTTAAGTGAAAGCTTTAACTTCTAAACAACTTGATGGCTCTAATCTGAGACTCCTGAGGGTTTTCAAAAAGGAAGGGCATTCCCCCCCCCCAGCTTTGCTCATAGAGACTACAGCTTAAGATAGCACTTGAGTATCTGCTTAAACCCCCTTTTAAGCAGCAGTACTGTGGGCATGTCACTTCTTAAAATATGTATATGAATTCCTTTGTATACGTATTAAGGATATACTATATTTGTTCCCATAAGCTTTCAATCGAGCTGGAAATGCCACTGATATATAATTTTTCTGCTTTTAAATATTTGTGAGCAAAGTTGCACCTATGCTGTGGATTTGCCTAATATGGATAAATAAAAGAGGGGTAAACAAATTACCAGCCTTTTATATTACCAGTCCTTGGAGGTGCAAGCCGGGTGATGGTGGTGGGCAGGTGCAGGTGTTTTGCAGAGGGCGGCTTGCCTGCGAAGAAGATTCACCTTGGACTTTAATCCCACACACCACTTCCTGCATGCTGCCTGGTGTGCAAAGGGCCTGCACCTAAGAGATAGAATCATAGCATTATAGAGTTGGAAGAGACATTGAGGATCATCTAGTTAGTACAATCCCCCGCAACGCAGCTACGATCTTGCTGTTATCAGCACCACACTCTACCAAGATGAACTTACCTTTCCTGAGTCATGAAGCACAAAGAAGGAGCACAGGATAAAAAAATTCAGTGCCCCCCAATTCACCCAAGACTTTATTTATCCAAGGGTGGGAGAGGGGCAGCTCTTTATCAGGGGTCAGCAAACTTTTTCAGCAGAGGGCCGGTCCACTGTCCCTCAGACCTTGTGGGGGACCGGACTATATTTTTTGGGGGGGGATGAACGAATTCCTATGCCCCATAAATAACCCAGAGATGCATTTTAAATAAAAGGACACGTTCTACTCATGTAAAAACACACTGGTTCCTGGACTGTCTGTGGGCCGGATTGAGAAGGCGATTGGGCTGGATCTGGCCCCCGTGCCTTAGTTTGCCTAACCATGCTCTTTATTAATGATTGTATTTCCCTTCCTGCAGTGTGCATATACAGTGGTACCTCGGGTTAAGTACTTAATTCGTTCCGGAGGTTCATACTTAACCTGAAACTGTTTTTAACTTGAGGCACCACTTTAGCTAATGGGGCCTCCTGCTGCTGCTGCTGCGCCGCCGGAGCACGATTTCTGAAGAAAAGTTCTAAACGTGAAGCACTATTTCTGGGTTAGCAGAGTCTGTAACCTGAAGCGTATGTAACCCAAGGTACCACTGTACTGGCAGTTTAAATAATCTGTCTCTTTGATGACTTGGTTACACCTGTTTAATTACATTCATAGTCTAACTCAGACACATTCATGTACCCATTCATAGAGTTGTAGAGTTGGAAGGGAGGGACTAGCTAGGCACTCCTAGATGACCCCACGTGGGGTCATCTAGTCCAACCTCCTGCAATTCAGGAATCTTTTGTTCAATGTGGGGCTCGAACCCACAACCTTGAGATTAAGAGTCTCATGCTTTAGCGACTGAGATATCCTGAGTTCTTGCTTGCAAGTTCAAAACTACTAGTCTGTTGCTGGTGTCATTCTGGAAAGTTGCCTAGTTGTGTGTGGGTTACAAGTAGGGCTGTGGTGTACAAAATTTGCTATCTAATAAAACCTCAGCTTGTATTTTGAGGAATAGTGGTGGTTGAAGTCAAGTTTCTATCTCTTACGTGGTTGCGCATATTACTTTCAACTGTGAGTGGTATGTTGTTGTTATTACATTTATATTCCCCTTTTCCTGCAAGGAGCTTAAGGTGGTGCACATTGTTCTCTTCCCCTCTCTGCCACAACAACCCTGGGAGGTAACTAAAGATTGCAAGGCCATGATTGGCCGAAAGTCACAGCCTTATCTCAGCTAGGTAGTATGTGTATTGGTAAGCAGCTTTTGAGGGATTCAGACAAGGACTTGCCAGCCCATGAGCAGAGATCCCTTTTTAAGTGGAGATGCAAGTGCTCCACAGCTCTACCACTGAGTTATGGACTTTCCCCCAACTTCCCATCTAGTCACGCGTGGACAGTATCAATATCGTCCAATACCAACTAGAGATGTGAATACTCAGGGGAGAAAAGAAGAAAAATGTGAAATACTGTATAGAGGAATATCCCCCCCTCCCTGTTCTACCCATTTTTCTCTGTACCTTCATAACTTTAGTTACAGATAGGTAGCCGTGTTGGTCTGCCATAGTCAAAACAAAAAAAAAAATTTCTTTCCACTTTAAGGTGCTACTGGAAAGAAAACTTCATAACTTTAGTGCACTTGTTTATCTGGTTATGGACTCTTATCTGGCCAAAACGGCACCATCCACACACAATAGTGAGGTATCTGCTTGCTGAACAGGAACACTTCATACTGCAATGTTTGGTTACAGCTCTGATGTGCCCTATTTTAAATACCAAGAGTGAAAAATGACAACACGTTTCCCTGATTGTGATTATTATTATTATTATTATTATTATTATTATTATTATTATTATACCACACTTCAGCTGAACATCACAGAGTGGTTTACAATATAAAAACACAAAAGTATGCAACACGATAACAAACAAAAAAATTACACCCCCCCCAGCACACAGTTTGAAAGGCCATAGATTGTTTTATTTAGCCAAAGGCCTGGGGGAAGAGGAATGTTTTTGCCTGGCACGTAAATATGTCGTAAGTACCTACAAGTAGAAATCCTCCGTTCTGACATTCATGGGCTTCACTTCCAATCCCCTAGTTCATTCTGCCTTTTTCCTTTTGCGTCTTACATTCTTTCCCACCATGTTGTTAGTGTCCCAGATCTATGCAGCTGCGAGAGGGCTTTGTTAGTTCCACCTGTGCTGCTGTGTCAAGGAAACAGTAGTGCAACGAGAGAGCGGTTCCTCCACCAACCTGAAAAGGCGATTGGAGGACGAGAGAGAAGCTGTGCAACTGCCACTGCAGTTTTCCCGGACAGGAGAATGAGCAGCTCTGTTCCTTGACTTTAAGGGCTGAAAGGAAGCTTTACATAGCATATAGGGACCATGGAGGTGAGGGAAAGGAAGGATAGAGGGGGAGAAAGAAGCAGCTCTCTGGGACTCTGGCAGTGCAGTCTCAGGCCTCTTCCAAGGAACTACTTGCGCCACTTTGTAGACAGGACAGTGGAAAGTTTTAGACATATGCTAAACTTATCTTTAAAAACCCCCTCTCTTCTCTTCATAGCTGTGGTTTGTCCCCAATGTATAGTCAAGGTCTCTCTTGCCCCATTTTCACGCAAGATATCCGAACACACTTGCTGTTCTCCAAGAAATGTGGCTTTTGTAAAGCCATATAGCGAGTGCCCTTGAAGCGCTTAGCTATTGACCTGAGTGCGCTGTAAGGAATTTGTTTATCTCTCTAGATGTAAATGGTATGCAAAATATTAATAGAACACTGAATATTGAAATGGCACTGCACTCCTAATATTCACCTACCAAAGTTTATTCTTCTTTAGACTCCACAGCTGCTCAGTGCTACTTGTGTCTCTGTCAAGTGTAATTGCTTTGAAAATAGCTTGCCCCACATTTTAAAGGCTTGACAGCTATGAAAGCAGCTCATTGTCATACAGTTCACCAGAAAGGTGTACTCCAGACATTAATCCTTCATTACAACAATCATAGTCTAGATTGTGTTAATTTAACTTAAAACCAACAACATTATAGTGGCAACAAAATAAAAATAAACCACACAGTATAGTGGACAGAATGTATGATTTGGATACCAGAACTGGGAGACTTGGGTTCAAATCCCTGCTCAACCATGATGTTTGGCGGGTGATTTGAGGACAATCACTCTCTTTTGACATCCTTCACAGCGCTGTTGTGAAGATCATGGGATGATATTTGTGTAAGGTAACATGAGCTGCTTGAAAGAAAGAATACAAATATGAAATGTATATTTCAATTGACAGTGTGAATTTGGGAGCCACAAGGCGACTTCTCTTTGGTACAACCAGTGGTCTTAATCCAGCAGGTTTGTACCTGGCTGCACCTGCATGTGTTTGGCAAGACCTTTCAATTTGGTTTCTGTACACCAAAACCACCCACCCACCACCTTCCCCAAGGTTTTGGAAGTTTCTTTTAAAACTTGAAGGGGCAGAAACAATTGCTGCTCATGCTGCTCAGAAAGGAAGGCTGCTGCTTAGAAACAATTAAAAAAAGCTCCCCATGCAACACACCTGTAAGTCTTTCTGCAGATTTTTTTTAGTTGAGGCCAGGAAATTGAGGAGATTTCTTCCTAGTCCAAACAGGAATGATCCTCATATGGTTCCTGTATTATGCACAGAAGGTTGCTGCTGGAGCTGGAGAGGGAGGGCTGTTGTATTCAGCAGAAAGCATGTGCTGCAGGGTGGGTTCTGATCCAGGCATCACTCTGTGGTGGGGGGTGAAATCGGATGTAGATATTTCTGTACATCTCTGGATTAGGGGTTGCTACCCAAGCACAGTTGTTGTCCAGCCACAGCTGTTGTCTGGTGCCATCAGCTGTTGCACTGTGAACACACGCAGGGTAAAAGTGAAACAACTGTGGTCAGCTAATCCAGAATATTGTGCTGGCATGTGTTGCAGCAGGAGCAGCAGCCACCATTGCAAGACACGTGCAGTTGTGTTATGCAGAACTGTCATGTATAGGTCTGAACTGACTGAACAGAGGCATGTTTCAGCATCCTAGAAGCACTTCTGCCAGCATAGCCCTGATTTACAGTTGTGCAACTGTACACATTGTCAGATCTGGCTCCTTTGCTTTCAAGGGCAGGATGAAGTAAAGGCCTGATTTGCATCTTGGCAAGAGCAGATCTCCTAGTTGTTCAGATGAATGAGCAAGTTTGATCCAGTAGCTTTTATAGAGGTCAGTTGTATTGGTGCAAAGAGATTTCCTTGGTTGGTGTGGCTGGTCTCTGTAGGGCTAGAGTTGCTGTGGTCTTTAGTCCTGACAGCACCTAATATTTTGCAGCAGTCCTTCACAATATTTTTACAAGTAAATTTAAAGACCCCTGGACAGTTAAGTCCAGTCAAAGGCGACTATGGGGTTGTGGCACTCATCTTGCTTTCAGGCCAAGGGAGCTGGTGTTTGTCCACAGACAGCTTTCTGGGTCATGTGGCCAGCATGACTAAACCGCTTCTGGTGCAACAGAACACCATGATGGAAGCCAGAGCGCACGGAAACACCGTTTACCTTCCCACCGCAGCGGTACCTATTTATCTACTTGTACTGGCATGCTTTTGAACTGCTAGGTTGGCAGGAGCTGGAGCAGAACAACGGGAGCTCACCCCATCATGGGGATTCAAACTGCTGACCTTCCGATTGGCAAGCCCAAGAGCAGGGGTCAGCAACCTTTTTCAGCTGTGGGCTGGTCCACCATCCCTCACATCATGTGGTGGGCCGGACTATATTTTGAAAAAAAATAAATGAACGAATTCCTAAGCACACATTCTGCTCATGTAAAAACACCAGGCAGGTCCCACAAATAACCCGGGGATGCATTTTAAATAAAAGGACACAATTCTACTCATGTAAAAACACTCTGATTCCCGGACCGTCCGCGGGCCGGATTGAGAAGGTGATTGGGCTGCATCTGGCCCATGGGCCTTAGGTTCCCTACCCATGCCCAAGAGGCTCAGTGGTTTAGACCACAGCACCACACACGTCCCTATCTTTACTTTTACCTTTGCCTATTTTATTTATTCCTTTATCTTTACCTGTTTTTACAAATAGCAGACATTGTAGTGGGTAGGGTGGATTTTGCTGGCCACAGGATGTCACTGCAGCTACACCAATCTGTTGTGTGTGCTCTCGCTCCAATGTAGTTGGGATACTGGATCTGTTTAAATCAGTGCTTTGTTTATATTTGCATTTCCCTGTATGGTCAAAACAGTGTTTTTCCCTTTCATGAATAGAAGAAATTATCTTTTATTTTGGGCTTTATAGTAAAATAAACTTAAAGCTCTTTTACAAGAGGTACGCTACTTTGTGGCATTTTCCTTGGCCTTAGTAAAAGTATTACGATCCTGTGGCTTTGGGATTATTTCTGCAGGGGAAGGAGTTTCTGTGTTTTTCTGTCTGAGTCAACTGAAACTAGAAAGCTGCATGATATAAATATTATTTAAGCTAGTTGAGGTCTGATGTAGAAATGTAGCTACAGTAAAGTCTGCAATCCTGTACCAACTTACTTACTTGGATGTTGACATTTATCAGATTGTCCTGTGAGAGACTTGCTATGGTTTCACCTGTGAGAAGTAGTGTCTGCACTAATTCAGATTAATTAAACCTTAAACCAAGCATCCATTTTTTTTCATGGAGGTTAGGCACTGGGTTCAAAAAGTCGAGAGGTATAGAGACAACTTGTTTTATGTAACAAGATATAAACTGGCATTATGCATTGGCCATGCTGAAACAATGTGGAAAAAGCGTACTGTGTTAGAGACTGAATTTGTGGATGTTCATAATTACAAACTGGGAACTTGGAATAGTCATATATCCAGCAAGGTCCATAGTTTGGTGATTGGAGCATGTGGTTAGAATGCAGAAGGTCCCGGGATCATTTGCATGCTTAAACGACCTTTGATAGCAAGACTGGGGAAGGAGTTACTACTGGATGGAGGAAGATGAACCAGTGTGCCGACTTGGTATAAGAGAGTTTGTCTGCTCATATAAACACAGTTAGTCTTGCCCTAGGCAGACCTGCCAGGGATTCCATCACTTCTTGTTGGGCAACAACTTGTGTGAGGATGGAAGCTGCATTTACACAAAAAGAGGAAAGGAGGGCACTGTTTACATATGCTTTTTCACTTGGTGGTACTTTTTCTCTTGAAAGAGGGTCATGCTCATTGACATCAACTGAAGGTACCTAGGGGGCCTCCTTTACTCTTGTCTTCCAGTGAGCGAGCGGGGTCTCTGTACTGGAAATGGGTGCTTTTGGAATAGAAACTCTCATGTGACATTTACACGGACTAACAGTTCACATAGAAATATCCTGTTCCCACATACTCCTCTTTCAAGTGAGGCCAGGACAGGAGTTAAAACACACTAAAAGATTTTGTGACTAGGGCTTGAGTGTTATTTTAGCTGTAGAAGCTGTTTTCACAGCTGTGGAAGCCTTAAGTAGTGCTAATAAAGGCAAGACTCTATGAGAGATGCATACCGTTGTCAGGAATTGACCCAGGCACCTGTAGTTTTTAATAAGATTTAATAAGAGTATTATGTACTGTAGGCCTCCCCCACTGCACTATCTGCACTCTCTCTAAGGTTGCTGAATTTTTGGTCTACAATATAGAGAAGTGCCAACCTTAGTGAAGGCTCTAGTCTAGTGCGTGAGATTTGGGAACAGAAGAACGTTGCTGGAAAAATGAAAAGTTCATCCACTTTATAGAGAATACATTTTCTGTTGTCATGTTACAATTATAATAGAAGTCTGAAAGTCTAAATACGTTTATGTTCAAAGAGAGTGTAGTGGGTTGTGTTTTTTGTGGTTTTTTACCATTTTCCATTGTAAAGTTGGCCTTGAACAATTATTTTGATGGCGATGATTTACCCACTTTAATTTTGAGGAGCATGCAAGTGCTTCTGGTCAGAACTGCTGCTTAGCAGCCATGCAGACTGGCGGCTTTGTTTTCTGCTAGTTTTTCATCCAGTAAAAGGCATTATTTTCATGACCTAGCATGGCTGTCCTATGCACAAGAAACAAGGTTCCTTCTTTCAAAAGTGTGTATTGGACTTTGGAATGCCATCCCTGCCCTCTGCTAGTTGCTGACCAGGAACTTAGATCTTTTCGTGGACTGTTTGACCCAATAAAAGCAATTGGCATTCACTTTTAATAGATGACTTAAGGGTCTTTGCTAAAGTTAGCATGGTTTTTTGGACCATTGCATCCCCACTACCCGAAACCATACAACAGAAAAATGTCACTGCAGACCTTAAAGGAGAAGGATGATATGAAACAGAAACCAAATGACTGTGCAGTGAAATGTAATGTAATGTGCAATATTTCCAACCTCTTTAAAAGTCTGCAGTAAATATTATCATAAAAGAGAGCTTCATTTTCAGGTTAAAAACAAGAGGGGAAGAAGAGAGGGCCTTCATGGAAGCATATGGAGCCAAGTGGAAGCAGCTAAAAAATTTAGAGGCTGAAGGAAGCCTAAAGTGAATAGGTATTATTCACAAATTGAACACATTACTGGTATATTTAATTGCTTTTTAAAAAAACTGTATTGCAACTCGAGGAAGTAGAGTCTTGATTTTGGCACACACTTGCTACTTCGACTTAAATTGTCCAAAAATGTAAGCTGAAAACCTGCCCAAAGCTATGTGCTCTGCAGGTTCATTTTGAAACTTAAAGAATTACACGTGCATAACCGTGCCTAGGATTTTAGCCATGGCTACCATGCAGAGTAATTGTTGGGCACCAGGAAAATTCTGCACTAGGATATTCACACTAAATAGGCCATAAGCAGCTAACTCATTCCACAGCCTGTGACTATCCTGCAACCTGTCAAATTGTTGAACACTCTTTTCCTGTGCAATTACATACATTTATTTGATGGACCACCATATACCTTATGTATCCAGTAGTTCACTGCTGTCTGCAGGACAGCTTCTCCTTCCGTTCACAAGGATACCAGAAGTCTGCTCCACAGTCTGCTCCTCAAAGCAGGACTTTCAGTGTGGCTGCCCATGTTCTGTGGAACAGGATTCATGTCTAGATACAACAAATGCCCACCACCCAGGAACAATAGAATACATTTTTGTTCAGGCAAGCTTTCCGTGTAGAATTTGCCATGGTTGTCTGATTTATATTGCTTTGTAGTTAATTTTCTGGGTTTATTCCCCCCGCTTTAAATTGTTTTTAGCTGTTTCTGTGTGGCAGGCAGTGTTAGAAACTCAGATACAGTGGTACCCGGGTTAAGTACTTAATTCGTTCCGGAGATCCATTCTTAACCTGAAACTGTTCTTAACCTGAAGCACCACTTTAGCTAATGGGGCCTCCTGCTGCTGCTGTGCCGCCGGAGCACAATTTCTGTTCTCATCCTGAAGCAAAGTTCTTAACCTGAAGCACTATTTCTGGGTTAGCGGAGTCTGTAACCTGAAGCGTATGCAACCCAAGGTACCACTGTATAAGTTAGGCGCTAAATGGCTCCTTAAACCAAGGTTGCAGTCACCAAAATGGAATACCTACTTGCCATTTTTGACTAAGACGTCTTTAGGACATAATTTTCAAATAATGGACTGATCGAGGTGGATTATCTGTTAAGCATCTGGCTAGTTCAGAGGACAGCCTTGAGCTAGGTAAAGAGATCTGAGAACCTAAAGAAGAAAAGTCACTTGATCCAGGAACAGTCCACATATATATTGGCTTCTTCCGACCTCTTTTTCTTAATGGCGACTGCTCCTTCTCAGGCTGCACAGAAAAATAGGATAAAATGTGTGAGAAAAGAACCATCTACTCTTCCCTCCTTTCCTCGGAGAAATGGCAGGATAGAAATTTTGTAAATATATACATAAATAATAAAATATGTGCACTGAAGCTCCCTCATCAAGACTGGTAGGTATATTGTTGTGGAGCTGGAGAATGCTGTGAATGCCAACTGTCTTGAAAATATACCTCTAATGGAGAAATAGAAAACGATTAGGCTTGGGATAAATTGCTAAAATGTACAAGGCTTAAAATTGGTGGCAGGGAGATTGCTGCTTTTATAAAAGTGTCCCCCCCCCCTTCTCTTTAAGTACATTTGGTTATACCAGTATAGAAAATCATGGTATGCTTATATACTTATGTTTAGATCTCTACCCTCCCAACATTCTTCTAATCTTCATCTTCATGGTGTATTGCAACCCACAGAAATTCAGAAGCTTAACATATTCATTATTCAATCTTAATGTTACTGAGACATGGTCAGAATCTTTCTGTTATTTGGGACCAGTATATGAGCATCAAACCACCATGAAAGCTAATATTTTAATGGCCAGCCTGCTCAAATGAAAATCACATCCATAGGGAAGTGGGAAAGGAGAAGGAGTTACATTTTTATTGATAATGACAATCCTTGCTTTTTTTTTCTGGCTTGAAACTTGGTATAAATAATTACGTTGGCCAGGATCCAAAGAATTGCACAACTAGTTCTGTGCGCTCAATGGGGGCTTGGGTTTGAATTTCTTGAATGGCAGCCTCCCCCGCTACCTCCCATGCCACAGAATGGGCCACTTTTGGAATCGAGGGGACTTTCCAAAGCCCCATGTGACCTGGAATTGCGGACTGCAGATCCAAGAAAAAGTCAATATTACTCGGCATATCAAAGCCTATAGGGAGTTCTCCCCTTGCTCAGCTCTTGGCTTCTCGGGCCAACGTTGTTACAACGGGGCAGTATAGGTCCCTTCCTCCAGATTGAAAGAAGTCTTCAGGTATCTTGTAGTTGAATATAAAAGTGCCATCTTGCCTGCGTTATTCAGAGTTTGTTCTCCTTGGTGTGACTGCTGCTTGCCTTCAGGTAAGAGGCCTCTCTGGATATGGCATTGTAGAATAGGGATTGTGGTTCAGCAGGCTTGCCACCCTTACCCAAGGTAAGAGCCTGGGAGAGGGAAAGTTTGTTTTGGTGGTGGTCCTCCGAGCAAGAGACAGGGAGAAGTGTTATAGTGACACTACAGTCTTCTGTTCGACAGTGTGGGATGTGCTAGGTAAAGGTAAAGGTAAAGGGACCCCTGACCATTAGGTCCAGTCGTGGCCGACTCTGGGGTTGTGGCGCTCCTCTCTCTTTATTGGCCGAGGGAGCCGGTGTACAGCTTCCAGGTCATGTGGCCAGCATGACTAAGCTGCTCCTGGTGAACCAGAGCAGTGCACGGAAACGCCGTTTACCTTCCCGCCAGAGTGGTACCTATTTATCTACTTGTACTTTGACGTGCTTTCAAACTGCTAGGTTGGCAAGAGCTGAGACCAAGCAACAGGAGCTCACCCTGTTGTGGGGATTCAAACCACCGACCTTCTGATCAGCAAGTCCTAGGCTCTGCTTACTTTTGGCTTATTATCTGTGGCCCTAATCTCCCAGCTGTATATTGTGATATTGAGCAATGGTGCTAGGTTGGGTGGGTAGCAGAGAGTTACGAAGATACGGTGTGCCAGTTTCAATGGCGTTGCGCAGATTCTAGGTGTTTTCTACTGCCAATCGGATTCAGTCAAATGTTATGGTGAAACAGATCGGAGTGCTGCCCATGTTCTAATGGCACCTTGCCCCAAATAAATAGCATTGAGGGTAAAATAGTGCCCTGCAGCGGGCCATAGTATAATTGTCAGGAGGCCAAAAAGCACTTTCCCAGTGACGCTCTCTGGGCTCCGTCCTGTTGGTGGGAACAGCACAGAACCCCAATCCTCATTTCATGGAGCCAGTCTAGGATGATGATGATGATAATAATAATAATAAATAACAATAAATAATAATAAATAATAATAATAAATTTTATTTATATCCCGCCCTCCCCAGCCGAAGCTGGGCTCAGAGCGGCTAACAATCGCATACCATTCACAGCATTGGGTGGACATATAAGAATTTGGCTTTTAGAGAGTTTTAATTTTTTTAAAAATGGAGAATACAGATTGAGCTAATTTTGTTTGTGCTTTTGCCTAAATATTTCTTTTTGGTCTCTCCCCACCCTCATAGCAACAGCAAATATGAGGGAGTTTTGTTTGCCACATAGATATCCAGCCTTTCTTTTGAGGAGCTCAGAGTAGTGCACATGGTTTATCCCCACAGCAACCCTGAGGTTGGACTGAGAGAAAGTGATTGGCCTAAGGTCACCCAGATTGCCCCATGTCTGAAAAGGCCTTTAAAACTGCCTCTCCCTGGTCCAGGATGATAGGTATTTGTCTACTTACTGAGGAGGAAGACTGTCCCTGTAGGTGGCCAACACTGAGGACATTTTACAGTGCAATGAGGCATTTTCAGCTTACCAGAACTGTTTGATAAGTGCAAACCATTGTTCCAACATTTGAGAGAAGCTGAAGAAGAAAAGAAAAAGGAAGAACTAAAGGAAGTTTTGCCACAGAGAAGTCACCAGGCATTGCAGACTCAAACTTAAGAGGACTGAGGAGCCATCCAATATTTTGGAAAGGGGGTGGGTTCTCCCCCCTCCCCCCTTTACCACTTCCTCCTGTAATTCTGATCTGGCTTGAGCTAAATATATGAACACTCTTAAATGGCTTAAATGGCTTTTTGTTATTGTATTGTCCTTATGTGCCACAAATGGTTTATGGTGATATGTATGGGCGTTCGAGCTAGTACAAATTGCTGATGGCTAGTCATTTTTGTGAACTTGTAATTGGTTGCAGAAACAGGAATGAGTGGGGTGTGTGTGTAATAATCTATAGTTGCAGTACATTGGTGTTGTTGCCCAGCAAACTAAGATGCTGCGTGGACTGTTCTGGCATGTTTGATCACAGTGGGAATATGCTCAGAGACTTCAGTGTACTGCTGATGGACTTACAGTGTCGAAAAGGCAAGTCTTCTTTTTCTAAGTCTAGCTTTGAACCTGATTGGCAGTGGAAAACGTTGAGCCAGGAGGGTATAACTTGGACTCTTTATTCACGAATCAGATTCCATAATAATGCACACTGTACATTGGACACCTCATCTGGGTCTGTCATAACCACGCTGTCCCGATTGTCACAAAGACAAGTGACTTTGTCCTCAGAGTGCCTTGCAGGTTTCTGAGAGAGAGAGGTCCAACATTACTTTTGGCTGGGGTGGATGTTAGAAAAATCCTGTACCATTCAGAAAAACTGCTTGGTGGCTATTTGGGGATGGAATGGAGGCAAAAAAGTACAATTTCTTGTCATCTTTGTTATGAGTTTGATTCCGTCTGTGTTCCAGATGTCCTCTGGCTTGTTTCATTATCCACAGCTCTCCAGAAAACCAAGGAGCAATGCAGGCTCCTCTGTGTTAGAGAGGGCACTCAGGAGCAAACATGTTCATAGCACAACACATATTTCCAATCTATTGATTCCAAAATTATATTTTGCTGTCATTTTTGGTTTCAGGCTTTCTGTTCTCCCAGGCATTTTAAAACTAGCAGTGTTCAAAGTTTTTAGTTCTTTTAAGCTGCCATGAATTCTCATTGGTTGGTGTTTTAGTCCTGTACTGCAGTTTTGTCATTTATTTATTTATCTAATTAATCTGTATGATGCCCTGCATCCAAAGATCTCAGGGCGGTTCACAGCATATTGGTTAATTGTCATATTTGTATTTTTGGGAGCACAGCCGTGGGATATGATTTTTAGAAATAATACTAATAAATAAGAACATTTTGGCAAGGAGATAAAGGTTCTGGCTTGAAAGGCTATGCAAGATAAAGGGAGGCAGTCTTGTTTTGTGTTAGTAAATGTGCTTGTTGCGGGGGGGGGGACTGTCAGAGGGTCAGAAATAGTACCTGGCCTCCTTTTCCTCAGCATTCGTTTTATGCAGTTTTTCTTCACTTACAGGAAGTGGCAGGTGTGTGAGTGCCTTTCCAGGTGGCATGGCATATTCTGTATTTCAGCTGTGCATCTAAAAATGTAACAAGGGAAGGTTGCAAGTGCCTGTTTACCAGTGTGTATATCATGAAGCTGAATAACCAGGGAACAATTTGTTTTAGAAAGTTGGGTTAACAAGTGGTAACTTCCATGGCCTCATCATTTATTTCATGTATTGCACATATTTTTCACTTTAGAACAGGGGTTGTCAACCTGGTCCCTACCGCCCATTAGTGGTGGGCGGTAGGGGATTCTATGGCACAAGCTGAATCCTCCTTCCATCCAGCACTGGTGGGCGGTAAGGAAACTTTACTATCAAGAAAAATGCATTAGTGGGCTGTAGGTATAAAACCTACACGCGGGTGTAGGACTTGCCGATCAGAAGGTTGGCTGTTCGAATCCCCGTGACAGGGTGAGCTCCCGTTGCTCGGTCCCTGCTCCTGCCAACCTAGCAGTTTGAAAGCACGTCAAAGTGCAAGTAGATAAATAGGTACTGCTCCGTCGGGAAGGTAAACGGCATTTCCGTGCGCTGCTCTGGTTCGCCAGAAGCGGCTTAGTCATGCTGGCCACATGACCCGGAAGCTGTCTGCGGACAAACGCCGGCTCCCTTGGCCTATAGAGTGAGATGAGCACACAACCCCAGAGTCGGTCACAACTGGACCTAATGGTCAGGGGTACCTTTACCTTTTAAGTATAAAAAGGTTGACTACCCCTGCTTTAGAGTGTTCAAAGTGCTTCACATATGAAGTATTGGTACATAAGTATTGACAAGTTGTTCAGCATCCAATCTGCTGGTTTTTCAATGCTCACTTTCCTCCCCATTAGCAGAGACCAGCTAGGCATAGTATGCAAAACTCTATGGCAACACTATCTGAGGTTTGTAGGTTCTCCAGTGTGGTCCATAGCAACAGTTGCCACACCACACACAAATTGCTGAACCATCTTCAGCCTGACAAAGCAGTGCCCCAAGCGAAGCAAAGGGGCTGGCTTACCCATGACTGCTGTTGTGAGTCACAGCATCAGCCCCTCTCCATTCCATTTAAATTAGCAGCTCAGTGCCCCCAGCTCCCAGCCCCTCTAGACGGTCCAGAAGGATGTTATGGTCGATGATGTCAAAAGCCTCTGAGATATCCAGCAGAACTAGGAAATAGCTCTCACCTTTGTCCCTAGCCCACCGAAGATCATTGACCAGTGCGACCAAGGCAGTTTCAGTCCCATGAAGAGGCCTGAATCCCTACTGGAAGGGATCCAAATTGTCCACTTCTTCCAGGCGTCCCTGGAGTTGTTCAGCAACCACTCACTCAATCACCTTGCCCAAGAATGGAAGATTTGAGAACGGGCAATAGTTGGCCATATTGGCCGCATCTAAGAAGCAGTTTGATAATTCATTTTCCCAGACTGTGTACTGCATTGCGGTGCTTCTGATAGCCACAGAAGCATATTTTTCTTCCTTCTGCTCTTCCCCTAATAAAAAGTATTAATCAGTATTGCAATTGTAGCATTTATCCTCTGGTTTGCCTGTCATTCTTCTCAGAACTTCCTGAGAAATGGCTGTTGTGGAGGCTGCTAGGTATCAAATGGGCTGAGCTAAAGCTGCTGTTATTTATTTATTTCTCTGCAGAACTACCCTGCTTTGAGTTTACTTTCCGTTCTTCTAAAAGAAATCTTTGTTTTGTCACTTGGCTTGAGTTGCTTGGCTCATCGACGATCCTGATGTTGTATAACTGTGGGTGATCTTACGTACAAAAGTTGTCGCAAGCCATAGAGATAGAAGTGGCTGTAGACTGCCAAATATTTTGGAAATGAATGTATATCCCCACACCCCCGAAAAATAATCGGCTTACTTGGGAAAAATAAGGGGGAAATACGAAGGAAAACACCATGAATGTTGGGTACAGAACTGGTAACCATCAGTTCACAAGTATGTTTCTCAGAGTCTTAAGAGAGACCTACCTTGCTGTTGTTGGTTCTTAGCAAGTCATAGTATCATAGGATTGTAAAGTTGGAAAGGGACCCTGAGACTCTTCTAGCCTGCAATGCAGGAATCTCAACTAAAGCATCAATGACAGAGGGACACCCAACCTTTGCTTCAAAACTTCCAAGGCAGGAAAGTTCACAGCCTTCCGAGGGAGTCCGTTCCAATGTCAAGCATGGAAAAATATGTATCTCTTAGAGGCCTTTCTGATGATGATCCTTGAGCCTAGCGCTGACCTTGTATGTGTAGATATGAGAACCAATTTTGTCTTCTTTGTAATGAACGGTGGGCCATACATTGTAAATAAAATGAAAATAAGTAGCCAGTAATGGCTGAGTAAAACACTTGTTTTCGCAACTTTGTTTCTTTTTCAGATGTTGCTCTTGTAACATATTTTGGGGGAAATGATGAATGGAGGTGTTTGAGATATTGTCACAAGTAGCCTACAGCAAGTAAAATATGAGAATTGTGACAGAATGCAAACGTCTATAATTAAAATGAAGGACCATTCCTGACCAATTTGGGTAATTCTTTTTTAACGGCGAGGCTATAAATTGGCATTAATTCAGACTAAAGAACTAGGCTTTTAAAGTCTCCACTGTGTCTGCTTCATTCTAATGGAAAGAATCAATTTGATAACTAATTAAAAACGTTTTCTCTCTCTTATGCTTGCTTTAAAATGGAGCTGGGGTAGAAAGCTACTTTAGTGCTCACATCTTAAATTCAACAAATTTGTGACACTCATGGACAGTACCTGAGACTTGGTTAAATGTGTTGCATTTTAAGCAATTACTAAATAGAACAAGCACTAAGTATGTCTCCTGGATGTTTCTTATTCAGAGTTAATAGGAACAAAAAGGGATTTTTTTATTTGTTAGGGGGTGGTATGTCTGGAAATTATTTTTGAGAATGGGTGAACAGAGAAAACATTTGGGAACGGCAGCCTTAACGTTTTGATCTTACAACTGCATACTCAGAAGTCAGTTTTATTTGATTCCAGTGCACTTGCTCCAAAGAAAGGTGTAGCCTAATATGCCTCAAACTGGATTCATAAATTTTATGACCCAGTCCTAAATATGTAAACTGAGACTTACGTCTGAGGTTCATGTGCACAGGACTCTGGCCCTAGAACTTCATCCACACACTACATTTTAGTCAAAGAACAGAAAAAGTGTATGGCAAAAGATGTAGAGAGTCAATGTGACATGTTTTCAAACATTTATATAATATAGGGTACTCATCAAGGAAGGCAGGATTGGATGATCTGATGACTTGGGGTTTGTTCCTCATAATATGTGAAATAGCTCTTGTTGTCACTGAACTTGGTTCTGCTTAAAACCAAATAATTTGGATTAAAATAGTTAATCATTTGGACTGAAGCTTCTTTGTTTGGATGTGAAATATTATCTGGAGTAGACTTGCAGTTGCTTTTTATCAAGAAATTAAAGATTTATTACTTATACCCCCCATCTGGCTGGGCCTCCCAGCCCCTCTGCGCGGCTTCCAACAGGATATTAAAAACACAATAAAACATCAAACATTAAAAACTTCCCTAAACAGGGCTACCTTCAAATGTCTTCTAAAAGTCAGATAGTTGTTTATTTCCTTGACATCTGGTGGGAGGGTGTTCCACAGGGCAGGCGCCACTACCGAGAAGGCCCTCTGCCTGGTTCCCTCACTTCTTGCAATGAGGGAACTGCCAGAAGGCCCTTGGAGCTGGACCTCAGTGTCCGGGCTGAATGATGGGGGTGGAGACGCTCCTTTTCCTTCCTTTCTAAAGCACATTGCAATCCTTTTGCGACGGGGTGGGGGGCAGCAGGAACCAGCGAAGTGAAGAGCTTAACTTTGGGGATGCATGTAGCAAATTCAGGTTCAGTTTTCCTTTTGGCCTTGAAGTTCACTGGATCCCTCTGAGCAGCCCTTTCTCTGCCCCACTTACCTTATGGGCTTGTGGGGAAAGTGAAATGAACACCCCATGTCAGCTGCCCACGTAGTTTAGAAGAAGAGGGATACAGATTTGGCGAATAAAAGTCTGAAAAATGAACAGTGATGGTTATCTGAGCAACTTCTCCTGGTGAGTTAGTTGAGTGCATTAGATCTGTTTGGTAATTTGCTGCAGGAATCTGCATGTGCTCAATGTTGGTAGCAATTAATAAATTCCTTGCTATATTATGTAAGGGGGGATTTGTGTGTGTATATACGTGCATATATTGTGTGTGTAGTGCTTTCCTTCTCTCTTTCTCCTGTTCCTAATTTCTGGACATAAAATGCATCAGCATCATTTAGGCTTGTTATGTTTGACCTTACCCTAACCTTAAGTCAGCCAGCCTGTCCTAGCAGTGACCCTTTGCCTTGATCCTATTTTACTTGTAACTCTCCACTTGCTCTTTGTTTCGCTTGGAGCTCATCCTAAATTTGGAAACCTTATGCCTGCGATTGGCTTGGCTGTTAACCCTTCTTCCCATTGTGGTTATGGAGATTACAGTGATCAAGATTGTTTCCAAGTACTTCATGGGCAAAATCACCCCCCTTCCCCAAAATGTAACAAGTGATATTTTGAGCACCAGAAGATGCCAACTTCTGTGTTGTGCAGTGCTCTTCAAAAGGCAGAATGTCAAGGCTGCAAATTTCATCATAGATATTGTATCTTACGCTGGAATTTAATTTAATGTCTCTTAGGGAGTGAAAGTTGCCTGAAAAACAGGGTATGATTGCTTATAGCAGTCTGCAGCTGCATAGAGAACTAGAGTTGTTAATAGGGGCATATGTTTTAAGTTTGGGACCATGGCATCAGCCACAGCGAGCATTATAGAAAGATGCAGAACTGCGGCGATGCGAGCCTCTGGGGTTGGAAGATAGGCTTGGAGAGCTGCTTGGAGCATCTTGGCATGTTACTTTTGGAGGAAGAGTGTCCAATGCAAGCAAGTACATTGAACATGTATGGGGAGCACATTCACAAGAACATTTTACCCTGCAAAAATTGAAGTTTTGTGGTGACTTCTCCACTTCAGAAATCATAGAATTGTAGAGTTGGAAGGGACCCTGAGGGTCATCCAGTCCAACCCCCTTATAGGGTTGTAAATTGTCCCTTATCTTGTGGGACCAACATGGGACAATTTCCTATGTCATATCATCACTGGTAAGGAATGCTAGTGATTTTTAAGCAGTATAACCTGAAAATTGGCATTTTCTCTGTCTCCCTTTTCTGTGGAGTGCCCATATATGAAGAAGCAACTGTCAGTTGCTTCAGATGTCTTGCGAAGAATTATCTTTTTAACAAGGCTTTACGTGTTTTACACATTTGAATCCTGTGAATTTCTATTTCCCCCTATTTTTATATGTTTTTATGTGTGTTTATACTTTTATTGGTTTTAGGTTGTGTGTTTTTTTTTTTTGTTTCTCATGTTTTAATGATATACTGTTGGGAGTTTTTTTAGACTGTAGACAGCTTTGAGTCTTTTGAAATATTAAGTGGCTTATAAATGCTTATAAATAAACAGAATAGAAAAGCATCAGCAATGCTATTTGAGGAGGATTTCCACAGTCAAACCTCCTTCTGAAGTAGATTATAATCTTTGAAACTTAATGTTTTTGTAACATATCCTTATATGGCAATAGCAGCCAATCCTTTACAAGAAGTTTCAGACACTTTAAATTTAACATCATGTTGAATTCATGTTCTATAATATTTTCTATAGGACTGTTTGAAGTGGGTAGCGGGTCCTGTAATTCTTAAAGTTATGAATGTAATTTTATAACATCAAGGTGTGTATGCCAGTTTATGTATATCCTCCTCTTAATTCAGTCCAGGTAGAGCTTTGTTTTGACATACAATATGATATTTTTGCCATATATGACTACCTCTCCATCAGTGTTCCAATGCAGCTGAACCATGTGGCGGCTTTGAAACAATTTTCAAAGAAGAATTGCTCACTATGTTGAAATTAAAGACAAATTTTAAATCCATTAGTTAAATGACCAGTAAATTTGGATTGCACTCTTAAGCATTTAAGTAATTGAAATAAGTATTGCGGCATCACTATCTTTATTACAGTACAGGCCTAAGCATGTTTGCTCAGAAGTAAGTTCCACTGAGTTAATTTATTACCCAGTATGCTTGCTGAGAATCATGGCCTAAACATTTTAGTATAATCTGGATCAAAGTAGTTGTTAGTGCATCCCAGTACTCTGTTGCAGGCGTCTGACTCCCTTTCCCCATGGCCTGAAGTATGCATATTCTAGTTGTGAAATGTTTTTCAACCAGTAGTTTTCAGACTCCGTTCTGGGGAATCCAGGGGTTCTTCAGAGAAAAGATAATTTGTGAGCTTTCTTGTTTGGTGCTGTTGATCTTGGCAAGAATGCTAAAGGTGCGTTTCAGTTCACGCAGGGCAATGGTGAGCTCCAGGAGTCCCAGGCTGAATCTGCATGCACTGGAATATGCCCCATAATTCTTTGCAAGGTAGAGAAGTTTCATTGCTGACACTGAAGGTATCCTGAGCAGAAAAGGTGACACGGAAAGCTTGAAAGCTTGAAAAATACATCACTCTAGGAGAGATTCTGAACCCTGAAGACCCCGCATTGATTTTATATGTCCTAGACATGTACTGTATTTTCGTATATGTTACTACACTTTCTAACTGGATGCATTTGTGTTTTCCTCTAGCCCTGCCAATTTCACTTTGGGAGAATTGCTAATTCCTCTCTGAAGTCTTAGCATTGGTGACAGTTTTTTTGGTTTTTTTTTAAGTGCCACTTGATATGCATTTTCCAGAGCAGCAGGTGTTTGTTTTCCATTTTTGAGTATGCTGAAGATCTGTGCTGATTCAGTGTTTCGTTTTAGGCTTAATGAAGGCAAGAATATGACAGAGAAATGGGCAAAAAGTGTTTGTTTGCTGACTGTGTCATATTTATATGTTGGAATAAAAACATCAAATTCTGGGGATGGCAGGGGGCGCTAAAGTTTTTATAGTTAACGCTTGTGATTTGTTGTACTTGATGAGCAGAATCTAGGAAAAGTTCGGCACTTCTAAATCCTACAGATTTCAATGGGATTCATTTAAGCATTTTTCCATTGAGACCAGTGTGTGACTTAAAAGTGGTTAACTTTGCCCTTTGTGACTTATAATTACTAATTAAAAGAGGGCAATTTTGATTTTTGCTGAGAAAGCTGCAGTGTATGCATATTGTATCATGATTAGAGAGAAAAACAAAATTATATTTGTTACCAATTAAACCTGGCTGTGGTTCAGTTTTCTTTCCTTCATTTTTCTAAAGATTCTGGTAAGCATATTCCAGAAAATCTAGTATATTAAGGCTGCAATCTTATGCACACTTACATGGGAGCCAACTCTATTGACCACAGTAGAATTTTATTGTCAATTACCAGTCTTGAAGATTTCAGAATTATTCCAGAAAAGAGTTAGGGGGAAGGTCATTCATTGGCCAAAGATCTTCCTTTATAACTACTTTTGCATGGAACACATGCTTTGTTGAAAATTATTCCCATTGGAGCTTTCTTTCTGTCATTCTTTTTTTAAATCAAGCCCTCATGGTTGCAGAGATATCCCCAAAGATATACTATGCATTGTTGGCATATTCTAAATGCTTAGGGCTTGAAGAGAAAGTAATATGAATCCTCCATCCAATGTTTTTCAAATATTTGTTTCTATAATGTTTCCCTGAGTTTCAAGTAGACCATCTGTAGCATTTGTACATTACACTTACTCAATAGATGTTATAGTAAAACATCCCATTATTAGTGAATTTGCTTCATTTGCAGTCATTCAGCATGTTGAGCTCGGTATGTTAATTGCATGTCATGAGGTGAGGGGGGAACGTGATGCTCGTGCCAAGTATGTTGCTTACCCCTAAATTAGTGGAAAATGCTTAAGGCTGCTGGTCAAACATTTCAACTTTATCAGAATATCTGCAAGGAACATAGCTAATATTTCTGTATAGTCTGTGAAACTGATGGAGCTGATGGCTTTTTCTTTTGCTGACAAGTGAAGGCTAATACAAATCTGAAACCTCCCTTTACCAATGCATGGCTACCAGTTTCAGAATATTAACTCAGATGGAATGATTAATGCCACTTTTCTTTCTATTTGTTACCAATGATCAGCCTCTGATCAATGGATGAGCTAATGTCCTGGAGATTTTTTGTTAGCTAAGGCAGGTGTTGAATTTTGACGAGTATTTTTGTCGAGTAGAATGGGCTAGACATCATTAGCTAAGTTACTTTCAGGGCTAGGGTGTATGTCTCGGTATGAATGGAGAAGATTTATGGTTAAATGATGTGGGTACTGCCAGAATCTAGAAGCAGGTGGATAGGATTTAGGAGAAAGACATACAGTGGTACCTCTGTTTCGAACATCTCCGTTGACGAACGTGTCAGTTTTCGAACGCCATAAACCTGGAAGTACCGTATTTTTCTGTGTATAACACGCCCCCGTGTATAAGACGACCCCTATTTTTGGGGACTCAAATTTAAGAAAATGGGAGAAGTACAGTAAATGCTTCGGTTTTTGAACATGCCTCGGAAGTCGAACATGACACACGGCTTCCGTATTGAGTTTTCAGTTTTCAAACGTTTCAGAACTCGAATGGACTTCTGGAACGGATTACGTTCAAAAACCGAGGCACTACTGTATTTAGTCATTCAAGCACAAAATAAGAATCATGTTCCAAGAAAATCTGAATTATGTGACATGTATACGTTATGCAAATTAAGAACAATTGGGACTCATCCACACTGGAGTTTATTGTGGATTTGAAACTGCTTATTTATTTATTTTCCCCTGTGTTCACGCAAGGTCCTCATTGAAGTGTCAACCCATACTTTACCTCTGCTAAATTCAGATTTTCCCAATCCATGGATAATCCAGTAAGGGAAGAAAACCCAGTATAAAATTTCATTTTGCCCCCTTGAAAAAAAAATGAGGAGCAGAACTAAACAGCCAAAGAAAGAAGCAATGCCTCTGGATGGTACTGGGGGATGATACGGATAATAATAAGAACACTCAACACGTTCTGATTAAGACCTTATTCAGGAATGTGGGAGCATAGTTTCCCTAGGAGGTTTGCCTTGTAAATGAGTCCACCAAACATACTAGCCTGCAAAGTTTTTTCACTAGCCTCCTGATAGTTAGCAGAGGAAGGATGGAGAGCCCTGCTGTTCCTGCAGCAGCCCACCCCCTTTCTACGCTGTGGAATGGGCAGGGAGAATCTTGCACATCGCTTGGTTTTTATGCTGAGCACAGAGGTGGGAGGAAGCATTCCAGCCCACTCACTTGCTTTCATGATGAAAATCCTTGTTGCCCGTCTGGCTACCAGGAGGCTGCTTAAATACGTTTATTTATAATCTGCCCTTCACTTGAAAGTCCAGGGCTGAAATATACACAAAAATTAAACCATAATTAAACCATAAGATTGAAGCAGCCTGGAACAAAATTCAGACTTCAGTTACAGAAAAGCTGGGAACGTCCCTTTCTGGGTCATCACCCTGTGATATTCTGTAGTGCCGTAACTAAAATTTCCCAGACCACCTGAGTGATCTTATAGGTCTATACAGAGCTGAGCAGCACTTCAGGCGACCCAGCCCCATGGGCACCTAGCTAGCCATTGTGGAAGGTAGCAAGCTGGACTAGATAGGTCTTTGGTTTCACATAGCAGGGCTCTTACGTTCTTCTACATCAAGAATATGGAGGTGTTCCACAGGCTTCTTCGAAAAGCTGAGATTTAAAGGGGCTTGAAAAAGGTAAAGGAGGTGGCTGCACGAAGGCATTCTGGGAGGCAGTTTTAGATCTAAAAGCAGCAAGGACAAAAGATCGGGAGTTATTTGAGGGGAAAGAGACTTTTGAATGGCTGAAGGTCATGGGGAGAAGAGGCAGGTGGGTTTAAAGGTAAGAATGAGATGCTTGTTCAGGATTTTTGAGTGGACTGAAGAGTAGTGTAGGGATTTAAAGAGGGGCATCACATGGTCAGAGCCACAAGAAAGATGAATAATAATACCAAGTTAGGCAACTTATCCTGAGCTTGGTTGCATCTAGAAAGTAATGTTAGACTTTTAAAATTTGGGCAACTTCCTGTGGTCAGAGATAAAGGAGAGGTTCTCTGCTTTTTTAGTTGGGTGGTGTTCTTTCTGTGACTTTTGATGGATATTGCTATTGGCTGTGCTGATTATTGTAGAGACTCTCCAGGCCCCATGGAAGATAGCATAAAACTACCCTGTATTGCGTTATCTTTGTCCTCCATCTAACCCTGAACTGGCGGTTTGGGCTGATGGAAGCTCTCCAGAGACTTCCACCTTCCTTTAGTGCCTGAGATCCTTTGGTTGCGCACACGGAAGGATGAGCCCTGATCCTTTAAGTGCAAGGGAGCATTTAAGCAAGAGGGAGAAGCAGGGAGAACTCCTCTCTTTAATACGTTAGGTTAAAAATGCTTTTAAAAAGTGAAATTGGAGAGCCTCGTGATATATTCTTTGTCAGATATCTTGTTTCTCCCTTCGATGTAGATAACACTTGTCAACAGCACAAGCCATCCTTCTTTGCAGCCACGCTGAGCGTGTTTGTGCAGGCATGCTTAGACACTGGTTTATTACTCTGCACTTGATTATTTGTGGCTGAATGTGTGAACTGGCTCCATAGAAATTTTGCCTTGTTTTCTGAGGCGATGTGCTAATTCTGTCTGTTAAATAGGGCTAGTTCAGACATGCATGCTCATCACTTGCTCCAATTATTATGTGTGAACGGAGCGTGACGTATTTCTTTAGATGAGTTTCAGTGAATGAATGCTTCACTAACTGTGTTGGATTTGTTACATCCTAGTTCTGCCCAAAAGAACTGAGAACAGGTGTGAGTTTTGTTTTCAGCCCTTTCCCTACTGTAGCTGTTACAGCAGGTTAAGAGTGTAGATATGTGTGGTTAAGCAGGGAACGGCAGCTTTATTTGCCTCGTCCTTTTTATTTTTCTTTTGGGATGTAATTCAGCACTGCGCCGTCTGTTACAGATGCACTGGAGGCCAGTTATGGTTTTTATAACCACTTTTGTGACTAAATCTGTTATGGGAAATTAATTTAGAAGTTAGACAATTTGTGTTCCCTTTTCTGACGAAAACCTCTGTTTAATTGGTTGGTGGCTTTTAAGGCTGCCCTAATAGAGATTGAATTTAATAGTAGGTTTTTTCCTTCTGCTGTTGTTTTCACAAGAGAGTTACAGGGGAGAAGCTCAATGGCTTTTCTAGACATAAGTATGAAAACTCGCACAGTGTCCTAAACAGAATGCTAGACTTGGACTGGGGAGACCTGCATTCAGATCTTCTGGAACACTCTAGGGAACTTCTGAGACATTCATTGTATCTCAACCTAGACTACCTCTTGTTAAAACGAGCCAGCACCCATGTACACTTGTGCTCCTTGGAGGAAGAGTGGTATACAAATGTAGTATGTTTCCAAAAAAAAAAAAACCTCTGTCAGAAGCGAGCTAGCAGGAAATCACACTGTTGCTGCCGCCAGTGCTGGGCCCGGTGGCAGCGTTTGGCCTCGCTCTGCAAGGCGTGGGGTGAAATCCACCCCAGCGCCTAGCCGAGCATGGTCATCTGGTGCTGTTGACTTGCATCTAGTAAATAACTAAGTGCCTACTCAGAAGACAGCCACACTGAGTTCAGTGGGCCTTACTCCCAGGTAAGGGTGTGTGGGGCTACAGTGTTTTATCTAGGCAGTCAGGGCACCAGGTCAGTGAGGACCACTTGCTTTTTAAAATTCTCCCATATATACAAAACTCCCTGTGCGTCTTTTGGACTGTATCTGTAGATTTCCCCCTCTCTGTCAAATATCTGGGGTCAAATAAGTGTTGTTTACTTTTTATAATACATGGAGGATGGATCTGCCTCGGGAGGTTCTTGACTCTCTACATGAAAGGGCTGGGGATTGGATTTGGGCCCTTCTGCATGCAAGGCATGTACTGTGTCATTGGACCATGTCCCCCATTGTGCAGTCTGGTAATGGAAATATTCTTTGGTTAATTTGAGCTTAACTGTCCTGGGAAAACAATTGTGGAAATCTCATTGAAACTCTTTTCACTGAACGATGCCCCAAGTTGCATCTTCATTGATCCCGCATGTGGAATGACTTCCTGTTTCCCAAGGCAATCCTGACGGGCACTTTCTTCCCTCCCTTTCAGGCATGGTTCTTGTGCGTAGCGAGAATGGCCAGCTACTGATGATCCCTCAACAAGCTTTGGCGCAAATGCAGGCCCATGCGCAGTCCCAGCCTCAAACCACCATGACTCCTCGCCCTGCCACACCTACTAGTGCTTCTCCGGTCCAGATCTCGACTGTGCAGGTCAGTTCACTGAGAAACGTAAGTAAAATAAAATCTTAAATTTCCTTACATTTGAGGGTATCCAAGCTGGCTGCCTCCAGGTGTTTACCCTTGACATGTCCTGCATTGTATTCTGCGTGCCTGCAAAGTATGTCTGCGCTGGCTCTAGGTGGCAGGATTCTCAGTCCACTGAGAGACCCGCATTTACCCACCAGCCTTCCAGCGAAGCTTTTATTCCCCATAACAAGCAGCTCCTAGTTATATCCTTTGCAAGTACTTCCCATCCTTAGAGCTTCACCCGCTGTGTTAAAAGCGCTCCAGGTTTCCATGGCCCAAAATCTCGAATTTCATAGCTGAAGCGAATGATCCAAATGTGGCAAATTTGCAAGGATTTGCTTAACATGCATACATAATATTGTTTGCATAGCTTGGTATTGCATTCGGCTTTTCATACTGTGAGCCAGTCGTAAAGGAAAGGGGAAAGAGTGTGTTTCTGGAGACATGCATTTCCTGGCTGATAGTCGTGTCATGAAAACTCCCAGCGCCTTACGAGTGGAATTCCTGTCCAGAACTTTGTTTACGGCAAACACTTTCACTATGTAGAACCCTAAAGACTAGCAATGTTGCTTTCCTTCTTTATTTGTTTGCAAATTAAATCTGAGGCCTACTGCAGACTTTGTGCTTGGATAGTGACCCACTTTTCTGTAGTTAGATGGAGATCAGTTTGGTAATTTCATCATCCGAATCACTCCTTTAAAAAAAATAATGTGGAAGTTAATGGTCTGAACATGAAATGTGCATGAATATAATTGGCTACTGTGGTCAAAAGCAAGCATGAGACTTCAGGACTCCGACTGAGGCCGATGCTAGATGCTTCATAGGTGGTGCATGCAACTGTGTTATCAATGTGCTTTCTTTTGTTTGGTTTTCAAACAAAAAGAAAAGGCCGTAGGAAGTTGCATTTGGAAGTGGATGAATGGTAGAGAGGTGCTTGACTCTCTCCCCTCCACTGTGCTGTTTGCTCAGAATTGCCCCCTAGGTTAAGGCTACCAGATTTTTTTTCAATGAATCTGGGGGCCATTTAATTAATTAATTAATTAATTACTACACGTTCTGGATGCTGCAGCGACGGCAGTGACAGAGGGGCGGCCACCGCCTTGACCTCAGCCGCCACGTTTCCCCTTCCTCCGAGGCTTCTATCTCCTTTCTCCATGAGCATGGGCAGCCCCTGAGTTGTTGGTTCTTTGGTGGTGGTGGTGGGGAAGCAGTGTGGGGTGGGTCAGGCATGGAAGGCGGAGAAGGAGGGCTGAGAGCGGTGGCAAGGCTCGGGCAGTGCAATGCCCCCCTTCCCATTGGAGCAGCCCCATTCCCATTCCTACTTGCATGCAAGCAGGAGGGGGTAGGGATCCCTCAGCTGGGGAGCGAGGTTTCACACTGCTTTTGGAGCAGCCCCAATCCCATTCCTACTCGTGTGCAAGTGATGCTTCCCTTCCCATCGGAGCCGCCTCAATCCCCTTCCTACTTGCATACAAGCAGGAGGGGGCAGGGATCCCTCAGCTGGGAAGGGAGGCTTCCCTTTGCCTAACTGAGAGATCTCTGCCCCCTCCTGTGAAGCTTGCCTTCATAGCTCAGACAGAGATCCCCGCCCCGCTCCTTCTTGCACACAAGTAGGAGTTGGGAGGCTGCTCTGATAGGCAGCATAAAGTCTCCCTTCACAGCATCTTCACCGATCAGAGTTTTATCTTTTTTCTGTGCTGTATTCAGTGCTTCTGTAAGATTTTATTTTTATTGTTTTGTAATCAGCTCTGGGAATGCTAGCTGTGATATAAATTACAAAAATAAGCAGCCCTACCTGCTGCCTCCCACAGCTGCCTTTCAGTAAAAGAGAACAAAAACCCATTGGTGATTCTTAGCTTGGCCCTGAGCTTCAGGATTTTGTGCTGAGTGCCACATGGGGTATTCTGAGGCAAGCTGAAACCCCTGGCCTGAGTTTAGTGTTGCATGATTTCTGTTCACCTCTGGTTTTTTAAAATCCAGATTATGTGCTAGCAAACTCACATTCCTCAATTAACCTGCTCTTAATTGTAGAGGTGTGCTTGCCTTAATTTCCATTTTTACAATCCACTCCAATTGCAGTATTTAAAAGTCTGGGTGTTTGGCCATAATTAAGGATATTAGATATGTGGCCATAGTTTAGGGATGGGTAGATAGGAACTTGAAGTTGAAGCAAGGATGGGGAGGTGGGGCTACTTTAAGGATCTGAAAGTCTGGATTTGGATAATTAATCATCTCATGTTTTCTGATTCTACCTCAACTAGTTAATAGCTATTAGAGCAATGCTGATTTAGTCTTAGAGCCGTAACATTTTTATGCAAATTCAGACAAGTGAATTATAACCATGTGATTTCTTAGTTTATTTTTAAAAAATAATAAATTAATACATTGCAGCTTCAAATATTAGGATTAAAGGAGGATTTTATCCAACAGAAAATCAGCCTTTATCTCAAGGTTTTTTATTAGAGGCTTGGAGACCTGACATATTGCTTTTGGAATTTTAATAATAAAATAGCCTAATTAATAATGCCAGTTATCAAGTTCAGACTTCTCTGCAGTTACATCCTGTACTCTGTTAATCTTCACAGTAACTTTTGATGAAGATCTAACTTGCCATATCAATGTTGGGATCAAGACAGTAAGAGAAGCCCTGTGACTTTTCTGCGATTCCAGCCCTATAGCCCACAGAATCACATAGAGCATTGTCCAAAACCGGTTTGAAGTCCATATCATGATACTGATTGTGTGTGTGCGTGTGTGCGCGCATTCGTGTTTGTGTGCTGTTCATAACTCACAATGTGCGGAAAACCATGAAGCCAGCCAATGCCTCTACATAGCTCCATCCTTATTTCAGACATTGTGATATATATGATGATTAGCTGGTGATATATCACAATGTTGAAAACCAGATATCGTCCAGCCCTAGTGGGTTGTAAACCTGTTGGTTTAAAAAAACAAACAAAAAAACCCCCATGAAAAATCTAGACTAGATCCAAAGTTATGAAGATGTGCAGTTGAAACAACTCAAAGCTATAACTATTCAGGACTAAGTACTGGGTGTGGATTTGCTTTAAAGGATGCGGAACTGAAGAAAGTGCTGGGACTTAAAATTTCAGCCCAACTTACCTTAGGTTGGATTCTAGGTTAAACGGGGCATGCTATCTATTTATATGTGGCTACTTCTCTGTGAACGTACCTGGGATTCTTTTTTGCAGGCTCCTGGGACGCCTATCATTGCACGGCAGGTGGCTCCAACCACTATAATCAAGCAAGTGTCTCAGGCACAGACAACTGTACAGCCCACGACAACGCTACAGCGGCCCCCTGTAGTTCAGGTAAGGTTGCCAACATACGTCTGCCGGCTAATCCTAAAACAGAACATTGGCTGAGACCCAGGGTGCTGTTTGGGCGCCGTTCATTTATATGAGAATAGATGATGGAGATGTAAAACTAAGTCACACTGGGGCCAGTGGGGCATTCTCCCAAGTAGGTGAGTGGACTCCATCAAACACGGTGGGGCTTACGTGTAGCTTGTAAAGCAAGAGTAATTACTGAATAGTCCGGCCCTTACTGAGGTTTAAAAAGCTGGTGCATTCAAATGATAAAGTGTCTTAATTCAGAAGGGGTGTGGATTTTCTTCAGGAGCTGCACAAGTATAGCATCGCTGAAGATTCTTTACACCTCTGAAATTATGTTACAGGTGGTCCAGATTAGTACTTGTGGATAGTTATTCCAGCTACTTTAGACTTTTGGGAGTCAGCGGATAGGTGGAACCAGCAAAGAGTTTCTCTTTCAGTGACTACGCTTCTAAACATTTCCCCCTGATAACAGCTTTTAACTGTGCAATTTTTTCAGTGTGTTTTGATTTGCACCGATTCTTCCTTGACATATGTTGACAGTGTGACTGATGTGGGATGCAAACCATAGTCCCACCCCCCCCAAAGTTTTTACCCTCATGCCTGTTCTGTCTGCATGCACAGTGCCCTTATAATAATTGGGAGTGATGATTAAGAAGCAGAAGCAAAATAGATTTATTTGGCTGCATCACAAAGTCTGTAGCCCATTTCATAGGTCCTGTGTTCTGCCGCCTTCTACCTTTTGCACCAAAAACACATGCTTTGTTTAATCAACTTCCAGTGTCTTGAATTCTGAATGCATAGGGCTTTGTGCCACCTGGTGGTTGTTTCATTTAACTGCGCCAGATGGGTGGCCAGAGCAAAGGTCTCTCTTTTTTGGAGCCTGTTTTAGCATCACTGTAAGGAGGATATTGCGTCTGATAAAATGCATCCTCCCTTCATTTGCAGCTCTGTATAATTGTCTGATATCTGTGTATCTTTGCAGCCTCAGATTGTTCTGGGTAATCCTGCACAAACGACAGCATTAGGAACAGCAACTGCTGTGCAGACTGGAACGTCTCAAAGGGCGGTGCAAGCAGCCGCAATAGCCTCAGCTGCGGCCACAGTAAGCTCCCAATGACTGTTTGTTGCAAGTCAAAAGCCAAATCTTGCCAGCTTCCAAGAGAGGAACCCATTAACTTACCACCAAGTGCTCAGTGTAGCGCATACTGACTACTTCGCTGGCACAGTATTGACACTCCAGTTTGTACCTTATGGGTATGAAACTGCTAAGTGAGGCGAATGTGCTGTGATCATGTAAATGTTTGTGGGAATTATGGTAAACTTTACTGTGCCACACACATGCTGTAAAACAAAATAAGTACAAGTTCTGCACCAAAATAACCTAATTTCTGTGTTGGGGACAGCTGGATTAAATGATATAAGCAATTTGCTTATTTTGATCTTACTTTGCACAATTTATTCTACTCCTAGTGGTGATGGGAGAGGCAAAGAACTGGGCAGGACACTGAAATCGCTCAGCTTCTCCTTCTAGCTTCTAAGATTCAACAGGCATTGCCCCATAAGCTATGAAACATATTTGTAGTAACAAGGGCTATAAACTTTCTTTAAGACAAAAACAAGGAAGCCAGGATCCTTGAGAATCTGGCATGTTTCCATTATCACATCATGTGTTTTTTATGCATGGGCACAGAATAGCCACACCCCTGGCCAAATACAATTTGAATGGCAGTGTTGCCAATCGATAGGGTTGAAAGGGATTCTATAGTGTTCAGATTGAATTCAAATACATTTTTTTTTAAAAAAACCCCTCTCCCTTCTCACTTTCTTTTCTATCTTTCCCTCCAATAGGAAACCATGGAAAATGTGAAGAAATGCAAGAATTTTCTCTCCACGCTAATAAAACTGGCCTCTTCTGGAAAGCAGTCTTCCGAGACTGCCGCTAATGTGAAAGAACTAGTTCAGCACCTGCTGGTAAGCCAGACACCGGTTTAGTTCAGATCCTCATCTGAAACATAGCATAGGTGACTGAGAATGAGTCTCTCCCCTCTCCTTTGCCTTTGCATATAAGAGGAAGAAAACGAAAGCTTCCGATTTAAAATAAACCACAGTTCACATGTTGTCTAAAACCCAAGGAACAGTGGTTTGTTCTAACTAAAATCAGTTAATAAGTCAGGATCTGAAACCATAGTTTAATCATTTGTTTTTAACAACTTTGCTTGGAATGAACCACTGTTCCTTGAGTTGAGGTGCAGCACAGAACCGCAATTTGTTCTAAAGCAAAACTTCCACTTTCCTCCTTGCATGTATGAAGGAGAAGATGGGGATGGAGGCCTTGGGAGCATGAATCTTGCCATATCTCATCTCCAGTCCGCTGGATTGTCTGAACCAGGCCACAAACATACGGTTATGAAACATAGTTTGAAAATAAGAGGGTAAAATGTTGACTTTCAATACTGTTAGGCGAAACAAAGATTTGAGAAGCAGTAGACATAACCAGATACTTTTCATGCGTTTACTCCTTTTGCTTAAGAAGAAAAGGGTTAATCCTTTTATTTTATTTTATTTTTTAATAATTTTTATTAACAGGCCAATCACATCACATTATCCATATCGCATTAATTCCAAATTATACAGCCAAATTTTTTTTTGGGGGGGGGAATACCCATACATCAAGCTCAGCTCGAGTCCAAAACTATCACTTGTCTTACTGCATTAATTAGACAGTTCTGTCCAGTTTGATCCGGATAGTCCAAAAGGGTTAATCCTTTTAGAAGCATAGCATACAAGCATAGAATTGTAGAGTTGGAAGGGACCGTGAGAGTCATCTAGTCCAACCCCTTGCGATGTAAGAATCTTGTAGCCCAATGTAGGGCTTAAAGCCATGACCTTGAGATTAAGAGTCTCATACTCTACCGAAACTTGGATGCTGCCGTACTCCCAACTCACCCTTGACTTTTTGCCATTCTGGCAGGGTCTGATCAGACTTGGGAGTTCAGCAACACCTGAGGACCACAGGTTAGCTACCCTTGTTGTAATACCCAAAGAGCAAATTCTGAAGTAATGTGCAAGGTGTTATGGATGCGACTCAGAACATCTATTTTTAGATATAAGGCCAATGAGCAGGGAAAGCTACAGAGAAGCAAGCTGCTTCTCCACAGCAGCCTGTCATAATTTTCCAGTGTCTTATTGCTATCCATTCATTTAAAACATGTCATCTTTTTTTTAAGGTGAATTAAGGAAATAATTTCAAAACATTAAAAAGATTGACTGCTTAAAATGAAAATATGGGGATTTTCTTCCTCACCCCAACTCTTTTTTTTATTACAACAGTCACATGTGTATGAATTAACAAAACTTAGGCAAGGTATACCCTAACAAGACAGAGTTCATTCATGTGAAATGAAAACCATAGAAGGCTTCAGTCATATGGATGTTCTCATTGCTCTCCAGTACTGAAAAACCACAGTATTGAAAAAGCAGAGGAATCAAAAACAATCCAGTCAAAATAACAGCTCTACCATTTGATGTAAACATACACTTTTTCGCGACTTTTTGAAATGATTAGCATTCTGCTTATGAGCATAGAAAATAAGAGCAGATCATGTGTATTTAAAAATGTCTTTAAACTGAACTTGCTAGCAGATGTGTTATTTGTATTTTTATGTTGGATGAATATGTAGCATTCTTCTTGCAAAATGCCTTAAATAAATTTACCCAGTTAAGTACAGTGGTACCTTGGTTGTCAAACTTAATCCCTCCTGGGAGTCCGTTCGACTCCCAGAATGGTTCAGAAACCAAGGTGTGGCTTCTGATTGGCTGCAGGAGCTTCCTGCACTCAACTGGAAGCCCCATTGGATGTTAAGCTTCCCAAAAACGTTTGCAAACTGGAGCACTCACTTCCAGGTTTGCGGCGTTCGGGAGCCAAAATGTCCGAGTACCAAGGCATTTGGCAACCAAGGTACAACTGTATCTTGTTAAGAAGATATGTTCTTCTTACACGTTTAAATGGTTGAGGGCTTAATATATGGATTTCATTATCTGGAAAATCTGAATCTGAATTTTATTCTTCAGGATGGAAAAATTGAAGCAGAAGATTTCACCAGCAGACTGTACCGGGAACTTAATTCTTCACCTCAACCTTACCTTGTGCCTTTCTTGAAGGTAACAACCTCTCTTCATACTAGTTGCATCCCTTGGCAGCCTCTTGCCCTTCTCAGTAAAGAAGCGGGAAACACTATTAAAAATTGGTACCAAATAAAAGTAGTAAAGATGGCTGACTACAAGAACAAAAAAACTCTTTCTCTTCCTTCGTAAAAGGAATCACAGGGGAATTTTCTTAATGTAAAAACTATAGAGTGCAGCTGTGACAATATTCTGTATGCAGAATATTGAATTACTGTGTTCACACAATCACTGCTGGAAATCTGGTAGACCTGGTGAGATGATGTGTGATGCTGGGTATACACATGCATTCTTGCTCTCAGCACCCCTTCCTCCTAAAAAAGGTGTATATGGAGGAACTATAGGAATTTAACGTGTGTGAATCCCAAGTCATGTTGTATTGTGCGTGCAAACGTGCATTTTCAAGCTCGATATTATATCGCTTGTTCTGATTTCCAACTAGCAATTATTGTGAAATGCCCTGGGTATATTGTGAACCGGCCTGGGATCTGCGGATGAAGGGCGGTATACAAATTCTATGAGCCAGTTCCATTGGTTAAATATTAGCCTTAGCTAGCACCATACTGTTGCCAACCAAGTCAGATGGGCAGGGTACAAATAAAATAATAATAATAATAATAATAATAATAATAATAATAATAATAATGCAGTATACTCTGCATTTTTGTTTGGTTCCTGCTGATAATGTGGTAAAATCCACAGTATTTCCAGTCTGTCTTAGGGGATCTGCACAGAAATGTCAGATCTTGCACTCATGAGGCCTCCTTGTCTCAGACGTCAGTGCTTTGAGCATTCCTGTCAAGCCTGTGCAGTCAAGAGTTGCAGACTGCAGATTTTATTTCCTCTTCAAGGATGGGCTTTCCCCTGCTTTGAGGCAGATTCCCAAGTACTATTTTCATCCCAGGGTATTAAGAGGTACGCACAACTCGTAACTTACCTTTAGCTCTTCTCACGCTGCACAGGCATCTTTACAACAACTCTGCAAGATGGGTCAGTACTATTACCCCCACTTGTCCCTGCAAATGGGGGCATCACTGTGGTCAATTCAGTAATTGAAATGAATTGGAAGGCAAAGCCGGCACAGTTTTGGGCTATTGATTTGCCCCTCTTATGAAATATTGTAGCCAGGTTGTTCGCTCGGCTGGAGTATAGAGTTTACTGTTCCACAGAGAAAGTTTGTCTCCTTTGGACAAGTAAGTGTTACAAATACAACCTGGAGTGCCTGGAGGCGGTTGGAGGATGGATGGCGGCTAACAAGATTGAGGTTGAATCCTGACAAGACAGAAGTACTGTTTTTGGGGGACAGGAGGCGGGCAGGTGTGGAAGACTCCCTGGTCCTGAATGGGGTAACTGTGCCCCTGAATGACCAGGTGCGCAGCCTGGGAGTCATTCTGGACTCACAGCTGTCCATGGAGGCACAGGTCAATTCTGTGTCCAGGGCAGCTGTTTATCAGCTCCATCTGGTACGCAGGCTGAGACCCTACCTGCCCGCGGACTGTCTCACCAGACTGGTGCATGCTCTAGTTATCTCTCGATTGGACTACTGGAATGCGCTCTACGTGGGGCTACCTTTGAAGGTGACCCAGAAACTACAATTAATCCAGAATGCGGCAGCTAGACTGGTGACTGGGAGCGGCCGCCGAGACCATATAACACTGGTCTTGAAAGACCTACACTGGCTCCCAGTACGTTTCCGAGCACAATTCAAAGTGTTGGTGCTGACCTTTAAAGCCCTAAATGGCCTCGGTCCAGTATACCTGAAGGAGTGTCTCCACCTCCAGTGTTCTGCCTGACTGAGGTCCAGCGCCGAGGGCCTTCTGGTGGTTCCCTCGCTGCGAGAAGCCAAGTTACAGGAAACCAGGCAGAGGGCCTTCTCGGTAGTGGCACCCACCCTGTGGAACGCCCTCCCACCAGATGTCAAAGGGAAAAATAACTACCAAACTTTTAGAAGACATCTAAAGGCAGCCCTGTTTAGGGAAGCTTTTAATGTTTATTAGGTTATTGTCTTTTAGGTTTTTTTGGGAAGCCGCCCAGAGTGGCTGGGGGGACCCAGCCAGATGGGCGGGGTATAAATAATAAATTATTATTATTATTATTATTATTATTATTATTATTATTATTAACCTAAGATTCCTTGTTTGATAGGGATTTTTATCTCTGGATAGCAAGGCTTGAGATAACTTCTGATTCTTGACTGTGTTCCTTGTCTAACAGTATGCTACACAGGGGTGTCACTCACCACAAACTACTGCACATTTCCGATGCCTCTAGGGATAACTGAAACTTGATGCTAATTTTTTTGGGGTGTGTGTGTGTGTGTAAGCATTAGCTTACACACAGAGCAGTGTGACGTCACTTCCTCTTTTGTTCCCGTAGCGGAGCTTACCTGCCTTGAGACAGCTGACTCCAGATTCGGCGGCTTTCATTCAGCAAAGCCAGCAGCAGCAGCCCACGACGCAGCCCACGACGGCCCTGACAGCGGTGATGCTGAGCGGCTCAGTTCAGCGTACAGCAGGAAAGACCCCTGCCACCGTCACAAGTACCTTGCAGCAGCCCGTCATCAGCCTAACGCAGCCGACGCAAGTTGGGGTTGGCAAACAAGGGCAGCCCACGCAGGTGGTGTGTAAACCAAAATGAATCAATCCTACACTTTACCTCCCAGAAAACTGAATCCTTTCCTTCCTAACACCAGTCAGTAATGGGCATAAACTGAACGTAAAACCAGATATCTTGTCGATAGTTCGTGCATGTTTATCAGTTGGTAGAAATGTGTGTTGCTCCGTAGTCAATGGTCTCCTTTTCCATCATCTCAGGAACAGCATATTCAGGAGGTGGGCATGTAAAGCATGTATGCTTGACCCTCTCCCTACCCATTTTTCTGCTCCAAATTGCTCCCAGCTGGATTTCAGCTGCAGGGAAAAATAGCTTTGGTGTGGAGGGAGGAGGGGCGAGAGCAATTCAGAATGGAAAAGCTGTAGATGTAGAAAGAGTCAGTGATTTCCACTCCGCCCCCCCCCCAAAAAAGCTGTTTCTCTGCTTCACATTCCCTTTACCCATAACTCCTTTTCCTTGATAAAGAAAAAGCTCTATCAAGGATATATTACAAACTTTTGTGCAGTGGCCCTGAGCTGCATGACACAACTTCTATCCTTACCCTAGCAATCGCTGTATGTTGTTGCTATCGCAGCCTTTCTGAAAACAAAGATTTTATTGGCAGTAGGTACAGGAGAAATTAAAGGGAGGTACTGCTTCGCATAGGCCAAAAGCAACTTCTTGGGTTCATTTCTGCATGATAGCCAGTAGCACCAGGTAGCTTTTAAAAGTTCATGGAGAAAAGTTCTTTGAACTACAACAGTTAAAACTTGCGCGTTCAGAATCAGCATACAAATGATTTGCCAGAGGCTAGGGGCAAGCAGTAGGGGATAGCCATATCCATTCAACCATGATTGCAAGGTTCCTAGGAGCATTAGGCTGGCTACTGATAAGAGACCAAACAGCACACTAAATGAATGGCAAGGCAGCTGTTGCGTACGTGCATTGATAACCTCTCCGAAAGAGGTTCTGTAAATGACAGTCTTCTTTAGTTTGATTTTGCTAGTGTCTAATGATTCAAACCTGTATTGGATTTGACTACCCGCACTTGCCTGTCAGCATTCCTGCTCTTAGTTACTTGAATAACTAAGCTGTTTCTCTTCCTGTAATTGTAGCTGTGAGGATGGGCTGTTGTTAAACCCACTGCTCCTGTACTGCAGGGGAATGGGGCTTTATGGCAAGATACACTCATGATCCACAAGGTGTATCTAAATTATGCATTAAATGGGGAGAGGCTTCTGACAACCTTGTATCCCAAAGTCTGGCAGAGCAACATCACCCACGAAAAATGGAATGGTGTTTATTCTTGAAAGACTTTGGACAGGGCTGTAGTGGTTGTATAAAACAAGGGGCCATTCCAGGGCTGCATAAAACAAATATTTTATCGTGCATCTCTAGACCCTATTAGGTTGATGTGGAAAATACCCTTTTCACATATGGCCTGCTTTAATTTGAGAGACTAGCGGCATGGTTAAAGGCAGTGCTATTTTTCTAGAAGAAGAGGTGCCAGAACTTACCATTAATGTCTTCCATGTTCTCTTATAATGGCAATGGCACCCACCTGAGAGGTGCTGGGATTGAGTACCAGTGAGATCCTGCTGAAAAAAAGCCTGGTTAAAGGGTTCCAAAAGCTGTCAGTTGAATTGGCATTCTTAGTCAACTGCAACTACTCTCAAATTTTTTATTCATTTCTTACGTTTCTCTGCCACCTTTTCCTCCAAGGAGCTCAAGGTCAGTGTTCGAAACTCCTATTGTTCTAGGCTCATTTTGCGACAGGGAATTTAATTAGCACGAGCAGTTTCTGAGTTCTGGATGCAGTACTGCGCCTAAGATTTCAGATTAAAACTGCGGAGTGGAAGGAAAGGACCCTTTTCTGCCTCCCCGCTTCCAGCTAATATCTGAAGGCTGGAGAAGAGACCCTCTTAAGAATATTAGGGGGGTGGGCAGGGGAAGGATGAGGCCATGTGAAAAATACATAATATTTTAGCTGCAATTCATTCATTTCCAGCTTTGTATTCATGTTATAAAAAAGTGCACCTAGGCTTTCTTGTTCTTAGCCGGTTTATTGAAATGAATGTCTCTTCAAATGTTTTCAGGTTATTCAGCAGTCTCAAAAGCCAGGCACGTTGATCAGGCCACCACAGGTGACATTGACACAGACCCCTATGGTAGCCTTGCGGCCACCGCACAACCGTATTATGCTTACTGCTCCTCAACAAATTCAGCTAAACCCACTTCAGACAGGTAAGAGAGAAGCATTCTTGTTATTTATTATAATGGGATTTTTTTTTTCATTTAAAAAACCAGCCGTCTGATGCTGTGTCATAACATTGCACTTGGAAAATAATGTTTTCAGTCACAGGGCCTCTTAATGGTACATGCTAGTTCTATGGTACATAGAAGTTTTTTTATCGGATTCTTGAAAGTCAGAAAACCTGCACAGGAAATATACATTCTTTCTGAGCTAGCATCTCCGGTAGCAGATTTATCAGGTCATGGGGCAGGACTATGCATACGCTATGCTTAACTCCCTCTCCTCTTAATTCTGCTTCAGGTAAAGACTTTGCACCATTCTGCTGGTTTTGGTGTGTTTGTGTGGATTCTGAATTACAGAGCATTTTTCTTGATTTCCTTTCCTTGCAGTCCCTGTGGTAAAACAGACAGTATTACCTGGAACCAAAGCTCTTTCTACACTTTCAACTCAAGCAGCTGCTGCTCAAAAAAACAAGCTCAAAGAACCTGGGGGAGGTTCTTTTAGGTAAGTAATCCTGTGCATTAGTGCAAAGAGATTTGCAGGAGGGGGGTAGAATCCTGGAAATGACACCTGTCCCTGCGACAGATACTTTGTATTTGTGTGTGTGTTTTGCTTATGCTTTATGTTGCTTTCTCAGTAGCTGCAGATTTGCAGCACCCAGGGAATAAATACTGACCTTTTAAATATCTTCTTATCTGGATTAGCAAATATAGTAGGCTCATTCTGTCTTCCATGCTGAATTGCATTTCTGTATTTATTATACTGCCCAGTGTCTCTCAAATCTTTCTGGAATCTGGGCAGGCGGACTCCTATGCAACTTCTGAATGCTTCCCTCTATATCAGGGGTCAGCAAACTCTTTCAGCAGGGGGCTGGTCCACTGTCCTTCAGACCATGTGGGGGGGCCGGACTATATTTTGGGGGAAAAAATGAAAGAATTCCTATGGCCCACAAATAACCCAGAGATGCATTTTTTTTTAATAATAATATTTTATTAGGTTTAACAATAAAAAGATACAACCAGACATAATACAATAAAAACACACAAAAATACAAAACACAACAATACAATCTTTCACAAAAAAGAAAAAGACAATCAACACACCACAAATAACATAAGGCAAACACAAATCACTCTTTCCTAGTTATTCATCTTTGATTAACTTGTTTTCCTGACTTCCTCACCCCTCCCTTTTTTGTATCCCTCTTTAACAATTAGCTCAGCAAATTCATATCGTACTACTTTGTCCTTAAATATTTTAACCCAGAGATGCATTTTAAATAAAAGGACACATTCTACTCATGTGAAAACACCAGGCAGGCCCCACAAATAACCCAGAGATTCATTTTAAATAAAAGGACACATTCTACTCATGTAAAAACATGCTAATTCCTGGACCATCCGTGGTCCGGATTTAGAAGGCGATTGGGTCCCCGGGCCTTAGTTTGCCTACCTATACTCTATATGCCTCCCCATGTTTGATAGGTTAAAGCACAGAGATCCTCATGTGTAGACACCTTCTGGCAGCCTACTGTGATGGACTAGGCTCTGTCAATTTGAGCAAAGGGGTTCAAAGAATGCTGGATCAGGACCTCTTGGTTTCTCCTTTCTTACATCTCCTCCCACTTCTGTGAGGCAGCAGCGAAGGGGGAAATCCTGGGAAGAACCTATTCTCTGGTGGGGGAGCAACATATCCTGCCAACATACCTTTTAAAAAAGAGGAGGAGAGATGGAATGGTCTGAAAGCCCTTCCTGATTTTAGAGTCAACAAAGAGAGAAGAAACCCCAAGCGAGAGGGGAACCAAGGAGGCATTCTTCTTTTTTACTCCTCCATCTCAATACACCACTAATTTTCCCTCCCCACAGATATTAGGGGTGATGGAAGTGGTCTTCAGTTTCTACCAGGTGGCTTAAGTATGAGAGGGAATAGAGGAGCCCCTATCTTAAGTCTCCCATGAAAAGGTCAACTTACATGCATTGGATATAAAATGCACAGCTGGAACCAGGGAACAGCACATCTTGCTTATTCTTCTTTCCTGTGGGAAGGAAAGGGCAGTAGTACCAGCATACAAGAAGCTAGGCTTGACCTGGATATCCTTTATATTTTATTTTGTTGCTGGGCAACAGCACCCCCTGCTGGACCAGGAGAAGTCAATGAGCTGAACCACCCCATCTCTTCCTCCTTGATTCCTGACCCCCAGTCTGTTATACCGTTCTTTCTTCCAACTGTCTCATTCCCTCTGCCCTACAGTTTGAGAACGGCTAATCTAGCCTGTGGATGCTGAGCTCTGTCACCTTCTGTCAGTGTCCACATAACATTCATGTTGTGGTTGTGGTTGTTGTTGTTTAGTTGATTAGTTGTGTCCGACTCTGCATGTCCCCATGGACCAGAGCACGCCAGGCACTCCTGTCTTCCACTGCCTCCTGGAGTTTTGTCAAACTCACGTTGGTCGCTTTTGTAACACTATCCAAACATCTCGTCCTCTGTTGTCCCCTTCTCCTTGTGCCCTCCATCTTTCCCAACATCAGGGTCTTTTCCAGGGAGTCTTCTCTTCTCATGAGGTGGCCAAAGTATTGGAGCCTCAGCTTCACGATCTGTTCTTCCAGTGAGCACTCAGGGTTGATTTCCTTCAGAATGGATAGGTTTGATCTTTTTGCAGTCCATAGGACTCTCAAGAGTCTCCTCCAGCACCATAATTCAAAAGCATCAATTCTTCAGCGATCAGCCTTTGTGGTAACAATCATGTTGCCAGATCCCAAAACAATAGAGATTATGAACCGTGTGCAAAAAGCAATAGATGCTCTTCAGTGAATTATTTTTTAGAAGCCCAATAATTCATGTAACCCATGACTCACTCCTTTTACTCTAGCAGGATGCGTTAGAGGAAAAGTGATGCTATTCTTGTTGGCTTATAGGAAGAAGAAAAATTCAAAATCTCTGCATTTAGGGCAATACCTTTATTAGGCCAAACTGTTATAAAATAGCATGCAAGCTTGCAAGTCCGGCATTCTTCATTGGGCTAGATGGTAAAGAAGGGAGAGGGAAAATAGTTAGCTGCTAATAAAGCTGATACTATACCTTGTCTCAAAGTGGAGTGTGAGGGAAGGCTCTGTTCAGATTTCACATTTTTGCCTGTTTGCCTGCATAGATGCAAACTCACAGCTTTACCACCAGCCAAATCTCTCTCTCCGCCCCTCTGATTTTCTCTCCCACCCACCACTTACCTTCTAACATAGCCTTTGCTAAATTGCTGCCCTCCATAATTTTAGGCCATAACTCCCATCAGCACTGAAGGGAGTCGTAGTCCAAATTGATGATGGCAGATCTAGACTGATGATTCCTGCAGTACTTGGACGTTTTGTGACATTTTACTTGGCCTATTGAAGGTGTAGCTCCTGTATGGATTTTAGAATGATACATTAGGTTACCCCCTAGCTGAAAACCTAAAGTGTGTATTTTCTCATCAAATTTATAATCATGTTACTTGTGGATTGTAGACACTATCAAACACACAAATAGGCATTGCACACAGGGCCCCCGTTGTTGTTGTCATTATTATGGATTGTCTTTCATTCTCCCCCAGCCCCCCCAATTTATTAATGGGAAAATCTACTGACGCGTTAATGCCTTATTTGCATAAATTCGAACCACGCCTTTTGATTATTCATATTTGTTAAGGTTTCTTCCTTCGACAACAGTCTTTCTTAATGTCAAGAAATGTCCACATTTCATCTTTCAGTGAAGTTCTGTAGTTTTGTTGGATTCAGTTTACTTTCCTTTGAGTTTTGATACTCTCAATATTTTAGTATGGGTTGGATCCAGAGATAGCCAAGAAGATCTCCTTTCATGCAGTGGGGCTTTCTCGAGTATTCTGTCCAATTGCCATTCACACTTGTCGAGGGAGTGCTGGAAGCCGCAATGTGGAGAGTGCTCCTGTGCTTGAGTCCTGTTTGCTAGTTTTCCACAGGGATCTAGTTGGTCACTGTGAGAACAGGATTCTGGACTAGATAGACCATTGGCCTGATCCAGCAAGCTAGTCTTCCATTCTTAAGACCCGGCTTCCTCAAACTCGGCCCTCCAGATGTTTTGGCCCTACAACTCCCATGATCCCTAGCTAGCAGGTCAGGGATGATGGGAATTGTAGTTACAAAACATCTGGAGGGCCGAGTTTGAGGAAGCCTGCTTAAGACCCTCTGGAATGTGATAAAATTGGGAGAGAGCCAGAGTTGCCTTGCACCAAGTGGCAGTGTCTCAAAAAATATCCAGATTTGAGCCAATACAATCACATTTAAATTCCGTATTGTTTTGCAAAATGCCCTTCACTTTGTTTTTGCTGCCCCTGCCCTCCCAGTATCTATTCAGCTGCTCATTGAATACAGTTCGCTGTTTTGCAAATTCCTGGCATTTTTGGAAATTTCCAGATTAAAAAAAAAATACTTATTTTGAATCTACTGTTCCCTCTTTCTGAAGGGATGACGATGATATCAATGATGTCGCATCGATGGCAGGAGTTAATCTATCAGAAGAGAGCGCACGTATATTGGCCACGAATTCTGAGTTGGTGGGCACATTAACAAGGTCGTGTAAAGACGAAACCTTTCTTCTCCCGGCACCTTTGCAAAGAAGGATACTCGAAATAGGTGAGTTGCTGTGAATCTCGGCAGCGTAATGGCCCGATTGGTGATGCGAAGTGACTCCATCCTTTTATGGTTCCACGTGATGATGTTACTGGTCCAGCAGTGGCGGCCCATATTGAGCACAGCTTAGATGTGACACACAGATTCATTCCATTAAGCAAAAGTGGATAGAGAATGAGGGGTGGATGGGACAAAGGCAACAGTTGTCTATGTGCTATCTTTAAAGGCCACTGAGAGCCATCTGCATTAGGTACAGTGATTCGGAGACTCTTTTTATATAGTAGCTTAAAAACTATTGCCATGTTTTACACACCGGAAAAGTAGCTTCTGTGTTTCAAGCATCCTGCTTTTTTAAAAAAACATGGACAACCTGTTTCAAGCTATCAGGAACCCAAATTGGGTATAGCTTCCCTGTGGAGGATATCAATATGTTTTTTACTGCTGTAAAATGTGACTTGCCCTGTACAGTACAATTGCACCTAGCAGGCAGCAAAGCAGAATGAATTTGTGCACACAAGTACACACACACACACACACACACACACACACACAACACCATTTCCATTAGATGTTATGTCATAGCTGTGTATCAATCATCAGCTAAGCATAATGATCAGGCTTCTATAGCAGGCTACCAAGTGTTCCTTCCGTCTTTCCCTTTCTAGCAAAAGTTATTGCCTGTTGTAAACAACTTTTCAAACTTGGAGAAATAGATTGTAATGCAGTGATTAGAGTTGTAGGCTTGGGCCTAGGAGATCTAGGATTAAATTGCTGCATAGCCTTTGAAAAAAATCTGTAAGCTGCCTCGAGTCCTGTCAGGGAAAAAGGCGGGGTATAAATATAATACTAATAAATAATATTTGGTTAGGTCAGTCGCTAGATATTTGCCATCTTTAAAATGAGGGTCATAGTGTCCTTCTTCACACACTTCTTTTCCAAAGAGCAGCACAGTGAGATTCATGAAGCCCATTGCAAATAAAAGGAAATGAAATGAAACTAATTAATATCACTGTTAAGTAGTACACATACTTCAATAGGTGCACAATCCACTTGGTTAGGAAACCCAAAAACATTAGCTGTGTTGGTGCCAAGTACTGTAGTAAATTGCTGAGCTTTGTTTGAGAAAAGCAGCTGCATGGGACTCTTGGGTTGTAAGTCACATTATGTGAATTGTTTTGGGGGGCTTTTTGTGCATGCATAGCCATCGCTTTGGGGGCTGCAGTATCAGGTGGTGTTAAGTAGGTAGGAAAGGGTCACCCCAGGTCAGACATCATGGGTAGAACTTTTGAATCACCATAAGCTCAGTGCTTTCCAGTGGAGTCGTTTCACACATTCAGTGGCAAGCCAACCAACAAGAAACCAAGTATTGTGATTCTTTACATGAACTCGGCTCTGAATCGGCAATGGCTGCTTAGGTTTCTTACTTTGCTTTTGTTGGAAACACAGGTAAGAAGCATGGAATAACGGAAATCCACCCCGATGTAGTTAGCTACGTATCGCACGCAACGCAACAAAGGTTACAAAACCTGGTTGAGAAGGTATCGGAGACCGCCCAGCAAAAGAATATGTCTTACAAGGTAAATAGTCGACAGTGAGAAGGTTTGGCAACTTGTATTCTTTTGAGCTCTGGTTTAATGAGCTCAGACGCAATCCCAGGAATTCTGTTTCTAGCCCGTGATTTACAGCTTTTGTAATAAATTATTATTATTATTATTATTATTATTATTATTATTATTATTATTTATACCCCGCCCATCTGGCTGGGCTTCCCCAGCCACTCTGGACGGCTTCCAAAAAAAATATTAAAATACTATAATACATCACACATTAAAAGCTTCCCTAAACAGCCTTCCTAGCAGCAGAGAACCTCATTGTGGTGAACAAAAGCAATCCAGGCCTGAAGAAATCAAGTGTGTCTTGTAGACACGGTCTTTGCTGTGACAATGGAAGCATTATGGGAATAAAGCAACAACAGGAATGTTTTTCCTCTTTAATAACTATGCCAGGGCTACTTCTTGGGACATAAAATACTGTTGCATGGACGGGAAAAAAAAAGGAAAAGCTACTTTGGGTTATTGAAACCTGCTATCAAGTTAAATTCTTAAATTTCTTTTGAAGTCTGCATGCCTTTCATTAAATAGATAAATAAATGGGCAGATTTAAGCAATCATTGGCTAGGTTTAGCTCCCGTTTGGTCCTTTTTGTGGCAAATTTTTGCACTTTGAAATGAAATCAATCGAGGTGCTGTCAGGTATGATGACAAATCAGATATATTTATCCACTGCATTAAGAAGAGGGCAGTGCAGGGTGGATAAAATTGGGAGAGGGTGGTGATGATTCTGAATTTCCTCCTAAAGTTTATATTTATGTACACACCCTGGTTTAATCCTGGCTTGAGGGCAAACCATAGTTTGATATATTCTGCTGAAATAGCAAATGAGAAGTGGAGGCTTCTAATCTCCTCCCCTCACAAACAAAGGAAGCAAGAAGGATAGGAGGGAATACACAAGCCTCACAACCTCGTAATGAAAAGCCATGGTTTGTCATTCTGGGTGGAGTGAATCTCTAAGGGATTTCTTTCTCACTGGCCAGCCAAATGACAGATTTTGTGTAAAACCTCCCGTTGATGGGTGTTCTTTTGGCAGCTGTGTTACCTTCAGCTCCCCCCCCCCCCCAGTTCTCACAGTTCCCTGAGTTGCAGGTGTATCACATGGTGCTGTTTTCAAAGCTTCATTAACTGAGCTGTTATAGTCTAAGAGGGAATAGAATGGGTGTGTTGTTTGGGGTGGCAATTTTTAAAACTGCTTTATTTCTATACCCAAAATTGCCTGGTTAATATTGCCTCCTGTAGCCCTGCCCTCCCCTCTATTCCCTGCCCCCCCCAATACTACATGATGCTGAACAGTGGAACTCATTGCTGCTGGAATTACTCCATGGAAAGGACCGACTTGACTTAGGTCAAATACGAATGTAAAAAGCTATTAGCAGAGAAGGTCAAAATTGGACTTACTTATGATCAGAGTATCTCTAAACTTAATTTGGCTGAACACTGGACTGGACAGGAGATTAGGCAATGGTTGTCTTGATATTCTGTGCCTTTACATGCTTATCAGACACAAAATAGAGGAACTGATGAACCATTAGCCTGATCTACTGGCTGTCCTATTTTTTCCGCCTTAGACCAAGCTCTGGAAATGAAATTGTGTAATATATTAAAAGAAGGATAAGTTTCAGATATTCTTGAGTTGACTTGACAGGTTTCCATGACCTAAAGAACTGGGCTTTTAGGGGAAAAGAATCTTTTTGAAAAAGGAAGCTGAAAATATCACTTGAATGTTAATAGACCCTGATGAGATCATAGAAAAGATTGTTGAATTAAAAAAACGAAACAACAAGACTTTTTTAGCCAGCTGTATGAGTTTAAAGATTAACTTGCTGTTTGAAGAAGACTTAAGTGAACATATTGAGCTTTAATATGTGTGTGTGTGTGTGTGTGTGTGTATTCTCTCTTTTAGCTGTACAGTACAATTGAGCAGCTTTGTGACCCCCCCCCCATTTTTTCCTAATGAAAACCATTTCAACACATTTTTTAGGATGATGAAAGATACGAACAAGCAAGTGATGTTCGGGCGCAGCTCAAATTCTTTGAACAACTTGATCAAATAGAAAAACAGCGGAAAGATGAACAAGAAAGGGAAATTCTAATGCGCGCAGCAAAGGCAAGTGCTTTGTTGTTGTTTTTCACCCCTAATAGATTGACAAGTGTTGCATTTGACGTTGAAAGAGCCGCGGTTCTTTTGTTCTCCTGGCTGTGAAATGAGACGGGAGGCTCTTCTCCTAACCCTAAATGCCACACAGTGTGATGCTGCTCTTTTGCATGCTGTCTTTAGTCCAGAACCACAAAAGGACTGTATGTCGAGCTTCATCCACACAGTGCCCCCCCACCTTTTTGTGGGGAGGGCGTGTCGGTGTCCTTCATCATCCAGAAGCCACTCCCAGCAATTTTGGAAATCGCCCCCAGCAGCACTCTGGTACAGCATGAGGCTCTTAATCTCAGGTTCATGGATTCGAGCACCATATTACAAGAAAGATTCCTCCTGCATTGCAGGGGGTTGGACATGGTCCCTTCCAACTCTACGATCCTGTGAAAACAGCTGGGGGGTTCTGGTGTGGATGGGAATACCTCCTCAGGTCTAAGTGGGCTCCTTGGATCCCAGCCTAGAACTGTAACCCGGAAACTGAAGTGGAAAACGCTTTGTCCTCCCTTGAACAGGGAGATTGAATCGAATAACATTTTGCACTCTCAATGATGGCACAAAGAGAAGCAAAATGCCCTATGCAAATGCGTTTTGTAAAACCAGGCACAAAAGGGGTAGCGTGGAACCTCCCGCTTTCTCCTTATGGAGGCGCAAATCCAGGGAGAGCTTTGCTGCTTGGTTTGAATCCAGACCGAGCCATAAAACTCCCTGGGTGACTTTAGGCCAGTCATAGTGGGTGATACCCAGCACTGCGTTAGTAGAGTTCCACTTGCACTGTGCAACTTGTCCTCTCCTTTCTCTGCGCTGCCCCCCAGATCGTCCTGCAGCCCCCAGGAGCAGATTTTGTGGGTGTGCAGGGCCTGCAGAGGAAGAGAAAGTTCCATTGCACAACTGGAAATTTTACGCATGTTTCTCAGCCCACAGGGTTGTGAGGATAATCAATAATAATAATAATATTTTCCCCAGCCACTCTGGGCGGCTCCCAACAGAATACTAAAAAGACGATAAAACATCAAACATTAAAAACTTCCCTAAACCCGGCTGCCTTCAGATGTCTTTTAAAGTTAGTTGTTTATTTCCTTGACATCTGATGGGAGGGTGTTCTACAGGGTGGGCGCCACTACCGAGAAGGCCCTCTGCCTGTTTCCCTGTAACCTGGCTTCTCACAGTGAGGGAACCACCAGAAGGCCATCGGAGCTGGACCTCAGTGTCCAGGCTGAACGATGGGGGTGGAGACGCTCCTTCAGCGGATAACCCCCTGTATGCCACTCTCGGATCCTTCACGGAAGAGCCAAGAGACAAGTGTGAAAAATAAGTAACTGCTAGACTTCATTGCTGTGTATAAAGGAGAGGCCAGCAGCCTGTCTCCTACCCAAAGCGTGAGACCCATTGAGCTCCACAATTTGCTAGGAGATCAGAATACAGTGGTGCCCTGCAAGACGAATGCCTCGCTAAATGAAAAACCCGCAAGACGAAAGGGTTTTCCGATTTTTTAGCGGCTTCGCAAGACGAATTTCCCTATGGGCTTGCTTCGCAAGACGAAAGCCCATAGGGAAATCTCCGGGGACAGCGGGGAAGCGCAGCACGCCTTCTCCTCTGTTCCCGGACCTGTCCTGAAGGCTTGCAGTGGGAGGAAGGTTTTCCTCCCCACCGCCAACATTCAGAAGGCTGTTCTGAAGGCTGGCGGCGGGGAGAAAAGTCCTTCTCCCCCCCGCCAACCTTCAGAAGAGGTCCGGGGACAGACTGTCCCCGGACCTGGTCTGAAGGCGGTCTCCATAGGAACGCATTAATTGATTTTCAATGCATTCCTATGGGAAACCGTGCTTCGCAAGACGAAAAACTCGCAAGAAGAAAAAACTTGCGGAACGAATTAATTTCGTCTTGCGAGGCACCACTGTACCTATATTAGGTTCATTGGATCTGAAGTCATCCGGACACCAGAAATCACCAAGGAAGTATCAAGAGGAAGGGAAAAACCCTCCATTCAGACTCCTTTCTTTCTTAAATAGAACTATGCCAGAGCTTGGGGTGGGTGCCTGGGTATTTGGCTGGACCCAGTCTGTTTCTTCCTCACTCTCCCAGCCACCAGTGTGGTAGCTCATCATCTTAAATTTGAAAATCTGAGCATGTGCTAGTGTTGGACTAGGAGCTAGGAGACCAGGGTTCAAATCCCTACTTGGCCATGAAGCTCTTTGGGTGAAACTGGGCCAGTCAGTGCCTATAATCCTCAGCTTTCTCACCTACCTCACAGGGTCGTTGTGGAGATTAAATGGGGGGGACGACGACCATGTATACCACCTTGAGCTCCTTGGAGGATTAAGTGCAAGATAAATGCAATAACTAATAACTCATTAATCTATGTTTGGAATATAGTTAAAATACAAAACATATGTTATAGCCAAGAACACATTTTAAAAATGTCTCTGATTTATTCTCTTTTTTTCTTACTTTGTCTCCCCCTCTCCTTCTCCCTGCTGCCACTTTGAAATTCTTCATCAACACAGTCTCGATCTAGACAAGAAGACCCAGAGCAGCTTAGGTTGAAACAGAAAGCCAAGGAGGTATGTTTTTTTCCCCAAACCGCCCGTCGTATTTATCATCTCAGTGCTGCATTTGTTACATTTTCACCTGCGTAATAATGACTGCGTTCCAAAACAAGCATAGGAGAGAGTAAAGACACAGAGGAAAACGGTGACTTTTTCTGTTTTGCCAAACACAGATGCAGCAACAGGAACTAGCACAAATGAGACAGAGGGATGCCAACTTGACTGCCTTGGCTGCAATAGGACCCAGAAAGAAGAGGAAAGTGGATTCCCCGGGCTCTGGATCAGGGACAGAGGTACAAGACTACAACTCTGTTTGTACATCATTGGATCCTAAACTTCTGATAGCTCTGGTACAGCTTCAAACTAAACTGAAATTGGAAGCACATTTCACTCTTGCCCAACACAGATTTTCTTGTTGTGGGTGTAAGAGTTAGAATTAGCCACCCCAAGTTTAACAAAGCGTGCACTACCTATGCAAGTTGCAAGTCTCATTGCGGGTACAGTATCCTACCCCACTGCTCACATCTTTTAATTACCCTTGGGTGCCTTTTGTTATATATCTTAAATTTCTTTAAACCCATCTGCCATGTTCTTTCTTACAACTGTGTAAGTTCTGACAGGCATAACATTTTAAGAGGCTTTACTGTTAAGTTTATCTCAATGTCTTTGGACTGATAATTTCAAGATGTGTTGGAGCAGATTCTTCATCTGTCTTTTCTTAGTGGTGCAGAATGTGCAAAAAATAATAATCTTTCTTGATGTGAAACAGGATATAAAGTTGGCATTTTGTGTGTGAGATGTAACCTCTGGAATGCTTCATAATGGTTGTCGTTCCCTTAAACAAAGGGTTGGAGCCTCAATATATCTGATCTGCGATTCCAGATGCCTCACAGAAAACCTTTATTAATATAAAAGCAGATATCTCTGCCAATTTGTTTTCTTTATTGCTGTAGCAGCAGTGGAAGAAAATGGGCTTTGAAGTTCATCATCTTCTGCATAGCTCTTGACAAAAATGATTTTCATGTTGTAGGCTTTCCTGCGAATAGCAATTTGGATAACACTCATTGAAACAAATTTCCATTTTCTCTTCTAACAGAGGCTTTAATTACAGGCAGAAATTGAGCAGATGCACTCTTCTAGTTCTGTAGTGTGTATTAGTGGAACCTGTTGAATTCCTGCCTGGGGCAGAGCGGCAGTTGCACAGGAGTAGACAGTAGTAGACGGGGTGAGCTCCCGTTGCTTGGTCCCTGCTCCTGCCAACCTAGCAGTTCGAAAGCACGTCAAAGGGCAAGTAGATAAATAGGTACCACTCCGGCAGGAAGGTAAATGGCGTTTCCATGCACTTCTCTCTGGTTTCACCAGAAGCGGCTTAGTCATTCTGGCCTCATGACCCGGAAGCTGCACGCCAGCCCTCTCAGCCAATAAAGCGAGATGAGCGCCTCAACCCCAGAGTTGTCCGCGACTGGACCTAATGGTCAGGGGTCCCTTTACCTTTACCTTTACCCCAAAGGCCAACAACATTTATTTTGGCACATGGGGTAGAAAATCCCATAAGCAGCTCTTTCCCCTCCCTGCAGTAAAATATACAACAGCAATGAATTAACTAAATTGTTGCCCAAAATCAGCTGCTTGAGGTAGGAGTAGTCTCACTTTTCTTGACAGTAGGACTGGCCCTGGATGAAGGTACAAAATGACAGTGCAGAAGCTGATAAACTTATCTAGAAATATCTCTGCAAAATTCCCCTTTTCTAGAAGCTGCAAGTTTCTCTGGCGTGTGTTTATATTGTTACTAGTAAATATTTTATAAATCTTACATAGCTTTTATAAATCTGAAAAGCATTTACATAGGTTTTATAAATCCATTTGAGTCCAAACCCCCATATCTAAAAGGGCACTGCAGTGAATTCCATGGGACTGTGTCTGTGAAGTCTGGGGAGAAGGGAATTGAGTTAAATCAAGCTCAAAGCTTACTTAATTTAAAAAACTTAAGTTGCGTTCTCAGCAGTAGTAGCACGTAGAAAGATGTGGAAAAATAGGGAATGCTATAAAATTATCATTACTCAAACTTGGAGCAGTGATCCAAAATAGCATTCATTGTGTCTAAGTCCATTAGGTGTGCTGAGCAAATTTAGAAGTAAGCTGTGTTCAGTTGGGCTTGCTCCCTAATTAAGTCATTTTAGGATCGGAGTCTAAAACAACTTACTTCCAAACCTTACCAGTAAACTTGCTCTCAAACCCAATCAGTCAGAATTATTATTATTATTATTATTATTATTATTATTATTATTATTACAATTTATATACCACCCTTTATCCAGAGATCCCAGGGCAGTGCAAAACATTAAGAGCATAATTTATGCAGCATAATAAAAAACAGAATACACAGCATATTAATAAAACAATCATAACTGCCTCCCCATATACATTTAACAGACCATAGATTCTTTAATTGCCAAAGGCCTGGGTAAAGAAGAATGTTTAGTTTTTATTGAGCAATAGCACCTACTCCCTGATTAGAGGTGCAGAAGTGATCTTCTTTTTTAGTTCGTTCAGGATCAGGGTTTCTGCCTACCATTAAAGAGAAGGACTTCAACATGCCCATTGCGTCATTTTGGAAGTCTGTGTCCAGCTGCTCCATGCCACGTTCCAGTGGTGGGTGGTGCCAGGGGCAAAAATGGGTGGAGCAATGGGTGTGAAGCTTTCTTTCTTCGGTACAGTATAAATGGGAGGTTAATGTTCACACATCTCTCCATTCAGGCAAGCAAGAGTCTTAGCACAGTGCCAGCCAGGCAAAAGCAGCCAAGGACCTGGAGCAGGATTGTCTGGGGGAGGGAGCGTGGCTTAGGAAGAGTCTCAAAGGCCAGCCAGAGATTTCTGGAGGGTGCCTTTGGACCCTGGACCTGAAAGCAGTTTGATTTAGTTCCTACATACAGTGGTACCTCGGGTTAAGTACTTAATTCATTCCGGAGGTCCGTTCTTAACCTGAAACTGTTCTTAACCTGAAGCACCACTTTAGCTAATGGGGCCTCCTGCTGCTGCCGCGCCGCCGGAGCACGATTTCTGTTCTCATCCTGAAGCAAAGTTCTTAACCCGAGGTACTATTTCTGGGTTAGCGGAGTCTGTAACCTGAAGTGTATGTAACCTGAGGTACCACTGTATTTATCTAAGGTAGATTTAAAATACTACGCGGGCTATTAGGATCACACACACACAAACCTTCAGGCATACAGTAGAACCTCGTGTTACGTAACGTCCTCCTTGCGAACGCTTCGGGTCACGAGCTCCGCTAACCCGGAAGTAGATGCTCCCGGTTGCGAACTTTGCCCAGGGATGCGAGCGGAAGTGGCACGCCGGCAGCAGCGGGAGGCGCTATTAACAGAAGCGCGCCTCATGTTACAAGCGGTTTCGGCTTAAAAACGGACCTCCAGAGCAAATTAAGTTCATAACCGGAGGTACCACAGTACACATGAACATTTCACTTCATATGCCTGTCAGTATATGGAATCTGCTTTTCATTCATTAGAAATTCTTGTTTGCATATCAGCAAACTGTGATCAATTTAGTTACCTTAGTTTAATCTGTTACTGGATAGCCAAATGTCCTAAATCGAAGCTTTTGTTTGCTTAATTAAGAACCAGCTGCTTTGGATCTAATTGACTCGCAGCTGTGCAGCTGCTGCTGCTGCAGTTGACATTTTTAAACTGAGCTCCCCTTGTCTCTCTCTTGGTGCATGCACACATGGTAGGGGCGTTTTTCTTGCAGTTAAAGCAGTATTACCAAAACTGGTTCCGATCAGACTAGCGTGCTGATAATCCAAGGAATGTCGGACCTTAATAAGTCACCTGTAAGCAAAGCAAAAAAAGGGAAAGGGGAGGGGGGGAAGCCAAGAAAATGTAATTGCACAATTAGCTTGTGGATATGATGTTCAATATCCGAGATAATGTCAAAAACCCAGGTTTTACCTGGACAAATTAATTTGTTGCTCTAACTGTGCAAATTCAGCTGTTTGAGCATTTCTGGGAAGCTTAAAAATATATTGTGACAAGATTGCCTGATTAGCTTAAAGGCTCGCATAATATACCTCATGGCATTCTTGGCCATGACCCAGTTTGACCCCACGAGTGACTAAGAGGTTCTTGCGCTATTCCTTCTCTCTGCCTCTCTTCACCGCACACTCCCTAGAGTTATTGAGAGGAGCTGTCAAACAGGATGCTCCTTCTGCATAGTTTTAGCTCATACATGAGGAGGCAGCCCTTTAGTCGGCATTTGGGCCGATATATGCAATGTTTCTCAAGCCTTTTGGGCTTCGTTTCTACTTTTAAGCACGTTGCTTTCTGGAAGGGGGTGGTCCTGTCTAAAGCAAGGGGCTTGGAGTGAAGAATTTGGCAGGGATAGATTTGAGGTATGTGAGCCTTTGGTCACACTGTTAGACGAGGCTGCACATTGAAGGAGGAGGGGGCAGATGGATCGTGATCCTGGGGGCTGGAGTGGTGAATGAACTGTCCCTGTCCCTACAGTGTATCAGGAAAGGAAGGGCTGAGAATCAAGAAGGTCAAAGAGTGGAAGGACAGTACCACTGTGCACTAAAAAAAAATATCCCAGTATTTTTCTCAAATATGACCCTGCTAAGGCAAATAGTACTAAACTGCAGCTGCTCAGTTTGTGCAAAGTGCAACTTCAACTTGTACACCAATTAGCAGTCTTTCCAGGTGGTATATCTCCCTTGGTTCTTTTTCTTCTTTTTAATATAGAAAAATCAGAGCAGAGACAAATTCTCTGGTCTGTATATGCCACCTGCTGGTCTCAGCTCATTACTGCCTCTCCACATGCATTCCAAGACAATGAGGAGATGCTGCAAAACCTCCTGTCTCTTCCGATGCGATAACTCACTCCTATTCTTTGTGTTTGTTAAGTTGACTTGCCTTTTAGTAATTATTTTACGAAACAAAAGCTATGTGCTGCTTCTGTAGTCTTAATCTGCGGATGAAGGGCGGTAGGCAAATTCAATAAATAATAACAACAACAACTACAGCAACAACACAATATCAGAAGTGAAGTAGCATATGACTTCCAAAAATGCCATTATAGTGCCTGCTGTTCCTTTCCCCCCACTTTTTAAAAAATATGGAGCTTTTGCTAAATACTGTTAAACAAATTCACCCTCAGTCATCAATAATCATGTTTATTGTGGGTTGGAGCAATTGCTCCTGCCTGACATTTACTGTCTTTTTTTGTGTATAAGACGCCCCCATGCATCACAAAAGCCAAAAAGCATCTGCTTGCTCGCCACCAGCAGCCAGCAAGCGCACGCACAATTGCCGCAGCATAAGCCAATCCACAGCAGCCGTTGCCGCAGCCACCAATCACCAACCCAATGGACGCAGCAGTAGCCAATCCAAAGCTGCCCTTGCCGCAGCTACCAATCACCCACCCAGTCGCCGCTGTCAACCTTCTGCTCACGGCTGCAACCAATCGCCCGTCCCCCTCTTTGCACTACCCATGTATAAGACGAGCCCTGATTTTGAACATTATTTTACAGTAAAAAAGCTTGTCTTATACACGGAAAAGTACGGTATTTGCAAAATGGTCATGCTCTTAGCCGGAAGGGCTGTGCTCATAAAAGGCTGTAAACATGGGGCACCAACTGTTTGAATAGTTTTTCATATCACTGAAGCTGGCTGTAAACTACCTAGGCTGGTTGAAAGTGTCCGGTTGGCTTCCGGGGATGTATAGAAGCTGAGATGTGGGTGGAGACCAGGGACTGAGGGGATTTTTTTGCACCTTCCCCAAACATACGCTTGTGCCTCAAGCTTGCCTCACACTTTGTGGCTTTTACAAGCACATTTGCATTGGCTTTGAATGGGCTGATATCTTACAGCACAGGTTCAGTGTCTTGCCACATCAATACATTCAGTTTATAATGCCAGTGATAGCGATAACCAGAGCTCCCCAGTTTCTGACCCTTAACTGACTCGGGCACTCAGCTTTTTACGCCCTCCCATCAGATGTCTAAGCGATAAACAACTACCTGACATTCAGAAGACATCTTAAGGCAGCCCTGTTCAGGGCAGTTTTTAATGTGTGATATTTTAGTGTATTTTTGGTTTCTGTGGAAGCCGCCCAGAGTGGCTGGGGAAACCCAGCCAGATGGGTGGGGTACAAATAATAAATTATTATTATTATTATTATTATTACTGCCACTGTAAGATTTGCAAATCTTGGGCCCGCCACTCCCTTTTGGCGTTTGCTTAGGCCAGCCTTCGCCATCCTGGTACCCTTGAGATATTTTGGACTACAACTCTCATCAGCCCCAGCTTGAATATAGGCCTGACCTCTTTGGAAGCAGAAAGCTGAGACTCTTGCAGCGAGCCAGATATCTTCTGTTCTCTTCAAAGACCTCCTTCCTTGGAGGTTTCTAAGCAGAGATTGAATTGACCACCTCTCATGGATGCTTTAGCTGAGGTTCCTGCATTGTAGGGGGTTGGACTAGATCAGGCATAGGCAAACTCGGCCCTCCAGATGTTTTGGGACTACATCTCCCATCATCCCTAGCTAACAGGACCAGCGGTCAGGGATGATGGGAGTTGTAGTCCCAAAACATCTGGAGGACCGAGTTTGCCTATGCCTGGACTAGATGACCATTGGGTCTCTTCCAACTCTACAATTCTATGATTCTAAGTGCTATAGATGCACTCATAGGTAGGCCTTTGCTGGGCGATAACATCACTATCGGGGTGGCGGGGAATCATCCAGTAGTTGCAGGACTCCATTCCCTGAAGACCTGGAAATTGTTATGTGGCCTCATTTACCTTGTACATAATACTACAAAAATGAATGTTCAGTGCTGGTTAAAAAGACACCCCAGAGGATCGAAAATCACAGAATGTGCCTTAGTTTTCCTCCGACTCCTGTGTGGATTCCGTGTTCCCATGATGCTTTGGGTGTCTGGGGACAGATGTCCCCTGGATAATGCTGCCCCCATGAGTGTGTCTTTATAATGACTTATGAAACAGATGTTGGTCCGCTGATGCTACGGCAGACTAGCATCATTCTAAGAATGGCTCAGTTCTATGCCAGCAGGTATTTAATCTGTGCTGTTCATGTCTTTAGCGTTCTGCAAAATTGCATTAGCCTTTTACCTGCTGTCTCTATTCCCCACTTTATTTCTGTTTTAATGGTTTTAATTATTTCGCATCACTCTTTTTATTGTTACCAGCCACCTTGCATATATCTCTTGATACACAAAGTTCAGGGTAGAAATTACTCCAGCAAAACAAACAAACAATCAAATTGACCACTACGCAAGGTGGGATAAAAGTTCATAGGTCTTCTAAAATGTTGATGGATGCTCACGCACCCTGGAGCCAGTCTGGTGTAATAGTTTATAAAGTGTTGTTTGTTTTAGGTAGGGCTAAGCTGAAACCTGTCCATTTAGAGAGCCTTGAGCCAAGTCATTTGTATTACCATAAAAGTCATGCAGAGAGTCCTGCGGTCTAATCACTTTACTGGGTTGTTGTCAGGATAAGAAATGAAAGCTACTTTACTGAAAGGGGGCTGCAGAAATGGCAAGGAACCTAGAAGGCATTTGCATAAGAGGCAGCAAACAGGAACTGTAGGTGGGAAGAACTAGCTATAATAGCTAACAACAACAACATATTTATAAGCCACTCATCTGACTGAGTTGCTCCAGCCACTCTGGGTGGCTTCCAACAAATTAAACACAGTAAAACATCAAACGTGAATAATAATATTTTTTTTTAATTTATATCCTGCCCTCCCCAGCCGAAGCCGGGCTCAGAGCGGCTAACAACAGTAAAAGTAACACAGTTTACATAAAACCACAATCAATTAATTGAAATACATTCTAAAATCAATTCATTCTAAAATCAATTCAGAATCAAATTAATGGCAACCATTGGGCTAGAGTTCTATGAGTTAAAAACTCCCCTATCCAGTCCTTCTTTCAGGTGTCTTCTAAAAGGCAAGGATTGTTTATTTCCTTGACATCTGATGGGAGGGCATTCCACAGGGCAGGCACAACTACCTGTGTGCCTGTGTGTTTCTGAGCACAATTCAAAGTGTGATGCTGACCTTTAAAGCCGTAAACAGCCTCAGCCCAGTATACCTGAAGGAGCGTCTCCACCCCCATCGTTCAGCTCTGACTTTTAGAAAACGTCTGAAGGCAGCCCTGTTTCGGGAAGTTTTTAATGTTTGATGTTTTGTTGCTTTTTATATATATATTCTGTTTGGAGCCACTCAGAGTGGCTGGGGAAACCCGCCAGATGGGCGGGGTATAAATAATAAATAAATTATCATCATCATCATCGTCGTCATCATCCTAAGAGGGCCCTCTGCCTGGTTCATTGTAACTTCACTTCTCTTAGTGAGGGAATTGCCAGAAGGCTCTCGGAACTTGGACCTCAGGGTATGGGCTGAACTATTGGGGTGGAGATGCTCCTTCGAATATATAGGGCTGAGGCCATTTAAGCTTCCCATTCCTGACATAGAGGGAACTTTCTAAGAGATTGTTGTTGTTGTTGTTTAGTCGTGTCTGACTCTTCGTGACCCCATGGACCACAGCACGCCAGGCACTCCTGTCTTCCACTGCCTCCCACAGTTTGGTCAAACTCATGCTGGTAGCTTCGAGAACACTGTCCAACCATTTTGTCCTCTGTCTTCCCCTTCTCCTTGTGCCCTCCATCTTTCCCAACATCAGGGTCTTTTCCAGGGAGTCTTCTCTTCTCATGAGGTGGCCAAAGTATTGGAGGCTCAGCTTCAGGATCTGTCCTTCCAGTGAGCACTCAGGGCTGATTTCCTTCAGAATGGATAGGTTTGATCTTCTTGCAGTCCATGGGACTCTCAAGAGTCTCCTCCAGCACCACAATTCAAAAGCATCAATTCTTCGGCGATCAGCCTTCTTTATGGTCCAGCTCTCACTTCCATACATCACTACTGGGAAAACCATAGCTTTAACTATACGGACCTTTGTTGGCAAGGTGATGTCTCTGCTTTTTAAGATGCTGTCTAGGTTATTCAGCTACACTGCTAGCTCAGAGAACTAACCCATTGCCCTGTTCACACACACACTGTATTCCACACAGCTTCTGCCGCCGCCGCCTCCAATGCTTCTCTGAGGGCTTGGAAAATAAACTAACTTCTCTTCTTTCTGTTTTCAGGGATCCAGCACGAGTGTGGCAGTGCCAGGCAGCTCTGGAGTCGGAACAGCCAGGCAGTTTACACGGCAAAGGATAACGCGGGTGAACCTCAGGGACCTCATATTATGTTTAGAAAATGAGCGAGAGACAAGCCATTCACTATTGCTATACAAAGCATTCCTTAAGTAAAAAAAGTGGAGAACATCAAGGTATTTTTGGCGGAGAAGACACCTGGGGACACTTTTTTTTATATATATTTGCAGATTACGCCTTTTTGTAACGAGCATATGGGATACTGTTTAAAAAAAAACACCCACCCCATCAACAAACCATCACCACCACCACCACTCTGAGACAACCACCTCTTTACAAGGAACCGTTTTCTAGTCCCATTTATTATAAACTCTTTGGTGTAAGAGAGAGATCCCTTTCTTTGACAGTAAGGAGACTTGCAAAGGCCTGAGGAGTCGATAAGAGGACAATTTAAAGTTTAACTCATCTCTTTGATTGAGTGGCCTTCTTGCCAAACAAGCCATATTATAGAGACTGATGGAACCGTTTAGCAAATAACCAGCTACTCTGTGTCAGATCCTGTAGCAATTTCATCATTAATTGTGCATTTTAGTTCAGTTTTACTTAACGAGATCGATTATATAGGTATATGTCTACAGCAGATGACCTCATTTTATTTTAGCTTTTAAATGGAGTCAGTTAGCAAAGCGAACTGATTTTTAATAAATATTTATCTTTTCCTGCCCAAAATTGTTCAGATCCTAGATTACACTTAATTTTAAGCGTAACCTCAATTCTTTTAATCTTGTTATTATCGCTTATTAGAGGCAACCCCCCACTCTGAAGGCCCACAAAGGAGGGTTACTTCTGAATGTTGTATCAGCATCTGTAAAAATAGAAAAAGAAAAAAAAGAAATGCATTTTATTTGCTATAGTTTGTAAAGCTGTAAAGTTTAAAACAAAAAAAGGAAAAAGGAAAAAAAGAAAAAACCTTTTCAGCATAAATATATTTTACTTGCACTGTGTTTTTTAGCGAAAGTGAAAGCTTAGATTAAATAAAAATCAAAGTTGAGAGGAATCATCAAAAAAGACAGTTTCTCAGTGTGAAATCAAGTGTTGAAAAATGGTTGGTGTATTTTGTCAGTAAATGTACATAATTTTTGGCACATAACATTAAAAAAAAATGGCTATGTAAACTATAATTATTTTGCTAAAAGACTGTATGCAAGCTATGGGCTTACTTTAAAGACGTCCAGAGCAAAATTCCCCTCTTTGTACCTATTTTTTTATTACAAATATACTAATTGGTTCTTTATATTTTCAGAGGTTATTGTATTAAATTGTCTATTGATAGTACTTTTATGACTGTAAATATGTCGGCTTTCTTTGTGTGAACTCTCATGTTAGATTTTAAGGGCAGGGGCCACTGTGAACACTTTTTGCGCAAATCCTGTTGAAACGAAGGGAGCTCTGCGACATGAACTGGCATTGGGTTTCAGCGGAGTCTTGTGCAAGAAGCGTTTCCGGTGGATTGCACCTTAACTCTTTTTGTGTGTAAACTGAATGCTGATCAGTATTTTTATCAAACACCCTACAAACTGTTACACCTTTTTATTTCGTCTTTTAGGGAATAAAAATCCTGTCTTTCCATTTTATTTTCATGTAAATTTTGCACAGTTCCTTGTTCATATGTAAATATTTTACTTTCAGAAATGAAGTTTTTAATTGCTATTGTTTTATATAGGATTGAAAGAAAATTAACTCCTTTATTAAAAACAAATTTATCTGTATCTGTGTATGTATTTTTGCTCTATAAAAATACTTCTGTTTCTGGATTTATTTAATTTCTCCCCATCCTGTCCCTACACTGCTACCCCCCTCCCCTTAAAAAAAAAAAACATTCGAAGAAATAACCTCTCTTGGTTTTAAGCAGTGTTGGGAAGATAACAATTCATCAGGGTGATCAGTGCCTGAAATAAAATTACAAACTGTATGCCAAGGAAACTCGGCTTCTGCACTTGGAATAAATTATGCTAGTTATATAAACCTGCAAATATGTACTTTGCCTAATCAGTTCTGCGTCTAAGATTCAGCTACTGTGGTATAGTGGTTAGAATACTGGATTTGGGAGAAGGAAAACTGGGTTCAAGTCCCTATATCAGTCTTTCTCAACTCCAGCCTGTAATCTGTAGACTGCATTTCCAGTTGAAGTTTCTGAATTTTAGAGCACATTTACAAAAGTCCAATTCAGATGTCATCGGAGCGTGCAGTATTTGCTGTACTGCCTTGGCTTTGGGGATTTCTGGTTCCAAACAGCAGGCTGGGCATGGCTGCTCTGCTAAGCGACCTTGTGCCAGCCACGTTTTTCCAGCAGAATAGTTGGGGAAATATTTATGCCAACCTGAGCTCAGGGTGCAATGAAGGGAGATAAATCCAATAGGTAAGTTTGGCTGCTTGTTTATATGATCAGGAAAGAGCATGCAAGAGGAGGAGGGGGAGAGAAGCACGGAGATTGGATAGAAACACGTAGGCTTCAAGCAAAAGAAAAGAAAAGAAAAAGGCAGGGAAACAAATTGTAATTCTGGGATTTAAAAAGCTGAATCCTGTGTCAGCTATGTAAATGAAGTACATTTGCAATGTATGCCAATTTTCCATAATTTTGCTGGATGTTGGAAGAATGTAGTGCGATGGAAGGCCACCACCACCTGGGAAATGTGGCTTCTGATATTTTCCCAGGTACTACCTACATGATGGCAAGTTTACATTTATAGTTTTAGGAACTAGATACCTAAAAAAACTAAAAGCTTTCTGGGACATTTTCAAGGATGCTGACCTTTGGCCTAATATTATAGCCTGGATAGCTCAGTTGGTTAGAGCATGGTACTGATAACGTCAAGGTTGCAGGTTTGATCCCCACATCCGCATATTCCTGCGTTGCAGAGAGATGGACTTAGATGATCCTCAGGGTCCCTTTGACTCTACAGTCCTGTGATTCTATGTGTACGTATTTATTTCTGTGCTTCAATAAGTGTTGGGGAATACACACAAGTTCAGGGCAGAGGTACCTGAGGGATGGGGATGAATAGCAAACCATGGAGGATGCTGACATTTATGATTGCGTCTGAGCTCCGTAAGACTTTCTTCCAAGTAAACCAGTTGCTTGAAAGGAACTAGTTCTAATTCAAGTTCTAGTTCAAGCTTATCCTGCCCAAAAATGAATTACCGTATTTTTGCTCGATAAGACTCACTTTTTCCCTCCTAAAAAGTAAGGGGAAATGTGTGTGCGTCTTATGGAGCGAATGCAGGCTGCGCGGCTATCCCAGATGCCAGAACAGCAAGAGGGATTGCTGCTTTCGCTGCGCAGGGATCCCTCTTGCTGTCCTGGCTTCTGAGATTCAGAGTATTTTTTTCTTGTTTTTCCCCTCCAAAAACTAGGTGCGTCTTGTGGTCTGGTGCATCTTATAGAGCGAAAAATACGGTAGTTCTGGTTCATGTTCGTTCTTTTACAAAACGGACTAGTTCAGTTCATGTTTGTCCAGTGAACATTTTAGTTCATAAAAAATTCATTCCTGGCAAAACAGTTTCAGCATTCATAATTTTACAAGCTGCTGTGCAGAAGTGTAAGGTCCAAGGGCTTCCTTTTTTAAAATTTGTGCCAGATGTACAGCTGTTAAAGGTACAAGACATCATTTTCCCTACAAGAGCATATCCCTTCAGCAAGGAAGAGACAGGAAATGCTTCACATTCCTTCTGAATTCTTAGCAGCAGTGATTAAGCATCTCTGTATCTGTCTAATAAGGCTTAGAACGTTGCCTTCACTTTTTGCTTTCTAACTTTATACAAGTCTGATTCATGCTTCTTTTTAATGAAAGCTAAGATTGGGCTTCCTTCTTTGGTGGTGGAAGACATTAATGCAAAGATGGACTAGAAATCATTCAAAGTTCTGCCCCAAAATGAACTTAGTTGCCAGATAGACTAAAAGCAATTATTTTCATTTTTCAAAATTAGTTTTCCAATATTATCCTATAATAGCCCCATTATAACAATGCCAATTCATATCTAATTAATACAATTATTAATACAAATTAATCAAATACCGGATTATACATTTTAGTTAAAGTGGCCCCGCCCCGTGTGTTAGATTTGATGGCTTTCGTTAGTTGGTGGCTTTGCATGTCTTCAGACCCTACACTGAGACGCACGGGATATCAGGTTATGCCAGGCATAGACAAACTCCGGCCCTCCAGATGTTTGGTACTACAATTCCCATCACCCCTAGCTAACAGGACCAGTGGTCAGGAATGATGGGAATTGTAGTCCCAAACATCTGGAGGGCCGGAGTTTGCCTATGCCTGGGTTATGGTCTGTGTGTGTGTGGTTTGGAAGCTGCACGGCCAGGGAAAAAACAATGCTATCCAGGGTTGTAAAGACTGCATAGAGAATAATTGGGTGCACTCTTCCCACCTTAGATCAAATCTATGCTGCCAGGTGCCATAAGAAAGCGGCAGAGATAGTGCAGGATAGTACGCACCCCGGAAACTATCTCTTTCAGCTTCTGCCTTCTGGAAGAAGGTATAGGGTTATAAAGGCCAGGACTAGCCGCCTGAGAAACAGTTTCTACGCAAATGCAATTCTGGTTCTAAACGCAGCATAAGGGGTCTCTATGGTATAGTGTATTTTAAAATGGGGTTTTAGAGTTTTTAGGGTTTTTTGAATGTTTTATGTAGTTTTTCAATTTCATTGTTCTGTATGGGACTATGGCAATAAAGATATCTATCTCATAGAATCATAGAGTTGGAAGAGACCACAAGGGCCATCGAGTCCAACCCCCTGCCAAGCAGGAAACACCATCAGAGCACTCCTGACATATGGTTGTCAAGCCTCTGCTTAAAGACCTCCAAAGAAGGAGACTTCACCACACTCCTTGGCAGCAAATTCCACTGTCGAACAGCTCTTACTGTCAGGAAGTTCTTCCTAATGTTTAGGTGGAATCTTCTTTCTTGTAGTTTGGATCCATTGCTCCGTGTCCGCTTCTCTGGAGCAGCAGAAAACAACCTTTCTCCCTCCTCTATGTGGCATCCTTTTATATATTTGAACATGGCTATCATATCACCCCTTAACCTCCTCTTCTCCAGGCTAAACATGCCCAGCTCCCTTAGCCGTTCCTCATAAGGCATCGTTTCCAGGCCTTTGACCATTTTGGTTGCCCTCCTCTGGACATGTTCCAGTTTGTCAGTGTCCTTCTTGAACTGTGGTGCCCAGAACTGGACACATCTATCATCTATCATCTATCTATCTATCTATCTATCTATCTATCTATCTATCTATATCTATCTATCTATCATCTATCTATCTAATCTATCTATATCTATCAGAAATGGATCTATCTATCTATCTGTCTGTCTATCTATCTATCTATCTATCTATCTATCTATCTATCTATCTATCTATCTCTATATCTATCTATCTATATCTATCTATCTATCTATCTATCATCTATCTATCATCTATCATATGCAGAAGGAGGGATGGGCTATATAGCTTGAAAGTAGAACAACTGTGTCACATGCAACAGGTAAATCTCCAGCATCTCCAAGTAGTTGCTTCCTGAAACCCTGGCAAGTCACTGCCAGTCTGTGACAATACTGAGCTAGCAGTGCTTTTCTGACTCAGTAGAAGACAGTTTCCTGTGCTTTTCCTTCCTTGCACAAGGAGACTGGAATGGATACAGGTGAGTGGTGCATGTTATAAAAGGAAAGGGAAAATATATAATTATGCATTTAAAAAAGCACAAATCCAGTGGTCTGTATATGCCATGTATATTCTTTTTAATGTACCTAAAACTGCTAGGCACTCTGCGAAATGGAATGAGGTAAAACGTCTGCAGCTACGCTTATACTATGAAGTGAAGACACAGTAGGGAGGAAATTAAGGGGGGAAAGAGTCACTTGAATGTAAAAACAAATGAGAGTTGGATGTTACCTGGAAATTTTATTCCTATGATAGGGAGCTTCAATAGTAAAGAGATGCAGGCAGGGGGTGGAGAGAGCAATCATGGGTTTCAAAAGACAGCAAATTGACTATAAACCTGCTTATTTTGCTAATTCTTCTAGTAATCTCCCATGTGGCAAGAAGCCTCCAGTTGACTGTAGCAGCTTAAGGTTTCAACAGCTGCTACAATCACTGTTGGACAGCCCCATCTCCTCCCTCAGTGGTGATTTCCTGTAATAACACATTTACCTGTTCTTCTTCTGTAAGTTGTAAAGTCACAAAAGAATCGGAGAAAAGAAAGGAATAGGGGTGAGTTCAGTCAAAACAATAAGCCACAAAATTTAGTAACTACTGTATTGTAGAATTCAGTATTCAGGCTTTCTAGCTCCCATGGCAGTGATGATAGCAGGATTTCTACTTTTGGGTGGGTGGGTAAGGTTTCCTTGTTGATGTTTTTCTTTTCTTTTTTGTCTAGCAAGGCTGCTGCGCCTGTTCAATCTTCACTGATTTGAAAAATTTGTTCCCATGCCTTTTGAGGCTAAGAACTTCCAAGGTTAAATACAATTATGAAAAAAAAACCATTTAAAGCAATACAGTGGTACCTTGGTTTAAGAACAGCTTAGTTTATGAACAACTTGGATTAAGAATGCTGCAAACCTGGAAGTAGGTGTTTTGGTTTGTGAACTTTACCTTGGAAGCAGAACATGTCCCGCTTCCTGTTGAGTGTGTTCCATTTGTAAATCGAGTCCCCTGCTGCTATGGGAAAGCATGCCTTGGTTTAAGAACGCTTTGGTTTAAGTACGGACTTCCGGAACGGATTAAGTTCGTAAACCAAGGTACCACTGTACTGGAACAACAGAACAGCAATAAAACAGCATGTTTAGCGCACAGCTGAACAATGCCAAAGACTGCATCTCAGGCAAATAAAAAGGCCTGTATCCAGCCATCCACTTTCAACATAAGCTATGGTTTTCCCAGTAGTGATGTACGGAAGTGAGAGCTGGACCATAAAGAAGGCTGATCACTGAAGAATTGGTGCTTTTGAATTATGGTGCTGGAGGAGACTCTTGAGAGTCCCATGGACTGCAAGAAGATCAAACGTATCCATTCTTAAGGAAATCAGCCCTGAGTGCTCACTGGAAGGACAGATTGTGAAGCTGAGGCTCCAATACTTTGGCCACCTCATGAGAAGAGAAGACTCCCTGGAAAAGACCCTGATGCTGGGAAAGATGGAGGGCACAAGGAGAAGGGGACGACAGAGGATGAGATGGTTGGATGGTGTTCTCGAAGCTACCAGCATGAGTTTGACCAAACTGCGGGAGGCAGTAGAAGACAGGAGTGCCTGGCATGCTCTGGTCCTTGGGGTCACAAAGAGTCGGACACGACTAAACGACTAAACAACAACAACAGTGCTAGGCAAGCAGGGGCGGAGGAAGGGGGGTCCGGTGGGGGCAAGACGCCCTGGGTGTCACCACTGAGGGGGGGTGACAAAATGCCGGGTGGCACTCCCCGTGGGGCCTGCAGTGGGCCTGAGCCATGCGTCCCTCCTGGGAGTGAAGCAGTGTCTTGGGCGCCTGCAGGCTCCACGCTGTCCAAATGGTCCATCCGCTGACTCCCCCTCAGCTGTAGGGTGGCAGAGTGGGAGGAGGCAGGCAGAGTCTTCAGAGGCCCTGCAGAGCGTCCTGCCCTGGCTGGCCCCGCCCCTGGGCGCAGGGCACGTGCGCTGCCCTAGGTACCTAATTGGCTTGCTCCGTTACTGCAGGTGAGCCTCTCTGGGGAGGGCACTCCCATGATAGGATGCCAAAACCCAGAAGACCTTTTCTTCATTTCCACCCATTCAACCTCTTGAGCAGGGCACCTCAAATGACCATTTCAACAATTAGGTTTGTTAATGTGCGGTCAGAAGGTCCTTTTGAGTATGGAGATACGTCAGCTGTAGTTCTCCCTGTCTCTGCATCTTAGCAACTGCAGCTGTTAGGCTCTGGTAAAAGGTAAAGGTACCCCTGACCATTAAGTCCAGTCGTAGATGGCTCTGGATTGTGTGCTCATCTCGCTCTATAGGCCGAGGGAGCCGGCGTTTGTCTGCAGACAGTTTTTCTGGGTCATTTGGCCAGCATGCCTAAGCCGCTTCTGGCGAACCAGAGCAGCACACGGAAACACCGTTTACCTTTCCACTGGAGCGGTACCTATTTATCTACTTGCACTTTGATGTGCTTTCGAACTGCTAGGTTGGCAGGACCAGGACCAAGCAACGGGAGCTCACCCCATCGTGGGGATTCGAACCGCCGACCTTCTGATCAGCAAACCCTAGGCTCTGTGGTTTAGACCACAGCGCCACCCACGTCCCTATGTTAGGCTCTGGTACTGGTGTGCGAAGAGCTATAAAGCTCAGGACCAGGATGATAGTGCTGGCCATCTACTCTCGGGTTTCTGCAGCAGAGCTCCTTTTACTTTTTCCTGTATCTTTTACTTTTTTACAGCAGCAGCAGCATTCCAGCTCTCTCTTAGTGAAATTCCCATTACAGGAATAAACACCACTGGGTTCTGTTTTTCAGAGTCTTTATTATTTACAAAACTTTACACTGGTCATTAATAAAAGGAAAAAAAACCAAAACAAATAGAGGAACATAATCTTTTTCGCTTTTTAGCCATCTGGCCAGAGAAATAATGCTGACTCATTCACATACAGTGGTACCTTGGGTTACAGACGCTTCAGGTTACAGACTCCACTAACCCAGAAATAGTACCTCGGGTGAAGAACTTTGCTTCAGGATGTGAACAGAAATTGTGCGGCAGCGGCGTGGTGGCAGTGGGAGGCCCCGTTAGCTAAAGTGGTGCTTCAGGTTAAGAACAGTTTCAGGTTAAGAACGGACCTCCAGAACAAATTAAGTTCTTAACCCGAGGCACCACTGTACTCATTTACACTGACCCAGACTTAGTTGATTGCTTGCCATGATAAAGACGCCTGTTGCTGGGGAAATTTTCCGTTGGAATATTTCAGCATTGTCTTACTCCTTCTGTATGCAACTGCTCATTGTGCTCTGTAGGGGGCGGGGGTCTCCTGCAGATAGCATCTCATCAGGAGGTCTGCTCTAAATGTTAGGCACCCACCCTGAAATATACTCAGAATCGCAAAGTGATTTCATGCTCTTTATTCAGCTCATAGTGGTGAGGAGGAATGAATGAAAGTCCCCTCAAAGTATCTGCTTTATATACATTATTTACACAATGGGCTGCACATGATTGGCTAATTCCGGAATTCTACTGTAAGCCAATCAGGTTGTGGATTCACTTCTATCTGGAGCATGATTGGGTGGTTCCTGCCAACCAATCATACTGCTGCATTGTTCTAGGACCAATCAGACTGCTGCATTCTGAATCCTATTGTTCTAGGACCAATCAGACTGCTGCATTCTGAATCCTATTGTTCTAGGACCAATCAGACTGCTGCATTCTGAATCCTATTGTTCTAGGATCAATCAGACTGCTGCATTCTGAATCCTATTGTTCTAGGACCAATCAGACTGCTGCATTCTGAATCCTATTGTTCTAGGACCAATCAGACTGCTGCCTTTTGGATCCTATTGTTCTAGGACCAATCAGACTGCTGCAGTTTGGATCCTATTCAACTCAGTACATAACACACCCTTTGGAACTCCTTCCCATTACACATCAGACAGCTGATGTCTCTATTGTCTTTTTGGCAGCTATAGATGAATTTCCTTATGTATCTGTACTGCAGGCTTGGGGAACATTTGGCCCTCCAGATGTTGCCGACCCCCAACTCCCATCATTCAGCAACTCCTGGAAGGCCAAAGCTTCCCGCGCATGTTGTACCGAAAATGTCTTTACATATGAAGCTGCTTTATATATCCATGCTTACTGTTGATAGGTTCATGTTAAATTGCACGTTTCACAGGAAACAGTTCGTGAATGGAAACGAATAAACAACAAGCTTTGCCTTATAGGAGAGCCAGCTCTGAATTTCTCATCTCTCCCGAATCTGCAGCCAATCAGTTTTCTTCTCTACAAGGAAACGGTTGCGGCACCTGGGACTTTTTAGTTTTGAAAAAGGTGAATAAGAGGTGACATGATGGAAGCACATATAATTTTGCGTGCTGGGAGAAAGTGGATAGAGAAAGGTTTTTCCCTGCCTCGCTGACAATCAAGCTGAATGTTGGGAGATTCAGGATAGATAAAGTCTTTCTTTTTTCTTTTTTATACATTTTTTTGGGGGGGGTTACATAAATTTATACACCATACACTATATACACTATAACCATTCCAAAACATTAAAAGGTTCTTTTGAACCTTCGAACCTCCTCTCCTCCCTCCATGGGTTCCATTTCCAAAGATTTTTGCCTTTTTCTTTTTTTCTGCATCTTTTACAGTTACCCATCTATTATATAATCATAGTAACCAAAATTCATTTCACATTACAAGTGTCATTGAATCCCTGCCAATGCTTTTAACTGTCTACACTGGCCTTTTAGGTAAAAGGTACCTTCTTTCCCTTTACATTTCCAGCACAAATTTGAGCTGGTTCTGTACATTTTCACGATTTAACTCAGTGTTAAATACCAATGGCACATCATTTTCATATAACTTTCCTTCAACGAATAGCAAGCCGTCAACTTTAAATCCTTTCCCCATAACTTTTTCCCATGATGAAAGTTGTATATTATAACCAAAATCTCTTGCCCAGTGTATCATCACTGATTTAACTTCTTTATCCTTTGTATATGACCTCGGTCCAGTATATCTGAAGGAGCGTCTCCACCCCCATCGTTCTACCTGGACGCTGAGGTCCAGTGCCAAGGGCCTTCTGGCGGTTCCCTCACTGCGAGAGGCCAAGTTACAGGGAACCAGGCAGAGGGCCTTCTCGGTAGTGGCACCCGCTCTGTGGAACACCCTCCCACCAGATGCCAAAGAGAAGAACAACTACCAGACTTTTAGAAGACATTTGAAGGCAGCCCTGTTTAGGGAAGCTTTTAATGTTTAATAGACTATTGTATTTTAATATTCTGTTGGAAGGTGCCCAGTGTGGCTTGGGAAGCCCAGCCAGATGGGTGGGGTATAAATAATAAATTATTATTATTATTATTATTATTATTATTATTATTATTATTATTATACCATTCTAAACAAATAAAGTCTTTCAACTAGCATTTAGATAAACTATGGAACTTGCTGCCACAGGAGGCAGTGATGGGTTAGATAAATTCACAGACAACAAGGCTATCAACAGCTACTACCCACAATACCTCTATTCTGTCTCCACTGCCAGAGGCATTATGCTTCTACGGCGAATCACAGGTGGGCAGATGCCTCTTGTGCTCAGGTCTTGCTTGTGGGCTTCCTACAGGCATCTGGTTGGCCACTGTGAGAACAGGATGCTAGATGAGAAGGGCCATTAGCTTGATCCAGCGGGCTGGTCTTATGTTCCCAGAATTATTATTTTCCCCCAATTATATTTTATTACCTTTCAACATTTTTAACATATACAGTCAAAGCACAATTTAATCTTTTCTCGTATTTTTGTCAACTGGAGTTATTGTTTTCCCCCTTCTGCTGCCCGCCCCCCGTCTTCTATCTATTAAATCATAACCACAATATTATAATCTAATTACTTCTGTTACTCATAGCTAGGGTTGCCATATTTGACCCTTTCTGGCAAATCACAAAAAGGAGACATTTTTAAGAAACAACACTGCCAACATGACTTGCCATACGTCTGGATTTTCCCACACATTTTGCCAATTTCCTCTCAGACACTGCTTCCGACTGCAGTATTCTGGGTATGTCCAGGAAATTCCGTATGTATGGCGACCCTACTCCTAGCTCAAGCACTGCTTGCAAGTTCATCATACTATAATGTTTCTTTAGATATTCAAAAAAAGGCAACCATTCTTCCATAAAACGCTCATCATTCGATTCTCTTCATTTTGCTGTTAGTTTTGCTAGTTCTGCACAGTCCATCATTATATTTATCTATTGTTTTTTTTGCGGGAAAGTCATCTTTCTTCCATTTCTGTGCATATAGAATCCTATACACGCATATAAACAACTTTAACCCAGAATTATTGTACAATGGGAACATAGGAAGCTGCCTAATGCCAAGTTGTTGCATCTCATTCAGCATTGTCTACAATGGCAGGTGGCATCTCACCTGGGTTTCAGGTAGGACCCCTTCCCAGCTCTGCCTGCAGTGGCAGCTGGTGGACCTTGGACCAGGCAACAAGGGGATGCCCAGGAGGTCACAAAGGTGGTCTGAGGAGGTTGCATAGGAGGGGCCAGTGGGCAATGAAAAGGTTGTTGGTTTTTCTTTATCTTAAAGTGGTCAATGATGATACGCAGGAACAGGGTTGGTTAATTGAAGCTCACAGGTGTATGTTTGCAGTTTGACCTACTTAGCTGCACACCTGTGGTCTCCTGGAATCAGTGTGGTGTAGTGGTTAAGAGCAGTGGACTCGTAATCTGGGGAACCGGGTTCGCGTCTCCGCTCCTCCACATGCAGCTGCTGGGTGACCTTGGGCCAGTCACACTTCTCTGAAGTCTCTCAGCCCCACTCACCTCACAGAGTGTTTGTTATGGGGGAGGAAGGGAAAGGAGAATGTTAGCCTCTTTGAGACTCCTTCGGGTAGTGATAAAGCAGGATATCAAATCCAAACTCTTCTTCTTGATTATTTGACTAATTAAAAGGGAAGTTTACTTTCTGCACCGGATGCAGGAAGGGATGTGATAGGATAACTGATTATTTGAAACTGTATGTAAGTTGATTAAATGTTTTGTAAGCTGCTGGTGAGGAGGAGTGATGGCTTGCAGTGTTTGGCTGCTACGTTTTTGAAAATAAAACTAAGCAAAGATATTGCGGACAGCCTTTTATTTCTAGTTCCAGTCGCTGTGTGCACTCAGTGTTGGTGAAAAAGTCAAACAAAGGTGCCAAACACGAGTCTTAAAAAGGGCCTCCACAAACTCCCAGACCTATGGAAAAAGATTATTCCCCTCCTCCAGTTTATTCACTTCTGGGCCTACTTTCCAGAATATGGTCTGAAGTGGTGGGATGTGAATTGGACCAGGACCTGGGAGGACAAGATTAAAACCAGCACTTGGCCACGAAGCTCGCTGTGAGTCTTTGGGTCAATCATTGTCTCTCAGCCTTGCCTATCTCCCGGGGTCCTTGTGAGGATGACACAGAGAAATGGAATGCCAGCAGTACCATGCTGAGCTCCTTAGAGGAAAAACGGGGGGAAAAATGCAAAGGGAGATGATGTCATTCTGCTAGTGTATTTCTGATTCTAAAGGGATGTAGAGCTTAGGTTTGGAATCATACAGAAAAAGAAGCAAACCTAAAAACCAAAGGGGGGAAAAATATGGGGCGCAACCAGAATGTTCTGGCCCACAAACATTTGTTTTTATATGGCAAATCCAATGTGTGGATGTCTTCTGGGACAACCTTGCCTAGTGGGTTGTGGGAAAGGTGAGCTTCCAGAGAAAATGTGGCAACCTCATGTTAATATCAATTCAAGTAGCTGAGGAAGGAATTTCAAACGGACACTTCTGTATTTAGAAAAAGAGGAAGGTAATTGAAAACAAACAGGATACGTTGAAACAATCTCACTTTATCTGCTGGTGTTGGGGAGCGGTGTAAGTTTTCTAAGTGGTATTGAAGCAGATTCTCTCTGGGTGTTTGCAGAAATAACTCAGCAAGATTTTAAGTTTAACAGTATCTTTACAAGATAAGAGAGTCTGCGTTAAACTATAATCTCCTGGAAGTTTCCACTGCTTTCAGACTGCAGGTGGTGCTATCAGCCTGCACATAAAAAAATAAGAGTAAGTGTACTCTGCATCAGAGTGCAAAAGTTATTTTTTCTCTATCAGTTACTCCCTGGCTCCCTTTTTGGTAAGAAACAGCTTTGCTGAAAAGGAAAGTTTGCCTAAAAAGGATATATGACAAACATTTCATCTGTGGTAACAGAGACTGGAACAGGAATGTTCAAAGTTTGATACTACCAGGGGAGACTTCAGCCAGAACGTTGTTTTCAAACAGTCATAAGAACATAAAAAGAACCCATCAAGTCCACAACCAGATGCCTATAGAGAGCCCACAAGCAGGACGTGGGGCAACAGCACACTTCCCACTTCTCATGCCCCCAGCAACTGCCTTCATATTGCCTCCAGCAGTGGAACAATGGAAGGGAAATAAACAAGAATAAACTACACTAGCATCAAGTTTGGCACAACTTGCTCTCTGTTTTGGAGGAATGCTGAGGGGGACTGGGCAAGGTGTCTTCTTAGTCTTCTTTCTTCTTCTTCACTAAATTTCTATTCCACCCTCCATCCGAGGATCACAAGATGGTTTACAATATAAAAACACCAAAATACATAACATAAAAAGGTAAAAGACCACTGACAGTTAAGTCCAGTCACAAATGACTCTGGAGTTGCGGCGCTCATCTTGCTTTACTGGCCGAAGGAGCCGACGTTTGTCCGCAGACAGTTTTTCCTGGTCATGTGGCCAGCATGACTAAGCCGCTTCTGGCGAAACCAGAGCAGCGCATGGAAACGCCGTTTACCTTCCCGCCGGAGTGGTACCTATTTATCTGCTTGCACTTTGCTGTGCTTTCGAACTGCTAGGTTGGCGGGAGCTGGGACCAAGCAATGGGAGCTCACCCCGTTGCGGGGATTCGAACTGCCGACCTTCCAATCAGCTCTCTTTCTCCCCCATCCCAGAGAAGAAAATTCCATGCTTCCTATTGGTGCCAGGATGCGTTTCCAAGACTGTCCTGCTATAATTTTTTCTGATAATTGTAAGCTGCCTTGGGATTTCTCTCCGAGCTGAAGGACAGTGCAGCAAAAATTTCAAATTGAGCAAAAGCCAAAGACGGCGAATGCAATATGTTAAAAGAGAGAATCCCAAGGAGACTGGAGCGAGGATCATGGTTCTGGGGGTGGATGCGTGTGGTCCTTCCTTCCACGGATGCCTTGCAGTTGAAAGGGAGAGCCATTTTCTCAGGGCTGCTTCCTGTATTGTGTTTTTATTAAGGTGGGGAGTGGCTGCGGCAGATCAACTCTCTGCACCCGCAGGTGCGTTGCCTGAATGAGCGAGCCAAGTGTTAGCTTATTAGGTAGCAAGAAAGCTTTGAACAGGCTCTTGTTAAAGCATCGGCATCAGCAACAAAGCAGAGGAGGTTGGAAAGACTGGTTGGAGAAATGATGTCTTAGCAGGTCGAAACAACTTGTGAAAGCAACAGCAGACTTTAAAGAAAATAATGATGCTACACATTCGGAGGAAGCAAAGGCAGTGAATAAAACATACCAAGTCTTGGTGTTGGAACAAGGCAGTATCCAAGGGAAGGAGCTGTAATAATCATGATCATAAACAAACTTGTCACATTCTTGTAAAAAGCTCTTAAGAACTTTACAATCAAACAGGGACTCTCTTACTTGCAGAAGATATTTGGGTCTCTTCTTTTCGGCGGTGTAAACAATTGGGATTGTGGCTTGTTAAAGAGACATATAAGGTTCTTAATTACCAAATGGGGAAAACTGGGTTAGGACAAATTCCAGTTGAAGTTAAGCACCCCGTCCCCCACTGATTTTAATGGAATAATAATAATATAATAATAATTTATTATTTGTTCCCCGCCCATCTGGCTGGGTTTTCCCAGCCACTCTGGGCGGCTTCCACAGAGACCAAAAATACACTAAAATATCACACATTAAAAACTTCCCTGAACTTAAGATGTCTTCTGAATGTCAGGTAGTTGTTTATCGCTTTGACATCTGATGGGAGGGCATTCCACAGGGCGGGCGCCACTATCAAGAAGGCCCTCTGCCTGGTTCCCTGTAGCTTTGCTTCTCGCAGTGAGGGAACTGCCAGAAGGCCCTCGGCGCTGGACCTCAGCGTCCGGGCAGAATGATGGGGGTGGAGACGCTCCTTCAGGTATACTGGGCCGTGGCCGTTTAGGGCTTTAAAGGTCAACACCAACACTTTGAATTGTGCTCGGAAACATACTGGGAGCCAATGTAGGTCTTTCAAGACCGGTGTTATGTGGTCTCAGTGGCTGCCCCCAGTCACCAGTCTAGCTGCCGCATTCTGGATTAGTTGTAGTTTCCGGGTCACCTTCAAAGGTAGCCCCACGTAGAGCACATTGCAGTAGTCCAATCGAGAGATAACTAGAGCATGCACCACTCTGGCGAGACAGTCCGCGGGCAGGTAGGGTCTCAGCCTGTGTACCAGGTGCAGTTGGTAGACAGCTGCCCTGGATACAGAATTGACCTATGCCTCCATGGACAGCTGTGAGTCCAAAATGACTCCCAGGCTGCGCACCTGGTCCTTCAGGGGCATAGTTACCCCATTCAGGACCATACACTCTTCCACACCAGCCCGCCCCCTGTCCCCCAAAAACAGTATTTCTGTCTTGTCAGGATTCAACCTCAATCCATTAGCCGCCATCCATCCTCCAACCACCTCCAGGCACTCACACAGGACCTTCACCGCCTTCACTGGTTCTGATTTGAAAGAGAGGTAGAGCTGGGTATGATCTGCATATTGATCGACACCCTGTCCATCCCCGCTGATGATCTCTCCCAGCGGCTTCATATAGATGTTAAAAAGCATGGGGGAGAGGACGGAACCCTGAGGCACCCCACAAGTGAGGGCCCAGGGGTCTGAACACTCATCCCCCACCACCACTTTCTGAACACGGCCCAGGAGGGGCCTTAAGCATCTGTTTATAAATGAGTATAACAACAACAACAACCTTCCTGGAAACAAATTGAGATCAGCACTCAGTAAAGAGAGAAAATAATATAATCATCATGCAAGCTTTGTTCAAGCAAATCAGGATGGCTGCTCAACAAAAAAGATCATCAGGAGGAGCCCCTGCTTAGTTTCAGAAAGGTAGGAGCCTTCAGACCATACTAGGGGCCAATCCCGCAACCAAATTTTCAATACAAAGATTTGATTCATTTTTCCAGATTAATAAATTCCTCTGACTTTTATTTCTTGCATTAAAAAAACCTAACACCCTACCCATCATGGGGGTCTGTGTCTCCAGCTATCCCACTCCTTGCCCTTGATAGTCTTATAAGTCGCTGCAGGAAAGGGACCATGAGTAGAATAATAGAATCATGGAATTGTAGAGGACCCCAAGGGACACCTAGTCCAACCCACAGTTGTCCCTGGATGGGCTCAAACCACCAACCTTTTGCTTAACAGCCAAATGCACTGACCCATTGCGCCACCCGTGGACTAACATCATGGGAGGCGTTCTAGGGCTAAGGTGAAACTGCGAAGCTCCCTCGTTATTTTTGCTACTGGATGCTGCAGTTTGATTACGTAATCTTGTTATATTTATAGCAGTTTAATGTGATTTTTTTTTTTTGGTATGCTGTTATATTTGCTATGCTATGAAGTTGTTGCTGTTTTCTTTTTGCTCTGTTATCATACATTGTTTTAATCGTGTTTGCTTAATCCACTCCCGTCTCTTTGTTGCGATCCGTTTTGAGCCCGATTTTGTGTGTGTAAAAGCGGCATACAAATAGAAGGCGCGCATGAGATTGAATCACCTTTTTTCCTCCTGAAGAAAAGCAAGCTGGCTGGATCTTCCGCAGCCTCCGTATACTCTCCTGGCAACCAAAGACACCTTCACCCTTGTCATACCCTCGTTTCAAAAGGGCTTTGCTGAGAGGTAATCTTATTTGTAATATAATCAGTCTGTTTACTGGTTGGGGAAATATCATCAAGTATTACTTTAAGATACTTAGGGGATGTGACATACTCTCAAGTAGAAGCCACCCCTTTAGAATGTAAAGGTATTAGTTGGCTGGATTTGCTAATAGAAAAAACAAGCTACGGTTTTATCGAGTCTGACAGTGGGAGAGCAGTTTATTACGCTGGCTGATCACATACACTGTTTCAGAGAGGAAGGGTATTAGAGAGAGATGGCACATCATTAGCAGTAAGTAGAGGTGCGTTGCCATCTGCATACATAAATCACTCCCAGCCAACACGGAACATGATATTTCCTTCTCTTGGGAGTCAGAAAAGAGTGCAGGGGATATAGTGCCAGGGGCAAGGCAGGTGGGTGGGTAAGGGAGAGACTGGGGCAACTGCAAATGAGAAAAATGCATTTGGGAAACCTGCAAGTTATTTTCACACCTAGATCCAGCCCTGGTTGAATTTTAACACACAAATGAGGACATCTGCCTTTCCCAACCAGATGTTTTGGACGACAATTCCTATCAGCCCCAGCCAGCGTGGTTGGGTGACAGCGGGTGATTCAAATTGCGTGTCGAGACCCCGCAGCCACCCCCTCATTGGAAATAACTCACACAAGGACACGGATATTAGGCTTATGTTACTGGGCAAATGATTGAGGAAGTGAGCCAAAGAGGAAGTCCTCTGGCTCGCTCCTCCATTTAAACGGCCCCGGCCACGCCCCCCGGCCACCGGGTTGGCTGGCCAGGCTCTGACGTGGCCGGGATCCCCCAGGCAACGGGGGACAACGTCCCCTGCCCCCGGTGGGGAGTGGGTGACCACGCAGCCCACCGCAAACTCCTCCCCACTGAGAAGTGGAGCGGATTTCCACAAACTGGGACTTCCCAGGTGGAACAAATCCCTTCTTTTGCCTTCTCCAAGGCATCTCCAAGGTGGTGGATCCCTCCCAACTCTACGATTCTTTGAGATCTGGTTTAGGATGTGAGGAAGTCCTCTCTTCTGAGGGCTTGGAGGCTGTGCACAGCACTAAAGAGGAGCAAATGGGGGCAGGTGTTCCCCACACAGACCAGCAGCTTGCTCCCCCCACCCATCTCTTCCATTGCCAGATCCATGCAATTACTTAAAGAAAGGCACTTTTCATATGCAGATTATATCTAGGAGTGCCCCTGTGTCCTACTTTACAGAGAACAGTCATCTATTTGCAGGTGTCCTCAGTTTTGAGGGCTGTCCAGTCTGGCTTAAAGACAAGAGGCAAGATTCAACAAAGGGGCCCTGGTAGCAGAAGTTAGTGTTAGGATATAGTTCCATTCCACCTTTAGAACAGGGATGTGGAGTTGTTGTATGTCACGTGTCTGTTTACTTCCAGCACAGTCTGCTGGGAACTTCCGTTGTATATAGCTTTCGCCTATGCTGTTTGCTTGGACACGAAGGGAAGAAGACATGTTTTCCTTTGTTCTAATACTGAATAAACGCTTGTAAATATGCTTACATATGCCTCTGTCTGCTACTTCTGTTGCAAAGAGTTCTTCTCTCTGCTGGCGTGCGTGCTCAGTCTCTAAAGGTCTCTGAGGCTTGAGTCGCAGTTTTGATGCTCTTCCAAGAACCGGAGTTCACCTGGCTGCCGGCCGGTGGGTGGAGCCAGCTGGGCGCCTGCCAATTGCCCCTACCTCCCTGACGCACCCCAACAGTTAGTGCAAGGACTTCTGCTAGTGCAACAGGGCTTTTCACTCCCTCCTCCAATGGCAGCCCTATGGCCCCCCCATTGCCTTGGGGTGCATGTCAGGGAAGCCCTCGGAACCATGCACAGGGGGAGATCATTCTGCCTGGCGAGCTGGAATTCTTTTTGCTGGTGGAATGATCTCCTATGTTGGATTCCTCCCATATAATGGCCACCAACCCAAGTTGATGGCCACCAACTTGGATTAGACAAATTCAGGGAGTGCAAGGCTATCAGTGCTACTAACTCTGATGCCCATACTTTGCCTGCTGAAAACGGCAGAAGAAGAGAGTGTTGCCACTGTGAGAACAGGATGCTGGACTAGATCGGCCACTGGCCTGCTCTAGCAGACTCTTCTCACAATCTTAGAAGGGGAGAACAAGGAGCCTTGAAATTTCCCATTAAGTGTTAGCAGCACCCGATCAGAAGACGGAACAGGCACACAAGTCATGTGGTGTTTTCCCCAATATGGAGAGGTGTACCATATTTCTACTCAAATTCTAGAAATTATTTCCAATTTGTGTCTACGCATTTAAATCACCATATATTTATTTTAAACATTTGTATGCCACTTCAGCCTTGAAACCTCTGAGCCATTTACGTAGAGCATAGCATATACAGAAGAATAGTTAGTAGAAGTCAGAAAAGCAAATGTCATGCAAATTGGTGCCCTGTCATGTCTTCTTTTTTTGGCGATGCAATTCTTCTCTTCTTCTTTTTGGCAATGCATAAATGACCACCCTAATGATAACTGAAACATAAGCTGGAAGTAAGACTCTAAGTGAGCTCACTCTGGCAATTTAAAAGCAGCAACAAAATCGATAGGATTTGCAAAGCTTGCCTCCCTCTGAAATGCACTTTGCCGGTTCTGTGCCCATATATATGAATATTTCTGGTGCTGCCACTAGAAATATTTGGGAGAAACAGGTGGTGGGGCTGGTCCCCCAGGAATTGCCTTTCCACCCATCTCTATTTCTCACCCATCAGACTTTGGTAACAGCAATACTAACGATTAAAAGGCTAGTTGAGAAGGTCTCACACTCTGAAGCAACCATTTGGCTGGACTTTGCAGACCTTTTGCCCTACATCATGTCTGATTTTTAAAACAACAACAACCAAAAAGAGACTTTGGGTTCAGAAAGCATGGCTGTGTGTTGGCTGAGAGACATTCCAAATTAGTATGCAGAATCAGAACAAGCCTTCCCTCCCCCCTCCAGACAAAGGAAAATGTTACAAATTTTCATGTCTGTTTGAGACATGAATCTTGATATATAAGGAATCCAGACTAAATGAATAAAACTGTAGGCAACCATCACCATCATTTTTTAATTTTTGTTTGGGTAGACCTTGTAAGTGCAACTGTTTAGGCATCGGACAGAATTTACTTATTTATGGACACATCATCAATAGGTCTTTGTCTCTGATGTTTCAGAGGCAGTAGTGTAGCCAATCTGAATTGGCCGAAGCAAAGTTTATCAAATGTTTAATATAAGGATAAAGCAAAGCAAGGTACAGCACCAGATTTAGAGTGGTGCATGGAGCTCTCCACCCTAAGACCCCTCAGGGCACTGAGTCAAAGGGGGCACACAATTGAGAAGATCCAAATTTTGGCCTTGCACAGGGCACCATATTATGAAAGATTACTATAGTCCACTTCTTTCTCCAGACACAATCTCAATACAAATTGCTCCCTAAACAGCAGTTATCATTATAAAATATTCCCCAACCCCATGCTAATTGCTCTGAAGAGGATAATTTCTACTGAGATTGTGGCTGGGGGAGAAGGTGCAAACCTACCCCCCCCAAGCATGCTGTAGTGTCAATGCCCCCGTCATGCCTAATTTTTTTGCGGGAGAAACTCATAATATTTTTGCTACTCATGTCATTAATGCAACATGTGGTTAGGATCTACCTTAGTATTATTATGATCATGCCTGTTTCAGATGGTGGCGCTGGAGGAGGAGGAGGACTAGGACAGAGTATCGCTTGCCCAAAGTCATCATTGCAAAGGTGAGGTTCGAAACAGGGACCCAGAGGTGGTTTTAGGGCAGTGTGACTGGTTCTCCACACTGGGCACCAAGACAAGAGAGTGCTTAGTAAGCACTTGGCCAACTATGGGAAGGAGTTGTCAAGTAGGTGATGCTTTCATTTGAAGGCAACATTTGAAATCAAGAAGACCCAAAGCATCTTGTGTGTGTGGCTGAGTTTTATGTTATTATATTTGTTAAAAAAAATCAACATGTTAAATGTATGTGTATCTTAATGTTATTTTCTTTTAGGGTTAAACTCCCATGCAAAGAAATGGAAGAAGAAGAAGAAGAAGAAGAAGAAGAAGAAGAAGAAGAAGAAGAAGAAGAAGAAGACGAAGAAGACGAAGAAACAGAGGAGGAGGATAAGTCTCTTTTGGACAGGATCATCATGGATCCTGTTCAGCAAGTGGATCCTCTTCTCCTTTTTACCGGCTATGCAAAACTCCAGTGCAGTTGAAATGTGCTAAAGAAGAATGTGTTAAATATGAGTCTCCAGCAAAAGGAGTAACTCAGCAGGGAGAATTTCTGCAAACCTGGAAGAATCGGTGTCTGCTCCTCTCTGACAGTTTTCTCCCTTGCCTGGTCAGCATTATGTTTTAAGAAGGTAGGTACATTCTGGCAGGTTTGACATATGGGTGGCGGTATGATTAAGAGTGGCAGCTTTGTCAAAATGTCAGTCTGGATGTGGTGGCTTTTGAGATGTGGGAGTTGGAAAGTGACAGACGGAGATAGAGAAGACAAAGGCGGCGGCAGCTATCTCGTAACTAAAATGCCCAGCACCATTCACTTTTAGAAACACCTCTGGGGGTGCTTTTAAAAAAAGAGAAGTTTTTGGGACTTGGGGAAGTGAGTTGTGAAAAGTTTGAACAAGATTTTCTTCCTCCAGTTTGAAAAAACACCCTATCCCTTTCCCAGGTCTGGTGTTTCGCTGCAGATACTGTATGTGCAATAAGAGAAATAAGCTTCTGCAAAGCCCAGTGCCTCTTGGATGCAAGGAGGACCAAACTGAGAAAAACTGATGCATATACAATGCTACCTTGGTTTAAGAACAGTTTGTTTATGAACAACTTGGATTAAGAACGCTGCAAACCCGGAAGTAGGTGTTTTGGTTTGTGAACCTTGCCTTGGAAGCAGAACATGTTCCGCTTCCTGTTGAGTGTGTTCCATTTGTAAACTGAGTCCCCTGCTGCTATGGAAAAGCATGCTTTGGTTTAAGAATGGACTTCCGGAACAGATTAAGTTCGTAACCTAAGGTTCCACTGTAATGAGGAAAGGTCACCACAAGTTAGGTCAGAAAGACAGTCTAGGAACCCCGGAGGTTCCCCTCTGCTTCTCTACTTTCTCCATATGCAAACCCACAAGACAAGGTGAATTTCATCCTACAGCTTCTGACACTTATTTCATTTGAGACTTTAAAACATTTATTTAGCATGTGTAGCTTATTTAGCTGTGGAAATCTATGCCGCTGTTTTAGTTATTTTTAACTGGTCTGTTTTAAAAGTGTGATCTAGTGTTAGTCTTAGAGTAAACCACTGAAATCAATGCACTTACTTAAGTCTGTTGATTTTGATGGGTCTGTTCTGAGCAACATTAGCCATGTTTAGCATCCTAATAAGTTTATCCTGTTGTCGTTTAGATTGCCTAATTCGCAGTCTGTTGAGAATCACATGCAGGCTGCATCATGTGTGCTATGTACCCAAAAGACAGCCTATAAGTAAGCGCATATCTAAGTAGCAAAGGAGTTATCACAGTCAATCTGCCCACAATGAGATAGCATGATTTGCCATGCTGCAATTGTGTCATTCAGATTTTCTTTGGCCCCAAACTGAGCCCCTCACATGTAATCGGTTGTGTAGATAAGACTGTGAAATGGGAAGGGCTAGTATTTCAGTGTGTAAAAGAGCTCTGGGATACATTAGGTAGGATAACAATTTTACGATGGATATAAACCCCCGTGCTTCAAGATAGAAGCCAAGCACTAACTGCTGGGGTCAAGAGGAAACATCTCCCTGGGGCATCTTAGCACATAATTGTCCATTACAGAAGTTTTACACCTTTCTTCCAAACTTGCCTGCACACTAGCTACTGATAAAGAAAAGGTTCTGCGGCAGACAGTAGACGGTCCACTGGTCTGGTGTAAGATGGGCCAAAAAAAGAGAATATATGCATTATTCCCACCACAAAAAAGAAGTCAAAATATGGTGCAGATTTGCATAAAAATTTTCCTCTGCTAATTTAGATGCCCATTTAGAAATAATGACTACAATGCAATGCATCTCACCACATTCATGCATTCAATTTAGATTTCTGCTTGCTGTTCAAGCTATGATTCCAGGATGGTTTACAATGCATTAAAATGCACAAGAGCAGTACAAATACAATTTATGAAAGCAGGAAAAAAGAAGAAGCGAAATCCCCCAAACCTGGGACAACTCTGGGACTTCCAACAAGGGCTCCTTGCTTTTTACTGGTCATTTTGTTTTTGTTGTTGTTTAGTCGTTTAGTCGTGTCTGACTCTTCGTGACCCCATGGAACTCAGCACGCCAGACACTCCTGTCTTCCACTGCCTCCTGCAGGTTGGTCAAACTCATGCTGGTAGCTTCGAGAACACTATCCAACCATCTCGTCCTCTGTCTTCCCCTTCTCCTTGTGGCCTCCATCTTTCCCAACATCAGGGTCTTTTCCAGGGAGTCTTCTCTTCTCATGAGGTGGCCAAAGTATTAGAGTCTCAGCTTCAGGATCTGTCCTTCCAGTGAGCACTCAGGGCTGATTTCCTTAAGAATGGATAGGTTTGATCTTCTTGCAGTCCATGGGACTCTCAAGAGTCTCCTCCAGCACCATAATTCAAAAGCATCAATTCTTCGGCGGTCGGCCTTCTTTATGGTCCAGCTGGCTTGGTCATGTACACAGAATGGAAGATGGCAATATCCCCAAGGATGTGCTCTACAGGGAGCTGGCTTCAGGCACAAGACCTGCTGGCAGATCAACTATGTGTTACAAAGATGTCTGCAAATGTGATACGAAAGCTGGCCAAGTCAGCCCTGCCATGTGGAAATTCCTTGCCGATGACTACAGTGCTTGGAGACAGACAGTCAGGTTGTGTATCCACAGCAGTGACCGGAGAAGAAATGATCACTGGGAGGAACTCAGAGAGAAGAAACATCAGGGTGCATCTGTAACAGTGAAACTGGAGGAGAATAAGAATAAGAATAAGTATAAGAATAAGAATAAGAATAAGAATAAGAATAAGAATAAGAATAAGAATAAGAATAAGAATAAATGCCCCAGCTGCAACAAAACATGTCTCTCCCATATCGGTTTTTACAGCCACAGCAGGCACCGTAACTCCACCAATAGTTTGACTTTACTCCTGATGGCTTACTCCTCCATTGTTTCTTGAGATGAATGGATACCAACAACAACAGGCATGACAAAAATGTGAGCTCTGATTATACTTCCAGGAACAATTGTGGGGGAAACTGATGAGGAGACATGTGAGTTTGTGTGGTGCAGATGCTAACTGCTGATGGGCAATTTCGAGGCTCCTGCTCTCCCTCCTTATGGTCCATTATCTTCCCAAAATAAATAAATTCAAAAGTAGACAAGCTCTGGTGCTTCTGATAATCAGCTGTTCATTTTGCTCAATGTGCTTTGGAGAAATCTGCTTTGTCAGGAGCTGCAAAACCATTCAATTTATTAGTTTCAACAAATCAGGACCCATTAGGTCCAAACATTAACCATTTTTTCTTGAAGCATAACCCCATGGTTAACTCTAATCTCAAGGTGACACTCCAACTCCCACTAGGATTTTGTTAATGTTTAGACCTAATGAATCCTGATTCGTCGAAGCTGAGAAACCAAATTGTTTTAAATTGAGCAAATATGTGCATTTTTATGCACATTAAAAACCCCAGGACTCGCATGACTTGACTGGAGAACTGCACTCCAAAATGAGTGCAACTGTCCAAGGATGGCTGCCATTTGAGCTGCGTATTATTTGAGAAAGTGTGAATTAGGTTGGTTTGCCTTTAAATGCGAACCCTTTTCGATTTCTCCTCCATTCCTAACTGCAGTGCACCCCATCTTCTTCAGCAGTAAACATCATGCTTTAATTGGCCAAAGAAGCCACTTTGAGGAACAAGAAGGAGAGAGAGAGAGAGAGAGAGAGAGAGAGAGAGAGAGAGAGAGGGAGAGAGGGAGAGAGAGGGAGAGAGGGAGAGAGGGAGTGGGAGAGAAAACAAAACACAAGGCAGATTTTGTTATATAAAGGAGGACTTAGTTGAGATTCATGTTTCCAGAAAACTCTTGCTCTTCACTTTTTAATGAGATACAGTATGTGAGAAGCAAGGTTATGTGTGTGTGAGAGAGAGTGAGCGCGCGAGGAAGAGAGAGGCATCTTTGTGAGGCTCCCACAAGTATTTCCTTAGCATGTTTAATTAAACAAATGGGAGGAAAAAGGAATTCCCCTTCCTCTCAGGCGCGGTGGTGTCCATGTTCCTTCTCTCTCAACAAGCTGCTAGACCCCTCTGGGAGAACAGCCTGAGGGCTCCCCGAGCAGAGCACAACTCTTTTTCTTGTAAAAGCCACAGATACTGCCTGCCTCGTTGTGCAATGCGCCGCTGTGAGAAGTCTCTGTGGTCGTACACAGCTGCAGTGGGGGTTCAGCAGTTTAGGCTGCAATCCTAATTCTATTTAAGGTAAAGGTAAAGGGACCCCTGACCATTAGGTCCAGTCGTGGCCGACTCTGGGGTTGCGGCGCTCATCTCGCTTTATTGGCCGAGGGAGCCGGCGTACAGCTTCCGGGTCATGTGGCCAGCATGACTAAGCCACTTCTGGTGAACCAGAGCAGCGCACGGAAACGCTGTATACCTTCCCACCAGGGTGTTACCTATTTATCTACTTGCACTTTGATGTGCTTTTGAACTGTTGGTTGGCAGGAGCAGGGACCGAGCAACGGGAGCTCACCCCATCGCGGGGATTCGAACCTTCTGATCAGCAAGTCCTAGGAAGTCAGGAGGACTCACTGTCAAGTAGACATGGGTAGAGGATAGCGTTGCAAGATCCTCAACCGGTGTGCCCTGTTGGGTTCTGCTGTAAAGTCTGAGGGCAGGCAAGGATAATCTCAGTGTCCTGCAATGTCCTGCATGTGTTGTTTTGTTGTTTTTATTTTGATTATATATGTTATGGTTTTTATGTTGATCTTTTCTGTGAACCACCCTGAGACCTCCAGGTATAGGGCGATATATAAATTCAATAAATAATAATAATAATAGGTGATATTCCTGCATTGCAGGAAATTGAACCACATGACCCTCAGGTCCCTTCCAAATCTACAATTCTATGATAATTGTGGACTTTTTTTCCTGAGATGCGATGGAATCCCACCAGCAACCTTTCACTCAGCTCATTTCTAGGGAAAATTCCTGTGCATGGTGAAGGTGATAGCCTCAGAGAACTATGGAGTGGAATAGAAGCAAATTTTGGTCAAGAACTGCTGGCTCATTGTTATGTACTGAAGTTCTCACCCTGGGCCAGCAGGGGGATACTGTCCACATATAGGTCCACATATGCAAATAAGGGATCGAAAGTGATGTTCAGTGATTGGATAGTTACAGAAAGTTGTTACAGTTACGTTGTAGTGGAGCTCTATATAAGTGGGCTGGCTGAAACCTTCAGTTCGGTTCTGTTCTGATCTGTGAATAAACAAGAGCTGTTTGGAGAATCACTGTGTCGTCTGATATGTTCACCCACAACTTAACACACATGGCTTTAAAAGGCCTGATTCTTTTGGGTGAGGTCCAGATTTTGCCATTCCAATTTCAAACACTTTCCCTCCCTTTCTGTCTGAACTAATTTCCCCCTTTGGATCACTCTGGATCCCAGATTCATATTTTTCAACTTTCTTATTGAGTTTACAGGACCCTGTTCCTTCAATCCCTTCTTGGACTGGTAGTTATAAATCCCGTTCTTTCTTAATCTTGAAGTTATATAACTGGGAATTTAGTAGGGTTTTTTTAGCTAGTTTGTACTGGAGGAAGTTTCAAGAGGATGCAATTTAAGTCTTAGTAATATACATGATTTATTGGGTAATTATTTTTGTTTGCCAATCCCATCTTGCTCTTTTCTGTTTAAACATTGCTTTTTTCATTTCATGTATACATTATTTTTATTCTTTATTCTGTTTGTTCTTATATTTACTGCTGAGTTTGTATATCTTCCTAATTTCCCTGCTTTCATTTAAATAAATCTTTCCCACTTACTTTCATTTCTGGCCCAGTCCGTTTTTGGTTGCCACCACTAGTTCCCCGAGTCAAGCTCAACAGAGCTAAAATCAATCTCCGCTTTTGTCATGATCTTTTAGCTCCGCCTTTATCCACAAGACCAGGGGTCAGCAACCTTTTTTCAGCCGTGGGCCTGTCCACTGTCCCTCAGACCATGTGGTGGGCTGGACTATTTTTTTTGGGGGGGGGGGAAATGAACAAATTCCTATGCCCCATAATAATAATAATAATAATAATAATAATAATAATAATAATAATAATAATATATTTAAACCCTGTCCATCTGGCTGGGCTTCCCCAGCCACTCTGGGCGGCTTCCAACAAAATATTAAAATACAGTAATGCATCAAACATTAAAAGCTTCCCTAAACAGGGCTGCCTTAAGATGTCTTCTAAAAGTCTGGTAGTTGTTGTTCTCTTTGACATCTAGTGGGAGGGCGTTCCACAGCGCGGGTGCCACTACTGAGAAGGCCCTCTGCCTGGTTCCCTGTAACTTGGCTTCTCGCAGTGAGGGAACACACTGATTCCCGGACCGTCCGCGGGCTGGATTGAGAAGGCAATTGGGCCACATCCGGCCCCCAGGCCTTAGGTTGCCTACCGCTGCACAAGACTCTGCAAAGAAACAAGTTAATTGTGCAATGAAGTGTCCTGTTGCGGGTTTTCCATGGGCATGTGGCTGGCCGCTGTGACATTAGAATCCTGGTTGAGATGGGCCCCATAGCTCATCATGTTCTTATGAACCAGGTTTATGCTTCCTGCCTTCCGCCACCTTTTGGATTCTTCTGTTTCCATCCCATTCCACCCTTCTCTCTTGCTCTCCTTCCTTGATGGTTTCCCATCATGCGTGGTTTTGGGGCTTCAGCTGTTAATGCAGAGACTTTCTGGAAACCAGTAAGGCCAAGATATGGAAAGCAGAGACTTCTTTACTAGACTCCAGCAGGGACACCAGTTAAAACCGTGGGAAGAAAAGAACGATGCATTGTGATCCCAACTGGCCTACATTTCTTTGCCATCCTTCGAAACATGGCTAACTGGAGACCGACACTTCAACCTTATCTGGGAAAATAAATAAACAAGCAAATAGATGCACTGAGTGAAACATACACCAGCCCAAACTCTCCTCTTGTCATTTTAATTGAATTGTGTCATCTTGGTTTAGTTTGATAAAGGGGGGGAGGGGGAGTGATAATAATAGAGAGTTAATTAGCAGTTCACAAAACCTGTGGGCTGAGAACAGTCTGCCAGCCATAACAGGGACATCTCATGTAGATTACATTAATTTAGTAACCGTTGGATGCCTTCCTTCCCGCAAATGTGGGAGGGAGAATAGCATAATAAACTATAATAGCCTGACATGAAGATAGGATGGTGACCAGGGAGGAGGTCAGCTGCATGAGAGTTTACAGCCATTTGCATGCTAACAGGTCCTTATGGTTTCTCCTTGCCTTGGAGAAAGGTGAGGGCTTGCTTGGTTATGTGGGACCTTTTAAGAAAAAATCAATAAATTGAGATTCCTTGCTCCCACAAAATAAAGTTGAGCAGGTTGGAATGGGCGGAGAACACAATCAAATTGTAGCAGTAGAGACGGAGAATGGTAAAAAATGCCTACCCTTCAAGTGTCCCTGTTTTCCCAGGACATTCACAGAATTGCAGAAGCAATCCTGGCAATCTGGGATTGTCTCATTCTCCTCCCTCCAGTGCCACCATCTCCGAGCATGGGAGGAGCATGGTCTGGTGCTCGCAGCTGCCGATTATCAAGGGAACCTTTGTGAAGTGGGACCCTCGTGCTCAGGGGAGGCCTTTCCTCGCCGGAGCAGAGGCAGAGAACATGCACGATGCTCTTGCCAGCTTTTCTCTGCTGCTGCCAAAACTGCCACCACCATCATGGCGGCATGAGGCGCAATGTGGGCAGAGGAAGGAAGCAAGGAGGGAAGAGAGTGAGCAGCTGCCAGGTATGGCTTGTGGCAGGAGAGGCAGCCAGCTGAATTGCGCATCATTTGGTGCCATTTGGAGCCAATGTGGTGTAGTGGTTAAGAGCAATAGACTCGCAATCTGGGGAACCGGGTTCGCGTATCCGCTCCTCCACATGCAGCTGCTGGGTGACCTTGGGCCAGTCACACTTCTTTGAAGTCTCTCAGCCCCACTCACCTCACAGAGTGTTTGTTGTGGGGGAGGAAGGGAAAGGAGAATGTTAGCCGCTTTGAGACTCCTTCGGGTAGTGATAAAGCGGGATATCAAATCCAAACTCTTCTTCTTCCTGTGTGAGCCAGCCAGCCAGCCAGCCAGCCAGCTGACACGCGTCATGATTTTCTGCTAAAAAATGTTGGAGGGTATCAGGGCCGGATTTAGGTTTTATGGGGCCCTAAGCTACTGAAGGTAATGGGGTCCTTTATATGTCTAGCTGTCCTTCCTCAACAATATTTTTTTTCTGTTTTTCCTGTTGAATATACAGTGGTACCTCGGGTTACATACGCTTCAGGTTACAGACTCCGCTAACCCAGAAATATTACCTCGGGTTAATAACTTTGCTTCAGGATGAGAACAGAAATCGTGCTCCGGCGGCACGGCAGCAGCGGGAGGCCCCATTAGCTAAAGTGGTGCTTCAGGTTAAGAACAGTTTCAGGTTAAGTACGGACCTCCGGAACGAATTAAGTATTTAACCCGAGGTACCACTGTATGCTATATGGTAATTTATGGACCTAATAGGTATCTAAAGCCATTTGCACATGCAGAATGTAGGCACCCTATATATAGAAATGAGCAAACCAGTGATATTTTAGGGAGCAGGCTAGCAGGCGGGGCCCGTTACTTACATCCTAGGAGCCTACACAACACAAAACACTGTTGCTGTATGTAGGTTTTATTTTATTTATTTTTTATCTTATATTTTGGAAATGTACATCCAATTTTTCCCCCTTTAATTTTTTTGGGGGGCCCCAAGAGAGTGGGGCCCCAAGCTATAGCTTGTTTAGTTTATACGTAAATCCGGCACTGGAAGTGTATGAAAATGGGATTCTGAAAAATTTCAGAAGCACACCCCCCCAAGTGAAATGCACAATGTCTCAAGAAAACAGATACCCATTCACAGCTCTCATGCGGACCCCCAGGAAGTTGTTCACAGGAGAATGTGGCCTGTTCCTCACTCCTGTGTTATGGGGCTTGTGATCTAGCCAGCCCAAATTGTTTGGGCATGCTTTTCCAGCTTGTGAGCCACCACTTGGCTACCCCTCTTCTTGTAAAGTGTGTTTATTCTTGGTCTGTGTGCCTGGAGCCAGACCAAACAAGACACGGCCAGATGTATATCAAACACAATTGCCGTACTAAAACCTCAAATTTACCGCCATGGCATCGCCAAGCTAAAATTGTTTTGTGGATATTTTATTTCATTGGGACTTTGTCACTGCTAGCGTTATGATTTGGTGATGAAACCTGGCACCCTTTGTATTATGTCATTGGTTCTAAATTGTTAAAACACACACACAAACACACACACGAAGCGTGAGCCAAAGGGAGGCTTTTTGTTTTATTTTTATTTTAAAAAGCATTTTGGAGACCGAGAGAGGAAAAGAAAGGAACGATAACAAAAGCAAAACAGACCGCTCCTGGCTGTAGAGAAAGATATGGAACAGATAGAAATCATAAGAACTGGTTTTATCCAGCAGAGGTAGAAGAGAGATGGTGGCCGAGGGGGGGCGACACATAGTGTCATTTACCCCAAGCTGCACACCCCCTTCGGGATCGCTGTGGAACTAGGCTTTGCATCCATTTTCTTTTGCAAGCTCATGGAGAGGGTGGGCGATATATCAATCGCTTTGAAGTCCATATCGTGATATTGGTTTCATAATTTTTGACCTGGCAATATATCGCAAATCATGATGCATGCGTGTTGTGTGTGTGTGCTATGCAAAAATTACAATGCGGGGAAAACAGGGAAGCCAGCCAGCGCTCCATTGCGTGGTGAGTTCCCGCCTCCCTCGGGTGGAAATAAAGACACATGACACAAATATTTAGGTTAATGGGCAAAAAATGGCCACAACTTTATTTGTTACAGGAATGAGCGGTATTGGCTTAGGCATTGGTCCTAACCGACTATCTGGCTTCAGCCCGATTGCTTGAAGACCGGGAAGGGTTAACCAGTAGGGGGAGTCCTGCTGATGCACATCAACTAGGAACTCCCCCGGGGTCACCGCTCGGGGGTGTGCCTTAGGCCCTCAGCTCCATAGGCTTCGGACTGGGCCACGCCCCCCGGAATCCTTTACCGGACTACCCTTCAATATTCGGGGGAGGTGATGGCGCTTCCTCCCCCCTTCATTTACATGGCAATACCCCTACCAATGCCTAACCGCCAATGCCGAGGAAGTTGTGACGATTTGCTACGAGGTAGGAGAAAAACCAAGTGGCTGGTGCCAATTTGCCAGGTGGAAAAATTCCTACCAGGCCCCTTAACGGCGACCAACATAGGTCCATAGCAAGGTCAAAAGGAAAACCTAAAGGGCAGGAGGGTGGGAAACCCATTGAGCTGAGGTGGCAAAAGAGGGAGATCCCCGGCCGCGCCAGTGTGATATCGTGCAAGCCACGCCCTCCCTAGGCCAGCTGATTGGCTGGCCAAGGGATGATGCGGCCGGTGATCCCCTCAATTGTGCGGAGGCTGAGAGCCAGCCCCTGCGCATGTGGAGAGGGCGTGAAGCCCGCAACTCCTCCTCCTCTTGAGTTCGGAAGTGGTTTTGTGATATATGAGTACAGTCATACCTTGGAAGCTGAACGGAATCCATTCCGGAAGTCCGTTTGACTTCCAAAATGTTCGGAAACCAAAGCACGGCTTCTGATTGGCTGCAGGCAGCTCCCGCAGCCAATTGGAAGCCGCGGAAGCCCCATCGGACATTCGGCTTCCAAAAATAGTTCGCAAATCGGAACACTCACTTCCGGGTTTGCAGCGTTTGGGAGCCAAAACGTTTCAGAACTAAGCTGTTCAAAAACCAAGGTACGACTGTATATCGTGATGTTTAGCTGGTGATATATCATGATGCTGAAAACCAGGTATCACCCAGCCCTATGCATGGATGAGTTTAAGGCTTGTGGAGGTGCTGTGGAGGCAGCCATCTTTCCCTTCCTGATGACAGAAGATGGGGGCTTCCTCCGATAGCTTTGATTTAGATTCCATGGCCACAGATTTCAGGGATGTTCGCAAAGCCAGTTCCCATCCCTTCCTGCTCAAAAATTTTAAAAAGGATCCTGTCCACTACACCTTCCTTGCTTTTAGAATGAGCAGAAAGGAGAGCTTGCTGACAGACCACTCATTTCACAGTGTATCAAATTACAGCCATTCCTGGCTTTGTATCAAATGGCACTGAGATATCTGCTTATCCGTTCCAGGTGCCTGCCAGGACAGGAGCTGTTCCTTTTCAAACCATTCATAGCCACTTATTTGTGCAGGAGCTGTTCACAGCGCGCTTGTCATCACAAACTGGGCTGGCTTGTTTGGTGCAGTGAGAGGTTGCACAGGAGAAGGCAGGGAGCTGGAAGGGGGAGCAGGCCTCCTGTCGCTGCTTCGAAGATGGCTATTAAATCATACCCTTGGCAAAGTTTTTGCCCGCCGTTCGATGGCTTTTCTGGAGGCTGTGCACAGGCTGGTTCTGCTTGCCCATTGGTAAACTGAAGCATTCGTCCCAGGAAAGGAGCCGTAGAGGAAAGGCCCCAGAGGATGGGGTCACTCAGTGCTTTTGGCATGAGTGAAAAACAGCATCCCTGCCAACCCAGAGCTCTTTGTGCTTCAGCCCACATCTGGTGCTCCCATGTGGAATGTGGGGGTTCCCCTGTTCACTTTAGAGAGCCAGCATGGTGTAGTGGTTAAGAGTGGTGGACTTGTAATCTGGTGAACTGGGTTCACTTCCCCGCTCCTCCACATGCAGCTGCTGGGTGATCTTGGGCCAGTCACACTTCTCTGAAGTCTCTCAGCCCCACTCACCTCACAGAGTGTTTGTTGTGGGGGAGGAAGGGAAAGGAGATTGTTAGCCGCTTTGAGACTCCTTCGGGTAGTGATAAAGCAGGATATCAAATCCAAACTCTTCTTCGTTTTAATGGAGGAGGCAGCTCTGTTCATATGCCTCTTTGGGAACAGAACAGAATGGTGGTATTATAGGCCCATCACTGAATTCTCAGTTTTCACCATTTTCTTTTAAGAGCACACTTCTAACCTTTCATGTTTTAGAATGGAAATACCTAATAGAAGTCTTAACAGAAGTATTGTGTCTCTTTGGATTGCTATGGTATTGGAGTACGTGTTGTTAATTCTTCACTTATTTAGAGTAAATTTGCCTGAAGATTTATATGAAGTTGGGGCCAAATTTCATGTTGTTGGCCAATACTTCTATTAGGTACTATGTTTTAGCAGACTTAAGAGGAAAAGCCACCTGGCACTCTTGACTCAGGAGTTGCAGGTCTTAATTTTGGGTTCATGGGCACTTGTGCAAACTGGGTAAACCGCTGCTGGATAAACCATAAACACATGCAAGCACCCAACACCCACTAAGTCACCCTACCCATCAGCAAATTGGCTTGGGAAAAAGTTTTTGCTTTTCTCAGGGTGTGTGTGTGTGTGTGTGTGTGTAAGACAGACAGACAGACAGACAGACAGACAGACAGACACACACACACACACACACACACACACACACACACCATAAGAAAAGCAAAAACAATTTCCCTAGCCTATTTGCTGATGGATGAGCTGAACAAATTAGGCCTGTAAAAAGACTTCTGTTGGAGCAAAACAAAGCTTCTTTCAAGCCCAGCTGCATTGTGGAAAGGGCAGGGCAGGGCTGGTACAAGGGAAAGTCTGTGCAGGAGCACCCAAAGGTGCAGCGTTGACAACCCATGCTTTTCCTTCCTTCTTAATAAGAAACAAACCTCCTCCTGCCTTTGATGTTCTGGCCGAAAAAGGAAAGGCTATGGACCAAATGAGAAACACTACATTCATTTCTAAAACGTTACTAAAATTACTATTTTTTTTTTTTTGCAGAAAAATCACTCAGTACATCAAATCACATCAAAGTAACTATGATGGCCAATTATATTCCCGTTGCTTATTGTTTGAAAGTTGTTTTGGGATTGATTGAATGGGAAAGTGGCATAGAAATACAGCCAGCCAATCAGTCTATCAAATCAAACGATCTTATAAAATGGCAATTTCTGTTTCACATTAGGTTATGTTACCAACACCCACCCACCAGTCCTAGGTTGGTAATAAACACTCTTCGTGGGTCACCATACATGATGGGGGCATGGGGAGAAAATCTGTTTGGCAAGGTACATCAGAAGTTGTGCAGGGGCTGCCTTGATGAAAAGCTCACAGTCTCTGTGTGGCTCTGTGCTATATTTATCTGCAAAGCACTTTTGAGCTCAGACAAACCTCCAATCTGTGGTTGCAGAATCAATACACTTTATTCATCACCTCTGGGCATGCCATCTTTTCTCTTATTAGCACTTGCCATTTGACAATCTAATTAAGGTCACCAATCAGCAAAAAAAAAAAAAAAAAGCTACTTAGAGAACTATTTTCTCCCTCCCCATCTTTAACCAGCAGAACTAATAACCTTGTAAGTTGCCAAATACTCTTCATTAGATCCTCCCCCTCTGGCAATGCTTCGTGACCTAGAAAAACAGGCAAAACAGAAGCTGGCTTTTATCACAATGGAGGTGGGTCTAAATGCCAGAAAATGTGATATCGCCTTTTTAATGAGCAGGTCTCGCTGTTCTCCGTGTTTACAAACCACTGAAAAGTGTCAGCGGGAAGTGAATCTTGTGCGTGACACAAACACCCCTACTTCATCCATCCATCTATCCATCTATCCATCTATCATCTCCATCTCTAACACAGGCCTGCTTCTCTCAATATCTTCTCTCCTTGACGACACATACCTGGAACAAAATACACATGGATCACATATACAATATGAATTCCCCAAGGGGTGGAAATCATTATTAATACAATAGGAATAGCAAATGTGTCCCTTTTTTTGCTGCTCCATCACTACTTCTAAATACATGGACATGCCTTCAGAGAAAGGATCAAGGCCCTGCTCACCTGTACTTGAACGGGAAGAAAGCAGAGAGCAATACGTTCATGCAAAACTCATATCTGATGTTAGTAATGTGACATTTGTTCTTGAGAATGTGTGCACTAGAGTACAAGAAGCACAAAAAGCAGCCCAGTTCAGCTGAAAAGGCAGAGGCCACCCACTTCTTCTAAAATGTAGGAGCAAAATGAATTATCCATAAAGGTTGCATTCTCTCTTTCTGACTCTCACTTTAATAGTTTTTGCTGGCCTCTGTTCCTTGTCCCTTTGGGGCTTCATAGCATCATAGGAAGAAGCTACTGTATGAGATATGTGGCTGGGATTGTTATTCACATAATTGTAGCATTGGGAGGCTTGTCTAGTTCAAACCCTCTGCTATTCAGGAATCTCAACTAAAGCATCTATGGCAGATGGCCATCCAATCTCTCCTTAAAAACCTCCAAGGAAAGAGAGTCCATCACCTTCCAAGGGAGTCTGTTCCACTGTTGAACAGCTCTTACTGTCAGAAAGTTCTTCCTGATGTTTAGTTGTTATTTCCTTCCTTGTAACTTGAAACCACTGGTTGTGATTCAAGGACCCGCCACCCGCTTGGGATAAGAAAGACACATGGAAACAGTATATTAGGTTAATGGGCTAAAAAAGGCCACAACTTTATTGATTACAGCATGTGAGAGGTATTGGCTTAGGCATTGGATAAAACAACAGAGTGTGACTCCATCCCCTCAGGGAGGGGTGAGCCTAACAAGGGTTAACCACCAGTGGGAGGAGCCTGTTGATGCAAATACAACTGAAAGCTCCCCAGCGGCGTAGCATGGGTTGTCAGCACCCGGGGCAAGGCAAGTAATTTGCGCCCCCTAACCCGGGGCAAGGCAAGTAATTTGTGCCCCCTAACCCCTAACCTGCCGCCGCAGCCAGCTTCTTCTTGCTGTTGCCTGGTCTGGCCTGGTGTGGTTCTCTCCCGTGCTCAGCGCTGCGCTGGGCGGCCGCTGCATTGTCCCTCCCCCAGATAGTCCCTCGCTCTCTCTCCGCACCGCACGCCTGGCACAGTGGGCAGCGACCCGGCGGCTCGGATCGGATTCGCACAGCCAGCACTGCAGTGAGAGAGAGTGAGTGAGCCAGGTAGGGGCAGAGAGCTGCGAGTGCGAGCGCGCCCCCCCCGATGTTGCGCCCGGTGCGGCCGGCCCCCCTGCACCCCCCACGCTACGCCATTGAAGCTCCCCCTGATGTCACCGGGGGCCGTGCCATGGCCCTAGCCATCAGCAAGGGCGTTGGACAGGATCCACGACCACCGGATTCATTTACCAGAATACCCTTAAAGTGGAGGGGTAGGTGATGGCCACACCCTGCCCTCCAATACACAAACATATTCCAATGCCTAACCTCCAATACCTAAAAGTTGTGACGATTTGCTATGAGGTAGGTGAAAAACCAAGTGGCTGGTGCCAATTTGCCAGTTGGATAAAAATTCCTACCAGGCCCCTTGGACAACCAAGGCAACCAAGCACAGGTCCATAGCAATGTCAAGAACCAAGCAATGAACTAAAGGGAGGGTGGGTGATCTGATGAAAACCAGCAGCAGAATGAAAGGGGAGTGCTGCCACGGGCATGTTTGAACAGCAAAACCCAACCCCCAAGCCTCCACCTGATTGGTTGGCTATCTGGGGGCATGGTGCAGCAGCCAGGCCAGCTGGGCAGGGGCTGGAACGCCCCCTGCCAACGCGCGAAACAACTCTGCTCACAACTCCTCCCCTCTGTAAGGAGGAGAGGCTTTCAGGTCCTACTCTCTGGAGCAGGAGAAAACAAGCTTGCTCCATCATGACTATCATATCTCCTCTCAGAGTCCTCTTTTCCAGGCTAAACATACCTAATTTCCTCAATTGTTCCCCGTAAGGTTTGGTTTCCAGACCCTTTATCTTCTTGGTTCTCTGCACACATTCCAGCTTGTCAACATCCTTCCTAAATTGGGGCACCCAAAACTGGGCACAGCACTCCAGGTATGGTCTGACCCAGGCAGGATAGAGTGGCACTGTGACTTTCCTTGTTCAATACACTGTACTTCTATTGATGTAGTCTGGAATAGCAATAGGATGTTTTTGTTTTGCTGCAGCAGCACGCTGTTGACTCATGTTAACAGGTTAAATACACTCTGGATAACCACCACTGTCAATAAGCAACTCAAATTCTAGGGAGCAGCTGGGCTTTCTAATGTGTATCCTGAGTGCTTTTGCTATGATCTCAGTTTTACTGTCAGATATCTTAAAACATTGGGTTGTATCTGGCACTGGGCACACAGAGTTCAGCTCATGTAGTGGGACTCTGCCCCCCATGTGCCCCCAAATTCTTGTCCATAGGGGCCTTCAACCTTGTTATCTGGAGATAAAAACTGATCATATTAATTTAGGTGTTTATATTAGAATTAATGGGCTATTCATATTGTTAATCTCAGCTGGCAATGTTTCCTTATCTCCCCCCTTTCCCCTTTTTGGTATATGTTCAAATAAAGCATATATTAGGGGGAAGTGTGCACACCCACACCCATATGATGTACATAAATGCATTACATTAGGCTTGCAAAAAATGTTCAGATTAGGATGACTATATGTATTAAGAGAAATGTTGATAAATTTTCATTATCCACACCCTCCTAAAGTTTGCAAACTGATGTGGAAATTGGGTGAACTAGATTGGAAAACTGAGAAAAACCAAAATGGTCCATCTCTACCTAGAATAAGCTGATAATTTAAGATTCTCGCTTCAGGACCAACTAAGTCATGGGTAGGCAAACTAAGGCCCAGGGGCCGGATCCGGCCCAATCATCTTCTAAATCTGGCCTGTGGACGGTCCAGGAATCAGCGTGATTTTACATGAGTAGAATGTGTCCTTTTATTTAAAATGCACCTCTGGGTTATTTGTGGGGGATAGGAATCCGTTCATCCCCCCCAAATGTAGTCCAGCCCCCCACAAGGTCTGAGGGACAGTAGACCGGCTCCCTGCTGAAAAACTTTGCTGACCCCTGCACTAAGTGCAAACCAGGCTTCAGGACCAAGGACAGATCACAAGAAACTATCCAGCCCAGCACTGTCTACTCTGACAGATGTCTTGATCCTAACACCAGCTTCTTGATTCTAACTGGAGATGCAAGGGATTGAACTTGCAACCTTCTACATCAAAGTGTGTGCTCTGCTGCTGAACTTCGGCCCCTATGTTCAGAAGGCAACGGAGCAACTGCTTGCTATGGGTTCATGATGCAGCAACAATTTATGCACAGATTCAGTTAGGTAGCTGTGTTGGTCTGACACAGTTGAAATACATAAAAACATTAAAAAATTGTCCAGTAGCACCTTAGAGACCATAGGAAAACCACACCCATTGAGTCAATCACCCATCTCCTACTACCCTTCTGAGAAAAACCCTACCCTACCCTCCCACAATATATAAGGGCCTGGTGACTTCTGTTTCAGTGTATCTGAAGAAGTGTGCATGCACACGGAAGCTTATACCCAGAACAAACTTAGCTGGTCTCTAAGGTGCTACTGGGCAATTTTTTAATTTTTTTAAAATTTATGCATGGCAACTGAGGCCAGTCTGAGGCACCTGGGCTCCCGGCTGAGGGCTAGATTTAATGTGAAGGAGGAGGACCATGAAAAAGCATGTCCTGTTGTTAAAAAAATGTTAATAGCAGCCATTTTGTGTGTGCATGTGTGCATGAACATGCATATTTATGTATGTGGGATAGAGGAGTTCAGATCCGGGTCACAGTTCCACAGGAGGGGAGTTAAGCTTTCTCTTGCACCAATTTCTTGAGGAACATTCCTATCTGAGGCTGCCATTTTGCAAAATATACAGGCTTCACAAAACTATTATTTTATTATTATTAGTTATTAAATTTGTGTACTGCCCAATACCTGCAGGTCTCAGGGCAGTTCACAGGATAACATCACAACATAAAAACATGAAATACACAATCAAAATAAAAACAAAATACCCCCCAATGTTTTTCCCATGAAGCAAAGGCCACCCCCTCTTCCCCTCACAAACCTACCATTCCCAGAATTCCCTGGGAAGAGGGATTGGATGTTAATAAACTATTGTGAGAACTGTGGCTCTCTGAGGGGAACAGGAGCTCCCAGAATTCTTTGAGGGTAGCCATGGCTGTCTAAAGCGACCATAAGTGCTTTAAATGCATTGTGCGAATTTGGCCTTAGATTCTCTAGGAAAAGAACTACGCTGCGGCAGCGACTTCAAAAGAAGAGGTCTGCTGATGGAATAGTTACTGAGATGAGTTTGGGCCATAGGCAAAAGCTGACAATGAGAAACAACATTTCTAGAAGAAGCTGATGCCTTTGCAAAGTGCTGGCCCCTGGAAAGTATGCTCCATACCTCCATGTGGCTGGTGCACAGCAACAGTTGCACTTGCCCCCTTAATTTCTCCTATCTATCAATGCCCCCCCCCCCGACATAGGCACATACAGCAGGTGCTGCCAGCTTGTTACCCATGACATCAGGCCTGTTCTTTCCAATTATTATGATTTTTTATATTAAAAAATCGAGATGGTTCCATCTTTCAGCACTGTGCTCCACTTCAACAGATGTCTCCGTTTTCGTGTGTGTTGGTGTTTGGAAATTACGCTCGCTGCGGCAAAAAAAAACCTCACATGGAACTTGTCAGAGCAACTCAACATGATCACAATAAAGTGCTGATTGCACTTCACGTTAGCTTCCCTCTGCCAGAGTCAAAGCGCTAGCAGAACCCTAGAGAGGCAGCAGACTGTAACTCCCCCCGCTTTGGGGGAAAAAAACCCCAAACCCTTCATTTTACCCTCTTGGCTTGCCTTTGATTTCATAGATTATTTCTGGCCATTGGGCTGAAACTTGGCACAATTTCAGAAGGGTTTAATGCGGCGCATCTGAAGACACAGCGCAGGGAGTTTTGAAAGAGTCGTAGGGGCCTGGCACTGGATAGATCTTCCTCACTAGGGGACCAATCAGGAGTTCGTGGCTGGGATTGAGTGGTTTGTTGGCAGTGTCTTCTTCCCAGCGCTATATGTTTGTATATCTGGCTGCCGGGCTCCTCTCCTGCCAGGCTCCGCAGCACAGCCACACTGAACCCCACAGGGATGCCTCTCCCTCCTGACTGCCAAGGTGATGCAATTGATTGTTGTATTACTGATCGCAGCGGATGTACTTGCCAACTGCAATCGCTCGTGAAAGTTTCATGGGACCTTCAGAGGAAGAATGTCTCGATCCGATTCTGGGGAGCGTTCGAGCACGTGGCTTGCATTCCGAGGATCCCAGGTTCACTCCCTGGTCCCTCCGGGTCAGGCTGGGAGACACTGTCCTCTGAAACCCAAGAGAGGCATTGCCAGTCAGGATAGATGGAGACCTACCTGTGGCCATCGTAATGTTGTTAGACTCCAGCTCCCATCAGACCCAGCTAGGATGGCCACCAAGGATTATGGAATTGTTGCCCTCAGGTTCTGCTTGTGACCTTCTCGAAAGCATATGGTTGGTACTGTGAGACCAACGATTCCCTTTTTATTTTTATTTATTTATTGTGGCTTAGGGCCCTCGTATTTACGGGACCGCCTCTCCTGGTATGCCCCGCAGAGGACCTTAAGGTCCATGAATAATCATAGTTTAGAGGTCCCGGGCCCTAAGGAAGTCAGATTATCCTCCACCAGGGCCAGGGCCTTCTCAGTGATGGCTCCGACCTGGTGGTAGGCTCTGTCCCATGAGACCAGGGCCCTGCAGGATTTAACTTCCTTCTGCAGGGCCTGTAAGACAGAGCTATTCCTCCTGGCTTTCAACTTGAACTTACCCTGATCTTTTATTCCCCTTCCATCCCTCCCTCTCCCCTTTTTATGAAGATTACAAGCTCTGGGATCCCACAGCTAATTCTCCCCTGGTCTCCTCGCTGGCCCAAATAGGACTAATTTAGCCAGCTAGCCCTGGTGATCATCTAATGTTTATTGGATGGATTTCCCCCCTAAATTTATTTTTGAATTCTGAATTTATTGTTATTCATGTTTTATACTGTATTTTATGCTGTTTTCCATTGCATCAATTAAGTGTTTTAAATTTGTTGTTAGCCGCCCTGAGCCTGGTTTTCTGAACCAGGAAGGGCAGGGTATAAATAAAATTTTATTATTATTATTATTATTATTATTATTATTATTATTATTATTACTATTATTAGGTTTTTATTTATACTTTTCAAATTTATACATTTCATTATTTTTACAATCAATTTAACATTTCAAAGTTTGACTTCCTTCCCCCTCTTTCTGCGGTTCCATAAATTTTTTTTTTAATAACTTCTCCACGTCCAAATTCATTTAACTTGCTCATTTAATTATCTACTGTAAATATATACTCTTATAAAACTGCAGGTTATTACAGTAATCCTGCCAATGTTTTTATCTGTTTACAGTTTATCTGTAAACATTCAGTAATCCATTTCCATTCTTTTATAGAAAGTTTGTTATCTTGATTTCTTATATTCCCGGTAAGTTTCGCCATTTCTGCATATTCCATAAGTTTTTATATCCATTTGCAGGAGTGCCCAAACTTTTTTCAAAGAGGGCCAGATTTGATGAAGTGAACATGCATGAGGGCTGACCAAAGTTGTTGCCTTTTTTTAGGATTGAAGTTGGAGCTTTTTTTACAATTTTACCCCAAAGTTGCTGAGTTTTTAAGGATTTTACCCCATATACTGCCACGGGGGCCAGATTAAATCGACCAGTGGGCCGAATTAGGCCCCTGAAATAGACTTTGGACATGCCAACAGTTTACTGGGACTTCTACTTCTTTCCACTTTTGGGCAAGTAAATTCTTGCTGCTGCAGTATCATACATAAGTAAATTTCGATACAATTTAGGGAGTTCTGTCCCTATAATTACGATACGATAATCTTTATTGTCATTGTCCCATACAGAACAATGAAATTGAAAAAATCTACATCAGACATTCAAAACCAACAAGCCTGCTATCCCAGCTATCCCAGCCTGGTTAACCCCCTAAAAACTCTGATACCCCATAATTAAATACAATATACTCACACAGAGACTACCTTACACTGCATTTAAAACCAAAATCGCATTTGGATAAAAACTGTTTCTCAGGCAGCTGGTCCTAGTCTTTATAACCCTGTACCTTCTTGCAGAAGGCAGAAGCTGAAAGAGATCATTTCAGGGGTGCATACTATCCTGCACTATCTCTGCAGCTTTCTTATGACACCTGGAAGCATAGATTTGATCCAAGGTGGGAAGAGTGCACCCAATTATTCTCTCTGCAGTCTTTACAACCCTGGACAGCATTGTTTTTCCCCCGACCGTGCAGCCAAAAGAAAAACTTCTGGTTTTTTAAAATAAAAGTTATTTTGAACATCCTTTTCAGTTCATTATATATCATTTCCCAGTAAGCTCTAACCTTACCACAAGACCACCACATTGACCCTTGACCTCACCCAGCATGGCACTTCTCATGTTTTTACATTTCCAGACACCCCTCTCACCATCCTGGCCAACCTCCTCTGCACATTCCCTAGCTGGCCAGTGTCCCTTTTTGAAAAAAACATGGCACCCATAACAACAAAAGGTAGATTGTCTTCTAACCTGAGTCATGCCACTGCCCTGCAGAGGAACTGGTATCATTTCAGTGTGATTAATCTCTAACGTGCAGAGCTATGATCAACTGTCTGGCACCGAACAATTATTGTCTTTGGGAGAGAAACATAGTACAAGATCAATGTCTCCTGTTCTTGAAATAGAAACTTGGCTTCCCTTCTGCCTTTCTATAACAGCAGGAGAAATCATGACCCTAAGATAATGCCCTATTTCATGGACATTATCTCTGAAATTAGATTTGGCTGGTGCCAAGTAAAAGTACAGCTTGGAGCTCTATGAAGTGATATGCATGGCTTTCGTTCCTTCTGTGGCAGGCGCACAGTAACTAGAATATAGTGGCGAGAAAATAGGACCCCTGGAATGAACAGAACTAGCAGGAGAGGACAGGGTGGGCAGCCAGATATAAACATGTTTCTACTAATTCCCGCTGGAGTTATTGGCACAGCTGCAAACGTCAACGATAGATAGGCCTGTTGATACAAGGGTATTCTGTTACTTTGACACACTTCAATGCTGGGGCAGGGAACCTGGGGTCTTGGGGGCTGAATGCTCTCTGCTCTGTCAAATTCTCCACAGCTCACACTCCTCACTGGCTTTTCTTTGCCTCAGGTGTTTCTTTCTAGCTGGAATGTGTCCCTGAATTCTGATAATGCCTCTTGCTTGTCTGGGTAGATGTGGGAGGGGACCTTGTTTCATCAAGAAACAGGGAGAAGATTCGAGAACAGTTGCATATAAGTGGGAGTGGCATTCTGAGCATGTGCAGCTTCAGCTAGAAGTGCCAATAAATGGAGAACTTCCGTTTTTGCTTTTTTGCAGACGACAGATGAATGCTGTCTGCAAAAGGCTGCGTCATGGGTGCCGACAGACTGTGTCCGCCTACGTCGTTGCTAAAGAGAAAGAGGGACTGAAACTTAAGTATGCTGTTACAGCAATTGCTATAATGATTGTAAATAGTGCTACTGTGATGCATTTATGACCAATCAAGCAATAAATCCCTTTACTGAGTTGTGAGTGTTTCATCTCAAAGTGTAACTTCAGGTGCTGACCACTGCTTCCAGAAACTCTGCTAAATGGACAAAAGCCTCTAACGAGGTGCCTACACATGAGTATTCTCACGCAGCGAAAGAGTGATAGACTGTGACCTTTAATACACCTAGCCTAGTGCACAAAGGTGAGATTTGCACCTGTGGCTCCACTCACTTTTGTGCCTGATTCTGGCAACCAGCTGGGAGGCGTCCCTCGGAGGGTGGCCCAGAAGAGAAAGAAAAAGAGAAAGAAAAAGTTGCTCTTGGGCTGAAAAAACTCTGAAAAAACGGTACCCCTGCTTTAATGTCAGACTTCCATGTGAGAAAGAATATTGTGCATTGAAACCACTTTCCCAAAAGACTAGACCTTTTCCTGATAAGGAAAGTGGTAGGATAATGCAACGGAGAGTGTGTGTGTGTGTGTGGGGGGGTAGCAATGCTTTGGTGCCATGCCATCTAACCACCCTGGAAAGAAATCAGAATGAATGCTCAATAAGCAGCTACCCTGAATATATATATATTTTCCTGACTTTTTTCTGGCCCATGTAGGACCAGTCTGGATAGTTGGCCTTGGTGAAGATTTGACGTTTTCATCCCCCAAAATTTTTTTGATTTGACTTTCTAGTGAAATGAGGCTGCATTTTAATGTTCTATTCTAATCTTGTTTTTAAGCTGTATTTTAATCAATTAGTGATATATGGAAGTGAGAGCTGGACCATAAAGAAGGCTGATCGCCGAAGAATTGGCGCTTTTGAATTATGGTGCTGGAGGAGACTCTTGAGAGTCCCATGGACTGCAAGAAGATCAAACCTATCCATTCTGAAGGAAATCAGCCCTGAGTGCTCACTGGAAGGACACATCCTGAAGCTGAGGCTCCAATACTTTGGCCTCCTCATGAGAAGAGAAGACTCCCTGGAAAAGACCCTGATGTTGGGAAAGATGGAGGGCACAAAGAGAAGGGGACGGCAGAGGACGAGATCGTTGGACAGTGTTCTCGAAGCTAACAGCATGAGTTTGACCAAACTGCGGGAGGCAGTGGAAGACAGGAGGGCCTGGCGTGCTCTGGTCCATGGGGTCACGAAGAGTCGGACACGACTAAACGACTATTACCCGGATATTTGTTGGATGTGAAACTCAGCCAAGAGCATAAGGTCAAACAGATTCCTCACTGGCCTTGCAGACAACTTCATTGTCCAGAAAGTGGGAGAAGCAACAAGAGGAACAGCCATTTTAGATCTGGTCCTAACCAATGTTGATGACCTGGTTAGTGGGGTAGAAGTGGAAGGATCATTAGGCGCGAGTGATCATGCTCTTCTGAAGTTTACTATACAGCGGAAAGGAGCAGCCAAGCATACTAGGACACAATTTCTCGACTTTAAGAAAGCCGACTTCATAAAACTTAGGGAAATGCTGGGTGAGATCCCATGGACAGTAATACTAAAAGGAAAGGGAGTTCATGATGGCTGGGAGTTTGTTAAGAGGGAGATAGTAAAAGCACAACTTCAGGCAATACCAATGAGACGGAAACATGGAAGGTGCCTAAAGAAGCCAGGGTGGCTATCTAAAGAACTTTTAACTGAGTTAAGATTAAAAAAGGATGTGTACAAAAAATGGAAAAGGGGGGAAACCACCAAAGAGGAATTCAAACAAATAGCCAGCACGTGTAGACACAAAGTCAGAAAAGCTAAAGCACAGAATGAACTCAGGCTTGCTAGAGAGGTTAAAAGCAACAAAAAAGGCTTTTATGGGTATGTTCGTAGCAAAAGGAAGAACAAAGAAACAGTGGGGTCACTCAGAGGAGAAGATGATGAAATGCAAACAGGGGACACAGAAAGGGCTGAACTCCTCAATGCCTTCTTTGCCTCAGTCTTCTCCGATAAAGAAAACAATGCCCGACCTGAAGAATTTGGAGCAAATGATTCAGCAGAGGAAACACAGCCCAGAATAACTAAGGAGATAGTACAAGAATACTTGGCTAGTCTAGATGTATTCAAGTCTCCAGGGCCAGATGAACTGCATCCAAGAGTATTAAAAGAACTGGCAGATGTGATTTCAGAACCACTGGCAGTCATCTTTGAGAATTCCTGGAGAACAGGCGAAGTCCCGGCAGACTGGAGGAGGGCAAATGTTGTCCCTATTTTCAAAAAGGGGAAAAGAGAGGACCCAAATAATTACCGCCCGGTCAGTCTGACATCAATACCAGGGAAGATTCTGGAGCAGATCATTAAGCAAACAGTCTGTGAGCACCTAGAAAGGAATGCTGTGATCACCAATAGTCAGCATGGATTTCTGAAAAATAAGTCATGTCAGACGAACCTGATCTCGTTTTTTGACAGAATTACAAGCCTGGTAGATGAAGGGAACGCAGTGGATGTAGCCTACCTTGATTTCAGCAAGGCATTTGACAAGGTGCCCCATGATATTCTTGTAAAGAAGCTGGTAAAATGCGGTCTTGACTATGCTACCACTCAGTGGATTTGTAACTGGCTGACTGACCGAACCCAAAGGGTGCTCATCAATGGTTCCTCTTCATCCTGGAGAAGAGTGACTAGTGGGGTGCCACAGGGTTCTGTCTTGGGCCCGGTCTTATTCAACATCTTTATCAACGACTTGGATGATGGACTCAAGGGCATCCTGATCAAATTTGCAGATGACACCAAACTGGGAGGGGTGGCTAACACCCCAGAGGACAGGATCACACTTCAAAATGACCTTGACAGATTAGAGAACTGGGCCAAAACAAACAAGATGAATTTTAACACCCCAGAGGACAGGATCACACTTCAAAATGACCTTGACAGATTAGAGAACTGGGCCAAAACAAACAAGATGAATTTTAACAGGGAGAAATGTAAAGTATTGCACTTGGGCAAAAAAAATGAGAGGCACAAATACAAGATGGGTGACACCTGGCTTGAGAGTAGTACATGTGAAAAGGATCTACGAGTCTTGGTTGACCACAAACTTGACATGAGCCAACAGTGTGACGCGGCAGCTAAAAAAGCCAATGCAATTCTGGGCTGCATCAATAGGAGTATAGCATCTAGATCAAGGGAAGTAATAGTGCCACTGTATTCTGCTCTGGTCAGGCCTCACCTGGAGTACTGTGTCCAGTTCTGGGCACCACAGTTCAAGAAGGACACTGACAAACTGGAACGTGTCCAGAGGAGGGCAACCAAAATGGTCAAAGGCCTGGAAACGATGCCTTATGAGGAACGGCTAAGGGAGCTGGGCATGTTTAGCCTGGAGAAGAGGAGGTTAAGGGGTGATATGATAGCCATGTTCAAATATATAAAAGGATGTCACATAGAGGAGGGAGAAAGGTTGTTTTCTGCTGCTCCAGAGAAGCGGACACGGAGCAATGGATCCAAACTACAAGAAAGAAGATTCCACCTAAACATTAGGAAGAACTTCCTGACAGTAAGAGCTGTTCGACAGTGGAATTTGCTGCCAAGGAGTGTGGTGGAGTCTCCTTCTTTGGAGGTCTTTAAGCAGAGGCTTGACAACCATATGTCAGGAGTGCTCTGATGGTGTTTCCTGCTTGGCAGGGGGTTGGACTCGATGGCCCTTGTGGTCTCTTCCAACTCTATGATTCTATGATTCTATGACTAAACAACAAGAATCAATTGTTTTATACCTGGTGTTAGCAGCCCTGAGCCCAGTATTGGCTGGGGAGGGCGGGGTATACCGTATTTTTTGCTCTATAAGACTCACTTTTTCCCTACTTCTCGGTAGTGGCGCCCGCCCTGTGGAACGCCCTTCCAGCAGATGTCAAAGCGATAAACAACTACCTGACATTCAGAAGACATCTTAAGGCAGCCCTGTTCAGGGAAGTTTTTAACGTGTGATATTTTATTGTATTTTTGGTTTTTATGGAAGCCGCCCAGAGTGGCTGGGGAGGCCCAGCCAGATGGGCGGGGTATAAATAATAAATTATTATTATTATTATTATTATTACTACTAAAAAGTAAGGGGAAATGTGTGTGCGTCTTATGAAGTGAATGCAGGCTGCGCAGCTATCCCAGAAGCTAGAACAGCAAGAGGGAACTAGAAAAAAAATATTTTTTCTCCTCCAAAAACTAGGTGCGTCTTATGGTCTGGTGCGTCTTATAGAGCAAAAAATACGGTAAATAAAACAACTTCAACTTCTTCTTCTTCTTCTTCTTCTTCTTCTTCTTCTTCTTCTTCTTCTTCTTCTTCTTCTTCTTCTTCTTCTTCTTCTTATATCAGGGTTAATGCTCAGTAAGCAGATGGACTGCAAGCCCCCCGAGTTGCCTCACAAGGAGCAAGCAGCAGCAGTTCTTTCTGGAGCAAAAGTACATAGCAAAACATAGGAAGTTTCATCATAGCAGATCAGATTATCTGCCCGTGTCATGTATCCTGAAGCACTGTCAGGCTCCAGGATGGAGTGGCCGGCTGAGATGGACAAGGAGGGGCAACAGGAGGATGACAGGAGGCTGAGACAGGAGAACAGGGGCTGGAGCAGGTGGGTACTTTTCTCTCTGCCAGGATATAGCAGGAAGTCTAGAATTAGGACTCCAACCATCCTTCTTCCCTTGCATGGAGAGGAGCAGAGCAATGGAATCTTGCAAGGGAAGCTGGGGAGACCATCAACCCACTGCTATGGCAGAGGAATCAGGGGTGGGCACAATCTAGTCACCTGGTGGGGTCCCCATCACTGGGAACAGACCTATTCTCCCTGACACAGCGATCACCTGCATGCTTGACAGTTTTGCAAGGCACACAAAGCTGAGTGTGCCAACCTGTTGGGACAACCCTATTGCTTCTGCGCAGTTCTCAACCCCTTGCCCTGATCTTGGACTCTAAGCTGGAACTGCTGCTGCTAGCCTGATCAGTCTCATGTTTCACGTCACTCAGCCTGAGGATAGCAGTGCTGTGACTCACTACCAGCTGCTGAGCCTTCACCTCTACTCTCCCTCAATAAGGATCTCTTTCTTACTCTCAAGTAGGAGCCTTTGCCATTAAAGTCTGGGTTGGAGTCAGGGCAGTCCAGCATTGTCTCCTCTGATCAGCAGTGACTTTCCAGGGTGTAAGGCCTGGACATTTCCCAAAATCTGCTCTCTGATTTTGTAATAGGAGGTTCCAAAGATTGTACCTGAGTACCTACCGCATCCAAAACATGTGCTCTAACCTTGAGCTATGTCTTTCCTAAGGGTGAGGTTAGCACCTCTAGAATTTTGGCGCTGTCTGTGATTGCCTAGCTTGCTGGACTCACCCTGCTGCATTCTTCCCATGGGCTCCTCTCCTGTGCACACACATTCCCATCACTAGGGGGATTTTATGAGGCCATCTCATTTGGTATGCACTTGTCACATCCATAACTAGAGATGCGCAGTGACAGGCATCTTCCCTCTAATGGAGATCTGATGTTCCCTTTTGCAGCACTGCTCGATGGGCTTATATAATTCCATAAAATCAAAATGATTTTTTATTATTAACTAGATGGGCCTTCGACAGGCTGCTTTAACCATGGATAAGTGAAAAGGAGATACAGTGGGCAGGGGGGAGGGAAGTGTGAAGACAGAGGAAAAGTTGGGGGCGGAAGCAAAAGAGGAAGGGAAAAAGAAAAACATAAGACTGTAAGAAGAGCTCTGCTGGATCAGGTCCCTGGTTCATCTAGTCTAGCATCTTGTTCTCACAGTGGTCGACCAGATGCTTGTGGGAAGCCTGCAAGCTGGGCATGAGCAAAGCAGCAGCCAGGCTATGTGCAGCTTAGGGCTCATCCACAGTTACTTTTTGCCCCTTGCTTTCTAGGTGCAAGTCCACTCCATGTCTGACCACTTTCCCCCCCTCCACCACTTTCCCTGGGAAAACCTGCTCTTTAATGCTGATTCGGAACAAACAGCAATTTAGATTTTCTGCAGATTCCCGTTTGCTCTGATTCAGCAGTAAAGAGCGGGGGTTTTGCCGGGAAAGTGCTGGAGAAACAGGAAAAGAAAAGAAAAAGTGCTCAGGCATAGATGTTTAAAAGGGCAGACTTGTGCCTCGAAAGCGTGAGGCAAAATGAAGTCTTGATGATCCCGAAGATTCAGAGGCACAATGCCTGACAGTGGTGGTAGAAACTGCATGAAAGACATTGATGGATGCAGAGAAACCCAATCCATCTGCCTGCTCCTGATGAAAGGCCCATGAATGAAAATTGTCCTCGGTAGTCAGATCTCTTAATTTCTGCAACAATTTGAATTTTTTAAAAAAGGCTGCCTGAAAATTCACCAGCATTTAGTGTGTATTATTTCTATTAAACACATTTTTTTGGGGGGGGGGAGTATGTTTAATACACACATTTTCACAAAGCAATTGCCCTTAATATAATGTATTTTGGGATGCTGTTTCCCCCTAATGTCTGCATTCCCGTGTACATTTTCCTTGAAATATAATGCATTTTTGTAAACATGACCTGGCTGGAGAACTGCATTGAAAAATTTGGAGAAGGGTGAATTTCAAATGAAGCCTGAATTTCAGTTCGTGTCTTGTTTCAGAAAGTGAAATTAGTAATGTTCACCTTTAAATGCAAACTGAATGCAGTTTCCTCTACACCCCTAAAACTGCGTGTTGATGGACACAGAGGAGCCCAAATTCTATGCTTGCTCCCTACAAAAGGTTACTGAGTGAAATGCATTCCCTCCAGCCGCCTGAATCATGCTAGATTTTAGGCTGCTATCCAATGTGAGAACTTGCTCTTAAGTATTAGCTGTGATTACTATCCATAGTGTCAGATCCAGCCCAGCAGTGCCAACAAGACGGGAGTTTTTTGACATCAATTACTGTGGCTCTGTCTCGTCTCTGGGTTTCACAGCAGCCCACAGAGCACATTTCCAAGAAGCAGAGATTTGAATTGCCAGATGTTATGTAAAGCAGCACATTTCAAGGCAAGATGCCGAGTTGAATGACTGGCTCCCTTGCTCCAGAAGAAAGCAGTGGGCTTTAGTATATAGAAAAACATTATCATGTACAGGCAAGCCAGGCTCCTGGAACAGTTCGTGGAAGGCCAGAGATCCTGCTGTTTGTAATAAAAAGCAATGTATTTGGGGCTTTGTAGAGAAATGCACACTTGGTGAGGCTGATGTGGGAATCCAAGGGGTCTGGGAGCATTGCTGATGAAAGTCACCTCAGCAGATAACTGACATCTCCTGAGATTTACTTCTGGCATAGAAGAACACCTAATTTATTTTAAGTTTTGATATCTCGGTTGCAGTGTACAAAAATGGAGAGTTTTGGGAATGGGGTGGGGTGAGGAGTCAGAAATGGACCTTCCCAGTTCAGGAATCCCTGAGCCATTGAGAGTTGAGCTCAGTCCCACTCTGAATTTTGCTCCAGCTCAAAATAGCTCAGTTCTAGCCTTCTTGCCAACCCATTTCCCACCTCCCCCTTTACCCATCCTTTCCTAAAAGCACTGGGCCACGGTTGTGGGTTGTGGTGGAGCGATGGGTTGAAGGATAATGGGTGCTGTGACTCAAGTTTAGTGCTGCTTCTAAGGTACGGGTCACCAGCCTTTTGGGGTCCATGACTACATTTGCAAACTGGAAAAATCATCATGAGCACCACACATGAGTGCATGTGTGCGTGCACACACACACACTCCTCCCACCAGCAATGAGGCACGAAAAAAGTGTTTTTGCTTTTCTTTCAAGTTGAATTGGGGAGGAGGCTGATTTTCCTGCAGAGTGAAGTTGGGAAGGGAAGAGTTAATATTCCCTGCCCAGCTGAAGTCTCCCAGAAGATCCAACAGCCGCTACATCAACCATACTAGAAAAGAACCTTTTGCTGGAGCCTAATTGCAGTAGGGGAGGGACCAATATCTTTATTTGTGAGGCGACCTAGTTGCTGGGAAGGGAAGAGTTAACCAAACATCGCTCTTTTCCATTGCAATTGGGATTTTTAAAAAGCATTCTGATGACTACTGTTTCAATTAAAATGTAGATTTCAGATGGTTGAAGTTTCTCTTTCTAAGAAACAAAACGAAATGAAAAACAAAACAAAACCTTATTGCCTTTCAATTTCTCTTGAGTTTTGTATTTAAATTAAAACTCTGCATGGGAGATAGTCTCGACAAACTGCCTTGGGAGGAACGTAAATATGATCAAGCAATTAAGCCCATCAGCTTATAGGAATGATGCCAAACTGGTTGGCTAAGTTCTGAAGCCACAGCTATCTCCTTTGGAAGCCACGTCATCCAGGATCCCTGGCACTTCCCCCTTAAATCAAGTGTGGCCATGCTTGGTGGGACTGATGGGATTTGTAGTTCTGCAGGGGCCAGAGGTTCCCCACATCTGCCTTTAATCACCAGGGACTGGCATAGGAAACCAAGGAGCTGTTCTAGGTGCTGAATTTCTATAGGGCTGGAAGGAGGGAATCATGTATTGCCTGTCTAATGTAGGAGCTTGAAGCTATGGTTATTGGTGTAAATCATATTATGCCTACACTATAATGCCCGGACAGAGCTTTCTTTTTACATTGGTGTTGCCTGATAACTGATGGTGGACCGACGACTTCCGGGGGCGGCGCGAACGGCAATGGCGGTCTCCTTCCACTTGTGAAGGGGAAGCTCCGCAGAAACGGGTCGTCCGCTACGGCAAAGCGGAGACCCCTGCTAGAAACCCACAGGTGGGGATAGCCTGTGGTCGTGGGACTCGGCGGGCGCCTGTAGCGCTCCTCCGCGACGTGAAGGGACCCCGTAAGGAGCTCCGGATCGTGTCGGGGGTGGCGCGGCGTTGTGAGTCGATCGCTCTTTTTGCGGAGTGATGCCGCTAAGCTGCTGCCGGTGAGCGCTGACCCTTTTCCTGGGACTATTCGGCTACAAACTTCAACCCGTAAGTGGAGGACTTTATTTGATTTATGAAGATAAATTTAAGAATTTGGCACACAAGCGGGAGACGCAACCAGGAAGTCCGTCTCCCGGGTTTTGTTTCAAGAACAAAGCAAAGACTCTTTAAAAACCCAAGCCCCAGACTTTGGGATAAATAAGTTGCAAACTCTCACATCAAGCTTTGAAGACCCCCTCTCAATTTTATTGAGGGGAGGAGGGGTGAAAAATCAGCTTTTTCCAGCCGATTCCTTTGAACTTCGGGACTGTAGAACATTGAATCCCTGGCTACTGAGCTGCCAGGGTTTGGAATTTGAAGGCTACTTTGGAACTGATACTTTATATCTCGCACTTTGCTGAGACAACTCATCTTTGTCAAAGAGTAACTCTGTGGAAACTTAAGGAATTTAAGAGGAGTCTGAAGGTCTTTTACAAATTGGATATTGTTTAACGTCTAGAGGGAACTTTTAACTTTTATGAACTGCGACATTTTTGAGCTTTCCTGACTACAGTATCCCTCTAGTGGAATAATTTGGTTTGGCAATCTACTGGGGGAATTTTCCATCTGTTGATTTGGGGATTTCCATGAGAAAGACAGACTGTGAGACCGACCTTGACGCATAGATAAGAAGGGTTATGAGCGGAAGGACAAGATCAGCCAAAGCCAAAACACTGCAAACTACTTTAACTTCTCAGCTGCGCAGATCCTCTGTCCCCACAATCCCTGTGGCACAAGTGGAAGATATAGAACAACCTAGGCCGGAAGGAATGGCCTCAGGTGGGGACTTTACTTCAGTGTTAAATAAAATATTTGAAAAGTTGGAAGGCTTAAGTAAACAAGTTTCTGACCAGTCAGATAAGATAGACCAAAACACCGCAAGCATTAATAACTTGACTCAACAAGTAAACTTAAATGCACAAACTATTGGAAAGCTGGTGGAAGACACTACTGCAAACCGTAAAATTGCTGAAGAGGCAAAGCAGAAAGTTGAAGAAGTTCAGGGAGAAATCAAACCTATGCGCAAACAGATAGGAGAACACCAGGCACTGCTGTCTATGATCGAACTGAAAAATAAGGAAAACAATTTAAGGATCAGATCTGTACCGGAAATTGATAATGAAAATCTAACTGAGTATCTCACGAAGGAATTTACACAATTTTGGCCCTTGGAAGAAGAAAAGGACTTTAAAATTGTGAGCGCATTCAGATTGGGAAAGGGAGGGAGGAAGATTAAGTCGAGAGACTGTCTAATCTCCCTCAGAACGAGGGAGGAAAGAGACAAAATTCTGAGTGCGCACTTCAAGACGCCATTAGAGATCCAACAATCAAGGTTGGAAATTTATAAGGATATTCCTAAGCATTTGTTGGAGCTCAGAGTGAATTACGGTGATCTGGTGCAACTTCTGAGAAGCAATAGGATTATCTTCAGATGGGAATTCCCCCAAGGGATTTCCTTTACCTTTAGAGGGAAAAAAGTTAAAATCAAATCGGTGGAAGATAAAGACAAATTTTTGAACGACTACGGAGAAGACCTTCAGAAAGGGATTGAAGAGCCAAGCGATCCAGGATCGGGATCATCAGGTCTAATACCTGCACCTGGGGAATTGAAAGATCCTAAAGACACGCCACTTCTGGGAGCAACAGGAGGAAAATAACACCATCTCAACATGTCTCTGCAACTATTAAGTTGGAATACCAACGGTCTAAATTCCCCGGAAAAGAGGAAGAAGGTTTTTCATTTATTAAAAAAGGAACAATTGGACATAATTTGCTTGCAGGAAACACATGTGATTAGGCTGCACAGAAAAGTGTTAATTAATAAAAAATTAGGCCAAGAATTTATCTCATCAGACAAGGTTAAAAAGAGAGGTGTGGCAATTTATGCAAAAGAAAGCCTATCACCAAAGCTTCTTTTTAAAGATGAACAAGGAAGAATATTGGCAATAGAAATCCAAACACAAGGAGAGAAATTTTTGATCTTAGGAATTTATGCACCAAATGAGGGGAAATCAGAGTTTTACAAGAAATTGCATGAGACGTTGATGGACTTTATTGACTATAACAATATTATTATGATGGGAGACATGAATGGAGTGGTGTCTACGAACATGGATAAAGCACAAAGACAGACCATAACGAAAGAGGGCAGACTACCAAAAACCTTTTTTGAACTGACTGACAATATGGACTTAATTGATATTTGGAGGACCAAAAATCCCCTAGGTAGAGAGGGAACATTCTTTTCTGAAGCCAAAATGACATGGACAAGGATCGACCAAATTTGGACAACTAGAGGCCTGGCACCTAAAATAAAAAAGGTGGAAATCTGCCCAAAAACCTGCTCCGACCATAATGCGGTAAAGATGGAAATGAAACTAACACCTATCGGTTCCTTCAGATGGAGGATGAATGACACCTTACTAAGAAACCAAGATATCGTAAGGAAGGCCCAAAAGACTCTGAAAGACTACTTTGAAATTAATATGAGAACTACGGTTGAAAAAAGAACGGTTTGGGACGCAAGCAAAGCGGTCATGAGAGGGTTCTTGATTCAACAGAATGCAATAAAAAGAGATCTCAAAATGAGAAGAAAACGAAAATTTTGGAAAAAATAAAACAAGGGGAGAAGAAGTTAAGAGTTAAACCAAACTCAAAAGAGATTCTAAGAGAGATTAAGTTATATCAGGTGCAATATATGAAATTGATCAATGAAGAAATAGAGTGGAAAATTAAACAAATGAGACAAAAGACTTTTGAGTCAGCTAATAAATGTGGGAAATTATTGGCGTGGCAACTGAAAAAAAGACAGAAGTTAAATACGATCACCAATCTTGAGATCAATGGAAAAAACATACAGAACCCGGAGGAGATTAGAAGGTGCTTTCAGAGATATTTTAAACAACTCTATACGCAAGGGCCGCAGAAAGAAACTGAGATAGACCAATTTTTAAGAACCAATGGATTACAAAAAATATCTTCAGAAAACAAATTAGTATTGAACCAGCAAATCACAGAACAAGAAATTGAAGGTGCCATTCAGAACATGCAACTGGGCAAATCTCCAGGACCGGACGGACTAACCTCCAAATACTACAGAACTTTGAAAGATCTCTTAATTCAACCATTAAAGGAGGTGTGCAATGAGATTTTGGAAGGGAAAAAGGCGCCTGAATCGTGGAAAGAAGCATACATCACATTGATACCCAAGACAGAAGCTGAAAAGACACAACTAAAGAACTACCGTCCCATCTCCCTTTTGAATGTGGATTACAAAATCTTTGCAGACATTTTAGCTAGCAGACTTAAAAAAGTATTAATGGAAGTAATACATAAGGACCAGGCAGGCTTTCTCCCAGGCAGACACTTGTCTGATAACACAAGGAATATAATTGACATTCTGGAGTTGCTGCAAAGGAATATCAACACGAAAGCTGTTTTAGTTTTTATTGATGCGGAGAAAGCCTTTGATAACATCTCTTGGAGTTTTATGAAGAAAAATTTGAAAGGGATGGGAGTGGGTCAGGGGTTCGAAAATGGTATAGGAGCAATATATTCAGAACAAAAAGCGAAATTGATTGTAAACAATGTGGTGACTGAAGATTTTAGGATAGAAAAAGGAACACGTCAGGGCTGCCCTATCTCTCCATTATTATTCATCTCGGTCCTGGAGGTGCTGCTAAACATGATAAGAGGGGACCGATTTGTAAAAGGTATTCAGGTCGGAGCCAAACAATATAAATTGAAAGCCTTTGCAGATGATTTGGTTCTAACTTTACAGGAGCCGGAATCCAGTATGAAAAGAGCTTTGGAATTGATTAAAGAATTTGGTCATGTGGTGGGATTTAGACTAAACAGGGTAAAAACTAAAGTATTAGAGAAGAATTTAACTCCAATGGAAAAGGATAGGTTTCAGAATGAAACAGGTTTAATGGTGGTTAAGAAAGTGAAATACCTAGGGATTAATATGACGGCGAAAAATTTGAACTTATTTAAAGAGAACTATGAGAAATGTTGGGCAGAAGTTAAAAAAGATTTAGAAATCTGGTCTAACTTGAAGCTTTCCTTGTTGGGTCGAATTGCAGCTATAAAAATGAATGTATTGCCTAAAATGCTATTTTTATTTCAATCCTTGCAAATTTTGGACAAGATGGATTGTTTCAAGAAGTGGCAGAGAGACATCTCTAGATTTGTCTGGCAGGGCAAGAAACCTAGAATTAAGTTTAAAATTTTAACTGATGCAAAAGAAAGAGGTGGATTTGCCCTGCCAGATCTTAAATTGTACTATGAATCAGCAGCATTCTGCTGGCTGAAAGACTGGCTGCTTCTTGAAAATACAGACATTTTGGATCTGGAAGGTTTTAATAATGTTTTTGGGTGGCATGCATATCTTTGGTACGACAAGGTTAAAGCTCATAAGGCATTCAAAAACCATATTGTCAGAAAATCTTTGTTTAATGTCTGGATAAGATATAAAGACCTGCTGGAAAGTAAAACCCCAAGGTGGTTGTCACCTATGGAAGCTAAGGCTCAGAAAAAGCTCAATATGGAGGCTAAATGGCCAAAATATTGGGAAATTTTGGAACAAGAAGGTGACAGATTGAAACTGCAGAGTTTTGAAAAATTAAAAGACAAAGTGCGAGATTGGCTTCATTACTATCAAATAAGAGAGGCCTATAATTTGGATAGAAAAATTGGCTTCCAGGTGGATAAATCGAAATTGGAAACAGAACTGTTAGAACCAAAAACTAAGATTTTGTCAAAGATGTATAACTTGCTGTTGAAATGGAACACGCAGGATGAAACGGTCAAATCAGCAATGATCAAATGGGCGCAGGATCTAGGTCATAATATTATGTTTGCTGATTGGGAGCAGTTGTGGACCACCGGTATGAAATTTACGGCATGTATTGCCTTAAAGGAGAACATTATGAAAATGATTTACAGGTGGTACATGACCCCAGTCAAGCTTGCTAAAATTTATCATCTGCCTGACAATAAATGTTGGAAATGTAAAGAAGCTGAGGGAACATTCTTTCACCTCTGGTGGACTTGCCCAAGAGTTAAGGCTTACTGGGAAATGATATATAATGAACTTAAGAAAGTATTTAAAAGTACTTTCCCTAAGAAACCAGAGGCCTTTCTCTTGGGCATAGTTGGCCAATGGGTGCCAAAGAAAGATAGAACATTCTTTATGTATGCAACAACAGCAGCAAGAATACTTCTAGCTAAATATTGGAAGACACAGGATCTACCCACCGTGGAGGAATGGCAGACGCAAGTGATAGACTACATGGAGATGGCTGAAATGACTGGCAGAATCCGTGACCAGGGAGAAGAATCGATGGAACAGGACTGGAAAAAGTTTAAGGACTATCTACAAAAACACTGTAAAATCTTTGAGTGTCAATAGGATGTGGGAACTAAAAGCAACAGGGTTTGTGTGATTTTGGTCAAAGGTGTGTGAAAAGAAGAATCTAAGAAAAAAAAAGGATAAGGGGTTATGAACAGAACAATATTATGTCATATAATATTATAAGATGAGGTACGGATTAAAAAAAAAAATGGAAAATGGGGACATAATAATTAGAATATAACATTAAGTATGGTTGAAACAAGGTTTTGAATTTGCTGAATCTGATTGGAGTAAAGTGGAACACAAAAAAGGGGGATGTGAGGAGGTCAAGACAGAGGGGCATGGAACTTTATAAATTTAAGAAAGAGTGTTTTTCTTTTTTCTGTTTTTCTATCTTTCTTCTTTTCTTTTTTTCTGTCATATATTTTTGTTTTTCTTGAGTTTTATGTATGGAAATGATATATTTTGAAAAAAAAAAAAAAAAAAGATAACTGATGGTGGACCAGTCCCTAATATGGACACTGTGCTGGCACAGGGAGGAATCACTGCTGGACTCAAGAGACCCCTGCCTCTCCATCCCTCCCCTGGTAATTGCAGGAACTGGGGCATCTGTGTGGATCTTCTGCACGGGATCTCAGGCTCCCTTTGACCCTGTGCAAATGGAGCTTGAGGCTTGAGAGAGTTGAAATGGGGATGTTCCAGAAGATGAGCATGTGCCTCACAAGACCTGTAGTGACCCAACACACAGAGGGTTGTGGGTGGGGGGCATGTCTCTCTTGCAGGAGTGGGGAACCTGTGGCCCTCTAGACCTTGTTGAACTACAACTCCCATCAGCCTCGGCTGGTATGGCAAATGGTAAAGGATAATGGGATGTACAGAGGCAGATTTAGGGGAGCGCGACTGGTTTGGTTGCACTGGGCATTGGACCCTGGGAGTGCCATAGGGGTGCCATAACTATGCTGTCGAAAAGAAGGCAAGAGGTGGGGGTGCTGAATTTTCACATCACACAAGGTGCCAGTAAAATTTGACGTGCAGCTTTTGATCAACTTTTAAATGTTATTTGCCATCTCACAGAAACATTTTCCTAGACTGGTTCTTCAGATCATAGCATCTCCCTCTGAGGCACAAAGCACTAACTGAGTCTGTTTTAAAGCCTAGAGTGAATTTAATTGACTGGGGTGTGATTGACATTATCTGATTATTATTATTATTTTTTAAGTTCACCTTGATGAACTACAATGCAGCAGAGGTGTATGTGTGAGAGTGTGGCCTTGTGTAGCCACAAGATACCCAAGGCAGAGCGCTGATCTGGCAACCTGCTGCTTCCATGGTCATTGATGGCCCAAACAAATTTGCCAGAGGAAAACTACAGCATCTACTGAACAACTGAATGATGCAGTTTTGTTGCACAATTCTTAATGGCCTCAAACATTTGGTGAGTTGGCTTGAACGGAGAGTGTCTGCAGCCTCCTCCAGCCAGGCACTGATGGGAATTGTGTGCTTGAAGAACAGAAACGAAAGCAAATTTATAATATAGAATGTAATATGTGATAGCCACTTTGACCTCTGTGCAAGGCAATTGCCTCCATAGCAGGGGAGATCTAATTAGAGTCATACGTTGGTAGACACCAATCTTTCCTGCTCCTCTTGCAAGTGTGGAGCTATCTATTACTCAGTGGGTACTCTAGTTCTGAGCAGCTGCTGTTTTTGTATTTTGTCTTAGTTTCTGCTTCATTACTGGGATGAGGCCTGTCTCCGTGCTGAAGGGTCCTTGTCCCCTGCAGATGGCACTGCGTGTGGGTGTAGCACTCCTCCTGGCACACTCTCCTGTCATTGAAGATCAAGAACCCTGCCCTTGAGAGCGGCCCAACACAGGGTTCAAGGATCAGACTTCATTTCAGATTGTGCACCATACATCACAATCCTACACATGTCTACTCAGAAGGAAGTTCAAATGAGTTTAATGAGACTTAGGACTCAGCTACATTCATAAAGACAAAGTGCTTTATATACATTATAACACTGTGACAACCAGATGGCGCTGTGGAGTCCCATCTTTCGCCAACGGGATTTCCCTGTATGAAGTTTACATGCATTTAACTCAATCACTTTTTTGACGTGTCTAGATTCAGTCTTATATGTATATGTAGCTTTACAGCACAATCTTATACTTGTTTGCTCAGGAGTATCCAATTGAGTCCATGAAGCCTACTCTCAGGTAAGTTGGTATGGGATTTCAGCCTTCATAAGCCTTTGAGCAGCATCTCTTGGATCAGGCTTCAGCTGGTGGAATTAACAGCAGCAGCAACAGCAACAACAATTATACCCCACCCATGTTGCTGGGTTTCCCCAGCCACTCTGGGTAGCTTCCAGCAAAATATAAAAACATAATAAAACGTCAAACATTAGAAACTTCCCATTACAGGGCTGCCTTCAGATGTCTTATAAAAGTTGTGTGCAGTGGTACCTCGGGTTACAGATGCTTCAGGTTACAGACACTTCAAGTTACAGACTCCGCTAGCCCAGAAATAGTACCTCGGGTTAAGAACTTTGCTTCAGGATGAGAACAGAAATTGCATGGCAGCAGCGCGGCGGCAGTGGGAGGCCCCATTAACTAAAGTGGTACCTCAGGTTAAGAACAGTTTAAGGTTAAGAACGGACCTCCAGAACGAATTAAGTTCTTAACCCGAGGTACCACTGTAGTTGTTTATCTCCTTGACATCTGATGGGAGGGCATTCCACAGGGAGAACACCTCTGCTGAGAGGCCCTCTGCCTGGTTCCCTGTAACTTCGCTTCTCGCAGTGAAGGGAACCATCAGAAGGCCCTTGGAGCTGGACCTCAGTGTCCGGGCTGAATGGTGGGGGTGGACACGCTCCATTATATCATAAGGTGAAATACAATGGATGGATGCAACTCTGATGCAACCAATGCCAGATTTTTGTTGCTTGAAGTAAGCTCTTTTCTGAAAGGGATGCTTTCGTAAGGCTCGCCCCTTATAGTACTTTCCTTGAGTGACGTATCCTGCAATAACATGGTCCTGCATTTTATATACTGCTTTAAGAAGAACAGTGTATCCAAACTATAGACCTGCAATGGAAGAAGACATCTCAGCCATCATCACCTTTATAGGAAATTGAGAGGACAGGCAGCTGAAAACTGAATTATACGGAGGTCTTAGCTGCACAAAAATAAATAAATGGTACAGCTAAAAATGGCATGGGCGTATGAAATTGTCCTGGGAGTGGTGATGGAAATATGTCCCTATCACTGGCTATTAGTAATGATTATTGTTCATGAGTTCCTATGGGAGGAAGGAGGGGATAAAAATTCAATGAACAGCAACAGCTACTTCCAGGTTCAGAGGCAACAGGCAGTATTCAACAAACAAGTTGCACTAGGATTATCCCTAGCACAATTGGATCCACCCCTCCCATTCTCTTGCCCCTGCACTGCCCCTAAATCTGCCCCAGACGGTTGTGGGAAATGCCAGAGCAGATTTAGGTGTGCGTGGGAAGAGGAGATGGGGAAGCATTCCATTGCTCATGGAGAAAGCCTTGTGCCAACAGAATGTTCACCTTAAAGGTAAAGGTAAAGGGACCCCTGACCATTAGGTCCAGTCGTGACCGACTCTGGAGTTGCAGCGCTCATCTCGCTTTATTAGCCGAGGGAGCCGGCCTACAGCTTCCGGGTCATGTGGCCAGCATGACTAAGCTGCTTCTGGCGAACCAGAAACACCGTTTACCTTCCCGCCGGAGCAGTACCTATTTATCTACTTGCACTTTGACATGCTTTGGAACGGCTAGGTTGGCAGGAGCAGGGACCGAGCAATGGGAGCTCACCCCATCGTAGGGATTCAAACCGCCGACCTTCTGATCGGCAAGTCCTAGGCTCTGTGGTTTAACCCACAGCGCCACCCATGTCCCTTCAATGTTCACCTTAGTATGCCCTTAAATAAAACCCTCTGTATATTTGAACACCAGTTTTTGGAGGGCAACACTGTTTGCGGACTTCCCATAACTATCTGGCCAGACCCTGCGATGTGATCCAGCAAGGCTCTTCCTATGTTCTTATGTCAGGTGTTTGTGGAGCTTTTTGTTTCCTTATTTAACCCCCCCCCTCTGTTTTATAAAACTTTTGAGAGCTACATCCAATGATATATTATACATAATGCTGCCTTGAGTGCATGGATGTTAAATCTTGTTTTATACACTACTTTATATTAATATTGTATATTATGTATGGTACAATATATTTTTTTATCCTGCATTTCTTGCTTCTGTTTGCAAACAGCTGCAACTCGCTGACCCAGATTTTCATTTCCTTTCAAGGCTTTTAAACACAATGAAGAAAAATGTACAGTAAGTTAATTTTTCTCATGGATGGAGAATATATATATATATATGTGTGTGTGTGTGTGTGTGTGTATATATATATATATATATATATATATATATATATATATATATGAATCTTTTCCCTCTTTCTTTGACAAACTTCACTTTCTGAAAACTTTAACATCACCGACATCCTGGATTTTTAAGCAGAGAGGCAAGGCAACAGTTAACGAGATTGTCCTTTAGCTTCCGATGTCAGCAAACATTTGAGATTTTCATTGCATGCTTGGTTCAGTTTTCATTCTTTTCCAGTCAAATTTAGCAGCTGAAACTGCAGAGGCCTGGGCAAAATTGACTTTATGTATTCAAGATGTGTCAAGAAGAAGAGGCTAAAAGGTGGTGGCAGTGGAGTGAAAAAGTCAGCTTTATTTATTTTGCTGAATGGTAAACATATTTTATTTATGCATGCAGAGAACTGCTTGCCTGAGATTCTCCCCCCCCCCCACTACAAGCCCAGGCCTCAGCTGGGCTGACACCATGCACCAAACAGACTCTGTGTTTGGCTTATTTCCCCAAGAATGAAGCACTCTCAGAATTGACGGGAATGCACAAACACACAAATATTCAAGATGCCTCTTGAATTAATGGGATGTGACAGGGATTAATCAATTAATAAGTATGATTAATTGATTATAAAGGCTTGAACTCGGGTTAAAACCTGCCCTCTTATTAATGGATAGCAAGCGAAGTCCGTGGAACACTTTGAGCTTATCCATACTACAGAGCTGCAAGAAATGACCGTGTATATGTTCTCCCCATATAGTTAAAGGTCCGTATAGTTAAAGCTATGGTTTTCCCAGTGGTGATGTATGGAAGTGAGAGCTGGACCATAAAGAAGGCTGATCACCGAAGAATTGATGCTTTTGAATTATGGTGCTGGAGGAAACTCTTGAGAGTCCCATGGACTGCAAGAAGATCAAAACCATCCATTCTGAAGGAAATCAGCCCTGAGTGCTCACTGGAAGGACAGATCCTGAAGCTGAGGCTCCAATACTCTGGCCACCTCATGAGAAGAGAAGACTCCCTGGAAAAGACCCTGATGTTGGGAAAGATGGAGGGCACAAGGAGAAGGGGACGACAGAGGACGAGATGGTTGGACAGTGTTCTTGAAGCTACCAGCATGAGTTTGACCAAATTACGGGAGGCAGTGGAAGACAGGAGTGCCTGGCGTGCTCTGGTCCATGGGGTCACGAAGAGTCGGACACGACTAAATGACTAAACAACAACATGTTCTCCCCACACCAGTAAAAAGAAGTTTCAGTCTGAGCAAAACCATGCAACGACAGCCCTAAGTATATTCTTATACACCATTTTATGTATGTCTTGCTCTTAAAAAAGAAAAGCAACACTAGCTGGAAGTGTGCACTGATGTGCAAATTTTACCAGATCATTTTAATAATGGATAGTGCATCTTTTAAAGAGCCTCTTTTTGGTGGAACGGCATGCCACTTTGTGGAGTTGAAGTATTTTGCTGACTAGGAAGGGTCCCATAAATTTCCAAACGCGGCACTCATTCATCACCCATTTATAATTGCTAAAAATGATTGGTCTCCTCTTATGAAGACTCTATATTATGAACATCCCTTAGAAAGCTGCTACCTTTGATGTGCGCTTCAAAGGGAGACCATGCAACAGTCTTGCTCACTTTGCAGGCAGCCGTGGGCCTACATTACAAATGCTTTCCATTAATCCCACATGCCATATTTTAAAAGATGCCGAAATTAACTGCTCATCTCTTTTCCTCCATTAGGTAGGGGAATAATCTGGCAAAATGGTTGCTAATGAGGCCTTTGAGCTGTGTGCAATATGAAAAAGCATTTCACGGAAATTAGGTTTCTCAGAGTAGCGTATTTATAATTAGTTGATTTCCTATGTTTCGGAAAACAACAACAACACATCACCCAAGTTGATCATTATGTCTCAGTTAACTAATTATTATTATTATTTTATATATTGCCATCAGTGTACATAGCACTGTATGCAGAAACATCAACAAAAGGCCAAGTGTCTGCTGGAAGTACCAGGCAGTCTAGATCAGGGTTTCCCAAACTTGGGTCTCCAGCTGTTGTTGCACTACAACTCCCATCGTCCTTAACTAGCAGGACCAGTGGTCAGGGTTGATGGGAATTGTAGTCTAAAACAGCCAAGTTTTGGAAACACTGATCTAGATGATGACACTGGGCAACACAGGAACTTAGAAAGTTGTTTTATATTGAGTCAGACCCACTGATCTATCTAGCTCAGAAATTATTATTATTATTATTATTATTATTATTATTATTATTATTAAACTTTATATCCCACGTTCATTAATTTCAATGGGTCTGCTCTCAGTAAAACCTACTTGCCTGCCACCCCTTGAATTAAAATTCATCATGGAACTTTGGTTAGCAGAAAGAGCTTAGATTAATCAAAGTTTGCCTTCTTTCTTTCCTGATGACACTTAGCTTGTGGTTTTCATTACTTTTTAATGATTAGAGCTTGATATACTAAACTATTAATATGCATCTTAAAATATATCAGATGGACGCTATGGGAAAAAACTCCAAAGGTTTGCATTAAAAATGTAGCCTGCTGGGCTTGCAAGATTTTTTTCTGCATCTGTTTGCAACCTATAAAGTTGGACATTTGGTATATATGAGGGAAGTATGGTAGCCCTTGCCCACTCCATTTTGAAGAGGTAGGTATGAAGCTAAAGCGGGCTAGCTAATTTTCCTGTTGTGTCATGCTAATCCAACCCATACTTCCATTATAAAGAAGCAATTATTTCCCAAATATCAAAGGAAGACACAGCAAAGAGTGCTTGTTTACTGTGCCAGGATAAACACTGGTCAAAATCTGCAGCCAGAGAACTCAAATTTAGTAGGACATTCTGCTAAAATAAAATAAAATAAAAAGGGAGCTGGAAATTGGCAGCATGACCAATAGGGAAGCTATTTGTGTTCCTTCAAATATTCTGCCATTTTCAGCTTTTCAGAACCTTTCATTCTCTTTACACCTGAGATAAGCTTTTGAGGTTCATGTGACGATTTGGGCTGCATACATGCTAAACCTTTAAAGCACACTTTCTCCCACCCCAAAGAATTCTGGAGACTAGTTTGTTAAGGGTTGGTGAGAACTGTTACGCTGTGAGGGGTAAACTACAGAATTCTTTTAACGGAAGAAATAATCTTCTCTGCATGTACTTTAAAAGTATAGTGTGTTCACACTCTAAAACCAATGTTTATTTAATTTCCTGTATTTTAATTAATTTTCTTCTGGACAATCTTGCTGACTGCTAATCACTTCAGGCGTTTGCAGTTTATTAAAGCTCCCAGATTCTCCCCTTTCACTAATGTCCAATCCATTGTTAGTAACGAGATGTCCTGTCCCCAAACAGGAATGGAAAACGGGGGGAAGGAGGCTCCGTCAAGCTGCTATGCACAATTTGAGTTGGTGTTTCTTGTTTGTTTTTAAAATAAGTGCATCAGTGCTGATTTGGCACATCGAAGAGAGAAGAGAGGGCACAGTCAGCAAAGCACCTTTTTAGAAAACCAGTCAGTGCTTCTGAACTGACAATCCAGTACTATTTTCCTGCTTATGTGATTATCTCTGAGTATGGAAAATGGCCCTGACATGCTTGCAGTTGTTACCTGTGTTCTATCTTTACATCTACTTCCTCATCCTTTTTGGACTTGGTCGCGTTTCAGCCAGTTCGAGAAGCAACAGCGAAATACTTTTGCTGGCAGAGAGCAGCTCAGAGCACCTGTCAACAACCTTGACAATGCAGAACGCTTTAAGTGAAAAAGGCCTATGACAATCAAAAGGTTAATGCGGACAGGAAAGATAACAGAGCCTGATCCCTTCAGACTTCTTATGAGATATGCTCCACTGACTGATGTTGTCTGCTAAGAGGTGTTCGTACTGCAAACACAGAGTGAATGAAAATGCAGCAACAGTGGCAGAGCACAAATGGTACAAGGAAGGAAGGTTGTGTGAGCAGGATTTATGCTAGCAGTGAAAATGAGAAATGTGTCTTGGAAGAAAAAGTCTGTTCAAGTCAGTACTCTCTCGGTCATTACAATATCAAGGAAGAGAATCCCTATGGGGAGCCCGAAAATGTCTTCTGTAGAATTCTTGGGAGCTGAATATTTGAATGGATGCAGTACACATCATATGGAATCTGCCCTTTCTCCTCTTCTGATTTGTTAGTGAGAGCATCATAAGCACCCTGCTGGATCAGACCAAAGACCTTTCTGGTCCAGCATCCTGTTGCCTATCATGGCCAACCAGGTGTCTTTGGAAGCAGGACATATGAGCATGAGAGCTCTCTTTCACTTGTGTTCCCCAGCAACTTGTATTCAGCCACTGGAGGCAATCATAACTAGTAGCCATTGAAAACCTTCTCCATGAATTTGTCGAATCCAAGTTGGGTAGCAAGTTGACCAACCCACCAGCCTGTGATTGTAACTCAGCCATCCAGGTCTTGTCTGCCCTGAACGTGGACCCAACTCTGATGGCTAAAACTGTTGATTGACTAAAGAATATAAACGGGTGAATCACCTGCCCCTACCACCAACTGATTAAGTGACTCTGCTTATATAAATGACATATAGCCAAAACCTCAAGATAGATACATTTCCGAATTACTGAAGTACAAAATAATGGCAAGCAGGGACTTGCTCTCTTGCAAGCTGCAAAGCGCTATACATATTGTAAGTCTATATTAATAAAGAACCAGATAAAGAAAAAAGTTAATTAGCTTTTTGCTAATTACTTCATCTATGGCCGTTTAAACTGTGTGTTCTTGTTGTTTTTTGTTACTATGTTATGCATTTTTGTGCTTTTCTGTTGTGAACCACCCTGTGATCCTCGGATGAAGGGCAGTATAGAAACAACAACTTTGACAACAACAACAACAACAACAACAACAACAACAACAACAACAACAAAAACTCTTAATGGGTTATCATAGTCCATGTTCCACAATGCAAAATCATTGTAGCTGCAGAGATCCTGCGATTCCTATTTATGTCAGTGTCCGTACAGACCCAACAGGATTGTAGAACATTTCTCATCCAGGGATCAGCGAGAGGACAAAGACAGCATTAATGGGTCCTCAGCAGTGGGGAGTAATGTACATTTCATGTCAGCCTCTTGTCCTGGATCTCCTGGGTTGAGGTTGCCACTGTGCTGAAATGATATTTGGTTGTTGCATGATGGATATTTCTTCTTGACTGCATGTATCTTACAAGGACACATCATGTAATGTCAAGAGAAGCCACTTTGATGATGTGCTCAGAAGCTAAATATTTAATATGGCTGTATATTTATTCTGTGGTGCATTTCAATCTTTAATTTGAAATATACTCAGAAACATGAGAGAGAGATATATATCTACATACCTTTTATATTGTTTCATGCCTGTGAAGTCATTTTATGTGGCCTGCTTCTTAAGATTTTACATCCCTTTGCCATGATGCACAGGTTGAGAAGGTAGTAAGCAAGCATTCAGGATGGCAATTAATGGCATACTGTGATCCTGCATAGGATTGGGCTTATCAGTATTCTTCAGTGCATGACTGGAATAAAAGGTAGTCAGCATCTTGAGGTTGCAAAGTGTTAACTTCCACACAGAACCGTACTCCTACTGTTCACTCCTATTTTCTCCTACTGTGGCAAATTCCTTCATTTTCTTCACATGGCAATGGTACCCACCTTAGTTCCAAAAATGAGTTCCAGAACTGAGGTGCCAGCCCTGCTCTCTGAGGCCACCCCCATAGAAACCCATGGGAAGAATTCAACATCACATTGTTCTGATCGCTTCATCATCAGCACAAGTGCTCCAGATTGCCAGATGGAACAATCCCTCCTTTGCACCCTCTGCATGCTGTTATTGGGGTTCTCCTGACCCCCTCAGAGCCAATGTGTGTGTGTGTGCGCGCGCACGCACGCACACGCACACACACACACACACACACACACACGTGCAAGGAGATGAGAGGGGAAAAAATCTCCATTGTGCAAGTGGAAATCTTTTGTGTAGAGCTTGTGCTGATGGGGACTTGTTAGGTGAATCCTGCCTAGCATCTCCAACTCCCAACCTATGGAGATGACCTAAGGGGATAGCATAGTTGATGGCATCTGAAGCCACTGGGAGATTTAGTAAGTGTCAGGAATGTGGCCCCCCAGAACACAGGGGATGAGTTAGACTCAGAGAGTGAATTAAGTGAACGAGGGACCGGCTCTATAGATGAGAACTGGCTGTCAGAATTGAGAAAGGGCAGTTTGACCCCCCTCACAGAGAGGAAGAGTTGGAAGGCAGCCAGAGCATTGCTAGGCAATCAGCAGAAAAGCAGAGGTCTGAGTCCGGGTCGAATTGGACTGACCAGGAGTGGGGAGGTCAGCCTTTCGATCCCTGATCCAGGCTTCTGGATAAAATCAGAAGGCAACAGAAGGGCAAGAGGGGAAAGACGGAAGTCTGGCGTCCTTCCTGCTGTGGGAGGGGTGAAATTTCAGACTGACTAACAAATGTAAATGCGAGCAGGCAAGATACTGGGCTCTGGATGTGTCTTTTTGTAAAATAAACGTACATAAAACTACCGGAGAGTCATTACTCCTTATCGGGCTTGATTGCCTGCCAGAGATCATTACAGTAAGAGTAACAGGGTTACACTTCTCCTACCCCTCTCCTGTTAATGAGACCTGGCATGGCGACCGAGGCTGTTTATGTCCCAAAACTGGTTCTCAATCCAGACTGAAATGGGGCTAGATAACCACCCTCTCAATCACCTTGCCTGAAAAGGGGTATTAGTAACTTGGCAGTAGCTCAAAAACTCTAAGTCCTTTGTGTGTGTCCTTTGGTGCTGCATGCGTCCTGCATTTCTAGATGACTTGATTGCCCACTAATCAGCCCACCATCTAACTCAAGTCGTAACAGTGTCAACTTATCCTTGAGTCTTGGAAGATGTATCACTAGCTGGCCATGTGATTTCTCAAGAGCAATGATCTATAATGAGCAAGTTTGGCAACTCCCATCCATTCGGCCCAAAGCAGGCAGTTTTCGAACCTTCCTCGTGCTGATGCCTCCTGGAGTTCCTTTGACTTATTGCCTTCAAAGTAAAATAACTGTCTCAGTCTGAGCGCTGTCACCAAGTTCCAAGAGTGTCAGCTTGTATAGCATAACATCAATCATGCTCGTTTCTTTTCGCTTGGGAAAACAGATCCAGAATGTGACCCAAGGTGATAGCAACTCTGAGGAAGGTGGCTATCTAAATTGCTTGCCAATATCACTTGAAGGAAATATTAAAGCTTCTCATTGACCTGCCTCCTTTTTCTTTTAGAATATAAGGTTCTCAGACCCTGGAAGCTTCTGCCATCGTGTTTCATGTTAAGCACCCCGCTGTCTTTGGTAAACTTGACTCAGACAGAACTAGGTTTTCCTTGTCAATGACAGTTGATTGAAGGTGAGTTGGCAAGGCAATGTTTCTCCCACCATGAGATCACACCATGGGGAGATCAGCGTGGAGCCGAGTCTTCTGAAAAACTTCAGCATGCCCTCATATCTCCCATCACCACATAATTGATATGTCTGGGTTTTGAGGCTAGACATTTAGCTGGTAGTTAGGAAGGCGAATGCATAGAATTATAGAATTGTAGGCTTGGAAGAGAACCCCAAGGGTCATCTAGTCCAACCCTCTGCAATGCAGGAATCACAGCTGAAGAACCCATGGCAGATGACCATCTAACCTCTGTTTACAATCCTCCAGTGAAGGAAACATCATCACCTTCTGAGGCAGCCCATTCTACTGTCGAACGGCCCTTGCGATCAGAAAGTTATGCCTAATGTTTCATTGTGTGTATGTTATTTTCACAAACAGATGCATTCACATGCACAATTTGCCCGAATAAAGCTATGGTTTTCCCAGTAGTGATGTATGGAAGTGAGAGCTGGACCATAAAGAAGGCTGATTGCCGAAGAATTGATGCTTTTGAATTATGGTGCTGGAGGAGACTCTTGAGAGTCCCATGGACTGCAAGAAGATCAAACCTCTCCATTCTGAAGGAAATCAGCCCTGAGTGCTCACTGGAAGGACAGATCATGAAACTGAGGCTCCAATACTTTGGCCACCTCATGAGAAGAGAAGACTCCCTGGAAAAGGCCCTGATGTTGGGAAAGATGGAGGGCACAAGGAGAAAGGGACGACAGAGGACGAGATGGTTGGACAGTGTTCTCGAAGCTACAAACATGAGTTTGACCAAACTGCGGGAGGCAGTGGAAGACAGGAGTGCCTGGCGTGCTCTGGTCCTTGGGGTCATGAAGAGTCGGACACGACTAAACGACTAAACAACAACAACAACAACAACAACAACAACAGTGGTACCTCGGGTTAAGAACTTAATTCGTTCCGGAGGTCCGTTCTTAACCTGAAACTGTTCTAACCTGAGGTACCACTTTAGCTAATGGGGTCTCCCACTGTCACCTTGCTGCCACCGTGCGATTTCTGTTCTCATCCTGAAGCAAAGTTCTTAATCCGAGGTACTATTTCTGGGTTAGCAGAGTCTGTAACCTGAAGCATCTGTAACCTGAAGTGTCTGTAACCCGAGGTACCAATGACTATGCATTTCTGAACACGTGATTTTGCTGGAGAACTGCATTTCAAAATTCAGGGTGAATCTTCAAAGGGTGGCTGTGTTGGTTCTTGTGCTGTTTCGGAGAGCACAAATCAGGTGGGTTCTTTAAATGTGAACTGAATAGAATTTCCCCCTCATCCCCATGTGAGTGTGCTTTGCAAAGGGACAAAGGGTCAATTTTGTGGTAGGGCTTCATTACTGCAACTGCCCCTGAGCTCAAATGCAGCTGAGGAGCACTGACTCGACCAGGCAGGTCCAGAATGTTTCGTCTCTAATTAAATGCAAAAGTACATGAAGGAACCCCTTTGTCAAGTGATCTAATTAGCCTGGAAACACGCAGGGCGGTTTGAAAAGAGGTTCTCTTTCCAAGTTCCACCAGGTAACGCTCAGTGCCCAAGAGAAGGCAAGGGTTAGGACACTTCAAAAGCAAGCAAATGGCAGGGAGGTGGTGGTGGTGGGGTCAGGTGGGAGAGGTTTCAAGCCACCTGCCCAAGCTGTGTAGGAATATATAAAAAGGCTGCTCGGAGCTCCTTGTTCCAACCTCCCCTTTTTATCTCCCTCATTATGGGCTGGGAAGAAAGAGAGCATGGAAAAGAAAGGAACGATAAAGGAAAGAGAAACCTGGTTCAAGAAGCAACTTCTGTCTCTTTCAAGCCATGTTACAGCAGGAGGAAGAGCCATAACGGATTCTGGGTTATCTCAAAGAGTTGGATTTGAAATTATTTTAAAGATAGGCAGTTTTAAAAACGTTTTAATACATGCAGTTCCTTTATATATGTCTAAGAGCATAAGAAGAGCCTGATGGATCAAGCTAGTCCTGACCCATCTAGTCCAGCATCTTCTTTTCCCTGTGGCCAACCAGATTGTTGTTGTTGTTTAGTTGTTTAGCCGTGTCCGACTCTTCGTGACCCCATGGACCAGAGTTCGCCAGGCACTCCTGTCTTCCGCTGCCTCCCGCAGTTTGGTCAAACTCATGCTGGTAGCTTCGAGAACACTATCCAACCATCTCGTTCTCTGTTGTCCCCTTCTCCTTGTGCCCCCCATCTTTCCCAACATCAGGGTCTTTTCCAGAGAGTCTTCTCTTCTCATGAGGTGGGCAAAGTATTGGAGTCTCAGCTTCACGATCTGTCCTTCCAGTGAGCACTCAGAGCTGATTTCCTTCAGAATGGATCGGTTTGATCTTCTTGCAGTCTATGGGACTCTCAAGAGTCTCCTCCAGCACCATAATTCAAAAGCATCGATTCTTCAGCGATCAGCCTTCTTTATGGTCCAGCTCTCACTTCCATACATCACTACTGGGAAAACCATGGCTTTAACTATACGGACCTTTGTTGGCAAGGTGATGTCTCTGCTTTTTAAGATGCTGTCTAGGTTTGTCATTGCTTTTCTCCCAAGAAGCAGGCGTCTTTTGATTTCATGACTGCTGTCACCATCTGCAGTGATCATGGAGCCCAAGAAAGTAAAATCTCTCACTGCCTCCATTTCTTCCCCTTCTATATGCCAGGAGGTGATGGGACCAGTGGCTATGATCTTGGTTTTTTTGATCTTGAGCTTCAGACCATATTTTGCGCTCTCCTCTTTCCAACCAGATACTTGTGGCAAACTGGCCAGGACAACCAGAGCATAAGATCACTCTCCTTATTCCAGCTTCCAGCAACAGGAACTGTATTCAGAATCATTACGGTCTCCGCCATGGATGCAGAGCATAGCCATCATAGCTAGTAGCTATAAATTGTTGGAAACTGGCCCCCTCGGGAAAGGCTGGCTCCTCTTCCGAGGCTCTCGGGGCCTGATGCCGGCGATCTACCCTGGCTGGCATCCTGACAGACCAGGAAGATCTTGAATAGGCGACACCTCCCTCATTAAAGGTGCACACCCCCTTCCCCCTTGCATAGCAGCAGGAGAAAGAAAACAGTCAGAAAATAGTCTATTTCATTGCTACTTTTATTCCTGACTATACACTGTACAAAAGCATGTCTTCTCACTCAGAATCCTCCGAGCAACTGACTGACTCCTCCTGGGCACAAACAACAGGAAGGTTTCATCTTACACTGAGAACATAACTCTGAAAATCGCTTGGAACTTCCTGTCCCACGCTTAGACCCATCATGTGATGTAAACATCGAGCTGGTTCTCAGCTGCTTAGTACTCATATCATAAACATCAATAGCCTTCTCCTTCATGAATTTGTCTAATCTTCATTTAAAGTTGTCCGAGTTGGTGGCCATCATTGCCTCCTGTGGGAGCGAGTGCCACAATTTAATAATAATAATAATAATAATAATAATAATAATAATAATAATAATTTATTTATTTATAGCCCGCCCATCTGGCTGGGTTTCCCCAGCCACTATGGATAGCTCCCAACAGAATATTAAAAACACGATAAAACATCAAACATTGAAAAAGTATTATTATTATTATTATTATTATTATTATTATTATTATTATGTCACTTTGAAATGCTTCACAGGAAGCAATTCATAATCGAAACAAACAATTTGAGGGAGTAAATTGATAGGTGTTCTCTCCCTCGCCTCTCAATTATACACCTGCAGTGAGCTTGTGGTCTATTTTTAAAAAATATTTATATTTTATTAAGGTGATTTCAGTTAAAAGAAATAAAGTGATACGGGAAAAAAGAAGGAAAAGCGAGAGGGAGTAAAACAGCAACAAAGATACATATAAAAGTGAAGAGAGATAGCACACGATATACGTTATTCCCATACATTCTTCTATCAATTGGTATAGTATTATTGTCCTAGTGCTTCTGTAAATGGTAATAGGCCACTAAATTTTGTATAAACTCATTCCAAATGTTATCGTATTTATTTATCCATACAGAGTCTGCGCCTAGAGGGCACAAGGTGAAGGGGACGACAGAGGACGAGATGGTTGGACAGTGTTCTTGAAGCTACTAACAAGAGTTTGACCAAACTGCGGGAGGCAGTGGAAGACAGGAGTGCCTGGCATGCTCTGGTCCATGGGGTCACGAAGAGTCGGACATGACTAAACGACTAAACAACAACAACAAATTTTGTTCTGGGTATAAGCTTTCGTGTGCATACACACTTCTTCAGATACACTGGAACAGAAGTCACGAGACCCTTATATATAGTGGGAATTATATATAGGGTTTTTTTTTTTCTCAGAAGGGTAGTAGGAGATGGGTGATTGGCTCAATGGGTATGGTAAATATGTTGACCACTGTTAACGACTGCAATTAGTCCTACATACTCCCGCTCTATATAAGGGTCTGGTGACTTCTGTTTCAGTGTATCTCAAGACATGTGTATGCACATGGAAGCTTATACCCAGAACAAACTTAGTTGGTCTCTAAGGGGCTACTGGACAATTTATTTATTTATGTGGGATATGGTTAACAAAAGCAAGAGCTGATCATTGGTGAATGCCAGTTAAATGGCTTTTCCCTTTCATCCAGTGGAGGCTGCCCTCACTTGCATGCCTTCTTACATACAACCAGGGAACAGCGCTGCCTATTAGTTAGAGTCACTGTTACCTGTGTAGAATTCAACACAGAGGAAGTTGAGGACCAAATTTATTTTGGTTGGTTTCCCCTGGCATTGGCTCCACCAACTCTGTCTTCCACCTCCACCAGTCCCAGTTGGCACCAGTTGTCATACATAGTTCTTCACTTCCTCAATTTCTCCCCATAACAATCTTATGAGGTGGAGAAACTGCGACTAGCCCAAGCTCGCCCCATGAGTTTCATGGCAGAGTGGGGATTTGAGTTCTGGTCTCCCAGGTCCTAGTCCAACTACACCATAATGACCCTCATGAGTCAGTAATGACTTAAGTTGTGCCTCTACAAGGCCTTGTGTGAAGACAGGAGGCATGACCCAGGTCTGGCATACTGTGAAACTCTGATATGAAATATAAGCCATATTATGTACCCTTCCAGGTAACTCAGTAACCTGAATCTGCTGAAAACTCAACTCTGATTATGTATCTGTTCCTTGACACAGGAATAAGTGCTGGCACTCCATACCTGAGGTCAGGACCTCTGTCTCCTGTTATGGAGGAAGATCTAAAATGCAGTGTACACAACACATTTCCAGAATAAAGGTACAATAACATGGATGCAATGGACAGGACTTTTAGGGTTCATAGTAAGAGGTGATGGTGATGTCTTACCAGTCTGGAGCACATGATTTGGGGAGGATAAGGGATAAGGGATCCTCCATATGACCTGTTTGCTGAACATTCATCCTGATATCCTTGCACAAAGCTTAGAGGTTGGACTATGTCTATGATTTGTTTGTGGGGAGGATATATGATGATGACTATTCAATCTGATTTGTTTGCGTAGTGTTCATTGTTGTTAACCATTTCTTTTCATCCCACACTTTTCAAATGCATTTCCTCATCACTTTCAAAGTTTTTTTTAAAAGTGGATTTTTTGTGTTGGGGTGATAGCGCTCTTGAATCTACCTTAATTACACCAACCTAAATTCCCATTGTTTTGATCCCTGCTCCTGCCAACCTAGCAGTTCGAAAGCATGTCAAGTGCAAGTAGATAAATAGGTACTGCTCTGGCGGGAAGGTAAACACCGTTTCCGTGTGCTGCTCTGGTTCTCCAGAAGCGGCTTAGTCATGCTGGCAACATGACCCGGAAGCTGTCTGTGGACAAACACTGGCTCCCTTGGCCAGTAAAGCGAGATGAGTGCCGCAATCCCAGAGTCATCCGCGACTGGACCTAATGGTCAGGGGTCCCTTTACCTTCAAATTTCCTGATATATGTGTGCATCCCCACTGCAAAATACTCCAGAGGCTATTGGTGGGTATTATTAGCCACAACACCTAAAAGGAACCTCCATATCCAGAGGATACCAAATGCTAGTGTCAATAAACAGATGCTTTGGGGAAGCCCAGGGGAAGTGCATGAAGACATCAATCAACAAAGGACAATCCACAAACCTCAGTTGATTGATGTCTTCATGGGCTGCACATAGGCTTCCTTGAAGGATTTGATTGACCACTATTAGAATCAGAATTCTAGACAGGAAGGACCTTTGTTTCCTCCAACAGAACTCTTATGACCAGTTGCAAGGAACTGTGTCTGGCTATGATAAAGGATTTTGTAAGAAATGACCAAACAAAGCTATTTAAAAGGAGGACTTTATTTATTACACTGGAGATTGGTGCCAACACACCAATTCAGCTTTTATACACAATAAATCAGCAAAGCTCTTATTCGTTTCTGAACCAAGATTGTAGTGGCACAGAAAACACTGAAAACATCAACTTTCTTCCCTTTTTGTTTTTTATTTCTCTTTTTCTGTATTATTATTTTTTGGTACAAAACTGGTACAAAGAACAATACAAAAAGAGTTGTGCTGTTTTGATGGGTTACAAAAGAACATTTGAGCTCAGTTTACCCTGTGCACTATTTTTTTCCCCTTGAGCTTTTTGCCACCCTTTAAGCATCCTGTTTTCCAAACATCAGGGATACACCAAGGATACATCAGAAAGGAATAATGAGAAAACAAACAGCCTCTCCTCTAAAATAACCACAATCATGCTGGCTTTTCCCCACTGGAAAAGGAAACATGCAAAAGAAATATGAAGAAAGCATCCTCTGTTGCACACTGATATTGGTTTTATGCTCGCCACTTTGATTGACAGCAGCAAGCAAGAGCTAAACTATAAACACAGTGAGCAAATTGGAGGTGGCTTGGTCCAGTACCTAATATTCACTATCTCTGCCAAACAAAGGTGCTTTCTGAATTTTGACAAAGCTACAGTGTCCAGTTTCTTATTTTTTAAATGCACACAGACTTAAAAAAAATGTACATACTATTTTCACAGACAGTTACTCTGAAGAATTCCAAACACCCTTTTAGAGTCTAGCAATGCTTGGAGCTGCAGTGTGTTCTTCAAGCAAATTGTACTACGTCAACTGTCCAAGTAGTATAGCAGAAATCAGCAACAGAAGTCCCTAGTGCTAAATCTGCCCCTTGAATAGAGCATGATTGTATCCCACACCTACAAGTTGCCACCCCAAGGGAAATATGAATACGAGGAAGGTGAGGTGACCTTGCTTGCAGTCTCTTTTGGAGAATAAGGACATGTTCTGGTCCACCACCTCCCATTCTCTCCTCAAAAACAAATCTCTATGTATAGCAACCCTATGAGCATCTTTCAGGTTGTGCAAAGGGGTAAATCCACTTTTTAAAAACCACACCCGTGCACTATATACATTTATTCATCTTAAAGCATAAAAAAGTAGGGCTTAAGCTGGGAGAAGTTGTTGCTCAGTGGCAGAGCACATGTGTGATATGCAGAAGGACTTGGGTTCAACCCCCAGCCTCTCCAGGCATCCCCAGTCAGTGTAGAGCACGCAATACTGAACCAGATGGACCAATAGTCTGACTTAGAATAAGCTCCAATCATGGTTGCCAGATTTGCACAAGTGCTTCTGTCACCAGGTGACTTGGTTCATTCATACAGGGTCCTCAGCTGAATGCTGATACAGAGATCTGAACTATATCCCTTCTCCTCCTCGCAGATAATTTTCTTGATCCAAGCCCAAACCAATGCGATGAAATGGGTTCTAGTCCAACAAACCTTATACCAAGCTATTGGTTTTTGAACAGAGGTTGGAAGGCCATCTATTTTGGATGCTTTAGCTGAGATTTCTTCACTGTAGGGGGTTAGACTAGATTACCCTCAGGGTCCCTTCCAACTCTACGATTCTATAATTCTACGACAGTGCTACAAGACATTTTGTTGTTTCTGCTGCAATAGACTAACATGCCCCCTTCTATAATTTCACAGGGTTGGTGTATCAATCCATTTATTTCCAGTAGTTCTATTTAGGGCATTCAAAAGGATATTGGTATTTACAAGCCACGGTGTGAAGATGCCTGGTGGTGATGTTTCTGTTATTAGTGATAGTGATGCTTTTATTAACAGTGAACACTGTAGCTCTCTGGCCCAAGGTGTGCTGTGGGATATGATCTGGTAGGACTGGAATCTAGAAGAAAGTGAGGAGAATTCTCCGTGGTAGACGGGAGGTTAAGGATGTTGACCTCTGCTCGGAGCTTGGAAGACCCCTGGCTGGCTTTTCTGGTTGAAGTAATTGCTTTGTCACCTGTGGAGGCCAAAAGGCAATGTCTTGGTAAGAGACCTAGGGGGATAAGTAGAAAATATACACTTTCTGACTTGGACAAGGGCAACTCTTCATCGTGTTGGAGGCTGGTTTCTCTTTCTGTGTTTCCTTGCAGGACTTACCTAGCTCAGGGCACCATCCTATGGCCCCCTAAGACATTCCAGGGGCCACAGGCTATTTCAGGCCTCCTGCTCCAATGTTGGAGACACAAGGCTTCTCCAGAGTGGAGGGCCTCAGTATGTAATTGAGGCAATAATCGTGCATTAAGGGAGGATTCATACTTGATCTTCCACAAATCATTCCACTTTATTCGTTCTTCTGCAATGCTGCCCCAATGTTATTGCATTATAGCCATTTGGAGGGCACAATAGCATAGCAAAAGCCAGACCCTCCCCCAACATTTCTGGGATGAAAAGTTGAAGGATTTCAGCAGGAAGTTGCAAAGCATGCACTGACTAGAAATGAAGAAGAGAAGAAGAGAAGAGTTTGGATTTGATATCCCGCCTTCCACTCCCCTTAAGGAGTCTCAAAGTGGCTAACAATCTCCTTTCCCTTCCTCCCCCACAACAAACACTCTGTGAGGTGAGTGAGGCTGAGAGACTTCAGAGAAGTGTGACTGGCCCAAGGTCACCCAGCAGCTGCAAGTGGAGGAGCGGGGAATCAAACCCAGTTCCCCAGATTACAAGTCCACCGCTCTTAACCACTACACCGCGCTGGCTCTTCATACTGGCTCTGAAGCAGTATGTCCACTCTGAAACTCTGGCAAGTGCAAACATTATTGAAAGCGAGATCGCATATAGGTGCCCCAATACCAGCACAAATAATTTTGACTGTTTTATAGAAAGGATGTGTAGAGGGGCCCAGGGCTCTGACATGGCAAAGGGAGATATGATATTTGATCCACACCATCTCTGCTGCTGCAGATGTTCTTGAGCTCTAACTCTGGAGCTCTGACATCAGCAGGACAAAAAAGGATGTGTGTTGGGGACATATCAGGTGCATACCAGGGGAAGACTGGGAAATGGCTAGGATCCAAATGATGCTAAGGCATCCCAGCCTCTTGACATACTCAGGTGTGTGCCCAAATCTCTCCCTCCTGTTGCTTCCAATAGGAGAGGAAATGTAAAAAAATAAAGAATAAAGCTTTAAGCAGAGGGCAGTTCAGTCTCTCACTATTCTCAGGTGAGATTCAATCACGCACTGGTGAATTCAGGTTATGCAATTATAGCTGATCGGGAGGTCTTGCACCTTCTTCCCTAAAATGACTGAACTTCTTGTAATAAGGAAAGTGATGAGAAAATGCATGGAATGACGTTTTCTTTTATGCAATGGCACCTAAACTCCCTGCAAATAAATCAGGACGAATGCTTGGTAAACAAGTCATCTATAAGCATACACAGAAATGGATGGAGAATTGTAAAATCATTCCTCTGCCCTTACTTTTGCCCTGAGCCTAGCTGATCACTGGATATGATAGAAGAACTGCCCCGCAGACCAGCCACCTTAGGATTTCAGCCTTATAAATTGTATTTGTTAAGAACAAATTCTAGCAGTGAAGGCAAACACATGATGCTACTCATCTTGGTTAGGCTTCTACATCTCCCTATCCTTTTGTTTCATAACCCTTATGAATAGGGATGCAAATGAAGCAAAGTGCGCCATTCTTTTCCACTGAGCTATTATTTCTTAAAAAGCCGTTGCTTTGTCATTATCCACAGTCATGCTCTAGCAAGAGTTAGGCACTTTTACATCCCATTGGTTTCAATGAGAGCACTAAGCACATGTTTGCCCATCGTTACTGAAGCAAATGAGACTTAAAATTAACTTTGGTTGGATTGTACCTGTTCTTATTACCACTACTCACTTTCTATCTACCTGCCCACTGTCTCCAGAAATAGCACAGTTGTTACATCTTTGTATGAAACTACCTTATAGAAAGCCAGACCATTTGGTCCATGTACCCAGTGCTCTAGGGACGCGGGTGGCGCTGTGGGTTAAACAACAGAGCCTAGGACTTGCCGATCAGAAGGTTCACAGAAAAGATCAACATAAAAACCATAATATATATAATCAAAACAACAGATGCAGGACATTGCAGGGCACTGAGATTATCCTTGCCTGGCCTCAGACTTTACAGCAGATCCCAACAGGGCACACCGGTTGAGGATCTTGCAACACGATCCTCTACCCATGTCTACTTGACAGTGAGTCCTCCTGGCTTCCTAGGACTTGCTGATCAGAAGGTCGGCGGTTCGAATCCCCGTGATGGGGTGAGCTCCCGTTGCTCGGTCCCTGCTCCTGCCAACCAACAGTTCGAAAGCACATCAAAGTGCAAGTAGATAAATAGGTACCGCTCCGTCAGGAAGGTAAACGGCGTTTCCGTGTGCTGCTCTGGTTCGCCAGAAGCAGCTTAGTCATGCTGGCCACATGACCCGGAAGCTGCACACCGGCTCCCTTGGACAATAAAGCGAGATGAGCGCCGCAACCCCAGAGTCGGTCACGACTGGACCTAATGGTCAGGGGTCCCTTTACCTTTACCCAGTGCTCTGAGTGGCAATGATCCTCCAAGGTCCCTGGCAGAGGTCTTTCCCAGTCCTACTATCTGAGACCCTTTTTACCTTGAGATGTCAGGGACTGGAACCTTCTGCCTTCAAATTACGCACTCTCCCACCAAGCTAATGCCTCTCCCACAAGCCCTTCCTGCAGCTCTCTAGCTCATGGGATCTAACTAGCCTGGAATTTGGTTACATGCAGTACTATTTTTCTAGAAAAAGAGGCGATGAGTGCATCCAGATAATGGCAATGGTGCCCACTTGAGAGGTACTGGAACTGAGTTCCAGTAAGGTCCGTCTGAAAAAAAGCCCTGGTTAGATGGCAATGAATTGACCAGTTTCAGCATGTTTCCAAGCAGTTTTTGAGTAAGGCTGCATTACACAGGATATAGATAAAGGCTTCCAAATTACCAGCTTTTCTAATTTCAAAGCACTGGCACTTAGTTTTCAGAAAAATAAAGGCTAATTTATTGCAAAAAATAGTAGCGTCACTTCATCTGCCAGGACATGGATTATCACATAAGTGACCTATGGTCATCTGAACATGGAATCTAACTGGGGTTCTATGCATTCAAAGCCTACAAGGCAAGGAAGCACCAGGGAAGCATCAAAGCTGACGCCACATAAATCCAATGGGAACATCATTTCCGCCCCCTTCAACATATGATGACCACAACCTTAGTGAATGTAGATATATAATCAGTTCCCTCACCTTTAGGATTAGCTGCATCTATCAATGCAAAAAAAATATGAATCATTGAGATGCCAGTCTTCTAAAAAATGAAATGGCAAAAAAGTATCACCTATGAAGGCCTCTCTGCTAAGGCATAAACCATTAAGTGACACTTTCTGCCATGGTGTTGTTGTTAATACTCCGACATGCCCCAGACACATGTTCAGGTTGCATTTGTCTACCTCTTGGCTAAATTGACATCCTGGGATATTTTCAAGGGGGCTGTAGACAATGTGTTCGCAATCAACCAACTGCAGAACAGCATGTCAACCAATGATAAGAAAGTCACCTTGTTATCTGGTTATCCATTTCCTTGAAAGGATTGCTTGTGTATGAGAGTCTCTTCAAACTCTAGTAAGAGTTGGCTTACATCATTGTGGCTGCTGCATAGTCATAAGGACATAAGATAGGTCCTGGTGGATCAGAGCAAGGGGTCATTTTCTTTAGCATCTCACAGTGGCCAACAAATGCCTATGGGTAACCCAGCAAGAAGGACCTGAGTGCAGTAATGCTCTCCCCACTTGTGACTCCCAGTAACTGGTATTCAGAGGCATATTGCCTCTGACAGTGTGCTTAGTCACAGAATCAAGGCATGCGGTGGCTGTTTTGAAGTGGCAAACTCTATAAATTGGGCGCTTGTAGCCTCACCACCATCAGTGTGCAAAGGGAGAAGATTGCTGTGGCATGGAGAAAAGTGTGCAGTTATCACAGAGAGCCACCTCACACAAACACCTGATTACCACCTACCACGGGGAAGCTCTGTTAAAGCAGAACCTCCACATGGCAAATATAATGCATGCTCATATTAAGAGTGTTGATGGAATTATATGGCATGCTAAATACTTATCTTTTGCTAGCTTCAGCTTTTTGATCTACAAAGCAAGCCCCAGCTTCTGTTCCTGTTTTTAGAGTGAATCATTACTAAATACCACTACCAAAGCTCTTTATATGGAGTCAGATAACTTGTACATCTAGCTGATTGTGTTCACCAGGGGTGGGGAAACCAGATGCTGCTGGGTTCCACCTCTCATTGACCAGAGAGGTCAATGGCCATGAAGGCTGAGGTGGATAGAACTTGGGAATCCAATAACAGCTGTAGGGTACCATGGTCCATATCTCTTCTCTCACTTGCACTGACTAACAGGGCCTCTTCAGGGTTTCAGAAACAAATTGCTCCCAGGTCCAACCAGAATATGCTGCAGATTTGAATCTGGGAACTCTTGCAATGCATAGTATGTGCTCTACCACTGACCTATGGACCTTCCCATGGAAGAAGCAGTCAGAGCTAGGAAGCTTCTGAATGTTATCTGGTGTGGTTCTCTCCACTGGAGCCAATCAGATGCTACAATAAATTTTTGGGTGGGTGAGTAAAGGTAAAGGGACCCCTGACCATTAGGTCCAGTCGTGACCAACTCTGGGTTTGTGGTGCTCATCTCGCTTTACTGGCCGAGGGAGCCGGCATACAGCTTCTGGGTCATGTGGCCAGCATGACTAAGCCACTTCTGGCGAACTAGAGCAGCGCATGGAAACGCCATTTATCTTCCCGCTGGAGTGGTACCTATTTATCTACTTGCACTTTGACATGCTTTCGAACTGCTAGGTTGGCAGGAGCAGGGACCGAGCAACGGGAGCTCACCCCGTCACGGGGATTCGAACTGCCAACCTTCTGATCGGCAAGTCCTAGGCTCTGTGGTTTAACGCACAGGCTCATCTAGAAAGATTTGAGACAGGGGCCAGTCAACATGAACTCTATATTATGCTGGTATAGACTAAATACTTTCCCAAAGGTTTCCATATTCAAGCAAAATAGCGTCCTTTATGAGAGATGGTTCTAGTTATGGCAGCAAAGCATGAACATGGGATAGTTACTAAGAAACACTGAAGCTCTTAAATAAAATTCCACCAGTTTTTTCCCCATGAACCAGATAATATTGCTCTGTAGTACATAATTATTTATGGTCTTGAGTTTGATGCTTTCCACCCGTTGTAATTTTTCTTCTCTTTTTAAAAAGGTAAAAGCAATACAAAATAGCTAAAGATCACATGACTGCAAAAAGGAAGAGGGAGAAATGTATGCACGGGGCATGCAATTCAGAAAGAGAGGGGGATGATGTTTGTTTCATCATTTAAGAGATCAGGTAAACTTAGTGCTTGAAGGACATTGGAATGTCAGGTTAAGGGGAAGGAGTGATGGTATGAAGAAGATACTTTTCATCATGTGTAAGTGCCAGAGTGAAGAAAAATGAGGTCCCAACCTCAAAGCAAGTCTGTTCAGCAGGCATTGGTATCAGTCGGTTGACGGGCAGTATACTTCCTCCCGGGAGAGACATTGGTGGACATCCAAGTACTGTTTCACAGAATCTATCAGAAAGTTCTCCTGCAGGGTAAAAATGGGAGTTGCCTGACAGCCCAGCCTCCCAGTGGATTGTCATTTGTTAAGCTTCCCTGTTTCCCAAGGATGCCCTCTTCACAGCTTTGCTTTTGTCAAGATACTGAAGTACAAAGTCATGTTGGTTAACCATAACGCTTTCCCCCAATAATCCTGGGAATGGTAGTTTGATGAGGATTTGGTTTAATAACTCACAGGCATCGTCACAGTGGTTCCTTGGGAAGAAGGAACAGCCGTGAAACCAGTTTAAGACTGTTCGTGTAGACAGGCCCACAAAACCTTCACTGGTATCTTCTTCATCCACAATCCCAACCAAAGAAGAACCAGTTAAACCAGAATACTTCAATGTAAGTCTATTTGCAGTCTGGTTCTCTAATGAGGAGAGCTACTTGTGTGTGTGTGCAGCTTGCGCTTAGCATGAACATCCTTTTCACACCAATTTAGCACATGCTGGTAAAGTGGTTGGCAGCCACTTGTTCTTGCACATCCACATGGATGAGCAGGTCTCCATCCTTGCACTTGGTACACAGGAAGCTGTGCCCATCTAGCCCAGAACTGTCTATTTTGGCTGCTGATGGTTCTCCAATAGGGTTTCCTTTCCAGGAAGAGGGACACCTCGTCCCAGCGTCCCAGCCCCAGTCTAGTGCAAAGATAGGTTGGATTGCCCAGTGACTTATTAAAGTTGGGAGTTGGGGTGCAAATGACTTAAATCCAAATGCTCTGGCTTAAGTGGTTGATTGGAGTCACAGGCCACGGTCTCAACAATAGCACAATCAAGTCATGTGCAAGCAATAGCATCCAGTGGCGTAGCGTGGGGGGTGCAGGGGGGTGCGGCCACACCGCGCAACATCTGGGGGGCGCGCGCTTGCACTCGCAGCTCTCTGCCCCTACTAAAATCCACAGGTTAGGGGGCGCAAATTACTTGCCTTGCCCCGGGTGCTGACAACCCACGCTACGCCACTGATAGCATCCCCTCTCCTGCTATGTTTGCATAGTTAACGATTCTTTTTTGTAATTTTGGGAGTTTCAAAAGTAGCTTTTGATATAGCCTGCTGTTTAAAGGGTACGAGGGGGCAGGGCGAAGGGGGAGAAGTTATGTGTGTGGGAAGTCTATATGCACCAAAAGTGTGGATTGCGGCTGGTTACCAAATGGCAATGAAATTGCATCCCCAGTGAGTAAAATCATGAAAGATAAGACAGAATGTTCCCTCCAGAATACTTTTTTTTTTTAAAAAAAACCACATTCCATTATCAGACACGACACATTTCAAATGCTCGTTAATTTACAGAAATTGCATTTTATAGAAAATATGATACAATGAAATATAAAATGCGCGAGGAGCACTTTCAAAGTCTATAGACAAAGGAGCTTGCATTCTGAGACAGTCTTTTAAAACAACATCCACTTGAAATACATTTCTCCTCGCTCTTTCCCCTCCCTTTTTCAACTTCCAAATGAGAATTAATTTGTAGATTGGAAAAAAAGAAGGGGGGGAAGCAGGATCAGCCCCATCCCTCATGGATAATCCAATATCATTTCCCTAAAACTGTGCACATTCTTGGATTTAACAGAAATAATATCTAAGCTCTCCTACATTTTCCTCCTCCTCCTCCAACCTGCTGCAGCAGGACATCTTTCTTATTGTTTAACTCATAGATAATCCAAGATTTCATAGCACAATTAAGTGGCTCATAATCCATTAAATGTGGTTTTTACATTACACAGCCATGCAATCTAAATAATTGTACAAACATTAGACATAAACCTCACTAGTCCAAATCATTAAAGGGGAGAAAAAAACCTTTTGTTTGATTAAAGAAAGCACGTAATCTAGATGGTTTTTTAAAAAATAAAAAATAAATACTGACCCTATTTAAAAACAAAAGGTAGTATGCTACCATTGATAACAGTGAGGTCCCATCAGAATGCAGCAAATCAGTGGCTGAATTGTCACCATTTAAACACATTAATCACAAGATACCTATTTATACCTCTGGCTCTCTGTTCTCATCCAATAGGCATTGGTTACACAACAAAGTACCTATTCATCAGGACAGACATGAGCTGGTTTACATATAGTTGCATCAAGCTGGCTCATGAAATTCAAGAGATGCTCATGTTGTAGGCCCCAGATGGCATATTGGTGATCCCCAACGCAATTTTGGTACCTGGTGGCCCAACCAAATTTTAATCAAGGGAGAAGCACACAGGTTGTACGACATATAGATAAGTCACACGCCAACATTGCATCTCTCTTTGGATTTCACATGCAATGTCCCAACCATGCTCAAGTGGCAGGTCTTCGTATCTGGGAAGCCCTCAATTCTACATGGAGCCAACTTCAATACAGAGCCTGATCACATGCGAGGGGCCAGTTTGTGTGTCGGAACACATCCTGCCTCCCAGATTACTGTCTGGAAAATAGCACCCCTTATGGACATTGACCATCTCTGTAGGACAAAGGGCAAGTATTTAGTGGTTCTTTCCCAGAGAGCTGGGATGGAGAACTTGTGGCCCTCCCAGATGTTGCTGTGACTACAGTGCCTATCATCTGTGACTATTGGCGATGATGGCTGGGATTTGAAGGAGTTTAACAGCATATGGAGGGCCACACCTTCCCCATCCTGTTGTAGAGGCACAGAATTATACTAAAGACATCTCTCTTGGGGATATCATTAGTACGAATAACCCAGCACTGCATCCAATAGTTCTCAAAATGTGAAGCTGGCCACTCTATGGCGGTGCAGATTCTCGCCACAGGAAATGCAGTCTCTTCTTGGACTCCACCCTGTGGATATCATATGAATTATGAAGTGGTCTCATCATGAGTCAGACTGTGGCGTATTATCTATTCTGGCTGACAGCAGTTCTCCAGGTTGATGCATTTCCTAGGCATTTCTCTAGGCAAACTTCGAACGCCAGGGGCTGAACCAAGACCTTCTGTATGCAAAACAGGTTAATTATCACTGAGCTATGGCTTCTCAAGGTCTATGTTAGACTGAGAAAAATAATAGCTCACTACTATTCCTTTCAAATAATTGCAGAAAGGAATGCTGTACTTTCTCTTGAGGATCGACAAGCAACCTCCCTCCCTCTCTGTGCTTTCCTGAGGGTCTTTATTCGATGTACTTACACTTCTTTCCTTTTATTTTTCTGGTTTCTTCCCTGACTGAGGGCAAAGGAGGCTGTCTTAATTTTGTATTAGGCCTGATCTGCCTGTTAGTTTTTGACATGATTATAGTTATTGCAACATAACTGTCTCCCATTGTTTTTATAACATTAATCTTTTCTTAATGCTCCTCAGTACATGGCAAGAGCTGGTGCTTTCTATGTTCTGGAGAACATTAGTTCTAGTAGGCCTCAGGAGAACATGATCAATGCCAGACCACACCATGTGAGCTGTATTCAGAAGCAAAACTCATCATGTGGCAAATGCCTGTTGGATATAATTTTAGCACATACAAGCAGTTTTGAATTTGAGATTTGGACTGGGCTGACTATTCAAGCAGCCAAAAAGTTTGTCTGGGATAGCAAAGTTTTGCTGAGTGCCAATATGTGCGAGCAGCTCAAGGGTCCTGGGCTCCATTACTTGGATCATGTGCAGTACAACTGATTTGGGCAGAAATGTTTCTTGAACCAACCCTGACCAGCACCTCATGTTGTGGGGACTTAACTCTTCAAATCAAGGACCCTCTGAAGTACCTTCCTTTTGACAATGGAGCAACATACAAATAAATGGTCAGGTAAATACGCTAGATTAATTGCTATGCTCTTTCAGTCTGCGTGTGCTTTTAAAATTAAGTTCATTGGTTTTCCTTGCTGATTCATGGAACAGATTATGTGGGCAAGTATATCAGCTGACTTGATGCAATAAACCATAGACTAAAACCATTCCGGTCTGCAGGCCTAACTAGTCTCCTCCTTAAAAATCTCAAGAGAACAAATGGCGTAACCCTAGTAAGATAGTGGATTTTGCTGGGTCTACTTCTGATGGTGAAAGAGCCCGCAAACGATTTCAAGGGCCTCAAACACCTGCTTCTATTGGCACTGAAAACTGACCTATAGCAATGGCCCCCTATACTAAGTTTGCAACTCTTCAAAACAGAGATGGGCAATTTCTTCATTTGGGTACTTACTGATTTCCCGTCCACCAACCCACCTACCAAATGGCTTATATCTATATTTTGCTTGTGTTTAGCTCCACCTACCTGCTATGCTATGGAAAGGGTGGAAATTCTGGCCAACATCGCACAGGCTTCGAAACAGGTAATCTGGGGCTGTGCACGATGCAACTCAATGCATTAGAGTTCATGTGGCTGAACAATGTATACGAAACGCCCCCTTTTATAAGCTCTGGTGACAGAGCTTCCGCAGCCTCCCTAAAACCATTTCTTCAGTTTGCCCATCGTTCTGCGTTCCGAACATTCGCTCAGAATTCCACATTCATCAGGGTGAACATCTGATAAGAGACGTAGTACCTAACCACGGTGGATGGGATTCAGCAGGTGGAGGGAGCTTCAACGAAAATAAAAGGAAGAAAAACAACTCTCACACACAAGCGGCCTTTGGTCTTGTCATCATTTACTGTTGGGCTTATGCAAGGTCTTTTGTGTCACACGCACCAAAGGCAAACCAATGCTATTGTTCTAGTAAGCTACATCACGTGTGACCAGGTCACAAAGAGAAAACCCAGGTCGATAGTTTGCATCGGCTAAACAATGAATTATATATACACAACAGGTTTACTCAGTTCACCATCTGCTTTAGGCCAAAAGATAGCAGTTTTCTTTTTTGTGTTTTTTTTTGTTTTAATTCAAAGCATCTTTCTTCCTTAGTTTCCCCCCCACCCCACAAACAACTTGCCCATTATTTTTTTTAAATAGCAAAAAGGCCCAAAAAGAGAAACCATTCCATAGTTCCTGGTTTTTGTTTTGTTAATTCCTTCCCAGCTAGAACTGGCATAGGGTCATATAGAGTGTGGTGTCCAAGACGGTGGAAACGTAAATTATTTTTGTTTGTTTCTTTTGAACACTCCTGAGATTGAGGGAATCTGATACGTGTACCAAAAGGCACTTTCAAATATATATATCTGTATATATATTTTAAAAACAGTGCTTCTGTTCTAAGAAATTCAAGTTAAGACAGAGTGCCTTTCACTCCCTTTAGTCATAAAGTGGATAGACCAAGCAATATTCCTGCTGACACATCGGGAAAAAGAAAAACAATATTTTTTTTGGGGGGGGGGGACAAAAAAACACACAACCGCAGCAGAGACGAGTGTTCATGCTAGACAGCTCGATGTTCTTTAAAAAAGGGGGGAAAGAGAGAGAAACAGAAATAAAGGGAAAAAAAGAGGAAAATAAACTTTCTAAGTCACCACTCAAAGGAATACAGTCAGCAGGAGATATTAATTTTAAAAAAGCTGCCACTTCTGTACAGTTCTTGTTTAGTCTGCTTTCACTCCTTTCTTCCTCAACACTGGGTTTCTTTTTTTACTTCTTCATCTTCATCATCATCTTCTTCTTCTAATGCTATAGCTTTCCTTTCTTTCTTTCTTTCTTTTTCCTTTTGCAAAACAATAAAGTGAGGTCAGTTTAGTCGTCCTCGCCTCCCCCGTACATGTCCGCCAGTTTCTTGAACCTTGGCCCCCAGTCGTTAAGGTAGTCGTAATCTTGATCTCCGGAGCTCGAGGAGTTAAGTGAGCTGACGGACCCTGCTGTTGAACCACTGCCCTCATAGTCAAAGACAAGAAGGGAGTCGTACGGTGGGGCCGTCGGGTCATTATCTGCCGCTCTCAAGCCCTGGAATGTCAAAGGAGAAGAAGGAAGAGGTTACCTCGCGCCGGAAGCATCACTCGTAGGAGCAACCTAAACGTGGCTCCGTGGCACAGAGCTTAACGCAGAAGGGTTGCATCTGGCGAAGTCATCCCATCTGTATCAGGACTTCAGCCACATTTGCGCCATTCATTTGAGGCAGTCACATGCCACTTTAAGCAGCTGTGGCTTTCCCCAAGGCATTCTGGGTACCCTAGTTTGATAAGGGTGTGCTGAGACTTGTTAGAACAGGCATAGGCAAACTCTGGCCCTCCAGATGCTTGGAACTACAATTTCCATCATCCCTAGCTAGCAGGACCAGTGGTCAAGGATGATGGGAATTGTAGTCCCAAACATCTGGAGGGCTGGAATTTGCCTATGCCTGTTTTAGAAGGCCCCTGTTCTCTTCACAGAGCTAGTGTCTCCAGAATCATTTAACAATAAATCCCTCTTCCCAAGGAGCTTAGGGAATTGTAGCTCTGGGATGGGAATGGGTGTCTCCTAGCAACTGCCACAACTATTTAAAGTAGTATCATAGTGTTACTTTGCATGGTGTGTATGTTGGACCTCCCCTTGTGCAACGGAACTTCCCTTCCCTTGCCTCTCGCTGTCCTCCCCACCTAAATTAACTCTGGACGGTTGGGGAACCCCCCAGAAGAGATTTTGGGTTCAGGTGGGAGAGGAGAGGGAAGGGAAATTCTGTTGTGTAAGAGGAACAAGATATTGGTTGGATACAACCCTATGGCCATATCTCTACACTGCACATGATTATGTTTTTTTTAAATTTTTTAAAAAAATTGTTTAACTGTCAGAGTGTCCCTTAAAGAATCGTGATAGCTGTACCTTTGCGAGACTACAGTGGAACCTTGGTTCTTGAATGGCTTAGTTGACAAACAAATTGGCTCCCAAACGCCGAACACCCGGAAGTAAGTGTTTTGGTTTTTGAATGTTTTTTGGAAGCCAAATGTCCAATGCAGTTATCGGCTATTGTTTCCGGGGCGCCTGTGCCACTCATGACTTGGTTTGCAAATGTTTTGGAAGTCAAATGGACTTCCAGAATGGATTGAGTTCGAGAACCAAGGTACCACTGTACTGATACTCCTAGCTTCTCTTGCAGAGTTACTGTTGCCAGGGTTTGCTGGTGGCAGCAAAGAGCCATTAGACCACTTTAAGACTGCAATGCATCGTATGCATACTTGCCTGTGAATAAGGCCCATTTAAAGGTGCTGGACTTACTTCCAAGTAAACATGCACGGGATCATGCTGCATATACACGTAGCATCAATCCAACTGTACCTGCATGAAACCATGCATTTGGTTCTGTGCCGCTAAAACAGAAACTGATCTGCTGCCCTTGTACGCCTGTATGTGTGTGTGTGTGTGTGTGTGTGCGTGTGTGTGTGTGTGTGTGTGTGTTAGAGAGAGAGAGAGAGAGAGAGAGAGAGAGAGAGAGAGAGAGAGAGAAGGATAATTCACTCACGTTCTCGTAAATCAAATTAGCAGATGCTAGTTTGGGCTACTTATTTGATGAAGATTCTCTCTCTCGTCCCCTGCTCTCTCAAAGGAGAGGGGATAAGCTCTGTAATCAGCCATCTTTTACAAGAGTTGCACTTAAAATCAACGTGCTATCTATTGCTACTAGTCATGATGGCTATTTACTAGTTCCAGCATTAGAGGCACTATGAATACCACCTGCTGAGAAGGACAAGTGTAGAGAGCACTATTATGCTCACGTTTGGCTTGTGGGCTTCCATCCCACACCTGGTTGGGCATGGGAAATAGGATCTTGGACTAGATGGGTCTCAACTAGGGCCAGGGCCTTTTCAGTACTGGCCCCGACTTGGTGGAACGCTCTGTCACAAGAGACTAGGGTCCTGCGGGACTAGACATCTTTCCGCAGGGCCTGCAAGAAAAAGCTGTTCCGCCTGGCCTTTGGTTTGGACTCAGTCTGACCCTTATTCCCCCCCCCCCCTTATGGTTTTGATCTATGGGCTACTTTTAAAATGAGACTGCATTTTAAATTGCATTTAACCTGTATTTTAAATTGGTCCCCCCCATTATGTTTTTACTGTGATTTTATTGGTGTTAGCCGCCCTGAGCCCGGCTCTGGCTGGGGAGGGCAGGGTATAAATAAAATAATTTATTATTATTATTATTATTATTATTATTATTATTATTATTAGCAGCAGGGAATTGAGATGGTACCACTCAGCCCAGTCTGCAAATTCCATGTGTTTATTCCAATGATCAAACAGAACCTACAGCTCTGTTTTGAACTTGGCGCTGATTTATAGATGTTGAGAGCTGGGCCAGCAGGTACTGAAAATCACTGGGCAGGGAAGTGTTCTTGTTCCTGGATTCTGCTTACGGGTTTCTTACAAGCATCTATTTGGTCACTGTGAGAACAGGATGCTGAACTAGATGGGCCACTGTCGTGATCCACTATCTTATGTTCTTGTGTGAGGGAATGCCATCAGACGTCAGATAATTCCATCCAAAATGGAAACGCGAGCAGAAATGGCCATAATTTACATGCTCATCTGAGGTCAGAAACGGAAACCATGGGAGCGAATTTGAGCGGTATTCGCCACCATTGCATTTAGAATCTGCTAATGTTGTGTCAAACCTAGACAGCATCTTAAAAAGTAGAGACATCACCTTGCCAACAAAGGTCTGTACAGTAAAAGCTATGGTTTTCCCAGTAGTGATGTATGGAAGTGAAAGCTGGACCATAAAGAAGGCTGATCGCCAAAGAATTGATGCTTTTGAATTATGGTGCTGGAGGAAACTCTTGAGAGTCCCATGGACTGCAAGAAGATCAAACCTCTCCATTCTGAAGGAAATCAGCCCTGAGTGCTCACTGGAAGGACAGATCGTGAAGCTGAGGCTCCAATACTTTGGCCACCTCATGAGAAGAGAAGACTCCCTGGAAAAGACCCTGATGTTGGGAAAGATGGAGGGCACAAGGAGAAGGGGATGACAGAGGACGAGAGGGTTGGACAGTGTTCTGGAAGCTACCAGCATGAGTTTGACCAAACTGCGGGAGGCAGTGGAAGACAGGAGTGCCTGGCGTGCTCTGGTCCATGGGGTCATGAAGAGTCGGACACGACTAAATGACTAGACAACAACAACAATGTTGTGTAAAATTATGTTACTTTCTGTTTTGTTTTTGACATTTCCCCTCCATTGAAATGGACTACATCATCAATTATGTTATTTTTGGCCACAGCGGATAGTGAGATGAATAATGTACATTTTAGTGGTAGCCGAACTGCAGCGGAATGGGAACAGCGCTGATTGAGATGAACACAGGACGGGATGTAAATCGCTGTCTCCCTACTTCCCTATCAACAGGCACAATCCTTCTCCCCTTTCTATGCACTGATTATGTGTGTGATTACTGTGTGAAAAGAGTAACAGGGGGCACATTTTTGATGGGTGGGAGCCTCGCACACAGCGTGAGGAATGAGAAGCATGAGTTTAAGGAGAGGAATTCCTGCCGTGCTCCAGAAGCATGTAAATGGGGTTCGTATACACCACAGAGGGCAGAGAGGAAGAATTTTTTAATGATTAAAAACCGAGAACAAAATGTCTCAAGAGCAGGAAATGGATATAATAACAAAATTAAATTGCTCCCACATTGATGTATCAGGCTTTATGAAATGGATCACATTTTCGCCTCAGAGGAAATAAAGCATCGATTGGTTTGCAAACACGCCGCCTGTCTTTTCAATAGTAAAAGGATCAAGTTGGCAAATTAAAGAAAAATATTAAATGCACAGTTTCGAGAAATGCACGGGGGAATTCATTCCTTTTCCGGAAGGCTCAAGTTCAGACAAGCAAGCATGGGAGCCCGCATGACCGTGATTGCAAATGTTCCACAGCTATTGCTGCGGAATCTGGGGCTGCTTCTATTATTCTTAATTTAAAAACATGTTTCCATTTTTAGTATATGTGCTGCCGAAGCGAGCACTAAAAACATATTTCCAGGCCAGATTGGTGGCAAAGAAAATTGTGGTACTGCTAAACATTTGTTAAGTACAGTTGCAGTGCCTGCTCAGGGAGTTATCCTGTACTTTTGGCAAAGCCCTGACTCTCCACTCCCTGTTGGCACCTGTGCAATTTCTTCCCTCTCCCTCCCTGTGGTGATATTTCCATGAAGGGCCACTGGACTCACATGGGGGAATGTTGGCACCCTTGAAGGGCTGTGGATTGCACCTGTTCGTCCTATCCAGGGGTTCATGCTTATGCATCCCAATTCTCATGGACCCCAAGAATGCAATCTGTACCATGCAAGAACAGAGAGTACAGGTACTTTAATCACATTCACACCCCACCTTTCCAGGTGGAATGTCCACGGTATCATGTGAGCAAAAAAAGACAGAGATCTGCTGAATGAGGCCAAATATCCTTCTGGTCTCACACTTTGCTCCCTGGATAAAACAAGATATCCTTTCATAACTCGTTGGATGTTGAACTTGTTGAATGAAAGTCATGGATGTTGTAACATAGTCTATGATGCATGGGCTAAACTTTGGAACGAGAGTCTAAAATTCACTGCATGCTCCGCTTTAAAAGAGAATGTTATGAAAATGGTCTATCGTTGGTATCTCACTCCCACCAAACTGGCAAAAATGTATAGGACAAGTAGCAAAACTTGCTGGAAATGCAAGGAAAAGGACGGCGATTTTTACCACATGTGGTGGTCATGTAACAAAATAAAAGAGTTTTGGGAATCAATCTATAATGAGTTAAAAAAGATGTTTAAATATACTTATCAAAAAAAGCCGGAAGAATTTTTACTAGGTTTGGTGGGAGAAGATATTAAGAAGACAGACCAAAGATTATATCTGTATGCAGCAACAGCAGCTAGAGTTCTGATAGCCCAAAAGTGGAAGTTACAGGAGATTCCAACTGTGAGGGAATGGCAGATAAAGCTGGTCGAATACGCTGAAATGGCAAAATTGACACACAGAATTCGCAATCAGGAGGAGACGAAGTACCAAAAACAATGGAGTAAATTTATGGTTTATATAAGTGAGAACTGTAGAAATATGAAAACGTTGGCAGGATTGAATTATATCTTATGTCACGGTGTAATTTTTAACCAATGGAACTGTGAATTATAGATTGGAATAAGAAAACTTGCGGAAGGGAAGGACGGAAGTCAACGGCTCTATGGAGCATAAAGTAGGATATATGTAATAAGACTTGATGTTTTTGTTGGTTGGTGTTGGTTTTCTTAAATCTCAATAAAAAGCATTTGAAAAAAAAAGAAAGTCATGGATGTTGGCCTTTTGGAACACCTATTTAAAGAGCATAACTCATTCACAAAGTCTCCAGTGCCCCTAGGTTTGGGGGTGGGGTTGAGGTTTCATAGCTCTGTCACCATTAGGTTTCTCGTGTGCTCATGTCTCCTAGGAGCTCTGTGACTTCTACCTCCTTGTGTTGGATGGCCATCATTACCCATTCCCCTCGTTGTTACTTTGAAGTGTATGTTGCTTATACGGTTTTGATTTGCTGTTAAAATGGGATTTTATTCCTTGATTTGATTTCAGATAGGCTTGCTTTATGCTAGGCAATCTGCTGGAAAGTCGGAATAGAAGTGCTGTGATTAAGCAAGCAAATAAACGAATAACACTGCGTGGCATTTCAGATTATGCAGGAATTTTCAGGTGCATGGTGCAGTTCTACTGCTGAAGCCAAGTAGGTTCAGCCTTGGATGGTAGACCACCTGGAAATGATGGCTGAGGTTCAAAGGACTATGCAGGGACTTGGGCATGAAAACTTCAATTTTTAGTATTTTCTATTGAACCTTGACTATGGATTTAAGACTCTGTTGATGAATGTCTTGGTTTAGAGAGCTCTATACAGCTCCCTCCCTGGGCTCTCCATAAAGACTTGCTTCAGAGTTTTTGCTAGGCTAAGGGGAGAGTAAGTTGGTGCTAAGTGGACATTGTTCATTGAATTCACCATTCTTGAGTACAAATGCACCCATGGAGCAGCAGGTCTTCCACAACATGCCACACATTGCTTTGGAAATTTGTCTCAGTCCCGAAAGACTTTTTTCACGCAGCATGGAGAGCAAATGTTTGAATGTTTCATATCTAAAGTTCCCTTGGTGTGTACAGAACTAGCATTGGAGATCTTTGGGTCAAGGCCCATATATAAGTCTCGTTGGAGGATAATTTTGGGAGAATATCGGAGTGTACTTGTAATATATGATAATAAACAACTGTTTTGGTGCTAGGTTAAAAACCTTGGCTTGTATCCAAAGAAGTGCTACACAACTTGTTCTGTTAGTGCGAGAATTTCTGCTTGCACAAGGGAACTTTGGAACTTCTCCCCTCTGTGAGCTCCCTAAATTTGTTCTAGCCTCTGAAGCAGATTTGGGGCAGGCATGTGGTGTGTGTGTGTGTGTGTGTGTGTGTGTGTGTGTGTGTGTGTGGTGTTCTGTTAGCCAAGTGTAAATTTTTGCACTTATGGAATGAGTGCATTGGGTATTGCCCCTTATTTACCCAAGCATTTTAAGCATTGATTATGCTACTGGTCTACTTTATTGTTTTAAGTGTGGTAAAATATACTTTCTTTCATGAATTTGTTCTTGTTGTACTCTTTCTTGGTGGGCGAAATTCAGCAAAAGTGTCCCACCAGTGCAAGCCCACACAAGGATTTCTGCAAGTGCAACATGGTTTTCCTGCGCTCTTTCCCTCATGCACCCCCAACTGGCTGTGAGGAAGGTCTGGAGAACCCCTGGAACAGCCTGCAAGGGAAGGGAAGGGCAGATCATTCCATCAGGTGAATGGCGGGAGTTATCTGCTTAGCACTACATTGAATTCCTTCTGGTACACTTAGCTCAGCAATGCCCATTTTACACTATGTGCTAGTATCTTTAAGGGTTAAGGAGGGTCCAAAAATATTTCCCCAGTGCAACCCTAGGCACAGTTAAAGGTAAAGGTAAAGGTAAAGGGACCCCTGACCATTAGGTCCAGTCGTGGCCAACTCTGGGGTTGCGGCACTCATCTCGCTTTATGGGCTGAGGGAGCCGGCGTACACCTTCCAGGTCATGTGACCAGCATGACTAAGCCGCTTCTGGTGAACCAGAGCAGCGCAAGGAAACGCCGTTTACCTTCCCGTTGGAGTGGTACCTATTTATCTACTTGTACTTTGACGTGCTTTCGAACTGCTAGGTTTCCAGGAGCAGGGACCGAGCAACGGGAGCTCACCCCATCGCGGGGATTCGAACTGCCAACCTTCTGATCGGCAAGTCCTAGGCTCTGTGGTTTAACCCACAGTGCCACCCACGTCCCTAGGCACAGTTACCTGGTAGTAAATCCCAAATAAATAAACTGGAACTTACATCTGAACAGACATGCTTAGGATCTTGCTGTTAACGACTAAAATAGTAACAATTTTGGGGAGGAAAAAGGTATCGGCAAAAATTGGCAGGCCCCGTTTCATGCACACATGCATCTAATTTTGAACTCTCTGTAAGTTAATTGCATCGGTAGCCTTTGCTGGCTATATGAGCCTCCAGCAGCCGTCCTGGGAAGCCTTCAAGAATGTACCTCATTAATAAAGTCCCCGATGTCCCCAGGATGGGGGATTACAGGTCTTATAGGATACTGGGGCTCAGCAACAACTGGTCTCTCGTCTACCCGTCTGACTCCGTTTGCCTTGTTCAAGACGTGATCCATACTCTCTGGCTGCTGAAGTTGACTTAAATCATAATCCTGTAACAAATGGAGAAGCAGAGAGTGAGGCTCAGGCGGCTTTTCACTGAAAACCCTTCAAGTGCCTCTACGCTGCAGAGGTCTGTAAATAACCTCACTGGCTCAAGTTCAACTGGAATTGAGGCAGAACCATTCCACCATGTGGCATTCGGCATTGATGCCTGCACCTATTTAAACATACGTGACTCATGTGATATTGATTGTTTGCTGGAGGCAGCTGAACAGTGCTCCAAGGCACATTGGGGAGCTAAAGACAATCTAGCATTGCCCTTTAATAATCAGTTATTCAGCTCATATTTGGACACCTGACAGCAAAGATCTCAGAGTGAGTTGAGGAGAGGAACAGAGTCCAATGTACCTGTTTTGCTACCTTACAGGCTTTAGGGTTGAGTTAGCCTTCCAAGTTCTGATCTGCAGTTTATTTAGAATAGCCACACTGATTTCCCAGATTGTCGTTGGACTCTACAATCCCTTACACTCTTTACTCAGCAATCAACCCCGTTAAGTTCAGTAAAGCTTGCTACCAGGTAAGCAGGTATAGGATTGCATCCCAAGTAAAATAAAACCCGATTACAAATTAAGTGCAAACTGGCATGGCAGGTTACAGAAAACTGGCTCGGGGGGGGGCTGTATGTCAACTATGAATGTTGTGTTATACAGAGCATTGAGCAGCCCTGAACTCATGTTTGACCCTTTTTGGATTGGGCATGGATTCCGTAAAGTATGGAGTGCTGAAACCTCAGAATCCAGCAAAAACCAGTTTGCAAGCATTTCAAATAGGGTGTCCTCAGCAGCATATGGAAGTTTACAAATTGCAGCACAACCAAGTCCTGTCTTTGGGCTGATGTTCAAGTACCAGTCGAGGGATGGGGCAGAAAGTGAGTTCAGCTTGAGTTTTAATGTGGGCTTACTTAATTCACACTCCCTGAAACAAGCCATGAACAGAAACAAAGCTATTGTTAAAAATTCACACTTCTGCGAATCTTGTGGCAAAATTCTCCAGCAAAATAATGTGCACATTAAGTTCAAGTGTGCACATAAATGCATATATTAGTGAAAGTAACATACAAAAAGCCATTGTATTAGGGGAAATTGCTTGCAAAAATGTGTATATTGGGGGGAATTAAGGCAAATCTGTGTATATTGGGAGAAATTCACATGAAAAGACCGCTGAATTTTCACGAGGATCTTAAAAACAACAGCCAGGAACTGATGCAGAAATGCGGAAAACTAAACTTCGGAAAAATGAGAAACTGAGAAAAACCAAAATTGCCAGGCTTGTCCATCCTTAAATACAACATGTGTTAACCATTGGGTTGTTACAGAGTGGTCTAAACTGTGAGTGTACATATAGGAAGCTGGACCATGAAGATGCTCTCCTCACCTGGTCTTCTTCTCCACCTCCTTCCTCATCATACTTCAGAATATTATCCCGGACATCATCCTCAGGGTCGATGAGAAGCTGTTTTGTGTGACGCTCCTTTTCCCGGCGCTTCATCCACACCACAAACAGCAAAACCATGGCTGCAGGGAGAAACAGAAACACAATGGAAGAGATGCAGCTGAGTGAGATGATTAACTGTCCCCCATGGGCTAGCAACTCAGCCACAAGGAGGGCATTAAAAGTGCCCTCGCCTTTTCTCTATAATTGATTATTATAGAGGTGATAGTATGTCTGGGAGTGGAGCTGCAAAACTCAAAACAGTCGGAGGAAATAAATGCCCCCCTCTTGTGCTATTAGGAGCCATGTTTATTAAGCCAGAGTTAAGGGTTGAGGTCACTGTAAATAGTTGCATCACCTGAACATGGAATACCACCAAGGTGCATATTTCAGCTAAACAAGATGGCAACAAACTGTATAGCTCCTTTCAGCACATCACACAGCACAGTCTAAAATGAGAGATAATGACTTCCTGGTTAGCAGAAGAGCAGCTATGAGGTGCTCTGTACATGTTAACCTGCGCGGCAGCTTAGATACTGCTATATTATTATGTGATTTTTTAAAATTTTCAATTGACAGCAGCCTACTTCATCAGAGGCAGGAAGTAGACTGACATGGTAGTGGGCTGGGGGTTCATGGAGAAATGATGAGATGCTCAAGTTCATGGGGATGCGAAAGAGAAACTTCTGAAGAGCTGGAGACCTGGACAAAAATATTACATGTAACCCAATTTTCTGCTGCTGCATAAAACTATATTGGGGAACACGTGTACCAACAACAACAACATTATTATTATTATACCCCATCCATCTGGCTGGGTACCTACGTGAAAGACCACCGGCCTGCAAGATCACTTGAATCACCTGGGGAAATTCTGCTCATGGCACCACACCCAGCAGAATATCACAAGGGGCTTTTTCTGCTCTTTCCTTGTACTGTGGAATGCCTCTCCCTGTGCCTCATGTGAAAGAACAACCATCAGTTGCTACAGATATATCTGTTTGCCAAGGCTTTCCCTGACCCGTAAGATCAGACCCTTATCGGAATTCCTGTTTTTCGTTTGTTTAGTAATATGATTTTATACTCTCTTGCATGATGGGCTTTGTGTTGTATTTTTGTTTTAATGCCATTAAAGAAAATGTTGAACAGAACTTGGAGAAGTTTAAAACATTAAGCAATTCATAAATGCTTTAAAAAGAGACAGGTAAATATGTCTTGGGGACACTGAGAAACAGGTTTGGGGCTCATGGTCCCCATGCCAGTGCTTTGCAATACCCAAAGCACCCAATACCTAATGTTCTCTTTGCTAGACTCTAGAGCAGGGGTCGCCAACATGGTGCCGTCCAGATGTTGTCAGACTCCAATTCCCACCAGCCCCAGTCAGCATGGTTAATGGTGAGGGAGGATGGGATCTGTAGTTCAACCACACCTGGAGGGCAAGCCACTTGCTACCTTCCTAGAGGGCATGGAAACACCTTGGGATGTTCTTCCAAAGAAAACCCAGCTGTCCCTTTTGTTGACTTCAATCTGTAAAGGGATATCATTTGCTTACGAAGGCATTCCAGGGCAATTTAACTCCACCGTGATTCCTGGGACGGTGTTTAAAATCTAGCTGTACGACAGATATGCTGGATTTCATTTTAAATTAATAGTTGTTGCTTGCCGCTTTGATTGCTTTGGGAATTTCTACTGTGGCATTCCTATTACAGTGTTGTTACCGGCGTGGCATGTTGCTTTGCGGCACAGAATGTGATGTACACTTCAAAAATGAAAGAAATGTAAACATTAAGCTGTTGCTGGCCTTACTAAGCAACAATGTTGAGGGGAAAAACCCAATGGCCTTCTATTGCTTTCCGTAGGTTGATAAGCACCCTTATTAGTCAGCTTGATTAATGAGCTTTCCCTGATCAATTATATTTGATTAATTTATACACATTTGATACGATCCCTCCTCATGTACATTGTGCTTGCAAGAGTATCCCTGTAAGGCTGAACAAAGTCCTATATTTCTCCACTTCTTCCTGCCTAAGTGCAGAACCTTACATTTGTCCCTACTGACATTCATTTTGTTAGCTTGCACCCAGTTCTCCAATCTGTTAAATTCATTCTGAATTCTGATTTTGTTTTCTGCGGCATTAGCTACCCCTCCTAGTTTGGTGTCATCTGCAAATTTGATGAGCATCCCCTCAATTCCTGCATCCAACTCATTTATAAAGACGTTGAACAACAACGGGTCCAGGACAGAACATCATGCCATCTAGTCCAACCCTTTGCATTGCAGGAATCTCAGCTAAAGCACCCATGACAGACGGGACCACAGTGTCTCTCTCCCTGGGACCAAGGCAGCCACAAGCAAAGCATTTCACCCAAAAGAAAAGTGGCCATTTTGGAAAAGAATTGTTTTCATTCTCAAATGCATCCAAAGAGGCACACCAACATGTTAAAACCAGCCACGAGGCCAGCTATTTCTATAGGCTGCTTCCCCTCCCCACCCCCACCCCCTCGGCCCTAGAATAAATCCTTTTGAATTTGCAAGTTGTTGCAGCTGGGCTAATTTCATTTTAATGATGTGCGATTCTCTCAGAAGGAATGCAACAGAGGCTGGATAAAACATTAGCTCGCATAATCAAATTTGGACTTATTCTCCTCCTCTTTATGGGCTTTCTATATTTCCGAAATCACATTAACAAATGCACTGTGATACTCTTTCAGCTGCTCTACTTGGAAAGCAGATCTGAGCGTCTTTGAACTCTTTACTGAAAAGTGCTGGTGGGTTTTGCTGAAGGAGAGAAAGCAAATCGAGGAACTGCAGATCTGGTTTGGGCCAGCCTAGATAAACTTCCCTCTCTTCTCTTTGCTTGAAGAGGAGCTTAGTGAAATTAAAAGTGTTGACTGCTGCTTTCGCCATCAGAGGTTGTCCTACCCATTTCATACCCGCCTGGGGAAATGGCCACAATTAGTATGCAGAGCCAACGCAGTGTCAAGGTTGGAGAATTGGACTATGGCTGGGGAATGCCCAGGTTAAAATCCCTCTACCTCCATGAAGCACATTGGGTCTTTGTGTGCTCAACGCTATAAGGCAGCTATGGAGACTGGTCTGTAACAGTGGATGGAGCAATGCCCCTTGAATCTCAAGCAGCCCTCACTTGCCTTGCTACAGACCCCCAGTCCAGGGGTTTCTGGTGCTTGCCAGTTTCCTCCTCTTAGTTTCAGTGCCACCTTAATAGGACACAGCAGTCGGAAGGATGGGGACCAAACTAGAATTAGTAGTCTCTGCCTTCAATGGACTCTGGCTCTACCTACTATTGTTCTCCTTGCCTCCCATCCTATCAGTCCCAATGGGGAGCAGCCACTGCTGTAAGGAGGGGTGGGGAACCTCTGCTCTGTAAACAGCCTTCCAGGCCTCTCTATTTGACCTTCTGGGCTCTTCCCAGGCCACACCATTCTTGAGTGCTTTTGCCTGGCTGGAATTTGTCCTTGAACTCTGATAATGTTTCTTACTTGCCTTGAAGAAGGATGGAGAGGTATGTGTGGGTATAGAAAGCTCTGACTTTTGCATGGCTGAAATGTAACCAACCATACAAAGGTAAGAGTTACTTTGCTCTTCTACATCAGACCCCATCCACCCCTTGCAGCTGATTCCTGTAGGGATGCTTGCAAGGGAATGGGACCATTAGGCTGAAACACAGGTCCCCAGCTTCTGCAATAAGGTCATACTCCTATATGCTGGTTGAGGTTTTGCCATGGATAATTGCCTGGGTGCTAAAATGTTACAGAACGGCACTGGGGGAGACTTTATTTCAGAATAATGAGGAATTATTAAGTATTTATGCTAAGGGAGCTCAATTGGAATAGGAGTGTGTGCTGTCATCTTGGGTATGCCTCTAGCCAGCAGGTTTGGAGGTTTGCTTAATATTGTTCCCAAACCCTGCAAATGCAAAGACGGCAGAAGCGTAATGAGAAATCTCCCCCAGGCTCAGACTGGCTTGGCCTGGGAAGAAGCCAAGCTCCTTCGCACTCACCCAGCCCTGCTAATCAGGAAATGGTTCAGCTTGTTTCTGAATGAATTGGAATGAGGCTGTGTAAACGACATACATTAAAAGCGTATGGCACACTCCCCAAGAATCCTGGGAACAAGAAGTTTGCTAAGGCTGCAGAAAATTATTATTGTACAGTGGTACCTCGGGTTAAGTACTTATTTTGTTCCGGAGGTCCGTACTTAACCTGAAACTGTTCTTAACCTGAAGCACCACTTTAGCTAATGGGGCATCCTGCTGCCGCCGCGCCACCACTGCACAATTTCTGTTCTCATCCTGAAGCAAAGTTCTTAACCTGAAGCACTATTTCTGGGTTAGCGGAGTCTGTAACCTGAAGCTTATGCAACCTGAAGCGTATGTAACCCGAGGTATGTGGGGTGTGTGGGGTGTCAGAGGAGTGGTATTATCTCTGGTAGGGGGCACATCATGCTCCTTCTGGGGTAGCAGCAACCAGGAAGGAAGGAAGGAGGAAGGAGGGAAGGAAGTGTGTCCCCATTCCCAGTTACACAAAATGCCAGGCACAAGTAACACCTGGGAAACGCAGTTTCACCAGGAGCTACTGAAATGGCAAGGGCATATTTCCGAGCCGCAAAGTACAGATTTCAGTGGCATCGCTACACAGCAGAAAAAGTGCAACCTGCTTCTAATTACTTTCCAGTTTTGTCTTGCCTTTTTTTTTTTAATTAAAAAAAATTGGTCACCCAGCTTCAGTATTTCCTTTCATCAGCATGTCACCAAATGCAAGATGGAACACAGAGAGAATGTCTTTGGATGTGCACACTCCAGCAGATTCATATCCAAAGAATCCATTTGGAGGGAGGTGTTTGGCAAGGAAAGCCTCATGCTTGTTGTTGATGTTTCCTTCCCCCTCCCCACATCCCCCCACTCCCTTTTCTCTTTTCCAAGGCTTTCTGCAATTTCTACCCAACAAAAATTCACTGAAGTGAGGACAAGAGAACCGGACAGCTAATTACAGCCTCCATATGTCAATTGGCCGCCCTCCCTTCTTTTCTAGTGAAACAAAATTGTTTTCAGAGTGCTTCGCATTTCTTTACCACTTTCCCTCCAGGGCTTTTTTTTGGGGGGGGGGGAAGGAATAAAACACAAATGTAACAAAAGAGAGAGATTTCCTCCTCCCTTTAAAAAAGCTCTGTTATTTATGCCAACTATTGAAGTCTTGCCTACCCACCCCACTTTGTCTCGCACAATAAGCAAACTGCCTGATATGAGAAAACAATATTATAATGGCTGGTTCCCCCCCATCCCCCCCCCCAAAAAGATATATCTTCTTTTTTGGTCACACTTATAGAAAAACTGTCCCATTAACAGCTTTACAGCTTTCTTGAAAAAGAGGCTTTCAAAAGTGTCAATAGCAGATCCAGCTCAGCCTTTTTTATCCGCTCGCACAAATACACAAAGCTCTATTACTGCTGCTAGGCCTGTTTTTGCTCTGCGCAGAGCTTTCTTGAAGCCCATTGTCTTCCTCAGTCACAGTTTTCCCTCTATTGCATTGCTTTTCTCTCCAGTGTCTTAAGAGTCACAGCTTAAGATGCCAAGCACTTGGCGGCTGATGAGGCCTTTTGCTGGTGGATAATTTAAATGCCTTGGACAGAACTGACAGGGGACGTGTTGAGGCTACAGGGCCGGCCCTCTTAGTAGGCAAAGTGAGGCAGCTGCCTCAGGAATAGAAAGTAGCCGCAAGATGTTGGTGGTAGGAGGCTTTTCAATTCAGCTGCATTATTTGTATATTTATTAATTTCTATCCAACCCTCCCCGCCCAAGGAGCAGCACTAAAGCAGCTTGGACATGGGGGTGGGATGGCTGGGGGCGAGGTTACCGCCAGACCTGAGTTATGGCAGTGCTGTGTGATAGCTCTTTATCAGGGCTAAATCCCGCGCCCTTCCTAAATTCTGAAAATAAAAATGTAAGTAGGAAAGATCTTCCTACCCCCCAATTCCATTTTTCACCACCGATATAAGCCTAGGGTGGCTGCCGAACATTAAAAAGTCAATTAGAATGACAATGAATGTAAAAAAATATGTGTTTGCAATAAAATCTGTAATTTAGAACAGGGTAATGGATTTGAAAATGGAAAAAGGGTTCTCCTAAATCAAATGTCTTTCAGCTGTAGTTAATTTCAGTCAACAGAATTTTCTCAAGTGTTTAAATCATACTTTAGACTATGATTTATATGTAGAGTATGCGGGGGGGGGGGGGAGTAAAAAGACATCTTGTGCTTTATTGCTCCTGTTACTTCCCATGCAAATTTTTTTCGCTGTGCAAAACACAAAGGGGGAAAAAAGGCTTTAAGAAGCTTTATTACATTCAACATTCTTAAAAAGCAGATGTGTATTTACTGCTCATTATCATCACGTCACTATAAAATTAGCATGTGTATATTAAAAATTGTGCAGGAAATCAAAGTGCTTATTTTGCATGTGTAAATTTGAAGGCTGTTGTCTGTTCCATGTAGGTCTTTTTTTAAAATGCCTGAGCATTTTTGCCATTCCTGGGATGGGACGGCATCTTCAGAGGTCTATGAGATGCTGCTAAAATGCTTCCTAACATGTAGTGGTGCTTACTTATATCTTGATGGCACCTCACTGCAGAATTCTCCAGCCACTCTTCCTCTAATTGGTTGCAGCTGGCGGGAGTGAGGAAATGCATAACATGATGACATCACAATACAGGTAAGCATCTCTAAGGACCACGGTGAGAGATTGGGGCCACTCACCGCTGGGAGACGGGAAAGACTTGACATGGGCTTCTGGTGCTTCTGTTTCTGTAGGTTTCTGTGTTCCACACATAATGTGCAGTGGTACCCTTAAACGGATACCTTAGGGCAGGGGTGCCCAAACTTTTTTAAAGAGGGCCAGGGGCCAGGTTTGATGAAGTGAACATGTGTGAGGGCTGACCAAAGTTGTTGAGCTTTTATGGGATTTTACCCCAGGACATATACTGCCATGGGGGCTGACTTAAATTGACTGGCAAGCCAGATTAGGCCCCCAAAATGGACTTTGGACATACCTGCCTTAGGGTCTCCCATAGAACGGAAATGGCTTTTTCCACCTACCTCTGTTCTCCAGCCCTTGGGAGCCTTGACTTTGAGAACAGAAGAAGCAGTTGGGGAGAGAAAAGAGGAGTTCAGGAATACTTCTTAAAAATAATTTTATATGTTGTGTGTCCTTGTTGCTCAGTTTGAGGCTTTTACATGGTTTTGCATGTTTTGTGGTATTTTACGCGTTGTGACTTGCCGTTATTGATTATAGTTTAATAATTCTCCATTGCAATTTACAAACTGTTTAATTATTGTTTGCTGATATTTAGTTTTACCATTTACTGTTATATTCTAATGGATTATTGAATATTTCTGAATTTGATATGAGTTATTTTCAAGTTATTGTGACTTTTTCGTATTGGATCAGATTGTTATTATTATGTGTGCGATCTTTGCTGTCTATTTTGTTGTTTTTTTCAGCTTGTAAACAGCCTTGTGCATAGTAATATACAAATTAAAAATGAAATGAAATGGAAATCTTGCCTTCAAATTGTGAATGCTAACCAATTAGGCATCCTACTGCCATCCTGACACTCAGCATTTCCTATTTGTAGCGATTAGTCATGGCAATGAACTCCTGAATAGTTAGAATAGTCATGTGCTACCTGTTTGAAAACTGCAGCTCTTAAGTGCCCACAGCATCTTTGCAAGGGATGAAGATCGGGAGAAAACCAGAGTCACTTGGTCACACCTCTGTCATCTCTTAGCAACCTCGAGTAGGCACCTACAACCACTGTAAACAGCTTAGAGACTGATTTCGTATTAACTGCTACATAAATATATTAACTAAATACATTTATAATAATAAATAGAAAGGGGTGGGGCTTTGCATTTCTGAAGAGCTAGCCCAAAACTGCTGATCTGCTGTAACCTTGAGATAGCTGGGAGCAGCAACTGCGCTGAATGACCAAGAAGATAGTGCCTGAGTGTTGAATTAGGTTGTGGCTCCAATGTGACTCTGTTTTTATGACTGAGAAAGTATTTTATGAAAACAGTGGGCTCTGTAGTGTCTTTGTGTGTAAACAGGGACGCGGGTGGCGCTGTGGTCTAAACCACAGAGCCTAGGGCTTGCCGATCAGAAGGTCGGCGGTTCGAATCCCCGTGACGGGGTGAGCTTCCATTGCTCGGTCCCAGCTCCTGCCAACCTAGCAGTTCAAAAGCACACCAAAAAAAGTGCAAGTAGATAAATAGGTACTGCTCCGGTGGGAAGGTAAACGGCGTTTCTGTGCACTGCTCTGGTTTCAGTGTTCCATTGTGCCAGAAGCAGCTTAGTCATGCTGGCCACATGACCTGGAGAAACTGTCTGCGGAGTGGACAAACGCCGGCTCCCCGGTCAGTAACTGCAGAGTTGTCTGCAATTGGACTTAACTGTCAGGGGTCCTTTACCCTTATCTACGTCAGCTGATACCTAACTGTCTCAGTCAGAAGCCTCTAGTCAGGACTCTCATGGCAAACCTGGGTCTCTAAACTAATGCAAAGCAAGGAGGAGGGGATCTGTAGCATAAAAGCAGCAAGAAGGAGGGTGTGCTTTAATGCTTTGCCCACTAAGTTTCCATTGAATACCATTGGAGGGGGGGGCAGAGTTTGAATGCAGTAAAAAAGGTAAAGGTACGCAGGTGGCACTGTAGTCTAAACCACCGAGCCTTTTGGACTTGCCAATTGGAAGGTCAGCGGTTCGAATCCCCGCGACCGGGTGAGCTCCTGTTGCTCTGTCCCAGCTCCTGCCAACCTAGCAGTTTGAAAGCATGTAAGTGCAAGTAGATAAATAGGTACCACTACAGCGGGAAGGTAAGCATCATTTCCGTGTGCTCTGGTGTCCGTCACGGTGTTCTGTTGTGCCAGAAGTGGTTTAGTCATGCTGGCCAAATGAGCCGGAAAGCTGCCTGTGGACAAACCCCGGCTCCCTCGGCCTGTAAAGCGAGATGAGTGCCGCAACCCCATAGTCGCCTTTGACTGAACTTAACTGTCCAGAGTCCTTTTCCTTTACCTTTTTAAGAGCTTGTGTGCAGGTACTTTTGAATTGCAACACTTACTTAGTAAAATGATGATGCATATCAGGATAGCAATGATGGCTCCTGTTCCTAGCCCAGCTGCGGCAACAGCTCCTACGGTGGTGCAATCTCCGTTTTCATCACAAGGGCACACCTTGACCTTAATGACAGACGTGTTGTACAGAGGAGGGTTTCCAGAATCTGTCACGATGACCGGAACATCATAGACACCAGCTTCCAAGTACATTATTCGTAAACTGAGTTGGGCATAGTCACCTGCGGGGAGCAAAAAGGAGACAGCTGCAGCACTGAGGGAGTCATATAATCGTGGGGTTGGAAGGGACCACAAGGAATCTTAAGAACATGTCCACAATGAAAAGTTCCTCTCCCCGCCCCCATGACCTATGTTAAGAACATCAGTAGATCTTTGCTGGGTCTGGTCTAGCTCTCTGTTCTCACAATGGCCAACCAGATGCCTAAGGAAGCCCACAAGTAGGCTTGGGGGATAAATTCAATTTGGTTTGTATTTAAAGGCAAAACTACTGTACCTAGTTCACATTCTACAACACACTATGAGAACCAAAACACAGTCATCCTTTGAAATCCAGACGCCTTTGAAATTGTTATGGAAATGTGAGGAACTGAATTGAAGTTTGTAGACGTGAGAAACTTAGGGAGCCCATACTGACAGATTTCCCCATCCCCAGCTGCCACTGAGTGAGGTTTATGATAAGCCAAGCAATGAGGTCAGTTACAGCTGGCTGATTTCAATAGCCTCTCCACTTCCCTCTTCCTATGACAATGAACGAACCGTCTTCCTACTTTCCCGTCCTCAAAAGCTACTTCCTTGTTAAAGGAGAAAAGGAGGGTGACTTTTATGCAATTACAGCCGGAGGAATGATCATTGATCCTGATTGTGGCTTGTGACAATAAAAATGGAACATAAGGAAGACTGATAATAGCTTCCCCCCCTGGGCTATTACTGATGATTTATTCCCAGTTCAATCCTGATAACGGTGCGTAATTATGAACTGCATTAAAACCTAGAGGGCGGGGAAGCCGAGTGCCAATGAAAGCGCTTAAGAGTTCTGCTCAAGGCCCAATCCATGCAATTTCTTATTAACTACCTTGCCTATAATGTCAGCCAGAATGTGGGGTTTAAAAAATAAAATAAATCAAAGGGAAAGGACTAAAGGAAATTTGAAAGGGTGAAGGCTGATCCCCTCCCTTGCTTGCGTTGTGTGCCAAGCTGCAAATGCCGCTGGGTGTTGCCTGCCTGGTTTACCATTTAGCCGCGTAATGGTCCAGTTCTTCCTGATGGCAGATGGCACACTTGGCAGCTCAAAGACAAAGGGTCCGATGTTTGGATCGATGTCAGCATCGGCGGCTGTGATGTTGATGACATTCAGGTTTGGCTTTTCACAGATCTGTGCCTCCTTTGGCTGGAGCTCAGGAGCATTATCGTTGATGTCAATTAGATAGATCTGGAGTGTGCCAGTGCCGCTGGCCGGGGGGATACCTAAATGAAGGAAGGATCATTTCCGTGAGTGATTGTTAAGGTTGGCATAGAAGTCGCCAGGCAGAAAGAGGGACCTGCTCTCACCATGGCCCCCTGTTTAGAAAGTACAGGAAAATTCAACTACAGTTACCAAGGCATTGGGACAAAGCCACTGAGAGCAAAGGCTAAAGCATTTCAGACTTTAAAAAAAAGTATAGTACAAATACATACAGGAGAGACAACATGATACTTTATCAATGGTGTGGAGAAGGTGTATTGAGAAATGGTTCTGGATTTGCCTCAGAACAGACACAAGAAAACGTTTCTTCCCACAACTTTGGTCACATCCATACCACTATAACAGACATGGCTTCCTCTAAAAAGGCCTGGGAAACTGTAGTTTGCTGAGAGTACGAAACCCCTCACACAGCTACAGTTCCCAGCATCCTTATGGAATTTTCCATCCCTAAAGGTCACGAAGAAGTTATTTTATGGCAGAAATACTTAGAGATTACAGTCGTACCTCGGAAGTCGAACAGAACCCGTTCCAGAAGTCCGTTTGACTTCTGAAATGTTCAGAAACCAAAGCGTGGCTTCCAATTGGCTGCAGGAAGCTCCTGCAGCCAACCGGAAGCCGTGGAAGCCCTGTTGGACATTTGGCTTCCAAAAGAACATTTGAAAACTGGAACACTCACTTCTGGTTTTCGATCGTTTGGGAGCCAGAACGTTTGACTCCCAAGGCATTCAGGAGCTGAGGTACGACTGTACTTGTGTCCATTCTAGTTTGGTTTCAGACCTGGCCATGGTACCGAAACTGCCTTGGTTGCCCATCTGATGATATTTGTTGGGAGAAAGGGGTAATGAGACCCTGCTCTTTCTCCTTGATCTCTCAGGAGCTTTTGAAACTATTAACCATGATATCTTTCTGGAAGTTACTATGAAACTCACTGAATCTTGGGTTAGACACTGCCTCCCAGTCTAATGTATCATATTTACTTGAGCTACTAATGATGTAGATTAAGCTACATCGTGCAAGAGAGTGTATCAAATCTAATGCATCATCAAATCTAATGTGGACCTCAATTTTCAGAACCTTGAAACCAAGAAAGTATTTGCTGGTGAATGTAAATGTGCCATCGTATCTAATGCGCGCCTTAATTTTTGCAACATCATTTGGCCAAAGAAGGTGAGCATTAGATTTAAGTAAATACGGTATTTCAAAGGGTCATTGTGCTGATACAATGGAGTTAGGGAGGGAGAACCATGTATGTCACTTTGAGCTCCTTGGAGGAAAGCTGGGATCGAAATGTAATAGCAAATAAACCAAACCAAACCACAGCAACCCAAGATGAACTGGAGCTAAAAGTAGTACAAGCAACAAGTAAAAAATCACCACTCTCACATTAATAGGAAGTGAAAATAACTAATGTTGAAAACATTAAGTCAATAAAAGATGTTAAAAGGGTGATAAGTCCTGGGAGGGGGTAAAAGGTCTTCACTGGGCAACAAAAACAGATTTAAGTAAAGGTAAAGGGACCCCTGACCATTAGGTCCAGTTGTGACTGAGTCTGGGGTTGCGGCGCTCATCTCGCTTTATTGGCCGAGGGAGCCGGTGTACAGCTTCCGGGTCATGTGGCCAGCATGACTAAGCCGCTTCTGGCGAACCAGAGCAGCGCACGGAAATGTCGTTTACCTTCCCACCGGAGCAGTACCTATTTATCTACTTTCACTTTGACATGCTTTTGAACTGCTAGGTTGGCAGGAGCAGGGACTGAGCAACGGAAGCTCACCCCGTCACGGGGATTCGAACCGCCGACCTTCTGATCGGCAAGTCCTAGGCTCTGTAGTTTAACCCACAGCGCCACCCGCGTCCCTTAAACACGCATTTAAGGAGGTGCTAAGTGAGCATCTATGGGGGCAACATTCCACAAGTTGGGGGCTATGACCGAAAAGGCCCTATATCTAGTTGCCGCCCTCCATACCTCAGCAGAACAGGGGCCCCTTCTTGGATGGTTATAAGGCCCAGGTAGACACATAGAAGAAGAGGTGTAATTTCAGGCTACCAAGATCCCACGCCATGTAAGGCTTTCTAGGCTAAAGCAGGGGCCTTTAATTAGGCCCACAGATGAATTGGAGGCCTTCATCTCTTGCTTTGAAGCTTCCAGAGGCATCTGTTGCTATTGGCAACAGAATGCTGGGCTAGGCAGACCTTGATCTGACCCAACAAGGGCAGTTCTTCTAGTCCCAGGTAGTATCGCAGTGAAGGATTTATAGCCACATATAACAAAGGTGCAAGCTTTCCCCCTTCACACCGCTGGAGTGATGAGAGTAGCTGAAGGCATCAACCATCTCCTAGGCATGTAAATATTCAAGGTTCAAAAAGCATCCTTCAAGAGCAGACACCAGCGGTTCTAACACTGGTCTCCCTCCCCACAGGGGTCCTGCAAGATCAATGGCTAAGCCTCTAACGAAGGGTCAGCTGTGCCAAAGCTGCCAGATCAGGCTCTCGGCTTTGAGTTTGACTTTTATAAAGGTTAAAAGCCATCACTGTCCTGTATAATCCTTTGCAAAACACACACACACACACACACACACACACAGATTCTTCAACTCCCCAGATCTGAATGCTTCAGTAACTTCCCTCTAGTTTGAGGGGGGGAACACACCACTTTTAAATTGTTCAATATTCTTCTTTTCTCCCATCTACCATCCCCAGTGAACTGCAGACTGTTTTGTTCCAGGCTTCTACCCTGACTATTTCCTCCAAAAGCCTTGCCTGAGTAGTTTTTTTTAAAGCTCATGTTCTTGGCTGGTTTTTTTTTTTTTAATGCTTTGAAAAGAAGAAGAAATAAATAAAGCAACCCTACTCTTTTTTTTAAAAAAAGGAACGAAAAGAAACCTTCCACTGATTCTTCCTGGCTATTTTTATAAAGCTTTCCGTCTTACTCTCCTTGTTTGTTTTTGCTGACTGAAGAGTCTCAGAATCCCCAACGAAGCCCTTCCAATCCCTTTCTGATTATTGTTACGTTAACTCTGCCAACCTCAAGGTCTGTTACTGAAGAAACTTTTCATTCAGGCTGGTGGCCCTGGACAGAACGCCTTCTAGGCTCGGTGCCTTGATCAGGCATTGAGTTTGCTGAACAGTAAAGCGAAGCCCAGGGGTTTTTCCACGACTACCTGCAACCGCTGAGTTAGTTATCATTATGTAGGAATGCTCAAGTGACTCTTCGTCTTCCACAGTGCTCAGGTTATGGCTGGCGGGGGCTTAAATCTCATCTATTTATTTTACAACTCACAAACCTCTGAGTTGTGCTTCTAAAAAAAGAAAACTGTCCAAATGTGAGGTACATTTAGAGGTGAAACAGTGAAAACAGTCATCAAGCACCCACCTGAGTTTTTGACTCGAGCTCAGTTACCAAAACAGTCATTTAAACCTCGTTTTATTTACTGTTAAAAGGCATCTCTCTCTCTTTTTCAGCCTGCTTTTCGCTGCCCCCTCAAAAACTTCATCTTTTTTACCTTGTTTGTCATCTAAGTCCTAGATGCTGATGACAGAACAGAAGTCTGCAGCAGCCTCGAAAGTGCTAGTTTTAAGCGAGATCACAGGGCGAAATACACAGAGGTTTATGAGTCGGGGACCCCAATGGTCAGGGACCAGGAAATCTTAGATGGGCACCATGAAAAACCAATTTCACAGAAGTAAAGCAGGCAAACTTCAGAACCCATCCCCTAAAACAACAGGTAAAACACCAACACCCTACTCCAAACAAATAAAACAGACATCATTTCCAAAAATAGGCGCCATTCCCTCCCTAAAACAACCAATTCCTCACTAAACAAACAACCCCTTCATTTAAAAAACAACAACACAAAACCAAAAACTTTATTTTTAAAAAATAAATTGTATTAAAGTATTATTAAATAAAAATAAATATTGAAAGTCAGTATGTATTGGTTGGTTGGCACCTGCCTATCTCAGGAAACAATGGAGTGTGCCTTTGGAGGTGAAGTCAAACCCTGGAGAATCACAGAGCCTGTTATGGCTGCAGAGACCGTAACGCCTAACTGCTGCTTCACACATTGTTCTTGCTGCATGAGCAGTGCTGAAGTGACCTCTCTGGGGCGCAAGCTGGGGCAGCGGGTATGCCCAGACAACAAGACCCCCTTCTTGACCTCTGTTATGTACTGAGTTGAATAGGATCCAAAATGCAGCAGTCTGATTGGTCCTAGAACAATAGGATCCAAAATGCAGCAGTCTGATTGGTCCTAGAACAATGCAGCAGTATGATTGGTCCACAGGAGCCACCCAGTCCAGCTCCAGGTGGAAGTGAATCCACAACCTAATTGGCTTACAGGAGAATCCCGGAATTAGCCAATCACGTGCAGCCCATTGTGTAAATAATGTATATTAAGCAGATATGCCTGGTTCCCTGTAACTTGGCTTCTCGCAGTGAAGAAACCGCCAGAAGGCCCTCGGCACTGGACCTCAGTGTCCTGGCAGAACAATGGGGGTGGAGACACTCCTTCAGGTATACTGGACGGAGGCCGTTTAGGGCTTTAAAGGTCAGCACCAGCAAGACCGGTGTTATGTGGTCTCGGCGGCCACTCCCAGTCACCAGTCTAGCTGTTGCATTCTGGATTAGTTGTAGTTTCTGGGTCACCTTCAAAGGTAGCCCCACATAGAATGCAATGCAGTAATCTAAGCGAGAGATAACTAGAGTATGCACCACTCTGGCGAGACAGTCCGCAGGCAGATAGAGTCTCAGCCTGCGTACCAGATGGAGCTGGTAAACAGCTGCCCTGGACACAGAATTGACCTGCACCTCCATGGACAGCTGTGAGTCCAAAATGACTCCCAGGCTGCGCACCTGGTCCTTCAGGGGCACAGTTACCCCATTCAGGACCAAGGAGTCCTCCATACCCACCTGCCTCCTGTCCCCCCAAAACAGTACTTCTGTCTTGTCAGGATTCAACCTCAATCTGTTAGCCGCCATCCATCCTCCAACGGCCTCCAGATACTCACACAGGACCTTCACTGCCTTCACTGGTTCTAATTTGAAAGAGAGGTAGAGCTGGGTATCATCCACATATTGATGGACACCCAACCCTGGTGATAGGATTATAAAATCCCTTCCCTTTCATCCTCGAATTGTTTCTGATTTCCTGAAGGAGCATCTCCTCTTCTGTCCTCAGCTTGGAGCATAATAAGGAGAAGAAACGTACAGCAGACTACCTATTTCTCCTGCCCCATCTTTCTACTGGTTTTACACACTCACGTATGGTGAGAGTCTACATCTTCCCTCCCATCCATCTCCCATTTGTTTCTTCATCATAGTCTGGGACAATTTCACGCATATAATTTATTCTGGCAATCTCCCGTCCCAGCTTCATGAGGTCTTCCTTCCTCTCCCTTTCTACTTTTTTTTTTGCTTTTTTATTTGAAAACCTGGGGAAAAATATATATCTAACTTACCCTGACAACTCTGTCAGGGCAACATTCCCATTTATGCATCACATTACAGTATTACTGAAGCATGGATGATGCAGGACTTGGGCCTACCGTTGTCAGCTGCCAGGAACGTAGCCTCGTAGACGTTGTTCTTAATGTAGGCCGACTCGCGATCAAGGATGGCAGCGGTGGTGATCTGACCATTTGTGGCATTAATGTTCAGCCAGTTTGCAGGATCTGACAGCTTGGAGTATCTGCGGAGAGCCGAGAATAAATACATGGCAGTCTCTTCCAATGACATGTCCTGAATATGGCTTGGAAATAAGGCTTGAGTAGTGTTTTGGCATTCTTGGTTTTCAGACTCCTGGCTCTTCATTTCGAAAGAGCACTTGGACATTTAGTCAGGCCTAAGGTGCATGTTATGTGTGAGAGACCCCCATGACTGGAACTTGCAAGACACACACACAACACAGTTCTGGGAAGCTGCCAATTTATTGGAACTGTGGCAAGGGCTGGGAAGGAGTGGATGAATCTCTCTATTTTGGTTCCTCTCAGTTGCTCATTTTCCCAATTCTAAATTCAGTTCTCCACATTTTCCATCCACCGTATTTTTCGCTCTATAAGACGCACCAGACCACAAGACGCACCTAGTTTTTGGAGGAGGAAAACAAGAAAAAAAATATTCTGAATCTCAGAAGCCAGAACAGCAAGAGGGATTGCTGCGCAGCGAAAGCAGCGATCCCTCTTCCTGTTCTGGATTCTGGGATAGCTGCGCAGCCTGTATTCGCTCCATAAGACGCACACACATTTCCCCTTACTTTTTAGGAGGGAAAAAGTGAGTCTTATAGAGCAAAAAATAAGGTACTTTTTAAGTCCTCGTGGAAATTCACCACTATTGTAGAGCACGTTTATCCCAATGCACCAATTTTCATCTGCAATTTCTCCTGATATAATGCATTTTTGTATGTTATCTTTACTAAGATATGCAATTTTAAATGCAAACTTTACCCTAGTTGTATGCATTTTTGTACACATTACTTGGCTGGAGAACTGCATTGCAAAAATTGGAGAAGCGTGAATTTCGAAGGACAGCTGTGTTTTGATTGGTGTATTGCTTCGGAAAGCACAAATTAGGCAGCTTTGCCTTTAAAAGTGAAATAAATCAACCCCCCCCACTCCTATCTCATTGTACTCCTTCACAGATCAGAACTGTACTTCCCCATGACTGTCTGCCCTGAAGAGAGAAATTGTGTGAAATGTATTTTCCTCACCCACCTCCATAGAGCAAGCAAGAGCCTGAGGTTGAAATTTTGATGTGGAAACAATTCTCAGGTTGCATCTCATTTTAAAAGAAAAGAAAGACAGAAAATGTTTGGGGAGCCAATAAAGGATCTTATGCCTAATGTGCAATTTGCTCTTTATTGACAAAAAAGGGCCCTATAAATGTTTGGCAATTCTTATTTTGACCTCTGTAACTGCACAATTTTCCAGGAAAGTCTTCATGCCCTGTTGTCAGGCTTTGGGGGAATCAGCTTCCTCCCCCATGGTAGTAAATAATAAGTGATCAAACAAAAGGAATGTCTTACCAGTTAGATTCTTTAATAATCACAGTGAGAGACAAAGAACCTGTCTACCTAGAATGGCGGTGCTCCCAATTAAGGGACGCTCCCCACTCTAGCCCTATTAATCCACGTCACTCCTATGTCTTGTAATCTGAGTTTGTACCTTCTGTGCTTTCTGTTCTGAGACTTTCTGAGTTCTGCTCAACCTTGGACTGAGCGGAGGAATGCTATCCAGAGACTGTGAATCAATCTGTTAACTCTCTCGCTTCCAGTGTTTCTTCTCCTAGCTGTTCCCCATCCAGTATTTCCCAGCTTCTCCCTTCTGAACTGTGCCCCTCTGCAAACCACTGTTCCAAATCTATACTGTCCTGCTCCTGGGAAGATTCAGGATCAGGGGGAGGGATGCTCCCACCATTCCTCCTCAGTGTAGACCTCCTCAGCATGGTCCCTGACACCTGTGGTAAGTGCTGCTTATGGCATGGATACTGCCATGCTAGTGGTAGCAAAAGCATTATTTAGTAATACATGAACAGTAATATAAGCGATCTTCTTGTGATATGAAATGGGCACGACCTGTATATATCATGTCTACAATAAGGATGGAGCTATGTAGAGGCATTGGCTGGCTTCACGGTTTTCCCCATGTTGTGATTTTTTGCATAGTGCGCATGCGCGTGCGCGCAACCCCCCCCCATGATTCATGATATATTTCCAGGTTAAAAATTATGAAACCGACATCACAATATGGACTTCAATATGGTATTCAATGATATATTGCCCAGCCCTAGTTAATACATGCAGAGACGCAGCAAAGGATCGTGATCAAGACTGTTCAAATCGAAGGAAAGGAAAATGAAAATAATAATAATCCAGAACTTTCATCTAGAAAAATAAAAATGCATGCATTTCCAGACACTCTTTATTAGAACTTGTGGACATTCAAAGAAGCTGAACGTTGAAAGACTCAGGACACACAAAAGGAAATACTTCTTCATCTTGATGGCCAACAACCTGGATAGCTTTCGAAGAAAATTAGGCAATTCATGGAGGATAAGGCTACCCATGGTTATTAGCCACAATGCCTGTCTTCTCCCCCTACAGTTGCTGGAAGCTACTGGAGGGGAGAGCACTGTTGCACTCAGGGGTTCTCATGGGCATTGTGAGAACAGGATGCTGGACTAGAAGGGCCAGCAAGAATTGCTGAACTCATGGGGAATTAAACTCTGGCCCTTTTTTTGCTGTTTTGACTGTGCCACTTGAATCAGACCTGTGCAACATGGCTGGGAAAATCAGCCACAAACAATGAAAGAGACACACAGGCCTTCTAGCACGGAAGCTTGCAAGCGGAAGGAAAGCCGCCCAAGCAACAGCACCACCACCCAATTGTTCTTCTGCTCCTGGACCCAAAAAATCCTAAGCTGGGTATTTCCCACTCCACACCGCTGGGATGTACAGCCTGCATTTGATCGGAAGGCAAACAGTTTTCCGTCTGCACACCTCAGTGCCGCTATGAGCGAGGAAGGGAAATAAGCACCCTTCAAAAGCCCGGGAGCTTCAGAATGAAACAACTAAGAAAAATGGCCTTGTTAGCTGAGACATTCCCTCTGTCCTTAAAGGTTTCACTGCCTGTCCAAAGCCAACAGGCAGAGGCAGTGAGTAACCACCGTCATTTTCTGCTCCAGACAGCTCCATCCCAGGTGAAATATCTCAACCCTCTAATGATTATAAAATGTCACAAGTGATGTAAGTTTAATTGGCCCCGGCTCTTGTTCCACAGTGTGCCCTCCTGCTATGCCAAATATATCTAGCATTTGCAATAAAGGAGCAGACAGATAACCAGTGAGGCTGGGAGGCAGGGAGGAGAGTTAGAAACCCCCTTTTCCTTAGGACTCAGCTGAGTGTACTGTGGAGAACACGGGTCCTTCTCCTTCAAATGGTATTTAAGCTCACCCAGCTGTGTGTTGGGTTGCAGTCAGCAGCTCAAACGGATGGTTCAGTGGCACTCTTGTCTCTGGAGTATATGTGTCTCTCAGCTACCATAGAGCATGAGAACGTAAGAAGAGACTGCTGGATCAGACCAAGGACCCATGAAGCCCAGCTCTCTGTTCTCACAGTGGCTAACCAGATGCCTATGGGAATGTCAGGGTGCTGTCAGCAGCTCCCAGCTGGATGCCCGGGAAAGTATAAAGACAAGGAAAAGTGTTAGGATATTTCCGTTCCACCTTAAAAAGGGAGCAGGTTGTTGTGTCACAGCCTGCGTATTTCCTGTTCACAGGAAGTTTATGTTTTGTTATATAGCTGTTGTTCTCTCTCTCTGTGCCTGAACATCGAAGCAGGCAGTCATGTTTTTTCTTTGTTCTGACCAACGCTGAATAAAGTTGTAAATAATGCTCTCCTGAGTGCATCTTTCACGGTGCAAACTCTGCTGAAAGAGCGTGCACCAGCCTTGGAATGTGGCATGTTATTTCTGAGGCTCGTGTTGCTAATTGACTGATACTGTATCTACGAGAGATCGATGGATCGTCCGGAGGTGACATGGAGTCATGATGGCCTTTGTCTCCCTGGCAGTATCCCAACAAAAAGTTTCTTACCTTCCTTTTTTATTTCAAACTTTACAGAGAGAGGCTATAGAACCCAGCCTCTTGGATACTGGCGTTGTCCTGAGTTAATCTCCACCCCCCACTTCTCTCCCTTTCCCTTATTAATCACCTTTTCCTCTATGGGTGCCGCTAAGGCCATCAATCTTTGAGCTCTTTGCTCTCCTACTTTTAAGGCTTGCCGGGTTCTGGGAGATGCTGGGTCTTGAATGCTTTCTAGTGACAACATGTCAGCCAGCTGCTGCTCTGGTTCTGTCTGCTCCTCCTCTCCCATTATTTCCCAACTTTCCCCTTCATCTGCCTCTGAGCTGTGACCTCCCGCAAACCTATGTTGTAAGTCTATACTGTCTTCTTTTTCCTCCTCCCTGGAGGAAGATGGGGAGGCAGTCTCCACCATTCCTCCTCCTCTGCCCAGCTCCTGACAGGGAAGCACAACAGCATTGTCCCCCCTCAGTTCCCAGAAGCTGGTATTCAGAGGCATATTGTCTCCGACCACAAGAGGCAGAGCATAGCCATCATGGCTAGTAGCCACTGGTAGCCTAATCCTCCATGATTTTGTCCAATCCTCCTTTAAAGATGGTGGCCATGGTTTAACTACGAGCTGGTATAACTACACTTTCCTGTGTCTGTCCTGAATCTTCCAACCTCCAACTTCATCGGACGACCCTGAGTTCTAGCATTATGAAAAAGTATGGGGCAATTAATACACGATAGGTGGAATTCAACACCATGCAATGACAATTGTTCTCTGAGTACAAGCATTTCTGCAGGTAGTAGTGTTTAGCTGTGTCTTGTGTCTGGAGACAATAAACACCTTCTTATTTTGAACCATGTGGGAGAGGAGACTTCCCCTTAACTGGGGACTCTGAAAGAAGCTGCCTGCTGGGAACAGGAAACTTCTGAAGTCTCAACCAGGGCTTGGCTGATACATCACACTGGTTGAGGTGTGGTAAACTACCAACTGACTTTCACAAGTCACCAGCAACCAACATGGTGCCTATTTGACTCTAACTCCCATCACTCCCAACCAGCATGATCAATGGGAGTCCAGCAATATATGGAAGGCACCATGTTGGCTATCCCTATAATATATATTCTTGCAGATATTTCCCTCCACATCTGCACATGATGTATGGTAAAAACAACAACAACAACCCTCTTAGCAGGGTGATCCTATGATAATGCTACCCTGTATTCAGAGAGTTCAACCCAGAGCATTTTATCACAATGGTAGAATTGACTACACTACAAACATCTAGGTCACAAAACCCAGATTCGAGGCACACCATGTGCTAAATCATCTTCAGCATCCATATAGACAAACAGACAGTGCCCCTTCTTCCCTGATACTTTCCAAGGAAATGCAATGCACATTCTTGCTTTAGATCGGGGTTCCTTCTCACCTTACAGCTTGCTGCATGAACCGGTCAGGATCCACAGCTGAAAAAGTCATCAATGCCGTCCCCGTAGGTACTCCTTCCTCCAGCCTGATGAGCTTGTGGTTTGTGGGGAAGTAGGGTGGTTCATTGACATCGGTGACGGAAATGGTGACTCCAGCAGTAGACTGGAAGGACATTTGGATGCCGCTGGCCAGGGGAGCTTGGTTGGACACCATCACTGTCAGCATAAAGGCTCTGTTCATCTCATAGTCAACTTCCTAGGAAATGCAAAGAAATACACAAAAGAGACAGAAAATCTGTGCACGTGAACTACAGACTGGAAATATGATAATCACTGGCTATCTCATTATCTCACGGGCATTTCAGAGGCACATTTTAACTTTCAAGGGCAATAGCCATTGTCATTTTGAAAGAATGCCTTTTTAATGGCAAACAAACTCGACTGCTTACTTGGCATGTGTCCCTCATGGTTGAGTACCTGCATTTGTCACATGGTCAAATTGCTTTAGCTGATGTGGGACTGTCACTCCTCCAGAATGCTGGAAGACAGCACTTCAGAACAACATGACCTACGTTGTCCGGTCTGGATAGATGCTTTCCCTGCATCCGACAACATAAGTGTCTTGGGAAAGGCTTCCAAAAGCAGAGATAGCTCTAGGTTTGTGGGGGGTCGCCACCAAATAATCCCTGCTGGGCACCCTTCTGCTTTAGCAGTCCTAGGTGGTGGTTGTGGTGCCACAAGACAACAGCAGTGCTGCAATGAGTATCAGGTGACTGTCAGCTGCTGTTTTCATTTCCCCACAATGCCACTGGAGCGAGACTATGTTGGAGACATTGTGGGAAAAGTAACTGGTGGCTCCCAGACCTAGCTATGCAGCAATGACCTTTCCCCTCCCTAAAATGGGGGAGCAAGGCAGGCATCTGATGCGAGTCCTGCTGGAATCCTAAGCTATGTCATCTGCCCAGTGATGCTGTTTCTTGTGGCCTGCCATATTAGCTTGTTGCAGGATGGATAAAATTATGTCTAGTGGCACCCTTAAAGGGTGATTCATATTTATTTCAAAAACAAGTGATGGCTCTTCAAGTGCTCTGCCAAACAAAGCAAAATACGAACAAAATAAAACTGTCAAAATAGTGCGCATTCAGTAAAATGCCAATGGTATGCATTTTTGCACATATTTATTGATTGTCTGTATAAACCCTTAGAAGCAAAATAGAACACACAGCCAGCTTTATCTGGCATAGCTGATTGAACTGCAACGTCACAACAATAGTAGTATCAATAATCACTATTGTTAGGATTTGTGTAACAAATTTATATACTGCACAAAGAAAAATTAACCTAAGCAACATAAGAATGACAGAAAACATGCATTAAACAAAGAATTGAATTCAAACTTATATAAAAACCATTTGGTCACTCATATAACTAATAACACATGGTTGCCTGCACTTTGCAGAAAGCTTGATTTGCCACGAATACTATTAATATTTATTTATTTTATTATCCATGCTTTCATACCAAGATGGCTTATGTTTCCCCACCCCCAAAAATCAATAAAAAACATATATCCATAAAAAATTAACTAAATACTAGTGGATACTGATTGGTTAAAAGGGGTGGAAATCATATTATGAAGGCCTGTCTAAATAGTACAGCTACCACTGCCGATGTCTAATTTGTCCCTCTGATGATGATTATGATAATGGTGAAAATCAAGAAACCCTTTTGTCATAATTCTGTGCAAATCTAAATAGGATTGAAATGGTGGGTCATAGTATTGCCAACTTTTACCAGTGTAATTTCAGATTTCTCAGGGAACCTTCTTTTTAAATCTGGGCTCCCAACCTGGGGGTTAATCTGAGTTGCAGAAGACCAGGGCTAAGATCTGGATCATCCTTTCAGTGGGAAAACTGCATGCATAACCACACATAAGGACTTTAGCCTATTTAAATGTGCCAGATCCACAGAGGGAGTGCCAGACAAGTCGCTCACCCCAACATATTTAAGATGGAAGTGTTAATATGATAGATATCACTTCTCTACTTAGAAGTTTAACCTGTGAGACAAAGTTTCCACACCACCCTTGAAATGCACTTTGTTCCTGCTGTGTGTCCCCCAATATATTTTGTGCGTTATCCACCAATTTGCTGGCCACCTAATTCCTGATACATTTATGTCATAGGGCTTAATAGTCAGAACCCAACCTGTACATTTGCACTGTCAGAAGTCAGAAAGCATACAAATCTATCTATCTACTATCTTCTTCAACAGCTCAAGAGCTCAGAGCAGAACACAGGATATTCACTATGAACATATGGCTTAATAAAAACTTGGTGGTGGCACGTTTGAACAGACCGGCAAAGATTAAGTAAGCTTTCTCTAATATTTATTAGTTCACATCTCAAGGGGCCAGAATGGTGCTGTTATGTCAGGCACTGAAAACAAAAGTTACATGGCTAGGAGGCATTTAAGAAAGAATAGCTTACTGCAAGTAAAACATCTCAGGAGGAAAGGTTTAATTTCTCTCCCCCCTGCTTCGGTTAACCTTGAGTGGAGTTATCAAAATAGAATTTGCTGAAACAGTTGGGTTGGAGACACTGAATGGAATATAGGGTTTGATAGCCTACAATGGCCTGAGTAAATTCTCTTATAACATACATTGAAAGCACTCTTAGGCCACTTCAAACTGCCATGGCTTCCCCCAAAGGACCCCCTTATTCCCCTCCCAGAGCTACAATTCCCAGAGCTCTCTGGGAAGAGGGATTGAATGTTAAGCTACTCTGGGAATTGCAGCACATTCATAATCTATCACATTGCTCACCCACAGGGAGAAGCCCTTTGCATGTCTCCTGTGTTTTAGAGATCTGGGAGGGTAGGGATCCAGTCTTGGCACTCAATGAAATGTGGATATGCCTAAGGGGACATGTTCAATGTAGGAGAGGCAGAGCTGGTGCAAACAGGAACCGAGCAGGAAGAGCAAAGAGTCTCTCAAGCACTATGGACTTTTGAGGAAATGTATAGTAAGACCACCAGAAGCACTGGCAAGCACACTAGCACCGATGGGCACTGCGTTGGCGACCCCTGTTGAAAACTTCATGGTACTTTGCTCCAGTCTATGCCAGTATGTCTATGGGACACGGGTGGCGCTGTGGTCTAAACCACAGAGCCTAGGGCTTGCCGATCAGAAGGTCGGTGGTTCGAATCCCCACGACGGGATGAGCTCCCGTTGTTCCCGTTGTTCGGTCCCTGCTCCTGCCAACCGAGCAGTTCAAAGTCCAAGTAGATAAATAGGTACCGCTCCGGCAGGAAGGTAAACGGCGTTTCCGTGTGCTGCTCTGGTTTGCCAGAAGCAGCTTAGTCATGCTGGCCACATGACCCGGAAGCTGTACGCCGGCTCCCTCGGCCAATAAAGCGAGATGAGCGCCGCAACCCCAGAGTCATCCACGACTGGACCTAACGGTCAGGGGTCCCTTTACCTTTTACCTATGCCAGTAATTGGTAATTAGTAGCAGAAAGTTTGCTACATGGAGAATGTCCAATAATATGAACACAGTCTGCAGCCTGAATCATAGAATAGTATAGTTGGAAGGGACCCAAAGCGTCATCTAGTGGGCCAACCCCCTGCTATGCAGTAATCTCAACTGAAGCATCCAAGACAGATGGCCGTTCAACCTCTGCTTAAGAACCTCCAAGGAAGGAAAGTTGACCACCTTCCGAGGGAATCCGTTCCACTGTCAAACAGCTCTTAATTTCAGAAATTTATTTCTGATGTGTAGTCGAAATCTCCTTTCTTGCAACTTGAAGCCATTGGTTTGAGTCCTACCCTCCAAAGCAGGAGAAGACAAGCTTGTTCCCTCTTCCCTCTGTGACAGCCCTTGAGATATTTGAATATGTCTATCATATCTCCTCTCAGCCTCCTCTTTTCCAGGCTAAACAAACCTGGCTTCTTCAACCGTTCCTTATAAGGCTTAGTTACCAGAGCCTCGATCATCTTGGTCGCTCTCCTCTGCACACATCCCACCTTGTCAACATCCTTGTGGTACCCAGAAGGACCACAACAAAGTGGTGGAACATCTGCATCACACACTAAAGGCCCTTGGCTTCTCTAGGTAGGGGCTGAGAATGTCCCTTGTCTGAAGACCTGGAGAGCTACTGCCAGTCTGTGTAGACATCATTGAGTTGGATGGACCAATGGTCTGACTCAGCCTACGACTATGTCCCATGTTTGTTCTCATGGAGGGCAAGCATAATTGTCAAAATTATAATTAAATAATAATAATAATAATAATAATAATAATAATAATAATAATAATTTCCCTACTTTGGGCCAACAACCCCTCCTGCCAAATGTGAGGAAACCCTTTGAGAAATTAAAGCTTTGGGCTGACTGTTTATGATGAGTCGACTATTCATTTTCTCCCATTGTTGCCCAAATGCCCTGTTTATTGCATATTATTTCATTGTGTCTCTAAAAGCTTAGACAGGTCCTTCCTAGCGGCTTTGGAGTTTGAGAGGATTGCTGTGACCTCTTACTAGTGGAACTGAGAGCACATAATGCAGATAAATCGGGCTATGTCTGAGAGTTATTATTTTATTATTTCAATATATATAAATATATATAATAACAATAATGTACCTTTTTGTTCTAAAGGCATCTTTAACTATCGGGAACAAGCTACAACTTCTCGCTGTTATTTCAGGAGAATGCCTCCATTTCAAAACCATTTCTGTAATTCACGTAGGGTTCATATTAACATTTTATTGAGTCAGATGCCACAGGGTACCTCTTGCAGCACTTGGAGATTCTGTTTAGGCCCTACGTGGAACAGAAAAGCCAGACTCCCCTCCCCTCCTCGTCCCCACCCCTGTTTACAAGGCTTGCGAGGGAGATAAGTATCTTGCGCCACCAAGGAAATAGCTTTTGTTGAGATGAAAAAACAAAATTGAAATTGTACATCATTCGTTGCCTCTCGGCACACAAAGTTCGCGTGGCAGACAAACTTACACTGAAAGCCGGTTAAAAGGGCTGCAGCTACACAGGTTTAAGTGAGGGATCCAGAAGTCTCTGAAGAGTTCTTTGATTGATGTGGTTTTTCAAAGTGTTTGGGATATGCTGGGTCCTCAACCCCACTTGATCAAACCGCAGCAAATTTGTCAATTTAGATTTCTCTCTGCTTTTTTTTATTTTGCCTTTTCTGCATCCATTCACTTTTGTCCTCCTCATAGACACGTTTCTATTTATTTAAGGCTTTTTAATTTATTTACTATTGATTATATTTATATCCTGCCTTTCTTCCAATGACCTCAGGGTGGTGTACATGGTCCTTTCCCTCCTAATTTTATTCTCACAACAGCCCTGTGAGGTAGGTTTGGCTGAGAGACTGGGACTAGTTCATTCAGTGACCTGCAAGGCTGAGTGAGGATTTGAATCCTAGTCTCCCAGGGCTTGGTCCAACACTCTAACCAGTACTCTTTGCCTAATATACACATTTTTGCAAGGGATTTCACTGTGATAAGGTACTTTTGTTCATTATTTTAGCTAATATACAAATTGATAGGTATGTTAGCTTTCCTCCAATGTATACTTCTTTGCCCTCCTCTTTTGGATTAAGGACTGCACTGCAAAATTGGGTGAAGTGTGAACTAGAAGAGACAATCCCTAATATAAAAACTTCTGATGAATGCTAGTAAATACCGTACTTTTCCGTCTATAAGACAACCCCATGTATAAGACGACCCCTATTTTGGGGGACTTTTTTAAAGGGGGGATTATTGATGAAAGTCTCTCACCTGTGCGCATCGCTAAATAATACACCTCCCGTCCATCCCATCGCCGGCAGAAGCTGCCAATCGCCCACCCAACTGCCAGAACGTCAGCCAATCAACACCACCCATTAACGCAGCAACCAATAACATGCACAATAGTTGCTGACAGCCTCGGCAGCAACCAATCAAACGTTCACCCTATGCACTACCCATGTATAAGAAGACCCCCACCTTTTAGCACGATTTTAAAGAAAAAAACCTCATCTTATACACAGAAAAGTAAGGTAAGTCCTTTTATCACAGGGAACCAGGCAGAGGGCCTTCTCGGTAGTGGCGCCTTCCCTGTGGAACGCCCTCCCACCAGATGTCAAAGAGAACAACAACTACCAGACTTTTAGAAGACATCTGAAGGCAGCCCTGTTTAGGGAAGCTTTTAATGTTTGATGTATTATAGTATTTTAATATTTTTTGGGAAGCCGCCCAGAGTGGCTGGGGAAGCCCAGCCAGATGGGCGGGGTATAAATAATAAATTATTATTATTATTATTATTATTATTATTATTATTATGGGTGGGTGAACAAGCATGGAATTTTTTTGACTGTTATATATGCAAATATATATGTTATATATCATATATAACAGAAAAAGTGTCTTTCATCCTAATTTCAAGGATGCTTTCTTGGAGAAATTGTTCCCATTTCTGGCACAAGGCCTCTAAATGGGGATGAAGGCGAGGCTTGATGAACTCAAGATGCCAGACAGGGGCAACAATAATGATCAAGGGGCTGTAGAAATTCCCCTGTTGAGGAAAAGATATGATGTTTGGTGCTTTTTCCTTCAGAAAAAGGCAAGAGAGGGACAACATGATAGAGCTGTATAATATTATGTATTGTGGACTAAGAGGGCGGACGGGAGATTTCCTCCATCTCTTGCAACGTTAGAACTTGAGGCTATTCAAGGAAGACGAATGGTGGGGAATTCAGGGCAGATTAAAGGAAGTATTTCTTAACGTGGCGAAGATCTAAACTGTGAAATTCACTCTCCTACAAAATGTAGTGATAGCCACCAGTGTGGATGACACCTACACTTTTAATTGTTCTCCGAGACATGGAGGGGAGGTAGAAGGAAAACCAGGACATTCCAGATCAACTCAGAAACTGAGATGGCTTCTGCAACTCCAGGACTGTCCCTGGAAAATTGGGACACTTGCAGGGAATGCGATGGGGCCTTGTTTTCTTCCCACTCTCCCTGATAAACAGCCATCTCTGGCTCAGCAACTCTGCAAAAACGTGGAGTATACAGATGGGTCAGGTGAACAGGATAAATTCAATGCAATTTCAAGCTTCCGGTTTGACATGTCATGATGGGCTGTTTCCACTTGTTTCTTTGTGTTTCTATTGCCAGTGGTTGCACAGCTATAGGAAGTCAAGCTTGGGATGAGTTACAAATTGAGGCTGGGGTGGGGAAAAGTCTACCCTCCTTCCCCCCCCAAAGGAAATGCTGAATAAGAGTTGGGTTATGATGTCCCTGGGGCATGGGGATGAACATGCAAATACCTTCCTCACTTCTTGCCTTTGAGACTGCATTAAAACTGCTCTCATGGTACCTTAGGTCAGGCATCCCCAAACTTGGCCCTCCAGATGTTTTGGGACTACAACTCCCATTATCCCTAGCTAACAGGACCAGTGGTCAGGGATGATAGGAAATGTAGTCCCAAAACATCTGGAGGGCTGAGTTTCGGGATGCCTGGCCTAGGGCATCCGAAGAGCCAGACAGATTCAGACTCCAGGCCCTTGGTTCCCTTCCCTGTCGGAGAGTGATTCTCAGGGAGCAAGGCTGTTGGATTCCATGGGAGAATTCTGAATGGATCGGTAAAATGCTACCACTGATGATGAAGAAAGATGCAAGCAACAGAAGATTGTCTTACAGGTCATGGATTGAATCCAAGATAAGGGCGATGAAAAGGGATGAGGTTTTAGGTATGTGTGTGAAGGTTGCAGGAACCACAGATGGAGCAAGTTAAAATGACTTTAAAAATAATAATTGTTTAACCAGGTAGCAACCGTGAATGTCCCCAAGGTCAATGCAAGAACAAGCTCACAAGCTTCTCCCTCCATCCTTGTGGCATTTCACGGATGGCATTGCATTCGGAGGCAGGGCAGTTTGTTAGGTAGCAGCAAATGTTCTTTGCCCATGAATCACTCTTTCACAATGCTGCTCTTTCAACTTTAGCAGCGCAGCATAGTACATTAAAAAAAATTGCTGCTATGGGAAGGTCACACTTTTCAAAAGATTGAAAAAGCTCTGTTCTCAGCAACATGCTTGCAAAAAAGAAGATTCGTTTCGAGAACAGTGTATCGGACATACTGCACAAGTCCTTGCCGATCAGAGCAGCCTATTCATTCGCACATCCTTTCTTGTCTTGATGGTCTATGCCACAGACTCTATGGAAAACAGTTGCAGGAATCTTATCTGCTAACTGATTCGCTTGATGTTCTCTGTGCATAATAACACAAGGGGAGAGAAGGTGTTGACCCGTGCTGCTGATTTTCTAAGCAGCATTTTCAAACAAATAGCAAACGTGGGTTTCTTTTTGGAAAGACAAAAGACACCTCCACATGCAGGTTAATGGTATGGGCATTGCGCTCGGGGTCTAAAGCTTAAATGAGATATTATCAGGTATGCATAGTTGCCACTGGTGTTGGTAATGTCTCGTTTTGAAGTGGAGGTGAGATGCAGGACAACCGAGTAGAATTGGCTGGATCCAGAGTTGGACTTTGTTCGTGTAGACCCATTGAAATCAACAGAGTGAATTGGTCATGCTAATTTAAGGGCCTATTCAGTGAGAGACATGGCTTACGAAGAGGAGCTGTGGTGGGACAGGTTCTGAGGAAAGCCTTGAAGGCAAGCTAAAAATTAGAGGTAGAGTGTTACACCCATGGTCTCCACCCTTGCCAAAGTCCTTTATGGTCCAGACCCCTTCATTAGAAGATCTTGACTAACTCTTCTACAGGCAGAAATCTCCCCATAGATTACCCACAACAGAACTCCAAATGGGATGAGTAGAAGGATGGGGCCCCAAATGAGGTGAGCAGCACAATGTACATACCCTCACAACTGTTACCAACCCTTCATTGGTAACGGGATCTGTCCTGATGGTGAAGTGACCAGAAGGGTCTCCACTGATAATCCGGTAAACAGCATTCCAGTTGGGCGAGTGAGGCTGATCTCTATCCATGACTGTCAAATTAGCGACCACAACTTCCACTCTGTTTTCTGGGACCTCACCGGAATACTGAAAAAGAAAAAGAAAGTGCTGTTAGAAGCATGCATGTTTGTGTGTTCATCACATCTTCACATAATGGAAGACCAACTGGGATGGTACAGAAAATGTGTGGGCCCAGTGTTTACTTTTTCAAGTGCCATTTTCAGACAACCAAGTGAACTCTTGGAGTGTGTGTGTGTATTGGGGAAAGTGCCCAATGTCTCTTTAATGCGTGTTCACCTGGTTGTCTGTACCAGGAGGCTCCGAACAATCTTGGAGGCTCTGAACAATCAGAGTTCGGAGGTTTAGCAACAGCAAGTGCATTCCCAATCTGCCTCCCCTGTTTATTTTGCTAATTAATTAATTAAGAGTTCTCTATACCACCCTCCAACAAAAATAATACCGCAGTTTACAACAACCAAGGAAATATTTAAAAAACACTTAAGAAATAAGAACATTGACAGCAATTATCATAAAATACATAAATTGCCACCGTGACTTAAAAACCTCTCAGTGGTCGTCTGAAGGACAGTTCTCTAATGGGAGGTCTGTCAAGTCCAAGCCCAGTTTAAAGATAAAGAACCACAAGGAGGGAGACTGTGAGGGGCCATGAAGTTGGCCATCAATAGTCAGCACCTGAATAGCAGACTGAGAAGGTCCACAGGTCATCTGGTAACGGTATTTCCCACTACAATACAGTGAAGGCTGGTCCAGTAGGCCAAATGGGGTGTTGCCATGCCAACCTCAGCCAGTCCCACCTTGCCAGCCTTCTCACTTACAACCAGTCTGTTATGTACTAAGCTTGGATCCTAGAACAATAGGCAAGTAGGATCGTAGAATGCAACAACTGATTGGCTTGCAGGAAAAGACCAGTCAGGCTCCAGGAGGAAGTTAATCAGCCTATTAGGCTGGTAGGATAGTAGAATGCAACAACTGATTGGCCTGCAGGAAAAGACCAATCAGGCTCCAGGAGGGAAGCAGAACCAGCCAATCAGACAGGACTCATTGTGTAAATAATGTATATAAAAGCCTGAGGTTTGGGGGAAAATTCAATCACTCTTTTACAAGCTACAATAAAGAGCATGAAATCACTACAGGACTCCGAGTATATTTCACAGTCCAAAGGGTCATTCTATCTGTCAGGCTTCCTCCTCCTTACTCTCATTGTTGTTCTTGTGGAAGTCGGTAGGGAGGAGGAGCTAGAATTAGTTGCCTCTGCCTGCCATTGGCCCTAGACCCACCTACTGTTGCCTTTTCTGCCTTCCAGTGGCTTAGCATGCCACCTGGTAGGGAGAGAAACAGACGGCAGTACGGATGCACATTCAACTGCTTAATAGTGTCCACGACTTTCAGGAGATTGCAGCCGCAGAGATAAGACACGAAGAGTTGTCCCGTTGTCTGGAGAGGGTGCTTCCTGGTTTGCATGGAGAAGACATTTTCAATGGAGTGTCGGGATTCACAGAATGCTGTGTGAGGGTCTGTAGGCTTGAGCTTGCTAGCTGATGCAACTGGCTGATGCAATCAGCCTGCAATACTTTCTATGGAAGTGCTGGGTCAGAGTGACTCGGCAGTAATGTGCTGACAGTTGATTGGCTGTCATCGGTTTAAAAGGGAAACCTTCCCAGCAGCAAATGGGTGGTTTAGAGGAGTGTGGTCAGAGAGAGTTAGAGGCCTTCCTATTTGACTTAAGGTGCAGCCAGGTACTCTGACTGTATGAACTGCTTGTGTATTATAGCCTGTAGATATTTGTATATATAGCTCACAATAAATATACTGCACTGAAGAACCTGGAACTCTGAGCATTTTTGCTAAACGGCCGTGAAGAATTCACGACATGGAGCCCAGCAATGGAAGCGTGCAGCTGTATTGAGGCAGCATTGGGTGTTGAAATTTGGCACCCCTGGCAGAAAGTGAGGAGGAATTAAAGAACCTTTTAGTGAGGGTGAAAGAGGAGAGCGCAAAATATGGTTTGAAGCTCAACATCAAAAAAACGAAGATCATGGCCACTGGTCCCGTCACCTCCTGGCAGATAGAAGGGGAAGAAATGGAGGCAGTGAGAGATTTTACTTTCTTGGGCTCCATGATCACTGCAGATGGTGACAGCAGCCACGAAATTAAAAGACGCCTGCTTCTTGGGAGAAAAGCAATGACAAACCTAGACAGCATCTTAAAAAGCAGAGACATCACCTTGCCGACAAAGGTCCATATAGTTAAAGCTATGGTTTTCCCAGTAGTGATGTATGGAAGTGAGAGCTGGACCATAAAGAAGGCTGATCGCCAAAGAATTGTTACTTTTGAATTATGGTGCTGGAGGAGACTCTTGAGAGTCCCATGGACTGCAAGAAGATCCAACCTATCCATTCTTAAGGAAATCAGCTCTGAGTGCTCACTGGAAGGACAGATCCTGAAGCTGAGACTTCAATACTTTGGCCACCTCATGAGAAGAGAAGACTCCCTGGAAAAGACCCTGATGTTGGGAAAGATGGAGGGGAAGGGGAAGGAGAAGGGGATGACAGAGGACGAGATGGCTGGACAGTGTTCTCGAAGCTACCAGCATGAGTTTGACCAAACTGCGGGAGGCAGTGGAAGACAGGCTCTGGTCCATGGGGTCATGAAGAGTCAGAAACGACTGAACGACTAAACAACAACAAAACAATTTTGCACCTCGGGCAACTGCCCCTGTGCCCCCCGCTCTAACCAACTGAGCTATTTAGGAACTTGGGAAGTTGTCGTATAGCAAGTTCAGTATGATCTACACTGGGGTAGCACATCGCCAGAGTTTCGGGGGGGAGGCATTCCTAGCCTTATCTGGCGATGCCAGGGATTGAACCCATGGCCTTTTGCATGCAAAGGAGATGCTGTACCAAAGAGCTGTGAGCACACACGAAAAGGGGGTGGGGGTGGAGAAGCCTTCGAAGCTTGCATTAGACTTTCACAGGAAAACTGTACTTTTATCTGTATTCAAAAGCTAATAAAGAGAGAAGCCCTTTCATCAAACTACTTGACTTCTGGGGCCTTGTGTATTGCACAGAAACTCGCAGAGTCTGCCTTTGAGAACACAATAGCCTTTCATCTGTAACCCAACACTCCTGTACACTCCAGCCCTGATACTATCATCTTGTTAGGAAGAAAAATTGTGAATTTATCCAAAATGGGATCTCATCCCAGTCTTAGTGATGGAGCTCCTGCGCCAATGACCTTTAAGAGCTCTTTGGCTCAACAATAGAAGATCTTTATCTCGCAAACTCTTGGCGGGGGTGAGGGTGGAGAGGACACGTTAAAATTCAGATCTGATAAAAATAAGAATAATAAAAAAAGCAAGCAGGGGCTTCCGTTTTCAGGTTTTGTTGAGTTTGCTTTCTCATCGAACGTACCTTTGTTTCGGTCCCGAGGAATGGATAACGTGAAACAGGAGCCACCCCAAAATTATTTGATTGTGGAGGGTAACCCAATAGTGCTGCTTCAGTGAGAACTGTTTGAATACTTTTTTTTTGTAACCAGCTCAATGTAGAATCACAGAGTTGGAAGTGATCACAAAGGTCATCTAGTCCAACCCCCTACAATGCAGGAATCTTTTGCTCAATATAGGTTTCGAACCCACAACCCTGAGATTAAGTGTCTTGTGGCACCTCAGGTGAATGGGAAGTTAACTAAATCTTCCCTTGATTTCAAGCAAAATCCAGTTTCTGCACCAAGGTAACCAAAATAAGCTCAGGCAGGAATATGTTGTGCAAATTAAGCACATTATTCTACAATTATGTTTTTGTGGGGTTTTTTTTGCTTCTGGAAAACACAACAGACCAAAAAGAACAGTAGTCTTGAGAGCATTTTGGACTGAGAATTTGGAGAATTTCTAAGCATTCCTTTTAACCTCTAGAATGGGGTAGGAAACCTGTGGCCCTCCAGAGGTCATTGGACAACCAAGTCCCATCAGCCCCTGCCAGCATGCTGAACAGTCAGATGGGAGTTGTAGTCCTGCAAGATCTGGAGGGCTGAAGGGTCCCTGTCCCTGCTCCAAAAGAAGTTATCTAGAAAATGTAAGTCTATTGCTGTGAAGGAACAGAATCACAGAGAATGTGTTCCAAAGTGTCAAAAGTTATTGGAAAAATGTCCAGAAGTAGCAGCAATCAGTATTAAATCTGTACATGAAAACTTGCTGAAGTATACACTCTAAGATAAGATTGCTTTTATCTGTGCTCGGAGCGGAATGCATTTTCAGTTTCGTCCTTCGCTGAGAGCACACCCTCAAGATCACTTTAAGCACAATAGCTATCCCATAACACTTGAGTTGGATGAAGCCTGCATTAGGCTGGTGCAGTCATAGTAAGTGGATAATCTTCATCCCCCACCCCCTTCAAGGAAGATGAGGATTTTAACCCATTTTTTGGGACCCTAAATGCCGACCCAGGAAGTAGTAGTGACCCCAGATGGATTGTTTTGGATGAAAGGATCTCCGATCCTAAGTGTGCAGCTGTGGATTCTTAGGCTGACTCCAGACTGTCACTGTTGTGTGGGAAGGATTCAAAAACATATCGAAAATTCAGGTTAGCCCCAGTAAAGTGGATTAAAGGGTTCTATGGCACAGCCGATTCACTTGTTGTTGTTGTTTTATTACTCTTTCCAGTTACGGAAATGATTGAGAAATGCATTGAAAAGTGTGTGCTGAATGAATGGGAAGAAGCGTAAGGACCACACAAGCAAAAAAGGATGGATGTTCATTGTCATGTAACCACCCCACAAACAAATCAGAACAAATGCTCCTTAAAGAACAGTCATAGCGTTAGCACCGTGGAAGCGCTGCACAAGCAAATCAGGATAGGTTGGCCACTTACTCATCACCAAAAGAAGAGGAAACAAATCACCCAAAAAGAAGACAAAAGGGGACACTGATTTGCTAAATACGTTTCCATATGCTAATTTATATGCATAGATGTAAATCTAGCATATAACTGAACGAGACATACAGTGCATCTCACCAAGCTGACCAGGTGAATTGTGTGGTTACCTGGTTTTCTGTCCAGGTGCTAACTGTTGACCAGCCCATGATTTCGTTTCCAAATTTTTAAAATCATTAAATGGACCGAAGACTGAGCAGTTCTTCAAATGAAGGACTGCCCTCTGTAAAGTGGGACTCATACATTAGGAAGCGAGGAATGCCATTGAGAATTGTTTGCCCAAAATGCATTAAATATTAGCAAATAGTATGTTTGGAAATGCATACATTGGGATAAAATATGGAGTGAAATACAGACTTTATATACTTTTTTGTTATGAAATGCGTAATTATTTACACACTTTTTTGTGTGTGGAGTTCATGAAGGAGGGGCTGATATGGTTGGATTGGTTTTATTTAAACGTATTTTTCTGATGGAAAAATCCAAATTCTTTCCACAGTGTCATTTCACTGACTTTGGGGCTATTTGAAAAAAAGGGGGGGGGGCTGTGGATTTAGATAATAAGAAATGAAATCTTCAAGAAAGTTCTGATTTGCACTCTTCTTTCTCAGGCATCGATTCAATCCCCCATCTCCACGGGGAGCACCGTCTTCTTGTTCTGCTCCAAAGCCTTTTGAGTATGTTCTTCTGGTAAAACTGTCACACCCTTACACGGTTGCAAAGGGGATGGAGAGAGAGAGGTAGGGATGAGCAACAGGCAGCGCGGCATCTGTAAATGGGCTCATTAGTTAAGGCTAATTGTCTCATTAGAAAAGGGTGTGTGCATAAATGCAGAGATAATTTATAAGATATCCCAGTTGGGAACAAAACAGCTTCAGCCACCCTTCCCCAAACTGATGCCCTCCAGATTCTTTTGGGCTACAGTTCTGAACAGCCCCAGCTAGCACAGCTGGAGGGCAACCAAGTCAAGGAATGCAGCTTTAAAGGGAGCCACTTAAATTAAAAAGACTGGCATAAATAGCTGCTTCAAAGCTGTAAACTTCCTAGCTGAAAACTGTCTTCCATAAGGATGTTTTTTACTTTGCTTATTCATCGTTCTTGAGCATTTTTCTTCTTTTCTCGGACATTGCAATGGAGAGCTTTCATTTCTATTGGTTATAAAATGGAGGCGGTTGGGATTCAGAGCATAACATGAGCCCTGTTGGAGAAGATCAAAGGCTTATCCACTCCACCAGTATGCTCTCCCAATGGCAAACCAGAGGCCTATAGGAATCCCACAAGCAGGAGATGGTAGAAGGCAAGCTTAAAACAAAATCTGGATGTCAGAGAATGGTAGCCATGGGGCAACCTGTATGTTCCTTTCATGATGGATTCCATCCTCCCCCAGGTTAGCCAGTACAGAGCAGATGGGTGGGTGGGTGGGTGGGAACCCGCTTCAAAGGGCCAACCATGAGCAAGCAAAAGATTCCTATTTGTCCCCGAAGCAACCAGTCACAATTGAAGTGCATCTTCGGAGCAAAGTTGCCAGGAATACAAAAGGGCTGGGTAGAGCTCGGAATGGGTTTATGTAGTCCTTGAAGTTCACCTCCTCCATAGCAACACACATAGGTATACATGCAACATTGTTTATGTCTTGTCCTTCTACCTAGATCTAAGTAGGAATTAATCCAGAATGTGGCAGCTAGACTGGTGACTGGGAGCGGCCGCCGAGATCATATAACTTGGGTCCTGAAAGATCTTCATTGGCTCCCAGTATGTTTCCAAGCACAATTCAAAGTGCTGGTGCTGACCTTTTAAGCCCTAAATGGCCTCAGTCCAGTATACCTGAAGGAGCGTCTCCACCCCCATCGTTCTGCCTGGACACTGAGGTCCAGCTCCAAGGGCCTTCTGGCGGTTCCCTCACTGTGAGAAATGAAGTTACAGGGAACCAGGCATAGGGCCTTCTCGGTAATGGCGCCTGCCCTGTGGAACGCCCTCCCAGCAGATGTCAAGGCAATAAGCAACTATTTTACTTTTAAAAGACAACTGAAGGCAGCCTTGTTTAGGAAAGTTTTTAATGTTTGATGCTGTATTCTTTTTAATATTCGGTTGGAAGCAGCCCAGAGTGGCTGGGTAAACCCAGCTAGATGGGCGGGGTATAAATAATAAATAATAATAATAATAATAATAATAATAATAATAATAATAATTTTATTATATAAGAAGCTGCCTTCTGAGCTACAGCTCTACCTCTGAGCTACAGCCCATTCCAATAGCGACTTCACAATAGCAACTTCCCTGGCCCATGTTGTTGCACCAGCTAGGGAAGGAGCACCAACCTCGGGAAGTCCCAGGTCCAAAGGATTTCAACTTGCACAGCTTGGAGAAAATAATAATAATAATAATAATAATAATAATAATAATAATAATAATAATAATAATTTTTTATTTATATCCTGCCCTCCCCAGCCGAAGCCGGGCTCAGAGCGGCTAACAACAATAAAAGTAACACAGCATTCTAAAACCCATTCATTCTAAAATCAATTCAGAATCAAATTAATGGCAACCATTGGGCTAGAGTTCTATGAGGATTACCAAAGGACAGGGTCAGACTGTGCCTTGGCCAAAGGCCTGGTGGAACAGCTCTGTCTTGCAGGCCCTGCGGAAAGATGTCTCGTCCCGCAGGGCCCTAGTCTCTTGTGACAGAGCTTTCCACCAGATAGGAGATTCCAGTGAGCTACAGCAAGGGGGAAGAAACAACTCTGGCTCCAGTGATCCAATGGTCCGACTCCCCAGATGCACATTGCCTTCTATGATGCCACACGACACCCAGAGATTAGCATAATATATGCTGTGAACCCCAGAATAAGTTGCGCCATGATGGCGTCTTTGTTTGTTTCTTTATAGTGATGCTGTTGGAATTTGTTGAACAGGTGGTTGCTTGGATAGGAAGACTCTGTGCCATTGGAGTCTGCCAGCCAGGAGAAACAGTTTGCTTTATTCTGCCAACAAACACTGCTTTATAATAGCAAAGATGTACCCCAGACTGCTGTTTATAGGAATCCAATGTGAATACATATTAGCTCAATAAAGCTACTACCTGTGGTTTGCTTCCTGACTAAAGCGCAACGCGGGGAAGGTTGGAGACCATTTAATTGAATTGTGGACATTTTTGTCGGCAACATCTGGCAACGTTACATCTCATTGCACACATCTAGAAGAGCAGCGCCTTGGCACAGGCATCTCATTTTCACTTTGGACATTTTATCCTCATTATTACATAATACATATTACAGGGGCATTGGCTAATGGATTCCTTCCTCCTGGCTCCACACATATTAATGGAAAAGTGAAAATTGCAGAGAGGTTGCATTGAAGGGAGAATACCACAGCAGGGGGATGTGTAACATGGGCAGATGTTACAAATGAAATGGTTCATGACAAATAGGCTCAGGACAAGCTGACAGGGTACCTGGCATGGACTAGGCTGCATAGTACATAAGCTGTGTAACAGCCCTGGAGAACACATGGCTGCCATGAAATTTAATGCATGGTCCATCAAAACCACCTTGCTTGAAGATCAAATATTAACCACAAGTATTCATGCTATCAGGAATATCATGCCCTCAAATAGTCAGGTGTCTATCCTTTTCAAGGCAAAAAAGAGACCACCCCCCAAAAAACAAGTAGTCATTTTGACATGTTCTGGGGACTTCCTAGATGCTGCCATCATGTCCTGCTGTTGCTTGCAAATTAAATGTGTTTTATAATGGCCTGATAAGGACCTGTGAACTGTACAAAATGTTGAGGTGTTCATTGAAGGGAAAAAGAAACTAGAGGTGGGGTACATGTTTGCAAACCCAATGGTCACATAAGGCGAGAGAGTCTTATGAGTGAGTGAACCATACCTTGTCTTTAATAGCATGGTAGGAGTGTTGGGAATCATTCTGCAAAGAAACAGTAAAGATGTTTGTACCTTAAGAACAGCTCTGGGCAAATTGGGTACAGCTGGCCATGACTACAAAAGGAGGAAACACCGCAGTTTGAACTTTGCCTGCAGGAAAAAGACCCACAAGCTTTGCTGTTTGTTGTTTTATAATAAAAACTTTATTTGATTTGGTTTTACACCGGTCTCGTGGTGTCATAGTCTCTGTTATCTGCCACCAGAGGAAAAAACCCCTCTATAACAGGGAGGAGTGTGGAAACTTGTTGGGACATCTTTGTTGCTTCTCACCAGTTTTGAATTTCTTGCCCTGCTCACTCTTGAGCACCTTCTGCTGCTGGGCCTGAATAAAGATCTCTTACTTTCAAGTAACAGCTTTTGTATGTTACTTGTTACTTTTGTATGTAGCTTTTGGGTGTAAATGCATTAATAATATGAACTGATGGCTCCCCCACTTCTCCTTGTGTCCCCCATTTCTCTCTCCCTCCCTCTCTCTCAATGAGTTTGCAACAACAACAATGGTTAAAGGTCACTTACCAACTAAGGTTTGTATTTGGTTTATAAGCCTTAGTCAGCTTTAGCCTTCCATGTGAAACTGGACTTTCTCCTTAAGGAGCTTTCACCACCCAAAAACTACTGAGCTGCGACTGCAGAGTGTCAAAAAAAAATTAAACTGCTCTCAAGGCTCTGCTGCTCTCACTGATGCTTTTAACTATTCTGGAGCAAAATAGGCCAAGGTTTAAATGATCTTCTGTGAAATGCTTCAGCTCTAACCATGGTTTATTAACTGTGGTTAGCATAGACTATGGTTAATGTTACCCACTGCTTAGCATGGTTATGTGCTAATCAGGCCAGTGTTGTGATTTTGGATTTTGCTTACTTGAATTTTGAGGGTCCTTGGCTCTGACAATGCAAAGGCATTTGTGGATGATGTACTTGTTTCAGCTTTAAGTGGCTTGAGATGGGGACTTGAAAGATCACATTTTGTCACTCTGAAACTTAAACAAGTAGGTTTATATTCCAATTTGAGAAAAGCAAATGTATCTGTCTTCCTTTTTTTTGGCAACAGGAAATTGAAGTCTACTAGTTTTTTTTAAAAAAGAAATGCCCTAATCTTTGGCAATTTTAAACTCCAGGGTCTGAAAAATTCATTATTACTAACTCCCATCAAGGGGGTTCATGAAGCCAAAATTACTTAATCATCTCCGTTTAGCTTCGTGTGTAGACCTCAATTTGAAAAAAATTATCTTCTTGAATTGTTATTGCAATTAATTTTCTCTTCCTTTTTTTTTTCCTACAGCAGACTATGTTACAGTAATTAGATATTTTATAAAAATGAGTTATATTCATTCAAGATAGCTGGCTTCACTTTTACATTTGATTAATCATATTACCACCGAGGTCTGAGGTTTGTCTCCAGGGAAACTTTAATGACCTCGTTTTAATTCTTCTTTTAACCATAGAGAAGGTGTAAATGAACAAATATAAAACTATCTTCTCCCCCCTCCACAATCTCAAGATTAGATCTTAGGGAGCGTTGGGTTGTCCCCCCCCCTCCGCGTGCGAGGCTGACCCATTTTAAAAAGACAATCTACCAATTCTAATTAGATATAGGGTGCATTCAGACCTAAATAGAGCCTTGAACTATCTCTGATAACTAAAGTTCAGCTTGATCTTTATGAATGAAAGGATTTTTAAAGGAAGGTTTAGTGCTGAAGAGTCTTGTGCCTGATATGCACACAGCTTCACCATCTTCAAAGGCTGCCCTATTTATGAATGGAGGAAATACATTTGCATCTGTGGATGTGCTTCCTTTGAAATGAATGGACAGGCCATATATACAAGAGCTAAAATGTACACCAAGCTGCTTTTTACTGACCTACAGTGGTACCTCAGGTTACACACGCTTCAGGTTACAGACTCCGCTAACCCAGAAATTGTGCTTCAGGTTAAGAACTTTGCTTCAGGATGAGAACAGAAATTGTGCTCCGGTGGCGCGGTGGCAGCAGGAGGCCCCATTAGCTAAAGTGGTGCTTCAGGTTAAGAACAGTTTCAGGTTAAGTACAGACCTCCGGAACGAATTAAGTACTTAACCTGAGATACCACTGTACTTCACATTGGAAGGGAGGGCTTTTGATGCCTGCTATCAGTGGCTACAGTTGGAGGCAGCTACGATTCTGAATACTACTTGCTAGAAACCACGGAAAGGTTTCTCACAGCCATCTGATTTGCCACTGCGATAACAGTGACACTGGATCAGATGGGCCATTTGCCTGATCCACAGGATCATCTTATGACCTTATGACTGTCATAGTTTCCTCTCCTTTCTCCCTTGCTCATCAGGTGTACCTCTCCCATTGATGGGACATGGGTGGCACTGTGGTCTAAACCACTAAGCCTCTTGGGCTTGCCAATCAGAAGGTTGACAGTTTGAACCCCGGCGACGGGGTGAGCTCCCGTTGCTCTGTCCCAGCTTCTGCCAACCTAGCAGTTCGAAAGCACACCAGTGTGAGTAGATAAATAGGTACTGATGCAGTGGGAAGGTAAACGGCATTTCTGTGCACTCTGGTTTCTGTCACGGTGTTCCGTTATGCCAGAAGTGGTTGAGTCATGCTGGCCACATGACCCAGGAAGCTGTCTGTGGACAAATGCCAATTCCCTCTGCCTGAAAGCGAGATGAGTGCACCCCAAAGTTGCCTTTGACTGGACTTAACCATCCAGGGGTCCTTTACCTTCCTGTCCCACCTCAAACATCCTCGGACATTCCATGTTTAGGCATTACATTGAATTCGGTTACGGATAGGTAGCCGTGTTGGTCTGCCATAGTCAAAACAAAAAAATTTTTTCCCTTCCAGTAGCACCTTAAAGACCAACTAAGTTAGTTCTTGGTATGAGCTTTCGTGTGCATGCACACTTCTTCAGATACACTGAAACAGAAGTTGCCAGATCCTTCTATATAGTGAGAAGGTGGGGAGGGGTATTACTCAGAAGGGTGGTGGGAATGGGTGATTGACAGATAGCTGTGATGAGCCTGTTGACGACTCTTAACGACTGCAATAGGTCTTACAGGAAAAAGCAAGGGATGAGAAGGTGAAAAATGGCTTTGTCATGTATAATGAGATAAGAATCCAATGTCTTTGTTCAGACCAGGTCTCTCCATGGTTTTAAGTTTGGTCTAAATCGGACATCAAGAATCACAAGACAGAGAAACCAGTAGGAGAACACTTCAATCTCCCAGGACATTCTATACAAGATCTCAAAGTAGCTGTATTTCAGGAATTTCAGAAATAGACTGGAAAGAGAAGCTGCTGAATTGCAACTCATTACCAAACTTAAAACCATGGAGAGACCTGGTCTGAACAAAGACATTGGATTCTTATCTCATTATACATGACAAAGCCATTTTTCACCTTCTCATCCCTTGCTTTTTCCTGTAAGACCTATTGCAGTCGTTAAGAGTCGTCAACAGGCTCATCACAGCTATCTGTCAATCACCCATTCCCACCACCCTTCTGAGTAATACCCCTCCCCACCTTCTCACTATATAGAAGGATCTGGCAACTTCTGTTTCAGTGTATCTGAAGAAGTGTGCATGCACACGAAAGCTCATACCAAGAACTAACTTAGTTGGTCTTTAAGGTGCTACTGGAAGGAAAAAAAAATTTTTGTATTGAATTCGGTGTACCTGTAAAGGTAAAGGGACCCCTGACCATTAGGTCCAGTCGTGGCCGACTCTGGGGTTGCGGCACTCATCTCGCTATATTGGCCGAGGGAGCCGGTGTACAGCTTCCAGGTCATGGGGCCAGCATGACTAAGCTGCTTCTGGCGAACCAGAGCAGCACATGGAACACACTGTTTACCTTCCGGCCAGAGCGGTACCTATTTATCTACTTGCACTTTGACGTGCTTTCGAACTGCTAGGTTGGCAGGAGCAGGGACCAAGCAATGGGAGCTTACCCCGTCGCGGGGATTCAAACCGCCGACCTTCTGATCAGCAAGTCCTAGGCTCTGTGGTTTAACCCACAGCGCCACCAGCGTCCCTTCGGTGTACCTGAGTGTACAGTAAAAACCCATTAATTCTACCCCACTGGATGTCGTTACACTAAAACTACCCCTCGCAAAAACAAACAAAACACCCCTACCTTTCTCCCATGGAAAACAAAGATACAGCTATCTGGATACTTTCCTTCTGTAGCAAACAACACCTGTGGGGGGGCAACCCAGCCAGATGGGTGGGGTATAAATAATATGAAGATCATCATCATCATCATTTGTAGTGGGAAAACTGCAGGAAGAGAAAGTGTTAAGAAGTACTTTACCCTACTTTAGATGGCAGCCCGCGTATGGGCATTTTGTAAGACAGTGGTGTCCGAACTTTTTTCAAAGAGGGCCAGTTTTGATGAAGTGAAGGGCCACGAGGGCCGACCAATAGGCCGAGCTTTTTTTAGGACTGAAGCTGTTCAGCTTTTTTTAAGGATTGAAGTTGTTGAGGGTTTTTTAAGGATTTTACCCCAGGAAAGATGCCTGTTGTAAGAGGAAAAAAGTTGAGCCATAGCTACTCGTGGCTGCAACTTAGCCTTAAGCCTCACTGAGCTCAGTGGGACTCACACCCCGGCAAGCCTGCGTAGGACTGCCGCCTTGGAAACCGAAATTAAAAGCCCATTATCCCTCGCTTTCTGTGCGCTGCTTTGTGACAAAGAAATGTTATTTCCCATGGAGTGTGCTATGTAGCTCCATTAAGTCAACATCCTTGGATCTAAGCCAAATCAATCTAATCGCCTCTATCGCTGCAAACAGTTATGTGGACATATGTCCTACTCAAACCAATGAGATTGATGCATGCGCAGACCAGAAATAAGCTGCAGAGTTCAATAGGATGCAATTAGCTTAAATTCAAATATGTCAGTTTAACTGGGTTGTAAATGAGGCTGTTAATTACTCGAAGTTGTTGGAAATGACAAAGTTAACTCCTCTCCCCCATTCTTCTAGAAATGTTATTGAAAGAGACAAAAACTAATAATTTTGTTGCGGGGGTGTGGGGAGGAAACCTTCGCAAATTATTTGGTCAGCTTTATCGGAATAATTTGCTGAAATGTGCACACAAATGGGGACGTTAAGCATCAGTCACTTTGAGTTACTTTGAAGTTAGCGGTGAGGAGTATACGGAAAGCCCTCTGCAATTCTGGCAGCTGGGAGGAAGAGACACAACGGTGATAGAGCTTCTATGGAAGAATAGCAATAACAATCCTGTTTAATTTTCGGCTAAAAAGCAAAGCTCTGCTGCAACACATCAGGAGATCAGGGCATGGTTTGGTTGAGCATACATAATATACAACAGATAGTATTGTAGCTCCTTGAGATGTCAATCAGAGATGCCTGTTGGCCCCTTTTCTATCTGACTGTTACTTTAATGACAAGGGGTGGGACTTACAGAGCCTAATTTCCCCCTCCCTCAGTTGCAAATGGCAAGCCACCTGTTCTGCTATGGTCTTTTATCCAACTCTAGCTCAAAATAACCATTTCAAGAGTTGCAGTCATCTTTCCTTCGCTGTTTTCTTTTTTCCAAAACTCTAGACTGACTCCAAGGATGAGCTAAGAGTGGTAGCAGAATGCATGGCTAGAGGCCCCTTTTACTACTTAGTCCCTTTGCAGCTCAAAACCACACTCCCCACGGCTTTCTCCCTGCAGCAGAATATGATTCTAAGATGAATTATGACGAGAGGGTAAAGAGTTGACTAGCTTCTCCCTGCTCACCTTCCTTCAGCTCATATGTAGCCAGCCTAGGGGAAGAATTGCTGGGGGAGAACCTGCTGAGGAAAGACTCACAGAACTCCAGGTAACTTATAGTTTGAATATTGCAGCAAGTTGCCCGGAGGCCAGTGCAACTGTCCATCTAGAAGAATATTGTCTACCATGGGAAAAGTGCTCTAGTGTCTCAGGTAGGTACCCCCTCCCAAGGGATGGGTGAATCTATCAATTATGATTTCTCTTAGTTTCCCTTTCCCCCCAGTTTTAGGTTCAGTTCTCCCCATTTCCACATCAGTCTGCAATTTTTTTTAAAAAAAGTCTTCATGAAAATTTGTCAGCTTTTTAAATTTCTCCTAATATACAGAGTTTTGTCTCCAAATGTTTCTAATGTACACATTTTTTGAAGAGCAATTTCCCCTAACGCAATGCACTTTTGCATGCTATTTTCAATAACATGTGCATTTTTATGTTTGATTTATCCCAGGGTGTGCATTTTTGTGCACAGGTCTTGGCTGGAGAACCAAACTGCAAAATTGGGGAAAATGTGAATTTTGAAGGCTGGTTGTGCATTGTTTTGAAAAGTGAGAATTATGAAGGTTGGCCTTTAAATGAGAACAAAACTGAATTTCTTCCCTATCACCTGTTTCTCAATCCCTTGAGCTGGAGATGGCAGGGATTGAGTTTGAGACCTTTCGTGGGCAAAGCATGTGTCCTGTCACTGATGTGAGCCATGTTAGAGAGAGAAAATATCCACAGCGCACTTTGCAAACAAGAACACTAAACCAGAAATTATAATGAAACAGATGTGATGGCATTCGCTAATAAAAAACACAAGAACCAAAGTGGCTTACGGATAGTTTTGGCTTTAGCATGGTTCCAAAATTTAAATATTGGACTGTCCAGGGACATCGGTTGACTATCAAGATTTACTTCTGCTAGATTCATCAAGCAATTGGAAATGCTTCTGGCTGTGGGGAGGAAGGAATCTGGTGGCTAGGGCCCATAGTCCATGTAAATATACAGAACAGAATTGTGGAGCCAATATCTGTAATCTTTAGAAGTGGGGAAATCAGTTCTCCTGTGTTATCTGGGGGGGGGGGGACCAGCCCCCCTGGAACATAGGAAGCTGCCTTATACCGAGTCAGACTATTGGTCTACCTAACTCAGTTGTGTCTACACAGACTGGCAGCAGCATCTAGCTCTCCAGGGTTTCATGGCCAGGGATTCAGAGGATTGAACCTGGACGCTCTGACATGCAAAGCTCTGCCAATAATCCTTCTCTGAGACAAAGGAGGTTTGCCAAAGTATCAGGAAGTCACCAGATCCTCTTGGCTGAAGACGCCATAGATTGAACCTGGGACCTTCTGCCTGTAACTGATGTGCTTTGTCTCTGAGCTATGGCCCTTGTCTCTAAGCCAGGGGTGAGGAACCTGTGGCCCTCTAGATGTTGCCTGGCCAGAACTCTTATGGCTGAGGCTTACGGGAGCTGGAGGTCACCCACCTATTGCCCTAAAGAGATGCAATGAAGGTCATGGTGCCCAGTGGATTCTGTTGTTGTTTTCAGCGGTGAATATTATTGGGAGATAAGTCATTTTTTTAAAAAAATGTTTTAGGGAAGTTTTTAATGACTGATGTTTTAATGTACAGTGGTACCTCGGGTTAAGTACTTAATTCGTTCCGGAGGTCCGTTCTTAACCTGAAACTGTTCTTAATCTGAAGCACCACTTTAGCTAAAGCGGGGCTCCTGCTGCCGCTACGCCGCCGGAGCACAATTTCTGTTCTTATCCCAAAGCAAAGTTCTTAACCTGAAGCACTATTTCTGGGTTAGCAGAGTCTGTAACCTGAAGCGTATGTAACCTGAAGCGTATGTAACCCGAGGTACCACTGTATTTTCAATCTTTTGTTGGAAGCTGCCCAGAGTGGCTAGAGAAACCCAGCCAGATGGGCAGGGTAAAAATAAATAAATAAATAAATAAATAAATAAATAAATAAATAAATAAATAAATTTTGGCAAAGCACACATTATCTTGTACCTGGTCAAAATGCTGTGAAGCACCCTTGTGGGAGAAATGTTGCTTATTGTTGAATATGAGAGTGTGAGGAAATTAATCAAAGATAGAGGTTTTGGCAAAGACTCCTGTTTAGATCTGGGAATCATCCAAGGGACTTATTTTTCTAAATGGTACCATCTGTTGGAAGCGGATCGCATCCAGCAAAGGTATTTCCACGAGTTGTCAATTTCCTCTACAAGGCTGCATTTCTAGACAATGCTGTCTGCGTATCTCAATGGCAGATGTTCTGGCGTGCTTAGCCCTTTTTCAGATACAGACAAAATACTTGGAGTGGGGGCAGGGCTGGCTCAGCCCCCACCCTTGAGTTCCTCGCTGGCCCCGTTCCACAAATGCCTGTGCGTTTGGCAGGACAGGTAAAAAGGGGAACTGATGTGCTTAGAGTTGAGCGCTTTCACGCTGTGAGCTGCTATATTAGGCATGGGCGGGGGAAATCTCCAGCCATGGGCCAAATTAGGCCCACCAGGGCGTCCTAATTTTGCCCACAAGGCCATTTTCCATCAGCCATGTTCACCTGCCTCACACCTGCCATCACGGCCACATCATCACCCCAATAACACAGGGATGAGTTGCATCCAACAATAAACTAAGATGAGATAATGGATGACAACCATCTGTGTGGGCAGATCAGACCTTCATCACTCATGCCAAGGGTCTTCCTCTCCTGCCCCTACAGCCCCATGTACCCCCAAATTTCCTCCATAGGTTTGGGGTACCACCCACAGCTAATTTGGGGAGGAAGGGGGAAGAAAGGAAAAGGTGAGTCGTGTTGCACAAGTGGGAGCTTGCTGACACAACAGTGGATGTCACCCCACTTTTTAAAATTTCCATTTTCCCAGTTGTCACTTTTGCCTGAACCCCCTAGTTTTGCAATAAATCAAATAGTTTGGAAGCACCACAGATTGCGTTTGCTGTGTCCCCTGCCACCTGCCCCAAAAGGAAACAGTGCTCCTTAATTCTAAGTACATGGAAACAGCCTGCAAGTTTTCTGTGATGAAGGAAAGGCACTTTTAGGAGTCCTTTCCCTTTAAAGGTAAAGGTAAAGGGACCCCTGGCCATTAGGTCCAGTAGTGGCCAACTCTGGGGTTGCGGCGCTCATCTCACTTTACTGACCGAGGGAGCCGGTGTACAGCTTCCGGGTCATGTGGCCAGCATGACTAAGCCGCTTCTGGCGAACCAGAGCAGCGCACGGAAACGCCGTTTACCTTCCCGCCGGAGCGGTACCTATTTATCTACTTGCACTTTGGCGTGCTTTCGAACTGCTAGGTTGGCAGGAGCAGGGACCGAGCAACGGGAGCCCACCCCGTCGTGGGGATTCAAACCGCCGACCTTCTGATCAGCAAGTCCTAGGCTCTGTGGTTTAACCCACAGCACCACCCGCATCCCTTTCCCGTTACTATAAGCCTAAACTATCTCCTTGGGTATGTGGGGTGTCAGGGGAGGTGTATTACCTCTGGTGGGGGACATGTCATGCTCCTCCTAGGGTAGTTCGTTCACCTTTGGTTCCCATCCTGCACTCAGCTCTCACCTGTGACTCTTAGAACCTGTCAGCATGCAACAGCAGCCACAACCCAGGAATGGTTTCGACTGGCCTGCTAAACCGGGTAAAGGTAGGATCAGTTCCTGGCATTGGCAGTTAAAAGGATGGTGGGGAAAACCTCTGCTGCAGACCCTGAAGAGTTTCTTCCAGGCAGGTTAGACAATACAGGGCTAAATGGACAAATAACCCAGCTTTCTATGGAAGAGATTTTTCTCCTCTACTATACACCATTGCACATTTGGCAATCAGAGATGCTCGACCATTTAGAAAGCTATTTTGCAGGGTCTGGTTTTGACAAGTATTCATCCAACGACAGCCAGAACAAGACTAAGAAGGCATTTTCTATTCTCCTTGGCCTTGGTCATCAAAGAGCAGCTTTCTTCCCTCCCCGCACATTCCCTCCCCTGCCGCTGCTGAACCAACAGTTTTGCTCCTTTTAATTATTTACAGGAGTTTTTCTCTGGACCTGAAATGCAATTAAGAGCAGATCGTCCATTTCAACTGAAAAGCACTGAATTCTTTCTTCAAACCAAGCAGGCTGATTTGCAACTTCCAGGATTGGTTGTTTGCATTGAACTGAGAGGCGCAGGAAATTAAGGGTGCAGTCTCTGGCATCAGGTGAGGAAGGGCTGTGTCAGAAACACGGTGAATGCCACCATCGAGAGAGGAAGACGACTCTTACTCGGTGCAAGTCAGACAGCCATATTTTGTACCTCACTGCTAAGGCAGGGAAAAGAAAGGTCTAAGGCACAGATGGGGGAACCCTGCAGCCCTCCAGATGTTTTGTGCACTCTAGCAATGTCCACGGGCCACAGGTTCCTTATCCCTGTCCTGACTTCCATGTAAAGTAGGGGTAAGAAATCTTGGGCCTGGGGTTCAAATGCTGCCCTCCAAACTGCACACCCATCACTCGTCCTTTTCGATACCCTCCTCAAATGCTTTCCCTTGGCTGGTGTGCATCCTTGCTGGGATGGAGGATGGAGGGGGATGTCAGGAGCTTGGCCTACACTCGAGTAGCACCCTGGCAAAGACACATGCCCAACTGGCATGTTCTCTCCCTCCTGGTCAATCGTTCGGGAGCTTCATTAGCTTTCTTCAGCCCGAACATCACAGCGATTGATGCCAACAGACATCGGCACACTTAGGGATCCGCAGAGTCTTTGCACTTCACATGACAAACCTCAGCAACTCAGCATTTTAGCTAATCTACTTTATTTACATATCAACACACACGGAGCACTGCAACATGGCTCCCTCTCTCTCTAGCATCAGACAGCAAAGAGAAAAAAAACAAAGGACCATAGTCTCACTTCATGGAACACAGTAACACAAACATCCTGTCTCCGTCACTTCCCACTCTGTGGAGTCAAAACACATACCGTCCTGTTATAGACAACAATCCCATGACTGTAGTCATGGAGCAGGAATTCTAACAGGGGATCCCTGTCTTGCTTCTATCCCCCCCCCAAAAAAAAAGTTATAAAAAGCTGCCATCTGATGTATTATGAATTGTCAGTTTTCCCTATAATTTCTGCAGCACGTTGCAAAGTTCACAAATCCTGAGTGCATTTGTTTTTTTTTACATATACGCCACAGATGTGGATTTATTATCACAGTTACTGTAGGGTTTCGTTTCGTTTTATTTAAAAAGAAACCTGGCTACCCTTCATCCATATTGGTACTTCTTTTGTCTTTGTTTCCCTCCCAAGCCACTTCATTAATTGCTTGCCTGATACCATCCTTAGCATGAAACGGCTTTCATGCCTGGTATCAAAAAGTCTATGTAGAAAGCTTCTAATAGATGCTCAAGGCAGTTCACAAAGATTTCCCCACAAACCCAACACAGTAACAGCTGAATTAAGACCACATACTCCTCCAATAGCATACCATGTACCATCCAAATCAAAGTGCCTCCTAAAAACTTAAAGAGATGGGAGTTCCAGAATAGATGTATCTGTCAATTTTGGTTTCTTTCAATTTTTCATTCCCTGGCCCCAATCGTAAGTTCATTTTGCTACATTTCCACATCAGCTTGTGAATATATATATATCTCTCTATATATATTCATTCCTCAGGAAATTCAGTAGCAGTTTAGCCCACATTTATCTTTAAAAGCAAGCTTTTGCAAGCAATTTCCTGTAGGTATGTCTGTATGTCACTAATATATGAGTTTTATGCATACTTTACTATATACTTTTTGGACACATGATTTGATTGGAGAACTGCACCCCCAAAATTTGGAGGACTGCACATTTCAAACAATAAGAACATAAGAAAAGCCTGTTGGATCAGGGGACCCAACGAGTGCAAAGTCTTGTTCTCAGAGCGGCTAACTGAGTTTCAGTTCATATATTGTTTTAGGAAATGCACGTCATGTAAGTCCACATTAAATGTGAACTGGAATGAATGTCTTCCCCATCCTTGTTGCAGAATCCTGAAAGCACAGTAGAAATGGCTCAGTTCCATGACCTGTCATCGTACATCTCAAGCCTAGCTATACTTTCATTCATTTTAACTGAACTTACTTTCAAATAAGGGTGGTTAAGGATTACCGTATTTTTCGCCCTATAAGACGCACCGTCCCATAAGGCGCACCTAGTTTTTTTGGGGGAAATAAAGGGGGGGAAATTATTTCCCCCCCAGGCGCGGGGCTGGGGCGGGGGAGGCTCGAGCTTCCCCTGACCCCAGCCCCTAAACAGGCAGCTCTCTGCAAGCCCAGCGCTGGCTCCCGCTGCTTGCTGAGAGGTCCGCGAAGCCTGGACGCGCTGATCTCAGCGCGCGCAGGCTTTGGCATGCTGGCAACTCTCCACAAGCAGCGGGAGCGCTCCCGCTGCTTGCGGAGAGGTCCGCGAAGCCTGGGCACGCTGAGCTCAGCGCGCGCAGGCTTCCACATGCTTGCAACTCTCCGCAAGCAGCGGGAGCGCTCCCGCTGCTTGCGGAGAGGTCTGCGAAGCCTGGGCGTGCTGATCTCAGCGCGCGCAGGCTTCGCATGCTGGCAACTCTCCGCAAGCAGCGGGAGCGCTTCGCGGAGAGGTCCGCGAAGCCTGGAGCTCAGCGCGCCCAGGCTTCGGCATGCTGGCAACTCTCCGCAAGCAGCGGGAACACTCCCGCTGCTTGCAGAGAGGTCCGCGAAGCCTGGAGAGCGAGAGGGGTCGGTGCCCACTGACCCCTCTCGCTCTCCAGGCTTCAGCGAAAGCCTGCATTCGCCCCATAGGACGCACACACATTTCCCCTTCATTTTTGGAGGGGGAAAAGTGCGTCCTATAGGGCGAAAAATACGGTACATGGAGCAGACCATGTCCGCCATTTTGTTTTCACAGAGACCATCCAAACACTTCTCTTAACCTCACAAGAACGGCACAAAAGCAATTGTTTGTTCCAGCATCTGCAACTCGGAACATTTTTCAGCAAAGAAGCAGTTGTGGCTATATCCCTTTCCTTCCTCCACAATTCTTCCCTGTGGCCTCATCAAAGTCTGCTTTTCTCTTCATGCACAGACTTGCGAAAGAAAATCCAAGTAGTGATTAGGCAGGGCAGCAACTGAGAAAATGGATATCCGTAGCGTGGTTGCTTTTAAATAGGCTCCTTTTCTGCTTTGGATTCAGACGCTCAACAGGAGTACCTCAAAGCGATGCCAAAGGGCGAAATTTAAAGTAGCTTTTAATAAGACCTCCTAAGGCTTGGAGAAGTGGAACGGACCAGTGTGGTGGTGTGTTTTTTTTAAAAAAAGGAAAAGGAGCTTGATTGCAAACGCTCTCTCCCACCCGCTCCTGCCCCGCCACAAATCCACAGCTCTACTAATCACAAACACTTCAGCCTGGCTAACATATTATTTTCCTTACATGGGCTACTGCGAAAGGGATAAGGAAAAAAAAAAATAGAGAAGTTCTGCACAGTAGGCAAATTTAAGCTAACTTTTAATTAACATTTAAGGCACAGAAGTGTGATCATGCAAATTTGTCTGCGTCTCCTCTCGCTTGCTTGATTGTTCTTGATTGAATATGATAAAAATAGACTTTATTTGAGTTGTGTGTGGGCATGGATCCCCCTTTCGGTCCCATTCCTCTCTGATTAAGCATTTGCTAACTTTGAGTGGATGTCCTCCGAAGGCGAAAAACCGCGTTGTAGGCAGAACTGTGGAATGGCATCGTAGGCTTGAAGTTCTGGAATCAGCATGACCACGCAAGTTGGGTAAATAAGCTTCTTTCCATCACATGTGAAAAGCCCTTGATTAAAAGGGTTTTCCTTCACAGTGCCAGCATCAGCCTATGGAGGGAATGAGTGCCGTTCCATGCCTTGACTCTTGCTTTTCAGTTCGCATGCAGCTATCACTCAGGGGTGCAGTATTCACTCAAGGCTAACACGACTCAGCAGGTCTGGTTCTCCTATCAGCACTGGGAGGGTCAGCACATGGAAACACAGTGATCTCGCAGCAAGACAGAGCACCACACACAGCCTTATCATCCCCAGATACATGCATGCACAGAACAAGAGCCAGGAGCTGCGGGACTGCTGGGCTGGATCAAGCCATGGGCTAGGAGTTCCCTGGTCCTGTTGTAAGTGATGCTGAATTTAGTGCTGCTACAATGCATTTTGATTGGGTTGCATGCAGTGCTAACCCTACTCGCCCATTGAAATGAATGAATAAGACCAGGCACCCCCAAATTCAGCCCTACAGGTGTTTTGGGACTACAGTTCCCATCATCCCTGACCACTGGTCCTCTTAGCTAGGGATGATGGGAGTTGTAGTCCCAAAACATCATCTGGAGGGCCAAGTTTGAGGATGCCTGAATAAGACTAACTTACGGACTATTCATTTCAGTAGGCCTAAAATTTAGTTGCATGCAATGCATTTTTTTTGTTTTTGTTTTTGTTTTTTAAAGATATTTATTGAGGTTTTACGAAAAACAGAAGATTATAGAATAGAGAAAAAACAGGAGATGAAAAAGAAGAAAAAAACAGAAAATACAAAAATACATAGGGAAAAAAGATACAAAATACATAAAAAAAATAAGTAGAAAAAATTAAAAACAAGTCAATTTTTCATATCTTAAATTTCGTTTGCTTATTTCCCTGACCTCCTCACACCTCCCTTTTTTGCATTCCCGTTCACATGGTTAGTTCAGCAAATCCTTACCCTCTTTCATTTATCTTAACTCTGTATCTCAACACGTTGTAGCTATATGTTTTCATCCACTATCAATCCATTTTTACGTATTCTTATTATCCTTGTTGCTAAAGCCACTTAATTTCAATCCAACATCATTTTAACATTCATTAATCTTACAATGTTTCTGCAAATAGTCTTTGAATGAAAAGAAATAATAGATGCTCCTTCAGATAAGATGAGATGCAAGCAAAGCAAAAACACCACCATTCTCTGGTGTTGATGTCCTGCATAATAATAATAATTTATAATAATAATTTATTACTGATACCCTGCTCATCTGGCTGGGTTGCCCCAGCCATTCTGGGCTGGGCGGCTTCCAACATAATAAAAACACAGCAAAGCATTGCCCATTTATTATCTGTGAAAAGTAGCTGGGAAGCGATACCTAAGGAGAAGAAGGCCTGCATGATCCTTTGAGCATCAAGGGGTTCATGGGATAAATATGCCCCAATTTACATATTAAGATAATTAGTTCTTTATCTTCCTTGCACAGACACTTCCTCCTATTTGACATATAGCTATGGGGACAGGGCTTAGCTCGTTGCTTCATTCATGCAATCATTTCCGTCAAAAACCATCATTTGGGGAGAGGGCATTGTTTCATGTTAGTGGTTTCTTGGCCGTTCTTGTTGGCTATTGCAGTTTCTCATTGGCTCTTAATTTAGTACCTTTTATGTGAGTAAGTCTGTCTTAAATGTTTCCGCTCCACCCTTTAACCAGGAAAATATATATCTAATAATCGTAATAGTATTTGTTTGCTGCTTCATCCAAAAGAAGTGTCTCAAAGTGACTAAGCAACAAAATGAAATACTGACAAAAGCCAAATTTAAAACAACGCACAATACGATATTCCTAAAATGCTCATTCTGTGATGCAAGGAAAAGGAGAAGTCCTACCCCGCTCCACTAAAATATAAGCACCACAACAGAGGGTAACTTAACCACTAAAAAGCACCTTAGCACGGGGCCTAGTATGGCTGTAGTGGTTAGCGCATCAGACGAAGACCTGGAAGATCAGGGTTCAAATCCCCACTTGGCCATGAAGCTCCCTGGGTGTCCTTGGGCCAGTCACTGCCTGTCAGCCTCACCTACCTCACAGGGTTGTTGTGGATATTAAATGAGGAGGTGGTGAGTCATGTACACCAACTTGAACTCCTTGGGATATAAATGCAATAAAATAAAATAAAACTGTCAAGCATGTTTCTCACAGACTGGAAGAAACCACTGAAATAGCCTGTTTTTGTGTAGGCACCTTCTGTACCTCCTGAAGATGAGGCCTCTGAAACGGGGCTTCTATGAAGACTGCAGGGTATATTCGTGTACAGTGGACGCTTGGGTTGCGAACGTGATCCATGTGGGATGCACGTTCGCAACCCACGCCTGCACGCCTGCACGCCTGCACGCCTGCGCATGTGTGGGTTGTGATTCGGCACTTTTGCGCATGCGCAAAGCACGATTTAGTGCTTCTGTGCATGCGCGACTGCTGAAACCTGGAAGTAACCCGTTCCGCTACAGTGGTACCTCTGGATGTGAACGGGATCTGTTCCGGAGCCCCGTTTGCATCCTGAGTAGAACGTAACATGAGACTGCACATATGCACATGCGCAGGTCACATTTTGCCGCTTCCGTGCATGTGTGTGACATCATTTTGAGCAGTGAAACCCGGAAGTAATGCGTTCCGTTACTTCCGGGTTGCCGCTGAGCGTAACCTGAAAATGCTCAACCTGAAGCATATTCAACCCTGAAGCAATATTCAAGCATATTCAAGGTATGACTGTACTTCTGGGTTTCGGCAGTCTGCAACCCAAAAAAACGCAACCTGAAGCGGACGCAACCTGAGGTATGACTGTATATATTTGCACCATAGTGTGTGTCACATACACAATAACTTAAGAAGAGCTTGCTGGACCAGGCCAATGGCCCATCTAGTCCAGCTTCCTGATCTCACAGTGGCTGACCAGATGCCTGGAGGAAACATTGCTGCAGGATTTGCTCCCCTGCTGTGGTCTCCAGCAACTGGTGTTCAGAAACATTGCTGTGGAGGCAGAGCCTTGCCATCACGGCTAGTATCTATATTCTCCATGAATTTGTCTCACCCTCTTCTAAAGTCATCTACGCTGGTGGCCATCACTGCCTTCTGTGGCAGCAAGCTCCATAGTTTAACTATGTGCTGTGCGAGGAACTATTTTATTTCATCTGGCCTGAATCTCCTAATATTCAGCTTCACACTCCTCGCTTTGTGCCTCAGAAGCTCATCCACCCGTGTTTTGTGTCTAAAGCCTCGTCCGAGTTATACGAACAAGAAAACCAGATTGCGTTTCTTCAGCTGCATGGCTTGACTGTCCCAGTCGACCACCAGCACAGCCAATTCCTTTTTTTGCTCCAGTCCAACTGCTAAGTTTTACATAGCAACGTTAATTCCCACTGTAGAACACGTGGGGCTTAGCAGCAGTGTATTGCAAAGCCCTCCCGGGCTATGTTTATATCCTGAAACTATTAAGCTTCAAGCCTCCTGCTTTGATTGACAGGTAATTTGAGAGCAAGATAGGATGTGCTTTTGTGCGCGTTAGTGGTGAGCTCAGCCCTTGATTTCTCCTCCGTCGGCGCTGTGCCAAGCGCAAGCCTCCGTTGCCATCTTCCAGCCTCTTTCCTCCCCCCGCCGTAACTCAGAGCAGAATTGCTTCAAATAGAACTGTGCGGTTCTCTTGCCGCTGAAAAAAATCCTACTCTGAAAAGACACGGTGGGGCTGCAGTGGTGGTGGGGGGAGATATCATAAGAGGGAGGGAGAACAGAGACAGGGCTTTGTGTCATTCTTGCATTTCACAACATCCAAAGCTGGCCATGGTTCTGATTGCAAAAGTCAAAGAGAAGTACACCTGTCCTGCAGGTGGAGGTGAAGCAATTTGCCATGGATACATTGCAGGATGAAGTCAAGGCACAAAACCATTCCCCACTCCCCCCCCCCAGCTGCTGGATAGAGCAAACATGTGTCTTAAATTCCGGCTGGGGTAACCAAATGTTAGGGACACGGGTGGCGCTGTGGGTTAAACCACAGAGCCTACGACTTGCTGATCAGAAGGTCGTGGTTCGAATCCCCGTGACGGGGTGAGCTCCCATTGTTAGGTCCCTGCTCCTGCCAACCTAGCAGTTCAAAAGCACGTCAAAGTGCAAGTAGATAAATAGGTACCACTCTGGCGGGAAGGTAAACGGCGTTTCCGTGCGCTGCTCTGGTTTGCTAGAAGCGGCTTAGTCATGCTGGCCACAGGACCTGGAAGCTGTACGCCGGCTCCCTCAGCCAATAAAGTGAGATGAGCACCGCAACCCCAGAGCCGGCCACGATTGGACCTAATGGTCAGGGTCCCTTTACCTTTACCTTTAACCAAATGTTACATGAAATACTCGTATTATGACTGGCCAGAAATTTCTCACCTGCTTGAATAAGGACCATAGCTTTGTGGCAGAGTGTCTGCTTTGCATGTGAAAAGTCCCAGGTTCAAGACCTGGCATCTCTAGGATTCCCCTGTCCCCCGTCCAAACCCCTGGGGAGCTGCTGCCAGTCATCACAGAAAATTCTGGACTAGGTGGACCAATGGCCTTCCTATACTTAAAGCAGCTTCATTTGCTTAGCGCATTTAGGCCAGGGTTCCGCAAACTTGGGTCTCCAGCTGTTTTTGGACTACAATCCCCATCTTCCCTGACCACTGGTCCTGCGAGCTAGGACTGATGGGAGCTGTAGTCCAAAAACAGCTGGAGACCCAAGTTTGAGAAACCCCGATTTAGATCCTACCTTTATCTTACCATGGAATTCAATGTAGGCACATCTGAAATGTCAAGGTGGACTCACATCCAAGCACCAGTCTGATCTATACCTGCTTTCAGCCCTCTGATCATGACCTGGGATGCCAGGATTTCTTGACAAGAAGTGCAGCACCAGATTTAGTGTGGTGTGGGTGGTTCCCCTGCCCAGGGCGCTGAGCAAAGGGGGCTCAAAATTGAGAAGATCCATCATTGAGAAGATCCATTTGGTGGCATCAGATTTTGGCCACGCTCAGAAAGCCTTGCTACCAAAGTCCACCCCTGAGAGGTGGATCTGCTTTTCTGGTCCAAATATGACAGGTGGGATTCTAGATGCCCTACACCCATCTTTCATGGCAGGGGTGGCTAAGCTGTTACTCTCCAGATGTTTCTGAACTACAACTCCCATCATTCGTGACCATTGGCTATGCTGTCTGGGGCTGATGGAACCTGACATCTTCCCTGTTTTAATTTATGATTGTAATCTGGTTGCCCAGAATAAAACATGGTTTGTTGTATCGTTTGCAGCCTTGATTGCTTTTTGCAAAAATACAGAATATGTAGGAGATAGCAAATGCTTAGGCAACAGTCCTTCCTTGGGAGCAGGGGCCATCAAACAAATGGGGGGCTCATGTCTAAGAAAACATGCCCAGGACTCGGCTATTAATATTGCTAGAACAAGGCTCTATTTTTGTGCCTACCTGGAATGGATTTCTGACTATAACCAGGAGGCTGATTTATTTTAAAGGTCACTTTTGCTAAAGAGCAGTAGTTTATATAACTGTAAAATACCCTCAGGTTTGAATTATGGAAAAGAGCAATGGGGAACGTGCAAAGCTGTTTCTGGCCCTTGCAAAAACTTTCTGCTCAGTTCTCAAATTTAGAGAAATGGGTGAGTTGTCCTTTATTCCTGCTTGAGGGGGAGGCGGCAGTTTTTGATCCGTTTAAGCTGGATTCTAGGCAGAGATGTCTTGGTGACCATAATGCCTTGTGGGCTTGCATGCATGTGAGGACTTTTAATGCTCAGCGGACGTTTGAATGCCACCTCCCAAAGCTTCTCTTCCTAAAGTTGTTGAATAGGCAGGGTGCTCTAACGGGGGGGGGGGGCAAATGATTTGCGAAATCAAGCCCCGTGATCCCCTTCTCCCTTTGCAAAGCGTCTTTCAGAGAGGGATGCTTTGAAGCAAAGAAGAATGTATAGGGAGGGATGCTCTTAACCCTTCAGCTGCCAGGTGGTCCCCCAATCTTTCTTCCAGTGGCTTCCTTCGCATCAAGGTTCCAGGCTGGTGCTTGGCAGGGAAACATGGGTCTTGAATGCTGAAGTGAGTACAGTGGTACCTCAGGTTAAGTACTTAATTCGTTCCAGAGGTCCGTTCTTAACCTGAAACTGTTCTTAACCTGAAGCACCACTTTAGCTAATGGGGCCTCCTGCTGTCACTGCGCCGCTGGAGCATGATTTCTGTTCTCATCCTGAAGCAAAGTTCTTAACCTGAAGCACTATTTCTGGGTTAGCGGAGTCTGTAACCTGAAGCGTATGTAACCTGAGGTACCACTGCAGTGGGTAACAGAAGTTATGGGGAAGATTCAGAGGAAACCAGCTGGTAGGGGAAGGGGTTAAGCATTCCCTTCCAAATATGGGAGTTGTTTTAGGGAAAGAAAAGCACACATCGTCCATGGCCACCTTGCTACAATAAGGGAAGCTCAGTCCCACACTGAAAATTGCAAAGGGCGAGGCAGAAAAATGGAAGCGTCTTTTGCTGAGGAAGAAACCTTTCGGGATCTGGAAAGGCAGGTTTGGATGAAACACTATCATTATTCATTTCAAATCCCCCCCCCCAATGTTTTGCAGAGGAAAGGGGATGTCAAGACTTCATTGCAAATGACTTCAGTGTAACCTATAGTTTGCCTTACAACTTCGCACCGGGAAAAGTGAATAATTGGCTCTACTAACTCATCCTGTCATGACCCTGGAGTCAGATTCCCTTTCTCCAGTCACTTGGAACTTAGGAACCTGCCTTATAAAAAGCCAGACCTTGCTCTATTACTATTATTAATAATAATTTATTTCTATAGGTAAAGGTAAAGGGACCCCTGACCATTAGGTCCAGTCGTGGCCAACTCTGGGGTTGTGGTGCTCATCTTGCTTTACTGGCCGAGGGAGCCAGCGTACAGCTTTCGGGTCATGTGGCCAGCATGACTAAGCAGTTTCTGGCAAACCAGAGCAGTGCACGGAAGCGCCGTTTACCTTCCCACCAGAGCGGTACCTATTTATCTACTTGCACTGGTGTGCTTTTAAACTGCTAGGTTGGCAGGAGCTGGGACCGAGTAACAGGAGCTCACTCCATCACGGGGATTCGAACTGCCAACCTTCTGATCAGCAAGTCCTACGCTCTGTGGTTTAACCCACAGCGCCACCTGTGTCCCTATTTATTTCTATACTTTATATTTTTAAGAAAAATCTCTATCCAGCTCAGCATTGCCTACACCAGCAGTTCTCAACCTGTCGGTCCGCAGATATTGTTGGACTACAACTCCCATCACCCCTGAGCTCTGGCCTTGCTAGCTAGGGGTGATGGGAGTTGTAGTTCAACAACATCTGGGGACCCACAGGTTGAGAAAGGCTGGCCTATACAGATGGGCAGCATCTCTCCAGGGTTGCAGGCAGGGGTGGTGTGCCCCAACCTTACCTGGAGATGCCAGGGATTGAACCTGAGAAGCTTAGCATGAATGGCAGATGTTGTACCACCGATCTATTGCCCCTTCCTTCATGAGGATGTGGACTCTGAATCAGAAGGGGAATGGCCCAGAGGACCAGCCCCAGGAGATGGTACCACTGCCTCTCTGGCCTCAGGATGTCATATTGCTGTCCTCATAGAATCATGGAATTGTAGAGTTGGAAGGGACCCCATGCGTCCAACCCCTTGCAATGCAGGAATCTCAACCAAAGCCATCCAACCTCTGCTTAAAAACACCCAAGGAAGGAGAGTCCACCACCTTCCACTGTTGAACAGCTTCTGGAGGAAGAACTGAGGGGAGACACTCCATCAGGCAAGGCCTCCTTCCACCTGCCTTGCCCCACCCTCTAGCCCTGGGTCTCCTCATAAGGAAGCTGTTCCTGGAGGAAGAACTGTGAGAGGAGAGACTCCATCAGGCAAGGCCTCCTTCCACCCGCCTTGCTCTACCCTCTGCTTCTCAATGTGTATTGTATTGTTTTATGTACTGTGTCTTGCCGTTGTTTTACTGATTATAGTTTAGATATTATTGTAACTGTGGAGTGGATTTCTGTTTCACTTTTATATGTTGATATTATTATTTTATACTATTCTAATGATTGTTGAATGTTACTTTTTTGATGGAGGTTGCCTATTTTAAAGTTATGTTTTATTATCACATTTTTGTATTGCATTAGATTGTTATAAGATGTACATTTTTTGTTTCTTCAGCTTGTAAACCGCCTTGAGTATTGTAAGATAGAAAGACGGTATACAAACTAAAAATGATGATGATAATGATAATAAGTTCTTCCTGAGGTTTAGTTGGAATCTCATTTCTTGTAACTGAAAGCCACTGGTTCAAGTCCTACCCTCCGGAACAGGAGAAAACAAGCTTGCTCCATCCTCCATGTGACAGCCCTTGAGATACTTGAAGATGGCTGTCATGTCTCCTCTCATAGTGGATTCTACTGCAGAAGCTGCAGTGGTACCAGAATCTCCCCTGCTCTGCAGGAGTAGTGGATGGCAGGGGAGGATTGTTTAGTTGTTTAGTCATGTCCGACTCTTCGTGACCCCATGGACCAGAGCACGCCAGGCACTCCTGTCTTCCAGGAGAGCCAGTGTGGTGTAGTGGTTAAGAGCAGTAGACTCGTAATCTGGTGAACCGGGTTCACGTCTCCGCTCCTCCACATGCAGCTGCTGGGTGACCTTAGCTAGTCACACTTCTTTGAAGTGTCTCAGCCCCACTCACCTCACAGAGTGTTTGTTGTGGGGGAGGAAGGGAAAGGAGAATGTTAGCCGCTTTGAGACTCCTTAGGGTAGTGATAAAGCGGGATATTAAATCCAAACTCTTCTTCTTCACTGCCTCCCACAATTTGGTCAAACTCATGTTCGTAGCTTCGAGAACACTGTCCAACCATCTTGTCCTCTGTCGTCCCCTTCTCCTTGTGCCCTCCATTTTTCCCAACATCAGGGTCCTTTCCAGGGAGTCTTCTCTTCTCATGAGGTGACCAAAGCATTGGAGCCTCAGCTTCAGGATCTGTCCTTCCAGTGAGCACTCAGAGCTGATTTCCTTCAGAATGGATAAGTTTGATATTCTTGCAGTCCATGGGAGGGGATTAGGCCCCTTTAAGTGGAAAGGTTCCTTCCAGTGAGGGTGGGGCCAGCAATTGGGATGCAGCTGTGCTACTATATGGGGCTCAGTCTCAGACTGATTGTTGCTGAAGCAACATCTGAGCCCTGTCATTAGTGCATGCATAATAATATGCTGGTTGCTCCTTATGCCAGAAAGGACAGCAAGACATCCAATTTTTCTTAGGAAAGGCATTTTTTGTGTGTGTGGATGGTCAAAATCATTATCTTTTTAAACTGGAAGGGCAAAGGAGGTGTTTACTAGGCAGGACCAGCCCTGCTATTAGGCAGGGTGACACAGCTGCTTTAGGCAGTGGAGGGGAAATGGACACAGCTGTGTGTGTCCCATTGCCTGTGCTGAATTAAGAATCGACTGCCAGCCTAGTGAGCTTCTGTGCAAGAAATGGGAAGAAGCAACATCTTGTCCTTTGCCTCAGGCAGCAAAATGACTTGGGCTGGCGCTGTTACTGGAGACTGTGCCCTTTGCATTAGCTGTGGATACAACTACCACAGAATATTCTTCTTTAATGGTAAGAAGTTGGTGATCATTTCTGTTTGAATTTAGCTCTTTTGGGGATCTATATCTGCAGCCTTGATGACAAATGTCTCAAAATTGTTTGTAAACATGATATGAATCCACTCTGCTTTAATTCTGCAGATTTTTTTTTTTTAGTCATTTTGCTTTACGGCTGTGGTCTTTGGCTGATTCTGGTAAAACTGAACAAATTCAATAGCGAATAAGGCGTTAAGGAGAGTGAGTCATCTGTACATTATGCAGAATAAAAGCAGGGATTTCTATATTGCAGTATTTCTGTATTACAGATACTGATGCCAGACAGCCGGTAGTTGCTTAAACTCTACTTATTGCATTTACAAAGTATTTGCTCAGGCAGGAGTCAGACCTTATACACTTTGGGTTTTTAATTTTTTAAATAAAAAATGGCCACTAGATGTCACTACCTTTCACTGAAATGAAGGTTAAAAGGGAAGCCTCCCTCCCTCTCTCTCTCTCTCTCTCTCTCTCTCTCTCTCTCTCTCTCTCCTCCCCCCACCCCATTTTTCCTGGCAGTTTAAAATGTTTTACCATCTTAACCCCTGCTTTGAGTCTTAGGATGCTGTGAGTAGTCTGTGCTGCAGTGCAGTACAGAAGATGCTTACAAGGCAAGAACCAGTTTAGCTTACTGGTTGTGCTTGGATGGGGAGTCTGTGGCCATGCAAATATTACTAGGCTACAACTCACATCATCCCTTCATGCACCTCCTCCGCCAGAGGAGTGTGGCGACATGAGAAAGGGCCTTTTTCGTGGTGGCTCCCTGTTTGTGGAATGCTCTCTCCCCAGGGAGGCTCACCTGGGACCTCCTTCTCCTCATGGCTGGTGGAGTGAGGCCCATGCACCCTGGGCTGGCGCACTCTTCCATTTTTTCCCAAGACAGATGGACTACCTCTCTGGCCATGCAGACGGACAGGAGTGAAAAGCTGAACAAGATTTGGAAGTCCTCAAGCTCCCCATCCCTAACCTTAAATGAGGAACATATCACAGTGTGGAATGTGTGCAGCTCTGCTTAAAATCCCCCACAGCTCAAAACATCACAAAACACTGTGAACATCGTAAACAAATAAAATAAAATAAAATAAATCTGCAGCAGAAGACAGTGTACTTACTAACAAGTGTGACACGGCAGCTAAAAAAGCCAATGCAATTCTGGGCTGCATCAATAGGAGTATAGCATCTAGATCAAGGGAAGTAATAGTGCCACTGTATTCTGCTCTGGTCAGACCTCACCTGGAGTACTGTGTCCAGTTCTGGGCACCACAGTTCAAGAAGGACACTGACAAACTGGAACGTGTCCAGAGGAGGGCAACCAAAATGGTCAAAGGCCTGGAAACGATGCCTTATGAGGAACGGCTAAGGGAGCTGGGCATGTTTAGCCTGGAGAAGAGGAGGTTAAGGGGTGATATGATAGCCATGTTCAAATATATAAAAGGATGTCACATAGAGGAGGGAGAAAGGTTGTTTTCTGCTGCTCCAGAGAAGAGGACATGGAGCAATGGATCCAAACTACAAGAAAGAAGATTCCACCTGAACATTAGGAAGAGCTTCCTGACAGTAAGAGCTGTTCGACAGTGGAATTTGCTGCCAAGGAGTGTGGTGGAGTCTCCTTCTTTGGAGGTCTTTAAGCAGAGGCTTGACAACCATATGTCAGGAGTGCTCTGATGGTGTTTCCTGCTTGGCAGGGGGTTGGACTCGATGGCCCTTGTGGTCTCTTCCAACTCTATGATTCTATGATTCTATGAAATACCAAATGTGCCTTTCCAAAGCATTACCTTTGATCCAAATTCTCACACTAGGTGAGAACTCTCTTATGAAGGCACACTCAGATCTGTTTGGATGTTCAAAAGCAATCTATTTACAACTTCCACAAGAAAGCATTTCCATGAGAGAACGATAGGGGAGTCGCAAGAACATAAAACGAGTCCTGCTAAATCAGAGCAAAGGACTGTCAAGTCCAGCATCTTGTTTAGCTTCATGAAAACGATTGTCTAAATTCATGCTGCAGAACGGGCTTTGCTTCCTATTTGCTGTCTTAACTGATAACTGCATTTGGGCCAAGGAAGAAATATTCTGGAACAGAGATTTTTCCAGAGTCTGGTAGATCCTGACAACATCTGGAGGCTTCCAAGCCAGGCACATGCAGGAAGACAAATAGGCCACTAGGTTCACACCATACATTTAAAGCACTATGACATCGCTTTAAACAGTCGTGCCTGCCCCCGAGGATTCTGGGAGCTGTGGTTTGTTAAGGGTAATGAGAGTTGGTAGGAGACCCCTCAGAGAACCATAATTCCAAGAGAGGCTTAACAGTTAACCCCTCTTCACAGGAAACTCTGGGAACTGTAACTCTGTGAGGCGAATAGGAGCCGCCTGGCGCTGTGGGTTAAACCACGGAGCCTAGGACTTGCCGATCAGAAGGTTGGCGGTTCGACTCCCCGTGACGGGGTGAGCTCCCGTTGCTTGGTCCCTGCTCCTGCCAGCCTAGCAGTTCGAAAGCACGTCAAAGTGCAAGTAGATAAATAGGTACCGCTCCGGCGGGAAGGTAAACGGCGTTTCCGTGCGCTGCTCTGGTTCGCCAGAAGTGGCTTAGTCATGCTGGCCACATGACCCAGAAGCTGTACGCCGGCTCCCTCGGCCAATAAAGCAAGATGAGAGCCACAACCCCAGAGTCGGCCACGACTGGACCTAATGGTCAGGGGTCCCTTTACCTTTAACAACTCTCAGTACCCTTAGCAAACCACAACTCCCATAATTCTTTGGGGGAAGCTTCGCCAGTTACCACAGCACTTCAAATATGTGGTGTGAATTGTGGCCTAGGATGTTTTAATGACCCATCAGAAGCTGTTCCACATTCTGAATCCACTCTGATGCTTAGTGGATAATTCCCCGCTGCCACCCTCAGTCTACAACAGTATTTCTGGAAAGCAACTAAACAGCTCTGCCCACTCGTAGTTTTCACACATAACACAGTCTTTTATTTTCTTTAGTTCTTTTGTATCTGCGTAAGTTAAAACCTAGACTTTCTTCTTCTTCTAAAGCTTTTCTGCAACAAGATTCACACACACACACACACACACACACACACACACACACACACACACAGTGCAGAAGAGTGGATCCCAAGTTTTGTTGGTGTTGGGTATGAAAACCAAGGTGGCCATGCAATCTGATTTATAGAGGACAGTTCTCTATTTGAAGGCACCTTTGCTGTGAAAGTCTGCCTGGCATAAAGGTAATGATCCCTGAGCAGGGAGACTAGTACCGTATTTTTCACTCTATAACACGCACTTGACCATAACACGCACGTAGTTTTTAGAGGAGGAAAATCCGTAGGCATGCCACCCGTAGGCATTCCCTCCATAACACGCACAGACATTTCCCCTTACTTTTTAGGAGGAAAAAAGTGAGTGTTATGGTGCAAAAAATACGGTATTTACCTTCTGGAAAGCAGCCTGAGTGGACCCAGAGATCACCCAGTTACAATTTCCTCACTATGTTGAGATGTACTGTATGGAATTATGGTAATCATGTCCAATTTTGACTCTATTCATATAATTCAATGGGCTAAGTTCAAGGTGCTGGTTTGGGTGTATAATGCCCTACTCAGCTTGAGACCAGGATAGGTTAGAGATAATTTCTCCCCTTATATATCCAGTTAAAACATTTTAAGTGCAATATACAATGTGACACTAGATGGTGGTGGCGAGCCTTATGGAAAATTCAATGTACAGTGGTACCTTGGGTTACAGATGCTTCAGGTTACAGACACTTCAGGTTACAGACTCTGCTAACCCAAAAATAGTACCTCAGGTTAAGAACTTTGCTTCAGGATGAGAACAGAAATTACGCGGTGGCAGCGGGAGGCCCCATTAGCTAAAGAGGTACCTCAGGTTAAGAACAGTTTCAGGTTAAGAACGGACCTCCAGAACGAATTAAGTTCTTAACCCGAGGTACCACTGTACTTTTAAAAACACGTTTTTTAAAAAAGCATTTTCAGAATGTTTTTATATATGTGTGTAGATTCCACCTAGGTGAGGGGCTTCTGCAGAAACCATCTTATCACGAAGTCCATTCTGCACAATATAGGAATTACCGTATTTTTCGCTCTATAACACGCACCAGACCATAACACGCACGTAGTTTTTAGAGGAGGAAAACAAGAAAAAAAATATTCTAAACGAAACAGTGGATGTATGATTTTTGTGGTTCATGCTGTGGCCACAGACATGTGATCTGACAGTGAGTTTGGAGTAGCCCAATGCAAAAATCCTGAGGATCCATGTGGATCCATGCTTTGTAACCACGTTTTTGCACCACTGCCACCCCAGGCAACAGTGGGTGCGTGATTTTTTTGGTGCAAGATGTAGCCATGGACATGCTATGTGATCTGATGGTGAATTTGGGGTGACCCAGTGCAAAAATCCTGAGGATCCATGTGGATCCATGCTTTGTAACCACGTTTTAAGTGGGGAGGGAAGGAAAAGCACTCAAGGGACAAGGAGCACACGTGGGGTGGGTGGAGAAGGATGCTGCTAATTAATGCTATTTAGCGAGCTGAGTGGGGAGGAGAGAGGGACAGAGAGCCTGCTTGCTTTAAAGGAGCCAACCAGACAGGAGCCGCTTATACTCGTGTAAGCGGCTCCTCTCCTCTCCCGCTTTGCTCCTTTAAAGCAAGCAGGCTCTCTGTCCGTCTCTCCTCCCCACTCAGCGGCTCTTCTCCCGCTTTGCTGTTTCAAAGCGAGCCACGGAGGAGGGAAGGAAGGGGAACCATGGATCCTCTGCTCACAACTGCAGCAGATCCCCAAACCCCCCGCCACCCGTAGGCATTCGCTCCATAACACGCACAGACATTTCCCCTTACTTTGTAGGAGGAAAAAAGTGAGTGTTATGGTGCAAAAAATACGGTAAGTCTTTAGTATTGTGGCACCCAGGGGTGCCAGTCTACTGTGAAACTGATGTAGCTTAAAAGCTTCAGGGGCTCTAATCCCAGAGGGGTCCCAGAAGCGACTAGTCCACGTTGCTTAAAAAAAATGGGTCTAGTTGACCCAATTTGAGTCACACAGCTCAAACTGGTTAATTTTTTTGTTGCCTGTTTCAACAATCCCAAAGTTTGGGAGTCAGTAGCACAGATCTTTAAAGATGTGCTGATCTGCTGTGGAACGATTCCACTGAAGAAGATAAAAGTAGTTACCCAGACCTCATTGCTGGTTGCGAAGGCCCCCCCCCATCACAGTTCAAGCTTGAGGGCCCCCAAAATGTAGGTCTGCCACTGGTGGCACCTACCTTTTGAAACTCCCTCCTGTTATATATCAGATGGGCGCCACCTTTTCAGCACCTGCTGAAGGTTTCCCTCTTCCAACAATCCTTTTAGGTAGACATATTTCACAGGCTACATCCGTGTTGGAACCAGGTGGCATTTACTCAGAGTAGGCCCATCAAAATGGATGGACCTTGACTTCGTCACGTCCACCGATTTCAGCAGGCCGACTCTGAGGGAAACCTAACTGAATACCGCCCATTGTTTTTAGACATTTTTATTGTTTTACCAATTGTTTGTTTGCCACCCTGGACTCCTTTAGGAGGAAAGGTGGGATATACATTTAAATAATAATAACAATATGCCATTTTAATGCAAATATGTGGCTTCTTTTGTCTTCTTTTTCGGCAATGTGTCTCCACTACTTGTTGATGGTGCCTAAGTAACCAGAATAGTAAACGTAAGAGGAAGAAGAAGAGGAGGGAGAGGAAGAAGAATATAATGGAGGAGGAGGAGGAGAAGGATGTGAACATCTCATGACATGGAGAGAATATATATTTCCACAATCTTTTCATTTTCTCAGTATTCCACTTCAGAGCAAACTGGTAGCCAGATAGCGGAGCTTCTTCATGAATCATTTCTCACATCTCCCTCTCTTTCTTCCCCAACCCCCCAATTTTTATTTGCTGAAAGTCTTTGTTACACAGTTATCTATCAAGTTCTTTCTATCTGCCAAACCGGCAAACGGAGACGAGCCGTATCAAATGTCCATGAATTACAAACACGTTGTGTGTCCATACATCATTGCGCTGATGTATTGATACTTACGGTGCTGGCAGTGAATTCGGGTGGGTTGTCATTCACATCTGTCACCATAATGATTGCCGTCGCCGTGTTCGAGAGACCGTAGTTAAGATTTCCTTCCATATCTGTGGCCTGAACGATGACTGTGTACTGCTGAACTTTCTGGAAGGGGAAACAACAAAGGGGACAAGAATGTGAAATGTTTTTCCTGTCTCTCCATACTTTTCTGCAACTTCATTTTTAAAAGAAAAAAGAAAAATATCACCCTGTTGAGATCTATCTCCGCTGCAAAATGTTTTCTTAGGACAAACTTTTGTCTCCCCTGTAAACACAAGAGACAGCAAAAAAAGCCTCATTCTTTCTCTCTGTCTCTCCTCACAATAAATGATGCATTAATATCTAGCTGGTTCTAATGGAAACTTTTCTGAAAATAGTAAGTTGTATGTGAGGTGAATAAAACTTGCAAGCCATGTTTACATGAATCCTGTAGGTCCTATTTGGGTGTTCAGTTTCCTCACATGGTTAGAATTGTGTGAAGGAGAGCTAGTTCAACTACCTTGATCATCGTGCCTTTGGCTACTTCCAAATAACATTTAGGGATGAGTTAATCTGTCAAATTCAGTCCCCCCCCCCCGTCTTAATTTCAATTCTCCACGTTTCCACACCAGTTTGCATTTTGTTAAAAAACCCAAACTCCTCATGAAAATTCATTGGCATTTTTGTGCAAATTTCTCCTAATACACTTGTTTTTGCACACCATTTTGCTTAATGCACCCCCCTTTTTTTGCAAAGCGATTTCCCCCCAAAATAATGAATTTTTATGTTATTTTCATTTGCATTTTTTTGTTGATGCTTTACCCTTGCATATGCATGCATGCATGCCTGTATTCATTCATTTATTTACTCATCTGATTCCATCTCCAAATTGCTTCCCACAAAACATCTCAAAGCGATTTCTCGGTAAAAACATTAGCAATAGAAACAATTACGCAATTTCATATATGCAAAGCAGATGTAACAATTAAACATAAAATATAGAAAAAACTTTGATATGTTAAAAAACCAGCAGCAATTTCATATTGATAAAAACCTTGCCTCACAGGACTGTTTTGAGGATAAAAAGGGGCAGCCCTATCATTAGACAGGTGGAGGAAATTGAATTTATGTTGGCTCCTCCTCAGCCGCCTGATCATTCCACTCTGCTGGAGACCAGAGTTTTGTGTGCCGCTAAAATAGCCTGCTGCAGCTGAGAATGCTGCCTCCTTGCCAGTTCCCAGTCGACTTCTGCTTGGACTGGTCCTGAAAAGGGGTTACATCCATGGACACAGACCTAAAATCTCCTGGAAAACACTAGCTATAAAATGTGATAGGGTGAGGGGAAGGGTGGACAGAGACTTTTTGTTGTGGTATTGTTTTTCCTGGAGGTATAAGAGGTTCTGCTTTCCCCTTATGGAAGCCAAAATAAAAAGGGAGAATTATCAGAGCAATTATCAGGCAAACAACTATAAATACCTGCAACACCAGCTCAGTGAGTTCACTTAGGCAGATGAAAATCCATTAAATGAGCTGCTAATATTGATGTGGAGCTTTAGAAAGGGAAGGGAATCTTGACGCAACAAATGACTTATTGGCCTTATCATTTCAAAGTGTCTCCTTTACTAGGAATCGCTGAAAATTGAATTTCCTCAGAGAGCCAGGATGTCCCATCTGCTATTGACTGGGATCATCAGCCACAGATGATTAGGAATGAACAAAAGCAAGTTTTATTTTTGAAGCTGTTCAGACCCACAAAGCTGAAAGCAGCCTCCTAGAAATGTCTGGGGACAAGACGCTGGAGAAAGATCGTCTCCTGAAAGCCACTCTTCCAATGCTACTCTTTGGACTCAGTCCTGGAGGTGGGATTGGAACCAATGTAATACAGGGCCCCCAATTCCCATTCCCCAGAGCCAGTTCAGGAGGACCCCATGGTAGATGGCATCAAATACCAATGGGAGCTCAAAAATATAAAAACATCAGCAATACAAAGGAGATGGTGTTGGACTTTCGGAGGAAGAGAGGAGAACTAGCCCCGTTGTACATCGGGGAGGGCTGTGTGGAGAGTGTTCCTTTAAATTCCTAGGAGTTTATCTCAATGAAGACCTTACTTGGAAAATAAATACAACCCAGGTGGTTAAGAAAGCCCAACAGAGACTCCATCTCCTCAGAGTATTGTGAAAGAACAATATCAATCAACATTTGATGATCTCCTTCTACCGGTCCACAATAGAAAGTATCCTTTCATACTGCATCACGGTGTGGTACGCTGGTTTGACATCAACTGATAGGAAGTGCCTACAGAGGGTGGTGAATACAGCACAAGATATTATGGGCTGTCCCGTGAATCCACTGGATGAAATAGTGGAAGAACGTTGCCGCAGGAGAGTGAGGAAAATTCTCAGGGATGATTCATATCCTGGCCGGCACTTTCTTGATCTCTTGCCCTCAGGCAGAAGATATAGAAGCACGATTAGTCGCACCAACAGGGTAAAGAACAGCTTCTATCTGTGGGCTGTTAGGCTGCTGAATGAAAAGATAACAACAGGGCAACTGACTTTTGGGTTTGGTGGGTGTGCGTCAGTAAACGAGGGGAATTAAGACTAAGAGAGCTGAGTGGGGGGTGCTCGTGTAATCTCACTGTATAAAAGTTGTACAAGTGACAAATGAAAGGTCATCCATCAGGGTGACCAAGGTCAACTCAGTTTCGTGGCCGGGCCTGAACTCAAATTGGAATGGATCAGACACAAGATTTACCCACTCTGGAAGAGTGGCAGATGAAAGTGATGGACTATATGGAACTGGCGGAAATGACTGGCAGAATCCGAGACCAGGGAGAAGAGTTGGTGGAAGAAGATTGGAAGAAATTTAAAGACTGTCTACAGAAATATTGTAAAATTAATGAATGTTAAAATGATGATTGGATTGAATAGGGGGTATTAGCAACAAAGTTAATAAGAATATGCAAAAATGAATTGATAATGGATGAAAATATAGAGTTATAATATGTTAAGATATAGAGTTAAGATAAATGAAAGAGGGTAAGGATTTGCTGATTTGATTACCTAAATGGGAATACAAAAAGGGGAGGTGTGAGGAGGTCAAGGAAACAAGTTAATGAGCATAAAGTTATAAAAAATGGATTTGTTTTTAATTCTTTTTTACCTATTCGTTTTTTGTATGTTGTATTTTTATTTGTATTTCTTCTTTTTTGTGTACTTTTTTTAGGTTTTCTTTTTTTTATAATCTTTTTTTTTTATTTTGTTCTTTTCATATGTTCTTTTCTGTATTTTGCAAACTGATGTTTTTGTAAAATTCCAATAAATATTATATATATATATAAAAATGGAATGGATCTAAGTAATCTGCATCCTCCAAGAATATTTGCAGCTGTGTCCACCACCTTCCCCCCAAAGCAGGTATTGGCAAAAGATCCCACCCAAAAGGTCCAGAACCAGTTTTTTTAGGAGTGGTTGCAGCACTGCTTCTTTCAGTGCAGCACAGAGCACCTCCTCATGCAGCAAAGGGTCAACCACACTCTGGATCCAACCAGACAGCTTCTCTCTGCTAGATTTGATGAGCCAGGAGGGACAGGGTCAAGGGGGTACATTGAGATCACTCTGAAGTTCAGCGATTTTATCCAGTTGCTCACAGCTGGTCTTCTTACATGTGGTTTGACTCAAGCACATTTTGCGAGGAATTTCCCCATATATCATGCGTTTTTCTATGTCGTTTTCACAAACAAATGCATCTTTATGCACACATTCCCTCAATATATGAATCACAATATTCAGGTAAGTGTGAATTTTGAAAGACGGCTGTGTTTTGCTTTACACATTGTTTTGGAAAATGCAAATTTGATAGATTTTCCGTTAAATGTGGACTGAATCAAATCCCTCTCCAATTCCTACTCGGTACAGCAGGCCCACAACTTACATGCATTTAACTTGTGCACATTCAGCTTTACGTGTGTTGCAAAAAATATATTAAAAATTTAGAAGGGGGTAGGATTCCAGGAAAAATGGCATTGACAGCCCTGCTTGCAATTTAACCCAATGGGTTTTGAATATACAAGATTTTGGGTTTAGGTATGAACCCCAGAACTTAACCCGGACAAAACTTCTGTCTACAACAGAAGTGAAGTGGGAGGGGAAAATAATTTCTCCTCTCTGCCCTCCCATCCATCAAAGAACCACGGCATCTCTCTGCTTTCCTGCACAGCTTCTTCCTCCCATTTAAACTTTGCGGCGCTCTCTTCTACCTTGTTTTCAGCATGACCCCTACAAAGCAGTGTCTGGGCTCAGAGGTCGTCACTTGCAGATTTATCAGTCAGAACAACCTGGGACTGTCAGAGCCGTTTGCTGCTCTTGTCTCACTGTCTTGCCTCCAGCTAGGGCACCGCAAAGGCAGCATGGTTTCTGTGTCAAAAGTAATTCGGGAACCCGTTGACGCAGTTATGCAAACTTTCATCTGAACCTGAAAGCTGAACTGCAAGAGAAGGTCACGCAAGTCTGAGAAAAAGACTTTTTGATAGCAAGGCTTCTAAGTGCTTGCTCCGGCGAAGCCCCATTGCATTGCATTGCATCACAGAAGACCTTGCTGGGTGAAGCTGTTTGAAGGTGGTTGTTCCAGTAACATGGCCTTCTGTTCTGCAGCCCCCCCCCATCCCCTGACTTTTGCTCTTTTGGCTTGTCTGTTATTCAAAGAACATTACAGGAGAAAAGGCATCCAACAGCTGACCCAAGATAAGAAATCTGAAAAGTTTCATTTTAAAAAAGTTTTTTTTAAAAAAAATTTCAAAAACTTCACTATCTTGCCATTCTTGTCCTCCCAGCCCCTCCACCCAAATCCAGGTCACTTATGAAAGCTCCGATTTTTTGAACACTAATAATGATATATTTATACAGTGGTACCTTGGTTCTCAAACTTAATCCGTTCTGGAAGTCCGTTCCAAAACCAAAGCGTTCCAAAACCAAGGCGCGCTTTCCCATAGAAAGTAATGCAAAATGGATTAATTCGTTCCAGACTTTTAAAAACAACCCCTAAAACTGCAATTTAACATGTTCTTTACTATCTAACGAGACCACTGATCCATAAAATGAAAGCAATAAACAATGTATTGCAGTCACACAATCAATCAATCAGTAGCTGAACTGGGTTCCACACACTCACAAAAACAAAGGAAAAAGCTGCAAAAACCAAAACTCAAAATAAATAGCAAAAACAGACAGACCTCAGCGTAACACTCAAAACGAAAGTGTGGCACTCAAATAGAAAGTGTGGCCCTCAAAACAGAAGCGTAACACTCAAAACAGAGCACGTTTGGTTCTGAAAAAAGTAGGGAACACTTACTTCCGGGTTTGCAGTGTTTGGGTTTCAAGTTGTTTGAGTACCAAGATGTTGGAGAACCAAGGTACCACAGTATATGTATCTGTGCAGTGCTAGCTAGGAAAGGTCCCTGCATATCCCAATAACAACATAAGAACCAATGTCTCTTAGGAACATAGAAAGCTGTCAGTGGCCCATCTAGCTCAATACTGTCTACTGAGACTGGAAGAAACTCTTCAAGGTTTTAGATGGGGCATTCCCAGCCATACCCAGAGATGCTGAGGACTGAACGTGTCTCTACATGCATGACAGAAGTGCTATCAATGAGGTACAATCATTCCATAGACACCTGCAGTCTTGCAAGACATCTAAGCCAGGCATAGGCAAACTCGGCCCTCCAGATAACAGGACCAGTGGTCAGGGATGATGGGAGCTGTACTCCCAAAACATCTGGAGGGCCGAGTTTGCCTATGCCTAGTCTAAGCAGTGGGAAGGGGTAGAAGATAGAGTGTAAACCAGCTAAACACAACTTTATAAAATTGAGCTACAGGTGATATCCATGCTGGAACATATTCAGGACTGGAAAGGTCACGTTACCAAACTAGACCACTGGTTTCATCTGTATCAACATTACCTACCATTGTCTGACAGCAGCTAGCCAGGGTTTTAAGCAAATGTCTTTCCCAATGCTATCTGGTGATGCCAGGATTGAACCTAGGACCTTTTCCCTGCACAGTATGTTCCCTTCCACGGAGCTATACGGATCTCGCTTTGGAGAAAGAGTCATCTTATGGCCCAGGGTTGATGTAATATGCAAGGACAAATGGACTGGATCCAACAGTGTTTCAGTGCTTTTTCACTAACATAAGGAGAGTGGAGGATGCCGAAGGAGTTGCTATGGCCTGGAACAACAGCCTGCAATCCTCAATGACCTTCAACAAGGTAAAGACTCAAACATGTTGAATGTGACAAAAATGAAAAGTGGGGAATGCACCATTGTCTTGAGAATTCTGTTTTTTGCCTCTCTCCAAAATTGCAGATACAGTCATACCTTGGTTCTTGAATGCCTTGGTACTTGTACGTTTTGGCTCTCGAACGCCAAAAACCCAGAAGTGTTCTGGTTTTTGAATGTTTTTTGGAAGCCGAACGTCCGACGCAGCTTCCTGCAGCCAACCAGAAGCCACACCTTAGTTTTCAAACATTTTTGGAAGTCAAATGGACTTCCAGAACAGATTACGTTTGAGAACCAAGGTACGACTGTATGTGCAAACTCTCATTGTGAGTACAGTTCCCCGTTATAGGAAATGCGAAAGAGATGAATAAAGCTAAGACTGAGATCAGTGTGAACACAAAGGAGCAAGGATTGGCATGATAGGTGCTCCATGCACCATTGGTGTAATGAACTTCAGTTCTTCTGGGAAGCCACTTTGAGAAGATTGCATTTATTGGGATTAGAGGGGAATTCCCCTTACAGCAGCAGCTTCTCTATGCCCCCAACCTCTTCGCCACAGCCAAATGGCCTTTTGTGGTGCTGTGGTCTAGACTACAGAGCCTAGGGCTTGCCAATCAGAAGGTCGGCGGTTTGAATCCCCATGACGGGGTGAGCTCCCATTGCTTGGTCCCTGCTCCTGCCAACCTAGCAGTTCGAAAGCACGTCAAAGTGCAAGTAGATAAATAGGTACCGCTCCGGTGGGAAGGTAAACGGCGTTTCCGTGCGCTACTCTGGTTCGTCAGAAGCGGCTTAGTCATGCTGGCCACATGACCCGGAAGCTGTACGTCGGCTCCCTCAGCCAATGAAGCGAGATGAGCACCGCAACCCCAGAGTTGGCCACGAATGGACCTAATGGTCTGGGGTCCCTTTACCTTTACCTAATTCCCATCCCAGCCTGAAGATGAGGATAAGAGGCGGGGGGGTGAGTTCCTCCTTCCTTCCGAAAGGCCAACCAGCACCACTCAGAAAGTGGCCTACAGGCTGCCAGTTAGTTGATGATACCTAGCTCAGTAGATCTCATCAGTGTTGCTACTGAGATCTTTGACTTAACAAATTCAGCTGCCTAATGGATATCACTGTAGTTGGAAGTGCAATGACATTTTATCCTAAATAGGAAGTAATGGGTGAAAGCATAGAAGGATAAAAACAAAAAAGAACACCTAGTCTGTGCATTCAGGAAATTAAAGATACCCCTGAAAAGCAGAGAATACCCCAATTATTTTGAGAAGTGATGAAAAATAAGAGGTGATCTGTAAAATATTAGCCATCAAATGCTATTTCATTTGAATGTCTAGAGCCCGGATTCATAAGGCATAGCAATTTCAGATAAGCCTCTTCAGTTATCTCTAATTAAATCACCAGTGAGGCATGCCCCAATATGTGAGAAATTTGAACGAAGCTTCCCCCCTCCCTGAACACTAACTTTTTCATGCTTGTGTGTTAAGCTGATTTTATTGAGCCATTCAGAAAATTACCATTTCAATGTGTCTTTACAATTTGTCACAGCATTTCTCTGGGAAAATCTCCACCCTCCCGCCATTGAATTTTTGGGGATATCATATAGTTATTAAGGCTGCTTGACAGACAAAGAAAGGGCCAATGTCTGAGGCCCAGAGTTTGCAAATACTCAGGTATAACTCAGGTGCTTAAGGACCAGCACATTAAGAGGTGATTTGTTCTTTGAAGGTTCTATAGAACTTGTACATGTCGGAATCTAAAGCCATATCAGTCAGAGGTTTTGGCCACTCTCCAGGTGCCCGGCTTGGATTCCTTGTTGATCTCCCCCGTCAGCGACTCCCGGCAAGACAAGGCGAGATCTCTTATCGGCGATCCTTCCCAACGTGAGAAGAACACAACCACTCCTCCCCTCTTCCCTGCCATCCCCAGGGAGGGGAAAGAGACAGACAGAAATGTCTTTACATGCCTTTATTTCTGTCTTTCCAGCAGTGCAGAGAAAACATGTCTGCACTCTCTTTACAGCAATAGCAGAGAGGGAATAACTCCACCCATGTACTTCTGGTACAGGGTCATGTGACACTCTGAGCTAACATCCGGTGCTCAGTGCACATAATAGACTGTCCCTTGTTCCCACGGTACAGTCCCATAACATCAACATCCTGTTTGGCTTTCCAGCCATCTGGAGCACTCAGCAGCATTGCTCCTTTTTCGTAACAGTACAGTCATACCTCGGGTTACAGACGCTTCGGGTTGTGCGATTTCTGGTTGTGCACCGCGCTGAACCCGGAAGTACCGGAACGGGTTACTTCCGGGTTTCAGCACTTGCGCATGCGCAGAAGCGCTAAATCACGCTTTGCGCATGCGCAGAAGCGCCGAATCACAATCCACGCATGCGCAGACGAACGGGTTGCGAACTCTGCAGGTTGCGAAGGTGCCTCCTGCACGGATCACGTTTGCAATCCTAGCGTCCACTGTACTCTCAGTTTGCTTCATGCCCTCCCTCCAAAGCCAGGTGTTATTATGGGTATGCTATAGTAGCATTTCCCAACCTGTGGGTCATGACCCACACATGGTTGGTGAGGCCCCTGCAAGTTGGTGGTGGGGCTTTTGAAGTAAACCCCAAACAATTGCTTTTAATCCTTAACAAATATGATGAATGTCACTTACAACGTGTTTCCAAACCGCTTACAACTTGCAGTGGAACATCAGAAAGTCTTAAGACTTATGTTTTAACACTTGGGAACCAGTCTCTGCTGGCTGGTGGCACATGTAGTGAATGATCACCACAAGGGAGTTGTTTTGAGTGACTCTTACAGCTCCCTTCTGGGTATCCAGCAATCTGATAGTTGGCGTTCTTACCCTCCCATAAACAAAACTGTGAATAACTTTGTAAGTACAACAAATTTCACATTAATAGGGGTGTTATGTACATTTTTGCTCGGGTGCCTCAAGCCATGGTTATAAAATTGGCAATATTTCAGTTAGACATGTACAAAACTGACTTCTGCCGAAGTCTTATGGTCTAAAATTCATGTGATGATAAATCAATGGGCCACAACACCAAGCAAATTTGGGTTGGTGGGACGCCATATTGAAAAGGTTGGGAGCAAGGTTAACAGCAGCCATAGGGCTTCAGACAAATCAAAAATTAAGATTAGAATGGCAATGTTTCGAGGAATATATGGAAAAACACTGCTCTGAAAAGAATATGTTGATATACATGGATTATGTATGTAAAGTATAAGTGAGAAAAATAATTAGAAAGGGGTATAAGAGGTGCATTATCCAAATAATGCAATGACAATATTTAAAGTTGAACCAAAGGAAGTCGAGTCGTGGTGGAGGGAAGTCATGGGGGTATGTAGGGTATATGTTTGTAGTATAGGGGGTACATGTATGTTTTCTTTTTGTATCAGTATTTGCTTGTTTATTTTATTTTCATTTTTCATATCATTTATTGAGAAATATATATATTTTTTTAAAGAAAAGGTTGGAAACCACTGTACTACAGCACAGACTGCAGGAGGGAAATCTCAGGCCTGGGGCAAAATGAAGCCCCCCATTCTCCTCTCTCAGACCCCAAGATTCTCCTTTGGCCACGCCCCTTCAGTAAGCCACACCCTCACCAGCCCTTCTTCAAACTCTGCTCGTGTGTTTTGCCTGCCTGGAATGTGTTTTTCAACTGTGATAATATCTCTTGCCTCCCTGATGGATGGAGATGTATGTAGGGTGCACGGTTTACATAGAAACCACTGAGTTTTGCCTGGGTGGAATGTGGCCATCTGTGAATCTGTTGCTCTGCCAACCCTGTACACAATGGGCATGTAGTCCCTGGAAGGGAATATGGCCCTGGTGTAGAGCCTCAGAGTCAGCCCAAGTCATTTTAGACCTTTGGCTGAAATTTGGGTAGTTCACCTGGGCTCCCAAACACACGCTGTTCTTTAATTTCATTTATATATTTAAGAGACTTCAAAGCCATCAATATCTTTTGAAGGATATGCCAAATTTTTTGCTCTATAGGACGCACTTTCCCCCTCCTAAAAAGTAAGGGGAAATGTGTGTGCGTCTTATGGAGCGAATGCAGGCTGCACAGCTTTTGCTGAAGCCAGGAGAGCAAGAGGGATCGGTGCGCACTGATTCCTCTTGCTCTCCTGGCTTCAGTGAAAACTGCGCAGCCTGCATTCGCTCCATAAGACGCATAAGACGCTCCATAGCCGCCTGAAGCCTCCCTTCGCTGAAGGGGCGCTGCGCAGAGAGGGAGAGCTGAAGAGTGCTTAAGAGGCGCAGCACAGAGAGGGAAAGCTCCGCAGTGCTCCTTCAGCAAAGCGGGAGGAGAAACGGAGCCCCTTCCGTTTCTCCTCCCACTTTGCTGGAGAGGCGCTGAGCAGAGAGGGAGAGAACATTTTCTTTTCTTGTTCTCCTCCTCTAAAACTAGGTGCGTCTTATGGTCGGGGTGCGTCTTATAGGGTGAAAAATACGGTGATTAAAAGCATTTTAAAGCAAACAAAAGGCTTGCCAGATGGAACGATTACACCCTCTCCCACATTCTGTTCCAGGGATTCTTTCAATCTCTCCAGAACTGATTTCGGGGGGCACAGAGGGAGGGGGTTAATCCCCATTTTGTGCAAGTGAGAGTCCTTTTGCTTAGCTTCTGGTGAAAGGACTTGAAGTGTAGGTGGGTTCCCATGAGGCAAGACACAGTGATAACATCAAGAACCTTTATTGAATTAACAGAACTGTGCAACAGGGGCAAAGCAACTGCTTATATACATTTCTAAAGGCCTGGGCCACTCCCACCCCCAACGTGATTGGCTGTCTAAACTTCCAAGCTGCGAATCATAACTCAGAGGCCTAAATCCTGAAATGTTCTGTGATTGGATATCATGTATCGAATCAGAACATGGGCTCAGAATCCTTAGTCCAGACTCAAGCTCAGACAAACACAGACCACTGAATATATAACAGGACTCATTAGTTGAATCCCTCCCAAAGAGTTGCAGCCAATGCTAGCCCTACTCAGAGTAGACCCACTGAAATGAATGGACATGACTAATTTAGGTTTGTTAATTTCAATGGCCCTTCTCAGAGTAGAACTTAGTTGAATACGACCTCATAACAATAATGATATTGGTTAAAAATCACCTTTATAAAAGGCAACTTACAAACGTACCACAAATCAGCTAAAAATAGTTTTAAAAACAGTTTTAAAGAGTTTTAAAAATAGTTTTAAAGAGGTGTTCCCTCTTTAAAATCAAAGTAAACATCTAAGACCAAGACAACTTTTCATCCAGGTGGACAAGCTAAGCAAAACAAATGTCTTCAGTTGTTTTCAGAAGGTGCAGTTAGTGGGCGGCTGTCATATTTCAACAGGCATGCTTTTCCACAGAATAGGGGTGGCCAAAAGCTCTGCTCCACATTTCTCTGGAGCAGTCTTTAAAGAGAAACTACTCTGCAGAGTAGAGCGATTTAACTGGGTGTATAAGGGATAGTGCAGTCTCTCAAGTAACCTTGTACTGAACTGGATCTAACATTACATGTTAGTGACAAAACCTTGAGCTTAACCCAGCAGACGACTGGTAGACAGTGCAAATCCCCCAAACAAGGTGTTATATGTTGCTGACATTTATATTAAAGGTTCCTATCACCCTCCATGCCTAAATTTTATCTGACTGATTTAAAACTGATTGCAGCAGTCTCGTGAGAAGAAAACTAACAAATACTTAAATGCATTCGTACAATATCAGAGGCGATGATCCCCTTTCCTCCTTCTCTATCAGCTGTGCCAGGGATTGGCATCAAGGCGACAGGGGGATGAGAATTCCACGTAATCCACTTGATTTACAATTTACAATTTCTGGTGTGGCGCTTTTAAAAAGGACAGCCGTTTAATATGCAACATTTAGATCTATCTTAGGTACTTATCTTCGTCTTGATGCCTTAAAGTCTAACTCTTAAATAATCTTTTAACATAATTCCCTGATCATTTAAAAAAAGGTAGATTAAAGATTTGTTCGTAACGTTTTGGGTTTCTTTTTTTTTGCAGCCTAGTGTTTAGCACTGAAACTATGGTCTGCTGAACAATGACATGTAAATACCAGTTCTGGTTATCCCTCTATACCAGGCATGGCCAGACTTGGCCCACTAGCTGCTTTGAGACTACAACTCCCATCATCCCTAGCTAACAGGACTGGTGGTCAGGGATGATGGGAATTGTAGTCCCAAAACAGCTGGAGGGCCGAGTTTGGCCATGCCTGCTCTATACTATACTTGCACTTGATTACCATCAGGCCACACCCCCATTGGAAGATTGGCGCTGCTGCATCACAATCCTGAATTTGCATGAAGTCAGGGCAGCGTAGGGGGACGGAAAAAGGAGGCAGTTTGCATGACAGCAGTGGTCACGGCATGGGAGCAAAAGGAGAGACACAATGAGTGGGGAAAAAACAATTGTTTAAAACATGGGTAGGCAAACTACGGCCCAGGGGCTGGATCTGGCCCAGTTGCCTTCTAAACCTGGCCTGCAGGCGGTCCAGGAATCAGAGTGTTTTTACATGAGTAGAATGTGTCCTTTTATTTAAAATGCATCTCTGCATTTGTTCATTCCCCCCCCCCCAAAAATACAATTCGCCCCCCCAAGGTCCGAGGGACAGTGGACCAGCCCCCTGCTGAAAAAGTCTGCTGACCCCTGGTTTAAAACAATGAATGGATTGCAAAGGGAGAAACATTGAGGAGGTTTTTATTTTTTAAAAAATAAATTAACAAGGAAAAACACCAGAAATTGGTACTGCGCAGAAGCTAACGTGTAATAGCTAACCTGGTTACAACAGAACCTTTCCCAGCTTCCTTCATGCTCTACTCAAACCTCTCTCATTGTTTAAAACTGCCGTTTCCCCTCCCACAGGCTGCATCTAGTAGGTATTGCAGTGTGAATGGGAATTGCCCCTTCCACTCAACAGCTGTCAATCACAGACCAGTGCAGAGGCCAGATGAAACAATTCATTTTGGTTTCCCAAAGGCCAGTGGACGGCTAGTGAATAAGGGGGAAGATTGATATCCCAAGGTTGGGAGCTCAACATGCTGGGAGTTGCAAAAGAGAAGCTCCTTTTTTTATTTAACCCAACCATCCTTCTAACCACGGAGAGATACACAGCAGGACCTCTCCGCCTGATCTTTGTGGACTGGCAGAATCATATGTTTAGTCATGTTTCGATATCCTGGTCTCAAGCCATTTAGGGTAAGCCATATTAAAAATGTATCACTGAAGTTCAGAGAGTTCACTGGCGGACTAGTGAGCATTTACTCATGAGGATAAACCTTCTTTCCCCTCCTACTGTCCCCAACCACCAGGGATTGTCATGGCAATCAGGCGATAATCCCAGGTGATTAATCACCCTGGAAAATTTGTAAAAACAAACAAACAAACCACCAAATAAAATGGAGGCAAGTGTGAATTTCGAAGAACCGTTGTGTTTCAGTTTGGACATTGTTTCAGAAAATGCAAATTCAGTAAGTCCGTCTTTAAATGCAAACTAAATCAAATTTACTTCCCATATTTACCCACCACTGCAGCCCCTGGAGAATAGATGGTGATCCAATTTTGGGGCTGAAAAATATGAGCCACCACTGAAATGGGGCTACTGATTGCTTCCCCTGACCAGTAAATAAATACACATAGGCTCTGCTATCTGCATGCTTGCTATATGATTTTCTGTGAACGCATCGTGTTTGTTAAGCAGGACCTACAAGTAAATAGATAGATTGATGAAAGATAGAAAGACAGAAAGATAGATAGACGCCCCAAATGTTTTGGAAAATCAGCTGAACAAGCTGATAATAGATCTTCTTGAGCCCCTTCGTATTTGTTTCCATTTTCTTCATTTTTTAAAATAACCTTCACTAAAACATGGAACTTTGCCATATCTAAGGTTAGCAACAGAAAGTGTGCCCTGTCTTATCAGATACTTGCTCTTGATTAGGAGATGCAAAGAGTGGGGATGGAGGCCGTATCTTTTGTTTCCCAAATCTTTTCCGTTTAGGACAATGCTATTACGTGCCTGCAGGAGTCGGAGAATAAGAAGAAGGTGGGGAGGGAATAAAGTGCTGGACCTGAGTATGAAAAACCGATGCTGTTAAAATCCAAAGAATTTGCTCACACCTAAATAGCGCCTTTAAATTCACCTCATTCTTCAAAGTTGACACAAGGCCTGGTTTTCTAAATTGCGCATCTATCGTTAAGTTTGCATGTCAGCGATATCTATTTTCTGGGAGTCTGCAGCTTGACTACAAAAATTTGTGTGTGTGTTTTTTTCTTAAATCCAAAACTTGGCAAGCACACAAATGCTCAAGGAAAAATGGGTAAGTGCAAGGGGGGGGGGGAGAGGCTGAACTGATTCAATATTATAAGTGTAAAGAGGAAAGCAGAGGGTTTTTTTGTTTTTTGTTTTTACAGTCCTTTTAAAAAGTGGCCCTGATCCTTCATGCGGGCGGAGCGACAGACACTTTTGCACAGTATATTAACCTCAACGGAGACAGCAGGCTCCTCAAGACGGATGAATTCCTTAATATACCGTGGCATATTTATCACAAATAATATAAAATTATGCAGCCCTCTTAATGGCAAAAGCATAGGGCACCATCCAATGCGCTCAGCGCCGTTAGCATAAGGATTTATGCTTGCGCAAGGGAACTTTCCCCTCTTTCCTCCCCCCACCCCAGTGCATCCATGCCCTCCCCAAATCTGCTATGGAGAGGTTTTTTTTGGGGGGGGGGTGAGAAACCCCAGAACATATTTAGGGACTGCATGGGGAGGAGAGCAGGTGTGTTGCATTGCACAACTATAAATCCTTCTACCAACAGAATGGGTTACTTGGCGCTACAACCAGTTTTTTTTTTCTAGAAGGAGAAGTGCTGCTGCAAGTGGAGTGGGGGCTTTCTCAGTTAAGCGCTGGGAGGTTTCTTCCCTGTGCCTCAGCTCTGTGGGTCAAGGAAGCTGCCCTGCCTCTCTGGCTGGAAGGACAGAGCATCTTTCCCACGTGTCATCTGTTAGCAGGGATGCAGAAGAGCCTCAGCAAAGCCCGCTTGCAAGGAGACCCTCTCTGGAGCCTGATGATGTCTGGTCCAGGCTCTGGGGAGGGTCTCCTTGTGAGGTGGAAGTGCAGTGGGGCTTTCCTGAGGTTGGTCAGGTGCTTCCCATCTGAGAGGTGCCGGAGCGCAGCCCTGGATATGACCCTTTGAATCCAGCCAGTTTAAACCTATTCAGTGTTACAGAAAGCAACTTGCACCTGCCCTAGCAACTCAAAATTCCACAATGGGGTGCAACTGATTTGGCGTCAGGGGTATAGAATCACAGAAATGCAGAGCTGGAAGGGACCCCCAAGGGTAATCTAGTCTGCCTGCTGCAACGCAGGAATCACAGCTGAAGAATCTCGTGACATGGCCACCCAACCTCCATTTTTAAGCTTCCTAATGTTCTTCCTGACAAACCTAGACAACATCTTTAAAAAGTAGAGACATCACCTTGCCAACAAAGGTCCATATAGTAAAAGCTATGGTTTTCCCAGTAGTGATGCATGGAAGTGAGAGCTGGATCATAAAGAAGGCTGATCGCTGAAGAATTGATGCTTTTAAATCATGGTGCTGGAGGAGACTCTTGAGAGTCCCATGGACTGCAAGAAGATCAAACCTATCCATTCTGAAGGAAATCAGCCCTGAGTGCTCACTGGAAGGACAGATCCTGAAGCTGAGACTCCAATACTTTGGCCACCTCATGAGAAGAGAAGACTCCCTGGAAAAGACCCTGATGTTGGGAAAGATGGAGGGCACAAGGAGAAGGAGACGACAGAGGACGAGGTGGTTGGACAGTGTTCTCGAAGCTACAAACATGAGTCTGACCAAACTGCGGGAGGCAGTGGAAGACAGGAGTGCCTGGCGTGCTCTGGTCCATGGGGTCACGAAGAGTCGGACACGACTAAACGACTAAACAACAACAAATGTTCTTCCTAATGTTTAGTTGGAATCTCCTTGCTTGTAATTTGGTACTGTTAGGCATTGACCAAGGCAGCCCAAGCCCAATATCTTTTAAGGTAGTATTTGGCCAAGGTAAAACTGCAGTGGAAGGGAAACAGTGTTGCATGTGATCCATTTTTAGGCAGGGCATGAAATGATACCTAGTTACATCCCCACAGGCATGTGCCTCCTTGAGAAAAGAGGAGCAGAGGCTATCGCTTTTCCCTGTTTTTCCTTTCAGGGAGCACAAACTGTTAAGATGACTCCAAAATCTGCATTCAAGTCAGTTCCAGAGCCATAAAGAGCCGCATGCTCATTTTTAGCACAAAAGTTCTAATTCTTGGAGCTCCGCATTCAAAGCCATATGCCAGTTTCTGCACCTGCAGATGCACTGAGTAAACACTCTCTTCTATAGCATACGAATCTGAATCGAAGTCCCGTACCAATCAATATGTTCAATGTGCTTGCAATTAAAAACAATTCAAAAATTGTATCAGAAATGACCAAAATATTTGTCCCTTTTTATGCAGCTTCCCAGCTTTCCAAAATTCTGATAAATAACTCCGTGCAATGCTAAGACATTGAATTAATACTATGCCAACTCCAAGGGTGCACAGGAAAATGTTTTTCATGTTGTCGTTCCATTCATTTTCATTATCAGACTTCATTTGTTTTGCTATTGATTCGTTAATTCAACATTCATTTTGTTATACCCATTCATTTCCCCCCCTCTTTTTTGACAAGGTGGGGCACAGAGGAACTGATTCCAGCAGCTGTCTCCTAGAGGCTGCCATTTTATTCTTCCAGAAGGCATGGCCTCCATAAAAAGAAAATGGCAGCCTTCCCTGATTCTGGCTAGAGAAAGTAAGCCCCCCTCAACCTGTATGAGTGATAAACAGAAATGAATGATCTAAGAACACAAGAAGAACCTGCTGGATCAGGCCAACCAGGTGCCTCTGGGAAGCTTGCAATCAGGATTTGAGCACAAGAGGTCTCTCCCTTCCTGTGGTTTCCAGCAACTGGTATTCAGAAGTATTGTGCCTCTAACTCTCAAGGCAGAACATAGCCATTAGGAATAGTAGCCAATCAGTGGCTGAGCATTTCTTGCTGTTGTCCGGGTGCGTGCGCATACATGGGGTGCATTGCCGGAGCCTCCCACAGAAGCCAAGCAGGGCTGCACTGAGCCACCTGCCTGGCCGCGAAGTGGGGAGCCTGGGCCAGCCAACTGCTTTGAAGGGTGCATTCACAGCGCCCCTGTAAGCGGTGGCACTGTGGCCTAAACAACTGAGCCTCTTGGGCTTTCCAATCCGAACATTGGCAGTTCGAATCTGCATGAGCTCTTGTTGCTCTGCCCCAGCTCCTGCCAACCTAGAAGTTCAAAAGCACACCAGTGCAAGTAGATAAATAGGTACCGCTGCAGCAGGAAGGTAAACAGCATTTCCATGTGCTCTAGTTTCTGTCACGATGTTCTGTTGCACCAGAAGCGGTTTGGTCATGACCCGGAAAGCTGTTTGTGGACAAACAATGGCTCCCTCAGTCTGAAAGCAAGATGAGCACTGCAACATCATCGTCATCTTTGACTGGACTTAACCGTCCAGGGGTCCTTTACCTTTTACCTGCTTTGAGAAACTTGCAAAAGTGGCGCAGTGCTGGCAGGGTACATGCCTGTTGCATCCTTCTCAAGCTGCCCTCCAGCTGGAGGGTGGCATGAGGAATGTGACCCCCCAAGAAAACAGTGCCCAAGATTACAGCCCCCCCCAGTCCCACCCATGCTACACCTTTGTAGCTAATCTATATCCTGTCGTCCTTCCCCCAAGGAGCCCATGCAGATGTTCAATTAAACCCACACACATAGCTCAGTGCTCTCCTTCCTTGGCCTGGATGTGTAATCTGAATAGGACTTTATTCTGGCGGACTGGCATAGCAACAGATCTCTATCATCATCACACTATTTAAACATGAGACAGCCCCCCTACAAAGGTGGGTTGACAAGGAAGCGTGCAAGAGACCTCGGCGATGTTCAAGGAAGCAAATAACTCTTTCCTATCATCCCAGGGGAGCTTTTGGGTAAAGGTGAGCATCTCTTCAAGGTAACATCATCCTAACGAAACCAACAGTTGCCAGGAGATGCCCTCTGGTGAAGATGTCAGGGCTGAGTTCCTGCTGTCTGAAGTTTGTTTATTTAGTTGTCATAATGGTCGCAGCTGTCAGAGGGGGGAAAAAACTAATCAGGAGACAAAGATGAATGGAGAAGACTGTAAGAAAAGGTCCTTTTCTACACTGCTCCAGTGCAAATAATCTCTGTCTCCAGCTGATGTGTAGCATCACTTTGATTCCCTAAAGGGAGCACTCTAAGGTGTCTTTGTGAAATCCTAGCTATGTCCGTTGCTGCTTGATAACGTGCAAAACAAAAATAAACCCAGCCCCCAAATTTCAGCCTTTTGCTGTCACATCCTGCCAGAACCATTTTAATATGCATGGCAAACATATTAATTCATTCTGAAACTTTTTGTTTTGGTTTTAAAAATATGAATCCTGAACATCTTTAGACCCAAGAAAGCTATTTGCTTTCCTGCTTTTAGTTGCTACAGCTTTTTTCCAGACTGCAATTTTGGCTTCCACTTGGCCGCCTATGCAGGTCAGGGCAGATTTGGTTCATACATCGAGATGAAAAAGATAAATGTAGGTCAATGAGTGCTTGTAATATGGGCTGCAAAGCCCAACATATATCTTGGGTGCGTGTTGCAACAAGGAGGGGGGGCGGAGTCATCTTTCACTAAAAAAAATATTGGTGAACTTACTCACCCGTTGCAACCTCAAGCTCGACAGCTTCACTTCAAATGATATGCACTTTCCTTGCAATGCAGGGATGCTGGAGGGCAAGAAAATGCCCACTATGTGTCAACCTTGTAATTGCTTCGTGCAGAAAGAACGGTACAGAGACCAGTGGACCTTTTGCTTCCTCAATGAAAAGGGCCATAGCTCAGTGCTAGGTGTCCTGCTTTGCAGGCAGAAGGTCCCTGGTTCAACCCCTGGCATCTCCAGGTGGGGCTGAGAAAAGATTCCTATTTGGAACCATGGAGAGCTTCTGCCAGTCAGAGTGGTCAGTACTGAGTAAGATGGACCAATGGTCTAACTCAATATAAATGCAGCTTCCCATATTCTTGTATTTTAAGACAACATCTTAAAAAGCAGAGACATCACCTTGCCAACAAAGGTCCGTATAGTAAAAGCTATGGTTTTCCCAGTAGTGATGTATGGAAGTGAGAGCTGGACCATAAAGAAGGCTGATCGCCGAAGAATTGATGCTTTTGAATTATGGTGCTGGAGGAGACTCTTGAGAGTCCCATGGACTGCAAGAAGATCAAACCTCTCCATTCTTAAGGAAATCAGCCCTGAGTGCTCACTGGATGGACAGATTGTGAAGCTGAGGCTCCAATACTTTGGCCACCTCATGAGAAGAGAAGACTCCCTGGAAAAGACCCTGATGTTGGGAAAAATTGAGGGCACAAGGAGAAGGGGACGACAGAGGACGAGGTGGTTGGACAGTGTTCTCGAAGCTACAAACATGAGTCTGACCAAACTGCGGGAGGCAGTGGAAGACAGGAGTGCCTGGCGTGCTCTGGTCCATGGGGTCAAGAAGAGTCGGACACGACTAAACAACTAAACAATAACAACATATTCTTGTAGCTAGATTTTTTAAAAACAGTATAGGTTGGGGAAAGGATGTAGCTCCATGGCAGGGCATCTGGTTTGCATGCAGATCGTCTCTGGTTCAAACTCTGGCATCTCCAGGTTGGGGTGAGAAGGACCCCTGTCTAAAATCCTGGAGATCTGCTGCCAGCCAGTGTTGGGAGTTAGATGGACTAATGGTCTTGCTTGGTATCATAGAATCATAGAATTGTAGAGTTGGAAGAGACCCTGAGATTCATCTAGTCCAGTGGTTCCCAACCTTTTTTTGGCCATGCCCCACCAAAGCATCTCTAAAATCCTGATGCCCCCCATGACATATAATTCTTATTATTCAAAGAGTGAACTCGTATTCACATGAAGGAAGTCTAAAAGACCATTAACTGTTAATAACTCATTCTTGAATTGTCCCCTGTGGGGCGTGTGCCCCATGTTGGGAACCACGGATCTAGTCCATCCCCCTGCAATGCAGGGATATGCAACTGTTCCATACGGGGATCGAACCTGCAATGTTGGCATTATCAGTACTGCTCTCTAATCAAGATCAACTCTATGTTTCCATAATACGAGTTGTCTATGCACTTTTTTTTTTAAAGGCAGGATCCTATACTATGGTAAACCAAATTCTGCGTTAAGCAATGCTGAATTCTGCATAATACATGTATTAATTTATTATATAATTTCCCCCTTGGTTTCCTTCCAAGATGGTACTCAAGGGAGTCTCCTATCCTGGCACAAACCAGACACGGACCTGCTTAGCTTTGGCATGGTGGCAGTATTATCTGAATCAGTATTCATTTATGTAGAAAGCTGCATAAAGAGGTTAACGCAAGAGCCCTCTAAGTGGTGCACATCATAGAATTGTGGATAAAACACAGCTAAAATCCGCACAAAAAGAATAAAAACCAAGCATACATCAGATAACTATCATTGCAACACAGATAAAATACAGTGGTACCTCGGGTTACAGACGCTTCAGGTTACAGACACTTCAGGTTACAGACTCCGCTAACCCAGAAATAGTACCTCAGGTTAAGAACTTTGCTTCAGGATGAGAACAGAAATCACGTGGCGGCGACACGGCGGCAGCGGGAGGTCCCATTGGCTAAAGTGGTGCTTCAGCTTAAGAACAGTTTCAGGTTGAGAAAGGACCTCCGGAATGAATTAAGTTCTTAATCCGAGGTACCACTGGAAGTAGCTTATATACAATGAATATAGGTAACTGAATAATATGAATGGATAGGGTTTCTGGAATTAAAAAAAAAAAGTTTTCAGCAGGTGTCTAAAACAACATAGTGGAGGGCAGTAGCAGAAGCCATGGTGGGACTGTGCCATTTGATCTCCCTCCAGCTGGGTCACTGTAACCACACCAGAACGGAGGGGTGGGTGGGTGGCAGACAGGTTTGGCGCAGTGCAAACATGCCAGCCGATCTGGTCCTCCTGCTGACACATTTGCACCATGCTGACCTTGTCACAACTTCACCCATCCCCCCCTCCATTCTGGTGTGCTGCAGTGACCCAGCCAGAGGGAGGTCTGAGCCCCACAACACCAGTCTGCTACTGGTGAGGGCACCTGCCCAACATCAATAATGTCTGTATCCAATGCATGCGTTCTTCCACTGAGCATTTGCCCGTCCCAGCATATTCCACCAGAATATATGTGTTAGACCAGGGTTTTCCAAACTTTCTACTACCAGGGTCTACTCAAGTTGGCTGAACATTACTGAGGCCCACCAGTCACAAAGCAGGGGCAGAGCCTGTCACAAAATGGTGGCAGATGCAGGCAGAGTTGGGCACAATCAGCTGGCAATTACTGGCATCACTTTGTACTCATCCATCTTTGAAAACTGCTATTTTTTAAATATATTTTTTGCCACGGCATCTTCCTTGTAGCAAGAAGTTCCACAGGCTGGATTTCCTCAAGCTAACTGCATACATTTGTTCTGGAGGTATTTCCACTGAACTCCTTCATTTTAGGCAGAGTTTGCTTATCCAGAGGCTCTTAGTAGAGGGGGGTTGTTGTTGTTTTTAAATAATACTTTCCCCTTCTCACCCCACATGGCTCTCAAAATATTTTTACTCATCTCCTGTAATTTAATCTCCCGTTCTCCTTTGACATTCAACTTGTACGATATCGTCCACCTACCAAACTGCCAGTTTCTTTTATTTTTCTCTTAGCCCTTTAAACAACAACAGCAGCAACAACAACATTCTACTTAACACCTCCTCTCAGTGGCAGAGTGTATGCCCACGTTGCCCGGGGCGGGGCACCCCCCTGAGGGGAGCGGTGCACGGGGGTGCCTTCCTGCACGCCACGGGATAGGAGAGGGGCAGGAAAGCTGCTGCCCACTCTCGCCCTGCTCTCCACTACCAGGTCAGGCCTGACGTGGCGGCAGAGGCGGAGCTACTGCAGCCGTGGCACGAGACACCTCGCAGTCAAGGAGGGTGTGTGGCAACATTGCCGCCACCTCTCCTGCTCTCCACCGCCAAGTCAGACCTGACCGGGTGACAGAGCTGCTGCAGCCTGGCGCGAGGTGTGCCACGACCAGGGAGGGTGGGTGACAGCGCTGCCACCCACTCACCTGCTCTCCTCACCTGACCCAGGGGGGCAAAGCTGCACCAGGCACAAGCACCGCAGCCAAGGCACAGCTCCTTCTGGTGTGGAGCCAGGATCGGATGAAGGAGCTTGCTGCAGGGGGGCCTGTTTGTGCCTCCTCTTATAATTGCGCCTGGGGCCACGGCACCCAGGGCTCTGCCTCCTCTGGTCCTTTCCTCCCAGGATACAGACCTTCCTTCCCTCCTCCCTCCCATTGTAACCTTCTCTGCTTTCCAGGCACCTTTACTCAACCTGCAAGGAGTTGCAGGGGGTGTCATCTGCCTAACGCAAAGCTGTATCATGGCTAGAGGGTAGAGCAAGCAAATGAGGAGGCACTGGGCAGGTTGTGATACTGAGTGAGCCCAGTGCCAACTGTTTGAGAAACACTGTGTTGGCAAGTTTAAAGAACCCCCCTAGATGAATCAGGGTTCATGCTACATTCCCACCGTGCCCTGGACAAAACTGTTCTGCGAACGTTAAGGAAAGACGAATCTGGAAGTGCTGTATCCTGGTTAGAAACAGCCCCAAATCGCAGCCTACCCCATTTTGACCTAGCAGGGGCATTCTGTTTAGGTAGGATGCAAAGGGATTTAGATTCTGGTCCAGGGTCTTTCGTAAGCAGAAGCTGCAGATGGTGATAAAACTATGTGTCAAGGTTTTTGCGAAGTGGATTTGTAGCCCTGTAGGGAGAAAGGTGAAAGCATGAAATATGTTTAATTTTATCGTGTGCTGCAGTCATATTTGTATCCAAGAGGGGAAGGGGCACTCTTTGCCTCTGAGGCAGCCAGGCTCACGTATAGCACTATTTTTCTGCCATGTGTCCTATTTATATGGCTCTATGTGGCTTCAGAAAAAAATAAAATAAACATCTCTTTTTTCAGTAGCAAATGTCAGCCCATTTCAGGTTTCCACTGGCAGAAGAAACTGGCTTAGCTGTAACAGTTCCCCTGTTTCTTGGGGTGATCCATTATTAAATCAATGCTCTTTAATGCAGAATGCATACTGAGCCTGTTTGGTCCACGAGAGGGGAAGACATGGTGGGAACAAGCACCATGTGACACATTGCCTGGTCTTCTGGCCAGTCATTGCTGGATCCAAAGGCTTGTTTGAAAGAACATCACTTTCCACATTAAAGTTCTCACCACAGCTGCTAATCTCCTAGATAAAGGAAAAGGAAAAGGGACCCCTGGAGGGACACAGGTGGCGCTGTGGGTTAAACCACAGAGCCTAGGGCTTGCTGATCAGAAGGTCGGCGGTTCGAATCCCCAAGACAGGGTGAGCTCCTGTTGCTCGGTCCCTGCTCCTGCCAACCTAGCAGTTTGAAAGCACATCGAAGTGCAAGTAGATAAATAGGTACTGCTCCAGCAGGAAGGTAAACGCTGTTTCTGTGTGCTGCTCTGGTTTGCCAGAAGTGGCTTAGTCATGCTGGCCACATGACCCAGAAGCTGTACGCCGGCTCCCTCGGCCAATAAAGCGAGATGAGTGCCGCAAGCCCAGAGTTGGCCATGACTGGACCTAATAGTCAGGGGTCCCTTTACCTTTACACCATTTACCTTCCCGCCGGAGTGGTACCTATTTATCTACTTGCACTTTGATGTGCTTTTAAACTGCTAGGTTGGCAGGAGCAGGGACTGAGCAATGGGAGCTCACCCCGTCGTGGGGATTCGAACTGCCAACCTTCTGATCGGCAAGTCCTAGGCTCTGTGGTTTAACCGACAGCACCACCCACGTCCCTTAATCTCCTGGATAGACTATTGGAATTGACCCTATGTGGTGCTGCCCTTGAAGAAGGTCCAAAAGCTGCTGCTTATGCAAAATGTGAATGCTCAGTTGCTGAGTGGATCACTGGTCCTGAAGAAGTTGAACTTGAGACCCAAATACTCAGATGTTGTTGAGTTGCAACTCCCATCAGCTCCAGACAACATGGCCAATGGACAGGGATGTTGGAAGTTCAACGCCTGGAGGGTACCAGGCTGGAGGAAGCTTTGTGACTAATCCTTCAACTTAAGATGGCGCAGGGGTAGAATGAAGGAATGGGATTCTAAACAAAATGTTTCCCGCTCCCCCCTTCCTGGAGTCTATTGCATAGCATCAGTTGCTTTTCACATCAAACAAAGAGGGAAGCACTCTACTTTTCTCATCTTGACAGCAAAGAACATCTTCTACCTGCATTTGAATAATGTGAATATATTAATTAAGGTTGATAATGGTTCTTAATGATATCCATCAGCAATGGAATGAGGCTATATTTATCTTTACTTTTGTAAAAATGAGATGCCTAAATATAATTCCCCATATTATGAAGGCCTGAAGCTATGCAAACTTTCTGTCTTTTATTAAGCATGCTTTGTACAATGAGAGTTTTAAAGAAACAGGTATTTTCTCCAGGGGCGGGTGGTACCATGCACCATGCTTATTGGGAAATATCAGCATGAAACGGGCTGTTCATGGCTACAGCTGAAGCTGCTGCTATGGACAGCTGGACAAAGCACAATTTCACTTCCATAGAAAAGGGTGTTGGTGTTCTCCATACACAGCCCATGGCTGCTTGTGTATGAAGGGATGGTACAGTTCCATCTTCCATTCAAGAGTCTGAAGATCTCTGCATTCAAAAGGTCCAGGTTAAATCTCTGGCCATTTCGAGGTAAGGTAAGGACTGGGATTGTTCCCTCTCCGAAACACAGAGAGGCTGCCAGTTGGTGTACACCAGCCTGCTTCATTTGCAAGGATAAAATCCAGTCTGAAATCCTGAGGACAAGTGTTGCCTATCAGTGCAGGTAATAGTAAGATGAACCAATGGTATAACTCAGTACAAGGGCAGCTCCCCTGAACATCAGGCACCTACATGCTACCAGGATCTCAGTGGCAGTGGTGGACTTTAGGGTCTTAAATTTCAGTGGCACTCAGTGCAACACCAAAATTCCCCCTGGCCTCTGGTGCTCCATTCTAAATAATAGTTGTGGCATCCCCTGTGGTGCTCCTGAGGCTCTGTGCCCAGTTCAACCGAAGCGGTCATGTTTCCCTAAATCCACCTTTGTCCGTGGCCTACAAGGCTTCCTCTGACTCTATGATTTTAACATTTGACTGGTCAACTGACATTCCACTTATCGGTTCTTCACATGTGAGACTCTGTGATCAAAGATTCTAAATGAGAAATTTTATTTTCCCTACAGGAAGATCTGGCAAATGCTGCTTCTCATTATTCTGGCCAGAGTTCTGTCAGAACAAAACGCAGCAAAACTTTATTTAAACATTTGCAGATGAAATAAATCGAGGACGGTTGTCTAACAGTGCATTGGTAATTACCCCATACATTAATCAAAACAGACAACACGCCTTCTAACGAATGCCTTTTCTCACCTTTGGAAGAGTTTTGGAGTGTCTTGTTCACCTACTTATTAGTCCATAAATATTCTAATTAGGCTCCTACTCCAGATGAATAGGATTAGCAATAAAGACATTTTAGACTAGGTACAAAAGAGATACTCCAAACTTCCCTGTCTTGTCTACAGCTCTCCTGACATTTATAATCATGTAGAAATGTTAAATTTACATAGCTTTGCCTAGTTAGACATGGTTGTAATTATCCCCCCTGCCCAAGTATGTCTCCCCACTGTCAAAATAGGAAGACAAAAGCTGAGAATGGAAATGACAACTGGTGGGGAGAACACCTTTATAACCCTCTTTCTCAATATGAAATATGACATTTTATGTTTGAAATTAGCGTTCCTTAAATCCCAGATACAATCAGTATGAATCAACACATCAGAGAGGAATACGCAAACACCCATGATGGCTATACATTGCCCTCTATGGCTGCAAGCAGTTATGTTTCCGAATACCAGTTGCTGGAAGCCATGGGAGGGGAGAGCACTCTTGTGCTTGGATCCTGCTTATAGGATTCCCACAGGCATCTGGTTGGACACTGCGAGAATAAGATGCTAGATGGGTCATTGGTCTGATCCAGCAGGCTCTTTTTGCATTGGGTAATTTGTATATTTTTTGGAGAATGTTTCTTGAGTAGGTTTACCAGACGTCCCTGGTTCCCAGGGACAGTCCCCGGATTCACCAATCTGTCCCCGGACAAAATCTGTCCCCGGATTTTAATTAATGTCCCCGGATTTATGCCTGGGGACTTCCGGTGAGGGAACATGGTGGGTGCCATGGCAGTGAGCAGCACCGGAGGTCCCAGCCACGTCAAAGTTCCAGCCAGCCAATCCGCTGGCGGGGGGGGGGCTATTTAAACTGAGGCGCGAGGCAGAGAACTTCCTTCTGGCTCATTTCCTTGATCAACGCTCGCCCTGAAATCACGGAGGGCTCTGCGCACCCTATTTGGGGTGTGTGTGAGTGAGGCGCTGAGGCAGTGAAGAGGATGAGAAGCCTAGAAAAGAGCTGTGCTGTGTTGCGAGACACACACAGAGAGAGAGACAGAGCCTTGTGTGTGTGTTTCAATGATTGTTTTCCCAAGACCAGTGAGCGCCTTTACTCAATCTCTCTCCCCCCTCACCTCTTTTTCTTGGGCATTTGTGTGTTTGTAGATTGGCTACTCTGCCTGCCTTGTGTAAAGGTGCGCACCCGACAACTTTGGGGTTCCTCCCCCCTAAAAAAGGTGAAGAACTCTGGGCAACCCTTTCCTAAAATAATAAAGCATGATTTTTTTAAAAAAAAAGTGTCCCTGGATTCCTTGAAAAAAAATCTGGTAACCATATTCTTGAGTGTGTCTGGGATATGTTTTGTATTTGTGGTATTGTGGAAAATCTCCCTATACAGTCAAACCTTGGATCCCGAACGCCTCCATTTTAGAACGTTTCAGCTCCCAAATGTCGAAAACCCAGAAGTAAAGCTCCGGTTTTCGAACCTTTTGTGGAAGACGAACATCTGACATGGCTTGCGCTTGAGTGCAGGAAGCTCCTGCAACCAATTGGAAGCCGCATCTCAATTGTCAAACATTTCATAAGCTGAATGGGCTTCCGGAACAGATTACTGTATGTTTGACAACCGAGGTTTGACCGTATTGAGTCAGACAATTGATCTATCTAGCTAAGTTCTTTCTATACAGACTGGTGGTGCCTCTCCAGGGTTTTAGATAGGTATCTCTCCAACCCTACTCAGAGAAGACAAGGACAGAACCCTGGTCCTAATTAGTAGCTCTGTGATTGCTTGATCAGTTTGCAACCCAGCCTACTTTTACTTGGTGCAGAGAAATGCCAAAAGGGGGTTGTCTGATGATGTAATGAACATGGGTTTAAGCTGCATCTATTCATCGATCTTTTCATTGATACATGCCATAGAAGTTGAGCAAGTAGGTCTTTCCCCCCAAACACTGATAGGAGACGCTTCAGCTGCTGAGTAGATGTGAGCGTCATCGGTGTTAAGGGAGATCTGCTCTGCATATGGATACAGACATATTTTTCATAAGCTCCAGGGATAAACTTTCATCATTCAAATCAGATTCCGGGACTGCGTCTTAGTTCAAGTTTAAAAGCAGATCAATACCCTTGTCGCAAGTAAAATAGAGTCGGATATAATCAACTCTTGTCTTGTTCCTTTCTAATATAATTTTCCACCATATTAACAGCCCTTTATGATAGCTCGCCTTCTTTCAAACAGATATAATTCAAAATCACTACATAGTTGAATTGGATTAATTTTGTGACGTGCACCCTCATGTGTACACACACACACACACACACACACACACACACGTCCTTTCTCTAGCAATGGAATGCTTCATATTACCCAGCAAGGATTATGCATCTGTTTCATGGGTCAGTGATAAGGTAATATAGTTAAGGCCAGGGCTGCTGGCACACAGAGGAGTGATGCACAGCGCCTTTCAAGGGAGATATTCCCAAAATTAAAGGAGCCAACACATTTCACTGCCCAAATAAGAAAGGGTGCATAGCTTGGTGTTGGTAGAGGTTGGGGGACACTTTTAAGGGCTGCATTCTCTCCAGTGGAGATGGATTTAGGGCAGTGGGACAAGTTCCAGCACACTGGGTGCCAAGCCTAGGGTTTGCCACAGAATGTCACAACTGTGACGTAGTGAATTGAGCAGAACGGAAGGCGAGGGACGCTACAAATTGTGGCTTTGCACGGGGTGCTGCTTACATTTGAAAGACCAAAACTTGCCCCTGCCTCCAGGGGTTGTAAGTGATTGGTGGGGCCAGAGGCAAAAGTGGGTGGAGCAATGGTTTACTTATTTGTTTCATAAAACTGTAAAAAACGAACAAACCTCAAAGCGATTTACGAAATTTAAAACAATGATGAGAGTCTTTGTACAACTGGCTATATTTCAGCCATGCGAAAGCCAGAGAGTTCTACACACACACACACACACACACACACACACACACCCTCTATCCAGGTAATCAAGAAGAATTATCGCAGTTCAAGAACACATTCCAGTCTGGCAAAAGCACCTGAAGATGGCTTGGAGCAGAGCCATTGTTAGGTGTAGCTTGGGGAGGAGATGTGGCCTTGGGGCGAGTCCCAGGGGTTCGACAGTGAAGCCCTGAGGACCACAATTGGACCCCGAGCCTGATGTTCCCCACTCATGTGGTGGAGCATTTCCTCTGCAGGCAGAATTATTTGTTTGTTTGTTTATTATTCCCCACCTACCTGGCTGGGTTTCCCCAGCCCCTCTGGACGGCTTACAACATATCTAAAAACATGATTAAAAACATTAATTCTTAAAAATTTCCCTAAACAGGGCTTCCTTCATATGTCTTCCAAAAGTCAGATAGTTGTTTATTTCCTTGACATCTGATGGGTGGGTGCCACTACCGAGAAGGCCCTCTGCGTGGTTCTCTGTAACTTTGCTTTTCACAGTGAGGGAACCAGGAGAGGACCTCAGTGTCCGGGCTGAGCTCAGTGGAGTTGCTCCTTCAGGTATACTGGGCCGAGGCTGTTTAGGGCTTTAAAGGTCCGCACCAACACTTTGAATTGTGCTCGGAATACCCCAATTCCGTCTCCTGCATCTGCATTTACTAAGCTGAGGAAGATGTCTCTGCCTGACATTTTGAACAGTGGTCAGCTGGAAAAGACAGTTTTATCAATCATACTTTCTGAAATAGGTAAGAGCACAGAGGGGACACTCTCATGGGCAAACTTCTCAACAGGAGAGCTCCCATTGCTCTTGAGCTGCTCCCATTAATTTCAGTGAGGCTTGCACAAGAGCAAAAAGGTGGATTGTGCTCCCTTTGTTTCTTCCAGTATTTTCAGACCCACTTCCTGCCAGCCAAGTGCCTGTCATACATTTCACACTAATGCCATGACGATAAAGGCATTGTCCTGCGATGATGACCAGTCGCCGCCCGATTGCTTCTTCAACAACTGCCGTGCGCCCCTCCAGATGATTCTTTCAGATTTCATTTCAGCTCGGAGGGCGGCGGAGAGAATTCAGAAAAGAGCTCAGTACCTCACATCGCTTGGCTTGTTTCCTTATTTATAAAACCTGGGGAGCCACTAGAGAACATTTCAGCGGTGCTTAAGGAACTTCCAAACACGGGATTACGGCTTGCGTCCTGGGCTCCCAGTGGAGTATAACCAATGCCTGGCTCGAGAAAATGTCACAATTTATCAGGTAATTGCCTCCTGTTAGATGATAATGCATTAGCAGTAGGCTTTCAATAATATCACCTCAGATCATGACATAGCACTCTTCCTGAATAGTAATAATCTTCGCTTTCAGAATAAGTGGTGGCGTGCAAGCCAGCTGCTGGAATATCTGTCAGGAGCAACACAAGTGCACTAAAAACAAAGTGTTTGCAGTCGCTGGCTTGGTGTACGGGAGGGAGGGTGGGTGGAAGCGAAGGGGAAGGCGAAACAAAATGCAATAGCATTGTGAGGTTATTCTGCTAACATATGCATCCATCCAGCTACTGTGTTGTTGTGATTATTATGATTATTGCTATTACTATGACTATCGTCATCAACGTTTATGAATCACTTCCTATGAAGCATCTCAGAATGATCTGACTGCACAATAAAAGGATATATAAATCAGCTGCATATATAAAAACAGTTTCAAATCAAATGCAGGTACTTGCAGGGGTTAAAAAAATAAAAATCCACTTAGGTTTGTTGAAAGAGAACAGTGTCTTTTTTCCCTTTTAAATAAGTACATCTATCTATCAATCTCTGCTGGATCTTGTCCTTCCAACAAGGAGCTCCAGGGGTATTTGCATGGGTTTTTTGCTTTCACAACAACCTCATGAAGGAGTTGATTTTGGGAGAGAGTATGGGTGCCTCCAGATGGGGGATTAATTTGCACATGTATTGCTGTTGAGTTACAACAATAGAGTTGTTGTGGTTGCTGGGCTTTGTTAAGACGATTTTCCTCAGAAAGGGTAAATCTGGTGTTGTACAGGCTGAAATGTTGATGTCAACAACTTCAAGTTGGTGCTGCAAAAACACTTGCATGCACGCAGAGTACTGATGCCACAACAAGCAACCATCTGGAAGCACCCTGAGTGTCTCAGCTGGGACGGATCCAGCAGCTCAGAGGCAGAACACAAGGTGAAGATGATTTTTTTAAAAAATGAAAACCTTTTTCTTCATGGTTTGGGGTAGGTGGGGAGAAGTTGGTGCCTGAAACTGGGAGAAACTTGGGAGCAGTAGCCACCATAGTGCTCAAAGGCCTAGGTGCAAGATGTATGGTTTTGTAGCAGCCTGCTGTCAGATACACTGGCAGGCACAGGAGTTTCCCCTTCTCTGAGAGCTTCCGATAAGAATTAATGAGCCTCTGGCAGGTTTATAGCCCATTTTATTTACAACAACGTACAGAGAGCAGCCCCAGGCCACTCTCCACCAGAATAGCAGTTGGTCACTCTGAATCCCCTCTCCTTCTGCAACAAGAAGCACGCCAGTGTCCAGTTTTTCATCCCCTGTACTTCCATTGTTCTTTAACCCTTTCAACCCTCCGAGTTCAGGAGGAGGGAGGGAAATCCCCCCCCTCTCGAATGAAAAGCCTTCCAAACGCTCCATATCTCCTGGTTGCTTAGCTACTATCTCAAAACTGTGCAACTCTTCCCCCAACTGTGTGGCCTCTGAATCTACTGCTGGGAATGTTGAATGAAGTTTTTTTTGGGGGGGGAATTCTCCCCTTCTTCCTCTGCCAGAGGCTGTGCTGTCTGTGACTGCGTTCCTCCATCTTCAGAGTCAGACCAGTCTCTGGCATCTGACTCTGACCAGCCCCTGACACCTGCATTCTGCCAGTGAATGATGAACATCCTAGGGATACAGTTTTATGGTCTGTTTCAGGTACGGCAAGATGGAGCAGGCCTCTGCAGAAGATAAGAGACTCTGAGGAAGCTAGAAACAGCCTTCTGGCAAAGGTACCACATAGCATTTCCATCCTGCCCCTTCAAATTTCAATGAAGCTTATTCTGGCCACAGTTTAAAGGGGAATGTTCTGAATTTTATATGCCCTATGTCAGGACTGAGAAACCTGTGGTCCTCCAGATATTGTTGGACTACAACGCCCATGATTCTTGCCTGTCACTGCTCTGTTGCATAAGGTCAGCCCTTCCACTGCACAGAAAGAGGCAGCCACGTCACACAGCTGATCTGAGATGTCTTGACATGTCAGCAACTTGCTAGGTAGTTTATTTATGTATTGTATTTTTTGCTGCCAGAGAATGATGCTTGTGTGGTTTTTCTGCCTCAGGTGCCAAAATCACTTGGCTGGCCTTGGGCATTATGCACCTTGACGTACGTGTGTGTGTGTGTGTGTGTGTGTGTGTGTGTGGAGGGGAACGACACATGTGCCATCTGTTCTGCCTCAGGCAGCAAAATAGCTTGGACAGCATTTAGAATATGGCTTGGCTTACTTGCATTATTCACGTCTGGGCTGCTTTTTCATTGGCTGGAAGACCTGCTGATGGCCTCCCGCCCTAGGGCCTGCAAAGGCTTGAAGCTATCCTTGGATACACTGAGGCTGCCTGCCCTGAAATCCTCCTTTGCTTCCTTGCAGGTGAGCACCAGGAATGCAAGCAACTAAGTGATGCAGAAGCAGTGTGCCTGTTGACTGTCTCTCCAGGGGTGTAGAGAATGAAACATTGCTCCTGTCCCGGACAGCCTGAAGCCATTTCTGAATCTACAGGAAAGCTGAAGGATGGGATGCTAAAGCCATTTTGATAGACAGCTGTGTGGTAGCAATTAAGGCTCCTTGTTTCCGGCTACATCTGCCCAGAGGAGAAGACATCTTGATAAGCTTAGGATGAGCCAGTCGAGCTATAAGGAGGATGAACTGTTTTGCCAAGATTTTGCTGGTGCCCGTTGCCTTCCTGCTGTGAACATCTGGTTGTCATTTCCTCTTAACAAAGCTTGCTTGTGGCACAGGAGGAGGAGACCGTCTCACCCACTGTGCTCCTGCCTTCAATATTCAGAGGCTGCAGTGTGTAATATGAGCAGCAAAATGAGGGAAAGTGTCACCCAGTTACTACAAATGCCCTACAGGTGAGGATACAGCAAATGAGGACATCCAGATAGTGGCAGCTCCAGGATGTGTGTGTGTGTGTTTAGGGGACAGAAAAAGAAATCTCAGTGAGCACTTTTGACTTGGAAAATGTGTGGGGTGCAAAACTGGGATTTTAGTCACCATGTTGACCACTACCTGCAGATTGAAAAGGGCAGGATTGCTGGGTCAGGGGTGCTGTGCCATGGAGTCTAAGAAAGTGCAACTTGTTTGAAGCTGGCTCTGAACATGCTTTTAACTTAAAGAAATGAAATAATGGAATTGCATATTCTCCAACATTTCTCTGATGAAAATAGGGATGTCCTATTCCATTAATAGATCCAGCTCCGAGGACCTTCTGGCGGTTCCCTCACTGTGAGAAGCAAAGTTAAAAGGAAGACAGAGGACCTTCATGGTAGTGGCACCTGCCTTGTGGAATGCCCTCCCATCATATGTCAAGGAAATAAAAAACTATCTGACTTTTAGAAGACATCTGAAGGCAGCCCTGTTTAGGGAAGTTTTTAATGTTTCATGTTTTATTGTATTTCATATATATATATATATATATATATATATATATATATATATATGAATGACCCTGATGTTGGGAAAGATTGAAGGCACAAGGAGAAGGGGACAACAGAGGACGAGATGGTTGGACAGAGTTCTCGAAACTACCAGCATGTGTTTGACCAAACTGCGGGAGGCAGTGAAAGACAGGTGTGCCTGGCATGCTCTGGTCCATGGGGTCACGAAGAGTCAGACACGACTAAACGACTAAACAACAACCCACCCATCTGACTGGGTTGCTTCAGCTATTCTGGGCAGCTTCCAACATATATAAAAACATAATAAATTATTAAACATTTTTTAAAAACTTCCCTATACAAGGCTGCCTTCAGATGTTTTCTGAAGTTTGTACAGTTACATATCTTCTTGACATAGGAATTGCGTAAGTCCACAACCTCCAACATTTCTCTGCTGAAAATGGGGACGTCCTCCGGAAAAGCGGGACAATCCAGGATCAAATCAGAAACTGGTATGGCTTCTGTAAATCCGGGGCTCTTCATAGAAAGTAGGGGCACTTGGAGGGTCTTGGAATTATTCAGATGTTTTAGAAATGACTGCCCTTACTCAGTAACTAGTTTTGCTGGAAAGTTGTTTTGAAAAAGCACCATTCCTACCTGCACAGCTGACACCTCCCACTGCTGAAGCTATCACTTCTCTCCACATCACTATTGGCTTTTGGTTGGTCATTTGGAGAACAGCCCAGTCCATCACCTTTCAAGGGGTTGGAAGTGGAGCCTCTATTTGCAGATTCCTTCTCTTCTCCATGGGGTGAAGACATTTTTCTGCCTGAGGCAGAGCACCAAATCCCCACCCCTCTCCAAGTTACAGGGCACAGTTCCAAAGGCCAGACAAATTATTTTGGCAGCGGAAGTGGAAAATCCCACAAGCACCTCTTGCTGGCAATAAAAAGACCATCGCGGTTTAGGAAATAACAACTGGCTGACACCTCATGACATCCAAAATCAGTTGCCCGAGGAAGCTGTCTCACTCTGTTTAATGATAGGACTGGTCCCATGCACAGCTGTGGTAGCATATGAGTCTCTGGTTGGAACGAATCGAGTTGACACACACAGTTGACAGTGTACCAGGTTGCATTCTGTTTTATCTGTTCTGCTTCATTGCCACACTCCCCCCCCCCCACAAATCCCGGGGGAGAGGAAGGCTCAAGGTAGCTTGCAACCACCTTTTCCAACTTGGTGCCCTCCAGATGTTTTGCAGTGGGGACAGCTGACAAACTGCCCCTCCTAATGAACAGACTCCCTACAATGGTACTTAACCTGGGTGATTTCATTCTGAAGGACAGGTTAGCTGTGAAGGCTGATTCAGAATGTGCTCCATATCTGCATTATCAGAGACCTTCTAAAAAAACTCCCCTGAGTGATATTTGCTCCTGAAAGTGCTAAAACAGCTTCTTAGGGGTGAAATACATACCCTCCAGCATTCCTCTGATGAAAATAAAAAGGTAAAGGGACCCCTGACCATTAGGTCCAGTCGTGACCGACTCTGGGGTTGCGGTGCTCATCTCGCTCCATAGGCCGAGGGAGCCGGCCTACAGCTTCCGGGTCATGTGGCCAGCATGACTAAGCCGCTTCTGGCAAACCAGAGCAGCACATGCAAACGCCGTTTACCTTCCCGCCGGACGGGTACCTATTTATCTACTTGCACTTTCATGTGCTTTCGAACTGCTAGGTTGGCAGGAGCAGGGATCGAGCAACGGGAGCTCACCCCGTCGCGGGGATTCAAACCGCCGGGACATCCTATTCAATAATAATAATAATAATAATAATAATAATAATAATAATAATACCTTATTAAAAGTTGTATAGTTATTTATCTCCTTGACTTAGGGGTAGCATGACTCCATAACCTCCAACATTTTTCTGATGAAAATTGGGACATCCTAAGGAAAAGCAGGGCATTCCAGGATCAAATAAGAAACTGGGACGGCTTCTGTAATTCCAGGACTGTCCTTGGGAAAAGGGACACTTGGAAGGTCTGCAAATAGCAGCTGAGGCTGGGATGCAGAAGCAGGTTCTGGACTGGAGTCCTGTGGCTACTTTTACTTCAAAGTAAAGGCTGGCCAATTTCCACACCCTTTTTTTTTTTAAGTGGGTTTATCAGAATGTGTACCTTGTCCCTATGCTATGTAGTCAAAAGGGAGCAAACTTTAATACCGTAAAGCTTCAGCTTCCAAACATGTAGCATGCCTGGCCTATGTGAACATTTCTGACTCTGGACCACCAAGGGTTAACAGACTAATCCTGTCTTTAAAATGCTAATACCTAACAATGGTCTGTGGATAAGTTAATTAGTGGAGCCAGCTTGTGTTTAATTATTTCACTTGACCTGGTGCAGCTTTATACAATAATCCCTTTAGAGAGGTGGATGGGGCTATTGGAAAAAATAATAATATGTGATTTAACCAAAAGAAAACTTTAAATCGTTTTTTGAGCCGAGCAGGTGCTTTTCTCTAACTTGAAATTGGAAGGGTACACTATTTTTCCACCGCAATGCAAGCTCATGTGGGGGAAGAAAAAGTAGATTTAAACTGCTAAGATTATGCTAAAACCCGGTGAGCCTTCCAGTCGAATACTTAACATTTTTTCCCCTTATTCAGCTGGGATTTTATTTATTGAATAATGTAAAAAGCAACCAGCTGTAGACAAGGTGGAGGGATTTGTGTGTGTGTGTGTATGAGAGAGAGAACAATTTGAATCAAAGTGCAGCACCCAGGGCTGGATGTGAAGTTACTCAAATGCACATGGAAATCAAGTGGTCTGCAAAAGTGGAGGTGCTCATAGAGCATCCTGCCAGGTGGGTCGAATCTGCTAGCTTAACTTCCTGGCAGGCAGCGCCTTATTGCTCACTGGGAGGGAGGGTGTTCTGGCTCCCAGCTGTTGAAGAACAAGAACTCTAGGGAGAGTTCTTTCCAAGGTCTTTAATGTTTAGGGTGATGCTGGTTAAAGACACAGCAGGCAGTTAATCCAAAGAACAGTTATACAAAGGCATGGAAGGTGTCTAGCTAAGAAGCTGATCCGACACTAGCATAACGGCCTCGGTGCAGAATATCTGAAGGAGCGTCTCCACCCCCTTCGTTCTACCCGGACACTGAGGTCCAGCGCTGAGGGCCTTCTGGCGGTTCCCTCACTGCGAGAAGCCAAGTTACAGGGAACCAGGCAGAGGGCCTTCTCGGCAGTGGCACCCGCCCTGTGAAACATCCTCCCACCAGATGTCAAAGAGAACAACAACTTTTAGAAGACATCTGAAGGCAGCCCTGTTTAGGGAAGCTTTTAATGTTTGATGCATTACTGTATTTTAATATTGTGTTGGAAGTCGCCCAGAGTGGCCGGGGAAGCTCAGCCAGATGGGCGGGGTATAAATAAATTATTATTATTATTATTGTTATTGTTATTGTTATTGTTATTGTTATTGTTATTCCCCATGCTATTCTTTATAAAGGAATGGGGCAGGCTCTGCTTAGTGCAGCAAGTGGTTCTGCTCCTAAAGAGAGCAGCCTAGCACTTCACCTTGAAGGCAAGATCTGCTCCATCAGTTCATGCCTTCTTTGGTGGAGTTGGCACCTAGGTGATGGATGTGTGTGTGCCTCTGCCCCCTCTGGAGAGGCCAGGATATACACAGCATCAGGGGCACCAACTTGTCCCCCATATTGGTGAGGCACATCATGTGATTTCACGTGACGTGTCCTGCCCAGTGGGACATTCCGTGGGGAGGCAGAAGCAGAACGTGGCACTGGGCTCCGCCGCTCGGCCTCCTCCCCATGAGGCATCGGGCATGGGGAGGGGGGGAAAGGAGGTAGAACACAACACTGGGCTCCCACGGCTCCTGGGTGGGGGCTGGGGCACCCGTAGGGCACCCAGCAGTGGCGGGGGATGTCGGCCCCTTCAATGTTGTGGGGGAGGGCCCCTGCTCATAGTGCCCTCTAAACCCGGTGCCAGTGCCCAGCATCTGACAACTCCAGGGTGGCATGAGAGGCACCGTGGAAGTGTCACAGATAGGCTCCGAAGGCTGTGGAGAGAGTAGCAGGGCTTGGAGAGGGAGGCAGGGCTTGGGGCTCTTGCCTTGGAGACAGGTGATTCGAGGGAGCAGGTTGAGAAGGTCCCATACACTTGGACCCTACCCAGGATACTTATTATCAGACTCCCCCAAGTCTGGCAGAGACCTCCTCAACCTGCTGGAGCTCTCCTCCACATACCCAACAACCCTGGATTGCCCTGACTTGGCCAGCCCAGGACAGAGAAGGTGAGGCAGTAGGGAGGTCAGCATGGTGCAAGTAGCCTTTCAAGTTGGTCAGATTGGTTCTGCCAGTGCGTTTGCACCATGCCACCCTTGCTGCCCTCTCCCCCCACTCTCCCTCCTGGGAAGCAGCAGTAACCAAACTGCCAGGAATCTAGCTTATCCAACTCATCTGGTGAGCTGCTTCTAGGAGGAACCATATTCAGGATCATCAGAAGCTTGGTGGTGAATGGGAAAAAGGATATATCAAACAGCAACTTACTGAGATACAAATGTACTGCGTGAGAGACCTAGGGGCCATCCAATATATATACATAGTTTTGACCCTTCCACATGAGAAGGGAAGAAAAGCTTGCTGGATCAGACCAATGGCCCATCTACTCCAGCATCCTGTTCTCACAGTGGCCAACCAGTAGAGCTAGATGAGGACCTTCAGAGGGCCTGAGCAAATTCAAAATGAAGGCAATACATAATGTACAATTAAAATCCAACTGGCTGTATAGTTCACTCTGCCTTAACGTGGGAACACAGATGCAAATGATTGGAAACCCTCCAGGCATCTCTATCTGGCCACTGTTATTTTTTCCTAGGTCTCATCATCTCCCATGGACTGTCCCATGGACTGCAAGAAAATCAAACGTATCCATTCTTAAGGAAATCAGCCCTGAGTGCTCACTGGAAGGACAGATCGTGAAGCTGAGGCTCCAATACTTTGGCCACCCCATGAGAAGAGAAGACTCCCTGGAAAAGACCCTGATGTTGGGAAGGATGGAGGGCACAAGGAGAAGGGGACGACAGAGGACGAGATGGTTGGATGGTGTTCTTGAAGCTACCAGCATGAGTTTGACGAAACTGCGGGAGGCAGTGGAAGACAGGAGTGCCTGGCGTGCTCTGGTCCATGGGGTCACGAAGCGTCGGACACGACTAAACGACTAAACAACAAACAACATCATCTCCCTAGCCACACTCCTCACTTCACATCCCCCTTGAGAGGTCTTCCCTAACTGGAATGCATCACTGAACTCTGATCATTCTTCTTCCTTGCTCGGATGGAAGATAAGAGATGTGTGGATGCGTTCAGAAATGGCCTACCTTACAAAGGCAGAATTCACATCCATTGCTCCACCCACATTTACCTCTCTCCATGCCCACTGTTGGCATGTTGCATCCAGAAGGGGATGTGGCCTTTTTGGGTTGCAAAAGGTTCTCCACCCCAACATACATTAACGTCTGTGATGGAGGAGAGGTGCATGCTTTTAATGCTCACTGTGAGGCACTTTGAGCAGGAGAAGTTGGGTAGAAATATTTCAAGCCAACAAATAAATGTATCTGCTTTCATTTCTAGGAATCCTGAGGAGAGAGCTAAACCTTGAAGAGTGTTGCTAGCAACTCACCCTCGCTAAATATTAATACGGCATCCCCCATTCTTCCCAAGGCAAAAACAGGGCCTGTGATTCAGCAGGCATAGTGAGCAAAAAAATAGAGGCTATTTCTGCATTCATACATCAGTGAATTCCATTTTCCTGGCGTTTCCCTAACTGTTAATTTCTGCATTATATCTGAGCTTCCACACAACTTAAAAGCCAGTTCCAGAAATACATTGGAATACAGTGCAAGTTTAGCGCTCATTTCCATGTTATTTGCAAATGGATTTCCACCCCTGGAAGCAAAGAACATGGAAATGAGCACTAAACTTGCCATATTCCCGGAAGTGGCTTTTATGTTGTGCAAAAGCTCAAATATGATGCAGAAATTAACAGTTAGGAAAACATTGGGAAAACGGAATGAGCTGCTGCCACAGCTCTTGCCACATATCTATGCATGGGAACCCTTAAGAACTTTTCTCCTCATTTAGGTCTTCTAATGAGGCCTTAAAGGACCATAAAGAAGGCTGATCGCCGAAGAATTGATGCTTTTGAATTATGGTCCTGGAGGAGACTCTTGAGAGTCCCATGGACTGCAAGAAGATCAAACCTCTCCATTCTTAAGGAAATCAGCCCTGAGTGCTCACTGGAAGGACAGATCGTGAAGCTGAGGCTCCAATACTTTGGCCACCTCATGAGAAGAGAAGACTCCCTGGAAAAGACCCTGATGTTGGGAAAGATTGAGGGCACAAGAAGAAGGAGACGACAGAGGATGAGATGGTTAGACAGTGTTCTCGAAGCTACAAACATGAGTCTGACCAAACTGCGGGAGGCAATGGAAGACAGGAGTGCCTGGCATGCTCTGGTCCATGGGGTCACGAAGAGTCGGACACGACTAAACGACTAAACAACAGCAACAATGAGGCCTTCCTGTTGGGGAAAACTAGACACGACTCCATTCATACAATTAGCAATTGTGTGAATGGCTTTTAAAAAAAGTAAATTGATTGATTGATTACTTGTTTAACAAAATTTACATACTGCTTACTCGGCAGATGACCTCTGAGTGGTTTACATAGGGCAATTTAAAACAGCCAATGGAGTTCCCTTTAGACCTGGTGGACCTAGGGGGAAAAGGTGTCACCAGTCCCCTCAAGATTCCCCAGCAGGTGTCAGGATGCTGTCAGCGGCTCCCGGCTGGTTGCCCAGGAAAGTATAAAGACAAGGAAAAGTTTCTTACAGTCATTCTTTATTTCAAACTTTGCAGAGAGAGGCCATAGAACCCAGCCTCTTGGATAATGGCATTGTCTCAAGTGAATCTCCACCCCCATCTCTCCCACTTAATCATTTGTCATCATCACCTCCTCTACGGGTGCCGCTAAGTGCCCTCTGTCTTTGAGCTCTTTGCTCTCCTACTTTTAAGGCTCACCAGGCTCTGGGAGAAGGTGGGTCTGGAGTGCTTTCTAGTGACAACGTGTCAGCCAGCTGTTGCTCTGGCTCTCCTGTGATTTCCCAACTTTCCTCCTCATTTGACACTGAGCTGTGACCTCCCTGATGGGGAGGTGGTTTCCACCATTCCTACTCTGCTCAGGCCCTGACAGCAGGGGCTCAGCCCCCCAATATTAAGGGGCGGAGGGGGCCGAACAGCTGAGCTGAGTGCAGTGCGGCATCAAAGGCAGCCTTCTCCTGAGCATGAGAAGAGGCGCTGCAGCCATTGATGCTACATGGCACTGGGCAAGACCTCCTCGTGATGATGTGCCTCCTCCTGATGACATGCATGTGCTGTGTGCTGCACACGTGATTCCACGGGTGCACATTGGGCGTGTGACACATCATTTTTGCAAAATGCTGCCGGGCCCCCAACTTTCAGCCCACGGTGGCGCCTCTGCTCTAGACATTATGGACTGCAATTCTCACAATTTCTGCCTATTGGCTATGCTGCCTGGTGCTCAGGGCCATCTTACCCATAGGCGCTAGGGATGCTGGGCACCCAGGTGCCAGGCTCTCAGGGGTGCCAGGCTGAGAGTCCAGGGCCTAAGAGTTGAATCCGGGGAAGAGCCCGCACATCAGTTGGAGTGCCGCGATGGGCTCTTCTGCTGTGGGTAGCTCTGCGCTGTGATTTCGGGGGCGACTGAGCCAGCGAGATGCTGAGGTGGCCGGCTGGCTCTGCTCTCCTGCATGCCTGGGACTGGGCAACTGGGGGGGGGCACCAGGTGGATCTTTGCACCCCGGCACCGCAGATGCTTAAGACAGCCCTGCTGGTGCTGATGGGAGTTGGAGTCCAGCAACATAGGGACTCCACTGTGTTGGCTATCATGAATCTAAACTATTCATTTACAAATGCCTATAAATGCAAACATTAAAATGCAGGTTCAAGGAGGTCCCATCCAGAAAAGGACCTGGGAGGCAGATGAGGTTTCAAGCCTTTGCTTAAATTGGGATGGGTTTGAGCTCCTGTGCCTGCTGACTGGAAGCTTCTTGCCTAGTGGGAAAGGCCATTGCTCAGAGATAGAACATTTGCTTTGTCCTGGATCAACCCCTGGCTCCTCCACATACAACTGGGAATGTCCAATGTCTAAAATGCTAGAGACCCACTGCTTATGAGTGTTGACAATACTGAGCTAAATGATATGACTCAGTATAATGCATTCCTGAGTTCCTATGTGCAAAATGTGATCCAGATTCTGAGTGCAGCGGGGGCAAATCCCGTGCAATCCCCACCACCATATCATGGACTTGACCCTGATTCATCAGAAGTGTGGTGGATGCCATTCTGCAAGACTAAATAGTGTGTGTGTGCGTGTGTGTGTGTTTAAAGCTGCTTCTGTCTCCTCCCTCCACAAACCCCTCACGTCCTTGTATTACGGCAATTAATTCACCAGAAGGTGCAGAGCACATTTCTAAGAGTATTAGCTTGGGTTACACAAAGAAACTCCTTTTGCTAATGAGTGACATTATACACGACACTAATGTGCTATTAAAGGTCATGGTTGCACATAATGACAAAATCAAAATGGAGCGAGGTGAGATTATTTTATACACTTCTCGTACTAACACCAGCTCCCAGCCAACAGTTTAAATCTATGGCTGGCTAAATTCGGTTTAGCGCTAATCAGCTGTTTCCTTTGACAGGAAATGTTGCTGCAGAAATAGGGACAATTTCCTAGTAGAATAATTTCAACCGTTTGATTATTTTAGTAATGATACCCAAGCTTATTAACATATAAAACCTTTGTATTTATGTTTTTATTGCACAGGCCCGCAGAGTTAAAAGCTAGCAGCAATAATGCCATAGAAATGAATGCTGTTCATAGAGGTTTGCAGTTCATTATATGCAATGAATGTTCAACTTCACAAATCTCTTGGAAAGGGGCAGGACAAATAAGCAGCAAATAAGCCATGTGGAACAACTCACGAAAATGAGAGGAAAGGGTCAATTCATATCTCCTCTTGGATCAGGACCTATTTTTTTGTGGGGAAATGGAGAACAAGCTCTTGTGGTCTCTGAATTGTTCATTTCTCCACTGGAACACATGCTGAAACCCAACGATCATTTCCCTTACTTCATGGGGCAAGCATGTAAGAGCAGAGCATCTTTGTCCCTTCTCTCTTGCTTCTTCATGATTTCTCTCTCTCTCTCTCCCCTCCCACAACCCCACAACCAAGGATGGAAATAATAAAACCCGAAATAAAAATAAACACAAGGCCGCCTTGCAACAAAGGTGTCATTTTCCTTATAGCCATTTGTTCTCATTTGACAAGAGACAACCTGCACACTGTGGGAAGTCACAGATATGTAACTTGGTTGCACATCAAGGTCTTTCTGGAGAAATTCTGCAACAGATGGTGTAACACGCCTGCTTGAAGATGAGGGTAAATCTTTAGACGGGCAAAAAACCAGAAGGAGAGGGAACTGATGGGAAAATGGCAACAGCCAAAAATAACCACCAGCAAAATAGATGAACATAAGAAGAGGCCTGCTGTATCAGGTCAATGGTCCATCTAGGCCAATATCTGGTTCTCACAGTGGCCAACCAGATGCCTTTGGGAAACTCGCACGCAGGATCCAAGCAGAAGAGCACTCTCGCCTTCTGTGGTTTCTAGCAACTTGCATTCAGAAGTGTTACTGCCACCTTGGTCTGATACTCCCAAATCAGTATTTCATCCTTCTCTTCCCAGCTTAAAGAAAGCATGGAAGGAATTCACTTGTTGCAGAGGGAATTTCTAGTAGAGATCAACTGCAGGGCCAGGGTCAAGGGATGGTGAATCCCATGAGCAAAATGCCTAGTTGGAATGATCAGCTGCACTGCAGTGAAACAAGAGTCCCAAGTCCAAAGTCTGAGACCTGATGTACTTAGAGGATTACCTGCTCCCATACTCCAGGGTTGGGGTACCTGATCTCCTCTAAATATTGTTGGTCTACAACTCCTATCATCCCTGATGGCTAGGGCTGGTACAAGTTGGAGTCCCACAAGATATGGAGGGTCACAAGATCTCCATCACTTTACAGTTTGAGCATCCTCCAGGTGCCTCCATTGTCTAAAGTGAGACAGGTGGTGACTAGGGAGAGTTAGTTTAGTTATGGCACACAACCTATAGTCTTTGCGATGGAGTCTTGCCTGGCACTCTCATTTATGTCCTTTTGGCTCCAAGTGGGGTCCTATTTATTCTTCCAAGCTTTTAATCTGCAGTGGGAACTGTTTTGATGCTTTGTGGTTTTTATGATGCTATTTATTCTGGCTTTGCCACATTCGGACTGTCACTATTTGGAGGTGGGATTCACTCGCATACTGTCAAATTCTGGTTGCACAGTTAAAGTTGATTTGCACACGAAACCTGTTTTCCCCAAAGACTTGAATATTTGCAATATGGAAAGCGATGGGAAAGTGTGAGATAAGACTTGCTATGATGCAAAGTCATCTAACTCCCCACGGAACATCATCCTGGCTTGTTTTCATATTTTTAAATATTACTATTCATTATCATTTATTTTATTTTCTTAAATTTAATCCCCACCTTTCCTCCTAAATGAGCCCATATTATTGTTAGGATTTGTAAGATGCCCTGGAAATGCTTTTCATTAAACAGCACGAGGAAGATTATACCCAACCCGTCTTGTTGGAACGTTGGGATTTTGTTAATAATAAAAGCTAAAATGAGTGAGCATGTCCAAACCCCTACAATGAAATAGATTATCTGATTTTGTACAAAACTTTGTTCTAGCATTATTGGTTCCTTCCACCAGTGTATGTGGGAAAGGGAAATACGATGAAGAAATGTTCAGTTCCCTCCCCCACCACATTCATAACTAAATAAGCCACTAACTCTTCTACCAGAAAGCTCTCCCTTTTATCTTTCACTTGGTGGAGAAACCCAATCTCAGAGTGCTGCAGTTTCTGAGAGCCAAGCAGCGGTAATCACAGAGCTGGGGGTTCATGCATTTTTTAAAAGTGCTATGCGCGACCCTGCTCCAGTAATTTTTGGAAGAATTTTACTAGGGAAATTCCATACGAAGAGATTCAAAAGCCTCTGACTCTTCGGTTTTTAAGAAGAGATGAATGTGCTAGTAAAGACTATGTGTTTAAAGAAGATTGTGGGAAAGTGAGTGCCATTCCTGCTACAAGCGACACAGAGCTGAAATACTTATTATCTCAAATAAGTCCTGGTGGCATTTGAGAAGTCTCAACATTTATTGCCATGCCAGCAATACGCATGGAAATGCAGTCGCTTTCTCTGCTTTCCCCTCTCTCTGTGTCCTCCCTCCCTCCACTTTTTATGTGCTCAAAGTCCTCTTTTATAAAATATTTAGTTCAAGCTCTCCAGAGGGCTGGATCGCCTTTGCTGTAGACCGGATGAAGCTTTACAAGGCTGCAGAGAAATATACCCAGCCGCAAGAGAGATCAGTGCAGTTGTATCCAAGAATGCTGGGAAATGCTATCAGTATCTCAGCTGTTGGTAGGAACTATGGATGGGACAGAAATTCAATTCAGTTCGCATTTAAAGACAACATTCAAACTTTCCAAAACAAGTTGAAAACCGAAACACAGCCATCCTTTGAAATTCACACTTCTCCAAATTTCCGAATGCAATTCTCCAGCCAAATAATGTGTAGAAAAATGCATGTATTAGTGAGAATGACATACAAAATACATTAGGGACAATTGCTTTGCAAAAATGTGTATATCAGGAGAAAATTGCACGTATGAATTGCACTGATGAATTTTCAGGAGTACTTTTTTATTTTTTTTAAAAAAACCTCAAACCAAAGTGAAGAACTGAAGACTGCTTAAGTTTAAGTTTAAGACTGAAAAAATGAGAACCTGAGAGAAATCAAAACTGACCGATTGGCCCATCCCTAGTTAGGAACCCAGGAAGATGGCTTAATATTGAATCAGATTGATAGCTCAGTTGGTTAGAGTGTGGTGATGATAACGCCAGGGCTGAAGGTTCAATCCCCATATGGGACAGCTGCATCTTCCTGCATTGCAGGGGGTTGGACTAGATGATCCTCAGGGTCCCTTCCAACTCTACAATTCTATGATTCTATGACCATAGGCTCATCTAGGTCAGTATTGCCCACATTCACTGGCAGCGGGTCTATAGGGCTTCAGACAGGGTAAATCAACAGTCCTACCTGGTAATTCCAGGGATTGAATGTGGGACCTTGTGCATGTAAAGCATGTTCTCTGCCATTGGGCTTTCCACCCATCTCCAACCTTTGACCTTGGGTGATGACTGTGGTCCTCTTCAGTGCCACCAAAGACGTTCAAACTCTCAGATACAATTAAAGTGGTGGCACAAGAAACTCATTGGGTGTTTCCCCAATCATTTAATAAGGGGTTGTCATTCAGTTAATAGTAATGTGGTGATAGTTTGCCATAAGGAGAACTTGAAAGATGGTCTATCTCAACATGCAAGGCATGTGTTGTGTTGTGCTGTGTTGTGAGTCCTATACCAAGTCAGACAATTGGTCCATGATCTGAACTGACTGGCAGATGCTCTCCAAGTGTTTCAATCAAGGATCTCTGCCTGCTCAAGTTGGAGATGGAGGGAGTTGAGCCTGGGACCTTCTGCATGTGAAGCAGGTGCTCTACCATCCCATCAAAGCATAGATGATCACGAGATGTCCATCCTTCTTTGTCTGCTCTCTGTGCTGCAAGTCCTGTACCACATCACCAGCTCACAGCCTTCCTCCTGTCATGAAGTAATCTGAAATAACTCCTTATTCCATAAGCTGCAGGACAAAGAAGACCAAGGATATCATCTGTTTCAGGGAGTCAGCTGAGAAGCTTCTCTTCCCTGCAATTGTTTCATGGCTCAGGTGCACCAATTTAACATGTGTCGTTCCTGGAAGCCACATAATCCCTCCAAAGAAAGCCCATACAGATCCCTTTGTTTGTCAGTATCAGTGGCGTGAAGAATAATCTCGCCCGAGCAAGCTGTGCTGTCTTTACAACGCTAGGTGGGATGACACCATCTGTGGTTTATTCTGCACAGCTTCTTTTTAAGATAACTTTTTCTTTGCTGGATTGTGAAGCATTGAAACAGGAGGACCTGATGGTGCGATAATGCCAAGGCTGTGTATGCAAGCATGTACATTTGAAGTATGTTTGAAGCACATGACTTTCTCCAAATAATCCTGGGAATGGTAGTTTACCCCCCCCCACAGAATGGGGCATGTGCAGAGTGCCCATTTGACATTCCAGCAGAAGGTGTCAATGGAACAGAAAAACACCAGATAGTTTGGGTCGGGTCAGGTCCTTTACTGACAGTATAATGCAGTTCCACGGCTTATAGGATACATGTTGTTGTTGTTGTTGTTTAGTCGTGTCTGACTCTTCATGACCCCATGGACCAGAGCACGCCAGGCACTCTGTCTTCCACTGCCTCCCGCAGTTTGGTCAAACTCATGCTGGTAGCTTCGAGAACACTATCAAACCATCTGTCGTCCCCTTCTCCTTGTGCCCTCCATCTTTCCCAACATCAGGGTCTTTTCCAGGGAGTCTTCTCTTCTCATGAAGTGGCCAAAGTATTGGAGCCTCAGCTTCACGATCTGTCCTTCCAGTGAGCACTCAGGGCTGATTTCCCTAAGAATGGATCGGTTTGATCTTCTTGCAATCCACAGGACTCTCAAGAGTCTCCTCCAGCACCATAATTCAAAAGGATCAATTCTTCGGCAATTAGCCTTTTTTATGGTCCAGCTCTCACTTCCATACATCACTACTGGGAAAACCATAGCTTTAACTATATGGACCTTTGTCGGCAAGGTGATGTCTCTGCTTTTTAAGATGCTGTCATAGGATACACACAGTTGTAATATACAGTCCTTCCAGCAGCATACAGATTCCCATGGGAATCTGGTCAGTCACTGTGAGAACAGGATGCCATTGGCCTGATCCAGCAACCTTTGCTTATGTTAGTGTGATCAGAAACCCTACCTTTATACACAGGGTGTATCTGCAAATGAGAGGGAGGTAGCTTAGTTTCACTCCAAAGAAAAGGCTCCCTATGTTTAAACAACTATTTAAATAAATAGCTTCAATTTCAATGGATGGAAATCATGGTGGAGCCGGCCACTGCAATGCCATTCTATATATCTCTCTTTTTTAATTGAGGTCCATGGGCTTGGCAAGAAGGAAAGCTGTTGGAAATGTTGCATGTGGAGCTCTGAAATGTGTTTTGTTTGTCTGTTAAAGCACAGCAGTGGAGGGTCTGGGTTTGTTTGTTTTTAAAGAATACTGTGGATACAACCCAATTACCAGGGAAAAAAGGGGCCGATATGAAGCTGTAAACTTAAACAATAACAACAATAAGAATAAAAACCACTTGGCCACGTCTTGATTATTTTTAAGTCAGAAAGCTACAGACTTCAGCTCCCCTCACCCACAAGAGATTATGGAAGAAAGACAATCATTTTTTACATCACATACAAAAAGTCCCTTAGACCTCCTCGTCTACAATTTGGCAACCTTAATTCCCTCTAGAAGAGCTCCTGTGCCTGTAGATTTTATCCGCTTTGGCCAAAAAAACTTTTTAAAAAATAAATAGATTTGCCTCATTTTATACAGAGCAACTTGGAACCCCAAACACAGATTGAAGTGCAGAAACCACAGTGTGACTCAGAAGCAGACTGGAATGTTTTAAAAATGCACAGACACAGATATGGTGCAAATCTCAGGGCATCTGCACACTCCTAGTATATTTCTGTATGCCTTCTGCAACAGCTCTAAAAATTCCCTTCCACCAAAATGTCTAATAACACTCCTCTGTCCCTCTTTCTCCTGGCTGTGCATTTTTCTTGCTAATCCATATATTGCTTGCCAGTGCCTGACATTTCCTCTTTAATCTTGAAACATTCCTTAACAAACTACTTTCTCCTCCTTTGCCCTTTACATGTTTCAGCAGCAACATTTGCTTTCAACCTCTTAATTTTTTTCTTTTACACTCGCCTGTTTATTTCAATGCACCTTTGAATCTCCCATTGATGAAATATCATCTGAACATCCTGAACTACAAACTACCTACTTGCCTAACAATCCCTTCATTAGCTCAATGGAAATGACAACCTTTTGTCCTGCTTTGGCATTTTACGCTGTCGTGCGAGGACGGAGCTTAAAGCAGGCTGCTGCGAAACCAGCTCCCTTTAATATATTTTTTAAGAACTATAGTCCAATTATCACTATCTTCTTTGGGGATCCATTCAATTAAGTGCAGTCATAATGAGTGAATGGACACATGGCTCTGTCACCATATCTATAGCCTCATTAATGGGAGCCAGGTAATATAGCTTTAAATCCATCAGTAATTCATACAATGCTTCCTTCCTTCTTCCGTAGTTTGGGTGGCTTTTTCTATCTTTACTTATTGAAGACAAAGGTAATATTTCAAGGGGTTAAAGTGTTTTTTTCAACCATGGTATGGGCCTGACTTTATTCAGTTTTGCAAACGGCATGGCAGTATTTGAAACTGAATGCTGGTTCAGCCATGAGCCCCTAGCCCCCGTCCCGCTATTGATAGGCAGACCGTTTATAGTAAAGGATGCTCCAGTGATGTTTCATCAATGGGAGGTAATTGCTGCAAGATGGCCTCTTGACAGCTGGGGATCTCTCTGTGAGTTTGAATGGGATACCCATCAGGGTTTAAAGAAGGTGGCATTTCTCCATCTGAAGGAAGGGAGAATGGGCTCGTGTTTCCATTTGGGAAAGAGAGATAGGAGGTAATGAAGAGCAGAGAGTTTTTTTAAAAAAGGCAAAGAGGTTGGAAGAGAGAAAGCTTCTAGCTAGAGTTAGCTAGTACTGGCGGTGTACTGATCACATTGCTCTCTGAGGCTCTACCACATGGGTAGGCAAACTAAGGCCTGGGAGCCGGATCCAGCCCAATCGCCTTCTAAATCCAGCCCGCGGACGGTCCGGGAATCAGCATGTTTTTACATGAGTAGAATGTGTCCTTTTATTTAAAATGCATCTCTGGGTTATTTGTGGGGCATAGGAATTTGTTCATCCCCCCCCCAAAAAATATAGTCCAGCCCCCCACAAGGTCTGAGGGACAGTGGACCAGCTCCTTGCTGAAAATGTTTGCCAACCCCTGCTCTACCATGTAAGCATGCCTATTGATCAATGGTTGAACATATGCTTTGCTTGCAGAAGGTCTCAGATTCAATTTCTGGAATCTCCAGTTAGAGCAGATAATGTAGACCACTGTATTAGGCAGTGCCATCATTCATTCCTTACTTACACATAAAAATTCTATTCCACCTATTTCTCCAAAGCAAAGCGACTATATCACCAGCCAGTAGCAAAAGCAGAATAAAGAAAAGATAATGCCCAACTCACAGATATCACTTCAAATTAGTAAGCTAACAATGCCCAACGTGTTCAACAAATTACATCAGCACAAAGATAACACAGAATGAGGTCTTCTTCAACCATCTGGGGCTTGATGGATCTCGAGCAGCAAGGCATTCCAGAAGGTGGATGCCACAACAGAAAACGTCCTGCCCCAAGTTGACACCAGCTTTGCCCCCTGAGGCCCAGGCAATCAGAGAAGGGTCCCAGGTGATGAATGAACCATATCGGGGAGACCATAAGTGGTGGTGAAATGCTCCTGTGTACAGTGGTACCTCAGGTTAAGTACTTAATTTGTTCCGGAGGTCCGTTCTTAAACTGAAATGTTGCTTAACCTGAAGCACCACTTTAGCTAATGGGGCCTCCTGCTGCCGCCACGCCACCGGAGCACAATTTCTGTTCTCATCCTGAAGCAAAGTTCTTAACCTGAGGTACTACTTCTGGGTTAGCGGAGTCTGTAACCTGAAGCGTATGTAACCCGAGGTACCACTGTACATATGGGTGCCTGTGCACATATAGGTGCCTGTTTCCTTTCTTGTGCAAAGGAAACAGCCATGCTGTCCACTGGGAGCTCTCACCTCTTGGGGAAATGGAGAATATGCAACAGATTCTGCAGCTTCTAACCTGCAATTAATCAATCTGTTCAAAGCCATTGACCAGAATAATACTCTGCTGGAAGGCAAATGTTGTTCCCAAGCCTCGCTAAACGAAGAGCAACACCTTCAGCTTTTCTGTGGCTGCTGTTCAAAGTAGTGACAGTAAGCCTCCTACTACCATAGGAAGCTGTCTTGTACTTTGTCAGGTCAAATCATTGGTCTATCTGGCTCAGCTTTGCCTACACGGACTGGCAGCAGCTTTCCAGGAGTTCAGGCAGGGGTCCCTTCCAGCCCTAACCTGGAGATGCCCAGGATTGTACCAGGGAACTTCTGTTTGCAAAGCAGATCTTCCACTGAGCTACAAACTTCTTTGTTCAATTGCCCTGTCTGGGGATGAAGCCAATGGAAGCAATTTTCTCAGGCTCTGTTCAGTCGCTGACACTCGCAGCCTCTTTAACATTCTCCACCTACCCAACTGACTTACCCAACATGAGCCGATTCTGCTGCCTAAGGGTCAATTGTAGCTGACAAGTCTGCTTCAGGCAAGCCAGAGAGCTCCATGCCAGCTCCACCTGGCACCCCTCCTGTTTTCTCTTTCCAAATCTTTTTGACGGCCCATCAGGTCCCCCACTGCTGGCTGCTGACTGGCTGTCAATGTTTCCCTCAAGTTCTCTGAATTCACCAGTGGCCACCTTCCTCCTGCTCAGAGGCGGCGTTCAAGGATTTCCGCTCTGAGGCTTGGCGGGGATGTGTCAAAGCAGCCCGGAATCCTTAAAGCCTTTATGCAGCCTCCGAGCAGAAAAAGGCAGCCCGAGGTGTTTGAAAGAAACAGACAGAAACAGTGGTGCGGGGAGGGCGGGAGTGGAGAAAGGAAAAAGCAGGGAGGGTGGGAGAGCAAGAGTTTGGGCAGCTGCCTCTCCTTGGGAACTTGGAGGCTTTGAGGCAGCTTGCAAGGATGGGAAGAAAGGGGGGGTGCATTACAACTGGCGTCTCCCCGCACATTAGATTTTGGCACTTTAGATCCATGGCTTTCAAAGAAAGAGGCAGGACTCTGAAAGTTACTGCAGTCAGTGCCAGAAGAGGCAGAGTCTCCTCCTGATCTCTCTGACCCTTCACTTTCAAGCAGGAAAAGCATGTTTGGCACAGTCAGTACATGTCTGGAAGCTATAGCTCTATGCTGCAAAAGGGTGTGTGTGTTCGTGACCATCATCAACACCATTATTTTGTCATCTTCACTATTTATGAAACTTGCTAGTCACTAGCTGTGACTCACAACCCATTTAAAAACATAAGCACAACTAAAAATATATTACTCTGCGGACCACCCTTATTCTGTGAACGGCCCTGAGATCTTTTTGATTAAGGGCAGGATATAAATTTTAATAAATTTTAATAAAATAATAATACTATTTATGCAAAAAACACATGCGATTCATATAAAAATACACAAAGCAACCCTGCTTCCCTCAAGCAACAACATCATAAAGGTTTGGCGGCACATTTATAGGAAACGACACCATCATAGTTGATCAAAAGCCTTGAACTCTTACCTCTCTGTCAAGCCCAGCAGCCACTGTGACGATGTCTCCAGTCTCGCTGTTAATGGTGAACATGTTCTGCGATGGGCTCTGAGGGGTTTGCGTCACGATCCGGTACCTCACCATCCCGTTGGCTGTAGTGACGTCGTCTGCATCATTGGCCGTCACTGTCATCACGTAGGTTCCTTTACACAAGGTGGAAATGACAATAGAATCAATCATCATCTGAAATGGAGTATGCCTGTATGTGTTGATGAAAGGGTTTAACTGGAAGATTCCGTAGAAGCTAAAGAAGATCAGGAAGAGCTCTCTAAGCACCTAGATTGGTTGATTAACTGATGTTAACTGTTGGTTAACTGTTGTTGTTCTCTGCTAGCCAACACGTGAATGTTTAACCTTAAATCACATGGGAGGGTATTGAATTGCAAATTGCCATCTTGGTCTTTGAAGCACAATATACATCAGGAGGCTTAGTTTGGTCAGAATCAAGTATACGCTTCTGGAGTTAACACTAAATACATTACTTCTGGTAAATGAGGCACTGTAGCTGCTAGAGGGCTATAAAAACTTGGGTCCTGGGCCTTACCAAAAAAGAGAAGAGGACACACAGAGAAAACTTCTGCCATTGCTATTGCTCATGAAAGTAATCCCCTTCCAGGGAGCCATGAAAAAGCAAACAAATTCCTCCCTCTTGAAAACATTGACATAAGAAGAGGCTTGCTGGATCAGGCCAATGGTCCACCTAGCCCAGCATCCTGTTCTCACAGTGGCCAACAAGATGCTTGTTGGAAACCTGCAAGCAGGATTTGAGAAGAAGAGCACTCTTCCCGCAGGAGAGTGAACACCAGCAACTGGTATTCAGAAGCATTGCTGCGTCTAACAAAATGCTGCCCCACTTCCACAGGGGTTGTGAAAGTGGGGCGGCGTTTTTGGCAGCGCTTGGAAACGTGGCTCACTAGCGGAGCGTCCATTTAACCTTTAGCAACCACCACCACAACAAAAAAGATGGTATTCACACAAGAATATCAATGGAGATGGTAGGAAGAGCTGCTGCATTAACCTGGAGCACTTTCCTGAGCACACAAAAAAACGTACTTAACTTATCTCCCAGAAATTTACAGAGGCAGCAAGGTTGCAGGCTGAAAGCAGCTGAAATCATCAAACATCCCTGGGCTGAATCACGTAGGGAATGCTATCGTACTGGAGTGCGCTGAAAGGAACAAGCCACAAAGAAGCTGGAGATGAAAGCTTCAGGGTTTGAGTTGGCAGAACCTTCCAAGATAGTCTGTTGCCTGGAAGACCCCCCCCCCCAGCTCATATGCTATAGTTCAGGGGTGGCCAACTCCCAAGAGACTGTGATCTACTCACAGAGTTAAAGACTGGCAGTGATCTACCCCCTTTTGGGGGGTTCAAAGTTGTTGAGCTTTTTAAGGGAAAGCCCTGTTTTTTGGGGTTGAGATCAAAGTTTCTTTTAGGAGACCCAAACTTGTTGAGCTTCTTTGGGGGGAGCCAGTGATCTTCCAGTGATCTACCACAGACGTCCAGTGATCTGCCGGTAAATCACAATCTACCTGTTGGGCGTGCCTGCTATAGTTGATAAGGGACACAATACACTGAGCAGTTATTTTGCACAAGGCTCACTGAAACGAACATGCATGGACACAATAGTCAATTGTGCTGCATGTATCAGTTTTGCTCACTTTGCAGCCCTTAATGGTACTCAAAATCCAGGATCAGAGGTGACCACATCTCCCCATCTCACATAGGACTGTTTATGGAGCCTTCTTTGTACTTGGGGCTCATGGGGTTAACCCAGTTGGACAGAGAACCAAATACAAACCAAGCGTTGGGCCTTCCAATCTCTCACAATGACAATAAAAACAAATAACTACATAAATAAAGGACCTGCCCGCGAGACGCTGACACAAAACCCCCGCACAAACACTATGCAAAGGTCATCACCCCCAACCCTCCCTCTCCCCTCTCAATTTCCCCAATGTCTATGACAATAGTGTCTCAAACCGAATGTAAATGAGCTGTGAAAAATGACTCTATGAATTGAAAGTGGGGATGCTATATGTACTTTCCCTTGTTTATTTGTTTGTTTTGTATCACAAAAAATCTTTGATAACATCTAAATTACAATAATAACAATAATCTTGGACATCTTAGCAGGGCAGGGATTTTCACAGAGGATAAGGCCATCGATGACCTGTAGGTGTGATGGCTATGCTCTAGCATCACTTTTGGAAGCAATATGTCTCTGAATACCAGCTGCGGAGCATTGCAACATCCCATAATCACATGGTCAGCCACTTTGAGAGCAGGGTGCTGGACTAACTAGACAGAGCTCTTCTTACACTATTATGTACACCCATTTGTCCTTTCCCTGAGAAATGGATGCTTTGTCCCAAGGTAAATGCTCCATAACTTTCTCCCTAAGGGAGAAACACTATTCCACTATTCATGTCATTCTCTCTCTCTCTCTCTCTCTCTCTCTCTCTCTCTCTCTCTCTCTCACACACACACACACACATCTCCCCACTACCCAATTTTTATGCTTGGACGAAAACTTCTTTGTCACCCAGCTTCCTATACACCATGCACTTCCACCATGGCTTATTTAAGTAGTTAGGAACAAAGCACACCCCATTTAAGTAACATGGGCAATGGCGTCTTAAGGCACAGCTGCAAGGACCACTCACTAGTTCTCTATCTACTTTTGCAGTCTATTGAAACTGAGATTTCCTCAGCACTCCTACTGGTTTAATCCTCTCCTACGTGCAGGAGAGGGGACCACTGTGATCATTCCATCTAGCCACCTGCCACTGCTTTCCTTGTTCCTCCCATAATTTGATATATCAGGAATAGGGATGGATGAATCTGTTCATTTCGGGTTCTCTCGGTTTCTCATTTTTCCAATCTTCGGTTCAGCTCTCCATATTAGTTTGCATTCCCCCCCCCCACTGATCAGCATTTTGTAATGTGAATTTCTCCTAATGGAAATATTTTAGAATGTGGTTTTTGACCAAAGTACACATTTTGCAAGGGACGCGGGTGGCGCTGTGGTCTAAACCACTGAGCCTACGGCTTGCTGACCGGAAGGTTGGCGGTTCAAATCCCCACAATGGGGTGAGCTCCTGTTGCTCGGTCCCAGCTCCTGCCAACCTAGCAGTTCGAAAGCACGCCAAAGTGCAAGTAGATAAATAGGTACCGCTCCAGCGGGAAGGTAAAGGCGTTTCCGTGTACTGCTCTGGTTTCGCAAGAAGCGGCTTAGTTATGCTGGCCACATGACCCGGAAAAACTGTCTGCGGACAAACGTCGGCTCCCTCGGCCAGTAAAGCGAGACCCCAGAGTTGTTCACGACGGGACTTAAATATCAGGGGTCCTTTACCTTTACCCATTTTGCAAATGAATTTCCCCTGTTTATCAGTTTGGTATGTTAATTTCACCAGTATAGGTATTTTATGGTGAAATTTACCCTCTGGTATGCTTGCTTGTGTACATTAGTTGGATGGAGAAGTGCACTGAAAAATTCGGAGAAGCACAAATTTTGAAGGGTGAATTAAGTAGGCTTGCCTTTAAATGTGAACGGAATCAGATTTCTTCCCCATCCCTAGTGAGGGCTCCTTCTTTATTCTAGTATCTATATGCCCTGGATGGGGAGCCATTTATCTTGCTCCACTATCCTTTGATGTATCGGGAAGGGACTTGTGCCTCTCTCTGTTTTTATTCCACCCCACACTCACTCTTTCCCCCTGCTCTGTTCACTCCTCCTTCCTACAACTCTTTCAGTGCCACTTTTAATACTTCGCCGCTCCAGGCACTACAAGCCTAGGTTTGATATTCTCATTCTGGCACCTCCTTTGGCGCCTCTCCAACCTTTGTGATGAAAGAGCAACACTTAAAAAAAAAATTAAAGAAATGTTCTGCATTTGCATTAGTCTAGATTTACACCGGATGTACCGAAAGCCACTTCAAGCATGACAAAATCCCTATTTGGGGCAATGCTCCTGGCTTGCAACTCAAGAGTGGATTAGGATGTGTGACAACTGCACACAGTGTATTTTATTGTGTCAGTGCACATGCCGTTTCCGAAATCTAAGTGCTCTTCCTGAGAGTACCTTTATCGCTCAAGTGATAAATGACCTTCTTGAATTCAAGGGGGTAACGGGCAAACATTTATTTTTCTTTCTAAATGGGTTGGTCTTGATCAGTGTTTGCCTCTTGACATTTCCCACTAAGATGAGAACTGCCAAAGCTCTGGTTGATGAGCTGAAAAGGTTTCTTGGTTGACTGTTGCCTCTCCTGTGTGGCTGAAAGCCACATTTGATGTATCTAGCATTGATTCCTATTATTATTATTATTATTATTATTATTATTATTATTATTCCAGATCAGGAGGAATGCTTTGTCATTCCCCCGGGCTTTTATCCACACAATGACCTTGTGAAGTAGGCAGAACACAAAATCAAGATTCAAGATTACCTTAATAAATCGGAGAACTGGGCCAAAACTAACAAAATGGATTTAAATGGGGACAAATGTCAGCTTTACACTTAGGCGAGAAGAACCAGCTGCACAGATATAAGATGGGGGGCACCTGCCTCGTTCAAAGTACACGTGAACAGGACCTAGGGGATTATTTCATCTTTTCTAAAATGCTGAGCCTGTGCTGGACAGCACAAACATTGTATGAATCAGAAGTCAGCAAACTTTTTCAGCAGGGGGCCGGTCCACTGTCTCTCAGACCTTGTTGGGGGGGGACTATATTTTGGAAAAAAATGAACAAATTCCTATGCCCCACAAATAACCCAGAGATGCATTTTAAATAAAAGGACACATTCTACTCATGTAAAAACACACTGATTCCCAGACCATCCGTGGGCCAGATTTAGAAGGCGATTGGGCTGGATCCGCCCCCCAGGCCTTAGTTTGCCTACCTATGGTATGAATGTTTTGGATGTATCGTTTTAATTTTAATTCTGTTATGAAGAAAGTTCTTCAGGTAAAAGTTTGAATAACATTTTTCTGTTTAGAAAATGATTTATTCCAAAAGGAGTCCATTCTTGTACTTCCAGGTGCTTCAAGCTGCACAATATTAATTTATGGAATAAGGACAATATTAATTTCTGTAATAAGGACAAAGGCTAATTCTGGATGGCTGTGATAGTTTCACAACCACAGCTCCTTCCTTTGGCCAGCAGCCCTGGCGAAGCAGGGCTGTGCCTGACCCACAGAATGCTTGTCATTTTCGTCATTAATGTAAGTTAATTGCCAAAAATTATGTGTCCAAAATGGAAGGAAGACCCAAGGGCATGCAGTGTGGAATTATGACCGCCTCTGAAGTTCTAAACTCTTTGAACAGCTATCACCCAAAAGCTTTATTTTTATAGCTGCATTAGAATTGCCATTATACCAAGCTAGGTTAAAGCAAGATTGATGTTCATTAGTTAGACTTAATGCATGTTAAAACAGAGAGGTAATGGGGCATTTATCAAGAGGCCAAACCCTCGTCTAAAAACCCTTCCACTTTGCTCTTTATGCCTCCAAGCAATGTACAACCTTTCCCCAACAACACTTTGTCTAGTGCTGTGATCTAAACATAAAACAGTGATAATTATTCTTTACTGAGCTGCACCTTACAGTTTATGTTTATAAATTCTTATTATTGCCAAATCATTAAAGGTTGGTTAACCTTTTCGGTCTAATTTCCGAACTACACGATAGTTAATTTAATCATTCCCCCATAGAAAAAAAAATTCAATCATTATGGGCAGACATGTAGTAACAGCCATATTATATTAGATCTTCATTAACCTGAGCTAATAATGTCTTTCAGTTGATGGAAAGTTTCCCTTCTGGCAATTTTTCCTCCTGAATATGTGATGTTTTGTGGAACGGATAGTGTGCTTATGAGCATTTGAGGGGAAAGGACAGAAGTTGAGTGTGGGAGAGGAGCTTTACAAGTATGTAATGGGTTCTGAAATGAACTCCTTTAGTTCAGCAATCCCTGAGTCCTAAGGTCATAAGAAGAGCCTGGTGGATCGGCTCAATGGCCCATCTAGAGCAGCCTCCAGGTCTCACAGTGGCCAATCGTATCCCTGTGGGAAACCTGCAAGCAGGACCCATGCACAAGAGCCCTTTCCCCATTCATGATTTCCAGCAACTGGTCTTCAGAAACATTACTGCCTTTCACCATGGAGGTAGACCATAGTCATCCTGGCTAGTAGTCATTGATAGCCTTATCTGCCATGATGTTTTTTCCATCTATCTATCTATCATCTATCTATCTCTATCTCTATATCGTATTGTTCGCTCCATAAGACGCACCTGACCATAAGACGCACCTAGTTTTTAGAGGAGGAAAAGAAGAAAAAAGTATTCTGAACGAAACAGTGGATGTATGATTTTTGTGGTTCATGCTGTGGCTACAGACATGATATGTGATTTGACGGTGAGTTTGGGGGTAGCCCAATGCAAAAATCCTGAGAATCCATGTGGATCTGTGCTTTGTAACCACGTTTTTGCACCACTGCGGCCCCACGAAACAGTGGATGCGTGATTTTTTTGGTGCAGGCTGTAGCCATGAACATGCTATGTGATCTGATGGTGAATTTGGTGTGGCCCAATGCAAAAAATCCTGAGGATCCATGTGCTTTTATCTCCCCCTCCCAGGCAGCCTCCTTTATTGCTAGAGTCCCTCATCTCCCTCCCGATCGCTTGCCGATCAGCTGCTCAGCGGCTTTGTTTCAACACCTCCTTCCCTCTTTCTTAAAAAAAAAAAAAAAGCACAATCTGCTTTTCGCCTCTGGGCAATTCGGCTCCAGGGCCCACGCATTCGCTCCATAAGGTGCACAGACATTTCCCCTTACATTTTAGAAGGGAAAAACGTGTGTCTTATGGAGCAAAAAATACAGTGTGTGTGTGTGTATATATATATATATATATATATATATATATATATATATATATATTTACATTTTCTGTTTTGCAATTTAAAATACCGTATTCTTCCATGTATAACATGCCCCCGTGTATAAGACGCCCCCTCTTTTTGGGGACTAAAAATAGAGAAAATGGGGGGAGATTGTCTGGAGTTGTTCAGCTTTTTGGGGGGAAGAGGGGTTGCCAAAAATCACTCACCCGCAGGACCGCAGCAGCCACTCACACACAGATTGGCGAAGCAACCAATCATCTTTGCTGCAGCAGCCAATAGCCAGCGGACTTTCCCGCACCCATCAATCACCCACAAAAATATTGCTGGCAATCTCCTGCTCGCTGCATCCACCAATCGCCCATCCCAGCTCTTCACTACCCGTGTATAAGACAACGCCAATTTTTCAGCCTAATTTTAAAATAAAAAACCTCATCTTATACACAGAAAAATGCGGTACTTATTTTACATCCTTAAAATATCAATGACTTCCCTTTTTCTCTTTCCATGGTTCATTTTACATATCATAAATCCCTGCATATTTTACAAAAACTATACCATTCAGTATTCCATTATTGCATCCATCAACACTTATGTACACTGTTGAATTTATCTTAATGCTGCCAGCGTTTTCAGATATACACAATTATTTCCCATATATTCAATAAATGTTTTCCAATCTTCTTTAAATTCTCTGATTCTATATGTTAAGTCTGCAAGTTGTGCATATTCTGTCAACTTAAGTTGCCATTCTTCTTTGGTTGGGACCTCGCTCGTTTTCCAATTTTGGGCTAACAAAACATGGGCCGCAGTAGTAGCATACATAAATAAACTGTTTTGACACCTTGGAATTTTAGTCTGAATTATCCCCAACAGAAAGAACTCTGGTTTTTTTTTTTGGGGGGGGGCGGAAGTACCTTTAAACATTTTTTTCAATTCATTATAGATCATTTCCCAATACTCTTTTACAAGTTGGTGGCCATTACTGCTTCCTGTGGAAGTGAATCCTATACATCTGTGTGAAGAAGTGCTTTGTTTAATAAATAATAATAATAATAATAATAATAATAATAATAATAATAATAATTTTTATTTATACCAAGACCGGGCTCAGGGCGGCTAACACCAGGTATAAAAACAATTGATTAAAATACAACTTAAAAACAAGATTAAAGTACAATATTAAAATGCAGCCTCATTTCAGTAGAAACTCAAATAAAAAACTTTTTGGGGATGAAAATGTCAAATCTTCACCAAGGCCAACTATCCAGACTGGTCCTCCGTGGGCCAGAAAAAAGCCAGGGGAGTCCCCAAATAGGAGTTCCATCACAGAAGGAGAAAGGAAAAAGGAAAGAGGAAAGAGGGGAAGGGGATCAAGTTGATTCCAAGCTAAGGCCAGGCAGAACAACTCTGTCTTACAGGGCCCTGGTCTCATGAGACAGAGCATTCCACCAGGCTGGAGCCAGTGTTGAAAAGGCCCTGGCTCTGGTTGAGGCTAATCTGACTTCCTTAGGGCCCAGGACCTCTAGGGTGTTGCTATTTATGGACCTTCAGGTCCTCCGTGGGGCATATCGGGAGAGGTGGTCCCGTAGGTATGAGGGTCCTAGGCCGTGTGTCTTGAGTGTCTTGAATCCTCCAGCATTCAGCTTCATTGCTTGTCTATGAGTTATGAGCAAGGGAGAAAACCTTTTCTCTCTCTCCACGCCATGCAAAATTATATAAACTTCTACCATGTCACCTCTTATTATAAGCTAATTGTTCCAAACACTGCAAACTTTCTACATGGGGCAGTCCATGGGGCAATCACTTTGATAATTTTGGTTGCCATTTTTGGAACCTTTTCCAACTCTACAATGTTCTCGTATCCAGTGCTATTTTTCCAGAAAAAGAGGTGCCAGAACTTACCACGAACACCTTCCTTGTTCTCTTCAAATGGCAATGGCACCCACCTGAAAGGTGCCAGAACTGATTTCTAGAAAGTTCCAGCAGAAAAAAAGCCATATGCATATCCACTTCCACTTGTGATTTAGCTTTGAGTGGCTCAGTGCCAGATCTTTCATTAGTTCTGTTTTCCTCCTCTCTGCTTTCCCCACACATTTTCACAAACCTACCATATTGCAAGAGGGAGGGGAGGCGAAAGTTGAGGGTTGTTATCTGAGTTGTCTCTCACTATCCGCAAGGAAGTTTTCCAGATTTGCTCAGAGTAGGGATTGGGGGGTGGGGGTAGGGAGCAATTTGATTCAGTTCGCATTTTAAAATGAACCTGCCTAATTTGCCCTTTCCGAATCAACATGCAAACCGAAACACAGGAACCCTTCAAAAATTTGCATGTCTCTGAATTTTGCACTGCAGTTCGCCAGGCATGTAATATACAATCAACTGTGTGTATTAGGGTGAAAAGTGCCCCAAATGCATGTTAGTGAAAGAAGCCTGCAGAAATGCATTATATTAGTGAAGGGTGCTTGCCAAAATGCTTGTATATCAGGCAAAATTTCATATATCAGATGAGAAATTCGCATTAAAATAACCATCAGTTTTCACAAGGACCCCTGACAAGAATTCACAGCCTGATGTAGCAATGTGAAGAATTGAATGTAAGACTGACAAAACTGAGAAACAGAGAAATGGAAATGGATAGATTGCCTCATCCCTCCTGAACTGCAAAGGAAGTGATTTATTGACCAGGAGGGAATACCCCCCCACACTGTGGTTTCCAGAATTCCCACTGGCATGGGGGATGCATTACTCATATTCTTTTACATGGAAGCCCTCAAATAGCTTTATCCATTGCTTTCACCCATGATATGGAGTCTCCACATTTAGGGGAAGTATGTACCACTAGATACCATTTGTTGGGGAACCACAACAGGAGATGCCTATGGCCTTCTCCTCTTCCTCATGGGCTTCCTAGAGGCATCTTACTGATCATGATGGGAAGCAAGATGCTGGACTAGACTACTGGCCTGATTGAGCTTGTCTTGTCTTTTGCTCTCACTTGATGCTGATTGTTACAAAAATAGGTCTACGCAATAGGACGTGTGCCAAGGAGTCTGGCTTGAATTAACACTGCAGTAGCGTCTGTGAGACTGGGGCAGGGGAACCCCATCCATGCCCCACTTTCAGAGCCGGATTACCAAATAGGCACAGCAGGCACCGGCTGATGGGCCCCACGCCTCTTAAGGGCCCTGCGACAACGGATTGAAATACTATTGATTTGATCTTGAAAGACAATTACAATCAAGCTTTCTTAGATCAATGTTATCCCACTAGAGAGCGTGTACAAGGAACCTCCAGATACGAAGCTTTCAAAAACGTATTAGGAGATAATTTGTAAGGACCCCCCCCCACCGATATTTTGACTTCCTCGGGGTCTCCACAGGGTTTAATCTGGCACTGCCCCCCTTTGAGTGCATTTGCCTGGCTATAGTAATACCTCTTCCTTGACACTGGGCCAGAGATGTGGGTCATAACATACAATTTGAGGATTGGGAAAAACTATGGAAGGAGGGACTAAAATTTACCGCATGTATGACGATAAAAGAAAATGTTATGAAAATGTTTTACAGGTGGTATATAACACCTGTAAAATTAGCTAAAATGTATAAGACATGTAATAAGTGCTGGAAGTGTAAAGACAAAGAGGGCACTTTTTACCACATGTGGTGGGAATGTAAGAAAGTGAAAGACTTCTGGGAAAAGATATACAACGAATTGAAGAAGATTTTAAAATACACATTTATAAAGAAGCCAGAAGTCTTTCTGTTAGGAATATTAGGAAATGAGATAAAAAGAAAGGATTGCAAATTCGTGCAATATGCAGTAACAGCAGCAAGAGTGTTACTGGCCCAGAAATGGAAACAACAGGAAATACCGACTGTGGAGGAATGGAGAATAAAGCTGTTAGACTATGCGGAGTTGGATAAATTGACAGGAAAGATTAGATACTTAAGAGACCAAAAGTTCATCAAGGACTGGGGGAAATTTGTGGAATATCTGGAATATATAAGTGAGGGACAGATAACGCTAATGGGATTTAAAGAAGCACTGTGAAAAATTAAGAAATATTGTCTAAAGGGAATAGAAAGTAAGATACAAATAATGTCAATACAAAACTAAGAAATGCGTAATATAAACAATAATTATGGATGATTTACGGAAAAGCTGAAGGAAGTCCAGAAAAGGAATAAGCTGTGAAAAATTTGATGTGAAACTAATATGCTTCTTTTTCTGTTTTTTGTCTGCTTTGTTGGCTTCTAGATGTAAATTAATAAAAAATTATTTAAAAAAAACAAAAAAAACAAACCTCTTCCTTGACTGGTTTGAGAACTCTCTCTAACTTTGTGTGTGTGTGTGTAGGAACATCTGACTTGTGTGTGCCATGGTGAAGCTGCATGGTCTGGCACCGGGGGGCGGAGAGCAGGCAGGGGTGTGGCTGGTGTGCATTCTGGGGGCCGTGGTGCGCTGCCTGCGGGGGCATGGCATGTGTCCTGGGGGCGTGGCACTATGGGGGCGTGGCACCCAGCGCAGTGGGGGGGGTGTGGCGCTTGTCCAGGGGGCAGCCACAATGGTGGCCCCCTCCCCAATGGTGCCAGGGGCGATGCGCCCCTCCGCTCCCCCGTTCCCTTGCCAGTGTGTGTGTGACTGAAATGCAGCCTAGGGAACTGTGCAAAGGCAAGAGAAACATCCATTGCTCCACCCACATTGGCTGTTGGACCTGCCTACTGCTAGCATACGGCCCTCAGAAGGTTGTCCACGAGACCATGTGGCCCTTGGCTGGAAGAAAGCTTCCCTACCCTCTTCTATAAGGTATACAAAATAACCTCAACAAATGCTTTTAATATAAAAGGCACTGCTTTTCTCTCTCTCGCTTTGCAATTTAAACTTAATAATATCCCTGTGGGCTTTTATACCTTGCTGTGCATCATGTTGTTCCCCTTATAATCTCCTGGCCCCTTGGTTGCAATCTGGGTGCACAGAATGAAAACATCTACATTTAGATACGATTACACATATATGGTTGACAAGGTATGGCGCGAGCAGAGGAAACCAAATAATAGCAATTCATATCCTTGTCTGAAAAGACGTCAAGAAAAAAGAATGGGAACGGGGCTGCCCAAATAACAAGTAACAGCAATAATCAAGAATTTTAAAAAGTCATGCATAAGGCAAGAAAATGAATGAAATGCCTTCCATTCTTCTGCAGAGGCAATGAGTTGAAAAGAACTTTTGTAAATACAAAAAGCTTCAGCACCAGGAGCTACTATGGCCTCTGCGGAGCTAGGAGGATAGGGAATTGGTCCATCTAGCTCAGTATTGCCTATCCCAGGGGAAGCCAATATGGTGCACTCCAGATGTTGTGGACTACAAAACCCATCAGCCCCAGCCAGCATAGCCAATAGCCAGGAATGATGGGAGTTGTAGTCAAAAATGTCTGAAAGGCACTGTGTTGACTATGCCTGACCTAAACTGACCAGCAGTTGCTCTGCAGGGTTTCAGGTCCTAGAAGGAAATGTGGAAGATCTGAGACCCTTTGCAGGCAAAGCACCACCAGTGAGTGTTGGCCCTTCCATATGTATAAAGGTAAAGGGTAAGGGCACCCCTGACCATTAGGTCCAGTCGTGACCGACTCTGGGGTTGTGGCGCTGATCTCGCTTTATTAGCCGAGGGAGCCAGCGTACAGCTTCCGGGTCATGTGGCCAGCATGACTAAACCACTTCTGGCGAACCAGAGCAGTGCAAGGAAATGCTGTTTAGCTTCCCGCCGGAGCAGTACCTATTTATCTACTTGCACTTTGACATGCTTTCGAATTGCTAGGTTGCCAGGAGCAGGGACCAAGCAACAGGAGCTCACCCCATCGCGGGGATTTGAACCGCCGACCTTCCGATCAGCAAGTCCTAGGCTCTGTGGTTTAACCCACAGCACCACCCACGTCCCCACAGTGCCACCCACGTCCCCTCCATATGTATACCCCACACATTTCCTTGCTTGAAGCTTCGCCTTCCCTGTAAGATATATTTTGCAGTGCTCCACTGCTATGAATGTTCCTCAGCAGCCACTATTCTTTGCTGGCCACGAGGGCAGCAGGGAAGACTGAGAGCATTTCAGCTGCATGCTGCACTGGCAGCATTTAGTAATGGTGGCTGAAGTCCTTTCCAGGTGTTCAGTGACCACATGAAGAGGGTGAGAATTGGGATAACACTCATGGTTGCTTGGAGAATAGGTCAGTGGGCACCATCCCAAGGGCCGTTGCGCACTTTCCCTGAATGTGTGAAAAGGGCAAGTGACCTTTTGTGTTTGCCCACAAACTTTGAGACATGCAGGAGAAATGCAAAAGATTAGAATCTGAATCTCCAGGGGCACCCAGAAATTGAATTCTGAAATGTTTTGTTTTGTTTTGTTTTTCGGTGTTTATTTTTACATTTTTTTTTAATTAAAGATTTTCTTGTTTTACAGAAGTATGTGTAATGTCTCTCGTATTTTTTCCATGTAACATTTTTACAAATCAGTTTCATTTGTTGAGACATTGGGGGGGGGGAAGGGGGTGGAGGGGGGAAAGATGGGTGGGGGTCGGGTGGCGATATTTCTATTTTGCTTAATGTATGTAGGGTTTGGGTTCAGCGTTGCTCGTGCTGTTCATTTGTGTTTCTTTGGTGGTGAGAGAGGTTGGGGTTGGCCTAGGGTGTGATTGTTTCTTTGTGATTGGCTGTGGTGATCTTTGTTTTTGTGTGTGAGTGGGGTGGGTGGGTGTTTTGGATCAGGTTAGCCATATTGATTTGTATGCTGTTGGTGGATTATTGTCATTGTCTTGTTGGGCTGTGTATGTGATAAAGAAATGTTGATATATTCCAAGATAGGAGTTGGCGATGCCTCTGTCATATCTGACCCCTAAGTGGCAACATCTGCCTTCCCAGATGCCAATGCCAAAGGCAAAGCCAGAACATGAACAAACAGCAGCATCTGTGGCAATGGAAGGCAGGGGCTGGCTATTTTGGAGATGGAGGCCTGGGGCCTGCTTGCACCCAACTCCCTTGTTAGATTTTCCCTCTGACAAGTTAGACCAGCTGTTTTGTTGCCCTAGCAGGGATCCCCAAACCAGATCTGCTGCAAACCCAGGATCTAAAAAAACGCAACCAACAATTTGCAGACAACAGTAGCAGCCTTTTGACACCACGCACGATCGAGCTCCAATTGGAAACTCCAACCATTCTCATTCACTGTTATTTGTTGTAATCAATGGCAGATTTTGACCTTTCAAGCAGCTAACCTAATTAATAAAGGACGTCACTTCCTAACTGCTGGAGATTATCAGCTTCATGAAAGGTGCGGTGAGATGCCTTAATGAGGATAAAAAAGAACAAGCTGGCCTGAAAAGATTTTTTGGGGAAGAATGCAAGACGAACCCTGTCGTGAGCGACTGAAGTGATGCCTTTCATGTTAACAAAATTAAGCGCTTGGTTAAGAAAACAAACAAACCTTTTCTTTTTGCACAGAAGTCTGCCGAGTTGTGATCGCATTGTTGGGATGTGTGTTCTGCGTGTTTTGTGGAGGTTGATAATCATAACTAATTAACCATGCAGGCATCGCAGGAGAAGGACTGGAGTGTAATAATGACTCATGGCAAAGCACAATCTGTATCTTCAGAACAAGCCTCATGCATGCTGGCAAAGCCACATGGCCTCCATTGTACGGCAAGTCAATGAGGACATCAAGGGTGACTGTAGGGCCCCATAACAGTCAGAAGTCCTGGGCCCTAAGGAAGTCAGATTATCCTCCACCAGGGCCAGGCCCTTCTCAGTGATGGCTCCGACCTGGTGGAATGCTCTGTCCCATGAGACCAGGGCCCTGCAGGATTTAACTTCCTTCCGCAGGGCCTGTAAGACAGAGCTATTCCACCTGGCTTTCAAATTGAACTTAGCCTGATCTTTTATTCCCCTTCCTTTCCTTCCCTCCCCCTCCCCTTTTTATGAAGATTACCCACTCTGGGATCCCACAGCTAATTCTCCCCTGGTCTCCTCGCTTGCCCAAATAGGACTAATTTAGCCAGCTAGCCCTGGTGATCATCTAATGTTTATTGCATGGATTTCCCCCCTAAATTGATTTTTTAATTCTGAATTTATTGTTATTCACGTTTTATGCTGTTTTTTTTTGTTGCATCAATTAAGTGTTTTAAATTTGTTGTTAGCCACCCTGAGCCCAGTTTTTTGAACCGGGAAGGGTGGCGTATAAATAAATAAATAATAATAATAATAATAATAATAATAATAATTATTATTATTATTATTATTATTATTATTATTATTATTATTATTATCATTATTACAAGGAAAGGGTTGTGGTTCAGTGGCCTATTCTGCATGCAGAAGGGCCCAGATTCTATCTTCTGGAGTTTCCAGGTAGGGTTGAGCAAAGACCTGTATCTGAAACCTTTGAGAGCAACTGCCAGCCAGAGCTTACAAAGCTGACTCAAAGACAGCAATCAACTCTGGTTTCCTTCATTTGAGACAAGGCTTGGAGTGTTTGTGAGTGTGTGCTTCTAAGCACTGAGGGCAAACCTCCAAAGGAGACAAGCATTGCTGGTGTTATTGCTTATGTGAAGAATGTTGTAATTAAAATCCTTTTTGCCTTCTCTAACTCGGCGCCACGGCAGTAGCTCTGCTTCCCCCCCCACCCTGCCTCCCTTCCACAGTCTTCTTCTTGTTATTGATGTCCCTTTTAAAAAATTAAATAGCTGGGAGTGAGATCTACATGTAGCAAATTAAATTGGAGAAATCTCATAAAAATAAATATTCTGCAGAATGCCAGGAACGGTGTTTTTTAAAGAAGCCAAAAAACAAAACAAAAACAAAAAAGAGAGGAGATTATTCTATTAGTTCTCCTGTTGTTTATTTATTTATTTTATTCCTCTGCCGGCGGAGATCCCCCTGAGAGATTAAAACTGTGGACTAATGCACAGATGGGGCGAGATACTTGAAAGTCATCTGGATATTAAGAATTTAAATCTTTTAGCCTCAGCGATTTGAACAGAAAGCCAATTATGGGCCTGAATTAGTTTTCAAATTAAACTGCAATTTAAAGGTTTGTGAAATTAATCCTTTAAGGCATAGCCTTGCATTTCTACATAAGCTCACACAAAGATCCCAAATCTCCTGCCAGGTCTTGGGGGGGCGGGGGAGGGAAGAGGTATTCCCTTTTACCTGCTAGTGCACTTAATGAAGAAATCGCACCGCATCCTGCCACTTGCGTTCCTGGTAAAAGGACACGGAAGAGCGTTGCTGAACGAGTTGGTAAAATTATAGGAGAGAAGGAAATGAAAGTGTCAGAAGCAAAAATTGCAGAGCAGTAGGATGTAAGAAGAGGAACCGGTCATTTTCAAGTGCAGGCAGCAGGTGGACTGTGAAAACAGTTCCCTTCCCTGACGAAAGCTGAAGCTTCCCATTAATTGCAAGAATAACAAACCCCCTCTGGGGAAGGGGCTGTAGCTCAGTGGCAGACAACTTGCTTTGCAAGCAGAAGGTCCCAGGTTCAATCCCCAGGAAGGGCTGGAAGAGAACCCCGTCTGGAATTCTGGAGTGCCTTTGCCCATCAGAGTAGACAATATGAAGCTAGATGGACCTTTGTATAAGGCAGCTTCTTATGTTCCTTCAACTGTCTGTTGCAGTGGGTCCCTATACACACATTCCAACACAATAGGGATATAGGGTTCCAAGACATGTTTTGGAAACCTGTTTAAAGTCGATTCGCTTACACCAGGGGTAGGCAAACTAAGGTCCATGGGCCGGATGCGGCCCAATTGCCTTCTCAATCCGGCCCGCGGACGGTCTGGGAATCAGCGTGGTTTTTACATGAGTAGAATGTGTCCTTTTATTTAAAATGCATCTCTGGGTTATTTGTGGTGCATAGGAATTCATTCACCCCCCCAAATATAGTCTGGCCCCCCCACATGGTCTGAGGGATGGTGGACCGGCCCCCTGCTGAAAAAGGTCGCTGAGCCCTGGCTTACACTATTCTTTGCCAACCCAGTCACAGTCCCCTTCTCCCAGAAGCCAGGCCCCGTAAATAAGAAGACACATACCGTATTTTTCGCTCTATAGGACGCACTTTTCCCCCTCCAAAAATTAAGTGGAAATGTGTGTGCGTCCTATGGAGTGAATGCAGGCTCCTTGGCTTCAGCGATATCAACGCGAAGCCTCCAAAGCGCAGAGGGAGCGCTCCCTCCGCGCTCCGGAGGTTTCGCATTGCTTTCGCTGAAGCCTGGAGAGCGAGAGGGGTTTGGTGAGCACTGACCCCTCTCGCTCTCCAGGCTTCAGGTATAGCCGCCTGAAGCCTTTGGAGCGCAGCGGGACCTCGTGCTGTGCTCCAAAGGCTTCGGGTTGCTTTTGCTGAAATAACAATAGGCTAAAAACGGGTTTAAAAAATCCACATCACTTTCTAAACACGATATGGGTAGGCTTGTCTAAACAAAAATGCTATGGGCAGGCACTGAAAAGAGGATGGTGAAGACACCTGCCTGATATCAATAGGCAGGGAGTTCCAAAGATTTTGTTCTTACAAACATGAAATGGGTTTTATGTGGCATCTGCAACATTCTGCTGATTGGAGTGGTTGAGTTGGCATATATGGTTTAAGGAAATCTTTCTTCTATTGTTGCAGTATGGCTTTAAAGGTAAAGGGACCCCTGACCATTAGGTCCAGTCGTGGCTGACTCTGGGGTTGTGGCGCTCATCTCGCTTTACTGGCCGAGGGAGCCGGCGTACAGCTTCCAGGTCATGTGGCCAGCATGACTAAGCCGCTTCTGGCGAACCAGAGCAGCGCACGGAAACACTGTTTATCTTCCCGCTGGAGCGGTACCTATTTATCTACTTCTGATCGGCAAGTCCTAGGCTCAGTGGTTTAAGCCACAGCGCCACCCACGTCCCTTCCAGTAGGGCTTTAGCTATGCCCAATTTGCAACAAGGAGACCTTCTGGGGATGGAAAGCGTACCTGCCGCCTGTACGCCACTGAAAGAGGAAACTGTATGAATCTGGAGACCTTTATCTACTCTTGAAAGGAAACTTCTGCAGCCGGAAAAGAACTTTGCTGATTAAGACTGCTGGAGGGTCCAGTGGGAATTTTCAGTTCTGGCTTTGCAGCTGCTATTTTTTTTTTTTTTTTGAAACTTAGCTATCTTCTTCATAGAGAGGCAAAGTTCAAAGAAGCAGAACATTATTTGAGGAGAGTAAAACATGGCCTTTTAAGATACACTTTCAATCAGCAGCAGTGCATTAAATCAAAACAGCTCGGGAAAAGGGAGGGGGATGCTGATTTGGGGTGTGTGTTTTTAAAAATGGTTCAAATCTATTTCATGTTCTGAACTCGTTTCAAAAGCTCAGCAAAGACCCGTGTTTAACACGTAATAAAAAAAAAAGCGAACACTAAAGGCTTCATCTGCATAACCTTACTTTAATGACATGAGAAGCAGTTAGGAAGAATTTATTCTTCGGCATTTTTAAGGCAGAGCAAAGGGAGTTCCTTTTTAATGTGAGCCGGGGGTGCAATATATAGCAGGCTTGATATGCCTTTGCTTACATGGGCTAGCAGTTTAATTCCACAAGGACTATCTTGCTTTCAATATAATAATGTACTGTTTGGCATTATAAAACGACTACTCTCCCCCCTTTCAATAAAAGAAAGAAATAATTTCTTAGAAATCACAAAGGCAACCATAATATTCATGGGCCTCCCTTCCACCTTTATACCAGGAGATTTTAAACTCACCTCTATCCAAAAGTCTGAGGATGAGTAACTCAGCTGAAGCAAATCTCCCCACTCCCCAAACTCCTCCTCTGCAATTCTTGTCTGGGAATTTTGAGGGAGAATATTCTCCAGTGCCTGGCATTTTGACATCTGATGGCATTTAATAACCGATTTCAATATTTGATATGAACTGACAGTTGGTATGATGGTATTTGATAGCTGACAAACTGTGACAGGAAACATCTGACTGTCTTCAGTTTTTGACATCTATCTTGCAACAGCAGTTCGTTATTTTTGTATTAATGTAGTTAATACCTTTATCCAATTAGGTGATAGGCAGACCTTGATTTTAAAGCATAATGTCAAATTTCAGGATTCAATTCCATCATCACTATCTACAATTCAAAACAGAAAAACTGCAAAATTTGAATGGGTTAGAACCTTTCAAATTGCTCTGTGCAAAAGCCTCTGTTGTAGGAGCTACCTTGGCATATTGTCCATTGAAACAAAGCTGAAGAGTTGCACCTAGCTTGTCTCTATAACCCTTCCCAACCGTATGTTACCCAATAAACAAACTTGTACACACTTCAATTCCCAGCATTGTTGGTTGTCAACTGTCCAGAACTTCTACTGAACAAACTTCCCCAGGAAGGGAAGTCTGGTGATCAGTATTAATGTATACATGGGTAGATCTTTTCAAAGTAGGGTTGAATGACCACAGATTTCAGATGATTCACCACTGTACCTTCCCTAAACGTGACATTAATAATAATAATAATAATAATAATAATAATAATAATATTTTATTTATATCCCGCCCTCCCCAGCTGAAGCCAGGCTCAGAGCCGCTAACAATAAAGTAACACAGCATTCTAAAATCAATTCAAAATCAGATTAATGGTAACCATTGGGCTAGAGTTCTGTGAGGATTGCCAAAGGAGGGGGTCAGGCTGTGCCTTGGCCAAAGGCCTGGTGGAACAGCTCTGTCTTGCAGGCCCTGCGAAAAGATGTCAAGTCCCGCAGGGTCCTAGTCTCTTGTGACAGAGCGTTCCACCAGATCGGGGCCACAGCCGAAAAAGCCCTGGCTCTGGTTGAGGCCAGCCTAGCCTCCCTGTGGCCCAGGACCTCCGAGATGTTTTTGTTTGAAGACTGTAATGACCCAGCCAGCAAGGTTTTCCCCGTAACCTAAAGTGCATCTTTTGCATTATTGGACAAAAAAGAGTTAATTGTTCTGGATAAAGAACAAAGCAGAATAAAAGGACAAGGCTGAGCCAGTTGGCACCCACACTTGCAGCTGTCAAGGCACCCATAGGCAGGACCATCTGACTGCATGACCTTGTCTTTTTTCTCAAAGGCATAACATCACCATTATTGCTGTATGTGCAGAATGAGGGCTTCTCATGGCTCGGTCCCCATGAAATTTAGCAAAGGCAAGGAAGAGAAATTCAATACCCAATATAAACCTTTTAAGAGAATACAGATTAAGTAACGGGTTGGTTCTGGGGAAATACATCAAAGGAGAATGTAATTGCTTCTGAATAGGAGAGACAGTTTTGTACCCGTATTACAGTTTGGGATAGATAGTAAAACAACAAGAAAGAAAAAAATCCCACCCAAGCCCATAGCTCTAACCAGAGGAGCAAGCATTTTGTAGTCAAAGGTATCCAATTCTGATTTAATAGCTTAAAGGCTTATCCGGATTTTAAACAGGAAGAAGCTGCAATTTACTCTATCTGTCATCCTAATGAGCAGAGCTAGTTTAACATCTGGTAACTCTTTTCTGTATTGATTTGTTTTAGAGTAAGACACAGGAAGTTTGATTTGCCATGGAAGTGTCAAGAGGACATCAGCTCATTTCAACGTACATGTGAGCTCATAACAGTTTTTCGCCCACTGAAATCCTATGGAGTGTGGGATCCTTCTTGCACTAAGAGCATTTAAAGCGTGCTGAAAACATCTGCATGCACCTGAACGTCAAAGGAATTATCCAAATGCATTCCAGAAACCCAGAGCTTGCTGCCAAAGCTCCTCCAAGACGTGCTCTTGTAAAATAGAGCTCTTGCAGGAGAAGGGCTTGCTGTATACTATCTAATCACTAAGGCTCGCTCAGGTTACTTAGTGGGTGGTCAGTGAGTTCAATCATGTCCTGAGTTTAAAAACTAATCTGAACTTACAGGCAATGTATAAATTGACAGTTATATGTTTCAACCTATAAACACCCGCTGAATTTTTCCCCCTGTAATAAATAATAACATAATAACATAATAACAGGCTTATGCAGGCAATTATGAAAATATTTTTCCATAATAGGTTGTTGGTTGTTCCTGACTTTTGTTTTTAATTTTTTAAATTATATAGATAGATATAGAGATATAAAGTTGTAAACCACTTTGACAATTTTAGAAGATAGATAGTCAGTGAGTCATTCAGTTAGTTAGTTAGTGTGGGCATGTAAGGGCCCAATATTCAACAATTCTGTCCACGAATCATAGAATCATAGAACTGCAGAAGGGCAGAATTGAAAAGGACCCCAAGGGACATCTTGTCCAACCCCCTGCAATGCAGGAATCTCAGCTAAAGCATCAAAGAAGCAACAAGGGATGAGGCCAGGAGTGGAGGGACTCAGACTTTAGGCAGAATGTGCCCCCCTCTGGCCAGTCTGGCCATTGACACTCTCTCTGGACCACACTCTGCACTGGCCTTGTTCAATAAACTCCTTGATTGCTGCTCTTGGCTGGTTGTGTCCTTGAAAGGGTGACCATGCTTGTCTGGCTGGAAAGCAGAAGATGTGTGTGTGTGTGTAGAAATCTGTGACTTTTGCATGGCTGGAACACAGCCTACTCTACCAACGTAAGCATGGCACTCATTGCGCAACCCATTTTTGTGGCCCCATCCACCACTCTCACGTGGCCCTGGGAAGGCTGCCCATGAGGAAATGCAGTCCTCCTCCAGCTGAAAGAAGAGGGTTAGGGCAAGAGTATTGTTAGCCCAGAAATGGAAGCAAGAAGAAATCCCGACGAAAGAAGAATGGCAGACAAAATTAATGGAGTAAGCAGAATTAGGTAAAATGACAGGAAGGATTTGAAACCTGTGGGACCAGAGATTCACAGAAGGTTGGAAGAAATATATGAACTATTTGAAGAGCAACTGTAATCAACAAATTACGCTAGTAGTAAGGAGAAATATATGAAATATCGCAAAGTAGAGAAAGAATAGAGATATTAGTTATGAGATTTAAATGTAATTGTGAAAATAAGAAATGTATATTAAGTGAATAGATTGGAAAATTTTCAGATGTGATTGATGGAAGTCAAAAAAAAATAATGGTACAAGATATGAAAGTATGTTTAATTATTGTTGAAAATGATATGTTGAAAACTAATAAAAAATTATATAAAAAAGAAAGAAAGAAGGTTAGTCCTCCCTAGACTAGATAAAGAAGGAGATGGCGATGTAGGCAGTAGAATGAAGCAGGCATGTGGGCTGCCCCACAACAAGCTACAGGTAAGGAAGAGCACTTTTGAATGTTGTATGACCTTCAAAACAAAAGAAAAATAAAACCCTCCATGCAGCCAAATGAAACCTTAGCACTTCTGGGAGGCAGGTTCTAGCCTGGACCTTTCTGGATGTGTGTCAGGGAATGGCTGGATGAAGAAGAGTGGTGGTGGGACCTTGCCTCCCAAGAGACCTCCAGGAAGGGCTCCAAAGATGACACCTTAGAGCCTGGAGCTGGTGGTGGGTCTAAAGTGGTGTGGTTTGCTCTATCAGCTCATTCTGCTGCAGGTGTAGACCCAGTGCCAGTACAACAGCAAAACAAAGCAAAAGAGAAGAGGTGTGGACTTTTCCCCCTCAAGGCATAAGTCAAAACACTTTGTCCCTGCTACGCATTTTGGTGCCCTATTCCAATTCCTCAACCGGCAGAAAGGCAATCAATCCCAATTGCCTTTCCTCTTGTTAAAAATGGTGTCCTCCGGAGGTTTTTTATATGACAACTACCCCAGGCAATGGAGAAGTTATGACAAATGTTTGCTGACACAATCCAGGAGGCATGTGATATTTAACCCTTCCACCAGGTAAACAACAGTGGAAGACAAATTTATCAAGGGAAAACAACCTCATTAAGTCTGCCCTGAGATCTTGATTTCACAGCACGTTCCCTACTGTTCACAAAATAACCTACATTTCTCCTAAAAAAAATACACCAAACACTGAATTCCTTCACATTTGTTATTATTAAAGCTCCTGACAGATGAAATTTGCTGTCAATTAGCTGCCTTAAATTTGTCAGATGGACTGATTTAATGGACTAATTACTGGAAATAATTGATTTATCTCAATGCAGGTGGTCACATTTTGAAGACGATGAAGGCAACAGTTTCTCTTGACTAAGGAACATAGATGACTTAAAAAGAGCATTTTGAAGAGCTAACAGAGAGGTGGATATAAGGTACGGAAACCCTTTAGCAGTGTAGAGTTGTAATTAAAATTATCATTTTTTGCTAAAAAAATGTATTTATAAATTGTGGCAAGTGGGTGAGGGGCAGTGACAGTGGTGTCCTCTTGGTGGGAAGTTTGCCAAGATAGAAAAAAGTGGTGGCAAGACTGGAGGAGTTGAGGGCTGGCAGTGGCAGCCTAGAGTTCCCCTGACCCCACTGCCACCTTGGCTTTCTCCATTCTGATAAGTGGAGTTCCACCAGCAGGACTGACTCCCACCTTTCACAAGCCACTACTGAAGCTTGGCTTGTTGGGTTAGGTTCACAACACCCGGGAATGCATCCGGGCCCAATCGCTCTGTTCCTTGAGCCGGTGCAGAGATATTCTCCATGGAGGTTGAACCATTTGGGTGAACTGGGCACTGTCCCACCAACTTCGGCCTGCCCTCAGCCAGCTCCCACCTGTCTGCCTTCCGCCTTACAAGCAGCCCTGGCCTTCAGCCCTTAGCCTCAGAGTTGCCTGTGTAGAACTCTGCAGGGAGAAGAATGAGCACAAAAGAAGGATTAATTGGCTCTGCCTGTCACTGGCTCCAGTACTAGTTATTGTTGGTCTCCTTGCCTTCTGCCCTACCAGTCCCAATGGGTATCTGCCATCACTGGATGCTCTGAATCACTGATTTTCAACTGATTGGGAGTGATCCAAGATCTAAGTCCTGCCTAACTTACATTGAATTGCATTACTTGCTACCTGAGACCCAGAAGTGGTTCATGCCCCAGCCTAAGCTGCTTTATGCAAGTTTCTTCGGTTTTGTTTTTAATTTCCTTCTGCATTTTAATGAGAAGGGAAAAGAGAGAAGCAGAAAAAAAGGGAAAGCCTCAAATCATAGACCAGGAAGGGAGACAGGAGTGCCTGGCGTGCTCTGGTCCATGGGGTCACGAAGAGTCGGACACGACTAAACAACAACAACAAACTAGGATTTTGTGTGATGCAGGAAATCCAAGGGAGTCAATGCATCCCCAACAAATGGCCATTCAGCCTGTGCTCAACTGATGGAAAACTCGCCATATTTCCAGGTGATTGCCTCCATAGTTGAACTGCAAGGACAGGAATGGTCAATGTGGTGATCTGCAGATGTTTGTGTCCCTTCAGATTTTGCTGTATTACATATTCCATTATCCCTGACCTTTGGCCATGCAGGTGGGACTGTTGGAAGCTGTACTCTAACAACAGCTGGAGGGAATTGCATTAAGTTACCTGGCTCAAGGAAAGTCCTTTAGGAAATGAACTTTTGCATGGAAGTCAAAGGTAGGGGCTACTCAGCACTAGGCACAGGTCAATGTGTCCATTTTGGCTTCTGTCAGTTTCTTGTTTTCCAGTATTATTCTCAGTTCTACATGAGTTTACCAAAATAATAATAATAATAATAATAATAATAATAATAATAATAATATAATCCTCTCAAAAATTCAACAGCATTTTAGTGCGGATTTCTCCTAATAAACATTTTTTTAATTATTTGCAGTTCCCCCAAATCTTTTTTTTTTTTTTTTTTGCAAATCAGTGTTTCCTAATATAATACATTTTCATGAATATATCCATTTTTATGCACATTTCACCCTAGTATATGCATTTTTGTATACATGACTTGGCCAGAGAACTGCATTGCAAAATTTGGAGAAGTGCGGATTTCAAAGGCTGCTTCTGTTTCAGTTTTCAGAACGTGCAAATTAAGTACATTCGCCTTTAATGGCAAACTGAACCAAATATCTCCTCCACCCCTACTCAGCTCACACAGACCCCAGAGTTACTTAGTACAGCTCATGCCAGGCCCATGCAGAGCTTGTCTGAAACCCAGGGCAGGAGTCTTGAGCATGAGATGTGCTGCCTCAGCGCTGCCGCCTAATCTGATCTGATGCTACACACAAGTATGCAGTAACTCAGGTCCAGATTTTACTATTGAAGACTTGAAGTGCATATAAAAAAGGTAAAAGGTAAAGGACCCCTGGATGATTAAGTCCAGTCAAAGGCGACTATGGGGTCGCGGTGCTCATCTTGCTTTCAGGCCAAGGGAGCCGGCGTTTGTCCACGGACAGTTTTCCAGGTCATGTAGCCAAGCATGAATAAACCACTTCTGGAGCAATGGGACACCGTGATGCAAACTAGAGTGCATGGAAACTCCATTTACCTTCCCACTGCAGTGGTACCTATTTATCTACTTGCACTGGTGTGCTTTTGAACTACTAGGTTGGCAGGAGCTGGGACAGAGCAGCGGGAGCTCACCCTGTTACAGGGATTCGTGCCACCGATCTTCTGATCAGCAAGCCCAAGAGCCTCAGTGGTTTAGACGACAGCGCCACCCCATCCCTTGCAGTGCATATGGACAGGCACGGGCCTTTTCCCCATGGCCGTTTCATCCATTACGTCATTGGCCAGCTGGGAGGCAAGGGGCATTCATGGCATAACAGTTTAAGTCTGGTGGAGCCCCCAACCAGCTTAGCCCTCCGAAGCCCAGGGCAAGTGTACCCCTGCCTCTGTATGGGTCTGGCCTGTGCTTTGGGCTTGTAATTGCATTACTTGCTATCTGGGACCCAGAAGTGGTTCACGCCCAGGGCTCTTGATTAATAGCATCTATTTCCTTGCACTAAAAAAACTTGTTGTTTTTATGATTTGGAGTGAACGAACCCAAAGCTGTTCAAGGGCTGAATGTGTCAACTGCTCTGGAATTCCTCCACACACCCTCCTGTTCTTTAATGGACACTCTACATAGAAATAAACAACAATGCCTAACATCCAAGGATGGGCAAGGGAAACAATATAAAACAGCACTTTATTATCTAAAGACTTGCAACAGTTCCACGGGCAATTCCTACCGTACCGGGTTTGGATCCTTCATCAACGGATCCGTTATAGACTTGGTTTATGAACTCTGGCCTGTTGTCATTCATGTCAATAACGTAGATGTAGAGATCAATGGGGTTCTCTACTTTGTTTCCATTCATATCCACTGCATGCGCTCGAAGCTGTTAAGAAAAAGAGAGGAAGGGAAAAACCATGTCAGTAATGGGATTCAGCACTCGGCGAGGCTATGTGTCATCTTCTGTCATTTAGACTCTTCGACAACATTAGGATTTATAACTCTCATAATAATGGAAATTTTCTATGGGGTTTTCTATAGCAAAGCTATCCAGCTGATTTTGGTATGCATAATAATATGAACCTTGAAGTTGTGCTGCAGTTTTAGCGGCTTGCTTGAATTTCTGTGTTCTGGACAAACCTCATGAGTGGTGGAGCTGTACATATGAAAAAAGCTGCTTTTTCTATAAAAGAGAAAAAGGAAGAGGAAGATATATTGACTTTCTTTAAGCAAATCCCATCATAGCAATGGGGAAACCTGACCTCATTTCTTGAAAGTTCCACTGGATTGGCACTAAACTCTAAGTGTGCGGTGTCAGTTTTGGGGGATGCTATCTGGGCTTTGGATTTCTCAAAAAACGGAGGACACACTGTCATACTTTGAAGTCTTGTTGGGACCTAAGGGTTCTTCATCCTTCCTCCTGGTTTCTGTATGGCAGAGTTACACTGTGGCAGCCTCACCAGTAGGTTACTTAGTCTCTCAGGCCACTGCATCAACAAATGTCCATGCACAGGAGAGCGGCAAATGCCTTTATAGAGACAGATTTTTTATTTCTGCATCCCAAACCCAGAAACGATAAAGGCAAAAGCAGTCAATCAAGAAGAACAGAAAACTTCCGGAACCTTTTTCTCTGCCAAACCGTTATCAATACAAATATTAAGAACACATCATTTCTTCAGAACCACCATCTGTTTTTTCATCCTAAAAAACCCATCTTCCATTTTCTCAGATGATTACTCATTGTTCTGTCTATTTATGTAGGTAGTTTTTTTTTTTTTTAAAATATCTTTTTCCTGTTCCTAGTGGGCCATTTTTGTGGTTATTCACACTGATACTAAAAATGATTGAACACAGCATGCCATTTCAGCTGAGGACTCAACAACTAATTGCAAATAAATAACGTGTTGTTGTAGGGATGTGGAGGAGAACTTTGTACAGTCCTTTTTTTAAAAAAAAAAAAATATGAACTGGTCTAATTTTCACCTCCTGGATGGGGATACATGAATCGGAACAATTATTATCCTTCCAAGAGTCCACTTCTCTGAATGTTGCAATACAGTTCTTGGCTCAATCAATTTAAAAGTCCATCTTTTAGGATAAAATCTGCTTCAAAATCATGTATTTTAGAAACCAAATTTTGTGCAGGTTTAATCCTGAAATGGGATGAAATGGATTTAGGAATAAATACATGCAAAACTGATGTGTACTGGAAAGAAACTGACCTGCCCATTTCCACTGATGCAGAAATATCTGCATGTGAGCAGCCCAACTTGCACTACCTTTGTAGTGTGGGAGCTGCTGCTTCCACAGCTCCTTCAAATGCCATCAAGGTGTGTGGCATTTGCCCTCCTAGGTGACATCATGCTGGGTCATAAGGAAAGGGTTAAATGAGTGTGAAGTGATTGGCCAGTGGGAACGCAAGGGGAGGAGTTAGAGTTAGAGTTCGTGTTGTTAAGGAGTCAGTCGGGTGTTAGAGAAGAGAGAGGGAGGATAAGTCTGTGGGTTGGGATAGTTTGATGTGAGTGAGTGAGAGAATCTGTTAGGAAGAGACAGTTAAACAGTTGGTATAATCAGTTAGTAGGTAATATGAAGGTATAGGTCAGTAAAGAAACTAAGATTAAGAAACTGACAAGAAAAATTATCTGAAACCATAAACTTGTTAATGCTTATAAATAAACTTGTTTAATTGGTTTAATGTTAACAACTGTCTGGACTCCGTGTGTACCCAAGAGAAACGGGTTGGTGGCAGCGGGGAAGCAATCACAATGGTGGCACAGGGATCAATAGACCGTCAAACATCCTGGGACCCTTTATGATCGACACAAGGTGATATCAGGAAAATCCTGCTGGTGCTGCTCCTATCCAAGTGGCTTCAGGGGGCAGGAAGGATCTGGAAAGAGGAGAGGCTCTGGAAGAATGAGAGGTCTTGTGGGAAAGGCACCCCCCTACCTTCTCCTGTGAAGATGCTGCTGCTGAGTGCCCCCTTTTCCTCCTTTCTCAGCCTTGTCACTCACACTTGCCTCTTCTTCCTGCCTGATGCCACTCTCCGCCTCAAATGGCTCTGGGCTCTCAACCTGACCTGCAGCAATCTGGGACCCAGATCTCTCCAAATAGGTCCACTTTGGCTCAGGGTTTGGGCCACAGATAAATCTGGTGACCAGCCCTTCTGATTATATAGCATTCAACACATTGAGGCTGAAAACCAGGACCTGCGTCTTCCAGGCCACTCTCCCACACAAGTCATGTGACTCTTGTGAGAGCATAAAGCCCCAAAATGTGTAGTTTTGGGTTCTGGGCTCTCGTGAGAGATATCACACATACAGGATGTCCTGATTTAATCAGGGTAGTTGAGGGGTATGTGGTTAGTAATGCAACCTTGAGTGTATTGACTTCCAAGAAAATTCCACTGAGAGCAATGGCACTTCTGGATATAAACAGGTCTGGAATTTGTTTAATAAGCCCTCATAATGAAGTACTGCCATGCTACTGAACTGTCTCCACATCCATAGTATACATTTTAAGGTTGCATAACTGACAGTGTGTAGTAGGTTCTAAGCATGTATGGGCTACAGTTAGACAATGGTACTAAGATGTTCAGTATTTTAATTTTAGGACCTTCCCTTGGATTTCCCTTTTATCTTGTTTCATTTTCTTTTAGATTTTGTTCGATGAGTTTGCAGCTCTTTCTTGGGGAGATACAGCCAAATGACACCAATCAAGAACATATACAAACACTTAACAAATATATTGGATGTCTTGAATTCCATTGCGAATCACTTTGCTTACACTGAATCCGAGCTGGCATTCTCTTGTCCATTCGCCAACATTTAATGCAAATTTAGCTCACAGGCTACATAATTTACTGTCACAAGATCACCAACTTTAAAAGGGGTTTAGACAAATTTATGGAAAATAAGACCATCAAGAGCTGTTAGCTATCATGGCCATGTGCTACTTCCAGCATCAAAGGCAGTAGGCGCTGAGTTCCAGTTGCTGGGCAACACAAGTGAAGAAAATGCTGTTGCATTGAGGTTCTGATTGCAGCCTTCCCCTGGACACCTGGTTAGCCACTGTGAGAACAGAATGCTGGACTAGATGGGCCATTCAGCTGATCCAGGAGGTTCTTCTGGTCCTGAGTTTGGAGAAATCCATTTGGAGCTCTCTTTAGTCTGCTCAGAATTTCAGCCTTTGAAAAAGGCTGGTTTCACCTGCAAAGTTGCCCACTTCGCATTCTATCCCTGACCTTGAAACATTTTATAAATACGCTAAATAATATTAACAGGAGGGGAAAACACACACACACCTTTATGTTCTTTTCCCTTGGTTGTGAAAGGTTATCCATTTATTCCTAACCTCTTGTTTTAAAATCCATTAACTAGAATGGTAGGAGCTCTGGTTTTCTCATCCCAACATTGCTATGTTTCTTCAGGGTTCTTTGGTGAGGAATTTGTTAAAAGGAGAGGTTAAAAAGCTAGCGAAGGGAAGCATCCCTTTGCAGAAGCCATGCTGCCTTTTCCTAAGCGAGGCTTATTTTTCTAAAGGTTTAACAATTCCAGTCTTAATCATGCTTTCGACTGATTTACTAGAGACAGAAGTTAGGTTGACAAGCCTGTAATTTCTTGGATTTCACCTGGCTCCTTTTATAAATTGGTTTTACTTTGGCTACCTTCCAGTCAATGGGTTAAGAAGGTATTTTTTTATGGAGAAGTTGCATATTTTAGTTAATAGTTCAGCAGTTTCATATCTTAGCTCTTCAATAATCCTCAAATGCCACCAATTCTCCATGACTTGTTATTTTTAAATGTCATCCTTTGTCACCTCTATTTGACACAGTTCTTTTGACGCATTATCTGAGGGGGGTAAAGTGGTTTTGTGCACATATTTCCCCAGCGTGTCTTGATGTGAAAACACAGGAACACAATTCACTCCATTTCTCTTCCATTTCCTTCTCGCCCCAGGCCATGCTCCCTCTCCCCAGATCATACCCCTCACCAGCCTTGCTCTGCATCATTCTTGAATGCTTTTGCCTGGCTGGAATCTGCCCTTGAACTGGGATAACATCTCTTGCTTGCCGGGGTGGAGGTGTACATGTAGAGACTTAGGAACATAAAAACCTGCCTGATATTGAGTCAGATCATTGGCCTATCCAGATCAGTATTGTTTTTGCTTGGTGGCAGTGGTCCTTCAGGGTTCCATCCATAATTCCTTCTCTTTTTTAAAAAAAAAATAATATTTATTAAAGTTTCAAAAGAGTTACAAAAATGAAAAAATGAAAAGAGAAAAAAGAAAGAAACAAAAAATACAAAATACAGAAAAATAGAAACAATTAAAAACCAATCAGTCTTTCCATGTCTTGTCTTTCATTTACTTGTTTCCCTGACCTCCTCACACCTCCCTTTTTTGTATTCTAGTTCAATAGTTGTTTCAGCAAATCCTTACCATTTTTGCTTTTATCTTAATAATTTATCTTAATATATTGTAACTTTACATTCTCACCTGTTAACAATCCATTTTTACATACCCCTTTGTAGCATTACTGCTAAAACCACATAACTTCATTCCAGCATCCTTCTAACATTCCTTAATTTTACAGTGTTTCTGTAGATAGTCTTTAAATTTCTTCCAATCTTCTTCTACCGACTCTTCTCCCTGGTCTCGGATTCTGCCAGTCATTTCCGCCAGTTCCATATAGTCCATCAACTTCATCTGCCATTCTTCCCGGGTGGGTAAATCTTGTGTCTTCCAATACTTTGCAATGAGTATTCTTGCTGCTGTTGTTGCATACTTTCTTTATGTATGCATCCATAATTCCTTCTCACCTCTACCTGAAGATGCTGGAGAATCAATCTCGGTCCCAGTAGGGCCTTCTCAATGATGGTTTCGACCTGGTGGAATGCTTTGTCCCATGAGACCAGGGCCCTGCAGGATTTAACTTCCTTCTGCAGGGCCTGTAAGATAGAGCTATTCTGCCTGGCTTTCAATTTGAACTTAGCCTGATCTTTTATTCCCCTTCCTTCCCCCTCCCATTTTTATGAAGATTACCCGCTCTGGAATCCCACAGCTAATTCTCCCCTGGTCTCCTCGCTGGCCCAAATAGGACTAATTTAGCCAGCTAGCCCTGATGATCATCTAATGTTTATTGGATGGGTTTTCCCCCTAAATTGATTTTTGAATTTATTGGTATTCATGTTTTATACTGTATTTTATGCTGTTTTTTGTTGCATCAATTAAGTGTTTTAAATTTGTTGTTAGCTGCCCTGAGCCCGGTTTTCTGAACCGCGAAGGGCGGGGTATAAATAATATTTTTTTTTACTATTATTACCATTATTATTATTATATTTTTAATTTTATTTTTATTAAGTTTGTATACTGCGCTTCATTCCAAGATGGCAGGGTGGTTCACAGCACAAAAATACAAAATAAAAATATGAACATAAGCAAACCAATAACCCTCCTTTCACAGACACATTTAAAAGGCTGTAGAATGTTCATCAACCAAAGGCCTTGTTGAAGACGAACATTTTTGCCTGGTGCCTAAAGATATGTAATGAAGGCTCCAGGCGAGCCTGCTTAGGAAGAGTATTTGACAAGTGGTGAGCCACTGCAGAAAAGGCCCATTCACATGTTGCCAACCCCTTGTGGTGGAGTCACATGAAGAAGGGCCTTAGATTATGATTGCAGGGTTTGGGCCGGTTTACATAGGTTTACATTATGGTGCTGGAGGAGACTCTTGAGAGTCCCATGGACTGCAAGAAGATCAAACCTATCCATTTTGAAGGAAATCAGCCCTGAGTGCCTGCTGGAAGGACAGATCCTGAAGCTGAGGCTCCAATACTTTGGCCACCTCATGAGAAGAGAAGACTCCCTGGAAAAGACCCTGATGTTGGGAAAGATGGAGGGCACAAGGAGAAGGGGACGACAGAGGACGAGATGGAAAGACAGTGTTCTTGAAGCTACCAGCATGAGTTTGACCAAACTGCGGGAGGCAGTGGAAGACAGGAGTGCCTGACGTGCGCTGGTCCATGGGGTCACGAAGAGTCGGTCACGACTAAACGACTAAACAACAACAACACAGGGAGAGGTGGTCCTTGAGGTATTGCAGTTCTGAGCCGTTTAAGGCTTTACAGGTAAAAACCAGCACATTGAATTGGGCTCGAAAACTAATTGGCAGCCAGTGCAGTTGGGCCAGGATCATTGTAATATGCTCAAACGGTTTTGCCCCGGTGAGCAACCTGGCCACTGAATTCTGCACCAGCTGAAGTTTCCGAACCGTTTTCAGAGGCAGCCCCACACCTAACATATTGCAGTAATCTAACCTAGAGGTTTCTAGAGCATAGATAACAGAAGTTAGGTTTTCCTGTGCAGGTAGGGGTATAGCTGGGTCACCAGCTGGAGTTGACAGAATATGCACAAAATCCACATTTAAAGACCTAATCTTAGAAAGTATGCATTTCTAAAAGTATTTATTCTCAAATTATGCCTTAATATTTTTTGAAAATATTTTTTTGAGTGGAGATCTGCACTGGAGGTGTGAAAGGCAGTGATCACCTGAGGCTGCAAGCTCAAACATGTCTTCTCAGAAGTAAGAGAAACCCCTACTGATTTCAGTGGGGCTTACTCCTACGTAGGTGAGATTACAATTACAGCCATAGTTTTGATTTGGGTTGTTTTTTTCTGCACAATTCCCCCCGAAACAGCATGAAACCCCATTGCTCCATGGGAAGGGGGTTGTTCTATGTTGATTCAAGGTGCACAATATCAAGTAGATAACTGCTCAGGCTGTGATAAGCTGGATACACAATTTCAGAAACGTTAAAGGGGGAAAAGTTGGGGGAATGAAAGCAGAGAACAATCCTCGGACCATACAGTAAGATGCTTTTAAATGTATATTTAAAGCAAACTTTCTAAATGGAGATTCTGATCCCAGTAGCTACTTGTCTTGGGTTTGAAATTGTTTTTTTTATCCATGTAATTGCTTTATCTGTTTTTATAGATGTAGTGGTTTTGAATTGTTCTTACATACCCACTTGCTTTATCTAAGCATTTTGTGAAAATGTGCTTTGAGATGTGTCACAAGTAGAGACTTATTAATCAAATAAATAGCTAGATAGATAGCTAGATAGCTAGATAGCTAGATAGCTAGATAGCCAGATAGCTAGATAGCTAGATAGCTAGATAGCTAGATAGCCTGGTGGGTTTGTAAGGACATTCCATTAAAAATCCACCTGGAAGCAGGGCAGAATGGGTTGAGTCCTGTTCCCTCTGAGAACTGGGATGGACCAGATTACAGTGCGTCCCTCCTTCCCTAGAACTGATTTGCAAATTCATGTGGAAAGCTCAGATCAGGTTAGTTCATATCGGTATCCGCAAAGACTATATTTGCCAAGCATCCTTCACCGGAACCTCTGCTTGGGGAATCCCCACTTGCCAGCCCAGCTCTTGACACAAATGTGCCATTAAACAGATGTGTCAACCAGGGCTTGTCTGCGTGTATCACGGCAGCAGCTTTAAGTGAGATTACGAGACACTTGCTCGCTGAATTGCTTTTTGCTCGAGTGCAAACCGCGAGCGAATGCATATGTATGTGGGGCAGTGCAGGCGACATGCCGATAGGCTTACAGTGCAAAGAAATTACTTAACTCCTGGAGATTTCAAAGAAGAGCTATCAAATATAATTAAAACTTTGTCTGGGAAGGGAGGGGAGGATGGGGAGGCAGATGTGAAAGGATGAGATATCTGCTTTGCTCTCCGCTTTATCTCAGAAAGGAGGTGTTTTTTTCTGAGCTGAAGATAGAGCAAAGAAGGAATCCATCGCCATTTCAGTTTGAAGATAATAACTTTAATTCTAGCTGAGAATTACTTTCCCCCCCACCCCAAGGGCAATCTGCCCTTTGCCCTTTGACATTATTGAATAGCTGCATCTAACACAAGTGGGGATTGCTAAGCAGGGAAGCAGCAAAGCTGTAAATACACAGGTGGGGAGTGGACGTATCATACATATTTCATGATTTTAGAATTACACAGTACAAAATATACATTTAAAGACTAAAAATGAGGCTTGGTTTCTTCTTTGTCTTTTTTTTTAAAAAAAAAATGCAATAAATGCACTCTTGTCGTGGTGGCCAACCAGATACCTCTGGGAAACCCACAAGTAGAACTTGAGCCCAAAGGTACTTTCCCCAGTTTCAATTCCCCATAACTGATATTCAGAGACACACTGCCTCCAACAATAGAAGTAGCTATCAGAGTTAGTAGCCTCAACCTCCATGAATATGTCTGATCCTCTCCTAAACTTATCCAAGCTCATCTTACAGGAGTGAACTCCATCGTTTAAGTCTGTGCTGTTCAGGACTGAAGGGCAAACTGGGTGGCAGGATGACGGACCAAACTAGAAGTCAGGACCAAAGATTGAGCAAGGCTGCAGAAGCACACGAGGGTTTGGGACAGAAACAGAGAAGCTCAGAGGTTAATCAGGCTGAGCAAAGCATACAGCAGTTAGAGGCAACTCCTCTGGGCAGTGGAATGCAGGTTGCCAAGGGAACGTTGGAGAGCGGGCTGGAAGACAGCCAAAACTCTCCAGACATGCAAAAAGACGCGAGCTTACACAGTGACAGCTTGTCAGGACAGGAAGAGGCTGGAGCTGAGCCAATCAGCCCCTGGTGTCATTGAATGGGAGGGCTGTTAGACAGGAAGCAGAGCAAGAGACGTAAAGTACGTAAGTTCAGTATCTTCTGTCAAAACCGGAAGAAGTCTTCAGAGGGGTCATCATGATTGATAATGCTGGCGGCTTGTTACGGCCGTCTGGAGATTTCTGTTTGTTGTTGCAATAAATCTTTTTAAATTAACTATGCTTGCTGTGTTATCAAGCTGGGAACCTGGACTCATGACATCAAGCTAGGCTCAGGAGAACCCGTGAGCTCATTTTGCACTCCTTGCTATCCAAATGTGGCCCAAATACCCACCCCCGGGAGGTGGAGTCAGTACAACCCCAAAAGGTGCTACCTGCAGTTCAGTAGTTTGCCACATGGGAACAGTTGCACGTGGATCCATTAGAGCAGGTAGCAGGATGGCTGATTTTTGTCTCTATGAACCACAGACCTCCATAGCACAGTGCAGACTACTTTTGAAGCTCAAGCTACATGGGGCTCAGTTGCAACAATCTTCGCTACGCAATTAGGTACAATTAGGTAATTGTACTGCCACCATAGGCCTGATTTGCCTTATTGGGGCAATGGATATACCCTCCAACATTTCTCCAATGAAAACAGGGACATCCTAAGGAAAAGCAGGACATTCTGGGATCAAATCAGAAACTGAGGCTGTAAATCCGGGACTGTCCCTGGAAAATAGGGACATTTGGAGGGTCCGAATGGAGTCAGTGGACAACATTAGAACTCAGGGGGAAGGGAGACAGCTTAGTGGCAGACCAGAGGATCTTCTCTGCATGCAGGTGGTCTCAGGGCCAAATCCTGACATCACCAGCTAGGGCTGGGAATGCCCCCTGCCTGAAATCCTGGAAAAACCTAGTCAGTGTACTGAGCCAGATGGGCCAGTGGTCTAACTCTGTCTAGGGCAACTCCCAATGTTTCTAACACATGTACATGGAATCTACACTCTGCTTGTGGGCTTTCCTGAGTTACAGAAGATAGAATAAATCACAGAGAAACCAGAGGCAGAAAAAAATGCTCAAAAATGCATTATTCATAATGTCTGCAGACTATGGATGCTTGGTGTGCAGAAGCTGGGATTTTGTGCTATGGAGAATTCACTACCTGGCTATTTTTTCTGGGATGAGGTGGACTTCCTTTAAAATAAATACAAGAGGCCACTGTTGAAAATGACGTGTTTGTCTAGATCGACCATTGGTCTGATCTTGTCAGGCTGCTCTTAATTAAAAGATGAAGGCCTGGAGGCTTAATGAAGTCCAAAGGCTATCAACTTGTCTATGGAATTAATTAAAATCCATAGACTGGAATGATTTTTTCCCCTGTACTTTGCAACTGGCACCAACACAGGAAGGCACAGAAAGTTAAAAAGGAAACCCTTGCAATTTTTGATGTGGGCTGTGCAAACATTTATCCACTGGTTTTCCTGTTCAGAGGTTTGGGACACAGCTACTGACTCTTAATCCAAGAGGTCATCTTGTTAGACTAATCAACTGTCAGTGTTTTTTAAATGTAGGACAAAAGAGAAAATGGGCTCCCAAATAAGAATGGACAATCAGCATTCTTAAGGTTTCGGATAGGACTCTGGTGTTCTGTGCAGCTTAGACGCTTGAACTAAAATTGTCAAGCAAAAGCTTTACTCTTCTGGTTTTTCACCACAACAGTTACTAATACTGGGCTTCAGTAAAGCAAATAATTTAATTAGACAGTGCCTATATGATAGCAAGTGCCAGAATAATCTGGCCACAATAAGGAAATTTTGTCCATGATATGATTATTTCCCAACTAGTCATTTTGACACTCGGGCACCCTATTTGCAGAATTTAACAGTTCCAAAATACAGACGTGCTTTCACTTTCACAAGATTGAATATACTGCCTTCGGCTGTACTTGAGGGTCGATTTCAAAAAATTCCACTGGAAAAACGGTTGTCCCTGTGGAGGGGGCAGTACTGAGTCAGTGGCTCATATACTTCTGGCTTGCACTATTTACAGTGGTGCCTCGCAAGACGAATGCCTCGTAAGACGAAAAACTCGCAAGACGAAAGAGTTTTTCGTTTTTTGAGTTGCTTCGCAAGACGAATTTCCCTATGGGCTTGCTTTGCAAGACGAAAACGTCTTGCAAGTTTGTTTCCTTTTTCTGAAAACCGTTAATACCCAGGGTGCATTGCTTGAAGAGGTGCAGTTGCGATTTGACTTCGAGGAGCAACTCATAGCACGCGGTGTGGTAGCCTTTTTTGAGGTTTTTGAAGACTTTGGTGATTTTTGAAGCTTTTCCAAAACTTCTTTTGCAGCCATTTGGTAAGTTAAACTTTTAAAACTTTTTTTGGGGTTTTTGGATTTTGGGTTGGGGTGTTTGGAATTCAAGGACTTGGTGTTGGGGAGGGGTTTGCAAGAATCTGGAAGCTTGTGTTTTTTTTTCTGCATTTTTATGATTTTTTGTGACCATTGGGGCACTCTGCTGTTGTTAAAAAAAAAGATTTCCAGGTTTGGATTTCTGTGTGGTGGGTGGCTGGGGGAATTGTTGAGAAGGGGTTTGCAAGAATCTGGAAGCTTGTGTGTTTTCTGGGAGGTTTGGTGCTTTTGAATTTTTTGGATGTGAAGCACTGATTATTATTTTTTTTGGGTTTGCGAAGGTAGGAGCTGTGCTGCCATGGGGCCCAAGAAGACTGCTGCTGCAGAGGCCGGCGAGAGGAAGAAGGAGAAGGTTACGCTGGAAATGAAGAAGGAGATCATCCGGAAGCACAACGGTGGACTGCGTGTGACAGATCTCACCAGGGAGTACGGGAGGAATCCATCGACCATCGGGACCATCCTGAAGATGAGGGAGAAGATCCTTGTGACTGATGTAGCCAAGGGAGTCACCAGGATTGTGAAGAACCACCCAGCTGTTCTGGAGGAGGTGGAGAAGTTGCTGCTCATCTGGTTAGAAGAGAAGCAGCGTGCAGGGGACACAGTGACTGAGGCCGTCATTTGTGAGAAGGCCAAGGCCTTGCACGCAGACCTCGTCCGGCAACAGCCAGGAACCTCAGGCGAGCCAGAAGTCTTCAAGGCAAGCAGAGGCTGGTTTGTCCAGTTCAAGACGAGATCTGGAATCCACAGCATGGTCAGGCATGGAGAGGCTGCCAGTTCTGATGTTCCTGTGGCTGAAGAGTTTGCAGCGGAGTTCCTGGAGTCACCAAGTGACTCTGATGCACCAGAGTCAACAGTGGTGCAGGACATTGTTTCCTTGGGGAGGACCATGGGCCTGGAGGTCACAGAGGAGGACGTCAGTGAGCTGGTGGAGGAGCACGACCACGAGCTGACCACCCAGGAGCTGGTCGAACTGCAGGCAGAGGCTGCGCAGGAGCAGGCCTCGCTGGAAGAGGAGGAAGCAACTGAGGAACGGCTGTCCTCCAAAGAACTGAGGGACATTTGCCAGAAGTGGAAAGATGTGCAGGCTTTTGCACAGTGGCACCACCCTGACAAGGACCTGACACGTGACCTTGCGAACACTTTTGATACGAGGGTCATGTCGTCTTTCAGGGAGGTGCTGAAAAGGCGGATGAAGCAGCAGACCATGGACAGGTTCTTCAGCAAGAAGCAAAGAGTGGAAGAGGAACCTTCTTCGAGTTGTCCCCCAGAGTCTTAGAAAATGTATGTACAGTACTGTACACTTTGGTGATTTTTAAATGCTTTTCTGTCATGTTTAGAAACTTAAATTATTTTTCCTTCAGTTTTTGAAATGCTCTTTACAGTATGACTTTAAAGAGCACTTAATAAACTCTTTTTGTACCAAATTTGGCTTTGTTTGGACTTTTTTTGACCATAGGAACGCATTAATTGATTTTCAATGCATTCCTATGGGAAACCGTGCTTCGCAAGACGAAAAATTCGCAAGATGAAAAAACTCGCAGAACGAATTAATTTCGTCTTGCGAGGCACCACTGTATAAAGATTTGAGGTTATTACCCCTCTATTATTGTCCATGCTGGGTCGCTCAACCATTGCTACTGTATCCTTTCTTCTAGCAGATCAAGATGATCAGGTGACAGCAAAAAAGGTTTTTAGCGGGGGCAATTAGAATAAGATCTATTATTTGATTATTAATGTAAACCCCAAAATGTATTTTCTATGGTTAAGTTTTTACCTCTATCTTCAGCACATTTTATTTTATTTTATTGCTATGGCTAGTGGCTGATGCAAATAAAGATTCTATATCTATCTATCATCTATATCTATCTATCATCTATCATCTATCTATCTATCTATCTATCTATCATCTATCTATCTATCATCTATCTATCATCTATCTGTCTATCATCTGTCTATCTCTATCTATCTATCTATCATCTATCTATCTATCTATCATCTATCTATCTATCTATCTATCTATCATCTATCTATCTATCTATCTATCTATCTATCTATCTATCATCTATCTATCTATCTATCTATCTATCATCATCATCTATCTATCATCTATCATCTATCTATCTCTATCTACAGTGGTACCTCGGGTCACAGACCATAGCTGTCAACTTACAGATTTGAAAATAAGGGACCAGCAGCCTCGAAAATAAGGGACCAGCAGCCAAAATAAGGGATTTTCCGGGCACAGGTATGTTCAACTTATGAGCCCCTCCAAGCCAATGGCAGAAAGCCCAGCCAGCAGCCAAATGAAGCCTCAAGCGGTGGTTCCCACAGCACAGCAACCCAGCAAAGGGGATGCAGCAAGGAAAACCACACCGTCACCTCTCCGCTGGGAAGCGCTGAAGCAAAGGCGAGTCCCCAGGCAACGCAGCCAATTTGATTGGCACAAGCATGCAAGCTCCACCCCCCAGTCGTTCTCAGACTCCTTATTGGTGAGCAACACAGCTGAGCAATGCAGTTGAGGATCCTCCCTGGCTGGCAGGGAGGGAGAGGAGAGGAGCTGCTTCCTTTGAAACCCGGGAAATTTAAGTGGCATCATCAATAAGGGACAGCAGCGGGACACGGCGCTGGGATAAGGGAGTTTCCTGCCAAATAAGGGACAGTTGACAGCTATGTTACAGACGCTTCAGGTTACAGACTCCGAATACCCAGAAATAGTACCTTGGGTTAAGAACTTTGCTTCAGGATGAGAACAGAAATTGCGCAGCGGCAGTGTGGTGGCAGCTGGAGGCCCCATTAGCTAAAGTGGTACCTCAGGTTAATAACAGTTTCAGGTTAAGAAGGGACCTCCAGAATGAATTAAGTTCTTAACCCCAAGGTGTATCTCTCTCTCTCTCTCTCTCTCTCTCTCTCTCTCTCTCTCTCTCTCTCTCTGTCTATCTGCATGGCAGAAGCACAATTCTTACAGTTGTTCCTGCTCTGGGTAGCTTTGTCCAAAGCTCTTGAGTATCATTCTCATTTTGGGCAGTTTGTCCATAGCTTGTGACTTTTTGAATTACTCTGAGTTATTTCTAGACAGTTATTTATACCTCACTCTTCGGCTTGCAGAGCTCACAGAAGAGCTTCACAGAACATCCATACAGAACACACACAAACATCAGAAAGCTCTATGGAGCAGAAGTCTAAAACAGAAATACAAAAGCTGGCAGCAGCAGCAGCAGCAGCAAAATCTTAAACAATAAAATCCAGTTGAAAGAGGAAAGTTTCGGCTTATAGTAAAGGAAGTCCAGAGAGGGAGCCTGGCTGTGGGGTCTTTTTAGGAGGGCTTTTTAGAGGTGTGGAACTGCCACCAAAAGTTTCTGTCTCTTGTGCTGCTGGCCTGAGGTGATGACACAGAAAGCAATGCCTACCAAGCAAATCCTGACACCAAGGTAGGCTTGGGAGACACTCTCTTTGAAGAACTTTATTGGCAGCTTCGCTTGCCCTCCGTGGAGCCCACACGCTTCCCTGCGTGTCTCTGCTGCTCCGGGTTTCCAGCTGCAGTTAGCAGAGCTTAAGCACAGCGACAGAAGTAAGAGCCAATGATAGCCTTGTGTGCTCAATAAATCAGGCAGACGCTCGGTGTCTTCCTTATCTTACAAAGAGCTTTAATCTCATACAAATCAACAGATCGTAAATCCCGGTGACACGGCTCCCATCTTGATCCTCTCCCGGATCTGGCTAGACTCACACTGTGTGTGTCTCTCTCTCTCTCTCAGAGATACAGAACACTCCCACTTCCGTGTTCTAAACACGCCTCCAAGAATGTGAGGCGTCACTCAGAACTTCTTAACCCTGTAAGTTCTGACTCTCTCAATACTCTCTTCCTCAGATCTCATTACATTGAGGGCTTTTTCCTCAGCCGGAACTCACAGGAACTCAGTTCAGGCACCGCTCAGGTGGGCGCCATTGCAATTATAAGAGAACAAGGGACGCATTCATGCTGGCACTTATTTTTCTAGAAAAACAGCACTGATTACAGTACATTCCATGCAAATGACTACTGGAATATCTCTTTCCTATGAACCTTGCTTTACTACCCTGAAAGGAGTTTCGTCGGATGGAGGAATGTTCCATCAGGTGAGCCCCCCCACCTGCAGTAAGAAGTGGCCCAGCCCAGCCACAGGTTTGCTAACTCAAGGCAGTGGCGTTGCAACGGGGTGTGGCGGGTTCCATGTTTGCAGGGGTGCCAAGAGGTCACCCTGCGGGGGCTCATGACAGCACGAGCAGCCATTGCGCTGCCTTAGCCGCTTTTGGAGGATCCTCCATTCGCGGCTGCAGCCGTGAGGATAGGATCCCGGCGCCGGCAGCAAACCACTAAGTACAGTGCATGTGCAGCATCACACACATGTGCCGTACGTAGTGACGCCACACATGCGCTGTATAGTGGTTTGCTGCTGGCGCCGCTCCAACACCGTACGGACGGTGCCGGGATCCTCTGTTCACAGCTGCAGCTGGAGCGGCGCCAGCAGCAAACCACTATACAGCGCATGTGCGGCATCGGTACGTATGGGGCATGCGTCGTACGTAGCGACGCTGCACATGCACCCTACATAGTGACACCCGCCATTGGTGTCACGCCGCCTTCCTTCGCCCCTGACTCAAGGTGAACTTGGTTTAGTCATAATTGGTTGGGCTTAAGGGGGGTGTCTCTAGTACTCTTCCCATCACTGCACTACTGTGATGAGAGAGAATACATTATGGAATTTCTCTCAGCCTGGAAAACTGCACTTGAAGGCATCCTCAAGGAACTCCAGGGATCATCTAGTTCAGCCCCTTGCAATGCAGGAATGTCAACTAAAGCATCCATGACAGATGGCCATCCAATGCCTGCTTTACAACCTCAAAGGAAGGAGACTCCACAACCTCCTGAGAGAATCCATTCCACTGTCAAACAGCTCTTACTGTTAGAAGGTTCTTCCTGTATTTAGAGTAGACCCACTAAATTAAATTACTGAATAAGATGAAGCTATATGAATTTCAGTAGCTCTACTCTGAGTAAAAGTTGGTTTAATTCCACCCTAAATTTGTGTCTATACATATAAACAAGTAGATGTAAATGTTATGTAAATCTATATCTTTTTTTAGTTCTCTTTCTCCCCAGTGATGCATGAGAACCGGGTAATGTGTGTTGTATCTTTGGTTCCAAAGATCTCCCTTCAACATTCATTGAAGATTGAAGTATTGAAGATTTTGCCAACAGTTCTATTCCAAGCAACTTCCATTACACATCAACCAAATTAATTCGAAAATTACTCTATTCCCCCTTGGTACACACAAAAAATAAGGTTGGTGTTAATTAGGGAAATGGATGATGAACATGGACAATTAAAAAAATACACACAATGATATAATAATTGTGATCACGAAGCAGTGCAATTAGGTTAAAAGGAAAGCATTTGTTGAAAACTAGGGATGGAATTAAACAGAACTCTGATTAATATCTACACTAATTCTGATTTTAATTGATTTGGAAATTGGACACCGAAAGGCAACAGTAAGAAGACGCGGATCTCTGCATGTGCTCAAAGGGGGTTTATGTGAATCTGCTAATCTAGGTATCTTCATTGCATTTCATGCCCATAGGGGGCCCTCCAAATGCCCCTATTTTCCAGGAACAGTGCCAGGTTTACAGAAGCCATCCTGGTTTCTAATTTGATCCCAGAACATCCCTATTTTCATCAGAGAAATGTTGAAGCGTATGGAGTTCTGCGACCCCCCAAGCCAAGGAGATAAATAACAATACAACCCTTAGAAGACATCTGAAGGCAGCCTGAGCTCTGTGAGTGCAGCTTTGAAGCGCAGAGTGTTTGAGGACTGGGACATAGCAGGGGTACCAAAATGCTTGCTTACAAAGCTATTGTATTGCCAACTTTACTGTACGCTTGTGATATATGAACCACTTATATAAGCCATCTCCAACTCCTTGAAAGATTCCATCAAGGCTGTCTCTGAAAAATTTTGCACATTGCTTGGGAAGACAGGCGAACTAATGTCAGTGTACTGGAAGAAGCAAAGATCACCAGTGTTGAAGCAATGATTCTTCAACATCAACTTTGTTGGACTGGTCATGTTGTGCGGATGCCTGATTATCATCTTCCAAAGCAACTACTCTATTCCGAACTTAAAAATGGAAAGCGTAATGCTGGTGGTCAACAAAAGAGGTTTAAAGACGCTCTCAAGGCAAATCTTTAAAATGTAGTATAAACACTGACAACTGGGAAATACTGGCCTGCAAGCGCTCCAGTTGGAGAACAGCCTTTACCAAAGGTGTCATGGGCTTTGAAGACACTCGAACTCAGGATGCAAGGGAGAAACGTGCTAAGAGGAAAGCACGCTTGGCAAATCTACACCATGATCAACTCCCACCCGGAAACCAATGTCCCCTCTGTGGAAGGACGTGTGGATCCAGAATTGGCCTCCACAGTCATTTACGGACTCATTGTTAAGACTGTGTTCATGGAAGACAATCTTCCTTGGCTACAAGTGATCACCAAAGACGAAGAAAGAAGTTGAACCCCTTCAATGCAGGAATCTCAGCTAAAGCATCAATGAGAGATCACCTTCCTCTGCTTAAAAACCTCTAAGAAAGGAGAGTCCACCACTTTCTGAGGGGACTCTGTTCTACTGTTAACAGCTCTTACTGCCAGAAAGTTATTCCTGTTGTTTAGTCGGAATCTCCTTCCTTGTAACTTGAAGCCATTGGTTCGGGCCCTACCCTCTGGAGCAGGAGAAAACAAGCTTGCTCCATCTTTCATGCGACAGCCATTTAGATAGTTGAAGATGGCCATCATATCTCCTCTCAGTCTCCTCTTTTCCAGGCTAAACATACCCAGCTTTATGATTAAATGATTTTAATGTATTGCTAGACGGCTAAACTCAAGATCTATGATTAAAGGAAGTTCTTTTTGGAATTATAAACTCAACGTTTTCACCCCTAGCCATGACTATATCATAACGAGATAGAGGCACCCATTTCTAAGCAACCTTGAAAGCCATTGTCTTAACTCAGTATATTTATTAATGAACGCTTTTTATAAAGTAGTCCCAGGTCGCCGAAAGTCGTCATTATGACAGATAAAGTTATTTCTTTTGGACTGCGAGTTTCTAATGCTGGAATCCTAATGACTCCATCAAAGGCATTATTCTGAGACCATTTCCCCCAATTATCCCCCAGTTCTAATGGTCTGCCACCAGTGAAACATTACTGACAGCTCCGAAGCAGCACAAAGCCCAAGTCTCAAATATTCCTTTTGCTTCATATTTCGCCGGGATCACTGGAGAAAATAATTGCTTTTGTTCAAGGAGGATAAAATAACTTTCCCTTAGATTCCCCTTTAACCCTGGGGAAATCTCTTCTTCCCTCCAGCTAAGGAGGTAATATAGTTTAGTCGTCCCTCCACCTCTGTCCACAAGCAATGCCAACAGAGTTCAATGTGTGACAAAGCAAACACAGCTTGGCAGGATCAGTGCTTGCCATGGAACTCTTTAAGAAGATGAAGTCAGTGCAAGCAATCCTTACAATTTCATAGTTTCTTGATTGCATCCATTTGGAAAGCCATTTGGCTCAGAGGCTTTGCTCTGCGTCCACCCATTGCCAACACAGGAGGCCAAAGGCTTCAGATATTTTCTGGGGATCACAGGAGGTCATTCAGTATATAGGATGCAGACAGGTCTTTGCATCCACGTGTGGGAAGCAATAGATTTTGAGCAAGGGCTATAGCTTAGTGGTAGGGGTGTGGGTGGTGCTGTGGGTTAAACCACAGAGCCTAGGACTTGCCAATCAGAAGGTCGGCGGTTCAAATCCCCGCAACGGGGTGAGCTCCCATTGCTCGGTCCCTGCTCCTGCCAACCTAGCAGTTCAAAAGCACGTCAAAGTTCAAGTAGATAGATAGGTACCGCTCCAGCGGGAAGGTAAACGGCGTTTCTGTGCGCTGCTCTGGTTCACCAGAAGCAGCTTAGTCATGCTGGCCACATGACCCGGAAGCTGTATGCCAGCTCCCTCGGCCAATAAAGCGAGATGAGCGCCGCAACCCCAGAGTCGGTCACGACTGGACCTAATGGTCAGGGGTCCCTTTACTTTTACCTATAGCTTAGTGGTAAATTCCTGCATTCAAAAGGTCCTGGGCTGGCTGCAAGTTCATTTCTAGACCCAATTCAATGTGCTCACTTTAATGCTTAAATCCCTGAATGACTCAGGCCCCGAATATCTGAAAGACCACCTCCTTCCCTATGGAGTACCGCCACGAAAATTCATCAGGATTTTAGTGCAAATGCTCCTAATACTGTATGCAATATTGCCTAAATATACTCATTTCTGCAAAGCAATTTCCCCCAATACAATGCATGTCTATATGCTATTTTCAGTAATATATGCATTTGTATGCGCAATTTTCTCTAATATATGTGTTTTCTACACATGTGGCTGGAGAACTGCACTGCGAAAATTGGAGAAGAGCACATTTCAAAGGGCGGCTATGCTTCGCTTTGCAAAATGTTAATTCGGTAGGTTTACCTTGAAATGCAAACTGAATTGAATTAATCCCCCATCCCTATATAATGAGGATCTCTCTTACAGCCTCTGTGTAAGAAGCAAACCTGGCCCAGGTGGCTCTCATTTCCAGAAAGCAGCTGACTATTTTCTTCAGACTCTTGTATTTCTTCAGGGAAAACACAATAACCTGAACTCTGGTGTACTGAGATTGTTGTAGCAGATGAATGTTGGGAATGGGAAGACGGAGAAGGCTGGACAGAATTCTGGGTGCCAGATGGGCAGGTGGCAGATTGCTGCGCAGGACAGGATGTTGGCAAGACATTTTGGCTTGCAAGAAAATAGTAACAGGTTTGCAGCATCAAGCGGAAGAGGCACAAAACTATTGGTAAGGTTTTGGTGAGTCAGTGGTTGATAAACTTGCGATTACTAGAGCAGAATTGAAGGATGAAGATAGAAATATAGTACAAGATAGGAAGGGAAAAATGCTTTTGAAAAATGCAAGCACACAGATGCAAGTTGCAGGGGGGCCATAGCTGATTTGTAGAACATCCGCCTTGTACACAGGAAGGTTCCAGGTTCAATTCCTGGCATTTCCATGTCTTGTGGGAATGGCTCCTATCTGAAACCAGTACTGCTGCCAGTCACTGTAGACCAGGCATGGCCAAACTTGGCCCTCCAGCTGTTTTGGGACTATAATTCCCATCATCCCTGACCACTGGTCCTGTTAACTAGGGATGATGGGAGTTGTAGTCCCAAAACAGCTGGAGGACCAAGTTTGGCCATGCCTGCTGTAGACAATCTTTAGTAACGTGGACCAGTTTTCTGATTCAGTGTAAAGCAGTTCCCAATGTTTCTAAATGTAAGTGGAAAAACTGGGCACTCCCTAAGCCTTCTGCATATTTTCTGATGTGATGAAAACTCTTATGCCAGACAGATATTCACCTATTTGGGTTGGAATGCCTTAGTATCTGAATATAGCAGCCATCTGATTCTTGGCTCCAAAGTGAATGTAATAAATGAATAAATGATAAACGAAATTAAAAAAAAAAACCTGCAAAGCACTTCAGACACCAAACTTCTCATGCAGGCAACGAAGAGAAGCCTGATACGCACATATGGGCTTCCTATGGGAGGCCATGCAACGTTTAAAAAGGAGCAACAAGTGTCATGATTGCTTCATGAGACATTTTAGTAGATAATACTGATCGCCAGAGATCTTTAAGACAGAGGTGGTGAAGGGGATCCAGCTAGAAGGCAGGATCTTTATCTCCCCCATCTCTCATGGGCCAAGTTTGATAGGTAAGGAGCTACAGTCACCTGACATCACAATGATCCTTTTTTTGTCCATTCGGACAATCAGCTGATCACTGTGGCTTGAAAAGTACAAATCTGCTTTGGCCCAGGCACATCTTTAGCTACCCCACACCTGGTGTCCTAGGGGAGGTGGCTGTGGTTTGGTGAAAACAGTCTGACATGTCAAATGGGGAGGCCTGGAAGATGTAATGAGATTCATCACTCCTGCCATAAGATGTCATTCTGGTTATTTATCTTCTTCCTAATCAGCTAGATGCCTTGTTCCATTGGTCTGGATGTTTAATCACCAGCTCTGGTCAGGAGATCTGACCTATGATGAAGGGAATGCTCTAGCACAGACCCAAAGTAACGTTAAGAACTGGTCCTTGAGCTAGTTTTGTCCTCCTCTCTCCCTTTCATTTTTCCTCATGTGCCAGAGACTCTCTTAGAACTGATTTTTGAAAGCTGCTCTGAGAACCTTTTTTTGGGGGGGTGGTGTGGGGTAGAGGGCAGGGCAGAAATAAACTAGGAGCTCACTCGTTTTCAGCCTTTCCGTCAAATAATTTCTAAAGCACAATTGCTGCTCTGCCCTCATGCCCCCAGTTAGGAGCTGACGGATTGGTTTTGGTGCTGTCAAAACTGTGTATTCTATGCTTAATTCTGATTGAGCTGTGCTTTGAGATTGTCAGCTCCAACAAGAAGGCAAGAGAAGAAAAGATTTGAGGGCTGAAAGCCTCAAAATACTAGAAGCTGCATGCTTACGTGATAGGATGCTCTTTCTTCTCTATCCATCGGACGGGTCACGTACATTCTCCCAGACACAGGGTCAATGTTGAAGACTTCCATAGGTGGCTGGTCAGCTCCCACGCCAGTGATGCTATATCTTATGTGGATCTCGCTGTCCTTATCCGAACGTATCTGAATAAAAGATGAAAGGGAACCATGAGAGAGCTGGGAATGCAAGGCAGGAGGGAAAGAAAGTTCATGGTGACATGCACACAAAGACACACAAAGCTTTCAAGAGTAGAGAAAAATAGCCTATTATTCTACACACATGTGGATTTAGGCAGGGGACAACTCAGCAACCTGTTCACAAAAGACCAAGGAGATGCTTGTTTCAGGAATCTTCCCAACATCTTCTGTGACACAATGCATGCTGTGTGCTTACGCATCTCAGCCATGTGTGGACTCTATGTTATTTATCCGAGCCCCTGAGATCACAAACAATTTCTGTGAGATCCACAAGCCACTGGCTTATGGGTCCCATGGCTTGCATCAGTAATAGTGCCCAGTGGATTCCAGAAAGGCAAATGGGAATTTGGGAAACAAAAGACGCAGTCACTGCCAGACTGGTCTGTTTTAACAATCTGTGAAAATGCACATACACAATCTCTTTATCTGATCAAAATATTTGCATGTCGCCTGCCCTACAGCCATATTATCAGGGCAGCTTGCAACAAAGAAAGAAGCAAATTAAAACTGCATACAATAAATCAATAAAACCTGTGAAAACTGCATATCAATAAACCATAATATGTATATATATATATATACACATCAAGGTAGATGCTGGGTAAGCCTCTCTAGAACATTGGGTAAGCCTCTCTGGAACCTCTCTGGTTACACTGCTGAAGTGTGACCACTGAAAAGGACCATTTTTTTTTAAAGGATCTGCTGCACATCACATGGAAGGAGCACCCAGAGAAGATGGAGCCATGCAGAGAATAACACAGTTTCCTTTCTCTTCTCCATTGCACAAAATGGCTATCAGCCCTGATTTGTCAGAAACAGCATGCTTCTGAATTCCAGTTGCTAGAAATTGGAGAGGGAAGAGTCCTGTTTGGCTCATGTCTTGCTTGTGGTCTTCCCACGGGCAACCATCTGGTTGGCCACTGTGAGAATGCAGGATGCTGAACAGGACAGGCCAATTCTGAGCACAATTCAAAGTGTCGGTGTGGACTTACAAAGCCTTAAATGGCCTTGTGTGAGAGAGCCAGTGTGGTGTAGTGGTTAAGAGTGGTAGTCTTGTAATCTGGGGAACTGGGTTTGTGTCTCCGCTCCTCCACATGCAGCTGCTGGGTGACCTTGGGCTAGTCACACTTCTTTGAAGTCTCTCAGCCCCACTCACCTCACAGAGTGTTTGTTGTGAGGGAGGAAGGGAAAGGAGAATGTCAGCCGCTTTGAGACTCCTTAAAGGGAGTGGAAGGGGGGGGGATATCAAATCCAAACTCTTCTTCTTCTTCTTGGCCCTGTATACCTAAAGGAGCATCTCCACCTCCATCATGCAGCCTGGACACAGAAGTCCAGTTCTGAGGACCTTTTGGTGGTTCTCTCACTGTGAGACATGAAGCTACAGGGAACTAGGCATAGGGCATTCTCAGTAGTGTTGCCCACCCTGTGAAATGCCCTCCCATCACATGTCAAACAGATAAACAACTATTTGACATCTTGAAGGCAGCCCTGTTCAGGCAAGTTTTTAATGGTTGATGTTTTACTGTGTTTTTAATATTTTGTTGGAAGCTGCCCAGAGTGGCTGGGGCAACTCAGTCAGATGGGCGGCATATCATCATCATCCAGGAGGGCTCCTCTTATAATCTTAAAATAGATTTTTACCAGCAGAGAAGTTAATACTAGATGAGGCGCTGACACAAACTGATAGATGGCTTTGACTCAGGGTAAGAAAGAGGAGATGCATCACTCACAATAAAAAGAGGACCTACTGTATGAAGATGCAGTGGTACCTCGGGTTACAGATGCTTCAGGTTACAGACACTTCAAGTTACAGACTCTGCTAACCCAGAAATAGTATCTCGGGTTAAGAACTTTGCTTCAGGATGACAACAGAAATTGCACGGCGGTGGCGCGGTGGCAGCGGGAGGTCCCATTAGCTAAAGTGGTGCTTCAGGTTAAGAACAGTTTCAGGTTAAGAACGGACCTCCAGAACGAATTAAGTTCTTAACCTGAGGTACCACTGTATGGGTTTGTTTAAAATGTGCCTATGCTAATTTATCTGTATAGGTGCAGATTTAGAAATTACTTTTGTTCTTTAAATGCAATATGTTTTGCCATTGTCTGCTGTGTCCAGGCAGCATAAAGACCTTGTGTGCAGTGTGACAGTCCCTCAAACAGGGGACCCGCTTCAAACAGAGGTTTATCCTGTGTAAAGTAGGCTATATTGCCACCCTGTTTTGACTGTGCTTGCAGTTCACCGAAAGTCAGTTTCAAGGCCACCTCTGCCACTCCATCATGCATATTTTCCCAAGGAAAATAAAAGCAAATAAACAACAAGCTCTGCAAAGATAGTTTCATTCACGTTTCCAGCCACCAGATACAAGACAGTAAGTAGGCGGGTTGAGACGTAACTGTGGCAGCCTTGACCTGTTATCGCTCTGCAATCTGAAGTTAATTTTCTGATCAGCAATGTAAAGGAGTTCTTGCAAGATCAGGACTATTTCTGAAAGGGGTAAGAGAGGTGCAAGGTACAAGGGAGAAACAAACCATCTTGACACCCCCCCTCAGCTTCAGAAAACAGTCTGATGTGTATCGTGGTGACAAGCAAATGCTCTCTTTGACATCCCCCTGCCCAGATTTATGAAAAAAAAAAGAATGTGGAGGGGTGGGGAAATGGGGTTGGAGAGACAGATAATAGAAGCCCACTTTACAGCAAAAGAAGATTGAAACTTCACATCTCGATGGCAGCCGCTTTTCGGGGTGAGTCTGGATGTGCTGGTGAAGATGCACCTCCATGTGCAACAGGCCCAAAGGAGATGGCTATGTTAATAAATACTGTATTTTTCGCTCTATAAGACGCACCAGACCACAAGACGCATCTAGTTTTTGGAGGAGGAAAACAAGAAAAAAATATATTCTGAATCCCAGAAGCCAGAACAGCAAGAGGGATCGCTGCGCAGCGAAAGCAGCGATCCCTCTTGCTGTTCTGGCTTCTGGGATAGCTGCGCAGCCTGCATTTGCTCCATAAGACGCACACACATTCCCCCTTAATTTTCAGGAGGGAAAAAGTGAGTCTTGTAGAGCAAAAAATACGGTAAATAAATAAAAGAGCAAGCAAGCAGGCAGGGAAACAGATAAGTTCTGCTCTGGCTGAACGGAGGTAGCTATGCAGGTAGCGACGGCAAGAACATTTTGTGCTTCAGAGCAGAGGTAAGTCAAGGAAGGGATGTAAGATTCCTGCTCTCCCTCACTGGTGTCTTTTAACTTCAAAAACTATCAACCATTCTTTACAAGTCGGGTGTCAACTGATCAACATATTTTCTAAAAAATTGTGTTGTTCTCAGTGTCTCCTAAAGACTTTTCATTTATTTAGGCAAGCCTAGCCGGATGCGTAACGTTAAGATGTTATTTTATTTTATTATCCGTATTTTAAACAACTGCTGATTTTACTCACAATTTTTAGGTTAACTTGCTTTTTATAAATTATTTCTTAATGAGCGCTTTGTACACTATGTAAACAGCTTAGAGGTTATGGATGATTAAGCGTTATAGAAATCCTGCTAAATAAATAAAAATAAATCATATCATTTGCCTTTTAACTAATTAATCAATTGGTGAGAGTGGATGCTACCCAAACTTCAGTAGAAGAGTTTTTATGAGATACTGAAGGATTTTTAAGATAACTTTCAGCTTAATAAACATGAGCTTCCATTCATTGTTCAAAGAAAGAGCATCTCTCATATTTTGTTTGTCATTTCCCACTGTAGTCTCACACCAGGAATAAAACAGTTCCAGTAATTAAGAACTGTGCTCTCAAATCATCACCCCATTGATTAAGGGCCCCCGTGATTCATTAACTAAAACTTAGCTGATTGATCTACTGATTAAACCACTTGAATCTTGCAACCTTTGTTATTTATTAATTACACCTGTACCACACTCTTTCTCAGAAGACCCCTAAGGGCCAAGCCGTATTTAAGAATAACTGGCATAGGGTAGGAGTTCAGACCAAGGTGGCGGCAGGGCTTTCATCCTTTACCCCACTGCAGTCCCAATTGGAAAGGCTTCTCCCTGTGCCAGTTATTTGCAATGGGAGGAAAGCATCCATTAGACAGACAAAAGAAATAACTTCTTCACACAGTGCATAATTAAACTAGGGAACTTGCCTTCACAAGAGGTGGTAGTGGCCACCAACTTAAAGGTAAAGGGACCCCTGACCATTAGGTCCAGTCGTGGTCAACTCTGAGGTTGCGGCGCTCATCTCGCTTTATTGGCCGAGGGAGCCGGCGTACAGCTTCTGGGTCATGTGGCCAGCATGACTAAGCCGCTTCTGGCGAACGAGAGCAGCGCATGGAAACGCCATTTACCTTCCCGCCGGAGCGGTACCTATTTATCTACTTGCACTTTGACGTGCTTCAAACTGCTAGGTTGGCAGGAGCAGGGACCGAGCAATGGGAGCTCATCCCATTGCGGGGATTCGAACCACCGACCTTCTGATTGGCAAGTCCTAGGCTCTGTGGTTTAACCCACAGCGCCACCCTTACGGCCACCAACTTGGATGGCTATAAAAGAGAATTAGACCAATTCATAGAGGATAAGACTATGGATGGCTACTAGCAACCCTTGCTATGTTCCACCTCCAGTGTTGCAGGGGGACATCCTTCCTAAGTGGCAGTTGCTTGGGAACCACAGGTGTGATGTGTGCTGTTGTGCTCGTTTTCTGCTTATGGGCTTCCCATATGCATCAGGTTGGTCGCTGTGAGAAGAGAATGTTGGTCAAGATGCATCTTTGGCCTGATTCAGCAGGCTCTTCTTATGTTCCAGCAAAATAAAAATAAAAATAAAAATGAGGCTTTCAAGTTTATTATTGTTTGTGTTGTATTAGCAAAGACGAAGCCAGAGAATGAGGCCAGCCTAGTATTCTCTGCTGATTCCAAGATATAGAATGAATCAACGCTTGAGGGAATAGCTATGGGAGGCTGTCATGATGAGCTCTTAAATGTACTTCTACAACACCACTGATGGGTCACAAACCATTTGGAGGACAGAAGGATCTGGCTAGGCCAAGACTCTGATTGGTGCAAGTGGAGGACAGATGAAAGAGAGTTATAATGGAAGTTGAGGTCAATTTCTAAAAGCAGCCAAGGAATATAATGCAGGCAGTTGGAATGACAATGCTGAGGAGTCAGAGAGATGCTTGCAGAAACAGTGATGTAATGTTGGGACTTAGACAGTTCTGAATGACTCAGTAACAGGGTCTTTTCACTATTTTGTTTGTGGTGGGCTAACCCACATGAATGGGACGCGTCTAACCCACATGAATGGGACGCGGCTAACCCACATGAATGGGACGCGGCTAACCCACATGAATGGGACGCGGGTGGCGCTGTGGGTAAAACCTCAGTGCCTAGGACTTGCCAATCGTATGGTCGGCGGTTCGAATCCCCGCGGCGGGGTGAGCTCCCATCGTTCGGTCCCAGCTCCTGCCCACCTAGCAGTTCGAAAGCACATCAAAGTGCAAGTAGATAAATAGGTACCACTTTATAGCGGGAAGGTAAACGGCGTTTCCGTGTGCTGCGCTGGTGCTGGCTCGCCAGCTGCAGCTTCGTCACGCTGGCCACGTGACCCGGAAGTGTCTTCGGACGGCGCCGGCTCACGGCCTCTAGAGCGAGATGAGCACGCAACCCTAGAGTTGGACACAACTGGCCTGTACGGGCAGGGGTACCTTTACCTTTACCTTTACCTTTAACCACATGGAAGGCATTGAAATCCAGGAAGCATTGTGCTCACCCTCAATTGCCATCCTTGTCCTTGTTAACTGCTTTGCATGCAGAATGTCCCAGCTCCAATATGCAGCCACATCATCATGCTGCAATCTTGCACAATCCTGAGATCTTTTTCATATGTACTACTGCCAAGTAGGACACACACACTCCTACACCTGGTGCATTTCATTCCCCTCCCCTAACGGCAGACATTCTTAGTTGTCTCTGTTGAATTTCATTTTAAGAATATAAGAAGAACCCTTCTGGATCAGGGCCGTTGTCTATCTAGCTGAGCAACCTGTTCTCATAGTGTCCAAACAGCTGCCAATGGGAAGCCCACAACCAGGACCTGAGCACAACAGCAACACTCTCCCCTCTTGCAGTTTCCAGAAATTGATATTTTGTTTTCTTCCATCCTGCTTTTTCTATTGCATTTTGAATTTTATCCCTATCTGCTGAGGTAGGGACAGTTTATGTGAACCACAAATATGGTAAGATTTCCCTCTGCCCTTTCCTCTAGAAGTCATTGATGAAAACTGTTGCATCCTCTTCTACCTGTAGGTAGGCAAAAGTTCATGGTAGGGCAAACTATACCCTGTTATAAATTCTGCTTCTGGCATTTGTGGAAGGCAAAGGTTTTGGCTAATAGCAAGATTAAAATCAACTGCTGAACTTCAGAGTCCAGGGCTGGTTATTTTTTTTTAAAGAACAACAACAAGGTCCATTACTGAAGTATTAACAGATTTAATTTCAGAGCTGGAAGATTATAGTCCTTTAGTTATCACTTAAAACTTAAAAGTTTGAAGCAAGGGAAGTGTAGCTCAAGGAGCTTCCAAGCATTTAAGGCTCTGAGACATGATTATGTACGGTCAATGGGATAACACGCTTGAAATATATATATATTATGAACCTAGTCACCGAAATTAAAATTACTTCAAGATGAGGCTATACAAAAATGGTGAGACAATCCGATTAATTTATTCCAAATGGGGAGAGTGGCAGAGTGCAGTCCCCAGCCCTCCCTCCCTGCCCTTGCCAAAGGATGTTTAAGTGTAACAAAAGGAGTCAAAACAGCACAGGAGTTTGTAAAATCCAGAAGTGGCAGCAGAAAATCATTTCGGATATTTATTTTTGTACTTTAGGGCATCAGCTGGCGGTGTGGCTTGACACTGCTTCGGTATTAAACTCCGCATTACCACATGTCATCTTAGAAGAGCTGATAATGTGACTACTCCTTGGACAACTCACGAGGCTTTTCACAAACCTCTGTCAAACCAAATCTCTCTCTCTTGATCAATAACGGTGCACAGAGAAGGGGGCTATTTGCAGCGTCTAAAAGGGCTGGATTAGCAGAATACTGTAAATACAGATGGCAGGGACTAATTCCAGCTCTTAAGCAGTGATCATGCAAATCACTTAGGCATGCGAACAGCTCCCTTGAGTTCAAAGGGATTACTCACATGAGCAGAGTAGCTTGTGCACCCTGCATATTAGCTGAAATCAAGACTTATTTTGTGCAATCAGGGCAGCCTGGCTTGGCACCATGCATGCAAACCCAACGGCTTTGGCCATGATAAGTGCACGGCAGCTGATGTTGTCCTTAGCTCCCCTGCTGATAAGAATTTCAGTTCCTGAAACAGCAGTGGTAGCTGGTGCCATTATTGGGATCGGCAGGGCGGAAGGCAGGGAGACCAGCAATTTTGGAGGCAAAGGCAATGCATACAGCCTCCAAAATCCTGGTGAGGAAAATTAGGACACCCGTCAGCGGAGGCCCTGCTCCCTCTCACTCAGACCCCCCCCCATCTCTCTGCTCCCTTTTCCATCACTGTCTCCCTTGGGGATCACAACTCTCACCTCCTGCACCATCACGATGATGGGTCCTTACACACCTTCGCCCACTAACACTGCCCGCCACATGCCAAGTCCAGAAGGAGAAAGGGGGGGTGGCACATGGACACAAAGTGAGAGCACAGCAGCAAAATAGTCTGTATTTGGCCCCACCCTCTGATGGGAGCCAACTGATTCATGCCAGAGTGTGAGACACAAAAACAGTGAATTTTTTTTTTGGTCCCACACTCTGGTACAGCCAGAGTGCAGGAGCCAAAATGGGACATCCCGGGTGTGTGTGGAATCAGAAGCTGGGGTGGCTTCCGTAATTGTGGGATGTCCTGCTCACCGCACAACTGGGTGTTAGGGAAGAAGGGAGGCAGGCAGTGGCGGAGAGCAGGCGGGGGCAGGGCTGGCGTGCATCCTGGGGGCGGGGCGAGCCATCTGTGGGGCATGGCACCCAGTGCGGGTGGGGGGACAGCCACGATGGCACCCTGCCGGGATCATGCTGCCAGGGGCAATGCGCTCCCCCCACACTCCTCTACCTCCGCCAGTGGAGGCAGGTGGGTGCTGGCTGAGAGTAGACTGAGGTTGATGGGGCAGTGTTCCTGTCAATAGCTCATCCTACACTCAAGTAGGACCCTGGTGGAGACACATGCCCGACTGGCATGTTCTCTCCCTCCTAGTCGATCGTTCAGGAGCTTCATTAGCTTTCTTCAGCCCAAACATCAAAGCAACTGATGCCAACAGACATCAGCACACTTAGGGATCTACAGAGTCTGCGCAGTTCGTGTGACAGACCTCAGCAACTCAGCATTTTGGCTAATCTACTTTATTTACATATAAACACACTGCAACCTGCCTCCCTTTCTCTCTAGCATCAGACAGCAGAGAGAAAAAGAACAAAGGACAATAGTCCCACTTCACAGAACACAGTAACACAAACATCCTGTCTCCGTCACTTCCCACTCTGTGGAGTCAAAACATATACAGTCATGTGATAGACAACAATCCCATGACTGCAGTCATGGAACAGGAATTCTAACAGTTCCATTCATGCTAATGGACCAGCCTCCACTGTGCAACAGAGAGCTGATGTACATGACCACTGGAGGCACAAAGGCAGACGGAAATCCAGCTCAAAGCACTGCATGCACTGACTTCCCATCTGTGGCATCTAAGGGTGTCAATAAGCACTGCAAATACACTATTGGGATGCTAAAGTGATAGTTTACCTATGAATTACCTATCTAGGGACATGGGTGGCGCTGTGGTCTAAACCACTGAGCCTCTTGGGCTTGCCGATCAGAAGGCTGGCGGTTCGAATCCCTGTGACAGGGTGAGCTCCCACTGCTCTGTCCCAGCTGCTGCCAACCTAGCTGTTCGAAAGCATGCCAGCGCAAGTAGATAAATAGGTACCACTGCAGCAGGAAGGTCAACAGCATTTCTATGTACTCTGGCTCCCGTCATGGTGTTCTGTTGTGCCAGAAGCGGTTTAGTCATGCTGGCCACGTGACCTGGAAAGCCGTCTGTGGACAAACGCTGGCTCCCTCGGCCTGAAAGTGAGATGAGCGCCGCAACCCCATATCACCTTTGACTGGGCTTAACCACCCAGGGGTCCTTTACCTTCTTTAGGTAACCTATGCATGGGAAGAGAGCAGCTATGTCCAAGCAGATAGGAAAATCTGAACCACACTGATATGGTGAGAGCACTTTTCTGGACCATGGACCTTGCCTCCCTATCAGTGGAGAAGCTTCTCTTTCTCCACCTGCACAATGCAAAATCACCTTGCACACTTCTCCATTCCACTGTTGATTAATAGCCAACGATCTGAATTATACCAACTCAGAGGCTCATCTTATTTGTGATGTGATATTGCACACAGACACCCTGCCCCCCAAAATAGGTTGGCACTTTGGGAAATAAAAAGAAGCAGTTTTGCACCTTAAGGAAATCAACAAGAATGGAAGTGACTTGAAGAAAGCTTCTTTGCCTCTTTCAAGTATCCGTGAGTTTTCGAGTAAGTGACATGAAACACTGGTAAATGGAAGGCAAATAAGCTTTAAATTGCAGGAGATGAAAGGCAGTATATGGAATGGAAGCCCAGGGCCAGACCAGTTAGGGCACAAGAAGTTTTCAGGATTTGTTTCATTGGTCAGCACTTAAAGGAAGCACTAAAGGAAATAAAAATGTCCTTTTATGTATTAATCCACAACTACCACTCTCCCCTCTTCACTCCTGCCTGAGTCTGTAGATTTAGTACTTAGTTGCTAAAAATACACGGGCAGAATTTTATTATCGGGATTTGTTGTTGTTTTATCTGAGACATAAAGGCGTTCACCCACATTTGTACAAAATCTCTTATTTCACTGTCAGGTACAGCCTCATGAGAGTTTTAATTAAGGGTGCCACTGAATGTCAGCATGGGGGAAGACTGGAAACAAACTCCCCCATTTCAGAAAAAGCTATCCAGCTATGATCTGAAAAAATTCCTTACTGAAACTTGCCTTTGCTCATTATGACCTTGCTGGGGGGAGTCATCTGCAACACCTTGCTCATCAAATATTCAGATAACACCAAAGTGGGATGGGTAGGTCTTGCCACAGAAAACAGACTCAGGTTACAAGATGACCTTAAAAGACTGGAGAACTGGACCCAAACTAACAAAATGAATTTCAATGGGGACAAATGTCAGGTTCTATACTTAGGCAGAAATAAGCAGAAATATAGGATGTGGGACACCTGCTTTGCCAATAATACATGTGAAAAGGATCTAGGGGTCTTAGTAGACCATGAGCTTATCATGAGTCAACAGTGTGATGCAGCAGCAAAATAAATAAATAAATAAATAAAATGCTAATGCTATTCTAGGCTGCATCAACAAACACCTAGTGTCCGGCTAAAATGAAGTCATAGTACCGCTCTATTCTGCCTCTATTCCACACCTGGAGTCCTGTGTCCAGTTCTGGGCATTACAGTTTAAGAAGGATATTGACACATTGGAAGGTGTGCAGAGGAAGGTGACCAAGATGATCAAGGGTCTGGAAACCAAGCCTTACGAGCAATGCCTTTGGGAGTTGGGTATGTTCAGCTGGAAAAGAGGAGACTGAGAGGAGACATGACAGCTTTTCTTTCAATATCTTTAGGGCTGTTATATGGACTATGGAGCAAGCTGGGTTTCTCCTGCTCTGAAGCCACAAACCAATGGCTTCAAGTTACAAGAAAGGGAATTCCAAATAAATATCAGGAGCACTTTTCTGGCAGTAAGAGCTGTTTGCCAGTGGAATAGACTCCCTAGGAAATTACTGGAGTCTCCTTCTTTGCAGGTTTAAGCAGAGGCTGGATGGCCATCTGCCAAAGATGCTTTAGTTGAGATTCCTGCATTGAAGGGAGTTGGATTAGAGGACTCTTTGGGTCCATTCCAACTCTACAATTCTATTATTCTATGTTCCAGGATTTCCACCGCTGGTTGTCAGTGCTAATCCAGGGGAATCCCTCTGAGCCATCCTAATGTAACTGCAGAGGGGAATCTGTTTATTTTGTCAAGACGATTAATCTTTGATTCTTTGGGTGTGTAATATTAGTGGCAGAGTGGCACTATTTATTTCGTTCTTCAATTTATTTATTGCATTTATTCATTGCTTTCCATGAAACAGTCTCTAACACCTCCAGATATATAAAATAAACAATTGTGCTTGTCACTCCTTTATAGAATGATACAATAGAACAAGTATATCGGAAGTGTTTCACCCAACAAGACTCGAAAAGGGCATATCTAACATACACTTTCAGGTCAAAGGGTGACAGTCTTTAGGTATTAAATCTCTGCCAACAACTCAAAAAAAATCTAAATCGAAGATAAGCTGTCTCTTGAAGTCAAAAGCTTTCTTCTTTTCCCTGCTTTCACAGCAGCAGCAACAAGAATCAGATGGAAATCCTACCATAGGTATCAGCTTACCCAGTCACTGTCTGGGATACTAATCAGGGATAATGTTGAAAGTTTCTGACTATTTCCATAGGAAAACTTATTCCAATAAGCTATCATTTTGCTATATTTACTAAAGACGCCAATTTTAGTAGATTTGCTTTGGTTCTTAACAATGAGGACGGCAAGCCATATTGTGCCTAGAATATTGTCCCCAAATACCGGTACTTATTTTTAATGGATTCAGCACTTTTGTGGGTCCACATGACTTCAAAGCTGTGCTCCATAGAGCAATTGCCCGACTGCTCTTGCCTGAAAAGGTTAAAAATGGGATTCATAGAATCATAGAACTGAAGAATTGGAAGGGACTCTGCGGGCTTTCTAATCCAATCAGAGGGTCATCTAATTCAACCATCCAACCTCTGCTTAAAAACCTCCAATGAAGGAGAGTCCACCAACTTCAAAGAGAGTCTTTTCCACTGCCCAACAGCTCATACCACCATAAAGTGTTAGGATCATCCTACTTGCGTGTAGGACCCTGGCAGATACACATGCCCGACTGGCATGTTCTCTCCCTCCTGGTCAATCGTTCGGGAGCTTCAAAAGCTTTCTCCAGCCTGAACATCACAGTGACTGATACCAAGAAACATCAGCACACTTAGGGATCCCGCAGAGTATTTGCAGTTTGCGTAACAGAACTGAGTAGCACAGCATTTTGGCTAATCTACTTTATTTACATATAATACACTTGGAGCATTCTGACTCAGCTCCTTCCTCTTTCTCATCAGACAGCAAAGAGAAAGGACAAAGGACAATAGTCCTACATCACGGAACACAGTAACATAAACATCCTGTCTCCGTCACTTCCCACTATGTGGAATGAAAACATACACCGTCGTGCGATAGAAAACAATCCCATGACTGCAAACACAGAGCAGAATCCTAACATAAAGCTCTTTCTGATGTTTAGTCCAAATCTCCTCTCTTGTAACTTGAATGTATTGGTTTAGGTCCTTCCCTCTGAAGCGTGAGAAAACAAGCTTGTTCTATCTTCCATGTGATTCCTTTAGATAGTTGAAGATGGCTGTCATATCTCCTCTCAGTCTCTCCTCTTTCCCTCGCTAAGTATACCCAAGTGAGTTGTGGCCCTTCTGTATATTTGATCTAACTTGCTTTCTAGGTTCAGTTTCATCTATTCAACAGGAATGGGGCTAATGCAAAATAAGATTCTGCATGCTTTTGTCCAAGTCCTACATGTTATCCTAGCTGAAACCAAGCTACACAAATGTCACCACAGTGGGTTCTTTTTTAAGGCTTCAGGGAACTATAGGAAAGCCCGGGATGCTCACATGTGTAGGAAAGAGACATGCAATTCCTGAGTTTGTCTGCCCCAGCTCTGGGAACTCTGAAGTCCCAACACAAGCAGTCTAGTTTATGAAGAGGCTTTGAATGCACCCTTTGTTAGCTCTAGCCTGAGTCTTGGCCTTTTCTTGGCCTTTAAGCCCGCCATTCTCAGACGTTTCCTCCCCATGGACCACTTGACAATTGCCAAGGGTCTTGGTGGAGCACTTAATGATTTATGACATTCTGTGCTAGATGCTGTATGATTTTAAATTCTATTTTTATTGCCTCTTTTATTCTTTATATGTTGTATTACCATTTGAATTCCATGGAATTCAGATAGTAATACAATAAAATGCAATGTAAGACATAAAAGAACAATACAAGTGCAAATCAATACAGATATTTAATTTGATGGATGTGCTGTCTCCTGCCTTCAACTACAGACATGTCACAGACCACCTGAATGAGGCCTAAGGAGCACAAGACCACAATTTGGGAATCCTTGTTTTAAGCATATGGTGAGGCCAAAAGCTTTCCCTGCCAGATACCCTTCCTGGGATTAGTAGTCAGGAGGCGGGAAAAAACTGTTGGTGAACCATACATTTTAGAACTCTTTCAACATTAGCTTGGTAAACTGCTTTATCTTTGTGAACTCCTTTGAAGTAGTTTTTTAAAAAACAATAACGATCATGCAATATATCAAATTTTATGGAATAAAGTTCCAGGGGTGAGCAAACTTTTTCAGCAGGGGGCCGGTCCACTGTCCTTCAGACCTTGTGGGGGGCCGGACTACAGTGGTACCTCGGGTTACATATGCTTCAAGTTACAGACTCGACTAACCCAGAAATAGTACCTCGGGTTAAGAACTTTGCTTCAGGATGAGAACAGAAATTGTGCTCCGGCGGCGCGGCGGCAGCAGGAGGCCCCATTAGCTAAAGTGGTACTTCAGTTTAAGAACAGTTTCAGGTTAAGAACGGACCTCCGGAACGAATTAAGTACTTAACCCGAGGTACCACTGTATATTTTTTGGGGGGAAATGAACGAATTCCTATGCCCCACAAATAACTCAGAGATGCATTTTAAATAAAAGAACACATACTACTCATGTAAAAACACGCTGATTCCCGGACCGTCCGTGGGCCGGATTTAGAAGGCGATTGGGCCGGATCCGGCCCCCGGGCCTTAGTTTGCCTACCCATGGAATAAACCAACCAACCAACTAAATTGTGGGCAGGTTTTTAGCCTTCTGCATTGATGTTTTTAATTATGCCCTAATTCTGATTTGAGCTGAAGTCTGTCTGCCTGTCACCAACTCTACGTTTGGCTAGAAGGAACCACTTTTTATATGCAAAAACAAAACGAAACAAAAAACTGGGATAAGAAGAAGCTTGAATAGCTCATGTTTCTTCTCCTGCCAGTTCTCCATATGTACAAATCGCTCACAATTACCGCAATATGTTGGGGCGAGGGAAGTGAGGTGGGGGGGGGTACATGCCAATCTTCAATATGCTTATTTTGCATCTGAACACAGCTTTGGACTATTTAAACATGGGATATGGCTTTGGTCGTTTACTCGAGAGAAAACAAAGGAAAGTTCTTAAGTTGCACAAAAGTTGGCCAACAGCAGGAGGCTCACCAATGCCAACGTTAATTAAGAGCATTTCGAACAAAGCATAGCTTATGTGCAGCGGGTTATGCTTGTAAGCATTTGAACTTTGAAATTGCTGTGGCAGGCAGAATGACTGCAAACTTCCTTTAATGAGACCAAGGGAAGAAGAAAAAACACACACCCCAAGAGTTGCTCTGGAAGGGCATTCCATTCATCCGTCTTTATGGCCATATTCCCAGTCATTTGTGCTTTTTTTGCCCATCCCTTAATGCTCAAGATGTCGTCCCTCTTTGATCATCCCTCTTGCTTACAGACTGCTGCTATGGGACCATTTTTCTCCACTAATTAGACAAATGGGAGGATCCACCTGCATTTCCTGCATCCTTAAGCACCCAGGAAGGAACTGTTCATAGACACTTGTCAACTTTCCCAAAGATTCATAAATACGGGGACATTCCCATGGGCCATCTAAAGCCAACACTGTTTCATTCATGACAAGCCTCCACCTTTTCCCCTTTGAATGCCCCCAAGGAACACGATTCCACAACTCCCCATGTCAACCTGATCCATTGCTGAGTGCTCAGTTCTGGTGGGATGCTTTCCTCAATGCTTTCTTTAAATCTAGCTGACTTAATTTCAAAACCCTGTAAGCTAATGTATTAGCCCAAAGTTGAACAGCGAGATTCGGAGCTGAACAGGGTTTTCAACCCAGGATCATGATCCATGCTTTGTTCCATATGCCTGGAGGCTTTTCAAGACCCACTTCATCCCCTCCACCAAAGGTGCTCCTGGAAGTCAAAAGACCCCTAGGAGCAGCATCTGACCCTGCTTCCAACTAGCTTTCATTTAGAAAGTCATCTGGACGGGGTGTCACTAAAATCCTGCATTTCTCAATTGTTTTTTTCTGGGCAACAATAACTCCTGTCCTGGAAAAGAAAAAAAGAAAAGAAAGAAAGAAAGAAAGAAAGAAAGAAAGAAAGAAAGAAAGAAAGAAAGAACTGGCTTCAAAATGGACCAGGAAGTCCCTCTACATGGGCTGAATCAAGACATACACCCCAAGAAGGACTGAGCCACTTCAAAACTGGGGAGCCCCTTCTCCATTGCCTGGTTTGATTTCTCCTAGTGTTAGGCTCTAATGTTCTCTATAGCATGCATCCACTATAGCTATGACTTCTCTCATTGGCTAAAAACAAGGAAAGGTGGGAGCAGAGGCAAACCTAGTCTCCCTTGTGCCCTCTCAAGTAAATGTATCAGTGTCCCACACCTCGTGCCCTTGGCAAGGAGACGTATCGGTGCCTTCCAAGCTGGGAGAGACCATGGCCCAGAAACTAAATTTTTTTTTTGCTTTTCATCACTTTTTGTGCTCTGCCAGTGACTTCTTCTGTGGCCATCGGGGTTGGGGCTGCTCTATTCTGTCTCCCCCCCTCTTCCACTGGTCCAGGTGTCTTCCTGCCTGCCTGCCTGCCTGCCTGCCTGCCTCCCTCCCTCTGCTAGCTGCTTCCTCTCCTAGCCACTCTGAGCCAGAGTGGAGAGACATGATTTGTACACTTACAGACAAACAACAAACACCCCTGGACCTGTGCTCTTGGCGGACCCCAACTTGGCAACCCCTAGGTACACCCCTGGGTGGGAGCAGGCTATTTTCTCACAAGCTGGTTAGAATGCTGCCTATACATTTTGCTTCGATTGCTTTATTCATAGAGACCTACTTTTTCTTTTTAAATGAAAGCCACACACCTGGCCTCTCTGCTGACTTTGGACCTGGTACATCCATATCCCCTCTACCCCTGTGCATGTCAGCCCTGGAATTTTTTCCCCCTCCATCCCACTCTTTCGTTGTATAAGGAAAGAGATCCTTCTGTATGCTGAAACCTAGCCAAAATGAAGTTTCACTTCTAATAGGAGGTGATCATTTTATTACATAGTTTCCATAAGCATATCTCCTCGTCTCTTTTCTGCAACATGGAAAGAGACAGGTAGATAGCAACCTCCCAGCAATGCCAGATGCTTTTCCTTTCATTTCAGTTATATTGCCAAGGAGGGAGAGGGTTTCATCATAGAAGGAAAGGTGCTTTAAAGGCAAATGACTCATCTCCAAAAAATGGAACAGCTTCACCAAAGCAGATCATCCCGACACCTGCTTTCACAACTGATGTGAAAAGGCATTACAGTGAATCACCCCAGCCCTAAAATCCACCTAACCTCTAGCATTAAAACCAGAAATGATGAAACCTAAGTGAAGAACTAGAAGCTCAGCAGTGGGGCATGAGGAAGAAGGAATAGTAGCAGTGCCTTCTTGCTAGCTGCAACACTGCATTTTTCAGGGTGGGAATGGGGCTGGTGGTGGCAACTTGCAGTTGGGTACCAGGAACCCAAAGCACCTCCAGCATCTTCACCGCCTCATGCCTACCCATCACTTTCCCAGCAAGGACAGTGCTGGCAGGAGGACAGCACTGCTATCACTGTGCTGCTGCAGCCATTAACACAGAAACAAAGGAAGGCAGATATTTAGCATTATTGCAATCATAATTGGCATGTCCAGTGATGAATGCTACTCCCTTCTAATGAAAATTACCTGACTCCCCAAAAAGCAAAATGTCACATTGATGGGGCAAGGCTAGGCTGGGAGTAGGCCTTCCCAAATATTGTTCCAGGCAGCCCAAAGGCAGGAGACAAAGCTGGAGGCTGGAGTGCCAGCAAGTAAAAACCAACTAAATAAATCATGATTAGGCAGAGAGGTAGGATGTGGCAGCACACCTGTAGGAGGTCATCACCAAGAAGGTGGAGCTCCCATGATCTTGCTGACATTTCCCCCCAGCCCTGTTAATGTAGCATCACTGATGCTGGGAAGCGGCTACTGCTGCCTACCCACCCCCTCAGGTGTGCCAACTTGAATAAAATATTGGGGGCTCCAGGTAAGCCCCACCCTGCGTAACTGATCACATGACACAGCGCACACACACACCATCTGAATGGCGATGCCCATTTTATTTTATTTATTTTATTTTTATTGGGGAGGCTGAAGCAAAAATATGTCAAAGACTGGGAAAATGTGAAACTGAAAGAAACTGAAATGGGACGGATTTTCCTGAGCACTGATGCAACACCAGGGGGCACTATGGGAAATGAACATGGCAACCAGACCCAGCACATTTTGGAGCAGTGCTTTCCACTATCAGGAAAATGGAGCTGAGGAGAAGACTCTCCAGAGGTCATTTGCCCAGGTCCTCCTTGTATCTGGATGTGAGCATGGTGAAGCAGAAGAGAGGTGCAAGAAAGGAGCAAATCCTAATGTCACGAAATGGAAGTGAGAAAAGGAGCAGAATCTTCAGCAAACAGCCCTAGAGTTCCAAGAGTGAATGCTTAACCTTCCCGTATTGAGCGTCCCAGGAGCTCAATAATGAATGACAAGAGCAGCATCAAGGGCCCTTACAACCGCACTTGCAGCGCCGGAAATGTCAGCTCCAAAATCTATTATGATAGGGCACGATCCAGCAAAGTTAAGCACTTTTCATTGATTTCAATGGGAGAGTTAAGACAGTCGGTTTGTGCCTGGGAAATGAGATAAGGGAGCCTGCCCTAATTTGCCTGGCACAGGAAGTTATGAAAGTGACAAGCTGACTGCAGCAATAACAAGCCAAGGTTGAAAACATCTCATGCTGGGTTTCAGAGAGTTCCTTCTCTGAGTCCTTTACTTTCTGAACACTAGTAATCGTGGAACATATCCTGTGTGTGAATTGCATGCCTGTGGGGCAGGGGCAGAGGGGTGCTTCTAGATCCATGATGGGTCGAGCTTTCAACAAGCACAGAATCTAGAATGCGACACAGGTGAGTTTTAGTAGATGCATGGAATCATAGAACTGTAAAGTTGGAAGGGACCGCAAGCGTCATCTAGTCCAACCTCCTCCAGTGTAGGAATCTTTCATCCAATGTGGATCTTGAACCCATGGCCCCGAGATTAAGAATCTCTTGCTATACAGGTGGAACCATTTTGCAGGATATAGATGGGCGTTTGTGCAGCAGGAAGAAATGGAGGGAGAGGTTGGGACCCAAAATCAGAGATGAAGAGTTGCATCAAGGATGAGGATATAGGAGAAATAGAGCTGGAGAAGGACCTTAGAAGTGGAGATCTTTGCAGAACACCCACTTCCCTACTCTTTTCTTTACAACCATGCCACACTTACCGTATGGAGATGTGCGCCCTACTCTTTCTGCGTACATGTATGTGGGCTTCTGTACAACATGCAGAAAATTATTAGGGGGGTTGCTTTGCTTCTTAGTTGATGTGTTTAAAGAAATTTGCTGAACCTCAATTTAAGCAAACACACACACAGTTTTAGTGGAGTCAGATAACTGCAGCTGTTCTTTCTCTTTCAAAGCCTGCTCAATTTTAGGTCTTTCCTGTGGGAAAAGGATGCTCCAGTCGTTCTTTGTTAAGAGGGATGAAAACGGGCACCGGTTAATTATTAATAAGGTTCAGCAACCTTGTTCCAGAAACTTCCTCATTCCATGCTGCAAAGGGATGGCCATTTTAAATTCTGCTAACTAAATGCTAGGGACACGGGTGGCACTGGGGTCTAAACCACAGAGCCTAGGGCTTGCCGATCAGAAGGTTGGCGGTTCGAATCCCTGTGACGGGATGAGCTCCCGTTGATCGATCCCAGCTCCTGCTAACCTAGCAGTTCGAAAGCACACCCAAAAGTGCAAGTAGATAAATAGGTACTGCTCCGGTGGGAAGGTAAATGGCGTTTCTGTGCACTGCTCTGGTTTTGGTGTTCCGTTGCACCAGAAGCAGCTTAGTCATGCTAGCCACATGACCCAGAAAAACTGTCTGCAGACAAATGCCGGCTCCTTCAGTCTGTAAAGCGAGATGAGCGCCACGACCCCAGAGTCATCTGTGACTGGACTTAACTGTCAGGGGTCCTTTACCTTTTAACTAAATGCTAAACTCACACAAGTGAGAAAGGGGAAGGAGATATATAACAAATAATACCCCACTCTCCAAATCCAACCCAACAGTTCCAACCCATGCTTTACATCTGCATCCAGGAGCTATTTGGGTCAAAGAACTCTGAAAACCTTTTAGCCCTTCGGTCCTTCCACTCTTGCCTTTGATGAAACCATTTGCAGGTGGGATCCTTTGTACCTGCTCGTCTTGCCGAAAGAGACCGGGGAGCCCAGAAAGCATCAAGGATGTTTGCTTCCCTAGTCTGCTTCACCGCTTGTCATTGTTATGTTGCAGTTCCTTGCTCTGCTGAAGACGGGGATGGGTGTGCTACTCTTTTTCCATTTCTGTGGATGTTCCCAAGAGATATGGCAGTGATCTCAAAATCCCAGGGGCCTACAGCCACAGGCTTATATTTGTTCCTGAACCTCTGGCAAGCAGGCTTCCACACTGGCCTTTCACAGTGTCATTGTTCCTATTTGGATAGTGCAGGTAGGCACACATGAGACAAAGCTGCCTACAGCAATAAAAAGCCAAGCCTGAAGAACAATATTTCCCCCTTTTTTAATGCTCAGATTTCCAGCTTATACTGTGGACACTCTTAGCTCAATCAGATGAGTCCCAAGAGCAGGGTAGGCAGCGGGCAGCATCTCAGGAGAGCCAGGGAGAAGGATTTAGGCATAAACAATGGCATCCCAAGTGACCCAATAATTTCTGCATTACCGAATATAGAGGAGATAACAGCTCATCCTTTAATGTGCTGTGGAGAGAGATCTCAGGAGGGAAACATTACCCGCCTTCAGAGCAAAGACCAATACTCTGAAAAGGCAGACATCTGTGTCAGGGGGAAACATTACAGGAGTGGAATGAATGTTCACAAAGATATAGGGGCTCGGCACTCTTTGGAAATTGCTAAGGGCAGAACTAAACATTGCAGAGCAAATACAGGGATTCTAAGCCCATGTCCCCCTTGTAAGGCTAATGCAGGTGGGGGTGCAAATAGGCATAGAACTGAGGGGAATATTTCTCCCCCGGACTGCCACTCCTCCCCGCAGCTCCTTTTCTGACTGATTTTCTCCAGCTAGACTTTGGTGGTAGTGCAAGAATAATAACCAGACAGAGAAATAGTCAAGTACAACCAACTCATGAATACTTCCCCCAAAATGTCACCCCCGCAATTCACATTACTTTATTTTGGAATCCATGTTGGTTAATAACAAGTATTTCTGCCCTTAGCAAATCCAAGAATTTTGTTCATACCTGAACAAAACTTTCCTTGTGATGCACTTCCATAGGGGCCCCTCTCTGTGGTGAATCAATCTATGTGCCCATTGTCACTGCAGGGGGATGGACTGGATGACCCCTGGGGTCCCTTCCAACTCTACAGTTCTATGATTCTATGAAATGTGAATCTTGAAGGATATCTGCATTTCGCTTCATGTCTTGTTTCAAAAAATGTGGGAGCGATGAAGGCTTGCGTTAAAATGCAAACAGAACAAACTTCCTTCTGGTGCAGTATAACCACAAAAGCAAAAAAAACCAACAACAGCAACACCCCAAACAAACCCACCTCTGCCACCATTCAAGGATAACACTTGAGCCTTCAGCTGGGATTTATCTGTTTACCTCCTAAACCTCCTGAATGAATGAAAGCTCAAGAGCTCTAACTCTGGAACTGAGCACAGCAAGGGCCTGTTAGCTATTTAAACCGCTTTTTCAGTTCAGACCCTGTAACTGGGAAAATAGGCCTGATTTCTTTCGGAGATGCAGGAGTTAATTATGCCCAACTCTGTCAATCATATAATATTACCAAGGGCAGCAAAACCAAGACCCCCACACTTCATAGGATTGACTTTTTTATTTCCCTCTTTCCTCATCAAGAGATGAGATTGTCTCTGTGCCTCGCTGGCTCCTAAGATCCCTTCTAATGGAATTTCCTGGCTCCCATACCAATGCAGAGCTTTAAATAAAAGCCAAACATATTTTTATCATCTTAAGGCATGAGTGTAAACCAGGATGCGTTTGTGGCAATTATGTGTTGTCCAAGAAACCAAGATGGAATGAACCATTATGCTTTTTTTAAACAAAACAAAACAAAACAAAACAAAACAAAACAAAACCCAAGCTTCAGAGAAAGGGTCAAGTGAAACTGATATCTCTGTAAGGAGAGTGCTATAGAAACAATACGAAATACTTAAGAAACTTTACAAATCATTTCCTATGCTATTAGGAACCAGTTTGGCTACTTGACCCAATTCTCACACTAGTAGTTTTTTATTCACTTTCTATTTTATTTCTTTCTCCGTTTGTATACCACTTCCCATCAACCAAAGGTCCCGAAAGGGTCTTGCAACTGAAACTAAAAACATCACATGCAATCATAACCTATCAACAGATAATGCAGTCCAAGGAACAGCTTAAAATAAACATCCACTTACAATAAAGACTGTTATCGCTATCTTCAGACAGGAGATTTTAAACTTGTGTTGTAAAAGAAGTGTTTTTCACAGCATTTTGAAAGGTGGAGAGGGAGGGAGCCACCACTGAAAAGGACCTGGACTGTGCACTCACCAATTTAGGCTCTTGCTGCTGTAAAATTATAGAACAAATGGGATCCACCTGTTGTTACGAGATAGAATCATAGAATTGTAGAGTTGGAATGGACCCTCAAGGGTCATCTAATGCAAACCCCTGCAATGCAGGAATCTCAGCTAAAGCATCAACCTCTGCTTACAAACCTTCAAAGAAGGAGAGTCCACAACCTCCTGAGGGAGACTATTCCACTGCTGAACCGCTCTTACAGTCAGAAAGTTTTTCCTGAAGTTTAGTTGGAATCTGCTTTCTTGCCATTGAAGCCACTGGGTCGAGTCCTACTCTCCAGAGCAGTAGAAAACAACCTTATTCCCTCTCCCATGTGAAGCCCTTAATAGCTTTCATATCTCCTCTGTAGATAGCTTTCATATCTCCTCTCAGCCTCCTCTTTTCCAGGCTAAACATACCCAGCTCCTTCAATTGTTCCTCATCAGGCTTGGTTTCCAGACCCCTGATCATCTTAGTTACTTTCCTCTGCACATGTTCCAGCTTGTCAACATCCTTCTTAATTAATGGTGCCCAGAATTGGACACAGTATTCCAGGTGTGGTCTGACCAAGGCAGAACAGAGTGGTACTATTACTTCTCTTGTTCTGGACACTATACTTCATTTTGAGAAGTTCTCCCACCCAAAAAATGTATGCATGAAAAAGCATATATTTGAGCAAAGTGGGCATGGAAATGCATAGAGTTATGAGTTTTTTGGGGGGTCAGTCTGGATGGAATCCTGGGTCCCCTTACAGAACCTGTGTTCCTGATTCCATGGGGGTAGAGTATATAAGAAGAGGAAGCTTTCCAAACCAAGTTAATGGCTTTGGCTTTCTACTAAAGTACCATGATCTAGCAGAACCAAAGAAGTTACTCTGTGCCATAGAATACATGAGTGAGCCGTTCCTTCAACCCCTTCACCTGGGTGGACACCATGTGATCATAGGTAGAAGAAGTTGGATGTGAGCTGAGCTGCAAAACAGACAGGGAGCTGAAGACATGTGTTTGCTTTGTTTTGAACTTTGGGACTTCCCTGGAAACCAATGGGGAAGCAAAAAGTGCTATTCTTGCGAGCTCCTCTGTCTTAAGCTCAGGTTGCATATATGGGTAAATAAAACCATATATTCTAAAGACACCATGATTTCTGCTAACCCCTGAAACTGATCCCTGCGTAAACCCAGGAACCCCTGAAGTCTCTTGCCACCACTCAAAGATTGGGGTGGCACGTACAGTGAAAATAACATTCTCAAATGCATTACGTTAGAGATGCGTGCTTGCAAAAAACATGCATATTGGGGGAAATGCACTTGAAAACTCTTACGTTTTTCATCGGGGAGGAAAGACAGCAACTAGAAGAAAGTTGCCACTGGAATCTGCCCTATATGGAAATTCAGAGGCACCACTCTCAAAGACTTTCAGAGAAGCCCAGAGCTGGGAAAGACCCCTGTCCAGAATCCTGGAGAGTTGCTGTGAGTCAGTGTAGACAATAAAGGACCCCTAGACAGTTAAGTCCAGTCAAAGGTGACTATGGGGTGAGACACTCATCTCTCTTTCAGGTTGAGGGAGCTGGCGTTTGTCCACAGACAGCATTCCAGGTCATGTGGCCAGCATGACTAAACCGCTTCTGGCACAATGGGACACGGTGAGGGAACCCAGAGCACACGGAAATGCCGTTTACCTTCCCGCCGCAGCAGTACCTATTTATCTACTTGCACTGGTATGGTTTTGAACTGCTAGGTTGGCAGAAGCTGGGGCAGAGCAATGAGAGCTCACCACTATTGCATGGATTCGAACCGCAGACCTTTCGATCAGCAAGCCCAAGAGACTCAGTGGTTTAGACCACAGCACCACCCGCATCCCCAAATAATAGGTGGACCAAGGGTTTGACTCAGTATAAGACAGCTTCCTGTGCACAAAACAAAATAAAAACCTAACTCAAAGCACCTTAAAAGAGGCATATTCAGAAAAAGGGAGCAATGGAGATGAAAAGAAAGGAGACAGTAAGAGCAAACCATAAGTAATATTCTTACTTGCACCCTTTTTTTGCACCCTACCTCCTCACTATGTACTGTGATGGATTGCAGCCATAGTTCCCAAGAGGAGTTTCCAATCTGTCACTAAATGTGTAGTAAATACAGAGGAGAAAAGTGTTTGCGATGAAAAAGGGTTCTTGTTGAAAGTCTCCTTGCTGAGAGAGGAGAATGTCTCACTCCAAAAAAAATAGAGGAGAATCACACCCAGATGTTGTGGGGTGTGTTTGTTTTGAATGACAGAAGCATTTAAAAAGGGTCGCCCAGAACCAATTGGTTTGCCCCCTTCTGGAGCTTTAATGGGAAAGGCAACCAAAATGTTTAGACTAGGATACCATTTGCAAGGAGTGTCCTCCCCCCAGAGAGCTATAATCTTGGTCAGCAGGAATTCAAGTGACATGACTTGAACAGCGCCGGTGCAAGGCTGTGAAAGAACGGAGCGAAGAACTGTCAGCATTTTTAACTTTGCAGGAACATTCCCTGTCGCTGCAGTGTGTGAACATGCGAATTAAAAAAATGAGAGAAAGACTTGCATTTCTCTGGGGAACAAGGCGCGGGGAAAGGGGGAATTAGCAAAACCAAATCCGCTTGCCAGATGCTCACAAAATAATAAGGCATTCATGGACCCAGGGCTGAATGTGGCCCTTTAAATCTATGTGTCTGGCCCTCAGAATTCTGCTCAGGCCACACACCCTCCCCAACCCCACCCTCTTCTGACCCTGATTCATACCCTCCTTAAGTTTTTTTGTCTGACTGGAATGTGTCCTTCGGTCACGCCTCTTGCACCCTTAGATGGGGTGGGGTGGGTGGAGAGGAGTGTATAACCCACTAGTAATGGATGATGGGAGTTGTAGTCTAACTGTGTTCTCCCACCTCTGCAACAGGAGGCCTATTGCCAGTCATGGCGGAAGTCTCTGCAACAGTCCATGGAGATCTTTCTTCTTCTCTTGCCATCGTTGGTTGGATACCTGCCCTTGGAGCCATTTCCGATTCTCTCAAGAGCAAAAGGCTGAAGCATGAGTCCATGGACGGTGCCAACATTTAGGCAACCCAGAAAGAGCTTGCAGATGAAACCAGCAATTGATACGGCCTCCCAAAGGCAACAGTGTTCGATGTCCTTTCTCTCTTGTTATGAATGCTTTTAATATAAGCCTGGACCCGCTTTTTATGACCCAGTATGTCCCTTTCTGATTATTTGGAGAGTTGCAAAAAAAGAGCTAGTCAGCACTTTGGCGCTCCCCACAGCTCATAAGCGATGGATGCAAGACCATCAAATTGAGCTCCCTCAGAGGACTCCTGTTGTCATCTCTTTCTTCATAACCTCTCCAGAGAGAGAGAAGGAGTAACGAAGCACATCAATAACCTTTTTCTCTAATTCCTATGAAGGGGTGACGGCAACTCATTCCTTTCACTGGCCAGCCATAGACACTGGGGGCTTGATTTTACATTGCAATTTCGGGTGACACCATTTAGCTGGCTAAATGACCCACCACCACCACAGTCACTCCCATTACCGTATATTTCTATTCCACCTTTTTCCTCTAAGGTGGCGTTGCATGGTTTTCTCCCTCCTCATATAACCCCCACAACAACTCTGTGAGGTAGGCTATGATTAGCGGCAGTGACTAAGCTTCATGGCCAAGTGGGGATTTAAGCCCTGATCTCCCATGTCCTACTCCAACGCTGTAACCATTACACTACACCGCCCCTTGGTGCTGGTGGGAGACAGAAGATGGTTAAACCTCTCCATGAATTGCCCTGCTGGGTTTTTGCCAGCAGGGCACAAATGAGAGCAATTTCTCACTCACTGTTTTGGTTTTCTTAGTTTATGGTTTCATTCCCATTGGGAAACAACAAGGATCACAGTAGGCCAATTTCTGGGCTGCTCTAGATCTCACCTTGGTTTGAGGGGCATGGTAGGTAGATTTCTCATAGCCAAGCTTTCCCTTGGAGTTGTCCAGCATGCTCTCAATGTACCCCACCAGACCCTCTTTTTAAAAAACAGGTGATCTGTGTTCCTGCTCTCTCTGTTGCCCGAGTGCTGCTAATTGCTAATGAGAAGCCCTTAGGTCCCTGCAGCTCTTTTATGCTTATTTCGTTTTAAACTGTACTTCTGACTGTTCACAGCCATGAGAATAGAGGACTGTCAAGTGAAAAACAGGACACCTAGGTACCCTGGTAGAGACAGAGGAAATTTATTCCCACTCACATAATACTGAAAGTTGATTGGGGGGCGGGGGGAGGGGGAGGGCTAGCCCTGATAAATCAAGTGGCAGTGAAAACTGATCAAAGGAAGTACTCCTCCAAACATCACATGATGAATTTATAGACTTTAGTATTTCAAAGCACGGTGAAAGCTTAGAGACCATTAAGGAAAAAGCAGGCAATTTCATGGAGGCCAGGATAATCAATAGCTACTTACTCAGATAACATGGTTAGTACTATTTGATTTGGTATTTACATGCTGCTTACTAGTCATAATTTCTAAGCAGTGTACAGAATTATTTTTTTTTTAAATCATACCAAGAACAATTAAAAGAAGAAGAAGAAGAGTTTGGATTTGATATCCCGCTCTATCACTACCCGAAGGAGTCTCAAAGGGGCTAACATTTTCCTTTCCCTTCCTCCCCCACAACAAACACTCTGTGAGGTGAGTGGGTCTGAGAAACTTCAGAGAAGTGTGACTAGCCCAAGGTCACCCAGCAGCTGCATGTGGAGGAGCGGGGAATCGAACCTGGTTCACCAGATTACGAGTCCACCGCTCTTAACCACTACACCACAATCCATCATAAAACCAGAAAATTACCTTAAAATGAGCTTGTACCCAAGAACTGGTTCCTGAGTTTGCTTATTTCCTCCTCCCTCCTAATCCATTTTCCTTTCGTGCCATGTCTTTTTGGATTGTAAGGCCAACACCAGGGGCTGCTTTGCTTTTATTGATTTGTAAACCACTCTGAAAGCCTTTATTTTCTTTTTTTGCTGACGAGCAGGGTAAAGCATGTTTAAATTAATAAATAAAGCCTTCTTCACGTTTTGAGGAAGCATACCCCTTGGTACATGGGAGGGTCTATATAGGCCTTAGCCATCACATTAAAATCCTGCATCATAGTTCAGTCAGTCAGTTTTAGACTCTGAACTTAATGGTCACATACACACCCACACCCACACCCTGTATCTTTAGACAGAAAAGCGTATTACTTCACTTATTTCAAACTTCCTTCAAAATAACCCTGTGAGGTAGCTTAGGTTGAGAGATTATGACAGGCCCCAGGTATTCAGCTAAAGAACTTCATGGCTGATGGGGGGATTTGAACCCAGGTCTCTGAGGCTCTAGTCAAACACTCCACACCACATTGGTTCAGCAGGGTATGCAAATGAGCCCTAAGGCAGACCTGGCCCAGTCTTCCTGCTGTCATCTACAGGTAGGAGTTCGATGGTAGGAAAGCTCTGTTGCTGAAATTAAACAGTGTGCTTGAATTAAAGTGAATAACCTTTGCTATTCTCCTCTCGACTTTATATATCTTGTCTTCTCCAGCAGTGTCAAACGAATGTCAGCAGGGAAGATCATTCTTCTATTTATTTCAGATACCTTCGCCGGGATCCTGAACTGATTTTTTTTTTCTTTTCTCCTTTTCCTTTTTAAGATTTGCCAATTACCCACATACCAACTGTCCCACTGATGGTCTGATCTCACCGTAGGAACATTTAGTTCAGAGATACAAAAGCTCTTTCTCTGCCCCCCCCCCCCTCTCCATATTGCAGCAACCATTCTATGGGTTCTAAAATCAGAGCTGGCATAAGGAGGTGCATTGCAGATGACCTCCCCATAAAAGCTCCCGGACTCAGCTGCCTCTGAATTTCTGCCCTCCGTCACCTTGCAAGCTGACAGTAGGGTGGGGGCAAAGCAGGAGTGTAACAAACCCCACAGTGCATCTTTCAAAGAAGTGTGGAACTTCCAGAATTAGGAGAGATACAGAAACGCAGGCCATCTGGCGGAATATTGTCTATGCAGACTGGAAATGGCCAGCCATGGTTAAAGGCAGAGATCTGATGTCCACCTGGATGTGCCGGGGACTCAAAGCAGATGGGGTACCACTGAGCTGCAGTCCTTTCCCTTAAGAGGGGACCACATGCATACATTTTGACATTGGAGTTGTCTGTTTGTTGAGCATGGAATTCAAATCCTACACAGATGTTGGTAACTGAGCTGGTTTATTAACAGCAGGGGTGATGAACCTCAGGCCTGGGAGATCACCACATAAAAATGCAAGATAAAAAACACAAAGTACATAATAAGAACACAAACTAACCAATAGTTCCCCCTTCCCTATCCCCTTCCACAACCAGGGCTTTTTTCAGCCAGAACCTGCCGGAACTGAGTTCCAGAACCTTTCAGGTAGGTGCCATTGCCAGTGAGGGTGGTGTTTGTGGTGAGTTCTGACACAGATTGTGCTTCAGGGAACAGTGGATAAAGAAGAAAGTGTGCTTGAATCATTTTTTGAACTAGCTGGATGTTAGCAAAGTGGGTGGGTGGGGAACTGAATAGGGTTTCTTTTGGAGCAACGTCTGCTTTTCCTAGGAGCTCCCCTTGGTGCTGATCCTCACCCTGTTTCCTGCTTTGCCTGCTGCATAATTCCCACTGAGTGACCCCCTCCAACAGTCTGGCTGGAACAGAAGACAGGTTAATGAAGTTGCTGCTGTGTTGTACACAGCCCTATTGTCTGACATGACCTTCTTATCCAAAGCACCCCAGAAGAGTTACTGCCTGCAACTGAGTGGCTGGATAGACTTGAGCTGGGCATTGGAAGGAATGAGTAGAAAAAAACACCCTCCTGACCTCTGAACTTGGCTTCCATGGCTGGCTGCTTCTCACAAATATTGGGTTGCCATGGCATCGGAAACTAACCTTCCTGGGCATGCAGCTGGAGCCTGGGTTTTATAATTCTCTTTTTTGAAAACAAAATAAAAAGCCTGTGTTCATATTATTTTCATTGCAAAGTCGTGATAAAACATTTTTCACCTAAACTCGGCCATCATTTGGGACTATAAATGTGCCAGCCTTCCCGTGGCATTGTCTCCAATATGAACTGCGGAGTAATATTCTCAGCATTATATGCAACCGTTATTCTATTAACATGATGGAATGACAATTGCTTTTATGATGTGAGTGTCTCTGTTGCAGGGAATGAGGCTCCAGGAAGGAATAATAAACACATTATTCATAGAAACATTGGGGAGTAATCCTCTGGTTTTGCATATTGTGATGATGTAAAAAATAATATGCTGAAAAATCCCGACAAATTAAAGGTATGCTGGATTATATAATAGACCAATCCTTTAAAAATCATGGAGAAAGGAAGCAGTGGTCAGCATCTGCATCTAGTGATGGGGGTGGAAATTCACAGGACTCCAGTCATAAAACAAAAATATAACAGAATTATTATATTACATTTATATGCCATCTTTCCCTCCAAGGAGCTCAAGCTGTCATTCATGTTTCTCCCCCTCCTCATTTAATCCCTACAAAAACCCTGTGAGGGAGGTTAAGGTGAGAGGCTGTGGGTGTCCCAAGGTCACCCAATGAGCTTCATGACGGAGTGGGGATTTGAACCCTGGTCTCTCAGGTCCTATGGGACGTGGGTGGCACTGTGGGTTAAACCACAGAGCCTACGACTTGCCGATCAGAAGGTTGGCAGTTCAAATCCCCGCGACGGGGTTAGCTCCCGTTGCTCGGTTCCTGCTCCTGCCAACTTAGCAGTTCGAAAGCACGTCAAAGTACAAGTAGATAAATAGGTACCGCTCTGGCGGGAAGGTAAACGGCGTTTCCATGCACTGCTCTGGTTCGCCAGAAGCAGTTTAGTCATGCTGGCCACACGACCCGGAAGCTGTACGCCGGCTCCCTCGGCCAATAAAGCGAGATGAACGCCACAAACCCAGAGTCGGCCACGACTGGATGGTCAGGGGTCCCTTTCCCTTTACCTCTCAGGTCCTAGCCCAACACTCTTAACCACTACCCCACACTGATTCTCAGAAAATAAAGATCACTCTTGTCATGTGACAGGCAGGGGGGTCCTGAGAACCATGACTACCGTTCGATTTTACAGGGTGACCTTGTGGTCTTCATCACTGTGGGAAAGAAAACTCTGGAAGTCACTTATTAATATTTGCTGCGATGAAGAGAAAAAGCAGCAATTTCTTTCTTCACTCTTTGCTAGTAAATAGTTTTTGTGCCCCCTCTCCCAGTTCTGGTTCCTTTGTCTTATAGGTGTACTTGTGTGTTCCATTCACACATCCAAAATTATTGGAAAGCAAACTGTCTCGCCGATGCACCTATGTAAAGAAAAAGATAAATGCCTCTAACCTAACTGGATGCAACAGCCTGAGCTGGAAGTAGCCCTGAAAAATAACAGGTAGTCATTCTATCAGCTATTTGGATGGATGAGACTAAATCCAATCCCATTCTCCCCCAGACAGCTGGCTAGTCATATCACTGATCTTCTGACGCAGGTCTATGAGCACAGAGTCCCGCTCTTTGGCTAGCGAGAGAGCAATGTGAAGTGCACAAAACAACCCTTTGCAAAGGCAGTTCTGCACCCAGTACATGAGATATGCACAAAAGAGTGTTTCTGCCCCAAAGCTGGATTGGGGAGCAAGTGAACTGGTATCAAACCAGGGCGTCAAAAGGAGATTCTGCATAGGCTTGCCAAGCACCAACTATCAGCTGATAGTCTGTGCTTGGTAAACACCAGGGAAGGGGCTTTGCAACTGACTGAAGGTACCTGCAAAGCACCTTTTGTCCAAGACCCACTTTCCTCATGTCGTGTATGATGTCATTGGCCATGCTTCCTTGGGCTGATGGGAGTTGTAGTTCAGAAACTATGGAGGGTCAAAGATTCTCAGCTTTTTTCAGCCAGAACTTGCCAGAACTGAGTTCCAGAACCTTTCAGGTAGTGCCATTGCCATTGAGGGAGGTGTTTGTGGTGAGTTCTGACACAGATTGTGCTTCAGGGAACAGTGGATAAAGAAGAAAGTGTGCTTGAATCATTTTTTGAACTAGCTGGATGTTAGCAAAGTGGGTGGGTGGGGAAATGAATAGGGTTTCTTTTGGAGCAACGTCTGCTTTTCCTAGGAGCTCCCCTTGGTGCTGATCCTCACCCTGTTTCCTGCTTTGCCTGCTGCATAATTCCCACTAAGTGACCCCCTCCAATAGTCTGGCTGGAACAGAAGACAGGTGTAACACCACTAAAACCAGGCAAAGTCTCGTTTGTGCACATTGCTTTGAGGAGACTGTAGGGAAAGTGTGTCGCCCCAAACAGAACTATTCCGAACCTTTTGATAAATGTTTGGGACATGGAAATTGCAGCCATCTGACTTCTAGCCATGACCTTGGTTTGCTTTATCTGCCAGCATCTCCAAACAGAAGCAGGAGCAGTGATGAGTCGATGTGGAATGTGATAAGGACGCAGATGGAGATACTGTTAGAGATAAGACCGCGGAAGCTAAAAACAGAAAACAAAATGTAAAGCAAAAGGCAAAATGGATCGGCTTGCTGCCTACTTAGCAAGACCATATTTAAATCCTGATTGTAACCGTTGTTATGTTTGGTTTATTTGTGTTTAATTTTAAAAGAGTGCCATTGTTTAGCATTGCCTTAAGAGTTCTATGAAAATAACTGCTTGGATTTGCCTGCCATTCAACACTTCCATATTAATGCAAGTCTGTTAGCATTTAAAATTCATTGCACCTTCTCAGAATTTAATCCAACTGCTGTGCAATTTGTTTGTTTTTTCCTCATTAGCATAACATTATCCATTGCATTAAGTCTCTCTGTTCTTATTGTAATAACTGTTGTTTTCAAAAATCTTATCTTAGGCTTGCAACAGTTAGGTTGCAATCATATACACACCGACCTAGGGGTAGATCCCATTGAACTCAATAGGGCTTCCTTCTAAACAGAAAGGTGTGAGATTGCACTATAGCATTCTTAGGGGCTGCATTTGGCCCCCTGGGGCTGAGTCTCCCCTTTCCTGGCTTCTGCCACAGCAAATTTTTAGCCGTTATTGTTACAGGCAGAGGGCCTTCTCGGTAGTGGCACCTGCCCTGTGGAATGCCCTCCTGTCAGATGTCAAGGAAATAAACAACTATGTTACTTTTAGAAGACATCTGAAGGCAGCCCTGTTTAGGGAAGTTTTTAATGTCTGATGTTTTATTTCTTCTTCTTCTTCTTCTTCTTCTTCTTCTTCTTCTTCTTCTTCTTCTTCTGTTGGGAGCCACCCAGAGTGGTTGGGGAAACCCAGTTAGATGGGCGGGGTGTAAATAATAAATTACAGTGGTACCACGGGTTACATACGCTTCAGGTTACAGAGTTGGCTACCTCAGAAATAGTACTTTGGGTTAAGAACTTTGCTTCAGGATGAGAACAGATATCATGCTCTGGCGGCACAGCAGCAGCAGGAGGCCCCATTAGCTAAAGTGGTGCTTTAGGTTAAGAACAGTTTCAGGTTAAGAACAGACCTCTGGAATGAATTAAGTACTTAACCCGAGGTACCACTGTATTATCATTATTATTTTAAGATGCCACAAAACCCTTTGTCGCTTTTAATTAGACAACATTAACATCAAAACACTTCAAAATATGACAATTAGGGATCTTGGGTGTTTAGAAAGTTTATAAACTAACACCAGCTCCCTGTTTTAATTTTTACTAAAGTGAACCAAATAATTTAACTTCATCCTGTTCTGAAACTTTCTCTCTCTCTCCCCCCCCCCCCCGTTTCACATATTGTGTACAGGGTAATGATCTCTCTCGCACACCGAGCTATTGCATTTTTAACATACCACTTTAGACTCAGATCCTCAGAGTCCGTATGTTGCTGAGTTCCCTGACAGAAAGCCAATGTTTGCGAAGGAAAACATTTTCACCCTCTCCCAGGGAGAACTAATCTGCTCATTGCTGTGAACAGTGATCCTTGACTGCTTGATTTAACCATGGAAACCTTGTCTAGGAAACCAAATTTCTAACTCATGCAACATAGACTTGGGCCTTGTCAATATTAGGCTGTTGCCACATCTGGGTCGCCTAGCTCCCCTTTTGTGTTTTGCAATTTGCCACCAGGCGACTCTTTAAACTTTGCATTGCTCCAGAGTTCCTGTCTTTGTAACAACGCAAAACGTGCCCTTTTCGATGCAAGCTAAGAATGTGTGCTCAGAGAAAGGAGAAGGAGAAAAACAGGAGAGGCAGAAACCAAATTGGACAGCAATATGTTGCAGCACAAAGAGTGCTCCCATTCAGGGTTGCAGCCAGGCCCCCTTTCCAGGTTATCCTATTTTGTATCCACCCTGGTTTTCCTTAAAAAAGAAGAAGCCTACACCAGTCAGCATAAACCCCATTGAGAATTTGTGGGCTATATGCAAAAGTCGCATCCGTGCTGTAGACTGTACAACTATGGAGAAGCTCATTCACGTGCTGATTCAAGTGTGGTACAAGTCGGGTTACAGACGCTTCAGGTTGCACATTTTTGGGATACGGACGCGCTGAAACCCGGAAGTACCGGAAAGGGTTACTTCTGGGTTTCGGCACTTGCACATGTGCAGAAGCGCTAAATTGCACTTTGCGCATGTGCATAACGCCGAATCGCAACCCGCGCGTGTGCAGACACGGCGCTGCGGATTGCGGATGCTGCGGGTTGCAAACGTGCCTCCCGCACGGATCACGTTCGCAACCCGAGCGTCCACTGTACAGGGATCTGAAAATCAACACTGACTGCTCAAAACTAGTAGACTCCATGCCAAACCATGTTCAAATGCTGCTTAAAAATGGCGGAGGTCATATCCGTTACTAATGTACGTATATGTGAGTTTTGTACATGCGTGTGAGTTTTGTACAATAAACTACTTTGTTGTTTCAATTAATTTGCACAATTAATTTGTACATTTTTCCTGTTGGGTTACAAGTTGTTCAGGCTTGGATTAGTATCTGCAGCTCTGGGTGATAATCTGGAATTGTTTGTTCTGCATGGAATTGGCTCCATTTCTTTGATTGTGACACCAATCAGTCACTCAATCAACCAACAGCTGTGGAGTCTGGCACAGTTCCCCACCCCCAGCGAAGCTGTTTCGGGGAGATGTGAACCAATGTTTCCAGCTCAATTGCCAACTGACCGGAAAAATGGCCTCGCCTGCTGTGCTGCCATTAATGGAGCTTGATCTGCAGAAACCAGCCATTGATTTTTTCACTGCTTTGGAGCTGGACCCAATCACCTGCTCATATGTGTGGATCAAACTTCTGTTCAAGGCAGAAGAGCCAGGAGCTAGTAAAAATTAAAAAAAAAATGGCAACCCCAAAAGAAAAAGCAAGAGAGAGAGAGAGAGAGAGAAGGTCCTTTCTTTCCAGATACACAGCAAGGAAGAAAGGTTTGTAATTAGATGTGCATTTTAAGTAGCCAAGGCGCAATGGGGGGCTTAGAGCATTCATATAAATTATACCAATCAGCAATGAAAGGGAAATAAATAAGGACATCAAATGTGACACTTTCTTATAAGTGATGTACACCAGTACTAAATCATGGCAAACAGTGGCTTAGAAAACAAGGACTGAAATGTCATCGCGAAATGAATTTTCAGCACCAGCCTTGCTAGATCTGTAAATGCATATGATCATCTTAATGATGTATGTTCAAGAGACATGATGAATCGCTGTGTTAAAGGGGGACTGTGGAATACGCAGACATTCTGAGATTATTCTTTAGAGAAATGAATGGCATATTGTAAACGAATCCAATGAACGGTAGCATTAAGTTTTATGCATTTGTTGCTGCTAGATCAGGCGGTTAAACAAAGGATGCAATGTTTTCCAGTCCAAGAGAGTGGGATCTGGTCCCACATTTGCACCCTTCCCCCCCCCAAAAAAAAACCAGTCTGAATTTTAATTTGCTCCCCTTTTACTTTGATGATGGTGATAATTTTAAAAAGGTGCAAAATAGTAAGGGCCAAAAGCACTGTGTTTTTGAGTCGTGGTCAGTACTGTGGAAATCAGGGATCTAATCATAAACACAGTTACAATAAAGTAATCCCCACTCGATTTATTTCTAATTTTGAGAAGGAATGCATATGGCTGCAATGTAAATTAAGCATATGACCCAGGTTCCTGGGCTATATTCATACCATGAATTAAAAGCACTATGCCACTTTCAACAGTCATGGCTTATTCCAAAGAATTCTGGGATTTGTAGTTTGTTAAGATGATGACTGTTGTTAGGGGGTCCCTATTCCTAACCCACCGTAGAGCTACAGTTTCCAGTTTCCTGCGAAAAGGGATTGACTGTTAAACTATTAATTACGAATTAAGCTCGATTTACCAGCAACTCAGTTTGTAGTGAGTTAGTACAGAAAAAGCAGAAGACAATATTTCATAGTAGATGATGGGAAGAACTCTGTTGGATCAATCCAAAGGGCCCACCTGTTATCTTATTTTTACTTTATTTATTAAATCTATATCCTGCCCTTCCTTCCTAAGAAGGCCTGGGTTGCAAACACGTTTAAACAGTACAATTAAATATGGAATACTCAATTGAAAGACAATTAAAAGCACCCAAAACATTTTAAAACAATTACATACCCTCACAACTAATAATTTCAAGCTTGCTGAGAACTGTATCATTCAGCCATCAAATGACTGGGTAAACCGGAATGTTTCTAAATTCCCCCTGAGCATTAACGAGGAAGAAGGATGCACCATAATAGGGATGGCATTCTGTAAATGGCCACCAAGAAGGCCCTGTCATGAGTCAACCCCAACCAAGTTGTGGCCAATAGCACCTCTTGTTACAACGGCCAATTAGATACAGTGGTACCTCAGGTTACATACGCTTCAGGTTACAGACTCCGCTAACCCAGAAATAGTTAAAAACTTTGCTTCAGGATGAGAACAGAAATCGTGCTCCGGCGGCCCAGCGGCAGCAGGAGGCCCCATTAGCTAAAGTGGTGCTTCAGGTTAAGTACAGTTTCAGGTTAAGAACGGACCTCCGGAACGAATTAGGTACTTAACCCGAGGTACCACTGTATTCCCAAGCAGGACCTGAGCGCAACAGCACTCTCCTCACTTGCAATTCCCAGCAACTTTAATCTTTATTTGCATGCAAAAGCAAAAATGAACACAACTTTGGCATTGGAAAGAACTATACTCAGAAACCCATGGGAAAACATTTCAATATCCCATGATGCTCCATTGTGGAGCTGACAGTTGTCATTGTGAAACCTTGTACTGGTTATCCCTCTTAAACTACTTTATGTACTGAAATGTGGCTTGATACTGGCAGCTACCAGAGCTACAAGAAGAAATATGCAGAATTGTGGGCTCCTGCCCATTGCATTAAGTCTTTCCTGTGCTGTGATGCATTCCCAGGCTCCAGAAAGACCCCACCTCCAAGACCCCTGAACAAAAGGGAAAAATGAGAGGGGGAAACCTTATAACTCAGTGCTGTGGAAGGGAGAGAGGAGCTATTGACCATAGCTTGTTTAATATTATCATTTGTGTCCTGATCCGATTACTCAGAAGCAAATCCCACTAAATTCAATGGGACTTGCTCCCTAGTAAGTGTGCTTAGGATCTCAGTCCTAGCCACTTCAAGCAAATTATGCAATTATTATGCAATTACGGAGCTAGCTCCATAAACCTATGACGGTCATAATTAAAATCACATTCACAGCAATGGCATGACAACTGCTTAAGATTTTCTTCATTGCAGTTCGAAGAAAATTGAGACAATATCAATTAGCCAAGCCAAAAGTAACATTTAGTTTTAAATACATTCATAAAGATGATTTTTATGCGTTACGGGTGGAAGAAGTTAGCATTTTCTGACACGCAGTTACAGAAACCCTGGTTTCAGTAGCAATGTAAGAACATTATTTCACATAGATTCAGGATGGGCAATAAGATAATTGCTAAGCTGATATTTTCTTCCATTCCTTACTCTCTCATCAAACCAATTCTTGATTCCTGTGTTGCTTGAAAGCTCAGGGTTCACAAAGTTGTAGTTAAAAAACACCAGGGCAAACAGGCAAACAGCACTCCCTCAGGAGGTGGTAGTTTTGGAGGTTTTTTAAAGCAGTGGTTAGATGGCCACCTGTCATGGATGTTTTAGTTGAGATTCCTGCATTGCAGGGGGTTGGACTAGATGAACCGCAGAACCCTTTCCTACTTTACCATTCTATGCCTAACAGCCAACTCTGCCCACTACTGCCCACACCAGCTGGTATGCAGTCCCCAAGCACCTACCCACTGTCAAATATGCCCACCCTGGAGTAGATAGACCCTCTGTCTTATCCAGTAGAAGAAGAGGAAGAAGAGTTTGGACTTGATATCCTGCCTTTCACTCCCCTTAAGGAGTCTCAAAGCAGCTAACAACCTCCTTTCCCTTCCTCCCCACAACAAGCACTCTGTGAGGTGAGTGAGGCTGAGAGACTTCAGAGAAGCGTGACTAGCCCAAGGTCACCCAGCAGCTGTATGTGGAGGAGCGGAGACGCGAACCCAGTTCACCAGATTACGAGACTACCACTCTTAACCACTACACCACACTGGCTATTGTGTAGGGGTCTTGTGTCCTCCTGATTCTTTTAACACTTATGTTTTCCTTTCTGGCAATATTTGTTTATTTCATTTGTGTTTGTGATGTTTTGATACACCTGCAAAGCACAAAATGGTCAAAGGGAAAGGTTTTGAAACACGGCACGTCTCTTGCGTTTATGCATTCATCTTCCAACTTTGTCCTTTCCCACTAAAGTTGTCTGAAGGTCACCTGCTCATCCAAATCCCCCAAACCCTTTACCTCTGGCATTCCAAAGGCAGTGTTGCAAGAGGGAGAAAACATCCAGGCACAGAGGCTGCATTTTAAAACAACAGAACTCGACACCCTTTATGGAAGCCAGGTGCAAGGAAGCATTCAAATGTTACCTTTTGCCCAAAGAATCAATTTGTGCATTGTTTGTTGTGCAGCCTGTTCTATTCTTGGTGTGCTTAGCACGCAGTTCAAAATAAATGACTACTTTTAGACTCCCTTTTTTTTTTTTGCAAATGAGAAGAAATTAGAGGTTTGATCAAACAAACAATTATAATGACCATGATGTAATTATGATGTGCTATCTATAGACAACAGAGTGGGCACAGATAACCTGCCAGAAATGACTTCCAATCTAAAGGGTCACTTATCACAATCTAAGTATACCCATGAAGAACTCCTTCACCACATGTTTGGGCTGTGCTCTAGGAACAGGTTGGCAACATACAGAAGAGAACATGGCTTCTACAACTTGAGAGTTCTATTGAGAGCTAGACGCCTTGAAATTACTGAACCCAAGCCAGCCATGTTGCTTAACTACAGTGGATCTACAGTGGACGCTCGGGTTGCGAACGTGATCCATGTGGGATGCATGTTTGCAACCCGCAGCGGTGCATCTGCGCACACGCGGGTTGCGATGGAAGCAATGGGAGCTCACCCCATCGCGGGGATTCGAATTGCCAACCTTCTGATTGGCAAGTCCTAGGCACTGTGGTTTAACCCACAGCACCACCCGCGTCCCATCATTGGATGTACGTAACCCTTAAAAATGGTGTACAAAAGCGAACTTTAGCAACTGTAGCCTATCTGGGAAACACCTAGAGCAGAGTGTGGCGGAGAAAGGCACTTCTCCTTTCTTGTCCCCAACATCTGGGGGATAGTCAGGGCCAGCCCTGTCATGAGGCAGAGTGAAGCAGGTGCCTTCAGGTGGCAGATGTTGAGTGCTGAGGAGGAGGCAGAGCTGTGCACACCACAGGGTCTAAGCTAGCCTGCTGCTTTCAGGTGGAGTGGAGAACGCTGTCCAATTGCCAGTGCTGAACTAAGATCCAGCTGTCATTCTGGTTGGCTTTTGTACATGGAATGAGGTGGTGGGCAGGGAGGGAGCACCATTTTGTCCCTTGCCTCAGCCAGCAAAATATCTCGTGCCAGCCCTGGGGATAGTCCAACCTGGGATACATGGATCTGGTTTTCAGATTATTTGAATTCTGGCCTATGGTGTCACTGAGCACTCTGTTTGCGTCATAATTTTGGTTTTGCACCTACTTAAGCCCAAGCAGTGGAACATGGATGGCTGCTTTTACACCGTTCTTTCCTCTGGGAAAGGATAGTGGAATCAATTTATCTAAAATTATCTTTATCTTTGGGACTGCATAGCTCTAGCAGTGATAATTCCATAGGAATATTCATCTAGGCAATGCCCTCCTTCCCACAAAATCAGCTCACAGGATAGGGGAAAAAAACAAGGATTTTGCTTCTCACAAGCCCTGTGAGTAGTAGCTTATGAAGACAGGCCACCCTAATCCTGCAGGAGGAACTAATTTCTCAAAGAAGCCTATAGGCTTCCCAGAAGCATCTTTTTTGAACATTGGATTCTGAGATGGACCTTTCATCTGATCCATTAAAGTTTTTCATATGTTCTTCAGAAAAGCGCTCTCTCTCTCTCTCTCTCTCTCTCTCTCTCTCTCTGTGTGTGTGTGTGTGTTAGAGCCTCCATTCTATCCAAACAGGTTGAAGCTTCCCCACCATTCCTATTTATCCATTAGCTATTTTAGATCACCCTTATCAATGATCAGACTCCATCTGAAGAGAGTACTCATCTAACGTGCAGGCAAATGAGGGAAATCTCTCCACTTGGAGAAAGAAGTCATCAATAAAATATGGATAACGTATTGATGGTTTGGTAGAGTTAAGGAGCCCACTATTTTTTATTTTGGCAAAGCCTACTTAGCAGTCCTGAGAATCTCTGACCCCACCCCAACCAGCCATTTTCATTCCTTAAAATGAGATTTGCCATCCCCACTAGAATGCTAGCTTGCAAAACTGGGATTCTAGTAGAGCACAGAAACGGGGTGCCTTTCTGTTACCTTTTCTTCACTCTTGATGAATGAGAACATAGGGACACAGAAATCTCCCTCATTCATCTAGCTCAGAACTGTATATTGGGTGGGCAGGTCCAAATCCATGCCAGTGCCCCAGGACCATACAGCTAATGCGTATTTTTGGAGGATGCTTGTTGAGCGAGTCTGTGATGTGTTTTGTGTGAGTGACAGGAAGCCATCTTATACCAAGTCAGGCAATTGTTCCATCTCAGGATTGCGTACACCAGCCTTTCTCAACCTTGGGTCCCTAGACGTTGTTGGACTACAACTCCCACCATTCCTAGTCCGCATGGCCAATGTTGAGAAAGGCTGGTCTACCCTAACTAGCAGTTGGCTCTTCAGTATCTTCAGGCAGGAACCTTTCACAGCCCCACCTGGAGATGCTGGGGATTTAACCTGGGACATTCTGCATGCAGAGCATGTGCTCTACCACTGAGCTAAGTCCCTTCGCTAGCTTCAGTGTGGGTGGCACAGGGCACTGAGCTGAGTGGGTGCAGAATAGTAATAATAATAATAATAATACCCATATTTATATGTTTACCTGCTGAGAATATCCATAAAAAGCAACTGTACCAAAATGAATTTATGTGAAAATAGGGGTGCGGGTGACACTGTGGTTTAAACCACTGAGTTTCTTGGGCTTGCTGATTGGAATGTCGGTAGTTTGAATCCCTGCGACAGGGTGAGCTCCCGCTGTTCTGTCCCAGCTCCTGCCAACCTAATAGTTTGAAAGCACACCAGTGCAAGTAAATAAATAGGTACCACTGTGGCGGGAAGGTAAACAGCATTTCCGTGTGCTCTGGTTTCCGTCATGGTGTTCTGTTGTGCCAGAAGTGGTTTAGTCCTGCTGGCCACATTACCTGGAAAGCTGTCTGTGGACAAACGCCAGCTTTCTTGGTCTGAAAGCAAGATGAGTGCCGCAAACCCATAGTCACCTTTGACTGGACTTAACTGTCCAGGGGTCCTTTACCCTACCTTTTACCTTTATGTGAAAATAAGATATATTTAGGAGGTGTGCCAAGTTTTCAGGGCACCATATTACCAAAGTCCACCCCTGCCTTCTCCAAAGTTTGTTTAGGAATAGCAGAGGTCAGTATCTCATTAGCATGGGTTTTGGAGTCACTCCTGTTGTTATAGTTGTCTTTCCACTAACTGATTCCTTTGCCAACAAACAAAGAGGGAAAAAAACCTGCCTGTCTATAGCTGTCATAGGTAGGAGACAGACAATAGTCAAGAGAAACGGAAGTAGTTCAGGAGAGGTATCACATCACTTAGTACACAGACACAAACACATTGTTGCCTCTGATCAAACAGCTTTTACAGCATTTTGAAGCCGTATACAAAACCTGTTCACCAGAGGACGCAATGGGACGAGCCTTTCCTCTGTAAAGGTATTTCAACTCTCTGTCTGTCTTCAGGCTCAAATCACCAGCTGCGGACGGCAGATTTGGAGAGCTGAGTTCCTAAGATAATAACAACATGTGATATGACACACACATAGCCAAGTTTGCTTGATCCTAGAGAAGGTGAAGGCACATAGAGGGAGATTAAGGTAGGAACCTAAATAAATCTGTTTCAAGTAGAATCAAGACTCAGCTTATTCCCTATTGCTGTGCCGTGTGGTTTCTGCTGTAGCGCTGAGGTGGGTGACTCAAAGATTTGAAGTACAACAGAGAGCTGGGCAGTTGTACCAAAAGAAGAAGCAACTGCAGGAGTAGACAATTACTCTAAAATGAATTGTAAATGTTAGCTTTCAACCAACTATATTAATGTATGACACATATGGGTTTAAAATAGCTCAACTAGTACAAATGGAGTATAATCCCATCGTGACAATTACTCCATCTCCAGCTGTTTCGGCACTGCTCAATAGAATCTTTCTTTCCTGGCAAAAGGAATATTTAAATGCTACTTTATCAAATCCTTTATCACTCAATTGTAAATGCCATTCAGTTACCAAAGCATTTCATAAAGGTAGTAATTACAAACAGCTTCAATATTGCACATGTATTTAGGGAAGAGAGCCTTTGAAGAATTTCTAAACGAGATTTGCTGGTGTGGTCCAAATTGATTTTATTTTGTTTTTTTGCCTTTGGTCTCCTTTGTAAATTAAATATTGCCTCTTTTGTTTTTGTTTTTTGTGTGTGTTCTGGAAATGTGATTAGCCAGGAGGGGATAGGATTAAGACCATACTTCAGGTTGCTCCTTTAAAAATGCCACACAGATCAAAGACTATACAAATGAAATAAACGTCAGTTGCATATGAGAACAGGGATACACAACTCCCCGTTTAATTTAGCCTTTCCAAGATGTTGATGAGATCGCTTTAGACAAATTTGTTTTCAATATCATGATGGCTCATATGGAGTTTTTTTTAAAGACAGTTGTCTTCAACATCTTCAGAGGTAGAATCTGCCTTTAACTCAGACTTCTTACTTCATATTAAGGTTTAATGGTCCTTCTCTCTATTCCTCTTCCTGCCCCTCCATTCTATCTCCCATCACTCCCCCTTCTAAATACCATATTTTTCGCTCTATAAGATGCACCAAACCACAAGACGCACCTAGTTTTTGGAGGACGAAAACAAGAAAAAAATATTCTGAATCTCAGAAACCAGAACAGCAAGAGGGATCACTGCGCAGTGAAAGCAGCAATCCCTCTTGCTGTTCTGGCTTCTGGGATAGCTGTGCAGCCTGCATTCGCTCCATAAGACGCACACACATTTCTCCTTACTTTTTAGGAGGGGAAAAGTGAGTCTTACAGAGCAAAAAATACGGTACTTAACAAAAACGTGACACCTGGAGCAGGCAAGTGTTCTGGCCTGGCCATGCCTTCTTACACCTGGATGGGCTGTAGCTCAGTGGTACTGCACCTGCTCTGAATGCAGAAGGTTCCAGGTTCAATCCCAGACACAGGATATGAATATTTCAGGGTGGAGGGAAAGGAGAAAAATGAAATTCCGAGTGCTGGAAGTCGGCAAACGGTGTAGGCTCCTGCAGCTGGGAAAAAGGAGCTATCACGTTTCCCAATCTGCATTCCCTGAAAATAAAGCTCTGCAGTAAAACATAAGACATGAAGATACGCGGCGCCTGTGGAGAAACAAACACTGCAGAACCGAACATGAAAAAATCTCCTCTGCTGGAATCCATGCAGCCTTTTAAAACCAGTAAACCTTTATAGAACATAAAACATTTAGATGGCATTCGTATGGCTGCATCTTAAATAGTGTAAAATAAGGGTAGGTTTGTTAGTTGCACATTTGGAACCAAAGCACTACTGAACCACTTCTGCCCACTCTCAGCTGCTGAGAGTGGAGACGCATTTTCCGGGAGTCAGTTGTCTTGTCTATACTGCCCCAGCAGCTTTCTTTGTACAGTGGTACCTCGGGTTACAGATGCTTCAGGTTACAGTCTCCGCTAACCCGGAAATAGTACCTCGGGTTAAGAACTTTGCTTCAGGATGAGAACAGAAAAATAAATAGCAAAAACAAAAGCGCCAAATACAGTGGTACCTTGGTTCTCAAACTTAATCCATTCCAGAAGTCCGTTTGACTTCTGAAATGTTCGGAAATCAAGGCATGGCTTCTGATTGGTACAGGCGCCCGAGAAACAATAGCCAACAACCGCACCAGACATTTGGCTTCTGAGAAACATTCAAAAGCCAGAACACTTACTTCCCAGTTTTCGGTGTTTGGGAACCAAGGCATTTGGAAACCAAGGCATTTGAGAACTAAGGTACCACTGTAGTAATAATAAAGCAGGTTTGAAGAATCTAGTCAAAATGTGGAGAAATGCAAATGCCGATTTCTCCCCAACTTGTACTTTGGACAGGTTCTCCTAGCCCAGCCTACGCTGACTGACAACAGATATTTAGCCTCTCAGGAAGACTGTGATCCAGCATCTGCTACCAGAGATTCCTTGCCCCCGGGGATTGAACCCATGTCCGGCACGGAGCCTCTGCAATGCTCCCCTCTGTTTGCTTCTATCATCCCAAACTCTGCTTGGAAGCGTTTGTCATTTGCAGCTGACAGCGTATGACTAGCCTTGTGCATGTTAAGCAAGAAGCCATTGGATATGCAAAGAGTAATTGGCCAGAATAAGGCCAAGACAGTGCCATTGATGGGTTTCCCTCCTGCTGCCCCTTTGCACCTTCAGCAATGCTTACTGGATTTTAAAAGAGGTTGACCCATGCTCACATGAAACCCTTTGCAGACTCCTGCAGCCTGCACTGCACCTCACTTTTCTATTATTGCAGTTACAAGACGGAAGATTCATCATTAAGAAGCAGTTTGAGAAATTACATCTCAGATGGGAAGATTGAGAAGAGGGAAAAGGTTATGCAGATAAAGACTGAGGAGCCAGTTTTCTTCTTAATGGGCCTGACCTGCAGGTTTCTTCAGATGCTTAAAAACCTTTTATTCATGTTCTACATTTTCTCTCTTCTTCCATGCATTTGAAAAGCACTGGAAGCCAACTGGAGAGAGGGGGTGGTGGTGCATGGAGAGATCTGTAACGCTTAGATGAGGAACGATGGACTTTTAAAAACTTTGTTTTTTAAAAAGGAAGCATCTCTGAAAGCCTCTGATCAGAATTTGTCTGGAAGAAACCACACATTTGATTGTTAGAAATAAAGGTCTAGGAAAAAGGAATTGATCCTAATGGTAAATATTGATTTATGCCTTTTCCTCTGCTTTGTGTTCTGGTGTGGAGGAAGAGCAGGCGGCCACAGAAATTTTCGGAAGATTAAAAGAATTGAGGAAATATCAAACCAAAGAGCTGAGCTACTGGCATGTCTGCTGAATTTTGAGAAGGTTAATGTGCAGAGAAAACCAAGAGAGTTAGTTTTAGAGTGACACAAACTTTGGACAGGAAAAAGTGAATCAAGTATGAGATAATAGTTTATCTTGTTTTTGTCTTGTACAGTATGCTTGTGCAGGATTTATAAAACAAAAACATTGATTTATGCAGAGTTGAAACGTTTAAAATTCCTCGCTAATATTATATCGACTTTCCGTTCCTCCTCCCTGTCTCTCATCATCAACTTCGATGAAATTTAAACTGTAAGCTCTTGCAGCAGGACTAAGCATGGTGTCTGGGAGTACTGACTGCCTTTGGGGGTGGGAAATGATAAAGCCCCCCCAAAAAACTAGGCAGGGGGAGAGAAGAAATGGCTGGCTGAACCCCATACTGCAGGGTTCTGTGTTAAGTCCCCTCCTTGTTTATTCTGATGTCCTTGCAACATTACCGACTTTACATGGCAGAAGTGGGGTGGTGCTTGTGTTTATTCAAAACAGGTCCCACACATTTATTTTCTAGAGCTCCATACCCTCCAACACCGGAATAAGGGAAATCAGGATACGACCACAACGGAGGCTGCACCCCCTCTCACTCCAGCCTCAACCCTTCTTGGCTCCCTCCCTCCCTCCCACCTTTGCCCACCTCTTCAGCCTCTGCCTCTACCATTCATGTGGAAGCCACTAGTGTTTCCATAAGTGCAGTGCCAGTGTCCAGAAGTATGTCGGCTGAAAAGTCATGGCGGAAGGAGGAAGAGTGGTGATGAATGGGGGCATGGTAAGTTTGACTTCCTTTTTTGGGTACCACGCTCTGGTGTGAGCCAGCTGACTTGCACCACAGCGTGGTACGAATACATGCAAGTGTTTTGGTCCCTTACTCTGGCATGGGAGCCAACGTCTGGGACTGGGATCAGAAGCTGGGGCGGCTTCTCTAAATCCAGGGTGTCCCGCTTAAAATGGGACAGTTGTGCAGTATGGAGGTCTGAGTCTGCCCTAGGAGCAGTTGCCATGACCTTCCTGGCACTTTGAATTATGGGAGGGAGGAAGACTGTAGAGTTGGGTCCAAGAGGATGCAGTCCATACTGTCAGATCAGGAATTTCAGTTCTGGGGAATGAATTCATCATGCATTGGTGCATGAGCTTCCTTTGGGAGCCATGAAACATGCACTCTTCTTTCTTTAAGCTTCCATTTTAGCTTCATGTCATTTTCTTTTAAAAAATAGTTGTTATATAGTCAGGGAGGGGAAGCCTTTTCATTCCCAGGGGGCACATTCCCATCTGGGCAACTTTCTAGCAAGGCACATGCCCAAGGTGGGAAGAGCAATGAATGCTGGTGTTACCTTTGCTTGCACACATACACCCACACACCTCTTTTCTATCCCTCACCCAGGCAAGCAAAAGGCATTATCAGAGTTCAAGGACATCATAAAGCAGACATTTCCACCCTCCCCATAGGGTGAAGTGACGACAAATGTCTCTTTGTAGAAGAGCATAGTGGCATTTTATGCAGCTGGCTTTGCAAAGCTTGAAACAAATCCAAGGAAACAGATTGTTATCTTTTAAGGTTAGAAATCAGACCTCGCTTGTCTGAAGTGCAGATATCTTAGCAGCCTGCTATGCCCTAATACTAAAAACCCCAGCAAATGCAATTTCTGTCACTAAGTTAAGAGGGATCCTTGCCTCTCTCTCTGTGTTCTCTATTGGCTTTTTTTAATCTATTCACTGCAGTCTCATGCCATTATTAAAAAGGCACTATCAACATATCTCTATAGCTTTCACCATCCCATTTCTCCATTATTATTTCTCATGAAGAATCTGACGCCTGAATTTCACTTTTCTTTCTTATGCACCCTCCCCTTCTTCCAAGCGGGCTGTGATGTGGCGGTTTCTGTATAGGAGCTCGAAGAGAACAACGGTATTGAATGTATTTCCATGTTAAGCATGGCATTGGGGATATTTCCAGCATAGACTGAGTTGTGCCATAGTTGTGAGCCGCTTCGCACTTTAAGATCTTCAGAAGAGATCCTGTTGAGGGCAGGGGAGTCAGGACTGGCAAACAGATCTAGAATGCAGGGTTCATGTGGCAGCAGCCTCTGGGTGCATTCCAGGAAGATTGCCTGCCTAGCTAACAGTACAATTCTAACTCCTGCTGAAGGTGGTTGAAAGGGCTTAAGATGGGACAGGAAACCCCATCTGTTGTCCAGATATTGTTTTGCTGGCAGGGCAGCATGTCTTCCTTTAAATCCCCTGGTACTTAGATGCAGATCTACTCCACAGTGCTTCAGTTGGTCATAGAGATTGCTGCAATGCATCATACATAGGGCTGCCTCTGCAGATTGTTTGGAAACTTCAGCTGGTGCAAAATTCAGCAGCCAGATTGCTCACCAGAGAAGAAGAAGAAGAAGAGTTTGGATTTGATATCCCGCTTTATCACTACCGAAAGGAGTCTCAAAGCGGCTAACATTCTCCTTTCCCTTCCTTCCCCACAACAAACACTCTGTGAGGTGAGTGGGGCTGAGAGACTTCAAAGAAGTGTGACTGGCCCAAGGTCACCCAGCAGCTGCATGTGGAGGAGTGGAGATGCGAACCCGGTTCCCCAGATTACGAATCTACCGCTCTTAACCACTACACCACACTGGAGCAAGACGGTTTGAGCCAATTACAACAATCCTGGCCTGAATGCACTAGCTGTTGATTTATTTCCGGGCCCAATTCAAAGAGCTGGTTTTTTACCTATAAAGCCTTCAATGGCCCAGGACTGCAATACACCAAGGACCACCTCTTTCCATATGAACCTACCTGGACCTTGCAATCATCATCTGAGGCCCTTCTTCATGTCCCCCCTCCATGGAAAGTCTGGAGGGTGGCAGCACAAGAGCGGGGCCTTTTCAGTGCTGGCTCCCCATTTGTGGAATGCCCTCACCAGGGAGGATCACCTGGCACCTTCATTCTACACCTTTAGGCATCAGGCAAAAACGTTCCTCTTCAACTAGGCTTTGGGTTGGTTAACATCCTATACCCTTTTAAATGTGTTGTGAGAGGGAGGGGGTTTATTGGTTTGTGGGGTTTTTTTGTTCTTGTCTTTAGCATGTATTTCGTTTTTGAATCTTGTATTTTTATGTTGTGAACTGCTCTGAGATCTACGGACGAATGGCAGCATACAAATAATAATACAGTGGTACCTCGGTGTACGAACTTAATCCATTCCGGAAGTCCGTTCTTAAACCGAAACCATTCTTAAACCAAGGCGCACTTTCCCTAATGAGGCCTCCTGCCGCCGGTGCCCTTCCACCGTTCGGCTTCCGTTCTTTGACTGAGGTAAAGTTCTTAAACCGGGACACTATTTCTGGTTTTGCGGAGTTAGTAAACCGAATCGTTCGTAAACAGGGCTGTTCTTAAACTGAGGTACCACTGTAATAAAAAGAGGCCAAACTAGGGTGGTGTTGGAGCTGCCAGACTGAAAGTCCGCTCCCTAGGATTGGGCCCTGTACTTACTCCAACTTTGAGCTGGCACCAGTATTCTCCCTGTCATCTGAAAGCCTTGTCATGCCAGACAAGGAGAATTAACTGGTGGTAAGGTAAAGATAAAGGTAAAGGGACCCCTGACCATTAGGTCCAGTCGTGACCGACTCTGGGGTTGCGACGCTCATCTCGCTTTATTGGCCGAGGGAGCCGGCGTTTGTCCACAGACAGCTTCCGGGTCATGTGGCCAGCATGACTAAGCCGCTTCTGGCAAACCAGAGCAGCACACGGAAACGGCGTTTACCTTCCCGCTGGAGCGGTACCTATTTATCTACTTGCACTTTGTGCTTTCAAACTGCTAGGGTGGCAGAAGCTGGGACCAAACAACGGGTGCTCACCCCATCGCGGGGATTCGAACCACCGACCTTCTGATCAGCAAGTCCTAGGCTCTGTGGTTTAATCCACAGCGCCACCCGCGTCGCTCATAACTGGTGGTAGGTGGAAGCAAAACTGCTTCAGGGTTCTAGCACTAAGACTTGCTTCACCGTAACTTCTGCTAATGAACTGCATGTCATTTTCATAGCTGAGTCACTACATATCCTTGGGATAAAACTGATGTGCATCTTACCATCCAACACAGGCACTGGTCTGCATGCACTTTCTTACTAACCAAAGAGTTAGCTCAGTCAATAGCATTCCATTCGTAATTGGAAAGGGGAGAGAAATTTGGGGTTGACTAGGTGCCATCAATTTTGGCGTTGGGCAGCAAGTTCTTAAAGAAATGGGAGTGCCTGATCACCTCATCTGTCTCCTGAGAAATCTCTATGTGGGACAAATAGTGAGAGATTTTACTTTCTTGGGCTCCAGGATCACTGCAGATGGTGACAGCAGCCACGAAATTAAAAGACGCCTGCTTCTGGGGAGAAAAGCAATGACAAACCTAGGCAGCATCTTAAAAAGCAGAGACATCACCTTGCCAACAAAGGTCCGTATAGTTAAAGCTATGGTTTTCCCAGTAGTGATGTATGGAAGTGAGAGCTGGGCCATAAAGAAGGCTGATCGCCAAAGAATTGATGCTTCTGAATTATGGTGCTGGAGGAGACTCTTGAGAGTCCCATGGACTGCAAGAAGATCAAACCTATCCATTCTGAAGGAAATCAGCCCTGAGTGCTCACTGGAAGGACAGATCCTGAAGATGAGACTCCAGTACTTTGGCCACCTCATGAGAAGAGAAGACTCCCTGGAAAAGACCCTGATGTTGGGAAAGATGGGGGGCACAAGGAGAAGGGGACGACAGAGGACGAGATGGTTGGACAGTGTTTGACTAAACTGTGGGAGGCAGTGGAAGACAGGAGTGCCTGGCGTGCTCTGGTCCATGGGGTCACGAAGAGTCGGACACGACTAAACGACTAAACAACAACAACAACAAGAAGGAGCAAAATGCTGTGGTTAATTCTTCACTTCCTTGCAACGTGTGTTCTAGGGTGACCGAAACGAACATATTATGTACATATTATCTACTTGTGTTCCAGGAGCTAATTCTGCTGGGAACCCCTAGAGAGTGTTGCTGAATGCACTAACCTTTCAGCCTTTGTTAGCAACAAGCACTTGAAGAATCTAAGCCGCTTCTTGTTTTCTATCATCCAGCACAATCTCTTTTCATCAGAGAAAGACTGAAAACATCTCAGCTGGGTAGATTTGATGCTCCCAGAGGCAAAATCTTTAGAGGGGAACTTTGCATACCATCCAGAACTATAGTGTTTACCAGAATGTGGGAAGGAGATCAAAGCCACCTTTTGAAAGGTGTGATCCAGGGACAATGTTGAAATCCTTCCCTTTTCCTGCAGCCCTTGGCTTGGTTTCCATTCCTTTCTCTGCTTCGTGGATAAAATAGCACCCACAGTCCCTGGAGCAGGGGCACAAATTAACCTGTAAGCATTTTTTGGCAATCTGAAAGAATCCCTCACGGTTCAAAACCATGGCAATTCCTGGCAATTCTACTCGGCCTCTGAATGCATATCACACACAAGGCCTTTGCTGTCATATTTACCATTTGCATAAGATGGTACTTGGCATTCTCCCCCCACCCTGAGGAGGAGGGAAAAAATATGCGAGAGGAAAGGAGAAAGAAAATGTAGATTACTGGAAAACTGTCAGTCTAGCTTGTGTTTCTGCTCAGATGAGAAGGATGTGGATAAATAATGCCTTTGATTGCCTTCTGAGAGGGTGCGGGTGTCAGAAGTGTTCAAATTGCATCAGTTTCTTTCTGTGTTTCTTCTGCCAGGCATAAACAATGTGGACCTTCTTTACTTTGTTAAGAGATGCCTTTAATTCCACATGGTAATTTGCTATTTGATCAGAGAAAAGGTGCCCTGAATGAAAACTCTTTTGCTGGTGACGGAAGAGAGTATAAGCGGCCGCCTCCACCCCTTCTGCCGTTCCTCATACCAAATGCTCATTCTAGTATCATGAGGTCTGAATTAGGGGGATGTGTAGAGAAACAAACACACACAAACACACACACACAGATAATTTACTTATGCTATTTACTTGTCCTGTATCCCCTATGCTTGAGGGGGCTTGCAAATGACCAAAATGTCCAATTAAAAATGAAATGGCCGTCCCCATCACATAATAGTAAAACCACCACAACAGCAATTATAAACAAATCCAGAACAAGGAAAACCTCACGACCAGCCAGTCACGATGATCCATTTCCAAATGCTGTCTTTGAAATGTAGGCTCTGCAGTTCCATTAAATTGTTCCATTTTGGGGCAAGGGTCATAGCTAAGTGGTAGGGCATCTGTCTTTCATGCCTTTCAACCCCAGCATCTCCAGGTAGGACTGGGAGAGACCCCCTTTCTGAAATTTTGGAGAGCCAAGTATTCAGAGTAAAGATTCTGAACCAGGTGGTGTCAGACCTAATATTTAGGAACACAGCATCCTGTGTTCCTAAATAGCTCTGACCCCACTTTCCTGCCCTTATGCCTGAACAGCAACATCCAATGACTTTTCTTTTTGCCTTCAGATACTTCTTCAAAGCCTACATTTCCCTGTGAACGTTCCACTTAGCCCTTTAATTCTCACCCCTAACTGCAATGTTGAGGAAGTATGGCTCGCTGCCTTTGCCCTCGCTTCCTGCTGCATTTCTTCTTGCTTCCCCTATGGGCCAAAGCCAAGGGCCTCTTCCAACATTGGTGGGCCCCCAGCTACCATTTTTAAATTTCCCACAGTGCTCTAGGGTACCGTGAGAAATGGAAAATGGCAGACCGCTCTGCTAGTGGGAGCCCTGTGCCAGGTTTGGAAATGGGCCCTGATGGGGTGTTTGGGTCTCAGGACCTGCCTGAGAATGCTGGGTGCTGTCAAAATTCCTGGCCTGTGGAATGTGGATGAGGGTTAATATTATTTTGCCAAGTTTAAGTCTCTCATAGTGGAGCCTGCACCCCTCCAGATGAAAGTGGTTGGGGATTTGTAGTCCGACAACATCTGGAGAGGTGCAAGACCTACATTGGCTCCAAGTATGTTTCTCAGCACAATTCAGAGTGTTGGTGCTGACCTTTAAAGACCTAAACGGCCTCGGCCCAGTATACCTGGAGGAGCATCTCCACCATTGTTCAGGCCGGACACTGAGGTCCAGCTCCGAGGACCTTCTGGAGGTTCCCTCACTGAGAGAAATGAGGTTACAGGGAACCAGGCAGAGGGCTTTCTCAGTAGTGATGCCCGCCCTGTGGAACGTCCTCCCATCAGATGTCAAGGAAATAAACAACTATCTGACTTTTAGAAGACATTTGAAGGCAGCCCTGTTTAGGGAAGTTTTTAATGTTTGATCTTTTATTGTGTTTTTAATATTCTGTTGGAAGCTGCCCAGAATGGCTGGGGAGGCCCGGCCAGATGGGCAGGGTATCAGTGATAAATTATTATTATTATTATTATTATTATTATTATTATTATTATTATCATCATCATCATCATCATCATCATCATTATTTCCCCAACCCTTCTGTAGACCTTTTGGACAAGGGACCTTTGTGCAAAGACCCCTGGCACTTATGGACAGAAAATGTTGGGTGTAGCCCACTGTCTCATGAAAACCTGCAGAACATTTCACCAAGCATGAGGCTTTGGGGCTAAAGGGCTTTCTATCCAGTGCAGGATGTACTAAACACCTCCTTCTATACATAGGTATTCAGAAAAGAGTGAGTTGTTCAGAAACCTTTCTACAGCTGGCTTACTGGCTTAAATGTTTGATGCACCCGTTCAGCAATGGGGATTGTGCTGAAGGGATGTGAAATGATATCATTTGGTTAAGTTGATCCACTGTGATGCAGACAATGCTCACTGCTTGATAGAACATGAGAAGCCTGGTCTCCAAAGAACCTGTGTGTGTGTGTGTGTGTGTGTGTGTGTGTGTGTGTAGAATCTTGCAACAAGCCCAATCATGAAACATAGAGAAATTCTTATAGAAAGGCTTGTGGAAGGGAAATTACAATATCTGTTCAAGAAGCGGCAAGGATATTGTATTGGGATCTGGGAGGCTTTAAGGAACAGGGAAAGTTTAAGGACTTAGAGGATGGATTGCAACCGACTGACACTGGGATTTCACCACCCCATGATATTGTAGAGATGGAAGAGGTTCAGAAAAGGACAACCAAAATGCAGCAAAGGTTACAATATTTGGGACCTTGGGAGGGGGGAGATGAGGAGGGATAACATGATGGAGGCATTTACTCACGGTGTTGAAAAAGTGGATATATATAAATTTCTACCCTGCTCTTGTGCTACTAGTAACAGGGGCCACAAATGAAGCTGGTTGGGTTTTTTTTTTTTTTTGGGGGGGGGGGGGTAGAACAGACCTCCTGACCTCCTGACCAAAAAGTATTTCTTCATAGAGTTAAAACTATGAAATTCCACTCCCACAAGATGTAGTGATGGTCACTGAGTTGGGTAGCGTCGCAAATTTACATTGAAATTCGGGATGATCCTTTATTATACAGGATTGGTGGCAACCCTAATTCAGGGCCACATCCCCCTTTGGGGAAACCTTTTGGGGGCCAAATACAAGGGGTGGGTGGGACCAGAAGAAACAGTACACAGAACTATTCACATAATTTTTACTTTTGTACTGTAGGCTAGTTTCTGCACCAAACTCTATCCTGCATCCAGGCCAACAGAGGTATAATCAGGTTACAAGGACACACATCACAGCCGAGACAAAACAACAACAACCCTTCAAGGAGGCTTCAACGCAGGGCAAGTCAAGGATGTGACCTGGGAAAGGTCCAATAGGACCAGATAGGGAAGCCTAGAGGGTCACATCCGGGCCCCTCACTGCTGATAGAAGCTAAACCAGTGTTTCCCCAACTTGGGTAGCCAGCTGTTTTCGGACTACAACTCCCATCATCCCTAGCTAGCAAGTGCAGTGGTCAGGGATGATGGGAATTGTAGTCCAAAAGCAGCTGGAGACCCAAGTTCAGGAAACACTGGGGTAAATGCAGGTAGCTAGGAAGTTCTGCAGTAGTAATAATAAATAAATAATAAATAATAAATGAAGCAGTAATAAATAAATTTTATTTATAACCCGCCCTCCCCAGCCAAGACCGGGCTCAGGGCTGCTAACACCAAATATAAAAACAATTGATTGAAATACAACTTAAAAACAGATTAAAATACAACATTAAAATGCAGCCTCATTTCAGTAGGAACTCAAATCAAAAACTTTTTTGGGGATGAAAACGTCAAGTCTTCACCAAGGCCAACTATCCAGACTGGTCCTACGTGGGCCGGAAAAAAGCCAGGGAAGTCCCCAAATAGGAGTTCTATCACAGAAGGAGAAAGGAAAAAGGAAAGAAGAGGAGCGGATCAAGTTGATTCCAAGCCAAAGGCCAGGCGGAACAACTCTGTCGTACAGGCCCTGCGGAAAGAAATCAGATCCTGCAGGGCCCTGGTCTCATGAGACAGAGCGTTCCACCAGGCCGGAGTGAGTGTTGAAAAGGCCCTGGCTCTGGTTGAGGCTAATCTGACTTCCTTAGGGCTTGGGACCTCTAGGATGTTGCTATTTATGGACCTTCAGGTCCTCCGTGGGGCATATCGGGAGAGGCGGTCCTGTAGGTACGTAGAGGACATCCCGTAGAGATGTAGGTAGGTCCTCCGTTGTTCCAGTAGCTCAGGGATGGGGAACCTGCAGCCCTCCAGATTTTTGGTGAACTTCCAGCTTCCATCAATCCCAGCCAATGACCAGGGATGATGTGAGTTGCAGCCCAGTAACATGTGGAGTGCTACAGCTTCCTATCCCTGTAGCAGTTGAATCTCCCCCCCCCAAAAAAAAATACACATTAAGAATGCTAATTAAAGTTCACACCATTTTACACGGAGGGGGAAACATAGTATGCAGAGAGGAGCAGGTGATGGCGCCGGCACCGAGTGTCGAATCGAATACAATATCCATCAAATCATATAGAATTAGAGTAATCATCTGTTTAATTCGATTTAGCTTGTAGCCGCTAAATGAAATGCGCGTCATGTCCCACAAATGCATCATCATCGCCTTGTAAAATGAAATACATGCAATATTAAAATGGAGATAACATTTATTAAAACCATTATGCAAAGAACCTGAGATGATATTTGAACGGCTCGCAGGGTGTGATGACTTGTTATGGTTACTCAAGCAGCTTAGATATTTATTCACAGGCTAAGCAGCTGCACTTTTTTTTTTTCCGATCAGGGAAAGAGAAGGGAGGAAGATGCATGTTTCTAGACCTTTCTCCAAAGGCTCAGTTATTAGAATTACAAAGCCCAAAAATCATCCTGGTGGGGAACATTCCAGAGAGAGAATGCACAGTCCCAGCTGAGGGGCAACGGCCTGTGTGTATTTGTGTTTTAAGAAGAGGGGTGTATTTGTGTAAGGGTGTGAGAGGAAGTGGGGTTTGTGTGTGTGTCACGAAGAGTCGGACACAACTAAATGACTAAACAACAACAACAACTATGGGATTAGCTTTACAAATGGAATGTACTTTTCACCTGCTTAGTTCATTGACTACACACTGTATATTGTGATGTCATGTTGTATATTGTGATGTATATTGTCACTGTCTCATGGACTGAGTTTCTGCCACATGCTTTTTTTAAAACTTCTGGATCATTTTGTATTTTTAACAGGTCTGGGGGGGAAATCCATTTGTAACAAGGTTGTATTATATAAATACAACAAACACACTTGACGTTTGCAGGGCCTTAGTAGGACCAGTGTATTTTAAAATATTTCTTTCTTAACAGAGTTTGGTCACTGCAGCTGCAGCAGTCCATCACAATGGCCCAGTTCACATTTAACATTAAGAACAACCACAAAGATCACACAATCCTTCCCCCGTCTATTTGCCATCTCAATACCTGGGGAGTAAGTCACAATTTGGCTTAGCGTTTTGTCTGAACCTGGGCTCATGGTTTCTCTTGTTCCAGGAAAGCCACAGGTGGTAAACCAAGAACAAACCTTCATTGCATCTTGTGGTTCAAATCATGGCTTAGCTCTAGGTCACATGTCAGCAGCAGGACAAGGGGAGGAACAAAGTGGCCACAATCGTGGTTCTGGGCATGCTCACATTTGCTCAATTGCACATGGTTAGTGATAAATGTGAACTGAGTCAGGGCCCTGGTTAAAACACAGCTACACCATGACATAGCATTGTTAAAGGTAAAGGTAAAGGGACCCCTGACCATTAGGTCCAGTTGTGGCCAACTCTGGGGTTGCAGCGCTCATCTCGCTTTATTGGCCGAGGGAGCCGGCGTACATGACCAGCATGTGGCTAGCATGACTAAGCCGCTTCTGGCGAACCAGAGCAGCGCACGGAAATGCCGTTTACCTTCCCGCTGGAGCGGTACCTATTTATCTACTTGCACTTTGACGTGCTTTCGAACTGCTAGGTTGGCAGGAGCAGGGACCGAGCAATGGGAGCTCACCCCGTCGCAGGGATTCGAACCGCCGACCTTCTGATTGGCAAGTCCTAGGCTCTGTGGTTTAACCCACAGCACCACCCGCATCCCAGTGTTACAGCATTGTTACAGAGGCATTATTGGAAGGTGGTGGTGGCAGGTCCCACTGGCTAGTGACTTTTTCCAGTAACCCACCCCCAATTCCTGAAAGTTTCTAGGATCTCTTCTACTCACCTGAAGAAAACAAAACCCCCTCCCCACGTTTTGCACCCTGAAAATTGAGCTATGAAGGTGTGTCAGGGGGTGGTGGTGTATTTTGGGCTCTGTTATACTTGAAACAAGCCTTTGTGCTGATAAACGCAGAAACAGAATATGAGCGGTGGCTATGGGTGATGTGCCTATTTACTCAAAAGTAAGCCCACTGATTCCCTGGAACTTACTTCCACTGAAGACTGCTTACACCAGCTGCCTGAAGGAAATAAATTACAGATACATGGGGAAATCGTGCATTGCTTATATTGGTCCACCAAGCCAAAACCTTGAAACTTTTCTACACAAAGGCTCCACGTGTATTTATGCATAAATAAATAAATAAATACACCTGCACTCATTTGTTCCTTTTCCTGCAGCCCCCTTCTTCTTTGCTTACTCTTCCAAAGTTATCCCTGGGCTCACCTGAATCAAACATTTTGCAAGATGGGTTGTTTTGCACATTTTTAATAAGTCTCTGTTTTGCCATCGGAAACATTTGCCAACAGTGCACATTCTGTTTGCCGACATTAACAACAGAAATTCCCTTTGAACCAACACAATCTCAGCAGGTTGGATGACCTGCTGCAAAAGGAGGTGTCTCTCCCCCCCCCACTTTTGCTGTCTTTTTGCAAACAAGGAAGAGCTTAATTCCTTGGAAACGGCAAGCAAAACTTTCATCCAGAGGTTCCAGCTTAAGCACATCCTAATTATTTTGACTAATCACTGCAAGTCAAAGTGAGAGATCAGCACTCTGGCATGCACAGACAGACTCTGTCACCGACAGTGGTAACTGAGACCCATTGGGACTGGTAGGGTGGAAGGCAAGGAGACTGACTGTAGGTGGAGACAGAACCATTGACCGGGAGAGCCTATGGATCCTGAACTGGCCTCCACAGTCACCTATGGACACACTGTTAAGACCGTATTCATGGAAGACAATCTTACTTGGCTACAAGTGATCGCCAACGAGAAGAAAGACAAATGTGAGATTTGTCTCCATCATCCTCCCTGCTGAATTCTACAACAGGCAACATTTACCCAGCAGGCCTCTTCTTAATAAAGTTCTTAGTAGATTTCCAATCCCAAATCAATGGCAATTTTTATTTTTATTTTTGTTGAGCCTTTCAAAGCTCTGCTCAGTTACACAGGAACATAGGAAGCTGATTTTTACTGAGTCAGACCATTGCTTCACCTAGCTCAATATTGTCAGCATTGACCAGTCTCAAACCCTGAGTGAGTTAGGGGCTTTCCCTAGATGAGAAGACAGGCTCCAGCAGATTGAACAGACAAGAGCAATGGGTGTGTGTCTTGTGGGATGTAAGAATCAGGTGCAGTCATGCTAGAGTAGGCATGAATGTTGTCTCAGTCCTCCAGCCGGAACATCCTGCTTTCCAGGACTGAGACAAAACTTCCTATGTGTAACTTGAGATGGGCATGGCCTCTCCTGAAGTAGAAAGAACCAGAAGCACAGGTTGGCGACCATCTTGTCTCTCTCAGTGCCATCTCAATAACAGTACTACTAAAATGCACCCTTGGCTCCAGGCCAAGAGAAGAAAAGGGGGGCTTTCTCCCATAAAGAGATAGTCACCACATTTAAACTATGTTCTAACCTTATAAGTCTGCCTTCTGGGAACCTTTGTGTGAACAGATGATTACCTGTGAGTAAACATTTTATACTTTACAGAAGACTGTGTAGCATCTCATTTTAGGAGGGATTATACAGGGAAAATACCAGGAAATATTTACAGAGTCTCTAACGAGTCTGAGCAAGCTATCTGCTGTGCGTGTGTTTAAAAAAAGGGGAATGTTAACTCTGCTGATTTTGTTACTTGTAAATACAAGTTGGGATAGGATATCTTAGACAATATATCCTCCCCTGCATCCCTAAACATTCCCACATGTCTAATGGTCAAGAAGGTCATTTCTGCATGAGCTGCAAAGGGAAGTGAGGGACAGATGGGGCTCATCAACCTGGAAAGATAACCCATCCAGGAGAAGGAAAACTCTCATCCTGAACCTCCACTGCCTTGAGGGGTATCTTCGGGAGAAGAAAAGGTTAAGCAGTAAACCCTACACAAATCTGGAGTGGAGTCCCTAAGATGCTTGGATGGTGCCTTATATGCCTCTTTCCAGCAACTCCTGCAGCCCAGCTGGTGCCAAACATATTGCTCTGCTTTCCTTTGGACCATATCAGCAAGGCAGGGAGAGGGATCTTGTCATCTGGGCAGCCCAGGACCTCTATACACACTGCCCAGGCTTGTACTCTGGAGAGATCACTTTGATGCTGGTAACAGAGCAAAAACCACAGTTTGCCTTGACCCCTGGAGGCACACTCCATCGTCTTTTGAGACAGATGCCAAGAACAACAACAAAATTGGCTCTCTCTCCTGGAGATGCTGGTGGGGACCTTATGGACTACCTGCTCCCATGGGAAACTACTCTCACACATTGGTCGTCTACGGAGGCCCTCTTCCTGTTTCTTCTCCAATCAAAGGTCTGGAGCGCGCTGATGTGGGCTGGGACCTGCCTAGGAGAGGCACCAGAGTTATGAAACTCACTCCCCATATGAGATACAGCCTGCCCCCTTTCTCACTTGCTTTTCGATGTTGGGTGAAGACAGTTCTGTTCCAGTGGGCACGTGGGATCAACACTGAGTCATAGCTATTGTGTAATTTCCGGTTGCTTTTGTGGTTTTGGGTTGGGGGCATTATCCTTTTGAATCTCTCCTCCCGTCTGATGATACGGTTAATGTTATACACGGGGGCTTTTTTGTGCAAGCTATTTTGTGGTGCCTGTATTTGTCACACAATAAAAGCAGGATGGCATATTAAACAGATACATTTTTACTACCCAGCTGCAGGGAAATTTGCTTTTCAGAGAAGCTGCCCAGCAAGATTTCTCTTCTTTCCCCGCTGCTAGCTTTGATGAGTCACAAAATGCTGAAGACTTTCTGACCAGGCAGCATCTCGAGAAAGGATTCAAATCAGCTGCGGAAGATGCTGAGAAAGAACACAGTGACATTCGGCATCCTCTTCCTCCGCTGAATAAACAGCAAAGTCGGCTCATTGTTAGGGAACAGGGGGAGAAAAGGCTGCAGCAACAGGAGACGTTTGCTGTACAAGAGAATGAAAATACCCCGGGGACACTTTGTCCTCCGAAATCTCTCACCTTCCTACATTCCCTCCCTTCTGACATTGCTGTAGATGGCTGTTGCGAAGAATAATGTGATTGCTGTATTTGTCTATTTCTATATATATTTGACTCCGGGTCTTTCGCAGGCAGCTGGCAAAATATGTTGTCGCGCCTGGCAGATATTATTTTGGAAGGCGGCAAAGTTAAGGGCTGGCTTCACAGATAAGGCAGGGGAAAGGGTGGAGGGCAGGGGTTCTGGTACAAGAGGAGCTACAATTCCCAGAGTTCCCTGCGAAGAGGGATTGACTGCTAAGCTACTCTGGGAATTGTAGCTTCATGAGAAGAATAGAGGGTCTCCTAAGAATTCTCAGCACTCTTAACACACCAGGGCTCCCAGGATCCTTTGGGGGAAGCAATGACTGCTCAAAGAGTTATGATGTTGCTTAGTTCTATGAACCGCCTGGAGACCTCTGGGTATAGGATGGTATATAATAATAATAATAATAATAATAATAATAATAATAATAATAATAATAAATGTATAGTGTAGATGGGGCCACAATTCAAGGACACATTCTAGCTAAACAAAAGCACTCAAGCCTTGGGAGAATTACATGGGCCAGTGTCACAGTGCTGCCGGGCAAGAAACTAACTCTTCATTGTCAAAATCACACTTGCAAGTTAGGGAAAGACATGTCCATCAGTCCTACATCTCTCAGCTACTCCTAGGTGTGCACTCATTGAGGCAGTTGCCCCCCCCCTGCCAACCTCAGCACACACACACACACACACACACACACACACACACATATATATATCCAACCAAGCTGTGCACAAGCAGGCAGAGACTATGCCTGCATGTAACCTGCTTCTGCTCCTCCCTCTTCAACCCTCTTCTGGTCCTGGGAGACAGTGGGACAAGAGAGGTGGAGGTAGCAGAAGGAGGAGGTGTGGCACATCTCTTCCTTCTCCTGCACCTATTCTTCACTCTCCAATCCTGCAGCTTCTTCTCTCTGACTCTCATCTCCTGGCTATTACAGCCTCCTCTAGATCAGTGATCCTTTCTTCCAAGTCAGCCTTCAACCCCGCTTCTCCTGATGCCCACTTATCAGAATCCAGCCACCACCTCTCCTCATCCAGTCAGTCCCTGACAGCTAGACAGAGAGGCTTGGAGGACCACATGCAGCCCTCAGGCCTTAACTTCCCTGTTCCTAGGGTTCAGGGTTGCCATATTTGCACAAGCACCAACTTCCCCAGTGATTTTCCTAGCAGCACGCTATGACAGCTCTTCAGCGCAAAACTTCAGGCCATCTTCCCAAATGAGTTGCCTTCTTGGAGCAGCTCCCTGGGAAGAGGGATTGACGTTAAGACACTCTGGGAATTGTAGTTTTCGTTGTTTAATTAGGCTTCCTTGTTCATATTGTTTTTATCCAGTGGTGTTTATTTTAGGCTGTTAAATTAGCTTATTTGTATGGTCGCATGGATTAATTGGATGGCATACTTCTCGATGTCGGGACTTATCATTGTTTCAAATGTTTCCAAATTGATATGCCTCTTGCTCATCTGATACGTTGCGAACCACTTCGGGCACAGTTTTGTGCAAAAGAGGCATACAAATAAGCAGACAGGCCTCCCGACAGGTTCTTCCTCAGTTCTCTTGTTCATTTGCCCTCTCAACTATTGGGCAGCATAGCTGGAATTCTGCAACAGGCAGAGTTGTGTGCATGAGTGATATGAGACAACAGGGCATGGGAAGAATGGAGAGGAGCCGTGTCTCCTCCTCTGCTACATCAACAGATTTAAAGGTACTGGTCCAATGTCTGGGTTACAAGGTCTACCTGAAGTCACACCAGCAGCCTCAAAACAGTTAAGTATCCTGAGATGGTCTAATTTATTCTCCACCAAATGGGAATCCACAGCCCATCCAGATTAAGTCCCAGCCCGGTTTATGCATGACAAACTATGAGGTGCCAATCAGCCCTTTCTGCCTAAATAATAAAATGGATGGTGATGGATCCTGTCACTTTAAATACAGTCAGGCATGGTATTTTCTTCCCCCCTCTGCATCCCAATCAATCTGTTTTCAGCCTTCCAGGGGGTCATGACACTCTTGTGTCAAGAAGCCCTAGGGATGCTCAGTCAAGTGGAGTCGATGTGTGAAAGATGGATTGATTGTAAGACACAACTAGCTAGAGAAGAGGCTGGAAGGGAGGTAGAAATATATATACAGCCAGAATCTCCAGACTCATTTTCTTTCCACATTTGCAATAAATAAGTGTGTGGTGGGGATAAAATGAACCTTTATATAGCTGATAGCAAACCCATGTCTTTCTGTATGCATCCTGGATTTGATGGTGGTTTTTTTTTTTTTTGGCATTTAAATAATGAACTTCAAGAGGTAAAGGTCAGACATTGTGTTTCCATGCCAAGGAGGGCATGTCAGCGCTCACAATCTCCGTGGAACATTCTGCAATCCAAGCAAGGCAACATATTCAAGTTGTAGCAAAACCATGTTTTCTAATGTGCCCCTGCCTCCTGATAACACAGAAGAAAATTAAATGGTGCTCTTTTTATTCCATTATGGTAAAGCGGCTTTCGGGGAATCTCAGCAAATCTCCAGCTATAGATATAAAAAAAGGAGGGCCTGCCTGAAGTTTGACTGGAGTCACAGAATATTCCTGTTCTGGCAAAATTATCCTAATAGGACAGCCTCAGATCCTGGTTTTGTGCACATCCTCACCCGCAACTGCATTTTGAGCCTGAAAACTCTTTCATGGAGAAGAAAAACAACCACCCTGAGATGTACTTCTATAACAAACTGCCCTAGGAGAACTCTTTAAAATATGGTCCTCAAGATAGCACAGTCCAAAAAGGAAACTATATCATTGCACACTTACTTTTCATTAGTTATATGGTGTCACTGATCTGGGGCTTAAACAGCAAACATCCTTGCCTGCAATTGGAAGCCAGGATCAAGAATAAATGTGTTTGTGCCCGGTTTATACTAACATTAGTTAGCCTTGGGTAAGTGCCATAGCTCAGTGATACAAAATCTGCTTTCTATGAAGAAGGCCATGGGTTCAATTCTCAATACCTCCAGAATGGTTTGGGCATGGCTTTCTGGACAATACTGAGCCAAATGGACTAATGGTTGGACTTCGTAAACAGCAGCTTCCTGCCTTTCTCAAATACATCCTGGAGTCCACTGCCTCCTCAGAGACCGGCTCTAAGGAGAAGGGCTGTCCCTCAGACGTATAGGAAGTGTTTTGCATGCAGAATGTTCCAGACTCAATTCCTGCCATCTCCAGGTACAGCTGGTAATTTTCCTGGTCCAAAATCCTGGAAAGCCTCTGCTTTGTCAGTGTCCACAATGCTGAGGTGAACAGACCTGGTATGGTCTGACCTAGTATAATATAGTTTTCTACATTCCTAACCTTGGGCCACCAAATTGCTTCCTATCATGGAGGAGCATTTGTGGACTTTTCCTCATGCATTGTATGGATGTACACATCATGACCCTATTTCCACAATACCCCCCCCCCACTGCACACCTTTTGGAGCAGGAATCTCTGGAGACTATGGGAGTTGTAGTTCAGCAACATCTGGAGGGCCACAGGTTCCTTATTCCTGCCCTATAATATACTGGACGAGGAAACAGCTGGCTGGAACCCTGAAGAGCACTCATGCTAGGAGGTAAGGAATACAGTGGCATAGCGTGGGTTGCCAGTGACCAGGGCCACGTGGAGCAAGGGAAACGGATGGCGTACGCATGCACATTCAACTCCCTAATGGTGTCCACATCACCCAGGAGACCGCAGTCACAGAGATAAGAAAACAAGAGTTGTTCCATCGTCTGGAGAGATCACTTCCCAGAGAAGCTGTTTTAAATGGAGCCCAGCAACGAAAGCACACAGCTGTATTGAGGCAGCATTGGGTGTTGAAATTTTGCGTCCCTAACCATTTTGTGCCTGGGTCAATCACCCTGTGGTGCCCCAACTACGCCACTGAAAGAATATATAGCAAAATTTGTTGCAGGTTCCACTTGTCTGCATCTGAATGAGGAATTCTAGATTATTTCCTAATGCAGGGTTTTTTTGTGTTTTTTTTAAGCTGGTCACAGCTTTCCATTTTCTGCCCAACCTCCCACAAGTATATTTCAGCTTCCGTCAGTTTTGTGCAATGAATTTGCCATGTGCTGTTTGCGTCCCGAGAACAGTAGCCGCGCCTGGTATTTATAGAATGTTTCGACACATCTAGTGCTTCAAAGCGCTTCACAAAAGGAGATAACTCACTAGGACAGCCAGCCACCTATCTATTACAAAATAAATAAATCGGTTTTAAGTTCAGACTTCAAAAGGGAAGCGGTAGCTGGCCTACTCAAATCTCAGTGGGCAAGGGAATTCCGCAGAGCCAGTCATAATAGCGAAAAAGAGCATGTTCGTGGGGTGGCACACTACTCCCCTTGCCCAGTATAGATTAATGAACAGCAGGAATGGAAATGTTAATCATTAAGAAAAGGTTAAAATGTTCTTGCTGTGCAAGAGCGCCGCATAAAAGGAGGCGACAACTGTTCGGAATACACCACATCAACGCAGAGATCTTGCAACGGGCTAACTTCCAACTGGGAATATATTAGGAAGGAGAAACAACAACAGAAAAGGAATCCTCAGAGGATAAGGCGGATGCAAAAACAGCAAGCGGAAATCAATCAGAACCAGGGCACGGCTCTGGTTGCTTGCTGTAAACTTCAATTTACTCTTTCCAAACTGAAAGCCAAATGCTGTGGGGTTGGAATTGGTACCGCATAGCCTTGCCTACCATCCTTTTACCACATTTATAGCTGGAGTATGGCGCTGTGGGTTAAATCACAGAGCCTAGGACTTGCTGATCAGAAGGTCGGCGGTTCGAATCCCTGTGATGGGGTGAGCTCTCGTTGCTCAGTCCCTGCTCCTGCCAACCTAGCAGTTCAAAAGCACGTCAAAGTTCAAGTAGATAAATAGGTACCGCTCCAGCGGGAAGGTAAACGGCGTTTCCGTGTGCTGCTCTGGTTCGCCAGAAGCAGCTTAGTCATGCTGGCCACATGACCCGGAAGCTGTACGCTGGCTCCCTCGGCCAATAAAGCGAGATGGGCGCCGCAACCCCAGAGTCGGTCACGACCGGACCTATGGTCAGGGGTCCCTTCACCTTTACCTTAGCTGGAGTATCAGTCAACTAAACACAGTCTGGAAGCAACTACACATTCTTGGAAACTCCTTCCAACCTGAATGTTAACGGGAAGAGAGGTTGCTTCTTGAGGTATCCAACTTGCATCTGATTTGGTGTACATGTGCTACGTGTGCTTCATTTTTCTCCCCTCCAAAAGCCAGCGCATGCAAATTTAGCTTACGTTATGTTGGTGTACAGTCAATGCGCATGTATAGGAGAGGTAAAAAGATTAGGCCTGAGGCCTTCGCTCCCCTGCTATCTGTGGAACAGTGTTCAAAATTCTCCAGGCACCCAACAGGTACATTTTGCTACTGGTGCACAGGCCCAATTGCGACTTACATGGAGATTTCTGCCTGCCAGGTTGGTAACCACAGTTTAAAAACCTCTGCCTTAGTCCATAGTTAATACCATTTCCATTTCCACTGTGTGTGTTTCTCCTTCTTGTATATCAGGACAAGTGAATTGTTTTAAAAGCAAGCTACAGTCAAGCAATGTAGTTTAGGGTTGCCATATTCAGGGTTGTCGAGCTAATTTTTTTTTTGGGGGGGAGCAGGAAGTTGTCGAGCCATACATCCAGATTTTTCCCAGACGTTTCAGCGATTTCCGCCCAGACACTCTTTCCGATTGCCGGCTATGTCCAGGAAATTCTGGGTGCATGGCAGCCAGAACAACAACAACAACAACAACAACAACAACAACAACAACAACAACAACAACAACAACAACATATTTATACCCCGCCCATCTGGCTAGGTTTCCCCAGCCACTCTGGGTGACTCCCAACAAAATATTAAAAACACGATAAAACACCAAAAACTTCCCTAAAGTTGAGATAGAATCCTAGAACTGAATCCTAAGATGGTGTCATTGGGAAAGTCCCCAAGCATCATCCGGTCCAACTCCCTGGCAAACAGACATTCTCCTGTAACCTGGGTTTAAGGTGCCCTTTGGTGCCTACCTTCTATATCTGAGTTTCTAACACTGCTGGGGAACCCAGACCCGGCTCAGTTACCCATGCCTTAATTACTGCTGGGATGGATTGCTGCAATGCTCTCTACACGGACCTGCCCTTAGAAACAGTCTAGAAACTTCAAAGGTTCAGAATGTAGTGGCCAATTTGCTATCTGGAACTCGAGAGACGTCATTTGCACTGGCAATCTCTCTCTGTTCCCAGGATTAATGTCAAGTGCTGGTTTAAAGCCCTAAACAGCGGTGGTGAAACTCTTGACCCGTCAGCCAAGTTTGGCCTGGCACGGGGTAGTCGGTCTCTGTAGAAAGCAGGCTTGAAGTCACAATCTATCAGGCATCAGACAGTGACTTCCAGACTGCTGATCAGTGGTGCCTGACTCTGATAATGAAGGTTGAATAATTAGCAGATATTTAATATGCAGACAGGGAGTGCAGTCTACCACCTGTATTCAAAGTGCCACTGCATTCCAAGTTTAACCCACCAAATCTGCTACATGGCCTCAAGAACACTAGTATTGAGAAACTCTTGAGGTCTGGTTTACACTTCTCACAATGAAGAGGGCTGATGATCCTTCAAAAACCTTGGAAGGATTCCATGAAATCATAAGGATGACAAAAGTGCAAGTAAATATCTTTATTAATAAACAGTGGGGGGAAAGCAGAAAGCTCATCCCAACACTCTTCACACACCCCAAGATTCCCTGAGGTGGCATTATGAGGATTAATTAATCTCTACAAAGCACCCTGCGATCCTGGGGGAAAAAAGGCATTATGAGAGGGCAAATAATTATTAAAGTCTGATTAATCATGTAAGGGGATGTGGGAGGTTGCACACTTTGGTTTACAAAAATCACCAAAATAAAGAAAAAAGTTAGTAGTTCATAGAATCATAGACTTGGAATATAGGAGGCTAAGTATAGGAGAAATAAAATAACCAAGATTGACAGACTCAACTATTCCTACTCCAAAGTAAGCTCCACTGAGCTCAGTGGGAATTATTCTATAGTATACAATTGCAGTCATAAGTTTATCCTTTGAGAACAGGATGCTGGACTAGATGGGCCTTTGACGTTGTCAGATGTGGGTGGCAGTTGCTCATGAGTAACCAGGCAGGACTCCGACCTGTCTTTTACAGGTTTTATTGGTGCAAACTATTTACAGACTCTTGAGAGTCCCATGGACTGCAAGAAGATCAAACCTCTCCATTCTGAAGGAAATCAGCCCTGAGTGCTCACTGGAAGGACAGATCATGAAGCTGAGGCTCCTATACTTTGGCCACCTCATGAGAAGAGAAGACTCCCTGGAAAAGACCCTGATGTTGGGAAAGATGGAGGGCACAAGGAGAAGGGGACGACAGAGGATGAGATGTTTGGACAGTGTTCTCGAAGCTACTAACATAAGTTTGACCAAACTGCGGGAGGCAGTGGAAGACAGGAGTGCCTGGCGTGCTCTGATCCATGGGGTCATGAAGAGTCGGACACGACTAAATGATTAAACAACACCACCACATTTACAGTGCAAAAACACAAAGTTTATGTCTGTCTTAGTCACTTGCAGAATCTGGGAGTGGCCCCTTCTGGTTTCTTCCCTAACTTCGGCACCCCAAGCCTTCTCCTCCCCTCCTTACGTTTCACCCCTCTGAGCAGGCTGGGCGACGGAAGGGGCATGCGTCCCTCCTGGCCAGCCTGGCTATGTGAGGCGCTGGGGCTCTCAGCAGCATCCTTGAGCCCTTTCCCCGCTTGGCTGGCCCCTTCCTTCTCTCCTTCACTGGAGGTGTGGCTTTCCCCACCGCTGGAGAAGGAGCTGCTCCTCAGGATTTTTGGAGGCACTTTGTATTCCAATGGCCCCCCCTGTCTCCCTCCCCTGTTCCAATGGCAGTCCCCTGACAGACATGATCCAGCAGGGGTCTACTTATGAGTTTAACTAAGCAGAAATACCCAGGTGGACATGATTTAGTGATCTTGCTAGTGAAGTGGGAAGGTGGGATTCATTATAGAATTGGAAGGGATTTCACTCAGAAACCAATATCTCCCTTGTCTTTTTCTGTTTTGTTTTGACTGGAGAGCACTCAAAAAAATCTGCAGGGCAGAAGGATTGCATGTTCGCTCCTTCTCATTACAGCAGTCGTCATTAGGCTAGGATGATGTGACTTTTCTCAGGGCTCCATCACCTGAATTTATCTTGGCTAACAGCCACTGATTTCTCTTCCGCCTAGGATGTATGTTTACCTATTCAGAGGGTGAATCAGATGCAGAAGTGAGCTGAGAGTCAAGAACTCCCGGCAAGAAGACCAGTGATTCTCGAATCACCAAGAAAATGATCACATAAACAAGAGCAGGATTATTCTCTTGGGTGAACTCAACACACCATTCTGGACAAAAAAACAGTGACCTGTGAACGACCCAACGCAGTCAGTGATGGCTTTGACTGAAAGCCGCTGGAACGCTTAAGTTTGTGCAGGCAGGAATTATCATTGGATAATGCTCCTCAGATAGCAGTGCTGAAACCTTAAATTGTACAAGCAACCAAAGTATTATAAATTATAAGAAATGGCTTGCTGCATAAGGCCTGGAGTCTATCTGCTTCAGTCCTCCATTTCCTATCATCACCAACCAGAGTCCCCTGGGAAGCAGGGCAAAAAGGAAACTTCCCAACAAAATATTTATAAGAGCTATTCATCTGCAGCATCAAAGATACACTGCCCATGAACACGAAGGTCCCATTTAGCTATCAATGTTAAGAGTTGTGAATAAACATAACTTTTCTTAAGTATGCCTGATCCGTTTCCTTTAAATAAAACCCGTCTAAACTAGCCTGTAAGTCTTCATCCTTACTACCGAAATGGGCCTTTGAAGGAAGAGAAACTGTATATATATATATTTATTAAAACTTATATGCTGTTCTTCGGCTGAAAAAAATGCCCCCAAGGCAGCTTACAACAGCAATGAAGAGCAATATTGTTTAAAAAAATATTCCGAGCACAATTCAAAGTGTTGGTGCACCCCCAGTATACCTAAAGGAGCGTCTCCACCCCCATCGTTCTGCCCGGACACTGAGGTCCAGCGCCGAGGGCCTTCTGGCGGTTCCCTCCCTGCGAGAAGTGAGGTTACAGGGAACCAGGCAGAGGGCCTTCTCGGTAGTGGCACCCGCCCTGTGGAACGCCCTCCCACCAGATGTCAAAGAGAACAACAACTACCAGACTTTTAGAAGACATCTGAAGGCAGCCCTGTTTAGGGAAGTTTTTAATGTTTGTTATTTTATTCTGTTAAAATTCTGTCGGGAGCCACCCAGAGTGGCTGGGGAAACCCAACCAGATGGGCAGGGTATAAATGATAATAATTATTACTACTACTACTACTACTACTGTTGTTGTTAAAAAAACATCAGCAACAATAATGAACCAGATAAAATGAGCAGCAATAAACATGAAGAACTAGAGGCTTAAAAAAATAATACAACAATTTTCTTAAAATGCACTCCAAATGGCACACACACACACCCATTCACCAGTAAACACGCCACACTTTTTCTTGTGCACACTCAGTGAGGTTGAATTGGAGCACTGAGGCAGCCACCACATCCTGCCTTATGACAGGGCTGCCTCTGTGCCCTTTAATACTGCCAGTCAACCAGTATTTTCCTGTGAAACTGCACATTCTCCGGTAACCATCACAAGATTCAAATAAAATAGTAATCTTCAGACTATGGCACGCTCCATCCATAATCCACCATCTTTGGCCCTGGCTACACCCTTGACTTGGAAGAATCTGTTCTTGTTTCTTTCCTTATCCTTAGGTTTCGATCCTAGCTCCTAGTTGCCCCAAACTCAACTTCTGAGCTGCCCAATTCCCCCAGTCTCAACCCTTAACACATCAATTCCTGCCTAGGCTCCACCCACCCTGATTCTGCTTCCTGTCTATGGAGCTAGTTTTTCAAAATCAACATCTGGCATCTCTAGTCCTCATTAGCTCACAGGGGCCAGGATTATTTCTCTGAAACTCCATTTTCAGTCTGGGCTATCCGGAGTCAGGTTTGCTATTTCTGGCGTCTGTCTTCCTTCTCATCTAAAATGGATTTTTTTTTAATAGCTACTGCAGAAGGCCAGCATGTCGCAGAGTAACAAAACCATTTCCCTCCTCCTGCCCGCCTTCTTCATAATATCACATCAAATTGCTGAAGTAGTACCATATGGTGCTTGAGTACCAAGCCAGAACAAGTTGTTCAGCTTGTCATAATCTGGAAAGCTGCAGGAAACTTAAATAATTTCTCTGCGAAGTGGAAGAACTCAAGGCACTTTGCATTTCCCCCCTCTTCCTCCCCAGTTTTTTTCTTTGATTCACACACCATTTCCTGGCACTTGCCATAAGCAGAAGTGAATGTGTGCAGTTCCCAAAAGGGATGATGTATATATTAAAAAAAATACCCTCAACAAAACCATTTTCTCCCCCATTGAAGCTTTCTGATTCTTCAACAGCAAAAGGGATGATACAAGTCCTCATCTGCTATCTGGTGGGTTTTTTGTTTAGATTTTTTTTTAAAGAAAACCTTCCCACTCATGAGAAACACCATCTTTGCTCAAAAAAGTATGTATCAAACTTATATGGCTCTCTCTAAAGGCAAACCTAGGTGGTGAGAAAACACGACGAACAGTATCCAATGAAGTCATTCTGTCTGCGCAAGGCATTCCGGTTGTGCAATGAATTCCTGTTTTTTTGGGGGGGCATCCAGTACCCTCCCAAAATTTCCAGGGGGTTGGGGAACCCCAATAACAGATTTAGGGGGGTGAAAGGGAACGAAGAAGGGGGAAGTTCCAGCGTACAAGTGGAAAACCTTGCTCAAATGGAACAAGTTATTTAGATACTGCCATATATGTATAAATTATGGGCTGGATTTACTAATTACGCTAGTGCGGTGGTTCTCGGGGTGTAGTGCACTACGTTCTGGCAATTGTGGAGGGAAGATTCAAGGGGGGAGAACCATGTGTGGCATCCTGGAAGAATGCTGGGATATGAATGTTGCTCTCATCATTATTAGTAGTACAATGGTACCTTGGTTTGCATACGTTTTGGATTACAAACACGTCAAACCTGGAAGTGCGTGTCCCGGTTTGCAACCTTTTTTTGGATTACAACCCATTTCTGGGGGGATTACGAACAATTTGGGGGGGGAGGCTCCATTGGCGAAAGCGCGCCTTGGGTTACAACCTGTTTTGGTTTACAAACGGACCTCTGGAACAGATTATGGTTGTAAACCAAGGTACCACTGTAGTATTGATGGTGTTAATAGTGGTGCAGCCATAAAACCACTAGCAGATTTGTAAAGCTAAGCAGGGACATGTATGGTTCCAAATTGGATGGGGGACCGTGTGCTCAGATTTCTGCATTGAAGGGGATTGGACTAGATGATAACATTGGGGTTCCTTCCAACTGCACAAGTCTATGATTCTATAGTCTATGAATAATAATGATACGGTCGTCATCTTATAAGGAAACCATAACCCACTATGTGTTTTCAAGAGCTGCTCCACGCCCCCAACTCAAAACAACAACAATCCACAACCCTTTGAAACCAATGAAATTTGGGTATTGTTGCAAATCGAGGGGGGGCATTTTGTGTCAACCCTAAATACTGGGAACTTAGGCTGCAGACAAACCATACATTTAAAGCACACAACTTCCTCCAAAGAATCATGTGGACTTTATTAAAAAATGCTGGGGATTGTAGTTTTGTGAGGGGCAAACTACAATACCTAGCATTCTTTGAGAGACATCATGGGTTTTAAATATATAATACAGTGGTACCTCGGGTTACATACGCTTCAGGTTACATACACTTCAGGTTACAGACTCCACTAACCAAGAAATATTACCTTGGGTTAAGAACTTTGCTTCAGGATGAGAACAGAAATAGTGTTCCGGCGGTGCGGCAGCAGCAGGAGGCTCCATTAGCTAAAGTGGTGCTTTAGGTTAAGAACAGTTTCAGGTTAAGAACAGACCTCCAGAACGAATTAAGTTCTTAACCCGAGGTACCACTGTATATAATTTGCATCTTCTCTACTGTCTATGTTTAGTCAACAGAGCAGGAGTAAACCACTGTATTTCTTGCCCCTGGGTTTGGGGACCTAAGTGGGAGATTTGGAGATGGCATCTGCTGGCTTCAACTGGCCCCTGACCAGGCCTTGAAATAAGGAGAAACACTGTATTACAGGCTTCCTCAACCTCAGCCCTCCAGATGTTTTTGGCTTACAGCTCCCATGATCCCTAGTTAGCCAGACCAGTGGTCAGGGATGTTGGGAATTGTAGTCTCAAAACATCTGGAGGGCCAAGTTTGAGGAAGCCTGCTGTATTATGTTGCATTATTCTTATCATGAGAAAAGGTCTACAATTGTGATTTTCATCTTTGCACTGAGCAGAAGAGAAATAAAATGGTGGGGGAAGAGAGATGATGTTTCATGTACGATGGGAGGATATAAATACGTTTCTTTTTTAACCCACCTGTGTTGTTGTCGTGTTTATTTGACATTGAAAAGTTGGGAAGTAACCCAGACATATGGAGGCTGCCGAAAATAAATATATTAAATTCATTAAGCGCATCAGCCCCTTCCTCTCTTGATGGAAGAAGTGGAGTGAAAATAAGAGATGCTTTGCCAGTGATGCGTGCACATTAACGGTGGGTAGGATGGAGGAAATTAGTCACTTCCCCGTCATATATGTTCATAGCGATACAGGTGAGATGATAAAAATAAATACAGGGAAATTCACCAAAGGAATAATACCACTGCAAAAGGGAATAACAGAGGAGAATGGCAGCTACATGTCCCCGCTCCCCCAAAAAGCCACAAGCATTTGGCCCTGATTCAGAGCAGGCTTGATCCTCTTCATGTAGTAGGAGAAGAAGAGTTTGGATTTGATATCCCGCCTTTCACTCCCTTGAAGGAGTCTCAAAGCGGCTAACATTCTCCTTTCCCTTCCTCCCCCACAACAAACACTCTGTGAGGTGAGTGGGGCTGAGAGACTTCAGAGAAGTGTGACTGGCCCAAGGTCACCCAGCAGCTGCATGTGGAGGAGCGGAGACGCGAACCCAGTTCCCCAGATTATGAGTCCACTGCACTTAACCACTACACCACACTGGCTCTCATTGTATTGCTTGAGATACTCCTGAAAGTAATCCTCCCCACCCACAAAAACACACAGTTGCATCCAGTGCTTTTTTTCTGGGGTACACATAACCCTAAACATTTTGTGGATCTTTGTACTTTTGTCCATTTACTGTATTTATTTCCCCCAATTTGAACTATCAAAAGGTGGTTTTCTTGGTGTCAAAATGAGAGTACCCCTAAACATTTTGTGAATCTTTGTACAGTGGTACCTCGGGTTAAGTACTTAATTTGCTCCGGAGGTCCGTACTTAACCTGAAACTGTTCTTAACCTGAAGCACCACTTTAGCCAATGGGGCCTCCCACTGCTGCTGCGCCGCCGGAGCACGATTTCTGTTCTCATCCTGAAGCAAAGTTCTTAACCTGAAGCAATATTTCTGGGTTAGCAGAGTCTGTAACCTGAAGCGTATGTAACCCGAGGTACCACTGTACTTTTGTCCATTTACTGTATTTATTTCCCACGATTTGAACTATCAAATGGTGGTTTTCCTGAGTCAAAATAAGAGTACCCCTAAACATTTTTTTAGAAGAAAAACAAAAGCACTGGTTGCATCACCCAGATTAACTGCCCCCATGTTTTTGCACTTTCTCCGCCTCTATTCTGTGGGGAAGCGATTCCAAAAAAGGGAGGGTTGCCTTCTCTTTTATTTTTAAAAAAGCTTTTGTTAATGAAGTCGTTGCTTCAATGGTGGAACAGACTCCCTCGGGAAGTTGCACAAAGGTAAACTTTAGATTCATTGCTCTGCTCACTTAGCCTCTGACCCAGTGGCATGCAGCGATTTATTTTATTTTTTTGGTCGGGGAACAGTTAGAGCCAGAGGCACCAGCTTGCGAGGGCAATTGGGAGTGTGGAACATCATGTGCACAAGCATCGTTCCTCCCTCCCTAAGCTGGGCAGAAGCTTCCCAGACTTTGGGAAGGAGCCACCAGGCTTTAATATTTTAATACACTAATTTACTGGGAACATTTAGGGGACTGGCTTTGTCCCTCTAATCCACTGACCACACGCCACTGCCATGTGACTGCTGTAATGTTGAGTGGGGAGAAGGCACCCCTTGGGGTTAAAAAAAATCCCCACCTGAAGTGTAGGTGGGTTCCCACAGGGCAAGACACAGTGATAACAGCAAGAACCTTTATTGGAGTAACAGAACAAGGCAACAGGGGCAAAGCAACTAATTATATGCATTTATGAAGGCCTGGGCCACTCCCACTCGCAACGTGATTGGCTGTCTAAACTTCCAAGCTGCGAATCATGACTCAGAGTTTAAGGGCCAATGGCAGAGGACGAAATCCCGAAATGTTCTGTGATTGGATATCAGGTATCGAATCAGAACACAGGGGCTCAGAATTCTGAGTCCAGACTCAAGCTCAGGCAAACACAGACCACTGAATACGTAACACCACTCATCCCTACAAGCGAGCAAGGGTGTTCACCTGGGACAGCGTCCCAACTCATGGTGTCCCTCCATCAAGGGTTTCAGCCATGGCCTACTTGAAGTGGACAGTGTCTCCTGTGTTGTGTCACTGAGGTGATCTCAGTCCACATGCTATTTCATGGGCACTCCAGCTGAACATGGTCACTTTAGTGAGGCAGGCACATAGCATTTGCCCCATCAAGACTGAGGGAGTTATATGACTTCCTTAATGTGCACCATATTCCTATATAATAATAATAATTTATTATTTATACCCCGCCCATTTGGCTGGGTTTCCCCAGCCACTCTGGGCGGCTTCCAACCGAATATTAAAAACAATACAGCATCAGACATTAAAAACTTCCCTAAACAGGGCCATCTTCCGTTGTCTTTTAAAAGTAAATTAGTTGTTTATTGCCTTGATATCTGCTGGGAGGCGTTCCACAGGGCAGGCGCCACTACCGAGAAGGCCCTCTGCCTGGTTCCCTCTAACCTCACTTCTCGCAGCGAGGGAACCACCAGAAGGCCCTCGGAGCTGGACCTCAGTGTCCGGGCTGGATGATGGGGGTGGAGACGCTCCTTCAGGTATACTGGGCCGAGGCCGTTTCGGGCTTTAAAGGTCAGCATCAACACTTTGAATTGTGCTCAGAAACATACTGAGAGCCAATGAAGATCTTTCAGAACTGGTGTTATATGCTCGGCAGCCACTCCCAGTCACCAGTCTGCTGTAGGCCACATCTAGTTCCAATTACAGGAACTGTAGTTTGGGAAGCGTGTTGAGAGTTAAGGGACCCCTATTCCCCTCCCAGAGCTACAGTTTCCAGAGTTTCCTGGGAAGAGGAATTTCTTGTTAAACCACTCTGAGAACTGTGAAGAGAATGGGGGATGCCTAACAACTATCAGCATCCTTAGAAAACCACAACGGACTCATGGGCCAGCCAAACAGGGACCTTGAGGCCGTTCCCAGGGATCTTGGGCAGTTAACTTCCAAACAAATTCCTGCATAAAAGGGGTTTGGGCTAGATGATCCTTGGGGTCCCTTCCAACTCTACAGTTCTATGATTCGATGAAACTACAGCTACCGGAACTGCCCTGGGGAAATTCTCCATGACTGTGGGGATCAGCGCTTTAAATATATGGAGTGAATGTGGCCCTGGTCTTTTCTTAGCCCCGAGATTGTCACTTTCCATCTGGTTTCCTTCCTGGGAAAGTCTTTGTTTCCCAGCATGCACTGGTAAATGTTTCGTGACTAAGAATGCAGCAAAACGTCTCTGTCTGCCTCTCCCCGCCCACACAGAAATGATGCAAGTGGGAGGTAAGGACTTGTTTACTTCTCAGATATACGAACATGCATGAGTGGACACAGCGAGCGAGAGATTCATTATCTCCTCCCGCTATATTTTTCTTCTACTTTCCCTTCCATTTTCCTGTTCATGGGGGCAAGCTCCATGAATCAGCACTGTGACTCTCCCGCACACCTCCAGCTGTAAATCTAGGCACTGTATGATTCAGCAGCAAGTGGATGATGAGCTTGGGTGTTTGTGCACAGATATTGCACATATGCGATGCTCACCTCTTCTGCCTGTGACAGCTGGGCCAGAGTCAGTCCCAAAGAGAAAGTCTTGCCTTCCCTGCAACAGCATTCCTGAATAAGGATGCTCAGCTGTTTCTTTTTTCTTTTCTTTTTCCAAATAATCTTTATTAGTTTTTCAATTAGATACTCCACATACACATATTGTATTACATTTTACATTTATACTTGCTTTTCAGAGCTAGCTTCCCTCCTTCCTTCTTCTGGTTTTTTATATCGCAAATAATTTTATCGCATTATTTTCTTTTCTTTTTTTTTTAACAGTTTTAATGAAACATTTATTAATTTCTGGAACAACAAAGCAACAAATGTAAATTTATTTTATTTTATTTTTTTAAATATTTTTATTTTTCCATATAAACACAATACAACAAACATAAACATACAAAAACAAAAACAAAACAAAAAACATGTATCATTTCATATCCTAATTTCATATCCTATCTTCCCCGACTTCCTCATGCCTCCCCTTTCTGTATTCCAAATTCTTATCGATTGTTCAGCAAATCTTCCCTTATTTTAATTTAAATTTAGACTATTCTTCCTTATTTTCCTTGTCTTAACCATTGCTAATAGTAACCATTTGCTTTCCAGTCCAACATCATTCTAACTTTCATTAACTTTGTGATATTTCTTTAAATAGTCCTTGAATTTTTTCCATTCTTCTTGCGCTGCTTCTCTTCCCTGGTTTCGGATTCTGCTCGTCATTTCTGCCAAGCCCATATAGTCTATCACCTTCATCTGCCATTCTTCCAGTGTGGGTAGTTGTTGCGTCTTCCAGTACTTCGCAATGAGTATTCTAGCTGCTGTTGTAGCATACATAAAGAAAGTTATATCCGTCTTTAACACCCCTTGGCCGACAATACCCAAGAGAAAGGCCTCTGGTTTCTTGGGGAAAGTATATTTAAATACCTTTTTAAGTTCATTATAGATCATTTCCCAGAATGCCTTAATCTTCGGGCAGGTCCACCAAAGATGAAAAAATGTACCTTCAGTTTCTTTACATTTCCAACATTTGTTGTCAGGCACATGGTAAATCTTTGCAAGCTTGACTGGGGTTATGTACCACCTATATATCATTTTCATAATGTTTTCTCTTAAGGCATTACATGCCGTAAATTTTATCCCGGTGGTCCACAACTTTTCCCAATCAGCAAACAAAATATTATGACCAATGTCCTGAGCCCATTTAATCATGACCGATTTAACCGTTTCATCTTGTGTATTCCATTTCAGCAGCAAATTGTACATTTTAGACAAATTCTTAGTACTGGGTTTTATCGCATTATTTTCTTCCATTTTATATATTGTTATTCATTTTCCATATTTGTCCATAGCGTATCCATAAACAAATAAGTCCTCATGTTTATACAATTATTGTTGTCTGTCTGTATTCATTTACCACTACTGTTAGTTATATTAGTTTCCTTATACATTTTGCTTCTTATTATTTTCTTTAGCCATCACTTTTCTTAATCTTTCCCGTTATGAGGTTTGTTTCCAGTTCTACTGGTTTTACTATTTCATCTTATCTTTCCTATATACAACATAAATTTTTCCCATTCTTTTTGAAATGTTTCATCGCCCTGTTGTTGAATTTTCCCTGTTAGTTTGGCTATTTCTGCATATTCCATTACCTTCTGTCGCTTTTCTGTTTCTTTTTCTTTTTTCAACCACTCTGCATTTTAAAGTGAACTAATCTGATTTTAAGCCAGCTAATCTCATTCCTCGGCTAATATGTGGATCAAGAGACATTCGTCCTTAGGTTCTCGCACATCTCTGGTTTTCTAGTGCAGTTCTTGGCTATCTCCCCGCTCCCAACAATCCATAATACTCCTGTCCATCCAAATTGTGCGTGGCAACAGGGACAAGGAAGGAGGAGTTATTTGATTTTGCTCGCTTTTCAGTGACCTGATTCCCACTTATTGGACCAATATACACACTGACCTTCAATATTCAAACTTCTCTGACCTTTGCAATGCCGTTCTCCCACCAAACAATATGTACAACGTGCACTATATTGGGGGGGGGGGAGACACGTGCATTGAAACGTAATTAGTGGGAATAAATGCATTATATTAGGGGAAATTGCTGAGCCTGGACAGCTCAGTTGGTTAGAGTGTGGTGCTGATAATGCCAAGGTTGCAGGTTTGATCCCCGTATGAGACAGCTGCATATTCCTGCATTGCAGGGGGTAGAACTAGATGATCCTCTTCCAACTCTATGTTTCTATGAGTGTGTTGGCTAAAACTGCATACAAAATAGATCAGCAAAAAGATGCTGATGATATTTTCCTGAGCTGTTTTTTTTTTAATCACAACTTTCTCTGAAAGTGTGAAACAAAATTTAAGATTGAATGAAAGATGAGAAACCAAGAAAATGAAAATTGACAGATTCATCCATCCCTAGATGGGACTGAATCCATCCTGTCCTGTTTCCATGTGAAATCTGTGCAGAAATGCAGTTATTTCTGTAACAAAATAAAATAAAAATAATAAATATTCTTACAAAGCTGTCCAAGGGCTACAGCTTTGCCTCTGATTCCCAACCGCTCCCCGCCTTTTTAAAAACTCCAAAGCTAGTTGATCCAGACTGTGGTCCGCTGGCTGACCTGTTTTGGAGCTTTTTGTAACGAGGCGAAGAACCAGTTACCAGACAGGAGCAGCTGTGTAGCCCTTGGAAATACAGGACTGTGGATTCTGAAGTGAACCAAACCTATGATCTGCCTGGACTGAATCAGGTTAGTCTGTTTTTGAATCTGATTTCTGCAGATTCATCTTCCAATTCTCCTCAGTGAGTGTATCTGGACCCAGTGAGTGTATCTGGAAATGTAATTTGTGGCTTATTTTTCATCTACCACACCCAGAAAACACACACCCTTCACTGATTTCAGTAGGATTGCTTTAAATGATTTTATCCAAGTTTCCAATCAGAGAAATAAAGAGTGAATTTACCCAGTGGGGGAGGGGGAGCATAGGGTGTAATTAGCACCCTCTCTTTGATGAACAGGTTCCCACATCTTTAAGTGAACCTGTTTCCTGCTTCCAAAATGGTGTTTGATGTTGCTAACACAGGGAAGACTTCAAAATCAGATCACATCAGTGCAGAATACAGGTTTTTAAAAAAGGAAATGTTTACTATCCTGGATCAGAGAATAGCCTTAGATCCTACATTAGCATCTCCATTGACTCTTAAGTATTTTTACCCAAATTTTACTGCCGGAAAAAAAGGAAGGAAGGAAGTTTGAAATACTTCTCCATCTTGGCTTCTGCTGTTCATTATATATTTGGTAAGGTAAAGGTAAAGGTAAAGGGACCCCTGACCATTAGGTCCAGTCGTGACCGACTCTGGGGTTGCGGCGCTCATCTCGCTTTATTGACCGAGGGAGCCGGCGTACAGCTTCCGGGTCATGTGGCCGGCATGACTAAGCCGCTTCTGGCGAACCAGAGCAGCGCACGGAAACGCCGTTTACCTTCCCGCCAGAGCGGTACCTATTTATCTACTTGCACTTTGACGTGCTTTCGAACTGCTAGGTTGGCAGGAGCAGGGACTGAGCAACGGGAGCTCACCCTGTTGCAGGGATTCGAACCGCTGACCTTCTGATCGGCAAGCCCTTGGCTCTGTGGTTTAACCCACAGCGCCACCTGCGTCCCTATATATTTGGTCAAATCTCATCAAATCTGATGGGATTCCTCCTTTGGTCAAAGGCTGCATGCTTCTGAATTCCAGTTGCTGGAAACTGCAGGACTTTCCTTCAGAGGAAGGGCATTTTCCTATTCCCACCAGAGGTGATAAATGCAATGGTGTGCTGGCTGCATTCTTCTTTGGGGTGGAGGTTCTTAACTTCAAAGGGTATTCATGCATCTACCAGTTGGGTGCACAGCAAAATGTTCTCCCTCTCCAAGGCTACAGAATGCCAGTGAGTCATGGTGATTTGATTTAATTTGATTTGGAGATGAGTGAGGTGTAGGGGTCATTTGCAAAATCAAGAGGTCTCAGGCCTGTTGAAAAGACGATGGGAACACCCCACTGGTCGAAGCTAATGGAGAGCAGCTAGGGGATGTCTGCTGATTTCTTATCTTAGGTGACAGCCTCCGTGACTCAACCTCCCAAATGGAGGTTTGGGAGTGAATGTACTTAGACAAATAGGAGCCACTGCTTATCTCTTCCAAGCCTTGTTCCTGAGGTAGATCGGTATTTACCCCTTGTTGCTGATGCAGATCTTCATTTTCTCCTTCTTCCTCAGTGGGGAGGAGAGCACCATTTTGTAGTTTGCCTCAAGTGCCAAAATGTATTGGGCCAGCCCTGTTTAGAACGGCAGTAGGACTCACCGTCTTGGTGACAATATGCTATGCATTGTCACTGGAAAGTTTAAAGGGAAAGCACTAGAATATTGCACTGGAATGCGGCTTAAGGCTTCAGTCCTACCCTTCCCCCTTACTTGGGAGTGATAATGATGATGATGATGATGATGATGATGATGATGATGATGATAATGATGATATTCCTTGCCCATCTGGCTGGGTTTCCCCCAGCCATTCTATTTAAGCTCCACTGAATTCAATAGGACTTATTTCTGAGTTAACATGGTTAGTATTATACTGCACTACTGTTTTCTGCTTTCGGTGATGTCTCAAGAACCAGCCCAGCTCCCATATGATTTCAGTTCCTTGGTCATCCAAACGTGTTACAGAATGTTGAAAAACCTGCCATATACCCTCAACCCAACTTGCTTCCTCTGAGGATTCCTACTGAAAACACAATATCTTCACAGTGAGCTTACTTAATAGGATTCAAGCGGCCTTACCTCGATACCCTGGCATTATAGTTCTTAAATCATTGTTACACTGGCCATTCTGACCAAGTCAGAAAACATCAGTCATTAAAAACTTCCCTAAACAGGGCTGCCTTCAGATGTCTTCTAAATGTCATATAGTTGTTTATTTCCTTGACATCTGATGGGAGGGCGTTCCACAGGGTGGGCACCACTGCTGAGAAGGCCCTCTGCCTGGTTCCCTGTAACTTCACTTCTCACAGTGAGGGAACCGCCAGAAGGCCCTCGGAGCTGGACCTCAGTGTCCGGGCTGAACGATGGGGGTGGAGGCACTCCTTCCTACAGAGTATAAGGCAAGCCTTTTAAGATCCTGACACAACAATATCCGGGAGAGGTGGGAAATAAATCTGATTCTATCCACATGTTAATGCAAGCCGACCTAATTTGCACTTCTCAAAGCAACACATGGTTCAAAATGTAGCTATCCTTCAAAAACACACTTCTCAGCATTTTGAGATTCATGGAGGGTAACACTATCAGCAGCTACCAGCCATGATGGTTATGCTTTTCCTCCATGGTTGGAAGCAAAATCAAGGTTGCTTCTGAATATCAGTTGCTGAAAACCGCAGGAAGGAAACGTACTCTTGTGCTCAGGTTTTGCTTGCTATGTTTCAAAAAGATTGGTCAGATGATGGCTCTGAATGTTAAAGATACAAAAGTTTAATATACATAAAATGCTGTGATCAAATGCATTGTATTTAAAATGATTGTAAAGAGAAGTTTAAATTAGGTGAAAGCTTTTACTTTACCTAATACAGTAAAGCCAAGCAGCTATCCCCAGCAGGAAGTTGAAACCAGAGAAACTCAGCTGCCTTTGCCTTGTGGGAAGCCAGCAGAAAGATCACCAGATCAGAATATTGGGAGAAGGAGCTTCCAGAATAATTGAGGCTCTCTCTGGGATCAGAGAGAGATGTTCCTAGTCTGTATTAAAGGAATGAACAGCTTTGCCTGCAATACATTACTTTGTTCTTAGTAATGTTCAATTGCAACTAATTTTAAGACTGCTCTGCAGTAAAGCTTTTGGAGGTGGAAAACTCGTTCATTTCTATATAAAGTCCAGATCAGGGATTGATTCCGCTGAACAACTCTTAACACTGAAGACTCTTTCAGGGCCAAAACAGACAAGGCAGCAGGATACCTAGGCCTAGAACTCTCACCATTTTCCCCTTAAGCTTAAGAGCAAGTAGGGACAGAGGAATAAATTGGGTCAGGGCCACGTTGCTGCAGGAAGATTTTCATTTGTACCATTTTCCTGAGGCTGCCTGAGACTGCTCAGTCTAAATCAAGCATTCTCACCACTGCACTGTACTGACTCTCAAATATCTCTGTAAGCCCTGATACGCCATTCCTTGCCCTTCACAGTGTTGGTGTGGGTGCTAAATGGTTGGGTTTTTATAACTGTTGGGATTTAATTAGAACTGATATGTAAGGATGGAGGGATAGCCAAGTGTGTATTAGGGGTGGTGAGAAGTGTGGTGGACCCACTCATAATCAGCACACGTAAAAGCTAGTTAAATAGGCGTACTTGCTGGGCTGTGTATTAGGGCAGTTATCCTAGCAAATCAACAAGTGTTAATTGAAAAGACTAATTTCCTTGTGAGGTGACTGCCTGGGGGGGATAGACCCTTCGAAGTTCAAAGCATCAAAAGTGCTAAGTGTGAATAAGGTGTGGAAAGCTAATCCCCTTTGAGGTAATGAGCTTTAGCACATCAAAGGAGGGACCCTCCTCTGGGTTATAAAAGAGGCCAGAACTTAGGCTAGCAGTAGAGCTATGGGGTTGGAGTTGAGAGTGATGCAACCAGGAAGCAGAGATGGCATAAACTGGTGTGCTTTGGGATGGTGATGCTGTGAGCCCCTCCAATGGAGGTTGTAAAAAAAGGTAAAGGTAAAGGGACCCCTGACCATTAGGTCCAGTCGTGACCGACTCTGGGTTTGCGGCGCTCATCTCGCTTTATTGGCCGAGGGAGTTGGTGTACAGCTTCTGGGTCATGTGGCCAGCATGACTAAGCCACTTCTGGCAAACCAGAGCAGTGCACGGAAACGCCGTTTACCTTCCCGCCAGAGTGGTACCTATTTATCTACTTGCACTTTGACGTGCTTTCGAACTGCTAGGTGGGCAGGAGCAGGGACCGAGCAATGGGAGCTCACCCGTCGTGGGGATTTGAACCGCCGACCTTTTGATTGGCAAGTCCTAGGCTCTGTGGTTTAACCCACAGCGCCACCTGCATCATATATATATGTGTAAATAAACCATATATCATAAAAACGCTATAGCCTCCATCATGCCTAATTTTCCAAAGGAAACACAAATGCTGGGTAAGTGCCTGAAACCATTGAAGTCTTGCACACCACTTGGCAGAGATTGGGGTGCTGTGTAACAGCTAGGTATTCTTAGCCTCCCGTAAGCCAAGTCGCAATAAGACAGAGTGCTATTGATGCAGATGTGATAATGTTATGATCACATGCCCTGAAGTGGCACAATATTGACACCCTCCCTGGCTTTTAGATTTCATGATTTGGATTTCGGTGTGGAAAGGAGGATACAAGAGGCTTGAAAATCAGTACGGCTCCTTCTCTAATTACTGATTAATCACAAGTGAAGGTTGCTTAAATAATGATTCATGGGGAGAAGAAGGAAGTCTCATTAAGAACAAGAGGTTAAGAAGAAAAGGAAAAAAATCCCAAGACGTGTGTTTTTACAACTCTATGCAAAGAGAGAGAGAGAGAGAGAGGCCAAAACGTAGTATCAGCACATTATGAAACAGGAAACTATTGCCAAGATTTAAATTGTGCATTTATGTCTAATCATACAGTGTAGAGGAAATGTTCTCTCAAAAGCGGCAGGTAAACCATAAGATGTAATTGAAAGGGAATGACAGAGAAATTCTTTTAATGGCTTCAGAAATACATAATAGTGTCACTGTATCCCCAAGACGCTTTACAAGGCCTAGCAGCTGTTTCGTAAATTCTGAATTGCCTCTTAAAAAAAAAAAAGATCTAATGTGCAGAAAACTGCGCCATAAACATAATGCTTGATGCAAAATTATTTGGTAGAACCTAGGCAGTTGTTTTAAAGCGTGCATCGATCTTTGAGCTCCTATTTAAATGCCTGCCTTCCTGCAAAGCCAGATGCTACCCTGTAGTGCTTTCCTGCCATCAAGCTGAATCCATATGCTTGCTAGGTTTGTGTGTGTGTGTGTGCGCGTGCTCACTCGCGTGTGCACATGTGTGGATGTGTACATTTTCACTCGTGCAAAAGGCATTGCCAAGCTGTATTTTCCATCAGCGACAAGAAATCTCTTGCCTTGCCTCTCTAAGTTCTCGTCTGTCAAATGCATAAATAACTATTACAGCCTCGGGAAAATGATTTATGTGCTGATGATATCTGATTCTTTTTGCCCCTAAATGATTTTGTTGTTAGATGCTGCAGAATGCTATTACCAGTAAGTAAATTGTATCATCAGTTTCCTCTAAATCACAATCCTCCCGGTGGAAGGGAGCCTAATACACCCCTCCCCCCACTGCCACTCTTTAAAATACATGCAAACATCCATACAAGTTTACACACACACACACACACACACACACACACGTGTAGATCTATAACATTTCAAAGAATGGTACTGCTTCCTTTGTAGCTTCCTACAGGGGTCAGCAAACTTTTTCAGCAGGGGGCCGGTTCACTGTTCCTCAGACCTTGTGGGGGGCCGGACTATATTTTGGAAAAAATAATAATTAATGCCCCACAAATAACCCAGAGATACATTTTAAATAAAAGGACACATTCTACTCATGTAAAAAACACACTGGTTCCCGGACCGTCCATGTGCCGGATTGAGAAGGCGTTTGGGCCGGATCCAGCCCCGGGCCTTAGTTTGCCTACCCATGCCCTATTAGGATCTGTGTGACAAAAACAAAACAAAACTCATTTTTGCTTTTGTAGGTAACTGTTCTGAGCATGTGATGAGGTGCAAGATATTGCTGGAAATATGTTGCTTTCCCCTGCAACAGGCAATTTCACGCCCCTGCAGCGGTTGGCTTCTTCATCTTAGGTATTCAATATTGGGCTACGATTTTTTATTTTTGGCCAAAAAAAAAAAAAAAGTTTAGTAAACAACTATAAAGGTTCACCTGTCAGCTAAAACCCACTATGAACTTGCAGAATAATAATTTGAGGTTCATAAAGTGAAGGATTTGGAGGGGGAAGATACCCTCCCTGCTTTGTCAGAGTACAATTAAAAGGTGCTTATTTGTGTCGCAAAGGTTTCTGAAAAACGGGTAGACGATGCACAAGCATTCTCTCACACAAACACATATCCACCCCTCCAATTTTAGGTGCCTGAAACCTCCTTGACAGCTCCACTGGGATAAACACCCATTTCTAAGCAAACAACAGAATGCCTGTAAAGACCGCCTTGAGACAGTCACCCAAATTGTTTAGTTACCCAGATTGTCATCAGCAATTGTCTAATTATACAGATTTTGTTTAACAGAGGTTCCTAACAAGTGTCTGTCAACTGGAGCAAATTAGATACAAATACCAAATGCCATCAAAGACATGATCAGCTGTCCCTCGGGAGCTCTCATCAAAAATCGAAATGCCGAGAGAATGATTGTATCCCCAGTTCGAAGGAAGTGTTAGCCAACAACACTCCTGTGGCTCATCCTTGAATCACAGACTAAACAGCACCGTTGGGTGAGAGGAGAAGCATCTCCACAAGGATTGACATGGTGTGGTACCTTTGGCTCTGGAAATCTCAGCCGCTATAACAGCTTGAAGTCCAGTGCAGTTGAAAGCGATGAAAATGGGCTGATTCCTTCAAATTAATACGTGAACTCCAGCCACTACTTGCTCACAGTGTCTTGGCTGCAAAAACCAGAAGACTTGCTTCTGGTCTTCTCCCACCTGGCTTGGGAGGGCCAAGGGACCTGACTGACTCCAGCTACAAACTCTATGGTTTTCCCAGTAGTGATGTATGGAAGTGAGAGCTGGACCATAAAGAAGGCTGATCGCCGAAGAATTGATGCTTTTGAATTATGGTGCTGGAGGAGACTCTTGAGAGTCCCATGGACCGCAAGAAGATCCAACCTATCCATTCTGAAGGAAATCAGCCCTGAGTGCTCACTGGAAGGACAGATCCTGAAGCTGAGGCTCCAATACTTTGGCCACCTCATGAGAAGAGAAGACTCCCTGGAAAAGACCCTGATGTTGGGAAAGATGGAGGGCACAAGGAGAAGGGGACGGCAGAGGACGAGATAGTTGCACAGTGTTCTCGAAGCTACCAGCATGAGTTTGACCAAACTGCGGGAGGCAGTGGAAGACAGGAGTGCCTGGCGTGCTCTGGTCCATGGGGTCACGAAGAGTCGGACATGACTAAACAACAAGAACAAACTCTGGGGCTGCTGAAGAGGCCAGAGACCACCTGGGCTATCTCTTAGGGACACGGGTGGCGTTGTGGTCTAAACCCTTGAGCCTCTTGGGCTCGCCAGTCAGAATGAATGGATGATTGCTGGCTCCCTCGGCCTGAAAGCAAGATGAGCACCACAACCCCATAGTTGCCTTTGACTGGACTTAACCGTCCAGGGATCCTTTACCTTTTTTTACCTATCTCTTAGTACAGACCTAGGTCATTGAGCTTGTGCTTCTATAGCCACTACCCAGCATGAATCACCAATGGTTGCAAAGTATGCGTATAATGCTTATTCTCTTGCTGATTGTGCTGTTTTAAATGTGCATTTTGTATTTGACTTCCTTTAGTAATGTTTTCTTTTGAAATGTTTAAGATGAAAGGTGCTTTTTTTGTTAACTTTGCTGCATTAAATGTGCATTATGTTGATGACCTCCTTTGTAATATTTTACTTTTGGAATCTTTTAAGATAATTTTAGTTTCCTGCTAATGATTGTTGCTTTGAATGCATACTTTATATTTGACTTTCCTCAGTAATGTTTCATTCTGGATTGATTCATTTGATGTTTTTATGTAGGTTGTAGATAGCTTTGAGAATTTTTCCTTAAAAATGTTAAGGTGTTATTATTATTATTATTATATTATTATTATTATTATTATTATTATTATTATTATTATTATTATTATTACAATTTATATACTGCCCTATACCCAGGGGTCTCAGGGCGGTTCACAGAATAAAATCAAGATATAAAACCACAAAATACATAATAAAAATTAAAACAACAACCCAATAACCTACCCCCCACAAGAACACACATTTTAAAAGGGCATAGGATGTAAATCAGATCAACCAAAGTCCTGGTTAAAAAGGAACATTTTTGCCTGGCGCCTAAAGGTGTATAATGAAGGCGCCAGGCAAACTTCCCCAGGGAGAGCATTCAACAGGTGGGGAGCCACTGCAGAGAAGGCCCCGTTCTCATGTTGCCACCCTCTGGACCTCTCGAGGAGGAGGCACATGAAGGAGGGCCTCAGAAGATGATCTCAGGGTCCGGGCAGGTTCATATGGAAAGAGGTATGATGTGGACGAGTTTGGATTTGATATCCCGCTTTATCACTACCCGAAGGAGTCTCAAAGCAGCTAACATTCTCCTTTCCCTTCCTCCCCCACAACAAACACTCTGTGAGGTGAGTGAGGCTGAGAGACTTCAGAGAAGTGTGACTAGCCCAAGGTCACCCAGCAGCTGCATGTGGAGGAGCGGAGATGCGAACCTGGTTCACCAGATTACGAGACTACCGCTCTTAACCACTACCCCACACTGGCTCTCATGATGATGATGATGCCCATTTTTCGCTTTATTATTATTTTTTAATTAACAATTACCTTACTTTTCTGCTCAATTCAGTGCCACTCCCGCCTCTCACCTTCTGTTGTTTGTTATTGTCGCGGCGCCCCCTGCAGTGCCCCCTTAAATCCACCTCTCCTCTGAGAATGTGGTCCTCCCTTTTAGACCAAGTTGGACCCATGGCTTATCTAACTCAGTATGTGTGTACACTGATTGGCAGCAGCTCTTTCCAAGCACTACCTGGAGATGCCAGGATTGAAGCTGCGACGCCCCCCACCCCGCATGCAAACCCCTGAATTATATAGGCTCTTCTTATTGTTTGCTCGAGGTGGTTAGATTGGTCTCAACTAGGGACAGGGCCTTTTCAGTACTGGCCCCGACTTGGTGGAACGCTCTATTACAAGAGACTAGGGCCCTGCGGGACTTGACATCTTTCTGCAGGGCCTGCAAGACAGAGCTGTTCCGCCTGGCCTTTGGTTTGGACTCAGTCTGACCTTTATGTTTCCCTCCCCTTATGGTCTTGATTTATCAGCTACTTTTTAAATGAGGCTGCATTTTAACCTGTATTTTAAATTGCACCCCCCCCCATTATGTTTTTACTGTGATTTTATTGGTGTTTGCTGCCCTGAGCCCAGCTCTGGCTGAGGAGGGCAGGGTATAAATTAAATTTATTATTATTATTATTCTCTCCGTATTGCTTCTTCCCAGAACCTTGTCACAGTAAGAGAGCATTTCAGTCTCCTTCTGCCTTCTGCCGTGAATTCAGTGCTAGCGAAGAAGCATTTTGTGCCACGGAAAAGGAAGCAGAGAGAGGCACCCGTTTGTGGCAGGTGTTTTAAGAGCTCACACTCTGCCCACGCACAGCGCTGCAGCAATTGAAGGGCTAAATTAAATCTCTGAAGATTAAATTAATGATGGAAATCTAAAATATTAATAAATTCTAATTGAATATTCTCCGATAAATTATCGAGGCATTCTCGGCAATTTGGTTCCACTTGCGGTTCTTGGGGAACTTTCAACTGCATAAATACAGCTATTAAAGCAATTCAGGAAAAGAGGAACATTTCCCCCCCCCTCCCTTGCTCAGACAAGAGAATTCTAAATACAAAAGGGGCTAAAATTTCTTTCAGATGATTGATTAAATGATAGAGTCTGAGACAGCTGAAATCATTAAACGACGTTTTTCTTTTCAGTCCCACTGGCTGCAGCAAGGACAGCGCAAAATCCCCATAGGTCTGAATACAAGGAAGTACAATAGGTATAATTATAATATAGTCCTGAATGCTATTGTTAAGAGGAATTCAAACGGTGGATGCATTATTCATTCCATAGTGCAAAGTACGTATGTCTAATGTCCAGTAAACAGCAGCAGTGGAGTTCTGTTGCTGATCGTCTTTTATTTGAAAGAGCTCTGAGCAGATTTCAGGGTGGTAATTTGCTCGCGGGTGGGAAAAAACTGGAAGGATCTATGTCCGCAAGGGGTTCAAATATCAGCAATCGTGACACTGACGTATTTGTGGAAAAGCAATATATCCAGCAATTGCTGGATGTGCAGAAAGCCCCAGATTTAATCTCTGACATCGCCAGGAAGGACTGGAAAAGACTCAACTAACTGGATCCAACTAGTTGGTCTCGTCACCAGAAGTCCTGTGCAAGAGTAATAATAATAATAATAATAATAATAATAATAATAATAATAATAATAATAATTTATTTATACCCCGCCCAGCTGGCCGGGCCTCCCCAGCCACTCTGGGCGGCTCCAAACAGAAAATTAAAATACAATAATTCATCAAATATTACAAGTTTCCCTAAATAGGACTGCCTTCAGATGTCTTCTAAAAGTCAGATAGTTTTTCATTTTTTTGACATCTGGTGGGAGGGCATTCCACAGGGAGGTGCAACTACTGAGAAGGCCCTCTGCCTGGTTCCCTCACTTCTTGCAATGAGGGAACCGCCAGAAGGCCCTCGGTGCTGGACCTCAGTGTGCGGACTGAATGATGGGAGTGGAGACGCTCCTTTGAGTATATTGGGCCAAGGTCGTTTAGAGCACTTGCACAATGCGGCTTCCCCCTCTCCTCCCTTCATGCACTCCTACAGAGAGGTTGTGGAGAAGATGGGGAAGTGTGGTGTAATGGTTAAGAGCAGTGGACTCGTAATCTGGTGAACCGGGTTCGATTCCCCGCTCCTCCACATGTAGCTGCTGGGTGACCTTGGGCTAGTCAGACTTCTCTGAAGTCTCTCAGCCTCACTCACCTCACAGAGTGTTTATTGTGGGGGAGGAAGGGAAAGGAGATTGTTAGCCGCTTTGAGACTCCTTAAGGTATTGATAAAGTGGGATATTACATCCAAACTCTTCTTCTTCTTCAAAGGGCAAAGCGCTTGTCCTGGTACACCCTTGGGGATAAATTCCACTCTCCATCTGAAGCTCCCGAGAGCTGCTGCCAGCTATTGTAGACCAGGAATGTCCAGCTTTCAAGAGACTGAGATCTACCCCACACTATAAAGAAACTGGCAGTAATCTACCAAAGTTGTTGAGCTTTTTCAGGGAGCCAAAGTTGTTGAGTTGTTGTGGGTTTTTTTGAGTGAGGGGTCCGTGATCTACCACAGACACCCTCCCCCGCGATCTACCAGTAGATCACGATATACCTGTTGGACATCCCTGCTGTAGGCAATACTGAACTAGATGGACCAGTTCTGTGACATTATAAGGCAGTTTCTTGTGTTCTTGAATGCCATACATTTGTTCTCTCTGTTGAAACCATCTAAGTCGGTTATCATATCTTGTGACAATGAATTTCATGTGTGGGTGTGCTTTACAATACTAATAAAAAAGAAAGATTCCAAATTCTGATGTGTTTCAAGCTGGCCACATCATTAAATGGAGGATTGTTAGAAATTATTTTAGCTCTTCTCTTAGGAATAATCGAGTCAGATGTCCCCAGGCATCAAAAGAATTTGTTTCTTTGCACAACTACGTCAGCTTGAGTGGTATACGCTCAGAAATGGAGGGAGAGAACAGTACCAACAAGGGAGAAATACGCCGGATTGGTAAGCTTAACCACCAGAATAAGAGATTGAGAAGAAAAAAAGCAGTTTAGGAAGATCGGGAAATGTTTTTAGAATATTTGAAGAATCGTTGTAAACAGGTTAAAATGTTAGCAGGATTAGATTAAATTCAGCAGTATAAATTAAGCTGGGATAAAATGAGAAAGAAAAAACACACACAGAGTAATTAAAATATGCAGCAGTAATGGATAACTGACACAGCAGTTCAGCAGTGGAACAGACTCCCACAAGAGGTGATGGACTCTCCTTCCTTGGAGGTTTTTAAGCAGAGGTTAGATAGCCATTTGTCTTGGATGAGATTCCTGAGATTCCTGTATTGCAGGGGGTTGGACTAGATGACCGCTGGGTACCTTCCAAATCTATGATTCTATGACTCTATCAACTAGAATGAACCATGGATAGGGGTAAGGGAAGTCGATGACTAATATATTGTTTTTCGGTGAATGTGAAAAATTTGTAACAGTGAAAATTATAAATTATTTATTTTTTTAAAAAAATATTTTAGACACTGCTCCTTGGAAGGCTGATCACTTTTGACTTGTACAAAACTCAGGTTTCGAAACCTGTTCTCTCTCTCTCTGGCAATGCTGTGATCACTTCCATTGACACTTTCTGGTCATCTTGGATCACATCCATAAACCAACTGAGGATGACATCAACAATAGTGATTTCTTCATCCTTAATATTTATTTACTAAGTCCTTTGATCTATATAAAGAACCCCTGCCGTGGGGCACTCCAGTACAGTGATACCTTGGTTCTCAAACTTAATCCATTCCAGAAGTCCGTTCCAAAACCAAAGCGTTCCAAAACCAAGGTGCGCTTTCCCAAAGAAATCAATGCAAAACGGATTAATCCGTTCCAGACTTTTAAAAACAACCCCTAAAACAGCAATTTAACATGAATTTTACTCTCTAACGAGACCATTGGTCCATAAAATGAAAGCAATAAACAATGTACTGCAGTCACACAATTCATCAATCAGTAGCTGAACTGGGTTCCACACAGTCGCAAAAAAAGAGCCGCAAAAACTAAAACTCAAAATAAATAGCAAAAACAGACAGACCTCAGTGTAACACTCAAAATGGAGACGTTCGGCTTCTGAAAAAAAGTTTGCAAACCAGAACACTTCTGGGTTTGCAGTGTTTGGGTTCCAAGTTGTTTGAGTACCAAGGCGTTGGGAACCAATACAAGGTACCACTGTAAATCTACCCCATGACAACTGATGTTCTGTGCTTGTTTTCTTAAGATGCTTTCAGCAAAACGAATCCTGCCCCAGTGCTAGGGATCATACCCAGAGGCCTAAATTCACACCTGTTCCAGCCTAGCTTTTTGTCCCGAGTTGTTCCCAGGAAATGGGACTTATCACAAGCACATTGCAGCTAGATGAGTCATTTCTCTTTCTCCCTTTCTTCCCCATTAATTTATTCAGGAGTTTTGTACATTTTGTGCTGATAAGAAAGAAAGAGTTCTTGGTGCAATTCTTTGCTGTAGCAGCTGAGATTGAAGCTTCAATTACCTGTGACTGACAAAACAAGCATAATCTTAATCACCATGGTGTTGGGTCCAGGTTGCATCACCAAGTCGTATACTGCAACGTGCATTAGGTACTACTAATAATATTATCAGTTTCTGGAAACTTTACACTTTTATATATACCGTATTTTTCGCTCTATAAGACGCACCAGACCACAAGACGCACCTAGTTTTTGGAGGAGGAAAACAAGAAAAAAAATATTCTGAATCTCAGAAGCCAGAACAGCAAGAGGGATCGCTGCGCAGCGAAAGCAGCGATCCCTCTTGCTGTTCTGGCTTCTGGGATAGCTGCGCAGCCTGCATTCGCTCCATAAGACGCACACACATTTCCCCTTACTTTTTAGGAGGGAAAAAGTGAGTCTTATAGAGCAAAAAATACGGTATATACAATGACCGCTCTGCAACCTTAAGCAACCACAGTGTGGCAGGACCCTCCTGCAGTCCTGTCCACCATGCAAAATGCTGGACCAAACCTTGGGTTTCAAAGCATTTTGTTCCATTTTAACTTCCTTTGTTATTGGAAGCTACAACCAATTGTCGTATGGGGGAACCACTGAGAGCAGTTTGTCCAGGACCCACCAAAACTTGGAACTGGGCTGTGAAGCCAATTGGATTTGGCTATATGATGAGACAAGGAGGCGGGTGGCGCTATGCTCTAAACCACTGAGCCTAGGACTTGCCAATCAGAAGGTCGGCGGTTCGAATCCCCACGACGGGGTGAGCTCCCATTGCCCGGTCCCTGCTCCTGCCAACCTAGCAGTATGAAAGCACATCAAAGTGCAAGTAGATAAATAGGTACCGCTCCGGCGGGAAGGTAAACGGCGTTTCCGTGTGCTGCTCTGGTTCACCAGAAGCAGCTTAGTCATGCTGGCCACATGACCCGGAAGCTGTACGCCGGCTCCCTCGGCCAGTAAAGCGAGATGAGCACCGCAACCCCACAGTCGGTCACGACTGGACCTAATGGTCAGGGGTCCCTTTACCTTTACCTATATGATGAGACTATTGAGGGCAAACGCTGGCTCCCTCGGCCTGAAAGCAAGATGAGCGCCGCAATCCCACAGTCATCTTTGACTGGACTTAACCTTTTACTTTTTTTACCAAGGAAGAGGGAAGCTGGTAAAAAACCTTGGAGGTTTTCCCCTCCCCACCCTCCTTTTCAAATGCTCAGAAGGAAAACAGCCCTTTAGATTTTTTCAAGCATTTTAAGGCAACACATGAAAAGCACAAATGTTTTTTTAATACAAGCTGGGATGTGTGTGTGTGTGTTTTGTGAGTGGGAGGTTGCTTTTCCACATCACTAATTTTGACTCCGCATTAATAAATCTATATTGTCAAGCAGTTATTCCTCTTAATTGTCCATTAGCTTGAGAGAAAGCACAGCACTGACATGCACGTGATAAAACAGGTATTCTGGACAATTTTTCTTAATTGGCCATTAGCTTAGGAAAAGCTTTTACTGGCAGCCATAGCAACAGCGCACATTTGCTGCATGCAAGGTACACAGAGGTGTCTAAAAAATAAGTTAAAAAAATTAGTCTTAAAAGGCCTACATTCAACAAGGATGGACATACTTGTCAATTTCAGTTTCTACTTTTCCCCAGTCTTGCCTCAGTCCACTCCATCTCTGAATCACTTTGCAATTTATTTATATTTTGCAGTTTTTTAGAGACATCTGCAGAAAAATTGTATGCATTTCCATGCATATTTCTTCTAATAGATGCACATGCAATTCCCCCCAACATGTTCATTTCTAAGCTATTTACCCTCATGCAATGCATTTTTTAAACATTGGTTTCCGCTAATCTATGACTTTCTGTGCACACATAGCTCTAATATATGTTTTATTGTGAGCCTCCTTTGGTTGGGGGGAGCAAATGTTCAAGGATTTCAGTTTGCGAATTGGTTTGCGAACTGTCATTTTGGTAGGTTTGCATTAAGATCCAAACCAAACTTAATTTCTCCTCTCTCCCCAAATCCACCTTCAGAAAAATCCACATGCCCAAAACTTTCTGTGCCTTCAGCCTGACTGACCTGAAACATGATGCATGCAACATTACTCTTTGAAGAACAGAGGATTTTCTCTAAAACGTTACTGAGAAATCCCATGCGATTTGTTGGGAAAGCCAAGATTTCCACATTGAGAATGCCTTGCTTGATTCATGCTTTGGCTCAATGACAAGAGTTAAGCTCTGCTTTAGCCGGGGGATTTCCAAGATGCACACTTTGATAGCCTCTTCTGTGACAAGATATCAGCAGCTGATGAACCTTAGGACTTAGCCAAGACTTTGCATTGTTTTTCCTCTGTGGCTTAACAGTGTATTACAGATGATGCTATGTTACATATGATGTTGGCATGCTTTTTTAAGAACAACAACATCCCTCTCCTCTGAATGCATAGATTTGAATACCCTAAGAATTCTCTTAGGATTAGACACTGATATTGGTAGACTTGTGGTTTCGCCTGGTGCCTTTATTGTATATTTGTAGGCACCAAGCGAAAAAGTTCCTCTTCAACCAGGCCTTTGGCTGATTAATATTCTGCAGACTTTTAAATGTGTTTGTGGGAAGGGGGGCGTTAATGTTCTGCTGTTTTGTTTTACTTATTTGCTTTGTTTTTATCCTGCATTTTATTCTGTGAACTGCCCTGAGATCTTATATAATGAAGGACAGTATAAAAATCTAAATTATTATTATTATTATTATTATTATTATTATTATTATTATTATTATTAGCAATGACAAACCTAGACAGCATCTAGATCTAAAATCAGCCCTGAGTGCTCACTGGAAGGACAGATCCTGAAGCTGAGGCTCCAATACTTTGGCCACCTCATGAGAAGAGAAGACTCCCTGGAAAAGACCCTGATGTTGGGAAAGATGGAGGGCCCAAGGAGAAGGGGACGACAGAGGATGAGATGGTTGGACAGTGTTCTCGAAGCTACCAGCATGAGTCTGACCAAACTGTGGGAGGCAGTGGAAGACAAGAGTGCCTGGCATGCTCTGGTCCATGGGGTCACGAAGAGTTGGACACGACTAAACAACAACAATTATTATTTTATTTTGCTCATGGTAAGGAACAAGGAGGAAGCCACAGGGCACCAAATGTAATGAAAGAGTATGACTAAAGCAGTATCTTGAATGATGCTAATGGTATTCTTGGAATCTGCACCTGTGTGTAACATTCAGCTGAGAAGCCACTCAAGCATTGGACATTTCTTGGAGATGATTATTTCCATTTATTCATTTATTTAGTACAAGAACTGCAGGGGGAGACCATCTTTGGAGGCCCCTCTCTGGATGCTACATCCAATGACAAGCAACTGGTGGCCACTGGGAAAAGGAACTTTTTGGTGGTGGAGTGATAAAGATAATGTCTCTTTCCCCTCCGTCATGACCCAAAGTGGCTTGCCAAAACAGTATAAATATTAAAGCCAGTTATAGCAAACAAAACCAATAAAAACTGTGAAATACATCTACTGTATGTAGATAAAAGACAGATCCTGCCCCACTAAAAGAGGCTACAACTACCTGAAACCTTTCAAATCAAGGACCAAAATCCCAGGTAAAGAGACATGTTTTTACCTGGCACCTTGAAATAGATAAAGATGGCACTAGGCATGGGGAGAGCATTTCACAAGCAGGGTGCCACCACCGAAAAGGCCCGTTCTCATGTTGCCACCCTCTGGACCTCTTGTGGAGGTGGCACATGAAGAAGGGTCTCAGATGACAATTGCAGGGTCTGGGTCAGTTCACGTGGGGAGAGGCGGTCTTTGAGATATTGGGGTGATGAGCCGCAACAGTCTTTATAGGTCAAAATGAGCAAGTTGATTTGAGCCCAGAAACTAATTGGTAGCCAGGGTAGTCATGCCAGAATTGGTGTTCTGTGTGTGGACTGCCATACCCTGGTCAACGATCTGGCTGCTGAATTCTGCACCACCTGCGTGGCTGCTTTTGAACCATTATTAAAAGCAGCCAAGCATGTAATGCATTGCAGTAATCCAGCCTAGAAGTTACTAGAGTGTAGACCACAGAAACTAGGCTCTTCCTGTCTGCATAGGGGTGTAACTGGGACAGTAAACTATGTATCTACTTCTTCAGAGGAAGTGTAACTCCATCCAGAGCAGGCCACATCTAATCCATCCAGTCTAAAAAGATCAACTGTCTTATCTGCAATTAAAGGTAAAGGGGTAAAGGGACCCCTGACCATTAGGTCCAGTCGTGGCCGACTCTGGGGTTGCGGCGCTCATCTCGCTTTACTGGCCGAGGGAGCCGGCATACAGCTTCCGGGTCATGTGGCCAGCATGACTAAGCCGCTTTTGGCGAACCAGAGCAGCAGACGAAAATGTCGTTTACCTTCCCGCCGGAGCGGTACCTACTTATCTACTTGCACTTTGACGTGCTTTCGAACTGCTAGGTTGGCAGGAGCAGGGACCGAGCAATGGGAGCTCACCCCGTCGCGGGAATTCGAACCGCCGACCTTCTGATTGGCAAGTCCTAGGCTCTGTGGTTTAACCCACAGCGCCACCTGTGTCCCTTCTTATCTGCATTAAGCTTCCATTAATTGGCTCTCCTCCAGTCCATTACAGAAACAAGACACTGATCTAGACCATTCACCACAACACCTGCAGATGCAAAGAAACCTGGGAACTGCAGTTTGTCAATGGTGCTGGGAATTGTAGTTCTGCAAAGGTGAAACTATACCATTTCCAGGTTTCTTGGGAGAAGCCCTGCACTTTAAATGCGCTTCAATTGAATGGGATGTATGCAGCCTAGAACTGAGCCTGAGGGAGAGAAGGACTTTCCTATTCATTTTGACCGGCGACAGAAAATTATAGGTGGGCTGCTTCTGTTGTGCCTTTGTCCAGTGTTTCCTTAGTAAAAAGAAAGGTCCTTTATTACCTTTTAAAGGAACACTTGCTGGGCCTTCACTCAACAAACATCGCTTGACTGCAGGCAAATACCATCTGTTGTTTTTCCCCTCATACAGTTAGAGGTTAATGGATACTGAAATGTTAAGTTCCAAACAGCAAGATACATTGAGAACACTGGGCTTGTGATTGATAATTCCACCTCTTTTTTTTTTCCTAGGCAGTTGTTTCAAGGATGTTCAAAGAGATGCTGGAACGTTCGTAGCCAAGCAGAGGTGGGCTCAAGTTTCCTTTGACTTTCTTTGCTTGAACCAAATGGTTCTGCTCGAGGCAAAGAGAAACAGGTATGCGAATGGGCAGGCTGTCAAAAGCAATAAAATAGCATAGAAAGTAAGTGCTTAGGGAGGAGTCCAACATGGACATTCCATTGAAGCATGGATTTTTTTTCGGAGCAATGGAACATTCTCCTACTTCTTCTCCCCCCAGATGCTCCCCACACCTGTTGGAGGGGTTACTTCAACCCTTTGGAGCAGATTTTGGTAGGGCATGGGGTTATGCAAGGAACAGAGGAAAGGGAAGGGAAGAAGTCTCACTGTGCACAGAGAAGAGGGCAATTGATGGCTACTATATGCCTTCTTGAGGGACGCGGGTGGCGCTGTGGGTTAAACCACAGAGCCTAGGACTTGCCGATAAGAAGGTCGGCAGTTCAAATCCCTGCGACGGGGTGAGCTCCTGTTGCTCAGTCCCTGCTCCTGCCAACCTAGCAGTTCGAAAGCACATCAAAGTGCAAGTAGATAAATAGGTACCGCTCCGGCGGGAAGGTAAACGGCATTTCCATGTGCTGCTCTGGTTTGCCAGAAGCGGCTTAGTCATGCTGGCCACATGACCTAGAAGTTGTACGCCGGCTCCCTTGGCCAATAAAGCAAGATGAGCGCCACAACCCCAGAGTCGGTCACGACTGGACCTAATGGTCAGGGGTCCCTTTACCTTTATATACCTCCCCAAGTGTCCCATTTTAAGCGAGACATTCCAGATGGACAGAAGCTGCTCTGGTTATCAGTTACTGGAAACCATAGGAGGTGAGAATGCTCTTGTGCTAGGGTCCAGCTCGCCTGTTTCCCACATGCATCTGGTTTGTCACTGTGAGGACAGGATACTGAACTATATGGCCCATTGGCCTGATCCAATAGGCTCTTCTTATGTTCTTCTGTTTAAACAGAAATCCTTCCATTGACAGGACTTGTTGGTAGAACACTGTGCTTGGATTCCTAGACTGTGTTCACACTTACGTAGGCTCACTGCATTTCTACAGCTCGGTTTTAAATCTGCGTTCACAACACATTATATATTTTTAGGTGTCAGGTGAAAACATTCCTCTTCAACCAGGTCTTTGTCTGATGAATATTCTACAGCCTTTTAAATGTGTTTGTGGGAAGGAGGGGCAGGTTATTGTTTTGCTGTTTTGTTTTTAATGACTTACTTGTTTTTATCCTGTATTTTATTTTGTGAACCACCTGAATTCTTGTAATGAAGGGCAGCATATAAATCTTCTTCTTCATCATCATCATCTCTAGAGTGGATTGGCAGGGTGGAATGTTTCATATTTCCACCCCAAGTTAATGCCTTTTGCAGACATTTATAGGCACTCCAGGCTCTATATGGCCAGAGTGTTGGACTAGGAGCTAGGAGACCAGGGGTCAAATGCCCACTCAGCCAGGAACTCACTGGGTGCTCTCGGGCCACTCATTCACTCTCAGCTTGACATACATCACAGGGTTGTTGTGAAGATAAAATGGGGAGGGGAAAACTATGTATGCCACCTTATATGCCTACTTGGAGAAAAGGTGGGATATAAATGCAACAACCACAGGTTAAGTAAAGGTAAAGGACTCCTGGATGGCTAAGTCTAGTCAAAGGTTACAATGGGGTTATGGCACTCATCTCGCTTTTCAGCCCAAGGGAGCCGGTGTTTGTCCGCAGACAGCTTTCCATGTCATGTGGCCAGCATGACTAAACCGCTTCTGGCACAACGGAACACCGTGACAGAAGCCAGAGTGCACGGAAATGCCGTTTACCTTCCTACCACAGTGGTACCTATTTATCTACTTGCACTGGTGTGCTTTTGAATTGCTAGGTTGGCAAGAGCTGGGACAGAGCAAAGGGGAACCCACTCCATTGTGGGGATTCGAACAGCCGACCTTTCGATCGGCAAGCCCAAGAGGCTCGGTGGTTTAGACCACAGCACCACCCGCATCCACAACAACCACAACAACGTACATGTTGGAATGACTGTGCATAGGTCAGAGAAGGAGTTTCCTGCCCAAAGTTGCTGTCTGAAATGAATCATAGCCTCTCCTCTGTTGCATTCTTGGCGTACTGGTTCATCAAGACCCTCCCATCAGATGCAGCTGAGGCTCAGAAAGTAAATTCATGGAATGAAGAGGGATTGCAATTGACAGGGAGGGCTGAATACGTTTGCAAGAATAACGTGGCACGTCTTGTTTCGTTTACCATATTTTCCCAAAGAACGAAACGCTTTAATGAGCAGAGAATTACTGCTCATCCCAGCAGAACTGGAAAGGGGGCTGTACTTTGGGCTTATGTGGGCGCCATCCAGCTTTATTCACCTTGGCAAGGATTGAAACTTCATTCAGGCGGAGCCTCGCTCAAATACTGACAAGCAGCTAATCAACTTCCCATAAAATGGAACTTTCTGTATTCACAATAGAAAGCCGGATGATGGGGGGAGGGAGCCAAAAAAAGATTTGCCCATGAATTTCAAATTAGTTTGACCTATAAAAAAATGGGAAACAGGATGCAGGCAGCTGCAGGGAAGGAAAATTCAAGCGCACTGTAAAATGCTCTCTGTGTTTGTGCCTTGCTGTTGTTTATGAATGGGATACCTCGGATTCTCTCAGTTTTGGTTTGCTCAAGGTTCTCATTTTTAAAATATTAAGTCCACTTCTCTACATTTCCACATAACTTGGCAAAAAGTGAAATTAAGTCATGAGCAAAGATTCCTTAGCATTTTGGTGTGACTTGCAACTTTTGCAGAGCAATTTCTCCTTCAATAATGCATTTTTATAGCCTCCCCCCCCCCATGAATATATACATTTTAATGAACATTTTACCCCAGCGTATGAATTTTTGTACATATCACTTGACTGGAGAACTGCACTGCAAAATCTGGAGAAGTCCGAAGTTTGAAGAACGGTTGTGCTTCAGTTCTTGGGTTGTTTCGCAAAGTGGAAATCAGATAGGTCCACTTCTAAATGCAAATGAGTCAGATTTTTCCTCCATCCTTAGTCATAACAGTTGAACCTCCTCTCTCTCTCTCTCTCTCTCTCTCTCTCTCTCTCTCTCTCTCTCTCTCTCTCTCTTATGCATACACTGATTTCATTGCACATGAATGGCAAATGGAGGTTCAGAGAGATTGTCCCTTTCAGAAAAGACAGGTCAGTAGGAAACAGCTGTTTATTTTAATTCTCGCGGTAAGTTGCCGTAGCAACATGGTATAAATGAAGAGAATAAATAAATGTAAAGAATAAATGGATACATAAAATTACTGCATATGTGGAAAGCTCATTGAAGCTTTGGAGAGAGACACCTGGGCTACAGATAGTTTAACTTCCAGGCAATACCACAATCAATTCAAGGTTTCTGACGCCTGACAAACAGGAGTTTTCAAAACCAGATCAGAACTGTTCCCCTAGATCTTTCTGACAACAGAATACCCTGGGGTGATGATTATCATGAGGATCTGAAAAAGCACTGAATGGTGGTCTCTGAAGACATACAATTTTGTTCTAAATGGTACCTTAAAGAGAGTAGCACTTTATGGGTCAAACTACACTTGATGTCAGATAGTTCACAGTTCTTGCTCATGCTATTTTACTTCAAGTGAAAAGCTTCATTTTGAAACCTTTAAGAGAACATTTTAGTTTCCTGTTAATTATGTTGCTTTGAATTTATACTGACTTTCTTTTGCAATATTTTGTTTGGGATTGTTTTATTTGCTGTTTTAATGTAGGATCCTCAAGGATCTCTTAACAGGGAGCTGGCTTCAGGCACCAGACCAGTTGGCAGACCATTACAAAGATGTCTGCAGGCATTACATGAATGCTGGCAGCATTAATCATGCTGTGTTGGAATCCCTTGCGAATGACCCCAGTGCCTAGAGACAGGCAGTCAGGTTGTGTATCCACAGCAGTGACCAGAGAAAGAATGACCGCTGGGAGGAGCACACTTTCATCTGCCCCTCCCAGTGGCGAAGCGTCTTTTCATGTGGAGTCGGGGCATGTGCTGCACACCAGCCCAAGCCCTCGCACCAGCCCCAAGCTACTTTCCCCCAAACCAGAAGCTCTAAAAACAGCAAAACTGTATTTAAAATTCATGGGCAATTAATATTCCATAAATGGCTGGGCCAAACCTCAAAGGAAAGAGGAACATATTCAGTAGACACCTACTGTCTACTTACTGTCTAATTAGATGCCTAATTTCAGCTGATGACCAATTCCAGAAGGCTGGAGCTGAAACACTAAAAGCCTGGTTTCTAGTAGCCCCTATGCACACCACCTCCGGGGCATGTGCAGGGCTGGATTTAAGTTTGATGAGGCCCTGAAGGTAACTGGGCCCTTTATATGTCCAGCTGTCCTTTGTCCACAACAAAATGTCACTGTTTTTTGTGTTGAATATATGATATATAGTAATTTATGGACCTAATAGGTATCTAAAGCCATTTGCACACGCAGAATGTAGGCACCCTATATATAGAAATGAGCAAACCAGTGATAATTTAGGGAGCAGGCTAGCAGGCGGGGCCCATTACTTACATCATAGGAGCCTACACAACACAAAACACTGTTGCTGTATGTAGGTTTTATTTTATTTGTTTTTTTATCTTATATTTTGGAAATGTACATCCAGATTTTTTTTCTTTAATTTTTTTGGGGGGCCCTCCAAGAGAGTGGGGCCCTAAGCTATAGCTTGTTTAGCTTATACGTAAACTTGGCCCTGGGAATGTGCTGCTCTCAGCAGTGCTCCATCTGTGGGGTGCAGTTGGACAAAGGTGGTCCCTTAGGTAACCTGTTTCAGAGTTGCTTATAGTAAAATCAAACTGCCTGGTGTTGACCACACAGCGTTTGGCTTACCTCTCTCAGCTTTAGTTATGCCTGTTTATGCCTCATACATGTAGAAAATAGAATGTTTAAGACCTGGCAGCTGTGAGGGTCACAGTTTTAGTTACACAGTGTAAAGCATACTGGAAATTATTTTATGGGAAGAAGGGGTTAACTAAAGAATTATGCTCCACTGCAACCCAAGGATTATTCTCCGCTGCCACTTTTTTCAATGCCTCTGCGCACATGACAGAGTCAGCCAATCATGGAATCCATACCTTACAGAATTAATTACTCAACTTAATTGCTTAATGACTGCTGGCAATTCTTAATTGTAGTTGCTTTCTTAACTCTCTGATGCAGGATAGCTTACCGTGAGCATGAACAATCCCCACAGAATGTTTACGAGTTCTGCGCTACACTAACCATGACAATTTCAACTTGTACTCCAATCAGTCTCTGAGCATGTGTCAGCTTCTCAAAATTTAAGTTTGGATTCTGATAATTTAAGTATTCAAACTGTGATTTTTTTTTTTTAAAAAAGATGCTTCATCAGTATTCTTCAATCCACACTCCCAAGTTATCATCACAATAGCCCTTTTGGGGAGATAGGATCCACTGCTTAAAACAACAACACATGAAGGCGGGGGGAAGTGGGGAGAACAATACGAGCTGTACCCCTCCACTATCATCATTGCCATCACCCTCTACTCACGGAGGCGGCTTTTGTGAAGGAGGAGAATCCATGGAGGTTCCCTGTGCATTTCACAACTCTGGCTTTCCAGGGTTCCAAATTTCCCAGAAAGCCTCTGCAGATCCAGGAAGCCCCTTGCTTAACACAGGTGTGCTCCATGACTTGAAGGAGATGGGAATTATGACAAAGTAAGGCAGAGCTAGAACACTCCTCTCCACATGGTCCTAATGCCCAAAGAGGCCTAGGATCTTCTTGTTCCTGACCCACCAAAGATGGAAATGCAAATGTTAGCCATTCCAAAATGGAGGCACTGCTATTGCATTATAAGCTCCTGTTCAATTATTTCCCTTCTTTGTGTGTTTTTTTTTTAAACCCGTGGGTGAGCAGAGACTATTACTGCATCAAACTGGAATGGTTGGCAAGATCAGACACCAATCCTAGGAAAGTAGGAAGCTGTCTAAGGTCTTCAGCCATGGGATGCTTCCTAGGAGCTTTTGTTGACCATTAGATATCTGCAGCGCCTGCTAGGAAAGGGAAGCCTGGCTTGCCCAGCCTTTTCATCTTCTACATGTGGCTTAAGGGAGCTGCCAGGACACTGCCAGGTACTGGCGATTCCATGGTCTTCCTCCCTCCCTACAAGTGGTTTGTGTGATGGAAGGGTGAGAGGGCCAGGTTCCACGATTGCAGGAAACTTGGGTAAAGTGTCCTTCGGTGGGGACTCTTCTCTGGCAGTGGACCAAAGCAGAAGAGCCATGGTGGTAGAGCTCCAAGCAGCACTAAAGTTGTGCAGAACCTTTGGGGGTTTTGTTTTGTTTTGTTTTATTCAATAGGATTGGAGTTGGGAGCGAAGCAAACATGCCTCCCAAATGGGTGGCTAGAAAAGGGAGGTGGGCGAGGTGTCATTTATCTGATCACCCTTATGAGGGGACCTGGTCTTTCCTTCTTCCCAGTGAATTCCTTGAGGACTTTCACAGTGTCTCTTTTTAAATGGGCTTCCAACCTGGGAGCGCTTCCTGGAATGACCACATCACCATGTGATCTTTTGTCCCAGTGGCTCTCCAGGGGCCATGGGGGAAGGCAGAAAGAAGGCTGTGTGAGTCGGCCTCTAGCACTCAAGACACCCCAGTTATATTTCATGTGTCATCCAGGAAATGCATTGGGTTAAGGAGAGTATACATTTTCAGATGTAATTTATGTTATCAAGACTGCGCGTACCTCGGAGGGATTTAACAAACCACTTTTCGCTTCCGAGTGTCATGTGCTTAGCGAGGCAATGGCTAATCAGTATGGAGCAGGTAATGACAGCATTCATTTTAATCTTGGAAAGGACTGGGGAAGTATTGTTTCCTGACAAGGCATGCAAATGATGCACCCTCATTTTGTCCAATTATTTTCTAAAATTTCTTGCAATTACGTTGCAATTTTCTTCCAGAGGACAACTTGACAAAATGTTTGCCGGTGGCTTTTACTTCTTCCTTCATTTGTTTTACACAATATTTGTTTTGGGAGGTTGTTTTTTTGCTTCCAAAATAGAAAGCCTGGTAGATGCAAGATACACGGCGTGGGTTTCTGTTTTGCTTTGGCTACTGACAGCAAACATATCCATATGTACTCTGCGTCATTCAAACTTCCCTGTGCCATCTTGTAAGTGAACTGGACTATAACTTAAAAGTCTCTGCTTGTAGCCTGTCATTTCCAAGCGCGCCATTAGTGATGCTGATGTCATGGAATGATCACAAACTTTCTAACTTGCTGAAGGGGGTAATGGCCAGTTACAGAGTTTTGACAACTATGCACCTAGTGGGAAGTTTGTTGGGATGAGCCATCAAACAGGGCCAATTAACAAGGGTGAGTAATGCTATGAGTGCCAGCTGGCAAATGCCTCTCTGGGAACCGAAGGAGCTAAGCAAAAGAGGAGCAGCTGACAATGAAAGGCAAGGAACAGAGGAGGCCAAAAGCTTTGGGAGAAACCTCAGGCCTGAGGTTGAGTATGGTGCTCCCCAGGTCACATACACCCTCCCCAGCCACACACTCCTCTTCCCAGGCATCACCCATCACCACTGCACCACTTTGCATCATTCTTGAGCATTTCCTCCTAACCTGGAACGAGTCCTTGAGCTGCAGTGCAGCCTATAACCATGGCTAAGCACAATCAACTGAAACAAATGCAGATGGGCGGGGTACAAATAATAAAAATATTATTATTTATTATATTGCTTTCTACTTCAGCCATGCATTCCCTCCTTCTGTTTTTTTCCACCATGCTGGCTTTTGAACTCTAAGTGCCTATATGGAGGGCCCTGTCTCCAGGGGCGGAGGAAGGGGGATGTGGTGGGGGCAGACCACCCCGGGTGTCTTCGCTGAGGGGGGTGACATTTGGCAGTCAAGGGCGGGTGATGTGCTGAATGTCCGCATTGGAGGCTTGCTCTGCCCCCATGGGCAGCTCACTCCAATCCTGGCTGCAGGGTGTCTGCACTGCTCCATGCACCCAAGTGGCTATTGTACGCCAGGGAGGGCACCCTCCACACCCCACGCCCCTCAGGAGTGCGCCCACCCTGGGCAGTACAGGCATAGGCTCTGCCACTGCCTGTCCCCTTGTACTGTGTAAAATGTCATGTTCACTGTCATCACCATATAAAAAACAATTAAACATCAAAAATAAAAATGGGTGGATAGTAAGCAAGTAAGAAAAAGAGGAGTCCATGATGGGATTTGGTTCTGGAGCATGTAAGGTAATAACAGAATCCATAATGCCTCTAAGCATGTGCAGAGTGTCTCTCCCCCACCCCATGTAACCACTAGCCTTGGATCAGAGTGCAGAACTTCAGCTAAATGGCTACAGATTCCCTGGGGTAACAGAGCATTACAGATACATTGCAACTGTGCTTTGATAAGTGTTCCTGTTCCTGCACCATTGTTCTTGAGACGTGCTCTGCTTAGGGTGTCTCTGTGTGGAGAAGCTGTATACAAATGCAAAGAATGGTAATAATACAACCGTACTTTCGGCTCTGAGCATCTACAGAAATATGGTGCACCACTTGGAATTGCAAACAGCCTGTCTCCAAAACACAGCCAGCCATCTCCTGACTCACGACAAAACTACATATTACATCAAACGTCTCGCTGTGCCTTTAAGTGCAGGTCTGTATGCTGTCACACAAATTGCCAGCCTGATGGATCAGGACCCTGACATGGGGGTAAAGAGGCTTTAACTGCTGGCCCCTTTGCTATGGCCCTGATCTGGATCACAGCAAGGTGGGGGAGGGGGAGAGCTAAAGACCCCTCCCTCATCCTCTTGCTAGGGTCTCAATATGGATCACCCCTCCTGAAGCAGCAATTTGTGTTAAGTTATGGAAGAGGAACCTCAGGCCAGGGGGACAAATGTGGCCCTCCATATCTCGTTTCCTGGCCCTCAGGACACTCCTAGGTCAAAAAAGCACCCGCCACTGGTGCTGCTTTGCATCCTTGTTGAGTTCCCCTCTTCCAGGCTGGTGTGCATCCTTCAACTTTGATTATGCATTTCACTTGCCCATATGGAGGAAACTAGCCCACTGTACAAAGGTAAAATGCACACTCATTGCTCCACCAACTTTTGCCTCTGGCCCTTCCCAGCCCTGCCATGTGGCCCTTGGAAGGCCGCCCAGAATTGAATGTGGCCCTTGAGCTGGAAATAAGTTCCCCATCCCTGTGTTAAAAAGCAAAACCCACTTAAAGGCACAGGTATACTGCTAAAGTCGCACTGAGTTTGGCCTTCGGCGTTGGAGAAATGAGCTTCCTCTCTGAAAACGACACCTCAAACAAGCTTTGGGAAATGTGCAGGGTGCCATCGGACCAACAATCAATCATGGGTATCCATTATTCAGCCGTCCCACTCACCCTAACCAGCTGCTGTGGGAAGGGTCCTCTCGAATTCTCTGGCACGTTGATCGGCGGGATTACCCAGTCTCGCTTCTGCCGCCTCAGCCCATGAGAATTCTGCTGATGGCGCCAGGGCAGGAGAGTGTCGCTCGGCTGTTGCAGGAGGTCTGCTGACGTGTTCTTCTTTCCTTTCTGCTGATTTGGAAGGGGGGGGGAGGAAAACAGGTATTGTTTTGATTTTGCTTAGTTTCATTTACAAAAAAAGGAAGACAAAGCAACAATGCAATGCATGTAAGGAAAAATCAACTCCTCGGGACCATGTTGAGGCTCATTTGGGTTGAGAAATAACTGGGGAGGTGAGGGGGGTGTATTTTTGTTATTACAATGAAGCAAACATTTCTGCATTACAAAAGCGAGCGGCACTCCTATTGACAACTTCATTTTTCCACACGTATGGAGCTGTCATTAGACAATCAAGCCTTCTTCCACGACGGATTGTCTTCATTATGCCAACTGCAGGAAGCTTTATCAGCCCCTTGGAGGATAAAATCTGCAGATTCCTAATAAATATAATAAATCACAGGGACGAAATGAAACAAGCTGAAAACACCCCTGGCGTTACCAGTGGTAGGTCTGGGTCCATTACGCAGTATTAAGCTCCTCGCTAGCCTGGAATTTTAAAGCACTGCTGACTTATTTGCAGTCATCATGGAATGAGATTCAGGCAGTCTGAATGCTGTCTAAAGAGATCCATCATCTGGTGGACACTAGGTAGAAAGGAGGGTCCAAAAGAAGATTGGTACATCTTGGAGCTCTGCTTCAAACTATATTTACTTCCACACAGATCTCTCCAAATGATGACTGTAAAAACTGTGATTGGCATGATTATGTGTGCGGTCTTTCGTCAGTGGTTCTGGTCCTTAAAATGGGAACCCCATGTATTTAATTTGGCACCTAGCCTACTAAGCACCATGGGACCATGTGTGCCAAGGGCTCAGCACCCTCTTGAAGTGGAGAAATGAATGTAAATGTGCAACATTAGCCCTTGTGATTGGCAGTTTATTATTATTATTATTATTATTATTATTATTATTATTATTATTGACATGACTTTGGCTTATGAACCAGATGCAGCTAAATACCAAATCAAGGAGTGCCAGGCCTTCCAGAACTATGCAGGCAAAATCAGGGGGTGGAATGTCAAGCAGAGAAAAAGGTGAGGTAGGCAGCCTCTGCAAAGAGCAATGCTTTAATTGTGCACTCCTGTTACCAGCAGGGGAACACATGCACACAGTCAAACTGTGTGGGATTGAATCCGACACTCACCAGCTAGTAAGTAGAGGATTCAGTCCTGCTAACTGCAGGGTGCTTCACAAGGAGCACCCGGCAGGATTGTATGGAAGGCTCAGTTCTTCTGACTGAAGGGTGCTTGCAACTTGGCAAGCATGTCCACAAACTTGACATGAGCCAACAGTGTGACGCGGCAGCTAAAAAAGCCAATGCAATTCTGGGCTGCATCAATAGGAGTATAGCATCTAGATCAAGGGAAGTAATAGTGCCACTGTATTCTGCTCTGGTCAGACCTCACCTGGAGTACTGTGTCCAGTTCTGGGCACCACAGTTCAAGAAGGTTACTGACAAACTGGAACGTGTCCAGAGGAGGGCAACCAAAATGGTCAAAGGCCTGGAAACGATGCCTTATGAGGAACGGCTAAGGGAGCTGGGCATGTTTAGCCTGGAGAAGAGGAGGTTAAGGGGTGATATGATAGCCATGTTCAAATATATAAAAGGATGTCACATAGAGGAGGGAGAAAGGTTGTTTTCTGCTGCTCCAGAGAAGCGGACATGGAGCAATGGATCCAAACTACAAGAAAGAAGATTCCACCTAAACATTAGGAAGAACTTCCTGACAGTAAGAGCTGTTCGACAGTGGAATTTGCTGCCAAGGAGTGTGGTGGAGTCTCCTTCTTTGGAGGTCTTTAAGCAGAGGCTTGACAACCATATGTCAGGAGTGCTCTGATGGTGTTTCCTGCTTGGCAGGGGGTTGGACTCGATGGCCCTTGTGGTCTCTTCCAACTCTATGATTCTGTGATTCTATGATTCTATGTTCCCCACAGAGAAGGCACTTGTGAAGCACCACCCAGCAGAATTGCACTCTCTGCTCACCAGCTCAACCCCAATTAAATTTTCCCACTCCCCATTGATACAGGGCCACATCTAGGTCAAGGGAAGGTTCTGGAATGACCTGATCAACAGGACAATGGCTTCTGTCTGCTTGTCCTGTTCTGGTATCACAGAAAAGTCCACAGGGGAAGAGAGCAAGGGATGTTGCCTGCTTCAGGACCAAGGAGAGCTCCTAGTGTGTGACTTGCTCCATAAGCATTGGAAATGAATTGAGGCCTTATGAGCGTCTGACTCCTGTTTGTATCTTCTAGGCTCCTCCTCATTTTAGAGAACCAGGGTGCCTTAAGGGGCAGGCCAAAGTTCAGGCAAAAGCCCCCCAGTCTTCATGAATTCCCCCCTCCCCCATGAACTCAAAATCTCTCCACTACCCAGTCATGCCCTGCTCAGTTTATGTTTGGGGGAAACAAAATGCAGATTTAGATGGTGTTCGTGTTTTCTTCTAGACTGTGTGATTTTGCATTTGCCATCCTGATTTAAGCAAAAACCTGTTGCCATACAACCCATATGGCTTAACTGGGATTCTTTCTTTAAGGAGATTCAAGGCTTCAAGCTCACTTGACAACTGGGATGGGGAAGAGGGGCATTGGCTCTGAAGCTCTAGGAAACCAAATCAGAATCATTCCTCCATTTCTGAGCTTGCCCTGAGCTGTTTCTTGGTGCTGATAATGCCAAGGTTGTAGATTCGATCCCCGTATGGGACAGCTGCATATTCCTGCATTGAAGGGGGTTGGACTAGATGATCCTGAGGGTCCCTCCCAACTCCACAATTCTATGATTCTATGAAAGGATGTTATCATGGTTCCCACATCAAATATAAGGATTGAGTCCAAGTGAAAATCGTTTGTTGAATATCACCCAGGGGTGTTACAGCTGTACTTTCAATACAAATCTCATATTTATAAACCAAATGTGCTAGTTATCAGACCACAACTTCTGTAAGGGGAAGAACTACAGGCTAAAAAATCAAGCGTGTGTCTTACTGGCAGAAGGTTCCAGGTTCACTACCTGATATCTCCAGGTAAAACTATCACATAGCACTGGGATGGGGAAACTGCGGTCCCTGGCTGTTATCAGATTCCAGCTCCCATCACTTACAAACAGCATGGACAGTGGTCAGGGATGATGGGAGTTACACATGGGGGTGTGTGTTTCTCATGTCTGATGTAGCAGATGATGTGAAAGACCTGTCTGAGAGTTTGAAGAGCCACTCTAAGTTAGGACTAACAATGTTGGGTTTGATGGGCATATAAGAAGAAGAAGAGTTTGGATTTGATATCCCGCTTTATCACTACCCAAAGGAGTCTCAAAGCGGCTAACAATCTCCTTTCCCTTCCTCCCCCACAACAAACACTCTGTGAGGTGAGTGGGGCTGAGAGACTTCAGAGAAGTGTGAGTAGCCCAAGGTCACCCAGCAGCTGCATGTGAAGGACCAGAGACATGAACCCGGTTCACCAGATTATGAGTCCATTGCTCTTAACCACTACACCACGCTGGCTCTCAGATATAATTCAGATATAAGTCTGAATTGGTATCAGGCAGTTTCCTACCACTGCCCTCCTAGTAATATGGCAACAGATTTACAACACAGGTGCTAAATGCTTTCCAAATCTTAAGAGTACAAAGTCTTGCTTGTCTGTGCTTATCTCCTTCCTCTTACATTTTGAGCTTTTCTAGCACCCGTGCTTAATCCTCTTCTTGAATATACTCATTAATAAGTGGCACCAGGAAATGTAAAAGGGCACCTAGAAGCTCGACATGCATTTATGCATCCACGAGACCTAAACACAATCCACATTTGCTCCATGGAATGGACCCCTTTTAAAAATCAGTTTGCAATTCCCAGCTGGGGGATCTTGAGAGAGCAGAAGCTTAGGTCAGTTTTGATAATTGGCATGCAAGAGTGAGAGACAAATTACGAAGGGACGGTAAAATAATTTGTGCTCTAGCAAGTTTACACCAGGGAATGTATGTGGGCTAAAGAGAGACTTGAGAATTAACATGACTCCCAAAGCCCTCTGGATGCAGAAATAATTAGTATCGGCTCAGCAAGACCATCCTGGTCCTTTCATTCTTTCAGAAATATTTGATGGCTAGTGAGTGGAACATAACTCTTTGTCACTTGTAATGAGGTTTTCTGACATTAGCATAGATTGCCAACCAGACTTTGAGGTTGGCTGTGTGCACTGAAGCTAAGGGGCCAATTTGGGCATTTTCAAAAGGGTCTCCCCTCCTCGCCCACTGGCTTGGTCCTCTCCATCACCATACAAAGAGGAAAGAAGTGTGATATCACACTGTTTTCCATCATGCTTCCAGTTTTCAGCTCCAAGTAGGGAGGGGAGAACTTAGTGGGATGCTAGAAGCCTATTGTGCTTTTTCTAAAAATGAAATAAATAGAACTAAATAATTTCCTTGCAAGGGGAGCTGGCTTACTTATATGTATTGATCAGATGTTTCTCATTGCTGAGATATATTGGGCTGGAAACGCACCACAGGACCCAAAGGGAAATTTCCTTCAACTATGCTCTTCCCAAGCCCAAAGAACGTTGGGATGTGCTGCTTGCAAGATTTCTCATCACACTAGGCAATATCAACCCCACAGTTTGCACTGGCAGTGGGTAAATACAAGTGTCTCTCTGCTTCCCACCTGGTCCAGGTGCATGAGATGACCACATCCCACCTTCAAGCAACTGTGCTTCTGAATAATCTGAAATTCTCCCATTTACCAGGGGCAGCCTCTATTTTCAATCCCTATCCTTGATTTGCCTCTTAGGGGTATGTTGTAGGTATCAAGGTATTTTGTTTCATTTTTTTAAGTTACAGATTATACATCTGCCAAGTGTCCCTTGTGTATTTCACAGATACCATCTCTTTTGCCAGATTAAACATCCCATTAAACATTTTTTTTTTTTAGTAAATAATACTTATGGTGAGCTTGCTAACACATCTGCTGCAGAAGTCAGTACAACAGAGATGGGGACCCTCATGGATACAACTCCCAGCATCCCTGCTCACGTTGCTCAGGACTGATGGGAGGTGCAGCTGAACAATATCTGGAGGGTTACAGAGTCCTCATCCCTGCAATAGAGGATAGGGTATCATAGAGGAAATGAAAGGCATTGCAGAGCAGGTGGAAAAGTCAAGGAAGACCCAGGCAGTGATCTTTCATGCAAGGATTCAAAGCACGCAGACTGCATACATTATACACATACATACCCGTCTGCAGATGTTTAAAGTTGAATACAGTTATTGGGAGCAGCACCATAGGGTCAGAGGGGATTACAAAGTCCTTGATATGTTAATATCTTCTATGCAGGCTCTATATACTACAGCATCCATGATAGCATCATATGCTCTATGGATGAAAAGCAATTGTATTGCATTTCACAGGGTTTTTTTCCTTTCCTTTTTCTTTCCATGGTTTCCGAATTACGAAACATGCAAAATAGCAATTGCACCAGCGCATCACCAACATAATTCGCCCTACCTAAGCATTACTGATAATGAAAAAAATAAAATAGAATATGAGCAGTGTATGCCAAACCACAGTGACATATTTAATTATAGATAACATAGATCAAATCTCCCCAATGGCATGCAACTCAGATCCATCCCAAAAGAGTCTAAGGTTGAGCTGCATCACTTTCATTCAATACATTCTGGGTTTGAATGAAAGACTCCATTTATCAATGAATTATTATGTGGAGTCTCTCCTCTGTTTAGCTCTTCCAGATGTGTGAGTTCAGTTTCAAAAACCAGTGGTGGGGTTATCTTCATCCCTTTTTTAAAAGAATGGTCCATTGTGCTGCAGTCGAAAGATGAGTGACCATTTCCGCATTCTCAGGTAGCACTGTGTCCTTTAAAAATCCTAGTAAGATAACCAGTGAGTCAAATGGCATATCACTGCCTCTAATTTTTAAAATTTCTGTCATCAGCTTCTAGGTAGCTCTAACTCTTTCCCTGCTTTAGGGACATGATTTTGGGAGCCAAGCTGTTTCCCAATCCTTCACCAGCATGACACTAACTGTGGGGTGTGTTACATCAGTACAGTCAATAACAACAGGCTTCACTTTCTAGAGGGGACGGAGACAGGGGGATGTGTAACTTCCTGTTCCTGCTGTAAGTGACTCAGCAGATGAGTGAGACTCCATAAAAGCAGAGTCACACAGCCGTTTTGTCTCAATTCGATTCAACTCTCAGTTAAGACTCATCCATTTTGCTGTCTGCTGGCTCTCAGCCAGCAGCAGCAGCAGAAGAAGAAGAGTTTGGATATGATATCCCGCTTTATCACTACCCGAAGGAGTCTCAAAGCGGCTAACAATCTCCTTTGCCTTCCTCCCCCACAACAAACACTCTGTGAGGTGAGTGGGGCTGAGAGACTTCAGAGAAGTGTGACTGGCCCAAGGTCACCCAGCAGCTGCACATGGAGGGGCGGGGAAGTGAACCCGGTTCACCAGATTACGAGTCTACCGCGCTTAACCACTACACCACACTTGGGCCCATCTTCCCAAAGGATGTAAGCCACATTTTGTGTTTGTAACACACAACGTGTTGTAAAGCCTGCCTGTTAGGATGTGTACTGTGAACAACTTGTGAGTCAACTGATTGTTATACTTTTAAAGACAGACTCATGAGTCTTTATTGTATTTTAAGAGGGAGAAAAGGGGAGACCAGGAATAATCCATATGGGGAAGCCAGATTGGATTAGTCATCTTGTAAAGATTCAAACGAATCTAATCAACCAGCTTCTGTGAATAGAGGGGATTTGCTCTACTACTTCACTCACTAGTGTGAGTAAATGAAGGATAATACTTAACAAATATTTCCTCACCTATTATCCTAAACATCCCCACACAAACTGTCATTGACACCACTATCTAGCCCTACAGACATTGAAGCTCCGGTGTCAGTTGAGCCAGAGCATTTGATGTTTCTGTGGTGGTGAGGTGAGGAAATCCACAGCACTGTCTCCAATGTCAGAAAGGGAGTTCTGAAGGGAACCATGTTTGCTGAAATGCCCTCCATAGGATTGCAGTGTCAGGGAACCAATCCAAGCTTGCGCTCTGGTGCATTTATCCAGTGTAAAAAATAATAATACAAAAAGTACAGAGACTACATGAGAACGAACATGAATCACAAACCTTCCCTTTCAACAAAGCCTCCTTGTCTCCACTCCCAATATCTTCATGTCAAACCAAAACAATAACTCTCTTTCATCTTCATTTGTTGACAATGTGTTCTCATAGCATTAATTTCTCCCATGGTGTTTAAATAAGTTATGCATGTTTACTGGTGTTCAAAAGCTAAGTAAACTGTGTGAACAAAACTGGTGGTGGGGCTGAGTGCCAGATCCATTCACTTTTCTGTAAAAAGAACAAGCTCGGAAAGCAACAGAAGAAAAGGGAGTATTATATGCATATATAGAGATTTCCTTTTTCTTTTTCTACAGGACCTGCAGTTGTAATAAAACTGGGGTGGACTAGATGATGCTTCTCCATAATCTGGACCATATATATATATATATATATATATATATATATATATATATATATGGCCTCCAGAAGCCCACACAAATCTATAATATTTGGATGTGGCCCAAGTCAGGGGTCACCAACCTGGTGCCCTTAGGTGACAGCATGCCCACCATTACATCCTATGCAAGGTCAACATGTATCAGAATTTGCAAAGATTGCTCAGACATCCATACATATACATTTCACAGCAGGATGCACACACCACAAAATACAAGTGGGTCTGCACTGTGAGCACTACAAATTCCACAGTGAAGCACATCCTAGGTTTGAAAAATGGTGCATATGCCTGTATGGAACCACACAATTTTGACATGTCCTCACTGGGAATACCTGGCTCTCTGTGAAACTTTTTGGGCAATCCTTCCTGCTCTTTTATCCAAACCAACTTCAGTAGAACAAGTCCCTGGGCTACGGGATTCATTTAAATCCCTAGCTTCACATCTCTGTGCCTCTGGTCCTCAACTGCTTCCTGGCCAACACCTGCCTTGACATTGCAGGTGCACAATCACAGACTTGATGACCCCTTGTCTATGGACCTCGGCATTGGCAGACAGAGGCTAGGACAGAACTGCATTTTTCTCTGAGATAAAGGCTAAAGTGATCTAGTTAACAGTTGCCACTACCTCAGAGAGCAATGCAGAAAGACTCCAAAAGCCACTGCCTCCTCATTTGGCTGAGAGCAGAACCAGTGAGTGTGAAACAATACCAGCTTTCCCCTTACGCTACAGTTAGCAGTAACCAGTCCAGCCAGCTGGCAGTTCTCCCCTTCCAGCCAACCTGCTTTTGTTATTAGTCAGCCCCTGGCTAGAGAGACATCTGGACATTATTACCCAGCCAAGCGTGGACCACCAGTCCATTTACATAATACAAGATCAGATTTTGTGTACCAGCTTAACGGTGCCTTTTGGATTGCTGTAGCTTTTTTTCAGGGGACAGAATAAGCCACCATTGTGAACCTAAGTGATGGGGTGTCTTAACGCATCCCTTGAAGGCTATTAATTTTATAGGTATCAGCTCCATAAAGGAAATATTATATGTTCTGCATAGCGATGCACTGCTTTGACTCCATGAAGAAATTAGGAATGGAGGAAGGTTTTTTTATATATATATAAAATAAAATTAAATAAATATCCTCCTCAAAACCCACCATGTTATTCCTGACATTTTTGTTTCCCTGCCATTAAGCTTTACTCTTTTCAGTTCCTCTTCGTACGTGTTTATTTGTCACATTTGTTAGCAACCTTTCAGCAATATGTTCTCATGGCAGCTTTCAATTAAAAGAAGAAGAAAAAACCAGCATCAAAACTAACAACTGAAGGAATAAAAAACACACGGGGGGAAATCTCCACCCCAGCAACATCCGCCAATAAAAAAAAGGACAGTCAAAGTATAAAACAACAATTAAAACAAACTGTATGAGATGCTGTATAACATATGAAGTCTTTGCTTGGCAACAAAAGACGTCAAAGTAGAGGCCAGGAAAGCATTACTGTGGAGGGCATTCCAAACACAGGGCAACAGACATATGCACACACAATTATGTTTTGGAAAGCAGTTTGTCCATCTGTTCTCCATGGGTTTGGCCGCCATTCGAGATATGATCACCAAACTTGGCAGAAGGTGTTGCTGAGCTGGGGGCACAGGTCACTGTCAATGTTTGGATGCTGACCGCCATTTTGAATCAAGATGGCAGACTCAACAGTGACTTTGTTGTGACATTTTTGGCATAGGTTTGGGTGCCTCTCGAGACACAGTTGACCCTGGGGGAGATCCTAGTTGATGTGCAACAGCAGGGCTCTCCCTACTGGCGGTTAACCCTTGTGAGACTTCCTGCAGGCGGGCAGGAGTCAGATATAGTTGGTTCAATTCCAATGCCTAAGCCAATACCGCTCACATTCTGTAACAAAGTTGTGGCCTAAATTTTGCCCATTAACCTAAATATGGTGTCCACGTGTTTTTATTCAACATAAAAGGGGGGGGGGAGTCGGTGCAGGGTATTGACACGCAACATGGTCTTTCAGATAGCTTTGACCTAAGCCATGTACAGCTTTATAGGTCATAACCAGCACTTTGAATTATGCCCGGAAACAGACTGGCAATCAGTGGAGCAGTTCTAATAAGGGAGTCATAAGAGACATTATCACAGTTCAAGAACGCACCCCAGGCATGCCAAAATGTGCTCAAGGAGGCTGCAGAGCAGGACTGGCAAGGACTATGGGTTGAGGAAAAGGGGTCTGGGTTAGCATCTTTTGGGCCAGACCAAGAGGGTCATATTCAACTTATGAAACTGAGGTCACCAGACCCTGCACCAAGTTCATGGTGGTGTTCAGGACAGGACATGTACACATTCCCACCCCAAACTGCCAGTGCTGGATTCATTTCTCAACCAGAACGGACTCCTTCATTACAGAGGAACTCAGTTTCCTGCAATACTTCAGACAATGACTGAGAAGGTACTGGATTTGCTGTTTTAGAAAAGTTTCCTGCTTGTAGATACTCCAGGGTACCTACTCAGGAGCACATCCACAAACCGTGAGGAGAAATGAAATGCGAAGAATTCAATTGAACTTAGTCTGACAACAACAAAAATCACCTTTGCTTGCTAGGTATCTTTAAAAAAAAATGTTAGTGGAGAAACAGAGTGATGTATGAATTCTATTCTACATGTACAAGACATTCAGCTGCCATTGGCAACTGTAAAGGTAACAAACAAGATTCTTTTTATCTTATGTATGTATGTTTATATCTTTTTTTAGCAAATAGGGTGAGATTTCATTTGGCATTGTCATGCAGAAGAAATGAAAGGTTTGTGGACCAAAAGCAGAATACACACACACACACACACACACACACACACTTGTTTGCTTAAATAATTACTGTGTTTGCATTTAGGTCACTGCCGAATTTGCCAGAACTGAAGCATCAGCAACCCTGAAAATCTGCAGCAACAGTAGACGAAACTACCATGTCCAATGATCCTCTTTATTTCAGACCTTGATTTGCTTCTGCCTATTGATGTTAAGCTGTTCTCTTTGTCAGGGTGTCATCCCCTCTATTTCCTAGCATGTTCCCGTCCCCCTGTTGAAAAGCTATAATGGCTACCTATCAGCCATATTTACAAATAGTTGTAAGCTCCGTGGTGAATTTAATCAAAGGCAGCTTCGCATCGCGTCCTATTAGCATCAAAACACAAATTGCTATTCATGAACGATTTGTGTCAAAGTGCTCCAAAAAACTGGCATTTTTAGCTGCAAGATGCTCTCCTGAGCACAGCGCTTCAGCAAGGGCATTAAATTAATGTGTTTGCATAAAAGGCGTTTGCTAATTGACAAAGAAATGGGAATTGGGCATCTGACTTCTACTTTAAAGATAATGAACAGCATTGGGAAGGAATATATGTACAGGTAGACAAGATCACCTCTTTGCTCCTAAAAAAAAAAAGTATCTTAATTTCGGAAGCAAACAGGAACCAATCCTAACAGGCTGCTTGAAGTGCCAGATCAAACTGTTTGATCATCGGCACTTCCAAAGGCAAACAGAGGCTGTGGCACATTTGCGACCTTTATCAAAACAGGCGGCACACAATCAAGAATGCTATGTTTGCTTAGGAATTCATTAGATAAAATTACCTCCCCGTTTACAGAACAGTATACAATTGCAGGGTGGTTTTTATTTTTTATTTTCTGTTAATCAGCTAGTTAAGCGAGAAATTCATTACTTTCTGGGAGGGGTGGTTTCAGTTAACAGGAGGGCTGCATAGAACAGTTCGCATTAGAGTCAATTAGTAAGAAAAATTGTCAATTTTGGCAAGCACGCAGGATTCGTCGGTTGACAGACGGGGAAAAGACTGAGTGAGAGACTAACACAGACATCTCATAATGACCAAAAAAAGGGGAAAGAAGGAAGGAAAGGAAAGAAGGCGGGTGATAAGAGATTTGCAGAATGTTCAGTGCAATTGCACTCTGCAAATCTGGTGCGCTATAAGGGGGTGTTTATGAAAGTCAGAGGTGGCCAGTTTTTTTTTACTCTTAGAGGACATTTGCTTTTGCAAATAGGAGTTTGGGGACCAGAAGTACATCATTTGTTTCAGCTCATCTAGCACAATGGTCTTCCACTGGTCTAGACCTGACTCCCAGGCTGCAACATGGAGGCCATATTCATGCTTTTACATTTGTCTTATATGTAATAGTGCTAATAATGCACATTATTAATCATCAAATGGCAATTCGCAGAAATATGCATCTTATTTAAAAAATGGCTCGTGCCTTTCTCCTGCCACATTGCGGCACTCATAGGAGCTGTTAAAATGAGTGCCTCATCAGATTAACGCGTCTTAGTCTGGACACACACACTGTGCTCCTTTGGCTTGGTTATGGAGCATCAGTGAAACAGCAGCATTAGATACAAAATCCAATGAGAAGTAGGGATAGTAACATAAGATCAGCCCGGTTTGATCAGCTGAACAGCCCATCGAGTCCAGCACATTGTTCTCACAGTGGCCTATGGGAACCCTACAAGCAGAACCTGAGTGCAACAGTGCTCTCCCCACCTGCAATGCCACCTGCATCAGATAGACAGGTGTAATAATGTGGCCCTCTCCATCAGCATGTCTGAGGACTGCTTCCTCTTGGCTTCTTCTCTGGCACAACTGCCTCCATCAGTGATCATTTCTCCTGCAGACATGCATTCATAAAAGGCATATGCTGACTTCCGGAGGCGGCGCCAACGGCAATGGCGGTCTCCTTCTAGTTTGGAGGGGGAAGCTCCGTGGAAATCGGGTCTGTCCGCTACGGCGAAGCGGAGACCCTCGCAAAATTCACAGGCAGGAGAAGCCTGTGACCGTGGGACTTGGCGGGCACCTTTAGCACCCCCCGGATTAGCGAAGGGACCCCGCAAGGGGTTCCGGAGCGCAACGGGAGTTGGCGCAGTGCTGAGAGTCGATCGCTCTTTCCGTGGGGTGAAGCCGCACAGCTGTTGCCGGAGAGCGCTGACCTTTTTCCTGTGACAATTCGGCTGCTAAACAATTACCCGTGAGTAGGTGAAGCTTAAGAAATTGGGACTAAAAGGAGAAAAAAGGGATTAATTTGGCACTGAAGCGGGAAGGTGTAAACAGGAAGTCCGCCTTCCGTTTTTGTACACAGATCAAAGCAAAGACTTTTTTAAGCTAAGACCTGGAGAGTGGTGTTTTAAAAGTTCTAAATCAGAACATCAAAGTAAAGAACTCCCCCCCCCCCAGGCTGCAGGAGGGGGGGGAGAGGGAAAAGTGACTTTCTTACTTACAAAGGGGGAAAAAAAGGAGACCATCATCTAACTCCTGGGAACGGACTGCCAAGTTCATTTGAATTGTTGTATTGAGAGTTGCACTACTTATAGACAATGTAATTTTTTAAAGGCGAACTCTGCGAAGGAGATACTTGTTAAAGGTCTTCTCTGGATTTGAAACTGTTGCTTGTTTTTCTTGAAGGGGACTTTGGAAAGTTGGAAAAGACTCTTTATTGTAACTTGAATGACTGCTACAGTGTCCCCCTAGAGGAATTTTGAAACTGCACACCCAGCTGGGGGATTTTTCCATTCTTAACTCTGGGGATTTTCCACGGTAGGATTTGACCGTGGGACCGACCTTGATTCATAGACAAAAGTGTGATGACTGACAGGACAACAAGATCGGGCAAGGTTAGAGTGCAGCAGCCCAGTGCAGTATCCCAGCAACGTAGATCATCTGTTCCCGGCCCTCCTGTGACGCAGGGGGAAGATCTTGCACAAGCTGGGCCAAAAGGAATGGCTTCAGAAGGGGATTTCACTTCAGTGTTAAACAAAATTTATGAAAAACTGGAAGGCCTAAGCAAACAAGTTACTGAACAATCAACTAAAATAGATCGGAATACTGCTAGCATTAATAATTTGGGACAGAAGGTGAATTCCAATACAGAATCTATTGAAAAATTACTGCAAGAATCTGCCTATAATCGAAAAATAGCGGAGGAAGCAAAAGAAAAAGCAGTGGCTGTAGAGGAAGAAATAAAGCCGATGCGTAAACAGATTGGGGACCATCAGTCACTTCTGTCTATGATTGAACTGAGGGAGAAACAGACCAATCTGAGGATCAGGGCAGTACCGGAACTTGAAAAAGACAATCTAAGTGACTACCTGACACAGGAATTTGAAAAATTTTAGAACTTGGAGGTGGAGCGAGACTTTAAGATAGTAAGTGCATTTAGGCTTGGAAGAGGAGGGAGAAAGAACAGGGTGAGAGACTGTTTGGTTACCCTCCGGACGAAAGAAGAGAGAGACAAAATACTGAGTGCACACTTCCAGAAGACTTTGGAAATAAATGACTCAAGAGTGGAGATTTTTAAGGACATTCCGAAACATCTATTGGATCTTAGAACCAACTACGGAGATCTGGTGGCCCTATTGAGAAGAAATAGAATTGTTTTTAGGTGGGAATTCCCCCAGGGACTATCTTTTACCTTTAAAGGGAAAAAGTTCAAAATAAGATCAGTGGAAGACAAGGGAAAATTTTTGAAAGACCACGAAGAAGACCTGCAAAAAGAAGTTCTAGAAGAGCTGAGAGCTTTAAAATCAGGAGTACTAGACATAGTACCACCACCCTCGGGATTGGACAAACTAGAAAAAGTGATACCACCGCCAGAAAAAGAAGAACTTTTGGGAGCAGTTGGAGGAAAGTAGAATAACTACACCATGCCTCTGCAATTATTAAGTTGGAACATTCATGGATTTAACTCCCCGGAGAAGAGGAAGAAAGTCTTTCATTTATTGAAAAAGGAACAATTGGACTTAATTTGCTTACAGGAAACACATGTGATAAGGCTACACAGGAAAGTACTGATTAATAAAAGATTGGGCCAAGAGTTTATTTCATCGGATAAGGTTAAAAAGAGAGGAGTTGTTATTTACGCCAAAGAGAGCCTATCACCAAAATTTGTTTTTAAAGATGAACAAGGAAGATTTGTGGCAATTGAAATTCAAGCACAAGGAGAAAAATTTTTGATAGTAGGAGTTTATGCACCAAATGAGGGGAAATCTGAATTTTTTAAGAAATTGCATGAGACATTGTTGGACTATATGGATTACAACATTATTATGATGGGAGATATGAATGGAGTGGTATCTACAAATATGGACAAGTCGCAGAGACAGGTTGTAACTAAAGATGGCAGAATACCAAAAACTTTTTTTAACTTGACTGACAATATGGACTTGACTGACATTTGGAGAACTAAGAACCCCTTAGGAAGAGAGGGAACATTCTTCTCTGAAGCCAAAATGACATGGACAAGAATTGACCAAATATGGATAACTAGAGGACTGGCACCTAAGATTCGAAAAGTGGAAATTTGCCCAAAAACTTGCTCCGACCATAATGCTGTGAAGATGGAGATGAAACACCAATCAGTTCCTTCAGATGGAGGATGAATGACACCTTGTTTAGAGATCAAGAGGTTACCATGAAGGCCCAAAAAATCTTGAGAGACTATTTTGAGATAAATTTGAATACCACGGTTGAAAAAAGAGTAATCTGGGATGCAAGTAAAGCGGTCATGAGAGGGTTTCTGATCCAACAGAATGCAATAAAGAAGAGAATCCTAAACGAGAAAAAAGATAAAATCTTGGAAAAAATAAAAGAAGGAGAGAAGAAATTAAGAGCGAAACCAAAGTCGCAAGAGATTCTGAGAGAAATAAAGTTACATCAAGTACAATATATGAAAATGATAAACCAGGAAGTAGAATGGAAAATTAAACAGATGAGACAAAAGACATTTTAATCGGCTAACAAATGCGGGAAATTGTTAGCCTGGCAGATGAAAAAAAGACAAAAATTAAACACTATCACAAATTTGGATGTGGAAGGAAAGAACATACAGAATCCATTGGAGATTAGAAAGTGCTTCCAGAGATATTTTAAACAACTATATACACAAGGGCCACAGAAAGAGACTGACATGGACCAGTTTTTAAAAACAAACGGATTACAAAAAATATCTCAAGAAAACAAGATAATGCTGAACCACAAAATTACAGAACAGGAGGTAGAAGGTGCCATTCAGAATATGCAGTTGGGTAAATCTCCAGGGCCGGATGGCTTCATCTCAAAATACTATAGATCTTTGAAAGATTGGTTAATTCAGCCACTAAAGGAGGTTTGTAATGAAATTTTGGAGGGGAAAAAGGCGCCAGAGTCATGGAAGGAAGCTTACATTACACTTATACCGAAAACTGAGTCTGAAAAGACACAATTTAGGAACTACCGCCCCATATCCCTGCTCAGTGTGGATTACAAAATTTTTGCTGATATTTTGGCTAATAGATTAAAAAAGGTACTAGTTGAAGAGATACATAAGGACCAAGCTGGCTTTCTCCCAGGTAGACACTTGTCTGACAACACGAGGAATATAATTAACATTTTGGAGAAGTTGCAAGTGAACATTAATACCAAAGCAGTTTTAATTTTTATAGATGCGGAAAAAGCCTTTGACAATATTTCTTGGAATTTTATGAAGAAAAATCTTCAGGGAATGGGGGTGGGTCAAGGGTTTGAAAATGGTATAAGTGCAATTTACTCAGAACAAAAGGCTAAGATAATAGTCAATAATGTGATGACAGAGGAATTTAAGATAGAGAAAGGGACACAACAAGGCTGCCCAATTTCCCCATTGCTTTTTATTTTGGTCCTGGAGGTTCTCCTAAGTATGATTAGAAGGGACCGTCTGATTAAAGGTATTCAGGTCGGAGCCAAACAATATAAATTGAAAGCTTTTGCAGATGACCTAGTTTTGACGTTACAGGAGCCAGAATCTAGTACGAAAAGAGTATTAGAATTGATTCAAGAATTTGGTCATGTGGCAGGATTTAAGTTGAATAAGCTAAAAATGAAAGTTTTAGAGAAAAATTTTACACCAATTGAGAAAGAGAGGTTTCAGAAGGAGACAGGTTTAACATTAGTTAAGAAAGTAAAATACTTGGGGGTTAATATGACTGCTAAGAATTTAAATTTATTTAAAGATAATTATGAGAAATGTTGGACAGAAGTGAAAAAAGATTTGGAAATATGGTCAAATTTGAAGCTTTCCTTGTTGGGTCGAATTGCAGCTATAAAGATGAATGTATTGCCAAAAATGTTATTTCTGATTCAGTCATTGCAAATTCTGGACAAGATGGACTGTTTCAAGAAGTGGCAGAAAGATATTTCTAGATTTGTCTGGCAGGGCAAGAAGACCAGAATAAAGTTTAAAATACTAACTGACGCAAAGGAAAGAGGTGGATTTGCCCTGCCAGACTTTAAACTTTACTATGAATCAGCAGCATTCTGCTGGTTGAAAGACTGGCTCCTTCTTGAGAACACAGACATTTTGGATCTAGAAGGTTTCAACAATGTTTTTGGGTGGCATGCATATTTGTGGTACGACAAGGTTAAAGCACATAAAGCATTTAAAAACCATATTGTCAGGAAAGCATTGTTTAATGTCTGGATAAGATACAAAGACTTATCGGAAAATAAAACCCCAAGGTGGTTGTCACCAATGGAAGCCAAGGCTCAGAAAAAGCTCAATATGGAGGCCACATGTCCGAAATATTGGGAAATATTGGAACAAGATGGAGACAAATTGAATTTGCAGAGTTTTGAGAAATTAAAAGAAAAAGTGCGAGATTGGCTGCATTATTATCAAATAAGAGAGGCCTATAACTTGGATAAAAAAATTGGCTTCCAGGTGGAAAAATCAAAATTGGAAACAGATCTGTTAGATCCCAAAACTAAGATGCTTTCAAGAATGTATAACTTGCTGTTAAAATGGAATACGCAGGATGAAACGGTTAAATCTGCTATGATTAAATGGGCACAAGACATTGGTCATAACATTATATTTGCTGACTGGGAACAGTTGTGGACCACCGGTATGAAATTTACGGCATGTAATGCCTTGAGAGAGAATATTATGAAAATGATATATAGGTGGTACATGACACCAGTCAAGCTTGCAAAAATATATCATCTGCCCGATAATAAATGTTGGAAATGTAAAGAGAATGAAGGTACATTCTTTCACCTTTGGTGGACGTGCCCAAAGATTAAGGCTTTCTGGGAGATGATCTATAATGAAATGAAAAAGGTATTTAAATATACCTTTCTGAAGAAGCCAGAGGCCTTTCTCCTGGGCATAGTCGGCCAATTGGTGCCAAAGAAGGACAGAACGTTCTTTATGTATGCAACAACAGCAGCAAGAATACTTATTGCAAAGTATTGGAAGACACAAGATCTACCCACCCTGGAAGAGTGGCAGATGAAAGTGATGGACTTTATGGAATTGGCGGAAATGACTGGCAGAATCCGAGACCTGGGAGAAGAATTGGTGGAAGAAGATTGGAAGAAATTTAAAGATTATCTGCAGAAACATTGTAAAATTAGTGAATGTTAAAATGATGTTGGATTGGAAATAAGTGGTACTAGCAACAAAGTTAATAAGAATATGCAAAAATGAATTGATAATGGATGAAAATATAGAGTTATAAAATGTTAAGATATAGAGTTAAGATAAATGAAAGAGGGTAAGGATTTGCTGATTTGATTATTTAAATGGGAATACAAGAAGGGGAGGTGTGAGGAGGTCAAAGAAACAAGCAAATGAGTTTTAAGTTATGAAAAATGGAATTGTTTTTAATTTTTCTTATTTTTCCTTTGCTTTTGTATGTTGTATCTTTATTTTTCTTTTTTCTTTTATTATGTGTTCTTGTATTTATGTTTTTGTAAAACTTCAATAAATATTTCTTAAAAAAACAACAACATAAAAGGCATATGCTATCTGCTATGGCTATGGCTTCTCTCCTCAACAGAAGAATGCACCAGCACTATGGGGTGGCTCGAGGTCCAGCTCCGAGGGCCTTCTGGCGGTTTCCTCACTGCGAGAAGTGAGGTTACAGGGAACCAGGCAGAGGTCCTTTTCGGTAGCAGCGCCTGCCCTGTGGAACACCCTCCCATCAGATGTCAAGGAAATAAACAACTATCTGACTTTTAGAAGACATCTGAAGGCAGCCCTGTTTAGAGAAGTTTTTAATGTTTAATATTGCACTGCACTGCATTGCTTTCATTTCTTCTGCTCAGTGCGAAACCACCTACACTGCATGTCTTGAGCCCCATTCAACTCCAGTAATCTCTGGTTATAGCACTACAGATATCAAAGGGTGGGGAAGACCCTTCCCCTCCCCTCCTGGAAGGTTGCGGCTGCCCATCAGGGAAAACATTACTGAGATAGAGACATCAACCACCTGCCTCCATCTAAAGCAGCTTCGAAAGGGTGCTGTAAACATAAAGCACACAATCAAAGCAAAATTAAGCATGCATAAGTACCATTAATTTAAGTGAGTGAATAGAGCACATAGTTAAATCTCTCTTATTGCAAGTAATATGATTTAATGGTGCTTAACTTTGGCTGGATCACACCCAAAAATACAATTCTAAGTCTAGCTGTGTTGCAGAAAAAAACAACAACTCAATAGTACCTTAGAGATTAACTAATTTGTTGTAGCATGGGCTCTTGTAGGCAAGAGTTTTACTTGATAAGATGAATGGAAAGTGAAAATATAGGCACCCAGAAGTCCAGAGGTGGCATCCTGATCCATGAGGTTGTCTACCACCATGGCTAGGTGATGGCCCAAGCAAGAGGAGGTCATAAATTGCAAGGGTTCCAAGCAGATGGCAGGGCAAGATCAGCACCTTGGAGAGGGTTCTAGATACACATTTCAGAACCACAGTTGGTGATCGTGGAGCTGAGGAGGAACATGCAAGTTGCCTCAACAGTGTCTAGGGGCACCTGGCAGATTTTTACACCCTAGGCTTGGGATTCATGAAATTCAGGGCCCATTTCCTGAATTCTGCATCAGGGCATTTAAAGGGCTGGTGTCTTCTTGTGCAACCATTTGCTTCGACTAGGCCCTGAGTTTTCAGTCTGGGGAGATACTGCCACAAGGCTCCCCTGATCCTCAAAGGAACCTGTGGACCTCTGCTATCGGAGTCTGGGGGCAGAGTTGTCTCCTTGGGATTAAAGGGAAGAGCTGTGGTCTCTGGTGTCTGCTGCTGCATATAGGACAGGCCAGAAAGAGGAGGCATGTCCTCCTTGGGGCTGCCATTGGAAAAGAAAGACCCTGCCTCCAAGGACTCCTGGTCTGCAGCCATGACAAGTGGTGTGTACTGTTATGCAAGTGAAATGAACAATTAAGAATCATGATTTAAATAACAAAACATGTTTAAAACATAGCCTTTTCTCTTTGGGCCATTTGCTAGAGTTGAATGTCTTGGTAATATCTGGGGACTTTACAATTGCTCTGAGCTTAGATTGCTGTTAGCAGGGCATGAAGTGAATGATATGAGCCATCAAGACAATGTCGAAAAAGGACTCAGTCTGAATCATGTAGTAAAAGTTTCCAAATGTCAAAAGTATTTCTTAAATTAAAAAAAACAAACCCCTAGAATTGCACTTTTTTTGTTTTTGTTCCTAACGTTGTCACTCGCTGTGTTGGCACTCATGAAACACATTGTCAAACGTCTCCTAAGATGAAATTTAGAGACCTTCATATTTACCATCTAATTGCAAAGCTTCATCTGAAAACTAGATTTCTCCCATGTCAGTTAACCTGAAACAGGAATGTAGCTGGTGAAGGGGGCAGCAAGCGATAAGAGCATCTGTTCCAAGCACACCTAGAGAAAGTGTGCAAAATGGAAAGCAACATTTATATAATAGCCTGAAAGTTATTTGGGAGGAGGATCTCAGTAGCACAAGAGGAAGCATCTTTCCAACGTCATTTGGGTTTGTCAGAAACTTCATGTCAGATGGGATGAGCCTGGGATATAGGGTTGGTTTTTTTATGTCAGTGTCTTACATTCTGGAAGAGTTGCTATTGCCATGAAAAATAACCTAATGGAGATCTACCAAATGACCTGCTTATTGAGCGTTCATCCTGATTTAATTGCATAAAGCTTATATTGTGGTTAGACTATGCCCACACACACAGCATACATTCAAAGAACTATTATCCCAGTGTAACAGTCATGGCTACCTTCAAATAATATTGAGAACTGTAGTTTGCTAAGAGTGTAACTCCTGTTTGTCTCCCAGAGTTACAATTCCCAGAGTGGTTTAATATTCATAGCAATTTTCACTCTGTAAGGCAAACAGGAGTTTCCTAATAACTCTCAGCACCAGTAATAAAATACAATTCCAATAATTCTTTGGGAGAAGCTATGATTGCTAAAATGGTATAATCCTGCTTTAAATATCTGACCCAAACGTGGCCTATGTCCAGTTGTTCTTGAGCATTTGTTCTGATTTGTTTATGACAAAGAACATTCATTTGGAATAGTCTTCCCTGTATCATTCATTTTTCAAAGCATTTCCATTTTCCAAACCACAAAAAGCGTTGTTGTTTTTCTCCTTGGTGCTCAGGTGGCAGAGAGCTTTCATTTCCATTGTGCAAACCTAATGCTTTGGTATGTGCTTGAATTCCTCCTGCAAAATATTGACAGTCTGGAGGCACCCATTGTCAGCTTCTCCCAACTGACCCAACATTACCAAAGCAATGTCGCAGCAGCGCTGCTAAGCAAGCATCTGCCAGAAGAGGCCCTCAATATGTTCTAGAGGTGATGAAATACCTCTTTATGGAGCAATTCTTTTGGCTGTTGAACCACACCTTAAGCAGGATGGAGAAGTTCTGCACAATCAAAGAGCTGCAAGCGAGTTCAAGACCCATTCAAATTAATTGACCTAAATTAGTTATATTCCTTAATTTCAAGAGGGTCTATTCTTAGCACAACTAAAGTGGTTGTATGCAAACCAAAAATAGCATCTATGGACATTGGTTCTATGCTCTCCAGTCGACAAGAGAAGGAAAATGTGACTGACGGGAACAGAGGAAGTTGCCTTATATTAAGTCAGACCAATGGTTCACCTAGCTCACTGTTGTGTAAACTGACTCCAGGGTTTCAGGTAGGGAATCTCTCCTGGTCCTACCTGGGGATGATGGGGATTGAACCTGGGAGCTTCTGCTATTGCTCTACCGTTGATACAAACTATGGAACTTGCTCTCACAGGAGGCAGTGATGGAGGCCAACTTGAGAAGTGAAAAATTCAGAGAAGGTAAGGCTCCCAATGTCTACTGGCCTGTTAAGATATTCCGTTCCACCTTAAGAGGAACAGGCTGTTGTGTGTCACATGCCTGTTTACACTCCAGCACAGCTTGCTGTGAACTTCCGTTTTGTGTACAGCTTTTGCTTATGCTGCTTGCTTGGACATGAAAGGGAGAAGACATGTTTTCCCCTTTGTCTCAATAAACTGCTTGTAAATATGCTTTACACAGCCTCTATCTGCCCTTCTGTTGCGAGGAGTTTTTTACTCTGCTGGCTTGCTTGCTCAGCTTCTGAAGCTCAAGTCTCAGTTACATGCTGATCCAAAGACTGGAGATTGTCCGCCAACCGGCCAGTGGGCTGGAGCCAGCTGGGGGCCTGCCAAATGCCCCTGATTCCTTGGAAGCATCCCAACATGGCCATGATGGCTATGCTCTGCCTCTGTGGTTGGAGGCAGTACAGTGGTACCTCAGGTTACATATGCTTCAGGTTACAGAGGCTTCAGCTTACAGACTCTGCTAACCCAGAAATAGTGCTTCAGGTTAAGAACTTTGCTTCAGGATGAGAACAGAAATCACGCGGCAGCAGTGGGAGGCCCCATTAGCTAAAGTGGTGCTTCAGGTTAAGAACAGTTTCAGGTTGACTTCCGGAGGCGGCGCGACCGGTAATGGCTGCCTTCTCCGAGTAAGGAGAAGGGAGCTCCGCTGTAAACGGGTCGTCCGCTACGGCGAAGCGGAGACCCATCCAGGAAAACCACAGGTGGCAGAAGCCTGTGGTCTCGGGACCCGGCGGGCGCCAGAAGCAGCCCCCAAAACGTTGAAGGGACCCCGTAAGGGGCTCCGGATCGCGGAGGGGGTAGCGGCGCTGTGGGTCGTTGCGCAAACAGCGAAGTGAAGCCGCATTGCTGTTGCCGGTCAGCGCTGTCCTTTCTTCCTGCAACTTTTCTGAACTTTGGAAACTACAACCCGTGAGTAAATTTGGACATTGAAAACTTTCTGAAACTTTCGTCAACTTTCTGAAACTTTTTGAGAACTTTATGGAACTTTTAAAACTTTTTAAAAAAAAAGTTGAAATTTGGCTGAAAACGGAGTGAGAATAAGCAGGAAGCCCATCTCCCGCGATACTGAACTTTAAGCAAAGAGCAGGAGGAGTGGAGACAAAAAGTTATGCTTTAACTAAATGCTGGCACCCTGTTAAAGCAGTTTTCTGAGAGAAAGACTTTGAGCTATTGACTTTTGCTGGTCATATGTGGGATGCACTGATATTCTTCTTCTGTGGTACCAGTGGATTATAAAATAAATAAGAATCTCTGGTGCTGGAGCTGCCTGAATGAGCACCAGTTTGCAACTTTGGATATATGGAATTCAGGTTTTGAAACATTCTGAGCTGGAACTGGATACTTTGAAACTGTTGCAGTCAAGGCACTGTAAGAAACACTGTTTTGCTTTAAGTTTTACTCTGCTAAAAATAACACACTGTGGAGGCGATAGACATGGATTTAAATTTATAAGTTTAACTTGGATTTGATCTTTTCCCTGAAGACGTATTAAGCTCCCTCTAGAGGATTTTGGGCTTACAGCAGTGACTTTGTTTTACTTTCCCTTTCCCGGCCTCTGTTTGACTATTGCATCTGGGACTCTGCTTTCTCATGGGAACAACTTGGATTGACCTTGGATTACAGATAACTTTGGAATGAGTGGCGCAAGGAGAAGAGGAAGGACTAAACAAACAACTTTAACTTTATCTGCAGCCTCACAGCGTAGATCTTCTGTGCCGGCCTTGCCTTCCACTTTGCCTCCAGACATAGAGGCGGCCTCCCTAATACAGGCAGGGGAGGGTGAGACAGAGGAGCTGCACCTGGGAGATATGGCTTCAGGGACAAGTAGCTCTGTCTTGGAGAAAATTTTGGAGAAACTGGAGGCTCTGGACAAGAAGGCTGATTTGCATACAGCTAAAATTGAACAGAACACAGAAAGTTTGAATAAGCTGACTGGACAAGTTGCACAGAATGCCCAATCCATTGGAGAATTAAAGGAGGCTGTAGGTGAAAATCGTAAACTGGCTGAAGATACTAGTCAAAGATTGGAAGAACTTGAGAAAGAAGTAAGACCACTCAGCAAACAAGTTGGAGAACATCAGATTTACTTTTTGATGACAGAACTGCGAAACAGGGAGACCAACTTGAGGATACGGTCAATACCAGAGGTGGAAGAAGATAATCTTATTGAATTTCTAACTAAGGAATTTGCCAAGTTTTGGGAGTTAGAGGAAAAAGACTTTAAAATTGCATCTGCTTTCAGGCTTGGCAGAGTCAGAAGGACAGAGAAGCCCAGAGATTGTTTGATAACATTGAGATCAAAGGAGGAAAGGGACAAGATTTTGGGCCTGCACTACGAAAAGTCACTAGACATCTTGGGCAAGAGAATTGAAATCTACAAGGACATTCCTAAGCAGTTGCTGGACCTTAGATCTAATTACACGGAATTGGCAAGACTGTTGAGAAGCAACGCAATTATCTTCAGGTGGGAGTTTCCACAAGGATTATCCTTTACCTACAGAGGGAGAAAGATCAAAATCAAAACAGTGGAAGATAGAGACAAGTTTTTGGGAGCACACGGAGAAGACCTCCACAAAGGACTTGGATTGCCAGCGCCAGAACCTCCAGGGGAGCCCGCCCCCTCGGATCCTCAAGGACCGGAGAACAAGGTACCACCCCAGAAAGAATAACCAGATCTATCCAGGATGTCTCTGCAGCTTTTGAGTTGGAACATAAATGGCTGTAACAGTCCCGAAAAAAGGTCTAAAATTTTTCATATTTTAAAAAAGGAACAATTGGACATTATATGCTTACAAGAAACGCATGTGATTAGGCTCCATAGAAAGGTGTTAATAAATAAAAGGCTTGGTCAAGAATTTATATCATCGGATACAGTTAAAAAGAGAGGTGTAGTGATCTATGCAAAAGAGAGCCTTTCACCAAAATTTCTCTTTAAAGACGAAAGTGGAAGAATCCTCGCAATAGAAATACAGTATCAAGGAGAAAAAATTTTGATATTAGGAATTTATGCTCCAAATGAAGGAAAATCGGATTTTTATAAGAAGTTGCACGAGATCATGCTGGACTATCTGGATTACAACAACGTCATCATGATGGGGGACATGAATGGGGTCGTATCAACAAATATGGATAAGTCACAGAACCAGAACATTACTAAAGAGGGAAGACTACCTAAGACCTTTTTTGAAATGACTGACAATATGGACTGGGTTGACATCTGGAGAGTTAGAAACCCCTTGGGAAGAGAAGGAACATTCTTTTCTGAAGCTCAACTGACTTGGACACGAATCGACCAAATATGGATAACTAGAAGTCTGGCACCTAAGGTGAGGAAGGTGGAAATCTGCCCCAAAACATGCTCCGACCATAACGCCTTGAGAATGGATATGACATTGATCCCAATCGGCTCCTTTAGATGGAAGATGAATGATGGCCTGTTTAGAGATCAAAGAATTGTAAAGAAGGCCCAAAAAACCTTAAAGGACTATTTTGAGATTAATTTGAACACTACGGTGGAAAAAAGAACTATCTGGGATGCAAGTAAAGCTGTGATGAGAGGGTTCTTGATCCAACAGAATTCCTTAAAGAAAAGACTGCAAAATGAAAAGAAAGATAAAATTCTGGAAAGTATCAAAGAGTTGGAGAAGAAGTTAAGATCTAACCCGAAGTCCCAACCGATTCTGAGAGAAATTAAACTTTATCAGGCGCAATATTCCAAGCTGATAAATCAGGAAATAGAATGGAAGATTAAAACAATGAAACAAAAAACTTTTGAATCGGCAAATAAATGTGGGAAACTGCTAGCTTGGCAGTTGAAAAGGAGACAAAGATTAAATACAGTAACAAACTTAGAGGTTGAAGGAAGGAACATTCAGAACCCGGGAGAGATTAGAAAGTGCTTCCAGAGGTATTTTAAAAAGTTATATACTCAAGGGCCACAAGATGAAATAGAGATTACACAATTTTTGGAGAGAAATGGATTAGCAAAGCTGTCAGAAGAAAACAGAACAATTTTAAATGGCAAAATAACACAACAAGAGATTGAACAGGCCATCCTGAGTCTGAAACAGGGCAAATCACCAGGGCCAGATGGACTGACCTCTAACTACTATAAGACATTGAAGGATTATTTGATACAACCTTTGTTGGAGGTCAGTAATGAAATAATGGAGGGGAAGAAGGCGCCTGAATCGTGGAAAGAAGCATTTATCACATTGATTCCAAAGTCAGAAACTGAAAAGACACAACTTAAGAATTACCGTCCCATCTCCCTTTTAAATGTGGATTACAAAATATTTGCAGATGTTTTGGCACGAAGATTTAAGAAAGTTTTAAGTGAGATAATCCATAAAGACCAGGCAGGCTTTCTCCCGGGCAGACATATGTTTACTAACACAAGGAACATTATAGACATATTGGAACTTTTACAAACAAACATAAACACCAAAGCAGCTTTAATTTTTATAGACGCGGAGAAAGCCTTTGACAACATTTCTTGGAAATTTATGAAGGGGAACTTAAAAGAAATGGGAGTGGGACGGGGGTTTGAGAACGGGATTGAGGCAATATATTCAGAACAAAAGGCTAAACTGATAGTTAACAATGTGGTTACAGAAGAGTTTAAAATTGAAAAAGGTACACGACAAGGCTGCCCGATTTCCCCATTACTGTTTATTTCGGTTCTGGAAGTGCTCCTGAATATGATTAGGGGGGACCGGTTGGTGGAAGGGATTCAGGTCGGAGCGAAACAATATAAACTTAAAGCTTTTGCAGATGACCTAGTTCTGACATTACAGGAGCCGGAGTCTAGTTTGAAAAGAGTACTACAACTGATTCAAAACTTTGGTCGAGTGGCAGGATTTAAGTTAAATAAGCAAAAAACTAAAGTTCTGGGGAAAAACATGACAGATATTGAGTTGGAACAGCTTCAGAAAGAGACAGAACTAAATGTGGTTAAAAAAGTTAAATACCTAGGGGTAAACATAACAGCAAAAAATCTGAGTTTATTTAAAGATAATTATGAAAAATGTTGGTCAGAGATTAAGAGAGACTTGGATAGTTGGTCAAGATTAAAACTTTCATTGCTAGGCCGAATAGCTGCCATCAAGATGAATGTATTGCCAAAAATGTTATTTTTGTTTCAGACACTGCAGATTGTAGACAAGACAGAGTGCTTCCGGAAGTGGCAGAAAGATATCTCTAAATTTGTCTGGCAGGGCAAAAAGCCCAGAATCAAATTTAAAATATTAACAGATGCGAAAGAAAGAGGGGGCTTTGCCCTGCCAGACTTAAAGTTGTATTATGAAGCTGCAGCTTTCTGCTGGTTAAAAGATTGGTTACTTCTTGAAGATACGGATGTCTTGGATTTGGAAGGTTTTAATAATGCGTTTGGATGGCATGCATATTTATGGTATGATAAAGCTAAGATAAATAAGGCCTTCAAGAACCATATTGTCAGAAAATCAGTTTTTAATGTCTGGACAAAATATAAAGACTTACTGGAGAATAAAACTCCGAGGTGGCTGTCACCCCTGGAGGCTAAGGCTCGGAAAAGAGCCAATATGGAGGCCAATTGGCCAAAATATTGGGAGATAATAGAAAAGGATGGTGACAACTGGAAATTGCAGAGTTTAGAAAAGATGAGAGACAAAGTGCGAGACTGGTTACACTATGCTCAGATTAAAGAAGTGTTTAAAAACGACAAAAAGTTAGGATTCCAAGTGGAAAAGTCAAAGTTAGAAACTGAACTGTTAGAACCTAAGACTAAGGTACTTTCAAGAATGTATAACTTGCTGCTGAAATGGAACACACATGACGAAATGGTAAAATCAACAATGATAAAATGGGCGCAGGATATTGGGTATAATATTATGTTTGAAGATTGGGAAAGGTTGTGGACCTCTGGGCTGAACTTCACTGCATGTAATGCGTTGAAGGAAAATGTGATGAAAATGATGTATAGATGGTACATGACCCCTGTCAAACTGGCTAAAATATACCATTCGTCTGATAGCAAATGTTGGAAGTGTAAGGAAAATGAAGGAACATTTTTTCACCTCTGGTGGACCTGCCCTAGAGTGAAGGCCTTTTGGGAGAAAATATATAATGAATTAAAAAAGGTGTTTAAATACACCTTTACTAAGAAAGCAGAGGCCTTTCTCCTGGGTATTGTCGGCCAGAGTGTGTTAAAAGAGGACAGAACATTCTTTTTGTACGCAACAACAGCAGCAAGAATATTAATTGCCAAGAATTGGAAAACTCAGGAGCTACCCACTGTGGAAGAATGGCAGATGCAACTGATGGACTATATGCAACTAGCCGAGATGACCGGCAGAATTCGAGACCAGGGAGAAGAAAGGATGGAAGAAGACTGGAGGAAATTTAAGACTTATTTACAAAAATATTGTAATCTGGCTGAGTGCTGAATAGGATGCCAGTGCAGACAATTGTCTACCATTAAAATAGATTTAAAGTCGAATTATATGTCAAACCAAATTAAGATTATTAATTAAGATGAGTTAAATGATAATTTGCTTGAAAATAATTTAATAATGATGTAAGTGTATGCGGGAGGTGTGGGGGAGTCCCATGTAACAATTGAAAGATGTTAAATGGACAACGATAAGTGCTTATTTGATATATGTTTTATTTGAAAACTTTAATAAATATATTATAAAAAAAAAAAAAAAAGAACAGTTTCAGGTTAAGAATGGACCTCCGGAACGAATTAAGTACGTAACCAGATGCACCATTGTAAAGCTTCCGAATACCAGTTGATGGAAACCACAGGAGGTCAGAATGCTCTCATGCTTGGGTCCTTCTTGCAGGTTTCCTAAGGGTTTCTGGTTGGTCTTTGTGAGAACAGGATGCTGGTCAAGATGGGCCGCTGGCCTGATTCAACAGAACTCTTTTTACAGCCCAGTGTTTTAAAAACAACAACACCCCACAATGTTTCAGGTTGTGTTCCTTCCTATAAATCTCTTCTCAAGGTTACTCTTAAAACTCCTGCCTCTGGAAACTTGCTTATATAGAATCTTATATATTTTAACCATGAGGAATCATCACAGCGGTGATTGTGTATGTTGTGTGTTGGTGTTCTTTATGGAGCTTTTGTTTACATCAACTTTTTGATGTGGCATAATGTGACATTGGCAGGCGGAAATAAGAAACAGGGAAACTGGAGGTCAAAGGGCTGCGATCAGGCAGGGTAAGAAACATACATCATGAGCAGGCGTACCATGGTCTCTGTGTTTGTTTTCTTTTGTTCAAGAGAAGTGATTTATTAGTGCATGGGTGGCTCGGTTTTATGAAAGACAGGCAGCAAACAAATTTCACCTTGGGGTGAGATTTTAATACATTTCAGGACCTTGACAAGATTAGCATATTATCTCTTCAATGCCTTATACCTTGAGCAAATGAGAGCTCTGTCAAAGTGAACATATTTGTGTGCTAACAGATCTATTTATGAGTATGGCTTGCCTGGGTGATGTGGCAGAAAGTACCTCACATATAACAAGATGGATGTATATATCTGTCTTAACCTAGCCTCAGTTGTTTATGCTCTGATGACCTCCCATCTGGATTACTGTACTGTGCTATAAATGGGGCAGCCCTTGAGGATAGGCTGGAGGCTGGAGCCAGTGCAGAATGTGGCTGCTAGGTTGGTAAGTGCGATAGCAGGATGGGACCATGTGACATCAGACCTGAAAGCACTCTGCTGGCTACCAGTGAGCGACTGGGCCCAATTAAAGGTGTTACTACTAGCATATAGTGCGCTCTTTGGCCTGGTGAGGTTGTCTCACTCATTATTGACTTTCAAGAGGAATTTTTGGCTTCATGGGCAAAAGTGTACCTTCATGAGACAACTCTGATTGGTGGGTGGGACAACCTACCTATCAATTGTATGGTAGCATCATGACATCAGCTGACCCACCCACCTGTCAAAATCCATTACACAGTGGTTGTTTGGGTGTTTGGGTTGACGTTTGATTCCACAGTGGTTCCCAAGTGATCAACAGTCAACCAGCTGTTGGGAACTGAAGGATCAGCCCTCTATCAGCTGCAGAAGAGCCCAAGCCCACCTTCCTTTGCCAACGCACCCTTTAAGACTCCTGATTACACAATCAGCCATGTTTTTACCTGCCCCACATCTGATGTGGGGTCTCACGGGCCAAATTTGCACCCCTGCTGGACCACATCTGATCCTTGACCTGGATGTTCCCTTCCCCAGCATAGGACACATGGTGGTTGCTTAACAAAGATGTAACTCCTCAACAACCTATCTAGTATTTGTGGTTTTGATCATCTGACTTTCATTAAGCCAGCAAATACACGCTTCCTAAGATATCCACAAGGAAAGCCCTTATAAGCCATGCCCAGCAAAAAGAGAGAAATAAAAAGGCTTCCCCTTTTCCCTGGGAATGCAATTTCATTCAAGTGTATCTTTCATAAATGCTGACATGAGCTAGAAGGCCAAATTATTCATTTCATAAACAAGGTTTTCTCTCTCTCCCCATTTCTTCCTTTTGCAGAATATACCCACAGGCGCCATCAACACATTCAACTGTAAAAATAGCCAGTTGGATGAGAACAGTGTGAAAAAACTTTTATCTTAAGTATTTACTGTTATTCCAGAATATCACTCCACTTTCGGGCAGGGAGGGGGGGAAGGCGGTAATTCAGCACTCTGGTGGTAAATCTGTGACCTCATTTGCATTTTCTAATTGAATTGCTATCAGGTTTCTTGCAAGAGTGAACAACCAAAAAGAGAAAACGGGGGGGGGGGACCACCCTGAAAAGTTCTTACAGTTTCATAACACCACTTGGATTAGCTGGGGAGAGAGAGAGAGAGAGAAAGCTTACTTTATGGGTCTGTTTAGCATGAAAAATATTGTTAGTTCATGGAATGCCATAGACTTTGCCATTGAACAGACAGCCTCAAGAAGCTGGGATTTCTCCTACATCAGCTGCCATTTGAAGTGCCCCACAATGTCTTGGAATGTCGCTACATCAGGCATTGTAGGGGATTTTCAATGACAGACAACGTTCAGATCTAAACCCCATCACAGGGAGCCAGGATTAATGCTAACAGGGGTTCCTACTGAACTGCTTGTGCCCAGGCTTCTCCCCACAGATATTGCCGCCATTTTGCTTAAACATATCCTGAATTGTTTGCTGGGGAGAGGGATGAAAATACTACGCTCTGTTTCAAGGGGGTGACCGGGACCCAGCTTATCATTGGGCAAGACGACAGAGTCCAATTAAAGAGCAAGAAATGGTGAATTATTTAGCTTATCATCAATTTATCATCACCACCATATGGATTTTCTGCCTTAAGCACCAACATGTTTTGGTCCATCTCTGTAAGTGGAAAAGGTTACTTGGCAACTAATAAACAACTGCATCTCCTTTAGGCAATGTGAAGCAAAGCAAATAACACCACATGCACGGTCAGTTATCTCTGGATTTACAAAATTTATATAGGCTGCCCAATGATATTGTCCCCTGGTCAGGTCACTTTTCTGGGTATTGCCACTTCGATATTGTAGAGCACGCCACTAAGGCAGGCATAGGCAAGCTCGGCCCTCTAGATGTTTTGGGACTACAACTCCCATCTAAGAGGACCAGTGGTCAGGGATGATGGGAATTGTAGTCCCAAAACATCTGGAGGGCCGAGTCTGCTTATGCCTGCACTAAAGCATGAGTAGAGAACCTGTGGAGAACCTGTGCCACCCCCATTACTCTGAGCCAGTATGGCCTATAAGGGGTGATGGCAGTTGTCTAATCACATCTAGGGGGCCACAGGTTCTCCACTATGATCATGCAGCTCTGGAATTGACTGGCACTGGGAAAACGTGGGCTCAGTCTCAAACAAGGTGTAGGTTGTAGGTCAGAGAAGTCCTGCTGAGATTAATGAACCTAAATTTAGCATGTTCATTAATTTTTAGCAGGTTTACTCTGATTAGGACTAGCATTAATGAGCTGGAGGATCAAGGCCACTGACTAGACAGAAGTTGAACCCTGAGAAGACCTAGAAATGCTATTTTATTATCATCCTTGCCGGAAGCTGCAAGTGGGCAAAGAGTGCTGTTGCTTTCATGCCCAGCTTGCAGGCTGGCCACTGTGGATGCTGGATTAGATGGGCCTGACCCAGCACGCTTATGTTACATCCTTACTATGTTCTGATTATCGAAGAAGGTTTTGCTTAATGAAGTGTGTGTGTGTGTGTGTGCTATTTGCATGCCTATTAAGACATCCAATCCCCCACTTACATCATGCAGAACTACAGTCTAGCTGTAGATTCACCATATGAAGAATTCTTTGTCTACTCTTGTCCTCAGAGAAACATGTGAGAGGAGACCCAGCATGTAACAAAAAGCATATTTTAATTACCGCAAAAAACAACAACAACACAACAACTCTGTGCATAACCTTCAGTGGCTGCTAAGTATGTGCATGTTTGTTTTAATTCTATTGAATTTCTGAAAAACAACATACCAGATCAATTTCCCTGAACAGACGTGTCAGGGTCAGTGCTTCAAAAGCACTGGGATTTTGACTTGATAATGTTTAGTTTCAGTGCTGTTTGATATCCTTCAAATAATCCCATGAACCTGTTTCATTTCTTTTGCAAACAAAACTCTTGTTTTGTTCATAAAAGCGAAGCAGGAAGCTTTAAATGAAGCAGAAGCTCAGCCTCCCACTATGGTGACACACAATAATACAGTCTGTGACCTTGTCATTAGTCTTGTTTTCCACTGTTTTTTCACCCTCCAACTATACACTAATAAGGCTTTTAAGAAAAGAATGATGTGAATTTTAAAAAGCCAGAGTTCTCTCTGTCTTGAACCAGAGTTCAGCTTGTATTAATATTCTACAAATTTCCAATCAAATATTTTGCTAAAGTTGAAATGCACTGCAGCTTGTATTCTTTTCGCCGGGGAGAAATTTTAAGTAGCTCACTCGAGACGACAGTGTGATCTGTAATACTGAAACAAAATGTGTTCCTATTTGCAGAGTATAGGGCACTCCGGCTCAATTGCAAAAAGCATGAAAACAGTGTTGCTCTATGAAGGACTCAGTTTCAATAGAATCATAGAATTGTAGAGTTGGAAGGGACCCTGAAATTCATCTACTCCAAACCACTGCAATTCAGGAATATGCCGCTGTCTCATACAGGGATCAAACCTGCAACCTTGCCATTATCAGCACCATCAGCCAGTGTGGTGTAGTGGTTAAGAGCGGTAGACTCATGATCTGGTGAACTGGGTTCGATTCCCCGCTCCTCCACATGCAGCTGCTGGGTGACCTTGGGCCAGTCACACTTCTCTGAAGTCTCTCAGCCCCACTCACCTCACAGAGTGTTTGTTGTGGGGGAGGAAGGGAAAGGAGATTGTTAGCCGCTTTGACACTCCTTAGGGTACTGATAAAGCGGGGTATCAAATCCAAACTCTTCTTCTTCTTCTTCATGCTCTAATCAACTGAGCTATACAGGCACAAAAATTATCCCTTCTTCACTCCCTTCTTCACTATCCCACTCGGAGGATGTTGTTCCCCCATCACCCTCAGACCCAGGGGATGGCGCCCCTCTAGCTACTTGGCCACACAAGAATTGCAGACTGCTCACCAAGGGTGGCATGATCACTGAAAAAGAAGAAGAAGAGTTTGGGTTTGATATCCCGCCTTTCACTCCCTTTAAGGAGTCTCAAAGCGGCTAACATTCTCCTTTCCCTTCCTCCCTCACAACAAACACTCTGTGAGGTGAGTGGGGCTGAGAGACTTCAAAGAAGTGTGACTGGCCCAAGGTCACCCAGCAGCTGCATGTGGAGGAGCGGAGACGCGAACCCGGTTCCCCAGATTATGAGACTACCGCTCTTAACCACTACACCACACTGGCTCTCACTGGAAAAGAAAGCCTAGCCAAACTCCAGATAACATCTCCAAAAGCTCAGCCAGCAGTTCCTATTGGGAGCTGTTCAGGGTTCTGATTTGCCTTGCACTGCACTTAGATGACCTGAAGCAGCTTTGGGTATGCATATATGGGTATGATGTTTAGTGAGAATCTCTTTTCTTGTAACTTGAAGGCATTGGTCCAAGACCTACCTTCCAGAAAAGGATCGACAGATGAATGTTCTGTCTCTGACTGAAGACCTTTAGGGTGGTACGAGTCACCAGGAATCTGATGAACATCTCTTACCATTAAGCAGTTTAAACTAAAATCTACAGAAGAAGGAGGAGTTTGGATTTGATACCCCGCTTTATCAGTACCCTAAGGAGTGTCAAAGCGGCTAACAATCTCCTTTCCCTTCCTCCCCCACAACAAACACTCTGTGAGGTGAGTGGGGCTGAGAGACTTCAGAGAAGTGTGACTGGCCCAAGGTCACCCAGCAGCTGCATGTGGAGGAGCGGGGAAGCGAACCCGGTTCACCAGATTACGAGTCTACCGCTCTTAACCACTACACCACACTGGTGTACAGTCTATAACATAAAGTTGCTATATCTGACCTGGCCTCTGGAGTGAGTGGAAAACAAGTCTTTGCCCTCTTCAGATATTTTAGAGTATTATGCCATCCTGCTCCCCCCACCCCCCTCAAGTCTTCACTTCTGCAAGCTAAACACAACCTGTGCCTTAAGTCCTTCTTCACAAAATCCCCCTCCCCCGCCCCGTCCCAGAGCCTATGCAGTCATTGCTTTCCCTAAAGGTCAGGATGAGCTGGCAGCTAATTTTCCAAAAGCGGTCCCTCCAACCTGACAGTCCTCCATCTCTAGATAATAAATCTTCAGGTTGGAAGTCTGGATTACTTCTTCAATAGCAAATGGCACGTCTGCGAAGCTACAGGGCCAAAGAATGGGGTCAATGAAGGGAAATTTATTGCCATGGGATTCTCTGCTGAAGAGCCTCAGGTACATATTCAGATGTTGGCAACACAGGCAGAGTCAGAGTCAATGTAAAAAGAGGGGCTTGGCGGAAGCTCCAGGAGCAGAGGAGAATTAAGCTTCCCTTTCCACCCATTTGTCTGAAGGCTGTATCTCAACCAAAGGGGACGATACATCACCACAAAAGAGGACGTGAAGACAGGAAGTGGGTGAGAAATTCTCCCCAGTTCACCAAAGTTCAATCTAAAGGATGATCGAGTGGCCTTTTAAGAATAAGGAAGAACCCAGCTCAAAAGTCAATTCCCCCCTTTAGCTACATTAACCTGAAAGCCTGCACACGGGGAATAGAATTCACAGCCGCGAAATGATTCACAAGGGTCTCACTACTGCGTGTTGCTATGCCTGTTTGGAAAAACATGCCTGGTCTGATTTATTTATTTATTGCTCACATCTCCCGCCCGCCTTGCTCCTAATGTTTGGATGGCCAACAGCAAGATGAGGTACCATTTTGGGATGGATCCAGAGCCCTAGGTTCTTAAACAAAGACTAAAAATAGCAATAGCACCCTCCTTCACCCCAGCCTGGGTTTATTCCTGGCCACAAAGGCTGTTGGGAAATTGAGCAAACATCGTAGCCCTTGGTTTGCTGTCTACTATGAATGCAGGGGCAATGGCTGTTGGTGGAAGAAAAGAGGCAGGAAACCGTTCCACCGTTCATTGATTCTATTGAATAATTGCTTCCTCTCCAGACACTTCCCCCTAGCCTAGCTAGCCTAGAGAGCCAGTGTGGTGTAGTGGTTAAGAGTGGTAGTCTCGTAATCTGGGGAACCGGGTTCGCGTCTCCGCTCCTCCACATGCAGCTGCTGGGTGACTTTGGGCTAGTCACACTTCTCTGAAGTCTCCCAGCCTCACTCACCTCACAGAGTGTTTGTTTTGAGACTCCGCTTTGAGACTCCTTAAAGGGAGTGAAAGGCGGGATATCAAATCCAAACTCTTCTTCTTCTTCTAGAAATGGACATTCTTGGTTGATTCAAACATGATACAGTCTGTCTTGGATTGTACCATTTCAGACTGCAGGTGAAGGATCTGTTTCTGGGATTTATTTATTTTTAAACACCCCGCAGGTCATGGAGAGTTAGCACATTAGGGAGAAGAGTCTATATTGCTTGTTAACATGGAGACCTTTTAAATATATGATCCCCACATTCCAGCCAAGATATTAGCATGCACTGTTTCTGCACATTTTAATTGACCATTAGAGATTGTGGAGGCCTATAATGATGTACAAGGTCCTTTGAGCACAGTGCCCCAAGCCTTTCTGGGCTATAGGCCAAAATACTAACACCTTGCACCAAGGCCAGATTAAGGTGGTGGTGGTGAAATTCCCATAATAAGCCCCCCACCCGCTGCCCCCACAAAAGCTTGAAACAATGTGCCACAAAAAGAGTCTTGTAGCATCATAAAGCCAACAAATTTATTGGCAATTCTCCCCCTCCCCTTCTCTGAATTGCTATCATTGTTATTTTTACCTTGTGTCCCTTGTGTTGTGATTTTTCTCCCACCAGTAACCTGACCATAGTTTCCCAGCTTTCTACGGCCTGGTGGTCCCATGCCGTCACCATAAATATTGTCTGCTCCGAGGGGATTTGCACCTGTTGGGTGGCGTAGATAGTCCCATCTGTCCTCACCTTGAAGTCCAAGTTGTCGGTTTCGTATTGGATTCCTTTGCTCCCAGAGCAGCCGCTAAATTTCACTGGGGAAAAGGAGACAAAAAGAGAAGACGGGGGTTATTGAAACTATTATTATGCCCTCGATGTGCGCAGTGCTTATCAGGGTAATGTAAGCAACAGCAACAAAATCAAGATTGGTTCCTGCTGTGAGGACCTTGCACTCTAAATATGCTGACAGAGGAGAGGCGAATAGAGGGAAAGTAAAAAAGAAAAGAAAAAGGGGGACACTTGAGAGAAAACGCAGCTGCACACATTTGGGGTGTGCTTTCATTGGCAAAGAGGGCTATGACATAGGTCAGGGAAGCACGGTATAAAGTTAGAGTATTAGACTGGGAAACCCGGGTTCAAATCCCTTCTCAGCTAGAACGCTTAAGAGGTTACCTTGAACCAGTTGGTGGCTCTCTCAGGTGGCTAGTGTACCACTTAGAAGGGCAAACAAAAATGATCAGGAGGAAGAGCACCTATGAGGAGAAGCTACATTGTCTGCATGCTGTCCAACATTTTTGGATCTGAAACCGGGACATGTGTCTTCTGGGATGCACTTCTGTTCATGTCACACGACCTGCACAGAGTTCTAGCCAACAAAAAAACTGGGGGGGGGGGCTAGAACGCCGCAGCACCCAAAATGGCTGCTGAGATCTCACGTGAAAAAATGTGATGTTCCATTTTTTCGGGGCGCTTGGGAGGTCTGTGTTTGGGACACTTCAGTTCACAAAAATATAGTGATATGCCTGAGTGAAGTGTAGGTGGGTTCCCACAAGGCAAGGCACAGGGATAACAGCAAGAACCTTTATAGAACTAACAGAACTGGACAACAGGGGCAAAGCAACTGCTTATATGCATTTCTGAAGGCCTGGGCCACTCCCACTCCCAATGTGATTGGCTATCTAAACTTCCAAGCTGCAAATCATGACTCAGAGTTTACGGTCCAATGGCAGAGGCAGAAATCCTGAAATGTTATGTGATTGGATATCATGTATCAAATCAGAACACAGGGGCTCAGAATCCTTAGTCCAGACTCAAGTTCAGGCAAACACAGACCACTGAATACATAACACTGAGTACCAGCTGCTGGGAATCACAAGTGGGAAGAGGTGCTGTTGCGCCCGGATCCTGCTTGCACACTTCCCATAGGCATCTGGCTGGCCACTGTGAGAAACCGGATGCTGGCCTTGAGAGACCTTTCTCATAACACCAGAATAGATAGATGGACCGCCAATGAAACTGGATATTGAAAGTGTCAGGACAAATAAGAGAAGGCACTTCTTCACACTGCGCACCCACTGGGAGCAGTCATGGCCTCCAATTTGGATGGCTGTAGAAGAGGATAAGAGAAATTCATGGAGGCTGTCAATGGCTACTAGCCATGATGGCTGTGCTGTACCTCCACAGTTGGAGGCCACAATGCCTCCACATACCAGTTGCTGGAAACCGCAGGAGGGGAGAGGGCTCTGGTTCTCAAGTTCTGCTCCCTGGTTTCCCACAGGCATCTGGTTGGCCGCTGTGAGAACGGGATGCTAGATGCCCCATTGGCCTGGATCCAACATGCTATTCTTATGTGAAGAGGGAAGGGAGAGGATGCAGCACTGGGCTGCCATTCTCAATGATAGACCCCTCTTTTAATCACCACATCTGGAGCCAGCCTAACTTCCATGTTTCAGTATGTAGCTTTTGGGTTCTTCATGGGCATCTGGCTGGCTCCTATGAGAACAGGATCTTGCACTAGATTGGCCTTTGGCCAGATCCTGCAGACTTTACTTATATATACTTATCCAGCAGGGTTCAACCTAAGCTGATTCCCATAATTATTGCGAGGACAAAGTTGTCATGGCGGCCACTTATGCTGAAACATGTTCTTTTGAGAGAAAGGGCAAGGCAGATCTCTGATCAGCAACTTCACATACAGAGGAGGTTGGGGGAGAGAGCTGAAGGGAGAAAGGAAAAGGAGGACGAGAGAGTTCAGATGGGAAACAAAACCGCATAAAAGGACAGTGGCTGGATGTCAGGCCATTTCTGACAGTGTGCTTGATGTTCTCAAAGAAACATCAAGGAAATTATATAACGGTGTATTTGACCTTTCAAGAAAGCTCTTGAACTTTACTACCATTCCCAGAGAAACTGCTAGTGGCTATTTCTAAAAAAGTCCTTTCTAAAGTTTCATTACATCTGAGAGGCAGTCGATCCCCACTGCTATGAGTGGATTCCTCTCCTGCCTCCATTATCCACTGAATATGATGAGAAGCAATTAGCCACATGGCTGGTCTGTCATTTTGTGAAGCCTACAGCTATCTACCTAGTCTATGGGATACTTACACATGCCTTAATGGCAACTTAAATGTCCATAATCATTCCGTTAACAGATTTTATTTTTTTACTTTTTGGTCGGACGACAATTAAAACGCTCCACTGAAACCGAATCCTTCTCTCCAACTCAGACATACACTGTCAGTCTGCTTGACAGCCATCTTGCCCTTCCTTATGAAAGAGATTTGAGACACTGTGACACGATACATACTAAGGAAATGCAGCTTAAGTAAATGCCACCTGATAAACGTGTTCATACTGTAGAAACTACAATTGTGTTTTAATAGCTCGTTAACTGAAAAAATAACAACAGAGGCCTCTACAGATGGTGGGGAGGTGTGTGTGTCAGCAACAGGCTGGATGAGAAACAATGGAAGCTACCAGCCCAAGAGCTCCCTGGGGAGGACTCTGAAGATGACACATTAGAACCTGGAGCCTGGTGGTGAAACACTAGGCAGCAGGAGGAAAGAGCTAGGAGCTGATAGAAATAGGAGACAAGTGATCAAGGAGAGTCCAGGATAGGATTAGAAGCTGAAAGTCACAGAGTGCACACAGACAGTCACAGTTCTGCCGCCACCTCCCTCTCTGACTCCCGGCTCAAGGAGGATCCTGCACGCTGAGCAACGTGCCAGACAGATCCAGAGGAGGAGCCCACCTCCTCAACACAGCCTTGGTCTGCTTGGGAGGGATCCAGAAGGAGAGGCTAGAGGGGGAGGACATGCCTAGGGCTTAGTTTCAGCAACACCTACACTGAGTTAGCACAAACCAGGGACATTGCTGTTTTGTTGTTTTTCTGCTAATGAACAGCTAATTGCATTCTGTGCCTTCTGTGTGTGTGTGCCTGCCCTGTGGATGACCTGCCTTGTTGACAGCTCCTTGATGGGGGCGGGAAAGGAACTTTATATTTTATCCTTAGTTTTTTTTTTTATAATATTTTTATTCAAGAATTTTTTCCATATAAACATAACATACATAAACATACAAAGACAAAAACAAAACAAAAAACATGTACCATTTCATATCCGAATTTCTTATACCTTTCTTCCCCGACTTCCTCATGCCTCCCTTTTCTGTATTCCAAATTCTTATCAATTACTCAGCAAATCTTCCCTTATTTTAATTTAGATTTAAACTAATCTTCCTTATTCTCCTTGTCTTAACCATTGCTAATAGTAACCATTTACTTTCCAATCCAACATCATTCTAACTTTCGTTAACTTTGTGATATTTCTTTAAATAGTCCTTGAATTTTTTCCATTCTTCTTGCGCTGCTTCTCTTCCCTGGTTTCGGATTCTGCTCGTCATTTCTGCCAGGCCCATGTAGTCTATCACCTTCATCTGCCATTCTTCCAGTGTGGGTAGCTCTTGCGTCTTCCAGTACTTCGCAATGAGTATTCTAGCTGCTGTTGTAGCATACATAAAGAAAGTTATATCCGTCTTTTTATTTTATCCTTAGAACCATTATGTGCGGGAGTCTTCATCCAGTGCTAGTGCTAGGGCTATGATGCACTCCATCTCATTTAAGCAGGGTGGGGGCAAAGCTTTTCTATGGCAGATAGGTGGCTAGTGGAAGCTTACCTTAAAATGACAGTCAAACCTACAGGACCCTGTTCACAATTAGTCCAATGAGCAGAAGATGAGGTTTTACATTTGCCACCCCCCTTCTCTTTCTCTGCATATATCTGTATATATCTGTATATAAAGGTAAAGGGACCCCTGACCATTAGGTCCAGTCATGGCCGACTCTGGGGTTGCGGCGCTCATCTCGCTTTATTGGCAGAATGAGCCGGCGTACAGCTTCTGGGTCATATGGCCAGCATGACAAAGCCGCTTCTGGCAAACCAGAGCAGCGCACAGAAATACCGTTTACCTTCCCACCAGAGCGGTACCTATTTATCTACTTGCACTTTGAGGTGCTTTTGAACTGCTAGGTTGGCAGGAGCAGGCACCGAGCAACAGGAGCTCACCCCATCGTGGGGATTTGAACCGCCAGTCTTCTGATCGGTAAGTCCTAGGCTCCGTGGTTTAACCCACAGCGCCACCCGCGTCCCATCTGTATATCTATAATGGTGGCAAAATAGCCACATTCAGGCATCCAGTGCCCTCAAGGGATTGTAAGTGTGTTGGAGAGAATGCTCAATGGTCTAACACAGCTGCCACTCCATATACATAGGCTAAAGGCCCGTAGCAGGTTCAGGTATGTATGTAGACTCCCTATGCAATTTAGAAGCCCAATCATGTGGGCATCTAAATTGTATGGAGAGCATGAGCAGAGAACCTGCTTTGGCTCTTCCACTCATGGACCATGGTGGGACTCGGCTGTCAGGGATGCAATAGATGTGGTGGAACCAATGGGTTCAGCTCCACTCTCCCAGCCCACAGGATTGTATACATGTTTGCCACGATGCCCAAAGAGGGCTTATATAAATGTCAGTCAGTCAATCAAGACATATTAGTCAGCAAACCCTAATACTTATGTTAATGTATGATGCTCTGGATTTGAACCCTGGAGGCATCTAGGGTACTGGGGTTAAATGCATTTGGCTACTATCTTTTTTAATCCACCGTTTTTTACTCTGAAAGCCATCTCACAGCTTCACTTTGATTTGCAAAACTGCCTGGTAACATCCAAGAGAATAACTTGTTTTTAAAACATTTACTCTCAAATGGACAGTCTCAAGATGATTTGCAGCTTCAGCTTGCTTCAATGATTTACACATAGTTTGGGGGCTCAGTCTGAATATTTTTTGTATATATTTGATACTGTAATATTTTAATGTTATACTTTTGTTTTTACCTTGACTTTCTCCCCTTTTTCTTTTAAATAAGCCTTGCTGCAACCAGTAGTTTGGTGTGAGTAGACTAGGTCTCTAGCGACAGTTAAAAGATAGTTTTGGCATTTGATTTGCAGATGCATTGAGTGAAGACTAGACACAGACTAGCGCATATATTTTAAAATTACTCTCTTCTGGCTCATTTTAATGGCAGACATAAGTGATACCTTCTAGACTAAGAGCAGGAACAGACAACAGTTTCTAAAGTCATGAGCAGTTGCTGGAGAAGCATTTTCCATGGGATAAGGCCTCATTTCATTTGCCCCACCCTCAATTAGGGTGGCCATACTTAATAAAGGTCCAGAGGTTGAGTCCAGCTGTTTTTGGCTGGTTCTCTGTTTGGGAGTCTATACTGTATGTTATTTCCTGGTATGGATGGTGTCTGATGGCAACTTTCACCTGCTAGAAGGAAACATAGCAGCATAAGAGGGAGGGGGATAATTTTCAGCTATTCCCCCCCCCCGCCCGCAGTGTATGTTAAGTACTGTATGTTAAGTACTGGAATTTAATTCATTGAAATTGTTAATGCTTCTATGCATTAAAAAGGTAAAGGGACCCCTGACCATTAGGTCCAGTCATGACCAACTCTGGGGTTGCGGTGCTCATCTCGCTTTATTGGCCGAGGGAGCTGGCGTACAGCTTCCGGGTCATGTGGCCAGCATGACTAAGCCGCTTCTGGTGAACCAGAGCAGCGCACAGAAACGCCGTTTACCTTCCCGCCGGAACGGTACCTATTTATCTACTTGCACATTGACGTGCTTTCGAACTGCTAGGTTGGCAGGAGCAGGGACCGAGCAACGGGAGCTCACCCCGTCGCGGGGATTCGAACCGCTGACCTTCTGATCGGCAAGTCCTAGGCTCACTGGTTTAACCCACAGTGCCACCTGCGTCCCATTCTATGCATTACAATGTGTTTAAATCTGATTGGTTGGTAACTGAATTCTAGAGAGTTCTCATGGGATTGGCTAACGTTGGTCACATGGGAGGTATCTAGTGAAGGAGAGACTTATGTGAAGCAAGATGACTGTCTTTTAGAATCCACTGTGAACACTGCTAAGTTGAATTGAGTGTTGGAGTGCTCCTTCTCTGCCTGAAAGAAAGACAGCAAAGCTGTCGGAGAAGGTAAAAATGGAAATATCTCATAGGAGCTGCAACCCATATAATTGAGATACAGAAGGGTGAAAGTGCTGAGCTCCGGAAAGAGAGGAAAATACAGTTGTTTGGAAGTTAAAAGAAGAGACAGTGAGCCCATGCTTGGAGAAGCATGTAAATATTATGTTTTAATTCACCTATAAGTTTCTGCAAGAAAAGTTTTTTGAATATTAAAATCTGGACATTGGGTTTAATTTCCAAGAAAGTGTGCCAGTCATATATGTGATTTGAGCTTCTCAGCTGTATTTTCGCTACCCTTTCATCAAAACTGTACCCCTTTAATCCTACTCCAGAGGGTTGAGGAACCCTCCGAAGCAAGTTTAGGGAGAGTGTGGGTTGCTGCAGGGGGCATTGCTGCAAATTGCTTTTATTCCCTTCTGGATATGGATTCTCTTCCATCAGCAGATGGTCACTGTTGGAGATCTCCTTTTGTGTTTAGCCCACCATTTTCTGGCATCAAGCAGAGACCTTTTCATTTGCTCAAGGTGTGTGTGTGTGTGTGTGTGTGTGTGTGTGTGTGTGTGTGTAGAGACAGAGAACAAAGTCCCAGGTCTTTCTTTTTCTTGTCTGCTGCCAGCATCGTTGGGATACTTATTTCAGAGCGTGCATTTCTGAACGTTTTATATTGCTGTCATTTCATGCCACCATTAGCCTCCTCCCGGCGTGCACTCGCAGGTTGCAGAAAGCTAGGCACTCTCGTGATGTTAAAAACCTATCAGTAATTCGAAATACTTCTCACTGCTCTTCCTAGGCTCCTCCAGAATCCCCCCCCCCACCTTGCAAATATTTACAAGGGTGGAGTAAAGCAAGTCCACTTTAATGAAGTGGATTGTATTCTTAGAATGGGTCTGAAGAACCCAGTTTTTTGTGCTGATGAAGATAATCTTCCACAGCCCATTTGTTTGAACACATTGAAATATCTGTAGATACGAACATTCATACATTTATTTGGTAGGCAGATGCCTTTGGAACTGTCACCTACAGAGGGGTGGAAATGACAAGCCAAGCCAAGAGCAAGTGTCACATTTGACTGATAAACAACGATGGATAATGTCCTCGGTTTTTTTTGTGGGGTGGCTGTTAGTGGGGGTATCTATGCAATTACTGTGGGAGAATTAGGTTTTAAGCAATTTCACTGTCACAGCTTGCTCAATTTAATTACAGTTTATTCCAAAAACCCAGGAGGGGAAAAGGTGCTTCGCTGTTTTGTTCCGTGAAGCGAATTCCACCCCACCTCAGCCTTTGCTTTCACCTTTTTATTGCCATTTGGCATGTGAAAATGATCTCGTACACCTGCGACGTGCAAAGCATCTCAGTCTTGACATTTCCGCCCCCACAATCAATGCCTCCCACCTCTGATGCTGGGGGGGGGGGAGAGGAAAAGATTGGTTTCTATGGACTAGGTGAAATAAGCATTTTTGGACCCCTTTCTAAACCTGTACATTCAGGAAACGGTATGTTACCATTAAACTTGTCTGTCATTTCTTTGGACTATTTTAAACACAGGTTGCAAAAATCAAAGCGCTGGGTTTCCCGACTGCACTCAACAGCTTCGGAGATCAGCTGTGGAGGGAAAGGACCAATTCCCTGTAGATTTTGGGGTGCTGATTCACATGTGCATGAAAAGGGCTCCCTGACTCTTGTACAGTAGCATCATTCGTCACTCCCTCCAACAGCGCCAACAGGATTGGACTAAAAACACAACACTCCACAACAACAATAATAAAAAAAATTGCCCAATTAGGATCCAACATGTCCAGCAGCCACATAATTTTGAGTGTCAGTTGGCAACAAGATCGCAGCCGCTGTTGCTCAAGAGAAGCACCGGTTCGTCCTCCTGGGGGGCTCGGCGGCAGCAGCACTGGCTGGGAAACAGGGACACTCTGGGGCCATATCAGAAGCCAGGGTGGCTTTCATAATTCTGGGACTGTGACTGGAAAATCAGGACATTTGGAGGGTACGCAGTAGAGGATACAAAGATTGACAACCTGCTCTTGGAACTATTCCAAATTATATTGCAAAACAAACAAACAAAAGCTACAAGGGATTTTACCCAAACCTGGTCTGGCTCTTTTTCTATATCTTTGCAAGGTGTCGCAGACTCAAATAGAGATGGGGGAGAAACTGGTTCAGTTTGCATTTTAGTATGAACCTATCTAATTTGGATTTCCCCAATCAATAAATGCACCAACATGCACCTGCCCATCAGGAGTTGTACTTGGAAGTTTGCAACACTGTTCTCCAGCGAGAACAACAATGTGTACAAAAATGCCATATGCTAGGGGAAATTGTGCATGTGTGCATGCATGCGTGCGAGCGCGCGCGCACACACAGTGTCTATTTGTGAAAATAATGTCAGAATGCATCATATCAGGGGACGATGCTTGCACAAATGCATATGTTGGGGGAAATAAACAGGCAAATGCACACAACTTTCAATGAGGGCTTTTAAAAAAGTTATCGAATCGGAGGAGCTGAACGTAAGATTGCAAAAAATGAGAAACAGAGGGTAACCAAAACTGACAGATGCGTCCAAGTTTGAGGCTTGGATTCTGGCAACATGAGCCAGACATCTCTCTTATGACTGGGATAGCACTCAGGTGCAAGGAACTTTGGGTCTGATCCCTGCTGTGACATTTGTGCAATTAGGTAATTTTAAACTTAATTCTAGACTCTGCGGTCTGAAGGAGGGGGGCTCCCTCTTTAGATAGCAATGTGCATTGCTTCACTTACTTCAAAATGCTGCCTTGCTGCAACTGAGAGCCTTCATGCTCATTTTGCAGAGCAGGAGCTGAGACGTTTGTCCCATGAGACCAGGGCCCTGCTCTGTCATGCTCTGTCCCATGAGACCAGGGCCCTGCAGGATTTAATTTCCTTCCACAGGGCTTGTAAGGCAGAGCTATTCCGCCTGGCTTTCAATTTGAACTTAGCCTGATCTTTTATTCCCCTTCCTTCCTTCCCCCTCCCCTTTTTATGAATTTAGCCAGTTAGCCCTGGTGATCATCTAATGTTTATTGGATGGATTTGCCCCCTAAACTGATTTTTGAATTCTGAATTTATTGTTATTCACATTTTATGTTGTTTTTTGTTGCATCAATTAAGTGTTTTAAATTTGTTGTTAGCCGCCCTGAGCCCGGTTTTCTGAACCGGGAAGGGCGGGGTATAAATAAAAAATTATTATTATTATTTATTATTAAATATTTGGACCTGGCTGTTAGCTTGGTAGAATGAATGCTTCAAAAAGGATAGATTCAGAAATGCACAGTTATGGAAAGGCTGTCTTCTTCCGCACGCTTCTTGAATACAATATGCGGCAAATGTGCGAACTCGCTGGACTGCTCAATTCATCACCTGGGATGCCTTTCCCCAATTCGACACCCGCCCTCCCTTCACAGAGCAAGCAATTAAAAATGATGAGGGTAAAGGGTTAAACCGAAAACTCCTGCTAATGAAGGTACTATGCCCGCTTTCTCTCTGGTGGGCATTTGATGCGCCTTCTGGCATAAGCTTCTGATAAGCATCAGTGAAGCGTTCCACGGGCTGATACGCACATATATTTTTAAACACGGTTTCCCCTCTCCCCAACCCCCATGTAAAATTGATAAAATGCAAAGCTCTGCTGTTTATCTCGAACCCTAATTACAGATGCCGCAGCCTTTGAACGCTAACTGTCTACAGTGGTTCGTGAGACTTTAGGCTGGTCAAAGGAACATAGATCTGAGTCTGGGGAGATCTGAGCTTTGAGTAAAAGAAGCCATATCCCACCCCCCACCCCCTTTCTTCTTTAATTCAAAAGTTGCTTCCCTTGCAAATTGCAGCCATTCTCAGCTTTCTAAATAGAATTATGCCGCTGTAAAAGGTCCTTGTAGGTCATGCAGTCCAATCTCCTGTCCGGCGCAAGAGTTAGAGCGGAGTATGTGAACACAACATCCCCTAAAGCCAGGAGGAAAGTAATTTCACCAGCATCCTGTGATTTAGAAGAAGAAGAGTTTACACCCATTAAGATTGATTGCTAGCTTTCTTTTCAAGGCAAGCAATTGCGTTTATTACAAGGGCTAGCACCGTTGCTTTAGCTCATAAGAAGCAGTGTCTACACCAGGTAATAATAAATAAGAATTTCAAAAAACCGGGCTCAGGGCAGCTAACAACAAATTTAAAACACTTAATTGATGCAACAAAAAACAGCATAAAATACAATATGAAACGTGAATAACAATAAATTCAGAATTCAAAAATCAATTTAGGGGGGAAATCCATCCAATAAACATTAGATGATCACCAGGGCTAACTGGCTAAATTAGTCCTATTTGGGCCAGCGAGGAGACCAGGGGAGAATTAGCTGTGGGATCCCAGAGTGGGTAATCTTCATAAAAAGGGGAGGGGAGGGGAGGAAGGGGAATAAAAGATCAGGCTAAGTTCAAATTGAAAGCCAGGCGGAATAGCTCTGTCTTACAGGCCCTGCGGAAGAGTTCCTACACCACATACACACAGGAGCTAACTCCTAGGGGCCAAGGGGTCTTCACACTCCCAATAAAATATTTGAGGGGACCGAGCCACCCAAAATTGATAGGCATTGCCATTCAAATAGTGTTCGTGCAAAGCGTCATGTGATCGATTATGTGGGGCAGGACTTACCTGCCCCCCCCCCAATATTTTATTCAAGTTGGCACCCTGCACATAGACAGCCATCTTTGGAACTCTGCCTAATGACATCAGTTCAGCACCTTCACGGTACTCTTTTTAGCACCTGGTAAAAACCTTTCTGATTAGACATGTAGAAAATGCCATGTGGTTTAATCTGGTTTTAGCTTTTTGGTGATTTTAATTATCCCTTTGAAGATCTTAAATAGTTGTTTTTATGGTTCTTCACCAATAATTTTATTGTTTTATTCTTTTTGTAGGCTATATTCCAATCAAACGGTATATACATGTTGTGAAATATAAATATGTTAAATTCACATCAGCAAAAAAAAAAAGGGGGGGGACACAGATTTGCAAGTGCTAATTTATGGGTGTATACACAAATTTATAAATGTTGACTATAAGTTAAATACAAATACGATACATCCCATAATATGGCATGTGTGCTGCTCCATCTGCTGCCCAGGTACTAACTGCTGACGGGCAGTTTAAGGCCTTTCTTCCTCTCCCTCCTCAGAGTTCTTTATTTTTAATCTGGACTTGGCATGTTAGTCCTTTAAATGAATTGCTCCATTAAACAGAAGGCTGTCCTCTGACAACTCTTCAAATAGAGGACTAATACAGTATCTGTAAGGAAGGCCACATAGCCACTGTATGTTGACCCGCTTTAGAACTGATGTTCCAGGTCAGGTATACCATAGTTTGCTAGAACAGGCATGAACAATGAGCCTGAGTTCTCCCAATCTTCCTTGAATCCATTGAAATAAGCAGCATAAATAAATAAATAAATAAATAAAAAGCTAGGTTCACTGTAGGGTGCTCTCTCAGTGTGCAATGAGATGAGAAAGGGGCAGGAGAATGGTCTCCCTTGGGAGGTTGTGGCCTCTCCTTCCTTGGATATCTTTAAATTCTATGATTCTATGACCTTCTGTATTTTTCTTTTAAAAAGAAAGCGAGAGGGAGAAGTAAAAATGATCCGGGTGGTGAATGATGGATCAGTGGTTATTCAAACTCACAGGAGAATTGGAATGCTGAACTAGAATTATGATAGATTGAATATACAGAATGGGGAAACATACCGTATTTTCCCATGTATAAGACTAGGTTTTTTCCCTAAAAAATAATGTCCAAAATTTGGGTGCGTCTTATACACGGCGGACATCTCCCCCCATTTTATTAAATCTGAGTCCCCCAAAATAGGAGGCGTCTTATACATGGAGGCATCTTCTAGATGGAAAAATATGGTACATCACAAAAACGAGGTGCAAGGAGCCGTGTTTCCTGTATTGCAGGGGGGGGTAGGACTAGATGACCCTTCAGATACTTTCCAACTCCACAATTCTACGATTCTAAGCCTTCTCCAAAGAAGGCCTGCTTCCTTATTCTGTCTTGGAAAAAAATTGAGCCTACACTGCCCCCCACTTTCAGCCATGTATCTCCTCACCCAGCCTTTGATGCAACCCAGCGCCTGCATTAAGTGATACTCATTCCAGCAGAAGCAGAAGGCTTTTATTTTGTAAGTAAACACAAGACATTTAGTTCCCTGCCACTCTCCTGGGATTGGATTGTACGGATTACAAAGAGCTAATGATGTAGAGTTTAACGGAAGACACAAAAACTCAAAGGATAGGATTTAGCTCTGCTTTTGCCTGGGAGAACACATTTAGCTCCATGAAATTTTTATCACCTCTAAATGCACCCTTCTTGCAGGTAGAATCTTGGTGGTTGGGTTTTTTTTTTTATTGCACTTGGAAAACTAGTTGGCAATCATCTCCTGGCTTCCTCTTTTTTCTCTTAACACAAAAACTATTGAGTCAGCAATAGGCTATTACTGTATTTTTCCATGTGACTCAAATTTTTGTGACTCAAAATTAAGAAAATGCACTGTGCGCTATCTGTGTATAAGACGACCCCTTATTTTAAACTTCAAAAAATTAGGAAAAATATAGTCTTATACACGGAAAAATACGGTATATTTGAAGTTTAGCACCAGTGTAAAAAAATAACCTTTTGTTTATTATTGCAGGCCCATCAGGTTGTGGGAAAACCACCAACCCACAAAGTGTCTCAGCAATATGCCAATGGCTACTGATATGACATCCGGGTGATGGAGGAGAGAAAGGATGCAGTGAAAGGATGCAGCCGATAAAATCTGTGATCCACATCACATAGGAGGCTGCCTTAGGCTGAGCCATTTAGTTCAGCATTGACTGCACTACTAGCAACTCTCTAGGGTTTCAGACAGTGGGTTTTTCCAGCCCTTACCTGGAGATGTCAGGCACTGGACCCGGGACAGACACTCTGCCACAGTGTTTCTCCTTCTCCCTTTCCCCTGACCAGCTGCAATTTACATTTGCAGAGGCTGGTTAGCAAAGGCCAGGGCTTGCCACCGCACAGCTGGAAGGCAGGCATTGGTGGAGAAGTCACAGGGTGCCCCACTCAACCATGGAGAACTGAACCTGCCTTTCCCTAGATCAGCAAGACCAGTCTAATCCCAAGCAGGAATCTACTACAGGACGGACCCAGAAGATAAAATGAAAGAACGCTCTGTCTCATGAGACCAGGGCCCTGCAGGATCTCATTTCTTTCCGCAGGGCTTGTAAGACAGAGTTGTTCCACCTGGCCTTTGGCTTGGAACTGGCCTGATCCCCTCCCCCTCTTTCCTTTTCCTTCTGTGATGGAACCCCTATTTGGGGACTTCTCTGGCTTTTCTGGCCCACGTAGGACCTGTCTGGATAGTTGGCCTTGGTGAAGATTGGACGTTTTCTCCCCTCAAACATCTGGGCTTCCACTGAAATGAGGCTGCATTTTAAGTAGCATTTTAATCTTGTTTTTAAGTTGTATTTTAATCAATTGTTTTTATACCTGATGTTAGCCGCCCTGAGCCCGGTCTTGGCTGTGGAGGGCAGGGTATAAATAAAATTAAATAAACAAACAAACACCACTTATTGTCCCCTTTAGCTTTAGCTTCTAGTCAACACCACTCCAACGCTTCATTAACAAACACAAACTGGAAAAAGTGATATCTCTTTCATACTCTATGGGTGGTAAAAACTGTTCTTGTCTACAGGTAGAATCATAGAAGTGTAGAGTTGGAAGGGACAGGGTCATCTAGTGCAACCCACTGTGAAGCAGGAATCTCAGCCAAAGCATCCAACCTCTGCTTAAAAACCTCCATGGAAGGAGAGCCCACTACCTCCTGAGGGAGTCTGTTCCACTGTTGAACAGCTCTCACTGTCAGAAAGTTCTTCCTGGTTTAGACGGAATCTCCTTTCTTGTCAATTGAAGCCATTGGTACCTTCTGGGGCGGGAGAAAACAAGATTTCTCCATGTGACAGCCCTTGAGACATTTGAAGATAGCTATCATCTCTCCTCCCAGTCTCCTCTTTTCCAGGCTAAACATACCCAGCTCCTTCAACCGTTGCTCATAAGGCTTGGCTTCTAGATAGTCTCCTACCCTAAAGCAGCTCCTCACAAAAAAATAGGCCACAGGGTGAACCAGACTCAGAGAAACAAACACAATGGCCAACAGAACCTGTAATAAGTCCAGATACCAACTGAGTCAACACAGCAAAGCACTTAGAGTGCTAGAGACCAGGGCTCAAATCCCAATTCAGCATCGAACCTCATGGGGTGACCTTGGACCAGGAACTCTCTTTTAATCTAGCCTACCTCACAGGGTTGTAGTGAGGAGGAAATGGGGAGGGAGAGAAGCAGTACACCACACTGAGCTCCTTGGAGGAAAGGAGATACATAAGTAATAATAAATAAGTGTCCACCCTGGTATAACTATCATGGGACCCAACAACATCAGCCATAGACCCAGGTTCAATTCCTGGCAGCTCTCCTCTCCAGGTACAGCTAGGAGAGATCTCTGTGTGAAATCTTGAAGGGTTGCTGCCAGTCCGTGCAAACAATACTGAACTAGATAGACCAATGGTCTGGCTCAGTATAAGGTAGCATCCTTTATGAAACATCTGCTTGTGTCTAGATTTCGGCTATAGAATTGATGCTTTTGAATCAATTCTGGAGGAGACTCTTGAAAGTCCCATGGACTGCAAGAAGATCAAACCTATCCATTCTTAAGGAAATCAGCCCCGAGTGCTCACTGGAAGGACAGATTGTGAAGCTGAGGCTCCAATACTTTGGCCACCTCATGAGAAGAGAAGACTCCCTGGAAAAGACCCTGATGTTGGGAAAGATGGAGGGCACAAGGAGAAGGGGACAGCAGAGGACAAGATGGCTGGACAGTGTTCTCGAAGCTACCAGTATGAGTTTGACCAAACTGTGGGAGGCAGTGGAAGACAGGAGTGCCTGGCGTGCTCTGGTCCATGGGGTCACGAAGAGTCGGACATGACTAAACGACTAAACAACAACAGACTTCAGCTGCAGTTTCTGGCTGGACAGCTCCACTGCTCTCTCTCAAATCCTCACCTAGCCTGAAACATGCTCCTTGCTATGGTTGGACAGCTTCCTTGCCGTGCTTGTAAATGGGCAATCTAGGCTCTTGGATATAGATAGGGAATGCACAACTCCAGCTCTCGATTGGTAAAGCACATTTGCTTAGGAGATGTGAACAACTGCTATGTTTACTCCTTTCTAATCAAGACTATTGAAAATCTGGAAGAAATTTAACCAATTATATCTCCTTGGTTAAGCTCTCTCACTCTCGAGTCAATGAATCTTCTGCCTTCGTCAATATCTGTTTAGTAAACTGCATGCCAGAAGCTTTCTAATGAATACGATTAGCCTTACATGCAAACAGAAAAGTACTTAGGGCAAAACAAGGCAGTTTACACATCAACTTTGTCTCAAGTCAATTTTTCTCTTTTGGAGAAGTCAATAGCGGACATTATGCTGATGGTCTGAGAAGATCATTCTTTGGCTCACCAATTTTTTCCGGAGTTATTAAACAATATTTGCCCGATATGTCACGGGTTTGCAAAACAGGACCATGATTTAGCTTTGGATATTTATTCAAATGAAGCTAAAACCAATGCATGGGATACAAATAGGATGATAAAGTGCAGCTGTTATCATAAAGCACGCTTCAATTAAACTAGGTTGTACCAGCTCCAAGGCTGAGAACAATAGGTCCTGTGCGGCTAATAAGAAATTGAACCACCTGTGGCCTATTGTTTTAACTGCAGGGACCAGAAATATCTAATTTAGACTTGCATCTGAGATCATAAGAGAAAGCATTACAGTGACCCAATCAGGGATGGAGGAGGAAACTGCTTTTAAAGGATTTCTGCACAGAATTTGGTGCCTGATTGAGCCTTGCCTGCATTGGACCACCTCTTTCATCAAGAACCCATTTAATTTTGAGCTGCTCACATATTGCCATTTTTATTTTATTTTTAAAAGCCTGACTAATTATATGCAAAATTATACACAATATATTATACATAAATAACATATAAGAGAGTCAAGCCCCATGTGATGCAATATTACTGCAGCATAATTTTGTAAGTAGCAATGTACAAGCATTTTTATAGTCATATGAACAGCTGTATGTATCTGTTTATGTCCTGGATACTTTAGGGAATCTGGTGTGCGTATTCATGTACAGCAGTAATGGGAGGAGATGGGGTGATCCAGTTATCAAAGATCAATGGTCTTATTTGACACAGTTTCTCCTGATTCCTCCTGTCCCACCTTCCACAGTGTTCTAAGGACCCCCAAAACCATGGAACTGGTTTTTTTGGTGGGGGGAGAGGCTAAGGGGTAGATAGCAGGAATAGGCAACAATTCCTTCCCTCTTTCTTCTGCTGATGGCAGATTCTGCTGGATTCAAAGAGCCTTCCATCAGCCCAAAGACCATATTCATGATATCCTGGCTTCCAAAGACATCTGGGAGGACTGCTGTTGGAGAGTAAAATCCTGAAACTATACAGCTAAATCCAGCAAAGGAGTTCTTACTCCCCCTAAATCTGCCCATCTCCCAACGTCCCCCGGTGATGTTCCCCCATTTGCCCGAAACCAGTTTGACTCAAACAGATGTTGCTTAAAGGAAGAAGACTTATCTCTCACATTTTGGATGGGAGTTAGAGCACCCTGGAGAGGATGACTTCCAGAGAGACTAGGTGGAACCCCTGTCCCTCCGCCAAAAAGATGACTTATAACAGCAAGCAGGCACAAACTCATTCTGAATATGCTGGTTAAAGGAGCCTCCTTTCTCCACATAGAACTGCTATTTACCCTGCAGTCCTAACCCCACTTAGGGACATGGGTGGCGCTGTGGGTTAAACCACAGAGCCTAGGACTTGCCGATCAGAAGGTCGGCGGTTTGAATCCCCGTGACGGGGTGAGCTCCCGATGCTTGGTCCCTGCTCCTGCCAACCTAGCAGTTCAAAAGCATGTCAAATTGCAAGTCGATAAATAGGTACCGCTCCGGCGGGAAGGTAAACGGCGTTTCCGTGTGCTGCTCTGGTTCGCCAGAAGCGGCTTAGTCATGCTGGCCACATGACCCAGAAGCTGTATGCCGGCTCCCTCGGCCAATAAAGTGAGATGAGCACCACAACCCCAGAGTCGGCCACGACTGGACCTAATGGTCAGGGGTCCCTTTACCTTTACCTAACCCCACTTAACTGGAAGTAAGCCCCATTGAATTCAACAGGACCCACATTTGGAGAGGCATGGTTAGGATCATAGCCTGAGTTAGGTGTTGGCTTGGTTTTATGTCCTCCATCCTTTGTCCTATAACGGAAGCAGTCACTGTAGATTCTAAAAGGCTGATATGCTTAGGATCAATCATTCTGCCTCACTGGAATATAAAATGCATCCAGTCAGATGAAAAACAAACACACTGGGACAATTTTGAGATGGAAACCATTGCGTTGCAGTAGGTTAGACACCTTATTAAGGTCCCCCCCCCAACCAGACGAAAAAACACTTTCTAACCTACCTGCTCTTATGCATATATCTATGACAGTCATTTGTGGCTTAAAATGAGGGGAAGAGCCAATTTGTATAAAGATCCATTGTCTAGTGGTCTGGAGATGATTCCTGCTAACCACTGAAATCCAGGTAAGTGAATATTTACAAGCCTGTCTCACGACATACAATATTTAAACACAATGTTAGCATACGCACAATGGATCTAGGCCAGAAGCTGCTACAGGAAAACTTCTAAGACACCACTCTGCCTGGCCATCTGCCCTCACTAAGCCTCTGAGCAGCTGACAACTCACTTTTGCTTTATGATATGACATTCGATGTCTACTTTCTGCAACTGCTCAGTTTCACCTGCACTGCTCTCCATGCTATCCACCCTTAAGCAGGGGCATACTTTGGAAACCTCTCACAAAATGGCACCCTACGCAGGGCCAAAATTTGCCACTCCCAAATAGATTTCCTGATGGTTCTCCTCTCTAAATCCAGCACTGCCTTACATATCTTGAGGTACTCACACGTTCAGTAAGTCCTCAACTCTTGCGGCGGTTACATTCTGGGGCTCGTGCCCAAGGCCAATTTGTGCAGTCAGAAGACATTGGGTGCAGTGACAGGTCGGATTGCCAAAGTCTTTTTCCCAGATGCTGGCCCCCTTTCTTACCCCTTTTTATTCTTTCTTTCTTTTTTTTTTTTTGCCAAGTGCATATAGCTGAATGTGCACAAGCTGAATGTGCATAAATTGTAAGCTTACTGTACTGTACCTGTGAGTCCACCCCTAGGTTTTCTGTATTAATTAGTGCTTCACAACAAGAGGGTGCCTGTGCGATTGCGGCACAATCATTACAGCAATAAGAAGGCATGGAATTAAAAAAAAAAAGTGATCCAGCTTAAAAGAGTGTGAAATATACAATACTCAGAGTTGAGTGTGAATTTCATGCTCTTTATTCAGCTCACAGTAGCAATGAATGAAACTTTCCCCAAAACGTCTAGCTATATATACATTATTTACACAATGGGCCCCGCATGATTGGCTAATTCTGGGCTGCTCCTGTAGGCCAATCAGTTTGCAGATTCACTTCCTCCAGAAGCCTGTTTGGCTGCTCCTGCAGGCCAATCAGGTCGCTGATTCACTTCCACCTGGAGCTGGACTGGGTGGCTCCTGCGGACCAATCACACTGCTGCATTCTGCATCCTTTTGTTCTAGGGTTCAGCTCAGTACATAACAGGGTGCTAGCTTGACACATGTTTAAAGGCTCCATTCAGAAGTGTTAGCTCTTTGCAGCAGAACCATTCGAAAAGCATACATGCTATTCGTGCTCGCCTGAGGGATATTCTGTATTCCAACCCACCTCAATCAAAAGGTGGGTTAGAAGATTTGGGAAATACGTCAGCTCTCCCCCAAACCCCCTTTTTTTCCCCTTTTCCGACAATTCCCCTTTAGTTCTTGATTCTATTTACAACCCCAAAACAAATAATTCCACATTTAATATGGCTGCCTGAAAACCTAAAACTAGAACATGCCACACTGTAACATTTTGTTGCAGCCCTAGGATTATTATTTTTTAAACCATTCATCACCGGTGCTCAAACATGCTTTCCTTAAGTTCCTTTTTTCTTCTTCTTCTTCTTCTTCTTCTTCTTCTTCTTCTTCTTCTTCTTCTTCTTTTTTTTTTTTGCTGACCAGGCTTATCGCATCCTTACAGCTACTCTTATGCAGCAGCAAGGTTTCATTAAATGGTTATCCCAGCTGCACCTTTCCCGGCAGGCAATTGCAGCCTCCTTCGTTATGGGTGAGTCTGCAAAGGAGATAAGGTGCTCCGTGGGTTGTCAGACCACACAATTTACACCCCAGTAGGCTATATAACCCGTCTATGGTCCTGGAGCATGGCACGTGGAATCACAGCACCTCCTCGTTAGAGTCATCAGGTTTACCGATAAACTAATGAGATGCTTTGCAATTAAAGGTTTCAGCTAGCAGGGAAGCTCTTTTTGCCTTCGCTCAGGCCAGCCTGGGTGCTTTCCTAACCTGCCAATAAATAATCCCACACAGCTTCTGGCCTTGTTGCAGGGCTTTCCATGATTAACTCTGCATAAGTTGGCCCAAATGACCTCATGGATTAATCAATGTGTTCCGTCTCTCGGAGAGCAAAGTTCAAGCTGTAGGAGCTACCTCCGATAGGGCTGCGTGTTTTAATTATGACCGGAGTATGAAGTAAATAAATCCCAGTACAGTCAATTTGTCAGTAAAAAGAAAAAAAAAAGAAAAAAGTCTCCCGTTTTGCCATTGTAGCACTAACGATTTATTTTTATTTGGAAAAGCACAGGCGTTTGCTAATATATTTATAAAACTGAACATTTCAGACATCAATATATGTACAGGAGGCTGGCTGCAGATGTAAGCTTTGCAAGCAAATGGTAACAGCAATGCTTCAGAGGTGAATAATATTAGGTAAAATATGAACTGCCCGCATCTAGACAGACAGCTCAAGGCCTGGCCGTTTATTATGTCCATGACAGGCATCAGAACTGAAATGGATTTGCTTCAAAAGCTGTAAAATTTGACGTAAAGTCTCTTTGAATATTCAAATATTCACCACATGTTTGCTAGCTGAACCAGGCAGCCCGCCATCTTTAACAGCAGGGCTTAGATATGGCTGTTGGTTTCTGACAGCACTCGCTAGATGGATGACATGCAGCGGTGCTTTGAAATTGAGGGTCTTTGATGGCTGGCATGCAATAGCATGCAGTATATAGCTAAAAGAGATCCAGCAAGGTCTCTCCCCAGCCTGCCCTCTCACCCAACCAGATGGGAGGTCAGAGAAAAATCCCCGGCAGTTTGAGACTTGGTCTTCAAAGCATCAGAATAGGGTGGATGCTTTGATTTAGGGAATTACAAGCAGTTCCTAGGCATTTCATTCCTCATCCCCACCAGTCCTCAAAATGCATATTTTCTTTTACCACAGATCACTTGAGCTTCCCTGCTTTCTTTACTTCCTGTCTCCCAGCAGCCCCTATAAAAGGAAGCACTTGAGATGAACCTCCTGCTATTTTGCTTTGTTTTGCTTCATCAACCTTAGCTTTCTTGCTTTGCCAACTAAATCCTTGGCTTTCCCACTCACCCTCCGGACACTAAGAGAAAATAAGTAAACACACACCTATAGGCACGACAGCCAAAGTGTTTCGGGGGCTGGGGTTCACAAAATCAAATCGCCAAAGAGGCACACGGAAGCATCCTGATAAGTTTCTCCCCCCGCCCCACAACACCTTCCTTTAATTTACAATTTGAGATGAACCGTTTGGCAGCTCCAAATGCCTGGCACCGCGTCAGCGTCGGTTTGCTGGGGCTGAATCCAAACACGAACCTGAACTTTACCAGCTCCGCTCGTTTTTGTAAACAGATTCCCTTTGCCTGCCAAGCGCTTTCTGAAAGGACACAAAAGACGGTGGCTCCCCCCCCACACACACACGCAAAGGGAGGGGAGATGCACAGCCCTCAGCACACATTCTTTTACTTAATTAAAAAAAAGAGAGAGAAAGCAGGAGAGAGGCACTTCATCATTTGAGTTTCGTTGAGAAGCATGGCAGTGTTCCTGCTGCAGCTTCAGTTGCGCCTGCGCCATCCAGCTGCACCCAGAAAGGTTGGGATAGAAAGCATACAACTGGGCAATATTCAAAGCCCACTTCTGCCAAATGGTACACCTGCAGCCTCTGTGGACTTCCTGGTGTTGGTGTGGGAGTCTGGGAGCTAAGGTGTGCTGCCTTGAAGATCTGGAACACAGCTTGATCTGGTAGGGGGCCTCCCCCCCCCAGGTTAGGGATGGGAAAGGACATCAATTTGGTTCGCATTTAAAGGTGAACCTGCCTCATTTGTGCTTTCTGATACAGTATGCCAACTTTTCTCAAACTTGGGTGCCAAAATGTTGTTGGAGTACAGCTCCCATCATCCCTGACCACTGGTCCTGGTAGCTAGGGATGATGGGAGTCGTAGTCTAACAACATCTGGGCACCCAGGTCTGAGAAAGGCTGCAATAGGCTAAGGGAAATGCGGCCATCCTTCGAAACTCACACTCCTCCAGGTTTTACTGTTCTCCAGCCAAGTAATGTGTGCATAAAATGCACATGCTACAGAAAAAATGGGAGTAGAAATGCATGCATCAGTGAAAGTAACATATAGAAATGCATTATACAAGGGGGGATTAATAATAATAATAATAATAATAATAATAATAATAATAATAATAACAACAACAACAATAATAATTTATTTATACCCCGCCCATCTGGCTGGGTTTCCCCAGCCACTCTGGGCGGCTTCCAACAGAATATTAAAATAATCTATTAAACATTAAAAGCTTCCCTAAACACGGCTGCCTACAGATGTCTTCTAAAAGTCTGGTAGTTGTTTTTCTCTTTGACATCTGGTAGGAGGGTGTTCTACAGGGTGGGCGCACTACCGAGAAGGCCCTCTGCAAAAGTGTTTATGTGCCTGGAGATGCACACCTACAGAGTCTCAGGTAGCTCATGTTGCTAAGGTTTTAGGCTCAGACCAAAATTTCAAATTTCAGAGACTCCCTGTGCAATGCCAAAATTTGGCATCCCTGCCTCTTGCCTTCAATTCAACATCATTGCTGTGGTACCCCCTGTGGTTCCCCCAAGGCTCCATGCCCAGTGTAATAGAATCATAGAATCATAGAGTTGGAAGAGACCACAAGGGCCATCGAGTCCAACCCCCTGCCAAGCAGGAAACACCATCAGAGCACTCCTGACATATGGTTGTCAAGCCTCTGCTTAAAGACCTCCAAAGAAGGAGACTCCACCACACTCCTTGGCAGCAAATTCCACTGTCAAACAGCTCTTACTGTCAGGAAGTTCTTCCTAATGTTTAGGTGGAATCTTCTTTCTTGTAGTTTGGATCCATTGCTCCGTGTCCGCTTCTCTGGAGCAGCAGAAAACAACCTTTCTAGAACAGCTCACCCTCCTCAAAATCTACCTCTGACTCCGCTCCCATAGTCCCTAATACAGGCATGGAGACTTGTGGTCATCCAGTTTTGTGTGCCATCAATCACAAGTCTGTTCTGTCCTGTTTTCTGAGGATTTCTTTTAACAGTTGCGAAAAATTCTCCTTTATACTGTTACCTGTTTTTGTTTGCACTTGCCCTTAAAATAAGCATTTTCTATGCATTTCCCCCCAAATACATATTGTACACATTGTCTCCCTCCCCCACCAAAACTTATGCATCATTGCATGCATTAAAACAAAAACTTCATTGCAAAATTCAGACTGTGCAATTTGATTGTTAGCTGATTGTTATAAGCCTGGAAGCTATGAATTAGGTCAGTGCACTTTAAAACCCAGACTGAATGAAATTCACCTCTATCCTAAGAGATGAGGGGAGTTGTAGTCCAACGACATCTGCAGAGCCACTGTTTCACCATCCTTGCCCTAATGAGTGTTATGTTCAGCAAGGCTGAACGTATGGAATACCAAAAGTTTTGCCTCAGTTTGACAGGGGCTTAATTAAAAAAAAGGAGCAGTTCATTCAGCTTTTAGGGTGGGGCAACTGACACTTGAAGCTTTCCTGCTGCAGCTGCTTCCAGTGGCAGCTGAGAGCTACTGGATCTCGGGTAGGTTTTGTCCCAACACCCCAAAATTTGTCCCCTGAAGAGTTCCAACCCTTTACACAGCCTGCAAATGAGATCCCAAAAAGGGTGTGTCGGAAAAACCCTGCAATGTGCATTGATGGTGTTGCAAAAACGACAATGCAGAAAAAATTGGAGTGGATTGCAGATCCTGCTTCCCTTTGGCTGAATCCTGTTTGTTTCTTTTCTGTGTGTTTTTAAAGAACATAACTGTTCTGCTGTCTTTGGGAAAATCCTCCCCTGCAATTGCTTTCTGAGCAGGAAACTACATATTTTCTTGCTTCAAATTGTTGTTGTGTGTTAAAGCTGCCCTCTTTCCGGAGTGCCTGAGTTGCACAATACACCCAGATTGCGGCGGATATTACAGGTTATCAGAACACCCTGCTGGGTGCATGATTGCTTGGACAACCCCGTCACATCTGTGCTTTGCCTTCAGAAAGCAGCCCAGGGTCAGGGAGCCTCTCTCCCAGCACTGCACACTGCCGAGTTGCGGTTTATCAGATGGTGCTCTTTGTCCTGAGGCACCAATTGCCCATCATTTGTTTCACATCAGGCTTTTGCCATTAGATATTGCTGTCAATGATGGGCATTTCTCCTGAGCTGTCAATCACAGGCAGCACAACTTTAGGGGACACGCGCAGATCCTCCAAGCAAATCACCTAGCATTTGCTCACATCTGTTGAAGACCTTTCTTGTAGAGCTTCTTTAAACTGAGTCGGAATACTGGTCCATCTAAGGTCAGTGTCATCTGCTCTAACTGGCAATGGTATGCCATGGTCATCTTGTTGTTGTTGTTTAGTTGTTTAGTTGTGTCCGACTCTTCGTGACCCCATGGACCACAGCACGCCAGGCACTCCTGTCTTCCACTGCCTCCCGCAGTTTGGTCAAATTCATGCTGGTAGCTTCGAGAACACTATCCAACCATCTCGTCCTCTGTCGTCCCCTTCTCCTTGTGCCCTCCATCTTTCCCAACATCAGGGTCTTTTCCAGGGAATCTTCTCTTCTCATGAGGTGGCCAAAGTATTGGAGCCTCAGCTTCAGGATCTGTCCTTCCAGTGAGCACTCAGGGCTGATTTCCTTCAGAATGGATAGGTTTGATCTTCTTGCAGTCCATGGGAGTCTCAAGAGTCTCCTCCAGCACCATAATTCAAAAGCATCAATTCTTTGGCAATCAGCCTTCTTTATGGTCCAGCTCTCACTTCCATACATCACTAAAGAGAAAACCATAGCTTTAACTATACGGACCTTTGTTGGCAAGGTGATGTCTCTGCTTTTCAAGATGCTGTCTAGGTTTGTCATTAATCCAGAGATATTTCCCATGACATCAGAAGATAAGAGGACCCTGCTAGATCATTCCAAAGACCCATCTAGTTCAGCATCCTGTTCTCATAGTGGCCAACTAGCTGCCCCTGGGAAGCCCACAACCGTAAGACCATTCTCTCCACCTGCAACAGGTATTCCAAGGTATATTGCCACCAACTCTGGAGGCAGAACTACTGGAGGTCCAGCTACTTGAGATCCTTTAACTCAGAGATGGAAAACCTGTAGTCCTTTAGACTGTTGGACTCCCAACTCCCACCAGTCCCTACCAGCGTGGTCAATGATCAGGGAATGATGGGAATTGTAGTCCAACAAGAGTGGGAGAACTGTTCTGCCAACAGTTTCCTTCTTTCTGTAGTCATTTTCCAGTTTCTCCACCACCGAGCTTTAACCCTCAACATACACACAACGTTCTTCTGATTCAATGCAGCTATTAGTATTGTTGTCATTGTTCCTAGTTTCCAGAAAGCATAATGATGAGCTTGAAAGCGTATGAGTTCTGGGCAGCATGGATGTCAGAGAATTCCAACCAAAACAGGCATGGGGGTGCTAATTGGTGATGTTTGATTTTTTATGGAAGAGAAATTAATCCAGCGAATATTATTGCTTTTTGAAGTTGCCTACGAATGATGTGTCACTGATTATGTCCCTCCACCCCATTTGCTTTGAGCTTCCTTTGTGTTGAAATAAACGGGGCTGCAATAATGCAGTGACACTGTAATTTATGTAATTAATTACATAACTTGCATAATTTTGCCACAGCAGACAGCGAGACAAATATTGTAGGTTTCAGCAGAAGGTGAACTGCAGTGGAATGGAAACAGTGTTGCATGCAATGCATACAGGGTGGAAGAGGAAGTGATGCCTCTCTACACGCTTAATAGTCCTTTGGGGGGTCAGTGTTCTGTGTTCTGCATGGCTCTTTGCCCATCCATTACCAGCAGATGCAGAACGAATTGTGCGAATTGGAATGTACATGAAATCTCTTAAACATCTCACAGAATCCCCCTTCTCTTGGCGAAGAACTGAAATCCTGGCACACATTTTTTTTTTTTATAAAACACACACACACAGAAAGCATGTCTCCTTGAGGACTTAGCAGACATTCAAATGCAGTCAAAAACCATTGCTCTCCTACTGATTACACCAGTATGCAGTCTTTGCTGTCCCTCAACTGTTATCCATCGGCTCTGCTAAGACAAGCCAGATTGCTTGCTTGCTTATGTATGTATGTATGTAGTATGTATGTATGTATGTGTAAGCATGTGGGTTGGGAGTGTCTTGTTCCAATTTCATTTCAGATGGGCGGGGTATAAATAATAAATTATTATTTTATTATTATGTAAGCCTCTCTGGGAGTCTTTTTGGCTGATAAGTGGGGTACAAATGTTACCAACAAACTCAGCATTTAAAATCAATTTTGTTGAGCGAGTCACCCAAGCTCTCAAATGACACCAACGTTGGTGTGCTGCCAGCTATTGATTATTTTTCGTTTGTTGCATTCTTTATTTTTATTTTATAATGAACAGAGGGAGGGGGAATAAACGAAGGGAGGATTAATGGCATGCAAAGGATGCCTGCATGAATCATTCATTGCATGTTGTTTTGCATACCTTACATTTCGGGAGGGGTATAATTTCGCACGCCAACAAAAAGGCCCGCTTTGCAGTGCTCTGCGTTTTCCCTCAAAAATCGCAGGTGCATGAGCGCGCTGCTACCAGACTCTGTCAAGCGACTGCCTCCTCGCTTGCCTCCTCTTCCATCTTTCAGAAACACTGACATTGCTACATTCATCCTGCTGCAGCTAAGGGCCATTTCACACATTACAGAGAGACAAATCTAAGTTTGCCACCGACTGTAAACGCAGCAGGAAAGACTCCAGCAAGCGGGACTCCCTGAGGAGCGTGCTTGCATGATGCATGCCTTTAAATTAAAAACACCTCTTTGTTGCATTCACACTTAACTCAGTTGGAGCTTTTAGCTTATTTGGCAGTTGTCAGGTTTATTTAGATGCTTGTGGTTGTTGTTTTTTTAATCTGTACTTTACATATATATCTATTTTACATATTTCTTATTTCTTTATTGCTGTAAATGCACGTTTCTTTGCTGTTGGATGCCTCAAGTGCTCAGAGAAGAAAAGTGAGATAAAAATAGAAACACAAAATTGTTTTATCAATTTATGTTGTTGTTGTTTAGTCATTTAGTCGTGTCCAACTCTTCGTGACCCCATGGACCAGAGCACGTCAGGCACTCCTGTCTTTCTCTGCCTCCCGCAGTTTGGTCAAACTCATGCTGGTAGCTTCGAGAACACTGTCCAGCCATCTTGTCCTCTGCTGTCCCCTTCTCCTTGTACCCTCCATCTTTCCCAACATCAGGGTCTTTTCCAGGGAGTCTTCTCTTCTCATGAGGTAGCCAAAGTATTGGAGCCTCAGCTTCACAATCTGTCCTTCCAGTGAGCACTCAGGGCTGATTTCCTTAAGAATGGATAGGTTTGATCTTCTTGCAGTCCATGGAACTCTCAAGAGTCTCCTCCAGCACCATAACTCAAAAGCATCAATTCTTTAGTGATCAGCCTTCTTTATGGTCCAGCTCTCACTTCCATACATCACTACTGGGAAAACCATAGCTTTAACTATACAGATTTATACTATACGGATTTATCAATTTACAGGCTGCTTAATTACCAACATTTCTACGTGGTGCAAGTAAAAATGAAAAAGCAATGGATAAGATCAGTTAGAAATGATCCTAGCAACAGAACAGTCTTTGCAATGCACCTGAAGTTCAACAAGGAGAGGGACTGTCTAATCTCAGCCTTGATGGACTTCCAGAGATACAGGCCCACAATGCTGAATGCAGTGAATATGAGCCATGCATCTGAGCCATGGGGGGATCACTAACAGAGGATCCCTCAGAGATCTCAGTGAACAGGCAGGGATCCTTGAGGCATCCTAGTTCTAAGTTGTTAAGGGCCTTGTAAACTGATACAAGAATGTAGAACTTGGTCCAATCAACTAACACTTTAAGGCAAGCTCCATTCACTTCGACTGATCAAAGCCACATATCACTTCAGGATCCTGCCTCTGGGGTGAGCCCATCACTTTGGATGGGCGTTGCCTGGAAAAGGAGGCGAGAACGGGTTTATAAAATAAATTTAAAAAACAAGAGTAATCATTGCAACCACTGACAGTGATGCAGAGGCATACAGATGCTACAGCTGCATCCTCACTAGAGCTTGTAGTTCAGGTTCTCCCCAATCCTCACAAAACTCCAGCCAAGTTTTAAATGTAGGCTGGACATGTTTCAGTGGAAGCAACGTGAGCAACTGCATCATGCTTGAGTTAAGGCATTTCTGAATAGATGCCTTCTCTTTGCAGCAGGGCCTTTTGATTGGAAAACATGCACATTTATTTGCAACCGATGAAGACTTTCCCGGTTTAAAACTCAGTCTGCCTATCTATTTATCCATCTAACTACTTTGCCTATCTTCTCTACATACACATAACTGAATATACTCAGAACCCATTGATGTAGTGGCAGATTTTGAAGCGTAGTAACTCATCATACTATCTTATAGTATGATACTAGCTCTACGTGGGGCTACCTTTGAAGGTGACTCGGAAACTACAACTAATCCAGAATGCGGCAGCTAGACTGGTGACTGGGGGCGGCCGCCGAGACCACATAACACCGGTCTTGAAAGACCTACATTGGCTCCCAGTACGTTTCCGAGCACAATTCAAAGTATTGGTGCTGACCTTTAAAGCCCTAAACGGCCTCGGCCCAGTATACCTGAAGGAGCGTCTCCACCCCCATCGTTCTGCCCGGATGCTGAGGTCCAGCGCCGAGGGCCTTCTGGCGGTTCCCTCATTGCGAGAAGCAAAGCTACAGGGAACCAGGCAGAGGGCCTTCTCGGTAGTGGCGCCTGCCCTGTGGAACACCCTCCCATCGGATGTCAAAGCGATAAATAACTACCTGACATTCAGAAGACATCCTAAGGCAGCCCTGTTCAGGGAATTTTTTAATCTGTGATATTTTAGTGTATTTTTGGTTTTCTATGGAAGCCGCCCAGAGTGGCTGGGGAAACCCAGCCAGATGGGCGGGGTACAAATAATAAATTATTATTATTATTATTATTATTATTATTATTATTATTATTATTTTGATTCAGACCACTGCTCCATCTAGCTCGGCACTGCCTAGCCCAGGCATGGCCAGACTTGGCCCTCCAGCTGTTTCGGGACTACAACTCCCATCATCCCTAGCTAACAGGACCAGTGGTCAGGGATGATGGGAACTATAGTCCCAAAACATCTGGAGGGCCAAGTTTGGCCATGCCTGGCCTAGCCTGACTGGCAGTGAGAGGTTGCAGCTCTCCAAAGCAGTGGCGTAGCGTGGGGGTGCAGGGGGGGCCGGCCGCACCGGGCGCAACATCTGGGGTTAGGGCAAATCCATGGGTTAGGGGGCACAAATCCACGGGTTAGGGGGCGCAAATCCACGGGTTAGGGGGCACAAATTACTTGCCTTGCCCCGGGTGCTGACAACCCACGCTACACCACTGCTCCAAAGATTTCCTTCACCTTTTCAAAGTGTTGGTGCTGACCTTTAAAGCCCTAAACGGCCTCAGTCCAGTATACCTGAAGGAGCATCTCCACCCCCATTGTTCAGCCCAGACACTGAGGTCCAGAGACAATTCATCTTGCCCTAGCCACAAAATACTGCACCAGCTGAAGTTTCTGGTTGTATCAGCTGAGCAGGAGTAGGGCAGATCACAGGAAGGGGAGTTTTAGCATCCCATCCCCACTGACCAGCTGATCGGTTAGCAATTTTGCTGTGGCAAAGAGGAGGCTCTGTGTGTTTGGCCACACATGCATGGGTGTTTGGTCTGTGCCTGTTTGTGTCTGTGAGTTAGGGAGTGAACACGGCCACTTTTGCCACACCCGTTGCTGATGCAAGTTGTCCAAGAGAGAATGTGAGCCCCCCCACCTCAAATCTTTGACATTCTCCCTGGTTTTTGGAGTTCTCCTTGATTATATCAGCTCATAACGCATCTCCCATAGGGATTTACACCACTGGAGTTTACAGTTTCTGCAGCAGCTATTAAGGAACATCTCCATCTACAGAATCTCAAGCTACAAGGAATTAGGTTTGGGGAAAACAAGACCAAGCTGCTGTCTTACCATTTGATGTTTCAAGACAGGAAAGCTGCCTCATCAAAGCAGATTTAGGAGAAAAGACAGAGGAGGCCAGAGGAGGAGGAAAAGGATCAGCCAGGAAGGCCTCAGGAAGATTTCAAGTCAAGCACAATCCCTACTGAATTGCAGTGATCTACCAGCACACATTCCACTCCCTCTCTAGGGCTGAGAAACTAAATTGCATCTGCTTATAACCACATATGAAGCCATCCCACAAAACCTTAAAAAACTAACAGAGTTGCTACTTTGGGGATGGTTTGTCTCTTTGGGTATTCAAGTGTTCAAGTGGGAAAAGGATCGTTTAAAATAGAAATGACATAGCACCATTTTTAGCCTTCTCTCATTTATCAGTACGTTGCTGATATACACAGCATATCCTCTCCAAGCATCCCATCCCTTCAGGGGTGAATATGTCCCTCCAGATCTCTCAATATGGCCCCGGGGCTCTCTCTCTAGGTGTCACTTCCCTCTCCCAAGGCCACACCCTTCATCTGCCCTGCTTCCCCCACCCCTCCTGGAGAGATTTTGCCTTGCTGGAATGTGGCCTTGAACTCTGATTGTGCCTCTAGTTCGTCCAGATGGAGGATACAGAGAGGTGTGTACATGAGCATGTAGAAGCTAGCGTCACAGGTGACAATGGGGGGTGAAGTCAAATGGTTAGAAGGTTGCAGCACCTGCTGTGTCTGTAGACTTATAACTGCTGCCTCCTGTGTTGCTTTTGCTGTGTTTGTAGTACCAAAGTGACCTCCCCAGGGTGCAAGTCTGGGCAGGTCCTGGGCTGCCCAGACGAGAAGACCCCTCTCTCAGCCTCATTGATGTGGTCCAAAGAAAAGCAGAGCAATACGTTTGGCACCAAGGTGGGCTGCAGGAGTTGCTGGGAGGAGGCATACAAGACACCACCCAACCACCATACGGCCTGCGCTCCAGATCTGCGTAGGGTTTACTCTGTAGCATTTTCTTCTCCTGAAGATGTCCCACAAGGCATACAGGCACGTTGCAGCAGAGGTTTAGGATCATCGTTTTCCTTCTCCGAGATGGGCTACCTTCCCAGGTTGATGAGCCCCATCTGTCCCTCATTTCCCTCTGCAGCATATACAGATACCACCTTCTTGACCCTTGGACCCACTATTGGTGTCATCCACTTCATCCACCAGAGCCTGTCTTCACATCCAGGGAAAGTCCCTAACTCACCGATGGTTTTGGACCACTGGCTACCCTCACCTAGTTTAGCCTGCTAGTCAAAGCTGTTCCCAGGGCGTGGCCATTGTCACATGCTGACAGCTTCTAGGAGCCACAGGTGAGAGCTGAACGCAGGGCGTAGGCCAAAGGTGGACAGAGTACCCCAGAAGAAACATGACATGTCCCTCACCAGAGATACTGCTGTAGAAACTGGCCTACTGTACAAAGGTAAATTTCACACCATTGCTCTGCCCACTTTTTTCTCTGACATGTGGCCCCCAGAAGGTTGCTTCCAAGGGAATTTGGCCCTCAGGCTGAAGAAAGGTTTCCTACTCCTGCTTTGTTGGTCCCCTCTCCCTGTCAACATTTAAATGGTAGGCTCCTTGGGGCAGGGAGCTGGCATTTCCGTCCACGCCGCTGTCTCAACAGAGTCTAAAGCTCTGTGTGAATTGATGGTGCTGTTTAAATAATAGATAGCAATAGCAGCAAAAGCATATTTTAATCGTACTTGAAGCAACAAAACGAGCAGCTTATGTCTGCCTAGAAGGAAACAACAACAAAAGTGGTGAGTTGATGGCAACACATATATTGCTTGCTTGCAAATGTAAAGCAGTTATGTCTGAGATCGCATTAAGATGCTAAGACGACGGAGGCCTTGATCATTAATTTTGGATAGTGCTGCCCATTAAATTATCTCTGGGAAAGCTCTCTGCGCTTCACCTCCACTCCCTTCCGTCTCAGGGATGCTGAAAGCTAACACTTAATTGCTGATGCCTCTCCACCTTCCCTAAAATACTTGGGAGGAGGGTGTGGATGCATGCGCGAGTGCATGGGTCCATGTGGCAAAACGGAATTGCAACAATTAGCAGCACCCATATCATTAAAAGAAACTACAGAGGTCTTTTGTTAATCATTCAGAAATAATATGATAAATATGCAATGCAGAAGTGTTTGTGGAATAAAACATGATAAAACTAAGTGGTGCAAGATTGAACTTGTCTCAGAGAGAGAGAGAGAGAGAGAGAGAGAGAGAGAGAGAGAGAGAGAGGAAGAGAGGGGTTACATTAACATAATAGAATTCAGTGCAGGCGGCCATCTGTTTTAATTGAGCAAGCTTATTCGTACAATGCTCTGCACCGCTAATCTTGTTTAGATTAATGTTAATGTTCTATTAAAAGGCAGTTTATCATCTCACAATGTGAAGTTAAAATAAGCACACCCAGATTCTGCCGTTAAGGCAGAGGGAGAAAATGGATAGCTCATTACCCAGCTATTGATCTCCCTACAACACAACTATTAAGGCTGGGAAGTTTTGCTGGAAAGTAACTCATGATCTTCTTCCTTAAGGTTGAGTGTAAATGAACACAGATGAAAAGTTTGGCTTCCCTAGTTAAAGATTTAAGACAGGCTGCTTGGCAAAATGGGCTCAGATATGTACTGAGGCTGAAGGGGGGGGACGGCGGGGGGAGACAGAAGGCGAGTACAGACGGGATCTAATGGCCAGTAAATTCTTTCAAGTCATGAAAGTAGAAATCAAGACAGCTTTTCTTTTTCTTTTTTTCACCCACTGTCATAGCTTATGGTGAGAAAACAGTGTCTTTTCCCTCCTTGTCTGTATTTTAATGAGAAAGCCAGGAGTTGACCATTTCTTGGAAACATGCCTATCATTAAGAACAATCCCAAAGGCAAAAGAAAGGAGCTCGGTCTGCGAGCCACAAAGCACAGAATCAATATAACAGAGATCAGCATTATCAGCAGTGGCAACGGGTATCATTTTCTGCAAACATGGTGGCTCCTGACAGTCTTTCTCGGGACCTCCGACAGCAGAAGCAAAGTCCTTCTGGGGGGGCAGAAGAGTAAGTAAGCTTGCTCTCTTAGGCAAAGTCTGCACTAGGTTTCCACAACATTAATCTGCCATGCATAATGCAGTCTAAACACCGTGTTACTGAAACACATTATAGGTGGGACTGCTTCCAAGACAGTTCGGAAACCTCTGCTGGTGCAGAATTCCGTGGCCAGGTTGGTCACTGGGGCAAGGCAGTCTGAGCATATAAAGCCAACCCTGGACTGACTGCTCTGACTGCCAATTAGTTTCTGGGCCTAATTCAAAGTGCTGGTTTTCACCAATAAAGCCTTAAGGACCGCTTCTCCCCATATCAACCTACCCAGACCCTGCAATCATAATCCAAGGCCCTTCTTTGTGTGCCTTCTCTGCAAGAGGTCCAGAGGGTGGCAACATGAGAACAGGCCTTTTCTGCAGTGGCTTCCCATCTGTGGAATGTTCTCCCCAGGGAGACTCACCTGGAGCCATCATTATATAGGTGGCAATCAAAAACTATCCTCTATAACCAGGCTTCATGGCCTTTAGCTATCTGTGGTCTTCTAGAAGTGGGTAGTTTTAATGTATCTACATGGGCTTGTTGGTGGGTGGGTTGGTTGGTTTGGTTAGTCACTTGACCCAATCTAGTTGTATGTAGTTGACTACTTGGGTAAGAATATGGGTGCCCATGTCAAATGCACATCTTGGTGTGAATTACACAGCATTGCTGGATGTCATTTACATCCTTTCTTCTTCTTCTTAGACCATTACAGTGGTACCTCGGGTTAAGAACTTAATTCGTTCCAGAGGTCTGTTCTTAACCTCAATCTGTTCTTAACCTGAGGTACCACTTTATCTAATGGGGCCTCCTGCTGCTGCCGCCGCGCCGCCACTGTGCAATTTCTGTTCTCATCCTGAAGCAAAGTTCTTAACCCGAGGTACTATTTCTGGGATAGTGGAGTCTGTATCCTGAAGTGTCTGTAACCTGAAGCGTCTGTAACCCGAGGTACCACTGTAGTTTCTCTTGCAACACATGTGCCATCTTGGGATGGATTTGATCAGTGAAATGCAAACAAAACGAACCACAAGGGGAATAAGATGAAAAGTCAGCTGCAATGTCACAAAACTACCCTCTTGCACTATTAGCAAAGCGCTCCTCTCTTCCCCAGATTTCATTCCAAATCTGAACCCAAAGGGTACAATTTAGTACTAATTGTGCCTACATGAACTGGAAATGAATCGAAATAGCACTAAACAGAGTAACCATCAAGCAAGCTCATGTGCTCATTGCATTGTGGTAGAAATGCAGGGATAAAAATAATTAACATCCCATTTTACCTTCATCCGAGGATTTCATAATGGTTTGTGGACATTTAATAAACGCCACCATGCGTGTGCTTTAGAAAGCGGTGACTTGGAATAAAAGGGGGGCATAAATGGCCGTTGTAGATAACTACCTGACCATTAAGCCTCAGTTCATCGCTGCAGCTAAAAGAGCTAATGTGATCCTTGGGCAATAATCAGGCAAGAATGTTATCGAGAGGGGGAGACGGGAGAGAGAGCTTTACCTCCATTGCAGCATGCCATGCATGATGAAATGGCCATGTTAAGAAAATAACCGCTTTAATGTTCCAGTAGACACCAGGATATGAGCCCATTCAAGGGGTCTTTGGGAAAGAATTCCGTCTGTACAGCAACACAGAGAAAGGGACTACTGGGAGGCTGGCTGCACCAGCAACTAAGTCTCTCAACATCCAGAATGTGGAAACCTTAAGCCTAGGGGACTGTACACAGTTCACATCCTCTCCCGACACCAGCCCTGATTTGCACCCACCTCTAGTGTTTTCACTTGGCTGGAATGCAGCCTTAAACTCTGATAATGCTTCTTGCACGCTTAGATGGAGAGGGGTGTGCATGTACACAAGCGCATGTACAAGCTAGACTACTAAGGTAGAGCTCACATTTGTCGCGCTCCTCCCGTTTGACTCTGCCCCCTCCCCTACCAATGGCATAGGAAGGCCAGAGTCTCGCCTTTATTTATTTAATTTCTGGTCCCCAGCAAAATGCTCCCTCCACGCCTTACAATCATAACCACAGAGACCGACACATAATAAAAGGCTTCTAAAAAACATCCTATTGTTTAAATCGGAGGCAGTCAACAAGGTGGCCTGCAGACATTGTTGAACTCCAATGCCCATGCTTGTCAGCTGGTGGACCTGACAGCTGAGGCTGATGGGAGCTGTTATTCAACATTATATGGGTGGGGGCACCATGTTGACTACTGTTGATTTAAATCATTGTGAGAAAGACAACAGTTATAGCAGCCACTTGAGGAGATGCATCAACTCATTTTCCAAATGACAGGAGCAAGCTGGCCAGGGTCGCCATGTTTCAAACAGTGAAAATCCAGGCAGAAACATTGTTGAGCCTTTCTGGCTAGGAAAACTTCTCTGGGGAGGGAGTTCTAGAGATATGGTGCCACCACCAAGAAGGATCTTATCTCAGGGGGGGCAGCATCTACAGCAAGGTGCTCCAACCCACTGGCCCACAAGGTCATTTTTGGTGGCCCTTAGCAGCATTCAAGAAAAAAAAAACGTATGAAATCCTTTTTTTTTAACAGGGAGAAATGTAAAGTATTGCACTTGGGCAAAAAAAATGAGAGGCACAAATACAAGATGGGTGACACCTGGCTTGAGAGCACTACATGTGAAAAGGATCTAGGAGTCTTGGTTGACCACAAACTTGACATGAGCCAACAGTGTGACGCGGCAGCTAAAAAAGCTAATGCAATTCTGGGCTGCATCAATAGGAGTATAGCATCTAGATCAAGGGAAGTAATAGTGCCACTGTATTCTGCTCTGGTCAGACCTCACCTGGAGTACTGTGTCCAGTTCTGGGCACCACAGTTCAAGAAGGACACTGACAAACTGGAACGTGTCCAGAGGAGGGCAACCAAAATGGTCAAAGGCCTGGAAACAATGCCCTATGAGGAACGGCTAAGGGAGCTGGGCATGTTTAGCCTGGAGAAGAGGAGGTTAAGGGGTGATACGATAGCCATGTTCAAATATATAAAAGGATGTCACATAGAGGAGGGAGAAAGGTTGTTTTCTGCTGCTCCAGAGAAGCGGACACGGAGCAATGGATCCAAACTACAAGAAAGAAGATTCCACCTAAACATTAGGAAGAACTTCCTGACAGTAAGAGCTGTTCGACAGTGGAATTTGCTGCCAAGGAGTGTGGTGGAGTCTCCTTCTTTGGAGGTCTTTAAGCAGAGGCTTGACAACCATATGTCAGGAGTGCTCTGATGGTGTTTCCTGCTTGGCAGGGGGTTGGACTCGATGGCCCTTGTGGTCTCTTCCAACTCTATGATTCTATGATTCTGTGAAAGGTTGGCTGTCATGCATTTTTAATGAATGCACATACATCTATTTGTTTATTAATTGTGTTTAATAATTCAATACACTAATTCTATTGCGTATTTAAATATATATATTTAATTAAATATAGTCAGTAATATTAAATATATTGTGAACACATTAATTTGCAAAATGGAAATTTAATTCAGCGTGTGTTGGCCCACGGTGTCGAAGTCCTCTTGGTCTGAGAGGTTGGCTGGCCCTCATCTACAGAGTCCCCTCCAACATCCATCAGGCATGAGGATATTTCTATAGGAGCAAAGGTTTTCCTTCATATAACTAGGGCTCTGGCTCTTTAGGGCTTTATCCTCTTGCCCAAGACCCCAGGAAGGAAGAGCATTTGCATATAAATACATATTCATGTGCACATTTCCTCTGTTATGCAAATTGTCACAACACATATTGTGTTAGCTTCAGGCAACTCACATTCTGAAATGAGCAGTGGCCCTTTGGCTCCTGGTCTATTCCTGATTTGGACCTCCTCGCCGAACAAGCTGCCCACCCATGGACTAACCTTGTGTAAACAGCATACCAATTTTCTGATTATCCAGATGCTTCGCTTGTCCCCATGGCCAATCAGATTAATGAGTTTGCAATGTAATTATTTCACACGCACACAAAAAAAAATCTGCATGCAAAGCAAAGAGATCTTTGCAAAGAAGCGGGTCCTGGCTGCGTCTCCTCCTGGCACCCCCAGCCGCGGCAGCTCCATCTAATTCCTAAGGTGCATTACGCTCTTGGCCCATTTAGGTAATTTGTCGGGATGGACGGAATACACTTTATGTAATCAGAGGCCGGAGGAATTAAAAGAGCTGGCGGGAAGGATCCTGGGAAAATGCATGCAATGCGGAGAACGGGAGCAATCAATACAAAGCATCACACCTTGAGAGCTCTACCCTCTGGCCAATTCTTTCCCCAGAGAAACCTATCCAGAAATAATAATCGGGGAGATGACAGCTGAATGATGGAGGCACAACAGAATATCTATTATTCATTATGTGCCCCTCCAACGCTCTGGGCTGTGTACAGAATCCTGACAACGCTACAAAAAAGAAGAGGTCAAAAGGCAACCAAACCTCAGCAATTTCCCACTCCCCCCCCCATTATGCCAGAGGGGAGGGGAGGTGTCTATCTGGCTACTACTCAGCCAAAATTAAGCCCTGGTCCTATTGATTTCAACCGGAGAGAAAATCCCAGGCTTAAGTCTCTCTGGCAGAAATCAATGGGGCTTCAAAGTGCTTAGCTTTGGCTGAATCATCCCAGTAATAGTTCCCCCCACTGGTTTAATATCTTGGGGACCTTAGACCAGGGTTTCCTAGTTTGGGCACCATGATTTGGTTTAGGAAACCACAATAATATCCTAAAAGCTGTGCATGCCCAGGAAGCGATGGCTTGTTCCCAGGCCAATAAACAAAGGTGTTTGGGGGGGGGGGGAAGGGGAAGGAAAGAGTATGTTATCTCATCCACACCACAGAGGTTTCTAAGTTTTGCACATGGCTTGGCTTAGCTTTGTACCCAAATCCGGGCTGGTTTGTCCCCCATGAACAAACCACAGGTGGTAAGCCAGCAATAGACCTTGGTTACAGATTCAGGTCGGTAGCCGTGTTGGTCTGACGCAGTCAAAATATAATAAATAAATAAATTGTCCAGTTGCACCTCAGACACCAACTAAGTTTGTTCTTGGTATAATAATAATTTATTTATTTTTTATACCCCGGCCTTCCTGGTTTAAAACCCGGGCTCAGGGCGGCTAACAACAAATTTAAAACACTTTAAAAAACTTATTTATAAAAGCAGCATAAAATACAGTATAAAAACATGAATAACAATAAAATTCAAAAATCAAAAATCAATTGATAATCCCCAGGGCTAGCTGGCTGAATTGGTCCTACTTGGGCCAGCGAGGAGGCCAGGGGAGAATTAGCTGTGGGGTCTCAGAGCGGGTGATCTTCATAAAAGGGGAGGGGGAGGGAACAGAAGGGAAATAAAAGATCAGGCTGAATTCAAATTAAAGGCCAGGCGGAATAGCTCTGTCTTACAGGCCCGACGGAAGGAGGTTAAATCTGAAGGGCCCTAGTCTCATGGGACAGAGCATTCCACCAGGTCGGAGCCATCTCTGAAAAGGCCCTGGCTCTGGTGGAGGATAGTCTAACTTCCTTAGGGCCCGGGACTTCTAAACTATGGTTATTCATGGACCTTAAGGTCCTCTGCAGGGCAGACCAGGAGAGGCGGTCCCGTAGATACGAGGGTATAAGCTTTACTGTGCATGCACACTTCTTCAGATACACCGAGACAGAAGTCACCAAACCCTTATACAGTGGAACCTCAGGTTGCAGACATAATCCGTGATGGAGGCACGTCTGCAACCTGTAGCGTTCACATGCTGAAGCGCCGCATCTGCGCATGCGTGAGCGGTGAAACCCGGAAGTAACCCATTCTAGTACTTCTGGGTTTCCCGTGGTCCGCAACCCAAAAACACGTAATCTGAAGCGCCCGCAACATGAGGTATGACTGTATATAGTGGGAGGGTGGGGTGGGGTTTACAGCTCATAGTTTGTTTGGAGTAACACCAGAAACCTATCCTGGGTTGAGACGTAACCACATCTTAGATCTCAGTTTTATGGTGGTAGCTGGACCAGGGGAGGAGTAAAGTGACTATAATCTACACTGTGCTTACCAGAAAGCCTTGCTCATTCACACTATGCGATAGCTTGGTCCCTTCCACTTTGCAAAAATATTTCAATTGCACATGAATTTTTGATGCAGAAAGAGCTCAGCCAATAGGCAAGTCCTCCTATTCAACCCATGTAAATGGGAAGTTGCCTATAGTGTCTGGAATAGCACAATAAGCAACTTAGGCTTCAGACCTGAGCACCCTTACTAGGGAATAAGCCCCACTGAGGACAGCCGGATCATGGGGACCTTGAAGACAGAGCACAGGATTGCGCTGTTAATTGCCCACTACTGATTTAGACCATTAACCCTCTTTTCCGCCAGCTGCTTTTCCAAGACAGATTGAGAAACATGCGACTTGAGCTAAACGAACCCTGAGCCAAATTTGCCAAGGCATTGTTATCTTCCCAGGGATAAATTATGCATTCACCCATTGTTTGAAAGTTTGGAAATCACCGTTGGTGGTAAACTTTTCACTAGAACACACAGATGGTCCTGCCTGATCCTGTTAATGAAAAAAATCTCTCACGCAGCTACAAAAACTGACGCGATCATCTGTTTTTCAACATTCTGGGGGAAAAAAGAATATCGAGCGAGGTGTAAGGTGCGATACAAATGAGAATAATTAGCTTGTGCCATCTGTGGACATTAAAAAAAAAAAAAGTAGGGGGAGAAGAAGAAGATGAAGAAGAAAGGAGAGTCTCTTTATTCCAAGGTTTTCTAATGGTAAGCATTATATCTTCAGCAAAGTATGCAGTTAATAACTTTTCAATTTATGGCGACCTTCTGCTCTGATTTACTTAAGGAACTAAGATACTTGCTGCGCCTCACACCTTTCCCACCTTATAATTAGCAAGTAATAAAAAATGCCATTAAAAAGTAATAAGTCTGCAGCTCTCCGACAACCCACTGATTAATTCTACAGTTTGCAAAGCACTTTGGAGGTTACTTGGCTGAACCTCCAGTTTTTAACCCAGTTCTCCGGAAGTAAGGAAGTCTTCCTGCGCCACAAAGTCCAGAAGCCTAGCGATGGCTGTTGAGAGGTGTCCTTTGGGATGACAAATATCAACGCAAGGCTTTTCAAGGTTCATGAAGGGGTCGCGGTGGGTCTTTGGGGGGCAAGCGTTCAGTCACAGTCTCTTGGCGGTATGAAGGGCCTTGGCGCCACGCTGATATTTACTGAGCTGTGCTTTACCGTGGCTAAATGCCCAATGGAGACCCTGTGTTGAGAACTAGGTCTTGACAGTACATTTCTAAAATGCTGCAGGAGGGTGTGATTACAAGGGGAAGCAGTGAGTTGGGGAGGCATACTTAACTCTCTCCTCCCCTGGCTTTTTTCTTCTGCAATCTCCACCCCGTACCTGTTTTTCCTCCTATGAACACCCAGCATCCCGTTCTTGCAGTGGCCGACCAGATGCCTGTGGGAAGGTCCTAGGTGCTTCTAAGAACCACATCTGGGGAAAAGAAGCTTGGGGAGGGGTGTGCAAGGCAGAATCAGCAAGTAGGAGATGGGTAAAGCATTCATCCTCCCCTCCAAATTGCACTCTTATCTAGCCCCTTTTTATGTTCTGCAAGGTCCAGGCTTTGCAGACCAGTCTCATTTGCTTAATATCTACTTTGACTCCAACTCGTACCTTTTCAGAAATGCTGTTTTAAAAGAAACAGCTTCCCACACCACTCCCACTTTGTACCACCCAGAGGAACTGGCCAGCACAGTAGAAATATCCACAGGTGGAATCCCTTTGCTTCTCATTCCAGCACGCTTCACAACAGTACGTGCACATAGTCAGAAATATATTGGATTGCGGAAGCCTAAGGGTGCATTGCAATGGGAGTTTGCAGGGGGCAATCTATGCACAAGAGTTAGGCTCAGCCAGGGGTGCCAGACATTAACCAAGGCAATGTGGGAACCAAAAGTGGCAAGCCATGCCAAGGTATGATAAGACAGGAAATGTCAGGGGATTATTGAAACATTTTTCAGACAGGGCCTAAGTGCCTGGAATCATAATTTCTAATCACATACGCTTTTTTTTTTAAAAAAAAAAAAGTAGAAAGGATGTCCCATTTGGGAGCTGCCCACAGGTAATTTGTCTGGTCACCATGAGAACAGGATGCTGGACAAGACAGGCCATTGGCCTGATCCAACAGGGCTCTTGGGATCTTAGAAATCAGGAACATTGGCCTCTAATAGGAAATCTATGCTGGTCTTCAAATTGTACCATACATTATGCATCCCGCTTGGGAGATGTTCCCACAGAAGAATATGCTGCAAAACACCCTGATGTACAAGGACTGTGCATGAAAAAGATCTTAGCTGCCACTCTCATGCTGTTTTAAATACCATCAAGAAGAAGAACTTCATATATTATTGAGGAAACATGCAACACTTCCTTGCACTTTTCTACCAGGCTGAAGAAGCCATGTTTGGCCTTGTACAATCACCATCAGTAAGTAGTGGTACATTTAACTAGTTCACATTCTCCCTAAAAAAAAAATACATGCTGTCTTTTATGATGTTGGGTCTGCAATGAACTTCATGCTGGCGTATGCATATAATCCTGAGTATTTGTTTTCTCCAGTTCCTCTGCACTACCACAATCTGAGGAAGGGTGTTGACGAGTGGAGCTGAATCCCAATGAGATTTTCTTGGGAAGCGTCCAAGCCAGGCTGTGGTCACTGGTGGTGCAAATCCCAATACAGATTCCAGAGAATATGTTTTCCCGCTTAGGAACCCTGAGGTCTATCTGGTAGGAGTTGAAAGCTTGAGCCAGAGCAGGAATGGAGAGCCTTTGTGCCTCCAGATGTTCTCAGGCCACAGTTCCCACCATCCCTGACTTCTGTTCATGTTGGGAGTCCAGCAATATCCACAGGGCCACATGGCCAGCACCTGATCTGAGTCAGAGAATTACAAAACTGTGCAAGTGAGCTGGGCACTAAGGAGCACAATAACCAGCAAAGCTTCAGAAGAAATGGAAATACTTCTGTCCTCGCTGCCAGTTCCTTCTCTTCCTGGCTACCTGCTGAGTTATCTGTTCCTCCAGAGTAGACTCCCTGGCAACAGAGGCTTCTGGCAGCCAAACCAATGCTGATGCTGAGCTTCCCTCAGGTCTGCTACCATCTTTGCTATGGAGGTTCAGGGGGTGAAGGGGGACACACACATTATTGAGGCAGTGTTCAAGGCGAGAGGGGTTTATTGGAGGGGCAGACAAAACATCCATGTTCTAAGGCATTTGGAGCTGCCTCAGGACTTGAGTCCATGCCTCTGCCTCAACAGAGTTCTTCCTGGGGTCTGTGTCAGGCAGGATCCTGACCGCTGGATGCCGAAGAAGCCCACAGGCACTATCTTCTGCTCCACCGACCGGAGGGGAGTGATCAGGCTCCCATTAATAATTATAGGTTTTGTGTTGCCAGTCAGTCCCACAAGCTGATGCTCCATAGCCTTTCATAGTCTGACAGTCCATGGTCATTTACGAGGCTAGAGCCAGACTGTCTAGGTCAAGCCCTGGAGTCCATGACCAGATGATTCTGTGAAGAACCATTCTCCCCACACTTAGGCCACTACCAGACTGTCACCATTTTGCAGGTGGAATATATAAGAAGAGTCCTGCTGTGCACCCTGTTCTCACGGCAGCCAATCAGATGCCTAAGGGAAGCATTTGGATTCTGTGCTGTACAGTCGAATTCCTATTGCACAATTAAAACAGAGCTGGCCTTCTTGTGCAACAATCCCTCTTCTGCCACCCCCAACTACGCTTTTCACAGTAAGGAAAGTGATGGAGAAATGCACCAGAAAATATGGGATGACAATTGCTTAACATCGGCCTCGGCCCTGTATACCTGAAGGAGCGTCTCCACCCGCATCATTCTGCCCGGACACTGAGTTCCAGCTCCGAGGGCCTTCTGGTGGTTCCCTCACTGTGAGAAGTGAAGTTACAGGGAACCGGGCAGAGGGTCTTCTCGGTACTGGTGCCCACCCTGTGGAAGACCCTTCCTTCAGATGTCAATGAAATAAATAACCTTTTAGAAGACATCTGAAGGCAGCCCTATATAGGGAAGTTTTAAATGTTTGGTGCTTTGGATGTTTTTATATATATGGAAAGCCACTTAGAGTAGATGACAACCCAGTCAGATGGGCTGCTTGTTGCTGCTGCTGTTGTTTAACCTCACCATAAAACTGTGTGGAAACAAAGATGCTCCACAACCAGAGCATCTGAAAGTGGCCTCCCTCTGATGGCAACCCTGAGTTGGTTTTGGATTCTGCTTTCCTGTTGCTGCTGGATGATTCACTTGCCCGGAAGGAGTTGGGTTGTTGTTCTTGTTTTTTGCCGCACGCACATTCATCTGCTCTCTGCTTGTGACACACTGGCTGGCCTGGATTCTCCCTTTTCATCACACATCACAGATGCTGAGGTATGTTTTGAACTGAGGTAGTATATAGGCAGCCAGCAATGTTTTTGGTTTTTTTTCCTGGTACAGCTTTAACCAAAAGAACAAACACAATCTTGGCTTTTAAAATATCCAAAGGACAGCAGCGTTGCAGAGTAAATAAACACTAAGTCGGGCATCTGTGTGTCTCAGAGTTGAATGTGCAATACACAGCTACGTGGTTTCATCAGGGCTTAATTGAAGACTTGGCTTGAATTTTAGGACCACAGCTTAATAAGAAAGGGACTCTGAGCATACACCGAGTACTGTTCTGCCACAGCACACAATTGGGATGACTGGGTAAGGCTGCAGAGGAAGTGGATCGGATAGGGTGACCATGTGACCTACTTTAGAGAGGACAGTCCTCTGTTTTGACAGGCAGTCAGAATATAGTCCCCTTTATGAAGATGTCCTCAATTTAAGGACTGTTCACATCAGAACTATTAACAGTTTGGTACTCAATTAGGTGTTTTTTTCTTTCCCCCTCAACTAGCATCTGTGTTGCCAGACCAGATGGGGTTGAAGAAAGGGTTAAATTCTGCTCAGCCTGAAAACCACCAAGGATTTTGCAAAAGGAGCAGAACTTTGATAAACATCTCCAGTCTTGCATTAGACAAAAGCCTACATGCTACATCAATCCAGGCACTTGCATGCAAAAGGTCTTTCAGCATATCCTGAAGGTCAACTGATACTGAATACAGATTTGATGCAAAAGGATAAGGAGATGGCCCCATCAAGTCGAACTCAGACCAGGTTCCACATAGGCTGCAGAATTAGGGTGGTGTCCAACTAAATAACTACTTGTGCAAGGATTATTGGCAGAGCAATGGTCTTTCCCCTACCCCCCTGCACCCCACAACCCCAAAATCTGCTTCAGGGGATTGGGGGAGGGGAGACCCCAAAACAGAGTTAGGGGTGCAATGGGTGGAGAGGAGGGGAGAGAACAATGATAAATCCTTGATGGAATGTTCACCTTTGTGCTACAACCCTAGGGGAGTACAGCTTTGTGATGGTGCAATGCAGTATCTTACATCAAAGTTCAGCAGGCCACCTCTGTGTCTGTTTTCGAAAGGCTGCCTTCTGTTTGAAGATGCTTTCTGCTTGAAGGTTTCCCAGTTTGAGTCTGGATAAGACGGGAGAGTGAGCAAGAGCCTCAAAGTTGTCCATCTGCAGACTAAGGTAAAGGTAAAGGAACCCCTGACCATTAGGTCCAGTCATGGCCGACTCTGGGCTTGCAGCGCTCATCTCGCTTTATTGGCCAAGGGAACCAGCGTACATCTTCCGGGTCATGTGGCCAGCATGACCAAGCCGCTTCTGGCGAACCAGAGCAACGCACGGAAACGCCGTTTACCTTCCTGCCGGAGCGGCACCTATTTATCTACTTGCACTTTGACGTGCTTTCGAACTGCTAGGTGGGCAGGAGCTGGGACCAAGCAACGGGAGCTCACCCCATCGCGGGAATTCGAACCGCCAACCTTCTGATCGGCAAGTCCTAGGCTCTCTGGTTTAACCCACAGTGCCACCCGCATCCTAAGCTGACGCAAAAGCCACTTGGTGTCTTCCTCACTAAATTAGAGCAATTCTTTCTAAACATGCCCCAATAGACTCTATCTGTCTATCTATCTACACATATACATACATATACATTAGAGATACAATAGATATACAGTAACCTAAGCATACTTCGTGAAAATTGGTATCCTTTTTGTCCTATTTTTGTGTGATACAAAACCTTGTATTTGGCAATGTACAGCTGGCCCCATCCTAGGACAGGATCCCTGGCAAACATCACAAACATCAAAAAACCCCACCAAGAAAGGGGTCAGATAAAGCAGAGCAGAGGGAGACAGAAAGAAGGGGTGGAAAGAATATAAAGATTCTTATTCCTCATTGGTTGCTGAGTAGCATCTCGAAGCCAGCACTTCTGATAGAGGCACTGCACACCTTACAACTTCAAGTTGTCAGCTAAGGTGTTTTAAGTGGATGTGTGAAAATGTAAAGTATACATTTGAAACATTTGCAATGCAGACCAGCCCAATTCACAGTTCCGGAAACAATACATTAATATCCTTTTAAATTCACACTTTCCTGAATTTTGCACTGCTGTTGCACCTGCCCCAAAATGTGTACAGGAATGTTTACTTTTGTTGAAACTGTGCATAAAAATGCATATATTAGAAAACATTCCAAAACATACCAAAAAGCCCCCCCCCCGATTATGAGAAATTGCATATGGCACAGAATATGTTAACAACAATGTAAACAAAAATGCCAATTACTTTTCATGAGGATTTTTTTTTAACCCTGCAAACTGATACCGAAATGTGGCAAACTCAATTTATGACTATAAGAAAATGGGAGGGTCTGAAATTGACGGATTACACCCAACTCTACCTGAAGAATATTGTAGCTGCTCCACGAGAGCATTATAGATCCTTCAGCTGAACTCCTTCAGTTACAGGAAACATTAACAAAACTCTCAGACTTATTTATCTATTCATTTATCACTATCCTAAATTAAACTTCAACTGGGTCATAAGTTCCTGGGAAATTGCAGAAACTGCAAAAGAAAATCTGCCTCCCAAATTCCACTAATACACACGTCACACTCCTTTTTCGTTTCCGTGGCTCCCTGACTCCTCCTAACTTGTTGCAAAAGCCACCCTCTGGAGATTTCCCACCGCTGATTGATAGCGTGTCAAAGTGTCCCTTTTAAAGAGTCTCTGAGGCCATTCTGCTGCCTGCTGTTTCCTTCTGCTAAGTGCTGTCTGTCATGTAGCAGCAGTGAGATTTGCAACGATACAGTTGTGGGTCATCCCACAAACCCCTTTTGCAAGCCTTTTTAGCCTCACAGTGTATTCAAACAGAAAAGGTCAGCTGTGGGCATTAGCAAGTTTCCTTTGCACGGGGGCAATATTTTATTTTTTTAACAGACATGAACATTTTGGAACCTAGTTTTGACATCATTGTGCCTTAAAAAAGCAACAACCACAGAATTAAAGTGTTGAAATAGATCCTTGGAGGTCACCTGGTCCAAACCAATGTTCCATGGAGGATCTGCAATGCATGGTGCAACTACAGCATCCCTGACAGAGATGGCTGCCCAGTATCTGCTTAAATACCTCCAGCAGGTGAGAACTCACCACATCTCAAAGGCGGTCTAATCCATTGTCAAGTGGCTGTGATCACTGGGAACAGCTTTCTAATCTCTAGATCACGGTGGACCAATTTTCCATACTGAGCAGGTCACAAGAGTACTTCAGCATGGAACCCACAGGCTGCACGCTGCCTTGTTGCAATGAGGGAGGGGGGGAAGGTGAACAGTGTTTCCGTGCACTCCTCTGGTTCACCAGAAGCGGCTTAGTCATGCTGGCCACATGACCCAGAAGCTGTACACCGGTTCCCTCGGCCAATAAAGCGAGATGAGCGCCGCAACCCCAGAGTCGGTCATGACTGGTCCTAATGGTCAGGGGTCCCTTTACCTTTACCTTAGGGTTTGGGAAGGAGGCACAAATCTCTGGCAGGGTCTTAGAGCACTCCCAGCTCCTTCCCAAAGCTGAGAAAGTATTCACTAAGCTTTGGGAATAAGGTGGAAAGACTCTATGGCCCTGTCATAGCCCTCATGCCTTCTTCCCAAAGGCCAGCGCCTCTTTTGGGGGGTGCCAGCACAAGGGCAGAGAAGAGTCATCAAATGTTGACAAGGCTTGCGTGTTGGACCGCGGTGCTTCAAAACAATACAAAACTATTTTTTAAAACAAACAAACAAATAATCTCACTGTGAAAATAATATTTTCCCATTTGGGAAAAGTGGGTGACATTACTGAGAGCCGAGGATCTAAGATATGGGGGCCAAATGCAGCCCCCACCAAGCCTCTCTTATTGGACCCTCAGAGTATTTTCAGGCCACATCCTAAACTGCCCTTCCTCCACCCCCATCATTCTACCCGGACACTGAGGTCCAGTGCTGAGGGCCTTCTGGCGGTTCCCTCATTGTGAGAAGCCAAGTTACAGGGAACCAGGCAGAGGGCCTTCTCAGTGGTGGCGCCCGCCCTGTGGAATGCCCTCCCATCAGAGAACAAAGAGAACAACAACTACCAAACTTTTAGAAGCCATCTGAAGGCAGCCCTGTTTAGGGAAGCTTTTAATGTTTGATGTATTACTGTATTTTAATATTTGGTTGGAAGCCAACCAGAGTGGCTGGGGAAGCCCAGCCAGATGGGTGGGTTATAAATAATAAATAAATTATTATCATCATCATCATCATCATCATCATCATCCCATAATGCCTTTTGAGATGGAGGATAGAGAGGGTTGTGGGTGGGCTTAGCAGCCAGCCTACACCCATGGCTCCACCCACTTTCAGTTCTAGTCCCGCCCACCACTGGAACATGGCCCCAGAAGTGAATGTGGCCTTCTGAACCCCAGCCTACTGCCTGATCCTTTTATCTGGAGATTCCAGAGGTTGGACCTGAGTCCTTCTGTATGCAAAGGACGAGGTGTCTTCATGGGCTATTTCCCTGTCCCTAGAGGGAGCTGCTGGCTATGCAGTGTTTCCTACGTGCTTCAGAGATGTCAGGTCACAGCCAAGGTGTTTGGGATGGGTTGAGCATAACAGTTTGGGGACGTTGCACAGAATATAAAGACCATCATCATATGCTAGTGAATTAGCAGAAGTGTTTGTTTGATAAGACTATCGCCCTCACCGAAATGCAGAAAAGAAATGTTAATTTAATTGGATTGCTTTGTTTCCTATTTATCTTAAACACATCAACAATGACGGTCGCACTAGACAACATTCCTTAAAAAGAAAAGAAGCCAGACTAAGAAAAGCTGCATTTCTTTTATTCTCTTTGATTTAAATGTAAATTGCCAACTATCTGTACAACCAGAAAGTGTGTGTGTGTGTGTGTGTGTGTTGAAAGAGTGGTGGGTGAAAATATATGAGAATCCACAAAATACATGCTAAATGTTGTGGTTCTCGCTTGCTTTATGGTGCCGCTGACAGATGTCGGCCAAGAATGGTAAATTCCAATCAAGTGAAACTGAAGATTAATTGCAAAATCCTTCAAAGCGCTTTTTTTTTTTTTTGGAGAGGGGAGGAGGGAGTATGGGGAGTGACGGGATGGGTGGGGGGAGGAGAGAATGGGTAACTATACATAAAGATGCAGAGACTCTCACAAATTTACATCACCTATAATTAGATTTGCTGAATGCTACACAGTCAGAGGACTCAAAACTACAAAAAGTGCCTTTGTGTGCAATAAGATGCACGCTCAGATACATGAGATGTGTATAATTATAAACAGTTGTTGTGCCTGCCCATGTTTAATTCCTATAAAGCAAAATCAAGGCAGTGACAGCCTTCTAAGTAAAGCAAAATGATTAACTGAAAAATAAGGAATGCTGACAAGGACACACAATACACACACACACACACACACACACACACACACACACACACAGAGAGAGAGAGAGAGAGAGACCTTAATACTCATTGATGAATGTGCTCAGAGCCCCACTCAGACATTTTGATAATATGATCAGTAAACATACCTGGGGATGAGTGCAAAAGATTCACTTAAAATCATAGTTGGAAGGGATCCCATGGACCATCTAGGTAAAGAGTAAAGGGACCCCTGACCATTAGGTCCAGTCGTGACCGACTCTGGGGTTGCGGTGCTCATCTCGCTTTACTGGCCGAGGGAGCCAGTGTACAGCTTCCGGGTCGTGTGGCCAGCATGACTAAGCCACTTCTGGCGAACCAGAGCAGTGCACAGTAACGCCGTTTACCTTCCCGCCGGAGTGGTACCTATTTATCTACTTGCACTTTGATGTTCTTTCGAACTGCTAGGTTGGCAGGAGCAGGGACCGAGCAACGGGAGCTCACCCCGTCGCGGGGATTCGAACTGCCAACCTTCTAATCAGCAAGTCCTAGGCTCTGTGGTTTAACCCACAGCGCCACCTGCGTCCCCATGGACCATCTAGATTATTATTATTATTATTATTATTATTATTATTATTAATAATAATAATTTATTATTTATACCCCGCCCATCTGGCTGGGTTTCCCTAGCCACTCTGGGTGGCTTTCAACAGAATATTAAAATACCCCCTGCAATGCCCCCAAACGGGGATCAAACCTGTGACCTTCCTCATTTTTATGTTCATCCGCCTCTGTAGGTTGGAAGGGGGCTATGGCCACATTCACACAATACATTTGAAGCACTACGATGCTACTTTAACCAGGCATGGCTTCCCCCCAATAATTCTGGAGCGGTAGTCTGTTAAGGGTGCCATAACTTGTTAGGAGGACTCACAGAGCTAGTATGCTCAGAGTTTCCTCGAAAGGGGTATGGGCTGTTAAACTGCTCTAAGTTAAATTCACAGCTTTGGATCCAGCATGGAGCAGCAGACATGCCCCGGAGTCTCCAGCTTCCAGGACCTCACTCACTCCAGTTGGCTTATTTTTTCTCCATCCTAGGACGACATGGCACCCAGGAAGGTGAGGTGAGAAAACACTCATCCATTTGTCTCTATGGCAACTGAGCTCACTCTTTAAAATGTGGACGATGGGTGCTTAGCTGAGCAGCTAAGACCATTACCTTGACAAAGGTTTGCTCTTATGGATTCTACAGAAGGGGGTATCACAGATAGCACCCAAACTGTATGTAGCACTACGCATTCTTTAGCATGTGAAAGAAATTGTGAGTTTTTCTTACATCAACTCCATGCTGGAAATCCTATTGCAAATGTGTTTGCATTCCTCAGTAAAAGCAGAATTACAATATTACATGTTACAGTGTATTTAACAAAAAGGGATCCACACACATAACATACACAAACACTCGCAAAGGCACAGCTGATATCCCTTCAAAAGCAAAATTACAGCTGACAATCTTTAGCTTTTATTGTTCCATATAGCCTATATCTGCCAACTAGCAAAAAGGAAAAAGAAGAAGAAGAAAGAATCTGCCTATCAGCGGGATAGCTGGATTATTTCAGAATTAGCTAAACAGTTTCCCCTCCTTCCCTTCCTCTTATTATTAATGGCATATGCATATTTAATTTTAGAACTGTAAATCGTATAATTAAAGCTCTGCCTGAAGAGATTATTATGTTTCGAACACAGCTCTGCATGGTAGAAGGAAATGGGAGAAAGGGAGACTTGCATATTTCTAAATTTAATTCAAAATCTAGACAGGTTCGAAGAAAGGAGCAGCAGAGATGGTCTTTGCTAGAGGGACAGATTCACCATGGTCCTTCGACGCCTGAGGGAGGGTAAATAGATTGGCCTCATTTCAGAAGCTCTAGCCTTTAAACATTATGGAGGTTTAATCTGGGTCTCAACTCAGCATCACACAATGCATACTGCAATAAGGCACTGTTCCCAAGTCAAGTACCCGCTTTTGAGTCTTTAGTCTTACAGGCATACCCTGTCTTGGGAAAAGATTTGAATTGTTTTATGCAGCTAAAAAGGGACACAGGTGGCGCTGTGGGTTAAACTACAGAGCCTAGGACTTGCCGATCAGAAGGTTGGCAGTTCGAATCCCCGCGATGGGGTGAGCTCCCGTTGCTCGGTCCCTGCTCCTGCCAACCTAGCAGTTCGACAGCACGTCAAAGTGCAAGTAGATAAATAGGTACCGCTCCAGCGGGAGGGTAAACGGCGTTTCTGTGCGCTGCTCTGGTTCACCAGAAGCGGCTTAGTCATGCTGGCCAAATGACCCAGAAGCTGTACGCCGGCTCCCTCGGCCAATAAAGCAAGAAGAGCGCCGCAACCCCAGAGTCGGTCACGACTGGACCTAATGGTCAGGGGTCCCTTTACCTTTTTATGCAGCTAAAAGAAACCTTCAATGGTAAGTCTGCTCACCTTTTCCCGGTGGGCAGTGTTGCGGCCAGATAGCCGGGTCTCAACAGTTTACCGGCCAAAGGAGCCGAGGGACATCACCTCTCTGCTGTGTCATGCTGGCCGTGTCATTGTTGCTGGGGTTCTGCCCCGTGGGACAGCCCCAGCCAGTCAGCTTTCAGAATGGGTGTGGCCGCTGGTGATTTAACTGCGGCGCAGCTAGTCAGCCCCCTCTTTGAATTGTTTAATGCAGCTAAAAAACCCCCCAAAGATAACGTAATATTTAAACAATCTGCCATGTACTCTTCGGAACCCCAGGAGGTACGTGTACCACAGTTTGAAAAAGACCGAGGGAAATGCTAAAGATTGTTATGAGGCACATGACCTTTGGCATAAATGTACAATTCTGGTTTTACTCAAGCTCTCGATAAATGAAAAAATTGTCTTCCCAAGACAGCTTGCTTGTGCATTCTCAGAGAGATGGCCACTGTAATGCAATCGTCTAGCAACCAGAGATGAATTATTAAAGCCTGTTTTGTTATGTGCATGGCAAAGTCCACTCCTGGCCTATTCTTGAGGCTGCTAAATAATCACCTGTATGGGACTGGAACTACTACGTCTCCACTGACACTGAGGAGATTGATCATTTTTAAACAATGGCAACAATGCAGACTCCAGGCCCCTTTTGTCATTCACTTGCATAGGAGGAGGCAGCAAAAATCCATTCCCCATTCTCTCTCTTTGTTTAAGGCAGCTATGAACGTAGAAAGCCGCCTTTAATGGGCAATTCTAAATGTGTTTAAAGGTCGTAAAATTAGACACAGGAGAAATATTGAAGAAATGAATGCCCAAGAAATAATAGTCATATGCTACATATACACGTTCACACTCTTTGAAAACATCTCATTATGGTTTCTTAAAATATCAAAACCATGCCATCCAGGTTCATACCTACAGTCGTGAACTATATGAATCTAACGAAGACTGCAATATTGCAAAATTCCACAAAAATATGAAATGATATAGAGCCAGGACAATTTAAATTTCACATCTCCTTAAAAAGTTCATATTGCTATAAAGCAGTAAGATTTTACAGCAGATATCCTTCATCAGTCCTCCATGGCTTATCCAACATCTTACATAATATCTTTCATAAAATATACAATCACACTCTTTAACTCCAGATTAATCACTATATCACTGGTTCCAAAGTGACAGTAACTAATGAGATTTAAGCTCATGCAGATTTGGAGGAGGATTATACAAGTGCAGTCCACAACTTCCCCAATTAAAGGTTTTGTTTGTTTGTTCATTTGGTTTTTTAAAGCAGGGCTAAAACAGACTGGTATTTCAGACAACAGAGTTTCTATCAGGTACAGTGGAACCTTGGTTGTTGAACGTAATCCGTTCTGGAAGACCGTTCAACTTCTGAAATGTTCAACATCAGAGGAGCAATTGCCAGCTGGCAAAATCAACTGAAAAAAAAAAATGGAGAAATGCGCCTGAGGCACTTTCAAAAATGGAAGCATTCACTTCCGGGTTGTCGGCCTTTGAAAGCCGAAATGTTTGACTCCTGAAGCGTTCGACAACCAAGGTTCCGCTATAGTACTAGAGAAGGCAGATCATTGGTCAGATGTGGCACGGATCCTGTATTGGGCAAGTCAACCTCTAATCACTCTAACATCACAGTGATATTCTAATACTAGGTAGGAATAGCCTGGAACCAGAACTGAGTAAGAACTCCTCAGAGGATGATTCCACCCAAATTCCTAGAATGTACTAGGACATAAGGGAGTTGGCATACCTTGGAGTACACCGCGAGGCTGCCACCTGGCTATATGCACTGCAGGGGTACCTGTAAATTGGGGGATATTTGCACTTTGATACCACATGCCCCACAGTCCCAGACTCTCCATAATCAGCCGCAAGACCAGAACCAGTGAGGAGCTCAAACTAAACCCTGCACTAGAAGCACACATCTACCGGCAGAAACATTTGAACAGTACTCTGGAACAGGAATGAAGAATCAAAGCCTTTGGAGGGGGATCTTTCTCAGTTGCAAACTTGCATCCCAACATGGGCAACCTTTTGGAGTGTGCATGCTAGTGGTGGGTGGAGCCAGAGGTAAAAGTGGGAGGGGCAAAAGATGTGAATCTGACTCTTGTATACTAGGCTACATTCCACCCAAAGAGAAGACAAAGGTTTCTATATGCAAACACACCTCTTCATCCCTCCAGTTGCCAGCAAGCAGAATGACTTATCCCATTCCAGCCAGAAAAAAGGATGTGAAGAGGCCAGTCCATCATCACCCATGCTCACCACCTGAAACAATCATCTCATCTTGTCTGAAAGCCCCTCACTTTCTGCTTAGATGTTGATGGAACAACATCACCATCGGCCCATCTCCATCTCCGAATCCTTGGCTAGACAGCTCCCCTGTTACTGTGGTAAACCTTGCCATGGACCTGATCCTTGTCCAGCTGGTCAACTGTCCACTCCTGCTGGTAGAATAATGAATCTAAGCACACCGCCCCGAGTTGGCAGAACTGGGGCAAGTACAAAGAGATAGTGTTGGGTGGGCCTGGCCATCCTAAAATGGCCACACAAGCCTAACTGGGTGGCCTGTGGACCTGATTTGTCTCACTGGTTTCCTACTCATGATCTAGAGCATGCATGATTGCCACATTGGACCAACACTGATCCATTAAGGTACTGACTTCCTATCTCCAGCCAAGAGTACAAGCACGTGTTTTCCCACATGTAGGGCAAAGAAAGCACTACAGATACACCAAACAAAGCTCTGTGAGGTCCCTGTGACTGGCTGACAAGAGTGCTTGGTGGCTGCATTTGTCACTGACTTCTTTCTCTCCACCACCTTGAAGCCCTCTGCTTCCATGGGTAAACTCCTTGTGTGTTGGAAGGGTAGCACCAGAAAAGCATGCAGCTAACAACACACAGTATTGTAACAATTTGTGGGTTGCAATGCCAGGCCATTGCAGAAGGAAGTCTTGAACGCTGAGTAATCCTGAACTGTTAATTACAATGTTAATCACTTGATCAGGCCAATTTATTATGTACATCTGACCTGTTTAGAACATTCCGTCTCCAGATGAATGTTTTTTCGCTATAAAAAGCCAAAGATTTGTATTTTGACTCTAAGGACATAATTGTGCGGACAAAGTTAATCTTAAATGCTATTATGGAGGCAAGTTAATACGTTTTCTCCCAGTGTACTTATAATCCACATTTTGCCAGTTAATTAGATGAGTATATGCTCCTCCATCCCACTATATGTGACACAATTAAGGAACTGGGCTTTTTTGTTTTAATTACAGCAATGTTTTGACATGTTTTGACAGCACCAGTTTTCTACAGTTTCCTTGTCTGGGTAGTGGTGGGATAGAGTTATCTGTTTACAGCCTATATAACCTTTATGAAAGAATCATACGGTCAGCCAATTAAAACTCAGAAGATTGAGAAGGTCGATGCTCAGCCTCTCCCATGGTATTTCACATTAAAATGTAAGTAGATCATTCCTGTGGCAGAGGCCATAATGAGAAAACACACAACAGCATGAAATGCAATGCTTTCTTTCTGCCCTTGAGATGATGTTGAACTACAACTCCCATAATCCTTGGCCACAGGCCTCGGGGTGGTGGAGACATTTGATTCAGTTCACATTTTAAGACAAACTTTTCTAATTTGCACTTTCTAAAACAATACCCTAACTGAAACACAGTCATCCTATGAAATTCACATTTCTCCAAATTTTGCAATGCAGTTTTCCAACCAAGTAATGTGTCCCAAAAAACGAATGCACATTTTTTAATGCACCATGGTAAAATGCACATTTTACCGAAAATGACATGAAAAAGTGCAGTACATCACATTAGGAAAAATTATTTCAAAAATGTGCATATTAAGTGAAACTGCATGCAAAATCTGCATTTCTGGAGAAATTGACACTAAAATGCTGTTGAATTTTCATGAGGACTTAAAAATCTGGAAACGTATGCAGAAATGTGGAGAGCTGGAAAAAAAAAGGCAAATTAACAAAACTCGAAATGGACAGATTCTCCCATCCCTCTATAGGCAATGCTGGCTGAGGCTAATAGAAGCCTCTCCTTCCTTGGAGACTTTTAACAGAGGTTGGATGGCCATTTCACATGAATAATCTAGTTGAGATCCTTGCACTGCAGGGGGTTGGACTAGATGACCCTTGGGGTCCCTTCCAACTCTAAGATTCTGTGATTCCATTTCAGTGCCCCCTCACCCAATCCACTGCAGGGTGTGCTTGTGTAAGTGGTGGTGGTCTCCCTCTTTCCAGCCCAGAACAGCTTTACTAGCCTCATTCTGCCAGCGGAGAGCTTCCCATTCCACCCACTTATGGGCTTTCTTCTGGTGGCAGCCTTGTTGGACTTCCTTCGCCAACCGAGTTTGCGCAGCGACGGGGGCAATGGAATAAAAACTTGCCTGCAATATCTTTGCTTACTTTATTTCTACATAATAATCAAACAGCTGCAACTCACCACTCCACACCAGCCAGTACCATACAAAGCATTTGGTCAACTTAAATACAGTTTTCAAACTAATCAATTACCCTATCACATCGCCACATTCGGTGCAGCAGGTAAACTCCCCCTGCTAATTAGTTGAATTGTTAAGATGCTACAGGTGTGTTGAATTGTCAAAAGCTCACAGCTGTGCTGCCATGCAGGTTATAAGTACAAACACACACACCTCTGAGTAGCACCACTGACCATATCAATATTAAGACAACCCCCAAAAATGGGTATTCCAGGGGTAGAGAGGGATGGATATGTCTTGGGATCAGATGGATCCCCAGTGCCATCAGTTGACAGCATGGGTCCAATTTAGTTCCAATCTCTATGCCAGCTCCAAGCTGGTGTGGCCTGGAATAGGCTTTTGCCTGCCTCCTTGCCTGCTGTCCTGGCCAGAGTGAGTGACAGGCCTGCAGATTCAGTGGTGTCCGAACGGCTGCACCAAGCCCCACTACTGCCCAGACAGGGTTTGAATCGTTCTGCAAAGCTCCATGACAGATGACAACAAGGAAGCCGCTTGAGCTCTTGCAGATCTGATCAGCTAATCACAGGCATTGGAGCACCCAATTCTTCATCAGCTTTTCCTGCATGAGCACCATAGAAATGAAGGCCGATTGCATAAGCTTATTCCCTTAAAGAGAATCTATCTCAGACAATTTATAGTGGAATCTAGGTAAGTATGCATGCCATTGCAGCATTATTGGAGGCTTTTGCCCAGGCATCCGTTAAAGTTTTTATGACTCCTTCATATGGGAATTCCAAATGTGAAACACTAAAAATAAACTTCCAAGTTTGTTTTATTGTGCTTGCCCGTGACGAACAATTGCACACTCAAAAGGCAATGGGTTTCACACTTTACAGTAAAAAAATCCTCCTACATAAACTGCTTTCCTTATAGCAGCTGTTTTCTGTGGCTGTTGGATTCCTTTTTATAACTTGCTGCCTTGCCCCCTTGGCAAGTTCTTCCACGGGTGTTACAAAATAGGAAACAGAAACATATTTTATGGGCATATGATTTGTGAACTGGCAGTATTGGCAGGATTATATTTTAACAAAAAATTGTACTGGATGCTGGAGAGGGATAAAAACCCTTGGGTCTCTGATGAGTACAGATCTAACTACAGCGAGAGAGAGAGAGAAAGAGAGATGTTCAGAAAGCAATTATTTGAGGGTGGATGTTTAGAGCTTTCCTTGCAAGGGGATATAAACTATGGAGCTTGCATATTTTGCATTAGGACCTCTTTCTGGATATAATGTTTCAGGTCCTTTTAATCCTGAGTCAGAGGCCAGATTAGTTCAAGAGGCCTAAAATTCCTCCATTTGGTCAGAATCTTCTGGCTGGCTGTAACCGATACTGGTTCTGACTATGGATGATGGTGAATTTTGGAAATGGTTGCAGTGGTGGAAAGCTCTTCAGTTTGGAAATCCCGAATCAATTATTATGAGCTGAACCCAACCACCCTGTCTAAATTTTGACTCGACTCATAATTAAATGACATACTAGCTCAGTGCCAATCCTCACATCCGCCAGCTTTCTTCTTACCCCCAAGACTAAGAGGGTGGGTGCAGAATTTAAGCTTCTACTTTATCTCAATGATTCTTTGCTCTTTGCAATGAAGGCTTCTTCTGCTCTGAGCATGCTCAGTTGCTTCCCCTGCTGATATAAACTTCCTGGACCAATAAAGCATGGGGCCAGTCACACAGGCCTCTTAGATTAAGCTAATTCCAGCAGAGGAAGTGCATAAACAAACAAACAAACAAACAAACAAACCGTGATCTCAAACAAGCAGAACTGTTTGTTGCCCAAAGTGTCTCAGACAATGTCATCAGAGTCTCATCCTGCAGCCATGAGGGCAACCAGCTCATTTGCACACACTGACGAAGCCACGGGACATGGGAGGTCTCCTAATTAGCTATATTACTTTGGCTAAGGAGATGATTTAATGAAACCTTGGTTATTTAAACAGCCGGAGGATGTCCAAACAGACAATCCAATTAGCAATCAGACGGTTCAATCAATGAGATTTCTTCTTACAGAAACCAGTGTTAAGAAATTACTAGGGGCACCTATGATACGGTTTGATTCTCAGGGAATTCCTGGGAGAAAAGGGGATGCACTAAAATGAAAGTTTCCCCAAGTAAGAATCTAAGAAGAGCCTTCTGGAGCGACCCAACTTGTCCAGAGCCCCGTTCTCACAATGGCCAATCTGATGTCTATGAGCCCACCAAGAGGACCTGAGCGGAAGAGCATTCTCTCTAGCTGCAATCCCCAGCAGCTGTTATGCAGAGGCACAGCCTCCAAGAATGGAGGTAGATCTTAGCCATCAGGGTTAGTAGCCCCTGATAGCTTTATCCTCCATGACTTTTCCTAATCCCTATTGAAAGCCATCTAAATTGGTGGCATCGTTTAACTATTGAACTGTGTAAAAGAGAACTTGCATCGTTCGTCCTGGATCTTCCAACATTCAGATTGATCCTTGCTCCCTTTTCTCTTTCTGTCATATGCAGTAGATGTCATATGCAGTAGATGTGGCACACAACACAGGGTATAGCTCCCCAAAAGGTCAAGCCAAGTTGAGTTCCCTCTCCTCCCCCACCCCCAATTTGTCATAATGTTAACAGATTATTACTTGACATTCCTCATGCCATGAGTGCCTCTGTACTGCACCAGCCAATGACATAGAGCAGGGGTCAGCAACCTTTTTCAGCCGTGGGCCGGTCCACCATCCCTCAGACCATGTGGTGGGCCAGACTATTCTTTTTTTTTGCAGGTGGGCGGGGGATGAACGAATTCCTATGCCCCACAAATAACCCAGAGATGCATTTTAAATAAAAGCACACATTCTACTCATGTAAAAACATCAGGCAGGTCCCACAAATAACCCAGAGATGCATTTTAAATAAAAGGACACATGCTACTCATGTAAAAACACACTGATTCCCAGACTGTCTGCAGACCGGATTGAGAAGGCGATTGGGCTGCATCAGGCCCCCAGGCCTTAGGTTGCCTACCCCCGACGTAGAGGATCAGGGAAACCCACAATGTGGTAATATTGAACCACACAATTACCTAAACCATAGTCATTTCTGCAGACTAAATTATGCAAATTGGCAGTTTGTGTGTGTGTGTTTATCTATCTATTGACGCAATGCAACCTTCCTTCCATAAACAGCCTTACAAAAACGTAGTCCTTTTGGCTCAGACCTGATCAGTAGATGAAAGAGGAGTTGAGAAAGCTGCAATAAGGTGTGGGCATTCTGGGAATGGGACACTGAAGTATACAAGCCATTATGTCCTTACCCAATAACTTCTGGAAGGATTTTTACAGCAATTGTCTGCATATATTCAAGATTTTCTCTGTGACAGTGAGAGACAGTTGTAACTGGGTTTTTTTTAATTAAAAAACCCTAAGGTTCTCATGATGTTAAGACCACAGTTATGCACCCAACTTGCTCAAATATTGATTCAGGGGTTGTTTTTCACTCTGCCGTGTGAATTTCTTTATCTGTAAAGAAAGCCAGACTGACCTAACTTTCTCTTCCGCCAGATAGCCACAGTTATGTTTACAAAGTACATTGCTAATCACTCCGAGCAAGTATCAGCTTAATATCATTAGCTTTGACAATCTGGAGCTGGGATTTCAAAGAATTATTATTTTTCTCCTAGACAACGTAGGCCTCTTTTTGATCTTTCCACAAAGCCAGGCAATTGGGGGGGGGGGAGTCCTCCATATTTTCTGCACCTATCCAAAGAAATTTATCTTTCACACCCTGCCTCGTGCCATATGTTGGAAGCCAAACGAGTGAAGGATTTAGCTGTCAGCCTCTGAAGGCACTACAGACCCGGTTCCAACTCCTCAGAGCATCAGATCTGAAAAGTATGACATTTCACTTTAGCTTCTGTCAGCACTATCTGCAGTGCATCACGGGCACTGTGCGGAAAATATTCTTGATCGGCGGCTCATATGCACTGGATAAAATGTTCATTAATCTTTTGCTATTTTTTGTGGTGAACGGCTGAACTTTTTTGTATGTGTGGTGCAAGAAATCTCTCATCTGGCTAGCACTCCCAGGAACATAGGAAGCTGCCTTAGGCTGAGCCAGAATAGTGGTCCGTGTAACACAGTATTGTCCACACAAGGGCTGAGAATGGCATTCCCTTCTGGGCAACTGACTGGGAGTCACATGCCAATGGCAGACATGATCATTTGTTGTTGTTGTTTAGCTGTTTAGTCGTGTCCAACTCTTCGTGACCCCATGGACCACAGCACGCCAGGCACTTCCGTCTTCCACTGCCTCCCGCAGTTTGGTCAAACTCATGCTGGTAGCTTCGAGAACACTATCCAACCATCTCGTCCTCTGTTGTCCCCTTCTCCTTGTGTCCTCCATCTTTTCCAACATCAGGGTCTTTTCCAGGGAGTCTTCTCTTCTCATGAGGTGGCCAAAGTATTGGAGCCTCAGCTTCATGATCTGTCCTTCCAGTGAGCACTCAGGGCTGATTTCCTTAAGAATGGAGAGGTCTGATCTTCTTGCAGTCCATGGGACTCTCAAGAGTCTCCTCCAGCACCATAATTCAAAAGCATCAGTTCTTCGGTGATCAGCCTTCTTTATGGTCCAGCTCTCACTTCCATACATCACTACTGGGAAAACCATAGCTTTTACTATACTATACTATAGCTTTTTACTATACTTTTTGATCATTTGTAGACATCCTCTTTTGTAAAAACAGCACCTCCCCTTCCCACAGAAAGCTAGCACAGCAAAGAGTAGGTTAGTCTATAACTTTTCTCCAGACATGCACCAAACTTTTCGTTTGTCATTTAGTTGCTGGTCATTTTCCATTAGTGCAGTCCACACACCCCTTCCACCTACATGGAAACCAGGTAGGGCCATGGAGTGTCCTGATTCTCAGAGGTCAGAAATTGCATCATAAATTGGTTAGAGATGAGAGACACATATAATGGAACTCCAAAGTTTGTCAATGAGCGGGAACACTTAGATTTTTGAAAGCTCAATAGGTTTACGAAAAGAAAAGAAAAATACAGAATTGCTCATGCATTCCACAGTGCACCATAAGCATGGTTTTTTTTTGCTAAATAGAAACTTTGGGATATACAACTGGACACACTTTCTGCCTCTTGCCCCAGCACTGTAGCTCTGGCTCTGACATTAGGCACAACGAGCCACTTGCCTCAGACAGTGGGTGCTGGGGAGACTGGGGCAGGAAGTGTTGGGGAGGTGCTGGGAGTGCAGAGCTGTGTGCTCAGTTCACCCATCACTGCACCCCAAATCAATGTTCAGCTGTCAGTCAGGTTTATTCTTATTTATTTATTAGCCCTCATCCAGTTCACCTCTGAGTCCAGGTTATCACATCTTCTCCTGTTTCAGAGGTTACAGAGAAACAGAGCTTGGTCCCATCAGTGTTTTGATGGCATCTCAAAATCTCCTAATCCCCATTCCCTACAGCATCATATAGCTATTATACAGCACTGGCGACAAGATGGTATCCTGCAGCACTCCACAGCACAACCACCAGGGGGCTGAAAGACAACTACCCAACTGACCCTGGGGGTGATTATAATAGTTTATTACTTATATCCCATCTGACTGGGTTGCCCAGCCACGCTGTGTGGCTTCCAGCAGAATATAAAAGAAAAACATGAAACACAGGACATTACAAACTTCCTGAGCCACCTTTTCAGATAAGACTAGAACCCCTGTAAAACAGTGTCTCCACTACCCATCCCACAAAGTCAGCTCAGAAGGAAACCATGGTCAATGCTATCAAAAGCCAACAGAATTCAAGTAAGAATAACAGGACTGCACTCTACTTACCCTCCTCCCAAGAAAGGTAATCTTTCTGGGTGACCAAGGCCAATTCATTCCCATGACCAGGCCTGAACGCAGTTTGAAAGAGGTCAAGGCAATCTGCTCCATCCAAGACTACTTGAAGTTCAAATTGGCTTCAAATGGTGCAGGGACACCATCTTGCTTTTCGCCTCAGGTAGCAAAATGTTTTGACCTGGCCCTGACTGTCCCCATCCCCTGTGATGTCTCAGCAGCCATTTATGCTGCTGATTCAGTGGTCCTTGGAGAAGTTCAACGCTGCTCAGCTTGGCTGTTGCATTTCTGAAAAAGGAAGCCTAGAGAGCAGGGATGGGGAAACTTTGGCCCTCCAAAGTTGGACCCCATCTCCCATCAGCCCCAGCCAACATGGCTAATTTTCAGGAATGCTGGGATCTGTAGTTCAGAAACACCTGGAGGGCCTTAACCTCTCTATCCATAGCCTGAGGAGTAGGAGACAGGGCTAGGATTAATGCCTTCCACCACACCATGAAGGCCTGATGGTGCTTTTCCACTACAGCTGGTTTCCCTTTGTGCCACACATTTGTTGGGAGCATTTCTTGTTGCTGTTTCATCTCTATGTGAAGGTGTTCACTGAATTATGCAATTCGACTGAAATCCTTAAAGCAGCTTGCTTAAAAATAGCCTTGCTGACAACCCTAGAAACATGCCAGAATAAATGTTGCGAGAGATCATAGTTTAGCCTGCTTGAAATATTTTTGTTCTTGTTTGTGTTTCATTTTCTATAACTTTATTAGTATATAAAGAAATGCATAATAATAATAATAATAATAATAATAATAATAATAATAATTCCAATTATCATCCTCTTCATAGAATATATAGTTAAGCTCAGGCATTTGGTACAGCAAACCTAAATGGGATCAGCAGAGTACCCGCATGTTAGGTGATGGGTGAGCAATTCTGTATTGGCCATCAGAGGATGGACTTGTCCACCCGCCTTGACCCTTCCTCCAGCCCTAGGAGTCTTCAGAAGGGAGCTGCTGCTAGAACAACTGGAAAGGGTGAGAGGCTCCAGAAGGGAGTGATTTCCAGAGGAAGAACTGAGAGGGGAGAGTGTCTCTGTGGTTGCCATCATGGGATGATTGGTTTCACTGGTGTTGCCCCATCCTTCAGCCCTAGCAGCCTTCAGAAGGAAGTTGCTTAATAGATACTTGACCTATTAGTAAGCTGTGTGCTTCATGGCTGGAGGCAGCAATGCTTCTGAATACTAATGGTGCTCCTGAACACCAGTTCTTGGAAACCACAGGGGGCAGGGGAGAGAGTGCCTTTGTGCTCAGGTCCTGCTTGCAGGTTTCCCACAGGCATCTAGTTGGTTGCTGTAGCTTCCAGGTCAAGCACAAGGAAAGACTCATATACAGCACACTGCAGTAATCCAGTCTTGAAGTAACTGATGCATGAACTATGGTGGCCAGGCTTCCATGGTCCAGAAATGGCCAACCAGTTGCAGTTGATAAAAAGATCCTTCTAGCCACTGAAGCTACCTGACCCTCCAGTGATAGAGATGGATCCAGAGGCATCTCCAATCTGCGAACCTGCTCCTTCAGGAGGAGTGAAATCACATCCATGGCAGACAGTTGTCCAATTTCTGAGACACAGGAACTACCAACCCACAGTTCCTCCGTCTTCCCAAGATTCAGGCTCAGCTTGTTTTTCCTCATCCATCTCACCAATGGCCATCCAAGCAATGGGCCAGGGACAGCACAACCTCTCCCGATTCAGACGTCATGGAGAACTAGAGCCCAGTGTCATCAGCATACTGATGGCACCCTGTCTCCAAACTCCTAATGACTGCTCCCAGTGGCTTCATGTAGATATTAAATAGCACTGGAGATCAGATAGTGCCCTGCGGCAACCCATGAATAAATAAGCTAAGTTTCCATTTGCACATTGCTCTGTGAGGTGTGGATAAGGTAAGATCATAAAGACAAAATTCACCAAGTATTCCTTATTTAAATAGATTAATCCAAACTGCTCCCGGATCTCCCGGGTCTCCTGGATAAACCAAGCTCACGCCAGCCACTGAACATGTAGCCACAGACATTCATCAGCATCAACCTTACTGCATGCTTGTGAAACATGGACCATTTATGAATGCCATCTCCAACTCCTCGAAAGATTCCATCAACGGTGTCTCCAAAAAATTCTACACATCACTTGGGAAGACAGGCGAACTAATATCAGTGTACTGGAAGAAGCAAAGATCACCAGTGTCAAAGCAATGATTCTTCAACATCAACTTCATTGGACTGGTCATGTTGTGCGGATGCCAATTATCATCTTCCATAGCAACTACTCTATTCCAAACTTCAAAATGGAAAGCGTCAACAAAGGACGTTTAAAGACTCTCTCAAGGCAAATCTTTAAAAAATGTAGTATAAACACTGACAACTGGGAAGCACTGACCTGCGAGCGCTCCAATTGGAGAACTGCCTTTACCAAAGGTGTAATGGGCTTTGAAGACACTTGAACTCAGAACAAAAGGGAGAAACATGCTAAGAAGAAGGCACGTTTGGCAAACCCTCGCTGTGATCAACTCCCACCTGGAAACCTATGTCTCCACTGTGAAATAATAATAATAAGAATAAATTTTTATTTATACCCCGCCCTCCTTGGCCGGGCTGGGCTCAGGGCAGCTAACACCGGATATAAATTACAACACAGTGGTACCTCGGGTTACATACGCTTCAGGTTACATACGCTTCAGGTTACACACTCCGCTAACCCAGAAATAGTGCTTCAGGTTAAGAACAGAAATCGGGCTCCGGCGGCGCGGCGGCAGCATTAGCATTAGGAGGTCGCATTAGCTAAAGTGGTGCTTCAGGTTAAGAACAGTTTCAGGTTAAGAACGGACCTCCGGAACAAATTAAGTACTTAACCCAAGTTACCACTGTAAAACATAATAGAAAAAACCCCCAAACCCCAAAAAACCAGTTAATTAAAATACGGCTTAAAATATGGCTTAAAATGCAGTCTCATTTTAGTAGTAGTTCATAAATCAAGACCATAAAGGGAGGAAACATCAGATATTCACTCGAGCCAGCTATCCATGCTGCTCCTACATGGGGCAGCAAAAAAGGCAAGGGGAAATTTATATACCAAATCCCATATAAGGGGTCAGAGTGAGTCCAAGCCGAAGGCCAGGCGGAACAGCTCCATCTTGCAGGCCCTGCAGAAAGATGTCAAATCCCACAGGGCCCTGGTCTCTTGTGACAGAGCGTTTCACCAAGTTGGGGCCAGGGCTGAAAAGGCCCTGGCCCTAGTTGAGACCAATCTAACCACCCTGAGGCTCAGGACCTCCAAATTGTTGTTATTTATGGACTTTAAAGTCCTCCTTGGGGTATACCAGGAGAGGCAGTCCCATACATACGAGAGTCTTAGGAAGGATGTGTGGATCCAGAATTGGCCTCCACAGTCACTTACGGACTCACTGTTAAGACCGTGTTTATGGAAGACAATCTTACTCAGCTACGAGTGATCACCAAAGAAGAAGAAGAGCCACTGGACATTCATCAACATGGTTTGGAGGCATCAGTGTGGAAAACGCAGTCTAATCATGCCTGTGCTTTGAAGAAACAAAGCCAAGCTCTTCAGATATTTGAAAGTGACTATCATATCAGCTCTCAGTCTTCTGCACCTTGGCAGGCCAGATGTGGCCTGCAGGTCAGCTATTCCTGCTCTGAACTTTCCACGGTCAATCTGGCTGCACAATATAAAAAGAAGCCCTTTCGTCTGCCACGTTGGACTGTACAGTTCCGTTTTATCTGCGCCTAAGCCATCGTCAGTGGAGCAGAACCAACGTGCTTATGGGGAAAGCCGCTTATGCCGCCCGTCTCTCTGCAAGTTCTCTTTCTAAAGTGCCATGAAATAGACACACAATGACGCTATTTTCAACCTGTGTTCCAGTCCCTCTAAAGTGAGGACGGGAATTGAGGACACATGTCAACAGCATCAGCTCAGGCCCGTCACGCAGGGACACAAATGGGGTTGTCTCTTCTGCGCTGTTTCAGGATTGGTGGGAAACGGGGTGTGTGTGCCAGCAGTGGGCTAAGTATCCTAGGAACGCAGGGAGCTGTCTTATACCAGATCATGCAACTTGTCCACCTAGCCCCATATTACTTACTCTGGCTGGCAGCAGAGTGTGCTCTGCATTTGTGAGGATTCACTGCCATGGTTTGTGCTCTGGAACTCCCTGCCAATTGACATTAGGCAGGTGCCTTCACTCTACTGTTTTCAGATGCCTGCTGAAAACCTGTCGGTTTCAGCAAGCCTATTTGAATAGTTACATTTGTTTAAAAAGTGTTGCAGGTTGGGGTTTTGTTTTTTAAAGTGATTTATTTATTTATATTCATTTAAAAATATTTATATATCACTATATTTTTTTTTACAAAAGGGTGTTGTACAACAGTAAGCCATATATATAAAAAAACAGGAAATTGGCTAAGTATTGTGGAAAGTTGTATTGTTAGTTGCCTGTTGGAATAGAAAGCCTTTTCACAGGTGTTTAAAAGCAGAAACAGAAGGTGCCTTCTGACTCTCTGTGGAAAGAGAATTCTACATGGCAGGGCAGATGATATTGAAGTCTCAGTTTCTTGTTGCTGTCAAATGAGTTTCTCCAACCGGGGGAATGACCAACAATCTCCTGTAGATGATATCAGTGATCAAGCTGGGATATCAGGGTTTAGGCGTTCCCTAATTTGCCCTGACCTAAGTTGTCCAGGGCTTTGTAAATTAATACAAGGTTTTAGGCATCATTGTTTTTAATTGGTCTCTATGTTTTAGACGCGGGTGGCGCTGTGGGTTAAACAACAGAGCCTAGGACATGCCGATCAGAAGGTCGGCGGTTCAAATCCCCGCAACGGGGTGAGCTCCCGTTGCTCGGTCCCTGCTCCTGCCCACCTAGCAGTTCGAAAGCACGTCAAAGTGCAAGTAGATAAATCGGTACCGCTCTGGTGGGAAGGTAAACAGCATTTCCGTGTACTGCTCTGGTTTGCCAGAAACAGCTTAGTCATGCTGGCCACATGACCTGGAAGCTGTATGCCGGTTCCCTCAGCCAATAAAGCGAGATGAGCGCCGCAACCCCAGAGTTGGCCACGACTGGACCTAATGGTCAGGGGTCCCTTTACCTTATGTTTTAGCTATGGATCTGTACACCGCCGATTTTTATTTTTGAGCAAGCAGTATATAAATTATCAAGAAAAAACAAGAAAAAAAATCTGTGTTCTGTCATTCTGTCAATGAAATTCATCCCTGTACTTTAGGTATCTTCAAATAAAAATATGTCCACAAACATGTTCAGACAGAGATTTATACAGCCTCCCACGCAAATAATATTAGGGTAAACCTGCACTTCTGAGCACTCAATAATGTGAAACTGAACTGCAACACCCCCAGGGATTCTCTAGTGCAGAACACGTGGAGAAAAAAAACACACGCCAGGCTTTCATTATCTCCCTCTTTCATACTGAGTTAATTTCAGGAGGCTTTGCAAGCTTGGAACATGTGAAGTCGAAGGATCTAATGAACAACTATGTATGGGTAAACATGGCTAATTAGGCCCCATCAAACCGTTACAAACTGACAACTACAATTTTCATTTATTGATGTGGTATGGATCTTCTGCTCTTTGTAAACAATAGTTAAAAAAGTGGGGCAGAGGGGTGAGGAAAACTTTTTGAACTATTAGGTGCAGGATGCATAATTAACTCCTCGTAGCAGAGACATCACCTTGCCAACAAAGGTCCGTATAGTTAAAGCCATAGTTTTCCCAGTAGTGATGTACGGAAGTGAGAGCTGGACCATAAAGAATGCTGATCGCCAAAGAATAGATGCTTTTGAATTATGGTGCTGAAGGAGACTCTTGAGAGTCCCATGGACTGCAAGAAGATCAAACCTATCCATCCTTAAGGAAATCAGCCCTGAGTGCTCACTGGAAGGACAGATCCTGAAGTTGAGGCTCCAATACTTTGGCCGCTTCATGAGAAGAGAAGACTCCCTGGAAAACACCCTGATATTGAGAAAGATGGAGGGCACAAGGCGAAGGGGACAACAGAGGACGAGATGGTTGGATAGTGTTCTCGAAACTACCAGCATGAGTTTGACCAAACTGTGGGAGGCAGTGGAAGACAGGAGGGCCTGGCGTGCTCTGGTCCATGGGGTCACGAAGAGTTGGACATGACTAAACAACAACAACAACAATTCAATGCCCTAAGAAGTTGTGATGGCCGCTAACTTAGATGGTTTTTTAAAGGGACAAAGGGAAACTGCAATAAATTGTTGCAGAATGTTATGCTGCTATTCACTGTTGACAGCCTTGTCCTCCCCCATGAGACTCCAGTCCATCCCCCTCCCTCCTAGTTTTGCATTTCCCTCCCACAATAGCACTATATGGCTACTGAGCATGAACAGTTCTCATAGAGTTGGGTCCCCCCCCCCGCAAAAAAAATGGTTTGTATGTGCATGTTTGTGTTTGCTTTTCCAGACTTGTGGAGTCTTCATTGGTGGTTTTTAAGCAGAGGTTGGGAGGCCATCTGTCATGGATGCTTTAGCTGAGATTCCCGCATTGCAGGTGGGGTAGGCTAGATGAACCTTGGGGTCCCTTCCAACTCTACCATTCTGCGATTTCACTGCTAATCTTTCAATGGGACTTCTATTTCTTCATATGCAACCAAGAAGATTCTGCTCACAACCACATAGCTGGCCAACATTATTTTACTTTCTAAATACGCTCATTTATTTCTCCAAACAATGAGCGGACAAAGAGTGCAGAAGTCTGAATATACTAGGTTTTCTTTGTTGGTGAAAAGATTACCCTCCCTCCTTTCAAGAAGAGATGCCTGAACGCAGTAAGGGCAAGGTGTGTGTGTGTGTGTGTGTGTGTGTGTGTGTGTATGTTTACCGCTGGCACAAACAGCTAAATCCTTCTTTATCACGGACCATGAAGGAATGTAATCACACTCATAAAATGAACACCCGCTCATAATAGGTTGGAGATGAAATGCCAGATAGTAGAAGTATAAATCTGGAAATCCCATACTCCCAGAATGCCAGGCCCCGCTGCAGATTTTTGTCAGAGAAATGAGGTTGTTTTGTGTGTTCCCGATAAAGTCTATTGTGAATTTATTCAAGCAGCTAAGTAAGACGGCAGTTGCCTGGAAAGGCAAAACGCCCATCAGGTACGCAACTCCAGGGGCTACACTCATTCCACACGACTTTGATCCATCTTCACAAAGATAGGAGAGCTTGTTGCCATCTGCTGTCTTCGGAGATTTGTTTTCTAATAATATCACCAATTGACAGAGCACTTTGTAGCAGCAACAATGAGCGTTTATGGAGAAGGGTGGGGGAATAATCTGCTAAATACATAGTGAAAGCTTCTCTCTTCGGAGATGAAAACAAAGAGATTTGGTAGGGGCAGCTCTCACATGTGTCAATATCACTTGATTTACTTGGCACTTGTGCCTGGGCCACTGAATGTAGGATCCGAGTCCCTTGAAAAACTCCCTCAACTGTTCCTCCTAAGGCTTGGCTTTTGGCCACCCTCCTCTGCACATGTTCCAACTTATCAACATCCTTCCTAAACTGTGGTGCCTATAATTGGACACAGTATTGTGGCGCTGTGGGTTAAACCACAGAGCCTAGGGCTTGCCGACCAGAAGGTCGGTGGTTCGAATCCCCATGAAGGGGTGAGCTCCCGTTGCTCGATCCCTGCTCCTGCCAACCTAGCAGTTTGAAAGCACGTCAAAGTGCAAGTAGATAAATAGGTACCGCTCCGGCGGGAAGGTAAACGGTGTTTCCGTGCACTGCTGTGGTTTGCCAGAAGCGGCTTAGCCATGCTGGCCACATGACCCAGAAGCTGTACACCGGCTCCCTCGGCCAATAAAGCAAGATGAGCGTCTCAACCCCAGAGTCGGACACGACTGGACCTAATGGTCAGGGGACCCTTTACCTTTACCTTACCTATTCCAGGTGTGGTCTGACCGAGGCAGAATAGAATGGTACTATGACTTCCCTTGATCTGGACCCTATACTTCTGTTGATGCAGCCTAGAATAGCATTAGCTTTTTTCGCTGCTGCATCACACTGTTGAAGCTTATGTCCTACTAAGACCCCTAGATCCTTTTCACATGTACTACTGGTAATCCAGGTGTCCCTCTTCTTATATTTGTGGAGCTGGTTCTTCCAGCCTAAGTGTAGAACCTGACATTTGACCCTATTGAAATTGATTTTGTTACTTTTGACCCAGATCTCCAATCTGTTAAGGCCATACTGAATCCCAACTCTGTCTTCTGAGGCCTCCCAGTTTGGTGCCATCTACAAATTTGATGCGCATCCCCTCAATTCCTTCATTCATGTCAATCATAAAGATGTGGAACAGCAACAGGCCCAAGACAGGGCCCTGCGGCACCCCACTCCCGCAGGAAAACAAGGAAGCATTTATGAGTACTCTTTGGGTTCAGTCAGTCAATCAGTCAGATATCCACCTAACAGTTACCTTGTCCAGTCAGCATTTCCAAGCTTCTCCACAAGAATATCATGGGGGATTCTGTCAAAAGCCTTACTTAAATCAAGATACACCATGCCCACAGCATCCCCCTGATCATCGTGTTAGATCAGCAATGGCTATATTACATCAGTGACTTGCTATTTCAGCCACTAAGGGTACTTCAGATTAACCGTTAACTCCCAAATTGCACACAATCTCTCATTCTTTAGCCTTATTTATTTCAAATTCCTCCAACCGCTTGCTTCAAAAGTAATCTTCATTGGGACTACTCCAGAGAAAATGGAGCACAGACATTCTCCAGACAAGCCTGGGTCTCTGAAATGCAGAGAAATCTCTCTTCTCAGCATGGGGGAGAGAAAACCCAGAATAGTCAAACCTTGTCCTTCATGCATGGAGACCGGCAGCCATTAGTCTCCATTGGCAGACCTGAAGAACAAAAATTTCTTTTTGATTCCTTCTGTACACTGTGCCGATATTTTATGACCCACTGCAATAACCACAAATTGCTAACATTTATTAATCTCAAAAGTTTTTCCCTCTCCTAAGCATGAGCTACAGTACATTGTGAGTCTTCTATAGGGGGAATCCAGCTTACAGAGCAGGGGTCAGCAAACTTTTTCAGCAGGGGGCTGGTCCACTGTCCCTCAGACCTTGTGGGGGGCTGGACTGTATTTTTTGGGGGGGAAAGAACAAATTCCGATGCCCCACAAATAACCCAGCGATGCATTTTAAATAAAAGCACACATTCTACTCATGTAAAAACACCAGGCAGGCCCCACAAAGAACCCAGAGATGAATTTTCAATAAAAGGATACATTCTACTCTTGTAAAAACACGCTGATTCCCGGACTGTCCGCGGGCTGGATTGAGAAGGCGATTGGGCTGCATCCGGCCCCAGGGCCTTAGTTTGCCTACCCATGTCACAGACAATGCCTCCCTCCAAATCAAAACTGAAATGGAAAGGATGGTGCAAAGCAGCAGAGAAAGCGAAATTCGGGTTACCAACTGCCAAGCAAAATCTGAGATGGACTTTTCCAGAGAGAGAGAGATTCACTCTCACAGGACTCCTACCTGCGTTTGTGCAAAGGTCTGCAGCCAGAGCCACTCTAACCCCAGAACTGTGACATCAGAAAGGACAAAAAAGGGAGGTTGTGTCAGGGGCATGTCATGGGTGCACCAGGAGAGACTGTGAATCTGCAGGGTCCAAAATCCTCCCATTTGCCTGTGTGGTGCGGTGCTCAGAGTGTTGGACTGGGACCTGGGAGTCTAGGGTTCAAATCCGCGCCTAACCATGAAGCTCATTGGGTGACCTTGGGCCAGTTACTTCCTCTCAGCTTAACCTACCTCACAGGGATGTTGTGGGAATCAAATTAAATGAGAGAACCATGAACACCACCTTAAGCTCCTCGGAGGGAAAGATGTGATATAAATGCCGCAAATAAATACGGCAGGAAGCAACTAACCAGTCTTGGGAGCAACGGGAAGGAAAAGGTTTTCGGAACATATCAGTGGTAGAAGGCCAAAAAAAGGAAGAGGAACCTCATTTTCCTATTCCTAATGCAAGCTAACAGGGCATTAGAAAAGGCAGCTCTTATTCTGCCTTGATTCCTCCCTTTCCCATAGGATTACTCTTTTAATCAATTAATATAACCAATTAGCTGATGAAGCATTGAAGCATAACCCAAACTTGTAGGCACTGGGACAATTCAAGCTTTAAAAAATCACCCCACATGGCACTTTTGTATCAAATCAAACAATACCCACGTTCTCTAAATTTTCTAAATGCAAAAGTTAGCAATGCAGCTATGAACCATATTTTAATTTTTTTCCCCTTTTGCATCACTGAATACTTACCGAGCAGAAGGTACTATCTATGATAAATGCTACCTGTCAAAGCTTTTACTTTGATCATGCTTGAAGGAGGGAGGGGGGCCAGAGGAGGAAGGATTTCTAAATCATTTGCTTGGAAATTTTTAATTCTTAAGTGGGTTGTTTGTTTGCCTCAAAGGGAAGCTCTAACCTATTTTACATTGTCAACTCTATTTTTAAACAAAGTTCTTCTTTGTACTTTAAAGCTTCCCCCTAAAATACTTCTTAGGCTCATTTTGTAAAATTAAAACGGGAGAGATGTTTTTTAAAACTATCACCTGCATCAGCAAACTTCCTGGCACTTTTATTTATCCACCGGCTACAGGAAGCAGAAATCTGACTGAGGGCTCCATTTGCTCAGATTAAAAGCATCCTGCTAATTCTGTTGTTTTGTGTGGCACCACGACAGATCAAAGTGAGTCAAACATCATACAGCGCTGATCTTCGACGGGTGGGTCGGGATCCACTAGTGCACCAGGACCTGATCCAAGGTGAGACAAAACAAGAGCCCAATCACTCCGCAAAAACATGGTAAGGGATTAAGGGAATGGGTCTCCAAAGGCATGGTTGGGTTAAAAGTGGGTGGTGGGTTTGAAAAGGATGGAGGCTACTGCCATACAAGAAAATTTCCTCTTCTCTTCACGTTGTCTGAGGACCAAACTATATATTGGGGGCATGGATTCATGACATGATCTCATGCTTAAAGCTCCACCAGCCCAGCTGCACCTTGTCAACTTCTACTAACATATGAACATAGACAACTACCTTACTCCGAGTCAAACAATGGGCCGACCTAGCTCACTGTTGTCCACACAGACAGGCAGCTGTTTTCCAAGGGGTCAGGTGGGGAACATTCCCAGATTTACCTGGAAATGCCGGGAATGGAAGCAGGGACCTTCTGTACACCATGCAGATGCTCTGCTACTGAACTATTATTTATTTCCTTTATATACCACCTTTCTTTTCAAAGCATCTCAAGGTGGTGTAAATGGTTCTCCTCTTCCCCATTTCCTTATTCCCATCTTTCATGATGGGCTCTGAGTGAACTCCAGGCATGATGCTGGCACATTGCATGCCTCATGAGATAAAACATTACAAAGGGTATGAAGGGCTGTTGATCCTGATGGCAGCAACAAACTCCTGGTGCATACAACAGATCACCCAAATGTCCCTATTTTCCACGGACAGTCCAAGATTTACAGAAGCCATATCGGTTTCTGATTTGATCCTGGAATGTCCCGCTTTTCCTTTGTTGTTGTTGTTTAGTCGTGTCCGGCTGTCAGGGAACTGTCATCGGAAGAACCGGTGGTGCAAGGGCTCCCAGAAGTTGAGAGAGACTTATCAGCGGAGGAGGGAACCAGCAGGGGAAGAGAAAGAGCTCCAAGGGAAAGTGAGTCGGAAGGAGGGCTCAGAGACAATTCCAGCGAGAACAGCGAGGAGGTTTCAGGACCTCCTATAGGGACACCCACTCCTCGCCGGAAACTGTCACGCAGAGAGTCCAGAAGACGTGTTTCCGTTAAGGAGCTTTTATGCTGGAAGAAATTCCGTAAACGCCCACTGTCGGATTCTGCCAGCGACTGACGGAGCCATGCTTATGGAGCTCCGTTACAGACAGTGGTTTGTGGACTTAGCCAAACACTGAGGGACTAGGAACTTTACGCACAAGCAGCTCAACATCCCATCACACCGGCTCTTTGTGACCCCATGGACCAGAGCATGCTAGGCACTCCTGTCTTCCACTGCCTCCCACAGTTTGGTCAAATTCATGTTAGTAGCTTGGAGAACACTATCCAACCATCTCATCCTCTGTCGTCCCCTTCTCCTTGTGCCCTCAATCTTTCCCAACATCAGGGTCTTTTCCAGGGAGTCTTCTCTTCTCATGAGGTGCTGGAGGAGACTCTTGAGAGTCGCATGGACTGCAAGAAGATCAAACCTATCCATTCTTAAGGAAATCAGCCCTGAGTGCTCACTGGAAGGACAGATCCTGAAGCTGAGGCTCCAATACTTTGACCGCTTTTCCGTAGGATGTTCCTATTTTCATTGGAGAAATGTTGGAAGGTATGAAGTTATCTGACCTCCGAGCCAAGGAGATAAGTAACTAGACAGCCTTTGGAACACATCTGAAGTTTCTTAATGTTATTATGTTTTTAAATATGTTCGAAGCTGCCCAGAGTGGCTGGAGCAACCCAGTCAGATGAACGGGCTATAAATATTATTATCATTATTGTGAAATAGGACATCCCTATTTTCATCAGATAAATGTTGTAGGGCATGCATATAACAGGGATGGGGAACTCAGGCAGAAATGTGGCCCTCCAGGCCTTTGAATCTGGCTCCCAGATTTCTCCCTAGGCTACATGCCCTCCTGAGCCATTTGCCTTGCCTAGCCCTTTCCTTAAGCATTCTTGCCTGGGTGGGATTTGTCCTCAAGCTTGAAAATGCCTCTTGCTTGTCTGGGTGGGGCACAGAGGGGCATGTGTAGACGTTCGCCCACTGTGAAAAAAGTAAAATTTGCATTTGCTGCTTTGCCCACTCCCCCCCCCCTTGCTGGCATGTAGAAAGGTTCCCTACTTCTGAAGGAGAAGTCAGTCAAGAACTCAAGGATCTGACGAAAAACGTCTCTAGGCACAGTGGGCGGGGGGGAGATGGAGAGATTCAGGAAGAGGCGTGCCCTCTTATTTTATTTACAGAGAGGTGTAAGCCTCCTCAAAACCTTAAGCTACTTTCACTGGTTGTCTCGTAGGCGAGCGAAACAGATGTGAAGAAGGCTGCTTTCTAACACTGGCGCTTTCGCAGCAGGTCTGCCAACTGTCAATAAATTTATGAACAGTTTGTAGATCTACGGGAAGTTTTGAAGGGGAGGCAAAAGAGAGAGGGGGGGAGAGAGGGAGAGAGAGAGAGAGAAGCAGCCCAGGAAGGCAGAGAGGAAACATATTTATTGAGGACAAGCTGGCAAACACTTCTGGTTATAGGCAAGGGAAAGAAGTGTGAAGTTGCAGACTCAAGCCACAGCTGTCTCTTTCCACGAGGGAGAAAAAGGAAAAGAAACTCAGATACAGACAGAAAGCCTGTGCTCATAAATTATACTGTGATAAATACAAACACCAGGTTTTCAAGATCGCCACCCAAGCAGAATGAACAGGCGTGGTTCTTGGTGGAACTTCTGATCCCAGATATAACCCTGCTGGGATTCAGTGGCATTCCCAGAAACCTGCTGAGATTTAAAAAAAATTTTAGTTGCTGTGGTTGTATGAATCATGGCTGCTGCATGTCAGCTCCCGCTCTCACATGAAGGAGAGCCGTTTCAGACAACTTGTGCCCCCATGCCATCCTGGTGGGTTTCTGCAGTAATAGTGTGGGAGTTATAAATCAAAATCAATCAATCAGAGTATTGAACTAGATTGCCCTTTGAGAAACTTCCAGTACTACAATTCTATGATTCAGTAAAAGGCAATTTGATTTTTTTTTAAGGAAATCAAAGCCATTTCAGATACAAATGTGGCTGCATGAATCCAAGCCATAAAAGCAGGGACAGGCCTGAGGGAGTGGGGACCCTAAATTTGAAAATGTGCCCAGTTACCAAATTCCTATGAGGACACGGGAGCATCCCTCTTACCTTTCAGATGAACTCATTGCTTTCCTGTCCTTGAACACCTCAGCAAGGGTTAAATTATATCAACAGAGTGAATAAAATTGGCAGGCCTTTTTTGTTATGCAAATGGAAGCTGGCACAGCCTCTGAGTTGTGGGGAAGCTTTAACTCTTTCTCTTCCTGCCATGGTTCCCAACAAAATCACTTCTTTGAGGCTTTGGTAAGAGTGAGTTCTGGTGAGAATGTGGCCCAAGAGGAACACATTAAGAAGCCTGCATTTCTCTTGTGTCAGACTCCCCTTGTTGAATTGCAGCTCCAGTGGCTGAATCTTATAATAATGAAAATTGTCCCCATCAAGAATCACAGATATGCAATATTGGATTCTTGTCTCATTACACATGCTGAAGCTATTTTTGGTCAACTGCATGCTTTCCCATGCTTTTTCCTGTAGGACTAATTGCAGTCGTTAACAGTCATCAACAGGTTTACCACACCCATTGAGTCAATCACCCATCTCCTACTACCCTTCTGAGAAAAACCCTACCCCACAATCCCACTATATATAAGGGTCTGGTGACTTCTGTTTCAGTGTATCTGAAGAAGTGTGCATGCACATGAAAGCTCATACCAATAATAAACTTAGTTGGTCTCTAAGGTGCTACTGGACAATTTTTTAATTTATTTTGACTACGACAGACCAACACGGCTACCCACCTGTATCTAGATATGCAGTGTGGGTCTGCTCTCTCAACCTCTTCAGTGAAGAGGTCAGTGCAGAGATCAAGGTTTAAAACCCATGTAAACAAGATGCTAGACCTCATGGGATCCTGCAGAGGTAGGCAGTTTTCACATACCCCAAATCCCATATAAACAAGCCCTATATTTTAACAATCAGGATTCTCTCCAAAACTATACATTGAATGACTTTCTTTGTCAAGTGCTTCCTTCCCCCTTTGTTTCATTAGCATGGATTTACTCTCAGTCTGCATCCACTTTATTTATTCCTGATAGTTTAAAGAAGGCATAATAATGAACCTATCCCTGAATTTTTGGTTACACTAAAAATGCATATCCATGAGGTACTCTTTTGAGTTTCCTATTTTTGTTTGAATTAATTATTTGCTAGGCTCTCGCATGAATAATGTTGCTAAAAGGAATCCTTGACTTTGCTTTTCTATACATTTTCAAAGAGCATTGTGGCATTTTCTTTCCTGAGCTGGGAGCAGAAAGTTCTGAATCAAGCTGGAATACAAATAGCACAGCAGGAGAGAACAAACTTTGGAGGAAGAGTTTCTACTCCCCTGATTTTCTTTTTTCTTTTCCCTCAAATACAGATGTGTTTGGCCCTTCAGACATTGATAAACAACAACTCCAGACATTGCTGGACTACAATTTTCACAAGGAATATCTATCATCTATCTATCTATCTATCTATCTATCTATCTATCTATCTATCATCGATCAACTATCTATCTATCTCACACAGATGTGGAAATGCAGAGCACCAAACTTAATATCAGAACCATGAGAAACTGGTAGAAGCTAACATGGACAACTTTGCCCATCCCTAATCAGGAGCACCCTTCAAGTCCGCCTCCAGTAAGAGGAGGGCAGGACTCTAGCACCTTTTTGAGTTGTGCAGAAGAGGCAATTTCAGTGAGAGTGGTGTGTCGGCGATCACTTGTAGCAGAGTAAGATTGTCTGCCATAAATACGGTTTTAAAAGTGTAAGTGACTGTGGAGGCCAATTTTGGATCCGTACATCCTTCCACAGTGGGAACAGAAGTTTCTTGGTGAGAGTTGATCATGGTGAGGGTTTGCCTAGTGTGCCTTCCTCTTAGCGTGTTTCTCCCTTGCATCCTGAGTTTGAGTGTCTTCAAAACCCATGACACTTTTGGTAAAGGCTGTTCTCCAATTGGAGCGCTTGCAGGCCAGTGTTTCCCAGTTGTTGGTGTTTATACTACATTTTTTAATATTTGCCTTGAGAGAGTCTTTGAACCTCTTTTGTTGACCACCAGCATTATGTTTACCATTTTAAAGTTTGGAATAGAGTAGTTGCTTTGGAAAGGCAATAATCAGGCATCCATACAACATCACCAATCCAACGAAGTTGATGTTGAAGAATCACTGCTTCGACACTGGTGATCTTTGCTTCTTCCAGTGCATTGCCATTAGTTTTCCTGTCTTTCCAAGTGATGTACAATTTTTTTTGGAGACATTGATGGAATCTTTCGTGGAGTTGGAGATGGCATTTATAAGTGGTCCACATTTCACAAGCATACAGTAAGGTTGGTAGTACAATAGCTTTGTAAACAAGCATTTTGGTTTCCCTGAGAATGTCCCAGTCCTCAAACACTCTGCACTTCAATTGGGAGAAAGCTACACTCTCAGAGCTCAGGAAATGCTGGATTTTGGCAGTGTAGCCCAGGCAGTGTAGACCAGCCTGAGCTAGTTGGGCCAATAATCTGGCTTGTTATATGTCATCTCCTTCAGTTCCCGTGAAGGTTGGATGGGCAGGGCTGCTCCTGCTTCCTGCTCCAGCTGCCAAAGAGAGGATGAGGCATAGAAGAAAGGAAGATCCTTCCTGTCAGAATGGCAAAATGCTTACACAATTTTGCTCAGCGTCCAGTGAGTTACCAGCTGAGCAGCCTGGTCTCGAGTCCCTAGGCAAGAAACATGCTTCTTCTTCTTTATTTATTTTTGCCTAGGGAAGACTGGAGATGTGTGAAATTTCTCAGCAGGCCTAATTGCTCTTCCGATTCCACAGCATCATTGCTAATATCACATGCAATTAAATGGGAAATGTAGAGTGGCAGCCTAGCACAGACTACCAGCAATTCGTTTATACAGTAGAAACTTTGGGATGACAGTGGCAGGGAGCAGGGGAGGGTAGAGGGAAAAAAGGAATGTACAGTAACTGCAGCCTGGGGAACCAGCAGAAAGCACATGGCATACAAAACGCTGGGAAAGTCTGTTCACAGCCGGCGTTTCATTAATTTTTGCCAGGGGAGGAGAGTGCTTTGCACAGCTTTACTACCTCTCTGTTTGGGGGCAAGTTGAAAAGCACAACACAGAGTGCAGCCAAAACTGCCAAGTTTCATACAGTAAAAAAAAAGGTGGGAGGGAGAGGAAAAGAGAGAGGGTGGGGAGGGGGGAGAAGGGGAAAAGGGAAAGGAAGGAGAATCATCCTCATGCAAATTTCTTCTGGCAAGCCACAGAGAGATGTGCAATCAGTCAGAACTCAAGGCTTAGCAGAAGACCTTTTCAACAAAGCCGGTACTCAGGCAGGGGGGGCAGGTGAGTTTCACACAGCAGCAGGTGCTGCAATGAGCTTCTTGTACGGTTCTGCCTGGGATCCTATAAGGAACTTTTCAACAAAGGCTGGAACTTTTCAACAAAGGCTGGAGGAGCAGGTGGGTTTCAAGCCAGAGTAGACTCTGAAATGAGACACCTGTAAGGCTCCGCTTGGGATGAACAGTGGCGTTGTCCTCCAGAGTGAGCTTTAGAGAAGGCTGTGTGGAAGAAGTTGCCTTGTCCGATTTGCCCATGTATCCCACTATTGTTTATTTTGATTGGCAGTGTCTTTTCGGGATCATAGGCAGAGATCCTTCCCAGTGCCGGATTCCCAAATGGAGTGAGTAGGCAGTGGCCTCCGGGACCTATGCCTTTTAGGGGCCCCGTGACAATAATAATGCCGATTTTATCTTGAAAGATAATTTCAGTCAAGCTTCCTTAGTTCAGTGTGATCCCACTAGAGCACATGAACAAGAAACCTCCAGATACAAAGCTTTTTGCTAGTTAGTATGTCACAAGTTCCTGCTGACTCCAGATCCTAGTAGAATATTTGCAAGTAGCCAATAATTTGTGATGAGCCCCCTGAGATTTTGACTGCCTAGGGGCCTGAACAGGGTTTAATCCAACACTGGTCCTTCCTATCATGCTTTCCTGGTCCAGGGTATATCCTGGGAGCTTCTGCATGTAAGTCCTGTTTTCCTCCTTCCAGATGTCAATAAGAACACATGCAAAAGGGTAACGATGAATTAACAGAGAACTTGCCTTCCTCCTTTAATGGCATTTCATTTTTTCCTCTTGGCTTTTTAAGGCTTCTAACTACTGAGGTTCAGCACCTTAACAGCAGTCCGATTCCATATATTAAGATGTGTGTCAACTTCATCTGGCTTTCCAAAAGCACACTAGACCTACGCCAAATATTCACTATATCCACAGGCACGATTTATTTATAACCTACCCTGTCCTTAGTTAACAACATTTTATCTCAGTCACCGTGGGGAGGTGATGGGGAGAAACAAGCATTTTGGAAATTCCTATGGAACAAAGAAATCTACAGAAATCCCTTCATTATCAGCACTCAATCACACAGCTGACAATCAGAGAACGGGACTAAAAAGAACCCTAAATGACAGCCATTGAAAAATTAAAATACACACGACACAAAAACAAGTACACAGGGAATAAAGTTTCAACAGAATGATTGATAGTATGGAGAGTTCAACAGCAACAGAGACGGGTTTGTTACATTGCAATGCCTTTTATTATTTTGAAAGGTTTTTAATGAATATGTCGCAACTCGCATTTTCTGAACCAATAGGCTTTTGACTTAATGGATTTAGATCTATACTCCACTGTAATAATAGGAATAGGTTAAGTTAACAGCCCCTTTTCAGCTCATTCAACAACACAGCAAAAACTAATGAATTGGGCTAGCATTCCTAAATTACAGATTAGGGAACAGAAGCTAAGATACTGGTTTGCTTGAGGACCAGTGGATACATATCCAGATTTTGCAGGCATTGCCTTCTCATTCTGGATTCTTATTTCTCAGAAATTCATGGAATCTGCATGAGTTTTCTCCAACACAAATGCCATTCGCCTTAGTAGCTCATCCATCTTTTCCACAGCACAAAACTGATTTCAAAACTAAAGGATGTCAATTTTTTAATTGATTCTTTTTACCTCTTAATGTTTCTTTTTTGAGGTTTTGGGTAAAATCTCAAAGACTAAAGCTTCCTTGCTCCCCCCCTCCCCCAAATCCATAAAAATATGGATTTTAAACCAAAACGCTTTAAACACGGAACAAACCTGAGTCCTCCAGATACACCATGTGCCACATACAAGAATTCCCTAAAAAATTGATTAGCAGATCCATGGTTTTCAGCTCTACTAGAAATAAATTGCCAAAAATAAGTGGTCAGAGAATGATTTGAAGGCACCTAATGTAGCTTTCCTGCTGACACTAAGCATCTGTGTTCTTCATGCTGCCTAGAAATACTGGTGTACACGTTACCAGTTTAAAATGTAGCTAGGTCACTCTTTTTCTCAATTTGTATCAAACCTGGTTTGGAAGGGGAAACACATTGACAGGACAGAGGCAGGATAGATGTGGATTGGGGCTAATGTAAGCATCTGTGGGAGTTAGCTGGATGCAGAGTAAACAGGAGTGTGTACACAACCCCATTTAACAACCATATGCAAACTACTCTTGAATGCCACAGAGCCAAAAGACACATAGCAATATACTTCTCTTGCTGGCAAAATGTTTTTGCAGACCATTGTTGTGAAAGAAAATGCATACCTTGTTGTGAAAGAAAATGCATACATTTTGCAGACCATTGTTGTTTTGCAGACCATTGTTGTGAAAGAAAATGCATACATAGGTTGCTGGTGACTTTTAACCAATAAGCTTAAAAAGAAGGAAATTTTGGTCTCATTCAGTGCTCTCTGTCCACAAATGCAAGGGTGGTTTTTTTTTATTTTTGCGCTAGCAGATGGTTGAATTTTAATGCTGTGCAACGGAGGAATCCAACGCAGAAGTTGTGGTAGTGGAAACTCATTGTGCAACAGATACAATGCAAAAAAGGCAACATTCACACTATACATTTGAAGCGCTACGATATCACTTTAAACAGTCATAGATTCCCCCTGAAGGATTCTGGGTGCTGAAATTTGTTAAGGGAGCTGAGAGTAGTTAGGACACCCTTATTCCCCTCACAGGACTACAACTCCCAGGGTTCCTTGGGAAGAGAATAGACTCTTAAATTACTGTGATGAGAACTGTAGCACTTAATGCAGCCCAAAGTTTCCATTTTTGAAACAAACAAACAAACAAACAAACAAACAAAACCTTACTAGATTGTCCTTAGGAATGGTAGATCCAGATTAAATGAGAGGGGGTGGGGACAATATAGGATGGCATCATGAGGAGGACATGTGTGAAATTTTCATGGAAGTGCTTACGTCGTTGACTTTTGAATAAATATAAAAAAAAATGCAGCTATTGGAGAGCACGTATTAAGACTTGTGCATCTCATTGTTCAGATCCCTGTATTTCTTTTGTGCTTATATGTGTGTTTGCGGGGAGGGAGTTATGTCATATCTGATTATAGTAAATCTTCCCCATCTCCTCCATTCCATCTGTCCATAATATTAACCTACACTTTGAGGAAAGAGCGGTCTACCTTGTCTAATGCACCCTTCCCCTCAATTTTAATGGATTTGGTTCTGCCTGCAAAGTCTTAGGGAAAGGGTCTTTTTGAAGGCGGCTGCTATGTATTCATGAACAAGCATAATAGCACAGGTAATGTGCATCTGCAAGTATCAGAGGGTAAGACTCACCCTTTAAAAATAATGGCTGCGCTCAGATAGTACTGGCCAGGGAGTGAAATACATAAAGCCTTTTCATGTACAAGAGGCATTTATGGATTTGCAAGATAGTATATCTGTTATTTCTCCCTCCCCCTGAGGACAGCATCTTTTGAAGTAAATAATTCACTTCAAAAAGAGAGAGAGAGAGAGAGAAGCGGGGGAAAAGCGAGAGCAACATTTATGAAAAATCAGCAATTGTCTAACCCCTTCTTGCCACCTGCACAGCAATTTACCCTTATTTTAGGCATTGCACTTCATCTCAGCCATTCAGTGAGATTTTGCTGTTATGGTTTTGACTGGGGGGGAGGGCAGGAGGGAGAAGAGAAATCGTATTAAATATTCTGAAGGGAAACTAAGCCAGACTGCATACAATTTGAAGGTAATTTGTATTAAATTATGTCTCCTGCTTCGCTGTGTATGGCGGGAGACAATGTACATTGGCAAGAACAGCAGTTGCTCTAAGTTTCTCGGAGGGGTACGGGAAAGGCTTTCTAAGGAACAAAGATTATATATGATCTCAAACGCCAAGGAACCTGCAATGAAGTTGATACTATCTAGAAAGGGCTGCATCTTGATGACATTCCTTTCTCAAAGGGCTGTGTGTTCCTGAGAGTGACCCTATGTCCTACTTTACAGAGGACAGCCTTCTTTTTGAAGGATTGTTCTATCTCAGAGTTTCCCAAACTTGGGTCTCCAGCTGTTTTTGGATTACAACTCCCATCATCCCTAGGGACCAGTGGGAATGGTAGTCTGAAAACAGCTGGAGAGAGACCCAAGTTTGCTTTATCTGAAGGGTTGTCCCAGTCTGGTTGAAAGGCAAAGATCATAAGCAGCGAGGAGAAGAAGGCCCTTGAAATGGTCCACCCATGGTTAGATCTCAACAGCGGATTTAGCAGGCCCTTAAATCACCTAGTCCAAGTCTTCTCTTCTGTGATGAGATGGACTGCATGTCGGATTTGTTTTCAAATTTCCATCTCTATGCACATATTGTATTTTGTATGCGTTCTCTTTTGGCATAAGATGCTACTCTACTCTAGCTAGATTAGACCAAAGGTCTAATTAGTCCAGTATCTTACTTCACAAAGCAGCTAACTAGAAAGCCCACAAGCAGCGCTAGAGGGGAACAGTCATCTCTCAGTGGTGTTTCCCCAGGGATTCATATTCAGTCTCTACCAAAGGCTGGGAAATAAATGGTGCTATCAAATAACTAAAAACTAAAAATTCCAACCTCAGAGAACTGCAGCTACCACAGACGCAAACGCAAGCCACCCAAGATCTCTACACAGTTCCTGTTCATTTGCCTAGCAGCTGTTTGTGTGAACTCACCCCACTGAAAAGCACTGTGCCTGAAGTGACGCCAGCGGTTTGTTATCTGAGCTGTTGTGTAGGCATACCTTCCAACATCCTACAGATGAAAAAAATAGGGACATTTCTCACTCCTCCCCAACTGAACCTCCTTGGCCCCCCCCCCATTTCCTGTGGTCCCCTCCTGCAGACCTTTTCCACCACAACTACACCAGCGGGACACAGTTCACACACCCTCCATTGCCCCGAGGAAACCCCTCAATCCTAGTTTTATTGTATTCTTTCGTAGGTTTACAAAAAGAAACACACACACACACACACACAGAGTGATGGCCTGGGACTCGGGCTCAGACTTGGAACCAGAGGAGACTCAGTCTGCACTGGATCCTTTGCCTCAGGCATCATCTGAACCAAGTCTGGGGCCTGATCCTGAAGAGTCCCAGTCTGCACAGGTTCCCCTGCAACAAACACCAGCTGGGCTGAGTCAGGGGCCGGAGCCTGCTCCAGATGCGGGGATTACCTCGTTGCCTTCAGCTAGGCCATCACTTACAGCTGCTCCAGTTGGGTCAGGGGAGGCTGAGGCGGCCCCTGGGTCTAGTAACCCACCGACGTCTCCTGAGCTGCAGGGACTAAGGTCTGAGAGAAGGAGAGACCTGAGTACTCGCAGGAGGAGTGCTCACCTTCGGGCAAAACAGGGAGGTGAGTCACCAGGGGATCAGGACTGGCCCCTACCCTGACAAAGATAAAAGGATCATAGAATCATAGAATCATAGAATCATAGAATCATAGAATCATAGAGTTGGAAGAGACCACAAGGGCCATCGAGTCCAACCCCCTGCCAAGCAGGAAACACCATCAGAGCACTCCTGGCATATGGTTGTCAAGCCTCTGCTTAAAGACCTCCAAAGAAGGAGACTCCACCACACTCCTTGGCAGCAAATTCCACTGTCGAACAGCTCTTACTGTCAGGAAGTTCTTCCTAATGTTTAGGTGGAATCTTCTTTCTTGTAGTTTGGATCCATTGCTCCGTGTCCGCTTCTCTGGAGCAGCAGAAAACAACCTTTCTCCCTCCTCTATGTGACATCCTTTTATATATTTGAACATGGCTATCATATCACCCCTTAATGTCGGACCCCGCCCCAGATTGCAGGAGCAACATTGCTGTGTGCTAGATTCTGCCTGAGATCCTGTACCTGTCCTTGCCTGGTATCCTGCCTTGGCTCTGTCGGACTGACTCCTAGCGGAACCTTCGGATTCTGGACCGGTCCTGGACGATGTTTCACAGGTTACCCCTGGGCCCAGCGCGCACACACACTAATTTATAAACTACAAAAGGAGCAATGCTAGACGCAGATGCACAAAGCACTTTTTTAAATTAAAAGAATCAAGACTCCTTGTGCTCTGCTCCCCCTTTCTCCCCACCCTGAGTGGCCCTGCCCTCTGCCTGCCCTTCAGAGCTGGTGCATCATGTGGGGCTGGGCCTCAGCCATGGCAGCCTCTCCTCTTTCTCACCTGCTCTCCAGCAGCTGCTATGAGCTGCCCAAGGAAGGAGGCTGGCAGCAGTAGCCATAGAGAAGCAACAGGATGGTTTCTCACAGCTGCTGTTGCCACCGCCATCATCGTCACTTGGGATAAGCGCTGGCTCATCCTGCTCCCCAAGCTCAGCAGCAGCGGTGCTGGTGGGGGGAAATGGGGACATTCCGGGATCAAATCAGAAGCCGGGAATTCTTTCAAAATTCCACGACTGTCCCTGGAAAATCGGGACACTTGGAGGGTATGTACGTGTGAAGACTCAGTTCCCAGAAACAATGTGTCTCTCGGCAGCTTCCAATGCATACAAAAACATAATAAAATGCCGAATGTTCGTAATACCAGTCTGATCCAATGCAAAAAAAAAAAAAAGTGTCCCGATAACTTTAAAATAAACAACTTATATCAAATAAAGCAATATTCAGGAATCCATTAGAACAGAATATTAAACAGTAAAATTAAATATCTGCAAATAATAAACAGTTTGCACTTATCAGTTACAATAAAGAATTGCTAAACTGCAATCAGTGAAAGTAATGGCAAGTCGCAATGCATAAAATACCTCAAAACGTACAAAACCATTTAAAAGGATAAAATAATCATATAAAATTTATTTTTTTAATATCCTTGAACTCTTCTGATTAACAGGTGATTAACAGGCCAGCTTTTATATGTCTGCCACTAGCTCCAGCTCCAGCTCCAGCTCCAGCATCAATTTCCAGGCCACAATAGGCCTATATTATCAGACTAGTGTCTGGAAGTCCCAGCCCAGACATGTCTGAAGAGCCACATTGCGTCTCCTGCCTAGAAGCCTCTAAGCACTTTACAGTCCCCATGCATGCCATAGAGCTGCAGTATGCGTTGGACACATGCTGGCATTTGCAGAAGTTTAATATGGCTTAAAGCACGGCATCTGTGAAATGGATGATAACTTGCAGCACTTGTACGGTTCAGCATATTCAGAGGTTTGCCAATCTGGTATCTGTCAGGGTTCAAAAGTTAATTAAAAACCAGCAGGCAAGATGTATATATGTATTTATTCCCCAGCTTTTTTTAAATTTTTTTTATTTTTTACACATTTTCAGGGCAATTCCATCCCTGCAGTACTTAGCCCATTCAACTCCCTTCTTGGCAAATGTAATCTCTTAATAAGTATAATTTCAAATGATCCTGCAGGCTTCATGCCTCCCAAAAAGATGTGTGAGGGTTTCGTGTTTACTGTTCCTTTCGCTCATTTTTGTTTTGTTTTTGGAGGGTGTGTGTGTGTGCGCACGCATGTGTGTGTGTGTAACAGATTGTATTGTCAGAAATGGATATGTGATTTTGATTTGCCCCCTAGGCATCGAGGTAATTTCCCCATGCTATTTGCTCTGTGGGCATCTTCGCAACACATTGTGAACGGATTTTGTGATGTCTCTTTGAAAGCGCTGCATGCACAGGACATGTGGAATCAAACTAATGAAGCAACCTCTCTCTCTCTCTTTCTCTTTCCTCTCTCCCTGGCTCTCAATACTCTTCTATGACGCTTCCTCAAGCTTATACAAAAGAGGTCTCGGATCAGACACTGACAGACAAATATTAAAAATAGAAAGCTCTTGGAGTTGGCCCGCATGTTCTTGAGATAATGAGGTCTTAAGAAAGACGTGGATGTTCACCTGGAACATTAGATCTGACATCCCTTTTGAGGTGAAAATTGCTAGGCTTTCTGATGACCTGCTTCCTTGCCAGGTACACACAGGGGGAAAGGCTAAGGGCTAAAAGAGGAAGAAAAGAGAGGCAGAGATGAAAGATTTCAGAGAATTGTAGCATTGGAAGGGAACACCAAGTCCATCTAGTCGACCCTGCAATGCAGGAATCTTTGGTCAAAATCACAACCCAGAGATTTAAGAGTCTCGTGCTCTACTGAAAGACAGCCTTGATGTTTTCACATCCCTAAGTATTTTAATTTACGATTTATAATATAAATTTATATTAAATTTATGAAAAAGGGATGGTACCATAGAATAGAATCATAGAATCATAGAGTTGGAAGAGACCACAAGGGCCATCGAGTCCAACCCCCTGCCAAGCAGGAAACACCATCAGAGCACTCCTGACATATGGTTGTCAAGCCTCTGCTTAAAGACCTCCAAAGAAGGAGACTCCACCACACTCCTTGGCAGCAAATTCCACTGTTGAACAGCTCTTACTGTCAGGAAGTTCTTCCTAATGTTTAGGTGGAATCTTCTTTCTTGTAGTTTGAATCCATTGCTCCGTGTCAGCTTCTCTGGAGCAGCAGAAAACAACCTTTCTCCCTCCTCTATGTGACATCCTTTTATATATTTGAACATGGCTATCATATCACCCCTTAACTTCATCTTCTCCAGGCTAAACATGCCCAGCTCCCTTGGCCGTTCCTCATAAGGCATCGTTTCCAGGCCTTTGACCATTTTGGTTGCCCTCCTCTGGACACGTTCCAGTTTGTCAGTGTCCTTCAGAAACGTGTTTGTGAGAACAGAAGTTGCTGCTTTATGCAGTGTCAGATCTTTGGTCTGTCTGGCACTAAAACTGCTAGCACGTTTACAAAGCTAAGCGCTTAATAGAAACAGCAACGTTTTGTGCCTGGGGAAAAGGCATTTCTCCAGTCTAGCAACTGATGGGGAGCTGTGTGCAGAAGGGGCTGTGGTGCAGCTGCTACTGTATCTTCCCAGTTGGACACTTCACCAAATGGCCCAGGTTTCCATGGCACATTTACAGGGCCACCTTTCTGTCCACTGAGGACCTGATCAGCCTTGATGACAGAGGATGAACTCATCTTGGGGGTATGGATGGCTCCTCCTCAGCCTTGTTGCAGGATCCTGGCTCCTCTCCCCCTAATTGAGTCTGGCCCAGGGTCTGGTGTAAGGCCAGGGCCTCCTGGCCCTCCTTTAATGAGGAGTCCTATGGCTGACTCCACAGGAAGTAAGTGGGCCACACCTAGTGAGTCAGTTTTGTCTCTATGCCAAATATGGTTGTAGGAGTTGACTTCTTGTGAGTATGGCAAACACCTGAGGAGTTCAATCTTTGTGAATCCCTATGCAAAATGATCTCCCTCACTGCAAGAAGCCAAGTTACAAGGAACCAGGCAGAGGGCCTTCTCGGTAGTGGCACCCAACCCTGTGGAATGCCCTCTCACCAGGTGTCAAAGAGAACAACAACTACCAGACTTTTAGAAGGCATCTGAAGGCAGCCCTGTTTAGCGAAGCTTTTAATGTTTGATGCATTACTGTATTTTAATATTTTGTTGGAAGCTGCCCAGAGTGGCTGGGGAAGCCCAGCCAGATGGGCGGGGTAGAAATAAATAAATAAATAAATAAATAAATAAATAATCTGATACACCCCTGTGCGGGTCAGAATTTAGATGCCCAACAAATTCCCCATTTTTCCAAACATGGCAACGTGGTTCTCAACAGCTTAAACACATACACACACAAACACAGATACACACATGAAAGACCTTTCCATTGTATTTTTGAGAGAAAACTTACATTTAAATTCATATTATAAGAGAAAACACACATTTATACACATTTTGAAGGTTTTTTTTAAAAAAAAAATTGCTGGTGAATACAGAACAGAATGGAATTATGGGTAAAAAATGTTCAAAAGCAACACGGACCAGAAAGAGACAGGTTCATCCACCCCTATTCCACCTTCCCCTGCTGTGAACACAAATTATGTCTCTTTTCTCCTCAAAAAGAGAGAGAAAGGGGAGGGAAAGTGAGGGGGGAGGAAGAGAGGAAGAAGGAAGGGGGGAGACCTGCATTTTTTGAACTGCTTAGAAATATATATTCATCTGTATTTCGCTGTTGATTATGAAGGAATTGTTTGGCCAAAATCCTAAACGGTTCCAGTGAAGAGTAATATTGATGTATGAGCAAACAGTCACAGCAAGAAGGCAAGCAAGCTTCACAGAATTAATTTTAATTATTATGCCTCTGTTATACAATTAGATCTTTTTTGTTCCAACATTATTTCATTTATAAATTTTAATTAAAAAGCCCAACCCTCCACAGCGCTTACATTTATGCAGGTATTAAAAAACCCCCAGTAATAACTATAGATTTCCATATATATCTGCTGTTAAAGGGGAAAGCAAACAATAGAGTCATCTCTTAGACGGTTTTTAATTTCTCAGCAGGAATAAGCACTCTATCATTTGAAAAGTGAAAGATACAAATGGCATAATGTGAGAAGAAAACTGCTTTTGTGCACTTAATATGCTATTTTTAAATAAAATAAAAATTTGCTAGTGCACACTGACCTCCCTGACTACTGAAATCTCCTCCCTCTACCCCTGTGGGCACATTTGCATAACAGATATATTGTTGCCAGCACCATTCATCCACTGCAACCTACTTTATATTGACAACAACAGAATGTGACTTTTGGGGGAGGGTCAAGGGCCTTGCGGGTGCCAGGAAAAGCCTCGCTGAGCACATGACCATCTTTGGGTGCCACACGGGTGACCAGTGCTCTACCAAGTAGGACTGCCAAAATTCTAGGTAGGTAGGTTCCTACAAGCATATATATATTTTTCACGTGAGCTGAACCTCATCTACCTGAATATTTGAGGTAGCAATAAAAAGGAGTGCAAGGGACATGAGTGGTCCTGTGGTCCAAACCACTGAGCCTCTTGGGCTTGCTGATCAGAAGGTCAGTGGTTCAAATCCCCGCGACGGGGTGAGCTCTTGTTGCTCTGTCCCAGCCCCTGCCAACCTAGCAGTTCGAAAACACACCACTGCAAGTAGATAAATAGGTAACGCTGCGGCGGGAAGGTAAACGGCGTTTCCGTGCTCTCTGGTTTCCACAACGGTGTTCCGTTGTGCCAGTAGCAGTCTAGTCATGCTGGCCACATGACCCGGAAAGCTGTCTGTGGACAAACGCTGGCTCCCTCGGCCTAAAAGCGAGATGAGTGCTGCAACCCCATAGTCACTTTTGACTGAACTTAACTGTCCAGGGGTCCTTTACCTTTTACCTGAAGAGGAGTGCAAAAGGTATTTGCCTCCTACCAGGGTAATAACCAGTTCATTCCCATGTAGCAGGAAGTGAGTTCTTAAATGTGTTCAACGTAGGCCAAGTTCCCTTTGAGGGATGCCTGGGGCAGAATTTCCATTCAGTTGTTGTTGTTATTGATGATGATGATGATGATGATAGAATTTATATGCTGCCCTATACCTGGAAGTCTCAAGGCAGTTCACAGTTTGCATTTAACGGCAGGCCTACCAGATCCACACATTTTGAAACAATAGGTAAACCACACCACAGCCTTCCTTTGAAACTGGAACTCCCTTCTTTATTTATTTTTCAAAAAAGAAAAGAAAAAAGAAAAGAACCCACAGAGTAGGGCCATGGGCGGCTCGGGCTCAGCCTGCTCTGTATGCCAGGGCCATTGCCAGCCCAAGCTGGAGAAAGAGGCGCAAGTACGATGGCACTCTGCACGCTGCAGCTGCTGTCGCTTTAAACAGTCAGGGCTCCCTCCCCCAAAGAATTCTGGGAGCTGTAAAATGTGCCCCCCACAGAGCTATAGAGTTGCCTGGGAAGAGGGACTGATTGTGAAATCCTTCTGGGAATTGTATCTCTGTGATGGGAACAGGAGTCTCCCAGCAACACTCAGCACCCTTAACAAACCACAGCTCCCAGAATTCTTTGGAAGAAGCCATGATTGTTTAAAGTGGTATGATGCCACTTTAGATATATGGTTTGAATGTGACCTTGGACTCACCAGGGTCAGCCTTCCTCAACCTCAAGAGCTTTTGGTCTCCATTCCCATCAGCCCCAGACAGCACAGCTGCGTTGTCTGGGGCCGTGCAGAGCTGCAGTCCCAGAACATCTGGCTGCATCAGGTTGCACTGTGCCTAAGTTTAGATTGGGAACAGGGGCTTCTCTTCGGCTTTGCAAACTGCTGAGCATATTGACGGCGGAGGAAATAATCAATGGCAGCTTGGGAATTGGATTTTTACATATGCTCCTAAATTTACAGCATATACAAAATTAACTCGCATTTGCACATGTATGGAGATTGGCATCCACTTTTCAACCAATGGTGTTCTCCTATCCACACACACCCTGCCCCCACCCCCGATGCAACTAATTTATGGAGGTTTGTACTTTGGGATGCTACATTATTCCAGGCCTGTGCCAAATCTCTCAGAGCTCAATAGCCAGCCTGCCGACTTAAATTAAAGGATTCATCAAGCCCCCTTTTTATTCATCCACAATCTGAATGTGCCCATTCTTTTGCACTGCCTCCTTTCCCGCCGCTGCCCTTTTCCCCCCTCTCCAGTTCAGTTCAGCTTGAATTTCATTACAGCTTTTCTTCCCTCCATCTCTTTGTAGGTCCGCATTCATCACATTTGTTCTGAATGGCAAAGTCTCCCTATCTGCAGGGAATGTTGACAACAGATTGTTTCACAATTAATTGAAAAGCAAAACCTGGACATTCTCAATCACCTGCTGATGGGAATTCCTTGGTACAACCTCAGTAAATCAACGGTGCGTAGCTGCGGAGCGGAGAGGCAGCTCCGAGCGAACAGCCAGCCGTCGCTCCAACCATATGAATGCACAGTGAAAATCAGGGCTTAGGTGGGAGTAGAGAGCCTTCGGAAGAAAGATCCCTCTCCTCCACCAAAGCTTGAGTGGGACCAAGGAGATGTCATTTGGCCTGGCGGAGATAGCTCAGCAGGGTTGCCAACTTTTCTGTGAGTTTTGCTCTTATGCATTTAGCATCAAACCCTGAGCTCTGGCCTTGCTAGCTAGGGTGATGGGAGTTGTAGTTCAACAACATCTGGGGACTCACAGGTTGAGAAAGGCTATTCTAGATGAACCTTACTGATCTAGAAGGAAGGCTGGCTCAGAGTATCACTGTCAAATCGGTTCAGCTGACAGCAAAGAGAAGAATGGTTTTGTCTGTAATGGCCCCCAAAGCTAAGGAATAATTGTACTGACAAGGTTTAGTAAGCAACCTCCAATTTAGCAAGTTCTGAGTTGAATTAGAGCAAGAGGGTTGCAAAAAGCTCCCTTCTCTCTTTTACACCCCTTTAAAAAGAGGCAAAATAAGTGTTTGCAAAGGTATACGTCTCTTGCAGCGCCAGCCCAAAGTGTCTTAATGCCTACAGTGAAGGACAATATGATAGTGTCTCCCAATTCCATGTACAGAAGCTAACTGAATTGGCAGCTGAATCTTGCTTCCACGTGGTTACAGGATGATATTATGCATCGTATAACAGAAAAACATGGCTGGGGGCTCATAAGGAGCTGATATTACTGCCCCAAGCATCTCCAGCCTAAAGCGGTTGTCTCACTCTGCCTAATGGTAGGGCAAACCCTGAGTCGCTTGTCTGACAGTGAATTAACCTCCATGTGTAACAGCAACTTGCCCCATGGTGTACCATGACCCTGTACTAAAGATGCAGGGATACATGCGTTCATTGGGTCAATGCATGCACATGAATCTGTGTACACATGTAGGCAAGGACATTAAAAAACCCCTGCAACCTTGCTGACACTCTTTCACCGCAAATTAGTTGCATCTTCCTGACATTCAGCAGAAGGCAGATGAGGATGCGCATCTCATAATACGGTCTGGATGGCTGACATTCACAGTTGGCTATGCATCGAAATGCAACGTTGTTGAGCTGCACTGAGCTCCTTTTAATGGGATGCACATTCAGTGCTCCTTCAAGTGCATATTCCCATCGCCATCTTGTGCAACTAGAGCAGGACCAAATTATGGAGGTCTTGCCCTGCAGTGCTGGCGGGCAACAAAATGGCCAGTGCAGTCTAGCAAGGCATGGAGTGCTGGCCCAATAGCCTCAGCAACTGGAACACTTTCTCTCTGCCTCTCCAACACAGTGAGGGCAGTGAGAGTGAGCTCTGCTCATCCTCCCTATCGTCAGGACAAATCTGATTGGCTACCTGGTGAATGTCACCACCACATTCGTCCTGTGATCGCTGATTGGTTGAAATCACAGTGAAAGAGAAAGAAACTCTAAAATGCACCCCAAATATCATTATATTAGGACTTCAGACAGGCATGAGGGGGAAAACCTAAAGGTTTGGCCTTTTACTGCTGAGGAAATTGCTATGGTTGAAGAAGGTTTTAAAAGGGCCTTCATTAACCCACAAAACCCCCAGAAATTGTTTGAATGGGAAGATTTGGCACAGCAATACTCTTTTTCTTTTTAACTTTCCCAAAGGTATTCAAAACCCATCTCCTCAGGACGGCATTGGGATACTGATACTAATGCTGGGGTGGGGGGGGGGGGCTGTGTCTACATTCTGTTGCACGTTGAAGATTTTGCGGGCATCATGAAAATCAGTGCATCTAAGGAAGTGATTAAAAAAACAAAACAAAACTATGTTGCCTCTACGCCCCAATTCAGATGTTGACTAACAATACAGAAATGTCTCCTTCTGCTCTGTGCAAAACGGTTTATTAAAACAAGAGTCAATATCATCCTATATATTAAAACATCACGCCAAGTGTCAGAATAGTAACGGATCTGTCAAGCTTCCCCATTACAAAGCCCTATTTCAAGCCATAAAAATCCCCCTTGGGCTGAAAATTGGCATACAAGCAAACTTGAAAGGAAGCCATTCTGTGGGGTTTGAATCATAAGAGTGCAAAGAAAATTGATTTAAAATGTTTGAGAGACTTTTTGTGCTCATATAGCTGTCAAAAATGAGACACACGCTTTAACATACCCCCCAAAGGGGGGCGGGTGCTAGCTTTTCTTGGTTTTTTTTTTTTTTGTTAAGTCCCCACTGAAAAAGTCAAAATAAAGATAGGGGGAAATGGTCAGACTGAAGAATCAGGGAAGATCAGCTCCAAATGCTCGGGATAGCTTAGCTGGTTGGAAGATGGTGCTGGTAACACCAAGGCTGCAGGCTCAATCCCTGCATGGGATATCTGCATATTTCTCCATTGCAGGGGGTTGGACTAGATGATCCTCAGGATCCCTTCCAACTCAACGATTCTATGTTTCTATGAAGAACATAAGAATACCCCTGGTGGATTAGGCCAAAGGACCATCTAGTCTAGCATCCTGTTCTCACAGTGGCCAATCAAATGTATCTAGGAAGTTTTAAATCTCCAGGAACATAAGGAGTGATGCCTGATGTCTACAGAGAAGTGATGTGGTGTTTGTCAGGGGGTCTTTGCTCTATCTGTGTCAGCGGAAGCAGGCTCAAAATCTTGTCGTTCTAGGGAGTTACCTTCTTAGGCTGGGGTGTTAAGAGGCCAGAAGAGGAGTCCATCTCTATCTCCTAAAAGGCAGCATCAGGTTTTCCCCCCTCCCTGTCTCTAGGAAGCTCACCAGAAGGACAAGAGCACAACAGTGCTCTCCCTCCCCACCTCTGAAACCGCAGGACACCTACGTGGTTTGGGTTCCCCAGCAGCAACCATATGCCACTGGTTGGACCCAATTTAGGGACCAGATGGGGAGTTTGGAGCCAACCTGAAACTGGAAAACGGTGGGTTGTCCTTCCAGACTAAGGAGCACCTTCAACGCTACGTGTTGCACCACTGTGTCTCAACTAGGATGCTTAGAGCAGGGCAGGCTCTTTCTTAACCAAAGTCAATGTGGGGTGGAACACTGGATTGACACCACAGCATATGGGGAAGGGGATGTAACCCTTTCTCCCTTGTTCTGCTTCCACCATCTCCTGGTGGCCCTGGGCATCTCCAGGTATGTCCCAGGAATTTTCTCTGTCTGAAACCTTGGAGAGCCACTGTCAGTCAGTGCAGGCAATACTGCACTGGATGGACTGAGTGGTTGGACTCAGTATAAGGAATCTTCCTATGTTCCTCTGCTATATCCTCCAGATATGTTATTTAGTTACTTAAAATTTCAGCTTTAGGAGCAAAGAGTAGTGTCGGGAAGAGGTGATCTTTTAATGGGGGGCGGGGACCAGAATGGGAAAGAAAGAGCAATCCCCTCCTTGCATGCTATAGCCCTGCACATTCCCCATCATGACCAAGCTCCACAGTTTTGGGGCCATTACAGAGAAGGCCCTCCTGCAACTCAGAGGGAGATGGCACTGTAAGAGCCTCTCCTGGAGATTGAAACATCTTGACTGGCACATGGGGGGGATGCACTCTTGTGGGTATGGGGGGGAGCTGTTTATGGCTTAAAACACAAAGTTGGGTAGCTTGAATTGGGCTCAGAATGAAATAAGCAACCAGTATAGCAGGATGGAGATTGTGCTTGTCAAAAGGCAGTGATGGCCATCAGCTTGGATGGCTTTAAAGGAGCAGGAACATCATTGGAGCAGCGTTTCCCAAACTTGAGTCTTCAGTTGCTTTTGGACAAAATTCCCATCATCCCTGACCACTGGTCCCACTAGCTAGGGATGATGGGAGTGGTCCAAAACAGCTAGAAACCCAAGTTTGGGGAACACTGCTTTAGAGAATTTGGCTATTAATGACTACTAACCCAGATGGCTATAATCTATCTCTACAGTCAGATGTGGTATGTTTCTGAATATCAGTTGCTGGTGGGCAGATTGCTGTTGCTTTCAGGTCCTGCTTGCATGCTTTCTATAGGCATCGGGTTGGCCACTGCAAGAAACAGGAGGCTGGACAACCTAGGCCATTGGCGTGATCCAGCAAGCACTTATTATGTAAGGTCAACATCAACCCAATGCCTACAGCCTCTCATTTCTCACCTCTCTTTATGCTATGATATTAAACCAAGGCTCTCCAAGTCAGAACGGGTTTCAGACATAACTAACTTGAAGAACTCTATTAGCCTTTGGCAATTTGAACTAGGATTAAACTATGTATACCTCAAACTTCAGCTGCAAGATGGATACATTTGTGTTGGTGTAAAATCTGTACGTGAGCAAGGTCATATGCCGTAGGGAACAGGAGCTATTGGAGTTCAAAGCCTGATTGTTCAAGGGCACTTAGAAATAAGATATCTGAGTTGTTTAAGGCAACCAAAGTATCAAATAATGTTGAGTGCCATATGAACATCAACTCATTCTGGGGCAATAAAGTGGACCTTTGGGAAATAAATAAACTGGTTAATTTATCACACAAAGAAGCGCTCTGGGTATTATCTAGTGTAATTTTCACACTGGTGAAGAGGATCATAAAACAAAAAGTGATTCAAACAACCCTTTGCGGCGTTTGGTTCATTTCCCTTCCCCTTGCAGAAATCAATACAAACTTTTGATTTACCTTGAATCTGCTCTCTCTCTCCAATGCACCTTGTGTGCATAACTCAAACATTCAAAAGCTTCGCATCTCTACAGAAGGCAAGGTAGGTGTTTGTGGCACTCCTTCCTAGCACGGCACACAGAGCGAAAAAAACACTTATGTTTACTCGTATTAATTTGAGTGCTGGTATTACCAGACAAGAAAAGATTATATTTGTGCTCTTTGTTTGCTTCTAATTTCTTTCAGTATTGAAAAGCGATTACCATACCAAAAAAAAGAAAAAAAGAAAAATCTCTTTGCAGTATGAATGCAAACAAGAGGTCAAGAAAGAGACAGAAAAAGCTCGTTGCACAGATGTGCTAGATTTTCTTCGTTGTCCCAGTTTGCATTCTCCAACTGGAAATCAAGCAGGGCTTGGAAGCTTGGCTGTATTAATTGCAGTATTGCTAAGTCATTCTGATAAGGGCACTTGGAGGGTATATGAGAGATGCCTCACTAGTGTTTTGGTAGCTGGACTATGGAATCTAAGAAGATAAGAACATAAGAAGAGCCTGCTGGATCAGGCCAATGGCCCATCTAGTGTCGCATCCTGTTCTCAGAGTGGCCACCCAGATGCCTGTGGGAAACCCGAAAGCATGGCCTGAACATAAGGGCATCCTCCTCTTCTGTGGTTTCCAGCAACTGGTATTCAGAAGCATTACTGCCTCCAACCATGGACAAAGAATCTAAGACAATCTTTACACTGGATGCTGCTGATTTGAAACCAACATGTGCTATTGACATTGTCAGAGTTTGTATAGTGTGATAGCTTGCTATCCAAAATGTCAGGAGTCCAGTCCCCGGCTGATAACACAGTGAGCGTAGTTAATTTAAAAGGATGATTTATTGTCAAAACAAACAGATAACTTCGGACGGCTCTAACACAGCCTCCACCATCATCAATCATGATGACCCTTCTGAAAAATGCTTCCGGCAAGACCAGAAGCAGCTGAACTTTTGCTTCATACGTCTTTTGTTTTGCTTCCTATCTTGCAGCCCTCCCATTAGTCAAGACCTCGGTCTGAGGGGGTTAGCTCCCTTCTCTTCCCCATTCTCTGAGAGGCTGTCTCTTAACTCTTTCCCACCTTTTTGTGCTTCTGGCGAGTGTTGACTAGTTCCCGTTTGCTCTCCGCCATTCCCTTATCAGCCGGCATTCCAAGGGGCAGGGGAGTTGGCACTAGCCAATGCTCATCCTGCATGGCAGTTAACCCTCTCTGTTCCTGACTGCTTTCTTCAATTGGCAGCAACCCTTCCGTGGAAGCTGGCTGCAGACCTTCCCTGGAAGCTGGCTCATTCATGACGCAAAATAACTCATAATCAAAGTATGCTCACTAAAACTGATAAAGTGAAGTTACTTACATCTTTTGATTTCACTTTGTCTGCTCTAAGATTGGATATTGCAGGTATCAGCCATAGTTTCCTCATTCTTCCCCTAACCTTGAGCTACAAGCCAAGTTGGAGAAAAACTCCTATCTCCTACTCCTCCAATTCCTAGTTGTTGCTGTGGCATCACCAGTGGCAGGCAGGCAAGGAAGTCTTTCTCACTTTCTTTGGAGTTTGGACATGTTTTCAAGGTGTCCAACATCCATAACTAGGGACATCAGATTACTTGGGGAAATCTCACTTTCCAGGGTTCCTGGAGCATAAGATACTGCTGTAGCCATGTTTCAAATGCTATGAAGGAAAAGGGGAAAGATAGAGATAGAGATAGAGATAGAGATCTATGACTATAGCAGCAGCCAGAGAAGTGCATTTAGGAACTCATGGAGAGAAGACTGGAGTTTCAGACTCCATCAAACTTTGGATCATGTCATAGTGAACATGATGAAATCTGAATAAGCATTGGGATTAATCAAATACAAATCACTCAATTTGCTGAAACCAATCCTGTTCTGAATTGGGAGTGTGGGGTGTTCATCACCTATCACTGAGTGTCCTAAAATCCATTACTGCATTAAGATGGCAAAGCCACATCTGTCAGAAATCAGACAAGAGTTTCACAGACAGCAAATTATATGCTTCATTCACCTCCCAAAGCTCAAAGACTTGAGGTTGGGGAAAACATTTGTCCTAAAAATTCAAGTTCTTTTTCATTATTCTGAAAGACTACCTGTGAAGAGTCTTGATCCAATTAGCATAATTAGCATAATCCAATATAATCAATGTCATTTGAAATTTATGTTGTTGTTTTTTAATGATATACAGTGAACTTTACCAGTGAACTGGATGCTCTGTTATTTCCAGAGGGGAAATGGTGTATGTGTTAACCATCACTTTAAAATATGCCAACATTATAAATGTGTACATTTCACTACTCAGGAGCAGGTGGAAGGAGAGAGAAAGAGGACGAGACCCACAAAGTTTATAGCTGTTAAAACTGCAGAAATATCACACATCCTACAAGCTAAGCTGCTGCTTTTCCCGAGAGCTGTCAAACAACCATTACATGGTGGGTTTAATTAAGGAAAATAAATGATAAACTATTCCAAATTTCAGAATATATTTCTCGCTTGAAAACTCTAAAATAACAACAGTATGTGTTTGTGTGCTCATGCACTTGTGTGTTTATGGGGAAAGCGAAAACACAAAATTAATCATCTTCAACTTGGAAAGAAAAGATGAGCAGCACCGTATCTATCTGACAGCCAACATCTGTAATGATTATGAACTGGCTTATTAATTACTAATACTGTGATGAGACCCAAGGCGCCATCGATCCGCTGCATCCAGAAAGTTCGCTTGCAGAAGGAATGAATCTTAAGGTGCTTAACTGTTGCACCTGCAGACATTTAATTATTACGCAAGGTAAATCATTGCAAGAACAACATTTAATTTCAGGGTTAGTTTATTTACTTGAAAACCACTGGGCATCCCAACACAAAGCCCACTAGTTCTTACAACCCCATTGTCTATTAATAAACCAAATTTCCTAAGGAAAAGTGAACTTCAGAACTAACCACGACCTCAGATGCCACATGTTTCTGTTTAATGTTCCCAATGCTGCTGTGTTATGGGCTATAAATGAATGGTGAGGGTTGTGGTTTAGAGGGAAAGTTCATGCTGCAATAAGGCAGTGATGATGGTGATAACAAGTGGTACCCAACCAGGGCATCCTTTTAGCACAAGGATTTCCACTTGAGCAATGGTACTTGTCCCTCTCCTCCCCTCAAATGTGCCTCACACCTAGAAAATCTGAAGTCCTGGCAGGGAGGGGAATAGGAAAAATCCCTCCTCCCCCAAAACCAATCAAACCAATCTCCCCCTGTTTTTTTCCTTGAAGCTCCCCCCCTAAAAAAAAAAAACCTGAAGAAATTAAAGGCTAGTGAAATATTTTCTTTTAGAATGATGAACAATTTTTTTAAGGCCAGGTCTTCATATATTTACTCCCCATTAAATGATTTCTAAAACTGTGTAACAGGAAGACATGACTGAATAACTCCTCGAAAGATTCCATCAATGGTGTCTCCGGAAAAAATTACACATCACTTGGGAAGACAGGTGAACTAATACCAGTGTACTGGAAGAAACAAAGATAAGTAATGATTCTTCAACATCAACTTTGTTGGTCTGGTCATGTTGTTCGGTTGCCTGATTATTGTCTTCCAAAGCAACTACTCTATTCCAAACTTCAAAATGGAAAGTTTAATGCTGGTGGTCAACAAAAGAGGTTCAAAGACTCTCTCAAGGCAAATATTAAGAAATGTAGTATAAACACCAACAACTGGGAGGTGCTGGCCTGCGAGTGCTCCAGTTGGAGAACAGCCTTTACCAAAGGTGTCATGGGTTTTGAAGACACTTGAACTCAGGACGCAAGGGAGAAATGTGCTAAGAGGAAGGCCCGCTTGGCAAATCCACATCGTGATCAATTCCCACCCAGAAACCAATGTCCCCACTGTGGAAGGACGTGTGGATCCAGAATTGGCCTCCACAGTCACTTACAGACTCGTTGTTAAAACCATGTTTGTGGAAGACAATCTTACTCAGCTATGAGTGATCACCAAAGAAGAAAATAGATAGATAGATGATAGATAGATTAGATAGATAGATAGATAGATAGATAGATAGATAGATAGATAGATAGATATAAATGATATAGCTATAGCTATAGATGGCATGAGGATTTCTCCTTTGGGGAAGGGGAACACACAGATCAGGCTTCACTCTTCTCTGTGGCTGTGCACCAGAGTTTTCCATGTTGGTGACACACTTTTTAGACATGTATCATTTCGCGACACAGTAATTCAGTTTTAGTAGCAAACTGGAAGTTAAACTAACCCCTTTCCAGCTCCAAGAGGAGTGTGGGGAGCATTCGCGTGACACACCTACACACTGCAGCCGACACACTAACGTGTCGTGACACACCGTTTGGAAAGCTCTGCATTATACCTTTACATCACAATTGAAGCATATTTCCCCCGTCAAAGAATTGTGGGGACTGCAGTTTGTTAAGCATTTCTGGGAAATGAAATTTTGTAAGGGATAAACTGCAGTTCCCATAATTTGTTGAGGAGGAAAATGTGCTTTGACTGTGCTTTAAGGGTATAGTCTCTCATTCTTTCTCTTGTTTAGGAATGGGCAAATCTGCCAGTTTTAGGTTCTTTCAGCTTCTCTTTTTTCTTTTTGCAGTTCTACATTAAAAAGAGAGACATCATGAAAATTCATCGTTTCAGTGCAAATTTCTCATAACATGCATATGCTTGTATATATTTTTGCCTGGTAGCTTGGCAAAGCAATTTCCATCAATTTAATGTATTTTTGTTATTTTCTCCTATACATGCATTTTAATGCACACTTTACTATGGCATATGAATTTTTGTATGTGCAATATGACTGGGGAACAGCACCTTGCGAAATTTCGAGAAGTGAGGATTTCATAGGATGCCTGTGATTCAGCTCTTGTGCCATTTTGAAAACTGAAAATTCACCAGGTTCTCCTTTACTCGCAGCCTGAATCAAATTCCCCCCAATCTCTCCTCTCTTTAGACAGAAATTAATCTCAGTGAAGGAAACAGTAACATTTCAAATAGCCTCGCTCTCTCAGGTGTCTCAGGACTGTCTCTTTTTATAGACTAACACAGCTGCTCTGCTAGAACACATCCCATAGGAATTATGATCTATACCGCTATGTATTTTGCATTCAAGGAATGATACAGAAACTGAAGGAGAGAGTGATGGCAGGGCATTGAACACAATGGGTTGTTTCGGGTCATCCAAGTTCCATTTCGGCGTCGCAAACGCTTAAGTGAAAGCCGGGCTGCTCCTGTTTGAAACCCTTTCTGTTCCTTCCGCAGACAATGTTGTGTGGAACATGTAAAAAGCTCAGAAACAAACACACATTTGTTACGCAGCAAGCTCTGAAGATCTCGTCCTGAATGCTTTGTAGATTATTCCTCAGCGTTTCTGGGAGGAAGCCAACACACACACACACACACACACACACACACACACAAACACATCAAAAACCCTGAACTGAACGCCAGAGATAAATAGCACCAAAAATCTGTTTATATTTCCAATCCATCCACCCTTTGCAGACGAAGCTCTGGGAGTCTCTTGTCAGTGATAGTACCATGTGTATGCATGAATCCATGATATACAAAGACACATCTTATGCATTATGAAGACACTATTTCTGTGCCATTTCGGCATCATTCGTATGCTATAGGAGACTCTTGTTCCTTGCAATCAGAGGGCCTGGTAAAAATGATACCACTATGCCATGTTTAATTAACAGAAAGTTAGCTTGTGGAGTATTTAATGCCACACCCTTTGGTGACTGACACTCAGGCCACATCTGCACTGTGCCTTTAAAGCTGTATCACACCACTTTGGCTTTCCGCAAAGAATCCTGGGAATTGTAGTGTTTTTTAAGGGTGCCACTCTCCTCAGAGAGCTACAATTCCCAGTGTGATTTTACAATCAATCTTCTCTTCCCAGGGAACTCTAAGCACTGCACTTCTCTGAAGGGAATACAGGTCTCTTAACACCTTTGAGCACCCCTAACAAAGCAACAGTTATGGGACAGAGATGGCTTTGGTCACCTTGGTGGATAACTTATGTCAGGAACAATGTGTGTCCCTGTTCGTTCTTCTGGAACTCTTGGTGGCTTTCTTGCTTCACTGGGATGGGACTTGGAGGTATTTATAATGGGATGCTGGTGGCACCATGGGTTAAACCACACAGCCTAGGACTTGCTGATCAGAAGGTCGGTGGTTCAAATCCCTGTGACGGGATGAGCTCCCGTTGCTCGGTCCCAGCTCCTGCCAACCTAGCAGTTCGAAAGCACATCAAAAAGTGCAAGCAGATAAATAGGTACCACTCTGGTGGGAAGGTAAACGCCGTTTCCGTGCGCTGCTCTGGTTTGCCAGAAGCGGCTTAGTCATGCTGGCCACATGACCCGGAAGCTGTACGCCGGCTCCCTCGGCCAATAAAGTGAGATGAGCGCCGCAACCCCAGAGTCGGTCACGACTGGACCTAATGGTCAGGGGTCTCTTTACCTTTATAGTGGGAGTACCGAGAAGGTGATGCTGGGGGACTTGTGTTCAATGCCTTGCCTTAGTCATTGGTCTGTGGGGTCCCTTAGGGTTCTGTTTTGTGTCCCCCCTCCGATATTTAACATTTACATGAAACTGCTGGGAGATGCTGTCCAGAGTTTTGAGGTTTGGTATCACCAGAATGCAGCTGACATGCAGCTCCCTTTCTCCCTTCCACCTATACCCAAAGAAGCTATCTGGGTTCTAAACCAGATTTTGTCATCAGTAATGGGCTGGATGAGTGTGAGCAAACTGAAACTTAATCCAGACAAAGCAGAGGTGCTTTTGGTCAGTCAGAAGGCAGAACAGGAAATAGGGCTTCAGCCTGTGCTGGGTGGAATAACACTCTACCTGAAGACACAGGTTTGCAGTTTGAGGACACAGCCCTGAGCGTGGATGCCCAGGTCTCTGTGGTGGGGCACAGCCAAAGCTGCACCCATTCCTTGAGATGCCTGATTTGGCCACAGTGACCAATGCCTTAGTTACACCCTGTTTTTTTAAAAAAATATTATTATGATGATTATCATTATTTTATTTGTTTCCCGCCCTCCCTGGCCAAGGCCAGGCTCAGAGGAGCTAACATCATAAAAACAGGCCAGGGCCACTGCCAAAAAGGCCCTGGCTCTAGTCGAGGCCAGTCTAATTTCCCTGAGGCCCGGGATCTTCAAGGTGTTAGCAGACCGTAAGGTCCTCCATAGGGCATACCAGAAGAGGCGATCCCACAATGTGCTCTACATGGGGCTGCTACAGAAAAGGCCCTCTGCCTGGTTCCCTGTAGCTTTGCTTCTCGCAGTGAGGGAACTGCCAGAAGGCCCTCGGCACTGGACCTCAGTGTCCGGGCTGAACATTGGGGGTGGAGACTCTCCTTCAGGTATACTGGGCCGAGGCTGTTTAGGGCTTTAAAGGTCAACACCAACACTTTGAATCGTGCTCGGAAATGTACTGGGAGCCAATGTAAGTCTTTCAAGACTGGTGTTATGTGGTCTCGGCGGCCGCACCCAGTCACCAGTCTAGATTGCTTTTAATGGTGTCATCCCCCTGCACAATGCCTTGAGTCCCATCAGGGGAAAAGGTGGGATATAAATCAATCAATCAACTCCTGCGAGTCTTTGAGGAAAGCCACAACTGTTTAAAGTGTCATGATACTGCTTAAAATGTATAGTGTAGATGGGCCCTAGCTTAGATGGCTCTGGAACACAAACATTCATGGAAGGCTGTCAGTCTGTCATTGGTTATTGGGCAAGTTAGTTAAACAGAACACCCATGCAGAAACAACAGAACTATAAATACCAGATCCATCTGTCTGGCCAGAGAACCACTTCCTATGGGTTGCAAACAACAACAACTACAGCCCGCACTTCCACAGATGCACTTGCCATAAGGTCTCATGGTCCAGGTCATGTGACAGTTATACATGCCAACAGCAAACCTCCCTGCTGTATATACCTGCCAGCTGATCCAGTCATCTTGAGAGGAAACAGCTGGTTCCAGATGTCACTGCAGCCATCTGTAGCCCCCAACTATGCAGATAAATATTTGGGGCATGCTATGGAATAACTGTTATCCACAAGGAAGCTAGAGGAGGCTGAAGACCCTCCAAAACCACATAAAAGAACCCCTTATTAAAGCAACATTTAATATAGGACACAATGAGTACAGGATCAGTGGGTATCTTTAAACCTGTTTGCAAAAGAGCCTTTGGCTACAATCCAGGATGTTGCTAAACACGCTTAAGCCCCACTTATTTAAATGGGGCTTAAGCGTGTGTAACTGTGAACTGGATTGCAGCCTTTGTCAATAGCTAATGTTTACTGGATATATACGTCATTGGGTTCTAACCGTTGTGTGTTTGCAATCTTTGGAATGTGCATGGTACCATTAATGAGAAATCTTCCCCAAAGAGCTGAAATCTGAAAGGGGAGAAACCGAGTGTTTGCAGTTGCTTTATCTCTGTATTTATGCAATCTTTTTTATGATGCTGTTTCTGGCTTCCTCCACAGTGATGGGTGAGGGAGGGGGGAGGGGAAAAAAAGACAAATCTGCAACAGAAAATAAAACACAGGACCTTTGTCATCCTTGGCATGTAGCAAATTTGTGTTTGATTTTGAGCTTCTAAACATTTCAGAGGCATCGCTCCGGAAATAAATGAAAATGGCATGTACAACAGGAATAGGTGTTTTCCCTATTGCTGTAGGCTATGATCCTAAACCCACTTAACTGGGGATAAGCGCCACTGAGTTCAACAGGACTTTCCAAGAGACATATATAAGATTGTGCTGTTAGGGAGCTTCATGCATTATTTCAATACTGCTTATACCAATCCCAGGACGCGGGTGGCGCTGTGGTCTAAACCACTGAGCCTCTTGGGCTTGCCGATCAGAAGGTCGGCGGTTCAAATCCCCGCAACGGGGTGAGCTCCCGTTGCTTGGCCCCAGCTCCTGCCAACCTAGCAGTTCGAAAGCATGCCAAAAAGTGCAAGTAGATAAATAGGTACTGCTCCAGCAGGAAGGTAAACGGTGTTTGCGTCCGCTGCTCTGGTTTCGGTGTTCCGTTGTGCCCGAAGTGGTTTAGTCATGCTGGCCACATGACCCAGAAAAACTGTCTGCGGACAAACATCGGCCAGTAAAGCGAGATGAGCGCCGCAACCCCAGAGTCACCTTTGACTGGACTTAACTGTCCGGGGGTCCTGTACCTTTTTTACCTACCTAGATAAACTTAAATAACTTAGCTGCAACTGGACTTAACTGTCAGGGGTCCTTTACCTTTACCTTTTTTTATAACAACCCCATAAAGTAAGTTCGTACAACCACCCCCATATCGCAGAAGGCACGCTGTGAACAAGAGACAGACAATGGTTTGCCTAACACAGCAGTGGAGAACTTTTCCAGCCCAATCCCTTTTGGGCAACCTTCCAGGGACCACATGCCGAAGGTGGGCGTGGCCAGAAGCAAAAATGGGTGGGGCAACACGTGTGACCCTTACCTTTATACAGTATGCAGTCAGAGGTTTCTGCACGCACCCTCTCATCTCTCCATCTCCCATACAGGCATGCAAGAGGCATTCTGACAATTCCAAGGACCCACAGAAGCACTCAAGGAGGGTGTGGAGCAGGGACCGTGGCCTAGGGTGCAGGTTGTGGCTTGCGGAGCATCTCAGGGGCCAGGCAGAGAGACCTGGAGGGTGCATTCAGCCCCTGGGCCTGAGGATCCCATCCAGTGGCCTAAGACCAAATTGAAAATTCAGGATGGACCCACAATTGGAATCAGCTCAGCCTGTTAGCCATTGCACCATAGTAGTGCTCAGGGTTCCTGATTGTGGTCAGTCTGGTAAACATGCTTGGCTAAATGTCCTTGTCTTCAAGCTGCCTCAGACAATGCAGACAGCCTTGGATCTGGAACAGGTAGGAGCAGCACATAGAATCATAGAACTGTAAATTTGGAAGGGATCCTGGGGATCATCAAGTCCAACCCCCTGCAATTCAGGAAGCTGCAGCTGTCCCGTACAGGGATCAAAGCTGCAACCTTGGCATTCTGAGCACCAGTCACTAACCAACTGAGGGCAAGCTGTGCACCTCCACAACAATTAGACATTTATACCGTGGCCTGGTACCTCCTACACGATAAGACATTTATAATGCTTGGCGGTTGGCTATATTTGCCTTCTCCATAAAGATGCGGAGGGAATTAATGTAAATGTTTCCTCAATGTTTTGACTATGCAAATCGCCATATGCCTTATGCATGATTCTCATTTGCATCCTATGGTGAAAATAAATGAGAGCTCCGTTAAAAAACGATGCCACGGCACACCAACAAACCCTCAAACTTTGGCATAATGGAAAGCCTTCTCACAAGTTACCATGGCTGAGCCGCTCAATGCTATTAGCACACGTTGCATAATGGGAGCAGCCAAACAAACGGCACCAAATTAAAATCTAGATTTCAGTAGGACTGGCAATGTGAATAATCACATGACTCCCTGCTGCAGTTCAGTGCAGACACAAAGCTTGGCACTATTGGGTGTGGAATGAAGCCAATGGAGGATTCCTGCTTTGATTTCTTCCTCTTTTTTTCAGAAAAGGGAAGGCATTGGCAACTCACAGGGCTTCAGAAATAGGGTCTATCATTAGTAGACTGTGGGAGGTGAACTCAGAAGTGGCAGGGGGGCTGGGAATGCGGAAAGAACAACGGGAGGGAGACCTGCTGCAAATGGATGTTTCTTTTTCATCACTCCTACAATATATTCTGCAATCAGAAGCTGCAAGAAAGTACATACATGCAAATGCCTCTCTTTAGAGTAGCACAGAGGCCAAACTAGACAAGCCGGCGGGACAGCCACATTTAGACTACTGCAATGCATTGTCTGTGGGGCTGCCCTTGAAGGCAGTTTGAAAGCTGTGGTTATTGCAAAATGCAGCCTCCAGAATTTTGACTGGGAGAGTTCAGTGGGAACACACACTATCAGTTTTGAGGGATCCATACTGGTTACTGGTCTGAGCTCAACTCAGTGTGCTGGTGCTCACCTTTGAAGTATTTCAGGGCTGGGGAAACAGGAATCTTAAAGATCACCATCACACATCTTGACCTATCCATGCACTGAGACCCTACTCAGAGTGCTGTCAACTTCAGAGATCATGGAAGTGGCAGCATAGAAGAGGGCACTGCCATCTGTGCCATCCCCTGGTTGCAGAACTCCCTCCTCAAAGAGGATCGCCTGGTCAACCCTGGATTCTCTTTCAGGCATTAGGTTAAGACCTTTTTATTCTACTGGGTGTTGTAACAGTTTGCATTTTAAAATAATACTGAGAGCATGATGCTCTATTTTTAAACCATGGAATCGAAGTGTTTACTTTGTGGTTGAATTGCTAATCCAATTTGTGCTAATTATATTATTTGTTCACTCCTGTTAATTGGTTTATTGCATATTTTTTATTATTGTGCTTTATTTTAAATTACGTTGAAAAGCTCCCTGGAATGAAGATTACCAAGGGTGGTGTATGAATACCGGGAAACAAACAAAGAAACAAATGAATCCATGACTAGATCTCCCACAAATTTGCTATGGCTTCAAAGATGCTGCGTTGGACCCAATCAGCTTTGGTAAGCCATTTGCCCTGCACTCTTTCCTGTGGTTTCCAGCAACTGGTATTCAGAAATATGGTACTGCTGCCTCCAACGGTGGAGATGCACCTCTGTAGGGAAAGAGTTCCACATGCACATACCTGCCAATGAAAAGGCCCATTGCACTACTGGTTAAATATTAGGAATAACTTCTTGATGGGACCAGGGGAAGAGTCAGACTCAGAAACTGAACTAAGTGAACAAGGGACCGACTCTGCAGATGAGAGCTGGCTGACAGAGTCGAGAAAGGGCAGTTTGACCTCCCTTACTGGGGAAGACTCTGTTAGCTCTCAAGAAGAGGAAGAGTTGGAAGGCAGCCAGAGTGTTGCTAGGCAATCAGCAGATAAGCAGAGGTCTGATACCGTGTCAAGTGGGAGGGGGGAGGCCAGCCTCTCAGTCCCCGTCCTAGGAGACTGGATAAGATCAGAGGGCAACGGAAGGGCAAGAGGGGAAGGGTGGGAGTTTGGGGTCCTTCCTGCTGTGGGAGGGGTGAAGATTCAGACTGACCAACTATCATCAATGTGAGCAGGCGAGAAGTGTGTGGGTTTTTTTTTTTGTAAATAAACATACATAAAACTGCCGGAGAGCCATTACTTCTCATCGGGGATTGCTTGCCTGCCAGAGATTATTACACAGGCTGCCTTTGGCAGGTAGTGGACTTTCTTTTGTGAAAGTTTGCTAAGCAGAGAATGGCTAGCCGCCTATAAGGGATGCTGTAACAGCAAATGTCCTGCATCAAGAGCAGCATGGACTAGATAGCCTTTGAGGTTCCTTCCAGCTCTGTGATTCTATGATTGCACTGCCAATTGGTTTCTCAAAAGGCTACGTTGTTGACTTGGGATAATCTGTTAATGGCTATCGTGGATATCCCTTAATTTTGCAAACCAGTCCTTAATTGCCTCATATTCTAGCTAAATGCCTTTGTAGGGCTCTAATTTGCTGACGATCTGCTTTATGAATTTTCAGTTTTACGAACTCTTCCTTAATTTTATGAACTTCTCAATCCTCAATCAGCTCATAAAGATCTTGAAGTGCCTATTTTACTAATTATCTCCTAAGCATCTTGTTTAGCAGTAGAGATCCCCCCCATCTCAAACACACCTTAAATCATGCCTAATGGGTTTCTATTGAATGCCCACAAATATGACAGCGACGTCAACATTAAGGAATTGCTTTGCTATATATCACTGCATAGTGTGGGTGGGTGTGGGGAGAGTAGTTGATTTAAAGGCTGAGGATCTTTCATCATGAACATCAATCACAGTGATGCTTTGTGGGAAAATCTTTCAAAACACACAAACATCTATTCACCAGCATGGCTATTCACCAGATTTCAAAAACATTAGAATGTTTCAAATGCTTGTGATTTATCATTTGGCATTTGATTTTGTGACACCCCTCCCACCCCACTTTTCAAGGCAAATAAGGAAGCCTGATTGGTTCCCTGGCAAGGAAAAGAAAAGAAAACCACGAACAGGAGGCTGCTGGCCCATTTGCGATCCAGTCTGAACTGTGGGGATTCTGTGTGAATAGGCTTCTCCTTCTAATGTCAGTCATTTGCATGGATTTGTCCAGAAATGAACTAGGGGGCTTGTAGGATTGTGGAAGTTTGGTGTGCACATCCAAACAGCCACACCCCAAAGAAACAGCTGGATTGGGCTATAGGGGCTTGTTCATTCATTTATTACGGTTATAGTCTGGTGGTTCTTCATACCCTATAACAGACCCTCCAAGCAGCCCTATCTTCCAGGGTCAGTCCCAGATTTACACAAGCCATCCTGGTTTCTGATTTGATCCTAGAATATCCTACTTTTCTTTAGGATGTCCTTATTTCCTTCGGAGAAATGTTGGAGGGTATGGAGTTATCCAACCTCCGAGCCATCCGAAGGCAGTCCTGTACAGGGAAGGGTTTTTGTGTTTAATGTTTTATTATGTTTTTATATATGTTGAAAGCCACCCAGATGGGCAGGGTACATCATCATCATCATCATCATCATCATCATAGTAACAACAACACAGTGCTACCTCGGGTTAAGTACTTAATTCATTCCGGAGGTCTGTTCTTAACCTGAAACTGTCCTTATCCTGAAGCACCATCTTAGCTAATGGGGCCTCCTGCTGCCACCACACCGATGGAACACGATATCTGTTCTCATCCTGAAGCAAAGTTCTTAACCCGACGTATTATTTCTGGGTTACCAGAGTCTGTAACCTGAAGCGTATGTAACCTGAAGCGTGTGTAACCCGAGGTACCACTGTAATAGATAAATGAAGGGAATTTTGGCACAGCTGTAGGATAATCAGAAACTTTGGGTGTGTTTCCATAGCAGAGACTGAGGCAGTTCATTTTGAAAGGATGAAAAGGCTTTGCTCATTAATAGTACAGAACTGTAGAAAAACTAGAACCACCCCCCCCCCCCGTCCAGGGCTTGAATTCTTCACTGCCAATCTCAGCTTCCCCCTGCCCAACATATTAACTCTCAGCTCACCCCCCCCCCAGCCAAGCTCTGCTTCTGAAGCATAGCTAGTAAGATGCTGCAATCAATTGCTGCATCTAAGAAAACATGCTGCCGTACATTTCTTCCCTCTCTTTTTTAATCAGCCAGGCTTAACTAAACCAGTCTCTTTGTGCCTGATAATCTCAGAGGAGAGGGCTCACCCACCTGTCCACCTTGGGAAAGGAGTTCTCTTCCAGGGTCTCTACATATAATACGTATCACCTTTTTGAAAGATGATTGTGGTAAGAGCATTCTTCTGCATCTCTGCTAATTATTCTTCAAGCTCAGAACACCATTAAAATCTAGTAATGCCCATTTTTCTTCTACAATAAGCATTGTGATGTTCCAACGCAGACACAGCTAAATAAAATAAAAATACATGGGAAACAATGGCCTATTTTGCAAGCTGACAAAAGCAAAAAAAAAAATGTTAACTGATGACTTTGATCTGGGAACTTTCTTCAGGGATACTTGCATATCCAGTCATTGTTCAGACTCGTCTTCAGTTTCTATCAAAGAAATAAATAAAATGTTCTTGTTCCTAAGCAACTTCGATGCTGAAGCATGAGTCACGTCAGCCAGGGGGGTGGGAAGAGAACAAGCTGCCCTTCTGCGACTCAGAAGGAAGGCGATTGAAAGGGAAACATTTAGCTAGAGCAATTATGTTGGAATAGAACACAATGGAGATTTCATAGAGGAACATCTTGCTCTACAATCCCAGCAGGAGCTGAAAGATGCAAAGGGGAAAGGGCTCCAGGGAGAAGATCTGCACACAGAAAAAGAGACTGTCAGTCAGTGTTACTGAATATCTATACATACTGGTAGATCAGGTGTAGAGAACCTGTGGCCCATAGGCCTCATTAGACTTGCCAAGCTCTGGAGGATGGCCTCCTGGGCTGTTTGGAGCAAACGGTGCCCATGTTCCATGCGCCTGACATGATAGATCACATCAGGCGCTGGGAACTTCAAGCCATGGCTGAAATGAAGAAGTGCGCTCTCAACTCTTCATCCGAACAGAAAAAGCTGGCATTTTTCGTACTTGGCACCTTTTTCTGTCATCCTGAAGTCAAGTTGGAGATGCAAAGGATTTCTCTCTGAGGCAAGACCTGAGCTTCACCCACAAAGTAAAAAAAAATGAGTCGTCTGAAGTCATTGTGACATCAGGTGATGGTCAGATGGATCGCCAGACCCCCCCTGCTTAGGATCTGGACCACTGGTTGGAACTTGTTCCCCATCTCACTCTGCAATAGACAGATAAGGTTGCTGTGGAGAAGAAACACCTGCTTGTTACCCTCTGGACATCATTGCCAAATCCTGCCCAGAAAGTCCAGGACTTTCATAGGAACTCTCCTGAGGTGGATTGGCACAGCCCCAACTAATTCCCCTTGCCTTTGATACCCTGTTCCCTTACCTCCTCTCCATATTGGTCAGGAATCTTTAGAGAACAGGAAGCCACAAGTCCGGCCTGGAAGCATAATTACTGAGAGCAGTTTAGAAAATCCAATTAGTTCTTTGGGTGCCACACTATCCAGAGGTCAAGGGTGATCTATAAAGGTACGTCCACCTTCAGCCAGCTCAACATTGCCATTACCTTTGATGTGGACTGGTTAATGTCAGAAGGGATCGTGCTCAACTACAGCAGAAGCTTTGATATGTATGTATTTTTCCTTCAAAAAATAAGGTTTTAAAAGATGTTTTGAGAAGACGGCAACGTTGGAACATTCAGCAATACGAAAGCTGCTAGATAACAAAATTCTGATTCACACATTATCCTGGGATACGTGGATCAGTATCAGAATTTGCAAAGACTGAATTCCTCAAGTATATATTGTGGATGTGCGCGGGCACACACACACACACACACACACACACACACACACACTACATACAGTCCTTTGAACAGTATTCACATACTCAATCCCTCTTCAGGTGTTGCCTCCCTGCATAATATAGAACCCTCAGAGTAAAAGCAGGTCTCAAGCTTCAGACAGCTCCTCTCCAAATTGCATAGGCAATGTGGAAGGGGGTGGAAATATGTTCAGCCTCGTGCAACCCTTACACGTCACCTTGCCCCAGTTCCTCAGTCCCTTGAGAGGGCTACAGTCTAGTTACAAGGCTGCTGACCACTTCCATGTCCAGCCAACAGCACATAGACCCATCGGTCTGTAGACCTTGGACAGCCTTGCGCATTTCTGAGCAAGTGGAATTTCCATTAATGATCTGTGGCACAAGCTAGGAAAGGCTCTTATTGAAGTCAGAGCACTCGCAGCCACTAGTTAAAACCAGTTTCAAAGACTGCAGCTTATTTCTCTCAACACCCTGCTCTTAATTTGTCATATTTAGCTGTTTTTACAAGTCAGCTGTAAGAAACCCACTATATTTCTGCAAATAGATGTGCTCTGTACTTTAAACTGATATGTCATTTATCTCGTAGTTAAGTGCCCTATGAGGTTATGCAACTCGTCTTTGGCTTTGCAAACAGGTATTTTTGGAATGCTTGCTCTGGCCATTGGCTACTTTATATAAAGCAGTTGAGTCACCCGAAGAAAAGAAAAGAGAAATGTTTATACCTTTGATCAAGAGTCTTTGAAGGGCTCATTAAAAAGGAGAGGCAACAGATAGTTCTAAGGGTACACAGACAGGCATGATTTGTGTGGTGATACAACAGAGGAACTACACTCGTCATGCTATTTTGTTCAGATACATTATATTCTACCTTCAATTGAGCTAAAAGTTGCCGAAGAAGTGGGAAATGCACAGTACTGACTGGCCAGAACCAGTTCAAGCACAACCCCTGTATGCAAAATATGTATATTGTACACTAAATACCTCAATGCAACACGTACTATAACACAAAACAATGCAAACTCAAATGATATATGCAGTGTCTCAAATCAATATTGGAGAGATATATACAATATTACAAGTTACTATTCAATGTCACCGAGTCCAAGAGTTCAACTGTAATGTACTGAAGGCCAGAGTGCAGTTTCTCTGTGCTAAATCTTGTAGATAAGAAGCTGTGTATGAGGAGGACGAGACATCCGGGTAAAATCTCTGTTTCATCCCCTTCCTTCAGGCTGGTCCAAGAACATTGGTCCAAGAGCTGAGTGCCCACTCAGGAGCTGATCCAGTTGTGAGCATTGATTTGCCTGTTCACCAATGTAAAGTGGCCATGGCTGTCTGCTAAAGGGCAACAACAACCAAAGACAGAACTGAGAAGTGAAAACAAGATGGGCTCAGGTTCTTACTGTGAAGTCTAGTAAGATGTTGCTGAACTACAACTCCCATCAGCCCCAGCAAGTATGACCATTGGGCAGGAATGTTGGCAGTTGTAGTTCATCAGCATCTGGTGGATCAAAGGTTCCTCACACCTGACCTAAAGAGTATTCACTTCATTTAAAAAAAAATCCATATGCCTAGAATGTAAACGAGCAAATATCCACCACCATCCAAAAATAATCACTCAGAAACTGAATTAGTGGTGACTGTTTAAGTTAATATTCCACTGTGTTGGCATGCTTTCTGTAGTTTAATATATTTTTTAAATGGTCTGATTTGCAATGTTACTTGCTTTACACCAAGGCAATAATGCCACTAGTGGCAGCAAGCCTTTCATCCTTTTTAGAATGCTTGTTTATTTCTTCTAATTTAGAGCCAAACTATAAAATATTAAGGAGTTATTAGTTTAAAATATAGAACGGAAAGCATCTGAAAATAGACCTATACTGTAGCCAAAGCATTCACGGCTCTTCATACATTAATCAATAGTTCATATATAAATAATTAGCACCAAGTTCACTTGGTGATGAAAGTGGAATTTCTTTGAATAGAAGGGAAAATATGAATATGAAAATACTGCTCATTCTAAAGTTCATTCTAGAGACTCTTCCCTGCTGAGAAGAGGGCAATAATGGATTTATTTTTTCATGGTCTGAAGCTTTTAGAACTTTTGGGAAAAAAATATATTTGTGTTTCCTTTTTTTCTTTGAAACATCCAAAAATGAAAGGGCACTGGAGTTTCTTCCATTCTGTCTTTCAAGGTTTCATCATAAACAGAAGTTCTCAAAACAAAAAAAAAAAATTTCCTTCCAGTAGCACCTCAAAGACCAACTAAGTTAGTTCTTGGTATGAGCTTTCGTGTGCATGCACACTTCTTCAGATACCAGGTATCTGAAGAAGTGTGCATGCACACGAAAGCTCATACCAAGAACTAACTTAGTTGGTCTTTGAGGTGCTACTGGAAGGAAAAAATTTTTTTTGTTTTGACTATGGCAGACCAACACGGCTACCTATCTGTAACTAGAAGTTCTCAAACTTAGTCATACTGAGATGCGGGTCTTCTTGTTCATAGGAGGCTCAGTGTATACTGAATGAAACCCTTGGTCCATTGAGCTGAGTGTAGCTAACCCTAGACGGCAGCAGCTCTCCAAGGTCTAAGATGGGGTGTATCCTAGACCAGGGCTGTCTGGCAGGGCAAGATGGTGATGTTTACATGACCTCCCATCATAAAACTCCTTCCTTGGAGGTTTTTAAGCAGAGGTTGGATGGCCACCTGTCATGGATGCTTTCGCTGATATTCCTGCATTGCAGGGGGTTGGACTAGTTGACCCTTAGGGTCCCTTCCAACTCTACAGTTCTATGATCCTATGAAAAGTCTTCCCTTAGACATGTGTGGGCGACTCCCTGGTCCTGAATGGGGCAACTGTGCCCATGAAGGACCAGATGCGCAGCCTGGTCATTTTGGACTCACAGCTGTACATGAAGGTGCAGGTCAATTCTGTGTCCAGGGCAGCTGTTTGCCATCTACATCTGGTACGCAGGCTGAGACCCTACCTGCCCACAGACTGTCTCGCCAGAGTGGTGCATGCTCTAGTTATCTCCCGCTTGGACTACTGCAATGCGCTCTACGTGGGGCTACCTTTGAAGGTGACCCGGAAACTACAATTAATCCAGAATGTGGCAACTAAACCGGTGACTGGGAGCGGCCGCCGAGACCACATAGCACCAGTCTTCAAAGACCTACATTGGCTCCCAGTACATTTCCGAGCACAATTCAAAATGTTGGTGCTGACCTTTAAAGCCCTAAATGGCCTTGGCTCAGTATACCTGAAGGAGTGTCTCCACCCCCATCGTTCAACCTGGACAATTAGGTCCAGCACCGAGGGCCTTCTGGCGGTGTGTGCTTAATACACAGGAATATCCAACCCTCTAGGTATAGGAGGACTGAACCTTTTCAACTGGAGAGTCAAATTCCATGTTGGTCAGCCCTCCCAGGGTTGCACACCAGTGGTGGGCATGCCCAAAGCAAAAGTGGGTGTAGCCAAAGTAGGTGTCCCCACCCCACACCTTCCCTCCTTCCCCCCATCTCTCATACACATCTACACATACAGACTAAATGCTCTCATATGGGGAAAACTTACTCACCCTTGCAGCACACCTATCCATGCAGCTCCACCACCAGACAGCATAGCACCTGGTGACTACAGTGGTAACTTGGGCTAAGTACTTAATTCGTTCCGGAGGTCCGCACTCAACCTGAAACTGTTCTTAACCTGAAGCACCACTTTAGCTAATGGGGCCTCCTGCTGCTGCCGCGCCGCCGGAGCATGATTTCTGTTCACATCCTGAAGCAAAGTTCTAAACCTGAAGCACTATTTCTGGGTTAGCGGAGTCTGTAACCTGAAGCATATGTAACCTGAAGCGTATGTAACCTGAGGTACCACTGTACTTTTCATTTTCATTTTAAAAAACCCTTTCAGGAGATGATTTCACACATCACTCACACCAAACCTAATTTGACCCTAAGGTTCTGGTGAAAAACCCCCCCACCTTGTTTCCTAGTACAGGGACAGTTTTAATGACTCAGGGACGCCTTAGAAACATAGCAAGCTGCCAGAACATTGGCTCATCTACTTCGGTCTTGTCAACACTGATTGGCAGTGTATCTCCAGGAGTTCAGGCAATGACTTTCACAGCGCTAACTAGAGATGCCAGAGTTTGAACTCAGGACCTTTTGCATCCAAAGCAGATGCTCTGCCACTTCCCCAAGAACCACGGCTGCACCTTCGTCTCCTTCGCCTTCCCCAGAGAAGGTACCAGCACCACACCTTCGTCCCCATTGTTGTTGTATGGTGTGAGGGAGGAACTCAGCAAGAGGAACCTACTGCAAGACATAGAAAGGCGGCACAGAGCACTGAAAGAAAACAATTAATTCTTATCTCCTTCACGTTTCCCGTCTTGCAACTAAATTCTGGGTGTTCAGCATAAAATTCTAAACAGCATTAGCGATCACAAGGCCCACAATCCCCGGCAGTAAGACTCTCTATGTTTTGGCTCCTTTCAAGGATCATTCAAAAGCCCTCTTAAGAAAGAATCGTTGATAAAAGAAGAAATTGCACCACAGACAATACACATTGGTCTAGTTGACACATAATGCTAAGCCAAACCATGGCTTGGTGCAGATAAGCAAGGGTACACAATCTCAGAGAGATTATCATGGCTCCAGTGCTCCTCCCCGGGTCCTGCTATTACCATGCTACTGACAACTAAACCATGGTTTGGTTTACTACTGTATGCAAATATGAGCTAGCAGTTTATTGGCCATGTTGGATGAGCCAAGAACAAACCTTTGCCTCAGCTCTTAGTTTGTCTGTAGTGAGACAAACCACAAGCTCAGATTTGGACATAATGCTAAACCATGGCTGAGTTCCTGGTAGCATGGCAGAAGTAGAATTGGAGGAGGAGGAGGGTCCAGGAAGTTGCAATGTTTGCTCATGCATGCTATGCCATAGTTTGTCTTAGTGTTAAGTGCAACTTGGGTCATAAGAGAAGTGAATTCCCCAGCCCCCTAGTTTCCTGAGTTGCTAACTCAGCACACGAACCCATCCACTGAGAGAAGTTAGGGCAGTTTTGTCACCTTTCCCAAGCAACTAAGCTATTATTTCTCAAGGGACAAAGAAACACCTACTCCATAAGACCAGCAAAGTTAATAGATCATCATAAGCCTATTGGCTGAGAAGTGAGCTTTCAGAAGAGAAATAGTGTCTACCTCATATATTTTCAAGGGATTTGTCCTCTGGCTCTCTCCTCTTCTGTCAGCTTTATGTTTTAGAGATGAAACTGTATGTCTATATTATTTCGCAGCTTGTTAACTAGCAGCCTTAGGAAGACATACAAACTATAAGGGATTATTTCCTCTTAATAGTACAATTTTATCTCCGCCATATTTTAATCAGAAAGAAATACTGGAAGAACATTTGAGAAAAGGTTGTTTAAAGGGGGTTGAAATGAGAGCTAGTGCGGCTTAGACACAATGGCGATGTTCTACCTCCACTGCTGGGTAAATTATGCCTCTGAATACTAGTTGCTGAAAACTAGAAGTGAGGAGAGCACTGTTACACTCAGGTCCTGTTTCCAGACTTCTTGTAGGCATCTGGTAGGTCCTTGTAAGAACTCCCATCATCCCTGCCCATTAGATGACCTGGCTGGGGCAGATGGGAGTTGGAGCCCAACAATATCTTTAGGACCAGAGATTATCCACACCTGGTCTGCAATAAAGCCTCCTTTACATATTGCCTAGGGCAGTGGTGGCCTCCAGCTGTTTTGGGACTACAGTTCTCATAATCCCCGACCATTGGTCCTGTTAGTTAGGGATGTTGGGGGTTGTAGTCCCAAAACAGCTGGAAGGCCAAGTCTGGCCACCACTGCCCTAGGGTGATGTAATCCGTATTGCTTCCTTTGTGGATGTCCTAGTTCTGCTCTAAATAACAGGTACATCTTCTACCCACATGGTTAGGGTGGAGAGCATGCAGTGGGTAGGACCTCCACAGTTAAGCAATATATCACCAGCACTGTACATTGCCTGCCCAAATTATAAAGTAGTGGTTGCCTTTGGAGTTATATATATATATGCAGTGCATGTGTATGTGTGTGCATTCACATGTGTGTACCTAACTGGTAATAGAATGGTGGTTGCCCTGGGTGCAAAACTGTTAGGCGCAAAATTGCAACACCTGGTGCTGCCTCAATACAGCTGTGCACTTCTGTCGCTGGGCTCCGCTGAAAGTGGTTTCTCCATGTGAACCAGAAAGTGACCTCTCCAGACAGCAGAATGGCTCTTCTTTTCTTATCTCTGCGGCTGTGATCTCCTGGGTGACACAGATGTTGTTAGGCAGGTGAATGTGCATCTGTATTCTGTGTCTGTTTCCTTCCCTCCCACTCCCCTCCACATGGCCCCGGGTGCTGGCAACCCACGGTACGCCAGTGAGATCTGGTAGGGTTTTTTATGATTCCTTGAAGAATAATTTAGCCTTGTCTAAAACCTCCATTGTCGGAGGCCATATTCTTCTCCTCAGGTCCTGCTTATGGGCTTCCTACAGACACCTGGTTGGCCACTTTGAGAACAAGATGCTGGACCAGATGAACCACTCCTCTGATCCAGCATGCTCTTCTTGTGTTCTGATGATACCCTCCAGATGTTCTGGACTACAGCTGCCATCCGCCCCAGTCAGCAATGGCCAGCTGCAGGTTGGGGGAGGCTGGGGAAAAGGAATAGCACCACATACGAGACGGCACAAATGAGAAAGTGAAGCTAACTGACATGCCTCTGTGTTGCATTGGCATCTCAGACAGGGCATCTCTTATTATGAGGTGCCCTTAGAGAGTTCAGCTGGATGGAACTGCTTAGCGCAGCAAATGGATTTGCTAAACTGAGAAGAAGTTGGCCCTTTTCTGAACACAGCAATCTGTGCAACTGCACATAGGGCAGGCTGTTTCCTAATTGTTATGGATAAGGTACAAAGCTTTTTAACAATGGTCAACAGCAAGTGAAGAAAAAAAGGAACTTAAGAGAGGAAAGATTGGGTTTTATGTGAAACTGAGATTAACTGCTCCCTTCCCCATCCACCTCCCTATAGCACCCTATCCAATGTGATAAAGCTTCACGGGTGCTTTTAGGAAGGTAATTACCTCTAAAACAGAATTAATGTAGCTCAAGTGAAGTAACTGACCTGCGAGCTCAAGTGGCATAAAGGTTATCTCCACGATAGTGACTAATACAGACCTTTCTGACCACAACCTGATTCTGACATTTAAAGCTACTTCCCAACATTTATTTTTTTTCACTTCTTTGAACACTGGCAAGATTTGCTCTTTCACCATGGCAATAACAGCCCAGACCTGGAAAACGTGTCCCTGCTATACAGGTGAGCCAGCTACAAGCTTTGCTTTTAGAACAGCACTCTCCAAAAAAGCATTTCTCAATGTTTTATTCACAACATTGTCACCTCGCCACCTCAGCTATCACAAAGCTCATTGCTATAGTTCAATTAATCGAGGCCAGAGTGATAATGCTTGGATTTGTTTCTTAGCAGCGATTTGCGATGTTCCAAGGTAGACCGGTGGGAGTAAAGTACATTAGAGAAAGGAGAGGTAATCCATATCTCTTCCTCATGAGCCATTTGCTGTCTTCATTTAGCCCATCAGTTGCTAAATACAAGAGGACACCACAAACTGATTGTTACAACTTTGTGGGCACATAGGTTGACTGGAAACTTGGGTGCCTTTGATGTACCCTTCCATTATCATCATGTCAATTACTTCAGACCTATTATTTACATTGTTGCTTGCAGACCATCTAAAAGTCCAATGCCTGCCGATACTGGACCATCAGATAGATAGATAGATAGATAGATAGATAGATAGATAGATAGATAGATGATATATGCAGACAGGCAGGTGTCAGGGACTGGAAAGAGGAGGAATGGTGGAAACTACCTCCTCATCCTGACCCTTCCAGAGAGACGGAAGAGGAAGACAGTACAGGGGTTTGAGGGAGGTAGCAGCTCAGAAGCAGATGAGGGGGAAGCTGGGAAATCATAGGAGAGCTATAACAAAACCCAGCTGACACGTTGTCACTAGAAAGCATTCCAGACCCTCCCATCTCCCAGAACCCAGCGAGCCTTAAAGAGCCTTAAAGAGCTCAAGGACAGAGGGCACACAGCAGCACCCATAGAGGAGGTGATGATGATGATGATAGAGGAAGTGGGAGAGACGGGGGTGGTGGTGTGGAAATTCACTCGGGACAACGCCATTGTCCAAGAGGCTGGGTTTTACAGCCTCTCTCTGTAAAGACTGATTTTTTTAAAAAAACAAAACAAATTTTTTCCTTGTCTTTATACTTTCCTGGGCAACCAGCCAGGAGCCGCTGACAGCATCCTGGCAGCAGGTATGCCATCTGGTGCTGATGGGAATTGTAGTCAAAACATCTGGTGACAAATTTCCAATTGCCCTCTTTAGTTCCACTGTGGTACTTATTGCACTATGGGTATGAATGTCAAAATGTCAGTTGACCATTGCTGGGGAAACCTAGCCAGATGGGTGGAGTATACATAATAAATTATTATTATTATTATTATTATTATTATTATTATTATTATTGCATGTGTACGCATATATTAACCATCTTCAATCATTGTGTCTAGCAGCTGTGGAGTATAGGGAGTGATGGTAAAAAAAGAGCCCCATTTCACTGGGAATCACAATTCCACACATAGTCAAGTGAGCACCGGAGAAAACGAGTTTCGCTTAGGAATTATGGTCTTCTATAACATAAAATTATTTCACTACTGACCATAAGTTTACATTAAAGGTAAAGGTAAAGGTACCCCTGCCCGTACGGGCCAGTCGTGTCCGACTCTAGGGTTGCGTGCTCATCTCGCTCTAGAGGCCGTGAGCCGGCACCATCCGAAGACACTTCCGGGTCACGTGGCCAGCGTGACGAAGCTGCAGCTGGCGAGCCAGCACCAGCGCAGCACACGGAAACGCCGTTTACCTTCCCGCTATAAAGCGGTACCTATTTATCTACTTGCACTTAAGAGTGCTTTCGAACTGCTAGGTGGGCAGGAGCTGGGACCGAACGACGGGAGCTCACCCCACCATGGGGATTTGAACCGCCGACTATACGATCAGCAAGTCCTAGGCACCGAGGTTTTACCCACAGCGCCACCCGCGTCCCACTACATTGGGTTTACATTGGGTGCCTTTAAAAGAACACACCCCAAAGCAAACCCAAGTCCATGAGAAACCATAAGACAGAAAGCATCTCTCCATGATGAAAAAGAAAATAGTAAAACACAGCAAATTGTACACAGCAGAGCGAGAAATCAATTAATTCAACAAGACATAAGATGCTAAATTATTGTACCAGTAGATGTAGCCAGTGGTTATCATCAATAGCTTGTTGAGTAATTGCCTTTGCTACTGCAAGAATACAATGTGGTGCCTGTTATGTATTTTAGACACTTTCCAGACTGTACTATAATTTTATTGATTACCAGATCAGCGGCAGGGGAGTCAGTGAGCGGCATTATAATTTAATGTCGATCTAGCATATTCAATTCATTGGTTTTCATGAACTCTGAGAACAGTTGCCAAGTTTCATACATTGCACTGAAACTACTTGGAAAAGCACCACATGTGTATAAATCATGTTGCCCAATATCAAATCAAGAGTGCATTTTCTTAATCTACTCTGAAGCAGTGACCAGCTCAAGATTTCTAGACACTTGCTAGAAATCCATCTTTCCCCACTTCAGCAATTCCTCCTCTTCAGCTTTCAGGGGAGCAAAACTGATGGGGTCATTGACATTGATGGTGGAAAAACGAATGCTGTAATCAACGTGAGGCTGATAATGTTTTCCTCCTTAGTACGCCAGGAGACACAAACATCAATGGCTGGGACTCATCCAGACAGACCTAATTACCAAGTCAGGAACTAAGTCTTTCCAGCATTCTCACAGTCGAAATATGGAGAGCTCACTCCCATGCCCATTGGGGATATCGTGGAAAGTGGCTTTCCCCTGCCTGGACAGAGAGAGATTAACTTCTGTAGTCTGTGCTTTGGAATTCTTAGCTACCACCTTCCAGCTTCTGAAATTTCTCCAGGCATTGTCGAGTTACTTTGAGCCTGTACTCAGACTAAGAAAAAGGATGCATGTTGCAGAAGTTTGTGATTGGAGGATGCAGATGAAGGACTCTATAAATGGGGAATGGTTTCGAGGGCTCAATATGTTTCCCAGCAAAGGAAGGGGAGTCATGAGGGGAGTGTGTATGGTGGACTTCCCAAGTTTCTAGGACTCATCATGCATCAGAAATGCAAGGAGACCTGGAATTCAGAATGAGTCCAAATTAGCTCCATTTAAGTGAGTTCATTCTGAAGTGTCCCTTAAGACACCTGCAATCAATAGAAATTTTATTTTTTAAATGAAAACTGAAAACTTGCAATATACTGCATTTGTCTGAAACCATGGACAAAACATCTCTGATAATATTTTCCTTCCAGAAGCATACCTTGTATTTTCTAATTGTTGAACGCTGGGCTGGACATCTCATTTTCTTTTTAATTGGAAAACTCTTTTCGAGTGGGAAACATATAGGGTTGTACCCAATGCTAGTGATATTCATTCCATTTTGTTGGCTATTTTCTGAGTCAATGCCTCCCCTGCTTTTTTTGGTTTCTTTAAAACACAGTTTTGATTCATATTGTGTTATATTTTAGTGTCTCAAAAGCCCCCTTTATTACTTAGAAGGTTCTTCACTTGAAGTTCAGGGATAACTAATATAAAATGAAGGATGGAGACAGAGGCCAAAAATATGCCAATGGAATTTAAAATACCTGCTCATTTCCAGATAACCTCCCCCTCTCAAATGTTGGAACATCCTATTTATAGGGAAGGCAAGTTCCCATTTAAAGTAGAAAGGGAACACTAAGAGCAGAAATGAAAGCAACAGAGGCAGCATTAAAGAGTGAGATTATTCAGGAACAAAATGGAAGTGATGGACTTAAAAATGCCACAGGCATCTCTTGGAAAGTATTATTAATAGGGAAGGTATGCAATAATGTATTCCTTTAGAATTATATTTTCTACTCTTCAGAAGTGCAAGAAACTTACTACAGGTCCAAGTTATGATGTGATATTTTGCAATGGAATTAGAGTTGCTGGCAGAAAAAACAATGCTGCCTGATTTTTGCATGTGCTAATCTACTCTCAGGTATTGTTTAGGCTACATTATACTGCTTAAAGATGGATGTGCTTTTAAAGAGGCAACATTAGTCACAATTATGTCTATTACTGCTAATAATGTTCATACATTTTTATTTTTATTTAAATGATGTGGCTTGCACTGCAAAAACCATAACCTGCTTTTTGAGGATAAAACATATGCTAAATACATTATTCCGGTCCGAGCAAAGGGAGGAAAACAACTTGGTGGAAATAAAGGAGAAGTTTCACATGCACCTAATACCCAGCGCCACTTCATGGATCCCTGCCTTGTTGCGGAAAAGGGGCTTGAATAACTCAGAGAAGCTATGAGCTATGCTGTGCAGGGCCACCCAAGATGCACAGGTCATAACCGAGAGTTTAGACTAAATGTGATCCACCTGGCAAACCACTCCAGTATTTTGCCACGAAAACTCCATGGACATAAAAAAGGAGAAGCTTTGAGAAGAAAGTGAGAGTTTCTAAGGCATGCTCTGGTTCATGGGGTCACGGAGAGTCGAACACGACTAAGACGACTAAACAACAACAAAAATACCTACCCAGATAGATCACTCGGAAGAAGAAATCTAGATAGGAAGAGTAGGTTAAATTGTATCACTGTTGCTTGCTGTAAAGTGGTCCTTGATCAAACAATGGGGGGGGGGGAGAGAAAAAAGTGACTTCAATCAATAGTGACTGGTGTGACTGAGTCTGGGAGACACTCATCACTGAAAAAACCTCATAGATAATTGCAGAAAAATGGTTCCCAGTGATTCCTTTTATACAGTTTAGCACCTGTTCCTAGAATGTGAATAAATAACCTCTCCACATCACCTGCTGAAAACATTTCAATGCACCTTCTGTTTGTTTTTCAGGCTTCCTGTCCTTACACCTGTGTTCTAGATACACTCATAAGCAGGCAAGGTTTCACATTTACACCATGCTGCCTCTCTCCCATTGATTGTGTCTTTTATTTTCTGCCGTTCCTGGAGAGAAAAATAATAATGAAAATACTACACAAATGCTGAATAGAGCGTCATCAAATAGTCATGGGGATGTTTTTTATTTTTATTTTTAAGGCTTATAAATAACTCCTCAACAAAGAACACACAAACTGCACATTTCCAAACAATTACGTGCATGAAACAGAACTGGGTCCAGTTTTTCAAAAGGAATCTGATTCCAATGAGGCAACTCGATTGCTGTATCATTTATAAAGCTACTTCATTATAACATGTTCTGCAAGTTTATGGATATCTAAAGTCTCAATGCATTTGTGGACTTTGCTGTCTTTCAGCAGGTTAATATTTGCTGTGTTAAATAAGGTATTAAAATTGTTTGACCTCCACAGGGTGGTGATCAAAGCAGCCACCGACTCAGCTGTTTACACCAACCTTCTACAAAACATGTCTCTCCCGTATCGGTCTCTACAGTCACAGCAGGCAATGTAACTCTCCAACAGTTTGCCTTTACCCACAAAGGTTTGCTCTTCCATCGTCTCCCGAGACAGACAAATGCCAATGACAACAGCCTTGAACACTGGAGAGAGCTGATGCTGTTATTTCTCTTTCTAAAGAGCTCTCAAGCTACATCTTCAAACTGTGAGATTAAGGCATGCTTTGGGGGTTTCTAAGGGAAGTCCCTGGATGAGACACACAAAGGGAGGTGGATGAGCACATGCATGAATTGCAGTCCTCTGGATCACATCCTAAGAGTTCCTTCCAGTGTTGGCTGATGCCCATTGGACAGGAGCCTAAAAGTCAGAGGAGTCAGAGCCTACTAATTCTATTTCTGTCCCCTTCCTTTGGTGAGTTCTACTAGAGCAGCACTCAAACTATGGGGGAGGAAGCAGTGCTACCCCTGGACTAGTTGTAAGCCAGAACGGAAAGGGGTTCACAGACAGCAAACTGAGGTTGGCGGGGCCTTGCTCCATTCATCAAAATGGACCAGCAGATTTCGGAAGTGTGTGCTGTTGGGATGTTCTGTTCCACCTTAAGACATGATTGTTGTGTGTCACATGCCTGTTTACATTCCAGCACAGCTTGCTGGGAACTTCCGTTCGTGTACAGCTTTTGCTGCCTTGCTTTGGACATGAAGGAGATCAGACATGTTTTCCTTTTGTCCGAATGTATGCTGAATAAACTGCTTGTAAATATGCTCACACAGCCTCTCCTGCCACTTCTGTTGCATAGTGTTTACTCTGCTGAATAGCGTGCCCTAGCTTTTGAAGCTCAGGTCGCAGATTCATGCTGGACCAAGGACTGGAGTTCACCCGGCACAACAGCCAGTGGGCTGGAGCATGTGTGGGCCTGCCAATTGCCCCTGTTTCCTTGGTTGCATGCCAACATGTGGGGGGGGGGAGCTTCAGAAGGAAGGAGAAGGGGAACCCTGCTGTATGAGTGGAAATTTGCTCACACCATGTTTGGCACAACCCCACACAAACAAATGTCTCTTCCCATTCTAATCTCCCATCATAGTTTCCTGTTTCATTTCTTCTCCCTTCCTGATGACATTATGGGGAAGAAAAACACCCTCAACCACTTTTTTTTTGTTCCCCTTACATATGTCTAAATAATTATCAAAGAAGCTGCATGGTTTGCTAAGGCGGACCGCATCACTGAACAACTCATTTTCTACCAATGTAGCCCTAGTATAACTCGGTCCTTTCGGTAGTAATTGAATTCAGCCTACTGCTGTCAAAACAGAGAATTTATGAATAATAAACTGATTGTAGCCAGCACAGCTAAGTCCAAGATAGCAAGCTCTGTCAAGGAATCTGATGAAATTTAAAACACAATAAAGATTAATTTAGGCCTAAACTTACGCTGTTTCCACACTGGACAATAAAAAGCAAATAAAGCTGTCACTCTCATGTAACATAATCTATAGAGCTACAAGGTAAAGAAGTGTTGAGACAAAATAAGTTGGCCAGAGATTTTGGGGGTGGGGTGGGGTCTTATTTAGCAGTAACATGAAAAAAAAATATGCCACAAGTAACTTGAACAGTCTGCACCTCGTCTCATTTTTCATTCCAGTTAATGTAGTTGTGTTTCTTAATGGGAAAAGTTAGTACCTCAAAAAAACAGATACTGAAGATATTTATACATGGCCAGTCAGAGGAAGCCAGTCATTCACTCATGATTTAACTTGCAGTTGTGCCACTTATTTTTAAAGTTTATTCACAGCTTCTAGTAGTTGTCTCTACAGTGATCCCTAAGTTGGGCTTTCCACAACTCACCCCCTGTCCATCACGAGCAGGCTGAGGCTCAGTGTTGGGCTGTTTTGTTGGTCATTGGCCTGATGGCACCCTCAGCATCAAGGCATCTTCAGCCAACCATCAGTGGTGTAATTTGTCCAAGACAACAGCCAATGCACGTTATCGATAAGTCTCCTTGGAGTGGGTGAAGGACAGGGCCTCCACAGTACATAATGTCAAGCTCCCGTGGTGATTCAGTTCATATGGCATAAGGCACTGGGGGAGAAGCCCAATTATTTCCACCAGGCTGCCTCAATTGATTCATGAAGCTGTTTTGCCCAAGCAATACCCACCTATGTCTGGATTGAAATGGTTTCTGCAGGTTCAGTCAACCACATGTGCAAGGCTTTGTGCAGATAATCAGTTGCTTGCTGGCAGTTTCAAAAGTGCTGGTGATGAGCTGATAGTCCATAAAGGCAAAAATGGCTTACCAGACACCAGGTGGCTGGCAAAGGGCAGCCCAAATTTTAGCTCACAGGGGTGGGAAAAATAAGGATCTGGCTTGCCGTGCAGCTCCAGTCTCCCACCCCATCAGAAGACTTGCTGTGAATTAGTGAGAAGCAGCAGAAATGACAAAAAACAAAACAGGAACAATATCTAAATAAAGCAGCTAAGTTTGGCAACGCAGCAGCTTCCAAATTTTCCGTTCTTAACCGCAGCATTAAAATCATTAACAGGGAAATAAAAAGTACATATTCCTGCTGTCTGGGAATTAATCTTTGAGGTCACGCCGTAAGCCAATGGAGAAGAAGGATGTGTAATCTCATTACAAATTCAATAAAACTATTCCATCATGGGGGGAAAGAGAGAATTCAGCGGAGTCTGTGGCTTCAAACCACAGCCCTCCATAAATCTGTCTATGAACTACAATGTTCAATTAATCTCTGAACCCATTTCAATACTGAGTCATCATCTTTACTGCGGTTGACATCTCTGATCTAAGAATAGGTACCTGTGCATGCTGAACTGTGACTTATGAAGCAAAGCCATTAGCACTTAGCCGGGAAGTTTTATTACTTGAAAATCACAGGTCAGAATTTTGAAATGTGACATTCCCCAGCAGCGCTTAACCAAATTCGGCCGGGAGCTTATTTGTGTAAACTGGCACAGTTGGCTCATTAGTGCACGCTTTGCTTTTGCAAATGTTGATCTCAGTTGTTGCTTCCACCTGCCTAAGAGGAGATCAAAGTTTCCAGAAAACAATTCTTTCTACCTGCTTTATGGGGGGACAAAATACACTACAGGGGTCTTTGCAGACCCTGCAATGCGAATGAAAGAACATAAGAAGAGACCTGATGGATCAGACTAGAGGCCTGTGCAGTTCTCTCAGTGCCCAACCAGATGCCTATGGGAAGCCCACAAGCAAGACATGAGTGTAACAGCACTTTCCCACAAAAGTTCCCCACAACTGGTATCCTGGAAGTAATGTAGCCATTATGACCAGTAGCCACCAGTACTTCTTGTGGTAGCAGATCTGGCTATGTGTTTCATGAATAAGTACTTTTCTTTCTTTTTTTTTTGGCTGCCCTGAATCTTTCAACATTCAGATTCATTTGACTGTGTGCTGTGTACAGATGGTGGGGAAATTTTGCTCTGTTCATGTTTTAGTATGAACCAACCATAGTTTGAAATTCCCTGGAACAAAATGCAGCTATGCTTGACAATTCACTCTTTTCTGAATTTTGCAGTGCTGTTTTCTTTACAAACCAAAATGCGCACAGGGATGCATATATTACTGGTAGTAATCTGTTGGGAGAAATTGCTTGCAAATTGTGTATATTAGGCAAAATTGCATGCTAAAATATTTCCATCAAAAGCAGTGCACACTGGTGACGAGCATGACTAAACCACTTCTGGCACAACGGAACACTGTGGCAGAAACCAGAGTGCATGGAAATGCCGTTTCCCACCGCAGTGGTACCTATTTATCTATTTGCACGGGCGTGCTTTTGAACTGCTAGGTTGGCAGGAACTGGGACAGAGCAATGGGAGCTCACCTCGTCATGGGGATTCGAAATGCCGACCTTCTGATTGGGAAGCCCAAGAGGCTCAGTGGTTTAGAACACAGCGCCACCCACATCTTTACCTGCAAGCTTCCTGTATAAATAAGCACACCACATGCTTAGAGATTAAATATATATGGAATCAGGGACTGATGGGAATGAAACATGGGTGGCTAACCTGCAGCCTTCGAGGTTTTGCTGAACTACAGCTCCCATCATCCCTGACCATTTGCCATGCTAGCTAGGGCCAGTGGGAGTCGTAGTTCAGAAACATCTGGAGGGCAAGATAATGCAAGTGTGAGGGGCTGTGGAGCTTCAGAATATTAACTCCTATACCTGGAGCCTGTCTTTACCTACAAGGGCTAGGGCAAGATTGTAAATGTGGTGGTATCATAACTCATGTCTGATGTTTTTTCCGCAAGTGATGGACAGCAGAAACATTGATAAATTGCATGTAGTGGAAACACTCAACTACGTTCGCGACACAATAATGTATCTGAACGAGCAAGAAAAGGAGGGTGCTACAAAGCCTTCTGCCTGACCCCAACCCCTGCTGGAGGCTTGGTATCTGAATAACATTATTCTGACTGCATCTGCAATCCTTGTTTGCTGTTAAGCTCACCCACCCTCCCACCAGCTCCGGGTAGCCAGAGGTGTTAGCAGAGCAGAGAGGGACAGCTCTACAATTTTGACAGATGCTCCCTTCAAGAACTTTGTTGCTCTCACTGACGATGCAGTGTTTAGGCAAATTAACCTGTCCACAAAAAATTCTTTATTACTATGCTTGAGCACAGATGGAAATATGAACCTGACAGTCCTGGGTACTAGCTCAGCAATTAACTGAAACGTTTCAATAGACTAATGAACTTTCATTCCAGGCATGCTCTCTGTCAGGAAAGGAGACAATCTGTTGTTTGAGGAAATGTGAGAGAATTCTAAATAGGTCTTGACAGCAGAGAAATACGAAAGGTTGGAAAAGAACCCAGAGAAAACACAGGAATACCTAAGCAATTGGGGCAGTGGAGGAGGGGGGCAGTCTTTGTCAACTTGTCCACTCCCTCCGGTGTTTTAGACGATAACTTCCATCTAATAGGGGCTGATGAAAGTTGCATTCTAAAACATTTGGGGGGGCATCAGGCAGGGGAATTCTGTTCTAAGGTAAGCTGGAGTATTATTCTTATAGAGATATCTCCTCCATGTGGATGCCCAAATGAAAAGATAGCAGGATCTTCTGGGGGTGGCGGGAAGAGAACATCTCTTCTTACTGGAGAGGTCAGTCATGGTGGAAACTGTTGGTTCTTTCCATGGGCCAGCTCCCTTGCCCCCGAGACACTCATATTTACAAATAATAGGCTGCTCATGGATGAAGGTAAAGGTAAAGGGGCGCCTGACCATTAGGTCCAGTCGTGACCGACTCTGGGGTTGCGGCGCTCATCTCGCTTTACTGGCTGAGGGAACCGGCATACAGCTGTGGCCAGCATGACTAAGCCGCTTCTGGTGAACCAGAACAGTGCACGGAAACGCCGTTTACCTTCTCGCCGGAGCGGTACCTATTTATCTACTTGCACTTTGATGTACTTTCGAACTGCTAGGTTGACATGAGCAGAGACCGAGCAATGGGAGCTCAGCCCGTCGCGGGGATTCAAACTGCCGACCTTCTGATCGGCAAGTCCTAGGCTCAGTGGTTTAACCCACAGCACCACCCGCATCCCCATGGATGAAGACCAGCTCATAAATAAGGAAAGAGAGACTCTGGGGAACAGCTAGATTGTCTGTCACTGTATAGGGCAGATTCCTCTGCTCCTAAGGGTTGAGTCATTTTTGGAGAGTGTGTTTAATTCAGTGGTAGGACATCTGCTTTGTCTGCAGAAGGTCCCACATTCAACTCTCAGCACCTTCAGGTATCTTAGTAGCATCTGCTGAGGTAGATGAACCAATGATCTCCCTCAGTAGAAGGCAGCTTCCTGTCTTCCAGACAGGAAATGTTAATGGTTTGAAATGGCCTTTGGCTGCAAACCTCGAGAACCTTTCTAGTGACTAAGTTGCATTCATCACAATGGGACTCCCTTCTTTCTGGGTACAGATGCTCAAGCATCTGAGCACACACAGAGTGGTTGGTTGCAACTTTACCAAGTATTTATGAACAGTGAAATCCTATACATGCTGACTCAGAAGTAAGCTCAGCTGACTTGTATATACGATTGCAAGCTAACACCACTATTTAATATGTATTTTTGCCCCTTCTTAGGGCAACACTCTCACAAAGAAATATACCAACTAAAACATAGGAGGATATCTATTTGACAAACTCTTACTTGGGAGTAAGCCACATTGAAGTCAATGATACAAATGTCTGAGTGAATACTATAGGATTGTGCTGAAAAGCTCTTGCATTTTAAATAGCCACGCTATAACCCAGGGAAATAAGTACGTGCACACACACACACACACACACACACCACTTAAGATTCATATATAAATTTTAAGTACAGGAGGCATAAGAAGCCATTGTGCAGAAAAGGAAAATGAAGCATGTTATTCTGTGTAGCAAACAGAATGGTTTGCAAAGGTACGAGTATGCAGAGGTGTTAGCATAGTTAAATAAGGAATTTGCTCTTTGAGAAATAGATGCACGGTTTTAAAGCATTCAGGAGAAGAAAGTGTATGAAAAATGCATTTGAAAGTTGTAAAAACACATCAGAATGACATTTCTGGGAAGAGATTTAAATTATGCATATGGCACACTTTAATGGTCTATGTGGACTTGGCTTTTTTAAAAAAACACACAACAAAAATCCAATAATGACAAAAACATAGTCTGAATCATACTGTTGTGGAGGAGAGGGCTTTTGAAAGATAGTAGCAGTCGGAGGCAGAAATGTTTCTGTAGACCAAATGCTGTCCTTGGGTCCTGCTTGTGGGTTTGCCATAAGTACCTGGGCAGCCACTGTGAAAACAGGATGCTGGACTGGCTCATTGCTTTCTATGGAGACTGTCAGTGGCTCTCCAAGGCAGGAATCTCTCCCAACCCTACCTGAAGGTGCTGGGGATTGAACTGGGACCTTCTGCAAGCCAGCAGGTGCTCTGTCCCTGAGCAATGGCCCTGCAGGGACACGACAAGAAGCAGTATATATGCAAGGCACTTTGCTCTGGTCCAGTGTTTTCTTCCCTAGACTGATAACCACCTATTTGGTTTGTGCAGGTTGGAGCTCCCATAACTGAATGTTCCTTCAGATAAATAAAAATATAGTGTAGACAAACAACTTGCATGGTAGGAAGGCAGCTAGGCTAGAAACCTTTCCCTTGACTTCCAATTTGTACATGGAGGGCTATTCCCCCCCCCTTTTTGGTATCATATCTTCCCACTCCAGCTGTGGTTTGAAACTGTACTCTCAGGCAGAGGATGTCACTAGAATTGGTTAAGTCTGCTAACTGAAAAGCACAGTGGCCTCCAGAGCACAGAGGAAGGGAGTGGGGATGTCACAAAAATCAACAACAACCCACAACAAATGACGCCACCACAACAGTTTTCTGCTTAAGCCAAGACTGTGTGGCTTGTGTCCTACCAAGCTGAAAGTAGAAAAACCCTGCAATTTTAGAAGAAGTTACCTGAGACCTTGATAGTCTGCAGTACGTTGTTGGAAAGCTGAATTTCGATGTCCACAGTTATGCAAGCTTGGCTTTTCATCTATAGGGAAGCATATTCTTTTGACAATACAACCTAAGCTTCCCAGTAATATATATCACATTCCACCTGTTTAGCATTTCTTATTGTCAGGGCCACAACTGCATAAACCGATGCAATATTGAAGCTAGCAGAATTTATTGCCTAAGATGGAGAATCCACAAAGGACGTCAAAGTTAACATTTTCCGCGCAGCTCAAAACTTTTGCATATTCAGTAGCTGAATAAAATGGCCCCTTGCCTTTTTGTTTTTGCTATTTCTGAATAAAAACTTGAAAATCTTATTGCTTGCCCGGTGAGTTGAAGGATACAAACAATGACAAAAAAGTATCTATTATTTTTCTGTAATTATCCATCATGTCCTTACTTTGTGGTTTATGGGGGGATAATTTTGCCTTCCAGTTGTATATAACTGAGCACTTAATCTTGGGTAAAAAACTAGCGCTGTGATAAAATGGCACATGGCTTTGGCTGCAGTGCTTATAAACAGTTTGCTTCTTTCATAATAAAATATTTAAGCCGAACATAGCAGCTTGTTCCCTCCAAGGATCAGGACTTTGAATAGCCCCAAGCCTGCCATACCGTGGATTGGAAATGCTCCTTTTTAAAAAACAAACCCAGGAAAAAAACCCTCAAAACAAGGTATTAACTGATGTGCTGTGTAATGGATGTTCTTAAGCCCTGGCAGACCTTTTAAAATCTTTAAACTATTAACTTCCTGGGGAGTTAATAGATCTCAGGAATAATTGTTAAAGTTTTAAATGAGTCTTTTCCCCTACCTTTTTTATAGGAAAAAAAGGTCAGCACAGTAAAAATGTCATCAAGCTCCTAATATTTACCCTTAAATGAGCTGTGTTTGGGGTCAAATCATTTGGGGAGCTCATTTCACACCGGTTGACATTTTGGGTCAAATGTTCTCGGATCAGCTCACGATGATTGTGCCGAAGGTTCCACCACAAGCACAGACTGGCATCAAAAGTACTTTTCTGTGCTTCCTGCAGGTGCCTCCAAACAAAATGATGCTTTCTCATTTCCCCTTCTGCCCTTAGACTCTTATCAACATCCAATGGCACCCCTAGAGTTTAGCAGAAGAGGTTTGTGGAATTGTTGGATTCCGTTTGTAGAACGCCGATGACTGCACCAGTCTAATCTGAGGTGGGGATTGGAATCAGATCAGGCCCAATGTCACCATATGGATCCCAAACTTCTCCACCTCCTTGTCCATGGAAGTCCCCATTCCAGGGCTCTCTGTGGGCTTCCAACAACTGGCAGAAGTTCTCCAGAATTTCAGGTCGTGTTATCCCCCAATTTTATCTGGATAGGCTGGGGTCTTCTGCATGTCAAGCAGATGTTCTACCACCAAGCTACAGCCCTTCACATTGTGTTATCAGCTGCTGAGCTTGCTAAAAGGAGGAATCCACAGAAGCTTGTGAGTACAACATGAACACCACATTTGGCCTGTCAAGGTTTAGCTATAAAACTCGAGGGGGGTGGAAATAGGCAGATGGCTTATTGACTGAGCGAATCAATTGCTTTTGTTATCCAGGCTCACGAAACCATGCATTATATATCAGCTTTCCATGTCAAACGGTCTCTGCTCACTTCAGGAATGAGGTTTCCTCCACTTAACAAAAAAAGCGCGCAGGTTAATTGAAACAGGTGTTGGAGCAAGTCAATGAAGCTGCTTGGATGGACATGACGCCGGAGCCCGAGAAAAATCTGTGGTTTATAACTGCACGGCTCTCTCAACTCCCTGTGATAATTAAAAATAGAGTTGAGTTTCATTGCAAAGGGGCGAAGAGCTCTGGTGGAGAAACTGAAGGGGGGGAAGTAGCAGATGTTATAAACAGACTCAAAAAGGAGGCTGAAGGGATCTTGGTGCTGGAAGTGCCACAGAAGGGATCAGATCATTCAGTTTGCAATTGAAGGGTTAATTCTGTTAATGTTCCAGCCAGCTAACAAGATGAAGGCAGGTGGAGGTGCTGCTTAGCAACCAAGGAGAGTGCCATGATCTTCGCTGAGGTAGCATGTGCTCTAACTGGCAATTGTGAGGGAGTTTTTCCTTTGTATGCCTGATGAAATGTCTTCCTGCTCCATACAAGGCCTGAGCTAGGAAAGGCAAAACCTTCCTGTTCCTTTCTCCTCAAATTACACACAGTTTTTGATCTGTTTCCTCAGTAATGACTCTGTGACATGGAGCAGGTTACCCAGCTTTAGCACATTGGCTATTGTCCAGACATCTGAAGAACCTTTAATTCATTTTGGTCCATCTGACCCATAGGGAACAAGTGATAGCAGTCCAAGTGAACGGCATTGCAAAATTCTGAGAAGTGCAAATTTCAAAGGATAACAGCATTTTATTTCGCCAGATGTGTTAGCACTTGTTGACTGCCCCGAAGCATTCAAGTACCAATGGAAAGAGTCAGTTAACCTTAGGATATTTCCTCAAGTGTTCTGCTGTTAGATTACTTAGTCTATAGCAAGCTGAACTGAATAAGCTTGGATCATCATTGACCCATGACATATCTATGGCCGTTTCATACTGGGGATCTGATGAGATGACCTCAAAGGCTTTCATTTAGATGAATAACTACATTTGTGTGTGTGTGATAGGCAGGGTCATCTTGCATTTCAGTTATTTCCTTCTAGATTCTCAGAAGAGTCAGATGTTTTTAATTACCCTTCTACTATAATTTGATTATGGCATCAGCATTCACTGAATTACCCTTCTACTATAATTTGATTATGGCATCAGTATTCACATTGCTGCAGTGCTTTTTTTCCTTCCCCCAGCGCTGGCCCGCTCCTATTTTTAAACTCCACAGCTGGCAAAGTTTGCTCTTGGTTCAGAGTTGGAAGCAGAAATTGTCAGCCGCAATACAGTCTTGATGGTGAATAAATTTGAAAGCAAACAATGCTTTTGTGGGCTCTCTTGAAGTTGAATGCTGTTCTTGAGTACAGAGAGATTCTATCAGTGACATTGGACGCTGCATGGGCTTGCATACAAATTTGGGTTTAATTCCTTCGAAAAGAAAAATACTACAATTAGGGATGATGCAAAATTCCTCAAGTGTCAAGGCTAATTCTGATGACAGTGCAGAATCCAGGTATTAAGCACATATTGCATATTCCCTACCTTACAAATATTGAAGGGGAATTCAAGTTTTGCATTAGAGATAGGGCTGAGCGGAAAACTCATACCCTGTTCTGCAGAATCTGCATCAGACTTGGACTCAAAATCCTGAGATCATTGCAGAAAGGCTACAGCAGGAAGCACTTTGTTTATGACTCCAAATTTATCAGGATCACCCATACTGCTTATATGTGAGATGTTGCCCTCACTCCAAGTGGGTTTCATTTGCCCTTTGTGATGGTATCAAGCAGCCAAACCTGATTGGCTACGTAGTGTTGTGACATCATCATGTCCACTCTAGGATCCCTAACTGGTTTTGATCAGACGAGGAAGAACAAAACATGCTTCATACTATGTTGTTTACCATACCTTTGTGCCATAAACTAGGGATAGAGAACCTGTCCACCCACCCGCAGACCATTAGCAACTCCCATCAGCACCAGCCAGCATAGCCAGGGGATCATGGGAGTTGTAGTCCAGCAACTGGTTCCCTTTCCCTACCATAAACCTTCAAATTATCTCTGTCAACAACTCCCGTTTTACAGGAACGTTAGACAATGTGGCAAGTGGCTCCTCTTGCTCCTCTACACGTGTTACTGTCACTCTAATTATGACGGGCAATTAATACGGAAACAAGTGTTTGTCACAATAAATCTCCTTTGCAACATGCAAATAATACAATTGTATATTTATGCGGCTTTTCATCCCAGAGGATCCCAGAGCACTTCAAAAATGTCCAGGCAGCAGCTGTTTGATAGCAGCAACTAAGACTGAACAACAGTTTAGGGGCAGAAATCAGAGAACAGCGCTGTTCCCTGCTGAAACAACAAGGGGAATTTAGGTAAGGGAAAATGTAATTACCCATGCTGCCATTTGGCCAATATGCCTGGAGGGCTAACATCTTGCCTTATACAAAATGTTGCCTTGAACCACTCTGAGGGCATTCATCTGTTGACAAACAGGGATTTTTTTTTAATGTATTGGGGAAGGTTGTACAACACAAACACAGCTGAGAATTCTAATTGAAGCCGGTTCTAGGTTCTTTATAACATGCAAATGAAACAAATGGCTTATTTCGGATTACCTTAATGATGTGTGTGTTTTTAAAGCCCCCCCCCCCCTGCCACTGACCATAACAGCTTCATGAACAAAATGAATAAAGAGGGCAAAAAGCATCTGAAACAATGCAGAGCCAGAATCTCTTTGGCACAGATGCAGGAAGCATTTCTGTCCCAGCAAATCTGCAACTTTTTTATATGTAAGAAAATGCACAGGCACTGGATGTATTCCTATCTTCCTACATAAGATGTCCAAACTACTCTTTTTTAAAAAAAATAATAATATGGAGATTTTTAAGAGGCCGACTGGGAAATGTTGAACGCAACATTGGTGTGCAGGACTCACATTTAAACTTGTAAATATGAAACTCCATCACATATTCACGCAAGTCAATTAGACTTATGGCCAACACAAAGTCTTTTAATCTATGAACAAAGTGGCAGAGGGGTGCAAGTCAAATTTAATCCCTCCAACATCAGGATACAGCATAGCCTATTAGCTAAGTGGAGCCTTGGAGTTCCAGCTTAGTTAAGTGTAATTAGGGGAAACCCTGGACTCTTGAGAGAGACAGACAGAGAGAGAGAATTAAATTCACCTCCTGTTTCATTGTTATGTGGATTATACACGGGATTCAGGACACACAAAATGAAGTGTTTTGTTCACACAGCACATAGTCCAGCTATGGAATTTGCTCCACAAATTGTAGAGTTAGATCAGCATTTGCCAAACTTGTGTCTCCAGCTGTTTTTGGACTACAACTCGCATCATCCCCGACCACTCATCCTGCTAGCTAGGGATCATGGGAGCTGTAGTCCAAAAACAGCTGGAGACACAAGTTTGGGAAACACTGGGTTAGACAAAGTCATGGTGAATAAGGCTATCCATGGCTACTGGTCATGGTGGGCCTGTTCTACCTCACCTGGCAGAGGCAGTATGCCTCTGAATACCCACTGCTGGGAATCAAATGCACTTAATTCATACTTAATTCATTCTGGAGGTCCGTTCTTAACCTGAAACTGTTCTTAACCTGAAGACCACTTTAGCTAATGGGGCCTCCTGCTGCTGCCACGCCGCCAGACCACGATTTCTGTTCTCATCCTGAGGCAAAGTTCTTAACCTGAAGCACTATTTCTGGGTTAGCGGAGTCTGTAACCTGAAGCGTATGTAACCTGAAGTGTATGTAACCCGAGGTACCACTGTACAGAGATTCTATCAAGTGTATTGAGCCCTCACCTTTCTTTAATGGAAAAAATATATTAAGGACACCCCACTGTTTACTGCCATTCTTCTATGGGGAAAGGAGGAACTCTATGAATTCAATGAAGTTCTGCCTTTTTCATCAGTCTCGTCCCAAACTGCCGCTAACAAGAAATCAGTTTGGCAAACCGATATAAGCAAGCTCGCTGCACTGACGAGGAGGCACCTTAAACAGAATTTTCTACCTAGTTTCATCTTCATGAAGGCAAGAAGACACCAAGGAACCTGGTTTAATGTCCTTTGAAACACTATAAAAATAATCAGTGGTGTGTCTATCTCAGGGGATGCGAATCAGTGGCTCTCCATATCTTATGGACTTCAGTTCCCATCAGTCTCGGCCACTATGGACAGTTGGATGGGAATGATGGGAGTTGGAGTCCAACGACACCTGGAACATGACATGTCCCCCATCCCTGGGCTAAATATCTATTGCCATTTATTTCTGCTTTTTCTTCTTCTTTAGTTCTGTTTTTTTTTTTTGGGGGGGGGGAGAAATACTTAAGAGGCTCCCCCCTCCCTTGGCAATTAAAAACAGTCATCAACACTGCATTTCACCCTAGTTTTCCTTGACAATCCCTTATGATTAAAAGACTCAAATAAATACCTGCAGCTTATCCTACGTTTGCAAAAGTAATGAAAACATGCAATTTTAGCAGTATGCCTAATTATTTCTTTTTTTTAATTCTTTATAAAAGTGTGTGTTTTGTTCTGACTTTGTGTGATTTCCTCCTCCCACCTCAGTGCAGTTTTTATATCATGATTTCTCCCGCCTGGGACACAAATTGCTTGTTTAGTTATGAGCGTCAGTGATTGGCACACATTCATCCTTAATTACCTTATTTGTCTCATTGTTTCTTTGTGCTGCCCTGCGTTAACTGCTGGCCACCAATTTAGGAAGGCTTCACATGGCCAAATTCTCATCTGATGGGAAGGATCGCCGTTGAAGATAATGGGTCTGGAACAAAGACTACTTTGAGAGAAGAGCTTCTTCCTGTGACAGCACATGGAAACCTCCTTCCCTTCATGCTCATCACATGACTTGAGACACCAGGTGAATATATTTTTATTCTAACATTCTTATTACATCCTGACAGAAGCTTTATTATCCCTGAATATCCTCTGCAGGCAATATTAATTTTTCCGCTCCTCTTGTCTAGGGTTAAATAGCTTTTTTAAAAAAAAATCTGCTTTGTAAAGAAAAGTTTATTAGCAACCTTGAGAGTCTTTGTTAAAGTACAATGGCAGAATTTAAAAAAAATGCTTCTAGACATACAATAGAGTCCTGAATGATTCTTCTTTGTCAGAAATGGAAATCATACAATTGTGCCACAAACTGGTGTCTCAACAATGCATCTGCATCGTGTGTGACTTTTTGAATTACGGAAGAGGGTGTGAGCACATTCTCAACCTCCTTTACTCCAGAAGCTGGAGTTTCGGCTCAGGTAAGTGTCTGGAAAAAGCCACAACTGCATGAAACCATCACCACTGATTCATTTGGGCTCTTGTCCACGTGTTCCTCATTGCCCACAAATCAGTCGGGAAGGAGAACATCAGATGGGAGCCACGTGACAATTGAGCTGTTGACAGCAACATTAAGGTCATCATTAAAGCTGTGGTCTAAAACATAAGAAGGGCCTGGTTGGATCTGACCAAAGTCCAGTAGTCCGCCATGCTGTTTGGCAATAGTCGCCAATTGGAACCCCTCCTTCCAATAACAGCATAAAACGGTCCCACCTTATTAGGGGGAATCAACAGACCTGCAGAAATGTCCTACCATTATGACTCTGGGAATTATGAAGGGCAGAGAGAGAAAAAAACTTATCTCTGGTCCCTTTCTCTATAGCCTGCCTACATATTCATTCTCTCTCTCTCTCTCTTTTCCATTTGTTGACGCCTGTTAGAACTAGGCCAAGGTTGCTGTTGGGGCTGTTGAATTGTGCAGATTTTGTACTATTATTATTGTTACTGTTGCATTTAAATGATTCCCAGGTGCTCTGAAAGCTTTTGATCAAAGAGGGTAGCACATGTCTTTTTAGAAAAGGACTACAGTGGTACCTCGGGTTACAGACGCTTCAGGTTACAGACGCTTCAGGTTACAGAATAGTACCTCGGGTTAAGAACTTTGCTTCAGGATGAGAACAGAAATCTCGCGGCGGCGGAGTGGCGACAGCACGAGGCCCCATTAGCTAAAGTGGTACCTCAGGTTAAGAACAGTTTCAGGTTAGGAACGGACCTCCAGAACGAATTAAGTTCTTAACCTGAGGTACCACTGTATAACCCTCTCTGTTCCAGTTTACAAAAGCTTCCCTGCCTTTTATCCAGACTGTGTGTGATTCTTACTCACAACTGTGTCCCAGGAAGTTGTTTCAAGCCTGTGAATAAAGATAAGAGATCTGGGATTAATGGATCCTCAGCTTCTTAACTCAAATGGTTAGGGGCAAGCATATTTGTCTCCTATGGGTAGCCTTACAAACCAGACACAGCTAATGGTCAGAGGCTTCTCCAAGGAAACACAACTTAAATCTACAGTGTTGGCTTGGGCATGATTTCTATTAATCGGAATCCAAGTTTTCCCCCTCTTCCAATGAATGCATTAACTCTGGCAGCAAAAACACTTTGCAAGACTCAACATTAAATCACTTGGCTTTCCTTTGAAATGTTGGGCTTTTGTAAAAGAAAGAAAAGAACAATCAGTTTTACCTAAAATTTATTTGATTTTATTTTTCCCTTGGACTTTCCTAAAGCGCTCTCTCTCTCTCTCTCTCTCTCTCTCTCTCTCTCTTCCATTTTGTGTTAAAGAAAGCTCGAAAAATTATGGTAATTTTAATGCCCATTCTTCTCCACTTTCTCTCTCCCTTTTTTGTGAACCACCCTCAGTTTATATGTATAAATAACTAAATGCTCTTATTAGAGCTAACATACTGAGAAATACATTCGCTCTAGCTTGTCTCTGTGTGAAATTGCAGGAAAATCAGCTTCCGTCTCTCGTTTTGATTTTCCCAACACAAGCCCAGTGTTTTTGATCTATTATTCCCTTAATGCCTAGTTTGACACTGGGGCCACCTGGCCATTATAGGAAGGCAAAGGACAACTCTTCTGTTGGTAGGAAAAACAAAGAAAAACCCAACATTTCTTCTAGGACCAAACATATTCATGCCAGCATGGCGGTCAATTTCGGCTTGCATTAACTGAGATGGCTGTCAATGACCACCAGAAATGGTATTCCAGCAGAGGCTCTGGAATGTGTCAATCACACAAATTTGTGAATTGCCAACACCAACATCGCCAGGAACCTGCTGTTCCAGCAGGACCACTCATCTAGAGCTGCCAATGAGGTCGGCTGCTCTGCTTTATAACTAAGATTTTTTTATTTCTTTTAAATAATTTGAACAGCAAATATAACACCAAAAGGACGTATTAACCATGCAGTCCTAACCCTATATGCTCAGAATTAAGCTGTACTGAATTCAATGGGGTTTACCCACAGGTATCTGTGGGTTAGGACTGTAGCCAGCCACACTATTTCCAGACCCAGATTTCCAGAGCCCCCAATTTCTCAGCAGAGCTTCCATTCACAGGGGGAGAGTAGCAAGAAACCCCATGTGGAAGCATCAGTTTCTCTGCCACGAAATAATGTCTCTGAACCCACAGGTTGCTCAGAATGCAGCCAAACAGAGGGAGCATAACCCAAGTGGTATTGATGTAAAAGCACTCTACCTCATGGCAGAAATCAATAGCTTAGCAGACATTCCAATACGGAGTCCAGTTGAATGGACCCAAGATCCCTTCTCAAATCCCTGTCTGAGAGTGAGAGCAGGAGGCAATGGGATCTGAACAGAATTTCCTGTTGAGTCAGGCATAGCCATAAGTCCACAGATGCCATTCTCATTAAATTCAACATTGCCTTCCACTGACAAGGTCACAGCTGTATTCCTAAGTGAGTATTCCAGCCTATGCATACAAAGTCTAAAGTGGGGTGTATTTTATAACAGAAAAATAAATAAATGTTAGCTTTCCCCCAGGAAACCTGTCATAACCTGATCATATTGTGGTATACCTTCAAACCTCTCTGTGATTGTTTATTTAAACAACAACCAAAAACACATTTTTTACCATTTTTCCCTTAAGCTTCTCAGAACCTCAGGCACAGCCTGTGTATACAAATAATAAAAATAATATATTTTTATTTTTTAAAATGTATCTCCTGCCCATCTTGTTGGGATTCCCCAGCCACTCTGGGCAGCTTACAACATATCTAAAAACACAACAAAGCATCAAGCATTAAAAACAAAATATCCTATACAAACAACCAAAAAAATCAATAGAAACCAATAACAACAACAACAATAACAATAATAAACAGTTTACAGTTATACTCAAGTTAAAGTAACCGCCATCCCCAACTAAATATGTAACCAACATCAACCTGAAAAAAACAAAACAGAGGAGCCAAAATTAGAACTGATTAAAACATTTTAGCCAGTTGTCCCAACCCAAGAGTGTATGCAAATCCCAAGACTGGGGGATTTCTAGATCTGAATAACGAATGACCTGGCTTCTAGCTTTGATGATGTTGTTGATGATGTTGTGTCCTGATGGCACATGCTTTGGCAATTCTCTGATACATACTTGGAACATATATCTTTCCCCCACTACAATATGTGCCTCCGATGTTATTTCCTTATTCGTTGAGAACATTACAAGTAGCAACAGAACATATCAATGCTGCTTAAATGCACAAGTGATCCTGTGTTGCAGCAGAGGGGGCAGAGGGGGTTGGAATGGATGGCCTTTGGATCCCTTCTCAGTTTGATGAATCTATGATCCAGGGAGCCTAAAGGGTAAACAAGAGTGAACTAATAGTCTCGCTCAGAAAGAGACAACTTGTACTGGATAAAATATGAAGCATGCAGCTGCTTATTTTACAGATTATTATTATTTTTCCTTTTACACTCCGAAACTTTATGGGATCTCATTAGCTGTTTTATTTTACAAATGAGTGTTCTGATGCTTGCACTTAGAAGGCAAAATGGCTCTTGTATTTTGTGTGTGAAAGAGGGGAGAGATGTGCAGGATAATACCCACATCTACTTAACACAGGACCTCCTCTTTTCAGTTCAAGTTCATGCAGTCATTTGGGGAGGGTACTCTAAGAATAGGGTGCAAGGGCACAAGGGATCTCTTTCTCTCCATCCTTCAAATAAGGTTCAGAATGAATGGGGACAGTATGGGCTGTTCGACAGTGACATGGACTCCCTTGAGAGGATGTGAACTCTCCTTCCTTGGAGAATCTTTATTCATGCATTGTAGGGGGTTAGACTAGTAGACTAGTAGACCTTTGGGGCTCCCTTCCAACTCTACAGTTTTATGATTCTTGATCATGCAGAAGATGAACATGACAACGGTTTTAATTCATTAAAAGGTAAAGGTAAAGGACCCCATGACAGTTAAGTTTAGTCAAACCTAGCTATGGGGTTGCAGCGCTCATCTCACTTCAGGCCAAGGGAGCCGGTGTTTGTCCACAGACAGGTTTCTGGGTCATGTGGCCATCGTGACTAAACCACTTGTGGTGCAACGGAACACTGTGATGGAAACCAGAGCGCACAGAAACGCTGTTTACCTTCCCGCCACAGCGGTACCTATTTATCTACTTGCACTGGTGTGCTTTCAAACTGCAAGGTTGGCAGAAGCTGGGACATAGCAATGGGAGCTCACTCCATCACGTGGATTCAAACCGCTGACCTTCTGATCGGCAAGCGCAAGAGGCTCAGTGGTTTAGGCCACAGCACCACCTGTGTCCCTGCCATTCACCCTATGGTCACAGGCTGGTTTACAACAATATAAACAGTTTTAAAGTATTATGATTACAAAAAAAATGTGACCCTTAAGGTGTGTTCTGAAAATATCAATCTTATAGCAGACTAAAGAGGTACACTGTCAGCATTCACCAAAAACTGTATAATGAGATTGCCTCACTCTGTGTTGTGGGAGTCCCATAACTTAGAATGTCCTCTTCTGGGCCACCCTGAGTGTCTGAGGATGGTTTCTTCTGCTGAACTTAGGGTGGTGTGTGTGTGTGTGTGTTTCAGACATTATGATTCCCTCCAAAAGCTGGGGGGAGAATTGTGCAAACTAGGGCTGGTATTCAACTATGTTGTACTCAGACTAGGTCCACTGAAATTAATGGACCTCTCTTAGTCATGTTAATTTCAGTTGTTCTGCTCCGAGTAAAATCTAGTTAAATTCCAACCTGCTCCCCCCCAGTGATTGGGCATTCAAGTCCCGACTGCACTGGATCATGCCGGAAGAGATCTTCAGGATGGATGGTAGGAGATCATGTAACTCTCCCACCACTTCCGCTCCAAACTAAATCCATGCACAGCAAAATCCTAATACTGACCAAATTACCATCCATGTACAATAGTCTAAACCCCTGAACTCAGCAGATGGCTTCAGTATAATTCCTTAAAAGTCTGGTGCTTGCATTCACATAAATAGCCACATGACCATTTGTGATTTCAGCTGCCAATCTCTGTAAAATGAATGATGGTAACAGGGTGCCCAGATCTACTCCTGCCTCCTGCTCTCCAACAACTGTATTCAAAAGTACACTAAAAACTAATTCATGCAGTGACTTGGACGGGGGCCAGGCTGCCCGAATAATCAGCATAAACAGAAAATTATTCCGAAGGTTCTGTTTGTTGGGTTCTGGAAATGGAGTGCAATTAATTTTCTGTCCTCCTGGGTGAAAATATTTGGATAGAATGCCCTTTTTAGAAGCAGTAGCCTTTAGGTTCTCTTACTTGCAGTATGAGATGACCGCTATTTTTCTTGTCAGCACGGGAACCAAACAAAGAGAAAGAACCACAGTAAAAATGCCACAGAAACAGGGAATCTTTACTGCAAAAGTTAACTGTCTGAATATAATTACTAATTTAACACAGTGTACTTGACTGTGGAAGACTTGTACATTGCAGTTTCTATCCAAAGTCAAACTTTTTTGAGGCGGCTTTAACTCTCCTTATTTTCTTCCATACACCTCCAAGTATTTCACTCTCCTTCTTGGTTTATTCCCAGCCAGTCAGGGATCATATTGAGAAGGGTGCAATTATGTAACCAATGAGACTTGACCTAAAAGAGTGCAGAGAAATTGTCCAGGAAAGGATGTGTGTGCTTAATGTGTGCACATGTACACGCATGTGTGTGTGAGCGCACACACAAAAAACTTCTATCATTTGTACTCAGGAAACAGTTTCAGCTCAGCACTATTATGGACCAGATGTGATACATGCAGGTAAAAAATTCAAAATGTAAAGGAAGGAATGACTTCTGTTGTAATTGTTTAAGTCTTTCGCCAAAACAAAGGAATGTAATAAATAAGCTACTTTTAGCCAGAAACATTAATTTATCTCATTTGACCAGAAACTGAAGAACCATAGAAACTGGTCTAGTCATCTTTTTATAGTAGCTGTACAGCAAAGCAGGTGTTCCTAATGGAGGGCTTTTTAATAATAATATTTTTTAAAACTCAGTCTGTAATTGTGTCCAGCTATTCAAAAGCAAGCACAACATGAGCCTAAGCTGCTCTTGGTATACTGGCCTTTGACTGAGTCTCGTGAACACAAGGCCCATAAACAAAACAGGGACTTAGGGAAGGCCAACAAGCTCTGTGGTGGAAGAATGTATTCTGTAGAGGGGTTACATGTTCAAACAATGGCACTCCTATTCCTGGATCTCTGGGAGTGGGTCGAGGAAAGATCTTCTCTGGAGATTTTGGCAAGACTTCTTCCAGACAGGGTTGGCTGTGCTGGACTCGATGGAGCCTCTGCCTGACTCAGGAGAAAACAGCTTCTTGTAAAATTATGGATTCTTGAGAGCAATCCCACAACAGTGAGACATGCCAATAAAAATGCATTTGCTGTTTCTGCTGACACTTAACACAATATTATGAATGAAAATATTAGCGTTGGCGCTGTGACAGCTTGTGATGTGCCCTCTTGGATTTAGTATACACACTATGCTAGAAAATGAGAAGGGGAAAAAAAAGAGGAATCTTAAGTCTACGGATAGCGGTGGTACTTAAAAAAAATAAAAATAAAGTAAATGATCTGCTTATGAGAAATGGAGACCTACTGATGCAAGCTGCAGTCTTGCTGATAAAAAATGGATTTCCCATAGCTGTGCCAATAGCGGTGGGAACTAATTGGCCTGAGTTTGCTCCTGCTGACAATCCTGCATTTGTTTTTTTGGCTCATGGTGGAAGTCCCAATCAATCACCAACCCCAGCTATCTCTCACCCATAAGGAGGCTGCAATTAAGACACAGCTCCTGCGTATTCAGGGAAAGGAAATTGATACAAGATTATCTGAGCCTGATAGAGGCTGAGCATGGAACGGCTCATAGATCTCCAGCTAGCCTCCCCAACCCCATCTATAGCCAGCTTTCCATCTTCTGCTCTCTCGTTTAATGGCTTTGGATGTCACTGAAAGTGCCAGAAAGTGTATGCGTAAAGGACTTGTGGTTCAACTGCAATGGGTCCAAAGGGAAACCTGAACTCAAGGTGCAGGCGCAGCTTGTGCTATTTTCTCCATCCAAGCTTATCTTCAGACAACACATTATTGTCAGGACCAAAAGGATGTAACAATCCCAGTGCCACCGAAAACAAATAAAATGTCAAGTTATCTCCATAACAGACAGCTGTGTTACTGTCCAAAATAAAAAATCCCTTCTGACACAGGGTAACAGCTGTTATTGCAAACAATACTACCTGCTCTTGTCCCTTTGGTTTAGGTATCTTGTGTTTCTTTGTAGCCAATAAACATTCAGTCCCAGCTCTGGAACTGGCCAGAGATCGGGACATGAGTAGATGTCTACATAAAGATGGGAATCTAGCAAACAATGAGATCTTGTTACAACCATTTCCCCAAAGGAACAAGGCACAGATATACGTGTGGCGTGGGTGGGTGGATGTATAGCTCAGCTTTCAAGAACTGCATAGAGCACGCGTGTGCAACTTGCAAAGGTGGAAGCACTTTAATTGTATTTACAAAATAATTTTATGAGTCACTTTACAGCCTTCCAACCGGTGCTCCAAAATACCCCAAAGCAAACTTAAATAAAATCCAGGTGCACACCCTTTCTGCGTATGTTTAGATGAAATAAAAGTACACATCACTTGCATCAGTACAACCGAGCCAGCACAGCAAGCAATATAAGGTCAGGTTATGCACAGTCAAAGGGTAAAGCTCTTCCTGGACTCCATCACTTTGTAAGATGAGCACAATCAAATGCTTCCCTGCACATAGAAAATACACCCTTTTGCAGGAAAGGCTAGATTGAGCCCTTCCTTCCTGGCACGCTAGCTTAACATGTGCCAAGCTAGTATTTGTGCATGAGTTTTGCGCACAGAAATGTGCAAACACGCCGGCCTCCTCATGCATTAAAGGTCACAAACCAAGAAGAGTTCATTCAGTTATTGCAGATGAGGGAGACCTGGGACGCTCTTGCTAGCCTCACAGCCTGCGGTCACTGAAATCTTGCATCCCAGCATGAAAGTTTGCAGGAGGGATGCCATGATATTTGTGGAGGCTCCCTTCATGATTTAGAATTCTGATTGCACTGCAATCAACATGGCGGCCCCTGGCCACCAATTTTGCTTGGGGTGCTGCTGCCCACAATCGCTGCCAGATAAGCCCACTAAGGATCATGAACAGAGAAAGAGGCAAACAGGGTCACCTGCCTGCTTTCTTACTTAAACCCCAGACCAAGGGGTTGGCACTGACTGTCAGCTTCCTCCTCCTCAGTCTCTGAAGGACTCAGCAGGGAGAAGGATGGGGACTAAACAAGGACTGATTGGCTTCACCTGTCATTGGCTCCTATCTACTGTTGGGCTTCTACTCTGCCTGTCCCAAAGGGCACCAGTGACTATTGCCAGGATCTACTCAAACCTGGAGCCAGGCCTGGGGGAAGCAGCCTGCATGGTAGAGAAGTGTTAGGAAGTTTAAGCCTCTCCATGCTGATTGCTCCTCCATGGCAACTACCTTCTGCTTCACCACATAGTGCTCCAAGCACAATGATATACTTAAAACATGGGTAGGCAAACTAAGGCACGGGGGCCAGATCCGGCCCAATCGCCTTCTAAATCTGGCCCGCGGACGGTCCAGGAATCAGCATGTTTTTACATGAGAACAATGTGTCCTTTTATTTAGAATGCATCTCTGGGTTATTTGTTGGGCAAAGGAATTCGTTCATTTACCCCCCCCCCAAAAAAAAATAGTCTGCCCCCCCAAAGTCTGAGGGACAGTGGACCGGCCCCCTGCTGAAAAAGTTTGCTGACCCCTGACTTAAAACATCCATTGCAAACCATGCAGAATTGAGTGGAAAAGGGGTTGGAGGGGAAGGAAGGGCCAAGAGCCAGTGTGGTGTAGTGGTTAAGAGCGGTGGACTCGTAATCTGGTGAACCGGGTTCGCATCCCCGCTCCTCCACATGCAGCTGCTGGGTGACCTTGGGCCAGTCACACCTCTCTGAAGTCTCTCAGCCCCACTCACCTCACAGAGTGTTTGTTGTGGGGGAGGAAGGGAAAGGAGATGGTTAGCCGCTTTGAGACTCCTTCGGGTAGTGATAAAACGGGATATCAAATCCAAACTCCTCTTCCTCCTCTTCTTCTTCCCACTTGCCTATTTCTCTGCCCCAACCCCCCCAACTGTGTTCTCTTAACAAGAGGTCATGAGGCTTTTGATTCATGTGTTTGTGTGTAGTGTGCAATCCTACCCCAAGTCTCAAGACAGGGATGGGGATTTTCCAACCTTGTTGTTGGACTACAACTCCCACTATTCGAGATGGCTAGCCATGCTGATTGGGGCTAGGGATGGGGGGATAAATTCAATTTTGTTTTCATGTAATGGTTCATCTACCTAATTTGCACCTTTTGAATCAATGCGAGAACTGCAATGCAGAAATCCTCCAAAATCCACACTTTCCGAATGTTTTAATGTTGTAACTCACCAGGCAAGCAATGTGTACAACAATTCATCTTGCAGAATAAGTTGTGCATAAAGGTGCATGAGTTAGTGGGAAAAGACCCATTGGAATTCATTAGATTAGGGATAAGCGCTCTGCAAAAATGCGTATATTCAGCAAAATTTCATACAAGCATGTACATGTTATAGGACATAAGAAAAAAAGATGAATTTTTATGATTTTTTTAAAAAATGAAAATGGCCAACTGATGTGGAAATGTGGAGTACTGAACTTAAGATTGGGGGGGGGGGGGAGAAACTGAAATGGATATATTCACCTGTCCCTAGCTGAGGTCAATGGGATTTGGGGGCTCAACACGATCTTGAAGTCTGCAAGTTCCCATCCTTGTTTCAAGAAGACATGATATTCTCTATCCTATTGTTTGTAATCTCTCCTGATGAAGAACATCACAGCTCAACAGTCATTGTGGCTTGCCGTTTTCCTTTAAGAGACCCTTGAGACACACTTATGAAACTTCCTCAGTCACCTTTATCAGTTTTAACTACTTTTATGTCTCCTAGAATTGCCGCATCATGAACCACGGTATTAGAAGAACTTGGTGCTGTCAGCAACTCTCCCTTCGGCTCCAAACACCACAGAAACAAGCGTACTAAAGAACTCTTCACAACTTTGTTTGCAGAAACCCACTTTCATAACACTTCTCATAAATAATAACAGGTCATTTGACTTGGAAGGAATCAAGATTCTCATTTCATTTCTATAAATAGTTCTGGCACCTTTTCATTGAGGACATTTGCAAGCATCGGTTCCATTTTCTGTTGCAAAACCAGTACTTTAATTTTAAGCAAGATGCTGTTTTTCAAGTGGCCAATTCAAGCAGCCTTTTTTCCAGAAATGGAAATTAGTCTTTTGCAGTTCTTTTCACTTAAACCCTAGACAGCGACTGTCAAATTAGGAAACCATTTAGAATGGTTTCTGTGTACAAGCCATTGTTGCATTCTTCTGGGTCTCCGAAAGCCTTGGGAAGAATATTCCTTTCTACTCCCATGAACATCCTCTGTTAAAAGGCTGGATAAATGGGAACAAATGGTATTTTGTGGAAAACTGTTTGCTCTAATTCAGCGCTAAAAAACAAGGGTTTCCTGGGGGCCCGGGAATGCAGTGGGGCAAAGAGAAGTATGGCTGAGCCCTATATTTTCCTGGAGGTAGAAGGTGGTGAGTAAGAGGGATGACCTTCTTGCTGATTACAGACTTTACCCTCTTAAAATATAGGTGTACATTTATGATTAGTACCCCATCAACTCTGGATGAAAAATGCTGTGAAATGACATATAGGTGTACCTTGGTTCTCGAAAGTCATCCATTCCGGGAGTCCGTTCGACTTCTGAAAACATTCTAAAACCAAGGCGTGGCTTCCGATTGGCTGCAGGAGCTTCCTGCACTCAACTGGAAGCCACGTCGGAAGTTCGGTTTCCAAAAAACTTTCGTAACGTAACACTTACTTCTGGGGTTGCGGTGCTCGGGAGCCAAAACGTACGAGTACCAAGGCGTTCGAGAACCAAGGACGACTGTACACTAACAGCAATTTGATGGAAATGGGCCAACTATGAAATGGTTACACTGCTTGGGAGAAAGGGTGGGATAAAAATTAATAAATAAACACATACCAAAAATGACCAGTTCCTTCCAATTCCTAATCCTGTGCCCTGACAATCAGCAGAAGGAATTTGTAAAGTTAGGTTCATGTTCTCTGCCACGTGGCCTCAGATGCTTGAACCACACATGAATATGTTCTCATCTCACTGAAGTCCTTGTTGGTGCCTTCAGAGATCTGCAGATGTTTTACCTGTTCAGGAATCTCACTATTTTTCTTGCACTTCTTCTTTTTTCGGGGGGCGGTGGACTGCATAAGGCCAAGTTCACAAAACACTGGATGATTGTAGCTGTGCAACAGGTACAATGTGCAGGAAACACTTCCATCATGCACTCGGGGCCCTTTGCATCCTTGCCCACTGCTCCTCCTGCAACATCTGGCTTTTTCTTGAATTAGGAGCAAGGGAGATGAAGTTCTAAGAAAAATGCTGAGTACAGCCAGAGGGAATGCAAGTGAGCAGGCAGCACTGAGAAAAAGAGCTAACTGGGGGCTCTGCAGGCTATGTTAGTAGTTGCTGGGACTGTTAGCTACCACAGTCATCCAGAGCTCATCACTATGTGGGGCTTCTTTCACAAGCCCATTTGAACCAGGGCTTGTGTCAGGGACCAGCAGTTGGATTCCTTTTCATGGAGACTGAGGACTCTAGACCTGAAGAGGATGGGGATGGAAGGCCAGCCCAGAGGTATGCCTACCCATCATAGGGATGTTGCACTGCCCTCCCCTGATTCTGAGGATTCCACTGTGCAAAACCCTTGAAGACTTGAGTCTCCTCCACTCCGTCACAGTAGATGGTTTATGGAAAAGACTGGGTCCCTTTAAGTCAAGCTGCATCTTGCAGTACAGGCAGTACTAACAACAATTACTAGGGCTATGCACCAGATTCAACCAAAATCCAAGGCCTAGGATTACTGCTTGGACTCCCTCTGTTCTTCTCATCTCCTCCTCCCCAAATCTGGAGCAGATTTGGGGAAGGCACAGGGCAAGTGCAGGGGAGAGTGAGCAGAACTCCCATTGTGCAAGCAGAAATCTTTGTGGCATGTTAGTAGAATACTGTCCAATAAACACAAACGCTGAATCTCTCTCTCTCTCTCTCTCTCTCTCTCTCTCTCTCTCTCTCTCTCTCTCACACACACACACACAAACAAAAACATTATTTGCAGGCAAGTGGTAGACCAACAAAACTACATCTAAACAGGAATAGAGGGGTCTCTACCAAGAGGATTAAAATTGAAGTAGTTGGCTTGAGTGAAGGATGAAAGAGTTAAAAACAATAGCCTATTTGCATAGGTATACTAGGGAACTGACAACGGCAAGGATCTACTTGAGTAAAGAGATGATGGTTGCAGGTCTTTGGTAAAAAAGAAGAAGTAATGCACAGATGGGAAGAAAACGGATACAGAATGACAAGTTTGCCTACAAAAACAGACATATGTACTCATGGGATAAGTGGTGCAGACAGAAAAAGAATGTGCCTAATTATAAGAAATGTGCTCCGTTTATCAGCATGGAAGGCACACAATCACACAACACAGGATCCAAATAGTTTTCCATAAAGATCAAGATTGATTTGCTGACATACAGATAGCTTTCAGTACCTGACTAATGACTTAACAACTCCCTAAAACCAAAGATTTCAACCCATTCTGGATTATTTAGTGCCTCTTCCATGGCTCGTGCCCATCCTTTGAGGAATGGCTTCCTTCCACCTGGCACTCAAAATGTAGAAAATCAGCATCACAACATTTCAGAGTTGAGGCGTCCATGCCCAAAGTGCCAAATGGCGGCAACAGATGGGGAAACCATACATTGCGAAGCACCACCTAAGCAATTTAACATATGCAAAGCCTGGAATTCATAGCACATCACCTGACAAACGACAAAGATTAGTATCAATACCAGGAAGACAAAATATGCAAGAAGCATATCCAGAAAGCAACAGAATCCTCCTAGCAACAGTAAAAAATTGAAATTAAAATGAGATCACGTAGAATGACATGATCATAGATGTTCAAGGAAATCCATGTCCAACAACTCTTGCTTCTCCTCCAACAATTTCTGAGTCAGCAAACTAGGGTAGAAGAATACTGGATGAAAACTTGAGCAACCACAGGATCAAAGGAAACTTTCAAATTCTGAAGAATCCCAGCTTCTACCAAGAAACTAAAATAATAAATCCTACATAATGAGCACAAGGAGAAGGGGATGACAGAGGACGAGGTGGTTGAACAGTGTTCTTGAAGCTACTAACATGAGTTTGACCAAACTGCGGGAGGCAGTGGAAGACAGGAGTGCCTGGAGTGCTCTGGTCCATGGGGTCACAAAGGGTTGGACACGACTAAACGACTAAACAACAACAACAAATGGGCTTGTAGGTTGTCTGTCTGCAACAGACCTTAATAAAATGAAAGCGGAGGTCTAAATCTCAAGTTACAGAGCACTTTCTTTGCATAGAGAAGGCCTCAGGTTCTTGAAAGAAAATGTAATGAAAATGTTCTACAGATGGTATATAACGCCAGTTAAACTGGCCAAAATGTATAAAACATGCAATAAGTGTTGGAAATGTAAAGAAAAAGAAGGTACTTTCTATCATATGTGGTGGGAGTGTAAAAGGGTGAAAGACTTCTGGGAAATGATATACAATGAATTGAAAAAGATGTTGAAATACACGTTCGTTAAAAAACCAGAGGCCTTTCTATTAGGAATGGTAGGAAACGAAATTAATAAGAGAGACTGTAAACTGTTTCAATATGCAGTGACTGCCGCAAGGATACTTCTGGCCCAAAGATGGAAACAGGAAGAAATTCCAACAGTGGAAGAATGGAGAAGGAAATTGACTGAATATGCAGAATTGGACAAATTGACTGGGAAGATTTGATATCAGAAAGACCAAAAGTTTATCGAGGACTGGGGGAAATTTACAGAATATCTGAAAAATATATGTGATGTACAGACAACGCTTGTTGGTTTTGAAGAGACTCTGTGAGATAGTAAGAAATATTGCAAAAAAGAGAGTAAGAGGAAAAGGAGTTGGGAAAGGCAATATTGTGTTTAGAAATGCGTCAATAAATAGAAATTTTACGAAAGATTGACAGAGAAACTGAGGGAAGTCAAAAATTGAAGAATGAGTGCAAAATAATTTGTTGATTGTATAAAATTTGTTTGGAAAATGAATAAAAATTATTTAAAAAAAAGAGAGAGAGAAGGCCTCAGGTTCTCTCTCTGGTATATTCAGTTGCAGTAGCTGGAATAGCCTCTAGCAGAAACCTTTAAGAGGCACAGCCAATCATAATAAATCATACTTCTCTGGGTGGACCAACAGTCTGACTCATGACAAACCACCTTCATCTCACCCCAGCTCATTCTGTGGCTTTGTCCTTCAATGAAGTACATATTGAATGGGATATTTTTCTTCCTTTTTATCGGCCACCATTCATTATTCAGGGAAGATTTTCTAAGCTAGCTAGGAGTACTCACAGAGAGCTCAGAAGCATGAATATAAGCCTAGCTCGTCATTGATCACAGCGGGGATCTGAAAAATAGAGTTGTCACTAAATTACACCTCAAATTGGTAAAAGTTTCACACATTCAAGTTATTGAGTGGTACCTGCAATTACGATGTGTTGGAGGCAAAGTGCTAATAGACAGTTCCAGTGTGTTCGTTCACACACACACACACACACACACACGAGATATCCGCAGGATGGCTTGACAAAGTGTTTCAGTAAATGAAAATGTTTCAACAGGAGGGGCCAGCTTCACAATTGGATCAAACACAATCCTATCAGCTAAAGATTAAAATGCCAACCAAAGAACCAGAAATCAATTTGTAGGAGTGTATTTCAGCAACTTGCATGACGACTCACACAAATAAAATATTTTCGCAAGTATATATCCATGGGAATTATTCTGCAAAGCCAGCCAGTGTGTGGGGGCACCCTCTCTCTCTGTATATGTGTGTGTGTTGTGTGTGTGTTTCAGTGTGTGTGTGTGTGTTTCCCAAGGCATCTTTGCCTTCCAGCTGAGTTTAAAATTGTGTAAAAACTGTATCTCTCTTTTGACATTTCGTATTGTCAGAGCAGCAGGAGGTTAAAAGTGCAGAAAAGCAGAGCTGTGAAAATTAAGAGGACAAATGCTTTAATTAAGCTTTACTGAACTTCCAAGAAATTCTTGGCTGGAGCTAAGACTTAAAACTACTGCATTTCATCTGAATTTCATGTCCCTGGTCATCATTATTATCATCTGTCTGTCTATCTACCCAACTAACTGTCTATTTGGAAGCTGTTTTTCTGTTCACTATGCATCTGAACACTTGTTAATATGTCATAACCAAATCTTGCATGATGGTTCCTGAGATTGAGCAGCATTTTTATGTCTATGTTTGGGCACAGTTGGGTGCCATTTTGAATCAAGATGGCGGACTGAACCTTTCAAAGCTGCACTGACTTTCTCGGGTTTCCAAGGATTCCTGAGCAGCACTGGACATGAGGCTGTTAGTTAGGCTGCAATGTCTTACACACTTACCTGGGAGCACATCTCATTGAACTCAAAGGACTTACTTTCAGTAGCCATACGTAGGATTATGTTGCAAATTATCCATAGCAGACAGTACAAGAGCCATTAAGCAAAATGAGGATTTACTTTTCTGAAAACGTGTATGGGATTACATTCTAAAAATAGATGCATCACACAAAACTGAGCAAAAACACACCAATTCCTCCTCTCCTGTAGTTTCCCAAAATAGATATAAAAAGCTGAAAAATGGAATGCTGGCATTTTCCCCAATCTTACTGGTTATGTATTTTCCCTAGGAATGAGATATCAAAGAATACAGAGTTGATAATCTATACTTGTCCAACAGAATGTATCTGACTTGTCCAGCACAATCTATTCTCCAGATGTTGACACCACCAAATCTGCCCTGTGATTAATTAAAGGTGTGGTGGCACCTGTACTTGCTTGCAGCTATTAGGTGTACACAGTCCTTTATTCTGAGATGCCTGCTGAACACTTTTCTGTGTTGGTAGGCTTATCCATACAGACCCATCCTTTGGTTGCATCCCATCATCATCATCATCATCATTTTATTTGTATGCCGCCTTTCCACAGTTAAAACAATGCTCAAGGCGACTGACAACATGACAAGGTTTACATAATTACCAACATAACAAAAGCCATAAACAATAAATAAAACACATCAAAAGGTACACAACCAAATGGAAAACAATTTCCACATAAATCACAAAATCTAAAACTAAAAATACAACATTAATATCAATAACAATTTAAAATGACATAGATAAAAAACACACCAATATTTTTGAATTAGTTTTTGGTGTGTTTATTGCTGTTAGATGCTTTTAACTAGTTTTAAGTGGTTTAACTGATTTTATTCTAAATTCCGTGTTGTCCTTTTTATTATTTTAGCATGGAAGTGATGTGACGCTCCAGGAGAGCTGGGGACATTTGCCGCTACAAAGCTAAATAATTTTCCGCTACACCGTATTGTTTTAACAGGAGCTGCCTTTGAAGAATACATTGTGCTTGTGTTTGCTTGATCAAACCTACGGGCATGCTCACCTGCGCCATCTAAATCATCTCTTTATTGGCATGGGGAGTTCTTTGTATCAACAGATGCCCCCAAGCCAGCCCTGGTCTCATATTAATGGAACAATGCACAGGAGTCTCTAAAACAACATCCAAAGACCACGATCTGTTCCGTACCAACGGGCTTTACAGGTGCCGCATGAATGACCAACTGAGCCGCGTGACCGGCTAGCTGATCCCGAAAATAAAAACAGAACACATATGACGTGATAACATTTGGAATTAGCAAATCCAGCACACACTGGAGGATTTGGTAAGGAAATGATGGGAGATGGATTTTTCTGCCCCCTGGAGATGGATAGAGATGAGATTTTCTAGTTGAGAAAGTTCCTATGCAAACGCCATGCATGGTCAAGCTAACTGAATAGCGGACTGTAGAAGGAACTCAGAGCCAAGGAACTCCTTTGTGGTTATCCAGGATGTGGCTGACTACTCAGTGCATCGCCTTGGGCAAACCTCTCCCTGCCTTGTCTTCTGCCAACTGGAACAACACTCACTGACTGCATGGACCTGTAAATGTCAAGTCAAAGGGAAGAGTTCTGAAGTGTGCATTCTCTTCCCAAATCCCAATATGTTTATTGAATGCAACAAAGGGAAATGTTTTTTTTTGGGAGGGGAGGGTGCACAATCATCTGCTTTGATGGGAAACGACATGAGCAAATTTCAAAAACTCCCTGGAGTTTTGAACCGTTGCAGAGGCAGATTTAGGGGAGCACGACCAGTTTGGTTGCACTGGGTGCGGAGACTCAAGGGTGCTGCAGGGGACATCGCCACAATTATTTAGAATGGCATGTGAGTGGCAGGGGGCACCCAGGGCATCACTGAAATCCATCTGTCATGGATGCTTTAGCTGAGATTCTTGCATTGCAGGGGGCTGGACTAGATGGCCAACCATCTAGTAACTGCCTTATATATGCTATTATACAGCAAATAGGGATAGCTCAGTTGGTAAAGCATGAGACTCTTAATCTCAGGGTCATGGGTTCGAGTTGGGGCAGGGGGTTGGACTAGATGACCCTCATGGTCCCTTCCAGTGCTACCAGTCTATGATTCTAAAATGGTCTCATTCACTGCAGCACAGCCTTCTTTCGAACTAGGCCAGGCTGAGGTTGCTGCAAGGTAGAAGTCAGGATTCCCAGAGCCTCTTTTTTTGGGACGCAGGTGGCGCTGTGGTCTAAACCACTGAGCCTCTTGAATTTGCCAATCCCGTTGCTCTCTCCCAGCTTCTGCTAACCTAGCAGTTCAAAAGCACACCAGTGCAAGTAGATAAATGGGTACCGCTGTGGCAGGAAGGTAAATGGCGTTTCCGTGCGCTCTGGTTTCCGTCAAGGTGTTCCGTTGTGCCAGAAGCGGTTTAATCAGTGCTTTTTTTCTTTAAAAATGTTTAGGGGTACTCTCATTTTCCTACTCATATTGAAATACTGCCCCTCAATGAGGCCAAACTTAGATTCACAAAACGTTTAGGGATATGCACACCTCCACGTCCCCCCAGAAAAAAAGCACTGGGTTTAGTCTTGCTGGCCACATGACCCAGAAAGCTGTTAGCGGACAAACACCGGCTCCCTTGGCCTGAAGCAAGATGAGCACTGCAGCCCCATAGTCACCTTTGAGTGGACTTAACCATCCAGGGGTCATTTACCTTTTTGTTGCAAATAAGTTTTGGGATGCCTCATGGGTGGTGATTTAGAAAGGAAGTAAATAAATAAACAGACTGACAACTCCACCCTCAAATGCAACCCATAGTTTTTGGTAACAGAAAGACCACAAAGTTCATCGAAATGAAATCAAGTGCTATATAATGGTAAGGTTCAAAGATTCAAAAGATTAAAATGTGCTGGGAATGTTTCAGCCCAAATCCTCCTTTCATCCTCAATGCCAGTAACCATTTCACATGCAATGCTTCCAGTATTCGAAATATTCAAAACAGTGCAAGCCTTCGGCTTCTCAGGGTTCGATATGTGACTCTCCACAATCAATGCATCTCATTTTAGTCACCAGAGCCTGAATTCCTACTCCATTAATAAGAGCCAGGGCAATACATCCTAAATAGATGTTTTAAAGCTGTTCTGCGTGTGTTGAGGAGCAAGGCACCATAAGAGAATAAGAATGTAAAAAGAGCCTGCTGCATCAGGCCAATGGCCCATGTTCAGAGATATACCCATTTTACAGATGGAATATTGGAACCGAAACAGAGTGGTCTGCAAGATCCAAAGCTCTAACTGCTCCATCGTGCCAGTTGCTGGGCTCCCCCAACCCCTGGAATTGTACTCCAAATGTCTTCTTCAAAATCCATTAGCACTATCACTCAAAGGCTCCCAGCCCACTCTCTTATCTCAGTGACCCTTTTCACTTGGGTTAACCTCTCCTTTCTGGTTACCTTTCCATCATCATTTTGTAATCCCCAATGTGATGTTTGGCTCCTATTGTGTGCAAATGCTGCCCATCCCCTTTTGTTCAGATGCAGAGGCTTGCCTTTGCCACTCTCTCGCTCACATCCTTTTCTTGCAACACATCTAGGAGTTTATAGCTTCTTCAAGACACTAATAGCCATCAGATATGGCCATCTTTGACCAGTGTGGAACATGCAAACATACATCTTGTTCACGCTAGAAATGGGCAAGCACATCCTTAGACATTCGTAACGCAAGAACTTACAGGCATGTTTAAAGGCTGTTTTGGGGGCCTAATCTGGCCTGCCTGTCAATTTAATCCAGCCCCCATGGCAGTATGTCCTGGGGTAAAATCCTAAAAAAAGCTCAGCAACTTCAATCCTTAAAAAACCTCAACAACTCTGGGTTAAAACTGTTTGGGCACCCCTGCGGAGTGAAGCCATCCATACAAACTTTTTCAAAGAGCAACAAAGAAGTTCTAGGATGCAATATACCGTACAAAGGGACAAGTTCCAGCTTTAACAATCAGGGAAAGCCCAAGGTGAAAAATGTATGTTTTCCAAAGATTTCTGAAGCAGGTAGCTGATGGTTCAAAGGGAAGACAATTCCAAAAAAGAGGGGCAACAGCGGGAAATAAACTTCTACAAATCACCACTATGCGATGGTCTGTAAAATGCAGTGCCACAAGTCGGAGCTCTTCAGATGATGCCCATGATCTATATAGGGGCAGGTGGTCTTTCAGGTAAACAGGGCCCAAGTTGTTCCGGTCTCTATGTGCTAGTAACAAGATGTTGCCTATGGCCCGGTAGCTAATTAGCTGCCAGTGCAGCTCTCTAAGCACAGACAGAATGTGTACATGTCTGAATCTCCCATTTAACACCCTGGCTGCAGCATTCCAGAAGACCGTTAAGGGTAGGCCCACAGTGCAGTAATCCAATTGTGAGATTACCAATGCATGGGTTGCAAAGGCCACAGCTGAAACTGGTACACACCAAGAAGCAGAAAGCAACTTTCCATCTTTGTTTCACTGAGAGTGGGGGAAGGAATGCTAAACCTGTGAAACCTGCCATCAATAGATGGAAACAGCACCTAAAAGTGCCACAGAACCATAGAATTGTAGAGTCGGAAGGGACTCTGAGGTCCCAACCCCCTGCATTGCAGGAATCACAACTAAAGAATCCCTGACAGATGGCCATCCAGCCTCTGCTTAAAAACCTCCAATGTAGGACAGCCATTCTAATATTTTAGTGGCATGCTTAGTTTTTATGCAGTCATGTAGCAGCAGCTGCTAGTGGACAGAGGCTGAGGACAGAAGCTCTGGTCAGCCATTACTTAGGCTATAGGCTTAGGCACATTAACTACTGAATAAGTCAAAGTGAGCACAATGGGACTTGCTTTATAGTAAACATGGATAGATAGGGCTGTACCTCTAGTAACAATAAATCTCAAGTCAATAATAGTCTTGAACTTACACCTTCCTGTCCCTGTCCCATAGCAAAAGGGAGAAAAGTAATCTCTGAAGCAGACTAGAGGGCGTTGATTTAAGCATGGCATCATCCTGACCCATATCTGGAATGCATGGACATTTGGATCATAGCATCCTAGAGACCCCGGCATGCTGTTTGCATCCTGCAGGCTACTAGCATTTCACATTTTGTCACAAAGAGAGTATTGTGTATGGAGATAGGCTTTGCAGCAGTGTCAATTTTATAAGCAAATGCCGATGCAAATGTTTGCAGCATGTTGCTGGCTGCACACCTGAGATAACATGTTCTATTAAGAAAGCTAGTATCAAAATGTGCACGCACACACAATCTACGGGAACGCTGAAGCAGGTAGAGGGCGAGCTCTATGTGCACATCAAAGCACATATTTACTCTACATTTGTCCCAGCAATTAAGAAACGGCACATGTGGACTCACATTTGTTGATAAAAACTTTCTTAATGAGATTTCCCCACTCACTTAATCATTGGCGGCTGTGCTTATGAATGGAATTATACACGCAAAATACTTCTGGGCATTGAGGACTGCAATGTGCCTCCAACGAAACAAGGAATACCTCTCTCTCTCTCTCTCTCTCTCTCTCTCTCTCTCTCTCTCACACACACACACACACACACACACACACACACCATTAAGTAAGACGAGGTGGAAATGCCCTGTAGTTCGGCTCAGAACCAGCTAATCAGAGGTATGTGATTGGCTGTGAAAAATGGGCCTTCCATTTTTGGCTATCAGTGCTAAAGGCATCAACAGACCATCCCTCCATGGGCCCAACATTTGTGTACAATTTATAGAGTTCACAATCTGAGTACACGTTATCTGAACCACAGGTAGCTATACATTTCTCTTGCTGAAATTGTCTGAATTTCCTATGCTACCAGGGGAAACACAAGGCATGAATGAAACTACCCACATTCAGCCTGATAGCAGCCTGATATATAGTCTTAATCCAACTGCTAACAATGATGATTAATCCAAAATGTACACAGGATTGCAACTTTAGATTTAAACTATAACCCACAGCATATGCAATTATCATAATCCTATCATTTTGCTGTACCTGAGCTCTTCATGATCCTCCATCAACAATGGAGCCATTGGGAGCTTATGGAAAATATAAACGTGTTAGGAATTTGGCTGCTGATTTGCCACAGACAATCATGTCTCGTGCTCTTCATCCTATGATTTGGGCAATGAAACAATGCTTAAACTCAATTAGAGTATTTTAAATGTATATCCATCTTTTAATGTGCAGACATTGGTGGTAAGTGAGATTTAACAGGGTAGCAGCTGAACAGATGTTTAGGAAATTGTGTACATCAATCGATGCTGAGTGGGGGGAAAGGAGCCATATTTTAATTTAGCTGTTCAAGGTTTTTGAAGTGCTGCCATTGTGTGTTATGCCTGGAAATTAGTTTCTGGGTTTCTTTTCCTTCCCAGTACAAAGGCCACTGCATTACTTTTGTAAACTGAAAATCTGGATGGAATCAAACAAGCTCCAAATCATTAAAGCCATTCTCAGCAACAAATAAAAGCAGAAAGTCACCAGTGCATACATGTACAATGCTTATTTTAAAAATAAAAGGCACTTTACTCTCATGTGTTCTTCATACATTAGTTACCGTGCTTCTTCCTTGTAGAAGCTTCGCAATGTGCAGCTCGTATCTTAACAGTCCACAGATGAGGGTTCACACTTGTGGGCTGCATATTATTTTCTATAAAGAATAAAATTTCATTTTCATTCCCCGTGCTATTCCTAGAGGGTCCACATTACTAGCAAAGCCACAGACGGAATTCAGGGAGAAAAGATATCCTGACAACACTTTACTGAGCAAAACTGAACAGAAAATAGCATATAATTGGAGGAGATAATAAACAGAGAGCCTTTTCTCCTTCAGGACTTATATAACACAGGATTCCTTGGGGGAAGCCATGACGGTTTGAAGTGGCGTCATTTTGCTTCAAATGTATGGTGTGAACATAGCCAATGGCGCCAAGGAGAACTTGGCCAGGGAATGCAAACACGATTTGGACAACCTGCGGCGCCATTGCCAAATGACGGCCATCAGCATTCCAATCAGCGGCTGATGGCTTTATTTCCCTGGTGGGTTTCTCTGGATCATCCCTGACAGTAGAGAGGAAGGGGGGAGGGAGAGAAGAAAAAGTGCTTAGTCGTTCGAGTCGTACCCAACAGATGGTTACTGATCAGATATTATTACTGGAGGCCGAGGTCAGCTGGCTGCCAAGAAAGCTAATCTGAAGGCTGTCTGTTACTTGCCCGCTCCGGGGACGCCACTTCGCTACCTGGGCTTCCGACAGGTGACTCGCTTGGCAATGTTATTGTCTGTATTGTCTGGAGCGCTCATCTATAATTTATAGCCCTGTGATCCTTCCCCCCGCTACATGGCCGTGGTTGGCACCGGGTCACTCAGGGGAGAATTTTGGACAGACTAGAGGGCAGGAAGGGGCAAGGGAAGAGAAGAGAAGTGGCGTGTTTTAAAGTCAGGGGAATCGTTCGAGAAAAGCCACCTTTACCTCCTGCAACCTTGTAAAAACAACCACTGCTATCTGCATTTCTCAGACTTCAGTTTTCACTCTCTTCATTGCTTCCCCACATCCTTTGCATCCTTGCTAGACTGATCCACTGTCGGTATACCTCTGAACACCAGTTTCTGGAAGCTGCAGGAGGGGAGAGGGCTGTTGTGTTCAGGTCCTGCTCCTGGGTTTCCACATGCATTTGGTTGGCCAGGAGGATGCTGGACTGAATGGGCTTGTATACTCTTGGGGGCTTTTTAAACAATGGTCCCACTGGAGGCTGAAGCAAACAAATGTTGTGTGATGTCCATGACAGGATCTCTGGACTGGGGTAGAGGGATCATTTTCCTGCTCCAAGTTACACCTGTGAGGCTCTTCTTAGTCCCCTAGGGAGGGGGTGCGAGGGGGTGATGCATCAGAAGAAACGCCTGAGGATTGCTCTGCTGAGTAAGATGAAGAAGCCATAACATCACACACTTTTATTTTACAAAATTCATTTACTGCTTACTTGACAGATAATCTCCGAGTAGCTTAAAAATCTAAGCAGTTTGGGTGAATATTCATTCGGGTGAATATTTCACTGGCAATTACTTTAAGGCTGTTCTATTTGTAGTTGTGCTCTATGCTATGTTTGAAATCATATATATATATATATATATATATATATATATATATAATCTCTCAAGGTGTGCTTTATAAGCCGCTTTGACTTCACCTGGTGAAAAAGGCTGTATGCTAATGCAATAAAGGTTTGATGATGGTGAAAAAGGCGGGGTATATATATTCAGAGAGAGATTGCTAAAGACCATTATTTCACTTTCCTCCAGAGCCTGGCATGGATACTCGGTAAGTACACAGAAGTCTTAGCTAAGCATCCCTAGATGCTTAGGATAGATGGACAACAGTGCTTCCTGAAATCAGACTCGTGAGATCCATTAGCTGAGCAAAACCATTATTGCTAAATGAATGGCTACATTAACATCAGTCTAGCTCAAAACAAAACTGAACACAACAGCCATGTAACGATTCTTGTTATTTTGAAGATCAGGTCCACCCCCTCCTCCTCCTCCTCCTCCTCCTTCTTTTAAAAAAGCTCATTTGAAATTAAGACTAGAGCAAAGATCCACTGCAGCATCTATGTAGAGATACGATTTTGAGAATCCCTCCCCCCCGCAACCTATGCACATTTCTGAGGAATTATATTTCTGACCAGTTCATTATTATTCCTTGGCTCTAAGGGACTCAGAATGATGCCCACAGTTCTCTCCCTCCCAGCTTTCTTCTCACAACATCCCTGTGAGGTAGACACAGTGACTGGCTCAAGGTCACCCAGTGAGCTTCCTTGACAAGGGAGGGTTTGAACCATGGTCTCCCATGTCCTAGTCCAACACTCTAACTCCTATACCACACTGCCTCACAGACAACTTGAGGTAAAAGGTAAAGGACCTCTGGACGGTTAAGTCCAGTCAAAGACAACTATGGGGTCGCGGTGCTCAACTCACTTTCAGGCTGAGGGAGCCAGCATTTGTCCACAGACAGCTTTCCAAGTCATGTGGCCAGCATGACTAAACCACTTCTGGTGCAACGGAACACGTGGCAGAAACCAGAGTGCACAGAAACGCCATCTACCTTCCCATCGCAGCGGTACCTATTTATCTACTTGCACTGGCGTGCTTTCAAATTGCTAGGTTGGCAGGAGCTGGGACAGAGCAACGGGAGCTCACTTCACTGTGGGGATTTAAACCGCTGACCTTCTGATCGGCAAGCCCAAGAGGCTCAGTGGTTTAGACCACAGTGCCACCCATGTCCCTCGCTGCTAACAGATGCCAGGGGAGAAAGGGAAATAGGCTACTGCCAGTCCGTGTAGACAATGCTGATCTAGATGGGCTAATGGTCTGACTTGGCAGCCACTTGTTTTTCCTCCTGCTGAGCTGACCCCTCTCCCACCAAAAGGTCATCTGATAGGAACAACAGCTTGCCTGTGGAAAGCAATGCTAGATGCCAGTTATTTAAAGTTCACTCTTCATAGTGTGCCCATTTCATAATTGTTGCAAGCCACTTGGTGGACTCCGGTTGAAAAGCAGGGGGCAAATCGACCAAACACAAATACACAAATAAAACCCAATTAATAGAGGCAACAATTCAATCTTGGTTTCACATTATTACAGCTGCAGTGCTAAAAAAACACACCTTGGTTCACTCCATGGGAAGGTGTTGTAAGGCCGCAATTAAAGCTAAAGGTTATTCAACTAAGTATTAACTGACATGGTGAGAATTTTTGCATATCTTATTTTTTCCCCCTATGTGTTTCACGTTTCTACTTTATGACTGCTGTTGTAATAAATAATCCTTCATGAAAGTTACTGCATCACATTCTTAGTTAAATTATCTCTCCATTGATATATAATTTTATGGTATTACTCCAAAAAAGTGGTGTTGTGAGCCATCAGACCTCAGAAATACACCTTTTCCAAAAGGTGGCCACTAGTGTAAAAGCTCTCTACCCAAAGGCATGCAAAATGAACCATTTCATAGCTCCAACAAAAAGTGTGGGATGCTAATAGCTATTATGCATCCCATAAACAAGGGACACAATTGGCTTGTTCTTTGGAGAGCAATTTGCATCATGAATACACCTAGCAGCAGTCCTTTAAACCTTGCAGAACATCTCACTTCTGGATCCTCACTTTCCCCTGTCCCCACACAAATCTTTCACCCCATCCCCATCCCCACACAGAGACACTGAAAATAAAGTAGCAGTACTGATCCCATTCAGTAAGGGTGAACTATAGTAAGCTAGCTACAGATAGTCTTTCCAAACTTGGGGTGGCCATTTTGCTGTATCTCCTTTCAAGGCACCTGGTTTTCACCTGGGTGGGGAGAAGGAAGCCCCTTAAGGCAGGAAGCTAAGACAATTATGATCCATTCATTCATACTGACCCGACTCCACAGGACATTCTACAAATTAATTTATATCACACTTATTAAGCGGGAGCCACACATTCCGATTTTAAGTAGCGCCATTAAGTCCCATTATCACAACTAATAATGCTCATGGCATGAGACTTCAATAGCTGCTCTAAGCTTGCTTTTATTGAAAGGGAACAAGAAGGGGATCAGGACTAGACCTATGAATATCTGCATTGTCTTTTAATAATGATGCTTTTAAACTATAATCTGTCTTAACAGCCCATTGCTACAGGGGAGACATAAGAGAATGGAGTTGTCATCTCTACAGCATGTTAAATACCTCTGAACACATAGCCTTATTCTAATCTGGATTCGGAAATTAGTATTGATTATTTGGTAAGGTGTATCGGTATCTCTCTCTCTCTCCCCCCCCCCCACAACGCCTGAGTAGCACTCATGAAGTTGTTCCACCTAATAGGGGTTTGAACTCCCCATAAATATGGCACAATCCCCTCCCCCCGGGCTCAATCAATAGCAAATACTGTTACAGCATTGCAAGTATAGCAAAGGGAGTTGCCACATGACCCGGAAGCTGTACGCCGGCTCCCTCAGCCAATAAAGCAAGATGAGCGCGGCAACCCCAGAGTTGGCCACGACTGGACCTAATGGTCCCTTTACCTTTACCTTAAATGTGCAGGAAACCTTGCATGTTTCAGAAAAAAAACAAAAAACAAAAGAAGAACAGCAAGCTGAACATTCTGGTACAGCTCACTACTTGTGATACTACTTTTCTACTTGCAAGGAGTTTTTTTCTGTGCTTGGGAGGGGGGTAAGAGTGTGATCTCCACCTCCAGATGGAAGTGGCACGGTCCATACTTCCACCTTATTTGCATCAAGGGCCTCACTGGGTGGGTTCTGAAGTCATGTGTCCTCCAGAATCCTTATCGGTGAGAGACAGACCTTCTGCTGCTAAGGGTGGAACTCAGATTCTGTCCTCATTGCAGCATTGTCCTCAAGAGCAGCACAATTATTTTTCCCATCAGGTATGAGTGGGAACCATTCAATTGAATGGCTAACTTGTTACCTGAAACTTGGCCATCACTATGGCCCCAGCCATTCAACGTCAAGGTGGAACCTATCCACACAGCCATGTCCACTGCACATCTTGAGTTCCACTCTTGGTCACATTAGAGCGTGACAGAATGCTGCTAAAAAGCTTCAATGTGTTTCACAACATTTTGACCACCAGGGGGAAAGAGTGAGCACCATTTGGATTTTTGCCTCTGGCACAAAACGCCTCTGCTACTTTCTCCTTTTTTCCAAAAAAAAAAAAAAAAAAAAAAAAAATGTATGAGAACTCTGCAGAAACAGTACTAGCAATGCAATTCACTTGAATGAAACGGGAAGAAGACATAGAAATTATTAATTCTGCCTTCTCCCTTGGCCGAGTCAGCGAGAATGCTACAGTTTGCAAGGCCTGCTTTGATATTCTGAGCTTGCAGCTTTGCATGTGGCCAATAAGGGAATCTGTTTGATCATTTGCTATTAGACAGAATGTGGCTCTACAAAAGGAAATATGGAACTTTGCATTACAACAAAAGCATTCCAAACTTGTTTGCTTTTGATGTGACAAACACACGCACACAAATGCACCATACACACACACACAGAGGATGTTTATTGCACTACAGATTTGCATTTGACCCTTAGAAAATGAACACTATGTGTCAAAGCAAACTGCAAAGGCTTCCAGCCCTTTGTGAAGCATTATTGATACGTGTCTTGACTATCCTTGCATGCCTCCCCCTGCCTTTCATTTTCTCCAGTAGCTCATAGAAAGTATTAAAATCTCTTATCATAGATTGCAATGGTGCTTGAAGCTTCTAACATTAAGCTGCTTGTGCAATATTCAGATGAGTGCCAAATGCCATCCATCAAGATGCCCCCTCCTCAAATAAACTGAGAATAAATAAATATACCAAATAGCAACTTAAAAATAAAAAGTCTGGAGTACAGAAAATAATTAGTGGAAGCTTTCTAGCGATTTCGTTCAGAGGATGTGTGGGAATTAACCCCACCCGCTGCCACCCAAGGGATAATATCTACTCAGTCTTGGAGGGTGGAGAGAAGAGGAAAACATTTGCCATCTGTGAAGAACACAGACCTGGTTTTCCTTAGGACAACAGCTAATCTTAAAACTAAGGATTAATATCTGTAGTACAGTCACCTCCTACAATTCAAGACACAATGATTTGGAGCCTTATTCATCTCCAGACAATTCTGAGCCTTCCCATACAACATAAATCCATGGATGTTGGCTCCCGACCAGAATAACCTATTCATACGGAATTTGGCCAGGGCACAGAAGCCTATTCATGCTTTGTTTGATGGCTTGGGCAGAAGAGACCTGTAAGGGAAGCAGGGATTCCATGTCAACAAGTCCCCTTAACTTGCCTACAAATTCAAGCAAGGCCAAAAAATGACTGAAGGAAGCTGTTTCGGGATGTGGATGGGTGGGGGGGTGAAGGGAGAAAGCTTCTTATATCTTTTTATAAACACTCTGGAAGTTAATCCCCCGCCAGACTGGATTAACTACCATGGCAACCTTGTGGGTATGGCGATTGTCAGAGATATTTAAACAAGGAGGAAATGGGAAATCTCTCTCTTTAACCCCCTCCCCGTTCCAATTTCTGCTTTAAGCAGAGGGATGTTCTGGGATCTGCGTGTTGCACTTATATTTGGTCTATGCCTCTCTCTGGGTGAGCATGCATGTGCAAACATGCACATGCGCACACATGTGTAACACACACGTTTCAAGATGACAATAATGCCTCTCAGCTTCTCCAGCTCGGTGTCAGAGGTAGACATCACCGGGCATTTGATGAGACCCACACCTTTGCAGTGCCATGGCCCACAACCCATGGACCATGCACTGAGCAATGGAGACACCAAGGAGGCAGAGGCAGCTCTGAATATCCTTGAGTAAATAAATGCCCGAAGTCTGGCCCACCTGGCCTGCTACTCTCCTCTGATTCAGAGGAAGGGGGTCTCTCTATCTCTGCCTCCGTATGGAGACAAAGACTGCAAAATAAGGTGAAGGCCATTTAACTGCCCCGTCTGCTCCTCTGGGGTTCACTACACTACAGGTTGGGTCAACATTTACAGGGACTGCAGTCTTGCAGAGATGCTTGCAGAGATTTCAGCATGTACAGTTGCCACAGCAGGAGCCAGGGAGCTATCCAGGGTCCTGAAGACGCTATGGATGACATGGATCAGGCTTCCTCAAACTCAGCTCTCCAGATGTTTTGAGACTACAATTCCCATCATCCCTGACCACTGGTCCTGCTAGCTAGGGATCATGGGAGTTGTAGGCCAAAAACATCTGGAGGGCCGAGTCTGAGGAAGCCTGACATGGATTCTTGAGTTGGGTCCTCGCCTTGAATTTCTGACTCAGCCTCTTGATGACACTGCTGGGTGTCCCCTGTGAGCATCAGACTCTCACCATACAAGAAAGCCAGAGTCTCCTGGCACCACTGCTCCACCTCCTTGTGTGCTGTCACTTCCTGTCCACTTCCTGTGTGTTGTCCACTTCCTGCCCTCTCTGCACGTATAAGCAGTTACAAGAGTAAGGACATGGAACAGCATCCTGCATTTAAGGCAAGACAGGGAACGAGAATGGGCAGCAAGAGCATCAGTGAGGATGAGGTAAGCCCATTCAGGAAGTGGGGCACAGTGAGAGCACCTTGCTCAAGGGCTCTCCAAAACCGGAGAGCAGCCAGCTTTTGAAGTCACATGAGGCCACCACCTTGCTGAAGATAAGAAGGTCTGGATGTGGTCTGGATGAGGATGTGGGTAAGGAGTGCGGACCCAGGAGAGTTCCAAGAGAATGGGAGGTGGAATTTGGCCCATTGTAGACGGAGGCTTCTAATGTTATCAGATGCTATCCTTCCGATATAAAAAGTCCACAGCTTAAGAGACATAGACATTGCGGCTGCTTCAGTGCTGGGGGTGCAAATGACCCAGGGTGAGACTTTAAACTGAGCAGCAAGATATTATTAATTCTATGGGAACTGACTGTGATAATACTAATTACCAGCACGGTAATGCAGTATTTCTATAATAAAGGCTTCTGCATACAGAAAGACACTGTAATTCTCTCACTAGCCTGGGACCATTAGCGAGGTGTGCTTTGTCATTAGCTATATTATTTGAAACTTTTATTTAAAAGTGTAAATTAGCGGCATGCTTTTTGCAGCTCCCCCCAAACCTGTGGGTTCCCCCCCTCTTTTAAAATCTTTAATTAAACAGAGCTAATGATGGTTAGCTAAATCTGCAGAAATAACTGTAGAGAGTTTCCAGACCAGAATTATTACAAGGAAGCAAGCCAGTGGTATTTTATATTAAGCAAACATGCAGCGGGAGACACTGGGACAGGAATATAAGCTCTACCTCACCATGCCCTTGGTCATGTTTGCAACCGTCCTTCAGATTTTCTTCTGGAAAACAGAATATAGTAAGGTGCCTTTGCTCCATCTTGCTCAGTATTTTCTACCCTGGCTGGCAGTGGTTCTGCAGGGTTTCGGACAGGGAATATTCCCAGCCCTATCTGGGAGTACCAGAGATTGAACTTGGGACCTTCTGCATGCAGAGAAGATCTGCTACCATTGATCTCCGGTGAGCCTACATGATGAGTAGAGACTTCCCACTTCAGAAGATCTCTCTCCAGCTCATGGGGGATGATCAGAAGGGTGAAGGTGGCAGAAGCTGAATATTTATTATATTTCTTTATTTATTACTCTTACATCCCACCATTCCTCCAAGAAGGAACGCGGGTGGTGCTGTGGGTTAAACCACAGAGCCTAGGACTTGTCGATCAGAAGGTTGGCAGTTCGAATCCCTACGACGGGGTGAGCTCCCGTTGCTCGGTCCCTGCCCCTGCCAACCTAGCAGTTCGAAAGCATGTCAAAGTGCAAGTAGATAAATAGGTAGCACTCCAACGGGAAGGTAAACGACGTTTCCGTGCGCTGCTCTGGTTCTCCAGAAGCGGCTTTGTCATGCTGGCCACATGATCCGGAAGCTGTACGCCGGCTCCCTCGGCCAGTAAAGCAAGATGAGCACCGCAACCCCAGAGTCGTCCGCGACTGGACCTAATGGTCAAGGGTCCCTTTACCTTTACCTTTATTCCTCCAAGAATCTTATGTGGTCTATATGCTTCTGTCCCTCCTCCTCTAATCCCCACAATAACCCTGTGATGTAAGTTAGGCTGAAAGACTGTGACTGGTGAATTTCATTGTGAATTTCATGGCAGCCCATGGAAAGCTAGCACATCAGGGACCTAAGCTAGAATCCTCCCTCCTGACATGCTAGCTTGCAATCTAAGGAACATACGCATAGAAACTTAATACTTGGGTCACACATATACCATACATTTAAAGCTCTCTTATACCACTTTAATAGTCATGACTTTCAATAGTCAAACAAACCTGGAAACTGTAGCTTGTTGGCACAAAGCTACAATTCCCAACATGCTTAACAAACTGCAGTTCCCAGGATGCTTTGGGGGAAAGCCGTGTCTGTTAAGGTTGCATAAAGTGGTTTAGAGGTTATGGTGCAAGTGTGACCTTAGTACAGAAGAAAATACAAAATCATCCTAGAGCATGCTAAGCTATAAATTGTTTTGGTACTCCAAAAATTAATGGCGACCTTGCCTGTGCAATGGAAGCTTTTGTAGTCCTTGGTGTGGAGGAAAGGAGTGGGAATCTTTATTGTATATTTCATGATTATTACAAATGATTGACCCGATATTGGATAACATGAGGCCCAATCGTTTATGCGAAATAATAAGGTAGGCTGCTGAGTAATTATTGAACACAAGGAATTCCTAATTCTCTTCATTGTGCGCATTTTAAAAAAAGAAATTAATCATTGCAAACGACAGAGAATTCAGTTGCATAATAAAAGGAAGAAACAGCAGAGCACACAATAGGGTATTTAAATGTTAATAGAGTCAAACAGTTTAAAGCGTAGCGTACATTCAAATGCCGGTTTGCGCTGAACCAATTATACTTTCTAAGTAGTGGTGTATACCCTTGATTACAGCTTGATGAACATATTGATCCAGCTGGTGACAAGTGTAATTTTCTTCACTGTACATATCTTTGTTCCCCACCCCCTTTCCTGACCACTTTAACAAGCCATCACACTACCGCACCCTTTAAAAACAAATTTTGTTTCCAGTTGGCACAGCATGGGAGATGGGACGGGGAAAAGAGGCTGAGTTGTCTTTAGGAAAGAATTATCAAAACATCTTGTCCTCACAGCCAGACGAGAGCATGTGGATGGGAGACCTCTCTGCTATAAAGACTGCATTTTTGTGATATGCGACACCTGTCTCTGTGGAGTCACAGAATTACAGAATTGTAGAGTTGGAAGGGACCACAAGGATGATCAAGTCCAATTCTCTGCAGTCCAGGAATCTTTCATCCAAAATGGGGCTCAAACCCACAACCCTGAAATTAAGAGTCTCATGATCTAATCCTGAGCTAATCCTTCAGGGTCCCCACCGCTGATGGCTGAACCAACCATTGTCATTGACTGTGGGCACATTTTGATCTCACTATGACACTATCTTCAAGCGCAACACTTTACTCTTTTCCAATGGAGTGAATGGCAACCATTCACCACTAGAGAAACTGCATTTATGGACATCACTTGAAACTATATGCCTCCTGCCATTGTTAGGTGAGCCAGTTCCTATCAATGAGGCATGATTTCTGTTCCTTTGTCACACCAGAATGTGATAGAACACTGAGATGGAGCGTTGCAGCCAATGTTACTTTTACTCAGAGTAGGCACAATGGAAATAATGGTCATAACTAACTTGGGTTCGTGTAACTGAATAAAGCCCAGAGTCGCAGCATTTTCAGAAATGGCTTTTGCATATTAAATATGCAACACGATTTAATAAGATGAAAATGTTCACTCCTATCTAAGCGTAAAATAAATATTGACCTCATTGCTCAAAAGTGTTTGGAATACAGTTAAGCTACACATTTATAAAGGTTTTATATCACTTTATTGGCAAGATTCCTGGGCTGCGTAGGTTGATGAAGAGACAAAAAATTCTCAGAAATCCTTAGCTCCCATATAGAATTATTGCTTCTAGATTATCTAATGAGAATGAACGCCTTTTAAAGCAGCTTATTAACTCTGTAGATATATCCTTCTCTCCTCAGCTGAGATCATATTCACATATCGTGTACTTGGTCCTTTCTCCAAAATCAAGAAGGACTGAATATGCACATACTCAGTCTAGCTTCCTTTCAGATTTATCAGTTTGTGAGTGCAGGAAATTAATCAAACTTTGAATTCAATAGGCTAAAATCATTCAGGTGATGTGAAGCTGTTTTCTTCCAGCCAGCAAAAAATAAAACAAGAAAAACCCACCCTCATCCACTAATGTAAGTTTCCTTTCCATAAGTCATTAAACTGATTAAAGAAGCTTAATAATTATTGTTTAATGTCAATACATTTGCATTTCATTAACATGCAACACCTGATGCATTAGGTGCACATCAAGTATGTACATAAATTTAACTTAAAGCACAGCCATTTGCTTTTATCTGTTACATCAAAGAGTATCATAAGAATAGCTGTGGGGAGAAAAAGAAAAATCTTTCCCCCCTCTCTTTTCTTTAGGTTTTCAGAAACAGCTTACAAGAAGTAGCAGGAACACCAGTGCAGAAATAGATTCTTCCTTATTAACTTTTCATACTTCTCTAAGACCGCCAGTACCATATAAATACGTTCCTTTCCCTTTAATTTCAACTTTGTTCATCCAAAAAATATGAAACCCTGTCCTGGAACCCAGTGTTTCTCAATACTGAATTTACACTTCTCCTATGGATTATTTATTTATTTATTTATTAAGAATAAAGAAATAGCTATGCAGAATTTTCGGACCAAGAAAAAATATATCTGTGTTTTGCTATAAAAATCATGAAAAGTATCATCCACACGGTGTCTGTTTTTGCAAATCTGGCCATTTTCACAGCTAATTACGAGATAGGAATGCCTTGATAATGTCTGGCTAACATATTTTTTTCAGAATTTCTACTAAAGCTAGCTAGCGAGATATTTCTGCATTTTGTTTCCATTTGTTACTGAATTTTTAATTTGCAAATAAGTGATTGTGTATTTAATTACTGTTTTCATATTTATAACTTTTATTGAGAACATTCAAGCACGTATGAGTAGTAATACAAATAAACAGAAACGCATGGCTAGATACATGACAATATCACAAGTACCAGAAATATAAAAAAGACACATTTAAAGAAGGCAATGCATTAACATTCCAAAGAGAATCATCGTAACCATACAATCAATTGGCCAGAGGCAACACTGGATAACGCCATTTGTAGAGGGGATTTTCCATCTGCATAACAGTGATGTCAACATACTTCAGTTGTGAATGCTTCTATTTTAATGCGAACATTTTTTAGCTACACACATGTATTTTGTGTTTACATTTTGATGTCTGTGCTACATGCTTTGATACTTTGTGAACAGCTTAAAACCCTACTTTTGGCATTGGGCAGTATATAAATTAATAAACAAAAGGAACAACTTTCTCAGGATGCTGGGTTTGGCAATTAAATCTCTTGACTAGGATGGGCTGTATTCAGCCAAGCCCTAATCAGTGTAGCCCCAGCGAAATTAATGAACCCAAGTTATCCACTTGCTGTTTTGTGAGTTGATTGTGACATAAACGTGAAATGTTCTAAGGTTTTGGTTTGGGGTCCTATTGCTTCCATGTTGCAAGCCAGGGAGGCGGGGGCTGCAACCCTCCAGATCATGCGTAGGCAAACTAAGGCCTGGGGGCCGGATCCGGCCCAATCGCCTTCTAAATCCGGCCTGCGGACGGTCCGGGAATCAGAGTGTTTTTACATGAGTAGAATGTGTCCTTTTATTTAAAATGCATCTCTGGGTTATTTGTGGGGCATAGGAATTCATTCTTCCCCTAAAAAAACAAAACAAAACAAAACAAAACCATAGTCCGGCCCCCCGCAAGGTCTGAGGGACAGTGGACTGGCCCCCTGCTGAAAAAGTTTGCTGACCGCTGCTCCAGATGTAGGTAACTTCAGCACCCATCAGCTCCAACTGCTAATGGTCAATGATGGGGGAATGGTTAGAGTGGTAGTCTCACAACATCTGGGGCAGAGGCTGCAGGTTCCTTCTCCATGTTGTAAGCCATCCCAGACCCCCTCCTGGGAGGAAGGATGGGGTATAAATTGGGCAAAGGAATGACTTTGCTGTGTTTATTTACTCCAATGGGTCTATTCTGAGTAGGACTGGCACTGAACTTTTCATGGTGGTTTTCATACAGAAGTTGGATGATCATCTTATATTACATCTGCTCAACTGTGGTCAACTCCCACCCAGAAACCAATTGCCCCACTGTGAAAGGACGTGTGGATCCAGAATTGTTTTCCACAGTCACTTACGGACTCACTGTTAAAACCGTGTTTATGGAAGACAATCTTACTCGGCTATGAGCGATCGCCAAAGAAGAAGCAAAAGAAGACATCTCTCAACAACCAAAGCTAATTCCTGCCCCCTCTTATTTTTGTCTTTGCACCCAGCCAATTTGGTTGCCAATAAATATTGCCATAGACATTTCTGAGATGATGGTTTTTCAACAAATGGCTCCTGTCCAGGTTTGTTTATTGTCTTACTTTAAATGTTGTGAGGATCCAATGTCCCTTTAAAATGTTTTTTTTTGGGGGGGTGGGTTATTGGGTTGCTATTTTTATTTTGATTATGTATTTTGTGGTTTTGTATTTTGATTTTATTCTGTGAACCGCCCTGAGACCCCCAGGTATAGGGTGGCATATAAATAAATTCAATTAATCATCATCATCATCATCATCATCTGTCAGGGGATTTTTAGCTATGATTCCTGCACATCAGGGAGTTGGACTGGATGACTCTTAGGGTCCCTTTCAATTCTATACTATATAATACTATATACCATAATTCTATACTATACTATTCTATTCCATGAATACCACCCATGAACTTTATATTTAAGCAGTTGATAAGGCAAAAAAAGCACCCCACCCCACAAGCTTTCCAAGTTAGAGCTGTAATATATGTGACTGGATTGGGGGCTGGTGGGAGGGATCACACCCTGCCTTCAAAAAAGATCTAGCTGAAATTAGGTTTACCAAATGCCAATTTACGTTTCAGAATGCTCTTATAATCAAAGTATTTTGAGAAGATAAAGAGATCAAAACATGTATTTTGTGTTAAATGTAATTTTGCACTAGAGCTAAGAATAAGTCATCCCGCTTGCAATTATTTAGTATATATGTCTAAGCTGTTTGTGTTAGCACCAACAAATCACAGATGTGCTGCACTCTATTTTCCTGGATTTATTTCTATTGCTTAAATTAAATGAAACGAGGAACACTGCTGTGCTCACGGTGTCAGGAGGGTAACACATTAGTGCTGTGAAATTAAGGGAGGAAAGCAATGCTGATGGAATTAACTTTTTCTTCTCCCACACCAAAACCGAGTTATGGTTAATTGAAAAAAATAGGTTTGGCAACCAAAAGACATTTCACCTCAGTTAGCATACCCAGGTCAGGTGGCTGTGAAAGGAAGCGCTACACAGGATTTCAGCTATAAATATTATAATATTTTAAAAAGAGTGTTTCACTGATAAAGAGTTAACTCCAGCTTTGAACTATGTGTTTTACTGACCAGTTTGAACTGTGACACTATGGCAAGAAAGAATGTCACAAAAAAAGTGTAGAATGACACTCACATGCCCATATGGAGATCTTGCCAATAGGCAAATATATTTAAATTTAATCAATTGCTTAATCAGCCAGTTAAAGGGCAAATGATTAATTAGCACAAACTTGATTGCCTGCAAATAATATAACCAGCAGTGTATACAAACTAGGAGTGAGGGAATCGGTTTACTTCTTGTCTGTCTCATTTTCTTGTGCATTTACTCAAAAGTCTGTTGCAGAGACTAAAACCGTTCCAGAGAGCCAGTGTGAATGAGAAGTTACACTGCTGGACTAGGACTTGCTGAGTGACCTTCGGCCAGTCAAAGTTTCTCAACCTCCCCTACCTCACAGGGTTGTTGTGGGGACTAAATGAGGAGGAGGGATAACTGTGTACACTACCTGAACTATGTGGACAAAAACTACAATATAAATGCAATAAATATATATTTTAAAAATCACATTTCCACATTAAGATTTTGAAAATCCATGCACATTCATATTTCATTGTGAATTTTCCCATCTCCTCTCCAATCTATCAATGTATTTTACTTCAAATTCATATTTCTAAATGTATTTTTATTGGGAAGAAAAGGCTAGGGCGGTGTTAAAATGTTCAGGAAGTATGAAACCTGCTGGAAAACTAAGGCTGTAAGCCTTACTTCACTTACTGAGGAGTAAACCGCAATGAATTCAATAGGGCTTACTTCTGAGTAGTCATGAGTCACATCAGTGGCGTAGTGTGGGGGGTGCAGGGGGGGCCGGCCGCACCAGGCGCAACATCTGGGGTTTAGGGTTAGGGGGCGCAAATCCATGGGTTAGGGGGCGCAAATCCACGGGTTAGGGGGCGCAAATTACTTGTCTTGCCCCGGGTGCTGACAACCCACGCTACACCACTGAGTCACATCCACACCACACAAGCACATGACTTCTACCAAAGTATCCTTCACAGTTTACCCCCTAGAGGGTTGCACTTCCCAGCACTCTTAACAAACTACAGTTGCCAATATTCTTTTGCAGGGAGACCATGAGCTGTGTGGATGTCACAACAATGAGCATTCCACTGTGTGAGTTGCAGCCAGCTAAATTCTACCCAGACCCACTGAAATTGATGGACCTAAGTTGGTCACACCCATTAGTCTGCACAGGCCGGCTGTGAGTGTTGTTAGCACTGAATACAACCCTAAGTTTTGATCGGCATATTTGCCTGTGAGGTAGTGACCTGGACCACTTGCATTTGAATCTGCACCTATCTCATTCATCAATTCCAAATCTCAGTAGAAATCTTTCCGTTCCTAACAACAATTCCATTTTCTGAAAGAAACAATTCAGGACCACTTTTCTAGCAGAATACAGGTGTTGCATATTAGTTACTGCACCTCAGCAGAAAGCCTGTGTAGTTACTTCAGCAAAATCCACATTAACACGAAAGATTAACATAATTACAGCAAACATAAAAGAAATCAATAGCAGTGCAGGGTTGCCGATTCCAAACCTTCCAGGTTCTCTCCTGATACTTCCTGTGGATTGACAGTCACCCCCACTCTCCCTGTTCTGCCTTTAAACTTTGAAGCTACCTGAGTACATTACCATTAACGAGCCACTTTGTACAGCAACTTGAAAGGGTCAAATGTTCTCCCCTGCCAACTTTCGCTTTCTTCCCTGACAGACCCCTTGATGTACCTCCCTGCACAAAAAGCCAAAGATGTAAAGGGCCAAGGGACAGCCAGGGCCCGTGGCGGTGGGGAAAGGAAGGAAGCTTTTAACCAAATAGCTTGCTTGTTTATTACTCTAACTGCGCAGCCAAATGTCAACGCCATCGTTTGGAAGCCACTTAATTCTGCTACTAATGGGGTGCTGCCAAAGCCATTAAGGTTGCTGACTTAGCTATTGGCAGCACAGATTATTTCTCCGTCTTCAAAGAAATAATAATCTAAAGGCCACTTGCATCTCTTGGAGGAGCTGCACCAGGGAGGGAACCTCCATCACTAGCAGAAATAGTCTAGAGAACATGAGGCTGTAAGGACTCCCTGGATCAGGCCCATCAATTCTAGCATCCTGTTCTCACAATGGCCAACCAGATGCCTGAGGGAAACCCACAAGCAGGATTCCAGCATAAGAGTGCTGGAAGCCACAGTGTTCTCCCCAATTGTGGCTTCCAGCAATGGGTATTCAGAAGCATTGCTGGCTCTGACAGTGGAGGTAAATCACAGCCATCATGGCTAAAAGTCATTGATAGCCTAAAAGTCATTGATAGACCTACATTGGCTCCTAGTACGTTTCCGAACACAATTCAAAGTGTTGGTGCTGACCTTTAAAGCCCTAAACGGCCTCGGCCCAGTATACCTGAAGGAGAATCTCCACCCCCATCGTTTAGCTCTGAGGGCCTTCTGGCGGTTCCGTCAATGCGAGATGTGAGGTTACAGGGAACCAGGCAGACGACCGTTTCGGTAGTCGCTCCTGTCCTGTGGAACACCCTCCCATCAGATGTCAAGGAATTAAACAACTATCTGACTTTTAGAAGACATCTGAAGGCAGCCCTGCTTAGGGAAGTTTTTAATGTTTTATCCTGTTTTTAATATTCTTTTGGTAGCTGCTCAGAGTAGCTGGGGAAACCCAACCAGATGGGCAGGGTATGTATATATGTATGTATGTATAATTTTTTCCCATTTACTTTTAAAGCCATCCAGGTTGGTGATGATCATTACATTTTGTGGGGGGAAATTTGATAGTTTAACTATGCACTGTGTTAATAAATACTTCCTTCTGTCTGTCCTCAATCTTCCAACATTCAGTTTCATTGAACGGCCCTGAGTTCTTATGTTATGACAGAGCAAGAAAAACTTTTCTCTCCATAGGTAAAAGTAAAGGGTAAAGGGACTCCTGACTGTTAGGTCCAGTCGCGGATGATTCTGGGGTTGCGGCGCTCATCTCACTTTACTGGCCATGGGAGCCGGCGTACAGCTTCCAGGTCATGTGGCTAGCATGACTCAGCCACTTCTGGCGAAGCAGAGCAGCACACGGAAACACCGTTTACCTTTCCACCGGAGCGGTACCTATTTATCTACTTGCACTGCATGCTTTCGAACTGCTAGGTTGTCAGGAGCAGGGACTGAGCAATGGGAGCTCACCCCATCGCGGGGATTCAAATTGCCAACCTTCCAATCGGCAAGCCCTAGGCTCAGTGGTTTAACCCACAGCGCCACCCGCGTTCTCTCCATACTCCACGTTTCTCTTCGTACCACACATAATTGTCCATACTTTTCTATTGTCCTGTCTCCTACTTGCGTTGTCTCTTATTTGTCTTTTCCCTAAACTAAGTCCAAAGAAGAGTCCTTGGGTCAGGAGACAGCTGGGGTGAAATCTGGTTTAAGCCTACATCCACAGTCTGGGGGTTCCCTACATTTGCTTAGTGTGACCAGATAACATGTCTATGCCATGGGTGAGGAAAAGTCTCTCCCCCCTCCTGTCGCCACTTTCTCTCCTGGATAACCTTCCAGGGCTTACAATCCAGTGGTGGACAGGACCATGGGCAATATAGTCAGAAGAAGACATGTGAATTTTACTGCGATAAACTAGGCTAGCTTCTAAACAGATTAGCACCCCTCCCAATCTATCCTCCAGCCAAGCTAGCGTGAAGCATTTATCAGAGTTGAAGGACACATTCCAGAAGGTAAAAATATATATCAACAAACACAAGAGGATGGAAAGCATTTTTTCCAGAGATTTGACCCTCTTGACTTTCCCCTTTAACTTCCTTTTTTTATCAGTACCTCACTTTTGAGATCTTTGTTGAAGTCAAATGTGACTGTTGGATTTTCTTGGCAATTGCCCATTTACATATATATTGAATTTGATAGCACAATGGTCACTGTTCCCAATCAGTTCAGGAGCACTTTCATCTCACACCAGGTTTCGCGCACCACTCAAGATGAAATCTGGGTTGTCACCACTTTGGTTGGTTCCACAGCAAAGTGTTCCAGAGCACAGTGTATTTACAGCTTCTAGAAACTTTACCTCTTTCTTGGATTCAGGTAAGGAGCCGTCTTGGTCTGTCGCAGTCAAAATAAAAAATAATAAAAAATAAAAATTGTCCAGTAGCACCTTAGAGACCAACTAAGTTTGTTCTGGTTATAAGCTTTTGTGTGCGTGCACACTTCTTCAGATACTTTGTTGGAGCACACATTCATCTAGTCTATGAGAGGTTACTTAAAGTCACCTATGGCTATAACATTTGCTCTCATTCTCCATCTCAAGGACTCCTCGAGCATTTTGATCAGGTGAACGATAGCATGTCCCCAGTACTGTACTAAATCATTCTTGGGGCCTGTTATCACCATCCACAATTTCTGTTCTGAAGTTTGCCCCTGTGGGAATTTTTAGCTTGTAGGAGTTACTGCCTCTTGCCCAAGCCAATGATCTGCATATTTTTTTTTTGCTCTAGTATATGAATATGTGAACCAGAACCCCCATGCTGAAAAGGCAAGACTGCACTTACTCCTTAATGAGTGGACCACCGGATAGCTCAGTTGGTTAGAGTGTGGTGCTGATAATACCAAAGTCACAGGTTCAATCCCCACATGGGACAGTGGCATACTCCTGCATTACAGGGGGTTGGACTATATGATCCCCAGGGTCCCTTCGAACGCTATGATTTTATGATTCTATTATTCTACCTCTTGCGCCCCAAACTCTGCATCTCAATGCTTATCTTCATCAAACTTCTAAATGGCACGCTCATTTAGGAGTCTTTTGCATATGACAATCTCTGCATTGACTTGTTTCAGATGCTCTTCCACCTCCCCAATATTAGTCATACCTTTCAAAATTAACAGCAATCTTAATGATATGTCTAATCCACTCATTACTACTTTTGGCTTTCTTTTATTGGCACCATGCAAACCCACCTCTATCACCTGCAGTGTGGAATGTAAACATGCTGTATGTCTATCCGTCTGCCTGTCTGACACAATATTTCCAACTGAAAGTACAAACAGAATGATTATAGTTCACAGCACTAGATAAAACAGGTTATCATTTCTAAGAGAATGAATGCGATCTCACACTTTCCCATAGCTGAACAGGCTAATGTACTGATTGGATGCAAACCCGTGTAATGTGGGAGAAAATAAAGCTGGAAACTAAATATCCCCTGCTCTCATATGCTTCTCATATTCCTATGGGAAGCCGAGAAGGGAGAGAGAGAGAATAAAATTCCCTGTGATAGCACAAGCTGCAAAAACACAGACCACATAACACTTGACATAAGCAGCACAATATCTACTTTGTTAGGTTATGCCAGATGAAAGGCGAAAACTCACCCTGTTTCTCCACCTGAAAAACAAGGAAATTGTTCTAAGCGCCCAAGCTGCCTACTCAGTAAGTTAATGGAAAGAGACAGAAATTATGCATGTATGGAATATTCCTTACAAGAAAGTAGAGATGCTAACAGCTTTGTTGCTGAATGCCATCATCATAAAGAAACGGGAAAGCAACAGAAGTGATGGCGAGAATGGGAGCCTTGTACAAAAAAAAAATGGATAATACACCGGATGCATGAATAGTCCTGAAGAAGAAGAAGAAGAAGAAGAAGAAGAAGAAGAAGAAGAAGAAGAAGAAGAAGAAGAAGAAGAAGAAGAAGTTTGGACTTGATATCCCACCTTTCACTCCCCTTAAGGAGTCTCAAAGCAGCTAACAATCTCCTTTCCCTTCCTCCCCCACAACAAACACTCTGTGAGGTGAGTGAGGCTGAGAGACTTCAGAGAAGTGTGACTAGCCCAAGGTCACCCAGCAGCTGCATGTGGAGGAGCGGGGAAGCGAACCCGGTTCACCAGATTACGAGTCCAACGCTCTTAACCACTACACCACACTGGCTCTCTAAGTCCCTAAGCAGAGTAAATAATGAAGTCTGTATTGCTATAGCACCCAAAGAGACTAAGCCCATTCCAAAGTCTTACATACCCTGTGCACATAATGTCTCCTTTCATGCAGGCAGCTTCATTTATAAGTGTGCAGACATGGAGTCACTTCTTCCACTGAAACTGAGGATATCATTGCAAGGTGGGCAGCTCCACACATGCAAAGTAGTTACTATGATGATAGATCAGGGTGACTTAATAGTTATGTCCTCCAATTCAGGGGCAGGACCAAGGCTCGATGGGCCAGCAGGGTTGCACACCTGACATCACATTGACATCAGGTGATCCATTTATTCTTACGCAGTTTGGAATCCAACCACACTGGCGAAGGCATAGAGATTTCCAGGCTTGCAGAGTGGTCACCTGTGCTTGCAAAGTGTTGAACCTCCTCGATGGGCAGATTCCTTTCCAATTTAAGAGATGATGGTGAAATAGCAACAGAAAACCTTGCTTTACCATGCTACCCTTTCAAAAGTGGAAATCAACACAGGGTGCCTCCTCTCCCCTGACTCAGTGGTAAGAACAGTGCTGAGTAGTGGTTGATATTTGCCGCAAGTCATGCAAAAGCTATAGGAATGTAGGAAAGCCACCTTATTCAGGCTATTGGTCCATCTGCCTCAGTATTTTTGGCACTCACTGACAGAGGCTCACCAGGGTTTCAAGAAGAGAATATTTCTTGCCCTACCTGGAAATACCAGAGATTGAGTCCAGGAGCCTTGGCATGTGAAACATGTGTTCTGACACTGTCCTATGGCCTTCTCCTACAATGCCATGCTGGCCCCTATTGGTGTGTTTCCATGCTTCACATGCTTCCAATGCTGAGAAATGTGCTTCTATTTGCATGTGAAGCAGTATCATTCTTGACTGCGGAGTGTGTATACAGGCAAGTCTGTTGTCCAGGTGGGTGATCAACGTCAAGGCCCTTCCTCATTCACTCTTTACAGTCCTTTATCTTTAAATCCTCCTTGGGGCCAAACTGCTGTTCCAAAAGAGGACTCCTTGAGACAGATGAATGTCCTCTGTCCTATTCCTCTTGCATAGATACACTCAGCATGGTTTAACAATCATAATAGTGTCTCATACCAAATGTAAACAAACTGTGAAAAAGACTCTACAGTGGTACCTCAGGTTACATACGCTTCAGGTTACAGACTCCGCTAACCCAGAAATATTACCTCGGGTTAAGAACTTAGCTTCAGGATGAGAACAGAAATCGTGCTCTGGTAGCGCGGCGGCAGCAGGAGGCCCCATTAGCTTAAGAGGTGCTTCAGGTTAAGCACAGTTTCAGGTTAAGAATGGACCTCCGGAACGAATTAAGTACTTAACCCACTGTATGATTGAAAGTGGAGACGCTATATGTACTTTCCCCTGTTTATTTGTTTGTCTTGTAACACCAGAAAATCTTTAATAAAAACTGCTCTTTTTTTACAAAAAAAAAAAAAACCCTCTTCACATGGAATTCTAGGAATTGTAGCTGTAGGAGGGAAAACGGGGTCTCCTGACTACTCTTAGCACCCTTAACAAACTACAGCTCCCATAATTCTTTGGGGGAAGCCATGATACGTCTGTGAGGTAAACAGGAGGTCTCCTAGCAACTCTCAGCACCCTTAACAGACTACAGCTCCCAGAATTCTTTGTGGGACTGCTTAAAGTGGTATCATAGTGCTTTAAATGTATGGTGTGAATGTGGCCAGAGTGAGATGCAGGGAGCTAACTGGCCATATAAACTGCTTGCTTTCTGCCCTTCCGGATGCACTCTGGCCATAAAAAGGGTTAGCCACCCCTGGAGTAAAGGTTTATGATGCAGCATTACTCCTATGGTGAAGTTCTGCATTGGCGCCTAAGTGTGAGAGGTCATCTAAGAACTGTACATAAACCATTCTAATCTTCTGGAAGAGCAGCAGAGCCCAAATCCAGAAATAAATAGCAGTCATAGAAGATCACAGACTACATTATCAAGAAAGTGGCTTTGGACAAGAAAAGAGGGTGGGATAAGAAGACAAAGCAGCAATAAACATTCTGCCTGCAAAATAGGCTGTTTTGTCAGCACACATCTTGAGTGCCATTATCTGTGCACGTCTGTGGGAATACAGCAACCATGGGACAGCAAGAAATAGGGTCTCATCTTATGTTTATACTCGTTCTTGCATCCATCCAAAACACCTTCTAAATTCGGTCAACCAGTTCTCTTTAAGAAGTTCGAAACAAAAATCAAACTTTTTGGCTCCGGAAAAGGAGTCGTGCCTGATGTTTGGGGGTAAAGGAAAGGATTTGTGGGGTTTTTCCCTCTCTGTATTTTTTCTTTTCTTTTCTTTTTTTTTAAGCTGAAGATCCAAGATGAAAGCTTGCCATGTTCACAAGTTTCTACACTTGAGCAACACCGGAGATAGGAGCAAACTTTTAAAATCCCAGATAATCCTCACTTTACTAATAAGCAGTTTTATCTAAATCCTTCTTTAAAAATTGTGCTTCCTAGAACGATGCTACGGGAAGTAAGTTGCCACGTCCAATTTACAGTTTCTTTTCAGCGAGTATTAAACCTCGGTGGCGGCTGAGCCACGGCGGCTGAGCAGACCTGTGTGCCTCAACAACCACAAAGCCTTATCTTGATCCCTTGTCCTTAAGTCCCCAACTTCAGCTCGATGGAAGGCCTGGTGGTGCAAAGGGATGACAGCCAGTTGCTCACTAACCAAATTGGTACTAAAAAGCTCTTGGTATTTCACAGCTCCGGTGCTGTTATAGAAGTCAGCAACATTTACACACACACACACACACACACACAGAGAGAGAGAGAGAGAGAGAGAGAGAGAGAGAGAGAGAGATGGTCAACTCTATTAAAAGATTTGGTTCACATGACTCTAACCATGGTTTAGTGTGCTAACCATGGTTTAGTGTGAATGACGGGGGGCTCCTGGAGAGGAGATCACAGCTGCTTCACTTCTCCTCCGCTGCTGCAAAGCCGTGAGCTAAACCACGGTTTGGCTTTCATGCCATCTGAACCCAGGCTTGTGGTCTGTCTTGTTTCAGACAAGCCACGGGTCACTGCCAAGGTTTGCTCTTGCTCTTCATCATTATTTTTATTTGCACATTCAACAAGGGAAAAAAAGGAAGAGAAAAAAGTACAGTCGTACCTTGGTTCTCGAACAGAATGCATTCCGGGAGTACGTTCGACTCCCGGAACCATTAAAAAACCAAGGTGTGGCTTCCAATTGGCTGCCGGAGCGTCCTGCAGCCAATCAGAAGCTGTGGAAGCCGTGCCGGACGTTTGGCTTCCGAAAATCATTTGAAAACTGGATCACTCACTTTCAGGTTTCAAACGTTCGGGAGCCAATTTGGACTTCCGGTCAGCGCCAGCAACGGTAATGGCGGATTTCCTCCGATCTCCGGAGAAAATCTGCTTCGTGGAGCTAGGGTTCTACCGCTACGGCGAAGCGGGGACCCGAAAAAAATCACAGGCGGGGAAGCCTGTGAACTGAAGGCTCGGCGGGCTCCATTTGCGTCCCCCCCCCGCTGCAAAGGAGCCTTTTTAAAGGCTCCGGAACATACCGGGGGTGAGTGGCGCGGAGCTGAGAGCTGTTTACCCGTCTCCGCGAAGCGAAGCCGCATGCCATGGTTGGAGAGCGCTGACTTCTTCCTTTGAAATTTGGACTAAAAGTAACAATCCGTGAATATTACGGAAATTGGATATTAAAAATTTCCTTTTTTGATTCGGCACGAGTGGGGAAGGCGCAAAGAGGAAGTCCGTCTCCCCCTCTTGTAAACATTTTAAAGCAAGGACTAGATAACTAAGGTTGAAAAGAACATCTTCTTCGTGAGAAGTTAAAAGTAACTAATTTCACGTTTTGGCAGTATAAGTGAATGTGCTGGAGGATAAGAGTTAATTTTGAGAGTGGAATTGCTACCCCCCCCCCCAGGACCCGGGAGCGATCCGCGAGGGAGCCTGTTGGAGAGATTTAAAAGACTTTGACAGCTGTCAAACTAGCTGTCAAAGCTGAGAGGGAAAAAAAGAGAGAGAACTTTGTTTCTATTGCCTCGGCTGGTCATATTTGTCACATTTAGGTAACAAATTGTCGAAAATTAAGGAAAATAAAGGACTTTTGGATTTACAACTGGAAGGAACACTAAGTAACCAGTACTCCCCTAGAGGGGGCTCTGGGACATTACAGAATGGCTGTAAGTGGAAAAATACAGACTGCACTTGAGAAGATCTTTCGTAGCCTGGGAAAACTTCAAGAACAAAGCATTGTTTTGGCTAGAAATGTTACAATATTGAATGAAAAAGCAAACAAGCCTGCGGAAATTGGAAGGGACTTGACTCAAGTCTTTGTACCAGAACAAAAAGACTGTGCTTTTGAACTAAAAACTCTTGCAGCTGAACAAGAAAAGAAATTTGAGAAACTTGAAGAAGCTACACATGACAATTTAGAGGGAAAGGAAGGAGGAGCTATAATGCAGCAGAGGATTAAAGAAAGAAGCAAAAAACAAGATTTGGATTACAATTTTAAATATGGAGACCTGGCAGGCCAAAGGCCTGTAAAGATGGATATAAAGGAAAAGACAAATCTGATTAAAGTGGAAGCAGGAGACTTTGGGACATTTGGACTTAAAAGAAGTAAAAAACAAGATTTGGATTACAATTTTAAATATGGAGGCCTGGCAGGAAGAAGTATGGATCTTATGGGGACAGAGCTTCTCCGAGATTTGGCGTTTATCATAAAGGACTATCAAAAAAACCGGCAGAGAGGAAAGGAGAGAGACTTAAGGGCCTCGGATGTGAGGTCACCAGGCTGATACCAGATGGATTGATGGACATTGGTTGGAGATTGAAACCGGGAAAAGCGGGGAGTGGGGTTTTGGGTATCCAAAGGCGGTACAAATATATTCTTTTTTTTCCTTGTAAATAATTTGTTTTGCTATTCTAGATTAAAATGGGGAAATCGTGAAATGGAATTAGGGTTGACTTTAGAAAAAGGTATTAAGAATAAGTTTTGATGTATAAAGATTGAGATTTATGTTAAAATTGGTTAAGCAAAAAGGATTTAAATATAATAAGGTAAAATTTGGGGATAGGAACTTGTTGAATTAAAAATTGAATTGGAATACAAGAAGGGGAGATGTGGGGAAGTCAAGGAAAAATGTCACTGAAAGTTATATGTTTGTTTTTGGTTCTTTTCTTTTTTTGTGTTTTGTTTTTCTTTAAATTTTTTGAAAACTTCAATAAATATTCTATAAAAAACAACAACAAACGTTCGGGAGCCAATTTGTAAGGGAGCCAAGGCATTTGAGATCCAAGGTACAACTGTATTAGTTAAAAACGGATGAAAAAAATATAAAAACAATACAGGCAACAACTTGTCTGTATGGGGGTTGCATTCCAGCCCACCTTGTTCAGGTCTTTTCCGGGGCTGAAAACTGTGTGCACATCAGCAGTTGTGCATATGCCGAACACACACAAATGGGGAGTTACCTGTATATAAATACTCCTAATAATACTAGTAAAACACCATCCATTCACATAGTGAGTATCGTCTTTGACTGGACTTAAACGTCCAGGAGTCCTTTACCTTTTACCTTTTACAGTGATCATTAGTACATGGCTCTTAAATATTTAAATTAATATAAACCTTACAGGTGTCCAACGAGGTATCAACACAAGACTGATGCTTATATGAAAATATTTGAAAGTAGCCAGGGCAGTGAGATCCGCTGCATATTAGACTGGAGGTGTTCATCCAGCCAGCCTTGAAGTCATATAGCCACCATAAGGGCTTGCAAAGCCCACTTTTTCAGTTAATCCCCATGTTATAGGAATATAGTTGAAAAATACATGAACATCTGCAAATGACAAAACCAACGGAAGCCAGAATGTCAAACCAAAAGGAATATAACTCTGGATGGCTCTACACCCTATGCTTCAAAGTTTACAGTTCTTGGTTTACTGGTGGTGACTTGGCTGGGGGAGCAAGTAATAGGGAAGGACTACCTAATGTGAATTACCTAATGGAGGAATTAAAGAACCTTTTAATGAGGGTGAAAAAGGAGAGTGCAAAATATGGTATGAAGCTCAACATAAAAAAAAAAAAAAACAACTAAGATCATGGCCACTAGGCCCATCACCTCCTGGCAAATAGAAGGGGAAGAAATTGAGGCAGTGAGAGATTTTACTTTCTTGGGCTCCATGATCACTGCAGATGGTGACAGCAGTCATGAAATTAAAAGACGCCTGCTTCTTGGGAGAAAAGCAATGACAAACCTAGACAGCAAAGACATCACCTTGCCGACAGTTAAAGCTATGGTTTTCCCAGTAGTGATGTATGGAAGTGAGAGCTGATTGCTGAAGAATTGGTGCTTTTGAATTCTGGTGCTGGAGGAGACTCTTGAGAGACCCATGGACTGCAAGAAGATCAAACCTATCCATTCTGAAGGAAATCAGCCCTGAGTGCTCACTGGAAGGACAGATCCTGAAGCTGAGGCTCCAATACTTTGGCCACCTCATGAGAAGAGAAGACTCCCTGGAAAAGACCCTGATGTTGGGAAAGATGGAGGGCACAAGGAGAAGGGGACGACAGAGGATGAGATGGTTGGACAGTGTTCTCAAAGCTATGAACATGAGTTTGACCAAACTGCGGGAGGCAGTGGAAGACAGGAGTGCTTGGCGTGCTCTGGTCCATGGGGTCACGAAGAGTCGGACACGACTAAACGACTAAACAATAACAAAGCGATTGGCACTGATGTAGCATAGGAGCTAACGATGTGAGCCAAAAAACCTTGAGTGTCTGGCATGCTCTGATCCATGGGGTCAAGAAGAGTCGGACACGACTAAATGACTAAACAACAACAACCTAATGCAAAAAGCCTACAGCTCACTGGTAGAGCACATGCTTTGGATGCAAAAATCCCCAGGATCAATCCCTGATCGCTCCAGATAGCGAAGCCTCCTGTCTGAAACTGCTGGCCACTGTATAGCAGGCAATCCTCAGTGAGATGCACGAATGGTCTAACTTGGCTCATGGTTTGCTATGAGCTTCACAGAAGCATCTGGCTGAACACTGTTAGAAACAGGATGCCGTGTAAGCTGCATCTTTGGCCTGATCCAGAAAGGCTTTTCCTATGTAGGTCCCCCCCTTCTATTTCTTAAGCAAGCTGATAATGAAAAAACCCTCTCAGCAGCAATTTTACACTCTCCCGCCATAGTCTATTGGACAAGAAACTTTTACTGCCTGCAGATGTGCTCCTCAGCATTGTCAAAGTAAATTAGTGTGATGGCATAAAAACCAATCCGTGCCCTGGGATTATATGATAAATAGAATCTATTAAAGCACTTGGTAAGCCCTCCTGTGAGATATTCCCTCCCTGACCCAGAATTTAATTGGAATTATTTAATCATAATGAGACAGTAATAAAGCAGCATCACCTGAATAATCTGTTTTATTACCTGTTCCATAATTAGCTCCTGTTGATTATAATAATTCTTTTTAGATATACAAAGAGTATGATGTAAATGACGTCTTGGAAAATATATTAGAGGCAGAGACTATAGGTATCATACGTAGATGGAGCTGTTATCTGCAACAGGTATTTCCCTCGCATGATATCCCCTGTATCTGAACAACACAGGGCTGCTTCAGACATGGATGTTCATCACCTGATGAATTCTAGGTCAAGTGTTTACAGTGGTACCTTGGGTTACAGATGCTTCAGGTTACAGACGCTTCAGGTTACAGATTCTGCTCACCCAGAAATATTACCTTGGGTTAAGAACTTTGCTTCAGGATGAGAACAGAAATCGCACGGCAGCAGCTCGGCAGCTGTGGGAGGCCCCATTAGCTAAAGTGGAGTCTCAGGTTAAGCCAGTTTCAGGTTAAGTACGGACCTCCAGAACAAATTAAGTTCTTAACACGAGGTACCACTGTAATTCCATGTCATAGAGCCAACACTACCCCAAACTACTGGTGGAGGAAGAGGGGGGCAGGGGGAGCACACTGCCTCCTGGTGGTGCCATCACGGTTGCCCCCCTGTGCGCCACGCCCCCGCAGGCAGCGCATCACGCCCTCAGGACGCGCACCAGCCATGCCCCCGCCTGCTCCCCGCCCCCCCGGTGCCGGAGCATGAAGCTCCACCACTGCCCCAAACACAATGCTTCTTAGGGGAGCCGGTCCATACATTCATGTTCAAGTAAGCAAGTAAGCAAGTGACATGTGTGTACCAGCGATACCTATGGGAGTGCACATTGGGGTGTGGAAAGAGTCCTTGCAGGTTAAAAAAAGTTATTACTTTGAGATGCGGATGGGAGCATGGCACAGTTCAGGAAGACCAGTGCTTGTATGCAAGGACTTTCATGCATGCACACTGGGACCTAATGCAATTCTAGGCTGCATCAATGGAAGTATAGTGTCCAGATCAAAGGAAGTCATGGTACCGCTCTAGTCTGCCTTGGTCAAAACCCAACTGGAGTGTTGTGTCTGGAGTGTGGGTGCCACAATTTAAGAAGGCTACTGACGAGCTGGAATGGGTGCAGAGGAGGGTGCCCAAGATGACCAAGGGTCTGGGAACCAAACCTTGTGAGGAACAGTTGAAGGAGCTGGGTATGTTTAGCCTGGAGAAGAGGTGACTGTGAGGAGATATGATAAGCCATCTTCCAATATCTAAATGGCTGTCACGTGGAAGATGGAGCAAGCTTGTTATCTCCCGCTCTGGAGAGTAGGACTCAAACTCATGACTTCATGTTACAAGAAAGGAGATTCCGACTAAACATCAGGAAGAACTTTCTGACAGTAAGAGCTGTTCGACAGTGGAATGGTCTCCCTCACTGGAGGTTTTTAAGCAGAGGTTGGATGACCACCTGCCATGGATACTTTAGTTGAGAATCTTGGATTACAGGGGGTCGGACTAGATGATGATTATTATTATTTGAATGTGTATACTGCCCTACAGTGCTATTTTTCTAGGAAAAGAGGTGCCGGAACTTACCATGTCCTCTTATAATGACAATGGTGCCCATCTGAGAGGTGCCGGAACTGAGTTCCAGCAAGTTTCAGATGAAAGAAAGCCCTGCAGGTCTCAGCCTCTGGGTTCCTTCCAGCTCTACAATTCTATGATTCTATGGCCTCACCCTTTTTTTTATTTCGGTTGCAGATCTGAAATGACTTGCAAGCTGTTTGGTATTTTACTATTTTTTTTTTTTTGTAAGTCACTTAAGAGTCATTTTTTATGGCAGAAAGCAATGAATAAATGCAATAAACAACAACAATAACATAATCACAAGCTTTAAAGCCAATATGAATTCAGTTAAATTAAGAAATAGCAGGAACAATCCCTCAATGCCCGGCAGCTGTTCACTTTCCTTTTCATCTTGATAACTTTTCCATTTTGCTCTCGAAAGGAGTGGAAGTTTGATGGCCTGACAAACCGTTGACACAATTACAATTAGTTGAGGGGGCACATATGGAAGCAGTCCTATTTGCACACCCCATTTCAGACGGATTTCAGTGCGCTCTGAAATAAATGCTAGTTTGAAATATCTAGCCTGCAATAATAATGATTTGATTTCTCATTTCACTTTGGTGAGCTCCCATGGTGTCCATACGCAGGGCTAACTGCCATTACGACTTTTACTGCTTATAACTCCAGCAGCGAGTCAACTTACTTTCAAATATTTCTGGGAAACGGCTGTGTATTCACAGAAACAAAAATGCCCTATAAACTTTAGTGGCAGCTCGGGAAATTGTAGATAAAGATGCTGCCAGACAATATTTGCAGATATTGTTGATCCATTTTTAATGAACAAGAGCTTAAACTATGCAGCTAATCAGCCAAATTTTAGTGTCCAAACTAATTCCAGTGGATTGAGATAAATGGTGGAACCATAAATTGATTCGCGTAAAAAAAAATATAAAAAATTGGCTGAGTATAAATACTAGCAGCCGGCCTTTCTGCCCTTGATTGGCCAACAGAGTAGCACCTTCTGCCTTCTGTACTCCAAGCTGTGTTTGACTCAAACCCTTCACTCCAGCTATGGAGTTTCAAGGATCTGCGTTCGAAAACACACCCTCTATCTCTGGATTTGAAAATGGGCACCCACAACCACACCGTGGCCTTAATGCTATGAATGGTGAAGCCTACTCTTAAAGTACATCACATACAGGTGAATATTACATGCAAAGCAGGTCTTGCTTATCCAGTGGGAGAAGGAAATACTAATTGCCTTTTTTAAAAAAACTGGAGAGAAATGCAGTATCTGTCCTCTTCAGGACTGTATTGCTCTATGACTGCTGAAACAGCATTTACCATTAAAAAAAGCCTTGGACAACCCCTAAGCTTGCACACTCCCCAGTCTACTTCAATGTTCCATTAAGCTCAGCTTGTTGCGTTGTCTGAACCACAACAAACTGATTAATCGCAACTATTTTTGGGTCACGAGCCCCACAGTGCTGTTAGGATTGTGTTTGGATTCGCAGGATCTGGTGTAGGAGGAGGAAGAAATGGGGGACACATAATAGTGGGAATGTGGGTTGGAGTAGGAGGATCTCCATTTTCCACCTTGACTCATTTCAGCCGCTTTGCTGGCCTCCCCTCCCCTGACCATCCTGCAAAGCAGTGGCCCTCAGTGGAGGCCATTGAGGGCTTTGAGCAGCTGGGGTCGGGAGATGAAACAAGAGGAGTGACTGAACAGAAGCCCAAACAGAAGAAGAAGAAGAAGAAGAAGAAGAAGAAGAAGAAGAAGAAGAAGAAGAAGAAGAGGAGGAGGAGTTTGGATTTGATATCCCACTTTATCACTACCCTAAGGAGTCTCAAAGCGGCTAACAATCTCCTTTCCCTTCCTCCCCCCACAACAAACACTCTGTGAGGTGAGTGAGGCTGAGAGGCTTCAGAGAGAAGTGTGACTAGCTCAGGGTCACCCAGCAGCTGCCTGTGGAGGAGCGGGGAAGCGAACCCTGTTCACCAGATTATGAGTCCACCGCTCTTAACCACTACACCACACTGGTAACAGGAGGGTGAAGTCTTGTTCCCTAGACCCAAACACCACTTTTTCAGGTGGGAGAAGTCCCTCCCATCCCAATGGGGCACATGTTTGCTATCCTACTATTTCCAGAAGGTGATTGAGTCTCATGGGTGAACACACCATGACTCATCTTTAAAAGCTTGCTGGCTGGGGAGTGGAAACTTGTTGGGACATCTTTGTTGCTTCTGTCCAGTTCTGAAGTTCTTGCCTTGCTCTTGAACTTCAGAACTGTGATTCCTAAGCCCTGCATCTGCTGGTGAGCATGTATCATTGCCTTTCCCGAATAAAGATACCTCTTTTACTTAGAAGTAAGAGCCTCTGCTTTAGGAGTGGGAGCAAGACCAGGTTAATGGAACAAGCAAACCCATAGTTTCCACTGACTACAGATATGATTGGCCAGAGCTTAGGGTTCAGACAACATACTAAATTGCAGTTAACCTATAATGGAAGTGAGAGTTTCCTATTTCCATGCAGTTGCATCAGAGAAGGAGAGGGGGGAGTTCACAAACTCAGGGGAAAGGGTGTAGGCTCATTCCTGTAAACTAACTATGGTTTAGTGTTATGTTCCAGCTCAGTCATTGGCAGACAAACTCTGTAGAGCCAGACCCATCGGTATTTCAAGGCTAACACATACTGATTACAAAACACTGGGATGCCCTCCAGATGTAGTTGGACTACAACTTCCACCAGCGCCAGCCAGCTTGGTCAACGGTCAGGGATGATGGCACCATCTTGCTCCCCATTAGACAGGGGGAGCAACAAACCAGATTTGATTATCCCACAGAGAAACCCAACCAAATGACAATAGGGGTAGGGAGGGGCCAAGGAATGAAAAGATAAAGAGTTCGTGCTTTTATATAAATGCGATCATTCTGCCTAGCCGGAATTACTGACTTGGGGGAAGAGAGGAATGATTCACTTAATACAAATAAATTGCTTTTTTTACCAAGTTAAATAAAAGCTAATAAAAATGAAGCAGCAAAGCACATGGCAGATTTATGCTAACGATGAGGAGTTTCAGTCCAAGATGGAAATCACGTTCTATGATATTAAAACAGATCAAATTAAAATTTAACAAATGCACATTCAATGACAGATGCTAAATATTCTTCTCTTCCTGCTTTTTTTTTTTTTTTTTGCAGTTGATGTGGCACAAACTGACCCTCTAGAAACAAATGAAGGGGGAAATAAGAATACAATATGCATTGTCTGTGTGGGAGCGACAGCTTAATGCTCAGAAATTATGCACATACACTTGGAGGTGCTTGCACAAGAGCAAGGGAAGAAAAGAACGGTTGGCGATTATGATAACTGATGACGACAACATATAACAATAGAGACTACTGGGTTGTAGCTAACAAAGCCATCACATTAGGCAAGGACTTTCACTTGGGCAATGGGATTTCCTGTCCCTCATCTCTCCACCTGCATGCCCATGCACATCCTTAAATCTGTTATGGAGGCTTCCGCAACTCCCAGAACAGATTTGGGGAGGAGCACAGAGGAGAAGAGAGGGGTGGAGAGTCCTTTGGCACAGATGAAAGTCATGGTACTGACAGAATGACTTTGCAGATACAGTGGTACCTCAGGTTAAGAACTTAATTCGTTCTGGAGGTCCATTCATAACCTGAAACTGTTCTTAACCTGAGGTAACACTTTAACTAATGGGGCCTCCCACTGCTGCTGTGCCGCCGCATGATTTCTGTTCTCATCCTGAAGCAAAGTTCTTAATCCAAGGTACTATTTCTGGGTTAGCGAAGTCTGTAACTTGAAGCGTATGTAACCTGAAGTGTCTGTAACCCGAGGTACCACTGTATAATTATTATTACCATTACTGCTACTACTACAGTGGTACCTTGGGTTACAAACACTTCGGGTTACAGACTCCGCTAACCTGGAAGCAGTACCTCAGGTTAAGAACTTTACCTCAGGATGAGAACAGAAATCGTGCGTTGGTGGTGTGGTGGCAGCGGGACACCCCATTAGCTAAAGTGGTACCTCAGGTTAAGAAGAATTTCAGGTTAAGAACAGACTTCCAAAACGAATTAAGTTCATAACCAGAGGTACCACTGTACTAGGGACTGCTGCACCAGCTTGGTATGCTCACCAACTCTGCCAACCCCCACCCCATTACCCCCTCCTATACCCACACCTGGTCAACCCCCTCCACCTCCACAACTCACCTCAACCCCATTCCCCGGCCCCTATCTCTCTCCTCACTGCTCTCTCCTCACTCTCCCCTCAGATCTCTCCCCTCACTCCCCTCACCCCCTTCAACAGCTTGTTGAATGTTTAACCGTTGACCTCTGAAGCATCCCCACCCTCCTTTAAATGCCACCCCAGTGGTGTTTAACAGAGGATGGGAATACTTCTGAGAAACCATGCTCATCATCCTGTGCAAATAGCATTCAGAGGCACAGCCTAGGATACTGGTACTGTTGCTGCTATCCATCAACTTCCAGGTAGCTGGGGGATCAAGCGCTGAAATTGCTTAGCAACCACAACACAATCCTCTCCCTTCAATAGCCTGGAAAAAAATGGCTGCCCCAAGAAGCCAGTGCTGCTGTAAAAGGTGGTGCCAGGCAGCATTGGGATATCTGGCTTTTAAAGGATGTGACTTCCTTGCTTTATGCCCCTGCTAACTGAGAACCCAGAGACTGCCCAGAGAGATCCATAGGCAAGTGAAAAGATTATTGCTGAGAAGGCTAGAACAGGATTCTCCAGGATCTTGGGTGGATGTGCAAATCTGTCATTTTCAGTTTCTGTCAGTTTTTCATAGTTTCCAGTCTTAAATTTCCAGACCAGTCTGCAAGTTTTTTTTAATTACCCCCACTCAAATCCTCATGAAAATTCATCAGCATTTGGGAGCAAATTTCTCATAATATGCACATTTTTGTTGAATGAAGCCCTTTAATATAATTCATTTTGCTTCTCATTTCCTCTGATATACAAAATTTCATGCACACTTTATACATATTTTTTGCATGCATTTCTTGGTGGAGAGGGGGAAAGCAAAATTAGAGGAAGTGTGAAATTCAAAGGATGGCCTAGTTTTGGTTCCTGTCTTGTTTGTGGTGTTTATTATTTCGCCTTCCAATGCAAACTGAGCTGGAATTCTTCCCCATCTCAAGGTGCCTCTAGTAACTGACCAATCAACAGCAGCCAGTCTGTCCAAAGTTCCTGTGCATGTGGAGACTGAAGGTGGTTAACAGACCCTTGTCTGAACTGGTTTAAGAACATGCTTGTGATTTTAAACGAAGAGGCTTATTGGCTGCATGCTAAGAAGAAATTCAACATTTCCTCTGATGTAAGAGACCTTTTTTTTTTTTAGTATAAAGTCACCAAACCACAGAAAACAAAAATGCAAGTTCACAAAAGGCCACCTCAGGAGGTGAGAACGAAAGAAAAGGGTAGGAAAAAAACCCCACAGAGAACAGTTACATGTTTAACAAACTACAGCAGATGTTGTAATTTTAGCTGCTTGGGGTGGAAAGCATTTGACAGCAGACATTGTTATTTCCTCACAAGCAAGCAAGTAAATAAATGCATACACAAGGCCATTTGGAAAACTTTAAGGAGGGATTAAAAGAAAACACAAGAAAGCTACACAGGCAAAGAAGCAGGGATGCTAATCATGAGTGGGACTCAGCGTTTGAAAAAATAAATGAAACACAATTCAGCAGCAGTGTGAGGATCAATCCCGAAGTGCAGGGTCCCTTCTATACAGCTGTGCTCCCTCACAGCCATGCTGCCTTCTAAGATTATGCAACCTTCTAAGATTATATAATGATCTTATAATTATACAATAATAATCTTTAGGGATGCATTGAAATGATCAGCACCGATCTCCATGTGTTGCCTTTCAGTTAACAAGCCAAATCACACCTGAATGGGCAAACACCTGTAGCATGAGTTTGTCTTTAGGACCTCACAAGTATGGCTATGTGAAAGACACACGATCACCAGGGAGCTGGGTGATCCATTTTGACATGGTCATCTGCACCTGCACCGTTAAACCTATGCATTAGCTCACATGTAGACTTCACCACCGCAGAGGTCCATGCTAGTGCATGGAAGTCCAGGGACCTGGTAGTACTATGGCTGACGCTGCACACAACAACAACAATAACTTTATTATTTATGCCCCAGTCATCTGACTGAGTTGCCCCAGTCATGTGGGGATCCATCCCTGTAATTGACAAGTGAATTAGGTTTATCTGGTTAAATAATGGGGAAGGCGCTTCAAAATAATATTTTATAAAGGAAAAGAACCTAGGGCAATCATGTCCACAAAAGCAAAAAAGCTGTTCAGTGTGGGAATTCTAATATTTTATCATAATTAAGACTGCTTGAGCTTTCTCATGGCTAACAGTGATTTTCACTTGTTTTACTTGTTGTGAAGGGCCTATTCACAGAAAGTTGGCACATATTAAAATATGGGTTGCATCGCCTTCTCTGACGTTGTCAGACCACAGTGACATTCCCCCAAATGCGGTATTTCTGGCAAAGTTGCTGGACTGCACAGCAACCATTGTATCATTGTGATTTATCTCCCAGGAAACCAGTTCACCAGGGACAGTGTTAACTTAATCGATTTCCATCCAGAGTCTAATATGTCCAACTAGTGATTGGCACTGATGTAGCATAGGAGCTAACGATGTGAGCCAAAAAACCTTTGGTTCAGATCTGCTCTTCTTGCATCCTCACTGGGCACTAACCGGGGTCACACCCTAGTCTCCAGACTGCCTGATAGTGAAGGAATTGTCTGATAATTCCCTTATACCAAGGCTATCTTCCCCCGCAAAAAAACTTGCCTCCATCATGAGCTGCTCAGCCCTACTCTTTTGCCTCAGCGGTCCTTACTGAGAACTGTTGCCTAGCAACTACCAACAAACCTGGAAAGGGCAGGGGAACAGGCCACAATAGCTAAAAGGAGAAGCAGTACTGCCAGGACCTTCCACTGCTGAGGCAAACTCTCCAAACGTTGTTGACGTCCAACCCCCGCCATCATCCCTACTCGATGTCCATGCTAGCTGTGGATGGTGGGAGTTAGAGTCCCACAATATCTGGATGCAGAATGTTGCTTTTCCTTTCTCTGCTTTGTGTGTGTACAGCTTGGCAGATGCTTAGCAGTGCTAACTCTTATGGCTGTCCCTGTTTGCAACTTTCACAAACGTAATGAAGTGATGAGGGGATTTACTAGGGATCTAGTCTGTCTCCTTAAACAGGGGGTGGAGAAGCTCAGGCCCAGGAACTGAATATGGCCCTCCAGAGCTCTCTTCCTGGCCCTCCAGACCACCACCCCAACTACATACCTTCCTTGCAGGCCACACCCCTCACTGGTCCTAGATCACACATATCCTTGCCTGCTTTTGTCTGTTTGGAACGGGTCCTTGAATGGCTCTTGCTTGCCTAGAGGAAAGTTAGATAGGGATATGTGTGGCCTACTGCACTTAACTGCTGCTTTGTGGGACATCTTTGGAAGAAGATAAGGCTAAGGAGTAAATATGGAGTGGAGTCCCTAAGACAGTTGGGTGGTGTGGCGATCACACAGGGTCCCCAGACGTTTGACGGTCTATTGATCCCTGTTCCTCCATTGTGATTGCTTCCCCGCCGCCACCAACCCATTTCTCTCAGGTACACACAGAGTCCAGACAGTTGTTAACATTAAATCAAATAAGCAAGTTTATTTTATAAGCCTTAACAAGTTTATGGTTTCAGATAATTTTTCTTGTCAGTTTCTTAATCTTAGTTTCTATACCGGCCTATACCTTTCCTAATAACTGCTAACTGATTATCCCAACTGTCTATCTGACTCCTCCTATCAGTTTCTCTCACTCTCTCACAACACAACTCGACCAGCCCACAGACTTATCTCCCTCTTCCTTCTCCAACTCCCAAATGACTTCTTCACTCTAACTCTAACTCCTCCCCTTGGGTTCCCACTTGCCAATCACTTCACACTCATTTAACCCTTTCCTTATGACCCAGCATGATGTCACCTAGGAGATCAAACGTCACAGGTGGTAACTTCCAGCAACTCCTGCAGCCAAGCTAGAGCCAAACGTATGCTCTGCTTTCCTTAGGAGCACGTCAACCAGGCCAAGAGAAGGGTGCTGTTCCCTGGGCAGCACCAGGGTCTCCATACACACTGCCCAGGCTTGCACTTCAGTGCTGCTAATGCAGCAAAAACAATGTCACGAGTGACTTGTCTCTGCAGCCACATGGTCAGCAAGAGAGCGCAACAGACATCATGATATGCTCCACACAAGAAATCCACAAAGCTTAAGCAAACGAGTCAGCTGCAGAGATGGGGGAACCTGACAGTTGTACAGTTTGATGATTTGCATTTCTAAAAACTGATGGGGGGAAAATTGAAATTTATTATTACGGTCGGAGACCAGCTTGTGAAACACAAATGGAACTACAATCCCCAAAGCAAAACAAACATTTTATACAATATACAACAATGAATTTTAAGTTTAAAAATGCGGTAGACATATAAACACATAAAAACTTTAAGATAGACTACCATAGAGAAATGACCTAGAGTCGCCCGTGGCTCTGGGTTTGGGAATTTTCTTAACAAACTAGTGTGTGTGTGCGTGTGTATAAATACCTATTTTTGGATTGGATTGTTGGTTTTTTTGCTCTTTAAATGGGGCAGAACTCAAGAGTGTGTAACACTCAAACTGTGACTCAACTGTTAATTTTTCGTTTTACTTAATTCAATTTTCAGTTTACTTAATATATCCTGCCCTTCTTCCAAATGATGGTGAGGACAGCATGCAAGAGTGTCTTCCTTTATTGTTCTCCCAACAACCCCATAAGGAAGGTTAAACTGAGAGATGGTGAGCAACCTAAGATCATCCACCAAGTTTCCTGACTGACCAAATATGTGAACCAAGAACTCCCTGGCCAACGTCTGATATCTGTTGCCCTTCAAGTGTTGCTGGACTACAACTCCCATAATCCCTGACCAATGGACATGGTGGCTGGGGATGATGGGAGCTGATGTCCAATGACACCTATAGTGCCATTGGCTCCACATCCCTGCTCTTCACTGCTTTGTCTTTTCCCATTAGGATTAGAGTCCTTCTGAGACGCAGTTCAAGTAAACCTGGATTTCCAATTCCTTGTCTCCCCCCCCCCCCACTTGTGTTAAGTTAATGAATGTGGATTTTGCCTGGAAAGCAAACAGAATCAATTTCAGAATCACACACACAGATTCCCCTATTAGCAGTAGCAATGGCAGAATCCATAACTGCGGGACATTAATACTACCGTAAACTGGAAAGTATCTATTTCCACGTATCTTATGTAGATCGTATAAAATAAGTATGTGCAATGTGTCCATGCTGCTGATAAGTAGCCTGCAGCAAAGTAGAAAATGTTCATTTCATCTCAATTCCAGAGCTGTGAGACTTGACTTTGGGGATTCAGAAGTCGGCAGTAAACCAAATCACAGCGTTCGCAAGATTCGGCTTCCCCTTTGCTTTTTTTCCTGTCCTCCCCAAAAGTTTGATGAGACTGAGCTCCCTGCAATAGAGGCTGATTGAAGAAGCTGTCAGCTGAGGCGAAGACTGTTCCCATGATGAATTAGTCTGCAGGCATTTCGAGACCAAACATTTTTATAAGATCTCTTCTACACAGCAATAGCTTTTAAATAATTCCATTCTGACATGTCCCAACCATCACTAGATAAACCACCCGTATCCAAACTACGAATATCTGTCAGTGCAGCATTCCTAACACTTGCTGTTCACTCCAAGGCACACCAGCGCACCTCCGCTTCGCTGAATTCTCCTCCAGAAACTAGTGCTTGCTGTTTTCTTTGGGGGAGCTCAGCCTTTGACATCAATTGCTTCCTTTCCTACAACCTTGATCTCAGGGCTAGAGATCAAGACACGCTGAGGCCCTAAGCGGTGTCAAGTTTCCAAGGCCCCATTGCATAAACTCCCCTCCCTCAAAATGAAAATAGAAATAATGAACTTTTATAATTCTGTGCATGGACATGGGTAAGGACACAACGAAAAAACTAACCATCCAAGTAAAGCATATATCTTGCAATAACTCTTGAACTTCCAAAGTATGTTCCATGAAAAGACTAAAATGGCAATAGCAACAACAAACAAGCAATGTGCTGCAGAGAGAACCATGCTTGGGCCTATCAGTCCTGAGTTCAAATTCCACCTTTGTTTTGAAATTCCTCACCTATCAACATTAGGCAGGCACCTTTTGTATATAGTTTTAGATCCCTGTGCAAAACTTGGTTGTTGTTTTGGCAAGCCTACCCAGACATATAGTTGAATTAGCAATATTTGATTTGAAAGTTTTGCTGATTTTATCTGTGTTTTAATGGTTGATAGAGAGAAGAAGGGGAAGGATTTTAGCTGTGTTTTATCTATAGCTTTATTTTAATACCACTTGAAGAGCTTTTGGATCGAGTGCTTTATAAATCTAAAAACAATACCACCTCATTTGTGTTCCATTATTTTTCTCTCGGCCGCCGCATGCCATATGTATGTATGTTTGTATATCTTGCACACCAGGACTAAGACTAACCCACAACCCCAATATCTCTGTGGAGATCATTTGTTTCTGTATGGAGGAGCCTTTAATTATGTGACATTGACAGCAGTACAGCTGAGAACACAGGTTTGCTGCCTCCTCAACACCCAGGGTCAGCATTTGGGGTGGGCGGGGGGGATTCATTTTTTGCTTGCATTTCAGAGAAACTATTTTGTTTGAACTTCCCAAACCAATATGTAAACCAAAACACAATCATCTTTTGAAATTCACACTTCTCCGAATTTTGTGATGTGTGCAAAAATGCATACTGAAATGTGCGGAATGTCAAGAGTTCAAACCAGATCAGAAACACACACACACACACACACACACACACACACACACACGTAGGAGACAGTGCAAAATATCACACTATATGGGAACCAGAAACACTTCTGCTTATTCTTGGACTTCACTGTGAATAAGATGCATGCCTGGTCATCAGAACCTCCTCCCAGTCCAACAAATTGTGTAATTGTGCTAACAAACAAACTAATCTATTCTCTCAACAGAGATACAAAGGCTTTGCCAAATTAAACTTTCATGAAAACTAATGTGCTTTGAACATCTGCTACCACAGCTCATTGAAAGCAGCCTTTCTTTAGTTTGTTGTGGGGTGCAATAGAGCATAATTCAGTGTCCCTGTCTGAATAAATATAATAAATATGGCTGTAGGATTTAGCCTTCTCATATTTGGGATTTATAAATTATGTGGTGTTGGGGCCAGTTCAACTCCAATTAAGTAACCTTTAAAAAACAGAAAATTCAAGCAATAAGACCTATTCCCCAGTGATTCAAATAGAATGTAAAAAAAATATAAATCTGTTTTAAGGGTTATTACTAGGTATAGTATAGGGATACAATGATACAGGGAATGTTAACCTGGATCTGTAATGAACCACCTTCCCCACTTGGTGTTAATTTCCATGGGGTTTCACAAAAAACAACTTGAAACTTTATTCTTGTATTTCCCCTCTTGAACTCAAAACGTCCTAGAGCTATGTGGTGGTTTAAATGAAAGAGTTATTAGTGGAAGGAATTCCATTTATACAATGGAGCTTCACCTCCTTCTCCTCATTCCATACTCTTCCCAACAGTGTTTGAAATCTGCCAGGTGGAAGGCGCTTTTGCACATGGCTATTGGCCAATTGTGACCAAGTGAAGATGCCTGGGCTCCTGATGTCTCCACCTGGAGATGCATGCCTGGGGATCCTTGCATCTTGACTGTTTTCACACACCAGCAACACATCCTGTAGAATTCTGTCCGTGGTATTTTATCTGCACAATCAGAACGAATTTCGGGAACCAAAAAAATCATATTTCAAGCCTTCTGGCCCCCAAATGGCAACTAGACATTCTGTTTTGGCAACTGTAACCCTGGTTTAAGGAGCCATTTGGTGTGTAGCTTATCTATCTGAGTTTCTAACACTATTCTCAAATCTGCTTTGGAGGGCTGCGGGGAACACCAGAACAGATTTAGGAGGTATGTGCGAAGAATGCAGGGAAAGAAAAGGAAGGGGTTTTTCTGCTGCACAGTCAAAAGTCCTTCAAATTTGCTGGATACCACCCATGCATTTAAGAATGCACAATGGTCAGCAACTTAACTTAATGTAAGAATTGATGCTTTTGAATTATGGTGCTGGTGGAGACTCTTGAGAGTCCCATGGACTGCAAGAAGATCCAACCTATCCATTCTGAAGGAAATCAGCCCTGAGTGCTCACCGGAAGGACAGAATGTGAAGCTGAGGCTCCAATACTTTGGCCACCTCATGAGAAGAGAAGACTCCCTGGAAAAGACCCTGATGTTGAGGGCACAAGGAGAAGGGGACGACAGAGGACAAGATGGTTGGACAGTGTTCTCGAAGCTACTAGCATGAGTTTGCCCAAGCTGTGGGAGGCAGTGGAAGACAGGAGTGCCTGGCGTGCTCTGGTCCAGGGGGTCACGAAGAGTCGGACATGACTAAACGACTAAACAACAACAAAAAAGTAGCTCGCATGTTGTGAAATGCAATTTGTTCACCACTTTTAGGTATTTGGGATATGACAAAACTCCATTTTACTGAAATCAACAAAGCAAACAAAGGAATAGAGATTGAAACACTATAGAAATTAACACAGTCAATTACTTTACTGTAGAAGAAAACATGGAATATGGAAGCGGGGAGAGGAAAAGGTTACACATTTTACTATTTGTTTTAAGCACTCCTGCACATTCAGGATAATGTTAATCAACAAATAAGTGCATTTTCATAAATGCTTTGCTCACTCCCAATTAATCTTTCCAAACTTTAGCAAAACCCACATTAAACGTATGATTAATGGCCTGCTGTAAGTGCTTAGTGGCTCCTGCGGTAGAACATTTCTGAGGTCTAAAGCAAACTCTGACAAAATCCGCATGCGGAATGACAACCTGAATTGAATTTTGCTGAAGTCATCCTGACTCTTGAACTCCAGGAGTTAAGTCCCTCCGCCCCTTTCTCATATTTCCATGGTATTGAAATGGAAATACGTTTCAGAAGGATAGCCCAAAGCATAGAGAGAATATAGCACTTGGGTAATTGTGGCCAAGTAACAGAACAGACACCATTACAACTCAACTATCGCCGCCCTCGCTACTTACATTACATTGCCAAGTAACCACTGCAATTTCTCCTGCTTTAAATTAGGTCCGACCCCAAAGCTACAATCACCGAAGAAAAAGAAAATTGCCAAATTCCAAATGGAGAAGATGCCTTCCATCTCCCGCATCTAACTCTGATATACTCCCGCTATGTTCCCATATGCATGAAGTAGTTTTAATTGAGAATTCATGATGGAACTCTGGCACGGTTTAATTAAGGGGTGTGTAGGAGACCTTCGGATCCCGTCGAGAGTTTGCCCTGCCCCTCGAAAGATCTAGGAAGCTTGCTGTCCAACATGAAAACTGAAATGAAGACTAGGAAAATGGGACCTGCAATGTTTAGCTGAATAATCAATCAACCGGATGCTCAGAATTGGGGAGCCAACTGTCCTAACATGATGCCTTGCTGTCACCAGTGTGTGAAACTTTTGAAAGCAAAGCATGCCTTTTTTAAAGAACATTTGTTATACCTCATCATCACATTGACGAAAAAAGAGATAAAAGTGGTTTAATTAGTTGCTCGCACAATTAATCAACATTAATTGGGTGGCAGTCCTACTTTAAAAAAATCACACAATGGCTGAAGCAAAATTCTATATTGTTTCTTGCTGAGAAAAGGCTACTGTTCTATCGTTAGTGGGCTGGTTCTAAGGATCTGTGAGATACATCCCAGGATGGTATAATTAACATTAAGTCAGTACAGATTTGTTTTTTTAAAGATTTGTCGTATTGCATATTAGAATACACACCAGGAGAATGTCCCACCATATTTATAGTTTTTGTATTGTGGTTATTTTGCCATTGCTTTGACCTACCTGCAGAATATAAAATCATGCAGGGCATTGTTTACTCTGGCAGCACACCTCTTTCCCTTGCACACACAGAGAAGACAATAATATTAATAATCAGTGGCCCTTAATTCCCAAATGCTTTACTGAATAGAGCTTACACAATCATCTTAAGACTGAAAAAGTGGTAAGCAATGCTAGCTTTTGAGGAAGGTAATTCCACAGTCCTGGAACCATTATGAAGAAGGCCTTCTTCCTTGCTGCAGATAACATTAATTCCAGGAAGCATACAGCTAGAATCTTAGAATTACAGTGTTTATAAAACTGGGAGGTCCATTGGAGGTCATCTATTCCAACTGCCTTCTCAATGCAAGTTTTGCAATCTGGATGGAACTACAGATTCTAAAGCAGATGGCTATCAAACCTCCACTTAATTACCTCCAAGCTCTAGCAAAGGAGGTACTTGATGATGAACTTAGCAGGTTGGATGGTCTATCCACATACAGAATAATAAGCTTATGATACATGGAAGATTTCAAAAGGTCAGAGCATGTGCGCATGCACGCACACATGCACACACACAAACGTAGTCAGTGCGACAAGAGATTAATAATAATAATAATCCATGTGCAGCATGCACATAAAGGAAAACTTAATTCTGCTCCTAGGATACCCAAATTATGTGGTAAGAATACATTACACAAAATCATACTCTTTTGTTGTTGCTGTTGTTACAACTCCAGCAGTGTTTCCATTTGTACAAATATACCAGTACTTTGCAATTCTTCATGCATCTACCTTGTGGCATGGCTGCATGGAGACTTGTTTTGCACCATCTGCACCCCAGGTCTAGCTTTTCAAGCAATGCAGATTCATTTAAGTTTTGTGGTATTTGAGCAATGACATGGACATGGAAGAATGGAAGGATTGGGGAGGTATGGAAATCTGTATAACAAGAACCTGCTGGAGGGCAGGTTTGCCTTCCATATGGTCACGGGAGATAAAGGCATTCCAGGTGATGCATCCTCTTAGTCAGAAGATGGTGATGGCATGGGCCCAAATAAGGAACTAGTCGTTCTCTTTTTGATGATATGACCTCAACCTTATTTGATTGGATTCCTCTGCCACACAACTCTGGGACCTCATCATCTCATGGCATGGCACATAAGAGTCATTTGTTTGTGCATTTGTGCAGCACTCATGCATTCAAAATGAACCTAGTATGAATATAGAACACATTCGTTAATTTATTATCACATATTTCTCTCCCACTTCCTCCGTTCCTAGTCCCTTAATCTGGGAGCAGGTGGTGCTGTGGACTAAACAACTGAGCCTCTTGGGCTTGCCAATCGGAAGGTGAGCGGTTCAAATCCCTGTGACGGGGTGAGCTCCCATTGCTTTGTCCTAGCTCTTGCCAACCTAGCAGTTCGAAAGCATGCCAGTGCAAGTAGATAAATAAGTACCACTGTGACAGGAAGGTAAATGGCGTTTCCATGCGCTCTGGTTTCCGTCACGGTGTTCTGTTGCACCAGAAGTGGTTTAGTCATGCTGGCCACATGACCTGTAAAGCTGTCTGTGGACAAACACCGGCTTTCTCGGCCTGAAACTGAGATGAGCACTGCAACCCCATAGTCACCTTTGACTGGGTTAAGTGTCCAGGGGTCCTTTACCTTTACCTTTTACCTTAGTCCCTTAATTATGCTCTATGGCTAACTTTGTTCAGTCTAAGACACTCTTTCCTATAGTGAAATAACCCCCTCCATCTAGCCGAATTGGTCAAAAAACATACATTTTAAAATTTGATTTAATTTTATGTTTTAAAAAAAATACTTTCTTGGCACTAGCTATGCCCAGGTAAAAATAAAAGCCACTCTCCTTCCCAAGCAAAAATACTGATGTGAAAAAACAAAATATAAATGTGTTACCTCGAAAATGGTTATTACAATCAAGGCAGTTTTGCTGTGCCCTATAATCTCCCAATGAGGTATGTTGCTCCAGTTTTTATACAAAAAAGCACACACCTTGTGTTTTGCTTTCCTTTTCTGCTAATATGCACACATATACATTTTGCATATGCCCATGGAGAGGGTTTGGGAAGAACTCGTAAAACCACCTGTTCAGCACAGCCTGCAGGTGATATTTACAAAACCTTAAGCATATTGTCAGCAACTGATTGAGGGCTGCAGCAGTTGCCATTCCTCCAAACACATCATGATGTATGAAAACAAGTGCTGTATTTAAGTCGTTGGGAGTATTTATCTTCCCTGAGCAAAACAGTCAGCGTGCTCCCGAGAAACCTTAACTTTCTTTGACAAAGCTCCTATCACAAGTGCAAGAAAAAATACCAATTCTTTACAATAATCCCCCGTAATGCAAGCACAGAAACCACTGGCATTGCAATGCTTCTAATCGCACAGATGACAGACTAGTTAACAGCCTCCATCACTGCGGAATATCTCATCATATTCTCAAGGAACAGGAGCCTGACAATGGAAGGGAACCTACATTGTTGCCAGAGGTATGATCGGAATCAGTAGCACACAGAATCTGCGATAAGCCGAGATAGAAAAGAGTGAGCTTCCTTTGTGTTACGATAATATTCAGCCATTTCGCTTTAAGTAGGGTTGCCGGTCCCCCGCCCGCACCTTCCTCATGCAGAAAAGCAGCATGTCTGCATCAGGCAGGATGCTTGGCTTGGGCTGAGGTTACCATCATTCCCTTTAATGGAAAACTGGTGGGAGGACAGAATGGAGTATTCTGGAGTAGGGCATGGTTGACACGATGAACAAGAGCACGGCTTCTAGGATGGACACGCTGCCATGTTTTGTTCCAGGTCCCATTTGTTTCCCTGATTTTATAGTTGAGTTGCATATCTAGTCGTTTGGACGTGGACTAGGGCTACTCAAAGTTAAGGCAATGGATTCTACCACACTGTTCATTCCAGAGGAGCAAACAACAAAACTGCAAAGCAATACATTTTTTTAATGAAACAAATAGAAAATATACTTTTTTAATAAAAAAAAAAGTTAGGAACATCTGCAAAAAGTTGAAAACAGACCCATATGCTCAAAGCTAACAATTTCTAGATTACAGTGGTACCTCTGGATGCGAACGGGATCCGTTCCGGAGCCCCGTTCACATCCAGTAGTGTGCGTGGGTCACGATTCACCGCTTCTGGGCACGACATCATTTTGACCGTCTGCACATGCGCGAGCGGAAAAACCCAGAAGTAATGCGCTTTGTTACTTCCAGGTCACCGCAGCACGCAACCCGAAAATACTTATCCCAAAGCTACTTCAACCCAAGGTATGACTGTACTGGGAACAATACATTTCAGCCATCAAATGCCAGGGTACAGTAACAGCAAACACACACACACCGAATACTGCTCTTACTGCTGAGCCTACACTTAATCTGCAGTAACTTCCTCTTGCCTTGCCCCTCTCCTCTCCCCCCCCCCCCGCACCGTAAGTGGTAGTGACGTGCACCGTTAGGAAGATAAGAGAACAAAACAGCTTCACCTGCTCAGTCCTGCTGGCTGCCACTTTCTGGGTGAACAGGGATTTACATTCAGCCTAACTGTTAATAATGAGAAAGATGGTTGGCTCTCATCAAGGAGAGCACTCCATAACCAAGGAACCACTACTGAGAAGGCCCTGCCACATGTCAGTGCTAGCAAGGCACCACTACTGAGAAGGCCCTGTCACACTAGAAGCTGTTATTTTAGGAACTTGGGTCCCAAACAATTTGAGCCCTTGTACACTCATGCTGACACCTTGAATTGAGCCTGGTAGCTCACTGGCAACCAGTGCAGTGCTTTCAGGACTGATGACACAAGCTGCCCCACTCACCACCCTAGAAGTTGCATTCTTCACTAACCACAGTTTCTGGTCCGTCTTCAAAGGTAAGCCCACGTAGAGTGCATTGCAATAGCTCATGCAGAAGGTCACTAGAGTATGGACAACTGAGGCCAGGCTATCCCAGCCTGGAAAGGGGAATAGTCTAGGGAAAGTTGCAAGGATGCACTGTACATAAGCCAGGAGGACTGGGCCTCACATTTCCCACCTCTGTACTAAATAAATCAACCAGTAAGCATCATTTCAAATCAGAACCAGTCAGTGCACAGTGGAATCAAAGTGCATTATACATAGAGTCCAGCTGAAGCCACTGTTTCAGGGACAGCATGGCTATTAGGCTGGGTGAGGCAGGCTGCTTCAGGCAGCAGATTTGGAAGCATCATTAAAGGGCAGCAAACAATCAGTTATTCATTGTGATATTTTTACCACCAACAGAGGGGCACCGTTTGGATTTTCTGCAGCAGGCACCATAGTGTCCTGGTTCACCTCAGAGGCGTTTGATTGATACACCTTCAGCCAGTTTGCAGTGCAAGAGAAGGAAGAGGGAGATAGATCATAATTCTGCCCCGCCCCCTAGAAGAAGAAGAAGAGTTTGGATTTGATATCCCGCCTTTCACTCCCTTTAAGGAGTCTCAAAGCGGCTAACATTCTCCTTTCCCTTCCTCCCTCACAACAAACACTCTGTGAGGTGAGTGGGGCTGAGAGACTTCAGAGAAGTGTGACTGGCCCAAGGTCACCCAGCAGCTGCATGTGGAGAAGCGGAGACACGAACCCGGTTCCCCAGATTACGAGACTACCGCTCTTAACCACTACACCACACTGGCTCTACTTGAAGAGCCAAGCTGGCCGCTGCACAGAATAATCAGAAAACCCTGCTGTGAGGACACTGAGCTGAAGCTGCTGCTGCTGCTGCTGCACATTTGCGGCCAATTTTGCAGCAGGAGAATTAGGCCATTGGCAATAGCACCAAAAGGCACGGTGGCATCGGAGGAGAGGCCAGGCTGGTTTGTTGTGGAATGAGATTTGGTAGCCAATAGAATTTTTCAGGGGTGAGGAAACTGTGGCCCTGCGGATGTTGCTGAACTCCAACTCCCATCCTCCCTGAACCCTGACCAAGATGGTTGGGACCGATGGGATATGGGAGTCTAGAAACATTTCGAGGGCTGCAGGTTTCACATCCCTGGCCAACCTCATCATGTGCAGGGAGGAGAATAAACTAGCAGAAGATGCAGAGGCTGAGGTACATGTGAGAATAAAATGAAGTACGAAATCAAGATAATTTCAGTTTAAAATATGCACTAATATTTTGTGAAATGAATCCCTCTTCCTCCCAGAACAGATTTTTCTACTTCTTAATTTGCCTGCCCCCTGTGCCTTTAGCAGTAACTTAAAACACACTTACAAAGCACGGCTTATACTGGCATCCGGATAAGTGAAGGGGAAACATTTCACTTGCTAGCTTCCCTCATTCCAGCTTACAGATAAAGGCACGGAAGCAGAGCCAGTTTCGTTTCGTTTCCAAACGCAGAAACTCCGCCGCTTCCTCTCTTATCTCTTTACCTCCTGAAATGGCTCAAGGGATGGAGAGGCAAGAAGAGATTTGCAGCAGTGGGAGGATAAACAAAGGGGCTTTCTCCTTCCAAGGTCTGGCCTGATGGCACATGAGGCCACCACCCTGCTGAAGCTAAGCTGGTCTGGGCCTGGTCAATGCCTGGATGGGAGACCCTCTGGGAACTGCCTTGACTTCCATGATGAATGTAAGGAAAAGAAACATAAAATATATTTCCCCCCCTCTCTGACTCCCAAAGGACACTATGTAAGGAGGAAAAGGTAAGGCTGGCAGAAATGACAATGATGAAGAAAGAGAAAAGGCTGCCTGGCTGCATAGAGGGAGATCTTGCTGACCTCCTTCACTGTGACATCCCACAGGGCAGGAGCACATACAGTGGTACCTCGGTTTAAGAACAGCCCTGTTTACGAACTATTTGGTTTACAAATCCGCAAAACCGGAAATAGTGCCCGGTTTCTGAACTCGGGTCTAAGAATGGAATCAGAACGGTGGAAGGGCACTGGTGGTGGGAGTCCTCAATAGGGAAAGCGCACCTTGGTTTAAGAACTGTTTCGATTTAAGAACAGACTTCCGGAACGGATTAAGTTCGTAAACCGAGGTACCACTGTACTGGAGACATTGGCATTTGATTGGCCTCTGCAGGACTGGGGGATTTGGGGCTACCATGACAGTTTGTCCTCTCCTTTGACCACCAAGTCCAGAGTAAGCCACTATTGAATCTGCAGGAACCCTGATGCCCCTCTGTACCCAATGACTCCTGCATCCCATGAACCTCTCAAAATGTATACATTCACAGGGGAGAAGGAGGAATGGCCATTTCAAAAATGTCCGTGTTGCGTTTCCCATCCGTTTATGGACTTTACAAGATATATAGACATGTTGGTGGCAAAAATGCCTATTTCCTAACTTGCTAGGTATTGCCTTCCTTGCAAAGAAAATCTTCTCGCCCCACTACCCACCCTGATGGGAAGCTTTTAACGGGTGGTGTGTTAAATCAAATTGCTCCAGTATGGTTTTTCATCAGTTAATGGCTGCTGTGAAATGGCATGAAAGACGGTGTACCCTAAGGGGGTGGATGGGGGGGGAATTAACGGGGGAGTCCAGATATGGGGAGATGGACGTCGTCTAGGGTTCTCTTTATTAAGCAAAATATTAAAATACACAACAATGATTCCGAGCAACACAATCAAAAGGGAAACACATATGTCTGCCCTTACATTAGGAAAGCTGTGAGCTGCTGCTGCCTTTGTTGTTTCATCTTACCCCCCCTCCCCCCCATTAAATCAGACACTTCTTCTAAATCAAGCCCTCGGGGAGTACGAGACAAAAGTGATGAGAAGGCAGTGTGTGAATACAAAAGTGGAGCATGTGTTTTATAACTAACTCTGCTCAGAGATCAAGGGAAATGTCATTGTTTATAGCCATCAGAAAAGAATCAATGTAATTATATTTGTATTATCAATTCAGGTCATTATTCTAATACATACACCGCAAAGCCACATGAGCAGTTTGCAGCTGAGCTGATGTGTTTATTACTTAACTCCTTCCTGTTGAGTTACTTATATAATTATTATTATTATTAAAAAAGACATGTTCCTCTTCCTCCAAATGCATGCACCCAAACTGAACGGAGGCAGGGTGTAATACCTTGAAGTTGTCAGTTTAGCTGAAGGATGTTGTTGGGTCCACATGAGCACACACAAACACACCAAAGTCTCAATGTATTCACCCTGCACATAGAGGGTTTCCGCAGTGGCATCTGGTCCATTCGGGCAAATGGGCCACTACCCAACCAACCTCAGTCTGCCTTCAGCCAATCCCACCTGCCCAGTGGAATAAAGATCTACATTGGGACGTGCTGACCCCATGGATTCTGCCACCTGAGGCAGTCGCCTCACCTTGCCTCATGGGTGGGCCGGTCCTGATGGTGGGACATCTAAAAGAGCAGAAAAAGAGGTCGGACGGCAAGATGGTGCAGACAAAATCCTCACCAATGTTGGCCCCATTAATGAAGGCCTAGATCATCCACTGCAATGCTTGCTCACAGAAAGAAGCTCTTTGCACTTCTCCTGTGTTCAGAACAGAGTACCCAATGAAATGTCGGTATGTTTAAAGGAGAGGCTGGACCAGTACAAATAGAAACTGAGCAGGGAGGGCATTGCAGATATTTATTGAGACCTCTCAGACATCCAGGGAGGTACTGGCAGGCACAGTGGTGACCACAGGTGGTGTGTTGGCAACCCAGGTAATCCTTATCCCTATAAAAATTATGAAGACTACTAAATAAAAGAACAACAACCCCAAACCTTTGAAGGACAGAAAAGAAACATGTTTAAAAGCACGAACTCCCAGCAACAGCAATTAACGGGGTTTGCCAATGTAGTGTCCTCCTAATGGTCTTTGACTATATTTCCCATCATCACCTAGCTAGTATGGCCAATGAACAGGGATGATGGGATTTGTAGTTCCAACAACATCAGGATGGCACTATGTTGACTGTCTCCTGGATAGAATCCAGCCATCATCTTAATCCTTCTCAGGTGGCCTTTATTCCACTTACTGACATCCACCCAAGTGCTGATTCCAGGGGAACAGGAAGTGGCAAGCTAGGTTGGGCAGATAATAGTTACGTGCACGTTATGTAGCTGTCCCCTGCCCCTACACAGAGATGTTTAGGAATCCTCCCTCTTCAGAGATACAGACTCACAAAGAATTAGGGTTTCCATCTAAGTATTCATTGATTGTAAAGTCACCTGTCCCATTTGATTCATAGCACCTCAACTGCGCATGTATAAAAACAGCCACGGGGGATTCGAAACCTGGAGTTACACATGTGTTAAACAGAGACTGTGCAATCCCAAAGCCATAAAATATGACTGAAGCGAAAATCAATAGGACCAAAATATGTATCGAAAGCACATCCAAAAGAAAATTCTACCCATATGGAAAGGGCTAGATTGTTCTTACTTTTCCGCAAAGTTCCAGGATTTTGCTAATCAGAAATATAGGAGAGTCATGTAGAGACTTTTTCTTACATCTTTGCAGTAAAGACAGCAGAATCTGGAAGCTGCCAGATGAATTAAGAGCTGAGAGACTTACCTAAGGGAAGAAAAAGAAAGAAAGAAAGATGTGAATTAATAAATAGAGCTGCATTACGAAGACACAATCAGATTTGGTTTGTCACGCGCTATGATAAATGACCAGATTACTTAATGTATACTCAATGAGTTGTTGTTATTATTATTATTACTATTAAAATTAAATTTTCAATTATGTTTAGAAGCTAAGCAAATTCTGAGCACTAAGAGAAAGCCATCAATTATTCATCCAGGAGTGACTTATATGATAATCAATATAATCCCTTTTCGAAAGTGTCAATATAAGGAAGGCAGTATTTCCATTTTAGAATGCAGTCAATGAATCATAGAATCGTAGAGCTGGAAGAGACCATGAGGGTCATCTAGCCCAACCTCCTGCAATGCAGGAATCTTTTGCCCAAAGTGGGGCTTGAATCCATAACCCAGAGATTAAGAGTCTCATGCTCTACCAGCAGCTATGATAAAATAAATCACAGAATACTCTCAGTTACCAGCTGGGCAGAAGACTAAGCAGGTACACGGGGTACCTGGTCACAGTCTTCCCCACTGTGGTCAGTTGTGTTATACTTCTACAGCAGGGGTCAGCAAACTTTTTCAACAGGGGGCCGGTCCACTGTCCCTCAGACCTTGTGGGGGGCCGGACTATATTTTGAAAAAATAATAATGAACGAATTCCTATGCCCCACAAATAACCCAGAGATGCATTTTAAATAAAAGCACACATTCTACTCATGTAAAAACACCAGGCAGGCCCCACAAATAACCCAGAGGTGTGTTTTAAATAAAAGGACACATTCTGCTCATGTGAAAACATGCTGATTCCCAGACCGTCTGCGGTCCGGATTTAGAAGGCAATTGGGCCGGATCTGGCCCCTGGGCCTTAGTTTGCCTACCCATGTTCTACAGTGGTACCTCAAGTTACAAGCACCTTGGGTTACAAACACTTTGGGTTACAGATTCCGCTAACCCAGAAATAGTACCTCGGGTTAAGAACTTTACCTCAGGATGAGAACAGAAATTGCGCGGTAGCGGTGCGGTGGCAGCGAGAGGCCCCATTACCTAAAGTGGTACCTCAGGTTAAGAACGGTTTCAGGTTAAGAACGGACCTCCAGAACGAATTAAGTTTGTAATCAGAGCTACCACTGTATTTCAGTTATTTCTGAATTTCCATCTATTAGAATATGCAAATTCCATGCAAATCATTACCCGCTTTTGGGTAATGCTTCCCTTCTTTTTCCACCCTTGCCATGACTGATCTTCCCTTGAAATAGGCAGACATAAAAGGAACATTGGGTGGGCCCTACTCTCAACTACACATGAGGCTACAGTGGGGGTCAGTTACGCTGGGGGAGTCATGTGCTGAATGCCTTCAAAGAAATCCCAGAATCCTTTGCAACACAAAGCAGCTCCTCAGTGGGCAGGCAAATGAAGAACTGGTTCCCCAAATGCAGGAAAAAAAATAGAGGGGAAGGGAAAACCCACATTATTATAAGCAAACCAATAGTACTTGATAGTAAAATTCTGGACAACAGCCAACCCCATTATAACTTTATCCCTGTAAGGCTTGAAGACAAGTGTTTTACAGACCTACTATTTCTTCAGCATGCAATTTATAAAGATTAAAGATTAACATTTACAGAAAAAAAGTTGCTGCTTAATAGTTTGGCGATGCCATAAAAACTAACACTTTTCATTATAATAGCATTTTATGGCACATAAGAGCCAGAACACCCCACAGGTCTTTTCCCTTCCTTCTCAATATCTAATGGGGGTGGGGGAGAGACATATGCACCCTTTAAAGAAAAGAGACCCCTCAAAAGAATAAAATAAAAGCTTTTGTTGTTGTTTTTCAATCCCCCTGCATCAGCAAATATATATCATTCCTTATGTCCCTCCAAGGTGAGGGCTGTTGTGCAGAGAGATAAAGCCTTGAGGAAAGAAAAGGTTTAAAATCAAATTAGTCATTGTATATGCATTCTGTGCCCATTTTGACAATGCAGAATTTTAATGAGCCAAAATCTGCAAAGGCATTTGCACTGACAACAAACTGTTTAATTCACTCGGCAATTCCAAAAGCAAGCTGGAGTAATGACTTTATAATTTTTAATTATCATGGAAGAGCCCTCATCTGTGTGTTCCTTTTCTTTCTCTCTCTCTCTCTCTCTCTTTTTCTTTTACGACTGTGCATACTCTATTAAAATTTTAATATCCATATTTTCACCTTCGGCCAGTAATATTTTCATTATTCTGCAAATAAAAACAGTAATGTAAACAAATCGTTGGCAGGCATTCACCAAGAATTTAAAAGAGCGACAACCAGCTGTATTGGTTTGAATTTGCATGCAGATTCAGGCTCTGAACTCCCCCCCCCCACACACCCTTGCCTGAACTTTATAAAGGACTTGTAAAGGCAAAAATCTCTGCTACAGTTGAGCCCTCAATCCATCTTTTGTTTTTTAATGCAATGGCAGACCATTATTATATTATATGATGGATAATATAAGATGACGTTTCTGAATATGTGTGGAGTACCTTTCTCAAATCAATGGGTAACCTAAGGGCCCCACACATCTGGAGTAATAGGGAATAGTTTTGAAGACAATTGCATACCCTCCAACACTTTGAACCCCAAATCCGGGACGCCATCTTCCTGTTTTGTTTTTTTTTATTGTGAGAGCTCTGCGGCCATTTTGGTTTTTGTGATCTCGCTTGATTTCATTCCACAGCACCGCCCCCCCCCCAATGTTTTTCCCCAGGCATGCTGCCCTAAAATGTGCAGTTTGGGGAACTGTGCGAGATCATGGCCCTGAAAAAGTGGGGGGGTTGGGGGGATCACACCGTAAAATCGTGAGAGATCACAGCAACCAACATGGCTGCCATTTCCCCATGATATAAAAATGGGATGCCCTTTTTCTGGGACACTTAAAAGTAAAGGGACCCCTGACAATTAGGTCCAGTCGTGGATGACTCTGGGTTGCGGCGCTCATCTCGCTTTATTAGCCAAGAGAGCTGGCGTACAGCTTCCGGGTCATGTGGCCAGCATGACTAAGCCGCTTCTGGCGAACCAGAGCAGCGCACGGAAACGCAGTTTACCTTCCCGCCGGAGTGGTACCTATTTATCTACTTGCATTTTTGACGTGCTTTCGAACTGCTGGGTTGGCAGGAGCAGGGACCGAGCAACGGGAGCTCACCCCATCACGGGGATTCGAACCGCCGACTTTCTGATCGGCAAGGCCTAGGCTCTGTGGTTTAGACCACAGCACTTACAGGGTATGAAATCATTTCCAGGTTGGATTGGATCCCACTAACTCTCATTTTCGAAACCAAACAATGTCTGATATAGACCAATGTGTTCGAAATTACTATTGGTTGGGGAGGTTTCGTTGTCAAGGCCAGCCTGTCATGAAACACACTGATCTACTTGTATTAGGTGGCAGACTGGGAGGGACAGCAAAACGAGTGTCCCCACACCGAATGCCCAAGGCTTACTGGGCCACCAAAATGAGTGAACACCAGTGGTGTCCCATCTAAAGAAGACTGGCAAGTTAAATTAATGGAATATGCTGAAATGGCAAAATTGACTATGAAACTAAGAGGAAGAGATGACAACGAATTTAAGGAAGAATGGAAGGTGTTTATTGCATATTTACAAAAGCAATGTACACAGGTTAATACATTAGCAGGGTTTTAAGATTACTTGTAATTTTGTTATGAATGTATAATAGGAATTCAAATAGGATAAAATTTAAGAATAGACATGCAGTACAGTGGTACCTAGGGTTACAGACACTTCAGGGTACAGACTCCGCTAACCCAGAAATAGTACCTCGGGTTAAGAACTTTGCTTCAGGATGAGGACAGAAATCGCGCAGCAGGAGCACGGCGGCAGCAGCGGGCGGCCTCATTAGCTAAAGTGGTGCTTCAGGTTAAGAACAGTTTCAGGTTAAGAACGGACCTCTAGAACGAATTAAGTACTTAACCTGAGGTACCACTGTATGTTGATAAATAAAAGAACCAAGGAAGGGATTAGAGGGAAGTCAATTTGTTTTGTTTCGTTTTTGTATTGTTGTTGTTTTTATTTTTGTTATATTTGGAAATCAATAAAATGTTATTAAAAATAAATAAATGAGTGAATACCAGCCATCAAATCCTGGTGGATCCTGGTGGAACAAGATCCCCACACCAGTGCTACAGGATGCAGGTGATGCTGTTGAAATTCTTCATGTCTAGCTCCAGAATGATAGGATGACTGGTGGTAAATGTAGAGGTCATAATGTGGCCAGGCCATCACCCATAAGAGGTACGTTGCCCTTTGCTTACTACTAGTGACATCCGACAGGGTCTTAGACAACAGGGAATTGTGCAGGGGGATGTGTGTCACTGAAGAAGTAAATGAATGGATGAATCAATGTAATGTACAGCTTAGCTTTGGATGAAAAGCAGACAGAACAAGTCTTGCTGATGCCGTTCTGCCCACTTTACCTCCAAAGAGCAAAAAAGAGAAAAGAAAGAAAAAGAAGGCATATCCCATTTCCCTGATTTAATAGACCATATTGGAAAGCAACCAGTATGGTTACAGAAGCTGAAACTGCACCTTTGGTCTCCTCACACCCCCTGCGAGCCTCTTTCCAGGCCAAAGTAGTAGTTTATGTCATATTTCAGATAGTGTTTGTGCTAGGAAAGGCTAATACAGTTTTATTTTCCTTGAAAAGTTATCCAGCTTCCATCCTTCATATTACTTTGATCTTGCTAAGCTTCCCACTTCTCTGTGTGTACACACACACACACACACACACCCAAAAAAAAAAATTGGTATCAAGCAGATTCAGGTACAACAGGCAAATCTTTTCCTCTTCATCAGAGCCTGACAATAGACTCAAAAGTTAAAGGCACCCCGTCCGGAAAAGCTGCAGTGCGTGACATTTTATTGAGACAACCCCCATAGGGGAATCAAACAGTGCGAAACATGGCTAACTTCAGCTGGAAATGCAAGCGATTAAAAAAAACCCCACATACACAGAAGCAAGCCAAGTTTACAGTCCAGTGCCAATACAAATGGTGCTGAACATCTCCTGTTAAGTTATGCCAAGCCCAAGTCTTGCCCGTCAAAATGTAAACTACGTGGGTTTAGCTCTCAAGTTTATATCCAAGCTGCTGGAAACTTACATGGCTTTGGGTGAAACTTTGCAAAACTGGGAAAGGCTTTTTAAAGAGGTGGCAACAGGAATTGTCTAGTTATGACAGCCCAATCTCTGAGCAGTGCGAGATTACAGGGGTTGGAAGCACTTACCCAGGATTCGTGTTTCCTTTTAGAAATTGAGGCACAGCGGAGAGTGTGGTGTATTTATGATATGTGGATTATTTACACATATATACAACCTGAGGCTAGGATGGAGGGGTTCCCAGCGTCGGCACCCTCAACGGGTCTTGTTTCTCTCATAGCCACAGCCTTGGATTCAAGCAGAAATCAAACATCATGCTCTGCCTCTCTGGCTTTATTTCTGGGTCACATCATTACCACCAACTTAACTCTAAACTAGCTTTTATCCTTCTAACTTGCTGTGAGCTGGGCCCACCCATTTGCCATCTCACAAACATCTTGCCTTTGTTCTCTTAATGGCCCTTCACCCCAGGTGATGACCTAATCAGGATGCTTGCTTATATTTTAACACTTGCTGGACCTAAGGCTTAGAAAGGCCTTCCAGTAGCACCTTAAAGACCAACTAAGTTAGTTCTTGGTATGAGCTTTCGTGTGCATGCACAGTGTGTATCTGAAGAAGTGTGCATGCACACGAAAGCTCATACCAAGAACTAACTTAGTTGGTCTTTAAGGTGCTACTGGAAGGAAAAATTTTGTTTTGTTTTGACTATGGCAGACCAACACGGCTACCTATCTGTAATTAGAAAGGCCTGGCACCCAAACTCATATGACTGTGTTGCAATGGTAATGTAGCAGCATAAAACTACGCAATTCTTGGCTGTCAAGGACCACACACAGTCAGTGAACACAAAACGGGGTAGAGGAACAGCAGAATAGTATATCAGCATGAAAGCAAACTTTAGCTATTTTAAAAGTACACTTTGGAGTTGGAGGGGAGTTGTGAACCATAATAATTCAGCCGCCATTTTTTTCATAGGGGGAAAAAACCAGCTGATCCATACTTCAGAAGATATGTCCTCAAGACTTCATGGTTAATTTTTCTAAGCACCAGGCACCTGTATTTTTGCAAGCCTGGTCCTGATGGTTTAGACTGGCCAGCACAAAAACAGCCAGGAGCAGCTACCACAGAAAGCTCAGTATCTTTGGTATGTGGCAAATCCAAGCGTACAGTAGATTAAGATGAGGAGGTCAGACGTCTGGGGATTGTGCTGGGCAATGGCTGACATAAGAGGAAACGCAGATGGCAAGCAAAGGAAGTAAAGAGGGGAACATGATGCTTTATTCTTCAGAAGCTCTCTCTGTGTTGTGCCACATCCCTGCATCTAGGATCCACTGTGAATATTTAGACGACCCATGGGTCACCACAATTTGGGGAAGCCCTCAGCACCCCTTCCTACACTTGAGAATGTGACTCTTCCATCATCTTCAGGCTCTGAAGACAGCTCCTCTTTAACTTCTCCTGCTCCACAACCATGGAGGACCATACAACTGCAGAACTGGCTACAGGACCTTCAGGACTTCAGATCACTCTCACAGGGGAGGAGAAGTCATTGGAAGGGAAAGCCCAGCCAGCCTTCTTAAGCTTTCAGATGTGTATGGGCCTCTGCTGAGACAACATCTTCCATGGCTCAGGTAAGAAGGCCTGATGTGGTCAGAAGAGGTTCTGCTAATTGATATAACATTCCTTGAAGCACTACGTCCAAGAAGGACAGGATACTGGGAGGTCATATGGAGCAAAGAGTCAGACATGCACAGTGAACAGAGGAAGAATTAGTCTTTCTCTCCCTCTTCCTAACTTGTTAAAATCCTCCAGCCTAATGGCAGATGGTTTTGTTAGTAAAAAGAGGCAAGATGGACCCATTGAGGTACTTACTTGCAGCCATTGCTCAAAAGGATTTCCAGTCTCAATGAAAGACAGATTCATTTTCTGTAAATGAGGGCAAAGTCACCCAAAAGTCTTTACTTCATGGATGGCATATTTCTGTTCAGCAACAAGCATTCTGATACATCCTGCTGCATCACTTTGATTCTCTTTCTTCTCCTTCTTCTTCTCCATTTTTTTTTTAAAATAAGATTTCTACCCACTATCCCTCCCTTCAATATAGATTTCAGGTCAAGTGCAGGGCAGTTTGAAAAGGCTTAGGCAGTTTGAAAAGGAAAATACTAAAAGGGCAGAAGTGACAAGAAAGGCTGCCTCTCTGTCGAAATTCATGAACAAGGGGAACACTCAGAGGGAAGATCATGACTGTCACTTTGATGAGCGACAAAGTGTGCCGTGCCTGATGCTGTCAGAGAAAGCACACCTTGTGCATTTCCTTTTTCTTTGGAAGCAGGGGATTGTGGAGAATTGTATCATGCATTTGCATAAATGCATTGCTTTCCATTACTAAAGAATCCTACATGTTGCTAACAATTGCTATAGTTTTTGAATGTTGGGCTGTTGCCTTCTCTGGCGGGCAGTGAAGGCTGTCGCATTACAGCTAAAAGCAAACTGCCCCACCAACCTCTGTCTGTTCTCAGCCAGCTGTCATTTGCCTGCCTTCTCGCTTGCATGCAGTCCAGGGGAAGCCCAGGCTCTCAACATCCTCCACCTTAAACTCAGTGGTGAACTCAGAAGGGATGAAAGATGGAGGGCAAAACTGGAATTAGTTGGGCCTGTCTGTCATTGCCTGTGGCTCCCCCTACTGTTGTCCTCCCTGTCTTCCACCTGGGTCACCACTGCTTTAGTATTATTCTGAAAAAATGAGTTCACATTGCATAAGGGTGTGGGGAAAGTTGGCCTTTAACAGAACACACTTCATCTGTTGGAAGATTCAATTCCACCTTTAGTTGCAGACATGGGATTGTTACGTGTCACATGTCTGTTTACAATCCAGCACAGTTAGCTGGCCTTTCGATCCAAGGATGCCATCATCATCATCATCATCGTTTTATTTGTATGCCGCCTTTCCATAGTTGAAACTATACTCAAAGCGCCTAACAACATAACAAGATTGACATAATTACAAACATAGCAGAAGTCATAAGCAATAAATAAAACGCATCAAAATGTACACAACCAAATGGAAACAATTTCCACATAAATCATAAGATCTAAGTCTAAAGATACAATATCATCAGTAACAGCAACAAGCTCTCTCAACCCCCCCATAAACAATACTCCAGCCCAAGAATCTGTTCAACAGCTTTTGTAGCTGGAGTCAGTCCACACACTACTCTCCCAGGCCAGATGGGAAAAGGCCACCGAGGCAGGGTGCAGGTCTTCCAGGGCTCACAGCCAAGATGGTATCATTTAAAACAACACATATAAAAATAAAAAACCATTTAAAAGAGGAGTCGTCGGTGCTAAGCAGCAGGCACAGTCGTTGTGAAGCCTGACAAGCCCCTCCCCAAGCCAGGTGGAAAGAGGCAAGGACAGGGCCCTGTAGGCCCTCAGCAGGCAGTCCTCCACTTCAGTGTGGTAAGAGAGTCAAAGTCACCATCAATTTACTGATATGCACTGTTTTTCCCTCAGATATATTGGCTTGACTCCTAACTATCTGCACAATTAAATCTTATTTATTTACTGAACTTATTAATCACTATGTGAATAAGTTCTTCAAGTTTTTTTAAGTGGCATGGAGCTTAAATAAAAAGAATACATGTGTTTGCCATAAAATACAAGAAACTTCATAAAAAGCCCCCAGACAAAGCCCAATAATACAGCAACCAAAGCTTTGGCGGCGGCAGATCGCCAATAATAGCTGGCAGCTGCCAGTCATCAGAGTCCACCAAATGCAGCAGGAGGGAGGAGGAAAAGAAGTTGTTACCTAGTGCTGAAAACAAGTTAGTGATGATGCCAGGCAGATCCCACTGGGGTAAAATAACTACCACAGTTGGTAGCTCATAGCATGAATGGTTATTTGGGATTTTGTATATGATTGTAAAATTTGCAGGCTGTTTTACATTCAATATTACTGCAATAGAGAAACGATTTGAATTTACGCGAGTCACTTTATTTATTGTAATTATTGTTATGAGATGCATATATTGGACCCTAATTAAAGGTAAAGGTAAAGGGACCCCTGACCATTAGGTCTAGTCGTGACCGACTCTGGGATTGCGGCGCTCATCTCGCTTTATTGGCTGAGGGAGCCGGAGTACAGCTTCCGAGTCATGTGGCCAGCATGACTAAGCCGCTTCTGGCGAACCAGAGCAGTGCACAGAAATGCCGTTTACCTTCCCACCAGAGTGGTACCTATTTATCTACTTGCACTTTGACGTGCTTTCGAACTGCTAGGTTGGCAGGAGCAGGGATCGAGCAACAGGAGCTCACCCTTTCATGGGGATTCAAACCGCTGACCTTCTGATCGGCAAGTCCTAGGCTCTGTGGCCAGCGCCACCGGACCCTAATTAGGTATCTGCACAAAAGCTGCTTCCACTCACAGACAGGGCTAAGATCCAGCAGAGGTCCCATTGGAAGAAGTGGGGAGAGGAAATTTCCACCATTTCCCGCTTCTTCCTGCATCATCTGACACCACCTCTGGAGCACGTTCCCAGGGGGCACGAAGGAAAGGAGAATCAGCGGAAGTTGCATTCACCCCCTCTTCTGCTGAGGAAGCTCTCACTGAGAGAAATTCGAGTTAGGATCCAAGCCTTTGTGATCAGAGTGGTTCACGGAAAATTGAATGTGCAAATACGATAAAAGCAGAATATCCATAATACGCAATTATGCTACACTAACAACACAGCAATGACCATTTGACAAGTAACAGGTCATTCAACACATATCAGGAGATTAACTGAGCGCAGAACACGCCAACAGGTCAATTAACAATCCACAGGCAAGCTTCTGCAAAATTCTAGTTGTGAACTGCAAATGAGACTGTGACGTGGCATACCGCATGTGAAACTCCTTGTCTTAAAGAGTTTGGCTAATTTCCTTTTTACTCACGTTCTGCCAATACCTGGAGACACTTCATCAGTGGAGGGGAAGAGTGTCAGCAGCTCAGGGGTGGGACATCTGCTTTGCATGTAGAGGGTCCTGGGTTCAAATTCTGACACCTCCATTCTTGAAACCCTGGAAAGCCACTTCCAGTCAGAGTCAAGAATACTGAGCTAATTAGACCAAGGAGGAAGCTTCTTATGTGTGTTTTTTTTAAGGTATTCAATCCTATCACAATTTTATTTATTGCAAGCTCTAGCCTTCTGTGCTCTTTGTATTATTTCTGGGCTTCTCCTAGTATTTGTTGCTGCTAGTAATTGTTTTAATGACAGACTTGCTTTCTGTCTCATTAGCCACTTTTGGGACAGGTAAAGTGGGAGGGAAGGTTTTCTTTTTCTAGAAATGCATAAAACAAAAGCTACTGCAGCCTTATCCTGAGGCAATTTATGGGTCATCGAAAGAACAATCACTCGAAGAACTTTTGCCAACTTAATTGCCAGACACCTAAAAAATAATAAGAATTGGGTTTTTTTTTTGCCACAATGTGATAGTAATTAAATTCTGAGCAGCAGGTCATCAGTAAAGGACAATTCACAAGCATACATCACTCAGAAACAAAATACATTATTTCCACAAGAATGTGTGAACTGCTTCAACTGGGGGGGGGGGGATCTTTGTTAGGGATCATGTGAAGTGACACAAAGAATTACTTTGTGGCGATCAATTTCTGAAATGCAGATGTTCAGAGAGAGAGAGAGACATTTGGAAGACTGGGAGGGTCTGAGGCAGCAGCCATCAGGTGCTTCAAAAACACCATCCCAGAAATCATGTGTTAAATTAGTCTCAGAGTGCACCATTCTCTACAGAAAGTGGGACAATGTTTGCTAACCATCGCCCAGACATTAATCTGTGGACATTTGGGATTGCTGCAAGGTTCTTGCGGGGAATATTTGAGCGGAAAGGCTTAAATGCGCAGCTGAAGCAAAGCCAGAGAGACTGAATGAATATAATGTGTATGGCAAGGAGTATGGTGACTGTGAGATAGAGAAACCCCTGTCAACTTTTCATTTTAACATTTCTGTTTCCTGCGATCTGGTTGTTGTTGTTTGTATTGCCTTATACATTTTGTATTTTCTTCTGGTTCAAAGGTGGGAGAACAACAACCATAATTATAATGGTGATACTCAGTGGGATATGAGAGTGACCAAAAAGAAAACAGCAGATCCCAAAACTAAGATACTTTCAAGAATGTATAACTTGCTGTTAAAATGGAATACGCAGGATGAAACGGTTAAATCTGCTATGATCAAATGGGCACAAGATATTGGTCACAACATTATGTTTGCTGACTGGGAACAGTTGTGGACCACCGGTATGAAATTTACGGCATGTAATGCCTTAAGAGAGAATATTATGAAAATGATATACAGGTGGTACATGACACCAGTCAAGCTTGCAAAAATCTATCATTTGCCCGATAATAAATGTTGGAAATGCAAAGAAAATGAAGGTACATTCTTTCACCTTTGGTGGACGTGCCCAAAGATTAAGGCTTTCTGGGAGATGATCTATAATGAAATGAAAAAGGTATTTAAATATACCTTCCTGAAGAAACCAGAGGCCTTTCTCCTGGGCATAGTCGGCCATTTGGTGCCAAAGAAGGATAGAACTTTCTTTATGTATGCTACAACAGCAGCAAGAATACTTATTGCAAAGTATTGGAAGACACAAGAGTTACCCACCCTGGAAGAGTGGCAGATGAAGGTGATGGATTATATGGAATTGGCGGAAATGACTGGCAGAATCCGAGACCTGGGAGAAGAGTTGGTGGAAGAAGACTGGAAGAAATTTAAAGACTATCTTCAGAAACACTGTAAAATTAATGAATGTTAAAATGATGTTGGATTGAAAATAAGTGGCATTAGCAACAAAGTTAATAAGAATATGCAAAAATGAATTGATAAATGGATGAAAATATAGAGTTATAATATGTTAAGATATAGAGTTAAGATAAACGAAAGAGGGTAAGGATTTGCTGATTTGACTATTTAAATGGGAATACAAAAAGGGGAGGTGTGAGGAGGTCAAGGAAACAAGCTAATGAGTTTAAAGTTACTAAAAACGGATTTGTTTTTAATTCTTTGTTATCTATTTGTTTTTTGTATTTTGTATTTTTATTCTTCTTTTTTCTTTTTTATGTATTTTTCTGTCTTCTTTTTTGTATCTTTTTCTTTCTATGTGACTTTTTTCTATTTTGTAAACTTATGTTTTTGTAAAATCTCAATAAATATCTTTCAAAAAGAAAACAGCAGATTTCTGTGCCATGACATGTCCAGGCAGTTTACAACAAAGTCCGATATTATAAAAGGGAGACATCTATTCATAGCAGGGGTGGGGGGTGGAGGACGCAATCCTTAAATAAGCAACACAAGAACTCTATGAACTCAAATATCTAAATAGCAGTTATACTACTAGCAGTAGCAGCAACTACTCCATTTGTCTAATCCAGTTTCTCCTTTCATTGCTTCCAAAAAGGGAGTGTCTTAACCAACTGCTTAAAACTAGAAAGGGATGTGTCAGATCAGAAGCAGATTTTGGGTTCGCCCGCACTGGGCACCAAGCTGGAGATGCCTAGTGTACTCTCAGAGCCTGAGTTGTGGAACATCAGCTCCTTTGATTGGCAGGCAGTATGAAGCCTCTGGATTGGATGGGCCCCGTTAAGGGTGAGGCCTCTTTCCCGGACTGGTCAACAGCTCAGTTCCTTCAGCATTCAACTCCTCCAACTCAAACTCCAGCACCAGCTCAAGCCCTCAACATAAGCTCCAGAATTGATTTCAGGGATGTGGGCAGGAAAACACATACGCTCCAGGTCTCAATTCAGGTGTGGCCAGCCATGGTCCTGCGCTGGCCTGGCCTGATGCACCAGAGCAACAGAAGTCAGTATGGCCAATGCATTTGCATTCTCTCTCTCTCTCCCAATCTGGTTGATATGTGGCACAAAATTAATGCTTAGCATGCTACATGCCACGCATACCCTGCTCCGTCACAGAAAATGTTAGCTTGAATTCCTGATATGACAACTTGAAGTGTTCAATATTTCATAAAAGCTTCACAGTGGGAGGAAAAAAACAACAATCTGTGATATGGCTCCCATTCTTAAGAGTATCTGACTTTTTTTTTTTAATAGCAAGTATATATAAAAATGCTATAGGCAATCAAGAAAAACAACCACCACCAATATTTTGAGAGTGGAGGAAAAAGAGGCTTAAAAGGTTGGGGGCCATCATAATTATGTTTTAAAGGGAGGTATTGATTGCTTACCGCCAACCACCCAAGGCACGGTGGTCACTGAATTCATAACTCTTTCCATCATACAATAAAAGGAAACCAACGTCTTAATAATCCAAGAAATATTGCAGTGTTGCTCCCCGCCCCAAATTCTCTGGGAATCAATGAAATTTAGAACCCTGGAGGTACTGATCTTCTATATCAGGGGCCATCCCATAATAAGATATAGTCCTATTATAACAGCACATCTCAGGGGGCGGGTGGTCTTTTTGAGAACAGAGAGGAAAGGCAGTGGGAGTGCATCAGTACAAAACTTCAACATGGAGGTCCAGTGATACTCTGATGTGGTCCCCTCATGTCTGTGCCACGAAACATTGGATGCAAGGTCACTGAGCATCCTCAGTTATGGCACATGACGCATCACCATCATTTTGAGAAAAATAGCAAAAGAAGCAATGGGGGGCAGGATGCATGCTTGTGTTTCCAGCTTTCGGAACCCCAGGAGAATACAAAAGGTCTTTCTTTGCCTCCCAGAGGTGCAAAAAGATCTAGCCAGGTGAGTCTATACAGGACGGAGAGGTATACAATGGCAACATCACAGCAGAAAAGACCTCGTTCCTAACAGAATAAGAGACGGAGCCAGTAGTAATCAGGGGACTTCTTTTAAACTGCTTAGTGGCTGACCAACAGCCCCGCAGCTGCATTCTGGACCAGCTAAACTCTGTGAGCTATCTCCCTTCTCAAGGGCAGCCCTGTGCAGAGCACACTGCACTTATCAAAATCAGGACTGGACATACTGCTTCCCCACTTTGCATCGGATTCCAGACCTCTGATTTGTTCATCTATTTTGGGGTGCTCAAACGTCTCTCTCCGTGGTGATGTTCCCCGAGTCTCTGGTGTGCTCATTTCCACAACCCTCTTGCCCTTTCTTCCTTCCCGGTTGTCTACGTAGATGAGGAACTTCGATTACAAGCAGGCAGAGGAAACTGCTAAGGTTACAGAGACAATCTGTCAGCAAATGCATAAAAGGTGCTAAAGGACTTTTGATTTAAAAGACAAGAGTTCTGCTTTATATAAAAAGCAAATACACAGTCTTTTGCAGATAGATCATTATATTTAGCTTTGCGACATTTAAATGGAGGTTTCCAGCTACACTGTTATTAGTTATGAAAGGGTGGAGGGGGGTGGAAATGTGTTTGGCACGTAGGAATGATTTCCGTTCCTTGCGAAGGCCCAGAACCAATTTGTACCTTACTGTGCTATGGACTTCCTTGGTATACAGGAATATAGGAAGATGCCTTATACAGAGTCAGAACAATGGTCTACCTAGCTCAGTAGCATCTCCAGTGACTGACAGCAGCTTTCCAGAATTTCAGATGGGAAGTCTCTCCCAACTCTACCTGGAGACGCTAGGGACTGAACCTGGGATTTTCTGGACGCAAAGTGGATGTTCTGCCACTGAGCTATGCCCCTTTCCCTGGCAAGAAGAAGTTTACCAGAAGAGGAGAGAAGAGATTGAGGTTCCTGAGACAAACGCTGACCTGAGCATCAAGGAACTGTGATGAGGAGCCAGGGCTAAGGAAAAAGTAAACTCAAGTTTTTCAAGTTGCACTTCTTGTAACACAATTACATAGGTTCTGGCTGTTATTCCTTTATCCCTTGATAAAAGGTAGTCCCTCAATGAAAGCATTCTTCTTCTCAGATCTGTTTCAAACACAGAGTGGGTGACAGTGTCTAGGCCAGGAGGACAGCAGGCCCTCCAAGTGTCCCTATTTTCCATGGACAGTCCCAGATTTACAGAAGTCATTCCAGTTTTTGATTTGATCCTGCGTCTCCTTAGGGTGTTCCTATTTTCATCGGAGAAATGTTGAAGGGTATGGTAAAGGTAAAGGGACCCCTGACCATTAGGTCCAGTCGTGACTAACTCTGGGGTTGCGGCGCTCATCTTGCTTTATTGGCCGAGGGAGCCAGCATACAGCTTCTGGGTCATGTGGCCAGCATGACTAAGCCGCTTCTGGCAAACCAGAGCAGAGCATGGAAACGCCGTTTACCTTCCCACCAGAGTGGTACCTATTTATCTACTTGCACTTTGACGTCCTTTCGAACTGCTAGGTTGGCAGGAGCAGGGACCGAGCAACGGGAGCTCACCCAGTCACGGGGATTCGAACCGCCGACCTTCTGATCGGCAAGTCCTAGGCTCTGTGGTTTAACCCACAGTGCCACCCGCGTCCCATTTGAAGAGTATGGTAGGATGGCCCTATTTTCATCAGAGAAATGTTGGAGGGCATGGAAGAGGATGTTCCTATTTTCATCAGCAAAATGTTGGAGGATATGAGACAGGGCAGCTCCCGCAACATAGTTCTTCCACTAAACAGCTGACTTGACAGCAGCTAGAGACTGATGCTACTGCTCCGTGGTACCCACTGCAAAGTTGGGGAGCAGACAGCAGAGGCAGATTTAGGACAGCACAACTGGTTCTGCCACACTGGGCACTGAGCCTAGGGGGTGCCACAGAGCATCACAACTATGACATAGTGAACTGAGCAGAATGAAAGGCAAGGGGGGGGGGATTTTGGCCATGCACAGGGCACCACTGAAATTTGAAAGACCAAAGTCTGCCCATTGAAACAGACAAGTAGGGAAAGCATCAGCCCCTGACAGGGTAAGTAGCAGCTGCCCAAATATGATGGGTGCCAATGAAGAAGAAGAGGAGGAGGAGGAGGAGTTTGGATTTGATATCCCGCTTTATCACTACCCTAAGGAGTCTCAAAGCGGCTAACAATCTCCTTTCACCTCCTCCCCCACAACAAACACTCTGTGAGGTGAGTGAGGCTGAGAGACTTCAGAGAAGTGTGACTAGCATGATGAGTCTCTATCCTAGCAACAGTAGATACAAGAGAGAACACAAAGGTGCAAAGGCTGGGAGTCTCCCCAATTGTAGGGAGAACTCATTATAGCAATACAAGCGACAAAATTTAAGAGGTAGTAGAGCCTGGGTCTTTGGAAGTCAAACATTCATACATTCCATAATAAAAAAGGAGATACAGATATAGATAGATAGATTCCATCTTTCCCCTCTTTTTGAGTAGATAACAGTCAGATTCATCATTCAAATGAATCAAACTGAGGATGTGCTCTTATGTATCTGTGGCATTAAATAAGATTTGCTCCACATACTGACTTAGCAAAGCAGGATTTTCCATGTCCAGCACTTGTGTGGCGATAGAAAATTGCTTCCAAGAAATGCAGAGTTTTGTGTCTGACTGCTTTTTTGTGTGTTTGGTGGGGGTAGCTATTACAAATGCCTTGATGCTTAGCTACAACATTTTGGGCCGTTGAACACCAACAATGTGCAAGGAGAACCTGTCGTTGAAAATGAAGGCTTAACGGCTCATGTCTGCTAAGATGCAAATATATTGAAATAGGAATATATATATTATTGATAGTGCTGCTAGGTGTTCAATATGATCACCAATCTCTCCCTGCAGAAAAGTTGTTATATATTTAGGCCTGTTCAGTGCTGTCATTATTACTGCAACTACTAACAGTTGCCATTAATTTGATTTTAATTAATTTTTATAATGAAATGTTTTTAGAATGTTGGATTATTTGATTGTTTGATTATTTGATTGTTGTTAGCCGCCCTGAGCCCGGCTTCGGCTGGGGAGGGCAGGATATAAATAAAATTTATTATTACTATTATTATTATTATTACTACTAGAGTTCCCTCCCTGTTTGTAATTTTTAATGGACTGTTCATATTTTTTAAGCTCTATCCATAGGCAAGTGAAAAACCTATTATGGTTCAGAGTTTGGCCATATTTTCTGCACAAGGCAGAACGATCTGTCTAAGCAAATTTCCATCACTTCAATTTCAAAAATATGTATTTGAGTCAGCAAAAGAGCAAACAGTAAATATGTTACACACACACACACACACACACAATCTGGACTAAAAACATTTGGGGTTTCTCTCTGTTTTCTCTTCACAGAAACACAACACACAGCCTCGTGGGCTTTTAATAACTGGGAGGCAATTGCAAATTTCATAAATGACATGCAAAAACCTGCATCACATCCATCTAGAAAGCTGAGATGGTTATGTAGGTTAATCAGGATATATATAGTGAAGATTGGACATTACCAAGCTGTTTTCTGCCTCTGTATATAATAAATGAAATCATTATGCTTATGTGATTATATACTCCAAGATTACACCACAGTAGTAAGAAATCTCATTTTGCCCTACTTGCTTCTGTTCCTGATGCCTTGAGTAGCTTGTCCAAAACTTGCTGAGTTTGGGGTTGCAACCCTGATTACTACAGCTATTTGACATGTGCAGTATGTTGTTCAGAGATGGTTAACCTGTGGTCCTCCAGATGTGGCAGGAATATCATCCCCCAACACTGGCATGGCTGGTGCACATTTGAGTGCAACAATATCTGGAGGGCATCAGGTTGTTTAGTCCTGCTTTGGTTTCGATGCTATAATGTACAGTGGTACCTCTGGTTACGAACTTAATTCATTCCGGAGGTCCGTTCTTAACCTGAAATCGTTCTTAACCTGAGGTACCACTTTAGCTAATGGGGCCTCCCGATGCTGCCGCTGCGCAATATCTATTCTCATCCCGAGGTAAAGTTCTTAAACCGAGGTACTATTTCTGGGTTAGCGGAGTCTGTAACCCGAAGTGTTTGTAACCTGAGGTGTTTGTAACGCAAGGTATCACTGTATTTATATTAACAATTTCAAATGTGCTGTAAGTCACTTGAAGAACTTAAGCATCTAGCACGTGTGTATCATCATCACCCTCATCTGGAGGGTGTCTCAGGTGAGCTGCAACAGAGCAGCAGGACAAAAACCAAGATGCGGGTGGGTTTAAAACAAAAAACCTGTGAACAATTCAGAGCTGCCTTTTGTCCACAGCAGCCACATACACACAATACATTTTAGAGCATCCTTATACCACTTTAGGGACGCGGGTGGCGCAGTGGGTTAAACCACAGAGCCTAGGGCTTGCCAATCAGAAGGTCGGCAGTTTGAATACCCGTGACAGGGTGATCTCCCGTTGCTCGGTCCCAGCTCCTGCCAACCTACTAGTTCGAAAGCACGTCAAAGTGCAAGTAGATAAATAGGTACCACTCTGGCGGGAAGGTAAACGGCGTTTCCGTGGCTGCTCTGGTTTGCCAGAAGTGCCTTAGTCATGCTGGCCACATGACCCAGAAGCTGTACGCCGGCTCATTCGGCCAATAAAGCAAGATGAGCGCCGCAACCCCAGAGTCGGCCACGACTGGACCTAATGGTCATGGGTCCCTTTATACCACTTTAACAATCATGGCTTTCCCCAAAGACTCCTGAGAGCTGTAGTTTGTTAAGGGCAGTTGTTAGGAGAGTTGTTGTTAGAGAGTTGTTAGGAGGCACTTCAAAGAGCTACAATTCCCAGGATTCTCTGGGGAAAGCCATGACTGTTCAAGTGATATAAGAGTGCTTTACAATCTATTGTGCTGGCAAATTCACCAGCTCTTTATATGAAGAGCGGCTGGGGAGTGCAGAAAGGGGAGAGAGAGAGAGAGAGAGGGAGAGGGAGAGGGAGAGGGAGAGGGAGAGAGAGAGAGAGAGAGAGAGAGAGAGAGAGAGAGAGAGAGAGAGAGAGAGAGAACCCTAAAGCACCTTTATATTAAACAGTGACATGGGGATATCCATGTGAACATAATGCTTATGGTGTCTTTTCCACAGGTCAAAATGAGATGAGTGAGCATTTTGCATTCTTTCATTTAAAAAAATTATATCATTGCATTGTTTTTATTGCACCACACTTTCCTTACGGTGGCAGAGAAAAAGGTATCTCCCCAACATAAAAAAATAAAATTGAGGAGGGGGTTCCAAAGATGAGGTGCCATAGGCTCTGTCTCCTGTCCTCACCTGTTTTCCAGAAGTGAGGAGACTTGAAGATAGGGTTTACAGGATTATCTTAATACCTGGACTGGTTTGTATAGGAGAAATCCCAAGCCATGTGAGCCTCAAACATTTCAACCAGCACATTCAGTTGCCATTGGACTGAGAGCTGGTGCAACGGTGTTACGCCTAGTGAGATATACTTCATGAGCTGGCCCCAGTTACCAATCTAGCCACTCTATTTTAGGCTAGCTGCAGTTTCTGAGCAGTCTTCAAAGGGCAGCCCCATCTACAATTCATTGCAGTAGCCCAGACAAGATTCCACCAGTAAATGGGTAAAGGTAAAGGGTAAAGGGACCCCTGACCATTAGGTCCAGTCGTGGATGACTCTGGGGTTGCGGCGCTCATCTCACTTTATTGGCCGAGGGAGCTGGCGTACAGCTTCCGGGTCATGCGGCCAGCATGACTAAGCCGCTTCTGGCGAACCAGAGCAGCACACAGAAACACCGTTTACCTTCCTGCCGGAGCGGTACCTATTTATCTACTTGCACTTTGACGTGCTTTCAAACTGCTACGTTGGCAGGAGCAGGGACCGAGCAACAGGAGCTCACCCCATGGCGGGGATTCGAACCGCCGACCTTCTGATTGGCAAGTCCTAGACTCTGTGGTTTAACCCACAGTGCCACCCGCGTCCCATAGTAAATGGGTAACCACAGCCAAATGAAGAAAGCATTTCAAAACTCTGTGGGGTTGTTGTTGTTTTTTTCTAAAAGTCCACCATAGCAAAAAGAAAAAAAAAAGGGAGAGAGAGAAGTGGAGAGTTTGGAGAAATGCACACACTGGATAGGATAAAGCAGAATTCAATACCTAATAGCGAAGGGTAAAAGAGAGGCATTTAGCCGTGTCAAACAGAGCATGGTACCTGTCAAGTATCTGCTCTCTACAATGTCATGCAAGAGTGTACGTGCAATTTCCCAGATGGATCGCCCCCTTATACATTTCAGCTCCAAAGAGTTGAAGAAGATTCAAGATGCCGCTGTGCTCAGTGCTTCCTTATCTGTTTCCCCATTTATATTGAAAGCGTTTCATATTTGCTAGGCATTCTATTTTGGACTCAGAATGGGGAATTAAAGTCCTTCCATGTTACCATTGGACAAAACTCTCGCTAACTTTCAGTGCCTATGATCAAAGTTCCATCAAGATTCCACAGGGATTTTGAAGTACATTTTTTTAAAAAAAAAGACAGACAGACAGACAGACAGAAAGAAAGAAAGAAAGAAAGAAAGAAAGAAAGAAAGAAAGAGAAAAAAACACATGACACTTTTGGGGAAGGCTGGCCTAGTAAAGAAATCAAATTCTACATCTCCAGGCTTTAAGCTTATTAAATAGGAGGGAAATGAAAAATGTATGACCAGGGATAAAAGAAGCATTCTTGTCTGCTGGGTTCGCTGGTTTTTGAAGTCAGAATCTTTGTTGTCAGCAATCAGGGTTTGGTGGCAATTTAGCACCCGGTGAATGGAAGGTGGGCTGTGCCGTGAAATGTGAGAAACTTGACGCAGATGCCGAACTGGGCTAGGACAGCCGTCCCTTGCTAAGCTGACAAGAAGGCAAGGCAAAATATTATTGCCAAGCAGAATGCTCAGTTTGTTCATTAGCTGGGCTGCACACACTAAAGGACTAAGATCTTGGTGCTGACCACTGGCACAAAAGCCTCCAGACTACCATTCTCCCTTTCCCCCACCCCAATCACCCGCAGCAATTCACCTCTGGCTGACTTATGTGTAGCACAGACCAAAATATCATGAAATATTAAAGAATGGCTCTGAAGATCATTATCTGACACACTGTGCAAAGTTAAGCACTAACCAAGAAAGCTTAATCGATGCCCTCTTGCTATTTGTTTTTCGCAAGGCAGCGCACAGCAAACACCATGTGCCTGCAACTGTATGAGAAACCTGAGAGCTGATGTGGCATAGTGGTTAGAGTGCTGGACTAGGAGCCTGGGAGACCAGGGTTCAAATCGCCACTCAGCCACAAAGCTCTCTGGGTGTCCTTGGGCCAGTCATCCCCCTCTTGACCTAACCTGGTGGTCCTGGATTCCAGACTGAATTACAGAGCAGAGGCAACTCCCAGTTTACACAAGGATTACATTCCAGGGCCTCCCCGTGTGTAACCGAAATAATGTACATTGGGAGCACCCTGGAGGAGAAGGGGGCTTGCACAGCTTCTTCCCCGCAGATCAGCTAAGCTGGTCAAGAAGACCTGCTGTCCCTCCAGCTTGCATGAGCTGTGTGGCAGCTAGGCTTGCTCAGCTGATGTGCAGGGAAGTGGCTGCGGCAGCTACACTACCCCACAAGTCAGCTGATAGGCGAGGAAGCCACCGGCTCACAAGGAGACACTCCCCAAAGCCCGAAGAGGATGTTCTCTTTGGGCTCTATGGAGGGTCTTCTTGCAAGCCAGGACGACTCTCCAGGGTGCTCCCCATTTCCGGGTTCCCCTTCCACATTCCCAACACCATGCACATGTGCAGTCACATGCAAATAGAGCATGCATAAATACAACCATAGGCTCATCCGTCTCATATGGATATTATACACACATCACTGGCTCCCAGTAAGTCTCCAAACACAATTCAAAGTGTTGGTGCTGACCTGTAGAGCCCTAAACGGCCTCAGCCCAGTATACCTGAAGGAGCGTCTCCACCCCCCATCATTCAGCCCAGACACTCAGGTCCAGCTCCGAGGACCTTCTGGTAGCTCCCTCACTGCGAGGTTACAAGGAACCAGGCAGAGGGCCTTCTCAGTAGTGGTGCCTGCCCTGTGGAATGCCCTCTAATCAGATGTCAAGGAAATAAACAACAATCTGACTTTTTTTTTTAGTAATTTTTATTAACTGGCCAATCACATCAAATTAAATCACATCACATAAATTCCAAATTACAAAGCCAAATTTTTAAATTTTGTTGGGGGAACCCATACTTCAAGATCCAAAGGGGGATTCAGATCATCTTCTTATTACTGCGTTAATGTCCAAATCAGTCCCAATCAGTCCAAACAAAATTCATAATTCTATCCAGTCTTATCTTGGTGTTTCCACATCATATCTTGTTCATATAATTTCTATTTTTCCTTTACGATCTCTTCTGTTAGTCTCCTTAAGCCGATAAGCAAAATAATAATCCTGTGTGGATTTCCCGTTCCTCCACTAAGTCCAGATGGTTTCCATATATCTCCTTCGTAGATAACATCGCTCTTTCCATCATAAATTTGGCATTTGTCGCTCTTAAGTCCCGCCGAGAAGTTGATCCACGATATGTAAACAACTCTATTTCTCTCTTTCTCCTCCCAGACCCAAGAGCTCCAACAATGCCTCCCAAAATGGCGACGGCATTTTTAACTGCGTCATTCCAAAACTCTTAGCTTTCCAGCTTCATCTTGAAACATTGCTTTGGTTCGAAAGTTTATCTCCACACAGCCTTAAATCCACAGCTTAAGTCCTTAGTTTCTGACTCATTAGGGGAGGGGATTCTTGTTAAATCGCATAAGAAAAAGGAAGGCAGGTTTTTTTTCCCCTCCCCCCTCAGTCATACCATATCTTGACGTATCTTCTCATAGTTTATTCTTGTCTTGTTATCAGAGATCTCTTCTGTCAGCAGTCTTTACTCCCCTTTTTCCTTGAAGCATGTGCAATTTATCTCGTCCAAATTGTTTCTTTTGAAGATGCTTGCAACTAGCGGCGCGAATCAGGGACGGCGTCCAGGAGTGCCGGAATCCCACAGGAGGGCTTTGTTCCTAGTGCCCCCACCCCCACAAATTCGGGGGTGGTATAGGGCACAGCAGGCAAGGGCCGTCCCCCCCACAATCCTGGAGGGGTTAAGGAGGCTAATTACCCCCATCATAGCCTCCAAATTACCTCGTGTGGGTCGGAGAGATGTTATTGTCAGCCATCTTCCGATGCGCCACCTAGTGGCCCCCCAACAATCTGACTTTTAGAAGGCAGCCCTGTTTAGGGAAGTTTTTAATGTTTGGTGTTTTATTATCGTGTTTTTAATATTCTGTTGGGAGCCGCCCAGAGTGGCTGGGGAGGCACAGCCAGATAGGCAGGGTATAAGTTGTTGTTGTTGTTGCCATCATTCCTATTGTTCTTCTTCATCCTATACACCCTTCTACATTCTATACACCCACCCCTTCCTATCTTTCTTCTCTACAGAGGTCAAGGTAGTTCCCAGGTGTCTAATCTTGTCTCATCGGACCAAATGCAGGCCTGCTTGCCTCCAAACCTGCTCCACTGTTTGCCTTCAGAACATACCCTTGTCCCACAGTTGTCATGGCTGTGACCTTGAGTGGATCACAGAGGAGGAAGCATCTGAATCAGGTCAGTAGTGCAACCCGAAGGGAGGCTGAATTAGGCTGCAACCCCAACTCGGAACAAAAGAACCCAGAAAACAACAGCCTCACGGCCAGATTCACCAAAGGAAGGACTCACTTTATACCAGGGGCCTCACACATTCCAAGACCTGCTTGCTGGACACAGCACAAGGCTGGAGCTCACAAAGCAAAGGGACTAAGAACTGCAGTCCATAGTCAGCCAGGTAACAGAAGGTCCCAAAAAGACTGAGCTTCTTATATGAGAATTTAGCTTCTTGGCCTCAACCCAGAAGTTTCCCAGCTTCCCTACTTCTCAAAACGTGGCAGGGATAAGAAGCAGGAATAGCAGAATTCCCAAAACTATTTATGAACAGGGAATGTTTCTGTGTATCTATTAAGGACAGCACAAGTTGAATTTTAAACAAATGTCTATTTTTCCTCCAGCAAAAAAAAACCCAATAACCCAGGTATTTAAGTCCTGGACAACTGGATATCCCAAAATGAAAATAGTACACATCTTCTAATTCGTCTTTTAAAAAAAGTTTTAAAAAAGAAACTTCAATGTGATGTGAACTTTATATTGGGGTTACTGTGGAGCCCGAGGGGAGTGGAAGGGAGGGCTGCAGTCCTTAAGAAACCTTAAACTGGGGGGAGGGACCCAGCATTTTCCTATGGAAAGCTAGCAATGGAAAAATCTAATATACATGGACACATCACAACTTGGCACTTATGTATAATTCCAAAAGCATAGCTCTCTCTGCTCCGCAGCAAATTTCTGATTCCTTCATCAGTTAGTGTTCCGCAGTCTCTCAAGCATGTTGTCAAAAGACATTATCGTCGCCAGGAAACCTAAGGTCATAGGAGCAGCGGAGAAGATTTTTCTTCTTCTTTTTTAAGGGAGGCTGCTGGGCGGGGGTGGGGGGTGGAATTCCAAGTTTTTACAACGGATTTCAAATTGGCCCTGCTGTACCCTTTGCAAAAATATTTTCTACATCTCTTGGAGACCGATAATCATTTCTAAGAGAGTCAGAAGTCCTTTGTAAGAAGCACCGCTACCCTCTAATGTATGTACATTATTTTCTCCCGCTGTCACCTTTGGCCAATTTGGTTGTACAATCTCTCTCTCTCTCTCTCTCTCTCTCTCTCTCTCTCTCTCTCTCTCTCTGTGTGTGTGTGTGTGTCTTTGCAAAACCTGTTTAGCGGAGGTCAAAGTGGGAGGGATGTACACCCCATTAACTGCTATCCCTATTTCTATCCGTCTTCTACCCTTTGGGAACAAAAAAACAAAAGAGAACATTTCCATCTGCTTCTAGTGTAGCCCAACAATATCTCTTTCCTTATACCACAGAAGAGCAGTGATTGGACGTAGCATGTTTGTGTGTGTGGCTGCAAGCATGAATGTGTCCTATAAAAACATTTCCTTGTCAGTTTTTCATGCATTAAAGTATTCACTTTTAATTTTGTCATTATAAAATTACACACACAAACACAAATATATAGTCAGGTAGGCCCCCCGCATAATTTAGAGCCCTGTGTGATTAGGCTTTTAAATCACAAGGAGCTACAACAGGCTCCTTGAACATAAGACATTTACACTGACATCCCACCTCTCCTTCAAGGTGGTCACATAGTTTGCCCCCTTTCTACAACAGCCCTGTGAGGTAGGTTAGCAGACCCTACAACTGTCCCTATTTTCCAGGAACAGTCCTAGATTTATAGAAGCCGTCCCGGTTTCTGATCTGATCCCGGAATGTCCCACTTTTCCTTAGGACATCCCTATTTTCATCAGATAAATGTTGTAGGGTATGGAGTTATGTGGCCCTGAGCCAAGGAGATAAGTAACTCTACAGCCTTTAGAAGACACCTGAAGGCAGCTCTGTACAGGGGTGTTTTTTAATGTTTAATGTTTTATTATGTTTTTATATATAGCGGAAGCTGCCCAGAGTGGCTGGGGCAACCCAGTCAGATGGGTGGGGTATCATAATAATAATAATAATAATAATAATAATAATAATAATAATCGGACATCTCTATTTTCATTTGAGAAATGTTAGAGGGTCTTCTTCTTTAGCGATCACTCGTAGCCAAGTAAGATTGTCTTCCATGAACACGGTCTTAACAGTGAGTCCCTAAGTGACTGCGGAGGCTAATTCTGGATCCACATGTCATTCCACAGTGGGGGACAAAGGTTTCCAGGCGGGAGTTGATCATGGTGAGGGTTTGCCATACGTGCCATCGTCTTAGCACGTTTCTCCCTTTCATCCTGAGTTTGAGTGTCTTCAAAGTCCACAACACCTTTGGTAAAGGCTGTTCTCCAATTGGAGTGCTCACAGGCTAGTGTTTCCCAATTGTCAGTGTTTATACTACATATTTTTTAGATTTGCCTTGAGAGTCTTTAAACCTCTTTTGTTGACCACCAGCATTATGCTTTCTGTTTTTTTGAGTTCAGAATACAGTAGTTGCTTTAGAAGACGATCATCAGGCATCCGCACAACATGACCAGTCCAACAAATTCGCTGTTGAAGAATCATTGCGTCAACACGGGTGATCATTGCTTCTTCCAGTACACTGGCATTAGTATGTCTGTCTTCCTAAGTGATGTGTAAAATTTTTCAGAGAGACCGTTGATGTAATCTTTCAAGGAGTTGGAGATGGCATTTATAAGTGGTCCACGTTTCACAAGCATGCAGTAAGGCTATTAGAAGGTATGGTTAAGTTGATAGGTGGGGTCTGGCCCAAGATCACCCGGTGAGGTTTATGGATGAGGAGATTTGAACCTTGGTTCCCAAGCTCCCACTCTAACTACTACACCACACTGCCTCTCTAATTTGTCTAACTTGATGTGGAGAGTGGTAGGTGAGCCAGGGCCATGGCTGAGGAGACATGGCCTCCATGCGCTCCACCTCACGAATGGCCAGATAGGACTGCTGCTGATCTCTCATTCCTTTCACATTCTCCTCCTACCATACGGCACATGTGTGGGGTTTTATTTGGTTTTCTTTTTAATAGGTGGTTGACTGGCAGCTTGTCAACCCTTCGCTGTTGCTTGCTGTTATGAACTAATCAGCCTTGTTTCTCAGGAACGCTACCCTCCACGAAACTGTCTGCTCTACCCTTTGTTCTTCCTGTCGGCTTTCATTAATTTATTAATCAAACACATTTGGTCGGGGAAAGTACTCCAACACAAACTGCAATGCACAGCACAACCGCCTCAAACCTCAAACAGCTCCATTAGAAACGTGAGTGCATTTCGTCTCCATTGCTCAAGCTCGGCAAAAAAAAAAAGAAAGAAAAAGAAAACGGTGGGTCCAGCCACATAAACTAAATGCAACACAGCATATTGCACCAGCTAGCACATTAACCACATGCCAAATCATGGCTTTACATGAGCATGAAAGGCTCAGAGTGCCTGGTGAGTAGATTGGGGCCGATGTGCTCATCACCTGGTCTCCTGGTTGCTGCACCGCTATGGACTAAGCCATCAGGACACTAGATCTTCACTGGCTCCCAGTATGTTTCTGAGCACAATTCAAAGTGTTGGTGCTGACCTTTAAAGCCCTAAACAGCCTCGACCCTGTATACCTGAAGGAGCATCTCCACCCCCAACATTCAGCCCGGACACTGAGGTCCAGCTCTGAGGGCCTTCTGGCGGTTTCCTCACTGTGTCAGGGCCTCTGATACTTGGTGGGGACCTTCAGTCTGGCCAACTGCTCCAGGGAAGGGTTGCTAAGACCAATAGGCTGAGTTGTGTTTTTGTTTCCTTGGATAAAGAGTTAATTTCACTGGTGCTGGAGTTTTGCTTCCTTTCTTGCTGGCCTGCGTTTGACTCCAGTCCTGACGCATTGCTGGCAGCTTGTGGATTCTCTGGGTGACAACACAGCTTAGGTCACAGTAGACCAGCGGCAGCAGGCCTAGAGGAGGAACAAGGCTGTGATCTTCTCTCCAGGAGGCCCCATGATCACCTATTGCGCTCATTCAAACATGAGGATACTGTGGCCTTCCAGATGTTTCTGGATGACAACTCCCATTCTCCTGGGTCATTGGCTATGTATGTGTTCTGGCTGCCAGCAGTATATTATTTATTTATTTTCTTTAAAACACACACACACACACACACACACACACACACACAAACAAACAAAAAAGGCTTTCTCCCTGTCAGGACCCAAGGCAGCTCACAGTGTGAATTTAAATGAATACAGTTAAAAGCACTTCACCAATATAAACATATATATTTGAAATAAATAAAAACACCACTGAAAACACCTAAAAAGCATTTAAAAGAACAATGAAAAAGGAAATAATGTGCAACACCCACACAACAGCCAGTTAGTGACCCAAGACTTGCCTGAAGAGAAGAGGGCTAAGCCTGCCACTGAAAGGGAAGCAGAGATGGGACCATCCTAGCTTCAGGTGGAAGGGAGTTCCACAGACCTGGAGAAGCCACCGAGAAAGCCATTCCTTGTGTCCTCAGCAAATGTGTTTGTGCAGGTGGCAGGACCAAGAGAAAGGTCTTCTCATAAGATCTCAAAGCCCAGACAAGTTCCTATAGGGAGATAGGGTCCCTCAGACCTTATCTGTCCAGTCCTGGCCAAACTGCCACAATATATCCTTTGCCAGGAAAGCAAATGTGCCGCTGTTCCATAAATTTCTTCCATGAAATCATCAAATCTCTGTCACTCTTTCTGTCTCGGTGCTGATCATTCCAGGTCATTGCACAGGTTAAGTGAACAACCTCACAAATGCAGAAATAACACAAACAGAGATTGTTCCAATTTCCTACTGGTAACACTTTAAAACAGGGAGAGGAGAAGGCAGAGTAATCAAACCTGCCCTTGCTGTATAGCTTAATCCTACAGGGCTCACTTTCCCCTTTTTGGGATGCTTATTTCGTCATTTATTGGCACCTGATAGCTTTCTCGGCGTAACCTCTTAACCCTCCATCGTTACTCGATAGTCAAAGTGTTTTCTCCCACGAAGCGGCTGCTGATTCCAGACTAGCAAAACGTTCGTCACAATGACAGCAGAGAAGGATGTGGAATAAGAGCTTTTATATGGCAGGGCCCTGAGGTGGGGGGAGGAAGGAAATGCGTCTCTGCATACAGCACAGAGACAGACTGCACTTCCAAGTGGGTCTGCTATAAAGGCCGGAATCATCCCGTGTCCGAGACTGGGGGGGGGGGGGTATTTTTGCTCACCTCACAAAAGTGCACAAGAGTTACAAGAGAAAATTCACTTACTGGTTAGAAGACAATGGGGGCAGAGAACATGGTCCACCCCACAACATGCTGGAGAACTCCTATCACACCCAGGCAGCATGGCCAATGGTCTGGGACGATGGGAGATGAAGGGCACCTGGCTGGGAAACTGCAACCACTACTTGTTAAGAAGCAAGTTGATTGGCTACACATTTCAGAAGTGGGCACCTGATCCCCATGGAAAGCTGGACCCAAAGGACTGTTGGTCAAGTCCAGCAGTGCTTTTCTTGTGTTCTGTGGGCTGGGGTGGAAATTGGGACAGCCGAGATGAGATTTTGAAGTGGTGCCTGCACCCGCATAAGTTCACAGGGATGGGTCAACCTGTCAAATTTGTCTTCTCTTTGCCTTTCATTTTCTCAATCTTAAATTCAGTTCTGCATTTTTCCACATCAGTTTGTGATTTTTTAAGATAAAAAAATAGTTGCTAAAATTACCAGATTTCTTGCAACAGTCCTGTTTATATGCAATTTTGCACAACATACCCATTTTTGAGGAGTGATTTCCCCCAACACTGTGCATTTTTGTACATTCATTTTTATGCACACTTTACTCCAATACATGAATTTTGTATCTGTGAAGTGGCTGCATTGCAAAAATTCTGAGAAGCATAGAATTCAAAGGTTGGTTGTGTTCAGGTTCTCGTTTTTGCTTTGAACGGTGCAAATTAGGTAGTTTCACCTTAAACATAGAGCTGATTCAGATTTCTACCCCACATTACCCAGATAAACACCCCACCCCAAATTCCCAGCACCACCACCAACCAACAGCAACACAATATAAGCTGGTGTCTTAGATTCAGGGTGTAAATTGACTAACTCCCCTTTGTGAGATCTAATGTAGTAAAAACTAAAGACTTGTTCTGCCACAGATGCAGATGTTTTTAATGTCTGATTTGTCAACACACTTCACCTTCCTCCCCCCCCCCCCCACTTTTTAGTACCGGCTAATGTACTTCATTAACCCTGAATAATGCCAAAGAAGATATTCCCTCTCGGAGCAACAACATCTTAAATTTGCAATCCTTTTAATGACTGAAAAATGAATCACTTCGGCACAACACCCTCCTCTCCTGTTAGTTCAGCTGTGGTGAACTTTGCATACTGTTAAAAGCTTTCCCAGGCTGCGGCTAGAAAACAAAAGACTCGTGTAAACAACAACAGCAACGCCATTTAGGTAAGACAAAAGAATATGCACACAATAAGAGCTTGGGTTGACAGGGGTGCTATTTACACTGGGGGAAATGCAAACTGAGAAAGAATGAGAGGCTGCTGGCAGTAACTGAAGTTCGAATAAGGGTGTTTCGGTACTGAAAAGTAAGTGAGCATCTAGCTTTTGTGGACACACTAGAAACAGCTGATAGCCACTCCTAAGAGTGGCGCGGGAACATAGGACACTGTCGTACACAGAGTTAGACCTATTGGCCCCTGTAGCACAGCATTGTCCACAGTGACTGGCAGGAGACCCTCCTAGACCTGGAGATGCCAGGGCTTGAACCCATAGCAGATGCTCTACCAATGGGCTGTGGCCTTTCCCTAAATGGACTGCTATGTTAGCAGAATATGCACAGTATCACACATGACCCCAGTGTTTTTTTTCTCAAAAAAAATAGGTGCCAGAACTCACCATGAAGTTGTTATAGTAAGTCGCTGGGCAACTCGGGGTAGCCCTGAACAAATGCTGGCGCCCCTGGTTCTGGTGCAGGTCACTTAAATGTGCCTCTGCATCCCTTGCTCTCAGATTCAGGCAGATGCCTAGGGCAGCTTGCAATGCAACACACGTAAATGCATACTTGTGCGATGATAGAGGCCTAGCTGGAAAGCTTAAAGCCTGCCACCACTATGCAGGAGATGGGTTAAAGAAAAAGAAATATGAACTGGCCCCACCAATTGTGGCTAGGAGCTAGGTGGAATCATAAATCTCAAAAAAAATGTTGTAGACTCACACACACTGGCCAGCTTCTGGTTTTGACTTGAAATGTTCGTTTTTGGCTTCTCAGAAGTACGGAAAGGCAATATGTGGGCAGGGGAACACCGGCTCACAATGGTACCCACCTGAGAGGTGTTGGAACTGAGCTCTGGCTGGAAAAAAACAAACACCTGCATAACCCAAAGTTCCCCAACATGGTCGCAAGAACTCCTTAGGTGTTCTGATGAATATGGTAATCGTGTAAGGAACTTGAACCACAGGAATGAGCATGCAAGCTCCACCCCTTCGCTGTTGTTCTCATTGTGCCCGCTCTGTGTCAAAGGGCAACTGTGTGGAGTGGGGAGACTTCTGTACTTGTGGAGGCTCCCCAAATGTTTTGCAACCCTGAGGATTCAGAGGGTGGGAGACATTAACTATGTAGCAGTTTAAACCTGCCCTGCCCTTATCTCTGCACCAAAGAAGTGTGAGGCAGTTTCTGGTCTTCTGAGTCAAGTATAAAAGTTGTTTTGGAGGTGGGGGTTGCTAGTAGGGATGGGGGATTAATTCAGTTCAATTTGCATTCCAGTGAAAAGCTCGGGCTTCTCAAACCAATTCACTAACTGAAACAGAGCGATCCTACAAAATTCACACTTCCTTGAATTTCATGGTACAATTCTCCAACCAGCTTGTACAAAATTTCATATATTACGGGTAAGTGTGCAAAGAAAAGGCATGCAGTAGTGAAAAGAATATACAAGAATGCATTATATTAGGAGGAAAAAAATCTTGCAAAAGTATGTACGTGACTCAAAACTGCATTCAGATCTGGGTGATTATAACTGAAAAATGAGTTGAGCAAGTAAGGAATTGTTGCAAATTATTTGTTAACTTCCCTTTTGGATGGCACTCAGGGCATTTAGCTTGATATTTTAAAGAAGCTACTCTCAGGCTGATCTAATATTTAAATGGTTAAACAAACATGGAGATCTACTTCTGAAAAAGGAGAACTTTAAGCACATTTAATGCACTGAGGGAAAAGCCCCGTCAACCCATTTTCCTGAAAGCATAAGAACCAGCACTAATAAACCCAAGATGAGAAAGCAGCCTCAGATTTATACATATAACTCACTAATTTTCTCTGATATTAAAGTGACATTTAAATTGCTCAGTATATTATAATATCTTCAATTTGATTTTTTAGCTGAGCCGACTATATCTTTCCATTTCCTTCTGGTATTAAGTGGTTTATTATAAACTGACACGGCTACTTCTCGGGAAAGTTTCATATTCACATCTTGATCTCCTTGCTTAATAAAACCTTTACGACAGCAACACTTCCCAGTGACAGATTTGAAAAGTTTGACAGTAAAAGAGTTTCTAAGTGGGAGATCAAGGCCTGCTCTCCTAAGAAACTTTCTGCTTTGTCCCACATCCTCATCTGTGGAATAAAACTCCTCCAGCAAATACCACACAACCAAACCTTAAAAGAGTTCTATGACCTGGGGGGGAAAAACCCTATGAGCTTTATAAATCTGCAGACTTGGGAAATCTGATTGTATCCTATTTCTCAATGTACCACATTTGAGTGGACTGCAGTGAGAATTTAGTTCTGCTTTAGCAACTGTTTTGCATGTGAAAACTTATGTACCCCTTGGGATGCTGGATTTTAGATGAACATTGAGTTGCGTGATCTGAGTGTTTGTATTCTTAACATAAAGAGGCCAACTTGTTTACTATCCTGGCACGCTCCTTGTAAAATCTTTGTTTGCTGTTCAAGTTGGGGTGCTCAGTCACTAAAGCTTCTTTCACATGATCTAGAAGTGCATGCAATGAACAGACAGATGAGTGAGATCACACCTACTGACCCCACCCCAAAAACTCCTTGGGGTAGATTTTGCAGAAAAGAGAGAAGAACCGGGAAGGGAAAACAAACAAACAAAAGGAAAATGAAAACTGTCCATGCTCACAGATAATGCCCACTAAGTTCCAAGTCTCTGCATTCATTCCCCTGAAATAGGTTTTAATTAATGGGTACATGATCAAACTGCAACAACAGCTAATGAAAATAACTGCTATGACCAGATGTTGCTGTCCGAGAAGACGCTTCCCCAAGTGTCAGCAGTTAGGAGGAAGGGAGCCTTTAGAAAGGTCATAATTACAGACATAAATGTCTGTTCGTTCTTATTCATTTCCATGCAGTGTTAATCCTGACACGTAAAAAGCAGCCACTGAAGACAAAAGAAAAAAAAATGCTACGTTTATCAAGGAGCAGCATGTACTGTTTTACAAGGAAGAATTGGGAAAAGGGCAAGAAAGATCTGCAAGGAGGACCATCAAGGAGGACCATTAAAATATTTAACCGCTTTGTCTTCTTCTTCCATTCTGATGGCAACTTAAGTGCAACGGCCTTGAGCGACCTTTGTTAAATCTTTTATCTGTTCCCTGCATTTCACGTGTCTGAAACTTCCTGAAAAGGCTATTATTCCTTCAAGCAGAAGCTGGGTATGGGAACCAGTTCAGACAAATATTGCTGGCTTCCTCTTACCCATGGTCAAGAGAAAGGGATGCACACACCCTTCTCATAATGCGCCTTTCCCAAGGTGCTTATCAAAATTAAGGAAAGCCACAGTACTGGCCTTAGGTTCCATAGCAGGCAGGGCTGAGTGGAGGTGATGTTGGGGATATGCGGACACCACACTGGAGCCAGTCCAGGGCTGCTGCTGGTGCACCAGTCCCAAACCTACCATCACTCTGTGCTGTCCAGATAAGCTGCAGCAATGCTGGCAGCTGAAGGATGGTTCTGTAGCTCTACCTCACCCCACCAACATTGTTGGCACCTCTCCGTCTTTAGAGACAATGCAGTGTGTCTCCTGGGGTGAAGTCAGACGGCAGCTTTAGCAGCAATAAAGTGCGTATATGGAGGTCCTGGGCTGCCCAGAGGACAAAACACCCCTCTCGGCTTCACTGGTGTGGTCCAAAGGAAAACAGAGCAATACTTTTGGGCGCCAGCTTGGCTGCAGGAGTTGATGGAAGGAGGCATAAAAGGTACCATCCAACTGTCTTAGGGACTCCACTCTGGATTTGTGTAGGGTTTACTCCATGGGTAGGCAAACTAAGGCCCAAGGGCTGGTTCCGGCCTAATCACCTTCTAAATCCAGCCCGCGGACGATCCGGGAATCAACGTGATTTTATATGAGTAGAATGCGTCCTTTTATTTAAAATGCATCTCTGGGTTGTTTGTGGGGCATAGGAATTCATTCACCCCCCCCCCCCCAAAAAAAAATATATAGTCCAGCCCCCCACAAGGTCTGAGGTACAGTGGACCGGCCCCCTGCTGAAAAAGTTTGCTGACCGCTGGTTTACTCCTTAGCCTTTTCTTCTCCTGAAGATATTCTGCAAGGCAGCAGCCATCACTGCATCATCCAGAGGCTGGCAAGCAGTTGCTGAGTGCAACAGCACTCTCCCTCTAGTGATTCCTAGTGACTTATATTCAGAGTCACAATGTATTTTCATTACAACAAAGAAAAACAATGAAGCAAATTGAGCTTGTGGATCTTCTTTGCCATTCTCCCCCCCCCCCCCAAAAGAAATCAATGCAAACTTTCTAGTTCCTGGTTCTGTTCTATTTCCAGGCTAGTTCCTCTTTAACTTGCATTGTCTCCCCGCTGCTCCCCACTTCACTGGAAAGAGGCATTCTGTACGCACTCATTTCACACCAAGTTCTACTATTATTAAGAAGTGAATCTCAGGCAATTGATCGCCTTCTCCTAAAGGAACAATCCTACCAGGATTTCTGTTTGTTTTGTTTTTAGATTTGAACAAATCAAATGCTCAGCTCAAACCCAAGTAAGAATCATCTGGATAATTTTCGGTTCACATTATATAATAGTTGGATTTCTGTTAGAAAGCAGAGTCCCAAAGACGGTCACATACATGGCTTACAATTAAAGCACTGTTATTCCACTTTATGGCCTCATGGCTTCCCCCCAAAGAATCCTGGGAACTGTAGTTTGTTAAGAGTACTGAGAGTTCACTGAGCTACATGGATTGATAGTTAAAACCACTTTGTTTCATCCAAACAACTTTCAGCATCCTTAACAAATTCCCAGAATTCTTGGGAGCGAGCCATGACTGCTAAAGTGGTATGAGAGTGGTATAAGAGTGCTTTAAATGCAAGGTGTGGTTGTGACCTATATTTCTGTTTTCAAGTAGTATCACAAGAAACAGCATGTGATCTGAAATAACCTACAGATGAGTACAAAACTACACTGAGCTCCTCTGGAGGGATTAAAGTTCATACCACGTGGAAGTAGATGGGAATTTAGCCCTCAGTAAGGAAGACTACAGGAAAAGGAGGTTATTGACGTTTTTCAGATTATTTAAATCACCCCGGCTGAAGGATAAGAAAGCAATTTCAGAAACAGCACCTCCTCTTTTGCAACCTCCTCCTTCTAGCTTTTGGACGCCACGGTTTTACCCTTTTTCTTTTCTGAGCAAAAGAGAAAGCAGCTGCAGGAAACAATGTGATATCAGCAGTGGAAATCACAATCTTGCACTACGAAGGGAGGGGGGAAATAATAATAATAAAAAGAACCCAACATTATCTGTGATTAAATCAAATTTGCTTTGTCCCTTTTAAAATGCCTAGGGAACATAATGCATGCTTATTTCCACACAAACCAAGCCAATATAAATGGAAAATAAATAAAAAAGGCATTACGCTCTTTTGAGGTGATTGGTGGCAAAGCAGGACAACCGTGAACAGCAGGATATATGGTATCCTGGTTCCTGTGAAGTTATTTTGATTTACCATCCAGTGTGCTTGTCTTGCACAATACAGACTGATCATCCAAATGCATAAGAACATAAAAGAATCAGCTGGATCCAGCCAGTGGTCCATCTCGCTCAGCATCCTCTTCCAACAGCAGCTGACCAAATGTCCACAGGAAGCCCACAAGCAAGACCTGAGTGCGATAGCCCTATCTCTACATGTGTTACTGAGCAAATGGTATCTGAGGTATGCTGCAGTGTAGGCAGAGCATAGCCATCACGGCTAGTAGCCCCTGATAGCCTTAGCCTTAATGAATATGTTTAATCCTCTTTTAAAGCCAACTTGTTGGCCACCACTGCCTCTTGTTGGAATAAATTCCATACTTCCCCTATGACCTGTGCCCTTTTAAAATGTGTTGAAGGCAGTTATTGGGTGGTGCTGTATTTATTTTGATTATGTACTTTGTGGTTTTATATTCTGATTTTTATCCTGTGAACCGCCCTGAGACCTGGGGGAATAATAATAATAATAATAATAATAATAATAATAATAATAATATAGAAAATCTTCTCTCAATCCGCTTTCTCTATACAACGCATAATTTTATTCAAAGGAAAAGAAAAACACAGCAACCGAAGAAGAAGAAGAAGATACCATCTTTCCCCCTGACAGTTACTCAACCAAGGTAGATGTGCACACTTTCAAGGTAGATGCACACAAATCTTTCTTTAGCCAAACTCAGTCGCCCCCACCCAAACAATGAGTTTCAACACTGGACAGCAGGCAGTGAAGAATTCCTGCAAAGATGACTTCAGGCAGGTTCATGTTGGAGTGCTAAGCTGGAACCCATGGGAGAGTTTGCAAGAAAGGAGGCAGGGCTATATAATTCCAAAATTTCAGAAGGGGGTGGGGGTGGCGGAGGCCGAGCAAGAATGCCTTTCTTACGGCTACCAAATGAGTTTGTGGCTAAGGTGAAACCTGGACCAAGGACTTCTCAGCATGCAGCTCACACACTTAGGTAGTACTGCCTGCCAATTATGCTCCCTGCCACCTGAATCCTGCCATGTTCTATTTATTATTTATTTGATTTTATTTATTGCATCTATATACCACCTTTCCTTACAAGGAGTTCCAGGTGGTGCACTTGGTTCTCCTCCTCCCTATTTCATCCTCACCCTGTGAGTTGGTTTCGGTTACGAGATTATGAAGGTGAGCTTCATAGCCGAGTGGGGATTCAAACCCTGGTCTCCCAGGTCACAGTCCAACATTCTAACCATTATGCCACTGTAACAACCATCGGAGAGCACAACCTTGACCCAAGTCTCACTGGGGGGAAAGGATCCTATTGGAGCAATAAATGCCTTGGTGGCAGGAGGCTATGAGTTTAACAGTGGAGCCAATTAGTTAGAATGGTGATGGGCTGTCTCTTGTAAGTCCCATCTCCTAGCCCTGGGTTTCCTGCCATAGAGCAGCAGGTGGATGGATCTTTGGAACTCTATGGTTTTAGCAGATGGCACACATGGTCCTGAAGCCAGTGTCAGAGAGGCCCAGGAGACTGGGATGGTAAGCTGTGAAAGAAGAAATAAATCTGTGTTGCGGAATTCAAGGAATTCATTTCCCTTTTCACTCTGCTTGCCACTTAACACTCCAACTTGGCACATGAGTGTGATGTTAAAAATGAAGAAGAGCTAAATATATAATAGGACTTTCTTTGAAAGCAGTACAGAGAACCTTGTTCACCTTGGCAGATGCAGAAAAATTAGCTAAAGTGAGACCCAGGATATCATTAAAAATATATTATGGCTTTATTTAATTTTATTTAAAGTGGGACAACAGAACAGCCAGCAAAGAAAAAGAAAATGCTGTCCCAGCTTTCCGACATAAATCAAATGAAATCAGAGCTTTCTAGGGGTTTTCTTTCCCCTCTCTCCCCCTCCCCCTTTCAAATTTTATTTTAATAACTTTGCCGACAGTCTTCTTTTGAAATTAATATATCTGCTCTAGTGGCTCCCAGTTTTCCTTGCAAAAAATAATGACAGCTAATAAGAAAGCACTGTCATGTATTCTGACTAAAGGTAATGTATATGTGACAGCCGTGTGATCATTAGAAGAAAAGAATTTCCCAAAGACAAAAGGAATAATTAAAATCAGCCTGAAGACCTAGCCTTGGATTTAAATGTTTAAATGTTTTAATCGGAAAGAACAATGGCTCCCTGAATCATTGGCACAACCAATACTGACAACCTGCCATCTATTAATCAAATGTTAAAATAATAGAAGTGCAGGTTTTAACACCAAACAGTAGATTAGTATGTCTGACGAGCCTTAAAAGAGCACTCCTTTTTTACCCCTAGATAACAGGTGTATGGAATGAAAGGAACCTTTTGATACATTTATTCCACATCTGAAGTAAGCTTTCATGTGCAACTACAGGTGGGTGAAGACAATCTGGAATATATTTTGGAGGCATCACAAGATGATTAGACAAATTCATGTGGGGAGAGGCTCTCAATAGCTACTATCCCCAATGGTTACCTTCTCCCACCTCTAAATACTAGCTGTAATCCATCAATTTTTGGAGGACATGTTCTCCATCTCTGCTTTACACCAGTGTTTCCCAAACTTGGGTCTCCATATGTTTTGGGACTACACTTCCCATCATCCCTGACCACTGGCCTTGCTAGCTAGGGGCAATGGGAGTTGTAGTCAAAAAACAGCTGGGGAACAATTTGGGAAACACTGCTTTTTACACACACACACACACACACACACACACACACACACACACACTTAGAAGAACAAAAGACAATTAGCAGCAGTTGGTGATATCTAAAAAAACAGTTCAGTCAGCACAATGATTCTTCCCCCATCCTCTCCTCTCTCCATGCCTGCCCTGAATCTGTTCTGGGATTTCCCCCAATCTTCTAGAGCAGGTTTCGGGAGTGCACAGGGAAAGGATTTGGGGAGGAGGTTCAATTGCCACAAAAATCTTTTTGCTCACAGAGCTCCTTTGTTGGCTACCTTCCGATGAGACTAGCTTTGGAGACATTTAATACCCAGCTTGCAGCTTCAGACTCAACTGTTCACTTTCCCCTCTCCTACCAAGCCCTTCACAGCAACGATATACAGAAGAAAAAAAGGGTAGTGCATTTCTCTAATACAGCTGATGCTTGCAAACGTTTATTAAAAGCTTTAGCATTCAGCATGTCAAGTATTCAAAGAACAAGATGGATCTTCGTGTCAGAGACGTGATGCATCAATCTTGTCATAGAGAATGAAGTGTTCTAACATTATTTAATTGGCTTTCACCATTAATATGTAGCAGGGGCTTAAAAGAAATAAAGTGATTATTTTAAAAATAAAACACTAAATATCTGTGTTTATTGTTATTAAATGGTTCAATCTGCGGGGCCCTTTTTAATGCAAGACTGGCTCAGCTGCACTGACTTCCAGAAACTCGCTTGAGCTCAGAGAGAGCTTGAATCTTTTAATTTTTATTATTATGAATTGTACTCTGAAGACCCGCTGAAATTCTGGTATTTTACAGTTAAAGTGATTAATCTTCTTACATTAGCGAACATGCAGCTATTTCCCCACCTCTATATAAATTAGGAAGAAGTAAATGGATGGCTTTAAAAGAGAATCAGACAAATTTATGGAGGAAAGGTTTCACATTGGCTACTAGCCATGATGGCTATATTTTAGCCCCTACTGTTGGGGGCAGTATGTCTCTGTGTACCAGTTGCTGGGAACCAGAAATGGGCAAAGTGCTGTGGTACCATGGTTCTCAAACTTAATCCATTCCGAAAGTCTGTTCCAAAACCAAAGCATTCCAAAACCAATCAGAAATGGAAAGCTTGAATTACAATGGGGAGGAGGCAAATTAGCAGTGCAACAGGAAACACAGGGGGATGCAAAATTAGCAGTGCAAAAGGACACATGGAAATGGAAGGCTTGAATTACAATGGGGGGACGCAAATTAGCAGCGCAACAAGAAACACAGGGGGGACTCAAAACGGAGCACGTTCGGCTTCCGGAAAAAAGTTTGAAAACCGGAACAACTACTTCTGGTTTTGCAGCGTTCAGGTTCCAAGTTGTTCGTGAACTAAGCTGTTCGAAATCTGAGGTACCACTGTATTGGCTTCCTTTTGGCATTGTGTTGGTCAGTATGAAAACGGGATGTTGGACTTCCAAGTTCAGTCTCCAGCATATCCATTTAATTTTTTTGGAAATACCTGTCTCAGAGATTTCAGGGTGCCATTTATCATAGCTGTCAACTTACAGGTTTGAAAATAAGGGACCAGCAGCCTCAAAAATAAGGGAACAGCAGCCAAAATAAGGGATTTTCCGAACACAGGTATGTTCAACTTCTGAGCCCCTCCGAGCCAAAGCCCAGCCAGCAGCCAAACAAAGCCTCAAGCGGTGGTTCCCACAGTGCAGCAACCCGGCAAAGGGGATGCAGCAAGGAAAACCACCGTCACCTCTCCGCTGGGAAGCGCTGAGCAAAGGCGAGTCCCCAGGCAACGTAGCCGATTTGATTGGCACAAGGCATGCAAGCTCCACCCCCCAGTCGTTCTTAGACTCCTTATTGGGTGAGCAACGCAGCCAAGCAACACAGTTGAAGTCTCCCTCCTCCCTGGCTGGCAGGCAGGGAGGGAGAGGAGCTGCTTCCTTTGAAACCCGGGAAATTTAAGGGACATCATCAATAAGAGACAGCAGCTGGGATAAGGGACTTTCCCGCCAAATAAGGGACGGTTGACAGCTATGCCATTTATTAGTCTCAGTGGACAATTTTAGGTTAGGGATTTAATTCAGGATAAGGCAGCTTTATGTAGTTCGGTGCTGATAATGCCAAGGTTGCAGGTTCAATCCCTCTGTGGGACAGCTACATATTCCTGCATGACAGGGAGCTGGACAAGATTATCCTCAGGATCCCTTCCACCTCTATGATTCTTTGATGATTCTATGATGATCTACAGTCATACTTTGTGGGATGATCTACAGTCATACCTTGTGGGATCCATGTGGGAGGCACGTTTGCAACCCGCAGCATTCGCAATTCGCAGTCTGCGCACGTGTGTGACGAGATTCGGCACTTCTGCACATGCGCAAAGTGCGAATTAGCATTTCTGCACATGTGGAAGCACCAAAACCTGGAAGTAACCCGTTCCGGTACTTCCGGGTTTGGCGCGGTTCGTAACCCGAAAACGTGCATCCTGCAGCGTTTACAACCCGAAGTATGACTGTATCACTTTGCATCTCATTCCCATTCATAGGATATTATGCAGAGGTTTAGAGTTCAGTGGCTTGAGTCCGCTGCTGACCCAAATCCCACATCTCTTTTCCCTTTAACATGGGAAATGCTGTTCGCTCTGTTCCTTCCCAGATTTGTACTGTGTGTGTGGGGGGGGGGGTTAAACCAAGAAGTTAATATAATACACAGCCCTGCAAGTCAAGAGAACTCGGTCAAAGGCATTTCACGAGTGCTAAGATTGAATGGATGCATAAGAACATTATCTTGCATGGGCTGAAGGAAGAATTCTGCAGAATAAATACATTTGGAAAACCCTGCCAAGAGCAGAAATCTTTTGCGTTTCCGAGATAAAGGCGGAGCTGGCAAGTTCTTTAGACTCCAAACAGTGGAAACAAATTAACTGAAACACTGCAAGCAAAACGGTTCACCCAATGAACCAACAAAATCAAATTACAAAAAAGAAAAGAAAAAGAAAAACAAGACCTGCTCGTCACAAGTGTCAAAACCATGAAGGTCATGCCAGGGAAAAATAAAGAGCAAATAAAGCCTGTAAAAAGGGATAGTTGCAGAAACACCAGCATCTACTGAACAATCCCAAATACTGCAATTTTCAATTTTAATATACCCCTTTCTGAGGACAGTCCAACCAAAAATTTAAAATTGGATCTGGGGATACAGACAAGCTTAATATTAGCTTTAAAAAACATTTTCCCCCTTCCTGCAGTACTGCAGTATATTTTCTACTGGAGTGAATTATGCAGGGGGGACCTGGGTGGCGCTGTGGATTAAACCACAGAGCCTAGGATTTGCCGATCAGAAGGTCAGCGGTTCGAATCCCCATGGCGGGGTGAGCTCCCGTTGCTCGGTCCCTGCTCCTGCCAACCTAGCAGTTCCAAAGCACGTCAAAGTGCAAGTAGATAAATAGGTACCGCTCTGGCGGGAAGGTAAACGGCATTTCCGTGTGCTGCTCTGGTTCGCCAGAAGTGGCTTAGTCATGCTGGCCACATGACCCGGAAGCTGTACGCCGGCTCCCTCAGCCAATAAAGCGAGATGAGCGCCACAACCCCAGAGTCGGCCACGACTGGACCTAATGGCCAGGGGTCCCTTTAACTTTAAATTATGCAGATCAGACATGGGAAACTTGTGACTATGCAGGAGTTGTTGGACAACAACTCCCATCATCCCTGACCACTGGCAATGCTGGCTGGGGCTAATGGGATCTGTAGCCCAACAAGATTTGAAAGGCCACAGGTTCCCCCACCTCTGCCACAAACTGAAATAAACTTCTTTCTTATTACTGGAGTTACATTCCACCTTTCCACCAAGGTGGTTTACAATTTCAAAACATCAGAACAAATGCATTAGATAAAATGAAGTGTGATGGGAGTCCTACCAGGTTCACTGGGAGCTGATGGCATAATGGCATAGTTATCGCTACCCTGGGCTCCCTCACTTTTCCCTTTAGACGCTTAGATCTTTAGCAGCCCCAGTAGAGTTGGAGAGGGAGAAGCTGCCCCAACAGTTCTCTCAGGCAACTGATGGTCCTGTCAGGAGCTGATGGTATGTAGCTGGTTTTAATGATTTCAATTAACACTTAGTCCAGGAATGAGGAAACTGTGACACTTCTGTGTAAGCTTGTTTTCTAAGATCCCACCTCCTTGGAAGGCACACTAAAGACTGCTTGAGATAGCAACTTTAGCCAATGGGGTTCTACTGTTGACCCAATTGTGACTTTAAAAGAGGATTAGACAATTTCATGAAAGCTAAAGGTAGCAGTGGCTACGGAATGCAAGTCATTGAGACTCACACATGGGGAGACTGCTGTTGCATTCATGTGCTGCTTGCGGGCATCTGGCTGGCCAGTGTGAGAAGAAGATGCTGGAGAAGACAGGCCTTTGGTCTGGTCCAGCAGGGCTCCTTTTATGTACTTTCATGGCACAGAGGAACCAGCACAACAAGCAGAAACAAGGCACCAGTGCATCTGTTGCTTGTCATAACATCTTCTGAAGCCTGTCCGTAGGGATGGGTGGATCTGACAATTTCAGTTTTCTCATTTTTCCACTTTCAACTTCAGCACTCCCAACATCAGCTTGCTTTTTTTTTCTTTTTAAGTCCTCATGAAAATTCAGCAACATTCTTTTAATATACACGTCTTTGTATACTATTTTACCTATATTTATTTTGCCAAGCAATTTCCCCGATGAAATGTATTTTTGGGGCATGTTACTTGGCTGGAGAAGTGCCCTGCAAAGTTTGAGAGATGTGAATTTTGATGGATGGGTGTTTGCCTTTGCTTTGGACACTGCAAGTTACCGTAGATAGGTTCACTTTGAAATGCGAACTGAAGTGAATTGCTCTTCCATCCCTACAAAGCTGAACCCATCTATTCCACCTTCCTTCATGTATGCATGTATGTGACGGACAGCATTTGTCTACTCTGTGCAATCTCCCGCCCTTAGTCCTTGGACTGTGGCTGTATTTAAGCAGCTGTAATTTACATGAATGTAAATGCTGTCTGCATTTCCAATAATGAAAGTTTTAGCATCAAAAACTAGCATTCTGTCCCTGACTTTCCATCACTTATCCCTGCTGTTATCAAAGGTTCCTGTTGTAGCGTACATATTAATTATGCATGCAGGTGGCACTTAAGGGAGAATCGTTTATTTCACCAATGCTAGTTGGTCAGGAGCAAAGCAATGTGGGAGAAGAAATCTCCAAGGAGAACATAATAAGAAAAAAAGACAGAGAAAGTCCTGTATCAATATTCTACATATGGAACAAGGGCATTTATCTATGTGGCCTGCGGAGTTGTCAGAAACAGGCAATTGTGTGACTAAATAAATAAGCGTATTCTCTCTGGAGGTTGTTGATGCCCATATGACACAACATCGCTGGCTCTTTTATTTTAAAATATCCTGTACTGTGGCACATAACAGACAAACAGGATTAGCTGAAGGCAAATTCAATCCTCAGTTCCAAACCAGAGGTTGATTGGAACATTCCCATGCAAAATCAGTTCAGGTTCATCTGTCTACCTGGGAAAGAGAAGCCAGTTCTCAGCAGGCTGTCATGCTCTGCGGTGACTAAGAAACCGAGCACAGGATGGAGCTTTCCTTATGGTATCATGGTGACTTTTACCCAAAAAGGAACTGAGAATCATCTTCAGTAAAAAGTGAGAAAAAGTTGCACAGAGACGCAAAGTTACCTTGCCCCAGATCTCTGCATAGCACACAGCCAAACAACCCACCTTTGAAAGATAACACTCTTAGAAACAACATGGGTTTCTCTCAAAATAACCCAATAAATTCTCATTCTCTCCCCCCCTCTCTCTCTCTCTCTCTCACACACACACAGTATGCTTAGGTCTTGAAGTAGCTAAAAAACAGTTAGTTTAAAAAACCCAGGAACATAATACCACCTGGAACCTGTTAGGTGATGAGCCAAAGGAGGACCTTCTCAGGAGTGGCACCGTGGCTGTGGGAGTCTCTTCTCTCTGAGATACTGCTGACACTAACTCTTGCAAATTTTTAGCACCGACTGAATGCACATCTTTTCTTTGAGGTATTTAGTGAACATTAATTCTTGAGCTGTTTCTTATTTCCTCCGTTTTCTGCATATGTGTGTGTTTATAAAACAACAACAGATGCACAGAAACACTTCGAACCATGGAGTTGAAAATCCTCTCTCTCCCTCTCCATCCCCATCTCTGAGACTATAACTGAATGCATGACCTCTAATATATCCATGGGGGAGATTCATTAAGTACTTCCTTGAATTGCTGCATGATTTCCGCATGATTTTTCTGCATACCAGAAGTGCAAATGGTAGGAAGTTTTCGCCACCATCATAGTAAAATTCAAAGTTGCAAAGCTATATTACCACCAGCTAGTTTTAGTGAGACTGGTATATGAGCCACTTCTACAGTCTAGGGAGCTTCCTATGTTGTTCTGATGCTCATCTCAATTGTGCTCTACTTCCACATTTATTAGAAACATGAAAGTTAGTGTCTCATTAAATGGGTACTAACTTTCATGCAAGATCTCTTGTTCACAGTTCTGAAAAGCTGTCTCGAGGTTCCCTCCGTCATTTGTTTTCCACACCCAGCAAAAACAATGGCGTTTGTAAGATTGTACAGCTGTCTCTGCCTAGCCAGCATGGTGTAGTGGTTAAGAACGGTGGGCTCGTAATCTGGTGAACCAAGTTCGCTTCCCTGCTCCTCCACATGCAGCCACTGGGTAACCTTGGGCTAGTCACACTTCTCTGAAGTCTCTCAGCCCCACTCACCTCACAGAGTGTTTGTTGTGGGGGAGGAAGGGAAAGGAGAATGTTAGCCGCTTTGAGACTCTTTAAGGGGAGTGAAAGGTGGGATATCAAGTCCAAACTACTCTTCTTCTTCTTCTTCTTCTTCTTCTTCTTCTTCTTTATTTAATATGATAGATACTTAAAATTAAAACCCAAGAACTACCCACAATCCTGAGAGGAAAAATCACAGATATAAAAAGTAAATATAATTTCAACATGGGGGTGCTAAATCCACTTCCAAGCTGGGGAGGAGGTGGGGTTGCGGGCTTCACGCCCCTCCCCACACTCACAGGGGGCTGGCTCCAGCCCCACGCGATAGCAGGGAATCCTCGGCCGCGTCATACCCCGTGCCAGCCAATCGGTGGGTGCGGTGGGCATGCCCTCACCTATTTAGGTCTGGCACGGCCAAGGACCACCCTCTTTCCTGCACCACAGCTGATCCGGCTTGCCCTACCCACCCACCCTTTAGGCTAGGTTCTCTGACGTTGCTATGAACCTCGGTTGGTCGCCGTTAAGGGGCCTGGTAGGAATTTTTCCAACTGGCAGATTGGCTCCAGCCATTTGGTTTTCGCCTACCTCGTAGCAAACCGTCACAACTCCACGGTATGGGCGGTAGGCATTGGTGGGGGCACAGTCTATTGTTATGCAGATGAAGGGGGAGAGGGAGCGCCATCACCTTCTCCCAAATAAAGGGTAGTTTGGTAAAGGATTCCGGGGGCGTGGCCTTGTCCTAAGCCTATGGAGGTGTGGGCCCACGGCACGCCCCCATGCGGTGACCCCGGGGGAGGTCCTAGTTGACGTGCCTCAGCAGGACTCCTCCCACTGGTGGTTAACCCTCACTGGCCAGGCCGGTTAGTAGTAGGACCAACGCCTAAGCCAATACCGCTCAATTCCTGTAATCAATAAAGTTGTGGCCTAATTTGACCCATTAACTCAAATTCTTGTGTCCTGTGTCTTTATTTCTATGGGGGGAGGTGGGAACTCGCCACGCAATTAAATTGCCACAGACGTTTGAATTGAAGTGAACATCTGAATGCATTTGGGGATCTCTTCTCTGACAAAACGTCTGAGGAATGCTCGGTTTCTGCAAAAGATATGCAACTAAGACACTCAAGGTTCCCCCAGAGGTTCTTTACATCCCACATCTTTCACTGTTTTACCTAAAATTGAATTCAACACAAATTCCAACGTCCCTGAGGCAAAACAGCTGAAGAATTTTGCATGGAATCTTCTGCTCTGTAAGCAGTGCTTAAGCAACGGTTATTGTCCTGGCTCCTACCCCCAGACACAATATCCGGACTCACAGACTAAGGAAACTCAGTAAGAAGTCAGCACATGGTCTCAGCATCAGCTCAGAATACTGGACAAACAGTTCAAAAGTCCATAAGCAGAGTTCTAGGATGTACGGCAAGGCATAAGCAAAGGCATGCTCCTAATACATGGCACATTCCTCCTGCTCCACTTCAAAGAGTGGGACAGAGCCCATCATTTGCAAAGTTCTCATCCCGAGCTTGCAAGAGAGAACTTCAACGGTTAGTCTGCTTGGTCTGTGGTGCATCCTTAGTGACAGGACCTTAGTTCAACCTTCCAACTCTCACTCCACCTTCACTTCAGCCGGCTCTGCTGATTGGCCAGCCAGCTCTTTGCCACTTTCTCAGAAGACAGCATAGAGACTGACTCAACCAACTCTTCCTCCTGGAACATCTGGCACTGGCTGGAGCTCCTTCTAAAGGCTCATTGGGCAGGGCCTTCTCTGCATTGGCACCCCAGCTATGGAATACTCTTCCCTCAAACACATGCTCTTGGGTGCCTGCTGAGGATATATCTCTTCACCCAGAGTTCTCAGGGTGCCTTGTTTGGTTTGTCCAGCAGATACCTGTCTATGTTTTGGTTTAACTTGAATACGGCTTTTGTTTGGTGCTTCTATACTTTTTTTAAAACACACACACATATTTTTAATTACATTTTGTGTTTTACAATTTAAAATACTCATTTTAACATCCTTAAAATATCAATAACTTCCCTTCTTCTCTTTCCGTGGTTCATTTTACATATCATAAATCCCTGCATATTTTACAAAAAACTAAACCATTCAGTATTCCCTTATGGCATCCATCAAAACTTATTTACACTGCTGAATTTATCTTAATGTTGCCAACGTTTTCAGCTGTACATAATTATTTCCTATATATTCAATAAACGTTTTCCAGTCTTCTCTAAATGTATGTTATTTTTGTTCCCTTATTCTATATGTCTGCAAGCTGAGCATATTCTGTCAGCTTAAGTTGCCATTCTTCTTTAGTTGGGACCTTGCTCATTTTCCATTTTTGGGCTAACAAAATACGGGCCACAGTAGTAGCATACATAAATAACCTTCTTTGACACCTGGGAATTTCAGTCTGAATTGTCCCCAACAGAAATAACCATGTTTTTTTATTATTTGGGGGGGGAGTACTTTTAAACATCCCTCCCAATTCATTATGAATCATTTCCCAATACTCTTTTACCCCTTTACAAGTCCATGGTGCTTCTATACTTATAATGCACAAGCAGCTATGTTTGTGAATCACCCTGGAACCACATGTGAAAAATGGACATATAGAAATCCAACACGTAAACAATAAAAGTAACTTTTAATAAAAGCTCTCAGAAGTGGCAGTGATGGCTACTAGCCTTAAAAAGGGTGAGACAAATTAATAAGGTTATCATTGTTGACTAGCCGTGTTGACTACATTCTGCTTTCATGTCTGAGCCAGTATAGCTCTGAATACAAGTTCATGGAAATAACAAACAGAGAAAGTCCTGTTTGCACACAAATTCTGCTTGCAGGTTTCCCAAAGGCACATGGTTGGCCACTGTAAGAACAAGAGACTGGAGCAGATCAGCCATTGGCTTGATTCAGCAGGATCTTCTCATGTTCCTTTTGGCTTCTACCCTTGATCCTCACGTCTATACCTGCTGCTAGGACGCAGTGATACCACTGGGAATCGAGTGCATCTTTTTACCTGTTCCTGCAAATTCAAGTCCTTGTCAATAAGATACCCCGAGCGGCTTCAGACTTCAATAGCTCGGTTCCGATATGCTTGTAAGTGGTGCTGAATATTCAGAGTGCTGGTGTGTTTTTTGTGTGTGTGTTTTTTATCCCTTCTGTTTCCTTGCCAGTAGGAAATAAAGAACACACTTTTAGCTAAATGAGAACTGAAGTGTATTGGAAGAGTGCTATAAATTATACGCAGGCCACCAAATAAAATTCAATTTTCAGGCAATGTGAAAGTGTAATGCGTCTGGAGAAGCTGTTTTGCATATCACACAAGGCAGCAGGCAATAAGGAGGAAGGAATGACTAAAACTTGATCTGTCACATGTACCTCTTTGATTGTTTCCCCTGCTTTACCTATTCTAATCGCACTGTTGCAGTGTTGATTCAGAACACGGCAGCCCATGAAAAATGTCACCGTTCGGTCGGCGCCGCGGATCCGCTGGCAATTTCGGCAAGCACTGGATGCACATAAAGGGTGATAAGGAGCTCTATCCCGCCATGCTCAGCAGGTTTTCCATTTCCTCCTGCAATTACACATCAAACTGTTTTAGCTTCACAAGCTCCGGCACTATAAATGGCCTGGAGGCAGAAGTCTGCTTCGCACACTGATGAGCCTTTCTTCAAAGCAAGAGTGCAAACTCAGGTTTTGGGTAGGGCTTTCTGGATAAAATAATAATAATATATATATATATAAATAAAAACCCTGTCTCCCAGAGCTTTTAAGCCTCACCTCCAACTTAGTAATGCTACCTAAGAATCATTCCCTTGGGGGATTCCAATTAACACCTAATTTGGTGTCAGCATTAACTGAGATTGTTTATGTAAAAAGGCGGCAAGCAGTAAGACACCCTTAACAATTGTTAATCACATCTGAACCCCAAATTTGGCCTTGGGAGCTCAGATCAACACTCATGGGGATGGGTTGCACATAAATAATCTGCTTTCTATTTTTTTAAAAATAGCCCCGGCTCAGTCCCTGAAATCTCCAGTCTGAATAGCCCTAGTCTGAATCCCTATAGAGCACAAAAACCTTGTTCGGATAGCACTCTTTTTAAAAAATTCAGCTATTTGGATGGAATGGCATACTTTCAGATCCCACAAAACACATCTTTCCTGAATAAGCTCTCTGCCTAGTGAGAATCTCTGAAACCCTGCCTACGCGTTTACATTTCTAACGTTTAACGCTGGAATCATATCAGTTGCCATTCATCTGACAACGCAGAAAAGCAAATCATTTCTTGGGGCCAAAGGTAAGCAATCCTCACTTTCAGTCACAGGAAACAATTGCCTATGGAAATTTGCTGAGCAGAGGAGTGGAGTCGAAGAGCAAGTTGGAACTCTGGGTAAATTCATACTAAACAAGTGCTGGAGCACTGTAACCAGGATACAAACAGGGTTCTGGAAAAAGATCTAAACTTGTGCAGTTCATTCATAAACACTCCATGTCAATGATGAATCGGGTCATGGAACAACAGCTCCTATGTTTTTGGGTGCCTATCTGAAGGTTGTTTGTGCTGATTAGAGCAATTTAATGCCCAATGGAAAAGAACACACACATACAGAGAAAGAGAGAAGTAGGAACAAACATACCACTAGAACATAAAGAGAACCCTGCTGGATGGCCACATAACATTTATAGTTACAAAATGGCTGTTGTTGGGTGTGTGGCATAACACAAGATGGCTGCCACCTAAAAGAGCAAAAAAAGAGAGAGGAATGGAAAATGGTTGGGGGCATGCTCTCCCATCTCACAAATTGTGGATTTTTGAGAGTATACGTACTGAATGAAAAATTGTTGGTTATGGTCACAGACCAACAAAATGAGGTATAAAAATAAAACATACCGCTCATTAAAATAATAAAAATCCAAATAGATACACACATACATTTCTTCATCTTGGAAAACATCTCCTGGCCTAAACTGAAGTCAGAAAAAAATTGGTGACTATCTCAGAAAGGGAAATTTACTGATACCTTTTTACAGCTACCTTAAGAAGCACTGGAAGGCACAGGTGCCCATGGGCACCAGGTTGGCAACCCACATCCTGTGTGGGATTAAACTACTGCAATCCTCAAGTCCTGTTGAACTCAATGAGTAGACACATACAGGGCAGAATTGTAAAACCTTTATCTTATATAAGTCTGAATAATTGTTTCACCATTTGGAGAGGCCATGGACGTCCTAAGTATTATCTCCGTCACTGAGTACAAATTTTATAGAAAGCTCTCATCTGCTGTTATATTCCATGCAGAGTTGGAAACCGGATGGATTGTGTGTGTGTGTGTGTGTGTGTGTGTGTGTGTGTGTGTTTAACATCCCTTTCAGCTCTGGCATCGCTCAGTGCTCTAATTTGAGCAGAATTTACCCCATACTGTTTATAATGAAATGATTATTTCCTTCCTGCTTGGCACCTTCTCGAAGGTGGCATTGTTGTAACACTCTCAGATACTGCACAGGAGTTAAAGAGAAGAGGGGGAGAAGCTTGGATAAAAGAAGTGAGTCACTGAAGTTTCTTGAGGATAGTGAAAGCTCTTAAGGATAGTGGAGGCGATGGATGACCCGAGCTCTGTGGCAATAGACAATGTGGTCAGGAGGGCTAACATCTTCCACAATGCAGCTAATAACACAGGCACAGGCCATCTGCTATACGGTCTTGAAGGAAAATGTTGCTTGTGGCACCGAATCCTACAGAATATTCATAGAATCACTGAATTGTAGAGTTGGAAGGGGCCCCAAAGGTCATTTAGTCCAGGAATCTCAGCTAAAGCATCCATGACAGATGGCCATCCAATCTCTGTTTGAAAACCTCGAAGGAAGGAGAGTCCACAACCTCTCCTGGGAGTCTGTTCCACTGCCGAACAGCTCTTACTGTCAGAAAGTTTTTCTCCGAATGTTTAGTCGGAATCTCCTTTCTTGTAACTTGGAGCCAATTGTTTGGGTCCTACCCTCCGATCAGGAGAAAACAAGCTTGCTCCAATCCCATGGGACATCCCTTTAGATATTTGAAGATGGCTACCATATCTCCTCTCAGTCTCTGACATGGTAGTGGCTTGAAAGTGGGCGCTCTTCACCATTTTGCCTGCAAATTATCCATAAGTTGCTTTAGACTTCATGTGAGAATAACGCCGCTGGTTTTTATATTGGATCTCTGGTTTTATGGCACTGTTTTGTTTCTGAATACCGTGGAGAGGTTTTTAAATATTAAGTGGTCTAGAAAGGCTTTTAAATGAATAACTTGTTTTAATAGGGAAAGGGACAAAAGTGAAGTATAGTGGGAGGAAAAAGAAATATGGGCTTCAGAAACGGGGGAAAGGGTCAATGTGCAGAAACGGACTCCGAGGAGAAATGGTATTATGGCTATGGAGGGAAAGGAGGGCAATCAATGATGTGATTTACATTTCTTGCTTCCTTTCAACCAAACTAGTCCTCAAGGCTGAGCCCAACCCCCTGCAATGCAGGAATCCCAACTAAAGCATCCAAGACACAACAACAACAACAACAACAACAACAACAACAACAACAATAATAATAATAATAATAATAATTTATTATTTATACCCTGCCCATCTGGCTGGGTTTCCCCAGCCACTCTGGGTGGCTCCCAAGAAAATTAAAAGCACAATAAAACATCAAACATTACAACTTCCCTAAACAGGGCGGCCTTCAGATATCTTCTAAAAGTTGTGTAGTTCTTTATATCCTAGACATCTGACGGGAGGGCGTTCCACAAGGCGCGCACCACTACCGAGAAGGCCCTCTGTTTGGCTCCCTGTAACCTCATTTCTCATAATGAGAGAATGGCCAGAAGGCCCTTGGAGCTGGACCTCAGCATCTGGGCTGAACAATAGGGGTGGAGACACTCCTTCAGGTATACTGGGTTGAGGCCATTTAGGGCTTTATAAGGTCAGCACACCTCTGCTTAAAAACCTCCAAAGTAGGATGGTTTCAACCTAACCTGAAAGGACAAAAAGGGAGTGTGGAAGTCAAACCAGCCTTATTTTTAAAAATAAAGTGGGATCACGGGGTGTTTACAGGCCCACCTGAAAAGACTGGGGTGGCATCTCACACTGAGCACTGGACTGAACTTGTCCTGTTTCATATGTTCAATTTGAGTCACAATTCTTCAGCTTGAGAACCGGTTGCAAGTGCTGAAATTTAAACAGGCTTTTGCGAAAATTGATCCAATTTCAGCTGTGCCAGTAGTTGGCAGTCTGTCTGTCTCCAGCTCAGGCTAGTTAGAGCACAGGGATTTCCCTCAATCGACTGCAGGCACCCAGGGAATCAATTGCCCCCCTTTGACCTAGCGCTCCCATGAAGGTTACTGATGAATAGAAGGCTGCTGCGTATTGCATTTCACGCAGATGGGTTTCCCTTTCACACACGGGCTCCTTATTGATGCCCTGATGGGTCGTGATCAGCTGCTAAGCTAACATTGATTTACAGAAAGGTGGCGGTGGGAAGGGGGGAGGACAAGGATGTTTCGAAGATGGATTGAAGCCTACACTTTTTATTGATGGAAACTTCAGCATACGAATGAGACCGTGGTATCAGGCTACCTGTTTGCTCTGAGGATGACTTTGAAACCTTCACATTAAAACAAACTTTTAAAAGAAAAAAAGAAACCCAGAAACTCTTTATTTGCAGAAATAAAACAATAAAAAAATACACAGCACTCATCCCTGCCACAACTCATAATATTGTCTATGCACTCAGTGTTGACCATATTATTACAGAACAGGGAATTGTTCTGATGCCTGGAAAGTTACAGTGGTACCTCAGGTTACATACGCTTCAGGTTACATATGCTTCAGATTACAGACTCCGCTAACTCAGAAATAGTGCTTCAGGTTAAGAACTTTGCTTCAGGATGAGAACAGAAATCGTGCTCCGGAGGCACGGCGGCGGCAGGAGGCCCCATTAGCTAAAGTGGTGCTTCAGGTTAAGAACAGTTTCAGGTTAAGAACGGACCTCCGGAATGAATTAAGTACTTAACCCGAGGTGCCACTGTACTCTTAATTAGTAGTGTAGTGATTATCAACCCACCTTCACTTGAACATAACTAGAAACCTCCATGCAACCAGGGACCTGATCCAGTAGGTTCCACAATCACACAAGGCATGACTCAAACTTTGGCCACAATGCAACCCACTAGATGGAGACCTGTGTTCTAGATTCTAACCTAGTCCCTGCCCTCCTGCTGGGCCATATTAATCAAACACACTGAGATCAGGCCTGGCCATACGATGAGGCAGAGTGAGGCAGCTGCTTCAGGAGGCAAATGCGGAGGTATGGGGAGTGGCCAAAGCTATGAGTGACATATGGCCTGCCCTTTAACCCCTATACTAGCCTACTGCCCTCGAGGGCAGTGGAAGACACTCCCATTTCACTCAAATTCAACCAACAGTCCTATTGGTTTCTGTGTGTGCCTTGAGGGAGGGCGCCATCTTGTCCTTGGCCTCAGACAGCAAAATGTCTTGGGTCAGCCTTGCCTGAAATACTACCAGCCTTGTTTCCCCAAGTAGGATCCAGCACAACCAACATAAAAAAAGCAGTCCACAGCCCCAAGACATCGTGTGGCAGCAAAGAGGGATCTTACACTGATGATCAGCATTCACTGATCTGCCTTCCCTTTCCTTGGAGCTTAGTTTTTTCGTCTGATCCGCAGTTTCTATGTGCTGCTAAACATGGGTTTTTTACATCAAGCAACAAAATCCATGTTGCCTGTGAAATATCTTATTTTAATGGCAGCCTGTTTATATCAAGATCAAGCACAGGGAATGTTTTTAAATGCTATCCAGTGATTTATTTCACACAAATTCAGCAGCCAATTGTAGGCTTTTAAGACATGCCCAGTACACCCTTAGGGTTTACGTTGTTGTTGTTTTTGTTGTTGTTGTTTTGATCCATTGTTATGTCACCATGTTCACCTAGCATTTAAAATCTATGACTACAGGAGACTGATGGCAAAAATAAGATGCCCCAGGTGTAAAACTACATGCAGAAAAGAAAATCATACATTTATAAGTATCAAGGAGATACCTCATTTGATGGGTGTTTGCCACTCAATTGTATAGACATACATTCCTAGCAAATAATACAGACCTGGATTTTTTACCACATTGTAGCAATTCACATATTTAAGCATTTCCTTGGGGTGATTTGGTAGGTTTGCAATTGTTCAAACTCACTGTCTTTTTGATGTTAGGGAAGGAATTTCCACAAAGATCAGATTGATTTCCGATATTGGAGGCTGAGGGAAGAGGGGACATTTCCTCTCTTAGGTGTGTGTGTGTGTGTGTGTGCGTGCGTGCACACATGCTGCTAGCATTTCCAAACCCTTCATGATCTCTGGCTGGGCTTCTTGCATCCTCCAACTTTATGATATTGTGTAAGCAGCTTGTGGATAGGTCATCCAAACACCATCCAAATGCATGTATGCACTGAAACATCCAAAACAAGAAATACAAAAGCTCTATATGCTATCAGAGAGCAGATTTGGGTCAAGCAGGGATCAGGATTAACTCCCCTTGCATATAATTATGCACTGCTAACCAACAGACGGCACCTGTAATGAAATGTATAGCCAGAGACCAGATATGTCCCATTTAGCAATCAACAGCATTATTCTTCCCCGCCGTAGAGCTTCCTCATTTGGCCAATATACTTTTTTTTTGTGAGTGGCTATTGAATATTTCCAAGAGAACATCCTGTCCTCACTCCAAAATCTTTACAGCGGAGCTCACGGTGGAATAGCATTTCAAGCCCGGCGCCAGAGTTTCCACAATCCCCTTTTCTGAAAAGCTTGGGGGGATTCTATTGTTTTGAGGCTTAATTTTCAATTTGCATCTTTAAAAAGGTGCCATTTCATCCAAATTTCACTCGGCCACACATTTATATTTATCTGCAAGGGACCACATTTGAGCTCCTTTTGAAGAAGAGAAAAGGAGGGGAGAGGAAAAAGCGTGACCACGCTCACAGAGAATCTGATTTTCTAAAAGAACTGCACACAATGCTGGCTTAACTACAATTTAATTTGAACAAACAACCTGATTTATAGATCTCTTAGGAAAAGCTTCCTACTCAATCCAGAGCTCCAATCAGCTGCAAGACGTTGGTTGGGTGGTTCTCTACTACTAGAACTAATTATTTACTACTAGTAGTAGTGCTACTAGGGATGCAGGTGGTGCTGTGGGTTAAACCACAGAGCCTAGGACTTGCCGATCAGAAGGTCAGCAGTTCGAATCCCCACGACGGGGTGAGCTCCCGTTGCTCAGTCCCTGCTCCTGCCCACCTAGCAGTTCAAGAGCAGGAAGTGCAAGTAGATAAATAGGTACTGCTCTGGCGGGAAGGTAAACAGCATTTCCGTGTGCTGCTCTGGTTCGCCAGAAGCGGCTTAGTCATGCTGGCCACATGACCCGGAAGCTGTACGCCGGCTCCCTTGGCCAGTAAAGCGAGAAGAGCGCCTCAACCCCAGAGTCGTCCGTGACTGGACCCATTTGAGAAAGACAGAACACTTGGAAAACCGTTAAAAGGATATACATTGAAATTCAACCAAAGGGAAGCGAGGAAGTCGCTTAACAATGTTAATAAGTATAATTTTAATAAGGTTATGATTCATGTTTGTTTGTCTATCTGTTTGTTTGTTTATAATTTTGTGAAAATCAATAAAAAAATTGGAAAGAAGAGAAAGACAGAACAGTTGTGCGTCCTTCCCACCATCAAGCCAAGGAAGTGCTGATAGTCTAAGGTTGGGCTTCCATGTTGTCAGACATCAGGACTGTGTACTACTATATAAAATAAACTTTGAGGGCTGGATTCTGAAGAAAAAACCCCATGCGAGTATAGAATATTACTTCAATACTTTTCAGTTTAGGGTGCCTAATGATTCTTGACTTTGAGTGACAGGACCCAGACCACCACAGGGTCTTCTGTCAGAGCTGTGTGTCAGGTCCCAACGGCTTGATTTACAAGCTCCATGAGTCAGGCACCAATTAATTATTCCCCACGCATTTATGACCACTGCTTGGATGAAGGGATCACGGCTAGTTCAAGCTGGGATGCTGGAGGCCATAATACAAGAGTATCTCACTTGATTCCAGAAACTCAATCCCATGCCACAGCCTTCTATGTAACTATGATATGCTGCGTTCCTTCAGTCTGGGCAACCCATTGCAAAGGGAAGCTGCCACGTTATCTTTCTGTGTTTCCAGTTATCAGTCTCTCCACTGCTTCCTGTACCCCAATAACTTGCTAGCACATGGACGTGGCCACCACATGGTCCTGATGTCTGAGTTGAGTTGCTGAGAAGATAAAATGGAAGCAGGAAAACTATGCATTCTGCCTTGAGCAGTGGGATCCTGTGGGTGGGTGGGTGCATATGTATATGTTTGTGTGTGTGCGTTTGTGTGTGTGTGTGTGATCAATTGTGTAATATATGCATTTTTTTGTATGCAATTTTGCCTAATGTATTTTTTGCAACCAATTTTACACAGTGAATTGCATATTTTGTGTGCATATATATGCACATATTGTGTGTATACTTTCCCCCAATCTACTCAACTTTGTAAGCATTTGAGCATGGTGGTGGTGAAGAATTTCATCACAAAATTCAGAATTGTGCGTGAATTGCAAAGCACCGCCATGTTTCTGTTGACATGTTGCGAATTAGGTGGGTTCAATGCTGAGATGCAAACTGAATGAATTTCTCCTCCATCTCTAATCAACCTCCTACCTACAGAAACCCCTTCTTCTGCATGCTCATCCTTTGGCCAACACAACCAGCAAGTTTCCATCCGTTCTCCACTGTATCCTGCTCTTCTTTGCTTTTTCCTCCATTACCTCGTGCCCACCACAGCCTGCCTTGATTGATGCTTCCTGGAATGTCAGCCTTGGTTGCCATCTGAGCAAGTGAGTAGATCTCTCCTAAACTGGCACTGCAACCTTCTGACCTTGCAATCTCCCATCCTGGTCTCTTAATCTTGCCTTCCTGTCACCAAGCCTGACTCCTAGCATTGTTCAGTGACCAAAAAAAATCCATTAACTTCAGACCTAATGCATTAGGTGAAGGTGATTTAAACTCCAGAACTCACATACGCAAAAATGCAGAGCCGTTGTCCTTGCTATCTAGCATGGTAGCTTGAACTTGCCGCTGAAACTTTACCTCTTAATTTGCTTTCTCTTCTCCCCACCAGATTATTTGTGTTCTTAAGAGACACTAGACAAGAAAAGCATCAACTGGAGCCAAGTACTTCAAGGTGTTGAACCAAGTGAGAAAGCATTATTCATCATGTAAAAGAACCCTTCCCTTCACTCTCTCATACGCATTCTAAAAAGGTCAGTTTCCCAATCATTTCCTACCCATCATTTCCTCTTTAAACCAGAATTTCCTAACCTGGTATCTTCCAGGTCTTGTTCAGACATAGCCAGCATGGCCAATGGTCAAGGACAATGGTGTCCAAAACCATCTGAAGGACACCAGACTGGAGAAGGTTGCATTATGCCGTCTTGCCTTGGGGAGATTTCAATGCAACACTAAACTGGTGGAGAGGTACTGTGCATGACCTGTACTTCCAGTGCTATATCTATAATGGGAACATGTGGGCAGGTGCTCATTGCAAGAGCGAAGGAAGAGTTTCCATTGGGTACAAATAATAATAATAATAATAATAATAATAATAATAATAATAATAATTCATTCTGCTCTTTTCAAAGCAGTCACTTTCCCAAGAGCAAAAAGGCCTGTTTTTAGTGAAAGTTTATTTGTTGTGCTAGAGTAACAGAGCACTTTAATTGCACAGACTTAATCTTCCCACTCTATGCTTGTATCCCTCCCACAAAATATTGACAGTTTAGAGGTGCCCTGTGGCAAAGAGATAGAAACTGGTTTCCAGCATTCCTGGAGAAAAATTCTATGTCACTCCAATGTTTTCATATCACACTACCCAAAGATTGTTGTAACCAGCCCCTGGGCCCTTGCAGTGAAGGGTAGGTAAGAATTCTAACAAACAAACAATAAAAGGCATCAGCATGAGACCCAATTTTTTTAAAAAAGCATTACTTTTTTAAATATATGTCTTTATCTGCTCCCCCCCCCCCCATGCTCCAACAGAGCTTTTGTTTTGCAGAATTGCAGCCCCGGTTTGACTCTCTGCTGCTTTTTTCCTTACAATTAACATTATAGGAACTTTACATGCTGCGTTAACTAGTGATAAAGCTTTCAGGAACCATAATGGTTTGAAAGAGGGCAATTAAGCTGCTACTTATTCCGAACCAAAGTCCCCATTTTCTTGTCCTCCATCTGGCTAAGAGCCTTCGGGCGGCGGAGAAGATGCCACACCAATCACACACAAAAAAGAGAGCTTCCATTACAGCAACACTTTCACAAGGACTGCACACTTGACTACCAGGAGTCCCATTACCCAGACACAAGTTGCTCTCCCCTCCTTAAACCTATTAGCTCCACAGGCATCATGGACATAAAATGAAACCAAACAGACACAGCCAAAGCAACGAAGGAGGCACATCAAGCTCTCTCCCCTCCTGCTGGCCCTCCATCAGGCATTTCAAGAGAAACCTGCACCCTTCCGAAGGGAAGCCAAACTCCAACCTGGATCGTGGCTACTTCTGTCAGTATAACAACCTTCCGTTTCCCGGAGACTCCTGTTTTAATTGCTGTGTTGTTCTAATGGGATCGTTTCATTGTGTATTTTAATTATGGATGCTTATATTTTAATGGGAGAGTTTTACTGTGCATTTTAATTATGGGTGTTTATATTTTAATGCTTGTTGAACTAGGTCCTATACTTTGTAAATGGCACAGGAGCGTATTTTGGCATTAAGCAGTATATTAATGGCATTATTATTATTATTATTATTATTATTATTATTATTATTTCACCACTACTACCCAAACTCCCTAGATCTAAACAAATCGGGGAAGTATCATTTGTTCTATCAGCAATGTTGCATTTATTGTGTAAACTACCACATGACAAAAACTTAATATGCCAACTTTGAAAGTCAACATATAAGGGCAGTTACTGCCTTGATATCTGGAATGCCCCCCCCTAAAAAAACACCCCCACATCTCTGTCTGAGGTTGCCTTGCTCTCCTTTCCTTATAATACACCTTTCCCCAGAAGCATCTGGCTTAATGCCTTAGCCCTCACCCTCCAACGAAAACCAAACCTAAGCCCACATTCTCAACCCCAATTATACGCAGGACTAAGCCATTAGACATGAAGTAGACATGGTAAGTACTTTAACTGCTTTTGCTTAAATTTATTCATTTGCATTCCTATTTCTCTTTCCCCTTTCCTCTTCTTCATATGGAAATTTAGATTTATGTAAGTAAATTTGTAAGTAAGATTTATGTAAGTAAATTATGTAAGTAGATTTATGCCACCTGATGAGAAGAGAAGACTCCCTGGAAAAGACCCTGATGTTGGGAAAGATGGAGGGCACAAGGAGAAGGGGACGACAGAGGACGAGATGGTTGGATGGTGTTCTCAAAGCTACCAGCATGAGTTTGACCAAACTGCGGGAGGCAGTGGAAGACAGAAGTGCCTGGCGTTCTCTGGTCATGAAGAGTCAGACACGACTAAACGACTAAACAACAACAACAAAGTATAACCCATGTTGTTAGCCTCATTATTAAGAGTAGGCAAGTACGGTACCTTACAAAACCAGCAGAGGACTGACTCCCCTCACTTCACTTTTCTCTAGAGGAGTGGAGCGTGCTCAGTCACTGTCTCCTTAGAGGAGTTCCTGAAGTAGTTTCAGGCCTGTTCCCCTGACCCCCAAGAGCTGCCCAGGTTTCTGGTCAACCACCAGATTGGGGTTCAGCAGACAGTGCCTGCAAGGAACTGTAAGATTTGTTTCAACCGGAAATGCACTAAGAAATTTGAGGTCTCTTGAACTGTTGGATCTCCAAATTGGTTTGCACCCTCCCCCAGTTCAGCTTCTTTTGTTCAGCACAGCCCCAGTGCAGCTGTATAGCCTTGTTTGCAATGCATTCAATGTGTCATAGTCATATCATATATATGTCTGCATATATGAAGAAGCATACATTTTGTTTATAATTTATTTGTTAGGTAAAGGTAAAGGGACCCCTGACCATTAGGTCCAGTCGTGGCTGACTCTGGGGTTGCAGCAATCATCTCGCTTTATTGGCCGAGGGAGCCAGCGTACAGCTTCTGGGTCATGTGGCCAGCATGACTAAGCCGCTTCTGGCAAACCAGAGCAGCGCAAGGAAATGCCGTCTACCTTCCCACTGCAGCGGTACCTATTTATCTACTTGCACTTTGACGTAGGTTGGCAGGAGCAGGGACCGAGCAACGGGAGCTCACCCCGTTGCAGGGATTCGAACCGCCGACCTTCTGATCAGAAAGTCCTAGGCTCTGTGGTTTAACCCACAGCGCCACTGTTATTTGTGGTTTATTCATTGGATGGGTTCATGCAACTATGGAGGGGTGAGTACCTCCCCTCCCTTCCCCACTTTGGAATTCTGTTTGCAGCAGTGGGCAACTTCAGGGCAATTTTTAGCAGAAAAGAGGAATCATCTCCCCTCCCTGCAGTAATAGTCTTGATCCTCTCCAATGATGATATCTGGGAGAAAGACAACCATTTGGTAAGCAAACTGTCTAGTCCAGACCTCAGATTCATCCTGTGGAAGGCAGCCAGTGTGGTGTGGTGATTAGAACACAGGACTGGGACCTGGCAGGCCAGAGTTCGAATCCCCACTCAGTCACGAAGATGACCTTGGACCAGTCAACACCTTTCAATCTAACCTACCTCACAGGGTTGGGGGGGGTCATGCATGCCAAATCTTGAGCTCTGCGGAGGAATAATATCAAAGAATGAATTCCTGCCCCCTCTGCCTGACATGAGCAGCTCTTTGCTCCGTTCAGCAGAAGAAGTGAGCACATAAAGGGCTTTTTCTTGTGCGAGTGCTTCCCAAACATCATGGCGTTAATAGGGGTGAGCATTCAGCTTGAAAAGCTGACACTTCCCTCAGCGGAATCTGCCACTGAGACTACCCCATCTGCTCTTGGTTCTTTTATGAAACAGAAGGTTTCACATATTTCCGATGAAACGAACGCAAAAACATTGCCGCAACATAGCTCCCTTCGACAGAAAATATACACTTAGCAGATTTGCAAACAGATTTCGAAGACATGTAGGAAGAGTTCCCTGAAAGGCTTTTCTTTGAAATAATAATAAAAAATAATTAAAAATTGGCTCGTTAAAGAACAAGGGAAATGTTTTATTTTTCACAGGTTTGCTTCTTCCAACAGTTATTTGTTTAGTGATTCTGAAATAGCAGCAAGGCTGCCAAATTTGCAACTTTGCTCTCTTATTGCTTTCCTCCCCCCCGCCCCTAATGATCCTGACTGCACAAAGGAGTTGGACTTGTTGGGGTGTTCAGTCTCATCACATATAAGGAAACACGTGCAGAGAAGTGGGGTGCACTGCCAAGCCCCACTCACCCTGGCACAACATTAGTAGGCAGGTGAGGACAGTGGTAGGAAACCTCCAGCCCGCAGGCCAATTGTTAATTGTGCCACCCATGGGTTAAGATTGGAGGCTGCCCATTGGTGTTGACCCATGACAGGGCCTTGTCAGTGGTGGTTCCCCATCTGTGGCATGGCCTCCCTAGCGAAGTCTGCCTGTCTTTCTTGTTACTGCCTTTCAGGAGAAATTTTTCAGCAAACATTCCTGCTTACGCAAGCATTTGATGGTCGAAAGGCCCTGTTCTTGGCAACACTGAGATCACTGGCTGAGAATATTTTAAATTGTTTTTAGAATGTTTTCAAACTGTTGTCAGTTACTTTAAAAAATGTTTTATCATTGCTGAGTCTGCCACCCTGGGTTCCTTTGGAGAAAAGGACAGGATATCAATCAAACTACTACTACTACTACTAATGATAATAATAATAATAATGGGGTTAGGAGTTCATTTATAGTGCAATCCAAACACAACATCTGCGAGGGTGAGCAGGTTTGGAATAGGCTCAGTCAGGGCTATGCCAGTGTAACTCCCTCAACCTGGCAGAGCTGGGATTGTGTTGGCTCAGTCAGTGAAACTTCAGCGGGTTTAAAACAACAACCCACTGTGTAAGTCCCCAAAAGGGGCATCCCAGGGGAATGTTGGGGTGGGACGGTGCCATGAGAGACCTATACCTTTTCCAAAACTCTTTCAGCTGAGTCATGTGACCTGGCAACCCGGCAGAACTTATGCTGGCGAAAAAGGATGGTGTAAGTCAAATGATGATGTGTTAAATATGTATTCTGTAGTTGACCTCCTCTGCAATGTTTTATTTTGAAATCTTTAAGATAATATTTTAGTTTCCTGTTAATTATGTTGCTTTGACTATATACTTTATATTTGACTTTCTTCAGAAATGTTTGATTCTGGATTGTTTTATTGATGTTTAATATGCTGTAAACCACTTTGAGATTTTTCTTAAAAATATAAAGAGGTATACATAGGAAATGAAGAAGGAGGAGGAGGAGGAGGAGGAGGAGGTCAAAATCAATTTTGAAGGCTCGTTTTTCCTTTCCCAGGCTTAGGCTACCTCAGCTGGCAGCAGGCCTGTTCTTGAACAGAGTTTAGGTAACTTACATTGGCTTAAGTTAAACTGGAACATTTTTGCTGGCTTCCTATGCATAGAACTGCTCTGTCAGTAGGCTAATAAGCATGGCTATACATGAGGTTGGTGAGACATCGTAACACAATGGAACATTACATAATGGAATGTTAATATGATTTAAACACATACACAGACGCACACACCAATTCAAATTAAAATAAATGAACCAGCTGAAATCAGAGTGTCAAAAGACCAAAGCTGATGAACACTCCCTCCTGCAAGGTGTTTCCATGATGAACTGCTGCCAAGAACAATCATGTTCCTTTGTTTGCCACCATCACAATTACAATTAAATTTCTCTCCAGGCCAGGTGCTGCATGTCGTTTGAATGACATTGGTCGTCCCCCCCACCTGATATGCTAAGAAGTGTGAAATTTGGCTGATGCATCGAAGCTATAATCCAGCCCACCATTGTAAGAGAGAGTGATGGGTGTGAAAATTAAACAAATTAACTCAACCTCTCCTGGGAACACTGACATCCCGAGGGATTCTCCAGAACTGTCAGCTTCAGATTCTGATCGATTCAAGTTTGGTTTTCTGTTTAGATGGGGCACATCATCCTTCAAAGCTCTGAGGAAACTTGAACAGTGATAATGGTGCTAAGCAGACATATCCCTACATGGGAGAAAGGCATGTTCTCCTTTTGGGCAATGAAGTTTCAGAACTGGACTTCATCTATCAACATAGCAAGGTGAGGCTGAGGCAATAGGCAGCCACATTCAAGATCTGGAATAGGAGCTGCTCATATGTTTGGGAAAGACCATAGCTCAGTGATACAGCATCTGCTTTGTACACAGAATATTCCAGGTTCAATCTCCAGACATCTCTAGGTAGGGCTGGGAGAAGATCCTGTCTGGAAATCTTGGAGAGCTGCTGCCAATCAGTGGACGCAGTACTGAGCTAGATGGATCAATGGTATGCCTCCGACTCAGACCTCCTCCTATATTCCAGTAAATGCTTAGTAGAAAAGGCATGGGAGCTGACTACTGCTCAGGCAATCGCTGGTCATGCAGAATAAATATGGAAATAGAATTAGGAACTTCAGACCAGACGAGCAGCGAGACAATGCAAGTACTTATGGGGAATGTGGGATGAGAAGGGAGCCACCCAGAGTGGCTGGGGCGACCCAGTCTGATGGGTGGCATATTATTATTATTATTATTATTATTATTATTATTATTATTATTATTATTATTATAGCTTACACTGAAGTGGCAGTCTGAACACAGAAACAACAACAACTCTTTCTTGACCAAGCAAGGAGAAAAGATCAGGCACTGAGTTTGCCAGTTCAGAGGCATATTACTGCCTACCTATCAAATAGGGGCTTAATTGCGGACGCACCATATCAAACAATCTCCCTGACCAGAAGAATAGAGACTTTAGGTTGCTGTTAAGGTAAAATATATATTCACCATTCAGGCTGCTGCATGGATTTCCAGGCTGGAGGAAAAGAAATATTTAAAGAGGAGCTTAGGACAAGCATCTGCAGTGGGTCCTAACAGAGATGTTGGGCTCATGGCAGATGCTCAGGTATTCCAGGTGCTGGACCTCACCCTGCCTGTCTGTATCATTCAGGTACCAAGTTGGAACAGCAAGAGCATGCAGAAGGAGGGTCCCAGAATGCAGAGGGAGGGCCCGGTACTTGCCCCACAACTGCCACTTCTCCTCCAATTTCACCATTCTGAGCCTCAGCACCCTCCAGAAATGTCAAAATGGCAAGGCTGGACTGGCATTTAACAGTCAGGGCTGTAGCGGGATCCTAGATCTGGACCTGGAATGGCAAGGAGAAAGCAGAGAGCATTTTGATGGCTTGGAAGGAGCCTTCACAAAGCCTTTTTAAGCTTAAGAAAGAAATGTTCTCCTTTGCAAATCTCAGGTGCCATGACCTAGGGATCTTTCAGTGCATGATGGAGGACTTGGATGAAGATGAGGTTAAGGCTGTTTCAATGGGAAGAGAACCTCTCACCTCATTTGGGGTCCTCCAACCCTGCCAACATCTTCTGACACAGAGGAGGAGGACACTCCTGTCATACCTCTGTCTTCCCACCTTGTAGAAACCAAAGGCTACCAAACGGGTGAGGTGGGCCCTTCAACCAGCCCTACAGAGATAATGTAGCTGCCTTAGTCTGTCTCCTTGGAGCTGTCCAAGGTGCTGCATGCTCTTAGGCTTGTGACCAGACACTTCCCACTTTCCCTAAGAGCACCAAGCAGCCACAGAATTGGATACAAGGAAGGAAATGGAGAGCGGATTACAGAAGATCACCCACACATCTTAAGAAGCATGAGCCTTAAAATGTTGGGGTTATGCTGCAAAAGCAACAGAATAAAGCACTTCCCATTTTTGCACGGTTCCACAAAAGTACAGAATATAATATATATATATATATATATATATATATATATGAAATGTCCAGTAGCACCTTAGAGACCAACTTAGTTTGTTCTTGGTATAAGTTTTCGTGTGCATGCACATGAAAGCTTATACCAAGAACAAACTTAGTTGGTGAAGAAGAAGAAGAAGAAGAAGAAGAAGAAGAACTAACATTGTCATCGTCTAATGTCATCGTCTAACATTGTATATGCCATCAAATGCCAACAGTGTCCTTCAGCTCTCTATATTGGACAAACAGGCCAAACCTTACGCCAAAGAATAAACGGACATAAATCGGACATCAAGAATCACAAGACAGAGAAACCAGTAGGAGAACACTTCATTTCGTTTTGAAAACGGAGTGAGGATAAGCAGGAAGCCCATCTCCCGCTATACTGAACTTTAAGCAAAGAGCAGGAGGAGTGGAGACAAAAAGTTATGTGTTAACTAAATGCTGGCACCCTGTTAAAGCAGTTTTCTGAGTGAAAGACTTTGAGCTATTGACTTTTGCTGGTCATATTCGGGGTGCATTGATATCCTTCTTCTGTGGCACCAGTGGATTATAAAATAAATAAGAATCTCTGGTGCTGGAGCTGCCTGGATGAGCACCAGTTTGCAACTTTGGATACATTGAATTCAGGTTTTGAAACATTCTGAGTTGGAACTGGATACTTTGAAACTGTTGCAGTCAAGGCACTGTAAGAAACACTGTTTTGTTTTAAGTTTTACTCTGCTAAAAATAATACATTGTGGAGGCGATAGACATGGATTTAAATTTATAAGTCTAACTTGGATTTGATCTTTTCCCTGAAGACGTATTAAGCTCCCTCTAGAGGATTTTGGACTTACAGCAGTGACTTTGTTTTACTTTCCCTTTCCCGGCCTCTGTTTGACTATTGTATCTGGGACTCTGCTTTCTCATGGGAACAACTTGGATTGACCTTGGATTACAGATAACTTTGGAATGAGTGGCGCAAGGAGAAGAGGAAGGACTAAACAAACAACTCTAACTTTATCTGCAGCCTCACAGCGTAGATCTTCTGTGCCGACCTTGCCTTCCACTTTGCCTCCAGACATAGAGGCGGCCTCCCTAATACAGGCAGGGGAGGGTGAGACAGATGAGCTGCACCTGGGAGATATGGCTTCAGGGACAAGTAGCTCTGTCTTGGAGAAAATTTTGGAGAAACTGGAGGCTCTGGACAAGAAGGCTGATTTGCATACAGCTAAAATTGAACAGAACACAGAAAGCTTGAATAAGCTGACTGGACAAGTTGCACAGAATGCCCAGTCTATTGGAGAATTAAAGGAGGCTGTAGGTGAAAATCGTAAACTGGCTGAAGATACTAGTCAAAGATTGGAAGAACTTGAGAAAGAAGTAAGACCACTCAGCAAACAAGTTGGAGAACATCAGATTTACTTTTTGATGACAGAACTGCGAAACAGGGAGACCAACTTGAGGATACGGTCAATACCAGAGGTGGAAGAAGATAATTTTATTGAATTTCTAACTAAGGAATTTGCCAAGTTTTGGAAGTTAGAGGAAAAAGACTTTAAAATTGTATCTGCTTTTAGGCTTGGCAGAGTCAGAAGGACAGAGAAGCCCAGAGATTGTTTGATAACACTGAGATCAAAGGAGGAAAGGGACAAGATTTTGGGCCTGCACTACGAAAAGTCACTAGACATTTTGGGCAAGAGAATTGAAATCTACAAGGACATTCCTAAGCAGTTGCTGGACCTTAGATCTAACTACACGGAATTGGCAAGACTGTTGAGAAGCAACGCAATTATCTTCAGGTGGGAGTTTCCACAAGGATTATCCTTTACCTACAGAGGGAGAAAGATCAAAATCAAAACAGTGGAAGATAGAGACAAGTTTTTGGGAGCACACGGAGAAGACCTCCACAAAGGACTTGGATTGCCAGCGCCAGAACTTCCAGGGGAGCCCGCCCCCTCGGATCCTCAAGGATCGGAGAACAAGGTACCACCCCAGAAAGAATAACCAGATCTATCCAGGATGTCTCTGCAGCTTTTGAGCTGGAACATAAATGGCTGTAACAGTCCCGAAAAAAGGTCTAAAATTTTTCATATTTTAAAAAAGGAACAATTGGACATTATATGCTTACAAGAAACACATGTGATTAGGCTCCATAGAAAGGTGTTAATAAATAAAAGGCTTGGTCAAGAATTTATATCATCGGATACAGTTAAAAAGAGAGGTGTAGTGATCTATGCAAAAGAGAGCCTTTCACCAAAATTTCTCTTTAAAGATGAAAGTGGAAGAATCCTCGCAATAGAAGTACAGTATCAAGGAGAAAAAATTTTGATATTAGGAATTTATGCTCCAAATGAAGGAAAATCGGATTTTTATAAGAAGTTGCACGAGACCATGCTGGATTATCTGGATTACAACAACGTCATCATGATGGGGGACATGAACGGGGTCGTATCAACAAATATGGATAAGTCACAGAACCAGAACATTACTAAAGAGGGAAGACTACCTAAGACCTTTTTTGAAATGACTGACAATATGGACTGGGTTGACATCTGGAGAGTTAGAAACCCCCTGGGAAGAGAAGGAACATTCTTTTCTGAAGCTCAACTGACTTGGACACGAATCGACCAAATATGGATAACTAGAAGTCTGGCACCTAAGGTGAGGAAGGTGGAAATCTGCCCCAAAACATGCTCCGACCATAACGCCTTGAGAATGGATATGACATTGATCCCAATCGGCTCCTTTAGATGGAAGATGAATGATGGCCTGTTTAGAGACCAAAGAATTGTAAAGAAGGCCCAAAAAACCTTAAAGGACTATTTTGAGATTAATTTGAACACTACGGTGGAAAAAAGAACTATCTGGGATGCAAGTAAAGCTGTGATGAGAGGGTTCTTGATTCAACAGAATTCCTTAAAGAAAAGACTGCAAAATGAAAAGAAAGATAAAATTCTGGAAAGTATCAAAGAGTTGGAGAAGAAGTTAAGATCTAACCCGAAGTCCCAACCGATTCTGAGAGAAATTAAACTTTATCAGGCGCAATATTCCAAGCTGATAAATCAGGAAATAGAATGGAAGATTAAAACAATGAAACAAAAAACTTTTGAATCGGCAAATAAATGTGGGAAACTGCTAGCTTGGCAGTTGAAAAGGAGACAAAGATTAAATACAGTAACAAACTTAGAGGTTGAAGGAAGGAACATTCAGAACCCGGGAGAGATTAGAAAGTGCTTCCAGAGGTATTTTAAAAAGTTATATACTCAAGGGCCACAAGATGAAATAGAGATTACACAATTTTTGGAGAGAAATGGATTAGCAAAGCTGTCAGAAGAAAATAGAACAATTTTAAATGGCAAAATAACACGACAAGAGATTGAACAGGCCATCCTGAGTCTGAAACAGGGCAAATCACCAGGGCCAGATGGACTGACCTCTAACTACTATAAGACATTGAAGGATTATTTGATACAACCTTTGTTGGAGGTCAGTAATGAAATAATGGAGGGGAAGAAGGCGCCTGAATCGTGGAAAGAAGCATTTATCACATTGATTCCAAAGTCAGAAACTGAAAAGACACAACTCAAGAATTACCGTCCCATCTCCCTTTTAAATGTGGATTATAAAATATTTGCAGATGTTTTGGCACGAAGATTTAAGAAAGTTTTAAGTGAGATAATCCATAAAGACCAGGCAGGCTTTCTCCCGGGCAGACATATGTTTACTAACACAAGGAACATCATAGACATATTGGAACTTTTACAAACAAACATAAACACTAAAGCAGTTTTAATTTTTATAGACGCGGAGAAAGCCTTTGACAACATATCTTGGAAATTTATGAAGGGGAATTTAAAAGAAATGGGAGTGGGACGGGGGTTTGAGAACGGGATTGAGGCAATATATTCAGAACAAAAGGCTAAACTGATAGTTAACAATGTGGTTACAGAAGAGTTTAAAATTGAAAAAGGTACACGACAAGGCTGCCCGATTTCCCCATTACTGTTTATTTCGGTTCTGGAAGTGCTCCTGAATATGATTAGGGGGGACCGGTTGGTGGAAGGGATTCAGGTCGGAGCGAAACAATATAAACTTAAAGCTTTTGCAGATGACCTAGTTCTGACATTACAGGAGCCGGAGTCTAGTTTGAAAAGAGTACTACAACTGATTCAAAACTTTGGTCGAGTGGCAGGATTTAAGTTAAATAAGCAAAAAACTAAAGTTTTGGGGAAAAACGTGACAGATATTGAGTTGGAACAGCTTCAGAAAGAGACAGAACTAAATGTGGTTAAAAAAGTTAAATACCTAGGGGTAAACATAACAGCAAAAAATCTGAGTTTATTTAAAGATAATTATGAAAAATGTTGGTCAGAGATTAAGAGAGACTTGGATAGTTGGTCAAGACTAAAACTTTCTTTGTTAGGCCGAATAGCTGCCATCAAGATGAATGTATTGCCAAAAATGTTATTTTTGTTTCAGACACTGCAGATTGTAGACAAGACAGAGTGCTTCCGGAAGTGGCAGAAAGATATTTCTAAATTTGTCTGGCAGGGCAAAAAGCCCAGAATCAAATTTAAAATATTAACAGATGCGAAAGAAAGAGGGGGCTTTGCCCTGCCAGATTTAAAGTTGTATTATGAAGCTGCAGCTTTCTGCTGGTTAAAAGATTGGTTACTTCTTGAAGATACGGATGTCTTGGATTTGGAAGGTTTTAATAATGCGTTTGGATGGCATGCATATTTATGGTATGATAAAGCTAAGATAAATAAGGCCTTCAAGAACCATATTGTCAGAAAATCAGTTTTTAATGTCTGGACAAAATATAAAGACTTACTGGAGAATAAAACTCCGAGGTGGCTGTCACCCCTGGAGGCTAAGGCTCGGAAAAGAGCCAATATGGAGGCCAACTGGCCAAAATATTGGGAGATAATAGAAAAGGATGGTGACAACTGGAAATTGCAGAGTTTAGAAAAGATGAGAGACAAAGTGCGAGACTGGTTACACTATGCTCAGATTAAAGAAGTGTTTAAAAATGACAAAAAGCTAGGATTCCAAGTGGAAAAGTCAAAGTTAGAAACTGAACTGTTAGAACCTAAGACTAAGGTACTTTCAAGAATGTATAACTTGCTGCTGAAATGGAACACACATGACGAAATGGTAAAATCAACAATGATAAAATGGGCGCAGGATATTGGGTATAATATTATGTTTGAAGATTGGGAAAGGTTGTGGACCTCTGGGCTGAACTTCACTGCATGTAATGCGTTGAAGGAAAATGTGATGAAAATGATGTATAGATGGTACATGACCCCTGTTAAACTGGCTAAAATATACCATTCGTCTGATAGCAAATGTTGGAAATGTAAGGAAAATGAAGGAACATTTTTTCACCTCTGGTGGACCTGCCCTAGAGTGAAGGCCTTTTGGGAGAAGATATATAATGAATTAAAAAAGGTGTTTAAATACACCTTTACTAAGAAATCAGAGGCCTTTCTCCTGGGTATTGTCGGCCAGAGTGTGTTAAAAAAGGACAGAACATTCTTTTTGTACGCAACAACAGCAGCAAGAATATTAATTGCCAAGAATTGGAAAACTCAGGAGCTACCCACTGTGGAAGAATGGCAGATGCAACTGATGGACTATATGCAATTAGCCGAGATGACCGGCAGAATTCGAGACCAGGGAGAAGAAAGGATGGAAGAAGACTGGAGGAAATTTAAGATTTATTTACAAAAATATTGTAATTTGGCTGAGTGCTGAATTGGATGCCAGTGCAGACAATTGTCTACCATTAAATTAGATTTAAGGCTGAATTATATGTCAAACCAAATTAAGATTATTAATTAAGATGAGTTAAATGATAATTTGTTTGAAATTAATTTAATAACGATGTAAGTGTATGCGGGAGGTGTGGGGGAGTCCCATGTAACAATTGAGAGATGTTAAATGGACAATGATAAGTGGTGCTTATCTAATATATGCTTTATTTGAAAACTTCAATAAATATATTATAAAAAAAAAAAAAGAGAACACTTCAATCTCCCAGGACATTCTATACAAGATCTCAAAGTAGCTGTATTACTACAAAGGAATTTCAGAAATAGACTGGAAAGAGAAGCTGCTGAATTGCAACTCATTACCAAACTTAAAACCATGGAGAGACCTGGTCTGAACAAAGACATTGGATTCTTATCTCATTATACATGACAAAGCCATTTTTCACCTTCTCACCCCTTGCTTTTTCCTGTAAGACCTATTGCAGTCGTTAAGAGTCATCAACAGGCTCATCACAGCTATCTGCCAATCACCCATTCCCACCACCCTTCTGAGTAATACCCCTCCCCACCTTCTCACTATATAGAAGGATCTGGCAACTTCTGTTTCAGTGTATCTGAAGAAGTGTGCATGCACACGAAAGCTCATACCAAGAACTAACTTAGTTGGTCTTTAAGGTGCTACTGGAAGGAAAAATTTTTTTTGTTTTAAGAAGAAGAGTAGTAGTAGTAGTAGTAGTAGTAGTAGCAGTAGTAGTTTGGATTTGATATCTCGCTTTATCACTACCCAAAGGAGTCTCAAAGCGGCTAACCATCTCCTTTCCCTTTCTCCCCCACAACAAACACTCTGTGAGGTGAGTGGGGCTGAGAGACTTCAAAGAAGTGTGACTAGCCCAAGATCACCCAGCAGCTGCATGTGGAGGAGCGGAGACGTGAACCCAGTTCACCAGATTACGAGTCCACTGCTCTTAACCACTACACCACACTGGTGCTATTGGACACTCTCTCTCTCTCTCTCTCTCTCTCTCTCTCTCTCTCTCTCTCTATATATATATATATATATATATATATATATATATATTGACTGCGTTAGACCAACACAGCTACCTACCTGAATCTAAAAGTACAGAGTAATTCTGAGGATAGCACTAGCTAAAATAAAAGATACCTCATCACAAACAAATGTACACACACACACACACAGAGCAGTCTTAGCTGCAGCAAAGCTACCCTTTGAGAGCTTTAAGGAAGGGCCATAGCTCAGTGTTAGAACATCTGCTTTGCATGCAGAAGGTCTCAGGTTCAATTCCCAGCATTTGCTGTTGAGGTTTGGGTTGTCTGAAACCCCAGAGATTTGCTGCCAGTCAGTGCAGATGTGGGCAAATGGTCTTACTTGGTATTGGTGTTACAATTGAAAATACTCCCCAGGATTTTTCTGTGGGGGATTGGAGGGGGTCATGTGAAAAGCCTCTATAATCCCTCCAGGAATCTGATTTAACAGCACACTGTTTTATCTGGTTCCTTCCCCTCAATTTCTACATAATTCAGCAAGCAAATATATCCATACATGTTCCTACCCTTTCCTGAAAATGCCTCGCTAAAGGCTAAAATTCATGTTTATTTGCGCAGACAGGAGCTCCATTTCCTCACAAATGAGAAACATATTGGAAGTTAAGGGAGGCTTTAGCATCAAGAAAAGGGCAATGGCTGATGGATCTGAAAAGTCTTCCTAATTCCTTTAATTGCTAAATGCATTTTAAATTACAAAAGGAGCCTTCAGACGATATAATAGCAATTGGAGGAAACGTATAAATAGATAGATTATAGATATATATTATATTGTCCTGCGCAGGACGAGAAGCTAGGGTGTGCATTTTCTGAAAGGAGCATTTCAGTTCATTTTCTCTCTCACACACACACACACACAAAGACCAAGCCCTTAGCAATAAATCAAAGATGATGTTATCCTTTGCATGGCACAGATCATTAAGCTAGTTCAGGCAGCAACTCTGCTTCCTAGATAGGCCAAAGTTACCATTGCCTCTAAATAAATAAATAAAAGGTATCTGAAGAAGTGTGCATGCACACGAAAGCTTATACAGTGGTACCTCGGGTTAAGTACTTAATTCGTTCCGGAGGTCCGTTCTTAACCTGAAACTGTTCTTAACCTGAAGCACCACTTTAGCTAATGGAGCCTTCTGCTGCTGCAGCGCCGCCGGAGCACAATTTCGGTTCTCATCCTGAAGCAAAGTTCTTAACCCGAGGAACTATTTCTGGGTTAGCGGAGTCTGTAACCTGAAGCGTTATGTAACTTGAAGCGTATGTAATCCAAGGTACCACTGTACCCAGAACAAACTTAGTTGGTCTCTAAGGTGCTACTGGACAATTTTTGATTTTATTTATTTTTATTTTATTTATTTAGACTGTGTCAGACCAACACGGCTACCTACCTGAACCATTGCGTCTAAGATACCATGTTTCTCAGTGCTTGATCTGAAAGGGAATCTCTTCCAACAGGTTGCTGGACCTCAAAATATACCCATCCAAGCCATAACAGCTGGCTGGTTGTTGAGTAGAGGTGTTTTGTGACAAGGATGGTAGTTTTCTCCATTCTTTCTATCGACCTCACACTCTGTCCCATTACAAACTTCCGCTTTTGAGATGGAGGCGTGAGCAGACACGCTGAGAAGCTCCGCAGCAAGAATGCAAGGAGAAGCATAAATTAAAGGTGATTAAAACCTACTTAATGATTTATGGACTGGAGGAAGGCTGTGGAGGGAACTTCAGAACAACTATAACCGAGCTTATTGGCACTTTACCAGCTGGGGAATATCGAATTTCAAAAAGACACTGTGGGCTTGCGGAGGGCTAGAAGACCAAGTCAAATAATAATATGGTCTCAAAACAAATGAAGTGAGATGCATCAGTCCTAACCCAAGAGTCGTCCACGACTGGACCTAACGGTCAGGGGTCCCTTTACCTTTACCTTTACATTGGAATTTAGTGGATTCATGGATTGCATCATCCTAAGGAAAAATCATAGACATATTTTGCAGGAATTCATAATATCCAGCATAGAATTGATTTCTTTCTAACATCAGCATCATTGCATCCCTTTACTAGCCGATGTGACATTGATATTCCCATTATAGCAGATCACTCAGCAGCTGATCACTCAGCAGTTAATACTGGAATATAATTTATCTAAAACCCAGGAATGTATGAGGAGATGGTATCTTAATATATCATTATTAAATGAAAAAAAACTTTATTCAATATATAACCCAAGAAACGCAAATATATTTTAAAAATAACTCCAAATCTTCAATGCCAAGACTGATGGAATGGGGAGGATATAAAGCTTACATCAGAGGGAAGATAATATCCTTCTCTGCCAACAAGGCCAAGCTGCAAAGATTAAAAGAAAATAATCTAAAAATTTCTTTAAAAACACTATGGGGTAATATGGCAATAACCCATCTAAGGTTACATATGAAAGAATACAACAACAAACATCAGAACTGAATAATATAGTAGCTCAAAAAGTTGAGTTCAACCTGCTAAGTCTAAGACAAATATATTGGGAGCAGGGAGAAAGACCAACAAAAATTCTAGCTAATTGTCTAAAACAAAAGAAAGTGAACCAAATAATACCTTTAATAAGAAATGAAAATAACATTGCAGCGACCTCATCAATAGATATCAATAATGAATTTTTTAAATTCTACAAAAAATTATATGAAGGGCCACAAAATATATCAGAGGATGAGGTGGAGAACTTCTTTCAAGACATTAAAATACCACCTATTGAAGAATATCAAAAAGATGTGCTATCAGCACCCCTAAATAGATCAGATATTGAGAATGTAATAGAAACAATGGGGAATGGGAAATTACCTGGACCAGATGGTTTTCCTATAAGAATGGTATAAAATATTCAAAAATCTACTAGTCCCCAGACTTCTAGAACGCTATGAGGAAATAGCTGCTAAATCTACTAGTCCCTAGACTTTTTTTTTCTTTTTTGGAGGGGAGGGTGTTTAAAGTGATAGAGCAGCCATTGCTAAGGAGGAATGTAGAGGTCAGGTTTTAACTTCTCAGCCAAAATCAAACAAACAGCTCAACAGAAGCCCATTCTTGCCACACAAAAACAAAACAAAAGTTTAAACCTCAACCCTGTGCATTCTTCTCTGGGAGCAAGAACCACTGACCTCAGTGGGACTACAATCTGAGCAAACATCATCATCATCATTATTATTTACCCTGCCCATTTGGGTGGCTTACAACAGATAAAAAAATGAGATTCATTGGTAAGTTAAGTAGCCCAAAATAGCTTCTGAAGCAGCTTTATTAATTCAGAGGTTTCAGAAACGGCAGTTATTACCTTAAGGCACTGTCTGGAAACAAAAAGCAGGTTTAGTTAAAGGTATTTTCTAAGGAAGGTTATTATTTTGCCAAGACAAAGGATACTTTAATTTGCCACCCAAGCCAGAATATGCCCTACTGAGAGATAAACGGCAATTTGATTACTTGCTTCAAAACACAATTTGATTTGATTTGAAGTGGAGGGCTCCTCTCAAACTTCCTTGTTGCAACCACCGGTTAACATGGGCCTGAAATTACGCCTCAAAATTCATAACAATAGCAACAGCGGGCCAAGCTATGTGTGGTACCCAGTGGAAAACCAGCACAAGATGGTGATGGGCACAGTTCCTAAACTCCTCACCCACAGTGCCATTTTCCTCATGAAGAATCCAGTTACATTTTTCACCTCAAGTGAAAACGTGAAAATAAATAAATATATTTATTCCAGTCATAGCCCCTGAAGTGTTATTGCCTGGTTTTCTTCTCACAGCCATCCCTTCGTACCCTGGTAAATTGCATGCAATTTGTATGGGGCTGAGGTGGGAGGGGGTTCTCTGGATTCAGGAGCCATTTTGCACCAGAACACACACACACACACACACACACACACACACACACACACACACACACACACAAAGTTCAGTTGCCTCTTAGCAATGAAAGTAAAAACTGACTTACAAAAAACCTTGTATAAGACGCCCCCTATTTGGGGGGACTCAAACTTAGGAAAATGGGTGGAATCTGTCCAGAGTTGTTGAGCTTTCTTTGCAGAGGATTGCCCAGAGTTGTTGAGCTTTTTTATCTGGGGGGGGGGGGGGATTGCCAAAAATCGCTCACCCATCTGAAAAGCCACCTATCAGCTGTTCCCTCGCAGCCAAAAGCCACCAATCACCCACCCAATTGTGGCAGCGACAACAAATCAACAACAGCACTTGTCCCAATAACATGACACAACTAGCAGCAGCAACCAATCCTACATCACCAATATGCACTGACCGTGTGTAAGCCACCCCCCCCCCATTTTTAAACATAATTTTTTAGGGGGAAAACTCGTTTAATACACAGAAAAGTACGGTACATTCCTCAAAGGTATTCCTTTGTGGCTGGCAGTACGCAGTGTGCATACCGTCTCCAGATGTGCCAGCTGGCTCAGATCTAGGCAAGCAGGCAAGCTGCAAAGGGTTTGACCCAAAAGTAGGGACTGGTGAGCCACCCATTGCTTATTTCAGATTCCCTTGGAAACAAAATGAGGATTTTCCTCCACTGGATTGGGTAATTATAATCACAGCTGGATAATAATGTGGGGTGTTTGTAATGCTCACTTCTTCTCTGGTGGTAAGCCTTATGGAGACCATATAACACTGGTCCTAAAGCATCTTCACTGGCTCCCAGCACATTTCTGAGCATAATTCAAAGTGTTGGGACTGACCTTTAAAGCCCAGTATACCTGAAAAAAGCACCTCCACCCCCATCATTCAGCCTGGACAATGAGGTCCACCTCCAAGGGTCTTCTGATGGTTCCCTCACTGCGATAAGTGAAGTTACAGGGAACCAGGCAGAGGGCCTTCTCGGTAGTGACACCCTGCCTGTGGAACGCCCTCCCATCAGACGTTAAGGAAATGAACAACTATCTGACTTTTAGAAGACATCTGAAGGCCGCCCTGTATTGAAAGGTTTTTTAACACTTGACGTTGTATTAGGTTTTTATATTTTACAGGAAGCCACTCAGAGTGGCAGGGGAAACCTAGACAGATGGGTGGGATAGCAATAATAAAATTATTATGAATTATTATGTATGAGCTTCCAGAGTTTGCATCCAGGCCTGAGAGTGCTGAGGTTCAATGGCATCTCTGCCCAGAAGGCTTCCTGGTCTTAGTAAAGGTAAAGGGACCCCTGACCATTAAGTCCAGTCGTGACCGACTCTGGGGTTTCGGCGCTCATCTCGCTTTATTGGCCGAGGGAGCCGGCGTACAGCTTCCAGGTCATGTGGCCACCATGACTAAGCTGCTTCTGGCGAACCAGAGCAGCGCACGGAAACGCCGTTTACCTTCCCACCGGAGTGGTACCTATTTATCTACTTGCACTTTGACGTGTTTTCGAACTGCTAGGTTGGCAGGAGCAGGGACCGAGCAACGGGAGCTCACCCCGTCGCGGGGATTCGAACCACCGGCCTTCTGATCGGCAAGTCCTAGGCTCTGTGGTTTAACCCACAGCGTCACCCGCATCCCTTTCCTGGTCTTAGTTACTAGGATACAAATGCCTGGTCACTTTTCGTTGCACCAGAGTTCGGGAACTTCTGGTCTTGGGGCTGCAGGAAGCCTTTCATGGTTACCTTCACCAGGCCACACCCCTCACAAGCCTACTCTGTGTGTTCTTTGAATGCTTCTGCCTGCCTTGAGCTGGGATGATGCCTCTGTTTGCTTGGATGAAGAGATGTGGATGTATGGAGCCAAAAGCTTCTGTCTTTTAGTGCAGTTGGACTGCAATAGAGAAGGAAAGAGTTGCATCGGTTGTCCTGGAGTCCTTTGCCGCAGCTACCACCCACTGCATGTAGGCAGCTCCTCCAAGAGATTGTCCCCACAGCAACGTCCCCAAGGCAACATGACCCGTAGACTCAAAAGTGCTCCCCAACCCGGCTTTCTACCTGCGACTTTTCTGTGTTTTTGCAAGGCGGGCGGGGGCGAATAATCAGGTTTCAGTAGCTCGAGCGACACAGTAAAAAGGAAGAGAGATAAATGGCGGAGAGCAATGTGCTTGACATTTCCAAGGAACCGTAGGTTGAAGCGACTGTCCTCTCCCCCCTCCCTCCTTCCCCCTTCAGAAATAAACGTGCAATATTGAATTTCTGGTGAAAGCTTTTGAGACACAGGCCGGGATTCTTTGAAAATGTCAAATTTAACAGCACGAGGAAATGTCTTTTGAATCAGAAGATGAGAACTCAGGGGAGTTAAATTAACAACATAGCACAACATTTTACCAAGTAATAGCACTATATTTTTTCTCTTTTATGGAGCACTGCTCAGGGCAATATCTAATCTCTTGAGTTTAATGAACTTTTAAAACTACTCCATAAATACTCCCGGGCCATGACATATACAGTCCTAAGATAAATTCAAGCCTGACTTCAATGGACGGTATCACATTTCTGTTATTAAAAAGTGTTAATTTTAATATCCGAGGCAATTTCATTTCCTACAAAACGTGGGAGCAGAGGATCTGCACTCGGATCGCAGGGGCAGGCTTTTTTGCTGTACATTTTAAATACAAAGACATTTTAAATATAAAAATATATGCAGAGAAACTCGGCTTGTTGAGCTAATAATAGGACTCTCCAGAACCAGAACAGCCTACAAAAAGGATACTCAATATTTTGGTAACCCCATAGCAGTATATTTAGTTTTTCTCTGAATTATATATTCACCCAATTGAAGAATGATGTGAGGTCCACTTCCATATAAAACATTCAAGGGATATCCAACAGAGCTACATGCAAACAGCCAGCACATTTCCCTTCTTCCTTCTGTTCTTCCTTCCTTCAAGTTTTGGAAGGTGAAATGTGTCAGCCTAGGAAGCTGTCTTATGCTAAGGTCACATCCAGACCATACATTTAAAGCAGTATCATACCACTTTAAACAGTCATGGCTTCCTCCAAAGCATCATGGGAGCTGTAGTTTGTTAAAGGTGCAAAGAGGTGTTAGGAGGACCCTGATTCCCCTCACAGAACTACAATACCCAGAGTTCTCTGGGAAGAGGGAAATGTTGTTAAACGACTCTAGGAAATGTAGCTCTCATACCCTCCAACATTTCTCCAGTGAAAATAGGGACGTCCCATTCCATAATGATAATTTTACTCTTTATTCCCCACACATCTTACTGGGTTGCCCCAGCCACTCTGGGCAGCTTCCAACATATATAAAAACACAATAAAACATTAAACAATTTTTTTAAAAAAACTTCCCTATACAGGATTGCCTTCAGACAGCTCAGGGGTTGGATAAATCCATACCCTCCAACATTCCTACAATGAAAATAGATAGGGACGTCCTAAGGAAAAGTGGGACATTCTGGGATCAAATCAGAAACTGGGATGGCTTCTCTAAATCAGGGATGTCCCTGAAAAATAGGGACACTTGGAGGGCCTGAGCTCTGTGAGGGGAACAGGGGCTCTCTTGACAACTTTCAACATCCTTTAAAAAACTACAGTTACCAGGTTGCTCTGGGGAAAGCCATGATGGTTAATGTAATCTAGCTGTGTACTGTCTACACCAGGAGCATCCAGCTTGCTCCACTTCCCTCATCCCCAGCTGTTGGCTATGGTCACTGAGACTGAAGGAAGTTGGAGTCTGACAACATCTGAAGGGCACCAGGTTGCTAATCCTGATCTACCAGCTGACAGAGCCTCTCTGCCATTTCAGACATGGGACATTCCCAGCCTGCAAATTCTGGGGACTGATCACCAGGCTCCTGCAATTTGGGGCTTTCAGTATATGCTGCAAACATGTCTGGATTTTTCCAATGACATTTTACTGTTTTGTTTTATGTATTTTTCTCTGTTTTCATTGCACACTATTTGAATATTTTGATATTTAGAAGTCTTAATGAGGTGTACAAAATGGAAAGAGCGCTGCAGTTTCCTCCTTAAAAACATCACCAACCCTCCTTTCCCATCTCACAGCCGTTTTGAAGGAATGCGGTGCCTTTATTTACACCCCACACTCTTCATTCCAGCTGCAGAAGTTGTTACTCATACTTTCCCCTCAGGAATTTGCAAGACATGAAAATGGCAAAGCAGACTGGCCAGGTAACATATTAGCACAGGGCAAAGAAAATGACGCCCTATCTTGCATTTTTCTTCCTCTTCCAGTACCATGTGGACAATTGACCCTGAAAGCTTGTATGCACAACAGGCTGAGTTGTGGAGAAATCATTTGGCTACTTCCTTAATTTCCTGCAATAGCACTCGAATTATTATTTCAATAATAATAATAACAATAATTTATTATTTATTATTTATACCACACCCATCTGGTTGGGTTTCTCCAGCCACTCTGGGTGGCTTCCAACAAATCATTAAAATACAATAATTTATCAGATATTAAAAGCTTCCCTAAAGAGGGCTGCCTTCAGACCTTCAAACCCAAGAGGTAGCCCGCCTGGGTCATTACTAGCAGTGCCTCAGCTAATCCATCATCAGCAGAAACAGGGTTACCAGGATTCTGACAAGCTCACAAGACAGTTTATTCCATTTTCATGACATTTCTCTGACTATTAATTTCCAGCTTCTATTTGAGCTTTCATGCATTGTAAACACCTGCATTTATAATAATAATAATAATTTATTATTTGTACCCCGCCCATCTGGCTGGGTTTCCCCAGCCACTCTGGGCGGCTTCCATAGAAACCAAAAATACACTAAAATATCACAGATTAAAAACTTCCCTGAACAGGGCTGCCTTAAGATGTCTTCTGAATGTCAGGTAGTTATTTATCGCTTTGACATCTGATGGGAAGGTGTTCCACAGGGCAGGCGCCACTACCGAGAAGGCCCTCTGCCTGGTTCCCTGTAGCTTTGCTTCTCGCAATGAGGGAACCGCCAGAAGGCCCTCGGCGCTGGACCTCAGCATCCGGGCAGAACGATGGGGGTGGAGACGCTCCTTCAGGTATACTGGGCCGAGGCCATTTAGGGCTTTAAAGGTCAACACCAGCACTTTGAATTGTGCTCGGAAACGTACTGGGAGCCAATGTAGGTCTTTCAAGACCGGTGTTATATGGTCTCGGCGGCCGCCCCCAGTCACCAGTCTAGCTGCCGCATTCTGGATTAGTTGTAGTTTCCGAGTCACCTTCAAAGGTAGCCCCACGTAGAGCGCATTGCAGTAGTCCAAGCGGGAGATAACCAGAGCATGCACCACTCTGGCGAGACAGTCCACGGGCAGGTAGGGTCTCAGCCTGCGTACCAGGTGGAGTTGGTAGACAGCTGCCCTGGACACAGAATTGACCTGTGCCTCCATGGACAGATGTGAGTTATTAAATACTGTATAGCTCTCCAAATGTGGCTGGACTCCAGTTCCCGTCATCCCACACCACAGGCTGTGTTGGCTAAGGCTGATAGGAAGTGGAGTCCAGCAGTCTATGGAGGGTACCATTTTGGTGACTATTGGGAGTAAGTTTCATTGACATCATTGGGGCATGTGTCTGTGTCAACATGGGCAGCCTTACTCTGCCTTTTCATACAAAGTGAGATATGCCCTTCTTCTTCTTCACACAGCTTGAAAAGTCTCTTGTCTAATAGGCAAACTATTTCTATTATTCACAAAAAAGTATCCATAATAGTCATCCATATTTTTGTGCATTCTTCAAAAGGCCTTTTTTCTTCATCACATCGGGAAAAGATGGCATATAATGGTCAAATTGCAACCACATCATCAAATGCTGGGTTCAAAAAAGGAGACCCCCAGTGACCTTTCCCCTAGAAAAAACAAGCTAAGAAAGCAAGCATCTAACTGAAACAAATTAGATGGAAACGAAGAGACACAAATCGGTTCCACAACAGTAAGAAGCAGACGAGACTTTGCAGACAACAGACAAAGGTTTTTAAAAAGAAATCTATAATTTTTCTTTCTCTCTTTCAGACATTGGACTTAAATCCAGAGGACAATCTTGCCAGAATTTGTCTGTGCAAACAAGTTAGAGGAATTGTCTTCTGTCTCCTTGTTGACTGATACAGTATTCTTTGTTTGTTTGACTATATAGTAAACCCAGCTCCTCAGAGAGAATGAAAGGCTTGCAAAGTTCATAGTGTGCCATATTATGGATGAAGTCAGCCCGATGAACTCTTGCATCTCTGAACAGTAGACTTACAGATAATGCACTAATTATTATATTCATATTGCCCTCTCTAGTTTACACTCAAGGTTGCTTCATATTACAGACCTAGGAGTTCCAGGAGCCTACTTAAAACAGCAGTACACATTTGTGTTAAAAGGAGTTTAGGAAGGGAAAACAGAGAAGGCATCTGAAGGTCATTTCAGCCCACTGGCTGAAAAGCAATAAAGTAAAAAAAGAATAAAATACATAGCTGCAAAACAAAAACTGGATCACCTAAAATAATCTGGAGAACAGGGACAGACAGCTCTTTGAAGTGAGAAGGGAAGAAGCAAAAATTATTGGAAGACAAGGTTCCACATTTGAACAGGAAGCCTACATGTAATTATATAATAGTTTTGGTCCAGTTTATACACCACCTAAATTGTGCATTTCTGCAACACTATTCCTAGTAACCAGGGCAACCTGGTTTCCTTGGGCAACTGCTAGGCTCGAAACAGCCTCCTATTGTTATTATTACTGTTGTTGTTTGGTTTTCCTTTTTCTCCCAAGCCTTATCAAATTAGTCTACTTTATATTGGCAGTTTTTTGAAATTTTGTGAGGGTTTTTCAATGTTTTAATGCAATTTTATGTTGGGTTTTATATTTCATTTTTATACATTGCTTGGGTGTTTTCCTCAGGTAGAGAGTTTTATAATTTCTGAAACAAATGCATGCAATTTATTTATTTATTTATTTATAAAATATTTATTAAGATTTTACCAAAAAAACAAAGGTTTACAGAATAAAAAAGCATATAAAAAGGAAAAGATAAAAAAAGTACAAAAATACATAAAAAAGGAAAAATAAAAAATACAAATTACAAAAAGAAGATAGGTAAGAAAAAATTAAAAACAAATCCATTTTTTGATAACTTTCGACTCATTTGCTTGTTTCCTTGACCTCCTCACACCTCCCCTTTTTGTATTCCCATTTACATAATCAATTCAGCAAATCCTTACCCTCTTTCATTTATCTTAACTCTATATCTTAACATATTATAACTATATATTTTCATCCATTATCAATCCATTTTTGCATATTCTTATTAACTTTGTTGCTAATGCCACTTATTTTCAATCCAGCATCATTTTAACATTCAATAATTTTACAGTATTTCTGCAGATAGTCTTTAAATTTCTTCCAATCTTCTTCCACTAACTCTTCTCCCAGGTCTCGGATTCTGCCAGTCATTTCCGCCAATTCCATATAGTCCATCACCTTCATCTGCCACTCTTCCAGGGTGGGTAAATCTTGCGTCTTCCAATACTTTGCAATAAGTATTCTTGCTGCTGTTGTTGCATACATGAAGAAAATTCTGTCCTTCTTTGGCACCAATTGGCCGACTATGCCCAGGAGAAAGGCCTCTGGTTTCTTCAGAAAGGTATATTTAAATACCTTTTTCATTTCATTATAGATCATCTCCCAGAAAGCCTTAATCTTTGGGCACGTCCACCAAAGGTGAAAGAATGTACCTTCATTTTGTTTACATTTCCAACATTTATTATCGGGCAAATGATATATTTTTGCAAGCTTGACTGGTGTCATGTACCACCTGTATATCATTTTCATAATATTCTCTCTTAGGCATTACATGCCGTAAATTTCATACCGGTGGTCGACAACTGTTCCCAGTCAGCAAACATAATGTTATGTCCAACATCTTGTGCCCATTTAATCATGGCAGATTTAACCGTTTCATCCTGCGTGTTCCATTTTAACAGCAAGTTATACATTCTTGAAAGTATCTTAGTTTTGGGATCTAACAGTTCTGTTTCCAATTTTGATTTTTCCACTTCACAAAACAACTTTACAGTCTCTCTCTCTCTCTCTCTCTCTCTGATAGTTTAGTTGTTAGAATATGAGATTCTTAATCTCAGGGTTTGGGGTTTGAGCCCCACACTGGGTGAAAGTTTCCTGCATTGCAGGGGGTGGACTAGATGGCACTGGTCATCCCTTCGAATTCTACAATTCATTCATATACTGTTCATAACATAAGAATGCTTATAAATGCCTGTCTTGTATTTGAGGTGAATTTGAGGATCACATTCTCTCTTAGCCAAGGAATCAATTACAAACAAGCATGGCATCATTTTTTTTAAAAAAGTATCTTAATAGTTTTCAATGTTCTCATCCCTCCCACTGCTGGTATTATTTAAACAATGTAAGGGTAGTGAATGCTATCCAGATTTAATTTTAATTGAAATGTTTCCAACAACAGTAACTTCAGAACAAAAATGCTGTATTTATTTGAACATACTACTAACTGACTCCCCAATTAAGCATTTCAATTCAACTACTTTGGGCTGCATTCTGCCACTTTTGAAATATCTATGCAGCATTCAAAATTGAGATGGTGTACATGCCTTGTTTTCATTTATAAATATAAGTCAGTCATGCTAACTCAGATCCCAATCAACTTAAGACATCTGAAAAATGTTCCATTTCAAAATATTTCCATAAAACTGATGGAAGCCTTATTGCAGTGTGTCTGCAATGAGTCCTGTTAAATAAATGAAATTTTGATGATGAGGACCCATGTACTAATCAATAGTCTTGAGGCCGCTTATATTTTGAAACATACAAGAGCTGTGATGGAAGGACAAACCTGTCTTATAGACGTTCCAGCTGCTGCTCTATTCCTGAATTTCAGGGCCTTCACAGACTTCAGAGGATGTGGCTGCTCTAGAAGCCCAAAGTTAATATCTCTCATGAAAAGGATTTCCTCACCTGGGCTACCTGGAGACAGATGTGAGAGGCACTGGGAAGCAAAAGGGTCTCTACATGAGGAGAACAAGGTGGTATCACTTTGGGGCACCACAGTATGGTCCCACATCTGTGAGGGACACCAATTTAAGATTTATTTGATTATTTTTTTTGACCATGGGAAGCAAACATTTGTCAAAATTTGCAAAAATACAAAAATCTCAGGCTGAGCTACCACAATATGTGCATGATCTTCCCTGGACCCAAACATAAGGCTTCTTTATTAATTTCTAAATGCCTAGAAGGTGGTTAGTAACATAATATCATACTCCACAGGTATCCCAGAAAAAAACATGAGACATTCCATTTTCCCCATGACAGCATGGCGGCCATTTTGGGTGCTGAGCTCTCATCTTGAAAAACTGCTTTATCAGGGCTGTGATCTCACATGGTGCACTGAAACACACCTTTTGGGTGCCATGAGAACATACCCCCCAATACTTTTTGTGATCTGGCACAGGTCATGTGACTTGCTTGGAAGCATGGAAAAGAAGACACACGTCCCAGTTTTTGGACTCAACAAGTTGGAGGGTATGTCATATATGCATGTGTGAGAGAGGCTATGGCTGCATTTCACATGTGGGGTTTATTGAGCTAGTTTTACTGATTACAGTGGTACCTCTGGTTGCGGACATGATCTGTTCCGGGGTGCCGTTCACACCCCAAAAAGTCTGTAACCAGAGCGGCGCTTCTGCGCGTGTGTGTACGGCGAAATCCGGAAGTAAACACTTCCGGGTTTGTGCCGTTCTTAACCCAAGAAAACACAACATGAAGCGTTCATAAGAAGAGATATGACTGTATAAGGCTAGTGCTTCTGTCCTGTTTTCTGACATTGCTTTCGCACTGTACTTTGCCTGTTCCCTCGCATCTCAATCACTATACCGCCAAGTTGAGGTCATCCCTCCGTGTCCTCTACATTCTGCCGCTCTTCTAGGTTTTAGCTTTTGGGCAGGGTTTTCTATACCCCAAACTGGCACACTTTCTGCTCAGGCAAAAACAGAACAAAAGTGCAAGCCTTAAAATGGGCATGGTGCATGCCAACATGCCACCTCATGGCTTGTCACATAAAAAGGGCAGGAAAACTGTCGCACAAAACTCTCACAATTTTCCGGGCTGAGGGGACTGCAAACTTTCTTTCTTTCTTTCTTTCTTTCTTTCTTTCTTTCTTTCTTTCTTTCTTTCTTTCTTTCTTTTTACAGAACCAAGTAACAGGGAAATGTTACTTGCACTATATTCCATTCCATTCATTTTCCACGTGCCACGTTTACATCACGTGAAAACTCGACTACAGTGTGCAGAGTAATAGTTAGAGAAATGTCAGGGAAACGGAATAGACCGCAGTGTGAATGCAGCTAGGGTGTGCATACGCAGGCAGAGAACGTCAGCCCACAATGAATAACAGACAAGAGCTCTCTCTCTCTCAAAATTAAATCTATCCTATGTCAGATCAGTTTCATATACTCTGTGTTTTGATCTATTCCCTCCCCCGCCCCAACCAAGAAAAATCTCTCCTAAGCAAAAAGAAATGTTTATCATAAGGGAGCTTGGCACTCAGGATGAATTATCTGAAGCAGTTAAAAACAGGTATTAAGTGCAAACAATGCTAACTGATTATAGCAGTGGGAGAAACATCAGCAGTCTGAATCTGTTTACGTTTGCATTCTCTGTTTTACTGCCATAAAGATTTTTCTTTTTTCCTCCTTCATTTTGCAGCCCTTCCTCTCCAGCTATGGTTTAATCAGAGAGACTGGCAGAATTGGATGTGCTTGAGGATTCCCACTGAAGGAAGGGGACATGGGAGCCAGAGGCAGCGTGGCATAGTGGTTAGAATGTTGGACCGGGACCTGGGGGACCGGAGTTCAAATCCCTACTCAGCCATGAAACCACCTGGGTGATTTTGGCCAGTAATGGTCTCTGAGGCTAACCTACCTCACAGGGCTGTTGTGAGGGTAAACTGAGGAAGAGCTCCTTTGAGGAAAGCGGAGGAATGTGGTAAATAAATCTTCACCAATTCCTCTCCCCTTCCTCTCGTGCTGCTCTAAAGGAACCCCCAATTTTCCGGAGCAGCTTTTAAGGGGACACAGAGAGGCAGCATGTGCAACTGGGGAACTTTGCCTGCCTGCCCCCTTCATTCAGCAGAACTCTGATCAGGGCAATTATGGATCCAGTTTATGGAAGTTAGTAGCTCCTCAGTTCATAAATGCATTATTCCACCTCGACTGGGATTCAATGGCTCTTTGGGGGAAAGAGGAAAAAACAAATAGCAGTTCCAATAAGCAGAGGGGAAAGGAGAGGAGGGGATGTCAACAAGAACTAGGAAACAGCAGAAGCAGTGTTCTCTTCTGAATGAGGCAAGGAACCTTTCTCAGTCTGAGTGACGTGGCCCGGGGAGATTTCTGGGGGCCTGATGAAGAAGACTGGAAGGCCATAATCAGGATCAGGCCTGAGGTTCCCTCCTCTTGTCTTCTGACAAAACTGGAATGCATGAAGTCCCAGGAGATAGGTTAAAGAAAACAACCACAGTTCTGGAACAGTCTCCCACAGGAGGTTTTGAAGCAGAAGGTGGATGGCTATCTGTCATGGATGCTTCAACTGAGATTCCTGCATTGCAGGGGGTTGGAGTAGATGACCCCAGGACACATTCCAAGTCTCTGATTCTATGGCCAACATCATTTACTTTCTTCATAATGAATTGTTTCCTAGCACCCATTGAGGTTCTCCCCTCTCCTGTTTCCTCCGTGTCTGTTTCAGGCCACGTAAAATCTGAGCGATAATCACCCCGCCTCAGGTCATGTACATTTCATGCAAAGGCCAAGGTAGCACAATTCCAAAATTCCTGTCCAAGAGTGAGGCGCTTCAGAATTTCAGCACAGAAGGAGAGTGGGATGAAGTTGCGACAAACATGATTAATGTGGAAAACAGTGTCAGCTCAACCATCGTGGCAGTAATGAAAAGTATTAATTTGTGCAAACATTGAAACATGTAAAGTAAGACGGGATTTTTTTTAAGAGGTCCAGCATGGCGTAACCCTGACACAGTGCATTAAAAACCATTCATTACAATGAATAAATAGCTTAATGAGATTGGAAGCGTCTAGCGGTCTCCACATAAGCAGGTGATGAAGTGAAGCATGCTAACAGCGTCAACGGGCATAAATTATGCAAGAGCAATATTTTTAATGTTGTCTAGTCACTTGCACTGCTGCTTTTGTTAAATATTCAAGCGTACGCCTTTCTGAAACAGTATCAAATTAATCTGGGCAATAAAAAGTGCCTGCAGCAAATGCGACGACCCGATTTGCATAACTCTCGGGGAAAAAACAGAGAAATGAGAGACCCCAGGGACAGACTCTGCCCGGCCGGTTTTCTATGCCTGGCGCACGAAGGTTCATCCCTCTCAACCATTCTCAGAAGCCACCTGAGTACTTTGTTGCATTTGGGCAATGTGGGCTTACAGCCCAAGGCAAGATGTTTTTGTAGCACTTCTTACATGCATGGTAGACTGGGGTTGTGGCACTCATCGCATCTTCTGCTCCACAAAGGGAATGAACAATGAACTAGATGTCCAACAAGGTTTCAATTAGGGGCACCCAATGTGGTACACTCCTGATGTTGTTGGACATCTGGAAAATATTCTCTGGAGAATTTTCTAGCAGAGAATATTCTCACCTCACATCACTTGTGCTGACTGCTTCTGTCTATCTTTGGACTGCCCCCTCCACCCTCCACAGTTGGGTCCAGCCACCATCCTGGTGGTGGCTGGGGCTGGTGGGAGCTGGAGCCTAACCAACAACTGGAGGGCACAACGTTGGGTACCCTGGCTTAAATTATGGGGACGAGGGTAGAGGGCCTTAATGAAATCAACAAGCCACCGGACTCCACAACCCCCAAATTATGCCCCATAGAGCTGGACCATAAAGAAGGCTGATCGCCGAAGAATTGATGCTTTTGAATTCTGGTGCTGGAGGAGACTCTTGAGAGTCCCATGGACTGCAAGAAGATCAAACCTCTCCATTCTGAAGGAAATCATCCCTGAGTGCTCACTGGAAGGTCAGATAGTGAAGCTGGGGCTCCAATACTTTGGCCACCTCATGAGAAGAGAAGACTCCCTGGAAAAGACCCTGATGTTGGGAAAGATGGAGGGCACAAGGAGAAGGGCACAGAGGACAAGATGGTTGGACAGTGTTCTCAAAGCTACCAGCATGAGTTTGACCAAACTGTGGGAAGCAATGGAAGACAGGAGTGCCTGGTGTGCTCTGGTCCATAGGGTCACGAAGAGTCGGACACGACTAAACGACTAAACAACAACAACATAGTTTTCTAAACAGTAGCTAAATGAGGGGGATGAGACAACCTGTCAAATTCTAGGATTGCCTTCTAATGCACAGTTTTGCTTGCTAGGCCGACACAGAAATAAAAAGCCACTAGAACACTTGAAGTGGCAAGCTGCATCAGCACCCAATAATGGCTTCTGCCAGTATCATCCATTGTGTTGCACAGCTAACCCCCAAAGTACTTTGGCTCCCTTCTCCCTTGACCCTGTTCCTTAACCAATGTGCAGCTGCTCTACCCTCTTTCTTAAGTCAAATCTCATGACTTCTCTGCCAAATACCACTGTTATATGTGGCAACTACAACTCTAGAAGTCCATTGTGCTGCATGCTAGACTTCAACACAGCAAGGCCAGGCCTGCCCTCTACCAGTGGTACAGCATCTGCATCTACACAAAAGGTTTCCGGTTCACAGCCAAAACCAGAGAAGACCACTGCCTCAAAAACCCTAGAGAGCCACGGCCAGTCCATGTAGATAATACTGAGCTAGATTGATCCATGGTCTGACCATAAGGTAGGTTGCTATGTATCAGCAGCCCGTGGTAGTTCTTGAGAGCATCATGGGACATCATGGGACATTAAAATGGTGGCTGGACCCAACTGTGTAGGGTGGAGGGGGCAGTCCAAAGATAGACAGAAGCAGTCAGCACAAGTGATGTGAGGTGAGAATATTCTCTGCTAGAAAATTCTCCAGAGAATATTTTCCACAAACTGTAAATTCTAACGTAAGAGCCAGTTTTACAACCCACATTTTTAAAATCTAGTAAATAATAAGTCAAGCTGTGATATTGCCAGTGTAAGTAATGAATATTTTTTTTTTTTATCCAGTTACATTACTGGGCATTGTGACATTCACCATTGGCCGTTCTGAAATGTGAGCTACAGAAAACATTTTAAAAAAGGTTTAAAAGTGCTATTCATTTAATTTGATGAACATTTGAATTCGTATGTATTTCAACTATATGTAATAGTGGTTTTTTTTTCTATTTTGGTGTGACCTTATTCTTAGCAATTCTATACCCTTGGCCATACAGTGTGCTTTTTATATTATTATTTTTTACAGAAAGCAGCTGTAATGCTTTATACACTTAAAGTACCTAGGCTTGGCCCCAACTTCAATTCTAAAAAAAGCTCAACCACCTTGGTTGGCCCTCCAATTCATCAAATCTGGCCCTCTTTGAGAAAAGTCTGGACACCACGGACTAGGCTTATACAATTATGTGTAACAGCACATCTAACTCACTGCATTGCCCCATTGAATAAAAGTATCTGTACAGTTTTTGGTTGACATCTGAACAAGTTTACCCATGAATAAACATGTATATTAACTAATTATATCATTTTCAATGCATTAAAATGAATATTCTCCAATTTTAAAAGAAAATTCTCTAATATTCTCATTAATCGAGAATAATCCAAAATATTATTCTCAAGAATTTAACATCACTAGTCAGTGCCACCAACAGCTCAAGGATGCCACAGGTTGTATGTAGGCTAGGCCACACCAACAGCTCAAGAAAACTATAGTGCTAAAGTTATCAAATTTTTGTAGTCTATATTGTGTTTTCATTGTTGTAACCTGCCCCAGGATCTTAAGGTGAAGGATGGGTATTATTAATATTATTATTATTAATATGCAAATTTGCATTCATAGATCTTTTCCCACATTTTTTATTCTTAGATCATTACTGATTTTTTAAATTCTTTTTTTAGCTAGTCATGGAAGACAAGGGAACAAAACTGCACTGTCATTTCTCCCTAGGCTCCGCCCACATCCTTGCATGCAAATATTCAAAACAATGAGGGCTAGAAACTTGCTTTTTTAAAAAATAAAAAAGAACGAAAGCTTTGTTTCTTATAAAGGTGAGATGAGCACCAGAAACCTTCGGTCTGATCTTTCTGTAATTGGGCAGAATCACAGCATACACGAAGCCTTGCCTGTAGGCCACTGCAGTCGCTCAAAGGATCAAACAGAAACAGCTTTAAGGTAGAATATCTTTTTTAAAAAAAATATGAAATAAGACTATTTCTAAAAAGCAGAAGCTTTCATATAACAAACGGTACTGATTTATTTTAACAGCAGGGGTAGTTAATAGACCACGTTAAACTTCAGGAATATTAGGAACATGCTCAAACTTTTTCTTTTCCAATTAATTTAAGGAACTTATTAACAAATCAAACCACTTTATTTAAATTAGGCACCTAGCCATGTAATTAATTAAGTAAAACCATTTAAAGCCCATTTTTCTCCCCATTTTCAATGGCGGTGCGAAAGCAGTTAAATACTAAAGCAGAGAAGAAAAAAAGCCAATTAATTTACCAATGTCTCCCCCCCCCTCCCCTTAAACACACACATAGACATACAATAGCACAGCAAATCAGCTCTCCTCAGCAGAGATGGCATTTTGAATTTCCCCCCCCCCTTTTGTTTGTTTAATGATCAACTTGGTGGGTTTTCTTTTCCCCTCCCCCTCTCTCCCTGTGTACAGACACGGCTGTGGTTGTTGGATTAATTTCAATAAACGCAAAAAAATCTTTATTCTAACTGTTCCGAAGCACTTGTTATTTACATTTCGAAGTGCAGGATTACTCATGCATGGCTGACTGTCAATTAATTCAATATCGCCCTGTGGATTCCTCCATTTGTAATTGGAAAAACAGAGCTTTCCTTGGGCTCTGCAGAGAACAGCAGCTGTTTAACTACAGGTGGTACTTGAAGCAGCCACATCTTCACACATCTCGTTCGGGGGTGGGGGGGGAGGACGGCCACATCGCAAAGAGAAACGGGAAGCCTGAGGCCACAATGACACATTATGCCACATGTCACACTCTAACCCAGGGTTGAGGAACCTCAGGCCCCATTGTGGCCCTCTAAACCTTCTATCTGGCCCTCAGGACTGTCTCCCGGCCACACCTCTTCTTGCCGACAAAGGTCCGTATAGTAAAAGCTATGGTTTTCCCAGTAGTGATGTATGGAAGTGAGAGCTGGACCATAAAGAAGGCTGGTCACCGAAGAATTGGTGCTTTTGAATTATGGTGCTGGAGGAGACTCTTGAGAGTCCCATGGACTGCAAGAAGATCAGACCTATCCATTCTTAAGGAAATCAGCCCTGAGTGCTCACTGGAAGGACAGATCCTGAAGCTTAGGCTCCAATACTTTGGCTACCTCATGAGAAGAGAAGACTCCCTGGAAAAGACCCTGATGTTGGGAAAGTTGGAGGGCACAAGGAGAAGAGGATGACAGAGAATGAGATGGTTGGATAGTGTTCTCGAAGCTACCAGCATGAGTTTGACCAAACTGCGGGAGGCAGTGGAAGACAGGAGTGCTTGGCATGCTCTGGTCCATGGGGTCACGAAGAGTCAGACACGACTAAACTACTAAACATCATCATCAACAACAACAACTGCAATGCAGTCTACCTTTGAAGGTGACCCGGAAACTGCAACTAATCCAGAATGCAGCAGCTAGACTGGTGATTTGGAGTGGCCGCCGAGACCCTATAACACCGGTCTGGAAAGACCTACATTGGCTCTCATTACATTTCCAAGCACAATTCACAGTGTTGGTGCTGACCTTTAAAGCCCTAAACGGCCTCGGTCCAGTATACCTGAAGGAGCGTCTCCACCCCCATCGTTCAACCCGGACACTGAGGTCCACCGCTGAGAGCCTTCTGGCAGTTCCCTCATTGCGAGAAGTGAGGTTACAGGGAACCAGGCAGAGGGCCTTCTCAGTAGTGGCGCCCACCCTGTGGAACACCCTCCCATCAGATGTCAACAAATACAATTACAATAACCATTAAACACTTCTTCTCCATGCCCTCCTTGAGTGCTTTTACCAGAGTACAATCTGTTCTTTTTTAAAAAATAAAAGATACAGCTTCTTTTATTTATAATAGTGTCCTGCATTTCAGGGGCCATAGGCTCCCACAGGTTAGAAATTTATTTCGTCCAGTATCTCATATCTCATAGCAGGGCCTTCAGATCCATCCAGGGAGATCAACAGTATCTCCAGAAGGCAGCAGCCCTCTACTGCTGCCTCCGTCCCAAAAACCAGTGTTTAGCGGCATGCCACCTTTGGACAATGAAGGTTCAATTGGCCACTAACAGGACAGTCCTCTGTGAATTTCTCCAGGCCCACATTAAAGTCACCTACAGAAGCCACAAGTCATATATGCTGCATGTTCTCCTCAGGGTAAACCCGCTGAAATGAATAAAACCTGACTTAGTCATGTCTATTAACTTCAATGGATCTACTCTGAGTAGGACTAGCACTAGATACAGTCCCATATTTCTTCCTGCCCAGACAGGTTATATACACTGATCTCTGCAGGGTAGTTTAAGGTTGCCATACCCAATTCGGACAGAAAAGTTGTTGAGGTTTTTTTTTTGGGGGGGGGGCAAAGTTCTGGGAGCAAAGAAATCGGACATTTTCGAGCTATTTCAGAAGAAAATTGGCAAAAACGACACTGATGACTCTGCCATATGTCAGACATTTAGTCGACTTCTGCCTGGACACTTCTTGTGATTGCACTATTCTGGATATGTCCAGGAAATTCTGTACGTATGGCAACCCTATTTAATTGCAAAGCCCAAAGAAATCAGCACTAGCTTAGTACAGTAAACCCACAATTTACACAGAGGTTACGATTTGCAGACTGCACCTAAATCCAAAATTGCATATAGTCAAAACCCATTGGGTTCAATAGTGGGTAGGATTGCCAATGCCATCTTTTCCTGAAACCCTGCTACCTTTGTTGAATTTTATTTTTATTTTGCTACACGCATGAAGCTGAATGTGGCCAAGTTAAATGTACATAAGTCGTGGGCTTACAGGGATATACTCATGTATCGTTAATCAGATGATACGATTCAACCACCACCATGCCTTTTCCCCCCTTCTGTTTTTAAGGGAATTAATTTGTAATGAACTTAACAACAAGGGTAATTAAAAGGTGTGTGTTGTAAAGGAATAATGCCTGATGACATAGGGTTCTCTATCTCCCTCCCCTTCTCCAAGGATGCTGTATTACAGAGGAAGGGGGCTATGAAGCAGCGATTCAGAAAGCATAATGAACAGGAAGCTTTGATAAGGGGTACAGTTAATCTGTGTAATGAAAAACTCACCAGTTTAATATACTACCAACTCCACCACAGCTTGTTTTACAGTAAGTTTTATGTGGTAATTACATTTAGCCCTCTTATTAAGGGGGTTTAATATCTGATTATTATTAACAACAACAGTAATAGTAGCAGTTGCTGTTACTGTTATTACTAAAATCATCTTTGGTGTAACAACATTATTGAAACACTAGCTTTGAATTATGATTTCAATAAAGTCGGGAAACGCTGTGTGCGTTTTAAGGTCCAAACTGTTTCCACCTCCTTACTATTCAAGAGAATCATTTCTTTCAAAGAATGTTTACAGCACTTCAGAGATACGGCAACATTCTTGAAAATGACTGTTCCTGTAGACCCGTTATGTGGATTGGGGGGGGGGATATCATCTACAATTGGAGAGGGGGCCATAATTTGGTGCTAGAGCACATGCACAGCACACAGGAGATCTCCAGTTTAGTTCCTGTCATCTCCACCCAAAGGACATAGGTCTTCAAGCAAAGCATGGGCAGGAAGCCTGAGGCTCTTGAGATGTTGCCAGCCTGTAGTTCCCTCCGTGCCTGATCTTTGACCACCACACTGGGCAGGGTCTGATGCAATCTGGAGTCCAGCAATGCCTGGAGGGCCACAGCTTTCCCAGAGCTGAAGAGCTGCCTCCAACTGTGAAATATACTCAGAGTCCTGCGGTGATTTCATGCTCTTTATTGCAGTTTGTAAAACAGTGATTGAATTCCCCCCCAAAACCTCAGGCCTTTATATACATTATTTACACAATGAGTCCCGTCTGATTGGCTGATTCTGCTTCCCTCCTGGAGCCTGATTGGTCTTCTCCTGCAGGCCAATCAGTTGTTGCATTCTAGGATCCTACCTGCCTATTGTTCTAGGATCCAAGCTTAGTACATAGCAAACTAGGTAAAGGTAAAGGGACCCTTGACCATTAGGTCCAGTCGTGACCGACTCTGGGGTTGCGGCGCTCATCTCGTTTTATTGGCCGAGGCAGCCGGCGTACAGCTTCCGGGTCATGTGGCCAGCATGACTAAGCCGCTTCTGGCGAACCAGAGCAGCACACAGAAAAACCGTTTACCTTCCCGCCGGAGTGGTACTTATTTATCTACTTGCACTTTGATGTGCTTTTGACCTGCTAGGTTGGCAGGAGCAGGGACCGAGCAATGGGAGCTCACCCCATTGCGGGGATTCGAACCGCCGACCTTCTGATCGGCAAGTCCTAGGCTCTGTGGTTTAACCCACAAACAAACTGGAAAGGGGCAATTCTGAGCTACATGGGCTAACGTTCTGTCCTTAGTATATAAGACAGCTTCCTTTGCTCATATCGAATCACATAAACAGAAGGAAAGCTGAGGAGACAGGAGGGGCAGTGGATAGCTTGGGTCCCCAATGTGGTACTGTGGACTACAACCCCCACCAGTCCCAAGCAGCTTGGCCAATGATTAAGGAAGATGGGAGTTGTAGTCCATTAGATCTGGGGCACACCACTTTGGCTACCCTGGGATAAAGTGTCAGAGTTCCCCTCTACAATGACCAGAGATCAAATCTCCACCAAGCAAAGAAACTCAGCGGATGACCTCAGACCAGTCACTACTCCCTAAGTCACTGCTGAAGGAATGCCAGAGCTTCTAGGTGGGTTACCTGTGCTTCCCCCAGGTTACCCCCAGATGCTGATGGTCTCCAGCTCCCATCAGCCCCAGCCAGCATAGCCAATGCTCAGAGAAGAGGGGAGCTCTGGTGCAGCAACATCTCAAGGGCCACAGGCTCCCCCATCCTTGCTGAAGGAGGAAGGCATGGAATGAAACCATCATAAATGACCTTTGCACAAATATCAATAGTCAAGTTTGCCTTTTTAAAACCGCCTTTGAATAAGAAGAGTCAAGAATGTCCATCATGTCTTTACTGCAATATTTTCTGTTATTAAGCTTTTGAAGTTGGGTCCCAATTCTAGCCCCACCCATCAAAAATAATGAACATGACTACCTTAGCTGCATTCATTTCAGTGGGTCTATTCTGAGTAAAACTCAGATGGACACAACCCGGAATATTATCGTACATTTAATTAACATTACATTTGATTTGCTATTTCTTCTTTGGGCTGACATTTGATTCATTTAGTTGCAGCCGCTTTCATTTGTCTTTGTTTTGCCCTAACGTCTTTCTTGTTTCCCACCCCCCATGAAATAAAAGGGACACAATGAACAGAATTAGGCAGTAAAAACAGCTCCCATGACAAGAATTGGTACATCATCACTCCATCGCGAAGGGTATGAATATTTGGGGGCACCCATTCATTATTCCAAGCATTAGAAGATGATTAACATTTAACAGAATTTATCCTGTTCAATGTAGCTTTTAAGTCCTTCCAAAATAAAACACACACCTCCCTTTTGAGTTTCTTCCAGCTCTGAAACACCTAGGGTTTGTTTGTTCTTTTACTCCGAATCTTTAATTCTTTTTTTTCCCTGACAGTTGTCCACAACACGCACAAGTGATTCACTATGATCCCCGATAATGACTTCCGATACAGAAACCGTCCCTAGCCTCTGCCCGCCCTTCTCCATTCCACAAGCAGTGTTTTTAGCCTTATTGCTATTAACTTGCCTGCACAGTTGCTCAACAAAACCAAACAGGTGTGAGACCAGAGTATGGAACTCAGATAAATGAAAAGGCTGGCTTCCTGCTGCAGACAATCACAGAACAGTGGATGCCCTGGCTTCTACAACCACAGCCAAAACAAACGCAGCAGGATACAATCAGTCTTCCAGTCCAGTTTCACACAGTGCGTTTCCTGCTTCCTAACAGTGTTACTGAGGATTTTGTGGCTATCTCGGTTGTTGGTTTAAGAGCACAAACACCAAATAAGCATTTATTTGATGACACGTTAAAATATGAAATCTCCCAAATTGAGTCCTCCCATTTTAATTAGTTGAGGGTTTAATGGGAATGCTTCGCAGCATATTTTAATTATGGATGTTTCTATTTTAATGTTTTATCGGTGTTGTTATATTTTGTATTTTAAATACAGATGCATTCATTTTAATGAATGCATTTTTATACTTGTAAACGGCTTAGAGGCCTGTTTGGACAAAAAGCAGTACAGTATAGAGTTAATAAATAGGAGTGGTAATGAAATGAAAATTGAAGACATCCTTAAAAAAAACCAAAAAAAAAAAACCTCCTCCTCCAGTATTGTGATGGATCTCCAGGCAAGAGCAGGAAGTAATAAGCAGAATTTGACATTTAAAGAGGATTCTCCAAATGTTCAAAGTAGTTTACAGTCCTGTATTAGAATTTGCCCAGGCATTCTGCTTTGTTTGAATCTTGCAGTGTTTGTGTGTGATGAGAGAATTTATTGGGATATTTTGTCTTTTTTATGCCATCCAATTTGTGAGCAAGATTTAAATTTTCTGAAATTCATGTTGGAGGGCTCTAGTAGGGTTTGAAAGGTATAGAAGTGCTCACCCCCCCCATATATATCCCATTTTAGCCATACTCCAGAGTAGACCTAGTGAAATTAATAGGTTTGACTGATTTAGGTCTACCATGAGGAATAAATAATTGTATACCACCCAGTATACTGTTGCATATTTTGCAATATTAATTATGTTTCCCCCCTCTGTTCCTATTTTGAGAGTCATCTGGGGGAGGAGGCTTAAAGGAAGGATAGTAATGTCTACAATAATCCTTGTATGGCAATCAGTGTTTTTGTACCCCATAGTTTAGGTTGGAAGGTGAGACAACAAATGAACAGCTTCCCCAAGTTAATTCATGGGGAAGCCACTATGGGATACAGAATATTTTGTAGCTGGCTTCAGTAGTTTGACCTACAACCTTCATTTCAGTGGTGTAACTTAGTTTCCTTTTGCTTCTATTTTATTTGCCGTGAACTGGTAATGGGAGCTGCCGAGAAGGGAAAGGGCACTGTTGACGTGGATAAATCCCAGACTAAAGATCACCACTAACAATTTGAAAGAGGATGTAATCTGGCGCCACTGAACATCAGCTTGAGATAGACTGGGACCTCATTCTCTGGTTTCCAGAACAGTCAAGGGCTCACATATAGCATCAGTTCAGTTCCAGCAAACATGTAAGATTAATAATGATATTAAATAGTAATAATAATCATATTGCTAATGCATTTGGTTCCTCAATATTAAGTATCTACTCAGCTTGAGTCGTGATTAAGACCATGTTGGATAAAGAGCCAAAAGCCAGTTGATTTAGATTTGCACATTATTATTATTATTATTATCATTATTATTATTACCCATCTGCCAGGGTTTTCCACCCAATCTAGGCATCTTCCAAAACATATGAAAGCATAATAAAACATCCCTTGTTGTCTGCTCATTTGTGAAATGGAAATAAAACAAAAAAAGTCTTATTTCACAAAACAATTCTCGCATACGTAGAGGTCCCAAAATATTACATTTATTAATACTTATTCAAAGTGTTTCTTTTGAGCTTTTTATGTACACCATATACACAGGGCCAGCAACATGGTGCTGTTAAGATGTTGTTGGACTGTGGTTCCCATCACCCCCAGTCAGCATCGTCAATGGTCAAGGATGATGGGAGCTGAAGTCCAACGACATTGGGAAGGGAACTTGTCCCATGCCGTCCCCAAATCTTGTCTAGAAGGTTTATGGGGTGCACAGGCGTGAGGTGTGTGTGGGGGAGTTCCATTGTTCAAGTGGAAATCCTTGCACCGATAGAATGAGTTTGTTAAATAACACTCCCCATGCTACTCACCTTGACACAGGCTGATAATTATGGTAATGGAAAGCTCCTGAATTAAAAACACAAAGAACCTGAGACTCAAGATCCAAATGGAGCCAGCAAGCATGGGCAAAGCTGATTGTTCTTTAGAGAAAGGAGGAAACCCATTACAACCCCTCTAGGAATTCAACTTGCTGGGGGGAAAGTACAGCAATGCTCTGACAGCACCAGGCACCGAAACTTTATTGTTTCAATATATTTCTTTAGAGACCCTACCCATCAGTTGCCACAATATCATTTTCTAATACGCAGTGAGAAAGTTGCACCCTGAAGCCAAAGAGAACCCTTTTTTTTTTTCATTTTGAAAGGGGAGAAGATATTCAAAGTGAAGTAAGGGACAGCCACAAAAGCAAAATGAAAGAGAAGCAGCTGTGATCTCTCTATCTCTATCTCTCCCTTTGCTCCTGCTGCTGCACATTCTAGCTTCATATATTGCTAGGTTATTTTAGGGAACGGCTGAGGGAAGATGTTGGTTGCAAGAATGGGCAACCAAAATGATTGGGAGGCGGTGTGAGCCTCCATATACCAGTTGTTGAGGATAACAGGTAAGGCGAGTGCTGTTGCCCTCAGGTACTATAAGTCAGGCTTCCTATAGACACTTGGTTGGTTACTTCTGGGAACAAGATGGTGCACCTGTTGCTGTTGTTCTTGTTGTTGTTCTTGTTACAGTGGTACCTCAGGTTAAGAACTTAATTTGTTCTGGAGGTCTGTTCTTAACCTGAAAGTGTTCTTAATCTGAGGTACCACTTTAGCTAATGGGGCCTCCCACTGCCACCGCACCACCGCCACGCAATTTCTGTTCTCATCCTGAAGCAAAGTTCTTAACCCGAGGTACTATTTCTGGGTTAGCGGAGTCTGTAACCTGAAGCGTCTGTAACCCAAGGTACCACTGTAATGTATTTATTAAATTTGTTTACCGCCCTATATCCATAGATCTCAGGGCGGTTCACAACATAAAATGACAATTTTTTTAAAAAAAACAAACAAACCTGACAAAATACATTTAAAAAATATATTATCAAAGGGGAGCTACTCCCCTATTAAGTTGCTCCAGCCCTTTGAGTCTCCTAATCGTAGAGCCAGGGATCCTCCAATGAAGCTGAAGGATGAAAGATTCAGAACAGACAAACGAAAGTACTTCTGCACACAGTTAAAACTATGGAATTTGCTGTCGTGAGATGCAATGATGGCCACCAATGTGGATGGCTTGAAAACGAAATTAAGACACATTCATGGAGGTTTTGGTTTGCAATGGCAAGAAGCCTACATAATATCTAGTATTAGAAATCTTGTGCCAGTTCTTGTGGGGCACAGATGGGAAGAGGGCCAGTGGCCTCATGTCCTGCTTTTGGACTCCCCACAGGCACCGGCTTGGCCAGTAAGAGCAGAGCACTGGCCCAGAGTGTCCTGAGGTCCCATCCAGCTGGGTTTTTCTCCTGCCCTTTCTTCACAAAGGCCAGTTAGCCTAGTGGGGGGGACTGATTTTCAGCTGGAAGCAGAACTAAAGAAAAGGCTCCACATAACTTTTTAATATTGTGTTATTTATTATCTCCAGCAGTGTCTACTTTGATGGGCAAGTTTCTGCATATATCTGCACAGAAGCAGCGGTGTGTTTTCTGGGAAATTTTCAACTGAATTTTTCCAGGGAAATTTGCAATGCAAATTAGGGCAATTTGTGCTGTCCTTATGCCCTTTAGAGTGATCTAAGTCAGCATGTTTATTTTACTTGTATATAGTAAAGAAAGATAAAAACTTTTGAAACTTCCCAGCTTGCCTTATATTGTTTTTTTGTTTCATCTGACATTCTTTTATTGTTACTAATGAATTTACAAAACAGACAATTTCCCATGAGGGGAAAATAGGGAAATCTTAACTCCCACAGAACAGATTCATTAATTCCAGGAAAAGCCTGACTTCATGTCAGTGACACTCAAACTTTTATCCCTATTCAAGAAATAGCCTTGACTCATCATTTTGATGGGCAGGCAATTTTTGAAGATGTTAGATTATTAAACATTTTGTCTCCCATAAGCCTCCATGTGGGGAAAAAGATGAACATTAACTTATGCAGATCCACGAGTTGACAGTATTAGGACGGAGTAGAGTAATCAAATATTTAATACCAATGATTACATTGATCACATGTATTCTTTAATTAATGGTGCATTCATTAATTAATCAATCGGTGCATAGAACAAAGCGAAATGGTTGCTTTATAAATAAACATTGTCCAATATCTTGACAGTTATTTTAAAATGCCGTTAACAGAAAAAAGAATGGAACAGATTGGGTCCTGATACTAACCCTTGGAGGTAGAAGGGACATTTATTATTTTCCTTGATGCGAGAATCACCTTCTACTTGCTGTTTGTAAGGATGACCTCTCCCTTTTAAGCAGTGCTATTTTTCTTTAAAAAGAGATGCTGGAACTAAGTTCCTGTGAGTTCCCCCTGGAAAAAAACCTCTGCTTTTAACCCATATGTAAAGATACCATAAAATCCACTGGCAAGGAATCAACAGTAAGCTACAATGCATTAGGATGTTACTGTTATTGCCCTTAGTAAATAACACATGCATCATACTTAAAAGGCTAAAACTCAATTATCTTAGATACATTTCCATTTTCAAGACAGACAAGAGGTATATTACAGCTAAAGAGGTACATTTGCCTGGTGGACTCCAGCATCAGGGTCAAGCTTAGTATGTAGCAGCAACTTGCAGAGAGAACGGAAAGCACAAAAACAGATGCCACACAGGCTAAATGGGCACAGCTGGTGGGTTTGCTAACTACTTTCCATGTTCATTGCTCTTTTAACAACATAGGGCCCATTGCCTTCTCTTGATCTGTAATCCACACAGGGCGTGAGGAAGCAAATGGCCTAAAACAAAATGATTTGTTAACTCTACACAGTGGAGCAAATGAATAGAGCGTGATATCACCTTTGAGTGAGGCAGCCAGCTCCTTCCTGAAGGCGGTGCTCAGAAACAAACCCGTCTCCATGACCATGCAGCTGCAATGTGGAGGAGAAACAGCAGGAGGCTTAACCTTTGCCCAGCTCCACTTACCACTGAAATCTCTTCTCCAGCTGAGGCTTCAGAAGCAACTTTGCCATGTTATCATGAAAAGCCGCACAGGAGAGGAGGTTGCAAGGGAAACTTAGGGGGTGAAGCATTAAAGCACACCCTTCTTCTTGCTGCTTTTATGCCACAAATCCCCTCTACCTTGCTTTGCATTAGTTTGGAGACCCAGGTTTGCCATAAGAGTCCTGACTGAGCCAGCTAGGTATCAGCCAAGGTGGTTAAAGGTAAAGGACCCCTGAAAAGTTAAGTCCAGTCAAAGGCAACTATGGGGTTTTCAGGCCGAGTGAGCTGGTGTTTGTCCACAGACAGCTTTCTGGGTCATGTGGCCAAGCATGACTAAACCGCTTCTGGCACAACAGAACACCATGGCAGAAACCAGAGCTCAGGGAAACACCATTTACCTTCCGCCACAGCAGTACCTATTTATCTACTTGCACTGGTGTGCTTTCGAACTGCTAAGATGGCAGAAGCTGGGACATAGCAATGGAAGCTCAACCCATCGAGCAGATTCAAACTGCTGACCTCCTGATTGGCAAGCCCAAGAGGCTCAGTTGTTTAGACCACAGTGCCACCCATGTCCTTTTATCAGCTAAGAGACAGTGCCTGCAGGCACAGCGGAACTGAGAGGGCAGGGCTAACGCTATACATTCCCACTACCCCCCTCCATGTCTTTGGAAATCAACACCTAAATAGGTGGCGTTGGTGTGTGTGAATTGCTGAAAGGGGAAGGGGCGAAACATCTAAGTGCCCAAGTGCCTCGTTTTCCCCCACTAACTGTTCCCATCACATCTTTTGAAAGACACATCTTGATGAAAGCTATGTTGTAGGTTGGAGTGAAATCAAATCAAATGAAGACGGCTTCCCCCCTGTGAGGTGATACTTAAAGGAAAAAAAGGCTCCCGGAAGAGAAAGTTCTTTGTGGAGTAATTAGCTATAATACACTTCTTTGAGACAACAGATCAAACAACGCCTTTTTAAAAAGCAGTGTTGGAAGGTGGGGAGGAAGAGAGGAGACAGACTTCCTTGAAGGACTATAACCAATGCTTAGAATTTAGACGTTGGGTGTTCATCTCAATTCCAGACAGTGCAAAATGCTCAGATATGTAAGTTCATCTGAAGTTGCAGGAAGTCACAGCAAGACATCTTTTGAGAACTCAGTTGTGTCTCTTTAGTAAAGCTCAGAAGCTAGGATCCAAAGACTTGGCTGAGTACATGTGCCCAATGGGCATTTTGGACTTACATCAGTCTTAAGAGCAGACACATTATATATTAAAACTGAGGGTGATTTCAAATGACACATGAGATATAGAATCATAGAATTTTTTAGTTGGAAAGGACCCTCATCTAGTTCAACCCCCTAGAATGCAGGAATCTCAGCTAAAACATCCATGACAGATGGCCATCCAATCTCTCCTTAAAAACCTCCAAGGAAGGAGAGTCCACCACCTCTTGTGGGAGTCTGTTCCGCTGCCAAGCAGCTCTTACTGTCAGAAAGTTTTTCCGAATGTTTAGTTGGAATTTCCTTTCTTGTAACTTAAAGCCATTGGTCCTACCCTCCACAGCAGGAGGAAAGAAGCATGCTCTCTCTTCCATGTGACAGCTCTTAAGATATTTGAAGGTGGCTATCACATCTCCTCTCAGTCTCCTCTTTTCTAGGCTAAACATACCCAGCTTCTTCAAGCGCTCCTCATAAGGCTTAGTTTCCAGACACTTGATCATCTTGGTCACCCTTCTCTGTACACATTCCAGCTTGTCAACACCCTTCTTAAATTGTGGTGCCGAGAAATGGATGCAGTATTCCAAGTGTGGTCTGACTAAGGCAGAATATAGTGGTACTATTACTTCCCTTGATCTGGACACTTTACTTCCTACATTTTACCAACCAGCTTCCTTGCAAGAATATAATGGGGGACTTTGTCAAAAGCCTTTCTGAAATCAAGATATACTATGTCCACAGCATTTCCCTGATTCACCAAGTTTGTAATTCCACCAAAAAAAGAAAAGAAATCAGCTTGGTCTGGCATGATTTATTTTTGAGAAACCCATGCTGGGTCTTAGTAATCACAGCATCCTTTTCTAAACGTTCACATTCCAACTGTTGAATTATCTGTTCTAGGTATCGATGTCAAGCTCATCCCAAGTCTGTAGGGATCTCACCTGTTCTCCAATAATTCTCAAAGATAAAAGACAAAGGCTCGCAAATTACATCTGCAAGCTCCTTTAGTACCCTTGGAAGCAGCTCATCAGGCCCTGAAGATTTGAATTCATTTAAAGTAGCTAGGTGTTCCCCTTACTACCTCTTTTCTTATCTTGGGCTGCAGCTCCCTCCTTACATCATTTATTCTGTTACCACCAGGTTGGGCATCACTTTCCTTTGGGGTGAAGACAGGGACAAAGTAGGTGTTGAGTAGTTCCACCTTTTCTCTGTCACCCAATAGCATTTCTCCATCTTCCCCACACAGAGGACCTACCACTTGCTTGTTCTTCCTTTTACTTTAGACAAAGCTGAATAAACCTTTTTTTAAAAAAATATTTAACCTCTCTTGCAAGCCTGAACTCGTTCTGAGCTTTAGCCAGCCTGACTTCCCCCCTGCAACTGTTGGGTACTCCTTTGTGCAATGGGACAGGGTCTGGCATTTGTCCTGCAGCCACCATCAACTTCTAAACCTGGAATGAAGACACAGGGCATCACACATGGATTTAAATAAAATAGGGATTTAAACAAGCTGCAAGCTGCAAAGGGCAAGGTCCAAACTCAGTCTCCATAACAGTGCCTTCATCTAAGGTGAGCACTAAGAAGTTCTGCCTCAGAGGCAACTCCACCCTGTCTGTAGAGGCTTCTTAATGTTTTCTATGCAGTTCCTTCATTCAGCCAGAGCTGGATGGGGGTGCAGAGGCTGAATACCTTGCCTGACACCACTCCACAGTCAAGAGCCTAGAGACAAGACAGAACATCACACAGCCTGAAAGGCCTACATCAAAGGGCTCAACCCCTTCCAGCAGAAGCATGACAGCAAGGATACCCAACGCAGTAGGAGCTGTTGAAACTCAGACAGCTTCCAGGACAGGATGCCAAAAGCAGGTCTCAGAGTACTAAGCCTGGATTTTATTAACACTATCGAGATATGAGTTCCAATACAAAATTGTGCTCTTGGAGAAGTTAAAATTCTGACACAAAGCACAGCTACAGGTGTGTTGAATAGTAAAGCCCCATTTCAAAAAGGGACAGCAGTTAATTCAGTAGGCTGTTGCATATGAACAAATGTTGAATGCTAGTGCCTTTTTGCTATCTGCTTTCTAGGAATCAAAAGCCTGCGACTGAGTCCCAGTTCCAGCCAAAATACACTTTGCCCTCTCTATATTCTTGAAAAGCTTTGTGCTCAAAGTGTGTCCAACTGATCTGTAATGGCCATCATCTGACAATCAGTTCATTTGCACCAGGCTAAGTAGGGGACAAGTGTGCTGGAACAAAAGTCATTGTATTAGGATGAATTTAGGGAACTTTAGCGGGGGAGGAAATAACTCTACACAGTCATTGACAGACTAAGGACAGAAGGCTTGACAATAGCCATGGTGAATCACAAGAAACAAAGAGAGGCAGACTGCTCAAATGCCCTTTGGTCTTTTGAACTATCACATTATTTTTAAGTCTTTATTTAGGACAGCTGGATCCTCTCTATTTTTTGAGGGTCAAGATATTTCTTTTGTAAATTTTAGTATATCCTTAAAGGAAAAGAAATAGAACAAAAATGCACTCATCCCAATGTCTTTCCGCCAGTCACCTTAACTTGTTTACAGAATGGCACTGAGCTGCTGGCAATCTGCCTTTCTTCAGTTTTTGATTTTTTATTTGTGTGTGGGTATACAAGTAGCTTAGGGACACAGGTGGCACTGTGGGTTAAACCACAGAGCCTAGGACTTGCTGATCAGAAGGTCGGCGGTTCGAATCCCTGTGATGGGGTGAGCTCCCGTTGCTTGGTCCCTGCTCCTGCCAACCTAGCAGTTCGAAAGCACATCAGAGTGCAAGTAGATAAATAGGTACCGCTCCAGTGGGAAGGTAAACAGAGTTTCTGTGCGCTGCTCTGGTTCGCCAGAAGTGGCTTAGTCATGCTGGCCACATGACCCTGAAGCTGTACACCGGCTCCCTCGGGCAATAAAGCGAGATGAGCGCCGCAACCCCAGAGTCGGTCACAACTGGACCTAATGGTCAGGGGTCCCTTTACCTTTTATACAAGTAGATTACCAATTGTTTTCAGCTCCTGGTTCTTCTCCTCCTTTCAGGCTACTGCTGTTCCCAAAGATCTGTGCACCTTAGTTAGACCACTACACAAAATGAAATCCTGAAATCCCGTTTCTGTTTTGTGCAGAGTTACAATCGAAGCCGCTCTCCATTTCCACACGTCAGAGATGAACACTGCCAAATAGTGCAGGTGTCAATTCTAAGATTGATTTTTGAGCTTTTCTTAACTGAAACAGGAAAGCATGTGGAATGGATCATTGGGTCCAATCTACAAACCGTAGCCAACCACACCCTAAGCCACCATCCCCTCTCACAACCAAGGAAATACAAGTGAATAGTAAGAGAACCCATACAAGTAACACTGACACAAACTCCCCCACTCACTAAGTAGAAGAATAGAAGCATAACCACCTGACCCCACCCCACTCACCATTCCCCCTCTCCTCCCTCCCTTCCTTCCTTCCTTCCTTCCTTCCTTTTTCTTTCTTCTTAACTGTTTAAACCAATTCATGAACCAAGAACCTGTACATTGACCACTAATAATGAAACGTATGTTGTAGATATTTTTCCACATTCATTATGCTATTTTTGTGATATACAAATGACATGAGAAAACTTGGTACTGTATACTTGTTTGCATAACATTATTCTTGTTTACAAAACCCAATAAAAAACCCAAAGTGGAATTGGTGGGAAGGGGACATTCACACATCCTTACTGAGAAAACCAGGCAAAATGGCAGGTTAATGCTTTTATCTGCAAAAACGAGTCTCTTGCGCGAGTTTCTGATCCAGGTAAGAACTTGGAACTGGCTCGAGTCGATGCTAAGTGAATCCTTCCAGGGTGGCCCGTTCGCAACATGAAAAGGGTGCAACACACAGCGGCACATCTGCGCACACACGGGGTTGTGAATCGCCGCTTCTGTGCAAGCATGTGACGTCACTTTGTGCTTCTGTGCATGCGCAAGCAGCGAAACCCGGAAGTAACTCTTTTCGGTACTTCCAGGTCGCCACAGGACGTAACCTGAAAGAACGTAACATGAATCAAACGTAACAGGAGATATGATTGTATTTATTTAATTATTTATTTTTGCGTTGCGCTCTTCCCACATGTTCAGCCAAAAGGTTTGTTTGCAACATAATGTGTTACAATTCCTGCCTTCAAGAGAGGAGTCCTCTATTTTTACTTTTTTAAAAAAATGTATTTGAATTTGTATCACCACTGCAGTCTATTGCAACTAGTGCTTGGAAGAAGTGAGCGGCAGATGGATGCATGACAGCCTCAAAATCCCTGGCAGAGAAGCAACAGATGTAACCCTGGCAAAGAGGAGCGAATACGAAGAGGGTTTTGCCAGAAATGCTCTCACACCAGCAGTTAAGGGGAGAGCGCCAAAGAATGTCTTGAGAGAACTGCAATCCATCTCAAGAATTGCACATGTCTATACCATGGTTTGTACATTAATTGCCCATCTTTCCCATGTGATGTAGGAATGACAAAGGAGACATAACATGAATGGCTACAGAATATAAAAAAGGTAAGGTAAAGGTAAAGGAGGGACAAGGGTGGCACTGTGGTCTAAACCACTGAGTCCAGGGCTTGCCAATCGAAAGGTCGGCAGGTTCAAATCCCCGCGACGGGGTGAGCTCCCGTTGCTCGGACCCTGCTCCTGCCAACCAAGCAGTTTGAAAGCACGCCAAAAAGTGCAAGTAGGTACCACGTTCCCAAGCACTGCTCTGGTGTTGGTGTTCCATTGAGCCAGAAGCCGTATTAAGTCATGCTGGCCACATGACCCAGAAAAAATGTCTGTGGACAAACGCCATCTCCCTCGGCCTGTAAAGCAAGATGAGCGCCACAACCTCAGAGTTGTTCGCAACTGGACTTAACTGTCAGGGGTCCCTTTACCTTTACCTTTAAAGGTAAAGGAACCCTGAATCGTTAAGTCCCGTCAAAGGCAACTAAGTGGTTGTGGCACCCATCTCGCTTACAGGCCGAGGGAGTCAGTGTTTGTCCACAGACAGCTTTCCGGGTCATGTGGCCAGCAGGATTAAACCACTTCTGGTGCAACAGGACACAGTGACGGAAGCCAGAGCGCATGGAAACACTGTTTGCCTTCCTAAAGATTTCTGTTTCTGTAGAATGTTTTGGGGTACCTCCTTTCAAGTAAGTAACCTCAGAAGAAAGTCGTGAAGAAATATTTGCTCAAACTGGCTTTAAGGAGCAGCACTGAAGAAGCAAGCGAAAAGGGCAACAATTAATGAGCTCTTGGCAGGATTTCCTCCACTCTGTGACACAAAACAGAGGCTGGTCACACAAGCAGGGCCCTGTGACACCCCTCACAGGTCACCAATCTTTACTTGAACACAATGTCTCAATCTCCACTTTTAGCATCACTCTCACATCTAGCAGAAGCTGTTGGTTCATTTCCCTCATTGAATGGACTATTATTAAACTGGGGGTGGTGGGGGGAAGCAAATGGTTGACATTTAGATTTAGTTCCACACTCCTTGCTTCTAAGATATATTGTTGTTGTTTAGTTGTTTAGTCGTGTCCGACTCTTCGTGACCCCATGGACCAAAGTACGCCAGGCACTCCTGTCTTCTAAGATATAGGGAAAGGTAAAGGGACCCCTGACCATTAGGTCCAATCGCAGACAACACTGGGGTCGTGGCGCTCTTCTCGCTTTACTGGCTGAGGGAGCCGGTGTACAGCTTCCGAGTCATGTGGCCAGCACGACTAAGCCGCTGCTGGCGAACCAGAGCAGTGCATTGAAATGCCATTTACCTTCCCGCTGGAGCGGTGAGCTCCTGTTGCTTGGTCCCAGCTGCTGCCAACCTAGCAGTTCAAAAGCACGTCAAAGTGCAAGTAGATAAATAGGTACTGCTCCGGCGGGAAGGTTTCTATGCGCTGCTCTTGTTCGCCAGAAGCGGTTTAGTCATGCTGGCCACATGACCCGGAAGCTGTACATCGGCTCCCTCGGCCAATAAAGCGAGATGAGCGCCGCAACCCCAGAGTCGTCCGCGACTGGACCTAATGGTCAGGGGTCCCTTTACCTTTACCTTATAGCAACATGTAGCCAAATAGTATTTGATTGAGCCAGCCACTATTTTAGGATTCGTTTTCTCCCCCCCCCCCAAGCAACTTCTGTTATGGATTTATCTCTCACTCACCTGCAGAAACCTCTCATCTTAAAGGTGCTTTCCGTTTAATCATACCTTTTGTCATGACAAACTGTTATAAGAGTTGCACGCAGCATTGTACTTTTCCATTTCGCATGTGTGTGGGCTGTTCAACAGGAAACAAAATAAATTGCATGTTCGGCGCCTAATATTGTTACAGAGGAAACAAGAAGAAGAACTAAATAATCATTTCCCCCTGCCTAAGAGCTGCACGCAGCTTGACGCAAGCGATCTGGACAAAAATAAGCAAGTGCAATTTTCTGCAGTGGAGATGGGGGACCTGTGGCCTTCCAGATGTTGTCACACTCCAACTCCCATCAGCCCCAGCTGACAGGACAAATGGCCAGGGATTATGGGAGCTGTAGTCTGACAGCATCTGCAGGACTGCTAGTTCAGCATTCCGGCTATACAGTAGTCCTAGAGATGTGTTACTCATGTGTAGGCATACATGAGTACAGCCTGGGGCAGTGTTAGCCCCCACCCCCAGATGTTGGGTCCTCTTTCTTTCTTTTTAAACAACCCCCATGCTGCACAAGAGATCCTCTTCGCACGTAGGGCCTCTGTGCTATTTGGACACTAGGTTCACTGGGGTCCTTAATGTGCAAAACCCCTACATCTTTTGGAGCAGCTTGGACACTGGCATAGGAACACAGGTCGGGATGGGCTGCCTAATTCCATTCAGTTCAGATGCTCATTTCCCTGTCCCCCATTCCTTGTCCCATTCTGTCCCATTCCCTTGTCAAAGAATGGTTTCTTTCCAAAATGCATGAAAAATGTGTGTGTGTGTGTGTGTGTGTGTGTGTACATATAAAACTTCCGTTTTGACGATAGGTGCATGAGGTTTCATTGGGAGTTTTTGTTCCGTTTCACCACACTTGAAAAATATATTATTTTTGCCATTCCTCTATACACACACATACCCAAAATGAGAACCTCTTTGCAAAATCGGGAAAACTGCACTACCTGGAAGTTTAATGCACTGCATTCCACAGAGAACTCTGGGTGGTGTCGGTCAGTTTGCTTCACTTTGGAATGTGAACTAGACAAAAGCCTTGAGCATCCCCAGCTGCAGGGAAAGCTGTGTTGATTTATTTTAATGCTACTTGGCATCACATTTGTATTATTTAGCATAATGTAATGTGTTAAAAGTAACAACAGCTGGCCAAAAGTTCTAAAATTAGAGTGAACCTGTAAGTTTTCTTGTGAGAACTTTGGGATTCTGTTTTGATGGGAGGATTTTGCCCCTGGTTACAGAAATGGGGCTAACACCAGGGGACTATATATATAATAAAAGTTTGGGAGGCTTAACATGTATGGAAATATGACTCCTTTCTTGTCTGCTTTAAATGCAATGGCAGGAATAATGACAGTGGTGGCAGTGACAAAACTGTAGTGCTCAACAGCCTCCAACTTGCACTCCACACTTTCTCCAACCCCCCCTAAAGGATGACCAGATGTAGTTTTGCACCAGGACATTCTGGAGCAAAATGGCAGCCATTGGCTGTGTGTCCATACGACAGTCATCACCAAATAGCAGCTGCACTAAAATTGTCTGTGCAAGAACACAAGGATCAGCCCAAAGACCCAACCAACCCAGCATCCTGCTTTCACTGTGGCCAACCAGATGCCTATGGGAAGCCTACAAGCTCCCAAACTGGCTGTGGAGAGATGGAAGAACCTGCAGAACAGTGTGCAGGTGGAGGAGGAGGGAGGAATAATTCCATATGGCAAGTTGAAATGCTTGTGCAGATGCAACGATTGGAAAAGCGTGATCTTGAATTCCACTCAGAGAATGGTTCCAGCTTCCTATCTTAGGGAGAAGGCAAGATGCTATGGGAAGAGGCGAGCCCTCAGATACCCTGGGACCAAACCATTTAGGGCAGGAACAGGGAACCTGTGGCCTTCCAGATGTTGATGGACTTCAACTAGCATCATATCCAGTCAATGGTCAGGGCTAACAGAATATGTAGTTCAACAACATGTAATTCACTGGTCCAGGTAGCTCAGTTGGTTAGAGCATGGTGCTGACAATGTCAAGGTTGCAGGTTCGATCCAGGGAAGCTGCATATTCCTGCATTGCAGGGGGTTGGACTAAATGGTCCTCAAGGCCCCTCGAGGATTCTATGATATCCTTCTGTGAGATCTCCTATAAACATCTGGAGATCCTGGTTCCTCAACCTTTTCCATCCAGTTTCTACACTAATCATGCACTTAAACCCACATTTAAATACATATTTTATCATATAAATATGCATTTCTAAATGTATTCATTTAAAAATGCATTGTGATGTGTGTGTTTTTAGCTGAAAATTGCATGAATTAGGCAGGAGAAATGCAAAATTTGGAGAACTACTTTCTGATCCACACATTTGTCCAGACAGTTTACAGCAAAATTCACAAATTCCTCAAGCATTCCTAGTTGAGACAATGCTTTTCGTCTCCTGGGTCCCCTTTCATTTGCTGTAGTCAATGTATTCAATTCCTTTAACTTGCCCCCTCTAATATCACACACTTCAAACCTTCTCTCACCCTTCTGTACTCCTTTATTGTGTTGACTACCACTGCACACGGGACGCGGGTGGCACTGTGGGTTAAACCACAGAGCCTAGGACTTGCCAATCAGAAGGTCAGCGGTTCGAATCCCCGCGACGGGGTGAGCTCCCATTGCTCGGTCCCAGCTCCTGCCAACCTAGCAGTTCAAAAGCACCTCAAAGTGCAAGTAGATAAATAGGTACTGCTCTGGCGGGAAGGTAAAGGGTGTTTCCGTGCGCTGCTCTGGTTCACCAGAAGTGGCTTAGTCATGCTGGCCACATGACCCAGAAGCTGTACGCCGGCTCCCTCAGCCAATAAAGCGAGATGAGCGCCACAACCCCAGAGTCGGTCACGACTGGACCTAATGGTCAGGGGTCCCTTTACCTTTACTTTTTACCACTGCACACGATATTCCAAGGAAGGTTTAAGCAGAGTCAAGTGGAAGCGACTCTCTCACCTCCTCAAGCCTTGCCCACAAAACCTCTGTCCAGGCAAAAAACTTGCAAAACTGTCACATTGCTGACTCATATAGGCAGCTTGTGTTCTGCTGAAATGAAATTCTCAGATCAAAGGCGCAGTTCCCATTATTACATGGCATGCTCCCCACTGCCAAACCAGAATAAATATTATATAGAACACCTTTTAACACCCCAGGCATAAATACGTCCGACTGATTTCAGTGGAGTTTTGTTTCTATAGAAGAATCCCACCCCCTATACCAAAACTCCTAATGACTTTCTGGACATGGGGGAATTTATTCCTTCTAGAAATGAAAGGTGTGACACAAAAAGACAAAATCAGGTGCAGTCCCCTAGAGCCTGGCCTGAATTCTTGTGGGGTGAAGAGGCACAGAGCTTACTGATATATAAGCTGGGGTACTGCAATTTGCAGAAATTAATATGGTCGATGGTCACAGTGGATTTAGTTCCAGGAGTCCAGAGAGGGGGGTAGTAAGTGGCAGCAAAGACAGATCAAACCAAATGCCTCTCAGCACAATGAAAGACAGTGATTCTGTCCCTTACGTGCTATATGTTACTCCTCGAAAGATTCCATCAACGGTGTCTCCAAAAAATGTTACACATCACCTGGGAAGACAGGCGAACTAATGCCGGTGTGCTGGAAGAAGCAAAGATCACCAGTGTCAAAGCAGTTATTCTTCAACATCAACTTTGTTGGACTGGTCATGTTGTGCGGATGCCTGATTATCGTCTTCCAAAGCAACTACTCTATTCCGAACTTGAAAATGGAAAGCGTACTGCTGGTGGTCAACAAAAGAGGTTTAAAGACGCTCTCAAAGCAAATCTTTAAAATATAGTATAAACACCGACAGCTGGGGAACACTGGACTGCGAGCACTCCAACTGGAGAACAGCTTTTTCCAAAGGTGGTCATGGACTTTAAAGACACTTGAACTCCGGACGAAAGGGAGAAATGTACTAAGAGGAAGGCATGCTTGGTAAATCCACACCGTGATCAACTCCTGCCCAGAAACCAATGTCCCCACTGTGGAAGGATGTGAGGAGATCCAGAATTGGCCTCCACAATCACTTACGGACTCATGTTTTATCTGAAGGAGCATCTCCACCCCCATTGTTCTGCCTGGACACTGAGGTCCACCACCGAGGGCCTTCTGGCAGTTCCCTCACTGCGAGAAGCCAAGTTAAAAGAACCAGGCAGAGGGCCTTCTCGGTAGTGGCACCCGCCCTGTGGAACACCCTCCCACCAGATGTCAAAGAGAACAACAACCACCAGACTTTTAAAAGACATCTGAAGGCAGCCCTGTTTAGGGAAGTATTTAATGTTTAATAGATTATTTTATTTTAATATTCTGTTGGAAGCTGCCCAGAGTGGCTGGGTAAGCCCAGCCAGATGGGCAGGATATAAATAAATTATTATTATTTTTATTATTATTATTATTATTATTATTATTATTATTATTATTATTACTACTACTACTACTACTACTACTGCTACTACTATTATTAAAACCATGTTTATGGAAGACAATCTTACTCAGCTATGAGTGATCACCAGAGAAGAAGAAGTATGTTACAACATGATAGACATTTTAAAAAGTATGCATTGCCTGGAGGAAGTGGACAAAGAAAAGTTTTTCTTCCTCATGACACTAGAACTTGTGGACATCCCATAAAGCTGAAAGTTGGGAGATTCAGGACAGGTAATCACAAAGCCATAGAACTGTAGAATTGGAATGGTTTCCCAAAGATCATCTAGTCCAACCCCCCTGCATGTGTCTGTTTAAACTATGGAACTCACTGCCACAGGAGGCAGGGATGACCCCCAACTTGGATGGCTTTGAAAGAGGATTGGACAACTTCATGAAGAAGGTTATCCATGGTCCTGCCTCCACGACTTGGAGCAGCCATGATTCTGAGTAACAGTTGCTGGAAACCACCAGAGGGGAGAATGGTCTTGTGTTCGAGTCCTGATTTCACAAACATCCATTTGAACACAGTGAGAACAGGACACTGTGCTAGACAGGTCATTTGCCTTATTCAGCAGTGCTCTTTTTTATATTCTTATCTGCACACACACAGAGAAAGATGCAGAAGCCATTGCGAGAGGATGGTGAGGTTTGGTGGTGACTGAAAACAACGACTGACTACCGAGTAATTCCAAATGTTTTGTGTTTCTGTGTAAATACAGGATTTCAAGGCAGAGGGCAAGGTTTGTTTGTCCCCCCAGTTTTTGATGTCCTAAAAAATGGGTGAGTAACAACAAAATGCTTGGGGGGGGGGGAGAAACATTTCCATATGAAAAGTTGAAAAGGGGGAGGGAATATCATTCTGCAAAAGATTTCTTAACAGACCGGCTGCTTGTTTTGCACCGCTCTGTGATTAGTTAAGGTTTCTGAATGCATGAATGAGAATTACTTGACTGACAGACTCTTTATCAATAGCATAATCAGCTTTCTATTGTTGGAATAAGTCATTTATTTCCAGAGTAGAAACATTTATTTCAGCTGTGGAAATATCGCCTTACTTAAAGTGTATGAAAGCAACCCTCGGTGGTATCAGGAAATTTAGAAAGAGAAAAGGCAGACAGGCGAGAGCAGCTTCTTATCTATAGAACTGTTATTTTAAATCAAAAAAACAATGGCATTTATAGGGATTTGCAGAGCAGCCTAGTATTTTTCCACTTTGATTTCTACCTGTGGACCAATATAAACGTCTGGGCTAGAACTAAATTTATGATAATTGCGCCATATATAATTTCAATTGCAGAAACATTCGGGTATTAAACCAGTACTTTATCTCTGTTGAGTGCACTGTCTCAGCAGGAGGATGGAGATACCATTTTGCCACCTGTTGGCATCATTAAAATAAATAAATTTTGATACCAGAAAAAGAGAGGGGTGGGGAATAATGAAGAACGCAGCCAGGTAGTGGCAGGAAGCTGACAGGAGAACATTTTGCTGCAAAATGGACCCACACCAATTTCTGAACCTACTGAATTGCCTGAGTATTTTTAGGCGCCATAATTAATAGCTAGCAGCTTTAAGAGTCTAAATGTTCATTATTAGAGGGGAAAATGGAAGGAAGAAAAAAGGTCTGATCCATTTTAAACATCTCTGACAGCTGCCAGTACACTGTCCTTGCACAATTCATCACAGATATTTATATTTAGCCAGCACGGGTTTGTGGGAAGCTACATCCTACGGTACATTTCTCTCTCTCTCTCTCTCTCTCTCTCTCTCTCTCTCTCTCTCTCTCTCTCATTGTTATAAAGGATCAGAAATACTGGCAGATAGAATTTATGTACAAATTACGCACACACATACCCATGCCCACAAATGGTGTGTGAAGTTCTCATAAGTCCCACTCTCTTTCGGCAGACAAATCTCTCTCTCTCTCTCTCTCTCTCTCTCTCTCTCTCTCTCTCTCTCTCTGTGTGTGTGTGTGTGTGTGTGTGTAAATATCAACCCCACTCAGCCATGAAGCCCACTGGCTAACCTGCGGCCAGTCACTGTCTCTTAGACTAACCTAACTCACAGGTTTGTTGTGAAAGTAAAATGTGAATAGACCACTTTGAACTCCTTGGAGGAAACGTGGAATTTCAATGTAAAAATAAATCTCTCTCTTTATATATATAAAAAGAGGGCCAAACCAGATACATTAAATGTACCTTTGCATTTGCTACCTTGAGGAGGCTGCAATTAAGCAGCTATGCAGCAGGCATGTAGAGGGAATTTAACTCTTTCCACCCCAGCTGACAAAAGTTACTCTTTCAAAACCGCTTATTTGCATTGAGAGGAAGACTTCAGTTGACACCAACAGGCTCCCCCCACCCCAAGACAAGCAGCAGCTCTGGAGTTGCTATTTGCCATTCAGACCAATGAGAAGACAGCAAAGGGTTAAATCCCCCCTCCGCACCTGCTGTGAGCCCAATAATTGTTCTCCCCCCAGGTGGATGCTATCTGCATTTTTTGTTGAATGTGCACTTAAATGAAGAAACAACAATTTATCACCACATGTAGTTTGTCCCCCAGTTTTGGATCATGGAAGTCAAGGTGACAGACACCTGCTTCCCAGGTGAGTCCTCCCCACACATGACATGCATCTGGACACTCACTGGACCCAAACCTGCTTGGCTTCAACAAGATTGCTTCATCATGCACAGCTCTTGGGATATCTTGATGGTAAAAATGGGAATGGGGGCAGGGGTAGAGAGAGAGCCAAGACCTTAGAATTTTCAAAACTTTTCTTGGCCTCGTAAACTTTCGATAAGAAAACTACTCAAGTGAAGAGACTGAGAGAGTATAGTGGATGCTCGGGTTGCGAACGTGATCTGTGCGGGAGGCGCGTTCGCAACCTGCAGCGCCGTGTCTGCACACACATGGGTCACGATTCGGCGCTTCTGTGCATGCGCAAAGCACGATTTAGTGCTTCTGTGCATGCGCAAGAGCTGAAACCCGGAAGTAACCCGTTCCGGTACTTCCGGATTTTGGCGCATCCGTAACCCAAAAACACACAACCTGAAGCGTCTGTAACCCGAGGTATGACTGTAATATGCAGGATAGTAGTCATAGGGTTGGAAGGGATGCCAAGGGTCATTGAGTTCAACCCCCTGCAATGTAGGAATCTCAGCTAAAGCAAACCATGACAGATGGCCACCCAACCCCTGCTTAAAAGCCTCCAAGGAAGTAAAGTCATAGAATCATAGAATAGAATCATAGAGTTGGAAGAGACCACAAGGGCCATCGAGTCCAACCCCCTGCCAAGCAGGAAACACCATCAGAGCACTCCTGACATATGGTTGTCAAGCCTCTGCTTAAAGACCTCCAAAGAAGGAGACTCCACCACACTCCTTGGCAGCAAATTCCACTGTCAAACAGCTCTTACTGTCAGGAAGTTCTTCCTAATGTTTAGGTGGAATCTTCTTTCTTGTAGTTTGGATCCATTGCTCCGTGTCCGCTTCTCTGGAGCAGTAGAAAACAACCTTTCTCCCTCCTCTATGTGACATCCTTTTATATATTTGAACATGGCTATCATATCACCCCTTAACCTCCTCTTCTCCAGGCTAAACATGCCCAGCTCCCTTAGCCGTTCCTCATAAGGCATCATTTCCAGGCCTTTGACCATTTTGGTTGCCCTCCTCTGGACACGTTCCAGTTTGTCAGTGTCCTTCTTGAACTGTGGTGCCCAGAACTGGACACAGTACTCTAGGTGAGGTCTGACTAGAGCAGAATACAGTGGCACTATTACTTCCCTTGATCTAGATGCTATACTCCTATTGATGCAGCCCAGAATTGCATTGGCTTTTTTAGCTGCCGCGTCACACTGTTGGCTCATGTCAAGTTTGTGGTCAACCAAGACTCCTAGATCCTTTTCACATGTACTGCTCTCAAGCCAGGTGTCACCCATCTTGTATTTGTGCCTCTCATTTTTTTTGCCCAAGTGCAATACTTTACATTTCTCCCTGTTAAAATTCATCTTGTTTGTTTTGGCCCAGTTCTCTAATCTGTCAAGGTCGTTTTGAAGTGTGATCCTGTCCTCTGGGGTGTTAGCCACCCCTCCCAGTTTGGTGTCATCTGCAAATTTGATCAGGATGCCCTTGAGTCCATCATCCAAGTCGTTGATAAAGATGTTGAGTAAGACCAGGCCCAAGACAGAACCCTGTGGCACCCCACTAGTCACTCTTCTCCAGGATGAAGAGGAACCATTGATGAGCACCCTTTGGGTTCCACCACCTCCCTACTCCAACAAGTTCTCTGCATCTATGCATTCATTTTTCATTCTTCCTGGGCAAGATCCCTTGAGAGTCGTGCCAATAATGGTGTCTGCCTTGCGCGTTGCCTGTCTGAATTAGCAAAGACTACCGCTCCTCCTATTCCACTATAGCATTCTAAGTGGTTTAAGTCAAATGATCTGATCTTAACAGTCATTGTGCTCTCAGAAAGTTTAAACTTGCCTTTCTTTCTTGTCTTCTCTCCCTCTTCTTTTTCCCCCGGACTGAAATGCACAATTGGCTGCAATCCATAATCCTGACATATATTGTCACCAATGCCAGAGGGGCAAGAATGAGTGCTGCCTTTGCATTTCTGAAGTGTTTTATGAGCTCAAGACTCCAGGATTAGAGCACTCAACGGCTAGCAAGGAACCTGCCCACCCACTAATGCACACATTCCTCCCTGCGCTCCAACAGTGTCCAAGAATGATATTGTGATATTGTAATTTTAAACTGCAAGCTGTCCTGTTGAGTGCAAAGGCGCTTGTAGATAGAAATGTTGAAATAAAGACATAAAGCAATGCAGAGTTTAACTTGTGCTGCAGGGGTGATGTGGGGGACCAGCAATACCCCCCCAACATTGCTGAACTACAACTCCCATCATCCCTGACCATTGAGAATGCTGGAGGGGGCTGATGGGAGTAAATATGTGAAAACATCAGATACAGCGCAAATCTCCTAACCCGTCTCTATTGTCTTTAATTGCAAAATGATCCTCTGGTGTAGGGTTGGGCGATATCAGCTTTTCAACATTGCGGTATATCAGCAGGCAAACATCGTGGTCTGGCAATATACCATGATGTTGAAAAAACAGGTTGAATTGGTCTCAGCCTGCAAGGCGCCAGGGGAAATTGATGCACTTCTCACTACGGGAGCGGAGGTGGTTTCACCCCAGCGCCTAGCAGGCTGGGATAACACAACTTTTAAGCTGTATTGGTGCTTCGCCAATCCAGCTTTCATTCTTCCTCTGCGCAGTATGAGGGAAGAATGGGATGGCACTTTCACTCAATGATATATCGCTGGTGAAACTGCCACCACACCTGAGTCCCTCTGCTAGCGACGCTCGCTGGAGGAAGGAGTACTGCTGAGTAAAGCCAACATCACGGTCTGCTCCCCTTACCGGTCCTGGGTGATATATCGATATATTGTCCAGGCCTACTTGGATGAAGGACAGTACAGTGGTACCTTGGGTTAAGAACTTAATTCGTTCCAGATGTCCGTTCTTAACCTGAAACTGTTCTTAACCTGAAGCACCATTTTAACCAATGGGGCCTCCCGCTGCTGCCGTGCTGCCGGAGCACGATTTCTGTTCTCATCCTGAAGCAAAGTTCTTTACCCGAGGTACTATTTCTGGGTTAGCGGAGTCTGTAACCTGAAGCGTATGTGTATGTGAAGTGTATAAATTTAATAAATAAAGGTAGATAGATGATAGATAGATAAATGATAGATAGATAGATAGATAGATAGATAGATAGATAGATAGATGATAGATAGATAGATGATAGATAGATAGATAGATAGATAGATGATAGAGATAGAGATGATTAATTAATCAATCCATCCATAAAATGTGTGTGTGTGTGTGTGTGTGTGTGCGCGTGTGTATGGAAGAATGCATAAAGTGGTTTGTGAAAGAATAAACCAGTAACATTATCAATCAAAACTCTTTAAAACAATTTTTTTAAACATTCAAAAATAGTCACAATCAACAATAATCTAAATACATATTAAAACACACATCAGCATTCTTACACGTCTGGGTAGGTTTTCCTAAACATGAAATGCTTTTGGCAGGTGCCAAAAAGAGTTCAGAGACAGCACCTGCCTGGTGTCAATAGGCAGGGAGTTCCAAAGGGCGACATTTCTTATGAGTATAGAATGAGTATTACATGGCCCAGTAGCAAACTGGCAACCAGTACAGGTCTGTGAGCACAGGAGTTATATGTTGACAAGGTCTCGCTTCTGTCAGCAACCCTGCTGCAGCATTCTGCACTAACGGAGGAATAAATAATATAAACATCTCAGAAAAGTAAAGGAGGGAAAAGATGACCCCCCATGCAAGAATTTCCACCAGTGTAAGAGACCACCCGCTTCTATCAGCCTGAATGTCAGCTTTTCTACCCAAGGTTTCTTTGTGTGCCCTCACCACTTCAATTGGCATAATACTCAGAACACTCATTTGGAAAACAAGGAATGGGTTTTCTTTAAAAAAAATAGTTTGGGAGTGAAATGGAAGAGGTATTGCTCCCTGAGCAGAAGTTATGAGCGTGCTAACAGCTGGCACCTAAAATGCCAAGCCATTATGATTTTTAATGTCCTTGTTATCGTGATCTTCTTTTTTAAAACACCCAAAAATCATAGCTCCAAAATGTTTAACAGCACAAAAAGGCCAGAATAAGCCTATTGCTGAAAGGTGGATGTGGTCGATAATATGAGAGACACATCAATGACACTGGGCTTTCCCACATTACTGAGCTGGAAACCTAGACAAACAGGAAATACGCTTATTTTATAACTACCCCACGTACCAGCAAAATATGCATTGCATAAGGTAGTGGCCTCCATCTCATTTTTTTGGTGAGAGGCCTTACCTTTCAGATTGCTGTAGCACACTCTGTGTGAGGTTACCCTTGAAGAAGACCCAGAACTGGTCCAAAATGCAGAAGGCAGATTGCTAGCTAGGGTTCAGTTTACAACTCACATAGGCACCTTTTGGAAGAGCTGTACTGAGTGGCATTTTGTTGCCAGGCCCAATTCAAGCTGCTCACCTTAGCTTCTAAAGCCCTAAATGACTTAGGTCCCTATACCCCCAAAGTCCACATTTTCCGCTACAGACCCTCTTGGGTGTTAATATCAGCAGAGGGGGCCCTTTGGATAGTTCCACCATGCTCAGAAATTTGGTTGGGGAAAGGTCCTTCTCAGTGGCAGCCACTAAGTTCATACCACTCAACCTGACTCTTTGGGGTCCGTACTCCGAAAAGTGCCAGTCTTTTAAAACGTTACTGTTGACTTTGTAACCACCTGTGGTTCAATGGTACTTACTTACTTACTTACCGTACTTACTTACTTACTTACTTACTTACTTACTTACTTACTTATTTTGTTTGTTTGTTTGATTGATTTATATATACTGTATTACCCTTTGCCATAAGATCTCAGGGCAGTTCACAGAGTAAAATACAGGATGAAAGAAAGTAAAACAAAACACCAAAACAATAACCCCCCACTTCCTACAGACACATTTAAAAGGCTGTAGAATAGGATCGTGTGGACGCGCTGTGGTCTAAACCACTGAGCCTAGGGCTTGCCAATCAGAAGGTTGGTGGTTCGAATCCCCGCAACAGGGTGAGCTTCCATTGCTCGGTCCCAGCTCCTGCCAACCTAGCAGTTTGAAAGCATATCAAAATGCAAGTAGATAAATAGGTACTGCTCCGGAGGGAAGGTAAACAGTTTTTCCGTGCACTGCTTTGGTTCGCCAGAAGTGGCTTAGTCATGCTGGCCACATGACCCGGAAGCAGTCTGCGGACAAACACCAGCTCCCTCGGCCAATAAAGCGAGGTGAGCACTGCAACCCCAGAGTGATCTGTGACTGGACCTAACAGTCAGGGGTCCCTTTACCTAGAATAGGAATCAGTCCAAGGCCTTGTTGAAGAGAGACGTTTTCGCCTGGCGCTTAAAAAGATAATAATCAAGGCACCATGCGAACCTCCCTGGGGACAGCATTCCACAAACGGGGAGCAACTACAGAGAAGGCCCCCTTCTCATGTTGCCACCCTTCAGACCTCATGTGGAGGAAGCCCACAAAGGAGGGCATCAGATGATGAATGCAGAGTCTGGGACAGTTCAAATGGAGAGAGGCGGCTCTTCAGGTATTGCGGTCCTGAGCCATTCAAGGCATTATAGGTCAAATGCAGCACTTTGAATTGGGCCCGGTAACTAATTGGCAGCCAGTGGAGTTGGGCCAGGGTCAGTGTAATATGCGCAAACCTCTTTGTTCCAAGGAGCAACGTTATGTGCTTTGCATTAAGAAGGTCCTTGGTTTAATCATGAACATCTCCAGGTAGGGCTAAGAGAAGGTCCTGCCTTGAACCCAGGCAAGAAACTGTGAGTCAGAGTAGACAATACTTGACTAGTACAGTTGTACAGTCAGAAATAAGCCAGAGATGTAATAGACTTTCTGACTATCTTCTTTCTCCTGCTGGTATGCAAGGGGGAAGGGGGTGTGCATCTTCCACGCAGGGGGATGTTGCCTATCAAGATCTTCCTGGACTGCCGTGATGCCAGCCAGGATAGGTCACCGGCAAACATGCCCTGGAGCCTGGGAGAGGGGCCAGCCTCTCCCGAGGGGGCAAGTTTTCCAACAGATAGACCAACAGCCTGACTCAATGTAAGTCAGCTTCCTATGGAAGAAAGACTAAGTGAAACGAGGGCAGGACTCTTCCCATAATGTTTCTACCTGGCATATTTCCGACTACAACAGATGTAAATGTCTCTGCCGGTTGCAAACCATGCCTGTTGCTTGAGTCTTTGTTAATGGCAGGCAGGCTTTCCTCCATAAAAGAACACAATCAATGTCATCGTAAATAACTCTGACATGCGTAAAAACACAGTGCACCCCTGCACAGGAAATAGAAAATATCTCTGATCTCCATAGACTCAAATTGTTTTATCAGATGTTAGGATATAATAAGAATATGTGTTCCTCACCCTCCCATCTCTTTATTCAGAAATAAATCAATAAAATAAAAATGCCAACATAAATCTATGGAGCAATTGGTCCCTGAGAACACCCTGGGAGTGCAGGAAAGAAAAGGAAGAGACGAGACTCTTACCAAGGGCTGCTTCATATAACTTTTCAAGGAGTATAAGGTGCACTCGTGAGAATTATGCCAATTATGCAATGGGAAATGTGTGAGCTATACTTAACAGGCATATAATTTCAGAGGAGCAGCAAGCACCTGAATTTTTTCATTTTCAGCTGTTTTAGAGCTGTATGCAGTTGCCTTGACTAGAGCAACAAACAGTTTTCAAATGGTGATGGACAAAACTATATTTTGGGGGAGGGACATGTCACTTCCATATGTTTAAAAACATTGTGCTTTTAATATCCTGTTGGAAGCTGCCCAGAGTGGCTGGGGAAACCCAGCCAGATGGGTGGAGTATAAATATATTATTATTATTATTATTATTATTATTATTATTATTCCACTCATATCTATTTTTCTGCCACATTCCCACATGAAAATTTGTATTGAAACTTGTTTGAATAAATAATTCTATTTTCTAAAAAGATGTACAATGGTACCTCGGGTTAAGTACTTAATTCGTTCTGGAGGTCCGTTCTTAACCTGAAACTGTTCTTAACCTGAAGCACCACTTTAGCTAATGGGGCCTCTTGCTGCCGCCGCACCGCCAGAGCACAATTTCTGTTCTCATCCTGAAGCAAAGTTCTTAACCTGAAGCACTATTTCTGGGTTAGCGGAGTCTGTAACCTGAAGTGTATGTAACCTGAAGCGTATGTAACCTGAGGTACCACTGTATTCCCAAATATTATTTGATGTTTCTTGAGTAAAGAGCTACGGGTTGTCACATGTTGGGGACCCTAATACATATTTTGTGGGAATGCCCAAAATATGAGGTCTCGGTGCTCTGCATTTTCAATTGTATCTAAGATTTTGCACCAAGAAGCTGAAACAGAAGCTGGGCTTCCCTTGCTCTATCTTTTCAAAGTTCTGTCAACTGAGTCAGCATGGGCTGAGCAAGTTATACTGGCAAATCTCTAGCTGAGCCAAAATAAGGAAGTTATGCTGCCATAGCTCCAGTTGAGCCCTGGCTTATCCAGGAGAGCCTGAGATCCTCCTATTCTGAATTTGCACATCCCAGAAGATCTTGGGATTGGATTGCACTGTTAGTCTAGTCCATTGAGCAATAGATGGCTCAAAGACAAAGTGATCAGCACTCAGAGTGGGAATTTCTAATATATAATTAAGCCACTGCCATACAAATGGAACTGTGCACATGGACCTCTCTCTGCAAAGGAAGGAAGGAAGGAAGGAAGGAAGGAAGGAAGGAAGGAAGGAAGGAAGGAAGGAAGGAGTATCTGTACCTTTAGAAAACAATGTACAGTTGTACCTCGGAAGTCAAACGCCTTGCGAGATGAACATTTTGGCTCCCAAATGGCGCAAACCGCCATTCCAGTTTGTGAATGTTCTTTGGAACCTGAATGTCTGTTGTGGCTTCTGCAGCTTCCTATTGGCTGCAGGAGCTTCCTGCAGCCAATCAGAAGCTGTGCCTTGGTTCCCAAACGTTTTGGAAGTCAAACAGATTCTGGAACCGATTCTGTTCGACTTCCGAGGTACCAATGGACATTAATACTAGGATCTATGCCAACTAATTGGGAAATCATAACAATGAGATGCTATGCCATTTTCACAAACAGGCAATTATAATGAAAGTATAGCAAGGCTGTGCATCCCGTCCCCCCCCAAAAAAAAACACAACATGCAATTTGCAACCTCCTCTAGATCCTTACAGCAAACACATCTCCTCCCACATACCATGATTATGGCCTAGATCCCAAGACCTGCATGCATCATATTCACTCCTTTCCCCCCCAAATGCATCCTCCCACTTTGAGAACAGGTCTCAAGGTTTTACAAACTTCCATTGGGGACGAAAACACTGACAAACTGAAAAGAATTCAGAAAGCCATGAAGCTGGTGAGGTGTCTGAAGGGAAAGCTTTCAGGGAAAGCTGGAGGAAACAGTGGATGTATTTGACCCAGAGAGAGAGAAATAAGATCCAGAGAGATTGCTTCAAAAACCTTGTAGAGCAAGCTTCTCTAAAGCTAATGCCTTCCCAGTGTTCTGGACTATGGCAGCCATTAACCCCAGCCAGCTCAACTGAACTGGCTAGGGCTGATGGCAGTTGTAGCATTAAACATCTGGAGGCACCAGTTCGGGAAGGCTGCTGCAGAGAATGAGCCACTGCAGAGGGAGAAACTACTCAGAGGTGGGCAGCATCCTGTGGAGTAGCAAGGAGCCTTTTAGCACACATTGGATGCAGATGCATAGTACAAGGGTCATCACCTTTAATGGATTAGTACCAAGACAACTTAAAAAGCAGAGACATCACCTTGCCAACAAAGGTCTGTATAGTTAAAGCTATGGTTTTCCCAGTAGTGATGTATCTAAGTGAGAGTTGGACCATAAAGAAGGCTGATCGCCGAAGAATGGATGCTTTTGAATTATGGTGTTGGAGGAGACTCTTGAGAGTCCCATGGACTGCAAGAAGATCAAACCTATCCATTCTGAAGGAAATCAGCCCTGAGTGCTCACTGGAAGGACAGATCCTGGAGCTGAGACTCCAATATTTTGGCCACCTTATGAGAAGAGAAGACTCCCTGGAAAAGACCCTGATGTTGGGAAAGATTGAGGGCGCAAGGAGAAGGGGACGACAGAGGACGAGATGGATGAACAGTGTTCTCCAAGCTGCCAACATGAGTTTGACCAAACTGCGGGAGGCAGTGGAAGACAGGAGTGCCTGGCGTGCTCTGGTCCATGGGGTCACGAAGAGTCGGACATAACTAAACAACTCAACAACAACAACCAAGACTACTTAAGAAACTCCTTCTCCCATATTAAGCTACCCAAGCCTATCAGCCTATCTGCTCTGTGTCTCATTTATTAGAGACAGTGTAGGTGAACACAAGGACTTTTACTATAATGAAGCCTACATTTTGCAAACCCTCCCTGGGCACATCTGCCGAGGTTCCTTAGACAGATCTGTCTCGCTTTGGACAGCTTCAGCTTTGAATCTGTTTGCCTTTTGTGGGTAACATTTTGGCCTAGTCACTGGATAGAGGCTGAAATATGTTACTGGGGTTCTGAACTTGATTTTAACTTTGCGAATCTGTTTCCACCTTGGATTTAGAAATATAGAAAATATAGAAATATATAAAAATACATACATGCCCTTGCAGTTCTTGCTTGGGCAGATGGGCTATGCCCAGAGAAGCAGAATAGAACTATTTTTAAATGTGTGGTGTGTCTGTATGTGTGAAACAGAGAGACTTCGTAGTTGTGAGGGTTTTGAAAATGATTATTTAAAAACAAAGCATTATTATTGCTTGTTGTCCACAATGAATGCAAAAATAATGGAAAAGCAACAACAACAAAGAATAAAATAAATCTAAATGGGTTCAGTAAGATGGGCAATTCTCAGATTGACAGAATCTATGACAAGCAGCAGCGGGTATCATGTTACAATATTAAATCCTAAATTACACATCTTGGAAATAATAGCTCCTGACTAAGAGAAGAGGGAACCGAAGGAGATCTCATAGTCTCATTCATTGGGGGTTATGTTCAGCACATCACTGAAGCTAAATGAATCCTATTTAGCAGTTCTTCTAGAGGTGACACCTTTTTTTACAAGGAAATGCTGGAAAGAGGTGTAAAGGAAATGTTTTAGCCAAAACGCTACATCTTTCCTAAGGAGACATGTAAGCTGCCCCTCAACACAATACAATTTCTGTGAGGCATTCAAGTTCACCACAATGGCTTATTTATTTCTATTAAATACAATTTACCATGTATGTGTGTGTGCGTGTGTTCATATATATATGAATGAGATACCTTCAGAGGCTGCCCTGTAGCCAAGATACTCAACCATGTGCTCCACAGACTATGTGGTCTGTAACTCTCATCAGCACCAGTGGTTAGGAATGATGATAGTTGCAGTCATCCTCATATGAAAGACCGCACGTTGGGTACCACTGCTCTATAGACAGATGGTTAAGACAAGTCAATATAATATAGGACTAATAGGAAATTTCCATAACAATATCATCCACCCAAACATCTGGTTAAATTAAACTGCTTTTGCATGCCTATGAAATCTAAGGAATGGTTGATATGGGCCAGTGGAAGGAAGGAAGTTTTAAGAGTTGTCATCAACATCAACAACAACAGAGAAGATCATCCTACAAGCACAAAGTCCAAACACACACCCCAGATACTCAGAACAGCCAGCAAGTCCTCTCAGGAGTAGAGACATCCCAGCAGGTGCAATGGCCCTATTAGAAATTTAAAGTTAATAACCAGCACCATGAATTGAGCCTAGAAGCTGATTGGAATAGTTTGTGTGAAAATAAAATGCTCACTAGTGCTCCACCTTAAAGTCAAAGCCTTTGTCATTATCTTTTTTTTTATTCCAAGCATATATATCCGTCCATTCACCAGGACAGATGGTAGTTACACCTGTGGAAAGCGGGAGGAGACAATCCGTATTTCCATAAAAATACCTAACCCTGGAATGTGAAGCTTGTGCATATGCAACCACCATGAATAGGGTGGTTTAGTCCAGTAGAGGGGAGTCACTCAATTGAAAGAAAGGAGGAGGAAACTGAAATCTGTTTTGCAGGGGAGCTGAAAAATATTTCTGGGCTCTTATTGCCACCTGGCAATAAGACATCTGTATACGTATGGCTACAGTCATGACTCTAGAGCAGTCTTTCTCAACCTGTGGGTCCCCAGATGTTGTTGAACTACAACTCCCATCACCCCTAGCTAGCAAGGCCAGAGCTCAGGGATGATGGGAGTTGTAGTCCAACAATATCTGGGGACTCACAGATTGAGAACCACTGCTCTAGAGTCTTTGGAGATGATGAGCCCAGCACTGGGAATAGCCCCAGAAGCACCTACCCTACTGAAGGACTTTTGCAATAAGAGCCTGGCAGGCCAGCTTCCCTCCTCTCCAAGGATGCTGCGCTGCCCTCCTCTGTCTCAGAGGACACTTGTCTCAGAAACCTCAGCACAACTAGAGTCTGGAGTAAAATCGAATAGAGAAGGGTGGGGCTCTTTAAAGGATGAGGAACCTCTTAGTGAAAACAGCTACTAAGGCAGAACCTCAGCTCATTTATAAGGCTCAGTCCAGACTCAGCCATTCCAGGAGCTGTCCATGGTACCTTTGCCTCTGCCCAGATGAGTGTTTGCACCAGAGTGGTTAATTAGCAAGGAGATGGAGAACGCAGGGAGATTTTTCATTTTCATTTTTTTGTACAGCTGGTATTATTGTTTATAATTGTATTCTAATTGCACAGCTATGTACTCCAAGCTGCAAATTATGTTGTTTGCTGTGCTTGTCCTGTTGCTTTGGGACTGAAGCTATTTGCAAAGACTCAGCTCTGAAGTACCCAGCACCTTGGTGAATTAGAAGAATGTTTGGGCTGGTCAACAACGAAGTCTGTGAGCAAGAATAGACTAATTTTCTCTTTTTGACTCATGGCATTGAGGGACTACGGCATTGTTCATGTGTTAAACAAATTACTTATTCATTTAGCTCTTTTAGGGCAATTATGGTATTGTTTTGGATAATTATGGTCCCGACTAAAGAAAGCAGTTCCCCTTAAATACCTCAGTGCCGGAGATGTAGCAAGGACAATGTTTGTACAGTGTTCTTTACTTAACAAGTTTTGGGAGAAAGTGCTGGACTGTGTAACTATGACTGTGCAGAAAATGTTAAATTTTTATTGAATTGTATTGAACTATATCCCTGTAGTATGAAAATTATCAATGGGACAACGGAAATGGATTTTCCGTGCCCTAATGGTGGCCAAGAGATTGATATTGAATAAAGATATGATAACCTTCAATCGATGGACAGATGACATGACGTCACTGGCAATTTATGAACGGACTGCTTACAGGCGCAGACTCTGTATGGATAAATACGATAGCATTTGATTTGGAATGAGTTTATACAAAATGCAGTAGGCTATTAACATTTACATAAGCACTAGGACAACAACCCTATATTAATTTATACAAGAATGTATGGGAATGTTGTATATTGCTTTTTTTGGTATATTTTCACTTTTATATGTATCTTTGTTGTTGTTGTTTTTCTCCCTCTCGCTTTTCCTTCTTTTTTCCTGTATCACTATGTCTTTTAACCGAAACCACATTCTATATATATATATATATATATATATATATATGCAAAGTTTCATTCCACTTAAGCCCTGCAAGACTCACACAAGCAAAGATTACACATATACTATTTAAAGACCTGAAACCAGCACTTATGGTAGACGTCTTCACAGAGGTTGTCGGTTTGCCAAATTTCCAGGGTCAACATACAGAATGCAACATTAGGACTTCCAGCTACCGGTGAGAAGGAGTCTGAGTGAAAATAGTAATTTTGTACCGCGCACTAAAAGCTTGACATTCTGTGATCCGCACCCACCAAAATGCTATCTTCAAAGTAAACAGTTTAATGCAGTGTAATTACCATCGGACAATGGATACTCTCCTGGGCGTGAGGGGTCCACTTATGGATTCTTAATAGACTCCAATGGGAGAGCTCTCTTTTGGACTAGCAGAGAACACTGCTGGGTATCTAACTTAGAGAACAAAGTCGTAATGGGGGAAGGAGAGAAAGACCTAAGCAGTCAAATCCAATGAGACCATTTTGGGCAGGGCACACTCAATGTAAGCGCCTCTTTTGGAATGCTCCAATGGAATGCCCCTAGTCACCGCAGCACCCTGTTCTGTTTTGTTTTTATAATATATTTTATGATCGGGGCAGCCAACCGGGCATATACATGGTTACAGGTGCATATTATCACTATTTATCTAAAATAAGATTGTTTTCTACTACAAAGTGGAACTTATCCCTAAATCAATTGATTCTATCTGACTAAATTTTGCTCAGAGCACAGTCATGCCTAATAATAATAATAATAATAATAATAATAATAATAATAATAGGAAGTTGACCGGAATCCATTCCGGAAGTCCATGCAACTTCCAAAACATTTGGAAACCAAAGCACAGCGAAGGCTCCTGCAGCCAATCGGAAGCACGTCGGACATTCAGTTTCCAAAAATCATTTGAAAACTGGAACACTCACTTCCAGGTTTCGATCGTTCGGGAGCTGATTTGTTTGGGAGCCAAGGCGTTTGAGATCCAAGGTACGACTGTAAACACATTGAAAGAAATGGAGCTAAGTTAGCCATATCCATTAATTTCAATGGGTTGTATTTAATGCCCTCATTCTTCCTGTGCAATGGAACTTTCCCTCTCTCTCTTCTTCCCATGCACCCCCTAACCCTCTAGAGCATATTTGGGGAAATCCTTGGGCTAACAGAGCAAGTACAATGGGCATTGCCCAGTGGGCATACTCTGAATCCAGCTAATATTTGATAAACATAACTTACATTGGGAATAATGAGAGAGTAACCAAAATGGACAGATTTCTTCCTTCCTAGTGTGCTGGTCCCGGGGGCTAACTGAGAGGTGAGGTCCAAGTCCAGCCTGAGGTCGATGGTGTGGTATGGAGGCTGTCCGTCAAAGCTGTAGCTGGGTCCAAGGCGGGGAGTCGGGTGGGGTCAGGAACTCTGGCAGAAGAGCAGGACAGGGTGCAGACAGGAACAGGCTAGCAACAACGTTGCTCCCACAACCTGGGACTGGGGCTGACTGTCTTTTATCTGGCCCGAGGCATAGGGCAGCCCCGGTCCACATGTGACTCGCCTTTCCTGGCCTGGAGGCGAGCACTCCTCCTGCAGGAACTTAGTTTCTTTGCCTCTCTGCCCTGAGCCTCTGCAGCTCAGGAGAGGCTGGAGGGACCCAGAGGCAACCTCAGCTTCCCCTGATGGGGCTGAGAGTGGAGCACCTGCAGGCAATGGGCCCTCCATCACCTCAGGGGCCAGAGCAGACTCAGCTAGTGCCTGAACCTGAGGATCCAGCACAGGTGAGGACCCTTCAGGCTCAGGCCCCAGCCCCGGCTCAGCTGGTTCTGGAGGCGGGAACTCCTGTGCAGGCTGGGATTCCTCAGGTTCAGCCTCTGAGTCCAAATCCCAGGCCATCACACCTAGGACATGGGGTGGACTTTTGTCTTTCAAATTTCAGCAGTGCCCTGGGCTCCCCTGCTTCTCACCTAGATCATAGTTGTGATGCCCTGCGGTGCCCCCTAGGTTTGGTGCCCAGTGTGGCAGAACCCGTCGTGTTGCCCTATATCCATCTCTGCTAGGAGTCCGTAACAGCAATAAAGAAATTTATGGTGACTAAGATACTCCATACCCCCAGAGGAGTGGCAGCCCCAGTTTGCAAGGAAATCTAGCATGACTGACTTTTCCAGCCCTTTCATGAGCCCTGCGAAAAAGTATTTGCCAGTCAAGAGTTTGCATTAAATTGCTGGTTAGGCAACGGGTAATTACCATCACCTGTGGTGTGCATGCAAGTGTCACCCTGGAAAAACCTGCCTGCAGAGCGTGACGCCCCTTCCTACCACCAGGCTACTGCTCAATGGCTCCATTTGGCTTGGCTCTGTGAACACGCTGCCTGTTGTGGTCGCCAAGGCAAGCCTTTTATCCGTCATGCGCAATAAGCTTCACCATAGGCTTCCCCGGAAGCCCAGGCTTTCATTTGCCGTTGCTTTGATGTCGAAACTGTAAACTTTGTATTATTGCACATTTCTGCTAAAATAGCAAACTGGGACCTGTGCAGAACCTCAGCATCGGTCTCTGTTCCTGCTGCACTTGGATGTTCAGTTCAAGCCCGGCACACGGCAGCTGCTTCCGCTTTTTCCTAGTTTAACAATTCAGCCTCCCCTCAGCTCCCAGGGCTGCATCAACAAGCATACGCTGCTGGAGGAAAACTAGTCGCAAGGGCAGGCCTGTGCATAAATTATCATTTTTTCCCCCTCTTTCCCAATGATTGCTCTGCACTGGCATTTGTCACCTTGTTTTAAACCAAACTCAACTGTGCTTTGACATTGCACTAAGCATTTCCTAATTATACAGTGACCTTTTTTTGTACAATAGAATGCTATTAGTGTTCCATTAATCTGTGGTTCCTGGATGCTAATTTATTTCTTGTTTGGCCTGGAATTTTAATAATAGCATCAGGAGATGTCAAAACTGCAGAAATTTTTTATTGCAACACTTTCGGAGAACGGACGAGGGAGGGAGAAAGCAATATACAGATCACTCCCAGAAGAGACCAAAAACACCCGCCAACCGATTCCATTTCCACTCTGCAATGGATACAGCAGGTCACAGTGTTCAGACTGAACTTGTTTAAAATGAATATGTGCTTTTAGAAACAAACACTCTGGATACTTAATATTATTTTTAGTCCTAAAATAAACACGTAAGACTAAATATTTATTTCTAACCCTCCTTTTTTCATAGAATAAGGGCAGGTTCTAGTCATTAAAACAAAAGCTCTAGTCTAGCAGAGCGGTTAAGAAACTGAGGGAAATCATTCTCCTTCCTTGGAGGTTTCTAAGCAGAGGTTGGATGGTCATCTGTCATGGATGCTTTAGCTGAGATTCCTGCATTGCAGGGGGTTGGACTAGATGACCCCAGAGCCCCTTCCAACTCTATGGTTCTATTTCCTGAAACTGGCCACAGCTGGCCAGGATAAGGATGGAGGAATCTGTCAATCTCTGATCTCACAGTTTCTCATTCCCCCACCCTCAGTTTTGAATTCAAATCTCCACTTTTCCATAGCAATTTGAAAATTAATATTATTAATAAAAACTTCTCAGCATTTTATTGCAAATTTCTCCATTTGTACGTGGTTTTGACTAATATACATTCTGCCACCCCCAGCAATCTCTCCTAAATGTATGAGTTTCGTGCACATTTCCACCCTAACATGCATTTTGCACATATTGTTTGGATGGAGAACTGCATCACAAAACTCGGAGAAGTGCACATTTCAAAGGACAGCAGTCCTTCAGTTCATGTATTGACTCTAGACGTGTGAATTGGGCAGCTTCTCATTTAAATACAGTGGTACCTCTAGTTAAGAAGGTCCTTTCTTAACCTGGGGTACCACTTTAGCTAATCGGGCCTCCTACTGCCACCGTGCCGCCACTGCACAATTTCTGATCTCATCCTGAAGCAAAGTTCTTTACCTGAGGTACTATTTCTGGGTTAGCGGAGTCTGTAACCTGAAGCGTATGTGTATGTGAAGTGTATAAATTTAATAAATAAAGGTAGGTAGATGATAGATAGATGATAGATAGATAGATAGATAGATAGATAGATAGATAGATAGATAGATGATAGATAGATAGATGATAGATAGATAGATGATAGATAGATAGATGATAGATAGATAGATGCATACTGGGATGTTTCATAGGAGGTGATTCACAAATGAAATGAAATAAATTATAGACAGTCAAATGAACAGAGCGGGGAAGTGAGTTTGACACCACAATCTCACTCCAATCTCCTGCCATGTCCATTGGGCTCACGACAATCTCTCAACCTACCCTACCTCACAGGGCTGTTGGGAGAATAAAATGGGAGGGGGAGATCGAAATATGGCGCTTTTTAGCTCCTTGGTGGAAACACTGAATGTAAATGTCGCTAAAAACAAATAGATCCCTGCCGTTGGGCTGTCTTCCATGTGTCTCTTTCCACGGCTGCTGTGTGTCTACTGTATCTCTGTGTGAGTGAGGCGGCGGGCAGGGATTACATCGTCCCATGTGTAGACCACAATGAAACCATGATTAGAGTAAGCTGCCATAACTATGTTCAATTTCTAAGACTCCAGCAGGATGTTTGGGTAAAAGATGAGGGAATCCTACCTCTGATAGATAAAGAGAATATCAAGGATGATTGCCCAAAATATTGGACACCTCTAACCTTTGAAATCAAATAATCCTTCTCTCCACTCCATTTCTAAACTGAAGGCAATAAGTTTTGTGCCCAGAAGGCATGTAATAGTATCTGTGTCTTATAGGATATACGAAAGCAGCACCAAAAAGGGGGGGAAACACACAAAGATAAGAACGCCGTGAAGAGTTATCAGTTATTGCAACTACCTCAACTGGATCCGTTCCAGGGTAGCAATTTTCCCCAGGAAAACACATCCACACTTTCTAATGGACCATTTACAACTGGAAATTGCATTTCCATTATTTGTGCATCTCCTTGCAAATGTGTGTTATTTTTTGTTTTTGTTTTAAGATATACAGTACAAAAATAAGTTCTGGGTACCGGTATTTACATTAGGGAACCTCGCTAACAGGAAATCAAGACCAGGCAAGCTAAACTAGCCATCTGCCTGGAAGACAACAAATCAAAAAAGATGTTTTAATGTTATTTCAAGCTGGTCTTAACAGTGTGGGAATTACAAAGGCTTGCAGAAAATGGAACCCCCCTAGAGAAGTTTCCTGCAGAGGTGTAGCATAGTTAAGGTTGCCATATTACTTGAAGCTGGCAACTTCAAGCTAAGTGCAGGAGGGCTGTGAGAAAATGTTAGTGATGTCCTAAGACATCTGGGCACCTGAAGATGTAATAAGGCACTGAATGTCTCAGGTGTCCTCCCTTCTAGTACAACCCCAAGTTCTCCCACCTCGGTTGTCTTCTCCAACAAGGATAACAGGAGATCTGTTCCATCTAACAGCAACAGCATTTCCAGGTAGGGCAGGAATGGGGAATCTGTGGCTCTTCAGGTCTAGTGGGACACCAACTGCTATTGGTCTCAGCCAACATCACCTGCCCAGTGGAACCCTGAAGAACTGGAAATTGTATGCAACAAGTCAGTGTGTGGCCCACAGGTTCCATGTCAAAGTACTCATGCAGCTCATCTGGTGTGAAAAGTTGGGTCACCCTGATCTTGAGGGTACTAGGTAGGGCTGGATGAGACCTGGTTTTCAACTTTATGATATATCACTACCTAAACATTGCAATACAGTGGTACCTCGGGTTAAGTACTTAATTCGTTCCAGAGGTCTGTTCTTAACCTGAAGCACCACTTTAGCTAATGGGGTCACCTGCTGCTGCCATGCCACCGGAGCACGATTTCTGTTCTCATCCTGAAGCAAAGTACTTAACCCGAGGTACTATTTCTGTGTTAGCGGAGTCTGTAACCTGAAGCGTATGTAACCTGAAGCGTATGTAACCCAAGGTACCACTGTATACTGATGCACCAGAATGTCTGAAATAAGGATAGAGCTATGTAGAGGCATTGGCTGGCTTCACAGCTTTTTTGCCACATTGTGATTTTTGGATAGTGCTTGCACGCGCGCACACACATACACACACACCATGATTCACAATATATTGCCCGGTCAAAAATTCTGACACCAATATCATGATATGGGCTTGAAACTGGGTCTGAGCAATATATTGCTTAGCCCTAGCATGATTCACAATATATAGCCAGGTCAAAAACTTTCAAACCGATATCACAATATGGACTTCAAACCGGTTTGGGGTGATTTATTGGTATATTGCCCAGCCCTAGTACTAGGTTGGGTAAGGCGGCATCTGAGTGATGTTTTCCATGGGGTTCATCTGCATACAACAGTGCAGCAGTGATTGGTTCTGTTTTGCAAGCCATGCCAGTCTGCAATTCCTCATTCCCTGCCACATACACAGCTAGTGCATATGATACTACTGTGTTCGACAGTTCCCAAAGCTTTCAGCTCTCCAACGCTGCTAAGTTGGTTTTAGCTCTAAAAACCCTCCAGGCAGCAGCACCACTGATATGTATGATAAACTTCCAGAGCCCAAGTGAGCTTGTGCAGTGCCCTAACTTGTATTTCAGCTCTCAAATTGTCATATGGATGAATTAACGAATTACGTTTGTAGCAGTAACTGTTCTAGTTACAATTATTACCGGGAGAATGGATTTATAATATGCAAGCTCCCCTTTTCATTACAAGCGTTCTCATGAGAACGTACAATGAGAATTTTAAATGCCTCGCACTCCATATGAAAGACGGCTGTAAAAGAAGCAGCAGCAGCGATATGACCTTTTAAAATAAAATAAAATAAAAAAGATTCGGTTATTTGATTCCTTATTGGCTCCCGGGGCTTGTCCACAGTTAAACTTGAACTGGCCTGTTGGAAGGAGATCTGAGTGTGACCTTGTCTGCCCTTTTCCTAACCTTGTGCTAACACCAGTTGCACAGAAAGAAAATCCTCTTCAACTTTTTATCTGCCCTTGGGCAAGACGAGTAAGGAACAATTAGACAGACCAGAACACAATTCTCCAGATGCAAAGCTATATTCTTAAAAGATGTAGGCAGGTGCTAAGAGGAAGTGCAATGCTCTTCAATCATTTTTTGAAAGGGTCTCAATGGGGCATGTATAGCGAGGGGATAAAATTCAGAAATGGGGGAGTTTGGATTTTCAAACCGCCCCAGTTCAGGAAGCCTTGCTCCACTTTCAGCTTGTCCTAGATCAGGGTTCACTAATGCAGCTAGGATCTCCTACAGAACCTGCACAAGAGCTAGCTGGGGTAGCTCAGTTGGTAGAACATGAGATTCTTAATCTCAGGGCTGTGGGTTTGAGCCCCACCTTGGGCATTGCAGGGGGTTGGACTAGATGACCCTCATGGTCCCTTCCAACTCTACAATTCTATTATTCTAAGTTCTCAGTAAATATCCCCTTAAAAATCCACAATGCATTTGTACCATTTACTCTTCCTGCTCAGTTCCTGCTTGGGGCAGGTTTGCCCTACCCTTACACAGCTCCAGGTAGCCATTTTGTGACTGGTACCCATGTCTCTTTCTCAAAATTCCAGATGTGCCCATCTGGTCTTTCCAAATTCACACCCAGATCCAGATTTAGTTTGACCTCTGTGCTCTACTAGGCTGCATAGTGTCCAGATCAAGGGAAATAATAGTTCTGCTGTATTCTGCCTTAGACCATGTCCGGAGCACTGTGTCCCGTTCTGGGCGCCACAATTTAAGGTGGCTATTGACAAGCTGGAATGTATGTAGAGGAGGACAACCAAGATGATCAAGGGTCTGGAAAAAATGGGTGGGTGGGAGGACCGAAACGTTTAGCAGATTCAGAACACTTTTTCTAGTACTAGTGAAAACAGCTGCCAGGGGTGCTTTCTGTACAGGCAAGCCTCTTCTTGGGCAAAAAGTTGACCTACATAGTATGTTGGACTCCTTGCAAGCTTGCTGATATGGTGTAGCGATGGGCTGACATACCCCAAAAAATATTTTGTGGAACTCTGGGCAATCAGCTAAAGAACCTTGTGCTCGATTTGTTTCCAGATGGAACAAGTCCTACCTAGGGCCTAAGAGGGAGAGCCTTCTCCCGCTCTTCAAACTAGATCACTTATGCAGAAAGTGTTAGGGAAGTTTCATTTTTTAATATTCATACCCCACTTTTTCTCCAAAGAGGTGGTGTACACAATTCTTCACACTGGGGTAGATTAGGCTCAGAAACTGTAATTGGCCCAGTGAGCTCCATGCTTGCATGGGGACTCGAACCCTGATCTTCTACATCCTAATCAGACACTCTAACCATGATACCACAATAGGGACAGCACCCATCAGGCACTGAGCAGACCAATTAAATCTGGGAACAGACTCCAAAAGAGTCTGACTCTGATATGTAGTTGAACATAGAAGTCCAGCTGTCAGGAACCCAGTATCTAAGCCTCACTTTCAGGTTATGTTTTGTTCTCTTGCTTAGCAAACCTGAAACTCAGCGAGGGTGCCCCTTCCTTTTCATTGGCTGTTGTGAAAAGAGGAAGCAATAGTACGACAACACGGCCAGCCTGCAAACAAGGGCGAGCAACTGAGATGCTGTGTATTTCTACCAGTTGGAAGAGATGTAGAAATGGCGTCAACATTCCTTTGGACCATTAATCTGACCTGACCGTTAAGATTTAGTAGCCAAGGGAACTCCAAAGAGCTATTTTTAACAGGTGTGTGAGAGAACATGGCTCCAGCATTGCAACATGGGTCTTTGGAGACAGACCAATTGGCATGTAATAAATAACGACACTATGGACTGGCGGAGGGAAGAAACAATGAAAAAATTGGACATAGCAGACTTAAAGGGGTTGGGGAGAGGAAAGAATTAAAAGTTTGGCTTCTCTGACATTCCTTTAGCTGTTCTAATTTCAACACGCAAGCACCCTGCCTCATTTGCAAAACAAAGCCAGTGTTGACAATGCCCGGCCTCATTTGCTTAGTTAATGAGACACAGAAATCCTCGCAGAAAGTTGCATTTTGCCTTTTAGACGAAAACGAAAAAGGGAAGTCCTGGGTCATTATATTGGCAACCCCAGTAACTCGGTGGCATGTTTGCTGTCACCCTGAAGCCACAGCATACAAGTGACCTTGGGGCATTCTTGTACGGGAACATTAGGAACTTGGCATGTCAAAATGCAAATGCTTTGCGGGAGAAGGAGCTGGTTCGTCGCCTTGCCCCTATAGTAATCCCTCTTGCCAGAGCCACAGAGCAGAACCGATGGCAGCCTCCAAGGAGATGCCTCCTGCTCTTTGAAAGCCAAAGAGGGTGGGCAATATGAAGAATGAGACAAATCGGAGATTTCTTAAGTAGGACTTCAAAGGTAATGCCAACACATTAGTTCAGATTTCACTAGAGAGAGAGAGTTTCAGGGATTTGTAATGCGGCCGAGAGCACGGCATCTCAGAACAAAAACCTGTTATTTACAGAGACACCCCCCCCCAATAACTTCTACAGAAGGTACAAATCATCAACACCACAGCGGCACAGCAATAATGTGTGTATTTTACCTAATTAATGCCTTTACAGAATGATCTTGCAATAGACGCTTGCTTTTCTGCTTTTTCTTTGGCAACCCTGCTATTATTCATAGTTGTTTTACAGAACCTTTGAAAAAGTGATCCCAGTACAATTTTCTTCGATAACCTTTGCCAACAAGAAGAAGAGTGGAAAATTAATATTTGCAAGCTGGGCGCACGCAGGGTGGCACCAGAGCACCTCCCATGCCCACGCAATTACCTCAAGGTTTCACATTATTTCACAAATATTGCCACCTCCCAGAAATGAACTTTGCATCTTCTGTGCCCTCAATATATATGTGTTTCCTGGCATCAGCACTTCAGGCCTACAGTATAGATCACTCTTGCTTTGCTGGTCTTAGTAGGAGCCAAAGAACTATGTATAGCGGTGTTTCCCAAACTTGGGTCTCCTGCTGTTTTTGGACTACAATTCCTATCATCCCTGACCACCGGTCCTGCTAGCTAGGGATAATGGGAGTTGGAGTCCAAAAACAGTGGGAGACCCAAGTTTGGGAACCCCTGGTGTATGCATGGAATCCTCGCCTGAAATAACCAGAGGTTCAGTTGCAGTCAGCCACACCTCTAGCTTCAGAGCTTTCAAGAAATAGGGTCCACAGACTTCCCACTTTTTCAACCACAAGGGCTAGAAACCTGCATTTTGTTTTTTGTTTTTGTTTAATGGAAAAAAACCCTAAAGTTCTCAGAAAGCTGAAATATTTACTTTTTCTTTTCCTGTGGAACTGTAGCACATAAACACCCTTTGATAATAGTACAGACATACCTCGGTTACAGACGCTTCAGGTTGCGTTTTTTCAGGATATGGACCGCCGAAACCCAGAAGTACTGGAATGGGTTAATTCCGGGTTTCGGTGGTCACGCATGCACAGAAGCGCTAAATCACGCTTTGCACATGCTCAGAAGTGCTGAATCACAACCCGTGCATGCACAGACGGGTTGTGAATGTGCATCCTGCACGGATCACGTTTGCAACCTGAGCGTCCACTGTACTGTCTTGCGTTTCTTCTGGCCAGGAAACACACCCAAACCCTTGGGACTACTGGATATTGGTGCGTTATGGCAAGCCAAGAAAGGATGAAAAAAATACTCCTTTCCTTGCACAGTCCAGACCATGGAATCACTCCATCAAATGCATAAAATGAGATAAAATGCAAAAAATAAATTAAAAATTCTGATAGTGACAATTCAGTGGGAGGTAGAATGCATGCAAAATAGGTATGTAAGTTAAACACCCTTTACAACAGCAGTGGCAGGTGATAAAACAATTGACTTTGTAACGTGGAGTTAATTAACAACTGCAGTGGAAGAGGAAACCATTGTCTCTATTCAGACTCAGATGAATACAGCTGAACTTCTTGATGAATCAAGCCTGCTGTCAACCTGCCTTCTTTGGGCGGTGGCAATGTTACCATGGCAGGAATGCAGTGCATCTGCTGAATCTCTGAGGTGCCTGGTCCTGAAAAGTACTGTCTATGCATGGCTGCAAATTTCAGCTTCCCAAGTGATCATCAGAACATGCTGTTGGTTTTACAGATTTTCAGAACTCTGCCCTTATAAAATCCGATGAAGTTTGTGTGGGGAGACACTAATTCAAGGCACCATAATACAAGTTGCATGTCAGAAGACAAGGCAGCAGTCTAAAAGGAATCTTTCCCTGTGCAAATAAATCCTATTGACCGGCAAAATTTCCTATGAAAAAAATTGGGGTGGGGGTTGCTCCCCCCAAATTTTATGACTACATAAATCATGGGCCACAATGTTTGCTCGTGCTAATGTTCAGCCACTTTATCAAATTCATCGAACGCAGTTTATTAGACTTCTGTAGCTTTTCAAAATTAAGTGGAGAACAACCAAGGCAAAAATTATACACAGGGTTTTTTTAAAGGGGGGGGGATGCTGGGCTTTGCAAAGACTCCCATTGTCTCTAACGCCCCCACCTGCCACTCCATTGTTCAAATGCATATTGAGTACAACACATTCTGTGCTCATTAGGGTATAATCAGCAATTAGAGTCTCTGTCCCATTTTCTTGGGCACTTTCTTCCCTCGGTTTGCAACAAAATTGTCTTTGTCCAAATTGTGCTGACACACTCAAAACGAGGAGGTTTTTTGGCACAGTCTGTGCTTCTCCATGGCGAAGCCCGAAACAAAGAACGATGAGCATGGGAGAAGCTCACACGAAAGTGGTCGACCCTGCCATAAAATATCTTTTTTATTTCCTGGGACACTACTCACGGCGCTGGATTTGTCCAATCAGTACGCAAGCGCTCCACTCACACATAAGCATAGCAATTCAGGCACTGTGCAGAAGAACATTGAGAGATGATATTTCTTTGGAGGAGATGGACTCCCGCTGAAAATGAGAGGGATGCAATGTCCCTCAGAAGTCCCTCAGACTCATCGTCTGATTGCAAGAAAAAGGAAGAGAAACACATGCTTGCCCTGCAGAAAGACCCAAATCCATTTCCTAGAACAATTATAAGGAATGTAGGTTGCGGAGCTAGAAAGGGACTCTGCCCAAACTGGCCAAAACTGGGCTAAAAAATAAAGGTAAAGGTACCCCTGACCATTAGCTCCAGTCGTGACCGACTCTGGGGTTGCGGCACTCATCTCGCTCTATGGGACGAGGACATAGCTGTCAACTTACAGATTTGAAAATAAGGGACCAGCAGCCTTGAAAATAAGGGACCAGCAGCCAAAATAAGGGACCTGCAGCCTCACCTGTTCCAGGCACTCCAGTCTTCCTGTCCTCCTGCAGTCTGGTCAAACTCATGCTGGTAGCTTCGAGAACACTGTCCAACCAACTTTGTATCCAGAGGTTCAATTGAATAGAATCTGAATCACATGCACCACAAGGCCTATGCAGCCTCAACTTAAGATGGCTCCCTGGCCTGGCTTTGCACTGCAAAGTTTGCAGCAACACGTGCAACAAAATGGCGTCCAGCATTCCAAAACCCCCTCAGCTTACATTAACTAGCCACACACAAGGCATGCAAGCTCCACCCCCAGTCGTTCTTAGACTTCTTATTGGGTGAGCAACACAGCCAAGCAACACAGTTGGAGCCTCCCTCCTCCCTGACCGGCAGGGAGGGAGGGAGAGGAGCAGCTTCCTTTGAAATTTAAGGGACATCATTTAAGGGACATCCATCAATAAGGGACAGCAGCGGGACATGGCGCTGGAAAAAGGGACTGTCCCTTCAAATAAGGGATACTTGACAGCTATGGCCGAGGGAGCCGGTGTTTGCCTGCAGACAGCTTCCGGGTCATCTGGCCAGCATGACTAAGCCGCTTCTGGCGAACCAGAGCAGCGCACGGAAACGCCGTTTACCTTCCCGCTGGAGCGGTACCTGTTTATCTACTTGCACTTTGACGTGCTTTCAAACTGCTAGGTTAGCAGGAGAAGGGACCGAGAAACGGGAACTCACCCGGTCGCGGGGATTCGAACCGCTGACCTTCTGATCAGCAAGTCCTAGGCTCTGTGGCTTAACCCACAGCGCCACCCATCAAAATGCCGAAGATGCCAGCTTACTGAGCGGCTTTCCATTTAGACTTCACATAACTCTTGTTTTAAAAGAGCTCCACCGGTTGGCAGTTCATTTCCAGGCCTAATTCAAACTGCTCACATTATTACTTAAAACCTTAAGTGACTTAGGCCCCTGCTTCCCTCAGACCAGGGGTCAGCAAACTTTTTCAGCAGGGGGTCGGTCCACTGTCCCTCAGACCTTGTGGGGGGCTGGACTATATTTTTTTTGGGGGGGGATGAATGAATTCCTATCCCTCACAAATAACCCAGAAATGCATTTTAAATAAAAGGACACATTCTACTCATGTAAAAACGCGCTGATTCCCAGACCGTCCGCAAGCCGGATTTGGAAGACGATTGGGACGGATCTGGCCCCCGGGCCTTAGTTTGCCTACTCATGCCTTAGACCAGTGATGGCCAAACTTTGCCCTCCAGCTGTTTTGGGACTACAACTCCCATCATCCCTAGCTAACAGGACCAGTGGTCAGGGATGATGGGAATTGTAGTCCCAAAACAGTTGGAGGGCCAAGTTTGGCCATCACTGCCTTAGACCCTCTCAAGTGGGGTCTACTGTCTTCAGAACTTTGGTCAGTGGCAGCCTGAGAGAGGACATTCTCTGTGGAGCCCATTAGCCGGGGGGGGGGCTCATTCCCCACAGAGGGGCATAGGGAACCTTCACTGTACAGGCATGCCCCCCCCCCCGCTCATGCACATTAAAGTTGTGCATGACCACATATACACGCGGCACTGGGTAACAATTAAATCACTGAATCCATACCTGGAAATGGCAGGAGAGAGCTGGCGACTCCTCGTGGCTCACAAAGAGACTCTCCACAGCCTGAAGAGGACATCAGTGAGGGCGGAGGAAGCCCTGAAGAGACCAGAGGCACAGCGGGGCTTTGTTTAGGCTGCTCAGCCTCCCTGCCTAACAGCTGGTGTGTACAGCAGCGGTTTCTTTCCTACGTATGCTCCAGTCACCTGCCAGCCCCAGAGCTTCAATTCTGGCTATGGATATTTTCACATACAGTATTTTTTGTATGAGAGAGAGAGGGGGGGTGCCTAGAGGGTGCTCCCCACTTTAAATGATTTTACTTATATGCGTGGGGTCCATAACATTAGTGGGGAGTCGCCTGTATAGCTTTTAGCATATGTCCAAGATACACCTCTTTACCCTAGTATGGGTATATGTATCTGTGTACACACACACTCACACACAAATACACACACACACACACACACACATATATATATATATATATATATACACACACACACATGATTCTGTATGTAAACTGTTTTAATCTTCTATTTTTACATTGCCGTAACCCACCTAGATTATAATAATTATGATAATGATGATGATGATAATAATTAATAAAGCAACCACCACCCACCATTCCCAAATATAAGTAGATGTTTACATACCCAGTTCTGTGCCCAAAATCCATCCCACATCTGGAGTATGTTATTTAACTCTTAACAACATCCTGCCTTGATTAAATAGTCCAGAGGCAGTTAAGACTATGGTCAGAGCAGGAAATATGGGTGCATGCATTCTGATTCCCTAATTTGCCTTTCTACCATCTGCCCATTCCTTATTTATTTATTTATATCTCAATACATATACAAAATGTTTACATAATATTACATATACCTTATACTTGTAAATTCACATTTTTCATTTCATTATGTATCAACATTTAGTCATTTCTGACTAACTTCTTGTCTTACCCTATGACTTCCCTCCACCCGTGCGTGACTTCCTAATTTTTATTTTATAACTTTATTTTTGTGATTGTATTCTTTTATCTTAATAATTAAACATACATTCTTGTATAACTATTTAAATTCACTTTGTGAGATCAGTCTATACATATCAATAATTTTTTGTTGGAGCATCTTTTAATCATATATTCGTCTACACATTTCCATTCCTGTTTGAGATTTTGGTTAGATTGCATTCTAATTGTTGCCGTCATTTTTGCTAATTCAATCATTTCAAAAAAAATTATGTTGCCAATCTGCCACTGATGGTACTTCTTCTGATTTCCAATTTTTAGCAACCAATAACCTAGCGGTGGCTGTTACATATAGAAAAATTCTCTTCATGTCCATTCCTATTCACCTCAGTTTCTTGCTGACCTTTCCACAAGGACCTTTCCTCACCACCTAATGGAACATGGTTCTTCTTCCCGGATGGGAGAAATGCCTCACATCATGTTGGTAGCATCTTCATCCCCTTGCATTCCTTTTCTCCTCACACCCAGCTAGAAACCCTGCCCTTTCCTTTGAAGCATGTAATAGGCTATGCGCTGAAAAAGGCTATGCAGCCTCATGTTTTGTCTTCCACGGTGGCGACACAGACCTGCCCCGGGGAAGTTCACCAAGAGGGCATGACAGCTACAGCCACCCCATTTGTCTGAAAACACCTGGCAGCTCATCCTTTCCTGTCCATAATTTCCGACGGCGCTGCTTTCATTCCCGTATCTGCTGCCATAGCATCTCGTCTATTAGTTTAGTTTAAACATTAGTCATCTTCCAAAAGGGGCGCAGAAGGCAACTCGCAGAAATAAAATTGTGTCAAGAAATAAGTCAAAAGCAATTACATTACGCTAGCAGCTAAAAAAGGGGTTAGAGTGATTGGAACTGAATGGTTATATTGGGATGGTTTTGGAAATCATGTAGATCTTCACCAATTTTTTATGGAAAAGAATGCGGTGGTGGATGGAAGCTGTCTGCTTAAACCAGATTCATTTGAAGGCTTACTACAGTGGTACCTCTGGATACAAACGGGATCCGTTCAGGAGCCCCATTCGTATCTAGAAGCAAACGTAACTAGTGACAGCACGTCTGTGCATGCGTGCGTCGCTTTTCGCCGCTTGTGCGCATGCGCGTGATGTCATTTTGAGCGTCTGCACATGCGCATGCGCAAGCGGCGAAACCTGGAAGTAACGCACTCCATTACTTCCGGGTTGCCATGGAGCGCAACTCGAACGTGCTCAACCCGAAGTGCATTCAACCCAAGGTATGACTGTACTAAGCTTGACATTAATCCAATTTAAAATCTGGTGGATTCAGAATCAACAATGATCCTAAGCTTTGTCACACTCCTGATATCATGGAGAGTGCAGCAAGACCTAAAGACTTTCCCACTATTTTCACACGCAGATGGAAGCCCTCCCTGTAACCCAGGGAGAACCTAAATATATTAAACTCAAAGTATCTGAAGGTCCACCTGATCCTTATGCACCACCTTGATCACTGCAGTCTTCTGCTGGGGCTATTTGGTAATCCCACATGCCCCTAATGTTTGGTCAAGCCTTTAGTGTAGAAGGTGCTGTCCTGTGGAACTCATTGCCAAGCGATGTTTGGCAGGAGCCACCTCTGCTTCTTTTTAGGGGTTTTCTGAAAACTGTAATTCAAACAGGCCTTGCAAACCTGAGATACTTTGCCCACCGGCTCTTACCAATGCATTTCATTTTTAAAAAAAATCATTACTGTAATTCGTTCGTATTCTGCCTTGTGATGTTTTATATATTAAAGTGTGGTTTATCAATATTTAAACAAACTTGTGGCCTGCCAGATGTTGTTGAACCCAGTTCCCATCAGCCTCGGTCAGCACGGCCAATACCCAGGGAAGTTAGGAGTTGCAGTCCAGCAACATTCAGAGGTTCAGGTTTCCCATCCCTGTTCTTCCCACCCCTTTCTCAACATTACAGAAGGAAAGGGAGGCTGCCATAGGCCCTGGAAAAGAAAGGGACATTCCATTTTTTCACATAAGATCTTGGTGGCCATTTTGGATGCTGCGCTCTCACCTCAAAAAAGTCCTTTTTCAGGGGCAAATCATTGGGTGCTAGGCAAGAGTCATGTGACTCGCCCAGAAGCGCATCCCAGAAGACACACATTGGAAAAAGTTGGGACAGTATGGACTGCAAGGAATGTTGGGCCTCAGGCTGAGAATTGACCAAAACAAAAGCAAAAAAACCCACCATGGGAACGAGAGACACAATTTCTCAAGTAAAGGCCTGATCCACAAGAATACTGGGTGCATGAACTGAGGTGGTACCACAATGGTGACTGTCACTGTCTAGATCAGGGTGGTCCAACCTGTAGGCCTCAAGGCATTTTTTTATGGCCCTCAGCACTATTTGACACCCCTCCCCCCAGACCTTGAACTGTCTCCCCAAAATCGGGGCAAGTGAGATGTTGAGCTTTGGGAAGGAGGAGGAGTGAGGTTCTGACAGGGTCCCAGAGTCCTCCTGCCTTCTTCGCAAAGCCTAGTTCACACTTTCCCAGTTTTGGGAAGGAGGTGGGAGGGAGCTGTTGGATGCTGTATTCAGGGGTCAGCAAACTTTATCACCAGGGGGCCGGTCCACATTCCCTCAGACATTGTGGGGGGCCAGACGATATTTTGAAAAGAAGAAGAAGAATGAATTCCTATGCCCCACAAATAACCCTGAAATGCATTTTAAATAAAAGGACACATTCTGCTCATGTAAAAACACGCTGGTCCCTGGATCATCCGCAGGCCGAATTTAGAAGGTGATTGGGCCAGATCCGGCCCCCAGGCCTTAGTTTGCCTACCGATGATGTATTGTGTTTTTGATATTCAGTTGGATGGGCGGGGTATTATTAGTATTAGTGTTAGTGTTTTAGTGTTAGTGTTAGTGTTATTATTATTATTATTATTATTATTATTATTATTATTATTATTATTTAGGACCATGCCAGAGTCTCATGCCTCCTTTCCAAACTCTGCACATAATTTACCTGGATTTGGGAAGGCAGTGTGAGGGCTGGGGCAGGGTTGTCAAATTTTGGCTGTGCAACAAGACAGTGAGCAACCAGTGGCTTTCGTGTCAAAGTATTACTGCAGCCCACTTGGTATGAAATGTTGGGCCACCCTAGTCTAGATGACAGGGCACAAGGTTAACACAGCTCAACGGTGTCACTGTCCCCTTGCAATTCTCCTTTGCAGAACTGTCCCGTGCCACGGCTGGGAGGCTGCAGCTCAGCACTCCCTGTACAACATTGTCCACACAGTACTTATTAATGGGTTTTCTTCCTCCGAATGCAGGTGTCATCAGTCAAGAGGATCCCTTCTCCGTTTAATTATCATAGCCAAAAGACAACTTGCTCTCCCCTCAGCACGCAGTGTGATTCATTTTCCCAGACGACATGGCACATATTAGATGAAAAAGGGTAATCTTAGCCAAAAAAGAAAGAAAAAGAAAAAGCCCTAATCACCGAGACATTGATAAGTATATCCTTTTTTCCCCTCCAGCCAAAAGATTTATTCAGTCCTCCTTGAAACAATGGATTTATTTTGTCATCACAGCTGTGATTTACGACGACAAATCAGAGCGCTCTCTCTCCCAACGCCTGATTATTATGGCAAGTTCTAAAACTTTGTTAATTATACCGGCTCACGTTGCTTTCCATCTCCTCGGTAAACAAGACATTTCTCTAAGCCTTCGCATGGAGTTACTTGGGGGACAACCCAGATAATGTCAGTAATCAATTCTAAAAATATATTCTCCTCTAGCAGAAAAGACATATTCTGTATAATACTTCACTTTGTATTTACGCTGTATCGAAAGCTAGCTTCCCCCACTTCTCTTCTGCCCATGCAGGAGATAGCCTTAACATTTGGAAAGGAAAAAGGAAATGACTGATGAGGATGAATGGCCGCCCATGAAAGCCTTGTTGCCTTCTCTTTCCCTCAAGGGAAGTTCTGCCCACTTTAATTCATGCTGGCATCAACTGGACTATTTGTCGAGAAAGATACTATTGGCTCTCAGGGAAGGTCTTAATTTCTACAGTGTTGCTGAAATGCTTTGAGACAAGGGCCTCCGTCAAGTTTTATAGCAGCATTTCCCAACCTAGTGACCTTCAGATGCTTTTGGGGCACAACTCCCATCAGCTGCAGGCAGTACCACCCAGCCTAGAAAATCTGGAGGGCACTTGGTTGGGGAAGGGTGTTTTATAGCATCTGCTCAGAATTTATTCTTGCTATCACAAAGACAAGCAAACACACAATTTACATGAGATTCGTTCTACTGACATTGGATGGGTGCAGCATGCTTCTAAAGTGCGCACACACGCGCGCGCACACACACACACACGACTATATTGGGATCCTAAAAATAGTTAACGGGCTACATCACTAAAGGTTGATATCCAAAGAGCACTCCAGTCAGACTTCAGAACCTAATGGCTGCAATCTGATATCCAACGAGAGCCGCAACACATTTGATTTGAACTTGATAGAAAAAGAGAGAAGCAGGAGCATTGCTGCAATCAGACAAGAAGCGCACATTGATACCTCATCCAAACTTAACATTAGGCAAGCGCCTTTGCTGTACTGTTTTAGACATCTGCTAAAATCTTTTTTTTAGTTCACCCAAGCACTCCTGATTAGTGGTGTAGCACAGAGGCGGTTGCCCCGGGCACAAAATTGTTAGTGGTGTGAAGTTTCAACACCCAGTGCTGCCTCAATAAAGCTGTGTGCTGCCATCGCTGGGCTCCACTGAAAATGGCTTCTCCATGCAAACCAGGAAGGGACCTCTCCAGACCTCTTATCTCTTTGGTTGTGATCTCCTGGGCGACATGGAAGCTACCTTCCCTTTCTGCAGCCCCGGGCACTGGCAACCCATGCCACAACACTGCTACTGCTAGTGCAACCAGACTTTCCCTTGTGTGCCTCCCTCCTACAAAAGAAATTGGCTCTTGGCTGACTGAGAAAACCCTCAGAAAAGTATGGAGGGGAGGAGACGGTAGTCATTCCATCGGCCAAGCAAAAATGCTTGTATGGATCAATTGTTTTAGCACAACACTGAATTCCTCCCAGACACAATGGGCATGACTAGCTCAGGTTCATTAATCTCATTGGGTATACTCTGCGTAGGGCTTGGCTAAATACAACCCCATTGGATAGAATCCAACTTAACGCCAAGGAAATTGTTCCATCAATGGACGTATACGTCCATCAATGGACGTATTATTCTGCAATCTGCAAATGGCGGCGCGCATAGACGCTGCGGCTTAGTGCTCTCCCTTAGCGTTTTGTTTTGTTTTATTATTTTTACTTGGTCCGAGTATGTCTGACCGGGCAAGAAAGATTTACAGCAGGCAGGAACTTCTGAAGGTCGGATTACAGTGTGAACAAGCTGTAAGAGCTGATTATTTTCGCCTAGATAACGTTCCGGTGGGAGTAGCCAGGCCGCCGGGCTCTCCATGGATTACTATGCCTCCAGGGAGGAGGCGAAGGCGGCGTAGAGACAGGAGGCAAAGGCGGGGTTGTCGGGCTGGCGTCCTGGTAAGATTACAGAGGAGTCCATCTAAACCACCACTCCCCAGCATATTTCTTGCCAATGTGAGATCTCTTGCCAACAAGATGGATGAATTGAGGTTGCAGGCAGCAAAGAACAGCCTTGTAAAAGATTGCTGCGTTTTATTTGTCATTGAGACATGGCTTCAACCGTCCATACCAGACACAGCTATTCAGTTGGAAGGCTGGGTGGTACATCGTCATGACCGAGGCATGGACTTCGGAAAAACTAGAGGAGGGGGGCTGTGCGTATATGTGAACAAATGCTGGTCCAATAATTCTAAGACTGTGGGCAGTCACTGTTCACCGGATTTGGAATATGTGGCTGTTAAATGTAGACCAGCCTATCTCCCTAGGGAGTTTACAGCTGTTATGTTAACTGGTGTGTACGTGCCACCAGATGCCAATGCCAACTTGGCTTTGGGACGCCTGCAGAGCCTTATCAGCAGCCAGCAAGACAAGTATCCTGAAGCTGTGCACATCATTGCGGGAGACTTCAACCATGTAGAACTTAAAACAGTGCTCCCAACGCTCTATCAGCATGTGAAATGTCCCACAAGAGGGGACAAGACACTAGATAAAGTTTATTCGAATGTAAATCACGGCTATAGGGCTTTACAGCTGCCACACTTGGGCCAGTCCGACCATATGTCTTTGTTCCTGGTACCAGCATATATCCCACTCAGGAAACGGGCTCCCACAATATTAAAATCTGTTAAAATCTGGCCTGAAGGTGCTATTCACCAGCTGCAGGACTGTTTTGAGAGAACTAATTGGGATATTTTCGATCGTTCAGACCTGGAGGAGCACACGGCGGCAGTTCTGTGCTATATCAATCACTGCACAGACACTGTCACAGTAAACAAATCCATCCGGTTTTATCCCAATCAGAAACCCTGGATGAATAGAGAGGTCCAGGGCCTGTTGCGGGAAAGGAACAGGGCTTTCAGGTCAGGCGAGGTGCAGCTTTACAGTGTGGCAAGAGCAAACTTGAAGAGGGGTATTCGACAGGCAAAACGGGATTATAGGCTGAGGATTGAGGATAATTTAAGGAGCAACAACACAAGACAGATGTGGCAGGGGATTCAGCACATTACCAACTACAAACCTAACCTTGGTGCTGTCGACGGTGACCCTTTGCTGGCGGAGGAGCTTAACCTCTTCTTTGCTCGCTTCGAGAGGGAGCCACCTGAGACGCCGGTATTACAGCCACCAGCCCTTAGGGGCCCCTCATTCACGGTAGAGGAGCATGAGGTGAGAAAGGTATTGAGGATGGTGAATCCGAGGAAGGCGGCTGGACCTGATGGCATCACTGGAAAGGTGTTGAAGGGCTGTGCGGATCAGCTGGCGAGGGTCTTTACTAAGATCTTCAACAAGTCCTTACACCAGTCTATTGTCCCACCCTGCCTGAAGTCGTCAACTATTGTCCCTCTGCCCAAAAAATCCACAATCAGTAGTTTGAACGACTACAGACCAGTTGCACTGACTCCAATCATCATGAAGTGTTTTGAGAAACTGGTGCGCCGTCATATTATTTCCTGTCTTCCATCAACTTTTGACAACTACCAGTTTGCATACAGGGCAAATAGATCCACAGAGGACGCTATCACCACCACTCTCCATGCTGCTCTGTCCCATCTGGAGCAGCCGGGGAGTTATGTGAGGCTGCTGTTTGTGGATTTTAGCTCAGCTTTTAACACTATTCTCCCCCATAGACTGGTGTCCAAGCTAGAGGCGATTGGACTCTCCAACTCCACCTGTCTCTGGGTTTTGGATTTTTTGTCAGAACGTTCTCAGAGGGTTAGAGTAGGGTCACATATGTCCACAGCCCTTAGCCTTAACACCGGCTCACCACAGGGTTGTGTGTTGAGTCCCCTGCTCTATGCTCTCTATACGTATGACTGTACAGCCATCTATTCCAGCAACAAAATCATCAAGTTTGCTGATGACACTACGGTGGTAGGGCTCATTTCAGGAGGGGATGAGTCCGCCTATCGGGACGAGGTGGAGCGGCTCTGTGTTTGGTGTGGAGAGAACAATCTGGCTCTTAATACGGCTAAGACCAAGGAATTAGTGGTGGATTACAGGAAAAAAAAGGCGGACATTCAGCCCTTGCATATCAATGGGGAACGGGTGGAGAGGGTGGCGGAATTCAGGTTTTTGGGAGTAACTATCGATCAGGGCATGACTTGGAGCGCAAATACCACTGCTCTGGTGAAGAAGGCCCAGCAGAGAATTTATTTCCTCAGACTTTTAAAGAAGAACAATCTGAGTGAGAGACTGCTGGTGTCCTTCTACCGAGGCTCCATAGAGAGCATTCTTACATACTGTATTTGTGCTTGGTTCTCCAGTTGTACAGCTAGGGAGAGGAAGGTGCTCCAGAAGGTCATAACCACAGCACAAAGGATTATTGGTCAACCTCTCCCATCCTTGGAAGAATTGTACGGTTCCCGTTGTCTTAGGAAAGCAAACAACATCCTGCAGGATTCATCTCACCCGGGATACAGTCTGTTTGCACTACTGCCGTCTGGCAGGAGATATAGAAACATCAAGTCAAGGACAAATAGACTGAAAAACAGTTTCTACCCGAGAGCTGTGGCCCTTTTGAATGCTGTAACTCGATAGTGTGACTTGGGAGATTGATGGGTGTGGGTGTGGGTGTGGCTGGAATGTGGTTTGTGGGTTGTTGTTGTTGTTTTGCTTTTGTTGTTTTTAAGGGATGGCATCCAATTTCGTTGCACTTGTGCAATGTTGCACGTGTGTAATGACAATAAAGAATCTATCTATCTATCTATCTATCTATTTCTGCTTGCCTGATGGAGTGCCTATCCCAGGGGTCAGCAACCTTTTTCAGCCTTGGGCCGGTCCACCATCCCTCAGACCATGTGTGAGGGGCAGGCGGACTATCTTTTTTTTGGGGGGGTGAACGAATTTCTATACCCCACAAATAACCCAGAGATGCATTTTAAATAAAAGGACATATTCTACTCATATAAAAACACGCTGATTCCTGGACTGTCCACAGGCCGGATTGAGAAGGCGATTGGGCCGCATCCGGCTCCTGGTCCTTATGTTGCCTACCCCTGCCCTATCCTGTGCTGTTCTGGGTGTTCTCTTGACCGTCCAGAGTGGATTTGGGGGTGTGGGGAGACATGCAGGGGCAGAACAGTGGGGAAAATCCCAATGAACTAAATGAAGTTATTCCACTTGCTTCTGCTAGCAGAACAGATTAGCTGAATCCAGCCCCTGTTTTCTAAAAATATTTTCCAATTATATATGTATGCTATTGGTAAGTATTTATGTTCACAGATTAGAGATGTTTTCTGTGTTATTAAGTGGTTTACTTTTTTTTTCTAAATAAAATTAATTCCAGCCAAACTGACAACTTCTTCTCCCAGAAGTTGGACTGTTTTGCTGCTGGCAGCTTTATATTGTGAGCAATGGGAAATATAGGACCATCTGAACTAAACTGTATTACGGGCAGCTTCCGTGCCAACTATACAATACAGATGAGTGATGTCATCAGAATGGTGCCTTGCGGTTATTGAAGAATAATTGAGACACAATAAAAAACAAATGAAGTATGCATGGTTGGCCTTTTCTTGAGGAACCAGCCTTTGTTTTGCCAATCATGCATCTCATTTCACTGTCAATATGCCTAGAACATCTGAAGAGCTTTTCCAGTTTTGCTCTGCAAACATTTGTTTAGCAAAGACGTTTATATCAGGCAGAATGAGCATGAGGCTCCCAAGAGGTTTTTTGGGTTTTGTTTTCTTTCTTTCTTTCTTTCTTTTTTAAAAGGAAAAAAAGATCTGTACATTGAAGATCTGTACAATATTTATCTAATGACTGGTATAAAAAACATGTTTTCTTTAATGAGGAATGAAATCAATAATAGCAAGTTAACACAGTTTTCTATTAGTGTTACAGTTGGACCTTGGAAGTAGAACAGAATCCATTCCGGAAGTCCGTTCGACTTCCAAAACGTTTGGAAACCAAAGTGAGGCTTCTGATTGGCTCCTGCAGCCAATCAGAAGCTGCGGAAGCCCTGTCAGATGTTCGGGTTCCAAAGAACGTTTGTAAACCGGAACACTCACTTCCAGGTTTGCAGCATTCAGGAGCCAAAACATTCGACTTACAAGGTGTTTGGGATCCAAGGTACAACTGTACAGTATTAACAGCAACTATCATTTTATTATTTATTCACTTTGTATCCTGCCCTTTGTCCCTAATGAACCCAGGATGTCTGACAACATTCTAAGCAAACATTCTGAGCGATCTTTGGATTGCTGAAATATATAAGGTTGTATCCAACTAAGTCAACTAAGTGATCTTCATAGATCACTGCCTTGTTGTGGCAAAGGGGATTGAATAACTCAGAGAAGCTATGAGCTATGCCGTGCGGGGGCCACCCAAGATGGACAGGTCATAGCTGAGAGTTTAGACTAAATGTGATCCACCTGGAGAAGGAACTGGCAAACCACTCCAGTATTTTGCCAAGAAAACTCCATGGACATAAAAAAGGAGAAGCTTTGAGAAGAAAGTGAGAGTTGCCAAGGCATGCTCTGGTTCATGGGGTCACGGAGAGTCGAACACGACTAAGACGACTAAACAACAACAAATCCAACTAAGGGCTACTCAGAACACAGCAGACCCACTAAAATTAATAGAACTATGTTGGTCATGTTCATTAATTTCAACAGGTCTACTCTAAGTAGGGCTGGGAACGTCCCCAGTCTGAAATCTCAGAGATCTGTTTCCAGTTAGTGCAAGCCATGTCAAGCTAGATGGACTGGAAACACACAACAGCACCCCAATTAGTTCTTAAATATAGGGAATGGGAAGCTGTTATAAGAGCCATTAAGGCTTTCGTTCCTCAGCATGGGACACTAAAGCCTCGCCCAAGTATTTTTAATATGTTGAAGGATAATATCCCACCATACCGACAAAGAGTTTGGGACAAAGAGTCTCCAAGCACTCTTAATCCAGGCAGCTGTCAGACCCAATAATCACATTATGCATGTCTTCATAGCAGGACTTGAGTCTCACAGGCCTAGAAACTTGGGCCTTGATCGGCTCAGGAAGGACGGAAGCTATGGAAACAGCTGAGAAGAGTGCTTCTGAACCATTCAGATTCATCCTACAGGACGACACTTGACTAGTTTCATCGCAGGCACTGTGGCACCTGTGCTGTATGATGTCAACTGCAGCAGAAGAGTTGAATTTTCACAGATGCTACGACTCTGGACAGAAGTAGCTCAAAATGTTCTGTTTCAACTCTTTTTAACTGAGGGGGGGGGGACTTTTTACAAAGGAGTTTTTTGAGCCAACAAGCTAAAAAGAAGAGGGATGGCACAAATCCCTAAATACGTTAAATACCGTGGAGGAAAAATTTACAAGGACAGTATGTGTAGGTTAATGGAACCCTGGGGCAGCTTTAGCTTATGCATCAGCAACTTACACAGGTTTTACACAACAGTTTACTTTACAGTTCAATAAAAAGGGAAGTTACAGGGCAATTACAAGTCCCATGTCCCTTGCTACTTATACTTTTACCCCTGAGATACCAGAGCATTATCTTCACATTGTGATATCAATATCAAGTTTTTAGGACTGGCAGAAAAGCATATTGGACAAAGTCAAACTGGTTCATATGGCGCTGTTGACATCCACCGTAAGTTCCAAGTGCAAGGAAACATTTAAAAAATAATGTAAAAAATAAAACCATCAATGGCACAGTCGAAATGTAACAGGAAAATATGGTTTCACACTGCATGGATGAGTCACATCTTTCGTTTCTGCTTTTAAAGAAACTATTTTTATAATGTGCCAGAATCTAAGTGTGGTTTCCGATACTGCTTGGTTTGAGCTAGCTAGAGTTTAAACAAACCACAGTCTTCCCTGTCAGATGTAACCTTAACAGTGGTTTGTTTAAAAGTCAAAGCAGCTGTTTCTGAAGAGCTACTCCTCCTCACACCTAAGAAAGGGGAAAGATGAGCGCTAAAAGCGTGGTTTGTTCATTTCAAGAGATATGAGGATTTCTCAATAGATCTAAACTAGACCCGTCCCAGCCCCCGCCCCCACCCCCGCCCCCGTAAAGCATAGAATAGAATTGTAGAGTTAGATGGGATTGCGAGGGTCATCTAGTCCAATTCCCTTCAATGCAGGAAACTTTTGCCCAACATGGGGCTCGAACCTGAAACTAAGAGCCTCATGTTCTACCAACTGAGCTACGTGCATCCCTTCTAGCATCCTTGCCATAGTTTATTACACACCCTGGGACACAATGGATATGATGGGTTAGGAAAATAAATGGGCACAAGATGTAGGGCACAAGATTAAATGGGCACAATAAGTAGGGCACAACATAATGATGGAAGATTGGGTTAAATTATGGAAAACTGACTTAAAATTTACAGATTGTTCCCTACTGAAGGAGAATTACATGAAGATGATGTACAAATGGTACACAACACCAGTGCAGTTAGGAAAAATGTACAAAACTAGTTCAAATAGATGTTGAAAGTGTAAGGAAAAGGAGGGGACATTTTATCATATGTGGTGGGATTGTAAGGTAATTTTAAAAAATTGGGAAATGATTTACAATGAATTGAAGAAAATGTTCCATTTAACATTTGTTAAAAAACCCAAGGCATTTTTGTTGGGGAGTGTAGGGAAAGACCTGCCAAAAAAGTTGAAAAACATCTTCATGTATGTGACAACTGCCGCAAGAGTTCTGGTAGCACAAGGATGGAAGACTGAAGAAACCCCAACTAAAGAATCATGGCAAGAAAAATTGACGGAGTATGCAGAACTGGCAAAACTGACATATAAGCTACGGGACAAGGATAACTGTGACTTTAAGGATGAATGGGAACCCTTTACAAAGTATCTGAAGACGCAACAAAGCGAACTGGACTCCTTGGCAGGTTTTGAATAAACATTCACAAACCTTTTATTGATAATAAACAGCTAGTTTGAGGATCTATACAACTTTGTAACATGCAGAAAACATGATTCTTAGAGAAACCAAAGACTGGAACTGAGGGAAGTCGAGGGGTGGGGTGGGTGGGTATTGTGTGGGAGGGGGGGAGGAGAAATGGGGGGGGAGAAACAAGGATGATATGTTTTTGGATAATATGTTATAATTTTGAATATATATATATATATATATATATATATATATATATATATATATAATAACACCAATGAGAATACAATTCACCAAATCAGATGGCTACACAGAGACATAATTGTCAACAATGCATGGAGGTTGACTGGAAGGAGGCCAGAATAAATCTAGAAGAGACACCGTGGGAAAGCTCTTCTGTCTGCTGATGGCTACTTTGGAGGCTTTATAGGTGCTTTATACAGCATACCTCAACATACACGCTGGGAATTACTGCTTGCATCTAGTTTAAGTCAATAGCTAGACCCAAGGAAAATAGAGAAAGAGAGAGAGAGAGAAAATAAACACCATACACCCAACAACAACAGATGGTGCAATTTTCATAAAATTAACACACACAAAAATGGAAGTCTCATAAAAATAAGACCTGAGAGACATGAAAAAGATGCAATGAATGCCATTAATGCAGGGTTTATGAAGTTGGAGAATCATTACAGATAAGGTGTGTATTTATTACTCCTACAGGAGCAATCTCTTGGCATAGATTTTGCTATCTGATGCCCAGTGCAGAGACACTTATCTGTAGTTCTATCTGGCTCAAAACTCTCACACGCCTCCCCAGTGATATATTTGCAGTAACTGCTTGTGATATATCAGCATCTTTCCTTTTATTTATTTCCATCTTCTAGCTGGAGGAGAAAAGAATACAGCCCATGAATGCCTTCAGTGAAACTTTGAAGTACTTAAAAAACCCCACTCATCCTCTGATGATACGCTGCCACAACTGGAGCGACGGGGTTCTCTCTTTATATACTGATGATTTGGGAGTGAGAGGAGATGTTGCAAAATTCTTGAAACATAATAACCCAAAGTGTAAAGCTCCAATGCCTGCATAGAAACAGTGAAGCTTCACGTGAACAGAGGATTCATTGTATTGTTTGATTACTGAGGCTGATCTGCATCTTTTGTTGCGAGTAACTCATTACTCGCCACCAAAGAGAATGGGAATCACCACCCTGCTCTTGTGGAGCTCAGTGCATGAATGGGAAGAAGAAGAAGAGTTTGGATTTGATATCCCGCTTTATCACTACCCGAAGGAGTCTCAAAGCGGCTAACGTTCTCCTTTCCCTTCCTCCCCCACAACAAACACTCTGTGAGGTGAGTGGGGCTGAGAGATTTCAGAGAAGTGTGACTAGCCCAAGGTCACCCAGCAGCTGCATGTGGAGGAGCAGAGATGCGAACCCAGTTCCCCAGATTGCAAGACTACCGCTCTTAACCACTACACTACACTGGGAGTCTCGCGGACATTTGAATTGTGGCAAAGACGACAAAACTCTCCAAGAGCACTGACAAATGCATTCTGTTCATGACCTACTGTTAATCCACGACCTGTTGTTATTTTGACCCGTTGGAGTCAAAAGGTGGGAAAGTAATAGACATAGGGCATAAGTGGGCAACACACAGTAATTGTGGTAGTGGTCTTTTTTCTATGAACTTGCATTTTAAGAAGCAGACATACAGTACCACCTGGAGATCACAGCTGCAGTTCAAAATCAGGGATATGCATAATCTTTACTTTGCAGTTTTGTTGCAAATATACCTGCAACTGAAGAGACAAGTCATTGTGCAGGTTTCAGAGTACCTTGTCTCTGCAATAGCATGCATGAATCACTTGTGGAAAGAAGTTCCAGTTACAGATAGGTAGCCGTGTTGGTCTGCCATAGTCAAAACAAAAAATTTTTTTTCCTTCCAGTAGCACCTTAAAGACCAACTAAGTTAGTTCTTGGTATGAGCTTTCGTGTGCATGCACACTTCTTCAGATACACTGAAACAGAAGTTGCCAGATCCTTCTATATAGTGAGAAGGTGGGGAGGGGTATTACTCAGAAGGGTGGTGGGAATGGGTGATTGGCAGATAGCTGTGATGAGCCTGTTGACGACTCTTAAGAGTCGTCAACTCACTATATAGAAGGATCTGGCAACTTCTGTTTCAGTGTATCTGAAGAAGTGTGCATGCACACGAAAGCTCATACCAAGAACTAACTTAGTTGGTCTTTAAGGTGCTACTGGAAGGAAAAAAAAAATTTGTTTTGTGGAAAGAACATCACTTTGGGAAGACTAGTTATTTACAAAGCCGACTGCAAGATGCCCGTGAACAGGTTTACTACTCCAAGACTGGGAAACAACTGCAACACCCGAGGAATTGGCCAAACCCCTCTAGCTTCCCCCAAATCAAATGCACATCCACCAAGAGACAGCCAATTAAAAGGTTCCACCTGTGATATGATCAATCACATCCCGATGTCTTAAATGGGAAAAATGAGCATTAAAAAAACCCCAAAAACCCTGAGGTTACATGAACCAAATGAAGTCCACTAGTCAAGTGTGTCAACCTGCAAGTACTTGATAAACGTAATTCTTGACCTCCGGGCCTATAGAAGGCAATGGTGCAGGACTCACAAGGAGAAGCAGTGCCAAAAGCAGGTGTTCTTGAACATCTGCTAGGGCTCAAGAACCCTGCTAGGGTCTACTGTTGACACCTGCTTTGCATCCTCTTTTTTCTGACCTGGGCTCTCTGTGATTCCCCGCCCCCCTGCCTTACCGTCAGAAAAGCACCAGGAGACTGCATCTAAACATCCCTTTAAAATTTCCCACAGTGAAGAAGAAGAAGAGTTTGGATTTGATATCCTGCTTTATCACTACCCGAAGGAGTCTCAAAGCGGCTAACATTCTCCTTTCCCTTCCTCCCCCACAACAAACTCTCTGTGAGGTGAGTGGGGCTGAGAGACTTCAGAGAAGCGTTACTGGCCCAAGGTCACCCAGCAGCTGCATGTGGAGGAGCAGAGATACGAACCTGGTTCCCCAGATTACGAATCTACCGCTCTTAACCACTACACCACACTGACTCCAGCCTAGCACTGTTCTGGGAGATAATGCAAAACTGAAAGCTTGGCTAAGACACAGCCACTCAACGGTGCCAGTTGAGTCAGATAAGCTTGTCAGTGTCCAGTGACAGAGGAGGGGTCAAGCATCCACTCAGACCTGAAGCTGACAAGGTGTGCTGGCCGGTGGTCAATTCTCCCACTGATCTTACAGGGATTCAAAGCACCTGGACTGAATACACAGAGATAGGGGAAGCACTGTATCTCAGTAGTGGAGCATCTACTTTACATACAAAAGGTGATTGGTGCAATCTCAAGCATCTCCAGGTAGAGCTGGCAATGCCTCCTGCTTGAACCCTTGGACCCAGTGTAGATAATACTGAGCAATAAGAACCAATGGTCTGACTTGGCATTGGGTAGCTTCCTATATCTCTGTACGCTAAGTACAGTTTTATCACCATCACCCTCAGTTTCATAATGTCCCTTAGGCTTTGGGAAAAGCAGGAACAAAATTATCAACAAAATATTCCTTTCTTTGGATCTTGACCAAGAAGAAGAAGAGTTTGGATTTGATATCCTGCTTTATCACTACCCTAAGGAGTCTCAAAGCGGCTCACAATCTCCTTTCCCTTCCTCCCCCACAACAAACACTCTGTGAGGTGAGTGGGGCTGAGAGACTTTAGAGAAGTGTGACTGGCCCAAGGTCACCCAGCAGCTGCATGTGGAGGAGCAGGGAATCGAACCCAGTTCACCAGATTACGAGTCCACCGCTCTTAACCACTACACCACACTATGTTTTCAAGTTTGCTCCCAATACAGCAAAATTCCATGAAGCAATATCCTTTAGGTCTGTAACTCTTCTATCTGTGCTTTAAAAAGAGAAGCGGAGACGACTGAATCACTCAAAAGAAGAATCCTTGGTGCCCAACAAGAATGAAATGTATCCTCCTTGTCCAAAATGCAAGCAAAGTTCTGTTTGCACATTTAGAATTTTAGGTCTCTGACAAAAGGCAGTCAACATAGATGCATGACACACCTTCTCATGGGTTTTTGAAAATCCTCTACTCCATTTTCAAACTTTTTCACATATAAAGTCCTTTTAAAAAAGTTTTACACCATTGAAAGACAATGTGGAGGACCCCACATGGATTAGCAATGCTGCAGGGTGAGAAGGTATATTTAGCTAGAGGTGTCACTGGTGGGTGGTGGGAAGAGAATGAGTAATCTGGTGATGTTGACAGTTTTCTAATTTCAAGAGAGGGAGGAGAGAGAAAACAGTTGCCCACACGATTTGCTCAGGGCACAGCTAGTAGTGGGCTTGGAATACAGCAAGGTAGAATCACAAGGAGAACCATAATAGTGGCAGTTCAGTGATGGGTCCAAGACTAGGGAGGGGCCTCTTCTTTACTGAAGTCCTCAAGAAGCTGGACAGTCATATATTGGGGACACCCTATATCTCAATTCCCTAAGGTCACTGAACTAGAAAGCTTACAACACACACACACCGCACCTACTCTATGGTCCCTGAATGCCGAATAGGTTCTGGGCACCACAGTTCAAGAAGGACACTGACAAACTGGAACGTGTCCAGAGGAGGGCAACCAAAATGGTCAAAGGCCTGGAAACGATGCCTTATGAGGAACGGCTAAGGGAGCTGGGCATGTTTAGCCTGGAGAAGAGGAGGTTAAGGGGTGATATGATAGCCATGTTCAAATATATAAAAGGATGTCACATAGAGGAGGGAGAAAGGTTGTTTTCTGCTGCTCCAGAGAAGCGGACACGGAGCAATGGTTCCAAACTACAAGAAGGAAGATTCCACCTAAACATTAGGAAGAACTTCCTGACAGTAAGAGCTGTTCGACAGTGGAATTTGCTGCCAAGGAGTGTGGTGGAGTCTCCTTCTTTGGAGGTCTTTAAGCAGAGGCTTGACAACCATATGTCAGGAGTGCTCTGATGGTGTTTCCTGCTTGGCAGGGGGTTGGACTCGATGGCCCTTGTGGTCTCTTCCAACTCTATGATTCTATGATTCTATGATTCTAGGTAAATAGGTTTAAGTAGTGCAATAGGAATGAGAAACAAGACTTGTTGAAATGCCCTCATCTATATACAGTTAATATGGTCGAAAAACCGTCCCTTGCCTCAACTAGCCTACTTACCTGGGATGGGAACTTAAACAGGGATGGGAAACCTGGGATGGGACTTTAAACAGGGATGGGAAACCTGTGGCCCTGCAGATGCTGGACCATAACTCCCATGACCATTTATCAATGCATTGGCTAGGTCCGAACAGAGTTGTAGCCCACCATCACCTTGGACAGAAGTATGGTAGATTTCCCATCCCTGCTCTAGAGGACATATAACACGGTCTATATACTCTCCAGCAAATTTGTTTCCCATATGTACTTATTTCATGGTTCTCCTTCTGGGAGTTTAGCTTTCCATTGAGTTTCCTTTGAATAGGGGAATATGGAAGACTTTGTAGTTCTTTTGCCCAGCCGTTTAGAAATGTTTGGTCCTGTCCCACTGGCCAAATATACAGATATAGGCTGAAGAGGAGGCATAGCCTGGGGAGAATCCCAAAGGCCAGAAGGATAGGTCTGGAGGACCACATTTGGGTGCTAAGCCTCAGCTTCCCCACCTGCTGTGTGTACTATTAAAAGGGTAAATGACATACCAACAGATGCAGAATTAGAATGTAGCAGAAATCTGCAGGGTCTGCATCACATTAAGAAAAAACACATTTCTTGTTTATCCTTGCAATACAAAGTGCAAAAAAATCACATAGAAAAGAAAAAGAACCTATAAAGGCCCTCATTACTTTTGGAAGGAAGGAAAAAAGAATTAACCTAGAGGAATTAATGAAAATTAATGATTTTTCACATGCAGGTATTAAATGATTAAAAACCTTGTGCCTCCTTTTACTAAGTTTAATTTCAGCTTGTAGATCCCCTAAAAAGCATAATTAACGGGCATTTGTATGGGAAGTGAGTGGTAGGTGCTAAGCCATCGTATAAATAAGAGGCAGGCCATTTGTGACGGCACAGCCACTGCTCCTAGAGGCTCGATATGATATATAACTTGGGAGTGGGGGAAGCCATAAGCTAAGCCCGGAAACCACAGTTTGACCAGGAAGCAGTTGAAGACTCCTAGCCCCCCACAACTTCCTTAGTCCCACCCCCCACAACTGCAGTTCCCAAGGTTCCCTGGGGCAAGAAGAGGACTACGAAACTTGTTTAACCCTTTAGCAGATACACCGTAGTGCTGAGCTGTGCTGCCTTTTATTCTGATCCTCAGCTCCCTTTGACTACAACCATTTCCCCACCTCAGCCCAACTCTCACTGAGAGCCAGTGTGGTGTAGTGGTTAAGAGCAGTAGTCTTGTAATCTGGGGAACCGGGTTCGCGTCTCCGCTCCTCCACATGCAGCTGCTGGGTGACCTTCTTTGAAGTTTCTCAGCCCCACTCACCTCACAGAGTGTTTGTTGTGGGGGAGGAAGGGAAAGGAGAATGTTAGCCGCTTTGAGACTCCTGAAGGGGAGTGAAAGGCGGGATATCAAATCCAAACTCTTCTTCTTCTTCTTCTCCTTTTGGTCAACTGGATCCAACAGCAAAATTAAAATAATCCTCTTTTACTACCGTATTATCCTTTAAGTACTTAAGTTTTAATTATATCCCAAGTCTACCTGAGGACGTTAGAGGGAACCTTCCCAGGAACGTGGCAAACGCATTTTGACTACAGTGTATGAGTGCATGTAATTTCCGCGGTCCCCAGTTGTTAATGAAATCCCCAACATTCAGATTTTAATTGAACTAGATAAAGATTAAGAAGCTTAGCAGCAGCTGGCAATGCGAATTAGTTCTCAGCAGATTTTTATGTTGTACTCTAAATCATGGCTTTTGTAATCTTCCTAAATTGTCCTTTATCTTCCTAATGCAGATATGATTCTCAGAAAATAACATCAGGCTTCCACTATTCTCCATTGCCTGTAAATTCCTGAACTGTAAAATCTTAATAGTCTTTTTTTTTAAATAAGTATTATGATCTATAGGTATAATGTGCATTCAATAAAAAATCTTACTGTAATTAGAAGAAAAAGTTTTTTAACGTGACCTGTTTTGCAGATTAGATTTATATTAATGGCATAAAGAGTGCTGAGACTTATTTGGGTCCCTGTAGCATTGAATGAGGAAGCAGAGCTGGATTTAATACTTAGATTTGTTGGCTTAGACTGTCTAGTACAGTATTAGAAGGCTTTGAGTTTACCTGAAGAATGTGAAACTAAAACATTGCTACATCGCAGGCTTAAAACATTATATTTTTTTTAAGCAACAGCAGCAGTAACAACAACCAGTCATCTCCACTTCCCTGGAAACTCTGGGAACTGTATTTCTACAGATGACTAAGACTCTCTACAAGAGAATTCAAAGAACTCCAGCCTTAACAAGCAAAACCATGAAGATGGAACAGCTAACAGAGCAATCTATGTCTGTGTGGATATCCTCAAAGTATAAGTGTGGTGGGGAAGTTAAGCAATTCAATGATAGTTGAGGATTGTTTCTTAATCACCTACAAAGCAGCTAGTCCACTATAAAAAGTGTTGCTTTTTTAAAAAGTTACTTTTAACATTAAATCAGATTAATGTGGGGGAAAGGGTAGTTATTATTTTGCTGTTTTGTTTTACTTATTTACTTGTTTCTATCCTGTATCTTATTCTGTGAACAGCCCTGAGATCTTATGATTAAAGGGGGGTATATCATAAATAAAGGTAAAGGGACCCCTGACCATTAGGTCCAGTCGTGGCCGACTTTGGGGTTGCAGCGCTCATCTTGCTTTATTGGCCGAGGGAGCCGGCGTACAGCTTCCGGGTCATGTGGCTAGCATGACTTAAGCCGCTTCTGGTGAACCAGAGCAGCACATGGAAACGCTGTTTACCTTCCCGCTGGAGTGGTACCTATTTATCTACTTGCACTTTGACGTGCTTTCGAACTGCTAGGTAGGCAGGAGCAGGGACCGAGCAACGGGAGCTCACCTCGTCGCGGGGATTCGAACCGCCGACCTTCTGATCGGCAAATCCTAGGCTCTGTGGTTTAACCCACAGCGCCACCCGCTAAATAGATAGATATTAAATCCAAGGAGAGGTGTTTCTAGGGCTATGAAGAAACTGTCAAGCTCCCCTGATATTTTTGCTCTTGGGTGTTGTTAATGTAATCTGGTTATATCTATAGTGTTGAAATGTTGCTTTTTATGCTGTTATATTTGCTGTTGTGCTGCTGTTTTATTTATGTTATTCTAACACGGCTTTGCAATGTTTGATTTTGAAATGCATTCCTGTTTCTTTGTTGCAAGTCGCTTTGAGCATGTTTCAGTGTGTGTGGAAAAGGGGAATACAAATAAAATGGAGAATGAATGAATGTAGTCAATCGTGGGACCGAAGAAACTTTCAATGTCGTGATGAAAAGCTCTGTTCTGCAATATTATGGGCACTTCAGCCAGAATCCACAGACGTACACAAAGGTTTACACAGTTTCTTCTGGCCCAAGCAGATTTCTGGCTCTCAGCAACTTCTCCCCATGACATAGAGACTTTTGCAACTCTCTGCAATTTCAAAGGCGGTTGGCCGTGGGGCATTTAGGCAAGGTGCTGGATAAGGTTTGCTACGTGAGAAAAGCACAAGTCTTAAAACCCCCGCTCTGCAAATGCTGACCTTCATCCTCAGGTAGTTTGGCTGACTGTCCTTGTATGTGTTAAAAAAAAAATTGGGCTAGGAAAAGCTGAAACCCATTAATTTTACAGTGGCCCCCTCAGCTCTCAGCAGCAGATATAAATTCTGCCGTGTAAAAGACGTATGGATCGCATGACTAAAAGCTTTAAGAGTTACTTCAAAGTAGTATAAAGGCTCTATTTAGTTGTAAACCAATGTTTTAAATTATTCAAGTATGCTCGCTAAATGGTTGCTAGTTCAGGAAATGTATGAATTTACAAAATGGGAAACCAGATGTAAATCAATTATTTAATTGGTCTTTTTTTCCCCGTTTCCTTCTTGGGCGATTTCAATTGCCTTGATTTAAATCAATCCAGTTTTCTCTAGCATTTGCATTTACCTTCTCAAGTTAAATTCTGGATTAACAAAGGGAGGGCTCTTTATGCGACAGCTGCTCTTCAACAGACATACAGAGGAGGCTTATTGCTTGCTGAGCTTACACAGCAAGCCTGCTGCATTCCCCCACCAATGTTATGCCCCACTTCCCTGCTGCCCCTAGTGCAGATTTTCTAGTCTTCTGTGTGGCCAATGCGACCTCAGATCTGGTTTCTATGTTTCCCTGTAACACAGCAACATATTGGCTGGTGCCAATGGGGGCAGTGCCGGATTTACGTGGTTGTACCTCGGGTTACAGACGTTTCAGGTTGCACGTTTTCAGATTGCGCACCGCGCCGAACCCGGAAGTACCGGAACAGGTTATGGCGCTCGTGCATGTGCAGAAGCAGTAAATTGTGCTTTGCGCATACGCAGAAGCGCCAAATCGCGATCCGCGCGTGCGCAGACGCGGCACTGCGGGTTGCAAACGTGCCTCCTGCACAGATCACGTTTGCAACCTGAGAGTCCACTGTATAAGCTAAACAAGCTATAGCTTAGGGCCCCACTCTCTTGGGGGCCCCAAAAAACTTTCCCAAAATATAAGATAAAAAACAAATAAAATAAAACCTACATACAGCAACAGTGTTTTGTGTTGTGTATGATGTAAATAATGGGCCCTGCCTGCTAGCCTGCTCCCTAAAATATCACTTATAAAGGGCCCCATTACCTTCAGTAGCTTAGGGCCTCATCAAACCTGAATCCAGCCCTGAATGGGGGACTTTTAGTGTGGTGCCAGAGCAAATGACAGGCAGTACCAACTAATTATGCCTTTGTCACCCTCCTCCTCCCTGCTGAATTCTACAAAGGTAACACTGAGACTGAAGAGAAGGAGACTGACACTGGAGGCCACCTATTAGAATTGGCATCTGTCTGTCTTGGGAGACAATCGAAGAGTGTGCCTTCAGTGGGAAAGTCAAACTGTTGGTGAGTGACTGTACCAGCTGCAGCTGTAGAGACCTATAAGGGAGAGACATGTTTTATTGCAGGCGGGGCAGATGAAGGCTTCTGGTTTGGCTGCTACAGGTGCACCATGGCATTTATTCTGTGCTCCTCCCAGGGGTCATTCTCTGGTCACTGCTGTGGATGCCTCACCCATCTGTTGTATAGCACTGTGCCCCGATATGTGATTTTCCATTCAGGACTGGACACAATGTTTCTGCCCCCCTCACTCACCCATTCCATGCTCGGGAGAGACAAGGGACATTGTCCCTCTCCCCTGCTCCACCTCATTGCCATTTAAAGCCCTGAATTGTCCTGGAGCCCAAATATCTGAGAGAACACTTTGTCCCCTGTCAACTTGACTTACCTACTGAGATCAGTGGGAGAGTCTCTCCTAGCTCTTCCTCCATTAAATGAAGTGTGCATTGCAGTGATCTGTGTGAGAACCTTTTCAGTGGTAGAATGATCTTGCCACTGAGCTGTGTCTTGCACCAACTTCGTATTCTTCCAGATGCCAGCTTAAAAATCCACCTTTAGTGACTGACAGGGTTGCGTCATTTTTGTGGTGTTTCTAAATCGTGTCCTCCCTCAATGAGGGCACGCGTTGCGGTGCGACCTGGCAACCAAACCCTGTGTTGTGGATGGGTACGATTGGATAGCCACAACACCCTATTGGTAGGTCTCTTAATGCTAGGTTTAATCAGGCCAATGAGACGCTAACCAAATGGATCGAGGGACCTATATATGCCCATGCACATGACCCTGAGCTCCCTCTTTGGGCCAGTGCATCGGAACACCCACCCACCTCTCCCTATATTCAGGGCTTGTGTTTGACCTTCCTATGCCATTGTGTGTCATCTGACGTTGGGACAGGGGCACGGCAGGAATTTTCCCCACTTGGCTGATTTGGATTTCACCTAAAGTAAAGGTAAGACGACCCCTAACCATTAGGTCCAGTCGTGACCGACTCTGGGGTTGCGGCGCTCATCTCACTTTATTGGCGGAGGGAGCCGGCATACAGCTTCCGGGTCATGTGGCCAGCATGACTAAGCCGCTTCTGGCGAACCAGAGCAGTGCACGGAAACACCGTTTACCTTCCCGCTGGAGCAGTACCTATTTATCTACTTGCACTTCATGCTTTCGAACTGCTAGGTTGGCAGGAGCAGGGACTCCTGGTGGTTAATGAAATTATGTAACACACTGCATGCCACATGTTTCATTGCTACTCAAAAGCAATGATGCAGGGAGGAAAATTCCCCAATCATCACAATTTGTAAGGGTGCGGACAGGCTCTGGTTCAGGTGATAGGGATGGGGGAATGCTCTCACCATCCCTTTGAGAAGGGTATTCCGTTAAAGGAATCCAGGGACTCAATGGTTTGGTCAACCCTGAGAGCGGCTGTGCCCGTGCCTGTGTCCAGGGGGGCATCTGGGTGGTGGGCTAGCCTGACCCCGGCTTTCCACTGTTCCAGGTGTTCACCCTAGGCTGACCTATGCTGGTGCCCTGGGTCAGCGCTGCCTGCCACGGTGCAGGGAGCTAGTCGAACCAGAGCCTATGCAACCACTCACTTCATGTAATCAATAAAGTTGTGGCCTAAATTCTGCCAAAAAACCAAACCAAAATTTGAGTCTTGTCTGAATTTATTTAAGGGGGAGGTTAAAAGGACTAAACACGCAACTATGCTGCTTATGTATTTTATGAGAATTTTTTTGTTTTGCTTTTTTATGATCTACTACTTTTATATTACCTTATTTTTGTAAACCACTTGGTGACCAGATTTGGTGAAGGGTGGTAAAGAATTGGCTGCTGGTGGTTAATGAAATTATGTAACACACTGCATGCCACATGTTTCATTGCTACTCATAAGCAATGATGCAGGGAGGAAAATTCCCCAAACGTAAATGATTTTTGGAAAAATTTCCCAGTGCTTAGTTTCCCCCCCCCGTTTCATAGGTTCATTAGCAAAAGAATGGATGCCAACTGCAGATACAGTATTAGGAAATTTTGGAAGCTGTGAAGGTTTCAAGTTTGTTTACTAAATGCAAGTAAAATAAAAGACAGTGATTTAGATCACTCTCTAGGGCAGGGAGAGCCAGGGGATGTTTCAGGCTCCAACTCCATCAGCCCTGGCCATCATGACCAATGGTCAGGGCTGATGTGAGTTGGAGTCTGAATCATCTAGAGGAAACTTCTTTAGCAACTCATGCTGTAGTCTACAGCATCAGAAATTTTTCTTTTTTAAAAATCAATTTTATTAAAGGTTTTCAACCTAATATACCATAAAATTCAAACTAAACTTTTTCTAAACTAAAAAATTTCCAATACAGATTGCAGAGGATTTTTAAAAAGAAACATAATATGTTCCTATTTGGAATTTTCTGCAAAGCCCCCGACACTGTCTATAGCGCAGGAAAAGGGACTTTTCACAGCAAAAAGCCCATTTTGCCAGTAGCATCTGGTTCTGCCTTATGTCCAGCAGGCAAAGTTGGAGGCAGAAGTGATCAGATGCTGAACACATGTCTCATGGAATACAATATAGCATAATAACTATTCAAATCAAAACACACACACACACACATTTTTTTATTTTCTCCAAAGAGCTTGGAGGTGGTTTTCATTTAGTTCCAAAACAACCTCCCATCTTCCACCATTTGACTTCATCATACGCCTTCAGGACCAAGAACCGCTGATCTTTCAAAGCCCAGCCCTATTATTTAAAATCGACACACACCCAAAATGCAAATTGAAACCTATTTTGCCCTCTCGCTGCCATTGAAATCAGCTGCTTTCAGAGCAGGGGGTATGTTTGTTTGTTTGTTTGTTTGTCATTAAGGGGGGGAAGGAGAGCGTCGAGGGGAGCCAAGTGCAACAGAAGTTTGGAACGGGGGAAGCGCATTCCTCAGCAGGAAAACTTCAGCCATGAAAGCCTCTCTTACTTTTATACAAGTTGGCTGATGGAAGGGGACGGCCCAATTAGTGTGGTTGTATGTGGTTAGCAAAAGAAGAAATCTAAAGAGGGTGACAACAAGCTGGCTTGAGCTTCTAGACAACTGAGGTGCCCTTGGGGGATAATTAGTGGAAAATTTTAAGACTTCAACAATAACATCTTAGCATAACTAAGCTCAATTTGTGGCTGCCTGGGGAAAGAAGAATATGCTTCACCCCACCCCCAAAGGGAAAAAAAATAAATAAATAAGGCATGCATTCATCTAGCAATGCAGGGATGGGGAGAGAACTGCATAAATAGATCAGAAAAAACCAGCTCATATTTTAAAAGTTTTCCCTTCACATTTGTACTAGAAAAAGCTTTTTGGACGAGGAACGGCTCTTAAGTCATGCCACGACCATGAATGCAAGCTGCCCATGCACAGACCAAAAGGTTCAACAATCACTGGGGAACCTGTTTGAAACAAGAGTTTGAAACAAGACAAATTTTGTCTTGGAGTACCTGGAGTACTGTGTCCAGTTCTGGGCACCACAGTTCAAGAAGGACACTGACAAACTGGAACGTGTCCAGAGGAGGGCAACCAAAATGGTCAAAGGCCTGGAAACGATGCCTTATGAGGAACGGCTAAGGGAGCTGGGCATGTTTAGCCTGGAGAAGAGGAGGTTAAGGGGTGATATGATAGCCATGTTCAAATATATAAAAGGATGTCACATAGAGGAGGGAGAAAGGTTGTTTTCTGCTGCTCCAGAGAAGCGGACACGGAGCAATGGATCCAAACTACAAGAAAGAAGATTCCACCTAAACATTAGGAAGAACTTCCTGACAGTAAGAGCTGTTCGACAGTGGAATTTGCTGCCAAGGAGTGTGGTGGAGTCTCCTTCTTTGGAGGTCTTTAAGCAGAGGCTTGACAACCATATGTCAGGAGTGCTCTGATGGTGTTTCCTGCTTGGCAGGGGGTTGGACTCGATGGCCCTTGTGGTCTCTTCCAACTCTATGATTCTATGATTCTATGAGATCCGGTGTGGTGTAGCAGTCAGTGTGCTGGACCTAGGAGACCAGGGGTAAATGCCCACTCAGCCATGAAGCTCAGGGGCTGACCTTGGGCCAGTTAATTCCTCATTCTAACCTACCTCACAGGGTTGTGGTGAAGATAGAAAGGGGGAACCAAGTGTCCCACACTGAGAAGGAAGGGCATAAAGTGGAGAGCCTTCTGGAACCATCTTTTCCATCTGCTTTGCCCAACACCCGGCCTAGAAGTGTGTGTATTGCTTTTGCAGCCATTTGGATGTTTTGTATTTTATCGTTAGCTGTTGTTTTAGGGTTTATTAACATGAAATGTTTGTTTGCCCTCTTGATATTAATGTGACTTTTTATTCCATTTCATAATGGCATGTCCCGCAGAGGACCCTAAGGTCCACGAATAATAATAGCTTAAAGGTCCCGGGCCCTAAGGAAGCCAGACTATCCTCCACCAGGGCCAGGGCTTTTTCAGTGATGGCTCCGACCTGGTGGAATGCTCTGTCCCATGAGACTAGGGCCCTGCAGGACTTGATATCCTTCTGCAGGGCCTGTAAGACAGAGCTATTCTGCCTGGCCTTCAATTTGAATTAGTCTGATCCTCTATTCCCTTTTCCCTTTCCTCTTCTATGAAGAAACCCTTTCTGGGACCCCACATTTCAATTCTTCCCTGGTCTCCTTGCTGGCCCTAGTAGGACCAACTTGGCCAGTTAGCCCTGGTGATCATTTGATGTCTGCTGACTGGTTTTTTTGGTGCCCCCCCATTATTTTTTTTGAATTTTATTGATATTGACGCTGCATTTTATGTTGTATTTTATCCTGTTTTTAAGTCACATTTTAATCAATGTTTTATATTTGCTGTTAGCTGCCCTGAGCCCGGTTTTTAAACCGGGAAGGGTGGGGCATAAATAAAAAAAATATTTATTTATTTATATTATTTATATAATTCTTCTGTTTCATAATTGCTGTGTGTTTTCTTTAAATGTTGTTATATTGTATTCCATACACTGTTGTGGGCAGCTTAGAGGGTATGGTTCTACCACAGAAAAGCCGCATACAAATAAACTCAAGATGATCATAAGTTAAGAAGGGACTATGCAGGTCATCTAGCTCAACCCAATGCAATGCAGCGTTTTCCTTACCCAAAGTGGAGCTCAAACCCACGAATCTGAGATTAAGGGTCTCATTATCTACCAGCTGAAGAAATAATGAAATAAAAGTTAAGGCGGGCCCTCTCTCTCTTCTCTTTAATAGCTGCAGATCCGTTTCCCAATTTCTTCCATCTTGATCCTTTTTTAATCTTTCAGATGAGAAAATCCAAGGTCCCAGAGATGGGACGCAGGCAGCTGAGTATACATGAAATGAGAACAAATCACAAGATCTCATATGAAGCTGATGGGAAGATCCATGGGAGGGCTAATATTGAATCAGAGTCAGAACATGAAACAATACATCTGGAGTGAGAGCCAGAATGGGAGGGTAAGGAGGCAAACAGGCATACTGACAATGACAACCAGCTAGAGCAAGCATGGGGAAAACTACACAAGGCAGGCTAGCCACTATCTGATGCCCATGAAGGATGCAGACCCAGCGAAACCTTACAGCCAGACTAGAGAAGAAGTTCCCTGAATGATAAAGTTATCATTATCTAGTTATCTCCTGCTTGGACTACTGCAATGCGCTCTACGTGGGGCTACCTTTGAAGGTGACCCGGAAACTGCAATTAATCCAGAATGCGGCAGCTAGACTGGTGACTGGGATTGGCCGCTGGGACCACATAACACCGGTCCTGAGAGATCTGCATTGGCTCCCAGTACGTTTCCGAGCACAATTCAAAGTGCTGGTGCTGACCTTTAAAGCCCTAAACGGCCTCGGTCCAGTATACCTGAAGGAGCATCTCCACCCCCATCGTTCAGCCCGGACACTGAGATCCAGCACCGAGGGCCTTCTGGCGGTTCCCTCATTGCGAGAAGTGAGGTTACAGGGAACCAGACAGCGGGCCTTCTGCATAGTGGCGCCCACCCTGTGGAACACCCACCCTTCAGTGTGAAGGAAATAAACAGCTATCCTATCTTTAAAAGACATCTGAAGGCAGCCCTGTTCAGGGAAGTTTTTAATATTTAATGCTGTACTGTTTTTAACATTTGATTGGGAGCTGCCCAGAGTGGCTGGGGAAACTCAGCCAGATGGGCGGGGTATAAATAATAATAAATAATAATAATAATAATAATTATTATTATTATTATTATTATTATTATTATTATTATTATTAAGCCCTGGGTTGTAGCCAATGCTAATCCTACTTAGAGTAGCACCATTGAAGTGAGTATTCCTAAAATAACATCAATGGGTCTAGGACTAACATTGGATGCAGCCCTATATTCACATCAAGGAAAGCAAACTAGCTCCTTCTTGCACCATTCACCGATCAATTCTAGGGGCATCCATACACACAGGTGGAAGATTATGATAGGCTTGTTTTGCATGGTTTGGGAAGCACCCCATTCACCAAGTTGAAATAGGGAACAAGAAAAAAAATGTTTGCATCCAATGCTAATTCAGAAGTCTGGGGAATCAGCTGGTCAAACCACCAGACTACCATAGGCCAGGGAACCTTTGCCCTTCATGATGTTGCTGAACTATAACTCCCACCAGCCCCAGCAAGCAGAGCTGTAGTTCAGCAACTTCTGAAAGACCAAAGGTCCAGTTGACATGCAGAGGGCCGGGAGGCCAGCTGGCTAGCCCCGGCTGGGCCGTCTCCTTCCAGCCGTCTCGCTGCAAAGACCATCACCTCTGCTCCGACGTAAATCAGCGACCCGGGCTTCAAAGCCAGGGCACACTATCAGCAGATCAAACTGTGCACACAGAATAGGAGTGAGGCTTGTGGAAGCATACTACAACTACAAATGTATTAATTATAAATCAGGACAAAGAAACATGTCGTCTCTCTCTCTCTCTTGTCTTCTCAGAGAGAACAGGAAAATCAAAAGCTATACACAACAGAAGATCCCAGCAAGCTGTGCTGGAATGTAAACAGACATGTGACATGCAACAGTTCCACATGTCTGCTCCTTAAGGTGGAATGGAAATCTCAACAGGTCCCCCATGACTTATAAGATGCTTTAGACTGCAGGTAGGTGGGCATCCTCATAGCTTACTTAGTTCCTCATGGAGTGTATTTCCAGCACATGCAAAGTTAGTACGTCAAGAAGATGTAAACAAGATGTGTTTACATCTGCATCATTAGTGTACAATGCAGTCCTCATTCACACAATCCATGGCCAAAAACCATATGTTGACAGTGGTTTGGTAGTGATATCAAAAGAATCAATATTGGCTCCCACAATCCTAGATGCATTTAGTAGGAAACACAACCCACAGATTAAGAATGGTTTTTCACCCAAAGAATGAAGGTTTGGTGTGAAAATTCAACAAAAAGACATATACTGCTTGATCACAAACAGAACCTCTTAGTGTTTTACAAAAAAAATACAATTTTTCTTCCCAAATGTCATTCTTTATTTCATGGGAATACATTTATTCTCTCATAGCATTGTTGTCTGCGGCCCAAAATGTTATTATATTCTACTAGTGAGAGTGGCAAATGAAGTGATTATTAACCTTTACCTGCTTCACAGGGTGATGTTTGGTTTAATTAGCTAATATTTGTAAGGAGCAGAGAAATCCGTTGGATGGAAAATGCCAGGAGTGCTAAGTAATCTCTCTCCCCCCCTTTGGATTGCTAACTTTTTACACATTTTAATGTCCTTTATTACATCCCCCTTCCCTCCTCGTAATCTTATTATAGAATACTGACATTCGGGCAGCCTCTGTTATTTGCAGGGGGGAAATTCGATGGCTCAGTGCACCAGTTAAGGAGACCCGAGGATCATGGGCCACTTTTGTTATTAGAAGTGACAGAGTAGAGAATACGTGATTTGCAACTGCAATCTTTTTACAATACCTATTCCAACAGTCAGGGAGAATAACCATTTGTCTTAAACTCAGAGTTCAGTCTAAGCTGGTTTGGACCAGGCTATGAACCAAAGCCCTAAAGAACGGAACAAAATTCCCTTAATCATGTCGATACTGTGCAGCACAATGCCATAGTTACGCTGAAGGAAGTCCTAGTGAAATCCAATGTGGCTTACGTCCATGTAACTGCATGACTGCTTGGCAGTTTTTGGCCTTCCAGGGATCTCTGTAGCTAATTAATGGATTTATTGGCAGTTTTTGATACATTCATTTGACAGTCATACACAAACATAGAGAGAGACAATCAGAGACAGAGAGTCAGAAATAGTCAAGACCGTCCTCCACTAGATCCGATTTTGAAAGGACTCAGTTGTTATTATTAACCGATATTAATCTATTTCATTTCTAAGAACATTCTGAAGTTTTGACCCATTGCGCTCCCAATGACACCAGGGGTACAATAGAGCCTGAATGCCTACCCCACAGGCATCAATGACCTTGCCTTTGTCTTCCTTCCCTTGCCCAAAAATCTACTAAACGGGCATGGAAGAAAGGCCCTGAAATGTGAATTCCATTATGCCACAGAAACACCAGTATAGCAGGTTCTATAAATGTTAGTTCCCAGGTCTCCCAGTGTTGGAGGAAAGCAAATACATTTCCTTCCCTTAAGCTTCTAGTTGTTGTTGTCATCATCATCATCATCATCATCATCATCATCATTATCATTACTATACACTACCCATTTGACTGGGTTGGCCCGGCCAGAGTAGAAAAGGGTATAAAAGAACACATGATACATCCAAAATTAAAAGTTTCCCAATGTCTACGGGAGGTTGTATAATTGTAGATCTCTTCGACATCTGATGGGAGGGTGTTCCACAGGGTGGGCACCACTACTGAGAAGCCCCTCTGCCTAGTCCCCTGTAACTTCACTTCTTGCAATGAAGGAAAACCACACACGTTATTTTAAAACACATGAGGGCACTGTTTGTCTAGCAATCTAGCCAATACCTCTTTGTCTAAATTACCTCCACCCCTGTTCTTTCCAGGCAAGACATCTGCTATTTTTTTCTCTCTCATCTCCACTTATCCTGTAAATATAGTTCCTGCATGAACAATGCCTTTGAACTCCAGAAATTGTAAGTGATTACAGTGGTACCTCGGGTTAAGAACTTAATTCGTTCCGCAGGTCCGATCTTAACCTGAAACTGTTCTTAACCTGAGGTACCACTTTAGCTAATGGGGCCTCCCGCTGCCGCTGTGCCACCGCCATGCGATTTCTGTTCTCATCCTGAAGCAAAGCTCTTAACCCGAGGTACTATTTCTGGGTTAGTGGAGTCTGTAACCTGAAGCATCTGTAACCTGAAGCATCTGTAACCCAAGGTACCACTGTACTTTAATTTTATTCAGTCAAGCTACAAGGTCTGCTAACAATTCCTGGGAGGGGAAACTTTGAGAATCGTACCAGGCAAGCCCCTCCTTCCAGCACCATTGCACAGACAAAGACATGTTAAACTCAGGAGTGGCAAGGGACTGTTTCATGAGCACACAGAGGTATTATGCCCAGGGTATCCATGACTTAAGGCCCTCAGATCAGTAGGCTACTAACTCACATTCATTTCCCCCCTTTTTTTGTAAATTCCCCATTTTAAGATAATTTTCAACTGCATTGTTTTAGCACTTCGAGTTTTTCTGCCCCGGCTCCTTTGGGAAGAAGGACCAAATATAAATAAATAAGGTAGTGTGTGTATGTGGCTGAACCATCTGATTCACATAAACATCGGAAAAGTAACTATACCCATTCTGCCAGGTGCAGCTATAATCTGACCAATGTGGGCAAAACCACTTTTAACAGCAGGTATCCATTCAAGGCAAGATATTACTCAGCAGATTGTCCAATTAAGGCTACTGCATTAAGGGAAGGATCAGATTGGAGAAGATGGCCTTTATTGATCAATTGTCCCGTACAACCACCTTCCTTTTGTCTCCCTGAGGGACCTCTGAGCTTTAATCACAACAGTGCCTTTGCCCTCCCTTCCGTCCGTCTTCTCTCATACATCACATCTTAGATGTATTAAGCACAGCCTCTGTAATTGCAGGATATGCACAGCACAAGATAATGAGTAATGTTATAAACCGAGGCTGAAAGTCGATGTTCCGAGATTCAGGTTCTGGATAACGCCACGGAGAAAATCAGCAGGTAACATTAAAGCATTGCAAATAATCTATGGGTTGGCTTCCATTTGCTGAAAGAATTTATACACCACATTTAATTTCGAAGAAATGCAAAGGTGGGTCACAACCAAAGCATCACAGCCACGCTTGTGAGGTTAATGTAGAAGGAACCAGTACAGTGGTACCTCGGGTTACAAACACCTTGGGTTACAAACACTTCAGGTTACAGACTCCGCTAACCCAGAAGTAGTACCTCAGGCTAAGAACTTTACCTCAGGATGAGAACACAAATCGTGCAGTGACGGTGTGGCGGCGGCGGCAGGAGGCCCCATTAGCTAAAGTGGTACCTCAGGTTAAGAACGGTTTCAGGTTAAGAACATGCAGTTTCAGGTTAAGAACGGACCTCCGGAATGAATTAAGTTCGTAACCAGAGGTACCACTGTACTGAGCACCTCGCCAAGAAAGCCAAATGTGGACTGAGCATGCTCAGTAGACACAGAATGCTGACTGACAGTTGGAAAAGAATTGTAAATAACACAATTGTGCACTGCAGAGAAGGGCATAGGTTTGAACATGGGCAGACCTGATAAGATGCAAAGACATGCTCCCATGCTTTGCTGCAAATCCCACTTGCTTTTTTCCTAACGGCATCCCCTCCCCCTCCCCCCCAATCCCCATTCCGGATGGTAATGGCATAACACGGGAGAGACAGATCTTTCCTGACAAGCTAAGCGAGCTGCATAATGTTGGCCTAAATGGCAATGAGGTTCATTAATTAGCTGGCTGCTTTAGAGAGTGTTGTTCCCCTGCAGCTATATTCCGCTCAAGGGGCTTTTCAATAGTATTGAATGGATGAAACAATTACTAAACAGAAATCCACTAACTGATAGCCACCATCAGTTTCCTCCAGCTCAGAGTTTTCACACAGGGCTTGTTATGTAACTCACAGAATGCAAGGTGGGGCTGGGGAGAGAGAGGATGTACCGGCATCCTTGCCTCTGCACACTCTTGGGCCTTCACACATGCGGCAGAATGAGGGGGCAGCTGTTCTTCTGCACCAGCACAGGCTGCTCCACTTCAGACTACAGGTACCAGCATGGCACCGAAGCAGAAGAGCATTCAAAACCCCATGAAACTAGAAGTTTCCTAGCACAGTGGCTGGTTTTCTGTTGCCACGGGCTTCTGAATGCCTGGAGGCGGATGGAGGATGGATGGCGGCTAACGGATTGAGGTTGAATCCTGACAAGGCAGAAGTACTGTTTGGGGGGGACAGGCGGGCGGGTGTGGGGAACTCCCTGGTCCTGAATGGGGTAACTGTGCCCCTGAAGGAGCAGGTGCACAGCCTGGGAGTCATTTTGGATTCACAGCTGTCCATGGAGGCACAGGTCAATTCTGTGTCCAGGGCAGCTGTCTACCAGCTCCATCTGGTACACTCCCTATGATGGAAGCTTTGGAAAGCTCAATGGGAAGCGATTCATAAATTGAATAAATAACACCTAGAAAAGATAGCCTCTCAGTTCAGACTGTGGGGTGCTGTGCATGCCTGAATGCTCCTCACACGTAAGCATACAAGGAAGTAGTGCATCTAATGAAGGCTAAGGATTTATATCTAATGCAGTGTTAAGTAAGCATCCAATTGGTGCAAGGATTCTCAATTTTCTCCTCCTCCTCCTGTGCACCCCTAAATCTGTTCCGGGTTTTCCACCAAGCCTCCAGCACAGATCGGGGGGGGGGGGCGGAATTCTTGCACTGACTGGACACTTACTTAGATTAAAACCTAATCTTCTCCCCAGAGTATCATTTTTCTATGTGAAGAAGTTGCCTTTCTTTCTTTTTTTAATATAGGGAAGCATCTGTTACCTGATCTCTCACCGGGGATCTGAAATGGGGCAACCCGGGAAAAACTGCTTCATGTCACTCACCGGACCATGTGTTTTGGCTTAGCTCTGAGATGCACATTTAAGGGGAATAAATATAGAACATTTGGATTTCCCACCCCCGCCCGACGGATGGCTAAATGTTTTGTTTTGCCATTTTAAAATGCATTAAGCTTATTTTCATTGTTGATGCCACCATTTTAGTTATGATGCTTTGAGTGCAGCTCATTAAAGTTGGGTGCAGAAGTAAAACAACCTTGAAGCGAGATCATCATATTGAAGGTTTAGGGTATCTGTAATTCTAACTGATCTCCGGCTTGGCATTAAATCTTCAAAGAATGTCAAGGAGCGCCTTAAAAACCAGAGATGCTTGACTGTATATATAGATGGGGAACAGATGCAACTGTGTAATTTGCCCATAAACAAGTAGAAATGGAGCCGTCAGCTATTCAGAGATCCTTGTATGCAAGCTGGCAGGAGCATCCTTTTTCATTGTCTTTTTCTTGTTGTTACAGTTTTAATGCCTTCTGAACTGGTCCAACATGCAGTGCTGTTAAAAAGCTTTTACACTGTCATATGTTTGCTTTCGGGATTACTATCCAGAAGTGCCAGCTCATAACTCGGGTCCTCAGATAAATCCATTGCCTTCAGAGTTTGCTCCCTTCTTGCAACGAAAAGAAAAAAGAATTTTATTACTCCAAGTTATGCATACGATACTCCTAAAAAGTAGCCATCACCTGCTCCAAAAAAGTATCTGCTAGGAAATCAGTTTCCTACAATGCACAGGAATTTCAGTGGTGATATGTGCTCCATTTCATATTTTCTCTAAAGCCAGGGAGAACAATGGGGTGTCCTCCTGATGTTTCTGGACTATAACTTCCACTGTCCCTGTCCTTGCCATCTTAAGCTGGTGGGATTTACAGTCCAACAATGGGGGCATCGTGTTAGCTACCCCTGCTCTAAAGGTTTGAGAGCTGTAGACATTGGAATTCAAAGTCTTCCACTATGGCAGTAGTGGTAAGACCTAATCCTTACAATAACTGAACCAGTCTTCCTTCATATGTACAGTGGACGCTCGGGTTGCGAACGTGATCCGTGCGGGATGCACGTTCGCAACCCACAGAGGCGCATCTGTGCACGCGCAGGTTGTGATTCGGCGCTTCTCTGCATGCACGACCACCGAAACCCGGAAGTAACCTGTTCCAGTACTTCCGGGTTTCGGCAGGTCCATAACCCAAAGAAACGCAACCTGAAGCATCTGTAACCTGAGGTATGACTGTATTTCATGTTTTCACGTCCATTATTTTCGAATAATATAGACTTGCACACACATGATACACGTCATGTGGATCCATATCATAGAATCAGAGTTAGAAGGGACCCTGAGGGTCACCAAGTCCAACCCTTTGCAATGCAGGAATCTCAACTAAAGCATGCATGAAAGTTGTTCATCCAACCTCAGCTTGAAAACCTCCAAGGAAGGAGAACCCACACAGGGCCATCTTACCCATAGGCGCTAGGGGTGCGGGGCACCCAGGCGCTGGGCTCTCAGGGGCTGAGAGTCCGGGGCTGAGATTTGGAGTCTGGGGATTGGGAAGAGCCGACAGCCACTGCCAAGTCAGCGGAGCCCATCGGAGCACCACAGCTCTTCTGCTGCAGGTGAGAGTGGCGCTGAAGCAGCCAGCCAGCTCCGTCCTCCTGCGTGCCTGGAATTGGCGGGCTGTCGAGAGGCCCATCCAGCACACACTGCTCACACGAGGCTCCCGGCTTTGCTCAGTTGCCGCCGCCTCAGGATCGACTGTTGTTGTGCCGGGCTCTGCTTGCCCCCCCCCCCCAGGAACCTGGCCCTGGCCTTGCTCTGCTGCCTCCACCACCACCTTGGGCTCCTGTTGCTGCTGAGGCAGCCGGCCAGGCCAGCTCTGCTGTGCGCCTTGCCAACCTGCCCTAAACAAAGGTCAACAACTTTGGGTAATGGGGGGGGGGCACTGGGCGGATCTTTGCACCCCAGAACCGCATCTGCTTAAGACAGCCCTGAGCCCACAACCTCACAAGGGAGACCGTTCCACTTTCAAACAGCTCTTACTGTCAGAAAGTTCTTCCTGGTGTTTAGTCAGACTCTCCTTTCTTGTGACTTGAAGCCATTGGTTTGAGCCCTACCATATTCAGTTTGTGGTGGTCCATCGTAATCCTCTGGTCTAATATACCCCGAGACAGACTGCGGAGCAGAACAGACTGCCTCATTAGAAACTGCACCTGCCTTTTCTTTGGTTGTTTCTGGAACATTTGGTTGTGACACCTGTCCAAATCAGCAGCTATCATTAACTATTTAGAAAGATAGTTGTATCTGATTATGCGGATTCAAACCTTCAAAAGTTTGAGATGCACTTACAAAATACCCCACACATTGACACTGACTGATATGGTTGCAAAGATCCTAGGGCACACCAGAATCTGGAAAGAACCAAAGTTGACTTGGGAAGTTACATAACACTGAGACAGCAGGGAAAAGAAGAAGCTCACATATAGTTGGCACTTTGTTTCAGAAGCAATGGTGCTTTTGTATAGTGAGATTAACAAAAGCCAGAGGAAGAGACAGCTTGTGCATTTTGCCATTGGAGAGAAGTTTGCTTCCCTACTCCTGACGTTCCAAAGGAAGAACATCCACAGGCGCATGAGCTTTCTCTGACCCTGTTTCACTTAAACACACACACACACATATATATAACCTATTCTAGTATTGACTCTTTCCATAATACTACACATTATACAGTGCTCAAAGCAACACTTAGCATTGTGGAATTGGGGACTCTCTGTACATTATGAGCAAGGGCCACAGGTTAATGGCAGAGTATCTCCTCTGACCACAGAAGTCCCCAAATACAATCCCTGACATCTCCAGGTAGGTCTGGGAGAGAGACCTGTGTCTGAAATCCAAGAAGCTGCTTCCAGTCAAGGTTGACAGGATGGAACCAATGGTCTGACTCAGTATAAGTCAGTTTCAGATGTTTTGGTCTATGTCTCCCACAATACCCATATACTGGCCATGCTAGCTGGGGCCTAGCTGTAGCTGCCCCAGAATATGGGAGAGCAGCAAGCTGGGGAAGAGGATCATAAGCAGAACAAACAGTTGAGTCTTCCAACAGCTTTGCATGCTTTTGACACTAAAGAAAGTGGAGACACCTCTGCAAGCTTCCATACAAAAGTATTCCTGGTGATGTATTCTACATCTTGCATCTTTTCAACCCATTTTGCTCTTTGGGGAAAAATCAGGAGGAGCCAAAACAGCAGAAAGGAATAAGAACTATAAACCTTATTCCCAATTTTCTTCAATTGCTGAGGTTTTGATTCTAGCCTACATTGGTAGACAACTGCAACAGGCACATTTAATTAAGCCCTCTGGGGTTTTAATAAATATGTACCTCTGGAAAAGAAAGGTGGAGAATGTGCTGCTAGGTAGCAATCTAATACGACTATTTTAAAAATATAGAAAAGGGGGAAATCCTGAAGTTTGTAACCTTCATTTAGCATGAGATTTCAGCGAGGAGACATCAGCACGAAGGAAGGACTTAGAATCAAGGTTTCGGTCAATTCATTTCCATTTAAGAGTGCTTAATTTTCCACTCATTAGGATTAGCCATCAGTTCTTAAATGAAGCAATATATTCATACTCACTAAATACTCAAACACAATCGCTCCTTGGAAATTCAAGTAGCTCACAGAGAGGCACATGGACTGCTACTGATTGGCAGTTGAAATGGGCAGGGAGCTATAGTTATTATATTACCATACTTTTACATCTATAAGACGCCCCCCATGTATAAGACACCCCTTATTTTTGGGGACTCAAATTTAAGAAAATGGGGGGAGATGGCACAGAGTTGTTGAGCTTTTGGGGGGGTAACCCAGGGTTGTTGAGCTTTTTTGAGGGGGGATTGCCGAAAATTGCTCACCTGATCAAGTCGCAAAATTTGCCTCCCGTCTGTTCCATCACCGGCAGAAGCTGCCAATCGGCTGGAGCGTCAGCCAATCAACACCACCCATTGACACAGCAACCAATAACACGCACAATAGCTGCTGACAGCCGCGGCAGCAACCAATCAAACGTCCACCATATGCACTATCCATGTATAAGATTACCCCCCACTTTTTAGCATGATTTTTAAAGAAAATAATCATAGTGTTATACACTGAAAAGTATGGTATATTATTAATGTGTATACTGCCCTTCATCTGTAGATCTCAGGGAGCTTCACAACATAAAAAACAAGATTAAAAAACACAAAATACATAATAAAAACAAAGACAAAACAGCCCAGACCCAGACCCCATACATTTAAAAGGGCACAGGATGCTAATCAGCCAAATGCCTGGTTATAAACAAATACATTTGCCCAGCACCTTAAGATAATCAATGAAGGCACAATTGGAGAGTGCCTGCAGAAAAGGGCCATTCTCATGTTTCCCTCCTTGGGACCTCTCATGGAGGAGGCACATGAATAAGGGCCTCAGATAATAATCACAGGGTTCAGGTCAGTTCATATTGGGAGAGGTGGTCCTTGGGGTATTGCAGTGCTCAGCCATAGGTCAAAACCAGCACTTTGAATTGGGCCTGGAAACTACAGTCATACCTTAGAAGTCAAACAGAATCCGTTCCAGAAGTCCGTTCGACTTCCAAAATGTCTGACTTTCAAAGTGTGCTTCCAATTGGCTGCAGGAAGGTCCTGCAGCCAATTGGAAGCCATGGAAGCCCCGTCAGACATTCGGCTTCCAAAAGAACGTTTGAAAACTGGAACACTCACTTCCGGTTTTTGATCGTTCGGGAGCCAGAACATTCGACTCAGTTCAGGAGCTGAGGTACGACTGCAATGGGAATCCAGTGCAGTTGGGCCAGGACTGGTGTTAGGTGCTTTTATCTTTTCTAAGTAACTTTTTACTGTATTTTTGACAGTGACGGTATGCAAAAGAAAAAATGACCACAAGAACCCACCGAGCCAAAGGGGCAAGCAAAATGACAGGAAGAAAGGAGAAATAAGGAAGAGAGAAAACCATCTAAAAGAAGATTAAGAGACTTCCCCTTTATCTCAGCATGCACATTTTAAAACTCAAAGGGAGGCAGAGAACATCCCGATCACCACAATGTCACCAAAAATGAAAAGAAAGAAGCATGTAGAAAGCGTATGACACTTCCCCCTGATAAATCCAGATAAGGAAGGCAAGCTGGTGTTTGGTAGAGGAAACTCTCTTTTTTTTCCCTAGCCGAGTTCTAAAAACTACAATGTCTAATGTGTTTCAACTGGCAATAGCACCCTCTCCGCCTCTCCCCACAAATATGTCCTTAGGCACCTTACTCTGAGAGCCAGTGTGGTGTAGTGGTTAAGAGCAGTAGTCACGTAATCTGGGGAACCAGGTTCGCGTCTCCACTCCTCCACCTGCAGCTGCTGGGTGACCTTGGGCTAGTCACACTTCTCTGAAGTCTCTCAGCCCCACTCACCTCACAGTGTGTTTGTTGTGGGGGAGGAAGGGAAAGGAGAATGTTAGCCGCTTTGAGACTCCTTAAAGGGAGTGAAAGGCGGGATATCAAATCCAAACTCTTCTTCTTCTACTACTCACAAGGGATCTCTCTCTAGTCCCTTGAGGAAAATTTTCAATCAAAAGATTGAAAATGTTTAGCCTGGAGAAGAGGAGGCATGGAGAAGAGGAGGTTAAGGGGTGATATGATAGCCATGTTCAAATATATAAAAGGATGTCACATAGAGGAGGGAGAAAGGTTGTTTTCTGCTGCTCCAGAGAAGCGGACACGGAGCAATGGATCCAAACTACAAGAAAGAAGATTCCACCTAAACATTAGGAAGAACTTCCTGACAGTAAGAGCTGTTCGACAGTGGAATTTGCTGCCAAGGAGTGTGGTGGAGTCTCCTTCTTTGGAGGTCTTTAAGCAGAGGCTTGACAACCATATGTCAGGAGTGCTCTGATGGTGTTTCCTGCTTGGCAGGGGGTTGGACTCGATGGCCCTTGTGGTCTCTTCCAACTCTATGATTCTATGATTCTATGATCTTGCGTGTGCTATGATTTTTCACTCTACAAGAATTAGATTGTTTTCTACCCAACACCAACTGGAGGTTTTACTCCCTGGTGCTGATTATCTTCTCCTTTTTTTGCCTCTCTCCCCAAAAGAGTGCACCTCAGAGCTACCAACAAGGCTGTCTCATACCAGATCAGCCTCTTCAGCCATCTAGCCTAGTAGCTGGCTTTGGAAAGATGTGCGTCCCACGGGTTCTGTGTCGAAGTTCTCTGGCAGCCCACTTGTATGGATGGAAAGTTGGACCGCCCTGTTCTAGACTACCTCCCTCCTTTTGTTCTTCCTCTAGCAGGTGAAGACTGTCTTATTCCAAAAGGCCTTTTGAAAATGACTGTTAGGAAATGATAGGGCTTTAATAGTGCTGTGCATTTAGCTACATAAAAAAATATTGAGTTTTAATATAACAGCATAAAAGTATGAACTGTAATAACAAAATATAGAACCATACAGATAATTAAAAAGTCATTTTTCTTATTACCTGTATTTAATATATTGTTTTAAGTCTAGAAAGGGAAGGGGTGCCCTTCAGAGTGGACCAAAATGCTTGGGTTGCATTATGCGGTTTTAAAATGTTGTTTTAATTCTAGTAGAGTTTAATCATTTTTTAAAACTACTACCTTGTTGTGTGTTTTTAGCTTTCTGCATTTTATCTGTGTTTCAATTTGTGTAAGCCACCCTAAGTCTCGGGTCTGGGCAATGGTCAGGATATAAATAAAAATAATAAAACAATAATAGGAGCTACCAACTTCTGACTTGCCCACTTTGAAAGTTTTCCTGGGATACTGAAAAGGTCAAAGCTGGTTCTGCCACCACTTCTGGAGTCTCTCGCTTCTCCCTCTCCATCCACCCTCCCCCAATGCCAGTCGATCATACCACCATGGTACAAAGTCAGGCATAGCGTCCCAAAAACTGCTGCTTGGCCTGCTCCATCCCAGACTGCCTATGTGGTTGAGACTCCGTACAGTCAACACCACACCCTCATAAGTATCAAAAAGATCTATAGCCCACCCTTCACTGGTACTGAGGGACATAAGTGGCGCTGTGGTCTAAACCACTGAGCCTCTTGGGCTTGCCGATCAGAAGGTCGGCATTTCGAATCCCCACGATGGGGTGAGCTCCTGTTGCTCTGCCCCAGCTCCTGCCAATCTAGCAGATCGAAAGCATGCAAGTAGATAAATAAGTACCACTGCAGCGGGAAGGTAAACAGCATTTCTGTGCGCTCTGGTTTCCGTCACAGTGTCCCATTGCACCAGAAGCAGTTTAGTCCTGCTGGCCACAAGACCTGGAAAGCTGTCTGTGGACAAACGCCAGCTCCCTTCGGCCTGAAAGCGAACTGAGTGCTACAACCCCAGTCGTCTTTGACTGGACTTAAACGTCCAGGGGTCCTTTATCTTTTTTTTACCTTGGTACTGATACCAGGGTAGAGTGCAATCCAAAAATAAAACACCATATCCTCTCATTCATCCTCTCAACCCTCACATGTTGTACCAAAAATGTATTGCTATTATTAAACACGTATGTCAGTGTGGCATAATGGTTAGTGTTGGACTTGGACCTGGGAGAGCAGAGTTCGACTTCCCACTCAGCTATAAGCTCGCTGTTATAATTTGCTGGAAGCTGCCCAGAATGACTGGGGAAACCCAGTCAGATGGGTGGGATATAAATCATCATCATCATCATCATCATCATCATCATCATCACCACTGGGTGACCTTGGGCCAGTCACCATCTCTTAGCCTAACCTACGTTACAAGATTCAGGTAGGCAGCCGTGTTGGTCTGACGCATTTGAAATAAATAAAAAATTGCCCAGTAGCACCTTAGAGACCAACTAAGTTTGTTCTGGGTATAAGCTTTCGTGTGCATGCACACTTCTTTAGATACACTGAAACAGAAGTCACCAGACCCTTATACAGTGGTACCTCAGGTTAAGAACTTAATTTGTTCCGGAGGTCCATTCTTAACCTGAAACTGCTCTTAACCTGAGGTACCACTTTAGCTAATGGAGCCTCCCGCTGCCGCAGCACCGCCGCCACGGAATTTCTGTTCTTATCCTGAAGCAAAGTTCTCAACCCGAGGTACTATTTATGGGTTAGTGGAGTCCGTAACCTGAAGTGTCTGTAACCTGAAGCATCTGTAACCCGAGGTACCACTGTATATAGTGGGAGGGTGGGGTGGGGTTTTTCTCAGAAGGGTAGGAGATAGGTGATTGGCTCAATGGGTGTGGTAAACCTGTTGACTACTGTTAATGACTGCAATTAGTCCTACATCCTCTCACTATATATAAGGGTCTGGTGACTTCTGTTTCAGTGTATCTGAAGAATATACATATACACACAGCCAGCAGGAACTTCAAGAACTTTTATCTAAAAGATGAACATTTTACAACCCACTGCCTGTTCTATTTGTTCAGAAGTTGAGATAATGAAGGGGGGGGGACCCTACCGCAGCATCGTGATATGTTTTTTCCCCTAAAAATGTAATTATGGTTCTCTCCGTCATCCGTGCCTCGTTAATGAGTCCCCCTTCCAGTGTGCAGGCAACTGTAAAATACAAAACCAGTCCACTCTCGACAGAGGGTAAGGCTTCAGCTCAGTTCTGAGCAGAGTCAGGAAGTTTCCTGGCACTGCAGTATAAGCAACTGAGTCATAGTCTCCCCACCATATTTCCCATTTGCAAAGTGCAGCATGTCTTATTTTCTGTTGTTTTTCCTGAACAAACACCCCCTTTGTTAAGGACTGCCTGTGTTTGCCTTGGGATGTTCAAAACCTCTGGCATAAACTGATATAAGCTTCTAATCACTTGGATCTTAAAGCAAACAAACAATCCAGATAATGGTTTTAGGAGAGCAAGTATGGACAGCTTCTTCAGACCCTCCAAATGTCCCTATTTTCCAGCGACAGTCCCAGATTTACAGAAGCTGTCCAGATTTCTGATTTGATCCTGGAATATCCTGCTTTCCCTTCAAGGTAAAGGTAAAGGGGCCCCTGACCATTAGGTCCAGTCATGGCCGACTCTGGGGTTGCGGCGCTCATCTTGCTTTATTGGCCGAGGGAGCCGGCGTACAGCTTCCAGGTCATGTGGCCAGCATGACTAAGCCACTTCTGGCGAACCAGAGCAGCGCATGGAAACGCCATTTACTTTCCCACCAGAGTGGTACCTATTTATCTACTTGCACTTTGATGTGCTTTCGAACTGCTAGGTTGGCAGGACTGCTTTTCCTTAGGACGTCCTTATTTTCATCTGAGAAATGTTGGAGGGGTACGGAATAGGGCGTCCCCAGCGCTGAGAAGACGTCCCCTCTCAGGTGGGTGCCATTGCCATTATAAGAGAACAAGGGAGGTGTTTGTGGTGAGTTACAATGCCTCTTTTTCTAGAAAAATAGCACTGGGTGTCCCTATTTTCATCAGAGAAATGGTGGAGGGTATGGATAGGATGTCCCTACTTGCACTGGAGAGGGGTGTGTCCCCTTCAGAGCAGTCCAAAATGCTTGTGCCACATTTCTATATAAGCCATAATTGTTTTAACCAGCTTTACCAGCTTGAAGGGGGGCAGGGAGCAGGACAGAATTGGTCTCCTCCTTAGATGCTCGTCTGCACAGCGTTTACACCCAGGGGTGTTTTTTCTGTATTGTTGTCAAATTACTTTGATATTTCTTTATTGCATGACTAAATTTGCCTTGAGATTTAGATTGAGGTTGAATCCTGACAATACAGACGTACTGTTTTGGGGGGACAGGAGGTGGGCGGGCGGGTGTGGGGGACTCCCTGGTCGTATAATGCAAAATGGCTGGATTTTCAAGGAACGGGGTTCTCTTAGGAGCATCCTTGAATACCACCCACTGTGTGATAGAAAGGTGGCATCAAAATATATTTAAAATTAAATATGTAATAATGAAATAAGACTCTGGAATACAGAGTTTGAAACTACTTTCCATTAATCCAAGAAATATGTTACAAACAAAAAACAAAACAAAAAAACCCCTCAGTGTCCATATCTGCAGAATCTCGCAAACTCTCAATTCCAGTGTGTTTGCAAGTTTCAGCCAGAGAGCTTTTTCCACTTCTGATTTAATTGCATTAATAAAAGGCATCTTCTCTTCACCTTGCAGCCTTCACTCCAAAGCCAAATTATATCACCATATGGTTGCACAAAACTTGCCAACAGGTTGACTAACACTCAAGATCGAGAAATACAATAGACAACAAAACATTGCCTTCAAAAGCTATTGTGAGCACCCCATGATCAATTCATACCAGAGCAAACAAGTGTAGTGGAACATCTGCAACGACAATGAGCTAATTTAATCACACTTCATCAAGAGCACTCCGCTTTCAGCTACTGTTGTTCCTGGAAAAATGAAGCCTGCGTAAAAATATGTCATGAGTCAATGTGGCATTCTATGGGAACAAGGGGGGGGGGGAGTTTTAAAAACTGAAGCAAGCCTTCATTAAATGCAATATATCAAATTAGCTCCCACAAAAATGAATGTAATTAGTCAACATATCCAGATTTAAACATACAGAGAACTCTCTCTCACACACATGCATGCACACACACTTCTTAAAGATATGCCATTGAAAATGTTTTTACATTATGGTGAACTTATCAGGTCTGATCCTGGCAAAGTCAGATTTGCTTATTGTTTATGATGACTTTAGTTATGTTTGCAAATCATTTTTTTTTTACCTGTTGTAAGCTGCCTTGAGAATGGTTTTGACTTTGGAAAGGCAACATGCAAATAGAGTGGTTGATTATTGTCCCCTGATTAAAAAATAAAATAAAATAATGCTCAGGGAGATCTTGAGAAGTAGAATGAATTCAAGGAGGCATCTGAAGGAGGAAATGATGCACTAATGGTTGACTTTAGGCAATCTCACATATGCTGGATACATGTGGACCAGTCATGTTATGTATTAAGATTAGCTGCAGTTCTCACTCAGGGCCACCAGTATGCAAATGAAGGATTGAGAACTGTCACTCACTGATTGGTTAGCCAGTTGAGAGTTGCTACTGTTACAAGTTACTTAGTATTATATGAAGCTAGCCAGCTAGGCTGCAGTCAGTCTGACTCCAGGAGCAGTTCTAACTGCTGTAATAAAGAGCTGTGAATCTAACAGAGCTGTGTCCTTCGTTCATCCTTCCCACTATTTAACAAGTCACATCAAAGAAGTGAAATTTCTAGATACCTCAAATGACTGTGCGCTAGAACAGTTAGCCATGAAACTGACCAGAGGGACATTGAAATATACTCAGTCGCCAAGTGATTTCATGCTCTTTATTCAGCTCATAGTGGTGAGGAGGAATGAATGAAAGTCCCCTCCAGGTATCTGCTTTATATACATTATTTACACAATGGGCTGCACATGATTGGCTAATTCCGGAATTCTACTGTAAGCCAATCAGGTTGTGGATTCACTTATATCTGGAGCATGATTGGGTGGTTCCTGCCAACCAATCATACTGCTGCATTGTTCTAGGACCAATCAGACTGCTGCATTCTGAATCCTATTGTTCTAGGACCAATCAGACTACTGCAATTTGGATCCTATTGTTCAAGGACCAATCAGACTGCTGCAGTTTGGATCCTATTCAACTCAGTACATAACAGACATCAACCATATACTTAATCTTAAACAGGACCTGGTGCAAAAATTAAGCACTGTTGTACCAATTGGGAACATTAAATGCTGGTGCACATCAACCTCCAACAATGTTACCACAGTGCAGGACCAGAAGTTCCTTAAAGATGCATCATCCACCCCTCTTCCCTGTTTTTGAGTGTCTTATATGCTAAGCCATATCCACACCAGACCTTGAAAGCATTCTTATGCCTCATTTAACAGTTGTGGCTTCCCCTAAAACATCCTGGGAACTGTAGTTCGAAGTCACTGAGAGTTGCTAGGAGGTTTCTTATTCTGCCCCCCAGCCCCCGAGCTAAAATTCCTAGAATGTTTTTAAACTATCAGTTCTTTTTCTCGTGGAACTCTGGGAATTGTGAGGGGAAATGGGGATCTCCTAACGTTTAAAGCAGCATAATTGCTTCTGACACCTAGTCCAGAGGTTTTCAACTTTTTTGAGTCCACAGCTCCCTTGACCAACTACAGTCTTTCTATGGCACCTCTGTGGGGCTCAGGAGCCCATTTATGTCACCCCTTGCCTGCAGAGCTGACAGCCTCTCCACCCTTTTTCGAACACCCTTGTGGAGTATTTCCTCAGTCTCTTTTCCTCTCCTCTCCTTGGGAGTCCTCTGGGCAGCAGCTGCTGCTGCTGCTGCCCCAGTCTCTAAGCTGCCCCCGCTGCCCCAAAGAGAGGTGCTTCTCACACTGCCCCACAGGGGCCTGGGAAGCACCCCCTGGCCAACCCCAGAGCACCATTCACTTAGGGAGGGGAAGGAGTGATGTTATGAAGAAAGATAGTTTTCATCATGTGTAAGTGCCAGAGTGAAGAAAAATGAGGTCCCAACCTCAAAGCAAGTCTGTTCAGCAGGCATTGGTATCAGTCGGTTGACGGGCAGTATACTTCCTCCCGGGAGAGACATTGGTGGACATCCAAGTACTGTTTCACAGAATCTATCAGAAAGTTCTCCTGCAGGGTAAAAATGGGAGTTGCCTGACAGCCCAGCCTCCCAGTGGATTGTCATTTGTTAAGCTTCCCTGTTTCCCAAGGATGCCCTCTTCACAGCTTTGCTTTTGTCAAGATACTGAAGTACAAAGTCATGTTGGTTAACCATAACGCTTTCCCCCAATAATCCTGGGAATGGTAGTTTGATGAGGATTTGGTTAATAACCCACAGGCATCGTCACGGTGGTTCTTTGGGAAGAAGGAACTGCCGCGAAACCAGTTTAAGACTGTTCGTGTAGATAGGCCCACAAAACCTTCACTGGTATCTTCTTCATCCACAATCCCAACCAAAGAAAAACCAGTTAAACCGGAATACTTCAATGCAAGTCTATTTGCAGTCTGGTTCTCTAATGAGGGACGCGGGTGGCACTGTGGGTAAAACCTCAGCGCCTAGGGCTTGCCAATCGCATGGTCGGTGGTTCGAATCCCCACGTCTTCAGTCCCAGCTCCTGCCCACCTAGCAGTTCGAAAGCACCCCTAAAGTGCAAGTAGATAAATAGGTACCGCTTTCTAGCGGGAAGGTAAACGGCGTTTCCGTGTGCTGCGCTGGTGCCGGCTCGGCAGAGCAGCTTCGTCACGCTGGCCACGTGACCCGGAAGTGTCTCCGGACAGCGCTGGCCCTCGGCCTCTTAAGTGAGATGGGCGCACAACCCTAGAGTCGGACACAACTGGCCCGTACGGGCAGGGGTACCTTTCTCTAATGAGGAGAGCTACTTGTGTGTGGAAGGATGCGGATGGCACTGTGGGTTAAACCACAGAGCCTAGGACTTGCCGATCAGAAGGTCGGCGGTTCAAATCCCGGTGACGGGGTGAGCTCCCATTGCTCGGTCCCTGCTCCTGCCCACCTAGCAGTTCGAAAGCACGTCAAAGTGCAAGTAGATAAATAGGTACCACTCCGGCGGGAAGGTAAACTGCGTTTTCGTGCGCAGCTCTGGTTCGCCGGAAGTTGCTTAGTCTTGCTGGCCACATGACCCGGCTCCCTCGGCTAGTAAAGCGAGATGAGCGCCGCAACCCCAGAGTCGGCCACAACTGGACCTAACGGTCAGAGGTCCCTTTACCTTTTACTTGTGTGTGTGTGTGTGTGGCTTGCGCTTAGCATGAACATCCTTTTCACACCAATTTAGCACATGCTAGTAAAGTGGTTGGCAGCCACTTGCTCTTGCACATCCACATGGATGAGCAGGTCTCGATCCTTGCACCCCCTGGCCAGCCCCAGAGGCACCATTCGCCTAGGGAGCTTGTAGTCAGGGCTGCTGCAACAAATAGGTGTGCAAGCCTTTGGGAGGCAGAGATGTAAGAGGGCATCAGAGGAGGGAGGGAAGGAAAGAGGGACAGAGGCCAGGGTTGCCCACGACACCCCTGAGCATCATTCAACGCACCCCTGGGTGCCACGGCACACTGGTTGAAAACCACTGGCCTAGTCTGTTGGTTCCGTTCTCATTGCCAGCCCAGCTTCACCAAACTCTAAAAAGTGAAAGTGAGTTTTCTATTTAAACAAAACTGGACATTAGAGAAAACTCGCCAGCTAATAATTAACGAGCATCTTACATCTGTCACATGCAGGTTCCTTAAGAAAAATCATAAGCCTTGCAAAATGATGCCAGAGTATAGTTATCTGCTGTATGAGAAAGGGAGGGCGGGGGACACCCACTGCCAGCTCATTTCTGAGGAGCTTCAGGCTACTTGTAGCACAGAGAGGAGATGAATCAATAAAAATGTTATCAGTAAAACAGTTTGATTCCTGCACAGTTAAGCAAGTGCATGGCCACCTCCATATCTCCATTCCCTCAGGCCAATATAATTTTACACAGTTACCCAATTTTCAGCAGAGAAAACTATACTGGGAATGTTAACAGATATACTCAAGTGCTTATTTCTGCATAGGAAAGGAGGGGGGGAAGTGGAGAACTGCTCTCCTCACCCCTTCCTTCCATTTTGAAATGTTTTTTTGTTTTTTTAATGTAGTAAAAGATATGAAACAAAACCTCAAACACAAGGAGCTGGGCCTATTCAGGAAACAAAAAACTGCAGAATTCTGCGGTAGAAATATAAAGGAAGGAAGTATTTTTACAGGAACAGAAAGACGTGGATTTGCTCCCCTTATTTAGGCAATTTCAGGAAACAACTAAGGGTGTGGTCTCATTCCCCATTGTAAAGGAACCCTAGTAAGAGGACAAGGAGATAGAAGACCAAATATATTTTACCCCTGTATACATATGCAAGAGGCATCAGTTATTAGTCCAGGTGTTCACATAAGCCAACAAGTGAGGCCATTCTTCAGCACCACTCTCATACTCTCCAAAATTTCTCTGATGGAAATATGGATGTCCTATTTAATAATACCCCTTCATGGATCACTGCCTTGCCATGGCGAAGGGGCTTGAATAACTCAGAGAAGCTATGAACTATGCCGTGCAGGGCACCCAAAATGGACAGGTCATAGTGGAGAGTTTTGACCAAACGTGATCCACCTGGAGCAGGAACCGGCAAGCCACTCCAGTATCCCTGCCAAGAAAACTCCATGGACAAAGACAACAGGCATATAAAAGTTAAGACGCTGGAAGATGAGCCCCTCAGGTCGGAAGGCGTCCAACATGCTACTGAGGAAGAGCGGAGGACAAGTACAAGTAGATTCAGAGCTGATGAAGCGGCTGGGCCAAAGCAGAAAGGTCGCTCAGTTGCAGATATGCCTGGAAGCAAAAGGAAAGTCCAATGCTGTAAAGAAAAATATTGCATAGCAACCTGGAATGTAAGAACCATGAACCTGGGTAAGTTGGATGTGGTCAAAAATGAGATGGCAAGAGTAGATATTGACATCCTGGGCATCAGTGAACTAAAATGTGTGTGGTGGAGTCTCCTTCTTTGGAGGTCTTTAAGCAGAGGCTTGACAACCATATGTCAGGAGTGCTCTGATGGTGTTTCCTGCTTGGCAGGGGGTTGGACTCGATGGCCCTTGTGGTCTCTTCCAACTCTATGATTCTATGATTCTATGATTCTAAAATGGATGCGAATGGGCGAATTCAGTTCGGATGACCATCATATCTACTACTGTGGGCAAGAATCCCGTAAAAGAAATGGAGTGGCCCTCATAGTCAACAAAAGAGTGGCGAAAGCTGTACTGGAATGCAATCTCAAAGAGTTGGACACGACTAAACGACTAAACAGCAACAACAAATTTAATAATAATAATAATAATTTTATTATTTATACTCCATCCAACTGACTGGGTTGCCCCAGCCACTCTGGGCGGCTTCCAACATATATAAAAACATAATAAAACATTAAACATAAATAATCACTATACAGGGCTGCCTTCAGAGGTCTTCTAAAGGTTGTACAGTTACTAATATCCTTGGCTTGGGGGCCGCATAACTCCATACCCACCAACATTTCTCCGATGAAAATAGGGACGTCCTAATGGAAAGCGGGACATTCCAGGATCAAATCAGAAACCTGGATGTAAATCTGGGGTTGTACCTGGAAAACAGGGACACTTGGAGGGTGTGCACTGTCCAGCATGCGCTGAAGACATGGGCTGAAGGCACACAATGAAGGCTGCTTGTTGAAGCAAGCTGGCCTGGGTCTGAATGCCGTGGCCCTGCTCAGACCAAAGGTCCCTGCAGTTAAGAATCCTGCTTTCAATTGAGACCAACCAGCTATCTCTAGGGAAGCCGCAATACTACTGCTGCCCCTCCATTACATATACAGTGGTACCTCAGGTTACAGACGCTTCAGTTTACAGACTCTGCTAACCCAGAAATAGCACCTCAGGTTAAGAACTTTGCTTCAGGATGAGAACAGAAATTGTGTGGCAGCAGAGGGAGGCCCCATTAGCTAAAGTGGTACCTCAGGTTAAGAACAGTTTCAGGTTAGGAACGGACCTCCAGAACGAATTAAGTTCTTAATCCGAGGTACCACTGTACTCAGCTACAATTGATACAAAGAAGGGATTCCATTAGTGAGAACACGGCTTGGACCTTCGCAAGCACAAAACACCTCAAATTTCAAGGAATGTCCCAGGAGGTCTTGTTGGCGATGCTGCCTGGTTGGTGTGGACCCATGATAGGGGTTTCCCACGGGTGGGGGCAATTCCCCATTTTTGGAATGTCATCCTTACTCTTCAGACTGAATAAAGAGGTTGAAAAAAGAGGTTGAAAGACACCATCCCCATTGTTCACTGAGGTCCAGTGCCGAGGGTCTTCTGGCGGTTTCCTCCCTGCAAGAAGTGAGGTTTCAGGGCACCAGGCAGAGGGCCTTCTTGGTGGTGGCACCCACCCTGTGGAACGCCCTCCCACCAGATGTCAAGGAAACAGACAACTATCTAACTTTTAGAAGACATCTGAAGGCAGCCCTGTTTAGGGAAGTTTTTAATGTTGGAAGTTTTATTCTGTTCTTAGTGTTCTGTTGGTAGCCACCCAGAGTGGCTGGGGAAACACAGCCAGATGGGCAAGGTATAAATAATAAAATTATTATTATTATTATTATTATTATTATTATTATTATTATTATAAGTCAGAATTTATTACAAGTTGTTAGATGGAGAATAAGAAATTTTCTCCATTTCTTGTTTCTTCTCTTCTTTGTCTATTTTCTTTTTCTTCCTATGTTTTAAAAAAAATGCTGGATATTTGATGTTTATGCCTGTATACTGTTCTTCTTTCAAGCGTTAATAAAAATTCAAGAAAAAAAGGAATGCCATCCTTACTGAGGTGTGCCTGTCTTCTCCCTCTTTATTAACTTTCAGTCGCATTGAATAAGTATGCCTGTTCACCGAAGCATTTGATGGCTGAAAAATACTGTTTTCAGAAACCTTGAAATTACTAGCTGTGACCGCATGTGATTGTTTTGCATGCTTTTAGAGGTTTCTAATTTTTTTAATGTTTCAAATATGTTATTCTGTTTTTAATTGCACTGCTTTATCGCCAACGTGTTTGCTGCCCTAGGCTTCTTCAGGAAGAAGGGCAGTATTCAAATGTAATAAAATAAATAAAACACAATTAAACTGTTTGCAGTAAAAAGAAAAAAAAAGGGGGGGGAGAATTAGCAATCCCAGATTAAATTTTGGAGATTTGGAGTAGATTGTCAGCAATATCCTGGTGACATACAGCTCTAGTTCTCCTTTCCATCTGCAGGTTTGTCAATGAATTTGCTGAACCAATGTTTTGCTCTGATAACAGACTGGGAAAGAGCCAACAAATTGAATCCCAATCCAGCCAAATGGAGATGTCAGTCGCCAGACTTGCATCCAGAGATCTCCATGTGGACAGAATTGGACCCGCACCAATCACAAAACATGCCTGGCACCTGGGGAATGTCTAAGAATGTGTTTTGTTACATATTCTGAGAAGTCATGTCCATTGCATGCTTGTAAATTTCAGATCTGTAACAACAACAACAACAACAACAACAACAACAACAACAATAATAATAATAATTTATTATTTATACCCCGCCCATCTGGCTGGGTTTCCCCAGCCACTCTGGGCGGCTTCCAACAAAACACTAAAATACAATAACCTGTTAAACATTAAAAGCTTCCCTAAACAGGGCTGCCTTCAGATGTCTTCTAAAAGTTTGGTAGTTATTTTTCTCTTTGACATCTGGTCGGAGGGCGTTCCACAGGGCGGGTGCCACTACCGAGAAGGCCCTCTGCCTGGTTCCCTGTAACTTGCCTTCTCGCAGCGAGGGAACTGCCAGAAGGCCAGTGTAGATCTTTCAAGACCGATGTTATATGGTTTTGGCGGCCGCTCCCAGTCACCAGTCTAGCTGCCGCATTCTGGATTAGTTGTAGTTTCCGGGTCACCTTCAAAGGTAGCCCCACGTAGAGGGCATTGCAGTAGTCCAACAAGGAACTGTTGTGCTCTAAAACCAACCCATTTCCTTTCCATCCTCAGTTGCGCCCCCCCCCCAACCAATATTTAAAACTTCGAGTGAGCTCTTAAGGCCTTTTTTTTTTATTTTGGTGAGCTTTTAGTGCGAGCTGAAGATGCAGCTCCCTGTTTTATGCTGAATCGTTCTATCCTGCTCTTCCTTTTAATGTAGAAAATTGATTTCAGTTTCTTGGTCTGGGTTTGCTTGTTTTTTTGCTGTAACTTGAACCGTTTTATGTATTATTAGCCACCCTTGTTGAGGAAAATGGGGCATAGATCTTTAAATGAAAAATAATAACCAAATGTGTGTTTTTATTGTGAGTATACGTGTGCAAAATATTTGTGCATATGGACCCTCCATATAAGGTCTCATGGTTAAGGTGGTAAAACAGGTTCCAATATCTGATCAGCTGTACATTTCACTTGGAGGAGCATGATCTAGTCACAATTTTGGCCTAAATCACCTCACAGGGTTGTTTTGAGGATATACCCTGGCATTGAGCTGCTTGTAGAATATGAACACAAACATTGTCATATTTATCCAAACAAAGTCTACGTCAGTTCAAAAGTTGCGAGTGTTATACAAAATGAGTTTATACAAAATGTAGTAGGCTATTAATATTTACATATGTATTAGGATAATAATATCAAATTTATATAAGAACCTATGGGTTAGGGTATTTTTCGTATATATTCTCCACCCTCCCCCCACGTATTTGTGTGCCTTTTTATTTTCTCCTTCTCTTTTTCTTTGCATCGCTTTATTTCTTTATAATTGAAAGCTTTTCAATAAAATATTAATACCAAAGAAAAACAAAAACAACAATAATAAAACTAATGCACATCTATGTAAAAATAAACTTTTGACGCCAGCAGAAATGAAGAGGACCACGATTTACCATAGAGGGGCAGAAAGGAACAACTTACAGCCGCCGAGCATCACCCCCTAGTTTGGGAGATATAATCTTCCAACCCTCAGCAGAGATTTAGGGTCTGAATATATTTAGCATTTTATAAAGTGTCTTTCAAAGCACTCAAGTTCCGGGCCTCATTACAATAGCTCTATAAGAGGCATTTTACAGTCTCCATTGTGCAGGCAGTATCAGATGACACCATTCTTGCCTTGTACTTATATCTTAAGGTGTACATGGAAACTGATGCAGATTTGGAAATGTTCTTTGAGCGCACTGAAATATGCTAAAATTCAATCTGATGCCTGTAAGAATCCTGAGGTGATTTGCTTTGTGGATTTACTTGTTAGAAAAGAGAGTGGCCTTTTAAAAACACTTCAGTCAACAGAAGAAACACGACTGGCTAGAAATAAACTTGAGATATTGGTAGTTCACATCTAAAAACAACAACCCTTAGACAAAATTTGTTCTGCCTGTGGTTTTTATGGTTATAAAACAATTATTTTAACTGGTAAATATTATTTTGTGTGTCCAGAGTTTACAGATCTGTGTTTACAGATGCAGAGATATCTGGAGCAGTGAGACAATAGGTTCCGAGTAAGGGACTGCAAGAAGATCAAACCTATCCATTCTGAAGGAAATCAGCCCTGAGTGCTCACTGGAAGGACAGATCCTGAAGCTGAGGCTCCAATACTTTGGCCACCTCATAAGAAGAGAAGACTCCCTGGAAAAGACTCTGATGTTGGGAAAGATGGAGGGCCCAAGGAGAAGGGGACGACAGAGGACAAGATGGTTGGATAGTGTTCTCGAAGCTACCAGCATGAGTTTGACCAAACTGCGAGAGGCAGTGGAAGACAGGAGTGCCTGGCGTGCTCTGGTCCAGGGGGTCATGAAGAGTCGGACACGACTAAACAACAAAAAAGGTTCCTTCAGCAACATAGAAATAACTTCGGAATAACTATATTGATCCTTACAAATGGCAGCGGTTGGCAGGTTTGTGTTAACCCATGACAGGGTCTTTTCCTTGGTGGCTCCTCATTTCCCTCCCTGTCACCATCTGTCACCATCATTACTGAATTTCAGGAGGGATTTGAAAACATTTCTGTTTACCTAGGTATTTGCTAGCTGAAGGACACTTTTTCCTGGCAGGCTTCGGATCACTATATGGCAGAATGTTTTTAACCATTCTTAGAATGTTTTTAGATTTTTAGGTGTCTTAAACTATTTTTAAAATGATTTTCTTAAAAAATTATCTTCTTGTGGATGTGTTTACCACCCCAGGCTCCTTAAGGAGGAAACGTGTGTGTCAGGGAACTGCCATCGGAGCCAAGAGTGGAGGTAAGGCTCCCCAACGATGCAGGAGAAGGGACCAGCAGGGAGAGAGAGAACACTTCCTTTGGGGAAGGAAATCGGCGTGACACCAGGAAGAAAGGGGAGCAGGGAAGGACTTCGGAGACATGGCTCCAAGACTCTTCCACAGAGGCCAGCGGGGAGAGCCCAGGACCTCCGCTGGCCATGCCCACTCTGTGCAGAAGACTTCCACGCAGGGAAGCTAGGCGGAGACTTGGCGTCAAGCAGCTTTTATGTTGGAAGAAGTTCAGGAAACACCCACTGACGGATTCTGCCAGTGATTGACACAGCCACGGAGAAAGGGCTGTCCAGCCAGGGAAAGGTTTAGCCAGACAACGTTGCCTAGAGCAGCAGCCCCCTTACGCACGAGCAACCCCAATTCCCTTTACAGTGTGATATAAAATCAATTCAACACCATCATTAAACTATACCTCAGAGGTGGGGACATACATCTGAACTGATGCACAACAGCCTACAAAAACAAAGCATTGGGGAGGCTGAGGGTTGACCACGCTTTCTCCACAGTAATAGCAACTAGATCCCCCCCCCCTTAAAAGTGACCTTTTTTAACAAAGAAGGTTTCTGCAAAAACAGCTAGTTGGTCAACCACTTCGTAACTCAAGCATGAAAAGGCTGGCTTCAAAAATCTGAGAGGGAATTTGCTCAGTTCTGTGAGTACAGAGTCTATACATTTAAAATAAAGCATTATTTTAAAAAACTGCTATGGATGCCCTACATTAGCCTTAAATCACCAGGGTGGTGGTGGAGGCATGGATTCGGCAACAATATATTAGGGTTAAGGGAACATTTTAAATATGCCCAATTCACATGATGAATGGAAATGAATACTCTAAACAGATACATGGCTCAACTGGTGTGAAACAGTTCCAGGGAAGGAGGAGTAGAAACTAGCTTTAGTGCAATAAAAAAATAATGGAAGTTTAGTAGCATATCGTTAGGATGCTTTTATGTACTAGACTATTTTTCTCATTGTTTGAAGCAAAACAATTGCAGGGAATAAACTTTTCAGTTAACTTTGCACACAAGTACAGTGGACCCTAGGGTTATGTTAACTTCGGATAACAGAACTTTTGGGTTGTGAACGCGGCAAACCTGGGTTTTGCCGTGTACGCAGAAGCGCTCTGCACACTGCACGCATGTGCAGAAGTGGCACCTCTTCTTATGAAATTTTTGGGGTGCACACAGACCCCCAGAATGAATTAAATTTGTATCCGGAGTGTCCACTGTATATGATACCAGTGTATATGTGTGGGTTTTTTAGTCATCATTTCTGTCTCTTTTGCTAGGTACTATTTAGTCCATTGAGGAATTTGGTGAAATGGGAAAATGTCTGCTCCTGCAGTTTGTAGTTCAATATGTTAGCCTTTATAGTGCACAGTATTTAAAGAGCATCTGTCTTTTCCACCTTTCACAGCCTTTGCCTGCAGTTTGCTAATTCCTTTAAAGGAAATGCAAAAGGGAAATATATTTTGAGATCAGGGTGTTCAGTTATTTTAGAGATGCAGACAACCCTAGAACTGTAATAGACAGTAGTTTGATGAGGGCTGCTTTGATGACATGCAACGAACTTCTGGTAATTCAGAATAAGGAGCCATAAAACCGGTTAAACTAAAGTGCAGTCAGGTTGAAAAGATAAAGTTGGTGTGGAGCTGGAGTTGTGTCACTACCAGTGGGCAGTTCCAGTCGCCAAGAACCTGCTGAATATTTAGCAAAATATGCTCAACCATCCCTACAACTCAAGATTAAAAGATGCATATGGATTAGAAATTCCATCCTTTGTTTCATTTCTTTTACCATACTCTAATGCTTTCCCTTTGTAGGAGACATCTGACACTGCTCACTTGCTCTACTCCAGTTTGCTTTTTCTCAGCATTCAATTCAACATTCAGCTGGTCTCCTTGCACTCTGTCTTTGTTTTTTGTTTGTTGCATCAGTTATTTAGAGCTTCCACATACCGGAATATCATCCAATTTGATACCCTCCAGACCCTAGAAAATTATTACACTTTCCCCCCACTTTGGAAAGGCTCCCACAAAGACAATATGCCAAAAGGCAAACTTCCAAATTATGCATTAAAGGTGGCAGGTTTGCTGCTGTTTTCATCCAGTTTGCTCTGCCAGCATCCCAACAGGGTATCCAGCACATTTAAAATATTTGCTGCCGCCAATTTCTGAACAATGTCCTTGAGGGGAGGTGTATCATAGCATCATAGAACCGTGGAGTTGGAAAATACCCCAGGAATCATCTAGTTCAACCGCCTGCAATGCGGGAAATTCAACTAAAGCATCCATGGCAGATGGTCATCCAACCTCTGCTTGAAAACATCCAATGAAGGGAAGTCCACCACCTTCAAAGGGAGTCCATGCCATTGTCAAGAATCTCTTTACCATTAGAATTTTTTTCCTGAGGTTTTGTTTCAATCTCCTTTCTTGTAACTTGAAGCCACTGATTCGGGTCCTACCCTCTGAAACAGAAGATAACAAACTTGCTCCATGTTCTATGTGGCAACCCTCTAGATATTTGAAGATGGCTACCATATCTCCTCTCAGTCTCCTCTTCTCCAGGCTAAACATCCCCAACTCCCTCAACTATTCCTCATAAAGCTTGGTTTCCAGACCCTTGATCTTCATGGTCGCCATCCTCTGCACACTTTCCAGCTGGTCAACATTGCTCTAAAATTGTGGCACCCAGAACTTGACACAGTACTCCAGGTGTGGTCTGACTAATTAATAATAATAATTTATTATTTATACCCCGCCCATCTGACTGAGTTTCCCCAGCCACTCTGGGTGGCTTCCAACAGAAGACTAAAATACAATAACCTATTAAACATTAAAAGCTTCCCTCAACAGGGCTGCCTTCAGATGTCTTCTAAAAGTCTGGTAGTTGTTTTTCTCTTTTATATCTGGTGGGAGGGTGGGTGCCACTACCAAGAAGGCCCTCTGCCTGTTTCCCTGTAACCTGGCTTCTCGCAGCGAGGGAACCGCCAGAAGGCCCTCGGCGCTGGACCTCAGTGTCCGGGCAGAACGATGGGGGTGGAGACGCTCCTTCAGGTATACTGGACCGAGGCAGTTTAGGGCTTTAAAGGTCAGCACCAGCACTTTGAATTGTGCCCAGAAACATACTGGGAGCCAGTGTAGGTCTGACCAAGGCAGAATAGAGTGGGACTATTACTTCATTTTTTCTGGGTGCCATTAGTCTTTGGTTGATGCAGCCTAGTATTAGGGTCTTTTTTGGTTTTGCTGCTGCATCACACTGTAGACTCATGTTAAGCTTGTGGGAATCATTCTGTCTGGAAAGCCAAAATGCTTACCCAGATTGAATGCTTTCCTTAGTACAACACTTCCTCTCAGAATGTTATAGTGGTTCTGTTCCTACCTGTAGCACTGTTACCAGAGAGAGGCATTGGACAACAGCTGCCCTGCATACTTTCAGATATTCCAGTCTCTGACCTATGTGCATAGCACTGGTTGTTCTCTTTTCTACAGCGACTACTAAACTTAACCAGTTCTGAGCTCTCTTCAACCTTCTTGATTTATCTTGGCTCCTTCATTCACTAGAGTTCCACTTGATTCAACTGAGCCAAATACTGTCATTAAGATCTTGTGTCTGTAGGGCCTTCAGTTGAAATACTGGCATAGAAGGTGAGTCTACCACAGACATGTAGGCTTTAATGTTGCTTTGCTGATCCAGCACTGGATAGAGGATGGATTGATGGTGCCCAAAGTTCCTTTCCAACTCTACGATTCTGTGTCATCTTTACTGCATTTGACACTATCCTTTCTGATCCTCCGGGGAAGTGCCTCCTGTTCCGCACTATCCTCTCAGATTCCCTTTCTCAGGAATGCAGTTAACTTGTACTCCCACGGCTATCTTCAAAGTCTACTAGTTCTGTCTTGGGCCCTCTAAATGATGAAAAATTCTTCCTCCATTCCAAAAATAAAATAAAATACTATTATTATATATTGTGGCTAGGTATAAATCTTGCATCAGCACTGCTGGCTTCTTTAACTTAAGAATGTTCGTTCTCTGTATGAGTCAAATGTCCTTTGATGGCATATTCCTTAGGAATTTTATTTATTTATTTTTTGACTATCTTCTCTAGTGCTGAGCATTCTTCCTTTTCAATGCAAATCTGCAGTGAGCAGACATGGGGACGTTTACTGAGCCATGCAGGCCAAGGGCCTGTTGACCCTTTCCCGTCTGCTTTTAAATTAGCGTACGCTAGAGCCTATTGTTCTTGTGTGTTCTTTGGATACTTCATAGGCTCTGTTATCTGAATAACTTTCATCTCAAGTTAATCCAGCCTCAGTCAGTATTATTTTTGCATTGCTTTTTAATTAGATCCAATAAGAATCTTTCAATGCATCTTCTCTGCAAAAAACACACCCTTATATTAATTGCATAGGAGTTATGTCATCTTGTTTTGCTAGTAGGCCTTTGGGTTTCTTACCGTTAAGAGTTCTCTATGCTCTGTATAGTCTGTTAATGTATGAACGGTTTATGCATGCCGAGAAAAAGGACAAGAGAGGGTTAAGCTAGGTGTGCTAGTTAATTCTGGGTGTGTTTGTCTTGCACCTGCAACAAGTTCAGCATGTGAGAGTGAGTCAGGAAATATGGGAGAGTGAGAACAATCTAAAGTCTAAATATGCTTGTGGTTGAAGCAAGTCTGCTGTTGGCCCCTGGTCTGTATTGAAATGAGGTTGCAAGGAGACTATATGCTGTTGGAAGGACTGTATATTACGACTCTATGTAACCTATAAGCTATGGAACTGCATTATACTGTCAATAAAGGGACTGACTCTACCTAGCACTGTCTGGTGTTTTTCTGTTCCATTGGCAACACTCCACTGGTGCAACGTAGCTGGACAGCTCAATTGGTTAGCACATGGTGCTGATAACACGAAGGTGGCAGGTTCAATCCCTGTATGGGAAAGCTGTGTATTCCTGCATTGCAGGGGGTGGATTTGATGATCCCCTTCCAACTAACATTCTGTGATTCTACATAGAAGTGTCTCTCCTGGTGCTGCAGGTGGCCTCAAATAACGCACACAGTCTGCATGGATCTTGCTGCTCCACAAGATGCATACAGGGAAAATTAACAACTTTTGGAGCTGCAGAACACGTATCTGAGTATTTCGCCATTTCTTTCCATCCAAGGCCAGCTCTCTGCAGTATTTACAGTTCCAATATCTAGTAAGAGGCACATTTCCTTGAACCCTTGGTGTTATTGAACACAATGCAGTGTCTCCCAACTATTGTATTCAGGTTCTATGCAGCTACTGTAAATAGCTCAGCTTATTTACCAAGTTTGTATGCAAATTCCTGCCAGCCCTCCTAACCCTGGCCTGCAAGCAGGGTTTCTAAAGGCCAAGGCGGAAGCTGGACTGTGTGTACAAGGGTCACAACAGAGTTAACTCACTGCAGTTTAGTAAAATACAATTACACTTCTATGTCTTAATCTTACAGCGCAGTCTGTAGTGCAAGGCTGAGAAACCTCAGATATGGAGGATATTTCAACCATCTAAGTGTCTTTATCTACCCAGCCTCAGACTCTACCCAAGGGCAATACCTTTATTAGGGCCTATCCAAAACTATGACAATTAATTTATTCTTATTCTTATTCGGGAGGGGACTGCATATGAGTTTCATGGAAGTTATACCAGCTGGAAAACCCTAAGATACTGTGTTAATACTTGGAACAAACGTAGGAATGTGGGCGGGGGGGGGGGCGGTCCACCCCGGATGTCATCCCTGACAGGAGGTGACAAAATCCACCCCCCCCCAGCACTGATCACACACACACACACAAACACACACGGTGGATTGATGCCGCACTGATCTCACACAAACAACCCCGACAGATTGGCGTGGCACCAATTGTCCCACCCCCGTAGCTCCGCTACTGTGAACAAGGCAGCTGTACGATGAACCAGAGTTTTTGGATACGAAAGAACAATGTTGAGGGGTTTAGCAAGCTTTTTAAAGTAATTACAGTCATACCTCGGGTTACAGACTCTTCAGGTTGCGTTTTTTTGGGATGCAGACCGCCGAAACCCGGAAGTACTGGAACGGGTTACTTCCGGGTTTCAGCGGTCGCTCATGTGCAGAAGCACTAAATTGCGCTTTGCGCATGCGCAGAAGCGCCAAATCGCAACCCGCGCGTGCACAGACACGCAGGCGCGGGTTGCGAACGCTGCAGGTTGCGGACATGCATCCCACACGGATTGCATTCACAACCCGAGCGTCCACTGTATCAGTGTGACAATAAAAGTTTGGATTTTTTATTTTTATTTTTTAAAAAAACCTTCGCTTTTCCTACAGCACCATTGCCATTATTATGTACTCAACACACACAAAACATTCCTTAACAGGAGACGCTGTAACATCTGTGGAAATGTTTAAAACCACAGTCTGTTTTGAAACTTGGGGTGAGCTGGGAGTGAGGTTGCGGAAATAGGTGTCCTAGGGGCGCATCACCTTGCAAATCTAGAACTCTGTCAGACACAATCTGACAAATTAATCAGCAATCTACAACCACTGAGGGGGGAGCAGATTCTTTCCACCAAAGCAAATTGCAAGGTAGTACAAACAGTTATCAGAGCGCTCTTGGCGCTCACTCTTTGCTCCATGCTGTCAGTTAAGCAGTTTAAGGAGTCCGAAATAACAGGCAAAACTCTCTAGCTTTGAATGCACGCAGGAGACAGGTGTATTTTTTGCAAGGGGAGAGTGGCACTTCAGAGGTCAGTGGCGAAGGTTGCATTTTGCACACAGCTGAAAGGTTTATTTAAAAGAAGAAGAAAAATAAAGGAGCCATATGTTCATAGCCCATAAGACTATGACGGTTACTTTATTCAGAAGTAAATAAATAAATAAAATGAGACACCTGGAAGCACGAGAGAGATGGAGGGAACAAAGCTGTTGCGTGTGGCAATAAGCAGTTAGGAACTAGAATTCCCCCTTAAGAGGACCCAATAAAGGAAGAAACTGCAACTGTCAGCACATCAGAGTTCAAGCTGGGTAGGCCCATGTCTTCAAATTGTCAGAAGGATGGATTTGAAAAGAAGTGAAGTGTATCACTCTGAGTGCTTCAAACTCAGAAAATAAAGTTTGATGAGCTGAAGGGTCTGCTCTTAGAATTTTAGGGGTCACCAAAAAAGATTTCGGTTGAACACTCTGCAGTTGCAACGGACAAAATACAAGAACACTTAATTCCGGTGGAGAGTCTCCCCAGGGGAAAAAATGCAAGAGCTGGTTTATGGTAACAGTGTCATTGTGCTGAGGTTGGCGCGTAAAGCCACACGCAACTCAAGAACCCGGTACCTAAAGGATTGCCTTTAATCCTGGTAGGTTGTTCAAAAATCTGGAAGAGAGGTCCTTTCTCCATGTACTGCACAGCAGTGGAACACCCTCCTCTCAGAAGTTCAGCCGGCATCTATTTCATTATCCTTTGGCATCAAGCTTTAAAAACCTATTTTCCCCTGAGCCTTTTAGTGCTGAGATTTTATGGAACCACCTACCACATTTATTAGAATTAGTTTATTCTCATTGGCATCCTGCAAGATCTCCCTCATGAAAACCTCTGGACCAGCCAAGCCTAGCGAAAGGCCACCATATTTTCTCTGGGTATTGGCTCATACCAGCTGGATTCTACTATTTCAACCCAAGCCAGAAAGGCAAATTTATTGGCCTAGCTTATGTCTTCACTCCTACCCAGATTTTCAGCATGCTGGTGTGTTTTTTGTTTATTGCTGGTTTAAATATTTTGAATGTTTTAATCGTTTTTACTAATAATAGTCATATACTATTCCTCTTTTTGCAAAACTCTTTGAGGTTTTTTACAATCAAGTGGTTTACTTGATGTAAATTAATATCCATTTATTTATTTTATGAAGCAAGTAAATGCGTGAGAAGGCACTGAGCAAAAAAAGAGGCAAAGAATGAACTCTTTAAAATCTGTAAAGACTTGGTTTCTAGTATGGACAAAATATGGTATGCATCATACCATTTCTGTTTCATTTCTAATTTCACAAGTCTTTGTTTTGAGTAGTTTAATTAAAAAGGTAACTACTAGGATTTGCTTGCACTGATTAGAAGAAGAAGAGTTTGGATTTGATATCCCGTCTTTCACTCCCTTTAAGGAGTCTCAAAGCAGCTAACATTCTCCTTTCCCTTCCTCCCCCACAACAAACACTCTGTGAGGTGAGTGGGGCTGAGAGACTTCAGAGAAGTGTGACTGGCCCAAGGTCACCCAGCAGCTGCATGTGGAGGAGCGGAGACGCGAACCCGGTTCCCCAGATTACGAGACTACCGCTCTTAACCACTACACCACACTGGCTCTCAAATTAACAAATTAATGTTGGTTTATATGAAATAGTTTGGGGAAAGTATACAAAAAAAACAAAACAAAAAAAACCCCACAACAACGCCTGCCCAGGCATGTCTTTTTTTCTGTAAATAGAACTTTTTGTGCATTAAAAAAAACTAATTCTCCCCGAGACCTCTGGGTAAAGGCGGTATATAAATTCAAATAATAATAATAATAATAATAATAATAATAATAATAATAATAATAGTTGTTATTGTTGCTGCTGTTGTTGTTATTTCTGTCCCCCATCCACTCAAATGAGACATCATGGTTTGACATATAGAGAGAATACAAGCCATGAAACCTATTTTCTTTTTTTTCTTTTCTTTTTTTTATATAGATTTTTATTGGTTTTTCAACACATATTAAAGGACAATACAAAACAATACATGAACAAACAAACATATAAACACGTATAATTTCTTAACCTTTTTTTCTTTAAACCTTCTTTCAGCGACTTCCCCATACCTCCCTTTTCTGCATCCCTGTTTTAAATCTTTCCAGCAACCCCTAATTTCAATTTCTTATAACACTTTTTTTATAACCTTTTTCTCATATCCAATTGTTTGTCCCTGCAATTCTATTTTGCCTTACCCATGACATTTTAACACTCATTAATTTTGCAACAGTTCTTAAGGTAAACTTTAAATTTCTTCCAATCTTCTTCCACCGTCTCTTTCCCTTGGTCGCGGATTCTGCCCGTCATCTCAGCCAGTCCCATGTAGTCTATCACCTTTGTCTGCCATTCTTCCAGCGTGGGTAGTTCTTGTGTCTTCCAGTACTTTGCTAAAAGAACTCTTGCTGCTGTTGTAGCATACATAAAAAACGTCCTATCTTTCTTTGACACCAATTGGCCCACCATGCCCAGGAGAAAGGCCTCTGGTTTCTTCACAAATGTGCATTTAAGCACCTTTTTCATTTCATTATAAATCATTTCCCAGAAGACCTTAATCCTAGGGCACGTCCACCAAAGGTGGTAAAAGGTACCTTCAGTTTCCTTACATTTCCAACATTTGTTATTGGGCGTATGATAAATTTTTGCCAGCTTGACTGGGGTCATGTACCACCTATATATCATTTTCATAATGTTCTCTCTTAAGGCATTACATGCCGTAAACTTTATACCGGTAGTCCATAACTGTTCCCAGTCAGCAAACATAATATCATGTCCAATGTCTTGTGCCCATTTAATCATAGCTGATTCCTAGTCTCATCCTGTGTATTCCATTTCAACAGCAAGTTATACATTCTTGACAAATTCTTAGTACTGGGTTCCAAAAGCTCTGTTTCTAATTTCGACCTCTCCACCTGAAAGCCAATTTTCCTGTCCTGCCATGAAACCTATTTTCCACTCCTCAATTTCACACAATGATGCCAAAATGTGATTCAGTCAGCCCACCCTTAACCCAATGGCCCTATAAATCTAACTCTCTTAGAACTTCTTCTTGTGGCCTCTCCATTCCACAAACAGCCACTGTTTGTAACTTCATACAACAATATGGAATTCTGCTCAGTATATCTATTAACAGGCAGCACTCCTCATTTCCCCCTTCGGGTACACAGGCAGAAAGTGGGGAGGAAATCATTGTTTTATTAAATCCTGGGTAACGAGTCGCAGGGAGGAAGAAGCAGTTGCTAAAGGACTCTAGGGGGTTTGCTGCCCTTTTAATGGGCTTTTCTATCCCTTTGCTAACTGGACCTTAACAGGTAATGGAATATGCTATGAAAGAAATGTCCTTGGCCCCTCTCCAACAGGTGGGACAATTAAAGGGCCTTTTTCCTAAGGGGGAAAAGACATCGAGACTGCCACAGTCTATTCCCTAGATGGTGAAATGAAGATGTTTCTTCAAAGGAGCAACTTAATGGAATATGAGAAGGCTAAGCATTAGGATGCTCTATTGTTTTTTTTACATTAAAAAGCCAACTCATATAAACTGGGGGGGGGGGGGGCGGGACGACTAAAAAAGGAAAACCAATTATGTTCTACTTTACTCGGAGCTGGCCTACGCAGAAAGCCTAAGCGAATTCAGATGTGGCCTTCCAAGGTGAGCGGGAGGAGAGAATAATAGCTAAGTAGTAGAGCAGATGCTTGCTTGTAGAAGACCCTACATTCAGTTCCCAACACCTCCAGGTCAAGTTGAGAACGTCCCCCGGCTGAATGCCTGGCCAGTTGTTGTCTGTCAGTGCAAGCAATACTGAGGTAAATGGGCCAATGGCCTTACTCCATATAAAACAGCTTCCTATGCTCCTCAGATGCCTTTAACAACCTGTCCATTAGATACAACCAGTGTCAGAAACTCAGATAGATAAGCTAGGTGCCAAATGGCTCCTTAAAGCAAGGTTACAGTTGCCGCAACAAATGTCTGGTTGCCATTTTGGGGCCAGACAGCTTGAAAGTCGTATTAAAGTGGTACATTGGTTCTCAAAAACACCTTGGTACTCAAACAACTTAGAACCCAAACACTGCAAAGTGTTCCAGTTTGTGAACTATTTTCAGAAGTCCAACGTGCTCTGTTTTTAGTCCCACGCTTCCGTTTTGAGTGTTACGCTGAGGTCTGTCTGTTTTTGCTATTTATTTTGCATTTTTGTTTTTGAGTTTGACCAAACTGCGGGAGGCAGTGGAAGACAGGAGTGCCTGGCGTGCTCTGGTCCATGGGGTCACAAAGAGTCAGACACGACTAAACAACAACAAAACCGTTTATGTGCTCTATCTGCAAGGTGCTGTCAGGAGCTCGTCCTACACTCGAGTAGGACCCTGGCAGAGACACATGCCCGACTGGCATGTTCCCTCCCTCCTGGTCGATTGTTCGGGAGCTTCAAAAGCTTTCTTCTGCCCAAACATCACAGCAACCGATGCCAACAGACATCGGCACACTTTGGGATCCGCAGAGTCTTCACAGCTTGTGTAACAGAACCCAACAACTCAGCATTTTGGCTAATCTACTTTATTTACATATAAACACACACGGAGCACTGCAACATGGCTCCCTCTCTCTCTAGCATCAGACAGCAAAGAGAAAAAGAACAAAAGACAATAGTCCCACTTCACGGAACACAGTAACACAAACATCCTGTCTCCGTCACTTCCCACTCTGTGGAGTCAAAACATACACCGTCATGTGACAGACAAAAATCCCATGACTGCAATCATGGAGCAGGAATTCTAACAGGCGCATGCTTGAAATAAGTTCTTGTTAAGGGCAATACCTGAGCTGAATGACCCAGCTTCTACAGTAGAAAATTACAATAGCAGGGCAGCTGCAGAATCCCTGGAGACCCCAGCCACCATTACAGGACGGAGTCAGAACCCCGCCTCACACATTCCCTTCAGAGTTCCTAAAGCCCCAAGAATCCTAGGATACCTGCTTGGCTCAGCTGTATAGTACTGGAGTGTGTCTTAATCAATGTTCTGTGAAATACATTAATTGAGTTTTAAGTCAAATCACTGGCCGTGCCAGCTTTATCTCTCCAAGTGTTTTATTACCACAACAAAATTTGCAAGGCACTCTCAGGCCTGCGCCTGCAAAAGTGGGTTTGAAGCGAGTTCAAACACAGCTGTTGCTTTAAAATATGCCACACAATTTGATAATTTCTCTGCCAATCACGGGAGAGGAACTTTTGAATCTGCCCAGAAAGTAAACCCTGACTGCAGTGGTGAAGAACGCACAGCTATGACCACAGGTGACAGAGCTAGAGGGCTACAGCCAGTCAGGGTTGGCGGCATTTTTCTCCTGATGCCTTTTTTTTTCTAAAGGAACAGAAGACCCTTTTTGAGGCTTGCACCCAAGCTGACAACACCACTCCCCTGCTATCCTCCATTAGCTGTATGGCAAACCAGTGTCCTCTAGGCAAGTGGTGAGGTGGAGCTGAGTCACTAAGCCCGTTGTTTTTTTTTAATTGCTTAATCTATTTTATTTATCTTTGGAACAGACTGTTTGGGGAGCCAAGGACACCTGCTCCAAAACACCCCTGGTCTATAAACCTTCTGGATTCAGAGAACAAATATTCACATTACTGAAATCTTTCGCTAGCTAGAGCACAAGTCAAAGTGCTTCATGGTTATGCTTAAGATGATACTCATTAAAAGATGAAAAGGGCGTCTGAACTCCTCTAACAGAGGAATAAGTGAAAATTTGAGAAACATGGGACTCTGGAGAACCCTAAGATCCTTCGGCACGCTACAAAACAGGGCATCGGGCCTTGTTGTTGTTGTTTAGTCGTTTAGTCGTGTCCGACTCTATCCAGTTCCCATTTGACATAGCAGAAGTCATGCAACTACTGCCCCCACCCAGAACCTGGTATCGTACATTTGAGGATATTTGCACAGATTTACATTCTATCTCCATTTCTTTCCAATTATCTGTCATCCCTTTGTCCTTTGCTATGCAGCTCTTTGCCCTACAGTTGATCCCACAACCATTTTTTTTTAAAGAAAAAGAAAACCAGAGGTCATCTGCGGTGCAATCTTTCAATAGTATAACAGTGCCTGCTCTCACATCCAATTTCTCAGGAACAAAATTAATCGCCAGTTGTATTGCTAACCCAGATTCCTACGCAGGAAAGTCTCAAGCTCCTTGCGTTGCTATTGTTTTCTAAGCCTGTTCAGCAACACTCTGTTTACAAGAACCACTTTTAGCAGTGTGGTTTGAACCAGCAAGGTCATTGCAAATATCATACAAACAAAAGGAACAGCACGGAAAAACCTTGTATTATTATTTTTGTTAAAGATGTGGGGATATTTTGTCTGCACCCATTTTGTCTGTTTCTATATATGTAACACAGAGAGAGCATACTTGCTGCTTTGAGACCTTCTGAAAAGCAGGGTATAAATTCCTTAAAGAGAATCAAAGATCCCAACATTATGCATCACTCACATCACACACACACACACACACAAACACAAACACACACACACACAAAATGAGGCTTGTAAAATGCTGGTGACAAGGGAATCTTAGCTTCATGGGAATGGAGGGTGTAGAGGCATTCAGAAATACAAGCCTGCTCTTGCCCACCCATCAAGATTGTTAAGTCATTAGTAGTTATTATTAAACCCAGTCATATCACTGACATTAATTTTTAGCACTCAAATAAAGCTGAGCTGTTATAAGAATATTTTTATATGCAAATGGCAAACACAACATCTTACATACGGCAAATTTCAGTGGGCTCCAGAGCAGTGGTGTCTAGTGACCACTGGGACAGACAGAGCAAAAAGCAGGGAGATCAACAATAGGTATAGACAAGACCAGTGACAGGTAGAGCCATCTAATTCAAGTTTTGTCTCCATCCTCCTCCATGCTGTGTTCTCCAAAGGCAACACAGAGAGGAAAAGACAGTCAGTGTTGCCCCCTGAACTGCTTGTAAGTAAGACAGCAGGGATGGGAGGGTGGGGGCTGGCTGAGGACGGATTGAGATAGGTGGGGCAGTGCCCCATTTACCCCACTGTTCCAGAGTGTGCAAGCCTCTGGGTTAGAATTGGCAAGGAGTTTATCACCAATCTCCTTGGTCATCCATGACTCTTTGTTGGCAAGTAAAGCAGATGGAGGATGCGGGTGGCGCTGTGGGTTAAACCACAGAGCCTAGGACTTGCCGATCAGAAGGTCGGTGGTTCGAATCCCCGCGACGGGGTGAGCTCCTGTTGCTCGGTCTCTGCTCCTGCCAACCTAGCAGTTCGAAAGCACGTCAAAGTGCAAGTAGATAAATAGGTACCACTCCAGCGGGAAGGTAAACGTTGTTTCCGTGCGCTGCTCTGGTTCACCAGAAGTGGCTTAGTCATGCTGGCCACATGACCCGGAAGCTGTACACCGGCTCCCTCGGCCAATAAAGCAAGATGAGCGCCGCAACCCCAGAGTCAGCCACGACTGGACCTTATGGTCAGGGGTCCCTTTACCTTTAAAGTAGATGGAAGATTCAGTAACTGGAAATGCTGAAAAATAAATTGGTCTAACCACAGATTCCCCTCTTCCTTTGGAGTAAGTGATTTCAGCTGATTTGCAATGCAGGAATATCAAACCCTTTGTTAACACTACAGTGTTGACCTGTGGCACCAAGAACTCCAGCCATGGGGTCTTCAAAAATGCTATTTTTGCTGGGTCCTTGTCGCTTGGCATTACTCCGGTTGGTCTACTCCAAACAATAGCCAGGAGGTAACATACAACACTGAGCCCCTACTAGGAATAGACCTCTCTGAAGCCACCCAGCCAGTGAGAACATGGCTGGCTAAATTGTGGGGTGTCACAGCCAACCAATGGGACTGAAGATGTACCACTGTGGCCAGCAACACACACCCTTGTTTTCAGTCACTTTGCCCACATGTAGGGCAGGATGGACACTCTTCCTCAGAGGGCACGGAACTGCTTTTGCATAGCCAACTATTCAGAAGACACAATAATGGGTAACTCTGTATGAGAACCAAGCTTATCACAAACACCACAATATCAAATCCCTTCCTTCTTTGTAAGAACTTCAGAAATCAAATAGTTTCCCAAAGAGAGAGACCAAAGCCTTCTGAATAGCAATTCCATCGGGAGAAAGTAGGTTTAGATTAAAACCACAATACGTTCAGAAATAAATAGATAAGCCTTTCCTTCCACAGTCCTAGCTGATGGAGTAGAACTAGGTCATAGACAACTGTTAAGGATCAACTCCCCATCCATTTGTGTTTTTTTGGAGGGTGGGGGGAGAATGAAAGCCATCCACGTTAACTACATTCCTCTATCGCACTAGGGATTATAGTCAATGAGGAGTGGGGGAGTGTTCTGTATTGATAACACTTAATTGTAAAATTTGTCCAGCTTTGTATTTAAAACGAGTGGGGGAGAAAAGAGGTGGTTAATAATAAAAAAACACTACACTGATAAAGCTCAAAAGCAATAAGGGAACTGAAAGATAACCACATGTATGGTCTTCCTTTCTGATATAATACAAGTGGAAAAAAACAATGCAATTAGATACTTGCACTGGTTGGAAAGATAAAAGTTGGCAGTTTTGCTTTATCTGTGCAAATTTCTTAAGCTTTGTTCCCATTTCATTTGAAGGAGGAACGAATTACCTTGGCTGCACCCCAGTTTTCACATAAGCTATTCGTGATTTCGGAGGCAAGAGCAACAAGGTGGAATCTACTGGGCATTCTGGCCTCTTGTCACCAGTCAGAGGAGCAAGGGACATGGGGAGACAGCTTCCTAAGACAGCATCACAGCAAGGTGAACATCAGAGTGATGCCCAACTATCAACCAGAACAGGAGTAGCTGCAGGGAGTTCATTGTCCTGCCACAAAATTGGTACTCCAACATTAGAATAACATTAGAATAACAACTGGAGCTCGGACATCAAACAAATGGACACGCATTGCTCTCCTGACTTGGAGTACCTAGTGGTGAAGTGCCGCCCTTTTTATTTGCCACGTGAGTTTAATGTTGTTATAATAACAGCGGTGTATATACCTCCCGATGCAAACACTACTACAGCTATGGGCCACCTGCTAACTGCTATTAGCAAACAGCAGCGGGCCCACCCGGATGGAGCATTTGTGGTTGCTGGTGATTTTAACCGAGCCGATTTAAGGACTGTGCTTCCTAAGTTCCACCAGTATGTTGATTGTCCCACTAGGGGGGGGAAATACCCTGGACCGAGTATATAGTAACATCATGCATGGATATAAGACCAAGCCCTTGCCCAATTTGGGGCAGTCAGACCACATATCTTTACTTATGATACCATCATATAGACCTCTCGTATGCAGAATTAGACCATCAACTAGAGAGATACGAGTGTGGCCAGTAGGTGCATCTGAGCAACTTCAAGACTGCTTTCGGAGCACCGAGTGGTCGCTTTTTGTGGAGAATAATGTGGACACATACGCTTCGACAGTACTGTTCTACGTTAAAAGCTGCATTGATGTTGTCACTACCACCAAACAAATACGGGTGTTCCCTAACAACAAGCCCTGGCTAAACAGGGATGTGTATCTTCTGTTAAAGGCAAGAAATGCTGCTTTTCATTCTGGTGATGCGCAACAGTATAGAGAAGCCAGAGCCAAATTGAAAAAGGGCATTAGGAATGCCAAAGCTATGTACTGCCGGAGGATTGAAAAACATTTTGAGAGCTCCGACCCTCGTCGAGTATGGCAAGGCCTGCGACAAATCACAGGGCAAAATATTAAAAACGAACTGGCCAGTAGCAGTGCGCACCTGGCTGATCAACTGAATCAATTTTTTAGTCGCTTTGAGGTGGGAACTGGAACTACCGTCACTACAGCATTGGCTACCAGCACATCATCAGAAACTACTACTGATAGACAACCATTTTTATTACAGACCTCTGACGTACAACGTGCCTTTCGGAGCATTAACATTAGGAAGGCAGCTGGACCGGATGGAATTATGGGACGGGTTATTAGGGACTGCGCTGCAGAATTAGCTGGGGTATTTACGGACATTTTTAACCTATCCCTGTTGCAGGGTTCTGTCCCTACCTGCCTGAAGACATCGATTATAGTGCCAGTCCCCAAGCAGTCAGTGGTGGTATCTCTCAATGACTATAGACCAATAGCTCTAACATCTGTTGTTATGAAATGTTTTGAGAGATTGGTGCTAGATCATATTAAGGCTGGTCTTCCATCCACTCTAGACCCGTTCCAGTTTGCATACAGAAGAAATAGATCTACTGATGATGCTATTTCCATCGCTGTCCATACTGTACTGAGTCATCTAGAACGACAGGGAACCTACGCAAGGCTGTTGTTCGTGGACTACAGTTCTGCCTTCAATACAATTCTGCCAGACAGGTTATTTCTTAAAATGACCAATTTGGGTATACATCAGAAGATCTGTCTGTGGGTAAGGAATTTCTTGACTGATAGGCCGCAGACAGTGAGAATGGGACCTTACTATTCTTCTACTCTAGTATTAAGCACAGGAGCCCCTCAGGGATGTGTGCTAAGTCCCTTTCTCTATTCCCTGTACACATTTGATTGCACCCCACTGTATAAGTCCAACACAATCATCAAATTTGCGGATGATACAACAGTGGTGGGGCTCATTAGTGAGAACAATGAGACTGCTTATAGGAAAGAAGTACAGGGGTTAATTCAATGGTGTAAAGAAAACAATCTTATGCTTAACACCAAAAAAACCAAAGAACTCATAATTGACTTTAGGAGAAAGAAAAGTGTATTTTTACCATTGTACATAAATGGCGAGGAGGTGGAGAGGGTTGGTAGTTTTAAATACCTGGGCATTTATATCTCTGAGGACCTCTCATGGACTGCAAATATTAATATGGTTGTGAGGAAGGTGCAGGGGAGGTTGTATTTCCTGAGAATGCTTAGGGGACTGAATCTATCTCAGCACCTACTTCTGTCCTATTATCACAGTACCATCGAGAGTGTCTTAACCTATAGTGTATTATCGTGGTATGGGAGCAGCTCCGAAACGGATAAAAAAGCTTTACAGAGAATAATTAAAATTGCCCAGAATGTTATTGGGCTCCAACTACCAACCCTGGATGAGATCTTCACGTCTCGCACTTTGAAGAAGTCACACAATATCCTGAGAGATCCCACCCATCCTGCTCACAACTTCTTTGAACTGTTGCCTTCGGGCAGAAGATATAGGACAATGAAAACACGAACCACACGCCTTCTGAATAGTTTCTATCCAAGAGCTCTGATTGCACTAAATAATGATCTCAGGGCCAGTTGCAAGAAATAGCAAGCAGGGAGTAGGAAGGAATGAGATAGGTTTTAGGTTATGTTATGCCTTTAAATAGGTTATGTTATATTCTGGATTATGTTATGTTTTATAGATTATGTCTGAATAGGATGAGAGTGTTGGAGATACGTGTAAATGTGTATGTGAACCCGGTCTTTGGGGGGGTGTTTGATTTTCGTTGTTGTGTATACTGTGTATATACGGACAATGACAATAAATTTATCTAATCTAATCTAATCTAATCTAATCTAATCTAGAATGGGACTTGAAAGAGCTTGGAGGCATTCCAGGTCCAACATGGTGGTGGCCTTGATGGGCACGGGTGCCTGGTTCCAGCTGTGGCTGGTCTGCCTGCTACAGCCGCTTTTGTACAGAGGTGACTTGGCCAATGTACTCCATTGCTCTGGTAACATCCGGATCGGATTGCTACAGTGTGTTGTATGTGGGGCTGCCCTTGAGTCCAAATTACAGCACACAGATTTCTGGTCACAGTTTCATCTAGAACTCAGACGATCCCCATTTTAAAGCACTTCTTGCCTGATTGCTCCTGGGCCCAATTCATGTGTGCTCACGTTAGTGTTTAAAGCCCTAAATGACTTATGCCTCAAATATCAGGAAGCACCTGCCCTTCCCTATGGACTCTCTCAGGTGTTAAGATCAGCAGAGGGAGCTCTCTTGGTAGTTCCATCGCTCTCAGAGGTTCAGAAATGGCAGCCTAGCAGAGCGCATCCTCTGTCTCATTCTCTACCATCAATATTTTGCTGTCACCCACCCTGGGACCCTATGGTGAAAGCTGGGTAAAAAAACTCTATAACCAAGACCAGCCGCACATTATAGAAGCTTCCTGGTCAGGGGTAACAGGAGAGCAAGGAGCCACAATTCAGTGTATGGCTGCCACCACAGAGCAGCTGCCAGAAGGAATGGCAAGAGGGGAGGGCAGCATGATGGGACGAGTGCCAAGGGCACCAAAAGACTAGACCCAGTTTCAAATATGTATTCTCTATATCACTGACATTTTCATCCATTATGAATTCATTTTTGCATATTCTTATTAACTTTGTTGCTAATGCCACTTATTTTCAATCCAACATCATTTTAACATTCATTAATTTTACAGTATTTCTGAAGCTAGTCTTTAAATTTCTTCCAGTCTTCTTCCACCAACTCTTCTCCCAGGTCTCGGATACTGCCAGTCATTTCCGCCAATTCCATATAATCCATCACCTTCATCTGCCACTCTTCCAGGGTGGGTAACTCTTGTGTCTTCCAATACTTTGCAATAAGTATTCTTGCTGCTGTTGTTGCATACATAAAGAAAGTTCTATCCTTCTTTGGTACCAATTGGCCGACCATGCCCAGGAGAAAAGCCTCTGGTTTCTTCAGGAAGGTATATTTAAATACCTTTTTCATTTCATTATAGATCATCTCCCAGAATGCCTTGATCTTTGGGCATGTCCACCAAAGGTGAAAGAAAGTACCTTCTGTCTCCTTACATTTCCAGCATTTATTATCAGGCAAGTGGTAAATTTTTGCAAGCTTGACTGGTGTTATGTACCACCTATAGATCATTTTCATTAAATTCTCTTTTAAGGCATTACATGCCATAAATTTCATACCAGTGGTCCATAACTGTTCCCAGTCAGCCATCATAATATTATGTCCAACATCTTGTGCCCAACCCTGAAGAACAGTCCTGCCCCCCCCCCGCCGCCGCCAATTGGTAGTGCAACTCCTGGGCAAAGTCTGGCAAAAACCATGGTGAGGTTTATGCATAATGCATATAGGAAATCAATAGCAATAGGGAAAGAGGCAGTGGCTCATGCTCTGAATGGGAGGACCAAAAGCCTTCATTCAGGCGAAGGATTCCCAGTCTACACTATGAACTTCTTATTAAAGGAGGAGCTGTCCACAGCACCACTTGAAGGAAACAAACACAGAGTTCTGTTCTTGCCTGGCCAACATCGGTTTCCCTTGCTCTGATGAGTTTTGTTAATATGGGCAGGGCTTTTTTTCCTAGACAAAGAGGAGACGGAACTTGTTGACCTTTTTAGGGGGAGCTTTTTTGGGGGAACACGCCCTAAAAAACCCTGACTATGGGTTTCACACATTACATTCAGTAAGTGCACAGTCTGTACACAACAAGCCAGACTTACACATGTAGAGACAGTTTGTACATGTGTTCAGTGCAATGTGTGAATAGGTAGAAGACCAGGGGATGGGTCTGTAAGATGTATTGGCTAGGCTGTTGTTGGCTAGTCTTCCTTGCTTTAGGATTGACATCTCTTATGGTGGCTGCCAACTCTCACACTTATAACCTGAGGTTCCCCCATCTGGATGTGATGCACCACTCTGGCACCTCCCCTCCCCAGCTCCTATGCTGTCATCTGACCCCCAGATTCTACCCAGATTCTGGGCATAACTTTCAATCCTGAGATGGTTGCACATCTGCCATTCTGGCCCAGTGTGTATAAACGCATTCTTTCCCAAGGCATCACACATTTTAAGCAACTCCAATTGTTTCCATAATTTTGTGCCCATCTAAGTTTGCAACAGCACCTTGTTTTATTAATTTACTGCAACTGATTCCCCCCCCACGCCCCAAATCCCCAACCCCAGTTAATTCTTGCAATGTGAAGTTGCTGGGCTTCTGTCTGAAGTTCAGAGCCTTGGCCCTATTCTTATCTCCTTTCCCTTCGTTGTTAAGTCTCCATGGAGATAAAGGGACTACATTGTCTCTCATCTATCCCCAGATCATGCACCTGTCATGATCCAAGTGGAAATCTGAAATCCCAATGGACGGGATACAATAGCGGCCTTTTAGAGAATGGAAATACTCCACGAATTATATCATCTGACCACCTGCTCTAAGACAGGGCACTTTATAATACGGATGGCCAAGGTGCCAGCTCTCAGGTAGTTCATGACAGAGGCATGAAACAGACCACACTGGACCCCTACCCTACTGCTGCCCACCACACCCAAAGATCACGCAAGACGAAGACTGTGGAAGAAGCAAAGGTTTTTGAGTGCCCAAACACCAAAGAAAGTAGTGACTCTTCCCAAGCAATGGAAGCAAGAAGGAAGGTTCAAGGAGCCCGAAGCATCAGTCCTTGTCAATCCAGCAATGTAGTGAATACAAAGCTCTATATGGTACAGTAGCTCTTGCCATCATCATCATATTTTGTGTTAGAGGCTCATTCAACCCCAACAGAAGCCAAGGTCAAATGAAAGCTCAGTTGTTGGTAGCATTCCAAAGAGGAGCTCAGAACTGCAGATGTAAAGTGATGCCAGCGGAAAAGGATATATTACTGAGTACTAGAAGTATTTGCAGATATCAGACAAAGGTATCCATGGGAGATTGATACAGGGCTAGGACTTACGGAGGGAGGGGAGCAGCCAAAAGCTGTCTGCAAAAAAAAGTCTCATGAGGTTCAGAGAGATAGGTCCTGTTGTTGGTTAAAACACCTTGCACCCACACTTCATTTGCCCCATTATGTCATTTTAGGAGGTGAAACTCAATTTTTGCAAATTTATTCAGTATGCATCTTAAAATTATTTTCTGGGGTGTGAGGAATTCAGATCTGCTATTGTTGTATTTGTGACTGGACAACATTTAGCTTGGCAAGTCCACGTTTGATGAAGAGGCACATAAGCTGCTTTTGGAAAACCAAATAATTTTAATTTTAGCTTCTGAAAATATCAGCTAATGCTAAATAAATCTAATAAATAAAAATAATATTAATAGATAATATAAATGCAAGTCCTTGGCAATCATTTTTAATCATTTTCATGCAATTTTACATATATTTTACTCACCAAGCAAAACTAAATTATATTAATTTAACCAAAATATATTTTGTACTGTCAAGTCATGTTACAACTTGTCAGCACCCTTCATTTTCTGGAAGTTTGAAACTGAACAATTTGACGTGCCTCTTTACAGGGTCTCTCTCCCAGGGATGGCTTCAAATGTAATACTGAAAGTGGGTGAGATTTCACAAAGTGCAAAGATAATACATTTGGGTAATAAATACTTGAAATGCTGCATTGCTGGTGCATTCAACTGGTTTTTAAAAGTTAGTTTTCAGCCTTTTAGCATGCCCTTCTATTGCATGCACACTAGAGCAAGATCAGTCTTCAACAGTCTATCCTTCCCTTTTCTAAAAAAAACCCAAAACCTGAATCCACATGATCCATTTGCATGCTCAATTAGGCATAACTAATCTGTTTTTAATGATTTCAAGCATGAACTTTCACTTAACCTGAAGAAGTGTTCTGGCGTGGTGGGGCTGCGTATTTGGTGGAGGAGACTCAGCTGGTGCTCCCGATTGCAAGTGAGACTTTTCGTCTCCTTCTCCAACTTCCTCCAGTATTATGTAAAGCTGGCATCTGGCAAGGATATGAGCCCTTGGCACAAAAGCCAAAGGGCTTCCCCCCTGTGGCTCTCAGCCAAGGGTGACCAACCAATTAAGAGCATAAGATGGAGAGGAAATTAAGGGAGTGTCGGCCCAGGCAGATGAAGACCCACAAGAGGAAGAACCAAATAGCTATAATACACCAAGTGATGTCCCAGTTCTGGAACATTCTCCTCCAGAAGGCATGAATGGTCACATGTCCATTGCAAGTTCACTGTTTAGCAGAAATTTACTTATTATGTCTAATTTTTGGTGGCTATGCTTCTGAGTCTTGAGTCTTTTGTTTTAGAGTACTAAATTTGTGGCTTTATTATTATTGTTGCTAATATTTTACTGATAGTTTAATTATCTTCTGTGATTTGTAATGATATTTTAAAAAAAATAACATGAACTGTTATAAGGTAACGTGTGGCTAAATAAATAAAACAAAACTTAAATATATAGAGTGGTACCTTGGAAGTCGAACGGAGTCCGTTCCAGAAATCCGTTCGACTTCGAAAATGTTCAGAAACCAAGGCGTGGCTTCCTATTGGCTGCAGGAACCTCCTGCAGCCAATTGGAGGCCATGGAAGTCGCGTCAGACATTTGGGTTCCAAGGAACGTTCGCAAACCGGAACACTCACTTCTGGGTTTGTGGCGTTCAGGAGCCAAAACGTTCGACTTGCAAGGCGCTGACTGTACATTGACTAAATAATTCTGCCTGGTTGCACTGCATCCAGACGTAGTTCCAGCATTATTTGCAAGCATCACATTAATTAGTAGGGCCTTATAAGTTCTACTACAGGGGTCTCCAAGCTTTCCTTGCCTCGGGCCAGTGTCTCCAGCAACGATTGTGCAGTGGGCTGGAGGAGCGCGCGGCCATACGTGCACGCACACGCTATTTCCGGCACACTTTCAGGTCGGAGGAGCACTGGAAATAGCCTGTGTGCATGCGCACGGGCCTCCTCTGACCTGGATGTGCACTGGAAATAGCATTTGTGCACACATTGCGCATACGCAAACACTATTTCCTGTGCACATCCGGGTTGGAGGAGGCCCGTGCACATGCGCACAAGCTATATCTGGTGCTCCTCCAACCCAGAAGTGGGTCCCCATGCCGCACCATGCCAGTAAGTGCAGGTGGTGGCGGGTGGCACCACGGGCTGGATAAACGAGTCCCTCGGGCCTTATCCGGCCCCCAGGCCATAGGTTGGTGACCCCTGTTCTACTAGTTGCCCTAACTGCCAAGTGGCCCATTGGTAGTTGGGGACCAATCCCTACACAAGAGGGGCATTATTTTAGCCTCGTGATTGGCATCATGTGTCAAAGAGCATAACACCAAGTGGCATTTTCCATTAGCTCACTGTGCTTATTGTCCAGCATTTTGCAAAGACTTCCAACGCACCAGAGAACAGCCAATCAAAGATGACCTTCATCCCAAGGGAGTTCTTGTATTAAGCACATCCCATTTGTGCTACGTTGCTGAATTAACAAAATCTCATCTTATTGTGAACTGACCAGGCAATCAAAATAGCTTCCCTACTTCCAAAGCGTTACATGCTTATAATGAAGCTGGCAGGCCTGCCTCAAAAGATCATTCATGATAAAAGGGAAGGTTTTATTGTTATGAGCTAGTAAGCACTATGAAGTGAACACAGCAGGCGAAGCCCAAGGTCTAAGGATGCTATAGAACTGGGTTTCAGATAAACAGGAATCCCTGCTATGGTCAAGTTATCTCAAGAGTTCACTACAATAAAGCGTGGACTTCAATCTTATGCTCTGTTCTGGGTGCCATTGTCCTCCCCCAGAATTCAGAATACAGTAGCTATTCTCCTGCTGCTCAGCAGAAGCTACTGTTACTTTACCAGCCTGTGAGAATTTGTTTTTAAAAAGATACCTGGCTCTGTCCTGCATGAAAAAGCAGAATGACCAGACTCTCTATACTGAAGCAGTTTTCAGGTGCCATGCAAACAATGGACTGGCAAGCAACATGCTGCTCTTCTTGCTATTAATTTTGATCTGAGGAGCAGACGAGTTACGGGGCAGTACAGAGCATCAGGGGAGAAAGGCAATGCTTACAAAGAATGTTTAAGTATTGTTAAAAAAGTATTGTAAAGCTGTAGGATAGAAAGACAAATGAGTATGCGTGTTTAAAGAAACTGATCGGTATGCTTTAAAGTGCACCTGCAATTTGTAATGCAAACTCCATACCCACACAAGTCACTGTAAGCCAGGCATCCCCAACCTTCGGCCCTCCAGATGTTTTGGCCTACAACTCCCATGATCCCTAGCTAACAGGACCAGTGGTCAGGGATGATGGGAATTGTAGTCCAAAACATCTGGAGGGCCGAAGGTTGGGGATGCCTGCTGTAAGCCTTATCCTAAACAGGCTTAAGAAAGAGCCCCAGGAATTCACAGCAGTGGTTAGGTCCTAGCTCAGCCTTTCCTAACCGTGTGCTCCCCAAGTTTTTTGATTGTGACTCCCATCACTCCTGATCATGTTGGATGGGGCGGATGAGGGCTGGAGACCAACAACATCTCAAGGACATAAGGTTGGTGACAGCTGCCCTAGCCTGTTGAGTTAGAATCGGCTGTGGATACTGAGTCCTCATACTTTTGGACACAGAAGAGAATAGGGATATGCAACATGTCCCTATGATTAGTATGCTTGTTGACACTCTCAAAGAACTCCCAAAGGTTTGTGAGAAGGGATTTGTCCTTGCAGAAGCCATGCTGGCTCCACTTCAGCAAGGGTTGTTCTATAAGTTTAGCTATTTGATCTTCAACAATACTTTCCACTGGTTTCCTAGGGACAGACATCAAGCTAACCAGCCTGTAATTTCCAGGATCCCCTTTGCATCCCTTTATAAAAATTGGTGTTACATTGGCTACTTTCCAGTCCTCAGGTATGGAGGCTGCTATGAGGACAAGTTACATATCTTTGTTAGAAAACCTAGCGATTTGTCAGTTTTTGTTTTGTCTGTTAGGCCTAGAACTTCATCTCTGCTCACTGCTATCTGCAGAAAGGGAGTGTCTCATCACTTCCTTCCTGCAAAAGCTCATTCGGACACTGGGTTATGCCTTATATTTTCTGTTGTGAAGACAGGTGCAAAGAATTCATTCAACTTCTTTGCAATCTCCTTATCTTCTTTTAGCACACCTTTGACTCCCTTGTCACCCAAGGGTGGAAATTGGCCTCCACAAGCATCTACGAACACACCGTTCATGGAAGACAATCTTACTTGGCTACGAGTGATCACCAAAGATGATGACGACGATGACGACGGCGACATCCAAGAGTCCAACTGCCACCTTGTGAGCCTCAATGCTCACGTTTCCCTAAAGCGAGTGCTTGACTTGATGTTGCATGCAGACTGAGCCGCAGACAGTGATGTAGTTTTAAAGCCTGCCTTTGTACTTATACAGGGAAGCTTTCGTTCCATTTAGAGTACAGTTTGGGCAGAAGCTGAACAATACTGAGTGATTCAATCTGGGCTCCCGAGCTGCACTTAAAAGTTGCCAGTTGTAACATAAACCAGGACTCCTTGGGGATAACATGGCTTTAAACCAGAGGAGATGCACAGCCTAATCCACTGTGTGCCTTCCCCAGGCATCTCCATTATCAAAACTGCAGGTGCCCATATTTATATTGAATTAATACAAGAACACTCTCCGTAATACCCTCAGAATTAAGCAAGTTGCGCTTTGTTTTTTTATGAATAAAGTAATGTACCCTTTAGGGGGTATGCATGCATTGCAAAGATTTGTATCTCTTTTTATGGCTTTCCACAGACATTTTAAAGGCTCAGGAGGGCATTCTGAGTGCTGAAATAACAGTCTGGCTTTGCTTGAAGATGGCAAACACACAGAGCAAGAATAATCAGAGCCTGCATTACCTCGGCACTCTCAAAGCAATGGAAAGCAATGTAGAGGAGATCTTTAGATTGGTTTTAAGTGCCATCAGTGCCCACACGAGCGAGGCTGTGGTAAAGCTGATTGTGAGAGAGAGCTCAGTAGACAAGAGCTGCCAGATGAATTATTGACAATACCCAAAGGGCCCGAACCACTTACTCCAAAGTATTCCTGCAGACTTGAATAAGACTATTTGGGAGCTCCACATTCAGAAACGCCACATGATAATGGGCCCCCAAGGACTGTGGCCTTTCGGGATGAAGACAAAGAAGCGCATGCATAATGGGTTGTTATTATCGCTGGATTTAATACCCATTCTTCACCCAGAGTGTTGCATCCAGAAGGTGTCCTTCTGCACATGGAAGATGCTTTCCACTCAAAGAATGATGACTTCACAGCAAACACAAAAGCTGCCAACAAGAAAGCTGTAGTCAAACCCAAAGAGGATGTCCCAGTGGTCCCCACTTCTTGATGGTTGAACAAATCTTCCCCCCACCCCATAAATATGACTTAGGCCAGTCACTACCCTCTGGCTCATCTGCCTCCCAGGATTGTTGTAGAGGTAATATTGTGGGAAAACCCAAATCCACCCCCAGTGGAGGCTTGGTATTAGGGTAAAATGAGGTGGTGCCCTCCCAGCTGCACACACAGTCTTCTGCCATGCCACCAACCCTTAACTGCAATGTACAACTCAGTGAAATTGCTTGCAACGTTCTGCTTCAAGTTATCCGCTTCGGACTGTTGCATCTCAGTAATGCCTCAGACGACTTCTGAACATATTCCAGAGAGAGGGGGCAGTTTGTTTCTCTATTTAACAGCCTCTGCTACCTAGAAGGCCCTGTGGGTTAAACCACAGAGCCTAGGATTTGCTGATCAGAAGGTTGGCGGTTTGAATCCCCACAACAGGGTGAGCTCCCGCTGCTCTGTCCTGCTCCTGCCAACCTAGCAGTTCGAAAGCACATCAAAGTGCAAGTAGATAAATAGGTACCGCTCCAGCGGGAAGGTAAACAGTGTTTCCGTGTGCTGCTCTGGTTCGCCAGAAGCGGCTTAAGTCATGCTGGCCACATGACCCGGAAGCTGTACGCCGGCTCCCTCGGCCAATAAAGTGAGATGAGCGCCGCAACCCCAGAGTCGGCCATGACTGGACCTAATGGTCAGGGGTCCCTTTACCTTTACTGCCTAGAATTCCTGCAGTTCCTGGAAGCAGGTCAGTATAGGCCTATGAGATATATGGATACATTTCCCAGGACCAGTATGTGGGGCAGAGTCCTTCCAACTCTTTGATCTACGAAAGGGTGTGAAAGAGAGGAGAGGCATAAAACAACAGATTTGAGGGCTGAATAAACTTTCAAAGGTATTGAGGACCCCCTCTCCCAAATTCTCTAGCTTAATTTCAGGAAGCAGAGAGAAACTAGATCACTGATGGGAAGAATTGAGTGGAGGAGGACAAAAAAATTGCTTGCACGGCTAAAAACAACAAATCTGTCAACATGATAACTTTTGCTCAACAGAAGCTTGTGTCTTTCATTGGACTTTGTTATTTGAATGAGTCCGAGTGAGTGTCTTGGGAAGGAAGATTGCAACTTGCACTGGTAACTTCTTCTTCTTCTTAATTGCCTTGCTTTTCCTGAGTTTGTCAATGAATTTCTACATTTTCTAAACTGGAGTTTTGGATGTATGCCTGAGGGGGAGCTTGGAGTGCCACGGCAAGTCTGAGCTCTGCTGTTTTGTTTATTTTAAATGTGGTTTAAATGGTTGTTATTAAGCTAAGTTAAACTTGGTAACATATCAGGAGCACAACACCAACTTTTAGAGTTCTGTTTTTATTTTATTATCTGGTTGGATGGCAACTCAGTGTTAAAGCACCTGAGCCTACCTGCTTGAAGCTTATCTGTTCAACAGGACCCAGAGCAGCTGAAAGTAATTAAAGATGGAGCTCAAAAAAGAGAGAAAGAAAGAGAAAACAGCCCAGTCAAATCTTCTAGTGAGGAGTTATGGTGGCTGCAATGAGGATTTAAGCCTGCCTAATGCTATTTTTCTAGAAAAATAGATGCCAGAACTCATCCTAAATACCTCCCTTGTTCTCTTAGAATGGCAATGGTGCCCAACTGAAAGCTGCCTGGTGAGTTCTGGCTGAAAAACAGGCCTAGCTGTCATATCTCCTCTGAGTCTTCCTCTTCTCCAGGCTAAAGGAACCCATCTCCTTCAACCATTCTTCATAAGGCTTGGTTTGCCGGCCCTTGATCATCTTGGCTGCCCTCCTCTGCACACATTCCAGCTGGTGAATATCCTTAAATTGTGGTGCCCAGAACTGGACACCGTATTCCAGGTATTAATATTTAGTTGGATTTTTACTGTTCTGTGTTTGCACTGGCGTGTTTGCATCTGCATTGTTTGTGAGCTGCCTTGGGGTGTCTTTCTGGGCTGAAAGGTGACATATTAACAATAATGTAACATACACTGAACATGGCCCTTTGGAAGTTGTCCTGTGAAAAAAGGAAGGGAGGGGAACAGAGGGTTTGCCATCCCGATAGGCTTAGTTGAAGGGAAGGATGGTTACAAAATGTGACAGATAAAAAACCGGCAAGCAAGATCTAAAACAGTTCCTGTTTTCTGCTCAGACACTTGTTCCTAATAATGCCAAACGACTTATAAAATCTTGGCTTTTGTGATGCATCAGGCTTTGAATCCTGTTTGTTTATTCTTCTTTTAAAAAAGAAAGAAAGAAATATGTTTGTTTCCCTAAGTAGAAATGTAGTGTGCTGTGCTGCTTTTCTTCTTAAAAGTTGCCTGGAAACCCCAAATCGTATTACTTTCCAAGCTAGAGAGAAAACCCATTTTACTTCATCGATTGCTTGACCTGTATTTGTTGTAAAAGGCCCATAGCAAGATACCACAGAGACCAACTTGACTGGTAAAACTGATAAAAAGCTTTGCATAGATCATTTGTTTATAAGCAGCACACCCTGTCTTGCTATTAAAAAAAAAAAAAAATTGGTTTCCTCCACATGTTATTCCAGAACGAAAGGGAAAGCAGTGTCGGGAACTTAAAACGCAACCAGACAGAAGCTCTGCAAATTGCAAATATTTTGGCTGGGACATCAATTCAAGAACTGCTAAAAGCCACTTTTGTGGAGTGACTTATAATGGTGGGGGGGGGAGAAAAAAGCCCTGTCCACAACGTGTATTTTAAGACTCTTATGCTACTTTAGGCAATCATGGCTTCCTTTAAAGAATCCCAAAAGCTATACCGTACATGGTGAGTTGCTAGCAGGCCCCTATTCCCTTCACACAGCTACAATTCCTAAGTTGCATGGAAATAGGAATTGATTGTTAAGCCACTGAGCTCTGCGAGGGGAACAGGGGTCTGTTTTTCTTTCTCTGGGGAAAGCCATGATAATTTAAGGTTGCACATGATTGCTTTAAATGTACACGTGAACTTCAAATACAACACAGGGCTTTTTTCCCCTGCCAGAACTCGCTAGAACTCTCAGGTGGCCACCATTGTCATCATAAGAGAACAAGGCAGGTGTTCATGGTGAGTTCCAGAACCTCTTTTCTGGAAAAATAGCACTGCTTACATGACAGATGACCCATGGGTCCCTTCCAACTCTAAGATTCCATTATATAGTTTGGCTAGTCTATGTTTAAAGGTAAAGGGACCCCTGACCATTAGGTCCAGTTGTGACCGACTCTGGGGTTGCGGCGCTCATCTTGCTCTATAGGCTGAGGGAGCCGGTGTACAGCTTCCGGGTCATGTGGCCAGCATGACTAAGCCACTTCTGGCGAACCAGAGCAGCGCACGGAAATGCCGTTTACCTTCCCTCCAGAGCAGTACCTATTTATCTACTTGCACTTTGACGTGCTTTCGAACTGTTAGGTTGGCAGGAGCTTGTCTATGTTTAGGTACCAGGAAATCTAGTCCAACCACCTGCAGTGCAGGAATCTCAGCTAAAACATCCATGACAGATGACCATCCAACCTCTGCTTAAAAACCTCCAGGGAGACTGTCCACAGTCAAACAGCTCTTACTGTCAATAAAGTTTCTCCATATGTTTAATTGGAATCTCCTCTACTGAAACTTGAAGACACTGGTTCGAGTCCTACCCTCCAGAGCAGGAGAGAACATGCTCATTCTCTCTTCCATGTGAAAGCCCTTGAGATACCTGGAGATGGCTATCATATCTCCTCTCAGTCTCCATCTCTGAAGCTCAGCTTCCATCCCTGTATCCTCCACCAGAAGAAGACAGAATGGCCAGGAAGCAAGGATGGGAGCACCAAACCCTTCGCAGAACCATAAACACTAGACATTATTGTTGCCTTATAACAAGCCAGACCATTGGGTCTATCACACTCAGGAGTCTCTCCTGTGACTAGCAGGGAATGCCAGAGACCTCTTCCATACAATGTATGGGCTCTTTCACTGAGCAATGGGCCTTCCCCTTAAGTAGTGGTCATATGCATGCTCAAGTCCATGTTCTGTCCATGACCACAGCTACTACTATGCCATAAGATCTACTGTCTTGTAATATCACATATACTTGAACTACTGATGAAGCCCAGGATGGTGAAACAAGGCCAATATTCCAGAAATACTTGTTTAGACTCTGTGAAAGGATTTTGTAGAACTAACAACCTTTCATGTGGATTGTTTGGACTTTATGAACAGACAGGTGGAATAGACACCATTACATGGATGGACCTTATGCATGAACTGACTAGTGAATGATCTGATCCACTGGGTCTTCTGCTTTGTTCGTTTGTTGACCTTTATGAGTTACTTCTGTTGAAAATTACAATTTGATACAATAGTATACCTTGTTTATCTAAGAACACAGCCAGTTACATCTCGTGTGTTTATTGAGGATGCTTTACGTGACCATAGGTTTATTTTTTGTTGTTGTTGTGTTGCCAAGTTCATGTTCTGCAGCAAGTGGGAGCCGTGGTAGTTATTGAACATCCCATGCACACCTATTTATTTCTGAATCAGGACCCCAATTTGAATAAATATGAACAGTCTGTTGGCCACAGAACTCTGGGCAAGATTGATTATCAGTCTCGCCAAATAGTTTTGTTTAAATCTGCCCATGAGAATTTTACAGTGACTGTGCCCTACTTGCTATGCAGCTAATGAAGACAACGGATACTGTACACGCAGGAATCTTGCAAATTTTACTGGGCACACTTGCTGTATTTGGGGACCAAAGTTTCTTTTTTTTGGTGGGGGGAGGTTGAGAAGACACTCTGTAGAAATACAGAGATGGTCAGTGCTCACAGACATTGCATTATCGCCTCCTGCACAGCCAGGCATTTTGGAGGATAAAACAGGATGGTGGCTTCTGTTGCCACTGGCACCAAACGGGACGCAGCAGAGAAGCTGGAGGCAAGGCATGAGACCAGCCTGGAACAGCAAAGCATCTCCCAGACCAAGAAGGGGCAGCAGACAGCCGATCTGATGGTGAGCTGGCCAGCAGGCAGGCAGTCAACATCAGGCAGACAGTGGGAGAACAGGAAGCAGATGTCACCATCACATCCATTTCAGAAAGGCTGGGTGGCAGACCAGCCAGAACATTTTGGCCAGGGCTAGGCAACAGGCTTTAGGAGGCGGGTGTTACAATAGAGAAATTGTTTCCTATGGCACTGTGAGCATTTCTTCTTGGTTGTGCTTATTTGTCGAGGGCGATGTGCTTGGCATATTCAATGTACAACGATGACACCAATGGACTTTAATAACTCGACCATTGATTTCAGCGGGTCTCCTTGGAGTATGACTTAGTTGGGAAGAGGGCCCTGGGTCTGTGGCAGAGCATCTACTTTGCATGCAGAAGGTCCCAGGTTCAATCCCCAGCATCTCCAGGTAGGGCTGGGGATGTTCCCTTCCTGGGACTCCACAGAACATCAGTGTAGACAGTGCCAAACTACATGGACCTATGCTTTGCCTTAGTGTAAGGTAGTGCTACATGCCACCCCAACCTCGGAGCGGTGCAAGTTTACTAGGGTACCAAACTCACTTACCAGGGTCTGTGTTTCCTTTGCAGACTGTGGTGTCTTTAAGATAGATTGTTTATTTACACATATATAGGTAAAAGGTAAAGGACACCTGGACGGTTAAGGCCAGTCAAAGGCAACTATGGGGTTGTGGTGCTCATCTCGCTTTTCAGGCCAAGGGAGTTGTCCACAAACAGCTTTCTGGGTCATGTGGCCAGCAGGACTAAACTGCTTCTGGCACAACAGAACACCGTGACGGAAGCCAGAGTGCACAAAAACGCCATTTACCTTCCCACTGCAGTGGTACCTATTTATCTACTTGCACTGGCGTATTGAACTGCTAGCTTGGCAGGAGCTGGGACAGAGCAACAGGAGCTCACCCCATCACGGGGATTCAAACCCCAGCATTACAACGCAAGGGGGATCCTTTGCTTCTCAAATAAGTGCAGCAGGCTTCGGTCTGCAAGCAGAGAAGTCAGCCATGCTCTGTCTTTGTTATAGCCTGTCCCAAGCCATCCCACATGGTACACTCTGCTCCCAGCCTACGTCATCCAAAACCGAAATCCCAAACCCTTCTTTTGTCTCTGCTCACTAATGCACAGCTGGAGAGCAAACCCACTCCTCCTTCTCTGACTTGCCAAACTGACACTTTTTCCTGTTTGCTTACATGAGGCAAAGTGGAACCCTAAACCAAAACTACTGGTCTTCTGTCTTACTAACTCTCCCATTTGTGACTGGCACAACCTTTGCTTCGCTGATGGACAATCTTGATGCGTCATGACTCTGTCTTTGTTATGTCAATCATTCCAGTGATTACCTCCAGTGATTACCAATGTTACCTCTACCAGGTGGTTTCCTGGACTCTGAAGAACAGGTCTGAACTCCAGCCCCTACTACACGCAGGAATTTAGGGGCTTGTTTAAATTGTAACCCTTTACTGAATGAATCCATATAATTTAGGGGTATATTTATGCCTCCCAAAATCTCATAAAAGTAGCTTCCTATTTTGCTATGACATTGCCCAGTTGAATAGCTTTAGAACACCTGACAAAAATAAATAGAACTGTTAATCTATAACACAGAGACCCAGCACAAGCTACAAAAATCAGTAGAAGCAGCACAACACACAGTCAGCAGGACTGTAATTGAAAAAACAAGCTTAAAGGCTCACCAAAACAAAAAATAAAAAGCTTTGCCTGATGCCTTAAAAGAAGGTGCGCAAGTAGGTAGCCCTCTCTGGGGAGAGAATTCCAAAACCAGGATGCCACCAAGGTGGTCCTCTCTGACAGACACCTCCTTCAGCTCAGATGGCAAGGTCACCCACCCTCCACTGAAGACCTTGGCATCAAAGGTGAAAACTGTTTGGGATTTTTCTTCCAGATCCCGAATGCATTTTTGGAAGAACCACCCAGAAGTACCCAAAGGCTGGAAACAGAGACTACAGCCCAACTGGAGCAATGGGGAAAACTGCTGTTTATCATCATCCACACACCGCAATGCTTTCATCATACAGCTGCCAACTCTGACGGCGCGGGGGGTGGGGGGTACTATTCATCTCCAGACTCACTTAACTCCCAACTTCCTCTCTCTTACCCTTGTAACTAATATTTTCACACACCCGAACGTAGTTGTATTTGATAATAAGCGACGAAACATTAAAGCCTGCAGCAGAAAGGAATTCTGCTCAGCTAACTTTTTTTTTTTAATGCACAGCACAGGAATCCACTTGGGAAGGATTCTTGCTCAAGGAAATAAAACAGCCAGCATTACTGACAAATATTTTTGAAGGAAAAACAGATGTTTTCCTTTTATTCTTTACAAAAGAAATATTCATACCACACGCTCATGATTGGGCTTGATGTGCGGCTGTTGTCAGATCTTCATCTCCAGCTCAAGCATTTAGGTCTCGAGTTAATCCAAAAGGGTTTCCACATTGCCAGGAGGAGAAGCAGAGCAGCACCTAAAGAATTCTGCAACTCTCCACTTTGCCACATGCATCACAGACTTGACTAGGAGTGCATTCAGAAGTAGGGAATATCGCTTTAGTTTTCCTACTTATAATGCTACCATTTCTCTCCCATTTTCGTATCTTCCTTCCACAACAGTTGTGTTATGGAACCACAGTTTTTTCAACCAACATCCTGGCATGTCGCACTTGATTTCATTCAAACCAATGGATGTGGTGTGGCACAACAAGGGACATCACTGGGTAATGCTGCAACTCCCCCATCCTTTTTACTCATGTGTGCTTCTGTTCCCTCATGGTTCCCCCATGAAAACAGCAGGAGAACATTGTATACTGGTGTATCACTTTACCGTTGCAATTTTCTGGGGTAAGGGATTTTGTTCTAGCTGAGTAACATAGAACCGAGAACTAAACATTCCACCAGTTTTCCAGAACTGCCTTCTACATTGCGTGAAAGGCCAAATATGAGTCTGCAATGAACAGTCAGGGAAACATTGAGGAAATGGAATAATCAGCCATGTGAATGCAGCCCAGGTGCATTCTGAAAGTCCAGGCTTTAGCAAGAAGGGGCAAAAGGCAGAGAGGCTAGGTTGACCCAGAACCAATGCCAACCCATTCCAGCTTTGCCCCATAATACTCCTCTGCTGAGTAATTCAAGGGCAACACTGAGACCAAGGAGTTGGAATCTGATAGCCAGTGTCACTCCCTGGACTGAATGCAAGGAGATAGGTAAATAAAGGCTGTCTGAAGGGGGCCTCATCTCTAAGACTGAGTACTGGCAATACCATATTTGCAGCAGTGGTTGGTGCCCAGTGTGATGGGTAGGGCAGAAGGCAGAGAGGCTAGGTTGATCCAGAACCAATGCCAACCCATTCCCTGCTTATTTGAATTATCTGGTGAATTCTAGTCACCATAGTTCAAGGATGCCTAGAAGGAAAACAACCTGGAATAAGATCTAGAGGCCTTGGTTTACCACCATGATGCTCTTCAGATGATGGTGGCCTGCAGCTCCCATCATCAAGGACACAGAAGCTACCTTATACAGAGTCAGACCATTGGGGCCATCTATCTCAATGCTATCTATGCTGATTGGGAGCAGCTCAGACAGAGTTCACTCCCAGCCCTACCAAGGGGTGCTGGGGACTAAAATTTCTGCATGCAAAGCAGCTACACTGAGCCAATGAACCCGCTAGACGAGGCCGGTGAGACTTCAATAACAACTGAGGGGCCACAGGTTGGCTCCTCCTGGTGAAGATCACAGGAAAGCAGGGAGAGCTCAATGGGAGTGGATATGCATACAGGCATTCCAAGGTTCAGTCCCCAACATCTCTAGTTAAAAGGATCAGGCAAAGAGATAAAAAGACCTGTGCCTGAGGCCATAAGGAGCTGTTGCCAGCCAGAAGTCACTACTGACAGAGATGGAGGGTCTGACCTAGGATAATCTAGCTCTGTGTACAGTGGTACCTCGGGTTACATATGCTCCAGGTTACATACGCTTCAGGTTACACACTCCGCTAACCCAGAAATAGTGCTTCAGGTTAAGAACTTCGCTTCAGGATAAGAACAGAAATCGGGCTCCGGTGGCACGGCGGTAGCGGAAGGCCCCATTAGCTAAAGTGGTGCTTCAGGTTAAGAACAGTTTCAGATTAAGAATAGACCTCTGGAATGAATTAAGTACTTAACCCGAGGTACCACTGTATTGCCAAACAATTCAGGCGGAAGAACCAGAAATGCAAGCATAGATGCAACCAGCCCTACCATTGGACAGAGTGAGGAGATTTTGCATGTTACAAAAGGGCAGAAAATGGTTCACTATTTAACCGGATATTGTATTTTTACTTCCAATGAAAGGTGCTTATGCAATCCGCTATCCAAGTAATTTGGCCGGCCTTGATTTGAGGGAGAGCCATGATCTGAGGAAGAGTTGTGGAAGGGTCGCCATTTGCTCCTTTGCCCCAGGAAGCCAAGAGTCATGGGCCACCCATCCTCGCACACAGGCCTCACATTCAAGGTGCAAATGCTCAACATGCATGAAGGATCTGATGACAACACACCGAGCCCATTTGTATCACGAATACTGAACAGAAATTAGCAGAAAGCATCAGGTTTTTTCCCTTCAAAATATTTGTCAGCGACGTTGGCTGCTTCATTTCCCCCAGCAAGAATCCATCCTGAGTGGATTCCTGTGCTATGTGTAAAAATACCTTAATCTAAAAATAGAAGATTAAGTACATAGGATTCTGGAGCTGGTGAGGTGCTGGCAGATTTCAAATATATTAAGAAAGATAGTTGATGTAGGAAGAGGCAAGTACTGAAGTACCATTTTCTCCCCATATTAATATGCCCAGTTACTACTGTTGATCATATGAAGCCCTGCAATGGGCGACTCAAAGATTGTACAACAATGACCAGAGAAGGTGCTGATTCGGTTGTGATGGCCTTGTTTTTGGAACCTGCCCCTCACCTCCAGTGAAGCTTGCCACCACAAACCTGGTGGCTTTTGGGCACAAAGCAAAACTTTGCATTTTTCCAGGCCTTTTCAAAAATAACTAAGTTCCCCATACAACGGGTGCTCTCTGCCACTACTGTTGCTGATGTTGTTATTTTTAATTGCATTACAGTGGTACCTTGGGTTACAGATGCTTCAGGTTACAGACTCCGCTAACCCAAAAATAGTACCTCAGGTTAAGAACTTTGCTTCAGGATGAGAACAGATATAGTGCACTGGCAGCGCAGCGGCAGTGGGAGGCCCCATTAGCTAAAGTGGTACCTCAGATTAAGAACAGTTTCGGGTTAAGAACAGACCTCCAAAATGAATTAAGTTCTTAACCCGAGGTACCACTGTATTTTAATTTACTTTTTGGTTTTTGCAAGCTGTCTCAGAAACTGCAATACCAATAGCATTCTTCTTTTAAGTAAGTCAAACTAATAAAAACACGTTCAGCATACGCATAAAGGGTAAGGCAGGCATCAGATGTTGAGCTTAAAAAGAGGTAGGTGGAAAGGTAATATTAAGAAGACCCCAACTGGATCAGGCCAAAGCCACATTCTGTACTGACAGTGCACAAACAGATGCTTATGGAAAGCCTGTAGGCAAGACTCTGCACTTGTGATTCTAAGAAGCTACTGTTCAGAGGCATACTACAGTGGTGGGAGAAGATAGCCGTTGCAGCTATTGGCAACCAATATCCTCCATGAATTTGCCCAATTCATGCCTTGGCCCAGTATACCTGAAGGAGCGTCTCCACCCCCATCATTCAGCCCAGACACTTAGGTCCAGCTCTGAGAGCCTTCTGCCGGTTCCCTCACTGTGAGAAGTGAGGTTACAGGGAACCAGGCAGAGGGCCTTCTTGGTAGTGGTGCCCTCCCTGTGGAACGCCCTCCCATCAGATTTGAAGGAAATAAACAACTATCTGACTTTCAGAAGACATCTGAAGGCAGCCCTGTGTAGGGAAGTTTTTAATGTTTGATGTTTTATCGCTTTTTATTAATAATAATAATATTCTGTTGGGAGCCACTGACTTTCTAAGGATAAACCAGGATTAGAAGATGCTACCTAGAAAGACTGCAAAAATCTCTTCCAATGTAGATTGGGTCTGGACTGGCACAGGCTAGCAACATTTACTGTGAGATAGGAGGCAAGTAAATCACCTTAACTTGACCAGTGTCACTGAGTGGATTTTTCTTTCCTGGCTACTTCCCCTAAACAGCTTTAACTTTAGGGACTTTAAAAACAAAAAACCCCTGTCACAATCAAGTGGTTTTGGCGAAGAGAAATAGGTTGAACAAGGCAATATCCGACATATTTAAACCCAAAGAGTTTTTACTTAGCGGGGTGGGGGGGGGGAGGTAAGCAAGTTAAACCACTTTTCAAACATTGTTCTTAAAATAAGTCTTTTTTTAAAAAAAAAAGTGGAGTCCCATAAGAGCAATATTTAAAAAGGAGGGAAGTGCAGCCAACAAACTCTAGAATTGATTGTCCTCCTATCCAAGCCATTACTTATCCTTTCCCGGGTCTCTCAAGAGGTCACTTGCTGGCCAGATTTTCAGCCTTCTCTCTTGGCTTTTCTTCTACGGTGCTCCACACATGGTCTCCAAACTGCACAGTGTTCCAAGCCCCTTTAACTGTGTTTTATCTCTACCCATAATAGACATTAGTTCCAACTCAACCCCCACCTCCAAACTCTAGGTCCAGATGCAGAGTCCTGGATTTGTTTCCAAATTCATATTTTTTTGGAGGGAGGGGAGTTTCACCCTTAAACTACAGTGGTACCTCTACTTACGAATGCGATCCATTTCGGGGTGCCATTCACACCCCGAAAAGTCCATAAGTAGAACGCCGCTACTGTGCATGCGCAAAGCGCGATAGAGCGCTCCTGCACATGCGCAAAACGCACAGACCACTTCTGTGCATGCGCACACAGTGAACCTGGAAGTAAGCACATCCGGGTTTGCCACATTCGTAACCTGAAAAGCCGCAATGTGAAGCAAACGTAACACAAGGTGTGACTGTACTGGATCCATTTTTCTCTCTCTTTCCTGTAACCTTTCTGGTGACAACAGCCTATAGAAAGCAGCCATGTGGGTTTGCTTCCAGACTTGTGATCTTTGGCTGGCGAGTCATAGAATTGTAGAGTTGGAAGGGGCCGTGAGGGTAGTCTAGTCCAAGCCCATTTCAATTGCTTACCAGCAAATTCAGGTTGCACAATGAATTTGGTGTTCTTATGCTACTTCTTCACACAGTGTATAGTTAACCTGTGGAACTCACACCCACAAGAGACAGTGGTGGGCACCAACTTAAATGTCTTTTAAAGAGGGTTAGACAAATTCATGGAGAATAAAGATACTAGCCATGATAGCCTGGGACACGGTCTAAACCACTGAGCCTCTTGGGCTTGCCGGTCAGTGGTTCAAATCCCCATGATGGGGTGAGCTCCCGTTGCTCTGTCCCAGATCCCAGCAGTTCTAAAGCATGCCAGTGCAAGTAGATAAGTAGGTACCACTGCAGCGGGAAGGTAAATGGCGTTTCCGTGTGCTCTGGTTTCCGTCACTGCGTTCCGTTGCGCCAGGAGCGGTTTAGTCATACTGGCCACATGACCCGGAAGAAGAAGAGGAAGAGTTTGGATTTGATATCCCACTTTATCACTACCCGAAGGAGTCTCAAAGTGGCTAACATTCTCCTTTCCCTTCCTCCCCCACAACAAACACTCTGTGAGGTGAGTGGGGCTGAGAGACTTCAGAGAAGTGTGACTGGCCCAAGGTCACCCAGCAGCTGCATGTGGAGGAGCGGAGACGCGAACCCGGTTCCCCAGATTACGAGTCCACCGCTCTTAACTACTACACCACACTGGCTCTCCCGGAAAGTCCGGAAAGCTGTCTGTGGACAAACGCTGGCTCCCTCAGCCTGAAAGCAAGACGAGTGCCACAACCCCATAGTCACCTTTAAATGGACTTAACCGCCATGGGGTCCTTTGCTCTGACTCCACAGTTTGAAGCTAGTGGTGCTTCTAACTAACCACTTACTGGAATCTACAGTAGGATTGGGAACGAGTTGTGTTCTTATGCCCGGAGCCTGCCTGCAGGTTTCCAGCAGTCGTCTGATTGGCCACTGAGCACAGGATGCTAGAAGAAATGGGCCATTTGCTCAATCCACCAAGCCCTTCATATGTCCTTATATTCCTGTCAAACCCACTGCCCCGCCCCGCCCCCAAAACCTAATTTTGCAATACGGAAAGTGACCCGAAAATGCACTGGAAAAGTACAGAATGACAGTGGCTTCGTAGGTCATATATAAGCTTCCCGCAAACAATATCACCTTCCTGCAAAGAAATCAGAACAAATGTTCCAGCAGCAGACACTGTGTAACCTCCTCTGAAACTTTGTGAAAACAAGCCAGGATGAATGCTCATGGGTTGTCTAGAAGTGATCTTTATAACAAAGAACAAAACATAAAAACCCTGGCACAGTTTCATCCCTTCAGAGGGGCTTTGAACTCTCTTCTGAACACCCCTCAAGAGGATACGGTCGGAAATACCGGCGCAAACCCCAAAACAGTGCAAAAGCTTGAAGCATCAATAAATCCCTCCCTATTATGGATCAATGACATGGCAAGAGCAACTCTACATATCCCACACACACACACACGCTAAAAGAGCTAGCAGTTTCTCAGTCCCCAAAACAATGCCATAACTCTGAACCTCATCCATAGCACCCGCTGCTACCTCTGTCACAAATGGAACCCGCGACACAATCCATTTTGTGCCTGGGAAATTGTACTTCAGACTGTGGGACATCTCATCAATCACAGTGACAAAAGATCATACCCCAGTGGTATCTACTCTGCAGGCTTCAGTGCCATCAATTGGATAAGTGACCTACATATGGGCATCTAAGGTTGCCGGAATTTTTTTTCCCACCCTAAAAAAGCTGTGTGATAGAAGATTCTTGTACTTTTTTGATGTATTTATTGCTACAAAGTCCCAGGAAGGTCTGGCAGAGCCATGGTCTTGGTTTTAACAGATGAGCAGCTGGTGTCCAGAGAAATTAAGTGAGGACAGAGATGTTTATTCACTAGCAAATGAATTAATGGATGATCCTGGTGTATCTCAGGACAGACACACCCTCCCTCCAAGCTCCCCATCACTGGATCAGTGATATCGGGTGGCATTTCCCTCCATAAGTTTTGTAATGCTCTATTGATGTACTGGAAGTTTTTCCACACCCCCCCCAAAAAAACCCATCATTTTATTTATGCATTCTAAGATTTTTTCATTTCAAAACTTATTGTTCAGCGTTCCCCAGACCCTTCCAGTGGTTTTCAGTGGATGTGACTAGAGAGGATAGTAAGTTTGTTGCAAAGATTCAAGGACAATCAAAGACTCATTTGGACATTTCAGCTCAGAGTATAGTATCAATGCATCTGAAATTGGGGAACTGGGATGGATGCAAGACTAGCCAAAACTGTAGCAACAGAATGGACAAGATGACCTTCCAAGTACCCTCTCTGATGGAAGGTAGCAAACCTAACCTATTGCTGAAACAGCAGAAGACAATTTACCCGTAACTCCTGGAAATAGACTCAAAAATTCTCACTCTTTTGAAAGGATAATGGAACTCTATTATACAAGCATTCTTTGGCAGGTAGGAAGAATCTTGATCTTGTATACAATCGTAACTACATGTTCAAAAGTTTCCCTACTGAAATTTCAACAAGTAAGATCTACTCACCAGCATTCATCACCGCTTTGCACAAACAGCAAGGTATTATGGCTCTTACTAAGAGGTATTTGATCTAGACACAGACTTCCTGCAAATTCACCACTTGGTATTCTGTTCTCTTTCTTTTTTTTGGCCTCCTTTACTGCAGCTACATTTACACCTGAAAGGGTTGTACCCAGCATATTGGGACAAAAGGTTCAGAAACCACATGATCTGTCAATAGAGCTGTCAGTCCTTTTAGACAAGCACAGATTCATTCCTGTGCTGTTTCTGAGGATTTGTGTAACAAAGAGGGGGGAATGGTACTGTCTGTGTGCATCGGGCACATATTTCTACAGTCCTTACATAACAGGACAAAACAGAACCAGGCAAAATTGGTTCACAAAGTCCATTAGCCTTTTTTCTACAGAGGCACCCATACCCTGGAATGCCACCCACTGCAAGTCAAATAACCTTTCAATACTTCTTAAAAACATACTGTTGCAAAGGTTGTGCACCACCCACAATCTCTGCTGGCCGGTAGCAAGATTTCAGAGGGTTCCAGTTACTTACCAAGAGTCAGTCAGAGACTGTAGTGTTTTAAGATATAGGCTTTATTTACGACCTATATACACCTGGGCAGGGGTCAGCAAACTTTTTCAGCAGAGGGCCAGTCCACTGTCCCTCAGACCTTGTGGTGGGCTGGACTATATATATTTTGGAGGGGGGGGGATGAATGAATTCCTATGCCCCACAAATAACCCAGAGATGCATTTAAAATAAAAGCACACATTTTACTCATGTAAAAGCACGCTGATTCACGCACCGTCCACGGGCCAGATTTAGAAGGTGATTGGGCCGTCTTCGGCCCCCGGGCCTTAGTTTGCCTACCCATGGTAGATGGAAGAAGAGAGTTCACAGCATTACATCCCCAAAGGGGCTTGTTCTCCATAGCAGAACAGCGGCAGAGTCCAGGGCATCCTGCATGCCATCTCTGCGTCTCTGCCCCAGCCTGCCAAGATGGTTCTGCCCTGTGTGGGTTCTGCCTGGAGTTCAAGCACCTGCTTTCTCCTTCCCAACAATATTTGCTCAGTGGTCCCTCACCTTCTCCAAACCTCTGTTTTAAAATGGACACTTTTTCCTGTGTGACATCATGCCCCCCCTCCTCCGTAACCCTGGCAACAAACACCTGTTCTGCACAGACCCAAGGATCTTTCTTTGATGTGTTGATGACTGGGCATGGTTTTATAATGGCTTGCACTCAACAAGCCTGACCAGGCTAGTTTGCATTGGCTAAACCTAGTAATTTCCCTGTTTGGCACACTTCATGAGAACTGCTGCAGCCTGAATTTTCCCTTCAATATCCCAAAAGTTATCTAGATGCTATGGTTTTACTAATTTCTAATATTCACTATCTCTAGCAATTATGGGGGCCCTGGCACCCCTAAACTCTGTTACCTCAAATCTGTAACAATACATTTATCAAAGCTTTCCTGCACTCCAGTTCCTTGGCTCGCCTCCAACTAAGTTCTCCACAGAGTAGAGCCACTGAAATGTATGTACCTAAATCAGACATGTCAATGCATTTCAACAGGTCTACTCTGAGTATGTATGACCAACAGCGGATACAACTCTTATTTTTTGCTTTGTACATTGTTTGGTTTTATTTGGGTTACACAGAAGTGTTTTGCTTTTATTTTTAAAGATGCTTTATGGAATTCCTCTTGTATTTTTATTGTATTTGTGTAAAACTGCTTATCATATTTGGCGGCATAAAAGTAGAATAAAAGATGCCAACAAAATAAATAAAAATGCAGTTTCTCACAGTGAAGGTGATGTTGTAGCTTCATGTTTTCCACTTCCCTTTCATTGTGTCCTGGGTTATGAAACTTTGGCCTAGCATTCCCAACAATGACTGTACCACTTCAGACTTCTATAAAGTGTGCGACTGAACACTCCTTTGTTCAGCAAAATTCCTTGCACAGAAGGTCCCTGACATGCTAGCCATTTATGTACAGGGATTAATTTGTTTTCATAGAAAGCAGCCTTCAGTTTGAGAGTCCTCACCTCCAGCAGTCTCAAGAAGTGCTGTTCAGAGACAGGTTTACTACTCTGAAGATAATCAAGAACAGAGAGGTCTTGGGTGGATTTGCAGACCTTCAAGTGTCCCTATTTTCTAGGGACAGTCCTGGATTTACAGAAGCCATCCCGGTTTTGGATTTGATCCTGGAATGCCCCTATTTTCATCAGAGAAATGCTAGAGGGTATGGAGTTATGCAATCCCTGAGCCAAGATAAGTAACTATACAATCTTCAGAAAACATCTGAAGGCAGCCCTGTATAGAGAAGTTTTTTAACATTTCATGTTTTGTTATGTTTTTATATACCCTGGAAGCTACCCAGAGCGGCTGGAACAACCCAGTCAGATGGGCACGGCACAGATAATAACATTATTACCATTATTATGGGATAGGACGTCTCTATTTTCAATGGAGAAATGTTCAAGGGGATACCTTTGAGAACCTAGCAGATTGGTACTTTCCAAAGTGGTACATGAACCAAAACTCAACCATCCTTCAGAATTCACACTTCTCAGAGTTCCCTGGTGAAGTTCCCCTCCGCAGGGGTGCGATAATGCTCTTTTAAGAAACAACCATGATATTAGAAAAATTGATTGCAAAAAAAAATGTTATTTGAGGCCAAATTGTTTATAAAAATATTTGTCGTAGGATAAATGAACACTAAAAAGCAAGGAAGTGAAAACTTTTTAATGCAAACTGATGCAGAAATGTTGCAAATTAAACTAAAGACTGGGAGGTCAGGAAAATAATTGAAACTGAAATTGACAGATCCTTGCATCACTAATGAGAGCTAGGCCTCAAAATTCTGCATTACTTAGGAACAGAGTTTCAGTTCAATGCATTTGTTTAAAAAAAGTTAAAATCAGATATTAATGTGAATGAGGGTTCAGGAAGAATCACAGGGTAGTAAATGGCTTCAACAGCAACATGTTTGCAATTTCTCTCCGGCAATAGACAGATCTCTAAAATAGCCTCTGATAAAAAGCAATTAATCTGAGCCCCTCGGAAGAGAAGGTTACGGTCAAGGGACTCCGCTAAGAAGTAAAGTCTTTTAAATGTTAAACATGGCTCAGTTTATGGAATACTTGAGCTCTAGCCCGTATCAATTATTATTGAACAGAGAGGCGACTGATAGTGAAAGGCTCCTGCAGAGAGAGAGAGAGAGAGAGAGAGAGAGAGAGAGAGAATGAAGAATATAAGAAGAGCCCAGCTGGATTAAGCAAAAGGCCCAACCACCAGATAGAATCATAGAATTGCAGGGTTGGGACCATGGGGTCATCTAGTCCAACCCACTGCAATGCGGGGATGTTTTGCCCAATGTGGAGCTTGAACCCACAACCCTAATATTATGAGTCTCATGCTCTACCAAGTGAGCTACCCCAAGAAAGCTGCTTGGAGGAAGCTTGCAGGCAGGCCCTGAGCACAGCTGCCCTCTCCCCATTTGTGAAGCAACTGGAATTCAGAGGCTTACAGCAACTGGCATTCAGAGGCTTACAGCAACTGGCATTCAGAGGCTTACTGCCTCTAACAGTGAAGGGAGAACCCAGCCATCGTGACTAGTAGCCTTTAACTTCCATAAATTCAAAGCCAATTTAAGGAAAAAGGAAGAGAAGCCAGGCACAGCTCCCTGCATCCAAGGAAATATACAAACATACATGGCCTCCACTCATAGCCAAACTGCGCTTTGTGTCCATACTTCGCAATTTAAACTCGGCCTATTCCTCATTCCAGAGGCAATTGCCCGCCCTGCTTCCTGTATGGTCAGCATTCGCCAGACCAGGCTGCTAAGGCCACAGTGTTGGTGCCTGCTCAGAGCCTAATTATTATCCCTGCATTTGTTCCCTTCCATAGTTAAACCCATGCTCAAGGCAGCTCCCAACATGAAAAGATTTACATAATTACAAATGTAGTCATAAACAATAAATAAAACATATCAAAAAGTATACAACCAAACTGAACAATTTCCACATAAACCGTAATAAAACCTAAAAATGAAGATACAAAAAAAAATAATCACAAAAAGAAACAAACAAACAAAACTCCACGCCCATCATCCAGCCCGGACACTGAGGTCCAGTGCCGAGGGCCTTCTGGCAGTTCCCTCGCTGTGAGAAGTGAGGTTACACAAAACCAGGCAGAGGGCCTTCTCAGTAGTGGCGCCTGCCCTGTGGAACACCCTCCCAGCAGATGTCAAGGCAATAAACAACTATTTTACTTTTAAAAGACAACTGAAGGCAGCCCTGTTTAGGGAAGTTTTTAATGTCTGACATATTCGGTTGGAAGCAGCCTAGAGTGGCTGGGGGAACCCAGCCAGATGGGCGGGGTATAAATAATAAATTATTATTATTATTATTATTATTATTATTATTATTATTATTATTATATAAAACTACAACAACCCTCCTCAACAATCTCTCAACCCATGAGTCTGTTCAGCAGCCACAGCTTTTGTAGCTGGAGTCAGTCCCGGCCCCACCCTCCCAGGCCAGGTGGGAAAAGGCCAGCAAGGCAGAGAGCCAAGATAGTCACAGGAAACTGTATTTCCTTCACAATAGCAAACACTGGGTGGTATTCAACTACATTTTCCCTGGAGTAGCCCTCATCAAATCAATGGAATTAACTTTCTGCTCATTATCTAGTGTTTTTGTTGCTGTTGAACACCGCAATTTACAGAAGACTGACCTAGCTCACCATCAGGGCCAGGGACCTCGTCCTCTTATTCTCTCAAGCATCATGGATGCTGACAGTCCCAGCTGGCTTATTATTTCATACACACAGCCAGCCAAGTGATATAAAAGTTTGGCCAGATATGCCAAGGAGTTCAGCATCTCTTCCACACCAACACTGAGAGAGAGAGATAAATAATTGTAAATCCAGCACCCAGGCAACTTTGACATCACTATTCAATTTGACCATGTGGCTGCGTGGGACTTAAGCATCACACACTCAGGATCTGGAATTAGCAGCACAGATTCTGCCATTCCCCTCACTTTGGACCCTCCTTTTCTGTGCAACAAGCAAAGCATTAAAATATTCTGACTGAGGTTCGTGGGTCCCACTTTTCAGGTACATTGCTTTGACTCAACTGCTATATTTGCCGTGTTGTGTGTGGTCTGCAGATTCTTTCTCATTCGGAATCGCTTAGCAAACAATGTGATTATAGGTTGGGAGATGGCCCTTCATGATCTCTCTAGCTACACCCAAACCATACTACACTGGAGTGAAAGAAGGTCCCACTGGCTAGATCATAACCCAGGAATTTTGCTAGAACACCGGAGCTTGCCACCCTGCATAACCCAAAGCCAAACCTGGCATGCACCTTCCTCTTTTCAGAGATAACCTTGCTCAATTCCAGCATAACACAAAGCATGTAGATGCCATTACAAACTCACATCAGGAGTGGGGGGTAAGAATACCAAAACACACAGAGCATACAATTAACTCAAGCTGAACCAGAAAAATATCCAGGAAGTCTTAAGTATTGAGAAGTTAGCCTATATCCTGCACCATCATCAGTGGAGGTGACAGAATACCAATACAGTGGTACCTCAGGTTACATACACTTCAGGTTACAGACTCTGCTAACCCAGAAATAGTACCTCGGGTTAAGAATTTTGCTTCAGGATGAGAAATAGTGCTCCGTCGGCGCGGCAGCAGCGGGAGGCCCCATTAGCTAAAGTGGTGCTTCAGGTTAAGAACAGTTTCAGGTTAAGAACGAACCTCCGGAACGAATTAAATACGTAACCCGAGGTACCACTGTATGACCAATTTGACTACAAGACACAGTTGCATATGCACCAAGCATCCAGCCCCATCGTGTGGCTTTCCGGGTACTTTTAAAGACTCCTATTTACCTGGTTCCAGGTAAGCAACCAAACAAAGGAGGTTTGCGACATCCCTGGGGAGGCACCATAGTCAGCTTCATGAGTCGAGACAATGTGTGGAAGGGATCTGGTAGCTGTTGTTGCTACAGCATGCAAAAAATAGCTTGCATGGCTGCTGAACCCAAAGCAGCGTGTGTTGCAATCAGAAGGCAAGCATTAAACATCTCACACTTCAAAGCCTGGGCAATTTATTTGCATTTCCCCTCTCCCTCCCGCCCCCCTCCAGCAGGGGCTTGGCATTGCTAATTAAGCTAAATCTTCAAGGCCAAAGATCTTCAAGAGGAGAGTTCAAGTCAGCCTGGATGGGTCAGCTGGTTCCAGGCCTGACAAAAGAGCACCACAGAAGGGACAATACTTAACTGTGGCTGAGCTCTGAAACACACACAAGCCATTATTCGGTGGACATTAGAATCAGTCTTAGAAACACTTTCTCTCTCTCTCTCTCTCTCTATATATATATATAAGCTAGGCACCAAATGGGATGCGGGTGGTGCTGTGGGTTAAACCACAGAGCCTAGGACTTGCTGATCAGAAGGCTGGCGGTTCGAATCCCTGTGACGGGGTGAGCTCCCGTTGCTCGGTCCCTGTTCCTGCCAACCTAGCAGTTCAAAAGCACATCAAAATGCAAGTAGATAAATAGGTACCACTCCGGCGGGAAGGTAAACGGTGTTTCCGTGCACTGCTCTGGTTCGCCAGAAGCAGCTTAGTCATGCTGGTCACATGACCCGGAAGCTCCCTCGGCCAATAAAGTGAGATGAGCGTCGCAACCCCAGAGTCGGCCACGACTGGACCTAATGTTCAGGGGTCCCTTTACCTTTTACTAGGCACTAAATGGCTCCTGAAATCCAGGTTACAGATGCCAAAACAGAATACTTAGTTTCCATTTGGGAGTCAGACAGCTCAAAAGTTGAATTTTTCCATATGACTTTTTGTTTCCGAAATTCATTCTGATTGTGCAGATAAAATATCATGGCTAGAATTCCACGGGGTATGTTGCTAGTGTGTGAACACAATCAAGATCCAAGGATCCCCAGGCCTGAAGCTCCAGATGGTGGAGCTATCAGGCACCATCCCAGCACCCGGGCATCTTCACTTGGTCTCAAGTGGCTGAGAGCCAGGTAAAAAATGCACCTGGTGCCTGGAAAATTTTGAATGCTGATTAGAATGGTCTGGAGCAGGGGTCAGCAAACTCTTTCAGCAGGGGGCTGGTCCACTGTCCCTCAGACCTGGGGGGGGGGGGCGGACTATATTTTGAAGAAGAAGAAAATGAATGAATTCCTATGCCCCACAAATAAACCGGAGATGCATTTTAAATAAAAGCACACATTCTACTCATGTAAAAACACGCTGATTCCCCGACCATCCACGGGCCAGATTTAGAAGCCGATTGGGCCAGATCTGGCCCCTGGGTCTTAGGTTGCCTACCCATGGTCTGGAGAGATAAAAACATCTCCAGGCATGGCCTTCAGAGTCATCTAAGCAGGAACCATATAACAAAGATAAGGCAAACATAGGAACCTCCCTTCTGTTGTAGATGAAAATGGCATTCTTTAACCTTGAGTCGCCAGATGTTGCAGGACTAAAACTCTCATCTTTCCCTGTTCATGGGCTAAACTGGCTGGAGATGATGGGAAGTTCAGTCCAACACCATGTGGGGACTCACCCGCTATGGACACATCGTTCCCAGATGGTTTTCCATGAGTAAGTGTAGCCTTCAGGCTGAGAAACATCCCTCATCCCTGTTCTCTGGCTAAGAAATGTTAACCAATGAGCAAACTAGTCAAAGTGACTTTCTTAAAGCTGCATGGGGGAAATGGGGAGACAAGAGCCACCAAGGTTTTTAAACAGTTAATAGCATAAAACAGGTGCTGGCAAACACAATGAGACAGCATAATTAAATACCACCTTCCACTCTCAATTGCTCAACCTCCCTTCTCGGAGCTCTTGAGAGAACCACAAGTGACAGCTGCTAATCATGTTATTTAATGCACGGAAGGCAGGTGTTCAGGAATTACAGCGATGTGATCTGGGTACAAACCCAAACCGAAAAGACGAACAAGCATCGCTAGGCACCGTGCTTCGGTCTAAATACAGGAGTCAGCCTGAAATTAATTCTTACTTAGATTTGACAACCCGGTTTTATTTATTTTTTTAAATTCTTTTTTACCACTTAAACCAGGAAGAGCCACAAATTCCCTCTCCCCTTTGCCAAATTTCAATCCCCGCTGTAAAGTCAGCGTATGACCATTCCAAGTCCCTGACCTCCATGTTTCTCTTGCATCACCAATATTACCAGGCACTTTTGCCCAACCTTTCATCGACCGTATTTTCCCTTTCTCTTCGCTCCCCAGCCAGCACCCTCCCTAGCCTGCGGCAGGCTGTTCTCACCAGTTTAAGTTAACATTAATAATTAAACAAAGCAGAGAAAGAGATACCAGCGAAGTAATTGTCCTCTGCTACAATGCAGAATTTCTCACACACACACACACACACACACACACACACACACACACACTCACATACACGTCTGTTCAATGTTAGCCTAAAGAAAGCAGCTTTAACCATCTTATTTCATACATTTCCATGCACCAGTGATCATGAGCATAAGTTTATTATCCTGCTAAACAACAAAAAAAGAAGAAGACGTGATATATCGAGGGAACGAACAAATAACGGAGCAATAATAAAAGAAACACAAGGCAAAAAATAGCAACACAGAACGCCAATAGTTCTGCAAATCTGTTTCAGCTAAGTATGTCCACATTAAGACGTGGCCCGTGTCATGGTTTGCAACCTGCTGGACTTGCTATCCTATTGGGGGAAACTATTTGAAGCCTAATTAGCATGGAATTTGGGGAGAATGCAAACACTGTTTTTTTTTATTTTATTTCAGTGAGACATAAAGCAAAATGCCATGGCATTTCCTCCATCCATTCATCATAAACAAGTTAATTACTGTGTAACAAATGGGTGCCTGCTGGATTCCCAATGTTTTGGAGGATGTTAAGAGAGCTGAGTCAGGCAGAGAAGATGAACCACAAAGTAGTAGTTAATAGCTTATGGCGTACTTATAATAAAACAATGACTCTGTGAAAGCTTTTGTTGTCAAATTAAGGCTAAGCCATTTCCATTGGAATAACTCAATTACAAAGTAGTCATTATCTGTTTAACTGAATTCCAACCAGGAAGCCTGGGCTTTCCCCCCCTTTCTAATCTAGATGCAATGGAAGGAGGAGTCATGCCAGTCCAGGGACCTGAAGAATGACACACAGCTGAGCACTGGAATGCTGATTCAGTTCCAACACACACACCAAACAAGAGAACCTCAACAATGAGTCACATCTGCTTAATTATCAGAAGTTCCAAGCATGGGATTTAGATCTCCTTTCTAGAAGGAGGCACAAGCAATTGTCAAGACAATGGCAAACCATGTAAACGCAGCACATCTTTGAAACTAAGGAAATTGTTCCTACAGCGACGGCCACCAATTTGGATGGCTTAAAATAATAATAATGAAGTTTTCACAATACAATAAAAGAAACAAGCTAATCTGCAGGAAATAAAGAGAAGAATCAGAAAAAGAAACTACAAGATCCTCCCTCATAGCTTAACTTCCATCCCCTATGTAGGAAGAGGTGTCCTCCCAGATGTCACCTGGGCTCACCCCTCTTCTCACAGCCTCTCACCCTGTGATATCTGTGGGATATATTATTACTAGAGCAGTCAAGTACAACCTTTTCCTGTTGCCTAGAATGGAAACACAGAGGAATGTGGCTCCAGACAGGGAGGACTTCCTGCCATACCTTCTCTGGAGCTTCCTCCTCCTGTGTGTGACCAGGTAGATGGGCGTGACCCTAGCTGACCAGATAAAAGGGCTGGCCACACAACCATCTTTCTCTTCGACTCCTGCTCTCTTATTCTTGGACTCTTGTTCTCCTAGCTCTTAAATAGTGCATGGCTCAACCTTCACATAGGATGGACCCCACAAGCAGAAAGTGTGAGATGTAGCCCAGACTTCACTGTAACCACAAGATAAAGCCTGCCTTTGGATTACTTCTGTGAACTGAATGTGAGTAAAACTTTATTCTTACTTTTGAATAAGACTGTGTTGTGTTATTATTTTAAGAGGGAAATAAAGGGGAAACTTACCAGGAACAATCCAGACTGGACAAGTCAGACTGGATTGCTTAATTAAAGGATTCTAATGAATCATCAGCTTGCTTCCAATAAGTTGCAAAGGGAATGTGCTCTGCTGTTTACTCACAAGCATGAGTGAGGAGGGAAAATAACAAAACAATATATCCTCTCCTACCTTTCTTAACAAGATATATAAGGTAAAGGTAAAGGTACCCCTGCCCGTACGGGCCAGTCGTGACCGATTCTAGGGTTGAGCGCTCATCTCGCTCAAGAGGCCGGGAGCCGGCGCCGTCCGAAGACACTTCCGGGTCACATGGCCAGCATGACGAAGCTGCAACTGATGAGCCAGCACCAGTGCCGCACACGGAAACGCCATTTACCTTCCCGCTATTAAGCGGTACCTATTTATCTACTTGCACTTAGGGGTGCTTTCGAACTGCTAGGTGGGCAGGAGCTGGGACCGAACGATGGGAGCTCACCCCGCCGCGGGGATTCGAACCGCCGACCTTACGATCAGCAAGTCCTAGGCACTGAGGTTTTACCCACAGCGCCACCCGTGTCCCATCAAGATATATAAGCTAGGCGCCAAATGGCACCTTGAATCTAGGTTGTGGTCGCCACAACGGACTGTCTATTCACCAGAGGGTTGGACTAAATGTCCCTCGGGATTCCTTCCAATGCGCCAATTCTATGGTTTTGTGATCTCAGCTACATTGTGTGACTGTAGCTTGCTCTTACAACAATTCACTTGTCCCAGTATGCAAGGAGGAGAAAAACACAGTAGAATTGGAAATGGAATTAACTATGGAGTAAAGCAGAGGTTTTTAACCTAGGGTCACCAACCTGGCACCCATAAAGCTCCATGTAGTCACAATTGGACCAGTAGCAAAACGGGCCTGGCTAATTTTGAACACCAATTATTCTCATGTTCTTAAATACACACACTAGTTCAGTTTCTGTGTTTTTATTGGGCCAAAGGGAAGTATTCCTCTCATTGTCTAAACAGCTCAGCACATCAGAACACAAGTTCCTCCTTGCTGCGCTGATGGTGGCAAAGAGACAAGTGCCTACTGCAATTGCATTTCTTCATTCTACATCTTTCTTTTTTTTTTTTTATAATATATTTATTAAAGTTTTCAAATAAAGCATATATTAGATAAGCACTTATCATTGTCCATTTAACATCTCTCAATTGTTACATGGGACTCCCCCACACCTCCCGCATACACTTACATCATTATTAAATTAATTTCAAACAAATTATCATTTACCTCATCTTAATTAATAATCTTAATTTGGTTTGACATATAATTCAGCCTTAAATCTAATTTAATGGTAGACAATTGTCTGCACTGGCATCCAATTCAGCACTCATCCAAATTACAATATTTTTGTAAATAAATCTTAAATTTCCTCCAGTCTTCTTCCATCCTTTCTTCTCCCTGGTCTCGAATTCTGCCGGTCATCTCGGCTAATTGCATATAGTCCATCAGTTGCATCTGCCATTCTTCCACAGTGGGTAGCTCCTGAGTTTTCCAATTCTTGGCAATTAATATTCTTGCTGCTGTTGTTGCGTACAAAAAGAATGTTCTGTCCTCTTTTAACACACTCTGGCCGACAATACCCAGGAGAAAGGCCTCTGATTTCTTAGTAAAGGTGTATTTAAACACCTTTTTTAATTCATTATATATCTTCTCCCAAAAGGCCTTCACTCTAGGGCAGGTCCACCAGAGGTGAAAAAATGTTCCTTCATTTTCCTTACATTTCCAACATTTGCTATCAGACGAATGGTATATTTTAGCCAGTTTAACAGGGGTCATGTACCATCTATACATCATTTTCATCACATTTTCCTTCAACGCATTACATGCAGTGAAGTTCAGCCCAGAGGTCCACAACCTTTCCCAATCTTCAAACATAATATTATACCCAATATCCTGCGCCCATTTTATCATTGTTGATTTTACCATTTCGTCATGTGTGTTCCATTTCAGCAGCAAGTTATACATTCTTGAAAGTACCTTAGTCTTAGGTTCTAACAGTTCAGTTTCTAACTTTGACTTTTCCACTTGGAATCCTAGCTTTTTGTCATTTTTAAACACTTCTTTAATCTGAGCATAGTGTAACCAGTCTCGCACTTTATCTCTCATCTTTTCTAAACTCTGCAATTTCCAGTTGTCACCATCCTTTTCTATTATCTCCCAATATTTTGGCCAGTTGGCCTCCATATTGGCTCTTTTCCGAGCCTTAGCCTCCAGGGGTGACAGCCACCTCGGAGTTTTATTCTCCAGTAAGTCTTTATATTTTGTCCAGACATTAAAAACTGATTTTCTGACAATATGGTTCTTGAAGGCCTTATTTATCTTAGCTTTATCATACCATAAATATGCATGCCATCCAAACGCATTATTAAAACCTTCCAAATCCAAGACATCCGTATCTTCAAGAAGTAACCAATCTTTTAACCAGCAGAAAGCTGCAGCTTCATAATACAACTTTAAATCTGGCAGGGCAAAGCCCCCTCTTTCTTTCGCATCTGTTAATATTTTAAATTTGATTCTGGGCTTTTTGCCCTGCCAGACAAATTTAGAAATATCTTTCTGCCACTTCCGGAAGCACTCTGTCTTGTCTACAATCTGCAATGTCTGAAACAAAAATAACATTTTTGGCAATACATTCATCTTGATGGCAGCTATTCGGCCTAACAAAGAAAGTTTTAATCTTGACCAACTATCCAAGTCTCTCTTAATCTCTGACCAACATTTTTCATAATTATCTTTAAATAAACTCAGATTTTTTGCTGTTATGTTTACCCCTAGGTATTTAACTTTTTTAACCACATTTAGTTCTGTCTCTTTCTGAAGCTGTTCCAACTCAATATCTGTCATGTTTTTCCCCAAAACTTTAGTTTTTTGCTTATTTAGCTTAAATCCTGCCACTCGACCAAAGTTTTGAATCAGTTGTAGTACTCTTTTCAAACTAGACTCCGGCTCCTGTAGTGTCAGAACTAGGTCATCTGCAAAAGCTTTAAGTTTATATTGTTTCGCTCCGACCTGAATCCCTTCCACCAACCGGTCCCCCCTAATCATATTCAGGAGCACTTCCAGAACCGAAATAAACAGTAATGGGGAAATCGGGCAGCCTTGTCGTGTACCTTTTTCAATTTTAAACTCTTCTGTAACCACATTGTTAACTATCAGTTTAGCCTTTTGTTCTGAATATATTGCCTCAATCCCGTTCTCAAACCCCCGTCCCACTCCCATTTCTTTTAAATTCCCCTTCATAAATTTCCAAGAAATGTTGTCAAAGGCTTTCTCCGCGTCTATAAAAATTAAAACTGCTTTAGTGTTTATGTTTGTTTGTAAAAGTTCCAATATGTCTATGATGTTCCTTGTGTTAGTAAACATATGTCTGCCCGGGAGAAAGCCTGCCTGGTCTTTATGGATTATCTCACTTAAAACTTTCTTAAATCTTCGTGCCAAAACATCTGCAAATATTTTGTAATCCACATTTAAAAGGGAGATGGGACGGTAATTCTTGAGTTGTGTCTTTTCAGTTTCTGACTTTGGAATCAATGTGATAAATGCTTCTTTCCACGATTCAGGCGCCTTCTTCCCCTCCATTATTTCATTACTGATCTCCAACAAAGGTTGTATCAAATAATCCTTCAATATCTTATAGTAGTTAGAGGTCAGTCCATCTGGCCCTGGTGATTTGCCCTGTTTCAGACTCAGGATGGCCTGTTCAATCTCTTGTCGTGTTATTTTGCCATTTAAAATTGTTCTATTTTCTTCTGACAGCTTTGCTAATCCATTTCTCTCCAAAAATTGTGTAATCTCTATTTCATCTTGTGGCCCTTGAGTATATAACTTTTTAAAATACCTCTGGAAGCACTTTCTAATCTCTCCTGGGTTCTGAATGTTCCTTCCTTCAACCTCTAAGTTTGTTACTGTATTTAATCTTTGTCTCCTTTTCAACTGCCAAGCTAGCAGTTTCCCACATTTATTTGCCGATTCAAAAGTTTTTTGTTTCATTGTTTTAATCTTCCATTCTATTTCCTGATTTATCAGCTTGGAATATTGCGCCTGATAAAGTTTAATTTCTCTCAGAATCGGTTGGGACTTCGGGTTAGATCTTAACTTCTTCTCCAACTCTTTGATACTTTCCAGAATTTTATCTTTCTTTTCATTTTGCAGTCTTTTCTTTAAGGAATTCTGTTGAATCAAGAACCCTCTCATCACAGCTTTACTTGCATCCCAGATAGTTCTTTTTTCCACCGTAGTGTTCAAATTAATCTCAAAATAGTCCTTTAAGGTTTTTTGGGCCTTCTTTACAATTCTTTGATCTCTAAACAGGCCATCATTCATCTTCCATCTAAAGGAGCCGATTGGGATCAATGTCATATCCATTCTCAAGGCGTTATGGTCGGAGCATGTTTTGGGGCAGATTTCCACCTTCCTCACCTTAGGTGCCAGACTTCTAGTTATCCATATTTGGTCGATTCGTGTCCAAGTCAGTTGAGCTTCAGAAAAGAATGTTCCTTCTCTTCCCAGGGGGTTTCTAACTCTCCAGATGTCAACCCAGTCCATATTGTCAGTCATTTCAAAAAAGGTCTTAGGTAGTCTTCCCTCTTTAGTAATGTTCTGGTTCTGTGACTTATCCATATTTGTTGATACGACCCCGTTCATGTCCCCCATCATGATGACGTTGTTGTAATCCAGATAATCCAGCATGATCTCGTGCAACTTCTTATAAAAATCCGATTTTCCTTCATTTGGAGCATAAATTCCTAATATCAAAATTTTTTCTCCTTGATACTGTACTTCTATTGCGAGGATTCTTCCACTTTCATCTTTAAAAAGAAATTTTGGTGAAAGGCTCTCTTTTGCATAGATCACTACACCTCTCTTTTTAACTGTATCCGATGATATAAATTCTTGACCAAGCCTTTTATTTATTAACACCTTTCTATGGAGCCTAATCACATGTGTTTCTTGTAAGCATATAATGTCCAATTGTTCCTTTTTTAAAATATGAAAAATTTTAGACCTTTTTTCGGGACTGTTACAGCCATTTATGTTCCAACTCAAAAGCTGCAGAGACATCCTGGATAGGTCTGGTTATTCTTTCTGGGGTGGTACCTTGTTCTCCGGTCCTTGAGGATCCGAGGGGGCGGGCTCCCCTGGAAGTTCTGGCGCTGGCAATCCAAGTCCTTTGTGGAGGTCTTCTCCGTGTGCTCCCAAAAACTTGTCTCTATCTTCCACTGTTTTGATTTTGATCTTTCTCCCTCTGTAGGTAAAGGATAATCCTTGTGGAAACTCCCACCTGAAGATAATTGCGTTGCTTCTCAACAGTCTTGCCAATTCCGTGTAGTTAGATCTAAGGTCCAGCAACTGCTTAGGAATGTCCTTGTAGATTTCAATTCTCTTGCCCAAAATGTCTAGTGACTTTTCGTAGTGCAGGCCCAAAATCTTGTCCCTTTCCTCCTTTGATCTCAGTGTTATCAAACAATCTCTGGGCTTCTCTGTCCTTCTGACTCTGCCAAGCCTGAAAGCAGATACAATTTTAAAGTCTTTTTCCTCTAACTTCCAAAACTTGGCAAATTCCTTAGTTAGAAATTCAATAAAATTATCTTCTTCCACCTCTGGTATTGACCGTATCCTCAAGTTGGTCTCCCTGTTTCGCAGTTCTGTCATCAAAAAGTAAATCTGATGTTCTCCAACTTGTTTGCTGAGTGGTCTTACTTCTTTCTCAAGTTCTTCCAATCTTTGACTAGTATCTTCAGCCAGTTTACGATTTTCACCTACAGCCTCCTTTAATTCTCCAATAGACTGGGCATTCTGTGCAACTTGTCCAGTCAGCTTATTCAAGCTTTCTGTGTTCTGTTCAATTTTAGCTGTATGCAAATCAGCCTTCTTGTCCAGAGCCTCCAGTTTCTCCAAAATTTTCTCCAAGACAGAGCTACTTGTCCCTGAAGCCATATCTCCCAGGTGCAGCTCCTCTGTCTCACCCTCCCCTGCCTGTATTAGGGAGGCCGCCTCTATGTCTGGAGGCAAAGTGGAAGGCAAGGCCGGCACAGAAGATCTACGCTGTGAGGCTGCAGATAAAGTTAGAGTTGTTTGTTTAGTCCTTCCTCTTCTCCTTGCGCCACTCATTCCAAAGTTATCTGTAATCCAAGGTCCATCCAAGTTGTTCCCATGAGAAAGCAGAGTCCCAGATGCAATAGTCAAACAGAGGCCGGGAAAGGGAAAGTAAAACAAAGTCACTGCTTTAAGTCCAAAATCCTCTAGAGGGAGCTTAATACGTCTTCAGGGAAAAGATCAAATCCAAGTTAAACTTATAAATTTAAATCCATGTCTATCGCCTCCACAATGTATTATTTTTAGCAGAGTAAAACTTAAAGCAAAACAGTGTTTCTTACAGTGCCTTGACTGCAACAGTTTCAAAGTATCCAGTTCCAACTCAGAATGTTTCAAAACCTAAATTCAATGTATCCAAAGTTGCAAACTGGTGCTCATCCAGGCAGCTCCAGCACCAGAGATTCTTATTTATTTTATAATCCACTGGTGCCACAGAAGAAGAATATCAGTGCACCCCGAATATGACCAGCAAAAGTCAATAGCTCAAAGTCTTTCACTCAGAAAACTGCTTTAACAGGGTGCCAGCATTTAGTTAACGCATAACTTTTTGTCTCCACTCCTCCTGCTCTTTGCTTAAAGTTCAGTATAGCGGGAGATGGGCTTCCTGCTTATCCTCACTCCGTTTTCAGCCAGATTTCAACTTTTTTAAAAAAGTTTTAAAAGTTTCATAAAGTTCTCAAAAAGTTTCAGAAAGTTGACAAAAGTTTCAGAAAGTTTTCAATGTCCAAATTTACTCACGGGTTGTAGTTTCCAAAGTTCAGAAAAGTTGCAGGAAGAAAGGACAGCGCTGACCGGCAACAGCAATGCGGCTTCACTTCGCTGTTTGCGCAACGACCCACAGCGCCGCTACCCCCTCCGCGATCCGGAGCCCCTTACGGGGTCCCTTCAACGTTTTGGGGGCTGCTTCTGGCGCCCGCCGGGTCCCGAGACCACAGGCTTCTGCCACCTGTGGTTTTCCTGAATGGGTCTCCGCTTCGCCGTAGCGGACGACCCGTTTACAGCGGAGCTCCCTTCTCCTTACTCGGAGAAGGCAGCCATTACCGGTCGCGCCGCCTCCGGAAGTCCTTCATTCTACATCTTTCATTGGGGTTCTAAAGCAAGGGTAGCTAACATGTGTCCATCCATATGTTGCTGGACTACAGTTTGGCTGGGGGTTATGGGAGCTCGAGTCCAACAACAGATGGAGGACTAAAAGGTTAGCCACCCAGGATCCAACAGAGCTACCTTCCTTCCATTGAGTTATCCCAATCTTTTGAGCCCAAGATAAATATCAGAGGTCATGCAGTCATTACACTCCCCTCAGAGACTGGCATCCCAGTGTTATGTTTTCTGACCCCTTCAGGCAGATCATTAAATAGAATTCACATGCAAAGAACCTGCTCATCACACAGCGATGTCCTCCATCCCTGCCCCTCCTTATCTATGAAGTCAGCACAATTTCTGCAGAGAGTTCCACTAAGTGGTGCGGGCAGGGAGCTGGGAGGTATTGACAGCCACCTACTGGGAAGCAATATGCCTCTAAATACCAGTTGTTAGTAATCGCAGGTGGGAAGAGTGCTAGTGTGCTCATAGCCTGTTTGCAGCCTTCCCAGGAACATCTGGTTGGCCATTGTGAGAACAGAGCACTGGTGTAGATGAGCCTTTGGTCTGATCCAGCATCGCTTATGCTCTCAGGAGGAGGATGAAAAAGAAGCCAAAAAGGGCACTTCTTATTCCCATAGCAACTACCAGCAGCTGAGGCATCTGTCCTAATTTTGATCTCAAGGGATAACTTCAAATGTACCCTTAAAACACTGGCACCCATGTAGTTCCTTTGTGGACTCAGCGCCATACCTGCGTAGGAATATAAGAAACTGTCTTCTAAGTACTCTGACTGCCAGCAGCACTCCAGAATCTCAGGTTATATCACCTGATAGCTGGTCCTTCTAAACTGGAGATGACCGCAGTTGAGCCTTGCGCCTACTCCATGCAAGGCCCAACGCACTGACACAGAGCTCTGTTCCTTTCCCCACACAAAAATAATTGTGGTCTCATTTCTGGTAGTAAACTTGCAGTTCACTGTACCACCAGAGGAGTGGGGACATTTCAAATATGTGAGCTTTGCACGAAATTCCAAGTCAGGGACAACAAATAACCATACTACTTGAAAAGTCTATCTAGACCCTTTGGGTAATGTATGCAAAAAGGATATTGAGCAACAAGCATGCAGAAGTACCAATTGATAAACACATATACAAAACCTGTTTGAAGACCTTTTTAGCCTAAGAACAAAAGCACTGCCATATTGAATCACAGTGGTCATCCTGTTTCCATGAGTGACTAGTCTTCTGATACTAGAAACCAAGAAAAAGCTCTGATTGGTCTTACGTTTAAAAGAAACAAGGCAAACTTTAAACCATGGTTGCCGATGCTGGCTTACTTCACAAAACCATGGAAAGGTCTAACCAGGTATAGACCATAGTTTAGTTGAAATGCAGGCAAAACTTTCTGATCTTCACCTCCCAGCCACATAGGAAAAACAGAGCGAATGTCACATAGACGGAAAGAAAGAAAAATGCATTTATACGAAGTGTCAGGAAATAAAATGAAATGTATCCTTGGATAATTAACTCAATTCATAACCAAGGAATAGAATGTGTATGTGGGGGGAGAGTATTTTTAAAGTAACAGATTTATCCCAGTTGTTATCCAAATTAGAGATATTTGTTTCACAATGATAAACAGCAACATGTATTTCAGCATATGAATTCCAAAAGGTGCAAAACAGATTTCTCGTCTATTGGCAAACAAAATAATTACTTTTTTAAGATAGATCACAAGGAGTTCCATTGATAAAATTGCTACTCGCTTCCCAGTAGCAGAATATGTTCCATAAGCAAACAATGAGGATAGTCCAGTCAGAGTTCTCCAAGGTCAAGACCTTTTGAAATGAATGGGACTACCTGGCAAGGGCATAGTAACCACTCTTCAGTGGAGCTTGTTACTGGCTGCTGCAGCGACATTTCGACATCACTTTAAGCTTCAGCCAGCAACAGAGTCGTTCTGAAGGAAAGGCCAAAAGAAGCGTGGATCTCAAATGCATCAGATCCAAGCACTGCGTTTGTAGCTGAAATCTTCAAATATGACCACCAGGATTTTCACGAAGTGCGAGAATTCATACTATGGAGAACAAGGACAACCCATATTATCAAACTGCTTTGAATGTGTACGTGCACCAAGAAACTCTGGACTCTTGAGAAATTTCCTTCTGCTATCTAGTCTTATGTTAGCTTATTGGCAAGTTGTTCTTTTCTTTTTCTTGGCCATCCTCTGTAGAAGAGCTGGCTCTTTCACAGCTCAAGCTAATTTTAATGGGACTTGCCTGGGTATCTTCCCACTGGATTGTGTCCATTCTCATTATTGCACCATTTATTATATTATGCTCAGATATATTGCTCATCTTGCTCTGGTTCATTCCCCCCCCCCCCCTTGCATTGTGTTGCAGATCTTGAGATTCTTCCTAGTCAATATAAGTGACGCCACTTAGAATCATCAAATTGTAGATATATCATTATATATCCTATTCAATATAAGAGGGACTTCCAGTTCTCTGCTGCATCACCATCTCCCCAAAAAAGTTGTGTGTGGGGTTTTTTCCTGGTTGGCTTCTGCTTTTGAAGGTATTAGGTGCTTCTGCAAACCTCAGGGTTCCTGCAAGCAGGATAATACTTTCTGCTGGTGTCTCAATGGCTCCACTCTGGATGCAAACCTGGTGAGCTGCACAACCTCAGCTTGCTATCCAAAGTGATAGTCATCTGCTTATTCGCCATTTATCAAGGCTCATGTGTAAGCTCTGTGTTAGCTTTGAAATGCTAGAAAATATCCAAAAGGAAGAAACTCAGTCAAGACCATGAGGTGTGGCATGTCCATAGGATGCTTCATCCTGTTGTTGAATTCAAGTGGTATGGGACATGACACATCTGTGTCCTGATTGGGCCACTGGACCACTTTGCCTTTGAACAGAGGAAGATTCTCTAACAAAACCATGCTGTCTTAAGGACAACTGGCAACTGCTTGCTCCTAGTGTCACAAAACGCCTTCTCTGAAATCAGGCTACAAGAGAGCTGGAGCAGTTAAGTGGCACAACAGTGTCTGAAAAACATCCTGAAGGAGGCTCACAAAGACCCTCTCTGCTTGCTTTTGCTTAGGCGCAAAGTTAAAGCATGTTTTCCAATGTTTGCTTGCTTTTCAAAAAAAGATGCTAGTTGGGGTTTTTTGCTTGCTTGGTTGGTGGTTTCAAGTATTTCAATGATTTTTTGTTTCTTCCTTGAGATGCCAGCAAGAAGATTTTGTTTGTAATAAATAGCTAGCTTGCCCTCTGCCAAAATAAAAAAAAAATCCCCTTTAAAAATAAATCTCCCCAGAAACCACTTCTCTTGATATGAATTCAGACAGAAATCACTGAAATTTTTCACTGATTGAATGAAATTTGAATACATTTAACATATTCCACTAAAGCATCCTGGGGCAAAAACTCAGAGTGGGAAATTCCCATGAAAGTAAAAGCCCTGCCCAATAAGATCATGTAGACATGCACAAGATCCTCGGCATCTGATGAAGTAAGTTCATGAAAGTTTAGGATACCACAAGAGGGTCGATTTTGTGGCAGCAGACTAGCATGGTTGCTGCTCTGGAAACAGACCCTCTGAAGACTCATAATCTACTCCCAGCATCAACTCAAGGGAGTTTCAACATGATCAGGAGAAACAATCATTGATGGAAATTGCTCATTCACAGGAAGTGCTTAAATGGCTTATTGTGATATAATTTTCTATTTATTTAAAGATCACAATCAGCTGATGTTATAATTACATGGCAGCTTCTCTGCAGCCTCAGCTGGCACTGCCTTTGAACTGCCTTCCCCAGACCTTCTGTTCCATCTCTATTGTCCAGCCAGCAACAACACAACACAATGCATCAAACACCCAATTGTCATAAATCCCCTTCCAAAAGAACAGGCCAATTACATTGTCTGCAAAGATGAAGAGGCAAGATAAACATTAGGAAAAACACTGTCAGTCAGAGAAAGATAGCAAAACAAGGGGAAGAAGCAGCCTGGGAGCAAATGCATACAAACCAAGATGATCCCATTGGATCATGGATACAATGTTAACTCAAAACATGTGCGAAGCCACTTGTCTGGTTACCTGCTGCAAAGAAGGCCCACTTCACCTGAACTGAGCAAGGAACACTTTGTGATTTGGAAGATTTAGCTCAATGGAGTAGCAGGGGCTTTGCATACAGACAGACCCAAATCCAGACTAGTCTCCATTTAAAGAGAGCAGAATAAGACCCCTGCCTGAGAGTGGGCTGGATCAGAGATGGAGAACCTGTGGCTATCTAGATATTTAACCTAGAACTCCCTTTGTCAATGGCTATGCTCTCTGGGGCTGAGGGTGGATGGAATCCACCAACTTCCAGTGAGCTACAGAATCCTTATTCCTGAGCTAGAGAGGCTAATCATCGACGCCTGCAGTCCCCATCTCACTTTAGAATTATAGAATTGTGGAGTTGGAAGGGGGTCATCAAGTCCAATTCCCTGCAATGCAGGAATCTTTTGCTCAAGGTGGGGCTCAAACCATTAACCCTGAGAGTAAAAGTCTCCTGCTCTACCAACTGAGCTATCTCCTGGAAGTAAGCCCCACTGAATCCAATTGGACACTTAAGCAGACATGGTTATAACCATAGCCTAAGTCAGTATAGGACAGCTACATACACACACACACCCCACACACCCTTCATGTTGTCAGTCAGTCAATGATCAACCCGCAGGCAGGTGGTGGACGACTGGAAGAAGAAGAGAAGAAGAAGAGTTTGGATTTGATATCCCGCTTTATCATTACCCTAAGGAGTCTCAAAGTGGCTAACATTCTCCTTTCCCTTCCTCCCCCACAACAAACACTCTGTGAGGTGAGTGGGGCTGAGAGACTTCAGAAAAGTGTGCCTGGCCCAAGGTCACCCAGCAGCTGCATGTGGAGGAGCGGGGAAGCGAACCCGGTTCCCCAGATTACGAGTCTACCGCTCTTAACCACTACAACACACTGGAATAGCCACCAGGCCAACTGAGAAGCTCCCTTCTGCTGCTGCCTCTGGCCGTACAAACCCAGCATTAATTCATCCTCTGGAGTGCTTGGATCGAGTCAGTTAAATCCGAAACAGCTCAAACTTTGTTCATTAATTCCAAGTTCAGAGAGGGGAACAAATTAAAATGGACTTCTGAACGTAAGGCAAAGGCACAAAACGGATTGAAAGCCCAGGGTGTAATAAAAGGGTTATAACACTGAAGTGGCAAAGGTGCACACTCAGCTACAAATTATGGTCAAGCAATAAAGAAGTTCAGAACTCATATACCTTTCTAAAGGAGTCAGCAGCAGATGCATTGTGCAGCCAACATCTGCTGCATTCTTGGAGGAAGGCCCATATTCCTCTCCCACTTCACCTCCAGCCTGAGGAAATGAAGCCTTTCACAGCCCGTGGCCTTCCTCCATTCCTTTCTGAGCTCCCAGTAGGGTTATAATCCAACACTTGAGCACATACTGAGCTTTAGACTGCTTATTGTCCACATAACCAGCAAAACACTGACTCGCCCCTTTCTGCCAGTGTCAAGTCACACAGGAATTGTGTGGTTTGGGGGAACACTTCTGGCAAAAATGGTTGTCCGCTCGTGTGGCCATCCCTTGCTCTCCAGCCAACTTCACTTGCCCTCAGTGGCATCAGATTTGATTGGCTATGCAGCTATGCATTATCGTGACATCATCCCATCCCAGTAATGGTACCCGACTAGTAGGGAAGCAGGAGAAAGAGAGTAGCCAGGAGACAAAGAATTGGGGAGGGTGCAGCAGCAGCAGCTAGATACTAGCTGCTCAAGGAAACAATGGATCAAGAAGGTTTCGGCAACGCACCATCTCCCAAGCCTAGCCAATCTCATAGAGGGGTTGTAAAATGAGAAGAGAGGGAACCATGTGTGTCACTTTAAACCCCTTGGAGGAAATGTGGGATCACAGCTGTCAACTTTTCCTTTATCTTGTGAGGAATCTTATTCGGAATAAGGGAATTGACAGCTATGTGTGGGATATAAATGTTATAGTTAAAATTAAGTAGTGGCAGGATATTTGGGGAGGGGGCAATTCCTCAAAATAATCAACTCAGTATTAACTGCTACATTTAATAATTAAAGTGGTAGAAATCAAAAACCGGAAAGTATTTTGCAATGTATAGCTGCACTTGTTAGCATACTGCATCTCAGTAATCCTAGCCTGAAGAAACTTCCAGGTCCTTAAATAAAATTGCACATACCTAAGATTTTGAGCTGTTTTCTCAGGTTCACACAGGATGTTTCCTCACAATATTATTTATATTTCTCAGAATATAATTACTCCTCTGAGACAGGATTTTTAAAAAATGACTCATGACTTACCAGACAGTCCTCTTACAATACAGCCATGCCAGTTTCTAGAGCAACACACACACACACACACACACACACACACAAACACACACACATATCCCCACAAAGCTCTGTATGTAACACTGTATAACCATAATCATTCTCCTCTTTCTGGACAGGAAAGACAGGAGGAATGAAATCTTTGCAGAAAATAAAAGGGTTTGGAAGCAGAAAGAAACCATTCAGGACAACGTTCTTGGGTTTCAGTGTGCCATTTTGCTGTCTCATTACAACAGACCCTCAAGGAAACAAAAACAGCCCATCGCAAATTGAGCTTCTTTGGCCTCCTTTGCTAAAGTGTTTGCCATCTCTTGCTTACTCCAAAACTCACTTCTCTTCCTTCAGCAACATCTCCCTGCCATATCAGATTGGCACTGCAGAAGTGGCAGCGAGACATCTACAGCGCCTATTAGCAATTAGGAAGCAAAGTACAGAGAAGTGTTCCAGTTTGGCTTTTAAGATTCTCACAGGACTAAACTAAAGGCTACATTTCCTGTGCCACACAAATAGGAAAGTTTAATTATTGTAATAACTTTAAAAGGCAGAGGCAGGGGAAGGGGACAAAAAGGAAAAGGAACAAAGCTCACAAATAAGCTATTTTCCTTCGGATTATGAAGCTGTTTTAAGAGTTTCTATTCGCACACACACACACACCAGTTGTAATCCTGCAATTACTGTAAAGCTAATTGGTACTTTCTCACTGGCTGTGTTTTCATGTTGTCAGTGGGACAGTAATGAACATGAATGCCACATTTGAGAACAGAATGTCTGTGGGCTTGTTTACCACATAATCCAACAACAATGTCTGCTTTATCAGGCATTGCAAGCAAAGGATGGTTTAAGGATCTTCACATCTCAAATGCAAGGATGCTCTGTATAGAGGTGTGCACACCCACAATATTTTTTAAAAATGACACAGGTACAGATGCTTCTGCCAACAGCAGGTAGAGGTTAAAAAACAAACCAAAACCATGAAGTAAGGGCTGGTGTGCCACACTACTCTGACATCCTTTCACTCAAGCCACACAATACGCAACAGAATAATGTGGTCTTCGTCTCACCAATGCACAAGTCCACAATTCACCATTCATTTTGCTGATGAAACATTTGAGTCTGGGGTCCCTGCTTTTCACATCTGTCAGCTGTTTCCTCTCCAGCGGGACAAGTGTTCCTTAACCTATCCCTCTGCATTGCCAGTTTATACTTCCTACCTTTGAGTAACTTCTGCCCTTCCATGATGTTTTGGGAAACCAGCGCTGTGTAATCATCTTCCGAGAAGCCTGGCTTGCAAGTGGGTCTGACTGTAAGATCCCCATTGGGCGCCTGCAGAGTCCAAAACAAGAGCAACAGAACACTGTGAATTGTATTGTTGTTTCTAGTGGGAATCTCCAGGGTTGGGGGGAGGTTTCACAGCCCGTGCGCAAGTGTCTGCAAACAGGCAAGTCTGAGCAACAGAAACAGCGTTCATCAAGTCTTACACTGATAACATGTTTCAAGCCGGGTGGGGAAAATGAAACACCAGTCAGAAAATAGCAGTAGCCTTTTGCTGGAGAGATGACTTGGGGGGGGGGGGGATATTATTCAGCAAGGTTGCTGGGAATGGTGGAGGCTTGAGTGATGCACACAGCAATAAATCTCCCCAGTTGGATTACAGGCACCCTCACATCTCAGATCAATACAAATCAAGCCGTGGCTGGCAAGCCTGAGGACTCGCATGCCAGCAGCCCCCCCCCCCCGATTTGAGAAACCCACCTGATCACCATCTTTGGCCCTAGTCATTGGACAATCGAGATCTGGAGAGTTACTGTTAAAGCTACAGCAGGATGCTGTTAAGTCTGCATATATACCCAGCCTGTACCTCCCTTAACAAATCAATGCAGAACTGCTGAGCAATCACCACCTGGCAGGCAGGCAGAGGGAGAGGGAGGAAGCGAGTGCACACATGCAAGCATCCCTAGCTGGAACGCAAAGCAAAATCCTGAAAGGTTCACAGGGTAACCCAGAGAAACAGAAATACACACAATCCCTCTGCCTGTCCCTGACCACCCCCAGCGAGGCAATTTAGGAGCATCACCTAGACACCCTAACCTGCATGCTACATCCATCGCTTATGCCATGTAACTTCCTCCCTTTAGGGACAGAGATTTGTTTCCAGCTGCACACTGGAGCGAATCGTCGTAGAAAAAGGCTAGTTTCAAGCCCAAGCCTTGGAGGGGAGAATCAATTTTCCTTGTGCCTTGGTTTCCAGATCTATGTGCTCAATCAGACTCCAGCCAACATGCAGGCACAGAAGCTGAATGGCTCGTTAGCTGGTGATTTGTAAACAAATTCCTATATAGAAAATGAGGTTGGGAAGGTGGTGGTGGTGGGGTGTCACCCCTGTTTTTCTACCACCCCAGGCAAGATTTTTCTAGGGACTCTCCCAAACAGATTAAAGGTACATGCTAATGACAAAACCAAGTGGCCTAAACCCTATAGAGAGTGGGGGGGGAGCAAGCCAGGCCAACCCCATGATCACTGGAAAAATTAGGCGTTTTGAGGACTTAATAGGTAGCAGAAAGAAGCAGGCTCAGCCAAGGTGGCTTTTCAAATAAGACTGAAAGAAAGCCACACGGCATGTGGATGAGAGAGGGAGAGAAGGGGCGAAGAGAACAGAGAGTCTGTCTCCTGGCTTGCAGAGGAGCTTACTAAGCAAAAAGTAAGCCAATGTAATATCGGCGAGAAATCACGCTTGGGAGAGAAATGCCAGCTACCGTCTCTGGAAAGTGCATGAGAGGGACTCGGCTGTGCACTCCGGCAGTCTCCTGGCAAGATCTGCAATTCAGAAACATTTCAGAGTCTGACAGTAGATAATAGGCTTTGGATTTCCAATCACCCACTTATTACAATGGCCCTAACAGTGGGGCCACTGCAGCAGAGAGTCGGTGGTAGGGTTACACAGCCAAGCCTTACAAAGCGGCTTTCCCTTAATGGGTTTTTAATTAGGACACTATTCTCTCTCCCCACCCCCAATCAAGTTCTCTCTCTCTCTCCAGGCTTACAAATAAAGTGCCTCGATTTGTCTTGGGAAAGGAGGTCCCAAACAAGAGCCATTATTGGGGTGCCATTTGCCAGGAAGCTCTCCTGTCCAAGCAATGCATGGCACACTGCTGTAGGCAGATTTATGCAGGAGAACTTCCCAACAGATCGTGTCCATTGTCAGTCAGAGCTCCAGTACTGGAAATGTGCTTAATGATAATAAGACTCTAGAGGGCTTTCCATATCAGCCTGGAAAGGAAGAGAAATTGCAATCTGATCAATTTTAACTCAAAAATGGTTTTGAGAATCAGGCTGATTTGGCAGCTGTGGGTGTCCTTCTGAAATCATCTTAAAATTTAGAAAGAGACAAAACATAGGAATAATCAAAAAGCAGGAAGGGAGCATGGCACCTAATATCCCTCCCACACACAAAAAAGTATTTCAGCATTATGCATCCCTATCCTTTTGTTTTAAAAGGCTCTGTGGCAGACCGCATGATAAATATTCCCTTAAAATACAAACAGCACACCAGGCTATTTAGAAGCATGTTAGAGCTGCCAAACCAGATTCTGAGCTGCGTTAATACACATTTGCAGTCAAGTACAAGTCTGTTATTTCCCTAAAAGCTATTAAAGCAAGTTTCTCTAGGGAATACCTATTTTGGAGAGAAGGGGGGGGACTTCCCAATTTTTATGTTATGAGTAGTTTTATCAGGTGCATAGCAGGACTCCCTGCACATATCTGTATTAGCCTCAGCCATGGGTGTGTCGGGTTGAAAGATGCACAATTTCTGCCCTAAAAAAAAAAAATGCTATTAAAAAGCAACGGGGCAGAAGTGAGGCTCAAGAGTCCCAAATCCACACAACCACCCTTAAGCCTGTCTCGATTTGCCTGGGTCCTCCGAGTGCTCCAGTTCTCTCTACAGCGTCTGTTGATAAACCGCAACACCCAAGACTTCAGCCACGCCACGTGGGTTAAGCACACGAGGGCGAGATGCATTCTGAAGTTCTGGGAGGATCCTAACAAAGCAAAGCTTTTTAAAAAAATAATAATAATAACCCATCTCTAATATGCAGATATAATTATATACTCCTTCCAGCGGTGCTGGCTTTCTTCTTTTTTTTCCCGTTTGGATCTCATCGCCAGCTAAAAACAACTTGGGATGCTCTATCCGCGCGGTTGTCTACCAGCCCAGGTCTCTATCCCCGGCTACGGCAAAGAGACACATTTCCGCCCGTTAAGTCGCTTTGCATTTAGCAAAACGACCATCCAGCTTTCCCCAGCACTACTGCCACTGCCGCCGCCGCCCCCCTCCTTTGCTCAATCCTTCCTCCTCCTCTGGATTTTCGTCTGCCAGTTGTCTATGAATTGATAGAGAGGAGAAAGTGGAGGGGAGGGGGGCTCAGCGGGGAGACACACACAGACTAACATTGTTGCACATAATCTGCAAACAAAAAACAAAAAAAGGAACAGGGAGAGCGCTTGGCCGGCGGGGCGGTGGGGTGTGTGTGTGTGTGTGGAAGTGCTGTACGGTGGAGCTTTTGCAGGAGCTCTTCCTCTGCCCCCCTCCCCTACACACACACATACACGAGAAACCTCTATTGCACAAGGCATCTGGAGAAGGGGGGGCGCTCAAGCCGCATGCAGAAATAACGGGGACCCCCTTTCCTCAACACACACATACATAAGCAGAGCTACATCCCAGCCATCTCCAAGCGTGCAGTTAATGATGTGCGGAAAGAGAGAGGAATTGCAAGGAAAGCGGTACTCTCGTGGCTCCTTCCAGGCGAGCTTCCAAGCCCCGGAACCCAGCACGGTCCCCTTCCCACCCCCCTCCCCTCCTCCTCCTCGTCGTCTCCCTCCGGCAGCGCCCCATCCCTCTCCAGGCGGGAGCTGCTGCTGCTGCTGCTGCAACTTACCCGGGCCGAGCCCCCGCAGCAAAACAGCAAGAGAAGTAGCATCCTCGAGCCCAGGGGCATCTCCGCCGATCCCGAGCCGGGCTCGCCCGCCCGCCTGCCCGGCTAGCTGCTGCTGCCTCCTGCCGCCGCTTCCACCGCGCTCAGCCCGGGCAGGGCAACCCCCAGCGCGCGCCCTGCCTGCTCCGCCCGGCGCTGCCTGGTTATCCCGCGGCGCCTCCGAGCCGCCAACTCTTCGCAGCCGCCGTCGCCGCTGCTGCTTCTCCTCTTCCTCCGCCTGCCTTGCCGCGCTCAATTCCTCGCCGCCGCTCTGAACTGCAGGTGAAGCGCTCTCGGTGCTGCTCGAGCGAGTCCCCGCCTCCAAGCCCGGCCCATACGGCGCGGAGGGGCAGGCGGGCGCCCTTAAAGGAGCAGCCGTGGCGGCGGCAGCAGCAGCCAGAAGGGGAGCGCGCGCGCTAGCCGGCTGGCCAGCCCAGCACACACACACACAAAAAAAGCTCGGGAGGGAATCCTGCGCTCTCCGGGACGGGCTTACTCGGGAGTCAGCAGAGGCTGCGTGCTGATTCCCAGGATCCACTTAGTAGCGGGTGGACAGGGACTTGCCCCAGCCAGTGGCGTAGCGTGGGGGGTGCAGGGGGGGCGGGCCGCACCGGGCGCAACATCTGGGGTTAGGGCAAATCCATGGGTTAGGGGGCGCAAATCCACGGGTTAGGGGGCGCAAATCCATGGGTTAGGGGGCGCAAATTACTTGCCTTGCCCCGGGTGCTGACAACCCACGCTACGCCACTGGCCCCAGCTCCAACTCTCCCGCTGGCGCAGGCAGAAGGAAGTTCCGCGGGTCTTACTCCCGAGGAAGCGCCTGCGGGGTTGCAAGGGGCATCATCCGAAGGTGGGCTACCTCGAGGCTCTTGCACGGTTGTGTTTTTGCAGAGGCTGCAAAGAGGTTTACTCGGAAGTAGGGCCCGGGGAGTTCAGGCAGGGCTTACTCCGAAGTAAGCGTGCGCTGCATTAATCGAGCTCGAAGCCCGTTAAGCAGTACTGGGCTGCTTTACCCAGCGATAGCTCGGCCTGCATTTGTCTCCTAAAGGGAGGTGCGCAAATGGGACCTTGAGGCTGCTGCTATCCTGTGCGCGCGAGTGGTGCCCGTTGAATTCAATGGCACTTGCTTCTGAGTAGACATGTGAGCTGCAATGCTATGCACACCTGCTTGGAAGTGGTGCTCCTTCAAACCAATGACCATTGTGATTGCACATCTGTAGGGTTGTGCTGTGGTTTGGTTTCCTTTTTAAAATAAAATAAAAATACAATGCTTTGCACACTTGCTTGAAAAGGAGCCCATTGAAATAAACATGGATAAGATCAGGTTGCATGAAAATTTAATAGACTGGATGTATTATGCATGTATACTCAGAAGAGAGCCTCTCTCTGAGTTTGGTGGAATTTACTCCCAAGTAAGTTTTACACCCAAACTGAACTCCCCCCCCCCTCTCTCTCTCTCTCTATATATATATATTGGGGTGGTATTTTTAGGGCTTCAGAAAGGCAAAATAAATGTTTATATGATCTTATAGATATTAGTAGGTTTAAATGATTTTATTGTACACAACAATAAATCATATTTTTATGAGTTGGGTTTTTTAATATTCTTCAAAATAAAATAAACTAGGCTAGATATTTTATTGGCTAAATGATTATAGGATTGTACTCCAACCCAAAACAAGTTTACTGAGAGGTAATATCCCTTCAAGTTTTTCTTTTTACCTCTTGTAAGAATAAAAAGAAAAGTGTCTTGCCTGGGATTGAATCCTGTTTAAGGCTGCAAGCCTAGCCATGCCTACTGAATTCTACTAAATTCACTGGAGACTTGAGTATGGTCTGCAGGCTTAGTCATGGTCAACCTAGTAGAGTAATAGATTTAAGTATATGTTTTGTTTGGACTTTCCTTTGCCGTTTAGACCAGGCTTTCTCAACCTTGGTCCTCCAAATGTTTTTGACCTACAACTCCCATGATCCCTAGCTAGCAGGACCAGTGGTCAGGGTTGATGGGAATTGTAGTTTCAAAACATTCAGAGGGTGTTTTGAGGAAGCCTGTTTTAGACTTTAATACAGCAAATCTAGCTTCCCTGCCCACACCGTACCCCCCAACCCAGGGTAGCCAGATGGAAAGGGGGACTCCTGTACCTTTAATAGTTGTTTGGCAGAGGGGTATTGTTTTCAGCAGGTGAAGCTTATATGACAAGCCACAGCTGCTGACATTTCTTCTTCTGCAGAGCTATTAACAGTCATACAAGCTATAACTAGGGACGCGGGTGGAGCTGTGGGTTAAACCACAGAGCCTAGGACGTGCCAATCAGAAGGTCGGCGGTTCGAATCCCCATGACGGGATGAACTCCTGTTGCTCGGTCCCAGCTTCGAAAGCACATCAAAGTGCAAGTAGATAAATAGGTACTGCTCCAGCGGGAAGGTAAACGGCATTTGCCAGAAGCAGCTTAGTCATGCTGGCCACATGACCCAGAAGCTGTGCGCCGGCTCCCTCGGCCAATAAAGCAAGATGAGCGGCGCAACCCCAGAGTCATCCATGACTGGACCTAATGGTCGGGGTCCCTTTACCCCTGCAACTGCTGAAATTCCTTCTTGGTTAATCAAAGTCGTGTATGTTGCACCTTTGGAATCCCTTCTTATAGTGTATCCCTAAAGGCGCAAAAGCCCTGCCCTCTTTGGCATCTGGTTATCCTACCCACAAGCCTCTTGGCTCAGGCCCTGTAGATCCTCATGCAACAGTTATGATGGACAAAAATCCAATGGCACAAAACATATGAGGAAAACTACACCAATTCAGTTTTTTTTTAAAAAAAAACAGCACTATTTCTTTCCCAGGTATGGCTTGTTGCATCTCTAATTCGTTACTCAGAAATGTTAAATTTGGAGCGTGGAAGCTCCTGCCGGTACAATGGGCCGATTGTCACATGTAAGCTCATTGCAGTCTTAAACAATACTCCACCTGTGGGAAACTGCAGCTATGGATCAAAACACCCCAGGCAGCATCATCATACAGAATGTTTTTATTTTCCCCTAGTGGCAACAGTTTACATGCATGACATGGAAGAGAGTACACATGTGGCATGTTCAGCAGCATCTTTGTGGCAACATGGATGCATGATGATGTTGCGAAGCTTTGCAACATGCAGAACGGGGGCGCAATTTTGGGCTTGCTGGATATTTCAGGGACAGTTATTAGTGTACCTAAAGGGGCACTGCCTTTGGAGTATAGTAACAGCCTAGGGCTAATTCATCTGTGAACATGGACGCGAGTGACATCTCATTATTTGGATAGTCAACATAGCCACATGGGAAGGGGACAATGGTAGTGGCAAAGGGTCGCAGCTTCAATCTCTGGCATCTCCATTTAAAATATATCAGATCATAGAGTTGGAAGGGATCCTGAAGATCCTCTAGCTCAGCTTTTCTCAACCTGTGGGTCCCCAGATGTTGTTGAACTACAACTCCCATCACCCCTAGCTAGCAAGGCCAGAGCTCAGGGATGATGGGAGTTGTAGTCCAACAACATCTGGGGACCCACAGGTTGAGAACCGCTGCAACCCCCTGCAATTCAGGACTATGCAGCTGTCCAGGGCTGTCTTTACCCGGGGGTACAAGGGGTGCAGGGCACCAGGGCACCAAATTCTGGGGGGTGCCAGGTGCCCGCCGATGAAGCCACCTCAGCTCTTAATTATCTACCTGTTATGAAGTAATAAATAATTTTGATCAAGCTAGGAAAACAAAAGACATATATACCTAGGTATTACCGAAATGTATACCTACTGTTTCACTAAACGACTTTCGAATTTGTGCGCTCATTTACCAAAGACGTGCCATGCCAGCAGCGGCACTTGTCATTCATAATGGCAGCGCTTGACTCAACGACGGCGCTTGTCATTCTCAACGGCTCTGTGCACGCGAAATTAACTCTTACATCATAATAAAAGTTAATTTGGGGGCTAAACTAAATTTGGGGGAGCTGGGCAGATCTTTGCACCCCGGTGGTGCATATGCTAAAGACTGCGCTGCAGCTGTCCCATACAGGGATCAAACCTGCAACCTGGGTGTTTTCAGCACCACAGTCTCCCCAACTGAGCTATCCTAAGAGAAAGGGAAGAGTACTCTTGTGCTCTGGTCCTGCTTGCAGGTTTCCCATAGGCATCTGGCTAGCCACTATGAAAACAGGATGCTGGAGTAGATGCTGGACCACTGACCTGACCGTTCTTGGCTGTCTCTTCGCGCAGACCCAGGTCCTTCCACAGCCATTGTCCTCCATGAACCATCATTGGCAGAAGCAGCAGGAAGAGCAGCAGGTACGTTTTCTGCTGATGATAATATTTATTCTCTTGTTAATTATTCTGTTTTGGATGTGCATTTTATATTTGACTTCCTTTAATAATGGTTTCTTTTGAAATGTTTAAGATAATTTGTTGTTGTTTGTTGGTACCTTTGCTATCTGTGGTTGACCTCCTTTGTAATGTTTCATTTTGAAAACCTTAAGATAATCATATTTTGGTTTCCTGTTAATTATGCTGCTTTGAATGTATACTTTAGATTTGACTTTCTCCCATAATGTTTTCTTCTGGGTTGTTTTATCTGATATTTTAATGTGTCGTGAAACCACTTTGAGTTTCCCCCCCTTAAAACTATAAAGCAGTAGAGAGATGGGATGAATAATAATACTAATAATATTAATCCATCAGACTCTTACGTTCTTATGAATGAGTATTGAAGGCATGAGAGAAACCCTTTCACCCATGCTATTTTCATGATTTAAAGGTCCATAGGTCTACCACTAGGCTCATGGAGGAAAAAAGGACAGCTGCTTTTATTGAACACCCTCGGTGCATTGGAGCTGGCATGTTGAAAACAAAAGAGGAGAGAAAGATGCAGGAGCCCAGGTCTCTGCATAAGCTCACATTCATTTGCAGATGCCACCCTGGTTTTCCTAACCCTGGAGTTGAGTTAAAGGTAAAGGTAAAGGGACCCCTAATCATTAGGTCCAGTCGTGACCGACTCTGGGGTTGCGGCGCTCATCTCGCTTTATTGGCCGAGGGAGCCGGCATACAGCTTCCAGGTCATGTGGCCAGCATGATTAAGCCACTTCTGGTGAAGCAGAGCAGCACACGGAAACACCGTTTACCTTTCCGCCGGAGCAGTACCTATTATTTACTTGCACTTTGACGTGCTTTTGAACTGCTAGGTTGGCAGGAGCAGGGACCGAGCAATGGGAGCTCACCCCATCGCGGGGATTCGAACCGCCGACCTTCTGATCGGCAAGTCCTAGGCTCTGTGGTTTAACCCACAGCGCCACCTGCGTCCCATTGGAGTTGAGTTAGAGGAGAGCAATTCCTGCAGGGTTCCACAAAACTTCCTAGAGCAAAAGCTAGGCAGTTTTACAGATAATCCTCCCTAGATCTCATTTCACCACTGCACTGGATATTAGAAAGATATAGTAGCAAGATACCCAGTACTTGCTTTTAGATATAAAACTATTTGTGTGCCCAAACTCTCCCTCTGCCCCCCTTTCCCCTTTTCTTTCTTTTTAGCTGTTTCCTTCCCCGCCCCCATTCATGCAACCACATTTTACCAACACAAATGACCAACTCTGAAAATTAAAATAGCAAAGGAGGTGGCAGAAGCTGGGTGAAAACACTGGGGTGCTCTCAGCATCAGGTGTTCCTGGAACCTAAGCTTGGTGCCCCTTAGACCACTCCATCCACTCTCTTTATTACTGAGGTCCTTGAGGAGAGGGGTGGTTTCAGTCAATCGGCTGTTTAAGATGCCTCCAGACCATCACTGCTCCCTCTCTCTAGCAAAGTCCACTTTTGTCATGGATTGGTTGGACACAAACAAACAGTGAGAGGAGCTAGTGGGGGAACCTCCAAGGGAAGAAAGCTCAGAGCCGGAGGAATGGTGGTGGGATGGCAATGAGTAGTCAGAGGCAGATGACTGAGAAGAGGAAGCATTGGATGCTGAAGAGGTAACAGGGTTCAGTGAGCTGGGAGAGTCTGTGGCAGAGACCAGTCCAGAATCTCAGGCAGAAGCTAAAATAGGAGAGTGGGATGAGGAAGGTCAAATGGCAGAGATGAGTCAGGCTGGTGAAGAGTCGCTGGGGTCTCCCCCTTCTGCCGCACCAAGCTGACTTCCCCCCTGGTCTCCCAGAACCTGGAGAGGTATGAAGTAGGAAGAGCAAAGAGAGACACAGGCACAGTCTCTGATTGCTTAGAAAAAAAACTCTGGAGAGGAGGAGACAGGTGGCTGTGGGGAGGTGAGGGCCTTTAGTCTCAGCAACTTTTTTATAGTCAACAAGACCTATTGCTGTGCTCAGGCCTGACACTCCTATGCGGACCCTGTTTTGCTAATACAGTGGTACCTTGGGTTACATACGCTTCAGGTTACATACGCTTCAGGTTACAGACTCCGCTAACCCAGAAATAGTACCTCAGGTTAAGAACTTTGTTTCAGGATGAGAACAGAAATTGTGCTCTGGCGGCGCGGTGGCAGCAGGAGGCCCCATTAGCTAAAGTGGTGCTTCAGGTTAAGAACAGTTTCAGGATAAGAACGGACCGCGTCCCATTCAAGCAAGCATGAAGGCATGCAAAAAAATAAAAATGGGATTGTTAACCCTCGCAGTTCTAAATGCCCAAAGCAAAAGTTCAATCATTCATCCTCTCCAGATTATCCTCCTTTTGCTGTTCCTGACTGTGGTCTCCCTTCCGCCTCTCTTCCTCCTCTCCTCTTTTCATATTCTCTTTCCTAGGAGTTGTAAATGCCGTGTGTTCTAAAAGATGGGCTGGGAAGGACCGCAGGGGTAATCTATACCACTGACTGTGTGATGTCTTGGGTAGTTTCTTATTTTGAAGAGTTCGTGGCATTGCATCATTAAAAAAAAAAAAGTCCCGTAAAATTCCAGATCTTTTTAAAGGCGCCAATTAAACAATTTCGGGAGCAGCCCTCCACGCTGCTCCGTGAGACAATTTAGCGACATCTTATCTCTGCAAAGCAAAGCAGAGCACCGTTGTGTTCGCAGAAGTCAGGTTTTCATCTTGGAAATGATTAGGTTAGCCCTTTTTAGTTCTTATTTATGCACCGCAGTGTAATGTTCTGTACAAGAAATATGAGAGGGGGGAAAAAACTAACATAGCTAGGAGAAAGCACAGCACGAGCTCAAGCTTGGAATAGCTTCCTTAACAAAGCCACTTGCTGACTGCGAGACTCAATCGTTTCTGCTGAATTTGAAATGTTTTGAATAGGGAAGTGGGGGGGAGAGCGAGCGATGTTAACACAGGTTTCTGGTAGGTTTTGCTCTGATGGCCTGACTGAAAATGCTTACAGAAGAAGGACCTGCGATTTAAAAGGAGCAGAGAGAGAGTCCTGATGTAAATTTCCATCAGCTCCTTCTTCCCTTCCACAGATCTGGCAAGGCCCCAGGGTGTCCTTCTTAGCGTCGCTGGATTTCTTAGGTGCAAATGCAGAAGTGGGTCAAGGTTTGGCCCGGCAGCACAAGCAAATGCAAGTGACAGAGTTACTCACAGCAGCAATTTGGGGGACTGCCAGTCAGTGCAGCTAGCACTGAATTAGATGGAGCAATGGTCTGGGTCAATTTAAGGCAGCTTCCTATGTTCGGCTGCAATGGAGCATAGAATTATAGAATTGCAGAGTTGGAAGGGATCCTGAGGATCTAGTCCAGGGTTTTCCAATCTTGGGTCTCCAGCTGTTTTTGGACTCCAGTTCCCATCATTCCTGACCACTGGTCCTGCTAGCTAGGGATGATGGGAGTTGTTGTCCAAAAAACAACCGCAATGCAGGAATATGCAGCTGGGATCGAACCTGCAACCTTGGCGTTACGAGCACCACCATAGCTGTCAACTTACAGATTTGAAAATAAGGGACCAGCAGCCTCGGAAATAAGGGATCAGCAGCCAAAATAAGGGATTTTCAGAGCACAGGTATGTTCGACTTCTGAGCCCCTCCAAGCCAAAGGCAGAAAGCCCAGCCAGCAGCCAAATGAAGCCTCAAGCAGTGGTTCCCACAGCGCAGCAACCCGGCAAAGGGGATGCAGCAAGGAAAACCACCGTCACCTCTCCACTGGGAAGCGCTGAGCAAAGGCGAGTCCCCAGGCAACGCAGCCAATTTGATAGGCACAAGGCATGCAAGCTCCACCCCCCAGTCATTCTTAGACTCCTTACTGGGTGAGCAACACAGCCAAGTAACACAGTTGGAGCCTCCCTCCTCCCTGGCTGGCAGGGAGGGAGGGAGAGGAGCTGCTTCCTTTGAAACCCGGGAAATTTAAGGGACATCATCAATAAGGGACAGCAGCGGGACACGGCGCTGGGATAAGGGACTTTCCCGCCAAATAAGGGACGGTTGACAGCTATGAGCACCACACTCTAACCAACTGAGCTATCTGGCATGCTCAGTAGCAGTACCCAAAGTTCCCCATGCCCATTTTTAATCCTGTCAACAACCCTGTGGGGTAGATCAAGCCCAAAGAATGTCCCAAGATGATGACAACGAAGAAATTGGTTTATTACCTGCCCTTTACCCTAAGGTTCTAGGGTGGGTTACAACAATCTGGAATGCAATATTAGAAGCATTTTGAAAACAAATGACCGGTCAGCTTTTATGGATGATCAGGATTTGAAGCCAGGTCTCTCTGACCCTAGTGCATCCCATCCAATATTTCTGACACGGACTGGCAGGGTCTTTCTAGGGTTTCAGACAAGGAGCATGGTCTGCCTGGAGAGATGCCAATGACTGAACTCTGGACCTTTTGCATTGAAAACAGATGCTCGCCCACCAAGCTACTGCCCTTTCCTGATATGTATGTAAAACATGCCTCATCAGCCCTCCTCTAAAACAGGGTTGTCAGTTTTATTACTGAACCTGCTTACATGCCTCTAACAGCAGGCTTCTGCATTGCAATTTAGCAGGCAAAGCTTTCCCAGGCGCAGAGACAAAAGCACGCTGTTGAATTTCTGCGCACAAGGCTGTGGTTAAAGGGACAAAATCAAGGCCGGTAATAAAGGGGGCAACACGATTAAAAACAACAACCAGAGAATTTTGTGCGTCCAGCTTTGTTCCCCAGGTCTGTTCTGCAGTTAACTCAGTCATATAAATGCTCAGTATGAAACACGAAAGAAACACATGCTTATTTGTGAAATGCGGCAGTTCCCGCCCCCCCATTTTTTCAGGAAGAATCTTTGAGTTCTTTCAAAGCATAACCGGGGTTCCCAGAAATACATGGGGTACAGCTGCACTAGACCCAAAGCCAGCAAGGGGCAGACTCTGAGCTTTTTTTAAAAAAAAAATAATAATCACCCCACCTAAAGAAAAAAGTAAGTTTCCAGCCCTTATGGAACTAAAGATAGGTTGAAGAAATAAATGTACAGGCATCATTCAAACTAACAAGTCTGTGATTACACACACACACAACTAAGCCTGTTATTGATTGATTGATTGATTGATTGATTGATTGATATGCCATCTATTCCTCCAGTGAGCTCGAGGGAGCTTCCCTGCAAAGTAGCCCAGTGTTGCTATACAGTGGTACCTCGGGTTAATAATTAATTCATTCTGGAGGTCCGTTCTTAACCTGAAACTGTTCTTAACCTGAAACACCACTTTAGCTGATGGGGCCTCCCGCTGCCACCGTGCCACCAGAGTACGATTCCTATTCTTATCCTGAAGCAAAGTTCTTAACCCGAGGTACTATTTCTGGGTTAGTGGAGTCTGTAACCTGAAGTGTCTGTAACCTGAAGCATCTGTAACCCGAGGTACCACTGTACTAATATTGTATCAGTGGGAAAGGGGGAGGTTGACTTTGAGGGAGTAGTGCACAACAACAATATAAAATAAAGGAAATTACAAAGGGGTGTGGTTCCTGATCAAAGCAGCAATTTAGTGGGGGCAAGGTTAATAAATTTTGTCGCCCCTCATGGGGAAAAGTAGGGGGGTTACTATGGGTGGGCTTTTGCTGTTGGGATAACAGAGTTCTGGACTCTAACCAGGGAGGCCAGAGTTCAACTCCCCACTCAGCCATGAAGTTCAGAGGCTGCCTAGCCTTGGGTCAGTTACTTTCTCTCAGCCTAACCTACCTCACAGGGTTGTTGTGCAGATACAATGGGTAAGGGAGAACAACGTATGCCACCTTGGGGAGGAAGGTGGTTTATAAAATGTAAGGAATAAGCAAAGATTTCAGTGGGCATATTCACCATGTCATATGCCTTTTAACAACAGAAAGGCATACAGAAATTTAGCAGCTGAAGTTTTTCCTAGCATGGAGATCAAAAGATAGCCAAAAAGTAACTGGCTTTAGCTATATGCATGCCAGGCTGCTGTTCAAGTAACAACACACGCAACGGAACTATGTGACTTCTATTTCAAACACAATTCAACATATAATATCTCACAAAGTGCAATTCCATAGACCAACACATCGTGCAAACAGAACATATCAAGAGAAATTAAAGTCCAATGGATGGTCAGGAGATAAAGTCCATTTGGTTCCTAAATTGGCATATTGGCAATAATCACAATATGGTATGCTTATCTTTTGATGTTCCACATATCGCTGCTTTGAGGATTCTAACGTTCCTTGTTTGTAGATAGCGGATCAGATGGAAACTTGAAGGTATGGCATGACAAGGATTCCGGGTTAATACCTGGTTCCGTCCAATCGGGCTTTGTCAGCCGTGCATACTCTAAATTAAACAAACATGATATAACACAATCCTTACACAAACTAAGTAACATAACATACAAATTAAACGAAGTTTACATACCATATTCTTGTATGACGGAAACATGGAACAAAATAAATTCAGTTAATAAAATCACAGGCCAAAGTTCCTTTTTATACAGAGAGGCAGTGCAGTGGTACCTCGGGTTACATATGCTTCAGGTTACAGACCCTGCTAACCCAGAAATAGTACCTTGGGTTAAGAACTTTGCTTCAGGATGAGAACAGAAATTGTGCTCCGGCGGCGCGGCAGCAGCTGGAGGCCCCATTAGCTAAAGTGGTGCTTCAAGTTAAGAACAGTTCCAGGTTAAGAACGGACCTCCGGAGCGAATTAAGTACTTAACCCGAGGTACCACTATATAGATTCTAACACAGGTGGCTACAATGTCTGTAAATGTTAATGTTTTGCAGGCTGCTGTTCAAAGCATAGGAGCTGAGCCAAGGGGCAAACAAAGAGTTCCTATGTTCCAGGAGTGAGGTTTTCAGCCCAAGACCATACTTCCCCATGGACACCCCTTTTGGACCACATAGAATAGGTGGGCAGGCTCAGAATCAAGCAAGAGGCATGGTCATAGCTAAAGGAAACATTCCAGCCAGACAAAAACAGTTGAGGAAGGTCAATGATGGGGTATGGCTTGGGGAAAGTCTTGAGAGCCAGATAAGGAGGCCTCGGGGGCCACATTCAGCTTGAGGCTCCTCTTCCTTGCTAAATCCAGAATGCTGCAGCATGATTGCTGACAGAGTACCATATAATACTCATTCTGCATTTCATGGGATCATAGAATCGTAGAGTTTGAACCTGAGACCTTTGCATGCAAAGAATATGCTCCACCACTAAGCTATGACCCTTCCCGCTCTAATTTGTGCCCATGATAGCTCCTGAAGGAACCCGAGTATCCCTTGCCACACAATTTGAAAACCACTGACCCAGTGGAAGGATTTAGCAATAATCTCTACTAATGCATCGCCTAAATGCGGCCTTCTGTAATCTTCCCCTCGGGACCCAAACATTTGGATGAGGAGTTGCGGGGGACTTGGTGCAGCTGTTGTGGCTGCCATATGAAATCTAAAGATCTCAGGGGGCAAGGATTTGTGCTTCAGCGTCGCTGTGTTGTTCTTCGTTCCTTAAAAAAAATTGAAGCTGATTTGTGTGAGCCGAGTGTAAGCGAGTATTCTCTTGCAAACACCTATGAATCGTTGACTCTGGCTGGACTACAGCTGTTGCTCAGCATGAATTCTCTCTCAAATAACTATTAGCATGACAAGTTCTGCCGGTATTGTCAAAATAAGTCTCACACCACGAGATACTGTGAAGAAAAAGGCAGAGCAGGAGAAATAGATTTCTTCAGTGTATTTAAAATAGGCTTCTAATCTGGCGACAAAAGCACCGGAGCTGTTTTTTTTTTCCCCCACCCTCCGCAGCCAAAGAAACAAGCTTTTTCCATCTTCAGTTTTAGCACATTTGCTACTACCTCCAGACACTTGATAAATATATACATATATTCCTTTCCAAGTTCTTTGTATTTCTTCCAGCTTTCTGGAGGGATAAGGATAGTCATGATAGCTGCATTCTCCCTGTAGATGTGGTTGGACTTCTAGCCCCAGGCAGAATCAGGAGTGGCCACAGAGGATGGGACTCATTTCCCCAGGTAAATGTCCATATATGGAAAGCCCCTCAAGGCGGCCACAATATCTCAAGAACCCCCGCTCCACAAATGAACCTACCCAAGTGTCCCTATTTTCCAGCGACAGTCCCAGATTTACAGAAGCCATCCCTGTTTCTGATTTGATCCCGGAAAGTCCCCCTTTTCCTTAGGACATCCCTATTTTCATCACAGAAATGTTGGAGGGTATGGAGCTATGCAACCCCTGAGCCAAGGAGATGAGCAACTATACAACCTTTAGAAGACATCTGAAGGCAGCCCTGTATAGGGAAGTTTCTTTTATTTTTATTATTTTTTTAAAAGATATTTATTGGAGTTTTCAAAAAATAGAGAAAAAACAAAAGAAAAATTAAAAAAAGAAAAAGAAAAACACACATAGAATTTACATTCCTTACTTTCAATAACATATTTCCCTGACTTCCCCACGCCTCCCCTTCTTGTATTCCAGTTCAATTTTTAGTTCAGCAAGTTCTTATCCCCAAATTTTACCTTATTATATTTAATTCATTTTAGTCTTAATATCTTTTTCTAAGGGCGACCCCAATTCCCTTCCACGAATTCCCCATTTTTATATAAGTAGCAAAACAGAATACAAAGAAACAAAGTATAATTGTACACCCTTTGGATTCCCAAAACCCCACTCCCCGCCTTTCCCGGTTTCGAACCCCAACAAGTATCCATCAGTCTATCTGCTGTCAGCCTGGTGACCTCACGTCCGAGGCTCTTAATTCTCTCTCAATTCCTCTCTGCCGGTTTTTTTGATAGTCCTTTGTATTAGACACCAAATCTCGGAGAAGCTCTGTCCCGATAAGGTCCATGTTTCTTCCAGCCGGACCTCCATATTTAAAAGTGTAGCCCAAATCTTGTTTCTTACTTCTTTTAAGTCCAAATGTCCCAAAAACTCCAGCTTCCACTTTAGTCAAATTTGTAATCCATAGGTCTTCAGATCTCCACATGAGGAGATCTCTCCATTCCTCATTCTTCAATTCAAACCAAATTTTCATGATCCCATTCTTATTTTCCTTTATATCCATCTTAACAGGCCACTGGCTCTCCTTAATCATCTGCGGCATTGTAGCTCCTCCTTCCTTTCCCTCCAAATCATCATATATCTCTTTCCCCACTTTCTCAAATTTCTCAGATTTATTTTCTTGTTCAGCTGCAAAGATTTTTAGTTCAGCTACAAAAACTTTTTGTTCAGATGCAAAGACTTGAGTCAAGTCCCTTCCAGATTCAGTAAGTTTATTTACTGTTTCATTCAATGTTGTGACATTTGTAGCCAAAACATTACTTTGTTCTTGTAACTTTCCCAAGAGAAAGAAAACCCTCTCCAGTTCAGTCAATATTTTTCCACTTGCAGCCATTCTTGTAATGTCCCAGAACCCCCTCTAGAAGAGTTCTGGTTACTTAGTATTCCTTCCAGTTCCAATCCAAAAGTCAAATTAGCTTTTTCTCTTTGTTTTCAACAATTTATTACCTGAATGTAACAAATATAACCAGCAAAGACAACAGAAACAAAGTTCTCTCTTTTTTTTCCAGCTTTGACAGCTAGTTTGACAGCTGTCAAAATCTTCTATGTCTCTTCAACAGGCTCTCTCACGGATCGCTCCCGGGTCCTGGGGGGGGGTGACAGTTCCGCTCTCAAAGTTAACTCTTATCCTCCAGCAAAATCGCTTATACTGCCAAAACGTGAAATTAATTACTTTTATCCACTAAAGAAGAAGGTGTTCTCTCAACCTTAGTTATCTAGTCCTTGCTTTAAGATGTTTACAAGGCGGGGAGACGGACTTCCTCTTTGCGCCTTCCCCGATCGTGCCTAATCCAAAAGAGAAATTTTAAGTCCAATTTCCGTATTACTCACGGGTTGTTACTTTTAGTCCAAATGTTCAAAGGAAGAAGTCAGCGCTCTCCGACCATGGCATGCGGCTTCACTCCGTAGGGGAAGCAGTCGACTCACAGCACCGCGCCGCTCCCCGTCCCCCGTTCCAAAGCCTTTAAAAAGGCTCCTTCGCGGGTCGGGGGGGCGCAAATGGTGCCCGCCGAGTCACCAGGTCCACAGGCTTCAGCGCCTGTGGCTTCTGAGGGTCCCCGCATCGCCGCCGCGGCAGGACCCGTCCCCTACTGAGCCGATTCCCTCCGGAGCTCGGAGGGAATCCGCCATTAGGCGATGGCGCTAACCCGGAAGTCGGGAAGTTTTTGTTTTAATGTTTAATGTCTTACTATGATTTTATATATGTTGGAAGCTGCCCAGAGTGGCTGGGGCAACCCAGTCAGATGGGCAGGGTATAAATAATAAAATCATTGTCATCATCATCGTCATCATCATCCTCATCTTTATTGAATAGGACATCTCTATTATTATCAGAGAAATGTTGGAGGGTATGGACCCTGTTATCATCATCATCATCATCATCATCAGAGGCCCTTCTGGATGTTCCTCCTCCACATGAGGTCCAGAGGGAGGCAACACAAGAACAGGGGCTTTTCCGCAGTGACTCCCAGGCAAATTCAGCTGGCGCGTTCATTATGCACCATTAGGTGCCAGGCAAAAACATTCCACTTCAACCAGGCTTTGGGCTGCTTAACATCTTCTACCCCTTTTAAATGTTTTTGCAGAAGAGGCGTGGGGTGGGGTTATTGGTTTGTGGGGGGGGGCTCTTTGTTCTTGGTTTTATTATGACTTTTATGCGTTTTTTTAAAATCATATATTGTTACGGTATGAACTTCCCTGAGATCTACGGATGAAGGGCGATATACAAATCCAATAAATAAATATATAATAATAAGTTACAGATAGGTAGCCGTGTTGGTCTGCCATAGTCAAAACAAAACAAAAAAATTTCTTTCCAGTAGCACCTTAAAGACCAACTAAGTTAGTTCTTGGTATGAGAATCACAAGACAGAGAAACCAGTAGGAGAACACTTCAATCTCCCAGGACATTCTATACAAGATCTCAAAGTAGCTGTATTACTACAAAGGAATTTCAGAAATAGACTGGAAAGAGAAGCTGCTGAATTGCAACTCATTACCAAACTTAAAACCATGGAGAGACCTGGTCTGAACAAAGACATTGGATTCTTATCTCATTATACATGACAAAGCCATTTTTCACCTTCTCACCCCTTGCTTTTTCCTGTAAGACCTATTGCGGTCGTTAAGAGTCGTCAACAGGCTTATCACAGCTATCTGCCCACCACCCATTCCCACCACCCTTCTGAGTAATACCCCTCCCCACCTTCTCACTATATAGAAGGATCTGGCAACTTCTGTTTCAGTGTATCTGAAGAAGTGTGCATGCACACGAAAGCTCATACCAAGAACTAACTTAGTTGGTCTTTAAGGTGCTACTGGAAAGAAAATTTATATATATATATATGTATAATAATAATTAATTAATAAACCTTTGACAGCGTCTTGAGATAATTGAACAGATTGCCAATACATGAATTGTTTTTAATATTCGGTTGGAAGCCAGCCAGATGGGTGGGGTATAAATAAATGATGATGATGATGATGATGATGATGATGATGATGAATGAACTGGAGCTGTTTGGAATGCATGGATCTGAATGAGCTGGCTGATGTCCAGTGTTTATTGAGAACCAGAGTGATGCTGTGAATACAGTGACCGACTAGAATTGCAAGATTCTAGGTTTAAAAGCTCACTCATGGCTCAGGTAGGTATGAAGTGGATGAACTATGAATAGGAATATCCACTTCTTTATTGAATAGCAGCCACTGGGAGCATTTGGATCAGAATGGAGGATTTAGTGACTATTCCACCAAACCCAATAAAATCTTTCTGCCCCTCCTTCCATGCTGCTCTTTGTCCAGTTGGAGAAAACACAGAGAGATCTCTGAGATCTGGATGCTTGAAATGACCTCAGGCTCACAAGTCTCTCACCAGAATGAGAACTGCAACTTCCTCTTTCAAATGTTCTGCTAGAAACAAGGAACTGGAGGGAGGGAGGGAATACCTCTTGCTTCTGAAATCCCCATTCCTTGTCTCTCCCTTTTGATTGTCTGAATTGGCCAAAGGGTTTCGATGGGAAAGGGGTGTGTGTGTGTGGAATGGGAGGTTCATCCTACACCATCTGAGCTCTGTAACAAGGCACGTGGCTTGCTAGCTGACAACTTTTACAGGAATGTACATGTGTGCATTAAATCAACTTACTAAATGTCTGAAGAGCGAGGCTGTTTCTCTGGAGAGCCAACTTGTTACATTACACCGCACTCGAGAGAATAGAGGGCTCTAAAAGATGAGAAATCCATGGAACAGACTGTGCCAAGATAATGAATGGAATGTGGAAAACAATGAAGGAACTTTCTCCCCTCACTGAGCACACGCAATTCTCAATGACAGCAATGGGAGTTATATGTGCGTGTCAAGGGGATAATGGAACCGTGAGTATCAAGAAGAGAACTATCGGATGTCAGGTAAGGTGCTCAAAATAGAAAATAAGCTCAAAGGAGGGGCGATTATCTGTGAAGTTCTAAAAAGCACACAACGTGGGTCTGATCAATATAAAAGTATGGGAACAGCAGGTTCTCTCAACAGGAAGTAGGGCCACTGAGATGCCACCTAAACTTCTGACTATAATCTGGGGGGGGGGCATAGCTTTCCATGCAGATGACTTTAGGTACAATCCCTCGTACCTATGGGACCGCCTCTCCTGGTATGTCCCACAGAGGAACTTACGATCTTCAAATAAAAACATCTTGGAGGTCCCAGGCCACAGAGAGGATAGGCTGGCCTCAACCAGAGCCAGGGCTTTTTCGGCTGTGGCTCCGATCTGGTGGAACGCTCTGCCACAAGAGATTAGGGCCCTGCGGGAATTGACATCTTTCCTCAGGGCCTGCAAGACAGAGCTGTTCCGCCAAGCCTTTGGCCAGGGCACAGCCTGACTCCCTCCTTTGGCAATCTTCACAGAACTCTACCCTAATGGTTGCCAGCAATTTGATTTGAAGTAATTTTTTAATGAAATGATTTTAGAATGTTGTCTTATTTTATTGTTGTTAGCCGCCCTGAGCCCGGCTTCGGCTGGGGAGGGCGGGATATAAATAAAAAAATATTATTATTATTATCTCTAGGTTAAACAGCATCAGGTAGAACATGACACCTGGGGAGTCAGTATCAGAGTAGTTTAGTGCTAGGCTAGATGATCTGGTGCAAATCTGCTTCCTATGGACCAGGGGGAGTTAATGTCATGCCCAGTTGGCTGAACTGACATGGGCCCAATGGTCAAATAACATCGGGTGAGCACTGGGTATCCCTGCATCCCAGGATGCAGCTATCCATATAGCAACATGCTTGAGTCTATTGCACCTTGAGTCTATTGCAGCTATTAATATTGCACAGCTTGAACTGACTGGATCAGGCATAGGCAAACTTGGCCCTCCATATGTTTTGGGACTACAACTCCCATGATCCCTAGCTAACAGGACCAGTGGTCTGGGATGATGGGAATTGTAGTCCCAAAACACCTGGGGGTTGAGTTTGCCTATGCCTGGACTGGATGCATAAAAACTGAGTCCTTTTGGAATTAAATTTTGTCTAGACCTATTTGTTTGATTCAGAACTTTACTTGCAGAACTTTATTCAAAGCAGAACAAATGCATCAAAGATCATCCAAATAGTTCCATAAAACACATGCCGATCAAAGCATAGGATCAGCATCTTCTTAGAAATAACTTTAAACAGGATTGAGATCATAACTCTGTCTTTTCCCCCATCCCGGCCTCCGTTCCAGCCTGAGGTTGTGCACACCTGGAGAGATTCATTTAGATCCTTACTCCCACAGAGCCTGGGAACAAAGACTCGGCTACCACCCTTCTCGTCCTCTGTCGGCCCCTTCTCCTTGTGCCCTCAATCTTTCCCAACATCAGGGTCTTTTCCAGGGAGTCTTCTCTTCTCATGAGGTGGCCAAAGTATTGGAGCCTCAGCTTCAGGATCTGTCCTTCCAGTGAGCACTCAGGGCTGATTTCCTTCAGAATGGAGAGGTTTGATCTTCTTGCAGTCCATGGGACACAGAGAACAATGTAAGCAAATCACTGCCATCTATTCTTATGGGTGGGTAAAGGGGGATCAACGGTACACTTGATAGCATTGTTGCAGCAAGGGTATTTTTCTACCCTCATCTTTAATATCGGCAATTCAGGCATCGCAGACAGGACTTTCTGGAGGTCCTTGCAGGAGGTACCCAAACACACCCTACCCATCATAATGGCAGACATCTTCAAGTTGTAATGAATTGATGTTGGAGTGCAAAACATTACTATTCTGAAGTCAAGCAGAGTGATTAAAAAGAAAAAAACAACTCCCTGTGGAAGGAGAGAGGATGGAGAGAGTAAGTAGATGCCACCAAAGCACGAACAGCAGCTGAAAAATTGTAACTGGGAGGGAAATGATCACAATTTTCACCAGGGTGTTTCGATTCAATTTTGAAGCACAGAGGCCAGGGTGGTAGTTCAGGCTGAAAACTCACAAGAGCTCTCGATAAAATACATTAGTGTCAACTTAGCAACACTATGTTTAGATGAGGTGACCGAAAGCATGTTGGGGCATGCACGCCTTGAGCTAGTCATCTCGTCCAGGTCAAGAGCACACACCCTTTTTTTAAAAAAAATGTAACTGGTGATGCTGCACCACAGTTTGCAGGTCAGCTTAACATGGACTCCCTGGAGATGCAAAATGCAAACTGTGCTCTCCTGAGCCAAAACTGTAATAGGTTTTGGTTTCAACTCCGATTGTGACACATCGAAGGAAGAGGATCTGCTCTCCAAATGCAAGACTCAAACAGCCAAACAGTTGGTGACTGGTCAAGTCTTGTTTTTCTGTTTAGCATAGTGCCACCTTGCAGATGGCATGATGTGTATGTGTTTGTATTAAATCAGGCAGTGTGACACAGGAAAGTAACACCCTGATAAGGAGGGAAAACTTGTTGAAGATTCCTTATTCATTATTTGTATGGACGGCAAGAAACAAGACAATTAAAAATGATTGAAGATTGATTGACATCCCACATTTTCTCCACCGAGCTCAAGGCAGTGCGTATATTTCTCCCTTCCCAAATTAATCCCCCCAACAACCCTGTGAGGTAGGTTAGGCTGAAAAGCAGTGATTGACCCAAGGACACCCAGCGAGCTTCGTGGCTGAGTAGGGACCAGTCTCAGTCTGACATTCAAACTACTACATCACACTGTCATTGACTTTGCAAGATGAGCTGAGGCACAAAAATGGTGGAGAATTTGTGGAGGATTTCAGCAGCTGCAGCTTGTTAGGCAAGGCATGCCCTGTGAAGTGCTTTCTTCTATACAACTGTTAAAGGTGCAGGAGGCTCCTGTCCCCTTTCTGCATTTGGCCAGCCTACCACACTGTGGGAGGGACGCTGGTGGCGCTGTGGGTTAAAGCACAGAGCCTAGGACTTGCCGATCAGAAGGTCGGCAGATCAAATCCCCGCGACGGGGTGAGCTCCCGTTGTTCTGTCCCAGCTCCTGCCAACCTAGCAGTTCGAAAGCACGTCAAAGTGCAAGTTAGGTAAATAGGTACCACTCCAGCGGGAAGGTAAACGGCTTTTCCGTGCGCTGCTCTGGTTCGCCAGAAGCGGCTTAGTCATGCTGGCCACATGACCCGGAAGCTGTATGCCGGCTCCCTTGGCCAATAAAGCGAGATGAGCGTTGCAACCCCAGAGTCAGTCACGACTAGACCTAATGGTCAGGGGTCCCTTTACCTTTACCTTTACTTTACCACACTATGGGAAGTTTGTTATTGTAGTAGTAGTAGTAATAGTAGTATTTGCTGTGCATTGTTCCCTTAGGTACAGACAAGACCCTCTTCTCCTCTTGGCTTACGACAAGGGTGGGGAACTGTTTTTGTGTATTTTTTGGGGGAAATATCCTTGTATGTCCCCCATGGGCCAAGTTTGACAGGTGGGCGTGACAATCCACCTGTCAACCTTATGACCTCAAGTGGCTGGCAGTTGTCCTCACATATGACCTGTCAACATTTTCATCGAAATCGCTGCTAAAATGGAAACGCCCTGCTGCAGGCTTGTGTTAAGGGCCCTGCCACGGAGCTTTATCAGAACCCTGCTAATAAGCCAGATAAGTCATACCATAGAATCATAGAATTGTGGAGTTGGAAGGGACCCAAGGGTCATCTAGTCCAATCCCTTGCAATGAAAGAATCTATTAAAAGACACACCTGCTCATTGCACTGCTAAATAACGATTACAAGATATTCGCAGACATTCTTGCAAATAGATTAAAAATGGTGCTGAAAGAGATAATTCATAAAGATCAAACCGGATTTCTTCCCGGACGATTTATGCAATCCAATATTAGATGTGTGATTAATGTATTAGAATATTTGGATATTAAAATTGATAAACCAGCAGCTATTATGTTGGTGGACGCTGAAAAAGCATTTGATAACGTGTCCTGGAAGTTTATGAAAAAATTAATGGAAGAAATCGGACTGGGAGAAAATATTTGTAAAGGAATAAATGCCATCTGCTCGGAACAATATGCAAAACTGATCATCAACGGAAGAATTACTGAGGAGTGCAAAATAAACAAGGGAACCAGACAGGGCTGCCCACTGTCACTACTGATATTTATCTTGGTGATGGAAGTTTTGAACAATCAGATAAGAAAGGATGAGCTTGTTAAAGGCATCACTCTGGGAAACAAAACATATAAAATTAAAGCTTTTGCGGACGATTTACTTGTTATGACTGAAAACCCTAAAGAAAGTCTGAAAAGAGTGCTGGAATTGATTAAAGAATTTGGAGATGTGGCAGGCTTTAAGCTGAATATAACAAAAACAAAAATGCTTGTTAAAAATGTAACCACAGAAGAAAAGGACGACTTAGAAAAAATATTGGGCCTGAAAATCTCTTCAAAAGCGAAATACTTGGGTATTTGGATCACCCCCAAGAACATAAACTTATTTCAGGACACCAAAACTTGGTTAGAGATTAGAAAAAACTTGGTAACCTGGAGTAAACTAAAATTAACATTTCTGGGTAGGATTTCCATTATAAAGATGAATGTGCTTCCAAAATTAATCTTTTTATTTCAAATGATTCCGATACTGGGTGAAGCAGGTTGTCTCAAGATATGGCAAAGAGAAATTTCCAAATTCCTATGGGAAGGGAAGAAACCTAGGATTAAACACCTGACCTTAATAGACATAAAAGAGAGAGGAGGCTTTTCCCTACCCGACCTAAAACTTTACTACGAGGCTGCCTGTTTCACCTGGCTAAAAGATTGGTGCACGTTGCAGGATCCGGACCTCCTGGACCTGGAAGGTTTTGACAACCATTGGGGATGGCACGCCTACCTAATATATGGAAAAGCGAAAATTCATAAAAATTTTACCAACCATATAATAAGAAAGTCACTCTTTGCTGTATGGGAAAAATATAAAGACCTGATGGAGCCTAAAGTCCCGTGGTGGACTTCTCCAGTCTAAGCCATAGCAGTAAAACGGAAAAATACTAAGGAAAGCTGGCCAACATATAAAATACTTCTAAAAAATGAGGATAACCAAATAAAATTAAAAAACTTTGAGGAAATAAGAGAACACATTTCAGACTGGTTCCAATACCATCAGTTATTTGAAAAATTTAAATCTGACAAACAAAAGGGGTTCTCAGCAGAAATTTCCCGATTTGAATCTGATCTTGTAAATTCTAAAAGAAAAACTCTTTCCAAAACTTACCAACTCCTCCTTGACTGGACAGTCAAGGAGGAGGAGGTAACAGTGGCAATGGTGAGGTGGTCCCAGGATTTTGGCCATTCAATAAACATGGCCCAATGGGAAAATTTATGGAAGATCAATTGGAAATTCACAAACTGTTACACGATTAGAGAGAACTTTCAAAAAATGCAACATCGATGGTATCTAACACCATGGAAACTTTCAAAAATGTATAAAAATGTGTCAAGTAATTGTTGGAGATGCGGAGACTCGGGAACATTCTACCATATGTGGTGGATATGTAGGAAAATACAGGTATTCTGGGAGAGTATACATGCAGAACTGCAAAAAATGCTAAAGATCTCTTTCAATAAAAAACCAGAGGCCTACCTCCTGGGAATAACAGATTTGGATATTCCACAAAAGAGGAAGGGTATCTTTTTATATGTGACGGCGGCAGCAAGAGTTTTGATCGCAGCAAAATGGAAGAGTAATGAAATTCCCTCTATACAAGATTGGATTCAAAAGCTGACAGAATATGCTGAATTAGATGGTTTATCAGAAAAAAATAAGGAATAAATCAAAACAGGAATTTGTTTCTAAATGGGAGGTTTTCAAAGAATATCTGAAAAATAAATATAGTAATTTAAATTCTGTTGCAGCATTCGAGGAACTTCAGTAATAGTTGCTAGGTAGATAGAAGAAATTAGATTTATTGAGAATAAGTTTAATTATGAAAAAAATGTGTATTGGCAATAAGTAATATGAATTTGAAATATGGAATAGACGGGAAGTTGGGTCTTTAGTGTTAAGACCAATAGATGTTTTATTGTTTGCCAAGAAAATTATGTGTCTATGGTTATTTTTGTAATTTGTGTGTAATTTGGTATTTGTGTTTTTTTTCTTGTTGTATAAATAAATATTAAAAAAAGACACACCTGCTCTGTGACCCAAAGGAACCGAATCCTTAACCAAACTGACCTTTCCCTTTGCTCCCAGAGAATTGTCCTGTTGCCCCTATTCTTTGATTGATCCTTCTCCTGCAGCAGCAAAGAAATGAACATTCTGTGACATCACAGCTGCTTGGCCATTGGCCGAGACTCACAGGCAATACGTGGCAGTATATTTGTAGTCTAATATATAAGAGAGACAAAGGCACAAATCTGTTTTCTGTTTTAAGGCCAGCTTGGCTCACTTACTTGATTCTAAGGTAAAGATATGAATAAACTTGACTGTCAGGGTTTTCTTTTTTTTAAAAAAAAAAGAATCAAAAGAAAGGATTATAAATTCTATATTCAGACATTAAGCTCATTAATTTCACATTATGGCAGGATAAAGTGTGTTAGTTTAAACTATGTTTAACTTCACCGAAGGTGAAAAATGACTTTGAAATAGGGGTTTTTAATTGACTGTAATGTAGCTATTGTTGGATTTCTTCCAGGCAGAGCCTGAAACAGTTCACTGAAGACACCATTGCGTCTTCTCCCTCCTTATGCGAGGTCACGTTACTGTTGAGTTGATTTAAGCAATGTATTATTACTGTCGCTACTATCTTTCTCATTACAATGGCATGAAGCCATTTTTCCTGCTTCGCACAACCAGTTCAGATTTCACTTTCTTAAATCAGACATAGAACAGCAACCATCTACTTATTTTGTTTATTCTTGTGTTTCTGTCTCACCTTTCCTTCCAAAGAACACAAGGTGGCATACATGACTCCTGCCTTCTCTCACAACAACCTTGAGAGGCAGGGTTAGGCTGGGAAAGTTGCCCAGAAAATGTCGTGGCTGAGTGGGAATCTGAATTCACATTTCTCCACATCTCCACATCAGTCTACAATATTTACTTGCTTACTTACTTACTTATTTACTCACTTACTTACATACTTAGAAAGGTCCTCAGGAAAATCCATCAGCATTTTGGTGAAAATTTCTCTCAGTACCCACAATTTCTATGCAATTATGCCTAAGATGCCCATTTTTGCAATCTTCCCTACTATCATCTATCTCTCATCTATCATCTATCTATCTATCTATATCTATCTATCATCTATCTATCTCTATCTCTATTTGTATCCTAGTTTAGTAATATATGCATCTCTGTGCACACCACATGGCTGTAGAACTTCTTTGCAAAATTAGGAGAACTGCAGATTTCAAAAGATGCCTGTTTTGTACTGTTTTGGAAAGAGCAAAATAGTTAGATTAAGTAGTTTCATCTTTAAATTCAAATGGAATCAAATTTCAGGGGAGAGATGATTCAGAACATGTGGACTGATCTCATCCATAGACCCCCCTCCCGACACACACACCCCAGCCATTCTCCCCTCTCCCCACCAAATGATGCATATGTGATGTATATCCTAGGTGTATATGGCTCCCTCCATTAATAAGCGATGCCTGATTGACTAGGATTCTCACTCCCCCAAGGTACCCAAGGCTACCAAATGCTTGAATTGGGAAAATATGCATCCGAGCAAAAGCAAAACAAAACACCTCCTGCTCCACCCCAACCCCCCAAAGTACCGAATGCAAAAAATTAATTATGTGTGGCTGGGTATTCCATTTATTTAATTCGTATATCATTGTCTAGCTGAGCTGACAGAAATAAATATTTTAAAGTGTCATTCTGCCACTAAGTGGTGCTATTTACAGTACAGCGCCTTCATGATGCTCACAATTTATAAGGGAAGGAGAGCTTTGTCAGAGCGATTAGACCGATGCAGACTCCTAGGTAGAATCTAGTATAACTTCATTAATCCTTTTGCTCAATGAGATAAATCAGGAAGAAATGAGCAAAGCAGATAAACAAAAGGAATCTTCTAACAGGAATCTCTAAAACTCCAGCTCAAATCTTGACATCGCTCTTTGTACTGCAAAAACTACTGGCTTTTCCAGAGAATATTCACTGGAATATTGGGATACACTAATTCAACAGGGTCAATTTCTAATGTGGATATTGGTGTGCACAACTGTTTAAAACCTTGCTTACATCTAATTCTATGTTGTTTGTTTGTTTGTTTATTTGTAAGGCAAAATCCATCCAGCAATCAGAAGCTGAATGCATAAACCCTTGTGTGAACTAGCCAGAGAAGGAGGAAATAATAATAAATAATAATAATAATAATAATAATAATAATAATAATAATAATAATAATAATCTGTCCATCTGGCTGGGTTTCCCCAGCCACTCTGGGCGGCTTACAACATAACTAAATAATAACGTAATAAAAACAATATAATAAAAAAACCAGTCTTTAAAAACTTCTCTAAACAGAGCTGCCTTCAGATGCCTTATAAAAGTCAGATAGTTGTTTATTTCCTTGACATTTGATGGGAGGATGTTCCACAGGGTGGGCACCACTACTAAGAAGGCCCTCTGCCTGGTTCCCTGTAACCTCACATCTCGGCACTGGACCTCAGTGTCCGGGCTGAACGATGGGGGTGGAGACGCTCCTTCAGGTATACTGGGCAGAGACCATTTAGGGCTTTAAAGGTCAGCACCAACACTTTCAATTGTGCCCAGAAATGGACTGGGAGCCAATGTAGGTCTTTCAAGACTGGTGTTATATGGTCTTGGTGGCCACTCCCAGTCACCAGTCTAGCTTCCGCCTTCTGGATTAATTGTAGTTTTTGGGTCACCTTCAAAGTTAGCCCCACATAGAGCGCATTGCAGTAGTCCAAGCGGGAGATAACCAGAGCATGCACCACTCTGGCAAGACAGTCCACGGGCAGGCAGGGTCTCACCCTGCGTACCAGATGGAGCTGGTAGACAGCTGCCCTGGACCTAGAATTGACCTGCACCTCCATGGACAGCTGTGAGTCCAAAATGACTGCCAGGCTGCGCACCTGGTCCTTCAGGGGCACAGTTACCCCATTCAGGACCAGGGAGCCCCCCCACCCGCCTGCCCCCCAAAAACAGTACTTCTGTCTTGTCAGGATTCAATCTCAATCTGTTAGCCACCATCCAGCCTCCAACCGCCTCCAGGCACTCACACAGGACCTTCACTGCCTTCACTGGTTCTGATTTGAAAGAGAGGTAGAAACATCTAGTCCAACTCCTTGCAATGCTGGAATTACAATGAAACCATCCCTGACAGATGGCCTGGCAGTTTATTTTAGTTGTGCAATAGTGTTGGGACCATGCCTTGCCCTATATCTGAAGATAGCAGGTTAGCTTAGGAGGCACAAATAGAGTGGCTGGGTTAAAAAGAGGACAGAGCTTTTGCACCCTTTTCCATGGAGAAGCTGCAGCTGCTTCTTCCATGGAACTATTAATGATGCAATATGCTGTGGCTCAGTCAGTTCAAGCCCCACGTTGGGTGAAAGATTCTATGCTTCTATGAATACTGTTCTCTATTTCATCTGGACCACCTCAGAAATGTAAATTGAAGATACTATAGAAAACATTAATGAGGGCACTCCATTCAACCCCCCCCCCATTTCCATCTAGTGGTGGCTGGTCCGTTAGGGAAAATGGGGCACTGACCTACCAAAGTCTACCCACAGCCAGCCCCCACCTACCTGCCTTCCCATGTACAAGCAGTCCAGGTGATTGGGTTAGCCAACCTTTCCTCCTCCATCTCAGCTATGCCCTTGTAGAACCGAGGAGAGGAGAGGACAGGGCTAGAACTAGTTGGTTCTGACTGTCATTGGCTTTGGTTCCATCTACTGTTTGGGCTCCCTGCTTTCCACCCTGCCAGTCCCAAAGGGTGCCAGACACCCCTTTTCTCTGCACATTTCAGGATAGCAACTTAACAATTCTGTTGATGCAAGAAAGTGAAAGAAATGAATGGAAGTGTTCTTTGTCTACCATCCATTAAGTTGGAATCAAACTGAGATTTTAATTATGTATTGAGTAGATGACTAAGAGTGTGATCAAGGTTAATAAAATTAGGGAAAATGACTTTTCTCTCCCCCTCTCATATAATATTAGAAGTCAGTGGGATGCTGATGGGGAGTAGATTCCGGGCTGACAAAAGGAAATATTTCTTAACACAGTGGGTAATTAACTTATGGGTTCCAGTGCCATGAGATGTGGTGCTGTGCACCAATTTAGAAACCTTCCGAAGAAGAAGAAGAAGAAGAAGAAGAAGAAGAAGAAGACGAAGAAGAAGAAGAAGAAGAAGAAGAAGACGACGACTTAGATGAGTTCCCAGAGAATAGACATGCCAATGACTATTGCCCCAAGATGGGCAAATGAACTTCCATGTTCAGAAGCAATGTCAATACCAAGTTAAGAATATAAGAACCTAAGAATAGCCCACTGGATCAGGCCAATGGCCCATCTAGTCTAACATCCTGTTCTCACAGTGGCCAACCTGTGGGAAACCAGGCAGCAGAACATAAATAATATAATAATACCTTTATTGTCAATGTACACCCTGTGTACAATGAAATTAACCAAGCCTCCCCCCCCCAAACACTCAATCTCATTGCACTCTGTGTGCTTATCGCACAACACACCACCTCGCAAGTCAGTTGCGCTATGTTATTTTCTGTTCAACAGCCTAACAGCCTACGGATAGAAGCTATTTTTAAACCTGTTGGTATGACTGATTATACTTCTATATCTCCTGCCCAAGGGTAGAAGATTAAAGAGGTGCTGGCCAGGGTGTGAGTCAACCCTGAGAATTTTTCTCACTCTCCTAAGGCAACAATCCCTTGTGACGTCATCTAGCGGACTCAAGGGACAGCCCATGATATCATGTGCTGTATTCACCACCCTCTGTAGAGACTTTCTGTCCGTGGCTGTCAAGCCAGCATACCACACTGTGATACAATATGAAAGGACACTTTCTACTGTGGACCAGTAAAAGGAGTTCATCAGTTGTTGTTTAACATTATTCTTTCGCAAGACCCTGGGGAATGGAGTCTCTGTTGGGCCTTTCTGACCACCTGAGTTGTGTTGGTTTTCCAAGTGAGGTCCTCACTAAGGTGAACTCCCAGGAATTTAGAGGAGGAGACTCTCTTCGCACAGCCCCCCCCCCGATATACAATGGGGCATGTTCCCCTCTCTTCCTCTAGAAGTCCAACACCATCTCCTTTGTCTTACTAATATTTAGGTACAAGTTATTCTCTAAGCACCATGTGGCTACATGAATACCAGAGCATTCTCTGCTGTGGTTTCCAGCAACTGATATTCAGAAGCATTATCACCTCCAGCTGTGGAGGTAGATCATAGCCATAATGGCTAGTAGCCACTGATAGTGCTGTCCTCCATGAATTTCTCGAATCCTCTTTTACAGCCATCCAAGTTGGTGGCCCTCACTGCCTCCTGTGGGAATGTGTTCCAACCTGGTAGATCTAGGGCTAGGGTTGCCCCATAAGAATATGGAAGCTATGGCCTTCCAGATGTTGCACTCCAGGTCCTGTCACCCCCAGGCATCATGGTCAATGGTCAGGGATGATGGGAATGGTTGTCTAGGCACATCAAGGAGGCCACATCTTCTCAATCCCTGCACTACAGGGAAGTAACAGCTGTTCTGCTAGTTCTACCTGGAAGATAAAAATGTCAGTGGGCTCTTTCCAGTGTATAGGAGGAGGATGTCTTGCACTGTGAAGCCCACCAGACCAGATCCCTGATCATCTGCCAACTTAAAAGGCATGGTGCCCAAGCTATGTGATGATGTCTGAGTGGAGATAGCCCCATGGCAAAATTCCAGGAGCAGGTCTAGTCTACAGCCACGGTTTGCACAGGTTAGATCCATTAATTTTCTTTGCAATCTCCTTTGCAACTTTTGTGAGCATTTCAGAGGAGGAAGAATACATGTCAATCAAGAGGTGTACTTCCAGAGTTTGTTTTAATTTAAAGTCATATTATAGATGATTTCTACAGTATATTTTGCCCAAAACAACGCTTGCCAATTGTTTGGCCATTCCTCATTATGGCTGTTCTGGGGAATGTGGTGTTAAGCCACTAAATTAACTTGTCTCAATTTTGCATCTGCACCCCTCCGAGTCCTATGAATTATTCTTCGAGCGTGAGTTGTTAAGTCCATTTTTGAAATGATATTGATGTGCAGGGGTGCAGCTTCTCCTTGAGAATAAGGCATGATTTACTGACCAAAATTCATAAAAAATACCCACAAAATTAATGTTTCTTTCAGTGTTTGCACACAAAAATGAGGACAGATGCCAGAAACAGACGTGAATTTCCCAGGGGGAGAAGAAATATCAGAGGTAAATCAGGTTTATGCTAGAGACGTTATTAAAAAAAAAAATCTGAAAAAATAAACAAACTCCTATATGCAAAAATCCGGAAAAATAAATAAACTCCTGCATGCAAAAATAAATGCTCAAAACGTCTAGAAGAGCTGGCAAGATAATTCAATACTGTGTGCATTCACACTTCCCAGAATGATGAGTGGGCTGCTCATCAATGGAAAGTTCCCAAAGAGGCTTTCTTATTAAGAAAGCATTTTGGGAGAAGAGCTGTAGCTCCATGGTTGAGCATCCATTTTGCATGCAGAAGGTCCCAGCTTCAACCTCTGGTTTCTCCAGGCAGAGTTGGGAATATCTCCTGTTTGAAACCCTGGAGATCCACTGCCCATCACTGTGGAAACCGCTAAGAAAGATAGCCTCAGTATAATGCAGCTTTCTGTGTTCCTGATTAAAACATGCAAAGAGCTCTTCTTTGCTAAAATCATCTACTTAAGTCCACAGAGGAAATGCCAAGAATACTGAACTGGTGGTTTCCAAACATCTTGCCCTCAGAGAACCCCTTCTACATTGTATTTTCTGCTGCACAATCCTGGAGCCATAATCCTATCCTCAGGACTCGGTCCAGTCCCAATGTACTTACTTCTGAGTAGAAATGCATAAAATCGTGCTGCTGCTTAGTATTAAGTACGGCATTCCTGGGCACTGGGAAGGGGGAGAATCATGTATGTCACCTTGAGCTCTTTCCTTCCGTTTTTTAAATCTCGTTATAACTTTGGCTTCTCACAAAATTCCTCAGATGCATCAAAATGAAGAACTCCCAAATGAGTTTCAAATTCCACATGAATGAGTGCATACCCCCTCAATGGTCCCACTTTAAACGGGACATTCCAGAATTACAGAAGCCACCCCAATTTCTGATGGGATCCCGAGATGTCCCATTTTGGCTCCCGCAAGATTGCAGTCCCAAAATACGCCCATTTTGGTGGACCTCACTCTTGTGTGAGTCACTGAAAAACACAGAGTCCGTCACAGTGTCTGTGAGACGCTCACAGTCCCTGAATAGTGATGGTGCTGCCTAGAGAGCCACTACTTCCACCCAACATTGGAGGAGGAGAAGGCAGACACTCACTCTGGCTTCCTCCATGCCTCCTTTCCACCTTCCAACAGGCTGCATCCCCTGCCAGCAGCTGGCTCTAAGGAGAGAGCCTGGGCTCTCTGTTGCGCAGCGGTAAATTAATTGATGCAGAGTCTTCTTTATAAACAGAATAAAACTTTTACTTGAAGAAAACAAACTTGTTCAGAAACAGTATAGTCAAAGAGCATACACAGAGTGCTTTTTGGGGACCTTTGCTGGCAGCTTCCTTGCCCCATGGAGTCCACACGCTTCCGTGGCGTGACTCTGCTGAACTCTCCGGGCAACAGCTCCAGTTAGCAGAGATTAGCACAGCGTCAGAAGCAAGCAGCCTTGTGTGCTCAATAACTCAGGCAGACGCTCGGTTTCTTCCTTATCTTACAAGTAGCTTTAATCTCGTACAAAAACAACAAATCGTTACTCTCCCGGTGACAGCGCACATATCTTGACCCTCTTCCGGATCTGGCTAGACTCACACTGCGTGTGTCTTTCTCTCTCTCTCTCTCAGAGATACTGACCACTCCCACTTCCGTGTTCTAAACACACCTCTAGGAATGTGAAGCGTCACTCAGAACTTCTTAACCCTGTAAGTTCTGACTCTCTCAACAGTGCTCATAGCAACTATATGACTCCTCGCAGAGGCACAGTCTTAAGTTAGTGATTTACTAGAGTCCTGGAGCCACTCGGTCTGTCTTAGCTTTACATAGCAGCAACAACAGCGCTATTCCACAGTCTACTCCATACACAATCCATACAGCTCTCTGACTGAGGCCCATAGAGAGGCTGCCTACGTTTTATAGGGAGAATGAGTCATCACCCAAGATGAGTCACGAGTCACAGTGACTTAGCAGTTTGCTGTTAACAGTTAGCATTTAGCAGGCTTAGGCTTGAATGATTGTGTAGGTCTTGTAGGCCTTATGGCTTCTTCTGCTCTCAGCCTCCAGGAAACCTGCCATGCCAGGATGAGTTGAAGATTCCAGCCTTGCAGTGGGTTGGGCTCAGATGACCCACAAGAGCCCTTCCAACTCTGTAATAATAATAATAATAATAATAATAATAATAATAATAAATTTATATCCCACCCATCTGGCTGGGTTAACAGAATATTAAAATACAATAATCTATTAAACATTAAAAGCTTCCCTAAACAGGGCTGCCTTCAGATGTCTTCCAAAAGTCTGGTAGTTGTTGTTCTCTTTGACATCTGGTGGGAGGGGGTTCCACAGGGCGGGTGCCACCACCGAGAAGGCCCTCTGCCTGGTTCCCTGTAACTTGGCTTTTCACAGCAAGGGTACCACCAGAAGGCCCTAGGCACTGGACCTCAGTGTCTGGGCAGAACGATGGGGGTGGAGACGCTCCTTCAGGTATACTGGACTGAGGCCATTTAGTCATGTGACACATGAGAGAGCACAGCCCCAAAAGATGCTCATCTCGATTTTCCTCTGCGGTATGTTGGCAGGTATGAGAGGGTTTGGGTGGCACTTGCTACAATCCAGTTTTCCAATTTCTGGAAGCTTCCAAACTCATCTTGCAGATTCGTGTTGCAAAAGAAATTGCCCCCTGCCAGCATTTGAAACCAGTAGTTTTAGATTTCCGGAGAACACCTGTCCAACATGAAACTTCCTGGGGGTTTAGCTTTTTCTAGTTATTGCCTGTAGGTAAACTATGAATGCTTCATATTTAGTCTCTGCGCCTGTTGTGCTCAGTAGATGGTTTTAATGTAGGTGTTATCACAGAGACAGGAAGCAGCTATTTATGTATCATGCAACTGCAGTTTGCAGCATCTGGAAAGAAATTATAGTTCTTTCTTCGAGAAGCCAAGGCTACCACATCGTTACCATGTTTATTGACAGACATCCTTGTTTAGAACTTAATAGTTAACCTCACAGCTGGATAGAAGAATCTGTCAAGTCAATTCAGAGACTGTGAAAATTTATTTGAATACAACCATGATGCATTTGTGACTCTCTTCCACCCTTTCTTAAAAAAACTCAACAGCAGGGCACCTGCCAGTCTCCACAGATGTATAGATGTATCTGACAGCAGGTGAAAAACTTCAGCAAAAGGGTGTTCTTCACCTTCCTTGGGAAAGTGCCATAGCTCAGGAGTAGAACAATGGCTTTTCATGCAGAAGGTTGAATGCTCAAGCCTTGGCAACTCTAGGTAGGAAATGTGCCCAGTCTGAAACCCTGGAGAGACAAGAGAAAGCTAGTGGGATCAGTGGCATGACTCAGTATAAGACAACTTTCTATGTTTAATATTTTGAAGGTGGTTCAGAAACTTCAGCTGGTGCAGAATTTGGTGGCCAGGGCAAGACTGTTTGAGCATATTACACTGATCCTGGCCTGACTGCACTGGCTGCCACTTAGTCTCTGGGCCCAATTCAAAGTTCTGGTCAAAACCTATAAAGCCTTGAATGGCTCAGGACCACAATACCTCAAGGACTGTGTCTCTCCCTATGAATCATATCCTGTAACATTTCTCCGATGAAAATCAGGACGTCCCATTCCATAAAGATAATTTTACTGTTTATACCCCACACATCTTACTGGGTTGCCCCAGCCACTCTGAGCAGCTTCCAGCATGTATAAAAACATAATAAAACATTAAACATTAAAAAAAACCCCTTCCCTATGCAGGATTGCCTTCAGATAGCTCGGGGGTCAGATAACTCCATACCCTCCAACTTTGGTCCGATGAAAATAGGAACATCCTAAGGAAAAGTGGGACATTCTGGGATCAAATCAGAAACCGGGATACCTTATCTAAATCAGGAACATCCCTGGAAAATAGGAACACTTGGAGGGTCTGTATGAACTACCCAAACCCTGAGATCATCCTCTAAGGCCCTTATTCGTTCGCCTCCTCCGTGAGAGGTCTGGAAGGTGGCAACACGAAAATGGGCCTTTTCTGCAGTGGCTCCCTGTTTGTGAAATGCTGTCCCCAGAGAGGTTTGGCAGCAGTGGCGTAGCGTGGGTTGTCAGCACCCGGGGCAATCAAGTAATTTGCACCCCCTAACCCGTGGATTTGCGCCCCCTAACCCTAACCCCCAGATGTTGCGCCCGGTGCGGCTGGCCCCCCCTGCACCCCCCACGCTACGCCACTGTTTGGCAGATACTACTTTTGTATAATAGGCCACTTTCGACACTTGCACGTCACTCTCTATCCTTCATCCAGGCAAGTATGGGGTATTATCAGAGCTCATCAACACATATCAGCTAGGCATAAACATGAATTGAGGGTGCAAAGCAGGACTGGTGATGGGTGTACCTTGGGAGAAGGCAGGAGCAAGGGAAGGATGACTGGTTAGAGCAGGTGGAGGCAGAAGCAGAGGAAGGGGCTGTCCAAGAGAGGGGTGGGCCAGTAGAATCCCCACCACCCCCTGCCTCGCTGTCTCTTAGAACCAGGAGAGGTTTGAAGAGGGAGGAGCAGTGATGGTTTCTGTGTAGGAGAAGTCTCAGATTGCATGCTTATGAGGGTACATGAGCAAAAAAGAAGGGGACACAGGGGACACTGAGCCTCTTGGGCTTGCCGATTGGAAGGTTAGCAGTTTGAATCTGCACGATGGGGTGAGTTCCTGTTGCTCTGTCCAAGCTTCTGCCAGCCTAGCAGTTCAAAAGCATACCAGTGCAAGTAGATAAATAGGTACCACTGCAGTAGGAAGGTAAACGGCATTTCCATGCTCTCTGGCACTCATCACGGTCCTCCACGCGCCAAAAGTGGTTTAGTTATGCTGGTCACATGACCCGGAAAGCTGTCTGCAGACAAGCGCCGGCTCCCTTGGCCTGAAAAGCGAGATGAGCGCCACACCCCATAGTTGCCTTTGACAGGACTTAACCATCCAGGGGTCCTTTACCTTTTACCTTTTACCTGCACACCTGCAGGAAGGTGTGCTCCCAATGTTGTTGCAACTGCTCCTTAGGGCACAGAACTGGGAACAGCTGCCTGCTGACTAGAAGTGTGTATGTGGAAGTTGCTGTCACTGTGTGTCTCCTCCCCCCCCCCCCCAAAAAAAGAATTAACCCCCAGAAGTATGCTTCCGTTGCCTGGGTGCTCTGGACAGCACTTATATTTAGGAGTAAATCCTATAGCACTAAGTAGTTCTTAGGTCTGAATAGACACACACGTAGGGTGTTAAATTTTGTGTTAGGGATATATACCATCTGGTGGTTTTCTGGCAGGAACTACCACTACTTCTGGGTAGGGAGGTTCAGCATCTCTATGTTTGTGTGTGTGTGTGTGTGTGTGTGTGTGTGTAGAATGCCTTGTAGCAAGAAGTAGGAAGATTCACCTGGGTGGAATGGAGGACAAGAAAGGTCAGGTACATTGTGCATGCCTTCAGGTAGCGGTTGTCAAGGAGATCAGGATGCTGGGGAAAAGAGGAGTGGCAGGTAAAGTGTACCGCAGGTGGGGAATGGTGATGTGTGCAGCTGGTGAAGGGGCAAAGTGAGTGTTGCTGGGATCCTTCATAGATTTATCAAGGCAGGAGATGATGCCAGGAACTGACAGAAGCGTTTGGTCCAGGGACGAAGCATTGCAGCCTGTGCTGTGAGGTACAGAATACCTGTGGGGAACATGGGAACTGGCAGCCCTCAGCACATCACTTTGGTACCTGAGCATCACTGAGTACAATCTGGCTAATGCAGAGAACTACAATGTCATCCCATTGCACAGCTTTAAACTGCAGTGTTAACTAACAGATTCTTTCATCCTTTGAAAAAAATTAACTTGCAGAAACACCAAATGTAGGAAGGTGCGTCAAAATGGCATTTTTCATTATTTCAAATAAGATTACGAGTTATGGAGTAGGAAATTTGTTCACAGCCCTTCCCTGAATAGTGAATCCGAGCTGATGTGGTTTTTTATTTTTTGTGGAACTACGTACTTAACATTTTCAAACGGCAACCAAATCCATAAATAGCACATTTTACAGAGTGGTTCCTAATGAAAATGACTTATATTCACCTTCTGACTAAAATAAGCACAGAAGATAAACAGACAATGCATTCTCTCCAATTAAGGCACCATACAGAGAAGGTTAAATATTCCACCTCAAAATCACACCCCAAAACTGTGGAAAGGATTCATTCAAGGCCTTCTGTTTAAAAATTGCTCAAATGGAAACCTCTGAACGCTCTTTACTAGCTTTGTCTCAAAAATGTACTTATGCGCCTCAAATGCCAAACAGCCCCAAAGCATTGCATTACATGCAAAGATGTATAGCAACACTGAGATGCAGTGGCGTAGCGTGGGGGGTGCAGGGGGGGCCGGCCGCACCGGGTGCAACATCTGGGGTTAGGGCAAATCCACGGGTTAGGGGGCGCAAATTACTTGCTTTGCCCCGGGTGCTGACAACCCACGCTACGCCACTGCTGAGATGGCTGGTATTTCTGTATCAACAACACCAGGGAAAACATAGTGTGAGGTGGAGGCAACAAGGGAGAGAAGGTGCTTAACCCTTCCTGTATCACTCTTCTTAGTTTGCTCCTTGCCTCCAACCACTTTCTGAAACCTTTTCCTTTTCACAAGTTTATTTGTGTTAAAGTTTCAAACAGAGCCCCCCTGGGTTTCGTACTATTAGTGTGTATTAGTGTGAAATGTTTAGTGGCCACATACTGGCACATGCATTCATTGGGTTTTGGGCTCTTGTCCCAGATCAGGGACCTGATTTTAAACCTTCCATTCTCATCACTCCTGCCCCATGAAATGGGAACAAAATTAAAGCTCTGTGCTTATTGCAAGTAATGCTTCTAAGCCAAAATTGCATGCTTCAAACTGTCTACCACTGGTTGCTGCTGGATGAGGACTGCAGCCATGAGTTCAACTGTTACAGCATCACAGAATGTTCACAAACATTCTGCATTCCATTGGGGAGAGATTAGGTCAACTTTCACTTTCAGAAGTGCTCACTAAGCCATGCCTTGTTAAACACTGGTTCATAATTTGCTTCATTTATATGTGTAACGACACTGATTTTATTGTTTGTGTTGTATATTAAATTTCCTGCTTATTTTATGTATGGGCTCTAATTAGCTGTGTTACATTCCACATTTATGTTATGCTGTGTATGTTTTCTGGGAAATAATTGTGTGAAAATTTTTGTTAGCACAGTAATTAGAAGAGGGGTGGGAATAGTGTCAAAGCAGAAGGCAAGGGAAACAAGGACAGTGCCAGAAAATGGGGGTGGGGGTGGGAGTGGAATGTGAATTTTCTCACAATCAAGGTCCCTCATCTAACAATATTTCTCCTTGCCTGAAAGCACTACTATGAACTCAAAACTGAAATGTAGGAACATTAATCACAGAATACTGTGGATTTAAGACCACACCTGATTTTTGCTTTGCAACAGGAAATTCTAATGCATTGGATAAATTAATCTTTTGGGGAAATTTTATATTGTTCTTAACGAAGCAGTTATGCCTGATAATGCTTTGTGCTTTTTTTTTTTTTTTAAATTCAACCAAGAGTCTTGTGGCCTGTTCAAGAGTAAAGCATCAATCATGGCATAAGCTTAAGTGGACTACAGTCTATTTCATCAGATGCATAATAACCCTGAGTTATAGATGTATGTATATGTGTCTATATATAAACACAACGTTTTTAGGGGTGGGCAAATGTGAGATGAGAGGGAAATAAAGTGCAAAGTAAAAGCAGTGATAATTGCATACTCAACACCGGTCATTCACAAAACAGCTCTCGGTGAAACAGACTTTTTGGCATTGGTCAGACAATTAACACATAGCGTTGGTTAAAAATCTGTTGTCTTTGTTCAATCCACGAGTGGCAGTTTGGAAACTCTAGATGCGCTGCAGATCTGGGAGCCTGCTAGCAAAGATTTAGCATGTGATTTGAAATGATGTGAACTTCAGCACTGGTATGTTCTGCGGTTCCTGTGTACTAATAGCAAACTCATTCTCCAAGCGCCAATCCAGCATCTAGCCAAAATGACATGGCCCATGAAGAAGAAGGAGCTGTGAGGGACCCCAAAGTTCTCAGAAGGAAACAGAAAACCCAGTAGGACCAAAGCCTTATGAAGGCAAGCCCAGAAACTGCTGGTCCATAAGGGCAAATAGGGTCAGCCTGTCTTTCTACCTAGGGGACACCACTGCTTGTCAGCTTCCTCCTCCTCTGTAGAATTCAGCAGGGAGGAGTCTGGGTACAAAACTAGAATTCATTGGCTTTGCCTGTCATTGGCTTTGGCTCCAGCTACTGAATGGGCTCCCTGCCTTATGCCCTTCCAGTCCCAATGAGCAGCAACCACGACTGCCAGACTGCAACTTTTATTTGCTGCTGGTCCCACCTGGCCTTCCAGCTGTCCATCCCTCTGTTTGCTCCATCTCTGGCTGAATTTTCTGGATCGTCAGCCCCATTCCCTTCTTGCTTCCCTTATTCTGCTGCCTTCTCAGGCTTTGAAGGTAGATTGTTTTTTTTCAACCTCCCCTTCCTCAGCTGTTCTGGCTGCTTTTTCTTGGCTGAGAACAGCTCAAGACCTTTCTGCCTGCCTCATCCCTCCCTCTGTGACATGAAGGCAACTTAGTCAATGGCTCCATAGTTAGAGGCAGCCATGTTTCCGAATACCAGTTGGTGGGAGTCATAGGTGGACAAAGGACTCCTCTTCTTCTTCTAATGCATGGATCCTGCTTGCAGTTTCTCACAGGCCTCTGGTTGGCCACTGTAAGAACTGGATGCTGGGCAGAATGGAGCATTGGTCTGATCCAGCAGGCTTTTCTTATGTCTGCTAGATTTTAATATAATAATAATAATAATAATAATAATAATAATAATAATAATAATAATTTATTTATATCCCACCCTCCCCAGCCAAAGCCGGGTTCAGAGCTGCTAACAACAATAAAAGTAACACAGCATTCTAAAATTGATTCATTCTAAAATCAATTCAAAATCAAATTAATGGCAAACATTGGGCTAGAGTTCTGTGAGGATTACCAAAGGAGGGGGTCAGAGTGTGCCTTGGCCAAAGGCCTGGCGGAACAGCTCTGTCTTGCAGGCCCTGTGGAAAGATGTCAAATCCCGCAGGGCCCTAGTCTCTTGTGACAGAGCATTCCACCAGATCGGGGCCACAGCTGAAAAAGCCCTGGTTCTGGTTGAGGCCAGCCTAAACTCCCTGTGGCCCTGGACCTCCAAGATGTTTTTGTTTGAAGACTGTAAGGTCCTCCGTGGGACATACCAGGAGAGGCGGTCCTGTAGGTACGAGCGTCCTAGGCCGTATAGGGCTTTAAAGGTTAAAACCAGCACCTTAAACCTGATCCTGTACTCCACCAGGAGCCAGTGCAGCTGGTATAGCACCGGGTGAATGTGATCCCACGACGAGGACCCTATAAGGAGTCTCGCCACGGCATTCTGCACCCCCTGGAGTTTCTGGGTCAGTCTCAAGGGCAGCCCCACGTAGAGTGAGGTACAATAATCAAGTCTGGAGGTGACCGTCTCATGGATCACAGTGTCTAGGTCAGGCTGCTTTCAAATAACTCATTGCTTAAAACTCTTGATAGCCACCTTTCTAGGGGATCACGTGATTCTTTGTTTCATTTCTTTTTTAAAAATTTGTCAAAAAATAAAAGTGAGTTTTTATTACCACTTGTGGAAGCATTCTAAAGCCACAGAGCAAGCTTCAAAAACAAAACTATTTTATATATACTATTTTCCCCCTCTAACGGTTAATGCACTGCTCTCCAGAACAACCTTTTAAAATCTTCTCCATCAAAATCGAGTAATAAAAAAGGCGGAAAGAAAAACCAAAAGGGGTTACAGGAAGAATTGGAGGTTTCGTAAAGGAAGTCTCAGTACTTTTAATGAAGGCCAAAGTTTCCAAAAAGTTCCTGGATATCATTTCTTCTTAGCTTCCAGACTGAAATATCCCTCATAGCCTTGAATGTAAGTGGAACTATATTTTGTGCCATTTTGTTAGTACTTTAGCCCCAAATTGATTTCCCTTTGGGGGGGAGGGGGTTGAGCTACCGAGAATGTTCAAAAAGTAGTCAAAAAACGGCCTAAACTTCACAGAAGGCTAGATAATGTAAGTGAGAAGACTCAAAAGAAGACCAAATATAAGCACTACAGAAGAAGGGCCGTGGCTCAGTGGCTCTTCTTCATTTGCCCCTTCAAGAGAAGGGGTGGGTGGATACAAGAGAATGGGCTACTCCAGGGGTGGCTCCCTGCTTGTGAAATTCACTCCCTGGCACTGGCGGAAGAACGGGGGCGGCGGTGGCGGGAGCGCACCGCCCCGGCACCATCGGGGAGGGGGTACCATTGCGGCTGCCCCCGGACACGCACTGCAACCCCCCCACCACGCCGGTACCACGCCCCTGCAGGTGGCACACCATGCCCCGTACGCAAGCCACACCCCCGCGGGCAGCATGCCACGCTCCTGGGATGCACACCACACCCCTGCGGGCGACGTGCAATGCCCCCGGGATGCACGCCAGCCACACCCCCACCTGCTCTCCGTCCCCGGTGCCAGAGCATGCAGCTTCGCCACTGCTCCCTGGGAATGCATGCCATCATTGGCTGTTTCATTCGTTTGAGAGCCAGTGTGGTGTAGTGGTTAGGAGCGAAGACTCGTAATCTGGTGAACCGGGTTCGCGTCTCCGCTCCTCCACATGCAGCTGCTGGGTGACCTTGGGCTAGTCACACTTCTTTGAAGAAGTCTCTCAGCCCCACTCACCTCACAGAGTGTTTGTTGTGGGGGAGGAAGGGAAAGGAGAATGTTAGCCGCTTTGAGACTCCTTTGGGTAGTGATAAAGCGGGATATCAAATCCAAACTCCTCTTCTTGTTGTTGTTTATGTACCAGGCCTTCAGATCTATATTTGGGAGGGTCATGTCTCTGGTTTCTTTTTGTGTGTGTTCAGCTTTTTAGTAGGGTAGCTTGGATTTGTCCATTTTAGATGTATTTATGAATAAGCATTTCAGGCTGCTGTTGTTGTTGCTCTTACCATTGGTTTGAACGATCCTTGTTATTTCTGCTCTGAAAACTACTTTGAGATGCTTCCAGGTAAAAAAGGTGACAAATAAATATAAGAAAGGGGAAAAAACAAGCATGTAGTGCTACCGCCAGCATGTGGTGGACCTGCAGGAGGACCACCATGGCCCCAGAGTGGCCCTCTTATTCCCTATTGGCAAGCACAAGCTAGAAAAATGCAAGCAGACATCTTACTTACCCTCTCTAACACCAGCGTAGCTCAAGCATGGAGGAAGCTCCTTTATCTGGCCATTGCTCATCCACAATGTCACCCTGATAATTGCTGAAAGGTGTGGCGCAACTTGTTAGCTTCTTCCAGGAATGGGGAACCTTTTTTCTCCAGATTGAGGGCCATGTTCCCTTCTGGGTGTCAGAGACATGGCCCACAGAGAGGAATTGGCAGATGGGGAGGAAGAGGCAGAGGAAAACAGAAGGCTGCCTGTCACTTCTCAAAGTAACACTGAAATGCAGCAGCAGGAGGCAAGTGGTCATAAGGGGTTGGATTCAACTCCAGAGAAGAAGGAATTGGCTGCACCTGAGTCTCCTAGAAGTAGAAGGCGGAGCAAGCAATTACAGCAAAGGAAGACCAGCTGATATCTGGCCTTGGAAGGGGCCGGAGGTCAGTTGAGTCAACTGACTCTGATAGTGAAGAATGAGCTGTGGGAGGCTCTGTTTGCTGTAAGCCTGTAATTGCCAAATAAAGCTAAAGGAGTTAAACTGCCAGTTTGCTTTGTTGTCTGTGAGAGATGTGCTAAACCTAACACCGGGCAACATTCTGCAGGACACGTGCCAGTGATGGGCAGAGTCAGAGGCAAAACTAAGCAAAGTAACTAGCTCAAATTTTGTGAGAATGATGCGTCCATAATACTATGCAAAGGGTTAATGCTGTAGCATAGAATCTTGAGATGTCATATGATGTAAAACTTGGGCTTTTGCTTTTGCTGCCCAACACCCCATGGGCCTCTGGGTCCCCTAAGTCCATGATCGGTCAGAGAAAAATGGATAGAGGGCAGGATCCAGTGGGAAACAAGGCAGGTATTTATTTTTCTGTTGCAACAGAGTTCCTTCCCTCCTTCTGAGGAGGGAGAGACCCTGAACAATAGTGTGCAGGAAACTTTAAAGACTTTTGACATTGCCCAACCCCCTTAGCCAAAGACCATCCAAAAATCATCATACAAGCACCACAGAAGGAGGTGGTCAGCAGAAGGTGGACAGCAGAAATCCTGTCTGCCAGGATACCTGATAATGGTCACTGATTGCATTACCTGGGCAGCCTGGGCATTCTTTTGTGATGGTTAATACTTTAGTTCCCGATTCCAGGTCACAGGCTCACCCTATTCATGCATGCCCTTAAGACAGGATTTGTAAGCGAAAAGACAATGGGAAGGCTTTTCCCCATTTGCCTCCCTTACTGCAGAGGAATATTTGAGGTCATTGCAAGAGTCAATATGGCTTCAGGATTGCTCTCCCGTACTATTTCAGACACATGGTTTATATATTTAGATATGTGTGCATTCATGAATATTTATTCTATATTTGAGACCTTAAAATTCTTACAACACACACACACACACACTGAGGCAGGTTTTTCCAGTTAGTTCTGTTATCAACTGTGTGAGAATTTTAACTGTGAGAGCAGGAAGTGTGTTGCATTATGCTGCTGCCAGCATCAGAGCCAGTCTGTAAATATCAGTCAGATGCAAATTCATGTAAATATAGGTATCACCTGCCTCTCTTGTACATTCAATCTGACAAGAGCAAGTAAAAGTCACGTGTTATTTTTAAACGTTAAAAGCAAGTGTCGCATGGTTTTTCGAGGAGAAAAGAGAACTATTTAAAAGGGTCAAAGGACCTGCCTGTCAAAGGAACGTCCGCCCAACTAATTACCACATTTTTTTTAAACCTTTTTCCAGTAGACTAGTTTCTACAAGTACCCCCTCTTCACCCACTGTTCAAGCAAGGAAGAATTACCTCTGACGACCAATTCTAGCCAGATCGGCTGATATGGATGGGGATGGGGACTCTACTAGTCTTCAAGTAGGCCACAAAAGTATCAAACGCTTGACACTTCTAAGAGGAAAAAAAATCTCCTGTAATCCATATGGGATTTTACCAGTAAGAATGATCAAGTCACTGCTTATTGGCTACTAGTAATCATGGCTCTATATTACCTCCATGGCCAGAGGCCGTATGTCCTTGAAGCCCAGTTGCAGGAAACCATCAATGGTAACTACAGTGGTACCTTGGTTGTCCAACGGCTTGGCTCCCGAACAAATAGGCTCCCAAATGCCACAAACCCAGTAGTGAGTGTTCCAGTTTGCAAATGTTTTTTGGATGTTGAACATCCTCCGTGGCTTCTGGTTGAGTGCAGGAAGCTCCTGCAGCTAATCTGAAGCCATGCCTTGGTTTTTGAATCATTCCAGAAGTCGAACAGACTCCCAGAACAGATTAAGTTTGACAACCAAGGTACCACTGTATTCTGCTGCACTCACAGCCTGCTTGTGGACTTCCCATTGGCATCTGGTCACTGCAAGAACAGGATGTTGCACTAGATGAGCCTTTGTCCTCTGTTTGCCATTGGGGATGGTTGGTTTCTCCTGTGCTGTCCTACCTCCAGCCTGAAGAACCTTCAGAAGGGAGTGGCTGCCAGGGGCATTATGTGTATGTGTATTTTAATGAGCTGAATAGAGTGGAAGATTATTAAGAGTCTGGCTGCTATTTTGCTAATGCTGTTAATGTTGTTCTTAGGATTATAAGGGACGCGGGTGGCGCTGTGGGTTAAACCACAGAGCCTAGGACTTGCCGATCAGAAGGTCGGTGGTTTGAATCCCCATGACGGGGTGAGCTCCCGTTGCTCGGTCCCTGCTCCTGCCAACCTAGCAGTTTGAAAGCACGTCAAAGTGCAAGTAGATAAATAGGTACTGCTCTGGCGGGAAGGTAAATGGCATTTCTGTGCGCTGCTCTGGTTCGCCAGAAGCGGCTTAGTCATGCTGCCCACATGACCCGGAAGCTGTACACTGACTCCCTCGGCCAATAAAGCGAGATGAGCGCTGCAACCCCAGAGTCGGTCACGACTGGACCTAATGGTCAGGGGTCCCTTTACCTTTACTTAACTAAAGTAGATCAGGGGTGGGGAACCTATGACCCTCCATATGCTTTTGAACTGCAGCTCCCATAATCCCTACCTTTACCTTTACCCTTTAAGGATTAGAAACATTGTACTGATTTGTTAATCGTATAACATGACTTTTGCTTCAATTGTGACGCTTAGCGTATTTTTTTCAGCGGTTGCTGAACTAACAGTGTTTTATAGATTGTAATTGTTCCACTGGTGATTTGTTAATTATTCGATATTTATTCTGCACTTGTGATGTTATATCATGTTGTTACTGTTTGTAAGCCGTGTTGGGATTCATTTGAATGAAAAGCTGCATAGAAATATAATAAACAAAATAAAGTATTTGTCTTGACACAACAGGCCTCTTCCTTCCTTCTTATACTATAACACAGATTCCTCATCTGCATTCAAATAATAGGAAAACATATGTAGACTTTGCAATAAATGCATAATTTATAAATCTCAAAATTTTGCAGGCACAATTAAGAATCTTGGGTCAACCTTTGACCTACCAAATTCCCCTTCTCTGTCTCAATAACGATATGGTCAATGGCAAACAAGAAACATTGTTTACCAGCTTCTGCCTGAATCAATGGAGGGTTGTTGTTGTTTAATTCATAAAGATATGTTTTCAGAATGAGGTAGAAGCTCTGACATTTAGCCAGAAGCAGGATGTTTGCTTTACTAGTTTCACTGGAAAGCACAATGCTTCTCATGGATAAAAAGTGAATTATCCAAAACTGAATGTGATTTTGCACATCTATGCCACATTAGGTTTAATGATAACTCAAAATATTGGTACAAATGGAACTTGCCGCTGAGGTATTCACTTGCATTCGCCAAAGTTCTCATACATTGCAATTCTGGGGCAGCTATTTCACACGTGTGTGTGTGTGTGTGTAAATGTGTGTGCATGGCTAGTTGTCACTGAGATGGTGAATTTGTGTTTGAGTCAGTGGAGGTTGATTCATTAGGGTGAGTATCCCACCCACACCAATATGTTCTCAGCCAGCTCCACCTTCCTGCCTTATTACCTTCAGCCAGCTCATGGGCTAGAACTGGCTTTCAGCTTCTTTCTCCTCAACGGGACTGGGCAAGGCGAAAATTAGCTGGCTCCATCTGTTGTTGGTCTCACTGAAAAGTCTCATTGGGCACCAACCACCTCTGGTCTGCGCTTTACAAAGTGTAGGAGGAAGCCCACATAGCTGAATGAACAACAGCAAGGAGAAGATCCCTGTACACAGAAAACCACCATGTACAAGAGCAGGGTCTAGCATCATATTTGACTTGCTAGTTTTTGATGTGTAGGAATCTTCCTTCATGCCTGCTGGGGAGCATTCTGTTGTTGTTTAGTCGTTTAGTCGTGTCCTACTCTTCGTGACCCCATGGACCAGAGCATGCCAGATACTTCCGTCTTCCACTGCCTCCCGCAGTTTGGTCAAACTCATGTTCGTAACTTTGAGAACACTGCCCAACCATCTCGTCCTCTGTCGTCCCCTTCTCCTTGTGCCCTCCATCTTTCCCAACATCAGGGTCTTTTCCAGGGAGTCTTCTCTTCTCATGAGGTGGCCAAAGTATTGGAACCTCAGCTTCAGGATCTGTCCTTCCAGTGAGCACTCAGGGCTGATTTCCTTCAGAATAGATAGGTTTGATCTTCTTGCAGTCCATGGGACTCTCAAGAGTCTCCTCCAGCACCATAATTCAAAAGCATCAATTCTTCGGCGATCAGCTACATACCCCTCAACTGTCCCAGACATCCCAGAATTACAGAAGCCATCCAAGCTTCTGATTGGATTCCAGGATGTCCTGTTTTGGCTCCCGCAAGAGCACCACCCCAAAGATTCCCTTTGGGGGGGTTGCACTCTCATGTGAGTCACATGACCTGTGCAAGAGTGCAGACCTCAAAGATGTGCAGGGTATGCAAAGGGTATGCATCCCATCATGTGAGCTCCTGCAAGATTGTGGCCCTGAAAGATGCACGTTTTGGGGGGCACTCTCACATGAGTCACATGACTTGTCCAAAGATGTGCAAACCCAATTTTCCACCGCAGCATGTGAGAGGGTATGCATCCCATCATTTGAGCCCACATGTACATCCAGATTTGCCACTATCACAATAGACACTAGACTTAAGTATGCAGCCTTCTGTTGTCCTCAACGCACACTTTGCTTGTATGTTTTTCAATAAGCAGACATTGCTTTTTCAATAAGCAGACCCCCAGCCTCACTGCTTTCTCATCTAGGGATGGGGAAGGAATTCAGCTGGGTAGGATACACCATGCAGGAGCAGGCCAGCAGAAGAGAGCATTGCCACTTACTGGGCTGATGCAGGGCTGTGCATGTGCCCTGGTGGAGTCAGTTCTTGCTCTCCCACCCACATGGTAAGCAACAGCAAAACTGCAACCTGGAGGCCGGCTGCCCAGCTACCTCCTTCTTCTGCTGCTGTGACTTGGCTGAACAACAGCCAAGATTTTGCAGAGGTATGTATTGCATCTGTACATGCACACAGGGCTCACAGCCAGCTAGCTGCTCAGGCACTCGGAGTGGTGCACAAATGGGGGTGGGGCGATCCGCATAGGGGAGCCAATTGGCGTGGTGGCGATCTGCCTGCGGTCCCCGATCGGCATGGCGGTGATCCTCTCGGAGGGGATTTTATCACCTCCCTCTCGGTTGACACCCAGGGCGTATCGCCCCCACTGCCCCCTTCCTACGCCCCTGCTCACAGCTCCCCACCCTGGGGGTGACTGCATTGTGAAACCCCTTTCTCTGCATAGAATCCACGCACTCTAATGGCAGGCATTTTGCCAGCGATCTCATACACAGCCAGGCGGCACAGGCTGCTGATGTACTTTGTTAGAAAGAGGAGTTGCACACCAGCAGAAATCCTAAGCAGCTTGAAGTGCTGTCTAGCTGGGCATAGGAAAGGGCAAACAAACATTTTTAGAATGTGCATCTAGCCCTCAGGATTCACCGTTGATTTTGATATAAAATGTTATTAACTTTGGCTCCTTGTACGAAAGGTCGTGATCAATAATTGTTTCAATCTGCCTGTTTCCCCCCACCCCTCCTCCTTCTTTCTCGTCTGTCTCCCGAGACATTTCTGGGCTGCTGCCAATGTAGTTTTTGGCTCACCAGCACATTGCATTGTATCGCCCGCTCCAGATCTGTGGGTGTTTATCTTATCTTTTCATTAGCTTGAAGATGTGTATATGTGTTCTGCTTTTCTTAAATTTACGCAGATTAGAAGTGTCCATAACTCTTCTGAGGTCAGCCCAAGGAGAAAAGAAAAGGCTCAGCTCTGGCTTACCACTCTATTCTGCCTCGGTCAGACCACACCTGGAATACTTTGTCCAATTCTAGGCACCACAGTTTGAGAAGGATGTTGACAAGCTGGAACATGTGCAGAGGAGGGCAACCAAGATGGAAACCAAGCCTTATGAGGAGCACTTGAAGGAGCTGGTTGTGTTTAGCCTGGAAAAGAGGAGACATGATAGCCATCTTCAAATATTTCAAGGGCTGTCACATGGAGGATGGAGCAAGCTTGTTTTCTCCTGCTCTGGAGGGTAGGACTCAAACCAATGACTTCAAGTTCCAGGAAAAGAGATTCCAACTAAACTTCAGGAAGAACTTTCTGACAGTGAGAGCTGTTCAACAGTGGAATGGACTCCTTCAGGAGGCTAGATCTCCTTCCTTGGAGGTTTTAAAGCAGAGGTTGGATGGCCATCTGTCAGCTGAGATTCCTCCATTGCAGGGGGTTGGACTAGATGACCCTTGAGGTCCCTTCCAACTCTACAATTCTATGATTCTAAACCAGTAGTGTGTGTCTTTTAAATCATTGGCTCAATTTATATTCCATGCTGAAGATATCAAGCAGAACAGTTACCCAGAGCACAATGACTTGTATCAACTGGAAAGGAACTTCCCCTCCCTTTCACTGAAGCCTTTCTTAAAAATAAATAAATATGCACACAGTGACATGACACCCTTTTAAGATCTAGACGTTTTGAAGTGAATACTGCATTGGTCACCTAGCAACAATCTATCATCACTCCATTGGATATAGTTAAAAAGGATTCCAGGAAGTATGAGAAGCAGCCTATTACCTTGTGTTAGGTGAGCAATCCTATATCCCAGTTGTGCTGAAAGTGAAGTTATACTTTGGAAAGTTGATTTGAAGTTTATGGATTGTATATTGTTAAAAGAGAACTATATGAAGATGTTGTGCAGGTGGTATGTCACACCAACAAAATTGGCAAGAATGTATCAAACAGAACAAAGGAATTGTTGGAGGTGTAAAGAAAGGGAAAGTATTTTTATCATATGTGGTGGGAATGTAAGAATATTCAAATTTTTTGGGAAATGATATATAATGAATTGAAAAAAAATGTTTAAAATGACATTTACTAAAAAAAACAGAAGCTTTTTTGATAGGAATTTTAGGACAACTGCCGAAAGAAAACTGGACATTATTTATGTATGCAATGACAGCAGCAAGAATTCTGATAGCACAGAACTGGAAGAGTGGAGAAATACCATCAAAGGAACAATGGCAAGAGAAGTTGATGAACTATGTAGAGTTGGCAAATTTAACAGATAAACTATGTGAAAAAGAAAATAGTGACTTTGAAAAAGAATGGGAACCTTTTACATCATATTTGCAGAAACAACAAAAAAAAATAGTGTCACTGGCATGATTTAAATAAACATTTGCAATTTTATTTATAAAAAACAAGAAACTTAATAGTATGATAATACAGAAGTATATATAAACAGCAGAATGTAACATGAGATGTAATAAACCAGGGATGGAAGTTGAGGGAAGTCAGCAGGAAAGGGGGAAATTGAAACCTGAATGTAATGTAATGATTACATATATTGTAAAAATGGAAAACCCAATAAAAAAAGAATAGCGGGGGGGGGGGGAGAGAAAGAGAGGTTATGCCATTGTGGAGTTATGCTGGCTTGCCCACACAGCTGGGCTGGCATATCTCTACTGGTGGTAGTGGAGCATATGTTCATCTGGTGCAGAAATATTTCTCTGTATTCAAAATCCTCCAGCCAGCACCCATATTTCACACTGTTACTAGAAGTGCAGGTCCTCCAACTGTTGTGCCTGATAATTATTTGTGCCTGTCTTTTTAAATTCAACCAAGAATCTTGTGGTATGTTCAAGAGTAAGTCATTCATCATGGCATAACTCTTTGTGGGCCACAGTCCGATTCATCATAGCCATAAAGTGTTGTCCTGAGTTATAGCTATTTGTGTGGATAGAAATACACAGAGAATTGGGTCTTTTTTTTGGGAGGTGTGTGTTTGTGTGTAAATTTGATGTAAGAGGGAAATGAAATGCAGAAAAATGCAGAAAAGTACAGAAAGTGATAATTACATACTTAACATTGGTAACCCAAAAAACAGCTCTCGATGATACGGACATCCTGGCACTGGTAAGCCAATTAACACATGTAATGAGTTGAAAATCCTTTGTCTTGTGGTTCAGTCCATAAGTGATAGCACTGAAACTCTTGTGTTCTTCACCCTTGGGAAAGGGACTTGCGGTCTCATTTGTAGTGCCACCCTTCCCTGGACAGTGGCTAAATGTAAGGTGTGATAATGTAAACTCACATAATATAAAGACAGTGATCTAGATTAGAAATGGCCACCACTTCATTGATTACAGATGTAGGTGGAATTTTGGCTCAGACATTGGAAGTAAATCCGTTTTAGCCTCCTGATAGAGGGTTGAAACTTTTTCAGGGTCATGCCAAGGATTGTGGCCTCCCCAAGATGCCAGTCTACAGAGATGGCCCTCCTAAGGTTGCTGCTGGAAGCTCTGTGGCCCATCTGTGCCACGCTTGGCTTTGGGACAGAGACTTCCACCGAGACTCCTCTAATGGGGTACCGTAAATTTGTTAGTGGATCAGAATGTTGCACCACCTCACCCAAAGTAAAGTTTTATTTCAGGAAAGTTAGTTCACACTCCTGCGTCTGCCAAGCTCCTAGATTACTTCGCTTTTCAACAGGTCTTGTCTCCCAGAGCTTCAGCATTCTTCCTTCTCCAGTTTTCCTTTTTCTACTTAAGCCTCCTTTAGAGTAAATCCCAGATTTCAGGGACAGTCAGATCCTGCCAGGGTTCTGAGGCAGGCTCTTGCTAAAGGGAATGGGTGTGTCCTAGCTCCTTGCTGTTGGTCTTGTTGTTTAGTCATTTAGTTGTGTCTGACTCTTCGTGACCCAATGGACCAGAGCATGCCAGGCCCTCCTGTCCTCCACTGCCTCCCGCAGTTTGGTCAAACTCATGCTGGTAGCTTCGAGAACACTGTCCAACCATCTCGTCCTCTGTCATCCCCTTCTCCTTGTGCCCTCCATCTTTCCCAACATCAGGGTCTTTTCCACGGAGTCTTCTCTTCTCATGAAGTGGCCAAAGTATTGGAGCCTCAGCTTCAGGATCTGTCCTTCCAGTGAGCACTCAGGGCTGATTTCCTTCAGAATGGAGAGGTTTGATCTTCTTGCTGTCCATGGGACTCTCAAGAGTCTCCTCCAGCACCATAATTCAAAAGCATCAATTCTTCGGCGATCAGCCTTCTTTATGGTCCAGCTCTCACTTCCATACATCACTACTGGGGAAACCATAGCTTTAACTATACGGACCTTTGTTGGCAAGGTGATATCTCTGCTGCTCTTATGCTTCCCCATGGGGAATGTGGGCTGGGTAAATCCAATCTTTGAGTTTTCCCACTCTGGGCCCTCCCAGTGGAACTTCCATGGATAATGCAAGTTTCCAAAATTTCCAGGAGGACCCCTCTCTAAAGGGCCCAGCTATTCCAGCTTTCTCTCTGGGACATCCTGTTACCACCACTTACCAACAACACTACCAATAGCACATTGGAGCAGGGGAATGAGCATGGGATGGTGTGGATGACCTTATTAGCAGCTGTAACAGCATTGCCAGAGGAAATACGTGTCCAGAGTTGACATCAAGGTCTGTCACCATAGGCTTGTCCCTGGTTTTTCTAAATTTTAAGCCTGTAGCAAGCAGAGTTTTTACTTCAAATGATTATCACCTGCTTAACTGGTTTGAAACCAGTTTGCATCTGTGGAGGAGAGAATGACTGTGGCAGGTTTCCTGACTCTGAATTTGCAAGGGACCTCTTGCCCACTGTACATTGCAGAGAAATAATTCAGCTATAGCTCTTCGTAGGAAGCTGCGGAGTGGGATAAGTCAGAGATCAATTAGTGAATAATAGGCACATCCTTTCATTATGTGAAGCATTTTCCCCCTTCCATACAATTTTGTACCACCCATAGAGATAACATATCTGCTCTTCTGAAGCAAGGGTTTTGAGAAATATTTATTATTTCTCCCTCTTGTAATTGTTAAAAGATAATTGAAACTTCCAATGAAGGACTGATTTTTTTTTTTTTTTGCAAACAAATCTAAATACTAGTTCAATGCCTTGTTGTGTCTCATGCCTTGAATTCACATTATACTAAAATAGATGGAGCCTAGAGCAACTGGTCCCCATTCAAGTCTCAAACCACTCCCTTTCCCCTTCCCACTTGCTTTCCATTCAGCCCCTCATCTGTTTCTCAACATTTTATGACCACTAGACATTCTCAGTCTTCATTCGCTATTGGGCTCAGTTCTCCATACTACCTACCGTACTCCTCCACCCAAGATACTTATGCAAACCTTGCAGTTTTCCACAAATCCTGCTAATTCTTCCCTCTAGTGTATGGTCAGTGCCATATTGTCCACACAAGCAAGAGCCTTCAAACCTGACTATTAGAACTGGATGGACTTATAAATGTTGCCAGAGTTTGGGGAAGTCCATTCAGTCTCAAATCTGCATCACCATGCGTTACTCATCACATGCAAAATACACTTTTAAAAAATGATTCGCGCAGATTTCACAGATGTCTTGGAAAACAGACAAGCTGGCAACTGTGTGTTTGATGCCCTCTGTTCCGATTTCATAAATGCAAATTCTGAAATGAAACAAAAGCGCCCGTCCCCGTCCCCAACCCTTATCTGCTCTATGAAGACTTGGCATGTTTAAATAACTATTATCCCTTAAATGTATTCAAGTGATGTTGGAATCATTATTCTAACAGATAGAATAGGCATTAAATCCACAGGGGAGTCATTAAAAGATGGCTATTTCTCTCTGTTTGACCGAAGCAGCAGTTATAATGTATTTATTCAGGATTTAGCAAATGGAATTCAATTAGAACTGAAATGGTGTTAAATTGAGTAATTCCTATTGTGTTTGCTTGACAGACAGGAGTGGCATGACCTGAAAAGCGAAAAGGAGCTGAGTCCCAGGGATTCTGCTGCACTTGTTGACAGCATGTCACTAAACTGTTGTATATCCTGCTTAACTCCTTAATCACCCACTTAACACCTGAGGAAAAACTAAAGGCCTCACCGGTGTATTGATATTAGGTGATCAGAGTCCTACCTTTGTACGAGTAATCCCCTTTATTCAAGATGGCTTGAAGGGGGCTTAGCATTCCCCTCTTAATGTCATGTTAGACTCAGGTGTGCTGGTAGCAATTATACTTTACATAACGAGAGAGAATGGAAAACTATACAGCTTCTTTCCTCTTCCGTGATGCCATTTTATGTTCGGGAGGCTTTGCAATTTCAAATGTCTCCGGAGACTTAAAATAAATAAATAATTAAAAAAAGGGGGAATGTGTTTACACATGCTCATGATGAAATTGGCATATTAAAAAAAAACACAAAACCCGCCCCTCAACAATGGATATTATTTCTTTGTTTCATACAATTTACACATCACTAGGTTGCAAAAAAAGAAGCTCAAAGCGGTTCGCAGAAAGACAAAACTATAAAATGAATATATTATATTATATAATACAGTGGTACCTCGGGTTAAGTACTTAACTCGTCCCGGAGGTCCGTTCTTAACCTGAAGCACCACTTTAGCTAATGGGGCCTCCTGCTGCCGCCACGCTGCCGGAGCACGATTTCTGTTCTTATCCTGAAGCAAAGTTCTTAACCTGAAGCACTATTTCTGGATTAGCGGAGTCTGTAACCTGAAGCGTATGTAACCCGAGGTATCACTGTATATTGGTCCATGTGTGCATACATAACAAACACACAGAGTAAACTTAATAAGCAACAGCCTGAGTGCAATGAGTTTGAGCCACAAGTGTCCTAAATGTTTCCATTTCCCCCTCACTCAAACCATATAACAAACTTTATTTCCTCCAAGAGTTCATTTTTATTTATTTTTTTGCTTCATGACAATAAAATCCGTCCAAAAAGACACCTGGGACTTCAGCAGGAAAAGCCTATGGGTTCTTACTTCCATATGGCATTAAAGGAAAACAGGTTTCTCTAAACCGATCTTATTTATTCTTCCTTTACAGTCCCCCTAATTAGTCTACTACTTAACCTCAGACAATGCTAACCACCATATCTCACCAAACCATCCTTGACACATCTATGAACTTTTGACCGGCTGGTACTATGACTGCAAGCCTCAGTTGGCTTTATTCGTGAATTACTTAGCTGAACATTTCATCGATGAGCGGCAGCTGGCCAATTTTAATTGGTGACATTGCAAGCTAAGGGCTAGTTTCAGTATAGTATGTTACTATCGTAAGGCATACATGGGAAAATATTACAAATCACTGAATCCAATCCCAAATTCCTTTCTTAAGCATTGCAAGAACCACCAGTTTGAGTTGGCCTCTGGGGATTAGGATTAAGTCTAGAATAGACAGATTTAGATGAAACTATTTTCCTTTTTGCTGATTTATTTTTTTCTTTGTTACATGCCTTGAGCTTTCACATTGGGGAGGCCTATAAATCTAAATGGATTGCCAAGGAAATAAAAAATAATAATGGTATCCTCATAGTAATGATGAGTAACTTTTGTTTATTGCATGAGCCTATTCTTTTTTCACCATCTCAGGAAACATGAAGGCTTTGGTAACTGGCAAATTTATTAAAAGGTAGTTGATCAAACCATTATTTAACTGGTCAAAAGGCAGGTGATTGGGGCATTAAAATCATATCATCAGTTGGCAGATCTTACAGAAGAATTCTCTGTTCCTGGCAAAGTATTCTGCATTCGCAGAGAGTATAGTTGTATATTTACACAACATGCTCCAATTAAATATACTATGTTACCTATGGTGCAGCAGCTACATAGAGTGCAGATGCCTTAATGACTTGTAGGGGGGGAAAATCCAGCTCACTTCATCAAACAGAAGGCATCACTATTAATTTGCAGGATTGTCTCCAAAAGGGCATTTACCTGGCTGTGGGCAGAATGTTTCATTTACAATCAAATTTAGAGGTGATGACTTTGCATGGAGGTAAATATATGGAAAAGCAAAATGGAAATTCTGGGCCATCAGAGAAAATAGATGTTCCGGTGGATTTATGAATGCTATTAACACTACAACCACCTACACTCTCTGATACCTTATAATCATTGCTGCGGTACTTCTGCAATAAAATAATGCATTAAAGAAATAATTATAGCTGCAGACTACATACAATGGGGATATAAATAGCATTTTAAAACAGCAGCGAGTCAGAGTCCTTATTTAATGCCTCTGGAGCGCAGTCATACGAATTACTCTAGGCAGCCTCGGTTAAATGGAAAGAATATGTTTTCAATTTCCTTACAAGCAATTCGGCTGCTCTCCGTGGTCCTTATCCTGCAATTAGTTAAACACATACATAACTCTGCTCTTGTGAGGGGCCCCCGTTAATCTCCACAGACGATTCAGTAGAACACTAAAAGTGCACGCAGGATTTTAAACAGAGGCAGAGTTTGAGTTGAGGTGTTGTTGGCAATAGTGGGCATTTTAGGTTGGAATAGCAGACTGGGAATCTCTGCTAGGGTTGCCCGCTACATTTGGGTCCCTTCTGCTTTGCTAATACGCTGGAGTTCATGGGCTCTGTGGCAGATGCTGGGCATGCAAAGAGAGGCCAAACAATACATGGAAGAGGTGGAGACACCAGCCCACAGGGGCTCATCACACACCACTGTCATCACAAGCCATAGTTTGCTCCCCTCTCACACAAAGCCATGAAAGAATGCCTTCTCAAATATCAGCCATTTTGGGGATTATGATCACCTGGTGCTGACTCATCATGATGGGGCCTTCTCAGTGCGGTGTGTCTGTCTCCTTCATTATTTACTTTCAGAAACAATTTTAAAATATCCCTGTCCACCCAAGCATTTGATGGCTTGAAAGATACTGTACCCCAAATCCTTGAAATTATTAGCTGTGATGATACATGAGTGCTTTTAAATGTCTTTAGATATTTTTAATGCTTTCAAACCACTTGTAAAATAATTAAACTCTTCTCCTGCAGTGTTGTTTCCTCCCCTGGGCTCCTTTGGGAAGAAGGATGGAACAGAAATGTAATTGATAGAATAAATGAAGTATTTGGAATTGAACCCACAAACCCATTAGAAAGCAGTGGAAAACAAAAGACGGTGAATTTTTTCACATGTGGTGGACGTGTGAAAAAATGAAAAAAATATTGGGACATGATATATAATGAAATGAAAAATCTATTTAAATACACTTTCCCAAAGAAACCAGAAGCATTTTTGCTAGGGATAACAGGTGATGAATTAAAAAAGGAAGATTACAAACTATTTATGTACGCAACGACCGCCGCTAGAATCTTAGTGGCTCAGAAATGGAAATCCCAAGAAATCCCAACTTTAATGGAATGGCAGATAAAAATATTTGAATACATAGAATTGGCGAAATTGACATAAGATTCGGAACCAAAAAGAAGCAACGTTTGAAAAGGATTGGCATAAATTTGTTGAATATATACAGAGTAATTGTAAGAATTTTAAAACTATAGCAGGATTAATGTAAATCTTGTGATGTGGATGGAGTGTAAATAAGAAACTGTAAGAGACATGAAAACCATTGAAGGGATGGAAGGAAGTCCGGGCGCAATAAGGCACAGGGTAAATAAGAAGACATACAAATTTTTGAATGTAAGAGTATTTATTTTATTTTATTTGTTGTTGTTACAAAAAAGCAATAAAAAGTATTTGGGGGGAAAAAAGAAAGCAGTGGAAAACCATGGTTCACTGTGGCCGGGATTCTCTTTAGGGTGGAACTCCTCTCTGTTCCTAATCTCATTTTGGATTCTCCATGGTAAGATTGCCTGTCAATCAGTTTGCCACCCTCACCTTCTGCAACCTCTTGGACAGGTTCATTTGTGCTGTAACCCAGTGATAATAGTGGTCAGGGATGAGCCAGTTGTCCAGTACTGGCAAAATATCATGGACCCAGGTCAGATTTACATTGAGAATCACCTGGATCCTTTGGGAACACTGGGTTTGCAACATGGCAAGGACTGCACAGAGGTGCAGATGGTATAATAGAGTGCTGCAACATTCGCATGGGCGGGATAACTTATGGTTGCTTCTGTTTGTACAATTGTAGCAGCTCAAAAAGGTGGCAGTGGGAGCAAACAAATTGCAGAAGCCACACGTCCACCCCCGCACCATCTTGAGGTTCCAGTGATATGATTTGGCACCTACACACAATCCCAGCTGGGTCAGAAGTTGGCTAGCAGCCCAGCTCCTGCAGGAAGTTGTGTGGGGCTCAGTGAGCATCTGCCATGGGAATTCCATAGGCTCATTTCAAAACTTAGCTTTTAAAAATAGGTGTGTGTGTGTGTGTGTGTGTGTGTGTGTGTGTGTTCGTGGGAAAGAGAAAGGTGTTGCAGGAGTTTCAGAAAAACACACCATTCCATTTCATCGCTGATTGGGATCTATCTCTCAATCTCTGCTCCCTGTCATGAAACAGCAGTAAACCTGTCAAGCAAGGTTGTTGCAAGGACATATGGATCTCAAAGCGCCATGTGTAGTTTAAAGGTGCTTTAGGAATGGCGGATGCCAATGAGAAGGAGATGGGAAGAGTACTAGAAAAACTTACATAAAATAAACAGCAACAAAAACAACCCAGCACTCTAAACTGACACTCAGCATTGACTGGGTAGTTCTCCAAAATATAAGCCCAACTGAAAAGAAAAAGGTGCAGTGTCGTGGACGGAAGCACAACTAACATTTTGAGCATCTCCCATGCCTTTCAATGGACTTTCACTGGGGAAGGTCTTGATTGATTGTGCCACAAAGATATTTAAAGAGACTTGTTTCAGGGTAAATAGTGGTGGGTTTGGCTTTTCTGTAAATACTGAGATGTTGATAAAAGAGGTAAACATATGACAAAAAAATCCCACTGGACACTGAAATCCCTGTTGCGGTGCAGGGAACCAGATGGCATGCCTTTTTCAATAACTAACAAGCCAAGATTGTTTTTTCCAGGAGGCATATGCAGCTACATTTTCCATTAAAGAACATGGGTACCCAAGAAGGTTTTAGACAATAAAGTTTTGTTGACTTGGGGAAAAAAAGATTCAAGCATGGGGTAGAGATAATTACTTTAAAAAAAAAATCTTCTAGGAAATAAATAACCCGAGGTTCAATTAAATTAAAATTTTATTGTATATAACTATGATTTCCTTTGCTTCAACCCAAACCATTTCAAATCATCTGGAAATCTAATGGGGGTGGGCAACCACTACTGTACTCATATATAAAAGAAAAAGAAACAAAGAATACAATGTTAAGTGAAGTAATTTCAAAGCTTTAGGAAATGGGATGTTCAATACACCCATTGCACATTAATTAGTATTTCTTCTTTGTCGGGCAAGTTAATTGCACTCTGTAAATGCTATGAAAGCTGCTGAACACTTCTGATTACCATCCTGAGCTTTACTCAAGGAAAAAAAAAATGTCATGCACCATTTGTAGTAAGAAAGGAAGGGGATTAGCATTAGAGCTGACATATAGAGGAGGTCAGTATATGTCAGTTCCTTTCCCCCTCCCATGTATAATTTAAAGATAAACCCACACATTTATTTATTTCCTAATGGGCATTTCATCCTGTAGAACTCATGCCTCTTAAGAGTTCAGTGAGACAAATTCTGTAGCTGGATTTTAATGGGGATGGTCACTAAATGAAGGTGGACAGGCAATGTTTTCACTGTCATCACTGATTGCAATGCATACAGTGGTACCTCGGGTTACAGACGCTTCAGGTTACTGACTCCGCTAACCCAGAAATAGTACCTCGGGTTAAGAACTTTGCTTCACGATAAGAACAGAAATCGCGTGGTGGTGGCAGCAGGAGGCCCCATTAGCTAAAGTGGCACCTCAGGTTAAGAACATTTTCAGGGTAAGAACGGACCTCAAGAATGAATTGAGTTCTTAACCCGAGGTACCACTGTACTCAAGGAGGAAGGGCAATAAGGTTTCATGATTCAGGATGATATACAAGAAAGTATCCTCCTGTCCACATTTCAGCACAAAGGACAGTGCATAAGTTGAAAAGGGATATAGTTAGACTAATCATTTGTGGTCAAGCACACTGATCCAGCAGTTTCGTATGGGTGTGGAGCTCTGATAGTCATACATTCATTGCTATGGAGCTAGAAGATTAATGTGTGCTTTTTTAAAGGTATGTGTGGATTTCCTCTTCCATTGAAATGGGAACCACAGTCTGGGTGAGTGCTATTGCCCTCCTGCTTGAGGACTTCCCATAAGCATCTGGTTGGCCAGTATGAGAACAGGATGCTGGACTCGATAGGCCTTCGGTCTGACTCACAACAACTCTGTTTATGTTAATGGAAGGTTCAACCAACCCACAGTAGAGTGTTGCCCATATATACCTGACTACCCACAGAGCTCTGGTCCAAAGCAAGGTTCTGCTTCATTCTTCCTTTGGATTTCATGCACCTGCTTAAACCTGGGTGCTTACATTTCTTTCACTTTGCCTTTGTCCTACAAACTTCCTGTCCAGAGAGTCATGTTAGTAAATTTTGCAGCTCATTTCTTCCTCTGGTTCCACTAGGGCTGAAGTGATTGTAGTTCATACTGTGATCTGGTTAATTGCGGTTGAATTCAGTATGACAGCATGAACTGATTCTGACAGGGCTTATTCTTCAGGAAATACAAATAGGGTTTCCAAAAGTGGGTAGAGTAGGCCAAAATATCTAAAGAGGCCCATTTCAAAGATTAGGTAGCAGCAAATCTAGGTTTTCCCTGAGAGCTGCAACCAATCCTAGCTGTCTTATGAATGTACCTGAGTGACACAAATACTATATTACTTGCTTCATATACTTTCCTTAATCAGGTGTACACTTAAAATGTCTTAGGTTCTTCTGTCACAAAGACCTTAATAATCATTCAGAACACAAGAAGCAAGCATCTAGTATGTAAGAATCATTTCAATGTTCTAAAGTGAAGCTGTTGCTATGAGGCTGATAAGGACAAGGATGGATTTTAGGAACAGGCCTGCACAGAAACAGAAGCAGAATTTGAAATTCTTTTGCTGAGCCTAAACTGGAACCAAAACTAGTTAATGAATAAAATTCAGTAGAGTCTTTAAAGTGCTTCAAGTTGGCTTCGATTCACTTAAAGAAAAAAAAGAAAGAATAGTAGTTCATACCAAACTGTGCTTGATTTACCTTCCTGCTTCTCCTTTTTCAAATCTCTGAAAACCACTCAAAGACAGAGAACAAGAAATCTTTTTTGCTCCATTTTTTTCTTATTTTCAGTAGAGCTAAAATATAATTTTGTTTACTTGGTACCTGTAATATTCCTTTTGTATTGCCAGTTCTGTTCCAGAGGAATGAAAAATTGATTTTTCTCTTATATGCTATAGCTAAGAGCAACACCTATGATCTTCATACAATTACAATTGTGTGTGTGGTCAATCTGTTATATAAAATTCTGTGATGATTTTCCAGGAAAGACTGTCAGCACTTCTGCCTAGAAATATGATGGGAGCGCACAGAAAGCCTTGCACATTTGTTCAGAGACCAGCCATTTTTATGCATTTGCTTTGCATACTTGCCTTTTCTGCATCCCCAAATTATTATTTGTACTTTTGTGGCATTGCTAAAGTAGCATTTCCCAAACTGACACTTTTTAGCTATCTATAATGGAGCAACATGGCTCCATTGCATTCAAAACTGAGCCAACAATTCCGTCCACTCTCTCTCTCTCTCACACACACATACAAACACATTATAAACAAATGGGAAGAAGACTTCTGGAGCCTACACAGGGTAAGACCATCTGCCTTGCACACAGAAATTCCAGGTTTCATCCTTTGCATCTGAAGGTAGGGGAAGGAATGTCCTTTACCTGGCACCCTGGAGAGTCCTTGCTAGTCACAGTGTTGACAATACTGAGCTACTGTAGATGGACCAATGATCTGACTTGGAATATTTACTCAGCAGCTTCCCGTGTTGCCTCTCCTTTGAAGAGGGCTTCTTTTGTGAGCCTGTCTCAGAATAACTTTGCTGGCTTCTCTATAGGGGACAGAGCTGGATAGGTATAAATGAAACACAGTATTTGGAAGAACATTTCTGCAGTATAGCTGAAATGGAACCTTCTCTAGTTTGTTTCACTAACAGCAATACCTCCTCTGTTTCCTTTTGGTGTGTTTTCTTTTTTTTTTATAAATGTTTATTAGAATTTTCAATTTTATACAAACAAAAAAGAAAAAGAAAAAAATATATTAAAAACAAATCAATTTCAATACCAATTTTCAATAACATATTTCCTTGACTTCCTCATACCTCCCCTTCTTGTTTTCTAGTTCAAATTGTTTATCCAGCAAATCCTAATCTCTTAACATTCCATTTAACTAACACCTTATTTTCCAATCAACTTCTTAAATTTTTGTAACTTAAACAATATTTATACCAATTCTTTTTACCATAACAGCTAGAGACCACATAAATTCAATCCAGCATCTTTCAAAGTTCATTAATTTTGCAATATTTCTGTAAATAGTCCTTAAATTTCTTCCAATCTTCTTCTGCCGACTCTTCTCCCTGGTCGCGGATTCTGCCAGTCATTTCTGCCAGTCCCATACAGTCAATCAACTTCATCTGCCATTCTTCCAGAGTGGGTAGATCTTGCGTCTTCCAGTGCTTTGCTATAAGTATTCTTGCTGCCGTTGTAGCATACATAAAAAAAGTTCTATCCTTCTTTGGCACCAAATGGCCGACTATGCCCAAGAGAAAAGCCTCTGGTTTCTTCAAGAAGGTATATTTAAATACCTTTTTCATTTCATTATAAATCATCTCCCAGAAAGCCTTAATCTTTGGGCACGTCCACCAAAGGTGAAAGAATGTACCTTCAACCTCCTTACATTTCCAACATTTATTATCAGGCAAATGATATATTTTTGCGAGCTTGACTGGTGTCATGTACCACCTGTATATCATTTTCATAATATTCTCTCTTAGGGCATTACATGCCGTAAATTTCATACCGGTGGTCCACAACTGTTCCCAGTCAGCAAACATAATGTTATGTCCAACATCTTGTGCCCATTTAATCATAGCTGACTTAACCGTTTCATCCTGTGTATTCCATTTCAACAGCAAGTTATACTTGGTGTGTTTTCAAGTGCTCCCTGGAACGTTTGCTTGTTTGTGGGAGTATTAGTGATAGGTGATAGTAGGCTAAGTAATTTAACTATGTCTTAATGAAGAATAACTGTGGGACACAATGAGAATCTGTTTTTTAAAATGCCAGGTAACATGGAGAAACAAAGTTTGCACCATCAGGAAAGTACCATAAGTATCTCACCAATAAGGCACATGATTCTCATGCAGAAGATCCTAGGTTTATTGGCATCCCAAGTAGACCTGAGAAAGCCCACGGTCTAAAACCCCGGAAAGTCACTACATGAACCATTTCCCAGGAATGGGAAACACAAGGCCCTCTAGATTGTTCCTGGACTCCAACTCCCATCAGGTCCAGTCAGCATGGCCAACAGGCAGGGATTATGGGAGTTGCAGTTCAAAAGCACATGGAGGCTCATAGGTTCCCCACCCCTGATCTACTTTAGGTAATAGGACCTAAATCAGGAATAGTGAACCTGGGCGTTGGACTGCAGCTTCCATAATCGGCCATTGCTGGTTGGGGTTGATGGGAGTTGGAGGCCAAACATCTGGTGGGCCGCAGGATCACTCTGTGACTTTAAGCTTAAAGGTAAAGGGACCCCTGACCGTTAGGTCCAGTAGCGGATGACTCTGGGGTTGCGGCGCTCATCTCGCTTTATTGGCCAAGGGAGCCGGCGTACAGCTTCTGGGTCATGTGGGCAGCATGATTGAGCCACTTCTGGCGAACCAGAGCAGCACACGGAAATGCTGTTTACCTTCCTGCCAGAGTGGTACCTATTTATCTACTTGCACTTTGACGTGATTTCGTACTCCTAGGTTGGCAGGAGCAGGGACTGAGCAACGGGAGGGAGAATCTATTTAAGTGCTCTGTGTAAGGGATCCCATAGCCTCCAGTCACAATGGCTGGGAGAAGAGCTTTGGATGAAGATAGCAAACAGAAAATCAGTCAAGTTAATCTAGGGTTTGTGTATCTGTGAATCAAACACCCTTAAAAAAAGGTATCATTCTTTCATTTAGTTGGCTGACATTTACTGCGTACTTGAAGCTAATATCACTTGACATCTCTTTCAATCAATCATTTGAAAGAACAATTGTTTCCCTCAAACTCTACCATAAACACCATTTGTTTTCTTTGAGAAAATCCCAAGCTACAGATAGTAACTACCCAATCAGATAATGTTTCATCTGCTTTAGATCTTACAGGTGGATGATGTACAATTGTGTAGAGCATAAAAGACATGCCCCATCCATTCTGCTGAAAAGAATATCTGTTTCCTGTTGTTCAGGGATGCAACTCCAGGTTTCAAAGTGTGTACATTCACCAAGAGCGAAGGTGAGCTTGTATACCTTGTACAAAAGCCAGGAATGTGTGCAGCACAAATGTTAACATCTTGCCTATGTGTGACATTGACACTCCTTATTTTGGGACACAAAGGGCACTTCCAGGCTCACTCTGTTTTCAGATGGGATTCAATCATATACTGGCAAATTCAGGTTGCGTAATTATAGTTGATTGAGATGTCTTGTGCACTGAGCCTGCTCCCCTAAAAGATCATACTGTTTTGCTGAAAGAAAAGTGACAGAAAAGTGCAGTGGAAAGTGTGGGGGATAACACTTGCTTTGACATAGCATAATCCAGCCTCCCTGTAAACAAACCAGAGTAAATGCGTATTAGTTAATGTTACTGAATTCACTTGCAAACAAATCAGGGTGGATTTTCGGTGGATGGTAGGTTGGTTAAGCAACCCCATCATTCCTGGAAAAGCAAACAAATTATGATGTGCTTGAAATTGAAACTTTTAAGAGACTTAAAATTTAACATCACAATTCACAAGATTATTCTAAGTGGTCTGTGTGCAAAAACCCATTCTTTTGTACTTGAGAAAGATAATCAACCATTGTTGTGTTACTCATTCTTGCAATTTAAACTAAATTTAGCAGTTTCAAGTTTTGTGATTTTCATCCCCCCCCCCCCCGGACAAGGCCTCTGTTTTTGAAAACAGAGGTTAGCTAGCCTCGTCTAGAGTGCAAAATAGCTTGGCACCGGCCCTGATGGCAGGTCTGGAAAAAATGTGGCCAGAAAAGAGAGTGTGTGGCTCAAGGGCCACATAGAGAGTTTTGGAGGGGCATATTTGACTCCCAGGCTTGAGGTTCCATATCTCTGGTTTAGTTTGATAGAGATTTCTGGAGAACTCAAAAGCTGGCACACTGTTTTGTGGCATTCTGGTTGACCTAATAAAGGCAATGCCTTACTGTGGCTTTTGGATGTTTTTGTCTTATGGGCCAACATGGCTCCTATTATTGCCTTTTCTGATGTATAGTTCTCTGCAGAGTCTTTCATGCTTCATTTTGTGAAACTAGCTTAGCTTCTGGGAACCCTGGATCTGTACCACATGCCAATTCACTATTTTAATTGGGTCTTTCAGTGGGCAGGAAATGCAATATCCATTTTAGAAATTCAGCAAGGTGAGCAGGAACACCTTATGATTTAGTGTTTTCCTTAGCTGTGTAGCATAACACAGTGAAGCACCATCCATCTTTGGCACACAGAGTGTGATATTCACCCCTTCTTAGATATGAATTCATGACCTTCCTTATATATTAGATATTAGGAGTTCTCAAACATCACTGTACTTTGTCACAATAAAGCCAACATCTTCCTCATGAAAAGTCAGCTTTCCTGTAGATGTGACAGTTAAGAGTTCTTATCAAGCTTGTCTTGTGATACCTCTTGAAAACACTCCGCCGTAAGTTTGCTGACATGACCCCAATCTCAACAGGCATCCGCTGACATATTTTCCTTGCTTATGCAAGCCCTCCCTCCAATCTTCAAACAAACCCATACAATTTAAATGTGAATGCAGTGGAGTCTTAATAATTACAATGATTTCAGTGGCACTTTGCATAGGCTCAGAAGCACTGCCCTCTCAAAAACATCCAACAATTTTGATCCATTCAAAACTCTCAGCTCTGGCAAAGTAATGTATGAAAGGGCAAATTTCACCTCCTAAGGCACAAATACTACAGATACCATGTCAGAGGTAAGAATAAAGGGAAGGTCCATGACTTAGTGATAGAGCATCTGTTTTGCATGCAGAAGTTTGGGGGCCAATCCTTGGCATCTCTAGACAAGACTGGAAGACAGCCCTGTCTGGAATTCTGAAGAGACACTGCCACTCAGTGTAAACAGTACTGAGTTTGATGGACCAATGGTCTGACTCAGTATAGGGTATCTTCCAGTATAAAGCACTAAGCAAAACCACTCTCTGGGCATGCTGCTAGCATGGTCAGCATGGTCTTGTGTAGACATGAACAGACCAAATACTTTTTATTTTTACTGGAACTCCAAGATCCACCTACTGCAGTGACATGCAAAACAGTGGGCCCATATGGGGTAGAATGAAAAAGATGAATTTTATTGGAGTAGGCCAGATTCTCTTCACAGCCCCCACCATCGCATCTCCCTTCTTGGCAAACTAGAAGCAATATCAGAGTTCAAATACCTCTTATAGTCAGGAGAAACACTCAAGGAGGATGCAAAGCAGGGCTTCAAGGACCAACCAGAAAGGCCGGGAGGGCTGCATTGGCCCTCTAGGCTTCAGGTTCCCCATCCCTGCCCTAAATGGTCAGGGACTCCAATCCCAAAGGATTCTATCCATCAATATTATAAGATCTTCCATTACTCCAAGTGCCTTCTTAACACAAAGCAGCCGGTTTCTCAGTGGTGGCTGTGGAATGCCCTCTCAAAAGCGGTATGCCTGATGACTCCAGAATAGACAACCAAGGCGTTGGGTCTTAGAGAGAAAGCTGTGTTGGTTTCTAGCTGTGGATGGTATTAAGATGAATTCCCTCTTCTCACCTAAGTGCTCTACATGGGGAGCCTTCATCCTTCTGATGTTATCAGCTTCTAGGTCCACTGATCATTGGCCATGTTGGCTGGGGCTGCAGCCTGGTTTTCCAACTCTTCAAATTTGCAGATGACACCAAACTGGGAGGGGTGGCTAACACCCCAGAGGACAGGATCACACTTCAAAACGACCTTGACAGATTAGAGAACTGGGCCAAAACAAACAAGATGAATTTTAACAGGGAGAAATGTAAAGTATTGCACTTGGGCAAAAAAAATGAGAGGCACAAATACAAGATGGGTGACACCTGGCTTGAGAGCAGTACATGTGAAAAGGATCTAGGAGTCTTGGTTGACCACAAACTTGACATGAGCCAACAGTGTGACGCGGCAGCTAAAAAAGCCAATGCAATTCTGGGCTGCATCAATAGGAGTATAGCATCTAGATCAAGGGAAGTAATAGTGCCACTGTATTCTGCTCTGGTCAGACCTCACCTGGAGTACTGTGTCCAGTTCTGGGCACCACAGTTCAAGAAGGACACTGACAAACTGGAACGTGTCCAGAGGAGGGCAACCAAAATGGTCAAAGGCTTGGAAACGATGCCTTATGAGGAACGGCTAAGGGAGCTGGGCATGTTTAGCCTGGAGAAGAGGAGGTTAAGGGGTGATATGATAGCCATGTTCAAATATATAAAAGGATGTCACATAGAGGAGGGAGAAAGGTTGTTTTCTGCTGCTCCAGAGAAGCGGACACGGAGCAATGGATCCAAACTACAAGAAAGAAGATTCCACCTAAACATTAGGAGGAACTTCCTGACAGTAAGAGCTGTTCGACAGTGGAATTTGCTGCCAAGGAGTGTGGTGGAGTCTCCTTGTTTGGAGGTCTTTAAGCAGAGGCTTGACAACCATATGTCAGGAGTGCTCTGATGGTGTTTCCTGCTTGGCAGGGGGTTGGACTCGATGGCCCTTGTGGTCTCTTCCAACTCTATGATTCTATGATTCTATGATTCTTAGCTCAGGGATGTGGAACCTGTGCTCCTCCATATGTCGTTTGACTCCAACCCCCATCAGCTGCAGCCAACTTGGCCAATGGCCAGGGATCATGGGAGTTGTAGTCCAGCAACATTTGGAGGGCAGCAGAGCTGCACTGTGCATCATTTCAAGTTTCACTGCAGTAAAAGAAAACCCTCACACCACTCAGCTTACACAACTTATTATTCAGCTTAGTCAACTTTTGTGCATGCTGCGTTTGCTCTTTGAACTTTAGAACTTAAGTGCTGGATTTCAGTGGACAGAATGGAGGAGATGATTTACAGAGTTCTCTGTGGTGGTGTACAAGCGGAGGATATTTATTGGCATGAAGGGTTGACAGAGAGGTGAGCACAGAGCAGGAAGTTAGCAGCACAGATTAATGACATGGTTCATTAAAGCAGGGTAGGCAGCAATGTTAATAATCAGCTAATAAAACATGTGCACGCACACACACACACACACACACACACACACCACAGAAGGCTAGGAATCAATCCACAGATAGAGCTTCTATTTGTCTACTGTATAACGAAACATGCTAATTGCCTCATATACTGTGGCAGATGCCAGGATGCCCTGTGTGATCCTGGCATATTTCTCTGCTTTGGGGATTCTGCTATATCATGGAGATTTTGTTATTTAAAAGTTGGACTGTGTGAGCTGTGGTCCAGCTGTTTGCCTCAATGTAGCATCAACATTGGAAGAAGCCTCGCTCCTCCTGTAGTGGCTGCAAGGCTCCAAAACAGGGAGCAGCAGCAGCTGTGGGTTGAGATGCTGTTTTTAGCCCTTGGATAAGGAGAGAGTTGCCACTATCACTGCTCATTCAACCTCATGGCATCTCAGCAGTTTTGCTAATTCAGGCAAGGGTTTGCACCGATTCTTGCTAATCTGAGCAGGATTAAGCCCCCGCCCCAAAGGATTAGGGTATTTGAAATCCTACAGCCCTTGCTACACATGGCAGTTCCTTAACAGAACTGACACATGTAGTCAATGCGATATTGAACCCCACCCCAATGCTCATCAGTTGGTTGACTCATCACCCATCAGAGCGACATCAGCTGATGGAGAGGTGGGCATTTCCTTTTTTAAAAAAATGACACACAGGTCAAATTGGAACTTCTGGAGAGAGTTATATCAACACCTTAAATTGGACCCAATAGCATATAGCAGGGGTTGGCAACCTAAGGCCCATGGGCCACAAGCGGCCCACGGGGGTTGTTTAACCGGCCCCTGAGTCGCCCCCAAACTGAGCCGACTGCTCAGCGAGTCCCTGTGTGCTGTGCTAAATCGGCACAGCGCAGCGCAGGGACTCACTTCCGCGGTGTCGGAAATTGTGTCTGTGCAGACGCAGACGCTGGAAATTGCGGGCGCGCAGACGCTGGAAATTGCAGGTGCATGCACTCATGCACATGTGTGATCTGGCCCACAGAGGGATCTCTGCTGGAGTGAACCGGCCCAGGCGAGGTAAACCTTGCCGACTCCTGGCATATAGGCATCCGATGCAAAGCTTGCAAGATAGGTTTTATATGGCTGTGCACTGAAGTGCCCAGGCAACATGCTAGTGACAGCATTTTGCAGTTTCTAAACTGTCTTCAAGGTTAGACCTATGTGGAGTGCATTACAGGACTCAAGACCACATAGAACACACTACAATACTGTTGCTATGAAATTTTGAACCTGGGGAATATAGCTTCGGCAGACCATCTTATTCATTTAATTCCCCTCCCACTCCCATATGTACCTCTAATATGTATCTATATATAGTCACATATATTTATATGGAAAGCACTCCCCAGTGTATTAATATTGTTGTGCCTTCCTGAAGACTTGAATTGAAGCCAGTGCCGGAGAATATGCATTTCTGCTGTCACCAGCAGTGAAGACTGACTCATTGTTTATGGAATATTTCCTGTCAAAGTCTGCAGGTTTTGAAGAACTTATTTGAAGAAAACGAATATGGGGGGGGGAGCCCTCACTTGTCAAATAAGATGCACACCTACGTACTTCAGGAGAATACAATATTGGATGTCGAAAAACCTGAGGAGTCAGCAACAAGAGTTTCTCCACTATCCAGAGGGATCAATGGGGAAATTCTTTCAGAGAAAGGCTTGGTCTACCCATGCAGTTGAATGGGAAAGTAGAATCTTGAGTGATAAAGAGTGGACTGTGTCATTTTATGTTGTAGGTAGAGGATGTATCTAATGCTCTCCATGTAACTTCTCCTGCAAGTTAAAAATGCAAAAAAGTTGGTACTTGAGGAATAAAGATTCAAGGCCAGACTGTTTCTTGCTGGGTTAATTTTCTACTTGCAGGTGGGGTTTTTTTATACTAACATCAGATGTAAAAAATATGACTCTTCCCATCTGCAGCCTGATATGGCACACTCCATTTTGCTACTTCATTCCCTCCTCATATTGTTGCATCTTTTTGGATCAGACACAAGTGCTGTGCAGACTGTAGCCCTCTTCAGGGACATGTGTATCTTGTTGTTGTTGTTTAGTCATTTAGTCATGTCCGACTCTTCGTGACCCCATGGACCAGAGCACGCCAGGTACTCCTGTCTTCCATTGGCTCCCGCAGTTTGGTCAGACTCATGTTTGTAGCTTCGAGAACACTGTCCAACCATCTCGTCCTCTGTCGTCCCCTTCTCCTTGTGCCCTCCATCTTTCCCAACATCAGGGACTTTTCCAGGGAGTCTTCTCTTCTCATGAGGTGGCCAAAGTATTGGAGCCTCAGCTTCACGATCTGTCCTTCCAGTGAGCACTCAGGGCTGATTTCCTTAAGAATGGAGAGGTTTGATCTTCTTGCAGTCCATGGGACTCAAGAGTCTCCTCCAGCACCATAATTCAAAAGCATCAATTCTTTGGCGATAAGCCTTCTTTATGGTCCAGCTCCCACTTCCATACATCACTACTGGGAAAACCATGGCTTTAAATATGTGCAATCTTCATTCCCAATATCCCTCTGTGTGCCCCCTCTACTTCAGATCTTCCTGCACTGACAGGAGGGGATGGAGGATAAATTTGATTAAGTTTGATTCAGTAAACTGTGAATTTATCAAAATTACGAAATAATTTGTGAACCAAAACATAGCAATCCTTTGACATTTGTGCAACTCTGAATTTTTCAGTGGAGTTCTCCAGGCAGGCGATGTGTATGAAGAGCACACATACAGATGTAACATTTACCTAAAAATGCAAACGTTCTAGTGAAAATAATGTATAAAAATGTTTTACACTTGGGGAGACTGCATATGACCATGTGTATGTTAGGATCGTCCTACTCTTTTGTAGGACCCTGGTAGAGACACATTCCCGACTGGCATGTTCTCTCCCTCCTGGTCGATCGTTCGGGAGCTTCAAAAGCTTTCTTCTGCCTGAACATCACAGTGACCGATGCCAACAGACATTGGCACACTTAGGGCTCTGCAGAGTATTCGTAGTTTGCATAACAGAACTCAGTAGCACAGCATTTTGGCTAATCTACATTTATTTACATATAATACATTCGGAGCATTCTGACTTAGCTCCTTCCTCTTTCTCATCAGGCAGCAAAGAGAGAAAGAAACAAAGGACAATAGTCTGACTTCATGCAACCCAGGAACACAAACATCCTGTCTCCATCACTTCCCACACTGTGGAATGAAAACATACACCGTCATGTGATAGACAACAATCTCATGACTGCAAACACGGAGCAAGAATCCTAACAGCACAGGCGCTAAGATGCTGCTGAAATTTCATGTGGATTTAAGGAACTTGCAGGCTGATGTGGAAGCATGGAGAACTGAACTTAAGAGAAAGAGAGTGACAGTTTCACCCACAGGGAAAGTTCTGAAGTGTATTCAGTCTTTGTGCATTCAGGTGAATAGGTTTGGAGTTCCCCTTGCTATCAGAAACCCCAAATGTCCTTAGAATTGCTCTTGCAAGCTTCTGGCTCAAAATAGGAAGGTATGAAGCTGTGCTCTGCCAAACCTTTCAATGGTCTTTCCCCCCAAACTATTCAAGGGGTAGAACACCATTTCCAAAGGCAATGCTGTACCTATCTTATTTTACTGTAAAGGTAAAGGTAAAGGGACCCCTAACCATTAGGTCCAGTCGTGGCCGACTCTGGGGTTGTGGCGCTCATCTCGCTTTATTGGCTGAGGGTCATTTGGCCAGCATGATTAAGCCACTTCTGGCGAACCAGAGCAGCGCACGGAAATGCCGTTTACCTTCCCACTGGAGCGGTACCTATTTATCTACTTGCACTTTGATGTGCTTTCGTACTGCTAGGTGGGCAGGAGCAGGGACTGAGCAATGGGAGCTCACCCCATCACGGGGATTCGAACCACAGACCTTCTGATCGGCAAGTCCTAGGCTCTGTGGTTTAACCCACAGCGCCACCCGTGTCCCTCTTATTTTACTGTACAAGTTGACTAAATGGCTGTTTATTTTTCTTTAAGTGTTGCTTTAAAATGTTGGCTTCCAACTAGGCAGTCCTTTCTGAGGTGCCCAATGCTCTAAGTATGTGCAAGGCTTTAAATAAATTCCAAGAACAAATCTTAAGGATGGGCAGAAGGGGATAGAAATGTGCCAGATGTGGACAAAGTGGAGAGAGGATTACAAGCCACAGCCACCAAATAAATGCTGAATGAGGGGAGATTCGGGGTGGACAAAATTAAGTATCCCCCCCCCCCGCAAGAGCATGTATTTCTACACACAGCACATAGTTAAATTATGGTATTAGTGTTGGTGCTGACCATTAAAGCCCTAGGTTCAGCCCTGTATACCTGAAGGAACAACTCCCACCCCTGTCATTCAGCCCGGACACTGAGGTTCACCACTGAGGGCCTTCTGACAGTTCCCTCACTATGAGAAGTGAGGTTACAGGGAATCCGGCAGAGGGCCTTCTCAGTAATGGTGTCCACCCTGTGTAACGTCCTCCCATCAGATGTTAAGGAGATAAATAACTATATAAGGTTACCATACGTCCAGAACTTCCGGAAATCGGCAGAAAATGTCTGGACACATGCCAAACCATGTTGGCAGTGTCGTTTTTTGCCAGTTTTCTTTAAAAGTAGCCTAACTTTGCCAAACAAAATAAAAAATACAAAAATGTTGGGCAAAACTTTAAAAAGCTCAATTTTCACTTCTTGAAACACGGCAACCCTATAACAAACTATACAACCTTTAGATGACATCTGAAGGTAGCTCTGTATAGGGAAGTTTATACTGTTTAATGTTTACCTTTGTTTTTATATGCTGGAAGCTGCCCAGAGTGGCTGGGGCAACCCAGTCAGATGGGCTGGGTATAAATACATCATCATCATCACAAGAGGTGGCAATGGCCATCAACTTCAATGACTTTGAAAGACAAATTGATGGAGGATCAGCCTACCAATGATTACTAGCAATGATGAATATATATATATACTGCTTCCACTATCAGAGCAAGTATGATTCTGCAGACCAGTCCCTGGAATGCAACGGGAAGAGTGGGATATTGAGCTCATCTCCTGCTTGTGAACTTCTCCTAGGCATCTGGTTGGCCACTGTGGGAATGAAGATGCTAGAGAAGATGTGCCTTTGGTCTGATCTGGACGAGCTCTTATGGTGTTGCCATGCAAACTTTCCATCTAGTTAGTAGAATTGACTTAATAAATTACAGCACCAAACACATTATAGGGGATGCAGTTTCTGGTGTCAACTGCACGACCCACGTAGCATATGGCGAGAACATTAGTTTATAGCTCTAACATCTGACAGGGATGGGGCACCTGTGGCCTCTAGATGTTGTTGGTCTCCAACTCACATCAGCCACAGCCAATAGTACCTGCAGTCCAGCAACAAACAGAGAGCCCCAGGTTTCCCACTCTTGTTTTGACTGACAGATTAAATTACTTGATTACTTGATGCTTGCTGTATTGATTGCATTGAAAGGACAAGCTTGCTTGTTGCTTAATAAGGAATGAAAAAGAAAAAATATTAAAGGGGACCTTCCCATCTAACAAAGAGTAGTATCTGTTCCTTATTGAACTGCATGTTTTCTTATGTGTCTTTCTTACATCCCTTAAAAGGCATCTACACTGAAGTTTTGCTATAAATTCACATTTAAACTGGATCAAATAATTAATTGGTTGACAGGCATCTACACAGTCTTTAATTGGCTGACATCCCCAGTGCTAATTATCATCAAGAAGTTTGAAAGCAAAAGCACAGCCTCCCTCACTTTTTGCTACATGTTGGAATACAAAAAAAAACACATACATTCAAAGCATGTTGCTATGGAGATGGCGATCCATTTTGGGGACTGATCATTTCCTAGAAATTAAGACCTCTTACACTAAATAGTATGAAGACGTTTTTGTGTGGGTTTGAATGTTATATAAGGAACTAGCTACAGATCTGACAGGTATAGCAATGCACAAATAGAATAATTTACAAAAAAACCCCTCATCATCTCCATTTGTATGCAAGGCTGAGCCTCATCATTTCCTAAGAATATCTATCTGTCTATCCAATATACCACATTTCCTTTAAAAAGCTCACGGCAGTTAGTGAAATAAATCGAAAACAAATAACTTCCAAATTACTGAAAGGATACAGAAGGACAGACAGTCACTAAGGCAGGCGTAAGGAATATGTGGCCTTCCAGATGTTGTTGAAGCAGATGTTGTCATCCAGCATGGTGAATAGCCAGGCAAGATGGGAGATGTCATCCAACAACATCTGAAGAGCCCCATTCTCCCCATCCCTGCATATTATATATATATATAAAGTCATATGAGGTGTAGGCTGAATTTCTGATGAGGGTCTAGAAACCATGCTCTGTGGGGAACTGCTGAAAGAGAAGGCTACGTTTAGCTGGAGTAGACAACATTAAGATGTCTTCAAACATCTGGAGTAGACAACCATGATAGTGGTCTTCAAATATCTGAAGGGCTTTAATGCAGAAAATGCCACAAGTTTGTTCTCTGTTGCTTCAGTGGCCAGAACACGAACCAATGGGTGGAGATTACTAAGACAAGTACAAATATTTGTTGGAAATGTAAAGAGAAAGAAGGTACCTTTTATCATATGTGGTGGTCATGTAAGGTAATGGAAGCTTTCTGGGAAATGATACATAATGAATTGAAAAAAATGTTTAAAATAACCTTTGTAAAAAAAACACAACCAGAAGCTTTTTTACTAGGAATTTTAGGTACCGACATTCCAAAGGAGCAGAAAAGACTGTTTATGTATGTGAGAACAGCCACATGGATGCTACTAGCCCAGAGATGGAAAGAAGACAAAGTCCCCACAAGAGAGAAATGGCAAATTAAGCTGATGGAATATGCTGAAATGGCAAAACTGACCGTAAAGCTCAGGAGCCAAGAAGACAACAGGAAGAATGGGGGGAAATTGTGACTTATTTAATAATATGCAGGTGAAAATGTTGACAGTGGGGATGGTGGGAGATTCAGAGGGATTCAGAGAAATCCCACCCTATAGTTATGTATTTGGTAATGTGATAACAGACTAACTCAGGAAGTGGTGGGTTCTCCTTTGCGGAGGTGTTGAAACAGAGCCACAGAGAGACCCAGAAGAATCAACAAGGTCATGTTCCTAAACCCTGCTCACCTGTCTCCCTAATGGCTTGATTCCTGCAGCCTGCTTCCAGGACACTGTGGAGATTTACTAAAATGAGATGGTTCAGCAGGTTAGGGCCTGAACATAACACAGTAGAGTGGCCTGCAAAATGATTGCTAAAAATTCCACAGTCCAGACTGACATGCTGTCAAAAGACATCACTGAAAACTAGGAGACTCTTCATTATATTATAGGGGTGGGGAGCCTGTGACTCCCGATTTTGTTGGATTCCGGTTGCCATCATCCCTGACCATTGGCCATGGTGGCTGGGATTGATGGAAGATGTACTCTATAAGTTCTAGAAGGCCACAGGTTCATCACTCTTCACAGTTTTACCTGCTGCAGTGCTGTGTCGGAAATTCCTGCTCTTTAAAGGCTTTCTGACTGCAAGTGGGACCAAGCAGGCAAGCTCTGTTCTAGCTCCTCTGCTTAGGATGGCAAAACCACAGCTCCTTAGGATCCACCTGTCGTGGTTCAGCTTTTTCAGTGTATAAAGCTATGAAAAATAGCTTGATGATTACGGAGAATAAGGCAACACAGAGATTGTCTTTGCCCAGGAGGTGGCATAAGAAACGTGCTGTGATGTACTCCTTCCGTGAATGTTTCATTAAAATAAAAAATGCTGCGAGACCAAAATTTGTGTAGCAGTTAATTTCTCTTTGCTTTGTAACACCCCTGTTCTAGCTCTGTTCTTGAAGAAGCCAGCCATTTGTAATCTGATTCAGCACTTGCAAGCTGTGTACTCCTCCTCAGGATCTTATGCCTACAACTGTTTTCCCCATGCAAACATGTTGAGTTTAATCAATTATCTGGAATATAAAGCTCTATTTGCTCAGCACAAATCCATAGATTAGGTCTCACGGATAGCGAAGGATGCAAAAGAAGAGACAAGCAGAAATGGACCATTTGAATGTGAAGATCAGTAAGCATGGCAGCACATTATTATCTTTTAAAGCATTGCTTGGCACAGTGATATAAGGGCACATGGTTTGAGCAACCTAATCAAGGATTGCTTTCACAGGATTATTTGCTCATAATGTAAAGGTGATTGTTAAGTGTCTGAAACTAACTTACCTATATCAGTTTTCTTCAGCCTTGGGTTGGACTACAGTTCCTATCATCCTTAGTGTGCTTAGCCAATGACCAGGGATGATGGGGGTTATAGTCTAGCCACATCTGGGGGCTTGAGGTTGAAGAACACTAACCTCCATTGATTGCGATGTTCTGGTTGAGATTGGCTCACTTATCTCACTTATACCGAGATCTAGTGTGGTGTAGTGGTTAAGAGCGGTAGTCTCGTAATCTGGTGAACCGGGTTCGCTTCCCCGCTCCTACACATGCAGCTGCTGGGTGACCTTGGGCCAGTCACACTTCTCTGAAGTCTCTCAGCCCCACTCACCTCACAGAGTGTTTGTTGCGGGGGAGGAGGGGAAAGGAGGATGTTAGCCGCTTTGAGACTCCTTAAAGGGAGTGAAAGGAGGGATATCAAATCTAAACTCTTCTTCTTCTTCTTCTTCTTCTTCTTCTTCTTCTTTGGCTGAACGGAGGAATGAAAGGGATCTGCCAGCTTGCCAAAGGAGTTGATAAGGTTCATTACTGAGTCATTTGCAGTTCCACGGATCACTCTTCTTGCCAGGTTGAGAGGGAAAATGGCGAAAACAGGTTATTTATTGGGACAGTGTGGTTTTTGCAGCTGCTGTTAAAGTTGCAAAACAATGAAGCACGGGATGGAGCAATGGAGAATTTCTGAAACAACAATGGGATATTAGCTCCACCCAAGGCATGATGGAGAACAGCAACAACCGGGAAAAGATAGACATACTATTTTACAAAGACAGGAAGAAACATCACCGGCAGAATAACTGCCACACACAGGAAGAACAAGGATGTAGTTTGAGCGCCTCACCTGTAGATTTATAAATAATATAACGTGTCAATACAAATGGAAGTTATTAATATTGCAGTTGTTGTATAAGGGATTGTTATTTTGACTGGAGCGTATTTGAAATTAATAAGATTTTGGAATGCAGAAATAAAGTAAATAATCAAACCATCAGTTCTAGCATGCAGGGGGCCACCTAAATTATATAATTTGTTATCTGAACGATTAGTATTAGTAATTGTATTATAATTTGGCATTGTTATAATGAGGCTATTATTGGCTTATTGTAACTGTAAACTAATAAAAAAAATATCAAAAAAGAGATAGGCTTCCACAATTTGGAATCATGAAATGTGAAGTGTCAAGACGACATACGTCTGCCAGCTGTCATGTTTCCTCTTTTATTTGCAATGTTTAATACCCTACTTTTCAGGTCAATGAAAGTAAGGGAGGTCTATACTTAAAAAGAAACAAAGCAATTAAAATACATGTACAAGAAAGCAACGGTCTAAGAGGAGAAAACAGCAGTGCTTTCTCTGCAAAAGCAGACTATTGGGTTGGCCCGAGATATTTTGCTCCCAGAGGCAGGAAAGTTATGGGGGTTCCGGGAGTGGCTCACATAATCCTGTCCTCCAGCAGACAGGTACAGTCAAGGAGGAACAAATGGGAAGGGAGCTACCACTAGTGTACCCCAGCCGACACAAGTGTTAAAAGGAGTTCCAGTGTGGTGTAGTGGTTAAGAGCGGTAGTCTCGTAATGTGGTGAACCGGGTTCGCGTATCCGCTCCTCCACATGCAGCTGCTGGGTGACCTTGGGCCAGTCACACTTCTCTGAAGTTTCTCAGCCCCACTCACCTCACAGAGTGTTTGTTGTGGGAGAGGAAGGGAAAGGAGAATGTTAGCCGCTTTGAGACTCGTTCGGGTAGTGATAAAGCGGGGTATCAAATCCAAATTCTTCTTCTTCTTCTTCTTCTTCTTCTTCTTCTTCTTCTTCTTCTTCTTCTTCTTCTTCTTCTTCTTCTTCCTGGCCACCACTGTCCCCAAAAGAAAGTGTCAAGTCCAGGAGAAACTCCAAATTATGCCCTTCTTCCTTCAAGGGAATGCAACCCCCTGAAGGGCATTCAGCCAATTGCTGCTATAACTATGCCCTGATCCTACAGTTTTGCAACTTCAGATAACATTTATTCCATCATGATCCAGGGGAAATACGAGTACTTCCCAGAGCAGTGGAACCTGTGATTTCATTTTCACATAACTATCTGTAATCACAGAGCAAAAGCCCTTGAAATATTCCCCCAAATGTGGCAAAACGACTTCTCATTCTTAATGGAGGGAACAGAGTCGAAGCTTATCTATATGAGCTACCTAGAGACCAGTCAACCAGATGCCTTTCTTTTGGTGTCTTCCCTCTGTTGCAATTTTTTAAACAATTTCCAGTTATGAGTGCATTTTATTGCCAAGGGGTCCATAACTCCCAGAGTCTACTTTAATGCAGCTGCAAAAGGGGATGTAATAAGTGGCAGCTGGGTCAAGGTTCATAGCTGTTTGCACTGAGTACAAAAAGCAGGCAGGGGAATCAAACCGTATTAGCAAATATCACAGGGCCAATGCATAATGGGGAAAGTGAGGATTATATTGCTGCTTTCATTCATACGGGATGGTTGCACATTACACTTTACTGATAAGTATTATTGTTAGTATCCGTCTGTCTCGACAGACAATGGAGCGTGCCTCCAGGGGTGAAGTCAAACCTCTGGAGAAACACAGTGTCTGCTGCGGCTGCAGAGTCCAGTTACTCGGTCCAGTATATCTGAAGGAGTGTCTCCACCCCCATCGTTCTACCCGGACACTGAGGTCCAGCACCGAGGGCCTTCTGGCGGTTCCCTCACTGTAAGAAGCCAAGTTACAGGGAACCAGGCAGAGGGCCTTCTCGGTAGTGGCACCCGCCATGTGGAACGCCCTCCCACCAGATGTCAAAGGGAACAACAACTACCAGGCTTTTAGAAGACATCTGAAGGCAGCCTTGTTTATGGAAGCTTTTAATGTTTGATGTATTACAGTATTTTAATTTTTTTTTGGAAGCCGCCCAGAGTGGCTGGGGAAGCCCAGCCAGATGGGCGGGGTATAAATAATAAATTATTATTATTCCACCTGCCTTGCCCCACCCTCTGGCCCTAGGAGTCCTCATAGGGGAGCTGGTCCTGGAGGAAGAACTGTGAGGGGAGAGACTCCATCAAGCTAGGCCTCTTCCACCTGCCTTGCTTCACCCTCTTATCTCTGCTTCTCAATTTGTATTTTATTTTATGTACAGTGGCACCTCTGGTTACGTACTTAATTCGTTCCAGAGGTCCGTTCTTAACCTGGAACTGTTCTTAACTTGAAGCACCACTTTAGTGCTGCTGCCCCGTGATTTCTGTCCTCATCCTGAAGCAAAGTTCTTAACCTGAGGTATTATTTCTGGGTTAGCGGAGTCTGTATCCTGAAGCGTATATAACCTGAAGCATATGTAACCCGAGGTACCACTGTACTGTGGCTTGCCATTGTTTTATTAATTATAGTTTAGAAATTATTTATTGTAACTGTTGAGTGGAATTCAGTTTAACTTTTATATGTTATTATTATTTTATACTATTCTAATGATTGTTGAATGTTACTTTTTTGATGTAGGTTGCCTATTTTAAAGTTGTCTTATTATCACATTTTGTATTGCATTAGATTGTTATAAGATGTACATTTTTTGTTTCTTCAGCTTGTAAACCGCCTAGAGTATTGTAAGATAGAAAGACGGTATACAAATTAAAAATGATGATGATGGAGGTCCTGGGCTGCCCAGGTACTCCCTCTCAACCTTGCAGATGTGGTTTGCAGGAAAGCAGAGCAGTACATCCGGCACCAGAAGGGATGCGGGTGGCGCTGTGGGTTAAACCACAGAGCCTAGGGCTTGCCGATCAGAAGGTTGGCGGTTCGAATCAGTATGGCTAACCTGATTCAAAAACGCCCACTCACCCCACTCACACATGAAAACAAAGTTCACCACAGCCAATCACAGACAAGCAACCACACCCTAGGCCAACCCCAACATCTCTCAGCACCAAAGGAACACAAGTGAATAGTAAAGAGAACCCGCACAAGCGACGCTGACACAAAACCCCAAACATACATTAAGAATAGAAGCATTGCCACCCGACTCCACCCCACTCACCATGGCCCCCTCCACCTCTTTCCCCCATTTCTTCCTAATGTAACACTAATGTCTCAACGAATGAAACTGATCTGTAGAAAATGTAACTTGAAAAAAGAGGCATTGCACATACTTTTGTAAATCAAGAAATCTTTAATAAAAAGTAAAGAAAAAAGAAAAAGCATTCCAGACCCAGCATCTCCCAGAACCAGTTGAGCCTTAAATGTAGGAGAGCAAAGAGCTCGAAGACCAAGGGCACTTAACGGCACCCATAGAAAAGAAGAAGAAGAGTTTGGATTTGATATCCCGCTTTATCACTACCCTAAGGAGTCTCAAAGCGGCTAACAATCTCCTTTCCCTTCCTCCCCCACAACAAACACTCTGTGAGGTGAGTGAGGCTGAGAGACTTCAGAGAAGTGTGAGTAGCCCAAGGTCACCCAGCAGCTGCATGTGGAGGAGCAGGGAAGCGAACCTGGTTCACCACATCACGAGTCCACCGCTCTTAACCACTATACCAAACTGAGGAGAAGGTGATGATGATGCAGAATGAGGAAGAGGGAGAGAAGGGGGGGGTGGAGATTAACTCGGGACAATGTCATTATCCAAGAGGCTGGGTTCTATAGCCTCTCTCTGTAAAGTTTGAAATTAAAAAGGACTGTAAGATGCTTTTCCTCGTCTTTATACTTTTCTGGGCAACCAGCCGGGAGCCACTGACAGCATCTTGACACATGGTGGGTTCTGCTGGCCCTGCATGCCCTGTGTCTGCACAGTCACAATCTCCCTGCCCCCTTGCTTCTCCCCCTGCTGGTGAGCTGCAATGACACCGCTGCTGAAAATCTAGCATGGCAGTTCTGCTCCATCAAGTGAGCCACTTCTGAATATACTCCCAAGCACGTATGTTTAGGATTTAACCTCCGACTTCTCCCATTCAGGATTGCTTCCTACATTTAGTTTTCTTATATAAAAAAAATGCACACAAGGGTCTGACTCTCTATGTCTTGACATTTCACATGCTGCTTCATGCAACATTATGTTCCTCTGGTTCTGTTTCCTCTCTTGTCTAGAGGTCACAAGTTCCACGCGAGCACCAATATTATTAACTCTGCCTGATGTGCATACAGGATGACATTATAAATGCTGTTGCTGTGCTGTCATGGTGGGAAATGCTGTTACTATGAATAGTTGAGCAGATAAAAGCAAAACAGCAGGTGGAAAATAAGATGAAGATAGCTAAATAATACTGGAAATCTCCCCAAAAGGTGCTACAGGGGAAAAACTTCGCATAGAATAAAGAAATGCAAATCATGGACTGCTTTGTCCATAACGATCTGCAAATTATTATTATTATTATTATTATTATTATTATTATTATTATTATTATTATTATTAAAAGGTTTCCCAATAGATTAGCCACAATTTGCACCAAATTATTAATTAAGTAATTAATTTTTTAAAAAACAACAACAACCCAACACCCCTGCTGTGTAGCCCTTAAAAGTTTACCAAGGTGGCTTATGATAAAATAATACCGATAAATATAATAGCAGCAATATTAGTTAAACAATTAAAAATAAAGTAGAGACGATCAGTTTTGTTTATTTCACTTATGAGTTGCCTCCTGTGAAACATCCTGAGGTGATTTAACATTGAAAACATGTATAAAAATCATTTCATATTTAATAGTGATGCACACAGCCATAAAATAGCTCCACTTCAAAGGCTTGCTGAAAAAGGAAGGTCATGGGAAAACAGTGCAGATTGCACCTCTCAGATGTAATGGGAGGGAGGTGGTTCTACACTAAAAGGCCCAATTCCTACATTCTATGGAATAGACATTGCAATGAGAGGGCGTTGGCCGTCTCTTATAGGGCAGATGGAACAGTTGTGGGTAATAAGTCAACCAGTAGGAACAAAAGACAAAGACTCAATCTTAACCATAAGATGCACGCTTCTTCTTTTAAGGATTTGAGTTCTGCAACTCAGAAAGGAGTGCAGAACTTAAATTTATTTATTTTTTTAGTATGGGAGTTCCATAGTCTGGCAGAGGTGGACTTTGGGCTCTCAAATTTCAGTGGCTAAAGTGTGGAGCTAAAATTGGGCACCCCCCCTTGCGTCTCCCACTCTGTTCTACGGCATTGTTGTGGCACCCCCTGCAGTGCAGCACCCGGTGCCGCTGCACTGGCCATGCTGCCCTAAAACTGCGTCTCCAGTCTGGGCACCACAACTGAAAAGGCCCTGCCCTGAGTCTTATGGTTGGGAGACTCTGTGGCCCTATCAGAGGCAGAGCTAACATGCTGTGCACCCGGGGGTGGGGTCATGGGGGCAGAGCGAGCCGCCCGTGGCGTGCTGCTTCCGGGGTGTGTGTGTGTGTGGAGTTGCGCAGCTTTCCCAGCAGCCTTCCTCCCTTCCCTCTTCCTTTTGACAGCTCGGGGGAGGCTGCCCCCCCAGGAAGCAGCCCGGGAGTGGGGGGCAACGACACGCTGCCTGCCCACAACTCCCAAACCTCCCCCGAGCTGTAAAAATGACGGTTTGGGGTAGGCTTGGGAGTCACGGGCTGGCAGCGTGCCAAATGTCACCCCCTCAGTGATGACACCCGGGGCAGACCATCCCCACCGCCCCCCTTCCTCCACCCTATGGATTTTGATGTGCGGTATTTCTCATCTCCCCAATCCTTAGCTGTGCTGCCTGGGGTTGATGGGAATTGGAGTCCAAGGACACCTGAAGAGGTTCGCTCCAGGTTCCACAGCCTTGCTTTACATTGATTGCTCATGTCTTTGGAAAGGACAGACATTTTGGCAACTCGTCATTGGGCAAAAGCTTCAGATGACCAGCCAATCAACACACGAAACAGCATCACCTGCAATCCTATATCCAGTTACCTAGGAGTAAGTGAATACCAGCATGCCTCTGAATAACAGTTGCTAGGAAGCACAAATGGGGAGAATGCTATTGGGCTTAGGTTAGGGTTGCCATTTTTTTTGGGGGGGGGGGGTGATCGTCCAAGATTGTTGGACCTTTTTTTGGGTGATCAGCACTGGCAGTGGCGAGCGGGCTTCTGCAATCACTGTCTGGGAGGCAAAAGCGACCTCTCCACAGTGCTTCTGCTTCCACTGGGGAACAGACAGGAACCCAGACATTTACTATTACATTTAAAATTCCACCCGAGCATCCATGTTTGTCATCGCCCCCTGGACAGGACCAGAATTTTCTGGTTTAGATGGCAAGCCTAGCTTAGGTTTAGCTTAGGCCTAGCTTAGGTTTAGCTTAGGTTCAGTTTGCAGGTTTCCCATAGACAACTAGCTGGCCGCTGTGACAGGATGTTAAGCTGAACTTTGGCCGGACCCAGCAGGCTCCTCTTCTGTACGTTTGTATGCAAGATTTATATCCTGTCCCTCATCATGTATGATCTCAGTACAAGTCAAACCAAATAATATAAAACAGATAAAGCAAGTACAATTGGAAACCAAATTCACAGACAATTTTTCAGTCTGGGCATATTCTTATGAGTAAGCTCTATTGTACTTAAGAGGGATTCATTTTCGAATAGATGTGTGTAGGATGGTGCTATGACTCAGCCCAATGCGATGTGGGCCGATCCATCTCCTTGGGTACATTTTCCTCAGCAATTCTCATCAAATGAACAGGGTGCTTTAGGAAAGGTTTGTTCTGAAACGCATCAAGCCTAGAAAGAAAATATTTACAAACCAAAATTATGAAGGGGAGGGGGGAGGGGGAGAGGAGCCGAAACAAAATCAACATCACTTGATGCACTAATAGCTCCAATGTATTTAAATGCTGACCAGTTAAACTTAGACCTTTAAACACAGGATGTGGGTACAGTTTGATCTTGTGGGTCAAACATTTACCTAAGTAGGTCCTTCAGAATAAAAAATCCAGAAACAGCTTCAAGTTCTTCACATACGTTTTTCATAACTGTTATGAGTTTAAAAGGATTCCACTTAAACAAAATTCTCCTTTTCAGTCACTGAAAGCCTTTTACTCTCTGCCCCCTGCCCCTACCTTTGGTTTACGCCCAATTTAAATATTTTAGGAATGCTTTTATGCTCACAACTAGACTTTGAAGAACTGGCTTTTCGCACACATTTCTTTGCTAGGAGTCAATGTTGGTAGGGAATACAGTATTTCATTGTTCCAAGTATGTACAACATGAAGCAATTCTGTATCAGGTAAACATGAGCCCAGGGGAAGATGAGGCGTGGGCACATAGAAAACAGTCAAATGGAAATCAAAACAACAACAGAATAGCTCGAGAATGGACTCAGAAGTATGCAATGTAATTAAAGAAATTATTGGATAACCTCTACAAATAAAGAAAGGGGAATTCTGAAAGAGAAAGTCCTTTTGATTCGGTGTCCTCCACACCTCGGCTTCCATTCTGCTGTGTTCACTATGTCCTATTTGTGACTGGTCATGTTGTGTGGATGCCCAATTAGCGTCTTCCAAAGCAACTACTCTATTTCAAACTTAAAAATGGAAAGCGCAATGCTGATGGTCAACAAAAGAGGTTTAAAGACTGTCTCAAGGCAAATTTTAAAAAATGTGGTATAAACACCAACAATTGGGAAACACTGGCCTTGGAGAACAGCCTTGACCAAAGGTGTCATGGGCTTTGAAGACACTCGAACTCAGGACACAAGGGAGAAACGTGCTAAGAGGAAGGCACGCTTGGCAAACCCACACCGTGATCAACTCCCACCTGGAAACCAACGTCCCCGCTGTGGAAGGACGTGTGGATCCAGAATTGGCCTCCACAGTCACTTACAGTCACTTACAGACTCCACAGTCACTTACAGTCACTTACAGACTCATTGTTAAAACTGTGTTTATGGAAGTCTGGGTGATTTAGACTCAAACCCTCCCTGCTAGAAACAGCTATGAATTCAGAGATTCTATGTGTGTGGTAGTGTTTTATAATTCAGTAACAAGGACTTTTCTTTATGTGTGGGAGGTCCTGTTACCAGGTATTTCTTGAACTGGGATAAAACTAAAGATGAGGCAGAATGGAAATAAAAATGGAATTTTATTAACAAGCACTCTATGAGGAATGAAGCGTAGTGGTTTCGCTAGTAAAGGCACAGTACTTAGTTTCAATCCAACCTTCTTTTACAAATGTAATAAAGAACTTTATTTATAATTTTCCTCTACCATGCTGTTTCTAAGAAATCCAGTGCTTCCTAGGATGGTTATCTGTTTTAACTTGCCTGTAAAATGCCTCTAGCCCCTTTCCAGGATCTCTTCTGACCCCTATGGATATTAAACCACTTTGTCCTCCCTAACAAGCTCCAAACCACACAGCTACTTCCCTAGCCAGGCCCTATCTCACAGTTAAATTGCCAAATTCTACCTTCTTATTTTTGACTACCACCTGATTGGTTGTTTCTCCACTTGGCCAGCAGGATGACCCAAGATCTGTCAGTCACATCCATTACCCACTTTGTGTCCCTCTTTGGGTTACCTAGATTGACTGAATTCCCACCCAGTTTTGATTCCACCAACTCAATACTAACGGATTCCCTTTTTTTAAAAAAAATATATTTTTATTAGGAATTTCAACATAACAATTTATCAAAGATACATCATGTTCATCCCCCCCGTTTTCCCCTCCCCCCTCCCCAAAAAAGAGCCCCCCTCCCACCACCACCCAGACTTCCCTCAGCTCCTTTCTCTGTTTTTTCAACACTTGTTATTCTCTGCATATTATAAAATTGTAAAGATCCTTAATTTATCTATATATATATTACCAAGAAAAAGTTTGTGTATGCTTATTCAGAACCTGCCAAGGAGTCCAGTTCATTTTGTTGTTTCTTTAAGTACTTTGTAAACGGTTCCCATTCTTCTTTAAAGTCACAGTTGTCCTTATCATGTAGTTTGTGTGTCAGTTTCGCCAATTCCACATAGTCCATCAGTTTCTCTTGCCACAGTTCTTTGGTTGGGCTTTCCTCATCAACTGATTTTTCACTGATTCTCCAGACTGAGATCCGATATCCAACTCCCCCATTCCTCCACTGCAAAGATTTCGACTTTCACAAGTGGACCTTTCCTCCCTCTCGGCGTTCCACCTGCATCTCATGCCTTCCACAAATCTGCTCTGGTTGGTTGAGGAAATCCTTGGAAGAGATTTTGGAGGACATGGGAAGAAGGAGGCGTCAAACTGAAAATCCTTGTTTTCCTAGGAACGAAGGAGTCAGTGCTACTTTGTGGATTTCCTTTTATTTCATCCCCTGCCCCTCAAAAATGTGGCATTGTAATTTTTGCCCATAAATTTCGGTGTTCTTTCTGAAAGTAAACCACGGTGCACATTAAGGTTACTATTGTAAACGCATTGACCTTTTTTTTGGGGGGGGGGGAGAACATGACAGTAGACATTCTCTTTCAAAGGCACATTCAGCGTATAGAAATATATTAAACAGCTGCTGTGCTTCCAAGCCAGATTGCTGCTGATTTATGCCACATGCCTCTTTTGCTCACCTTATCATGAAAAGCCACCCTGTTGAACATCCCCTTCCATTGCAGTGAGAAAAGCTAGCAGCGAAAATTGTGTGTCAGCAGCATGGGGCTTCTCTGTCGTTCATGTGAATCAAGCGGTTGCGGGGAGCTTGGGCTGGGACTCTGTGTTCTTTGTGAACTTCCGCAAACATTAATTATGCAGCCATCAAAATAATTTCCCCATGCATAGTGCTGACCTCATTCACTAGAGGGCAACCAAACCCCAGCTTAAAAAAACAAAACAAAACAAAACCCCCTAGCTCCTCCTTTCGACTTCTCCTTTCAGTGACAGAGCAGATTTAATAAGACTCTGCCTGGATTTCATAATGAATACCCTATTAATTTTGCATAAGTGCAAAGTTACTGCTCAAAAAACCAGTTAGGCTGTTGAATATACATGATCTGCTCTGCCGACAGGTACCTAAGGAGCCATTTATTTCAGTCCTATCTCCCCCCCCCCCCACTGCACAGAAGGCAAGCGGTGGGTGTGTTCCTCTGTTTGAGGCTTTATTGTTTGACTCAAGTTCCCCCTACAGAGCTGTGTGTAATAGAGCCCCTTCCGAACGTTAAACAGTTTCTGCAGATCAAAACGTGTGGGTTTATCGGCAGGATCAGAAAAGCTGCAACTGTGAGATTCTGCTGAATTGGGGCGGGGGGGGGGGAGAGAGGGAAAAAGAGAAGACGTGCTCCTGGTTCGCTCAAATGAGAGTTTCTTTCCTGTTTGAGAAGGCCTGTTTCGAGTGTTCCCTGGCCACTTCTCACCTCATCAGTACATCAACTCTCCCCCAGCTCTCCTCGTTTCCAATGAATGTGGGAGTTTCCAACCCATATTCTGACAGCAAGTCCCCTTTGTGCTCCCAGATCTTCACATCCGAATAGGAGAGCCAAGGTGGCCCTGCCAAGAGGACCAATTAGCTCACAACGAGAGGCGCCGCTGTAAGCACCACTAATTTAATTTTTTTAAAGTTCACCCTACATCATAAAAATAAAATAAAAACAAAGTCCGACTGCCGGATCATCTCCTTCTGAGCAGTAAATATGAAGGAGCTATTAGCCAGGATGCTTTATGGAGGAAGGGCTGTGTAAGATGGGAAGGGGGGAAAGAAATAATAGGAAGAATGATTACACAAGCATGGATCAAACCAACTGGAAAATAATTATAGGAATTTATCTTTTGTTCTTAGATGCAATACAAATAAAGACTCTGTGAATTATTCCCCATTGCTAGTCATAGCTTTGATTGTGCTATATTTTCTTCTAAAAAATTTTCCCCTCTCAAAGTACGACTCTCTCTCTCTCCCCTCCCCCTTTCCTTTTTTTGCCAGCCAAAGGGAAGACATCATTAAGAACTGTTGGATGCACAAGCAGAATAAAGCAAGCTCACATGTATGTGGACCTTGCTTACAATTGCTCTATTCCCAACAGTGACTGAATTGTGCATTGTGCAGTTTCCGAGAAGCAGGAGCAAAGGGGGTTGTGGGTCTGGGAGGAGGCTGGAAGGGGGAGATGTGCAAATACGTTTTTCCTCCTGTTACACAGCTGACAGCGCCTTGGGAAAACAAGCCTAAGAAACGAGCAACCTTGAGAAGTGTGCATATGCCAGCAGGGATATTTTCAATGTGAACCCTCAGCTCTCACACTCGGTCCTTAATCATCCTGCTCTGCTGGGCAAGGGGACCCCTCAGAAACTTACAAAGCACCAAAACAAACAAACAACCATGCCGGCATTAATGTTTGGGTCATGTTGCGCTGTTATCCTTCCAATGGTGTGCACTAAAGTTGACATTCATGTCCAGATTCTCCTCCCTGCAAATTGGGGTGGCAAATATTCACTGGCTGTGCATATTTTTGCCATTTGGTATGCAGTTACTTCCTGCTTTCAACAGCATCCAGCATTTGACAGTATGTGATATGGTAAAATTCATTGCCTGACAGTGACCAAGGGTGCATTTTCCATAGTAGCTGCTACCTGATGTTATCTGCCTCACAGTAAGCATTTCCTGTTCTTTTTGTTCCTACTCCATTCATTCCTTCATTTCCCCAAAGATTCCAAAGGTTTTTCAGCAGCCTCATTCAGATTCACCCACCAAGCTGGCATTTGGTCTCTATGAAGGTAGTGAACTTTCCCAAAAAATTTTGGGAGCTTCTGGATCTCAGTGTACTTCCAATGAGTACATGGGCCACTTGTCATGGATGCTTTAGCTGAAATTCCTGCGTTGCAGGGGGTTGGAGATTGCACTTGGGGGTATTTCTAACTCTAAAATTCTATAATTAGAAGCATGTCAGGTCTAGAGGCCTTGATGCATGTTATGCCCATGCCATTGTGAACCTGACCTGGCTATGCCTTTAAATGATTTGGGAGATGCCATCGTGCACTTGTATCAGCAGTGTCACTGCACTTATTGGGAAGGGAGAGGTAGCGGGATATCAGCATGGTGCAGGAACAGTGGTGGGAGCACCAGATAGGCCTCCTTGAGGTCTTGCCCCTCTCCCTTTCCCTCTCTGTAAGCATAGTATTGCTGCTGAGGCAAGGTGTTTGCTGCCCCCCTCTCTGCTAGACACCATGTATCAGAGTGGAAAGGGGGCCTGTCTGTGCTGGGAGCGACATGGCAACGCTTCTAGGACCTCCCATTAGATAGCAGATCATGACCCCTCTAGAAGCCTCCTTAGAACCTCTACTACTACTGGAGCTGGAGAATGGGATGGTGGGAGCAGGAAGGGTCCCATCAAAGTAGAGCACAGGCTATAGACAGTCCTCAGTACAGCATGTCCCAAGTACCTCAACATCACGGGGATTTCAGAAGCATGGGTACCCCAACAGATCTCTTTGTAGCCTGCACCCCTCTAGTCTTTGGTGGTACCTTCTACATTGTCTCCCATCACTGATGTCAGGGACACGGCAGAGGAGGAATGGTGAAGACCACCTTTCCAGCCTGACCCTTCTAGAGAAGAAGGAGACAGTTCAGAATTACAACAGAGGTTTGAGGGAGGTCACAGCTCAGAGGCAGATGAGGGGAAAAGCTGGGAAATAATGGGGGGAGGAGGAGGAGGAAACACCAGGGGAGAGACAGCTGACAGACTCAGTGTCCTTAGAGAGCATTCCAGACCCCCCTCTCTCCCAGAACATGGCGGGCCTTGAAAGTAGGAGAGCAAAGAGCTCAAAGGCAGAGGGCATGTCCCAGCACCCATAGTGATGACTCATGAGGAAGTGGGAGGGGGTGGAGATTCACTCTGAGCACTGCCATTATTCAGAGAGGCCACATTCCCAAGCCTCTCTCTGTGAATATTGAATAAAAGCAGATGGTAAGGGCTTTCCCTTGTCTTGTCCATTCCTGGCAACCTGCCGTGGGGGTTGGTTCCTCTGCTGGCTGACAACTACTAACTAAGATGAAGTTGGTGGTGGTGAGATCCTGATCAGCAGGGATTCAGGCTACAGGGAAGTCTGGGTCCTTGTGTGAGGCTGAATATGCACCATTGCTTGAAAGCACATTAAAAGAATCCTAGGAACTGTAGTTCACCATGGGCGATTGGAATTGTAGCCCTGCTAGGGGTCAAGTACAGTTGCCAGGATTCTTGTGTGCACTTTGAATGTGCTTTAAAGGTATGGTATGTGTGCAGCCTAAGTCTTCATTGTTCATGTCAACAGGTACCTGTGCAAATGAGCCAAAAGGTTTGAACCAGTTTGTTGTCATCTATTATCAAAACAGCAGTCCTGGTGCCATGTCTTGGGATGGATGGACCACAGCTAAATAATCACTTCTTCTTTTTTAACAAGGGCAAGGAATGGTACTCGAAAAGCAGATACCTTCTTCTTCCTACCTCTCCCAAGAGCAAGCATCAAAGCACACCACCATCATGTCATTCTCCACGCCCAATTAGAAGTGCTTTTCACCTTCCCAAATGGCCCCCAGCCCATCTCCTTTTTCCGCCGACGCATCTAACAATTTCCTTGGAAATGCAATTCATTATACCAAAGCAGAACTAAATAAATAAAAAATACATATACTCCAGAGAGGGAAACAGATTGCTAGATATAGATTAAATGTTCAGGCTAATCCTTCAAAACCATTAAATATTTAACGTAATCACACCACAGGTGACAGGAAGATGTCTGCATTGTTTAATTAGACTTAATTAAACATAAGGAAAAAAATCTAATATTAATTCAGGACTAGTTTCTCTCTGAATTGATTAAAGGAGGAAGAACACCCACCCTATATCCTCTTTATTGAGAACCAAATGAAATGTATTCCTTCATTCATTAGTAGGATTCTAGCCAGGCAGTGCTCATGATCAATGAAGGGAAGAGTTGGTGATGTTAAAAAAATCAACCCTCAGCACCAAAGCCTTGTGGATGCAATTTCACACTGAACCCTAATTGAAATTCCTTCAGTTCAGCTGAATCTGTCCTGATTCATACCTCTTGAATCAAGAAGGGAACTGAAACGCAGCTACCTTGCAAAATTCACACATCTCTGGGTTTTATGGTGCATCTCTCCAACAACAGAAGTAAAAACCAGGCAGAAAAAGATGTTGAGTGGTACTCTACTAACTCATCCCATCAACTTGCAAAATGGAATCCCCCACTTTCCTTCAACTCCCCCACATCTGCTCCAGAGGGTTGGGGGGAACCCCTAGATCAGATTCCTGTTGGGGGGAAAGTGGGAAAAAGTTCTGTTGTGCAAGCAGAAATTGCTGTACTAAGTTGAATACAACCCATTCTATTAGAGAATTATCAGGAAAGCATTTGTTGTTGTTGTTGTTTAGTTGTTTAGTTGTTTAGTCGTGTCTGACTCTTCATGACCCCATGGACCAGAGCACGCCAGGCACTCCTGTCTTCCACTGCCTCCCGCAGTTTGGTCAAACTCATGCTGGTAGCTTCGAGAACACTGTCCCACCATCTTGTCCTCTGTCATCCCCTTCTCCTTGTGCCCTCCATCTTTCCCAACATCAGGGTCTTTTCCAGGGAGTCTTCTCTTCCCATGAGGTGGCCAAAGTATTGGAGCCTCAGCTTCAGGACCTGTCCTTCCAGTGAGCACTCAGGGCTGATTTCCTTCAGAATGGAGAGGTTTGACCTTCTTGCAGTCCATGGGATTCTCAAGAGTCTCCTCCAGCACCATAATTCAAAAGCATCAATTCTTCGGAGATCAGCCTTCTTTATGGTCCAGCTCTCACTTCCATACATCACTACTGGGAAAACCATGGCTTTAACTATACAGACCTTTGTTGGCAAGGCGATGTCTCTGCTTTTTAAGATGCTGTGTAGGTTTGTCATTGCTTTTCTCCCAAGAAGCAGGCAAATTGCATGCAAAAATGCATATACTACAGTACCTCAAGGATCACCTCTCCTTGTATGAACCAGCCTGGTACCTAAGATCATAATCTGAGGCTCTTCTTCATTTGACCCTGCCACAGAAGATTTGGGGGATGGCAACATAAGATTAGGCCTTTTCAGCAGTGGCTCCCTGCTTGTGGAACGATCTCTCCAGGGAGGCATGTCTGGCGCCATCTCTCCCCACCCCCATTTTTAGGTGCCAGGCAAAGGCATTTCTCTTTACTTGGATTTTGGTCCTTAATTTTAAGGGTGGCACCATGGCCTCTATTAGTACTGTGGAATGTATAAGTCCTTCTTTTTATCTGTTTGTTGTGTTTTTAGGTCCCGGTCCCCCACAATGTTCTTAACTGGTTTCAATATAAGTTGAATTTGAGTGTACTCTGTGGGAAAAGTGACTTTTATTATCAAGGTGGATCCCCCAATAAAACAAAAAATACATACTTTTGGGCTGATATTTTAAATAAATATTGATGTGGAAACATGGTGAACTGAACAAGGCTGAATGAAAAACTAAAACTTTTGAGAAGTTAATGAATGGAAGAAACTGTTCTAGCTGCTGCTGCTACAAAATGTAAAATAGGAAGGAATTTAAATATACTCCCATAAAATCAGAGAAAGTACCCCCAAAAAATGTGTGGTTTTCATATGGGCCCCCAATGCTTGTAGCCCCCTTCATTAGATTCCTAACACAAGTTCCTGGCAAGTTTTTTGAATAATGCGAATTCCTCTTACAATTAATGGTGACTGCATGGCAAGCATACAATTTCAAAATATCATCTTTTACTCTGGCATTCTTTGCCATAACATGGAACATCTAAAAGGTGAGACGGACCTAATGTCCTATTAAAAATCAGCTGCACACAGGTCATTGACTCAAGAATTTTGTGCACAATTCATGCTAATTCTGCAAGTTTTGTGCGTGAGAGAGAGAGGAAAAGAGGGAACACTTTAAAGGAGATGTTGCCATGCAATGCAGGGCTCGTATCCAATGTTATGAATCATTTACTGATAGCGTTTTGACACCTCTCTTTGGGAAAAGATATGGCTCAGAACTCTATTTAAGTGTAGATGAGCACATCTGCCATAGTCAAGATCTATGGAAACTTTCTGTGCCTTAGTACCTATTCTGTAATCATTGCCATTTTTAATGACACTTAATTGGGAAAGCTGGCAATTGATCCAACCCAAATTGTTGCATGCTTGAGTACCTGGGTAAATGTGAAAAACATTCCTTCCTCTTTCTCCCCCATATGCTTCCCCCTCATCTTTTAAGACAGACCTAGTGCCCTCTAAATGTGTAGAACTACAACTCCTATCAGGACCCAGCCAGCTTGGCCAAATGATGGAGGCACAGCTGCGCTGGCTGGGGCTGATGGGCATTGGAGTCTAAAACATCTGGAGGGTATCAGGTTGATGAATGCTGTTCTCCTTCTATTTCTTATGGAGGGATTACAAAGGGAATTTGGAGTTGGGCCTTTCCTGTGCTGGCACAAAATGCAGAAATGAGATGAATTTAAGACTGGATAAATGAGAAACTGGAAAAAAACAACAACCCAAAATTAACAGATTTGGCAATCTCTGAGTGAGAGGAGACTTCAGTTCTGTTCTGCTTTCCAAGGTGCTAAAGCAGGATATTAAGTGAATCTTGCTTTACTCCTAGCAAATGTTAAAGGTGTGTACTGACCAGATGATTTGACTGGTCTCTGTAGCTTTGGAAAGTGGTCTGATCTGTTTTGCAGGTGCTCTGTGTCTTCAGACCCAGAGTAGATCTGTAGAAAACTGAGTTCTGCTTTCAACTCCTGTCATGGGGAATCTAAACATTGTTTTCGCTCCCTCTTTTCACAGAACTGGATGAAATAGACAGGCACAGCAGAGTGGATTAAGGCTGCCAAATTGTAGCCAGAGAAATCCATGAGTTTATGTACAGGGCACCTTTAAAATCTGATTTTTATATGTTTATAAATAGGGGGGAACCCTATAACTTTTTCATTTTCTACCAGAATTGGATGCATTTTTCAAGCAGTGCCTCACCTTTGGAGGATAAATGCAATGATTCTCCCACAATGGCAGACTTTAACACTTTATCACAGGGGGTGTGGAGGTGGTGGAAAAATAGCACGTACTCCCAGGAAAGACTGGGATGGGTGAAATGCCATTCTCAGCAGGGACCCCAAGCATCATTTGGTGGGGGCTGAGCTTCTTCTCGCAACCTTGTGGAATGCTGGAGCTACAGCTTGTTCTCTCTGGGAGAGAGGTCTTACACAGGGGATGGGGATGATGGAAAAATAGCAGAAATCGCTAGGAATTATGAAATGCCAGCTGTTGCTCCAATGGTTGTTGTTAAAATTTCAATACCACTCTTCACCCAAAGATTATGGGGCAGTTTACAATATAAAAGCAAAAGAAGACGACGAAGAAGAAGAAACGAAATCAATACCTCCTCAGTTTAAAAGGCCATAGACGGTTTGATTAGCCAAAATCCAGGGAGAAGAGGAATGTTTTTTTTCCTGGTGGGGATAAGCTTATGCTCCCCACAACAGAGTTTTGAGGAGACAATGGATGTCTCTCCAATGACCTTCATAGGGGAGTACAGGCACCCACATGAAACCAAAACCAGTTTGCTTCTCTCCACAGTGACAGGAAAGCCCTGGGATAATTCTTCACTAGGATTAAAAGCTAGACCTGTAAATCACAACCAAAGATACCCCACCTTACCACTCTCCTATCTCAGAGCTTCTGGCATTTCCCCAATAAGCTTGGCTTTGTTGCTTGCAGGGAAACAATGGTCATGCCTTCTTATTCTTCTGGACACCCAAGGCCACAGATCCACTTTGAAAACAAAGGAAATTCATGAATTGCCTTGAACTGCAGGATCCACGTTAAAAATGTGAGGACCTCCTCCAAATCACCTCAATTCACCTTTTAATTGGGGGGTATGCACAAAGCTAATGCACACCCGCAGTAAGTATTTTTGGCATGTACTTGAATGGGTTGAGGAACCAACACCAGCCAGAGGAAGAACAAGCAAATACGAGGTCCTTTGCGAGAAGACAGAGAAATGCCATTGGGTCAACAGAGAGAAGGCGGAACTGTTCAATGCCTGCCTTTCCTCCACCCAAATGGAAAGCAGGGCCCAACCTGCGGATAACAGAATAAAAGATTCAAGGAGGGAGCTGCAGCCCAAGATAGGAGAAAAGTTGGTAAGGGAACAGTTAGCTGCTTTAAATGAATTCAAATCTCTAGGGCCTGATGAGCTGCAACCAAGGGTACTAAAAGAGCTTGCAGATGTAATCTCAGAGTCTCTGTTTATAAGCTTTGTGGTTTCCTAGAGAACAGGTTAGGTCCCTGCAGACTGGGGGTGGGAAAATGTTGTCCCCATTTTCAAAAAGGGGGGGGGGGATGAAGACCCAGGTAACTACCAAACAGTGAGCTTGACATCAATACCAGGAAAATTCCTAGAACAGATAATCCAACAGCTGGTCTGTGAGCACTTAGAAAAGGATGCTGTGATTACTAAGACCCAGCACGGGTTTCTCAAAAGCAAGCCAAGCCAGACAAATCTCATTTATTTTTCTGATAGAGTTACAAGCTTGGTGGATCAGGGGAATGCTGTGGACATAGTATATATTGATTTCAGTAAGGCTTTTGACAAAGTCCCCCATGATATGATTGCAGAGAGGGTGGTAAGATGTGGTCTGGAAGAGATAACTGTAGGTTGGATTTGTAACTGACAGACTGACTAAACCTGAAGAGTATTCACTAACAGTACCTTGTCATCCTGGAAAAAAGTTACAAGTGGGGGAGGCACAGGATTCTGTCTGTTGTTCAGTATCTTTATAAATGACTTGATGCAGTAACTGAGGGGTTGCTCATCAAATATGTAAAGATAAAGGTAAAGGTACCCCTGACCATTAGGTCCAGTCGTGGACAAATCTGGGGTTGCAATGCTCATCTCGCTCTATAGGCCAAGGGAGCCGGCGTTTGTCCGCAGACAGCTTCCGGGTCATGTGACCAGCATGACTAAGCCTCTTCTGGCGAACCAGAGCAGCGCACGGAAATGCCGTTTACCTTCCTGCCGGAGTAGTACCTGTTTATCTACTTGTACTTTGACATGCGTTCGAACTGCTAGGTGAGCAGGAGCTGGGACTGAGCAACGGGAGCTCACCCTCTCATGGGGATTTGAACTGCCAACCTTCTGATCAGCCAGTCCTAGGCTCTGTGGTTTAGATCACAGCGTCCCTCATTTTTGTAGATGACACTAAATTGGAAGGGGTAGCTAATGCCGCAGAAGACAGACTTGGGATTCAAGATGAAACCAAGCCTTATGAGGAATGGTTGAGGGAGCTGGGTATGTTTAGCCAGGAAAAGATGTCACAGAGTGTCACAGCTATGACTTAGTGAATTGAGCAGAATGGAAGAGGGAGCACCAAATTTTGGCATCGCACAGGTAACGGCTGTAATGTAAAAGACCAAAGCCCATCCCTGTTCTGACTAAACATCAGGAAGAACTTTCTGACAGTAAGAGTAAGACAGTAAATTGCTGCTGCTACCGTGAGCTGTTTGACAGTAGAAAAGACTCCATTGGAAGGTGGTGGACTCTTCTTTTGTGGATGTTTTTAAGCAGAGGTTTTTAAGGGGACACAGAGAGGCAGCATGTGCAACTGGGGAACATTGCCTGCCTGCCCCCTTCATTCAGCAAAACTCTGATCAGGGCAATTATGGATCCAATTTATGTAAGTTAGTAGCTCCTCAGTTCATAAATGTATTATTCCACCTCGACTGGGATTCAATGGCTCTTTGAGGGAAAGAGGAAAAAACAGATTGCAGTTCCAATAAGCAGAGGGGAAAGGAGAGGAGGGGATGTCAACAAGAACTTGGAAACAGCAGAAGCAGTGTTCTCTTCTGAATGAGGCAAAGAACTTTCCTCAGCCTGAGTGAATGATGTGACCCGGGGAGATTTCTGGGGGCCTGATGAAGAAGACTGGAAGGCCATAATCAGGATCAGGCCTGAGGTTCCCTACTCTTGTCTTCTGACAAAACTGGAATGCATGAAGTCCCAGGAGATAGGTTAAAAAACAACCACAGTTCTGGAACAGTCTCCCTCAAGAGGTTGTAGACTCCACAGTAGGTTTTGAAGCAGAGGTTGGATGGCTATCTGCCATGGATGCTTCAACTGAGATTCCTGCATTGCAGGGGGTTGGAGTAGATGACCCCAGGACACCTTCCAAGTCTCTGATTCTATGACCAACATCATTTGCTTTCTTCATAATGAATTGTTTCTTAGTACCCATTGAGGTTCTCCCCTCTCCTGTTTCCTCTGTGTCTGTTTCAGGCCATGTAAAATCTGAGTGACAATCATGTACATATGATTCTATGATTCAGAGTGCTTTTTATAATACAGTGGAACCTCATGTTATGGACGGGATCCATTCCTGAGGCCTGTCCGTAACATGGAACTGATGCAAGCCAAAGCGCCGCATCTGTGCATGCGCGTGGTGCAATTTAGCACTTCTGCGCATGCGCACGGCGCAACTTAGCACTTCCTAGGCATGCGCGAAGTGCGATTTAGTGCTTCTGCGCATGCGTGAGTGGCAAAACCCAGAAGTAACCCATTTCGGTACTTCCGGGTTGCTGCAGGAAGCAACACGAAAACACGTAACCCGAAGCGGATGCAACATGAGGTATGACTGTAACGCATTGATAATTTTGTGAATCAACAACAGGGAATGAAAGTTGCTTTCCTGCCTTGTTTCTGAGCATTTGGAAGCCTCTGGCTAGCCACAGTTGGAAACTAAATGCTTGACTAGACTGACCTTTGGTTTGATACAGCAGGGCTCTGATGTTCGTAGAGGAGTCCTGCTCAAGCCGTAGCTGAATAGAGCGTACATATATTGACTTCAGTATTCCCGAGGATCATCTGCTGTATGATATTGATTCCATGTGCTGCCAGTTTCATCGGTAAACTATGCCGGGAGGGTGAGGGTGGAGTAAATCATTTTCGTGCATGGGAGCTTCTTCCTTCCCAAAGTGAAAACACATACGAAATGATGATGCAACCGCCCAGAACGGAGTGACTTTTCAGACCCAGTTTCCTTCATCAAACTTAAGGGCAAAGCGAACTAGGAATGAAGTGCTGGAAGGAACACAGTGTTCTAAACATATTCGCATTTGATAGCAAAGATGCTTCCTTTATAGACATCAAGATTACACATTTCAAGAACAGCAAATCAGATACATACAACAAATCTCAACGGAGTGAAAAATAAAAAAGATGAGACAGAGAATCATTTCTCTTTGAACATCGGGCTTTTCTGTTCTCTCCTTTTCCTGCTGGCTCTCTCCCTTGTTGGTTTTCAATGCGATATCGGAGTCAAACTGCCGTCCTTCCTCTGGAGGAGGAAGGAATTCATCAAGCATCAATTATGGAAAAAGGAGGATAGTGATTCCAGTTCACAGAAAGACCTTTCTAACAGGTAGTGATCGTTGGACATTGCAGAGGTACCAGAAACTCTCTCATGAAGCATTATTGTTAGCATCCATATGTCTCGAGAGACAATGGAGTGCGCCTTTGGGGGTGCATTAGCAGCACTGATGTGACCTCCCCGGGGTGCAAGCAGTGTGTATGGAGGTCCTGGGCTGCCCAGATGACATGATTCCCTTCTTAGACTCACTGATGTGGTCCAAAGGAAAGCAGAGCAATATGTTTGGCACCAGGAGTTGCTGGAAGGAGGAACAAAAAATTTTTTTCCTTCCAGTAGCACCTTAAAGACCAACTAAGTTAGTTCTTGGTATGAGCTTTCGTGTGCATGCACACTTCTTCAGATACACACGAAAGCTCATACCAAGAACTAACTTAGTTGGTCTTTAAGGTGCTACTGGAAGGAAAAAATTTTTTTGTTTTGACTATGGCAGACCAACACGGCTACCTATCTGTAACTGGAAGGAGGAATGCAAGGAGGCATTGAACCATCGTAGGGAATCCACTCCAGATTTGTGTAGAGTTTACTCTTTATCCTTTTTCTTCTCCTTAAGATATCCCACAAGGCAGTGAAGGTTTAGCATCAGAGTGGAAGGTAGGGTTGTGCATGGACCCCCACACCTCCCCTGTGGCGCCAATCTGTGGCCCTACCAATGACCCATTTGCTGGGAAGCTGGCATAGCTATTACACCTTACCTGACAAGCCACTTTTGCCGAGATGACGACTAAGGGAGCCAGTGTGGTGTAGTGGTTAAGAGCGGTAGACTCGTAATCTGGTGAACCGGGTTCACACCTCCGCTCCTCCACATGCTGGGTAACCTTGGGCCAGTCACACTTCTCTGAAGTCTCTCAGCCCCACTCACCTCACAGAGTGTTTGTTGTGGGGGAGGAAGGGAAAGGAGAATGTTAGCCGCTTTGAGACTCCTTCGGGTAGGGATAAGACAGGATATCAAATCCAAACACTACTTCTTCTTCTTCTTCTTCTTCTTCTTCTTCTTCTTCTTCTTCAAGACTCAGCTAGACTGCTAGAGAAAAGGTGATTTAAATGTGTTATCAGGGACATAGGAAGGGGTGTGTGGTGTGTGTGGTCTGCCCCGGGTGTCATCCTTGAGGGGTGTGTGTGACAAAATGGCACACTGTGGGGGTCGGCACTTACTGTGGGGCCTGGCCTGCAGTGTGCCAGAGCCACGCATCTCTCCTGAGAGTGACGCGGTGGCTCGGGGCCCAGCATGTGTCTTGCGTCCGCGAGGCGGACTCTGTGGATAGCTCACCCTGCCACCCCCCTGGGTGGATTGCCGCAGCACCCCCGTGTAGCACCCCCCTGGCGGATCGCCCCGGCACTCCTGTGGGTGGTTCGCCCTGCCCCCGCCGTAGCACCTAGCTACACCCCTGTGTGTTGTATGTGCAGTAAAACATTGTGCCACTGGATGGGGACATGGAGTCCCAGTTTTCTCTACCTGTTTTCCCTGTTTAAATTTACAACGCTTTAAACTCAAACGCTTCTTTGAGGTATCTAGATCTAGCCATAGCGTCATTTTCAGGAGCATGGGGGGGGGGCAGGGGAGGATGTTTATTCGCATAAAGCATGGATGCAGTTATGTTTGTTGCCGAAAGGGTGGAGGTTCTGCATCTGGCTAGACAGGTCAATTGCTGGTCCTGAAGGATTCATTGAATTGGCCAAGGGCAGCCTTAATTAGTAATACAGCATCAATACAAACAGCTAATTAATTGCACAATGGAATCAAAAGGACAGCAATGCATTAATTACAGTTCTACATAGCCTTACTCGTGAAGTATTTTCAAAACAATTTCAAAATTCCCCTCCTTCCTAAAAAAAGGATTGGTTTGGGTGAGGAAGTTTTTTTTTAAAAAAAGTAGACTCAATCTAATGCCAATCTCTTTTTTTTTCCCCTCCCCCACCTGGAGAACTTTCTGCAATGTATTTTGACAAGGCAATTCATCAAATTATTGAAAAGCAAATACCGGCAGAGCTGCGTTTATTGCCGCAGGCAGCATTTTAGCACTATCAATACCCCACTGTATTTGTCATAAATCTGACATTCAAAACCCACCTAAATAGAAACCTACTTTCTCTGTATGGGTCAAGAATGGAATGAGAGGAGGAGGGAAAAGGACATCAAATCATTTGCATTTTTCATGTAATTGGTAAGCTGATTACATACATTCAGTACTTTGTTAGAAATAATCAATCAATCATCTCAGGAGGAAAAATGTCTTTAAATGCTCATTATGGGCTTGGTATTCAATTCATCCTCTTGAGCAAAACATGAGTGAGAAAATTAGGCTCCCTGTAAATGTGGGTGAGCTGCAGGCCTGGATTTCTACACAAAACAAGTTTCTGGTAAATTTAATGAGAAATTTCTTTTTTGGGGCTCTCTTTGAACTTTGGGAGAATTAACACACACACAACCTATTGAAAATATTTGCCAAAATGCTTGCCCCCATCCCAGTCCTCCCCCCCCCTTTTGAAAAGGGTGAAGCGTTTCAAGTTGTCCTGTTTGGGTCTTGCAGGGCAAGACATCAACTTGCTCTTTAAAAGCCTAGAGGTGGACCAAGGCTTTTTGAGAAAATTGCTGCTTGAGAAATCTTGGTTTGCCAACGGTCTGGAAATAGACCCTTTACCTGTCTCATACCCTCCAACATTTCTCCAATGAAAATAGGGATGTTCTATTCCATGATGATAATATTAATAATTTTATCATTTATACTCCACCCATCAGCCATTCTGGGCAGCTTCCAACATATATCAAAGCGTATTAAAACATTAAACATTAAAACAAACTTCCCTATGCAGGGCTTACTTCAGGCGTCTTCTAAAGGTTGTATAGTTGCTTAGTTCCTTGGCTCAGGGGTTGCATAACTCCATACCCTCCAACAGTTCTCTGATGAATATAGGGACGTCCTAAGCAAAATTGGGGCATTCCACAATCAATTCACAAACTGGGACTGCTTCTGTAAATCAGGGACTGTCCCTGGAAAATAGGGACATTTGGAGGATCTGCCAGGGTCTTGGACCATGTGATCTCTATATTTGGCTGCCTGTCGTGGAACCTAACCAATGAATCACGTTGCTTGCTTCTGGATTCTTGGAATCTGATTTGTTTTCAGACTTGACCATTGTCTTGGATCACATCATTTGTCTGTGACCCTCCTAGGTCATGTTGTAGGGTGATGAGTTGACCCAAGCATGTCAATTTCCTGTTGTTGTTGTTGTTTAGTCATTTAGTCATGTCCGACTCTTTGTGACCCCATGGACCAGAGCACACCAGGCACTCCTGTCTTCCACTGCCTCCCGCAGTTTGGTCAAACTCATGTTGGTAGCTTAGAGAACACTGTCCAACCATCTCATCCTCTGTTGCCCCCTTCTCCTTTTGCCCTCCATCTTTCCCAACATCAGGGTCTTTTCCAGGGAGTCTTCTCTTCTCATGAGGTGGCCAAAGTATTGGAGCCTCAGCTTCAGGATCTGTCCTTCCAGTGAGCACTCAGGGCTGATTTCTTTCAGAATGGATAAGTTTGATCTTCTTGCAGCTCAAAGTCCTTTATGACATTAGTTCTGCTTGGAAGCAAGGATTTTTTGGGGGGTGTTGGTGGCGGAGGGGATGCCTAATTCACACTTCCTGAAATACTGTGTGAAGCACCGCTGTTCTTTGAAATTCGCACTTCTTCAAATGTTGTGAAGCATTTGTGATGCACACATCAAGGGAAAGGGTGCATGTTGTAGCAAAATCAATATACAGAAATTCATTTGTTAGGGGGATTTGCTTGCAAAACTGTGGTATATTAAGCAAAACTGTGCGTGGCACAATGTATATTATGCAAAAGGCATGCTAAAAGGCTAACACATTTTCCTGATGACTACAAAAAACTACAACCATAAATTAATGCAGAAATGTGGAAGAAAAAATGGAAAAATGAGAAAGGGGGCAGAAACTGAAATTGACTGAGTTGTCCATCCCTGCTCAGAAGTTTCATGTATCTAATTATATGGGTTGACACAAGTGTCCAGGTTTGAATATTTGCATGCTATGTTCTGAGAGAATGGATGAATGACAAGTTGTCATACTTGGATAGGGGTGGGCATGTCAATTACAAACCTGGAAAAAAAAGTAGGTAAAAGTTGGAAGAGATTGTCTGCCTTAGAGTCGAGCCAATATCCTCTTAGATTTGACCTGCTAACATTTGCTTCTACTGCTTAATTAATACAAAGTGCTTTTGCAGTGTGTGTGTAACTATCACAATACAAACAGAAACCACTCTATACTCCATGGTAGGTTTTTTAATAAAAGCCTTGAAGTTTTTCCAAGTAATTAATGAATCTAGTTACCTAAGAAAAGAAAACAGAATAATGATTATAATTAGAAGTATTCAGTGACTTTGCTTCCCACTATTTAGATGTAGTTACAGGCAGGGTTTCTAATTAAAGCCCTCTTGATGTTTAGGTATCTCTCTGTTCAGTTCTCATTAAAACAGAGGAATTTCTCTCTCCCCACTTACATTGGTGAAATTGCTTAATACTAGAAGTTTCTTGTCACTAAATGATTTATGCTGGTGTGATGGTGTACCAGAGAATATTTTAACTAATTTGCTCTTCTTAACGATCTCTTTTTAATTGACACGTCATTGCAGTGGTATAACAAAATTGTTAGAATCCCATCATAAGGACTAGGACCCTAAAACTCAAAATTAAATTCTGATGAAAAATAGCATGGCCAAATGCAATAAGACTTTTCAATCACTTAAACTATACTCATTGAAATTATTTTATCTACACCTTGGGGGCCTCACCCTCTTTTGCATCCAGCAATCTGAATGAAAAGGCAGGGAAACTCCAAATATTTATTAACTCATTTACAGAGCAATGTAAATTCCCACGGTGGAAAGTGAGTCCTACTGTGTTCTGTGAGATTTGCTGAATGCAATTTCACAAAATGACATAGAGTACAATTTTCTTCTCCCTGTAATCCTGTACTTGCTTACCTGGGAGGAAATCCTGTCAAACACAAAGGAGCTTACCTCTGAGTAAACACATGTAGTGCTACACAGCAAATATACATCTATCCCACTCCTCCTTTAGAAATATGAGCATACTCCTTTAGAAATCCAGTATACCTGAAGGAGCGTCTCCACCCCCATCATTCTGCCTAGACACTGAGGTCCAGCTTCGAGGGCCTTCTGGTGGTTCCCTCACTGCGAGAAGTGAGGTTACAGGGAACCAGGCAGAGGGCCTTCTCTGTAGTTGCACCCTCCCTGTGGAATGCCCTCCCAACAGATGTCAAGGAAATAAACAACCATCTGACTTTTAGAAGACATCTGAACATCTGTTTAGGGAAGTTTTTAATGTTTGATGTTTTATCATGTTTTTAATATTCGGTTGGGAGCTGCCCAGAATGGCTGGGGAAACCCAGCCAGATGGGTGGGGTATAAATAATAAATTATTATTATTATAAAATATTATTATTATGAGAGCTATAAAGTGTGAGTATGTCAAATGAGTGCATTGCAAAACTACACTGAGGCGGTCTGCAGTTGAGTGAACACTCGGAGCTTGTACACACCAGAGTTTACTGTGAGATTCCACCATTTGCATTCCCATTTAATTTTTGTAGCCCCAATGACATCACCCTCAAAAACCACCAATCTTTATGTCGGCTGATGGAATTGCTTTTTTCTTCTTCTGTGTTTCGTTGAGTTCAGTGGGAACCACTGCTTTATGAACCTCACCCCTATCTACATAATCCCACTTCTTCGCCTGCATGGCTTCTGTTGGGAAGCAGGGTTGAGGAAACATTTACAGGCCAGATCTTCACAGCCTTCTGGGCAACCTTCACAGATCCACATGCCGGGAGTGAGTGTGGCCAGAGGCAAAGTGGGCAGAGCAAGGAATGGCAATGCTACCTTTGTAGAACAAGGCTAGCTTCTACACACCCACGCACCCATCTCTAACCTCCAAACAGGCAAGCAAGATGCATGATCAGAGGTCAAAGGACACATTCCAGCCAAGCAAAACCTCAGAGGTTGGGTTGCCAAACAGGACCAGGGAGGCCCAGAGAGAAAACAGGTGGCGGAGGAAGGGGTATGTATGGGCAGGGAAGAGTCCACACACACAGAAGCTAGGAGGCTACAATTGGGCCCAAGGGCTTGGGGCTCTAGAACAGGCATCCCCAACCTGCAGCCCTCCAGATGTTTTGGCCTACAACTTCCATGATCCCTAGCTAACAGGACCAGTGGTCAAGGATGATGGGAGTTGTAGTCCAAAACATCTGGAGGGCCGAAGGTTGGGGATGCCTGCTCTAGAATGTTCCAGAATCCTGAGGTCATGGCAGACCCTCCAAGTGTCTCTGTTTTCCAGGGGCAATCGTCGATTTACAGAAGCCATCCTGGTTTCTGATTTGACCCTGGAATGTCCCGCTTTCCCTTAGGACGTCCCGATTTTCGTTGTAGAAATATTGGAGGTTAAGAAGTTATGCAACCCCCGAGCCAAGGAGATATGTTACTATACAACTTTTAGGAAATGTCTGAAAGAAGCCTTGTATAGGGAAGTTTTTAAATGTTTAATGTTTTTATATATGTTGGAAACCACCCAGAGTGGCTGAGGCAACCCAGCAAGATGGGTGGTGTATTAATAATAATAATAATAATAATAATAATAATAATAATATACAATATGATAGGTTGTCCTTATTTTCATCGGAGAAATGTTGGAGGGCATGTCATGGCTCTTACCTATCTCTATATATTTATTGTTCCTGATGGTGAAAACTGAAGCATATAATCTGCAGACTATGACGACATAGTCCCAGTGTCCCCTGGTCCTGACAACAAAGGGAGTTAATCATTAGCATTGACTAGAATAGGCCTCATTGGCTGTTAGGAACATTTCAGCACACTTAGAAAATCCACCTGGAATCCTGGTGTGTAGTTTCTGGGTTTCATTAGCCAGAGCACAAAAGAAATCGGTGTCCCTTTGCTGCGTTTTGTTGGACATCCGTGGAAACTTTAAATGGCGCTCTCTGGGAAAATGAGGACTGTAGGAGAGCTTGTGCTGGATTCTGTTATTAACACAGCTGCGCCCTTGTCAGGGGAAAAAAAGGTATAATTCAGCACTGCCTTAGATGAAAAATAATTTCAAAGGAAAGTCTCTGTTGCCGGCTGCTTTGAATGGGTCTGTAAAATACCTGAACTCTGAAATCAAACCTGCTCTGAAGAATTGCGGATTAATCAACTGCCCTAAAACCACAAAGACCTGTCCACGAACTCCCAATTTTACCACCAGAATTGGCTTGAAAGTGTCACACAACTTTTGTTTCCTTGGAGTTAAAATTCATTCATTGTCTTACTGGGGGCGGGACAAACGCAGCCTTGATTAATGAGTTCCGTAGTGCATTATTTAACTATAAAACCAGATATAAATCACTCTGTTCTTCATACATTATATATATATATATTTCCTGCTGGAAGGTATTGAACTCACGAAGACAGAGCCCATATTTAAGATGGCACAATGCAGGTTCTTTTGAAACACTCTCAAAATGTGTTGGCGTTGGCAGAACACAAGGCAGTGATTGGGTGAGCTGCCCTTATGTCACAGTGAGGTGGGGCCGTAATTGGCTGAGCTGCTCAAATCCTAGAGAGGACAAAAACAGCTGTAAGAGCCTAGGGCAGAGATGGGGAACATTCAACCAGATGGGTGCATTCTCTTGTGAATCATACCTTTGTACAGCAGAATACATTCCAGGTATATAAAAATCAGCACTCCCACATTCACCCATCCATCTACCTCTGTATCCTCTGCCCAGGCAAGCAAGAGACAATATCATAGTTCAAGGTCACATTCCAGCCAGCAAAAGCACTCAAGGATGGCTTAGAAGAGAGCTGGTGAAGCCTAGGGAGACCCCAGGGGATCAGAGAGGGCTAGAGGCAGATATTTGGCTCTTGAGCCTGATGTTCCCTGCCCTTGGCTGAGGGAATTAGGTTGAAGAGGCTAGGAAAGGAATACCATTGGTAAGGACTTCAGGAGAAGGCAAACCCCTAGAAGCAGAGGGACGAGGAATGGAGGGAGGGAATGGTCCAGAGGAAGGAGTAGAAGGAGGAGGTGGCCAGAGGAGTAACCTAAGGCCTAATGTGATTTCACAACATGTTTTACCCTTGTGGTCCCCTCATCTGTGATATCTGGGGTGGGGTTATTTGGATCAGGGGCACAACTTGGTGGCATTTAACTCTTTGCAAGAAATGCAGTCCTGACCAGGACTGGGGTGCTATTTGCCCTGGGACTGTAGTGGTGGCTCATTCAACTCCCTCTCTTCCCATGTTGTCCTCTCACTTCAGCTTGGCCACCTCTGCAGCTGGTATGTAGTAGGCATAGACTGAGCAGGTGAGGGTCCGTCCCAGGCCATTTGCATCACATTCCACTGAGCCATAGGAGAGGAGGATAAACCAATAGAGCTTCTCCCTTTTCAGGAAGACACATTTTTCCTCATTTGGAAAAAAATGTTAGTAATATGATTAGGGGACCATGTAGGCCAGTATTATCTATGTTGAGTGGTGGCAGCTCTCTGACAGAGGTCTGTTCCATCACCTGCTACCAGGGCCGGCCCACCCATTAGGCAGCATGAAGTGATAAGCACCTGCTTCTTACGGCACATGCTTAAACCATAAGAGAGTATTTTTTGCCACCACCTTGGATGGCTCAAAAAGAGGATTAGAAAACGAGTGGATGGCTCTGGTCTGCCTCCACTACCTAAGACAGTTATTGGGAATCACAAGTGGGGAGACTTCTCATAGGCATCTGGTTGGCCACTCTGAAAACTGGATATTGGACTAGATGGGGATTTGGTTTGGTCCAGCAGGCCTGCTCTTAAGTTTTGAGCTATGTAAGGGAGTAAGAGGAAAGTTATGGGATGCGGGTGGCACTGTGGTCTAAACCACAGAGCCTAGGGCTTGCCGATCAGAAGGTCAGTGGTTCGAATCCCCATGACAGTATGAGCTCCCATTGTTTGGCCCCAGCTCCTGCCCACCTAGCAGTTCGAAAGCATGTCAAGTGCACGTAGATAAATAGGTACCGCTCTGGCAGGAAGGTAAACAGCATTTCCGTGCGCTGCTCTGGTTCACCAGAAGCAGCTTGGTCATTCTGGCCACATGACCCGGAAGCTGTACGCCGGCTCCCTCGGCCAATAAAACGAAATGAGCGCCGCAACCCCAGAGTCATCCGCAACTGGACCTAATGGTCAGGGGTACCTTTACCTTTACCTAAGAGGAAAGTTGGGGTGGCCAAAGATGGAATGAAGGTCACTGGCAGGAAAAAGTTGGAGCTAAGGGTGGAAAGATAGGATGGGGCACACCTGTGGAGATCTTCTGTAGCACGTGAAAGTAAGGTAGGTACCCACTTAAAGTGAACAAGGATCAGGCAGACACAGCTTTGGAGAAAGAGAAGGTGAGGTTTTATTGCTGAGCAATAAGGACCCAGTTGGAATCTTTTCCAAAGGACTTGGACCCCGAGAAACACAATTCCTGAGGTCTTTATACCTGAGCAAATCACAGCAAATCACAGATCATGAGACAGTCATGAGACCGTCACGAACGCCAGCAAAAATTAGCCAATTAGCGTGCTTCTTGCCATGCTCCCAGCTCCTGGTCAAGCGCAGAGTTCTACTCCCAACTTCTGCTTTCCGTTGTCTGCACAAATGATGCACAATGATGCACAATCTGACCTTTTCCCCAGTTCTGACAGAACAGGGAGTTGGAGTTTTTGTGGTTTGGCCCTTCCTGTTCTTGTGGATTATTTTAGCCTGCAGTTGAGGGGGATTTTGTACCAGTGTCTCTGATTCATGTCTTCCCCTTTGTTCAGGGTACAAGGTTGTTTCTAGGGGAAAGGTCGGTTCTAAAGTTGCTCTTCCAAGCAGTTTGCAGTTCGCTAAGGCAAAAGCTTTCCTTTGATTCAAAATGGATTATAAAAAATACTGTAAGCCCTGATTATGTGTGAGCATATGTGAATATATTGATTACTGATAACTGATTATATGAATAGCATAAGGGTAGCCCTTCTTTCCTTGCCTCACTTCAAAGGTACACACAAGAGCTGGGAGGACCAGGAAGATCAGAGTTCACATCCCCACTCAGTCATGAATCTCACAGTCTCTTAGACTAACCTACAACACAGAGTTACTGTGAGGATAAAATGGGGAGCAGGAGAAGTTTTTATGCCACCTTGAGGTCCTACATATATAAATGCAATAAATAAATTTAATTGTAGCATGTGAGGTGAGCATTGCAAGGATTTCTCACTTCACCAGGCCTGTAAAATATGTATCTTTTCTTACTCTCAAAGAGTTATGGTTGAAATTTCCACTTCTTGCAAGCCTTCCTTGGGAGGGGAAATCAACTCAGCCGTTGCGCCCAAATCTCTATGCAAATGGATGGCAAAGTGACAGCATTAGTGCAAGCCAAGCTAATTATCGGAAGGCAAGAAGGGTGAGAATATATATATTGTTCAGAACTTCATAGTTTCAATCTAGCAGCTTCAAGAGCAAAAGCCAAGGTCATGAAGTATTCAAAAAGAACACGTTTCTAAGCCTCTTGTTGCAGGAGTAAATATCCACCGCAGATGCAGAGGTTTGCCGTAGCCAAGGGAAGAGAGAGGGCGAAAGAAGTGAAGAGCCCATGCCAGTGCGTAAACAAGCAACATTATGCAAATGAGAGTTATGTAAATGAGAGGAAGATTTACTCAAGTTATTTACATGCTTTCTAATGGTTTCCAAAAGCAATAATCCCCTTTTTCTTTTTACAGTGGTAGATATCTTGCAATTGTGTCTTCTAGCTATTCGATAATAGCTTGGATCCTCTCCTGGCAAATGCTTCATTTCAGAGAAGGGAACTTTTCAGTCACTCCTGCTGTAAATGGACTTCAAATTAAGGGCACAAGAATTGCTTTGCTGGGTGATTGCAAAAGGCCCATCATGTCCAGCGCTTGGATGACAACAGTGAACAGCCGAGTGCTGTGGGGAACTCTCAGATGGAGCATGATCTAATCACTCATATCTTGTTTGTTGCCAGCATGTGCTATTCCCAGATAGATTGCCTCTGGCTGTGGAGGTTCCACGTGGTGTGCAAATGTCTCCTGGAAGGCCTATTTGCCATTAAATTGTATAATATAATGATCTTTTTAAAAAATCTTTAAGCTGGTGACTGTTGTGGTAATGGGATTCCATAAGTTAATTATGTGCCGTGGGAAGGAGTGCTCTGTTTTGTGATACCTCAATCAATTTCATTTATTGATCCTGACTTATAGTATTGTGAGAGGCAGAGCAGAATGTCTGTTAATTTACTCTCTCTCCATCATTCATAAAAAATTCCAAGGTACCAGATTCTGGGGACGAACTGCAGTGAAAGGCCAGCACTTTCATCCTTTGCTTCTGCTCTGATTATTCAGAGGTGTCTAATATTTTTTTGTGGCCTTAGCTGGAAATATAACACTGGACCTTCAGCTGATCTAGCAAAGCAGAGTTTTTTTGTTTAAAAAAAGAAACATTCCTTTGAAAAACCTGGAACGATTCTCTGAGACATTCAAGAGAAATGCCGTTGCAAATAATTGAGGGCTTTATAAACCAATTGACCCGCAAATTAACCAACCCATTTTTAATCAGCTTGAACATTCTTTAAAACGATTGTGAGCAAAGGCTGCTTTGCCTGTTTATTGGTTGGGCTGAGCTAATGTGACCGTCTTGGGTCAAGTCAACCCCATAAATGTGGCCTTCAATCAGCACAATCAGCCACTCTGTAATTTATCAGAAAATGTTACGAATAACTATGGGCTATTTATTTTTCTCTTCACATCATTAGCATTCAAAAGAAAAACAAACCCACTCAATCAGAATCAAAATCATTGGATCCCCGCCTTTACTCTTAAGAAGTGGCTCATCTGACATCAAAAAAGATGGGCAAAACTTTGAACATAGTAGGGTGTCTTTATTCAATTATGTGTCTGTTCCACAAAATTCATTATTCTTCTGGTGTCTAGTTATATTGCTTCGTTTTCTTTTGCTTTCCTCTCCCTCCTAGTGATGAAACTTCCTGACACTTCTGTCAGCCAGATCTCCTACGATGTTCTTCCAGGCTTACGATGTTCATCCACCAGTCGGGTGGCTAGTATCAAAGTGAGAGCTTCTCTCCTTCCAAGCTATGATCATTGTTTTGGTAAGCTACAGAACTCCAGGAGGCTTCGAAATACCAGCTCTGTTCCCCAGGTCTCACACTGTGTATTCAAAGGCGTATCAGTTACTTCAAGTGCCTTTTAAGTATCTCTCATGGTAATATCAAATATCTTCTTTTTTCATAAATAATTAACATTAAGCAACAAGTTTGAAAACACTTCAACTGTAAGTAGATGGTTGGTTTCTCATTTCCTGCAAACAGGAATTCTGGAACTCATTTCAGATACTTGACTGTACCTCACCCAAGTCTTGTTCACACACGGCACACAATGCAGGTACAAGCTGTTTTTGAACGTGCACGAGTGCTTGTGCGAAACTGCACACACGCTGATTTCTACCACTCAGCTATTGTGAGAACAAGTGCGTGAACGATACACTTCTTGAATGCTGCATGTGAATAATTGCATGTGAATTAAACAAGTATACAGGTCAATTTAGTATGCAGGGGCACACAAATGCTACACTCATTGAATGTAACAGGTGTTGTTGTTTAGTCTTTTAGTCGTGTCCGACTCTTCATGACCCATGGACCAGAGCACGCCAAGCACTCCTGTCTTCCACTGCCTTCCACAATTTGGTCAAACTCATGCTGGTAGATTCGAGAACACTGTCCAACAATCTAGTCCTCTGTCGTCCCCTTCTCCTTGTGCCCTCAATCTTCCCCAACATCAGGGTCTTTTCCAGGGAGTCCTCTCTTCTCATGAGGTGGCCAAAGTATTGGAGCCTCAGCTTCATGATCTGTCCCTCCAGGAGTAACAGGCGTATATTACTATAATTAGGGATGCAGGTGGCGCTGTGGTCTAAACCATGGAGCTTCTTGGATTTGCCAACTGGAAGGTCAGTGGTTCAAATCCCCGTGACGGGGTGAGCTCCTGTTGCTCGGTCCCTGCTCCTGCCAACCTAGCAGTTTGAAAGCACACCAGTACAAGTAGATAAATAGGTACCGCTGCGGCGGGAAGGTAAATGACATCTCTGTGTGCTCTGGCTTTGGCCCCGTTGTGCCAGAAGTGGTTTTGTCATGCTGGCCACATGACCTAGAAAGCTGTCTGTGGACAAACACCGGCTCCCTTGGCCTCAAAAGCGAGAGGAGCGGTGCAACGCCATAGTTGCCTTTGACTGGACTTAACCATCCAAGGGTCTTTTACCTTTTTACCTTTACCTTACATTACAATAATAATCAGCCACTGTCTATTTCTGGTTGCTGACTCTTTTGCATGTGTTGACTCAAAAGTCTGTTCAGTCTCACTTCTGCATTAATCGGCAATTTTTCCAAGAAAAAAAAATCAGCAGGGAAATCTACATTTAAATAACAAACATGCACTATTTTAAGGTCTGTATTTCTTACTATGCCATTTTATGGTAGTTTAACTACACACCCAAAGCTCTGCTGTGCTCCTGTTTGCAAGGTAGAAATAAGGTTGGAGAAATACTCTTCTCCCCAAGCCTCCATTGTGTTAATCAGTGTCGCTGAGGTTGGGAACAATGTAAGGGAAATGCACAGGAGAGATTTAGGTTGCATCCACTTGAAAGCACTCTTTCCCCATAGTCATGGTTCCACCAAAAGAACCCTGAGAACTGTGGTTTGCTAAGGGTGCTGAAAGTTCTTATGAGACCCCTGTTCCCCTCAGGGAATACAATTCCCAGAGTGGTTTAACAATCAATCTCTTTTCCCAGGGAAATCTGGGAATTTCAGCTCTGTGAAGAGAATGGGGGTCCCCTAAGAACTCTCAGGATAGGGACGCGGGTGGCGCTGTGGGTAAAACCTCAGTGCCTAGGACTTGCCGATCGTCAGGTCGGCGGTTCGAATCCCTGCGGCGGGGTGCGCTCCCGTTGCTCGGTCCCAGCGCCTGCCAACCTAGCAGTTCGAAAGCACCCCCGGGTGCAAGTAGATAAATAGGGACTACTTACTAGCGGGAAGGTAAATGGCGTTTCCGTGTGCTGCGCTGGCTCGCCAGATGCAGCTTGTCACGCTGGCCACGTGACCTGGAAGTGTCTTCGGACAGCGCTGGCCCCCGGCCTCTTAAGCGAGATGGGCGCGCAACCCCAGAGTCGGACACGACTGGCCCGTACGGGCAGGGGTACCTTTACCTTTACTTTAAGAACTCTCAGAAGTGGACTTTGGTAATATGGTGCCCTGAGTGAGGACAAAATCAACCACCCTCATTTCTTATTTTCATAATAATAATTCCTTTTGGTCCTGTTGCTTTTTAATGGATGTTTGCAATAGGTATCCATATAAATACAGGCATGATGATGATTATAATGTTGAATATGTTCCCCTTTGGCTTGTCGCCCTTTGTGTGTGTGTGTGTGTGGGAAACCACCTGCACCACCCTAAATCTGGTGCTGCAATTCTCCTCACCCTTAACAAAACTACAGTTCCCAGGATTTGGGGGAAGGTGAGCCTTGACTGTTAAATCGGTATCATAGTACCTTGAAGGTATTGTGCAAATGGGGACCCGCCCATGAGTTGGTCTAGATCTCCATACCCTCCAACATTTCTCCAGTGAAAATAGGGGCATCCTGTTCAACAACAACAGTACCCCACCCATCTGACTGGGTTGCCCCAGCCACTCTGGGCAGCTTCCAACATATATAAAAATATAATAAAACATTTAAAAAACCCTTCCCTATACAGGGCTGCCTTCAGGTGTCTTCCAAAGGTTGTATAGCTACTTATCATCTGTCCTTGGGGGGGGTCACATAACTCCATACCCTTCAACAGTTCTCTGATGAAAATAGGGACATCCTAAGGAAAAGCAGGAGATTCCGCGATTAAATCAGAAACCAGGACAGCTTCTATAAATGCGGGAATGTCCCTGGAAAATAGTGACATTTGGAGGGTCTGGATCTCTCTTTGGTTTTGGGATGTGTCAGTGGACCATGATGTCTTTGGATCCTTCAGCCCTTTCCCATTCTGCCCATGACACATTCCTGAACAATCCCCACACTTCACCTTTGGGGCTCTACGGACATTGGAGCACTGATGTCAACTGGGCTAAAACCGTGGATGTTTCTGCAGAGACAGGGAGGCAGCATCCAACATCAGATTTTGCTCTCTCATTTTCATAATAATAATGTTTCCTTTTGGTCCTGTGGCAAAGGCTGCTTTGCCTGTTTGTTTACTTCAGAGTGGGAGATTCAGTATCTCCTATGGTCTCTGGGATACCCTCACAGGGTCCACAGAATTGCATTTTCCCTAAAATGCACATTCTAAAACACATTTTGCTACCTTGCAGAAATCCACTATGTTGAATACCGCAGACTTCTTACAGCGGCTAGATTAAATGTCCTTGACTCTGCGATATTGTGGGGAAGGTACAGGGGAGTACCTGAGAACCTGTCATTGTGCCATGGGTGTGGTTGAGTCCACCGAACACATTCTCTTGACCTGCCCTTCTTATGCACAGCTTAGACAAAATTTTATAGACCCACACCTATGTCAATTTAGCTTCCTACCCGGAGAAAACCAGGTTTTACACTTGCTGAATAATGTCACTAGAGCTATACCTTCCTTGGTGGCCAAATTTCTTTTTTTAGCTTTTAAGCGTCGCAAGACTATAATTGACTGTATAGATATGGGGCTATCTGTTTAGCCCATTTTAGCGTTGACTAAGTTCTAAAATCTTCCTGGATGTTTTAACTGTGTATTGACAAATGTACTTTTTTCTGACTGACGGTCGAATAAAAGGTTGATGATGATGAAAACACATTTTGGAGTGTAGTCCAAGAGATTTGAATGGCACTAGTTAGGTTGGGGAAGGCATTTCTAAAGACCTCAGCATAAATTGCTTTTTATCCATATGCCTTAGAGAATCAGAAAACCTACATATTTCCTGAGGATCATGTCAAGGCCATCTGGGGATGCTTAGATTCCATACTGCCTGTCTTCAAAAGCCATGTCAGATGTGTGACCATCAGTTCCCATGGCAAGAAATGACCCATTCCACAGAGAAGGGCCTTTCTCCAATAATCAGATGCAAAAAAAACCCACACTTGCCCAAGCATTCCCTCAACAGAAGGATATTCCCCCATCTAGTGGATTAACGCAACATTTATTTTCCAAACTGGAAAGAAACACAATCCATGCTCATTAGATAATGCATACTTTGAAATGTAAGTAGAGAAATATGTGCCATCCATTCGCTGTGTTTTGTTCTTGCCCCACCGCTGATGCATTTCACATCTCTGTCTTCCACTCACAGGTCCTTATCAGCTGTGAGATTCCACCCCTCCCTCATTATTTAACATTATTTTGAGGGTAATTTTATGCAAAGCCAACAGCATATCAACTTTCCAGATGGTTGGCAAGGAAACTGCCAGCCGATATTTGATGCCTTTGATGGGATACATTAATGAAGTAATTTTGAGCTTTGCAGAGGGAGAGCGCTCTTCATCAGATGGCTTTTGTATTTTGTTATCTGTGTTGCTTCAGAGTGGACAAATAAAACACTCTGTTGACACTGTTGTGACATTCCTCTATTATTCACCAAAGCATTCAGCTCCCTGGTTCATAATCTATGGGTGAAGATGGATGGAACATTTTAAGAGTGGCCAGTTTGGTAGCAAGACCAATGGTTTGTTTTTCACTCTCAGAGCAAGGTGCACAAAACAAAAACACAGAGGACACTGCAGTTTGTTTTTTAAATGGTTTAGCTTCAGTAGGAAAATATGGTGATGGAGGTACTATTGGCTAGTGTCTGTGTCATCAGTAGCATACCTAACCCTGCCCCCCTGCAAAACAACAACAACCCTAGATCAGTTTTGCAATTGTCTTTAAGGCTGTGGTTCTTTACACACTTACTTGAGAGAGAGCCTCACTAGGCACAGCGGAATTTAATTCCAAGGAAACATATGTAACATTCCTCTGTAAATGTTTGTGATGTTAAAGGGTAGAGTGCAAAAAATTAATTTATGAGCAGATGCTCATATGCCACCTCCATAATTATTTAAAAGGCACAAACACTGTATGATGTTCATCAAGAGGCACATGGCTGTGGGCTGATCCTGTGTTTGACTTCTTGGTAATGTATGTCTGCAACCTGGAAATCTGGGCTCATACTGCAGATGAAGAATCTATTGCAGGTTTATTATTATTTTTTTTTAAAAAGCCCATGTGTTGGATCCAGGCTTTGTGATGGTTAGAGCAGACTAATGGAAATCAATAGGACTTAGGTTAGTCACAATAAGAATGACTAAGCGGTGATGCTAACACCACCTATCTGGGAGTAAGTCTCATTGAATTAAATGAGACTTACTTCTGAGTAGACGTGGTTAGAATTGCCGCCTAAGTCTGGCTCTAACCCTATGGGCTTCATTTGAAATGCACAGAGGACTGTAGCTTTAGTATAGCCTATAACATTGATTGAGTAACAGCTAACATTGCACCAGGAGCAGGAATCAGAGCAAGTGGATCATCAATAACCAGTGCGATTTTGTTATATTTCCCCCTAGGATTGGCTGTTTTTTGTCACTAAGCCATATGAAGTGTTTGCAGTAGAATTACTCTTACATCTTTACCCCGATAAGTTACTTATTCAGAGAGAAGTGAAGAAAATCTTTTTGCTATATGACAACCGTGATACTTCTCTGTATTGCTTTCACTTTAACTATTTACGCTTTCTGCAGGCTGTGCATATTTGGAGAGGAAAAAACAACCTATCTGTAGAAAGAGAGCTAGCCTTGCCTATGGGCATAACAGATATTTTCTCCATCTGATTAAGATGCTCTCATTTACCAGGCATGACTCGTTTTCCATCTTACACCACTTCATTTGAGGGCAATATGCAGAGTGCCTGTCTCACCTGCTAAAGTCAAGGCATGAAGGCATCTGAAGGCAAATCGGCAGCAAAGCCTAAAGTTCAGGGATGAGGGAGAAATTCATTTGGTCCACTTTTCACAGTGGACCAACCTGATCTTACCTTCCTATGGATCAGGATGCAGCTATCAGATTAAACACACTTTCAATTTTTACATGGAGTTTTGGTGCCTTGCCCACTACATTGATCAGAAGAAGCCCTCTAGGTTTGGCCATGTCTTCTGGATAATCATCATCTCCCTGGATTCCCCACATGCGCTCACGACGCCGATATTTCTTCAGCTAGTCAAAATCTCACCTGTTCACTCAGGCCTTCCTGGCATTGGATGACTAAGTGCCAGTGTGCTGTAATGGTTAGAGCATTGGACTAGGACTTAAGAAACCAGGGTTCATATCCCCACTCAGCCATGAAGTTCGCTGGGCAAACCACCGACCTTCCAATTGGCAAGCCCTAGGCTCAGTGGTTTATACCACAGCGCCACCTGCGTCCCTACCACACCCATTTAATCCTCCCTAAATCCAGAGGGTTGGGGGAAGCACCAGAACAGATTTAGAGGTACCTAAGGCGAGAAGACGCGGGTGGCGATGTGGGTTATACCACTGCCGATCAGGAGGACAGCAATTCGAATCCCCGCGACGGGGTGAGCTCCTGTTGCTCAGTCCCTGCTCCTGCCAACCTAGCAGTTTGAAAGCACAGCAAATGCAAGTAGATAAATAGGTACCGCTCCGGTGGGAAGGTAAACAGTATTTCCGTGTGCTGCCAGAAGTCATGCTGGCCACATGACCTGGAAGCTGTAGGCCAGCTCCCTTGGCCAACAAAGCGAGATGAGCACTGCAACCCCAGAGTCATCCGCAACTGGACCTAATGGTCAGGGGTCCCTTTACCTTTAAGGCGAGAAGAAGAAAGGGAAATTCTATTGTGCAACCAAAATTCACTGGACTTGAGGAAGCACTTCACTGGTACTTCTTTGTGTCAACCAAGTTTTTCGGGTGGCAACAGCACTTTTTCATAGGTGGGTATTTGAAGAGATTCCTTGTCTTTAATTAGCAGATGATCTTCCTTTAACATGGGAGGGTGCTCACCAGTGCTTACTCCAAACCATTTAAGAAGGCAGCTGTTTATTTGAAGTGCCAACAACAATGAACACATTTTTGCTTCTGCTTGGTGGTGGCTCTGTCATATGACGCTAAAAAGCAGATTCTCCCATCTGAAGGCTCAGATGGACAACCAAAAACATCCTTCTGTGCTCATCTCTCTATATGTCATCCAGAAAATAGTATCGATTAGGAAGTCATATGTTCAAGGAATGGTGGTGCCAATTGGCATCCTTTTGTAACTGGCAGTTCTTCAAAACAAAGAGAAGATGGGGTGGGGGTTAACTGCATTTATATGGCAGTCCCTAAAGAGGACATCTGTTCATGGAAGAGGGGTTGGGGGAAAACCTACCAAAAGTAGTGATTGATTTATGATCTGTTAAATTGCATCTGTACAAAACACACAAAAAATCACAGAAGAAGAAATCACAGGGGAAGAGACTGGGGGAGGAATCAGGAGCGGCTGGAGAACTAACAGCTGTTGTGCTGGCTTTCTATGACAGTATTTGGAGAAACAGAAAATGCAAAATAGGTGAGGCATTATCTTTTATTATAGCATCAACAGAGAATGGCTGCATCCTGATCCTATATGCTTTCTAGTCCACTATAACATACATACACCTAAGGCCCATGGTACTCAATGCGCACATGGAAAACCAGGTAAGAAGAGTCTGTGTAAATCACTTCAATATAACAGGAAGTTCTGCTTTTATAGACAGGGCTGGCTCTACCGTTGGGCAGTGTGAGGAATCCAGGGGAGGTGGAAGTTGCCAAAGGGCAGTGGGAGCTCTTTGTGGATTTCTCCCGAACCCCCAACTATTCCCTAAAGCATCCCAATCTTTGCTTGTGGTCGACTTGGGCTGGTTGGCTGCCTTGCCAAGTCACCACCTCTGAGCACATCACAGATGTTCCACCTCCCCAGTGTGCCATTGCTTCTAAACCCATCAATCTCCTTGCCCAGCCTCCCAGAGGCTCATCCTAACTAAAGCCAGACCACGCTAGCATAAGGGTAACAGTTTCCTGTTCGTAGCCTTCATTCAGGAGTGGCACATGTTTTTCAGTCTAAGGGTCAGTTGTGTGGGCTGTATGCCTCATGCGCATGCGTGCGCACACAGGTACATGCACTCACATTCACCCACCACATGCACACATTCGGGTACATGGAAAGGCAGGGGTGTGTTTGTGCTCACATACACATATTGCAGTGGGCACCCCTCTCAGCAGAAGGGAGGTTCTTCATCACTGCAGAGGTAGGTTAGGAGGAGGTCCTGCCTCCTTTTCTGCCCTTTCGGATGTGGCAACCATTTTGTGTTAGACCGCCCCACTCCACAGCAGCCATTTTGTGTTATTCTACATATTGACGGCAGCCACTTTATGAGCGATGCTCCCTTAACTTTATCAAAATGCCCCCTAATTTAATACAACTCTGTACATTATTTTTAACTAATATACGTATGTGTTTGTGCATTCTTTAAATTAGTACATGCATTTTTGCATGCACCAACATTGCAGAATTCAGAGAAGTGCACACTTTGCAGGAGAGCTATGTTTCCATTCTCTTACTGGTTTGGAACTGGCAGTTCCTGTAGGGTTGCGCTAAAACCACTGCTATTTTTTCTTGAAAAAGAGGTGCCAGAACTCACCATAAACACTGCTCTCAGTTCTGGTGAGTTCCGGTTGGAAAAAAAAGCTCTGACCGAAACCCAAACTGAATTAATTCCTCCCTCATCCCTATTGTAGTATCTTGTGGGTTTGGAAGCAGCAGCCACTGCCTGAGAAACTTTGCAACAGATCTGCCCTAATACCAAGAAGCAGCAGGAGAACTTCCATACTTAACTTTCCTAGGAACAACAGAGAAGCAACTCAACAAGGCAGCAAGGATGTGAGGGAATCACACCCAGAGAGGAGAGGGGATTTCCTTAAAGATACAGGCCACACATGACAACTGGTCTTCCATGGTCTTTCCTATTAGTACTTACAGAGAGTTTCATACCCATAGCTACTAAGTAAAGGCACACTTAAGCCACACAGATCTTTTGCATAAAAAATCTGCATGTTCCTCCCCCTCCATTGTTCACTTGCCGAAGCCTCCACCAATAGCTCCCGTGTTTTGAAAAGCTTACTATGCATGGCCACAGCAGGGAAACACCATGCTGTTTGCTACCTGAAGGGATAATGCATGCCCCAAAGAATGAACTTAATGAAAATGTTAAGGATATATCAAGTTTGGCATCAGGGATCTTTAGAAATGCACTTAGCCGGCAAGCAGGGCAAAACAATGCAACATGTTTCCAGAGCGGATTGAGGGAAAAGGCAATGCTCAGAGGAAATTTCTCCCCAATGGTTATGCTAAGGCACAAAATGAATGTGTGTGTGGGGGGGTGCAACCCAAGAAAATAACACAGATTCTTGCTGAATCAAAAGCTTTGCTGCAACCCCACAATCATACTGAATACAAGGTCAAACCTCACAAAAAATTGCAAAGTTCATATCTGTTGATTTTGACAGGCACACGAAATTGTTAATATATATATACAGTGAACGCTCAGGTTGTGAATGTGATCTGTGCGGGATGCACTTTCACAACCCACAGCGTTCACAACCCGCATCTGCACATGCGTGGGTTGCGATTCAGTGCTCTGCGCATGCACAAAGTGCGATTTAGCGCTTCTGCACATGTGCGACTGCCGAAACCCGGAAGTAACCTGTTCTGGTACTTCTGGGTTTTGGCGGTCTGTAACCCAAAAAAACGCAACCTGAAGCGGCTGTAACCTGAGGTATGAATGTATCCCATAAATGAAAAGCAAGCTCATTCTTTGAGTGTGAATCTGTTTGCACTCAAAATGGCACCATCTGTGCACTAGAGAGAGGTGTAAAAGGCTTGAAGGAGAACCCAATGTTTGCAGAAGTACCTCTCGCCCTGCAAAACCCTACTCCTTAATGGGAGAATAAAAAAAAGGAGTGGAATAGGGTATGGCTGGCTGACTAGAACCATTAGCAGCAACACTTTACACTGCAACATTTCGTAGCAGATCCCACTTATATACATGATTAACCCATCCATCCTCAGTTTATGAAACCTTTTAAAATTTGCATCTCATTTTACAGAAGACGACGACTTAAGAATAGCAGTGCTAACTTTAAGATAATAGCAGCATTCCTATTGGTCAAAGTGTAAGCAAATATGTTGATGTTCCTTTTGACTTCTGTTTAAAAGGAACAAGCAAACTATAATGAAAGCAATCTCCCCTCTGCAAACTGTGCGAAGGGTATTTATTGTGCCGATGAAAATATTTGGCCTAACATCACCACATTTTCTCTGTAACTGAGAGGTGAGGGCTGACCATTGACTCAGATCTGCAGTTATTCTTTCCACCAACCTATTTATAGCTTTTCTGTAGAATTATTGAGTCTTTTTACACACACACCCACACCCACACCCAAATAGGCTTCTAAGTGGTTTACAAAGTCTTTTTTTTAAAAAAAAGTTGCACAGATATGGTTAATAATATGCACAGTAGCCTAAACATAGTCGTTAATCAGCGTGGGGAGTGGGGTTGCTAGTCAGGACAGGTAAGTTACCTCTGCTCCCATCCTTGTGCCTGATTTGGGAAATCTCCACCTAAGGTCCATTGCACAACCAAGTCCTTTACTCACTAGCAATAATGAGTGACGCCCAAGAATGATCTAAAAGCAAGGTTTTACTTCTTGCTCAAGCAGGAAAGGTTACAACAAGCAATCAGAAAAGTGATCAGAGCCTGGAATCCTGATTTCTGTTAATACACAGTTTCTATAACCATATAGATCTGAACCTTATGGTATCTGAATAAGTGTGCATGCACACGAAAGCTTATACCCAGAACAAACTTAGTTGGTCTCTAAGGTGCTACTGCACATTTTTAAAATTTATTTCGACTACGTCAGACCAACACGGCTACCTACTTGAATCTATAACCATATAGGTTAGACGTGCAAGACCCCCGGTGATATATTACCACAAGCTTAATGGCAAAGACAGATGTTTCCACACCTCAGCTAACCAGGCATTTCCCTGTTTACACCTTTTTTAAAAGGTCAAACCCAAAGGAGCATCTCCATCCCCATCGTTCAGCCTGGACTCTGAGATCCAGCAGCGAGAGTCTTCTGGCGGTTCCCTCACTGCGGGAAGTGAAGCTACAGGGAGCCAGGCAGTGGAACGCCCTCCCATCAGATGTCAAGGTGATGAGTAACTATATAACCTTTAGAAGACATCTGAAGGCTGCTCTGCATTGGGAAGCCTTTTAATGTGCAATGTTTTATTATGTTTTCCTATATGTTGGAAGCTGCCCAGAGTGGCTGGGGCGACCCAGTCATCTGAGTGGGGTACAAATATAATAATAATAATAATAATAATAATAATAATAATAATAATAATAATAATTCCCTTGCACGCTTTTATAACTTTTACTTACACCATTTCTTTGTTCTTTTTCTGTTCCTCTCTTAAGCTGGCATTTTAGCATGATTACAAACAAATGATTATGTCACTTAAAAATGGTGTCGATGACTATTGGCTCAAGATGGAATCTTCAGTTGTAACAAAGATGGAGGTGGTCTTGCTTTGGTTATAACATCCCTAACAGTTTATACTTGAAATTAGCTAGGGGTGGGGTATTGTCCAAAGGTGTATCGTTTTACCCTTGTTTGCACTGAATCGCATTTCCCATTTTACTGCCAAAAAGTTTTTCAGCAGTGTAACCACACAGCTCCTGAAGAAAGTTCTGCTGGGTTTGAATTTCATTTTTCACCGTGAAAAGCATCTTTATAAAAGCTCACAATGCATTAGGTGATTCAATCCATTCCTGTTTCCATTCATTATTGATTTTACTAATGGGACAGATTGGATGATACTTTCTCTGGTTGCTCCCTTAAACATTGTGAGGAGCACAGAGGAAAGGGCACCTTAAACCCCTGCCCATCTCAGGGCGCTTGCAAAGGTGAGAGTTGCAGTCGGGCCCATGCATGTAGAACCTAATGTGCATTTGCTTCTGCTGAATCGTTGACTCACAGATCCTGTCTCATGCTCTGACAACGTGAAATGGGTCTGGGCACACTTGTCTATTTTCTGGGAAAGCAAATCCCATGTGAGTCACTGACAGTGGCCAAATTTCTATGGGGAGCAATGAGAACAAGAAGGCAATCAGCCACCTAATGTCAGGCTTCGGGGAATTGGCTTTCTCCCCCCAAAGAAGCAGATAAGAGATTAAACGAAAGGAATGCCTTACCAGTTAGAATCCTTAATAACCACAGCAAGAGAACAAAGAACACTTCTCCTAGAAATGGCGGTGCTCCCAGTTAAGGGACACTCCCCCCTCCGTCCCTATTAATCTACGTCACTCCTATGTCTTGTAATCTGAGCTTGTACCCTCTGCTTCCTGTTCTGACACTTTCTGAGCTCTTTGTGACTTTGAAGAAGGGGGGTAGATGCTATCCAGAGACTGTGAATCTGATAACTCTCTCTCTCTTCCAGTGTTTCCTCTCCTAGCTGTTCCCCATCCAGTATTTCCCAGCTTCTGCCTTCTGAACTATGCCCCTCTGCAAACCACTGTTCCAAATCTATGCTGTCCTCCTGCTGCTGGGAAGATTCAGGATCAGGATCAGGGGGAGGGGGTAGCCCAGGGTAGCCCTCCTCAGCATGGTCCCTGACACCTAAAAGGTTTATTTCCAGGAGTTTACCTGAAGTTATTTGTTGCTTTGTCTATAACTGAGCTGTTATTACTATGCTATCCTTCTTTGTATTGGTCCTGTATTTAAGATTTTGGTGTGCTCTGCATTTTCTTTCCCTGGTCTGCGGACTGAAATAAAACAGTGTTGGTGTTGATGATGAATTCTTTCTCTTCTTTGCACAGTCTCAACAAGAAACTCCTCCCCATATGTAATGGTTGGAGTTTCAGACCAGGGCCTGGGAGATCAGAATTCCAGTCCCCACTTAGCCATGAAACTCACTGAGTGACCTTGGGCCAGCCTCTGCCTCGCAGCCTAAGGGAGAATCATGTACACTCCCTTAAGCTCCTTGGATAAAAGTTGGAATATAAATCCAATAAACAAATAGCTGAAAATCACACTGGTATTAATGGCAGCATCCCTTAAAATGCAACCAGCAGGTTCTGGGAGGGGATTTTTGTCAGACATGTGCAGGGAGAGAGTTATTTACCCTCATTCACCCCACCCATGCTATTTACATAATTAGAAAATTTACACATTAGTTGCATCCATGCCTTGTCTAGCTTAGCCCTCAGCTACCTTACACTTCCCTCAACTTCTCTGTTGGAGTTTTAGTACATCTGAAGGTAATCCGTTGCTGAAAAGCCACATGAGCCATGATCTAAAAAGTGGTCCACAACCCTACAAATCGCCCACTCACCAACTTTCAGTTCTCCCTCTTAGTTCTTGGGTTGCTTCAAAAGCAAAATCAGGAGCAAGGCACAAAATGGCTCCTTGGATCTCTGAGGCGTCTTGCTTGTGGCACCAGTGCCCATACTTGGGACTGCCTCTGCTTCAACCAGCAAACTGAGAGACTCATAATTTCCGCCGTCTAACTTGGTCCTTAGAGACATGCGAGCAGCCGTTGTTGGACAGGGGAAAGTGGGGGAGGTTATAAATCAATTTAATTTCCACAAGAACTAATCCAAAGAGAATTCAGTCTTGTGCAAAATGGTGAGGGGAGGGTGAGGGGAAGAGTACAAGAAAGAGATATAGGCGTGGAGGATTGTATGTAGGGGTGGGGGCTGATTCGCTTGACTCTGGCATCTCAACTCTTGGTGCCATTTCAGACTGAAGTAGTAACTGCATTCTTCTTTTCTTTTCTTTTCTTTTCTTTTCTTTTCTTTTCTTTTCTTTTCTTTTCTTTTCTTTTCTTTTCGTCAGGCCATCTTCCCGTGAATCCGCACAATGTCAATAAAGGAGTCATCAGAAAGAAAATGTCAGAATTACCTTTAAGCAACCCCCCTTCTTTTTTTTAACAATAGAAGAAAAGCTCTTTATAAGTATCCAGGCTCTTTATACATTTCATGAAAGATGAGCATTTACTCTTTCTTTCTGCCATCTGATTCCAGGATCAAGGTCCAGGTCAAGGGGACCTGAAAATGAGGGTTATTGTTGCTTGCAATTTGAGAGACCGTGCGTTTTCTTTTGAAAGAAGGTGTGTTTAGGAAAGAAAAGAAGAAAGGAAAAAGGACCAAGGTGACATTCTGGGTTTAACGCACTTGTTTTTGCTCTTCTATTTTTTGGCCTTGGATTAAGTTAAATGAAGAATAGATTTTCTGGGTTCTGTTTTCTCTGCTGTGTGGTGACTTCTGTGGTCACCTGTTTATGGGGTTCACATGCTGCCGTGTTGTTTTGCATGTTCTGCTTGGGCGCAGAAGAAAATGAAAGCACCTTGCTTGGCAACAGTATTCTGGAGAAATGAAATCCATATATCAAAGCTGCCCAGGGTTTGAACCAGGAGCCCCTTGTGGTAAGCCAGTCAAGGCTTTAGAGTAGTAGAAGAAGGAACAGTACTCCTTTCTCTGATCTAAGGATGGTTCCATCCCACACATTGGTTCCTCCTGACCTAGCTGGAAATTATAGGCTTCTAGGTGATGCTGGTGTACTTTGCATAGACACCAGTTGCCCTCTGTCAAAGAGGCACTGTAGCCAGTGAACCAGCCATAGCTGGAAAGAGACCACCAAGGCTGTCTGAGTTTCTAGTGACAATTGATTTAGCAGCACTAGCATGCTACTGACCTGCTTCTTCCAGGGGAGTGCAACCTTGTTGAGACTGGCCATCTCCCCACCTCTGGTGCTTTCTGGAAATGGAAGTGGCACTTCTCTTTTTACAGGAGTGGTCTAAACCACTGAGCCTCTTGGGCTTGCCGATTAGAAGGTCAGCGGTTCAATCCCCGTGATGGGGTGAGCTCCCGTTGCTCAGTCCCAGCTCCTGCCAACCTAGCAGTTTGAAAGCATGCCAAAAAGTCCAAGTAGATAAATAGGTACCACTCCGACGGGAAGTTAAATGCGCTGCTCTGGTTTCGGTGTTCTGTTGCGCCAGAAGCGACTTAGTCATGCTGGCCACATGACCTGGAAAAACTGTCTGCAGACCAACACTGGCTCCCTCAGCCTCTAAAGCAAGATGAGCGCCGCAACCCCAGAGTTGTCTGCAAATGGACTTAACTGTCAGGGGTCCTTTACCTTTTTACATTGCAGAAGTTTCTGTGCATACATACACCAACCCACACACCTCTCCATCCTGGCAACAAGTGAGAGGCATCCCTGCAGTTCAAGGACACATTCCAGAAAGCCAAAAGCACTCAAAGAACAGATCTGGTGAGAAGGTGTGTCCTGGAGAGACTCCCAAGGACCACATGGGCAGGTCTGGAAGGCTGTATTCAGCCTAGGTAGCCAATGATGCTCCTAATTTTTGAAGGCTTTTATTTTGCTCACAGAATGCAAATTTATTTTGAAAGGAAGCCGGAGGATCCCTAGAGTCTTTGAATTCCAGCAGGAATGCCACCATTTGCATAATGCATTATTGATTATTATTACGGGCTGTATTTTTGTGTTGTGGTTCTGCTTTTGTTTTTCAGACTTTTCTGCTTAGGCTAGGCTCTCCGGAGAGGAAGGGTGGGATTTAATGATCATTGCCATTGATTCCAAGATTGATATATTTGAAAAGGGCTTTCTGCATGTACCTTGCAAGCAATGCCATGATTAAGCCTAGGGATGGTTGCGGCTTAAGTGAATATTGCACTGTCAAGTGCTTATTGGAGGACTTTAGAACCATAGCCTCCAATTGCTTATAATCAGGTGGGGTCAGTGGGATGTTACATTGCAAAGGTATCACTGACAATTAATGCCATGGCATTTGTGAGGGGGCTCAATTTCCATGCACGGAATGATGATAGGTTGGGTAACATCCTTGCAGGAATTACATGAGGAGGCTTAAGTGTTTCTTTGCCTCGGTTTGCGCAATGTGAATGGGGGAAACTTCAGAGGTGAAACACAGGAGCAGTGTCCCTGTTTTCCAGGGACAGTCCCAGATTTATAGAAGCCATCTTTGTGTCTGATTTGATCCCAGAATGTCCCACTTTTCCGTAAGATGTCCCTATTTTCATTGGAGAAATCTTGGAAGGTATGGAGTTATGCAACCCCCGAGCTAAGGAGATAAGTAACCTTTAGAAGACATCAGAAGGCAGCAAAGTCTTTTTCATGTTGAATGTTTTATTATGCTTTTATATATGTCGGAAGCCACCCAGAGTGGCCGGGGCAACCCAGTCAGATTAATAATAATAAATAATAATAATGGAACAGGACATCCCTATTTTCATCAGAGAAATGTCAGAGGGTATGCAGGAGGAGTAGATCCAAGGACTGCTGCACCATATAAAACTAGTAAGTTATGGACAAGTAATAACTTAGAACTCTCCTGCTCAATACCCTAGTTTTGTATGTGTGTGGCATTTTCTGATTAATATTTTGTAGTTGCTGGGTAGAGTTTAGTCATCCCTAGACTTCTACTGGGCCAAGAACTATTTGAGCAACCTTATTTAGATGTCATGTTATACCATGGTTTAGCACAGTGACCCCCAACCTCATGCCCTCCAGATGTCTTGGAATCAAATACTCATCTCCCCCCACCAGCATGGCCAATGGTACTGGATGAAGGTAGATCTGCTTTCCAAAATCTGAAAAGCAGCCGGTTAAGGAAGGCTAGGTGGGATGCAGGTGGCGCTGTGGTCTAAACCACAGAACCTAGGGCTTGCCGATCAGAAGGTCAGCGGTTCGAATCCCCACGACAGGGTGAGCTCCTGTTGCTTGGTCCCTGCTCCTGCCAACCTAGCAGTTCAAAAGCACATCAAAGTGCAAGTAGATAAGTAGGTACCGCTCCGGTGGGAAAGTAAACAGCGTTTCCGTGTGCTGCTCTAGTTTGCCAGAAGCAGCTTAGTTGTGCTGGCTATATGACCCGGAAGCTGTACACCGGTTCCCTTGGCCAGTAAAGTGAGATGAGTGCCGCAACCCCAGAGTCGTCCGTGACTGGACCTAACGGTCAGGGGTCCCTTTACCTTTTAAGAAAGGCTACCTTAGCATCATGAACCTAAGTCTCATTCGTTCCCTCCTTCTTTGTATAGTGTGCAGTGCAGTCATGAAAAGCTTTCATTTTTAATATAGCAGCAAACATTGGATTTCCATTTCATCCAAACCCAGCAAACAATGGTTTGCCCACAAAACAGTGTGCCAAACCATGGTAGGCACAACACAAAACCACCATTTTCAGAGTTTGGATCAAGTGGCCAACTAGGGTTTGTTGAAAACCAGGAGCGGAAGCTTCTATTCCCTATGAGAGATCAGAAGGGGGATGCTTTAGACTCTGGCTATAATGGTTAACTTTTACTTTCTGAATGCAGCCAATGAGTTCCCATAGAAATCAAAATGTATAGTGTGGAGAGATGAGCTAGACGAGTTTTCCCCAAAGATTTTGGGGCACTGGCTGCCCCCTTGGTTCCATAAATTCATCCCCAATTCCTCCTACCCTAGGAAAAGCGTGGTTCGAAACAGTGGTTTGATTGGCCCACTAAGGAAAATGATAACACGATAAGACAGCAATAATTGGTTTCACAATTATTCAAAATCTAGTTGAAACGATTTAGTTTAATTAATTCAACAAAATAGATTAACTTCATCCAGTCGTACCAACTTTGAAAAATCTGATTGTCATTTACATCTCCAGCATCCCCATGCCACCCCATGCCACCCACTGCCTCTCAGCACCCCCTCGGTAATCCCCCAGGCCCCCAGGGGGCAGTACCTCCCGCTTTGGAAACGACTAAGCAAGATGATTGTGGCACTTGACATTTTGCAAGTGTAACTGTCCAGCCATTAGAGACATTTTCTTTGTACTCCACACAGTAATCTCCTAGTCCGGTGTGTTTTCACAGGTTCTTTTAGAAAAATGTATTGCCTGCTAGAAAAAAGCTGAATTACAAAAGTATTGCCTCGTGCATTTGCATTCGTGACACTTTTGTGAGATCTCAAAGCATTCAAATAAAGATTGTCTAGCACACCTCGTGTAATTATGTCTATCAAAGTACGCTAACTTCTGTACAAAATGCTTGAAGAAGGCACTCAGGATCTCTACACATCGAGATATTGTAGAACACTTACTGAGAAGTCAGGTATCTATAGTAACAGCATGCAGGTATTCTAATGCCAGTGTATTTTCTGATAATGGGCCCAATAATGAAATAGTTGTTTGATGCTCAATCACATATAATGATAGCTTTTTCCACAATAAGCATTCATGCTATACAGATGTGTGCAGATAACTTATTCCCCCCCCCAAAAAAAAAGAAAGAAAGAAAGAAGAAAATGGCATATGTGTTTTTAGCTGCAGTCACCAGAATAGGTATTATTCTCTTTCCTTGATTTATGGCTAAAATATTTAGAACACTTGTTGAATAATAAAATAATACCTATAATTTTATGGATGCGGTGAATTTTCTGCATTCTAGAGAAATGAAGCCAATTATACAGCAGGCTGCTTTTGGTTCACACATGCATGGTTATCGCATGTTGAACAAGCCCAGCAGCTGTTAAAGGTCTGAAGGTGAAACTATAGCTGATTTGGCAACACTATGGTGAGATAGCCTGTCTTTTTCGTTGGCTTGTTAAAACAAGTGTGTGCATGTAGGGTGATCTGGATGAGGTCGTGTTTTTAAACCTTTCCCCCATCCCCATTTCATCAGCTTAAATCGCCAGAGTTCCCTGTGGAGAGGGATCAATGGTTAAACCACTCTGGAAATTGTAGTTCTGTGCGGTGAATAGGGGCCTCCTACTTAACTCTCGGTGCGGCATGGGTGGCGCTGTGGGTTAAACCACAGAGCCTAGGACTTGCTGATCAGAAGGTCGGTGGTTCGAATCCCCGCCATGGGGTGAGCTCCCGTTGCTTGGTCCCAGCTCCTGCCAACCTAGCAGTTCGAAAGCACGTCAAAGTGCAAGTAGATAAATAGGTACCACTCTGGCGGGAAGGTAAACAGCATTTCCGTATGCTGCTCTGGTTTGCCAGAAGTGGCTTAATCATGCTGGCCACATGACCCGGAAGCTGTACACCGGCTCCCTCGGCCAATAAAGCGAGATGAGCGCTGCAACCCCAGAGTTGGTCACGACTGGACCTAATGGTCAGGGGTCCCTTTACCTTTTTACTTAACTCTCAACAACCTTAGAAAATAATAGTTCCCATAACTCTTTGGGGGAAAGCCATTTAAAGTAGCATCGCAATGCTTTCAGTGTTTGTTTGTTTTCTATACCGCCCTATACCCAAAGGTCTCAGGAGGGTTCACATAAAATATCAAATACATTTAAAAAAATCAACAACCTAATAACACCCCCCCAAGAGCCAGCATTTTTAAAAAGGGTATAGGATGTAGATCAAGGCAAAGGCCTGGTTGAAAATGAATGCTTTTGTCTGGCACCTAAAATTGTATAGTGAAGGCGCCAGGCGAACTTCCCTGGGGAGAGCATTCTGTTAGTTTCTGTTCTTATCACTGTGCAGCTGCTTGGAGTCACAGGACTCTGTTTACATTCCAGAGACCTTCCAGTCTCATGGGAGGGGCGACGGGATGTGACGTTAGTGGTTTCCTGTTCTTTTGTTCCTTTGTTCGGTTGCTCTCTGCTTTCATAGAGAGAGAGGATGTCTTTTCTGACTGCATAGCTTAGAAATAAACTCTTTACAATGTAGCCCAAACCTCTCATCTCTTTCCTGTGCTGGAAACTCTGCTGAAGAATGTGCCTGAGGCCTCATTGAAGGCTCAGGTCGTTATACGTCGGGAGGCGATTCCGAAGACTTGGGGGAAGAAAATGAGCTTTATCAGCTTGGCCGAGCGGAGATCCCAACATATCCACAGATAGGGAGCCACTGCAGAAAAGGTCCGCTCTTGTGTTGCCACCCTCCTGACCTCTCACGGAGGAGGCACACGAAGAAGAGCCTCAGAAGTTGATCTCAGGGTCTGGGTAGGTTCATTTGGGACAAGGCTATCCTTGAGGTATTGCAGTCCTGAGCCATTTAAGGCTTTATGGGTCAAAACTAGCACTTTGAATTGGGCCCAGAAACTAATTGGTAGCCAGTGCAGTTGGACCAGGATTGGTGTAATATACTCAAACCGTCTTGCTCCAGAGAGCAATCTGGCTGCTGAATTCTGCACCAGCTGAAGTTTCTGAACCGTCTTCAAAGGCAGCTCTGCATATAACGCATTGCAGTAATCTAACCTTGAGGTTACCAGAGCATAGACAACAGTAGTTAGGCTATCCCTGTCCAGATAGGGGCGTAGCTGGGCCACTAGCCGAAGCTGATGGAAGTGTGAATGTGGCCCAGAGTGTCGGAACAATTGTTTGTCAATTGTTTGTGAATGTTCACTCTTACATTTTGCCCCACACAGCCACAGGTCTCACAAATGGCGAGTTCTCTTTTTTTTCTTTTTCTTTTTGAATAATATTTATTAAAGTTTCAAAGAAATTACAAAAATAGAAAAAAGAAAAGAAAAAATAAGAAAAAGAACAAAAAATACAAAATACAGAAAAATAAAAACAGTTAAAAACAAATCAGTCTTTCCATCTCTTATCTTTCATTTACTTATTTCCCTGACCTCCTCTCACCTCCCTTTTTTGTATTCTAGTTCAGTAGTTGTTTCAGCAAATCCTTACCCTTTTTGCTTTTATCTTAATATTTTATCTTAATATATTGTAACTTTACATTTTCACCTATTATCAATTCCTCTTTACTTAATCCTTTATATCTTTTCTGCTAAAACCACATAGTTTAATTCCAACATCTTTCTAACATTCCTTAATTTTAGAATATTTCTGTAGATAGACTTTAAATTTCTTCCACTCTTCTTCCACCGACTCTTCTCCTTGGTCTCGGATTCTGCTAGTCATCTCAGGCAGTTCCATGTCGTCCATCATCTTCATCTGCCATTCTTCCTGGGTGTGTAGATCTTGTGTTTTCCAGTACTTTGCGATAAGTATTCTTGCTGCTGTCGTAGCATACATAAAGAAAGTTCTATCCTCCTTTAACACCAACTGGCCAACCATGCCCAAGAGAAAGGCCTCTGGTTTCTTCTGGAAGGTATATTTAAATACCTTTTTCATTTCATTATAAATCATCTCCCAGAAGGTCTTAATCTTTGGGCATGTCCACCAAAGGTGAAAAAAGGTACCTTCACATTCTTTACATTTCCAACATTTATTATCGGGCAGGTGATAAATTTTTGCAAGCTTGACTGGAGTCATGTACCATCTGTAAATCATTTTCATAATATTCTCTCTTAAGGCATTACATGCCGTAAACTTCATACCTGTGGTCCATAACTGTTCCCAGTCGGCAAACATAATGTTGTGTCCAACATCCTGTGCCCATTTAATCATAACAGATTTAACCGTTTCATCCTGTGTAATCCATTTCAACAGCAAGTTATACATTCTTGACAGGTTCTTAGTTTTAGGTTCTAACAATTCTGTTTCCAATTTTGATTTTTCCACCTGGAAACCAATTTTTTTCTCCAAATTACATATCTCCCTTATTTGATAATAGTGAAGCCAGTCTCGTACTTTGTTTTTTAATTTATCAAAGCTCTGTAGTTTTAATCTATCTCCTTCTTGTTCCAGAATTTCCCAATACTTTGGCCAATTTGCCTCCATATTGAGTTTTTTCAGAGTCAAATGGCGAGTTCTCATGGCAAAAGTCATGCCTCGAAAGCACAGAGGAATGTTAAGTGTGGATAAGCCCGTAGCCTTTCTGTTTCCCTTAGACTACCTTTATCTCAGTCGGAACAACCAATTAGTGAACACAGCATGGTTAAAAAATGAGGAATAGTGGTATATCCATGCTAACATTGTAACCACTGTAAGGGATTCTTCTCAGGTCTGACTTCCTTTGCGAGAGTCTATTTCTAGAGCGATGCCCAAACCACAATTAGACCATGCGTTCCAAAGGCAGAACAGATATGTACAAGAGAGAGGTGCAAGTTATGAGAAAGCGAAGCTCTGCAGGCAGACCACCGTGCATCAATTTTTCAAGGAGGCGTGTGGATCAGTCTGGGAATATGTCTGAAAACCAAAGAGTTTGCCTGTGTGGTGCATTTTAAAGGAGAAAAACGAGGAGCGAGCATGGGATCAGGGAGAGAAGAAACTTTGTAGATTGGCAAAGAATGGACAAGTGAGTCCTGGGATAGGAGTAGATGGAGTGGTTTATCTCTAGGAGCATAAGAGAAAAAAAGTAGATTTCATCTAGGATACTCAGAAAGTTTTCTGGCTACAGCAGCACATGTAAGATAAAAATAAGCTTGCAGCTTTCTCAGCGCTATGGTGCCTGGAAGAACCCAAGCACGAGAAAGTAAAATAATAGGTTTCAAAAGCAGATAAAGATGGAATGAAGAGCAGCACAGTAGGAGTGATTTTTACTGGAGAAATGATTGGCAGGCTAAGGGTTATGCACTCCTTTCGTCTAGGAATGAGGAGAAAATTCAATTCAAGTTGCATTTAAAGGCAGACCTACCTAACTCACACTTTCTGAAGCAATATGCAAGCTGAGATCTAGCCATCCTTCAAAATTTACAATCCTCCATCCCACCCCCCGTGCATTTCTCCACTTGGAGGAGTGCAGGGAGCATAAATTCCATGGTGCATCTGCATAACCGAACGCCTTCATCTGCCCCAGCTGCAGCAAAACATGTCTCGTCCACATTGGCCTCTATAGCCACAGCTGGCGCTGCAACCTTCCAACAGTTTGAGTCCATCCCCAAAGGCAGCGGCAATATAATAGCAATAAATTAAATAACTAATAATCCACTGCCCTTTCATGACACCCAAAATCAGCCGCCTGAGGAGGCTGCCTCACTCTAGTAAAAAGGGTAAAGGACCCCCTGACAGTTAAGTCCAGTCGCAAATGACTATGGGGTTGTGGCTCTCATCTCACTTTAATAGCTGAGGGAGCCAGCGTTTGTTCACAGACAGTTTTTCTGGGTCATGTGGCCAGCATGACTAAGCCGCTTCTGGCGAAACAAGAGCAGTGCTAGTAATGGTTCCCAAAATGGCTTTCTCTCTCTCTCTCTCTCTCTCTCTCTCTCTCTCTCTCTCTCTCTCACACACACACACACGTTTTTGATTCACACACGTTTATGTATCAAGTACAGTTTACCCACAAAGCAAGGCTCTTCTGGTAAAGTTTCATTTGACAAAACGGACTTCTCTATTATGTCACCTTGTTGGTGTCACTTGAACTGTCTTTTGGAATACATATATATATATATATTCAGAGGAAATACCTACATTGTGGAATACTCCTCTGAGACATACTGACTACGTGGCCTTCCTAATTTAATTTGGCATCCGTAGAAGGCCTATCTTTCTGGCAAAAGGGCTTGATTGGTTTCTGAATTGGTTCTGAGGGGCTTCGATGTCAGATTTGATCCTCTTGCTCTCTGAACCTATTTTATCAAAAGGCTAGCATTATTGTTCATTAAAAATGAACCCCTCAGCGACCTGTCAAGCCTTAGTTTCCTTGCTTTGGGCAGCTGCCCGCTTAGCAATAGGAAGAGACAGGGAGGGTGAAAAACCATACCCTCCAATTTTCCAGGAACAGTCCTGGAATCACAAAAGCGATCCTGGCTTCTCATTTGATCCCAGAATGACTCTATTTCTTCCGCCAGTACTGCTGTCAGTGAGCTCAGGGGGGAGGATGCACTGATGTCCCAAGAGGTGGTGGAGATGGTGGCGACTCTCCATGGCTTCTCCATGGCTGCTGGATACCTTTGCATGGCATAATTTACTTAATCCATTCATGATGCATCGAAACTGTAATACTGTGCTGCGTGTGCCGGATATATATATTTTTTATTGTTGCAAGTTTTCTTGTATTTTGTAAACCAATAAAAATTATCAAAAGGAGAGCATTTGACACTGTAATATTGTGTTCTTAATTGTAGGTTATTTTTTTTTAAAGAATAATACTTTATTTAGAATTCAACAATAACAAAGGAAAAAACCCACAGTAATTGCTACATCAGTTCGTTACAATTAACCAATGTTAACAATATATAAATAGTAACAGAAAAATTACACAACAACACTTTTAACTTGTAGGTGATTACTTGTTTTTGTAGGAGAAACACCTTGACTTCGGGATACGGAAAAGAGGAATATACTTCTTTCTTTCTTTTTTGGTACAACAAACTAGCAGTACCTCTGAACATGTTAATACCTGTAAACATAATTATCAGTAATATATATATAGAGAGAGAGAGCAAGAGTGACAAACAAAGAAACAATTGAACTTTTGAACAATTGAACCCAGGACTTGTGCATTTAGTAAAACGGGTACCTAGATTATAATAATAAAACTGGAACTCAGGGATAGTCCATGAAGCTGAATGTTGGTGGATTGAGCACAGAGGAAAGAAAGTCATTTTTCACATGGTGCATAGCTGAACTTGTTCCCACAGCTGGCTTCAAAAGAGGGTTAGGCGAATTCATGGAGAAGAGGTCTATCATAGGCTATGACTCCTGATGGCTATTTTCTACCTCCATGGACAAAGGTAGTATTCCTCTGAACAACAGTTGCAGGAAACCACAGGAGGGGAGAATACTGTTGCCCTCACATCCGACTTGTGGATTTCCCACAGACATTGGTTGCTGTGAGAATGGGATGCTGGACTAGACTGGGCCCATTGGCCTGATCCATCAGGGTCTTCTTATGTTCTTAATGTCTTTGTTGTTGTGTTTTTAAAGGCACAGGAGCCTTGGCAGGGAGGGGGGGAAAGTAAAGAAATAATTGTAGAAAATTCACTGGCCCATTAATTTTTTCATATTTTTTTAGACTGGACGTATATCAGGGATGCGTTTTAGCACCAGTTCCATCAGATAGATTAGACTCTTGGCACATCACTGTCTTTGCTGATTTACTCCAGCTGAGGATCCAGCTCATAACTCTTTGTCTGCCTGGGAATTTAATCAAGTAAAAAGGATCTGTTGTGTGCAAGGGGGGGAAACACACATATAGCATTTCTTTCTTGAGTGGGTTGCATGGCTGGGTCTCAGTAGCATTGTTTTCCCATTTCAGGCTGTGCTCTAGAAGGATATCAGTGAATAAAGTGGTCTGTTTATTAGTAATTACTGCTATTGCTATAGAAACAGAACAAAAACCAATATAAATTACGTATAATTTCCCACCACTGAACTTCACATACATGATTACGGCACCGAAGTAAATCCCGAGGAATACTACATTATGTAATTATCTCCAAAGTGTGCTAATGGCCCTGACGGAAATACCATTTCATCCTTGTGGCTCCTGGTGACCCTTCAGTAACTCAAGGGAAGGGTGACTGGAGCCACTCAAGGGCTAATGGGTTAGGGTAACTGCTGTGCGTTTCCTGGTCATTTTTGGCACCCCCTGACAATTAATTATTTCAAACGGACAAAGTGATATTATTGGATATATGACAAGAATGGACGTCTGAAGGATCGCTAGCCTCCCAGGAAGCATCTGAAACAAGTTAAAGTCAAATGGACCACCATAGAACAGACAATGCCTGCCAAATTGAGAAGAGATTCAAATGGAGGGGGTAAAGTTCTCTCATAGGGCTGTAGCACTATGGAGTGCATGAGGGCTGGGTGGTGTCAGGCTTCAGGGGCTCAGCTTCCTCCCCCCCCCCTTTGGCAGCAGATAAGCAGAACAAAGCAAAAGGAGCCTCTTACCAGTTAGAAATTTTAATGATCACAGCAAGAGAAACAAAGAATTCATTCCTCAGAATGAAGGCGCTCCCAATTAAGGGGTCCACCCACTTCCCCCCTAGTCAGCCACATCACTACAGCATCTTGAAACCTGGTCTTGCAACCAATGTGCTTTCCGTTCTGCTACCTTATCTGCTGTCCTTGACCTTGGACTGCTGAGTGGCTGGATGCTTTCCAGAGACAATGTGTCTGTTAATTTTCTTTCTCCCAGTTCTCCTCCTCCTAGCTGTTCCCCACCCAGTACTTCCCAACTTCTGCCTTCTGAACTATGTCCTTCTGCAAACCACTGTTCCAAATCTATGCTACTTCCCTGCTCCTGGGAAGTTTCAGGATCCTGATCAGGAGCAGGGGGAGGGGGAGGCTCCCACCATTCCTCCTCAGTGCAGCTCTCCTCAGTATGGTCCCTGACAGGTGGCCAGGTGAATCATAGGGTTAACAAGGACTCCAAGAGTCATCTGGTTCAACCCCTGAAAACCCCAGGAATCTCAGCCAAAGCATCCATGACAGATGGCCATCCAACCACTGCTTAAAAACCTCCAAGGAAGGAGAACCCACAACCTCCTGAAGGAGACTGTCCTACTGTTGAACAGCTCTTAACTGCCAGAAAGTTATTCCTGGTGTTTAGTTGGAATCTCCTGTCTTGTAACGTGAAGCCATTGGTTCGGGTCCTTACCCCCCCCCCCCAAGAGAAGAAGAAGAGTTTGGATTTGATATCCCGCTTTATCACTACCCGAAAGAGTCTCAAAGTGGCTAACATTCTCCTTTCCCTTCCTCCCCCACAACAAACACTCTGTGAGGTGAGTGGGGTTGAGAGATTTCAGAGAAGTGTGACTAGCCCAAGGTCTCCCAGCAGCTGCATGTGGAGGAGCGGAGACACGAACCCGGTTCCCCAGATTACGAGTCTACCCCTCTTGACCACTACACCACACTGGCTCTCAGTGAGCATGAGAAAACAAGTTTGTTCCATCTTCCATGTGACAGACCTTGAGATATTTGAAGATGAAGAAAAGTGGAGAAAGCTCATGCACGGGAGTGGCCTCCTAGTAGTGGCAGAACTATTGTAGATCAGGACAGTAAGGGACAGTGCAGGGGGCTGGGAAAGTTGGTAAGACTCAAATTCACCATTGGGAGTAGTGGATTTGCTCTGCCAGTGTTCCCGAACCACCCAACGTTCCCACCACTCTGCATTTCACCTTCCCATACAGGTACATGGTGATGTTGCTGCCACCAGGAGGCTTAGTCCAGAATATCATTGTCCCCTCCTGCCACTCCAGATGTTGCTGGATTTCTTACTCCCACACAGCTGTTGGAAGTGAAGGAGACCTGCTTCCTTTTGTGTATGGGTGTTTGATTGCAAAACCTCGCCCATGGAAAGTTAATACACCAGGGAGGCCCTCTCACACACCTGTTTTCTCTGTGGAAAAGGCCACATTCTATTCTTAGTTGCGGGTCTGAGTCAGTTTGGCATCTGCCACAAAATATCACAAGTGACCTCTGTGTAAGAAGAAATTGGCCTCTTCCGGAGCCAGCGCTGGGACAACATGGAGCAACTTGGGGGGTTACCTTTATGCATTCTTCTTTCTCGAGACATTTTTCAAGGGCATTTGACAGTCACAAGAGCTGGATGGAAACCAAATTACTCAAGGCTTGCATGGCTAATTAAAACCATCACAATGGGAGGCAAAAGTCCGTGAAAGGTTTAATAAATAAATAATTGCTGAGACCACCCTGTAGCTCACAGTTTGACATTTCATTATCCAGCAGATGAAGGTATGAGGGAGAAAACAAAATCTGAAAGATGCCGAGAGGGACAGGATGGCGTATGCAAAACCTTGTGTGGCCAGATCTCTTTGCATATGGATTCAGGAATGGCTGAAGGAGACCAAATAAATATAATTTATTTCCTTCCTTCCTTCCTTCCTTCCTTCCTTCCTTCCTTCCTTCCTTCCTGACCTCTCCTTCTTCCTTCTTCTAGTCTTCACTTGAGTCTCTTCCGACACCAGCGTGGGCGAGAGGCTGGAGCTGTGGCTCAAGTTGCCCATGAGAGCCAGCTGTTTACCCCTGGCCCTGAGTCAAGGGGAAGAGCAGAGCTGGGATGGTGAGGGAGGCAGGAGGTCAAATGCGAGGACCCTCCCTCCACAAGGGGCAGAAGATTGGGTGTCAAGAGAGAGTGTGTGCCCCACAATCCCCAGTCCCCCAACCTGTCCCATATTTTGCCCCACCAAAGGTGGCAACCTTACCCTGAAGTCATCCTCAGCCGGAGGCTTTGGACTACAACTCCCATCATTCCCAGTCAATACAGCTAAGCTGGCTGGGGCTGATGGGAGTTGTAGTCCAAAGCATCTAGAGGGCACCAGGTTGGCACAGTCTGCCTCTGTTCTTCCATTCAGATGTTTCTCTCAAACTCTTCCACTGAATTAGAGATGGAAGTGGATGGAAGTGGAAGCTTTCTGTTGACGAAAGAAAGAAAGAAAGAAATAAAGAAAGAAAGAAAGAAAGAAAAAGAAACCAAACCAAAACTCCCATTCAAAGGTCTATTACCTCAACACTTTGCCACTTGTAGAGGAGAGGAGGAGGGGTAGCGGGGGGCAATTTAAATCATAATGAAATGCTAACAGACTAGTAGGACCCGTTTGTATGTTAGTTTCTCAGAGGAAAAGAGTTGCCTTGCCTTGCTTGTAATTGCTGTCGGTTTTTAAGCTCTCCTCTTTTCAGAAAACACTTTCAAGTGTTCCTACAAAGGGGAGGGGGGGACAGTTACCAAGCAACCAGCAAGCTCTGAGTGCCTAGAATTCAAACGTGATTGACATGGACTCTCCCCCCGCTGCTACCACTACTACAATGGGTGCCATGAGAACATAGGGAGAGCCTGCTAGCCCTCGTACCTACGGGACTGCCTCTCCCGGTATGCCCCACGGAGGACCTTAAGGTCCATAAATAGAGGTCCCAGGCCCTAAGGAAGTTAGATTAGCCTCAACCAGAGCCAGGGCCTTTTCAACACTGGCTCCGGCTTGGTGGAACGCTCTCTCTCATGAGACCAGGGCCCTGCAGGATCTGATTTCTTTCCGCAGGGTCTGTAAGACAGAGTTGCTCCACCTGGCCTTTGGCTTGGAATCAATTTGATTCCCTCCCCCTCTTTCTTTTTCCCTTTCTCCTCCTGTGATGAGGCTGCATTTTAATGTTTTAATGTTGTATTTTAATCTTGTTTTTTAAGTTGCATTTCATTCAACTTGCTTTTATTATTGGTTGTTAGCCGCCCTGAGCCTGGTTTTGGCTGGGGAGGGCGGGGTATAAATAAATTTATTATTATTATTATTATTATTATTATTATTATTATTATTATTATTATTATATCAAGCCAACGGCCCATCTTGTCCAGCATCCTGTTCCCACAGTGGCTAACCAGATGACTGTGGGAAACCCCGCAAGCAGAACCTAAGCACAAGAGCATTCAGAAGCGTTACTGGAAGCAGAGCACAGCCATCATGGCTAGTATCTTTATTCTCCATGAATTTGTCTATCATCTTTTAAAGCCATCTAGGTTGGTAGTCATTACTGCCTCCTGTGGCAGTGAGTTCCATAGGTTAACTATGCACTGCAAGAAGAAGCACTTTCTTTTATCTGCCCTGAATCTTCCAACATGGAGCTTAAAGGAATGTTCCTGAGTTCTAGAGTTATGAGAGAGGGAGAAATCTCTCATGTCACCTCTGGCTCACGAGATGTGAGGGAGCAGCCATATCGCAGGGGCTCCCACACTGCTGCAAGTGATATATTGGGAGGAATTCCACACCATGCTATTGCAAACATACAATCTGCACAAGCTTATCAGCTTTCCAGATGAAGCAATGTCTCCTCCTGTCTTGTGCTGGTCTGGGGAGTTCTCTGAACTCCAGCAAGCCAATTTTGGGTGTAGGTGTGCCTAGGGAGGAAAGGAAGGAAGTCCCATTGTGCAAGCAAAAGTCCTTGTGCAAGGCTTCCACTGATGAGCACTGCTAGGTGGATCCTGTCCAATATTTGTCTCTTGCATTTATATCCCAACTTCCTTCCATCATTGAACTTTTCCACTGCATTATCCCCTACTTGCACTCTGACCCAACCCATGTCTTCTTAGCTTCAGCAAGGATGTTTGTTCGTCTTTTGCTGCCTAGCCTATTGCATGCCAAGGCAGTTCCCTATTGATTAATAAAACACAGAGGCGAGTATTTAGGACTATGGGCTAAAACAGGCCACAGCTTTATTGGTTACAGATGTGAGCAGTTTGGCTTAGGCATTGGGTGAAACCAGGCTATATCTTGACTCCATCTGGTCTGCAGGGAGTCAAACTAAGGGTAAACCACGAGAAGGGGGAGCCCTATGATTTACATCAAATAGGGGCACCAAGGGGTCCCTATTGGGGTTGTGGCATGATCCTAGCCCACATCTGGGATCCACACACCCGGATCCCTTTAACAGGATACCCTTGTTGACCCACCCCCATTAAACAAAGGCTTACCCAATGCCTAACTGCCCCTCGAGGCCAAACGGCTCGCCGCCCACACTCTCACACCTGCAACAAACCTCTAAGGAGCGTGAGTTGTCGTGAGCCATACTGATTGCTAGACTGATTGAAAGGCCATTTTTAGTTTGTAATTAAAGCTTTGGTAGATTCATTGCCGCTGTCAGTCACTCAAATCTTGCAGCCCCAAAGGCCAAAGCATATACATATACAAATAAAAGAACCCTTTCTGGTCCATCTAAGCTGGCATGCAGTTTGCACGGATCACTGACTGTTTTTATGCCCAAGGGTGCATTTGGATTTTTTTGACTGTGTGTCACCTCTTCTCATTTCCCCCCTCTCTCTCCCAGATCTCCGCCACCACAACTGGAGAATCAGAAAGAGAGAAAGCAAATAGACATACACTCACTGTTCCAAGGGATATGGGTAAAAGTTGTATCCCGTAGAATTATCCAGTAGAAACTTCAAATATCTCAAGGGCTGTCACATGGAAGATGGAGCAAGCTTGTTTTCTCCATCTCTGGAGGGTAGGACTCGAACCAATGTCTTCAATTTACAAGAAAGGAGATTCCGACTAAACACCAGGAAGAACTTTCTGACCCTAAGAGCTGTTCAACAGTGGAACAGACTCCCTTGGAAGGTGATGGACTCTCCTTCCTTGGAGGTTTTTAAGCAGAGATTGGATGGCTATCTGTCATGGATGCTTTTGCTGAGATTCCTGCATTTGCAGGGGTTGAACTAAATGACTCTTGGGGCCCCTTTTAACTCTGCAATTCTGTGATTCTACTCTGAACCTTGAAAAGAGCTTAGAGCTGAATGCAGAAATTGGAAAGAACATCTCGTGCCATTTCAGGGCGTGGATCTCAGCCAGGCTGGTGTGGGATCATCCCAGGTCTGGTGTGGGGGGCACTCTGAAATACTAGACAGGGCTCTGTATTTGCAGGGGTGTGTGAACAATGACAAGTAACTATTATTAGAATCACTTCCATGGTTGATTCTGGAGACTACAGGGGGTAATTTGGAAAAACTCATTTCTGCAGGGTGGATCCATTTTTTATCCATTTTAAATATAGCATAACCACGAAGCTTTTAGGGTGGAGTGTATTATAAATTGAGTGGGTGGGTGGATAGATAGTAGAATGTCTTAGCCACTCTGGGAAATAATCAGAATTCTTCTTACCTGATGAAAAGGCAATAGTAGAATATAGATAGCAGTTTCCATGAAATGAAAAGCTCTCAGAGAAAGGGTGGGTGACATTCAGTCTCCTGTTCTTTCTCTTCAAGGACGGCTAGGAGGACTACTTGGTCCAAACCTTGGAAGAAATACTGAGTTCCTTCCCCAGAGTGCCCAACAAGTTGCAATTTTCCCCCCGTCAACTTGAATTGAGGTTAATAATATCTAAATTGGTTTGGCTTTGCACCTCTAGCTCCCATAGCTGGTCCTTATCTGATGGATAAAAGTGGCAGATGTCCTTGATGCTTCAGCAAATAGATTGTAAGAACCAGAGTGAACTTCACAGGCTTCACGACGAAGATAAATGGCTACTACAATCTCGATTTTGCCCCAGCGTTCCCACAGATGCATCATACATAATGAATACTGATCTGAGTGCCTGCAATGAAATCTAGATAAAAAGGTTGCCCCAGTTTGTACCACCATCTGGTTGGGAGACGTTGGAAATCTTGAAGTGGTGGGGGGAGGGAAAAGAGAAATCCCATACATTTTCTTGATGTAAAACAGTGGTTATGTGCTTATAGTGTCTGGCTATGTGCATATATATCTGTCGTAACTTTTTTTTGGGGGGGAGGGCATGTGAAGTGGACTCGAAGACAACTGGAGGAGATTCAAACTGGTGTGAAGAATGGCAGCTTACCATCTTGCCCACCCCGTTCCCTGTGGCGGTGTTAACAGGGTACCCCCTTAGAGGGGTCTAGAGGGAAGTCTCTGTCCAAAGATCTAAGTGCGTAGGACATAGAGCTTCCCTCAGCGTTTGGGGGCCATCTGCGTAAACCTGTGTTTTGCAGTGGTTCCACCCCCGAATAGACCCTGTCATGCCTTGAGAGCCAGTGTGGTGTAGTGATTAAGAGCGGTAGTCTCGTAATCTGGGGATCTGGGTTCGCGTCTCCGCTCCTCCACATGCAGCTGCTGGGTGACCTTGGGCCAGTCACACTTCTTTGAAGTCTCTCAGCCCCACTCACCTCACAGAGTGCTTGTTGTGGGGGAGGAAGGGAAAGGAGAATGTTAGCCGCTTTGAGACTCCTGAAGGGGCGTGAAAGGCGGGATATCAAATCCAAACTCTTCTTCTTCTTCTTCTTCTTAGTTCCTCAGTGGGGGGGGGGGCGGGCTGAGAGGGATACACACCCAGCACCCATGCTATAACTTCCTACTTCTGAAGAAAATAAAGTTGTGGCTATTTAAATCCCAGGCAGTTGTTGTGTCCATTCATTCTACCATTCAGCAGTAACACGCGCCGGGAGGGGGGACTCTGTGGCTGAGCACGTGATGCTACTAAGCCTGCTTGTGGTATAAACTGGAAATATAATTATCTTTAAGTTAATCAGCAGGCAAATCAGTCCATCCACCTCTCCCTTGTTGAGTGTTGGGAGTGCATGGAGGTAATCTTCTGCCCATCCCTGTCAGGGTCCATTGGTTTAACAACAACAACAACAACAATTTATTTATACCCTGCCCATCTGGCTGGGTTTCCCCAGCCACTCTGAGCGGCTCCTAACAGAATATTAAAAACACGATAAAACATCAAACATTAAAAACTTCCCTAAATAGGCCTGCCTTCAGATGTCTTCTAAAAGCCGGATAGTTGTTTATTTCCTTCACATCTGATGGGAGGGTATTCTACAGGGTGGGTGCCACTACCAAGAAGGCCTGCTGCCTGGTTCCCTGTAGCCTCACTTCTCACAGGGAGGGTACAGCCAGAAGGCCCTCGGAGCTGGACCTCAGTATCTGGGTTGAACGATGGGGGTGGAGAAGCTCCTTCAGGTATACTGGGCTGAGGCCATTTAGGGCTTTAAAGGTCAGCACCAACACTTTGAATTGTGCTCAGAAACATACTGCAAGCCAATGTAGGTCTTTCAGGACTGGTGTTATGTGTTCTTGGCGGCTGCTCCCTGTCACCAGTCTAGCTGCCACATTTTGGATTAATTGTAGTTTCGGGACCCCTTCAATGGTAGCTTCACGTAAATAATATTTTTATTATTTACACCCTGCCCATCTGACGGGGTTTCTCAAGCCACTCTGGGGGGCTTACAGCATATATTAAACATAGAAAAGCATCATACATTAAAAACTTTCCGATAAAGGGTTCCACAGTGGTTGCCGCTTGCAGAGTGCCACTCCACTTGCTCCTCTTTCCATCTGCCCGAAGAAGAAGAAGAAGAAGAAGAAGAAGAAGAAGAAGAAGAGGAGGAGGAGGAGTTTGGATTTGATATCCCGCTTTATCATTTACCCAAAGGAGTCTCAAAGCGGCTAACATTCTCTTTTCCCTTCCTCCCCCACAACAAACACTCTGTGAGGTGAATGAGGCTGAGAGACTTCAGAGAAGTGTGACTGGCCCAAGGTCACCCAGCAGCTGCATGTGGAGGAGCGGGGATGCGAACCCGGTTCCCTAGATTACGAGTCTACCACTCTTAACCACTACACCAAGTATGCTGCTAACATAATCCCTGCTGGTAGCAGCCAGCAAACCCCCACCACCACCACCGCCCCAGCAAAGTAAACCTGTCCTGACAATCCACTGGATTCCAAGCTGGCCCTGTTGCCATCATGTGACAGCACTGGGCCCAATCCTAACAGCTTCACCAACTCCAGGCTCACCTTCCAACATGTGTCCCTACTGCCTTGCATGGCAGGGTTACAGGTACAGAGGTGGCCCACTGCTGGACTGTGGGAAGGGGAGACAGAGGTTTGATTGCCCCCTCCCCTAAGTCAGATTTCACATTGCTGAGGACTCCACATTGCTCCAGCATCGTCCCTCAGTCCATGCACACAGCAGTCTCTCTTTTTATGTGGTTGGAAATTCTGTCAGCTGAATGTGTGGAGGTTATCAGGATCATACCTATTGCCCCTGCATCTTTCCCCAGCACACAAGCCTATGCAATTTTATTCTATGTATTCATTGCATTAATAGTTCACTTTTTCACCATGGAGCTCAAAGAGGGATCCACAGTTATCTCCCTCCTCATTTGATCCTCACAATAACCCCATGAGGGAGGTTAGGCTGCGAAGCAGTGACGGGACCATCAAGCTTCGCGGCTGAGTGAGGATTTGAACCCAGGTCTCATAAGTCCTTGCCTGATGCTCCAACCACTCCTCTTCACAAAGAGCCCAAAAAAGCATTGTGAAAGGGGCTGTTCTCACCTATCAGGACCAAACTAAACATAATGTTAAGTATGTTTTGCATTTAATGTGCCGCTTAAAATTAAATAAATGCAAATAGTATCTCTGTTGTTTGTGAGACTCGCAGTGTTGGAATCACAGTGGGTGGGGAGGGGGAGTTTAGTCCTTGTTTCTCCTGCTGAGATCCTGACAAAAACCATTCCTTTGAAGCTGCTATTTGCATTGGGAGGAAAACTCCAATTGGCACCCAAATGTGCATGTTAAATGCAAAGGCACATTTAACATCACATCTAGTGTGGCCCTAATTCCTCACTTACTGATGAAAAGCTGTGTTGGGACTGGCTAGCTGCTGAGAATTCACTTTAGCTTTCTTGTAAAAAAAAAAGTTGTGCAATTGCCTTTACATTTATTTCTGTGGCATTTGTTCTGAAGCTGGTTTTGGTTTTCTATCTATTTTACATTTGCGTGGTGAGCTTTCTCGTGAACCCTGAATGTTCATCACTGTGGCATGCAAGTGCAAATAAATAAGCAGTAAGAAATAAAGCCACTTTGTATTTATCAAAAGTCTGTTTTGCATTGTTTCTGCATTGCTCTTTGAGATATATATCTAACACACACAGAGAGAAGGATGAACCCAGCCCCTCCCCCAATTGTTATTACATTTATATCCTGCCTTTCCTCAAAAGAGCTGAAGGATGGTCTAACAATTCTCATTTTACCCACACAATCACCCTAGGAGGTCCCAAGGTCACCCAGTGAGATTTATGGTTGAGTGGGGTTTGAACCCTGGTCTCCCAGGCCCTAATCTAACACTCTAACCACTACACCACACAAGTGCTAAAACAATATAATATCTCACTTTTCAAAAGACTGAATACTACTGGGGAGGGACTGGGAAGAAACATAGGGTTACTGGTTTTGCCACTGACATTCCATACAGTAGAAACTTAAGAAAGGGCCTTCTTGGTGGCTTCACCCAAGCTTTGGAGCTTCTTACCAAGGAAGGACTGCCTTGCCCCTTCTCTGGGGACTCTCCACCAGCACACACACAAAATGTAATATAAACATTGACAACTGGGAAACACTGGCCTCCGAGTTCTCCAATTGGAGAACAGCCTTTACCAAAGGTGTCATGAGCTTTGAAGACGCTTGAACTCAGGATGAAAGGGAGAAACGTGCTAAGAGGAAGGCATGCTTGGCAAACCCTTAGCATGATCAACGCCTGCTCAGAAACCCATGTCCCCACTGTGGAAGGACGTCTGGATCCAGAATTGGCCTCCACAATCACTTACTGACTCACTGTTAAAACTGTGTTTATTTATGGAAGACAATTTTACTCGGCTACGAGTGATTGCCAAAGAAGAAGATGAAGAAAAAGAAGATACTTATAAGCAGATTGTTATGTCCATTGTAAGTATTTTAGGGATGAGGGTGGCACTGTGGTCTAAGCCACCGAGCCTCTTGGGCTTGCCAACTGTAAGGTTAGCAGTTCAAATCCATGCGATGGGGTGATCTCCCATTGCTTTGTCCCAGCTCCTGCCAACCTAGCAGTTTGAAAGCATACCAGCACAAGCAGATAAATAGGCATTGCTGCAGTGGGAAGATAAATGGCATTTCTGTGCGCTTTGGCTTCAGTCACAGTGTTCCGTTGCACCAGAAGCAATTCAGTCATGCTGGCCCCATGACCTGGAAGAGCTGTCTGCAGACAAACACTGGCTCCCTCGGCCTGGAGTGAGATGAGCACTACACCCCATAGTCAAGTTTCACTGGATTTAACTGTCCTTTACCTCTACCTTAACCTTACATTTGTAATTTGTTCAACAGGCTGTTTTTATTGTTTTGCCCCCATGTTTTTACGATTTGATTTTTACCCCTGTAGTTAGTAAGCTGCCTTGCGCACTCTTTGGTGAAAAGGTAAGATACAAATTTATCAAATAACCAGACAAATTTGTAAGCAAATAGGAAGTCCAGGCCTTATTTAAAGCAATTGCAGGCAATCAAGTGCCCAGGAAATAATCTGTCCTGTGGCACATTCTCCAGAGACATGCAAAATCCATGCTCATGAGAATGCATGATGTCTGAACAAGAAAATGTTTTGTCTGCATTTGAGTCGTGAAGCAAGTTGCTGAGACATCATCTCAAGCAGAAAGTTCCAGCTCATTGAAACAACGGTAGATTCATCATATGCATGAATGATTTCCGGAACAACAAAAATTAGAACATGAGCAAGCAAGCAAGAATAAGTGCAGATTCTGTGCTCCCACACAGTCGAACCCAAGAGTGTCAATACGGAGCTTCCCTGGGGATGTCGGCACCAATGATGCATTCTTAAGCCAGCGTGTTCTGCAGGAGATCAGGCTGCATCGCCGGGGAGGGAAACACACAATCCTTGCAAAAACACAAAGAAGGGGCTGTTGTCAGCATAATGTCACAAACGCACATCCTGTGAACCTTGCATAAAGCCCAGAATCAATGGAAACCAGGGCAGAGCATCTTCTGTACACTAATCCCAGTGCAGAAGGGGAGATACTACGGCCCAATTGCTTATCTCATTCCACGTTTAGAATAGTAATTGTTGGAGGAGCTTTCGTCCCTTGCAAGCATTCAATCTGGGGCAACCCTTCAAATTATTTCTGCTAGGCAAGCTACTCCGAGAAAGTGATACCAGCTTTTTCCTGCTGAAATAGATCCTGTAATACTGAGTGACACTTCATATTTTTGGCACCAAACTGGCACTTAGTTATTTTAAGCTATCACATTACACCATGTAATGGCATAGAGAGCCAAGGTGATAAGAAACGCCAGCTCCTCCTGGCTATGGATTCGAAAAAGGCCTATTTTCCGTTCATCTATTTTTAGGCATTCGAGTCACTATCAACTCGAGTCATAGCCATTATGGGGAGAAATAACATGACAAGACCAACAATTCAGCGAAGGCACTTTATGCCAACTTGTCAAATTCTCAGGCTGTCAGGAGGGACCACTTTGTTGGTATTCAAATTGTGACTTAGCTGAGCAGCTCTTAGAGGCAGGAGAGAGAAATGGAATCACGCTCACACTTCGTTGCATTTATACTTAATTAATACTTAATTTCACAGGGCTTTTTAAAGGATTTTTTTGGTGTGTTTTTTACAAGTCATATCCCAGGAATGCTTACAACCACACTGTAAAGGAGGCCTGTGTGATGGTCTCATAAAGCAGATGTTTTGCCTGCGAGAAGTCCCAGGCTTGCTCCAAGAGGTGGCTGGTGCCCGTTGAGACTTGTGGGACATATGCCAGAAGGTCAATAATAGGCAGAGCTAGAGCCAATGTCAGGTGCAACCACAATCAAGAACAGGCAGAGCCAACTAATTCTGGTTTTGTCCCCATCCTCATCCCAGCTGAGTCCTAGAAAGTTGACACTGACGCTAAGAAGGATAAAGCTGACAGCCAGTGCCATCTATTGGACTGGTTCTAAAGAAAAAGGTAGGTGTTGGGGCTGGCTAATTGTCAGGAGTCCAGATTCCCCGTTTGATAACACAGTAAGGTAAAGGTAAAGGGACCCCTGACCATTAGGTCCAGTCGTGACCGACTCTGGGGTTGCGGCACTCATCTCGCTTTATTGGCCAAGGGAGCCGGCGTACAGCTTCCGGGTCATGTGGCCAGCATGACTAAGCCGCTTCTGGCGAACCAGAGCAGCGCACGGAAACGCCGTTTACTTTCCCGCCGGAGCGGTACCTATTTATCTACTTGCACTTTGAGGTGCTTTTGAACTGCTAGGTTGGCAGGAGCAGGGACTGAGCAATGGGAGCTCACCCCATTGCGGGGATTCGAACTGCCAGCCTTCTGATCAGCAAGTCCTAGGCTCTGTGGTTTAACCCACAGCGCCACACAGTAAGCGTAGGTAATTAAAAAGGAGGATTTATTGCAAAAACAAACAGATAGCTCGGGACAGATTCAACCAAGCCTCCACATCATTATTCAAGATGACCTTTCTGAAGACTCCTTCCAGTGATGACAGAAGATATTGAACTTACGACCCTTACGTCTCTTGTTTTGCTTCCTCTCTAACAGCCCTCCCATTCGCCAACTCCTTGGACTGAGTGGATCAACTCCAACCTCTTCCTGTTCTGAGAGGCTGTTCATGCCTCTCTGCGCTTCCTGGAAACTTTGGCTATGTTCCAGCCTGCTCTCAGCTACTGTCTTCTCAGCCAGCCTGTCAAGGTCAGGAAGAGCCAAAGTCTGCAACTGCCGGCTATCCCCTGTCTAACATCTAAGCCTCTCTGTTCCTGACTGCTTTCTACAGTTGGCTGCAAACCTTTGCTGGGAGGTGGCTCATACCTGACACTAATGGTCCAGCCTCCACTGTTAAAAACATAAGAAGATGGGAAGAACCTGCTGAATCAGGCTAATGGCCCATCTGGTCCAGCATCCTGTTCTCACAGTGGCCAACCAGATGACTATGGGAAACCCGCAAGCAGGACCCAAGCACAAGAGCAGTCTGTGATTCCAAGCAACTGGCATTCAGAAGCATTGCTAGAAGCATATTAGAGCCATCATGACTAGTATCTTTGTTCTCCATGAATTTGTCTATTCTCTTTTAAAGCCATCTAGGTTGGTGGCCACCCCTGACTCCTGTGGGAGAGAGTTCCATAGTTTATATATGCACTGCATGACGAAGTATTTTATTTTATCTGTCCTGACTCTTCCAACGTTCAGCTTCACTGAAGGTCCACGAGTTCTAGTATTGCAAGAGAAGGAGAAAATCCACTTCCTTCACCCCATACATAATTTCATAAACTTCTACCATGCCATTATACTCTCCTATTACTCACCTTCTCTCTAAACTTCTTCTTGTTGTTTAGTCATTCAGTTGTGTCCGACTTTTTGTGACGCCATGGACCAGAGCACACCAGGCACTCCTGTCTTCCACTGCCTCCCACAGTTTGGTCAAACTCATGCTGGTAGCTTCGAGAACACTGTCCAGCCATCTCGTCCTCTGTCGTCCCCTTCTCCTTGTGCCTTCCATCTTTCCCAACATCAGGGTCTTTTCCAGGGAGTCTTCTCTTCTCATGAGGTGGCCAAAGTACTGGAGCCTCAGCTTCAGGATCTGTCCTTCCAGTGAGCACTCAGGGCTGATTTCCTTCAGAATGGAGAGGTTTGATCTTCTTGCAGTCCATGGGACTCTCAAGAGTCTCCTCCAGCACCATAATTCAAAAGCATCAATTCTTCGGCGATCAGCCTTCTTTATGGTCCAGCTCTAAACTAAGGAGGCTCAAATGCTGCAGCCTTGCCCTACAGGGGAGTTCCATCCCCTTGATGGAAGAGAGCTCTTTCCCCTTGATCCAGAGCCAGTGTGATGTAGTGGTTAAGTGCGGTAGACTCGTAATCTGGTGAACCGGGTTCGCGTCTCCACTCCTCCACATGCAGCTGCTGGGTGACCTTGGGCTAGTCACACTTCTTTGAAGTCTCTCAGCCTCAGTCACCTCACAGAGTGTTTGTTATGGGTTAGGAAGGGAAAGGAGAATGTTAGCCGCTTTGAGACTCCTTCGGGTAGTGATAAAGCGGGATATCAAATTTTGAGACTCCTTTGGGTAGTGATAAAGAGGGATATCAAATCCAAACTCTTCTTCTACTTCTTGATCATTTTGTTTGAAAAGGCATTGTCCAAATAACAATCTCCTTGTGGAATTAAACTGATCCTTGTAAAATACAATGTGCAAATGTTAATTTGTTAGAGTACACGAAAACAAATTAGGGTAATAGAAGGCTGTGTGTTAAACGTAAATAACAATACAAGTACAATGAGAAGAACTGGAAGTATTTTATTTAGAAATTCAATGAACGATTGTATAATAATGCAAATTCTTGTTTTGCATGTGTGTGTTTTTCCTCTTTCTTTTCTTGTCTTAATCTTTTCTTTTTTATCTTTATGTATGTATATATGTTTGTATTTTAATTCAATCAAGATGATTTAAAAAGAAAAAAGAAACCCCAGGTAGGTTTGGGCGAGATTTCCTACCTGAAACCTTGGAGAACTGCTGCCAGGCAGTCCCAACAATGTTGTGCTAGAATGACAGTGGTTTATGGCAGTTTCCTATTATTTCTCTCCAAACAGTCATTGCTGGGAATGGAGGAATAATTCGTTTGGTCTACTTATTGCGGTGGACCAGCCCGATCCAACACTTCAGAAGTGTCTTGTGGATCGGAATGCCATTCTCAACTAAAACATCCATTTTTTTCTGGATTTTGTAATACTGTTTCAGCATGCAAAAAGTGCACACAAAAATACAGCGGTACCTCGGGTTAAGTACTTAATTCATTCCGGAGGTCCGTTCTTAACCTGAAACTGTTCTTAACCTGAAGCACCACTTTAGCTAATGGGGCCTCCCGCTGCTGCCGCGCCGCCGGAGCACGATTTCTGTTCTCATCCTGAAGCAAAGTTCTTAAACCAAGGTACTATTTCTGGGTTAGCGGAGCCTGTAACCTGAAGCGTATGTAACCTGAAGCGTCTGTAACCCAAGGGACCACTGTACATATTCTGCACACACACACACACACACACACACATGTATATTTTAAGATGAAATGCACTTTAAGATGAAAGGCAATAAAACCGCAGACCACATGTAAAATGTCTCTACAAAATGCATGCAATTTAAATGTGGACTTTTTGTGCATTCTTTTAAAGTAGATGCATGAAATGGGATGGAACAAACCCATGACTGTGAGCCGGCAAAGCTGAAACAGGATGGAATTATTCTGCTCGTTCTGTCCCTAGTGGCAATAATCTGTTCCCACCACTGAACACAATGGCATATTCAGCCAAGAAGCCCCACCTCCCTGCCTGCAATTCTAATACTAGGCTCACACCCTGGGGAATCCATAAGGATGGAAGAAAGTGAGCCCACCATGCAACTGTGGCATTCTTGCAGCAATATCAGCTTGAAAATAGCGATGCCCCCCCCCCAATCACTCTGCATTTCTGCAGGATTGCTGCCATTCACAGAAATATATATATTTAATTATTATTTTTTTGCTGCAGGGAAAGGATGACATTTCCCAAAAGTTTGTTTGGGATGGTGGTGCCTTACTTTAGGGCAGGCATAGGCAAACTCGGCCCTCCAGATGTTTTGGGACTACAACTCCCATCATCCCTGATCACTGGTCCTGTTAGCTAGGGGTGATGGGATTTGTAGTCCCAAAACATCTGGTGGGCTGAGTTTGGGGATACCTGCTTTAGGGTGATGATATTGACGACTGGAGCAGCTGATCAACAGTGTGCAGTATTCTTTAAGCCTATTTTTAAGATTCTCACAGTAGCTCAGAGCTATGTCTGTTTCCACCTCCTAGGAAGCTAGGAGAGGAGAGGAGAGGTGGGGACATGGTTTCAAATGCACCAGTGGAGGTGATCTGACATTGCTGGTGCATCTGGAATGTGCCAACCATTCCACTGTCTTTTTTAAAAATAATTTTTATTGTTTCCAATTTTACATTTCAGAAATGAACATTTTACATACTTTTAAATATCCAGTGACTTCCCTTCTTCTCTTTCCATGGTTCATTTTACATATCTCCCATTGGGGTTGGCAGTTATTTTAATTTGGGTATAACTGTAAACTGTTTATTCTTGTTGTTGTTACTAGTTTTCACTGATTTATTGGTTTATATGTTGCTTGTATAGGATATCTTGTTTTTTAATGTTTGATGCTTTGTTGTGTTTTATACATTGTAAGCTGCCCAGAGTGGCTAGGGAAACCCAGCCAGATGGGTGGGATATAAATTAAAAATTATTATTATTATTATTATTATTATTATTATTATTATCCTGCATATTTTACTCTAACCATTTAAGTCCGTTCTCCATTTTACATCATTTAAACATTATTTACACTGTTGAATTTATCTTAATGCTGCCAGCATTTTCAGCTGTGTACAATTATTTTCCATATATTCAATAAATATTTCCCACTCTTTAAATATATGTTCTTCTTGTTCTCTTAATCTGTGTGTTAAACCTGCAAGTTCTGCATATTCTAACATCTTAAATTGCCAGTCCTCTTTAGCTGGAACCTCACTCACCTTCCATTTTTGAGCTAGCAATATTCGTGCTGCCGTTGTTGCATACATAAATAATTTTTTTCTGACACCTGGGTATTTCTGTCTGGATTATTCCCAGTATAAAAAACCTCCCCACTGTTTTACCCCTCCCCCTGTACCTCCTGGTAAGAGGCAAGAAAGTGTCCAATCAGAGATCGGGTGAGTGATGCCAACCCACTGTGGGATGTGAAACACATAGCAGTCAAGAACAACATTCCTAGAATGGACAAGCTAGAAGATGCTTTGTACCAGCCAGGAGAAAACTTCTGTGGGTGTGGCCTAATTTGGGTAGAGGAGCACACATTCTTCTTTTGCTCCTCTCTTCTCCATTTTGTTTTTCTATGTGTTGGCAGTCACTTGGGACTAACTCTCTTAAGGGATAGTTCCACATGTATTTTTTTGTAACCTAAGTCTGCCTTCAGGGATCCAACTGTGAACTGAATGAATGTGAGTAAATTACTTTTATATAGACATTAATAATATTGTCGTGTATTCTTTTTAAGAGGAACAAGAAGGGATCTTATCAGGAATCTTATAGAGAGAGGCTCAGATGAGACTGCAACAATCAAACCGCTGTGCACTGAAAAGGGAATGTTTAACTCTGCTAAGATATAGAACTTGCTAACACAAGTTAGGATGGATATCATCAAAAATATATCCTCTTCTGCCTCCCTGAACATTCCCACACCCACAATGCATCCTGCTATTGAGTGAGCCCTTCTGAGCGCACTGTTCCTGGCTGATACCCAGCCATACCAACGACTGATGTCAGACCTGTAAATGTGATTAATACCTTTTCATTTTATCCAAGGGGGGGGGGGGGGAGAAGCCATTTGGCATCTGCAAAAAAAGGAGAGGGACAGAGTGGTTGCCATTATATCAAGAGATAGAGATCAGGTTCAGGAAAAGGAAACCCATCAAAATGCAATAAAAGAAAGAGAGTAGCTTTGTCAGCAGGCAAGAAATCCATGCAACCTAAAGCTGGAAAATATAAATAGATTCTAATAACAGGATTACTTTGCAAGTATACAACAGGGATTGGGGGGAAGAAAACCCTGCAATTAATTTATTAAGAGGGGGGAGCAGATTAGCATTTTCTTCTCTATTAGCAAAAATAAATTCAAGCATCATTATTCATCCTCTGAAGGACATTTGAAGGAGCATGCATCAAAATCGTTCCTTCATGGAATTAATTTGAGAGAGAGAGAGAGAGAGAGATGAAAAGTTTAACATTTTCCCAAAGCACTATTATTACAAAGATTATTGAGTGGTCTTCTTCATTTACCTTGTCCAATCGCCTCCTTTTCATGAAAAAAAAGTTGGTACTCTATTGGGTACCATTTCCATCTTTCTTTCTTTCTTACAAACTAAAAAGAGCCCAAAGTGGTTAGCATTTGCAGAATGTTGACTTCATTCTTTTGCTAGCTGACGAGGAAAATTGTGCAGCTGTGCTTCTGCAAGTTTGGAAAAGGATAAGACTGAAACATGTTTTCCTTTCCCCTTTCATGCCGATGTAAGGAATTCTAACGTCTATAGCATTGATCATGTTAATATGTTTTTGATTTAGTGGTGGACCATATTCTTGCGGATTTGTCTGGGAATTTTTGATATATTGTTAGGCAATTTTCTCACTGTGTGGTAAAGACATTTTGATTGATTGATTCCACTCCTACACGAAGAGAGTTTTGTTGCTGATTAACTGATCATTTACACTGGTAAACTAGATTATAGGCTCTCCCAGACAACCTGCTTATTGAGCATTTGTCCTGATTTGTTTGCCTCATATTTGTATGGAGTTTATTTGTATGGCTGCTTATTAAGCATTCTTTTTTATTATTTGCACAGAGGTTATATGACATTGCCCAATGTCATCATTATCCCATGCATTCCGGGACATTTCCCCATTACTTTTCTTACAGCAAAAATAAAAATCTGGTGTTTTGCTTTTGTTTTCATAGATTCATAGAATTGTAGAGTTGAAAGGGACCCAGAGGGTCACCTAGTCAACTCCCTGCAATATAGGAATCACCACTAAAGAATCCCTGAAAGGTGGTCATCCAACCTCTTTTAAAAACCTTCAATGAAGGAGAGTTGTGGGGTTTTTTAGAAGCTAGCATGTTGTACAAGAGTGTCAAATTCACTTGAATTGTGCGACCTAAATATGCTGATATACAACTGAATCATTCTCACACAATAGTAACAGTCTAAAGTGGCCTATGGGCAGTTTTCAACTACAGTGGTACCTTGGTTCCCAAACTTAATCAATTCCGGAAGTCTGTTCCAAAACCAAAGCATTCTAAAACCAAGGCATGCTTTCCCATAGAAAGTAATGCAAAATGGATTAATCTGTTCCAGACTTTTAAAAACAACCCCTAAAACAGCAATTTAACATGAATTTTACTATCTAATGAGACCATTGATCCATAAAATGAAAGCAATAATCCAAGTACTGTACTATAAATAAATAAGACAGTATTGTAGATGATAAAAATTAAAATTATTATTTTTTCCTTACGTGCACTGATGATAGTCATTGTTTGGATGGGGGGCTTTTATCCATTACTGCAGTCACACAATCAATCAATCAATCAATCAATCAGTAACTGAACTGGGTTCCACAGAGTCCCCAAAACAAGTCACAAAAACGAAGCCACAAGCCACAGTCGCAAGTCAGTCCCATAAAACGAAGAACAAGTCACAGTAAAAAATACTAATGAAAAAGCAACACAAACAAAAATGCAAAAAAAAAGCAAAAACAAAAGCTCCAGATATCACCTCTGTGTTGCGTGGGTGCTTGAGACTCAACAGGAAACCTCTGATTAGCAGCGGGGGACTCAATCTACAAATGGAACACACTCAACAGGATGTGGAACATGTTCTGCTTCCAAGGCAAAGTTCACAATTTGGAGCACCTACTTCCAGGTTTGCAGAGTTCTGTTTCCAAGTTGTTCATAAACTAAGCTGTTCTAAAACCAAGGTACCCCTGTAAATAGTTGCGCGAATGTAAGGATTACTGTGAATGCCATGGGATTCCCCCTTTTCCTCCTGCACCATCCTCAAATCTGCTCCAGATGGTTGGGAGCACAAATTCCAGAATAGATTTAGGAGGCATTCAAAGGAAGGAGAGGGGAATAATATTCCACTGAAACTTTTGCTTATTGCTACATTGAACACAACCTTATATCTTCTGCTTTCACCTTGGTATTTATTTACACATCAGCTACCCTTGAAGCACATTTCTGATTTGCTAAATGTGCTTTCAACATGCGTAAGGCATGAAAGGGAGGGGGAGAAGAATCTAATTAGAAACAACAAGTATACAAAGTTACATTGTTTGACAATTACTCTTCTCCAAGTGGGGCTCTTCTAACTTAGAGCTCACCCATGAGAAAAACTATACTCATCATCCAAATGAAAGTAATTAATTGAGGGTCGGGAAAGCAGTGGAGATTCCCAAGGAAACAACTGGCAGGCAAGATTGGCTATTAAATATTGCTGCAGGGGGAAGCTGAGAAAGTATTATATTCCCCCCTCCTAAGAGCTATTTAATATACATTGATCAGTCATTACTTCCCATATATACAGGGTTTATCTGTTTATCAGCAGCCCGAGATTTAGTGTCAACCATCCCGACAGATTCCCAATACAGATAATAATAGGGTGAGGACAAAAAGAAAATGGGAAGATCCATCTTTCAATGCCGACTGCCATCTTAGGAGATCAATAGCTGTCATAATGTCCTTATCATTCTGGGAACAGAAATACTATTTGGGCAATAAAGCTTTCCTGTTTTAGTTGTTAATTTAGATCAGCTTTGACAGAACTCTGAAATTTTGGCCTGGTGCACGAAAGAGCGTTAAGCACATAAACACACACACACACATACAGGGATACCCAGTATTGTGTTACTCTAACAAGTCTTTCTACATGAACTGCAGATTGGGAATCCTATTATGCAGAGTTGAGCTGAAACTAAAGTTGCTGATGAATACAAAACCGATGATACATATAATATGAATTTCTGCTGCTCATAATACTCACTTTTTATTTGGAGCCAGGAACTATTACCCTGAAACTCTTAGTACATTCATAATCAATGAGACATGCCTTGAGAGGATGCCCCACTTTTTACCTGCACAGTCAGCATCCGATGGACTGGGAAAGTGGCAGAAGAGGGATCTGTTGCCATGTGCTGCCTAGGCCAGAGGGTGTCTCACCCTCTATCTGCAACAACAACCAGTCAAAGCTGGTCCATTAGAATGAATGTGGCACTATGTCATCAACCTCATCCCAGCAGCATACGTTCTTCCTTATATCCAGTGCAGCAGGATATTTGGCAGGGAGAAGGCTGGGGGAAAGCCCAAAATTAGTTGTCTCCACCAGCTGTTGGCTCTATCTCCACCTACTGGAACACCTTCTACCAGTCTCAGTGGGCACCAGCCTCTCCTGCTGCTACTTCCAAGGTCAGAAAGTGTCTTTACTATCCAATAGAAGGCTCCAAAACAGTGTGTTCCAGCTGTTCTGGTGCTGGGCTGCTCCAGGATCCATTGGATCCCAAGCCAGTTTCACTGCTGTCAAACATCATGGGGCCCAATCTGGTTGCCCCTCCCCCTTGCTCCATTAGGTAAAAGCTAAAGGTAAAGGGACCCCTGACCATTAGGTTCAGTCGTGACCCACTCTGGGGTTGCGGCACTCATCTTGCTTTATTGGCCGAGGGAGCCAGCGTACAGCTTCCGGGTCATGTGGCCAGCATGACTAAGCCGCTTCTGGCGAACCAGAGCAGTGCACGGAAATGCCATTTACCTTCCTGCCAGAGTGGTACCTATTTATCTACTTGCACTTTGACGTGCTTTCGAACTGCTAGGTTGGCAGGAGCAGGGACCGAGCAATGGGAGCTCACCCCGTCGCGGGGATTCAAACCTCCGACCTTCTGATCGGCAAGTCCTAGGCTCTGTGGTTTAACTCACAGCGCCACCCGCATCCCTTGCTCCACTAGGTAAGATTGTGCAAAGAAAGTTGTTCTTACCTCCAAGTATAGGTGACCCTTCCAGCTGAAGAGGAACCAAGTTTTAGATGCTCAGAGAGCTCTAACAAGATAGCAACAGATTTTTTAAAAAACTGCAAGTATTACAACTGCAGCTACAACACAGTACCACTGAGGGGCAGTTTTTGCCACCATGGTCCCCATGGGGAGGGACAGCAGGATATAACAACAACAGCAGCAGTTTTATTATGTATTTATTATTCATACCCTGTGTGTGTGTGTGTGTGTGTGTGTGGGTGGGTGTATCTATCTATAGAGGAGATAGAGCTGGAGATACATATTCCTGAATGAATAGGCTGTGTGGAAAGGCTGCCCTTACAGGTGGCAGTTTTGCAAGAAGGACATGAGGTGGGAAGCTTTACGGAGATGAATAGGAGGTGGAAAGAGAGCCGAAGGAGCCACAGAATTTCACTAAAGAAGTGAGAAGGTGTTGGAACCAGACTGAGAGAGAGGATCATCAAAAGTTTGCAAAAAATACAGGACTTTGAACAAGTTGCTGAATGACAGAATATGCACTCAGTAGGGGGGCTTCAGTGAGACTTGTCACTTGTCTTTTGATAGCGATGTTCACTCTGATGAGATAATGCATTTGATTTACATATATTTGCAGGCTGATTTTGTAAAATTTATATATATGACAGCTGCTAATCCAAGTGAGATACCCACTTGAGCAATTATATCACCCCATGCTTGATAGAGCCCATCAGAAGTGATCAGGTGATTTAGCCACATTGCCCTGGATCCAGGGGCGTAGCTAGCTGCTCTGGCAGCCGGAGCTGTGGGGGCAGGGCAAACCGCCCACGGGGGTGCCACAGCAATCCGCCCAGGGGGGCAGTGTGGTGAGCTGCCCACAGAGTCCGCCTGGCAGACGTAAGCCCCACGCTGCCGTTTTGGGCAGCACAGGGCCCCGAGCCACTGAGTCACTCCCAGGAGAGATGCATGGCTTGGGTGCGCTGCAGGTCAGGCCCCACAGAAAGTGCCGCCCCCTGCAGTGTGCCATTTTGTCACCCCCTCAGGGATGACACCTGAGGCGGACCGCACCCCCGGCACCCCCCCCTTCCTATGCTCCTGTCTGGATCAAATCTCTCTGCTCTTTATTTCACACACACTTCTAATACTATCACAAATATGGTATCAAGGACAACCCTAAATCACAGCTGACTTAAACCAATCTGCAAAGTCTACGCATCTATAAAGACATCTGCGTATTTTAATACACACAATGGAGAACTAATAAAGATACTAGATGAATGCTCATCATTGCGGGATGATGTGTGCGGGAAGGAAAGGAACTGGCACAGTTAATTTTACAACCTGCAAGCACTTTTTAGGGGGAGAAAATCTCTCTTGAGGAAGAGTTACATTTGTGTGGTGGGGATGTCAGTTTGGAAGAAAAGATGATTAAAGGGGTTGGACGTGACAGAGGTATGCACAATTGTGTGTGATGTGGAGAAAGTTGATAGAGAGAAGGTTTTCTCCCTTCCTCTTAATACTAGAAATGGGGATCATCCAATGAAGCTGAATGTTGGAAGATTCAGGACAGGGAAAAGAAGGTACTTCTGCACACGGTGGATAGTTAAACTATGGGAGATGCTCTCAGGAAAGGTAATGATGGCCAACAACTGTGATGGCTTTATAAGAGGATTAGACAAATTCACGGAGGGTCAGTCTATCAGTGGCTGCTGGCCATGATGGCTATGTTCCAGTTGCTGGAAGCCACAGGAGAAGAGAGGTTGTGGTTGTGGGTTTCCAACACAGGCATCTGGTTGGCCACTGTGAGAACAGGGCGCTGGAGTAGATGGGTCATTAGCCTCATCCAGCCTGCTCTCCTTATGCTCTTATGAGCGAAAGGCTGGTCCTACCCTACTGCAACTGGAAAAGACCATGCTAAAGTCCCTTCGAGGGAGGGAAAATTCTTTCCCATCACCTGGTGCATTTAGCTTGAAAGATGCTTTTGATTAAACCTGGAACTTTTTCTGGACAAAGCACAGGCTCTCCATCCTCGCCCCCTCACCCCCTCTTTCCCTGCCCTTCCTCCACATTTATCCTCTTCTGCCTTTCCCCCAATCTTCCTACTTAACTCGATAAAAAGGAAAGGCAGGATTTTCAATAATTCTACAGAGCTCCAAAACTGTTATGACAGGGGCATAATTTAATTATTGCAAACTTCTTTTCTTCCTGACAGCTTCTTCTTCTTTTACTTTTACTTATTTTACCCAAAAGGATGATATACCCTTTTTTAAAAACGTTATAACTAAAATTGGAACAGCCTTTTCTTTTCCATTTCTCTCATAATCTATTGTTATTGGTAAAGGTGGGAAATATTTTTCTCAACCCAAGGGTCAGATTCCCTCCTAGGGGGAAAAGAAGCCGGAAAAGCAGCAAATGTGGCTTTTGCTTTTGTTGAAGAGGATATATTCCAGTAATGCAAAGGTGAAAAGGTTTCTTTACACAGGTATCCATCCCTTCTCCAGCCAGGCAGGCAAGAGGCAATATCTCAGTGGAAGGACACATTGCAGCCAGGCAAAAAACACCTGAGACAGGTGAGAGCAGGAGCAGCGAAAGGTGTGACCTGGGTAGATAATTTGATCTGGGGGAGAGTCCTGAGGGCCACATAACTAGATCTGGAGGGCCTCATATGGGCCCAGCTCTGATATAGATAATTAAAAATTCTCAGTAAACTACAGAAACAATGACAAGCAGCAGCAGCAGCTAGATGCTGAAAGCAAGAGACGGCCACAAATGCTGTGATATCACAACGGACCCATTTTAGCGCTGGATTTCTAGATGCTCTTTATGTTTCTCCCTCTAGTGGTATGAGGCGACAGTCTTCTTTCTTTCTTTCTTTCTTTCTTTCTTTCTTTCTTTCTTTCTTTCTTTCTTTCTTTCTTTCTTTCTACCACTTAACTACCATTGCCTCTAAATGGTGTAGAAGAAATACCACACAAACAAGGTCAGAATTCAGTTGGAACGGTAAAATCAGATTTCAATTAAAATGCCTAATGGATTTTTTTTTTAAAGTATTCAATAGTGGGTTAAACCACAGAGCCTAGGACTTGCTGATCAGAAGGTCGGCGGTTCGAATCCCCACGACGGGGTGAGCTCCCGTTGCTCGGTCCCTGCTCCTGCCAACCTAGCAGTTCGAAAGCACGTCAAAGTGCAAGTAGATAAATAGGTACCGCTCTGGTGGGAAGGTAAATGGCATTTCTGTGCGCTGCTCTGGTTCGCCAGAAGCGGCTTAGTCATGCCGGCCACATGACCCGGAAGCTGTACGCTGGCTCCCTCGGCCAATAAAGCGAGATGAGTGCCACAACCCCAGAGTCGGCCACGACTGGACCTAATGGTCAGGGGTTCCTTTACCTTTACCTTTTAGCCTCCCGAAGCTCAACAAGGAGGAGGCCTGTCTGATCTCAACTGGAAAAGAAATGCACCCAATCCTGAAAGCACAGATCCTGGTGGATGCAAACCATGCACTGAATCACGGAGGAACCACTAGCGGTGATTCGCCCAAAGACATCCGAGAATATGAGGGACTGGGCAGGCCTCGAGCCACCTGGATCCAAATGGTGAAGGGCCTTGTAAATTAATGCAAGTACCTTGCACCTGGCTCAGGTTTGCCAGGTGGTTCCACTTGAGCAGGTCATTCCCGCATTGTTTCTGATTTCAGACGGAAAGTCAAAATGTCAAAAGGGAAAGGAAAGTTCCTTCAGTTTCTAATTGGCAGTGTTGGCAAGGCTGACATTTGTGATAAAAAAACTGAAACGCTTGGAAACGAACATTTCCTTGCAAGGCGGCAGCATGAATGTAAGAGAGGCAGAGAGAGGGAGATGGGAGGGGGTGAGAAAAGGAATAAGGTTTCATTAGCAAAACCAAGCCTCACTGCAGAGAAAGGAACATTATGGAAGCTGGGGTATTCAAAGTCACATTTCGAAGGTGTCCTCTTTGCATAGGCAGGAACGCATCATCCCTTGGAGTTAGGCCACCTCACCCTTCATAATGCCTACTCTTATTACCGTCTGTATATTGCAGATAGAGAAGTGATGGTGCATGCCTAAGGCCACTTAGGCAGTTCATGGCTCAGGTGAGAGTTAAAATCACTGATTCCCTGGTCCTAGATCAGTTGGTTAGGCAGGTTGTTAGCTTTAGCCTTTACTACACGGCTTCCACATCCATTCCCACAGGCACACCAGTCAGTTTAATGACTGTTTATGCTATGTTGTGTTAGGGGGATACGGGTGACGCTGTGGTCTAAACCACTGAGCCTCTTGGGCTTGCCAATCGGGAGGTTGGCGGTTCGAATCCATGCCACAGGGTGAGCTCCCAGCGCTCTATTCCAGCTTCTGGCAACCTAGCAGGTTGAAAGCATACCAGTGCAAGTAGATAAATAGGTACCGCAGCGGCAGGAAGGTAAATGGAATTTCCATGTGCTCTGGCTCCCATCATGGTGTTCCGTTGCACCAGAAGTGGTTTAGTCATGCTGGTCACATGATCCAGAAAGCAGTCTGTGCACAAATGCCGGCTTCCACGGCCTGAAGTGAGAGGAGCACTGCAACCCCATAGTTGCCTTTGACTGGACTTAACCGTCCAGGTGTCCTTTACATTTTTAATTTTACTATGTTCTGTTAATGACCCTGGATTACCTCTTTTTATCCATGTCCTCCTTAAGGATGGGGGGGTGGGATTCAATCACATTTTAGTGCGAACCCAGCTAATTCACACTTTCTGAAAAATGCATGAATCATACTGCAGCTGTCCTTCAAAAGTCCCACTTTGGATTTCGCAGTTCAGCTCTCTCATCCAGAAGCCCGTATGTTAGGGGAAAGCGTGCATAAAAATGCATATAAAGTAATCATATAACAATTCATTGTATTAAAGGAAATTGTTTTCCAAACTGGTGTCTTTTAGGAGTAAAGTGCACTAAAACACTGATCAATTTTTAACTTTCTGTTTTTAAGTAAATTAATCAGATATCAATTAGAAAGTTAGAAAGCAAAATGTGGAGGCAACATTTTAAGGCTTATTAGGCAGGCATGGCTAATGCCGTTGCTATGGACTTAAGGGACAATCTAAGCACAATATCTGTTGGGACAAGAGAGTAAGGATCTGTCCAGTGCTGTTTTTCTAGAAAAAGAGATGCTGGAACTCAACATGAACACTTCCCTCATTCTCTTAGAATGCCAATGGCGCCCACCTGAGGGGTGCTGGAACTGAGTTCCAGTGAGTTCCAGCTGGGGGAAAAGCCCTGCCAGTAAGAGGTTGGATCTGTCACATCTCTGACTCAGCCAACCAGTTCCTGGTTCAGCCAAACTATACCTGAATAAGCCCATGTCCCAGTTCAGCCAATGCAACACCAGTGTAACACCTGCGTCTCAGTGAAACCAGGGTTCAGTCAACTGAGACAAGACTGGTGGATCTTACATCAGCACAAACCCTGGAAAATGGGCCAACGGCGGGGTGGTGAGGGGAAAACTGGGCTCAGGAGACTTACACTGGATCATAACTCCATTTGGCTCAGTCACATGACCTGGCAACTTGGTGGAACTTACTCTGGCAGAAAAGCGTGGTGTAAGTAAACTTCGTTTTTAAAGGATTGTTTTCCCTCTGCCAGGCTTAGGCCAGTTCAGCTGGCAATAACCCCACTCCTGAACAGAGTTTCAATAGGGGTGATTTATGCTATCTTAATTTTAACCAGTGCCAGTTCCACTGGCTTCAAATACTTTGCTTTGCTCTGCCTACCACTGCTGCTAAGCAATCAGAAGGGAGGAAAATGACGCATCTCCTTTGCGTTCCCTGGTGAAGAGGTTTGCTCTCATCCCACAAGAGCAGCAAGAAATACATGCAACACCTGCAGCAAATAATGCCTTGTCTCTTTAATGGCTGTGTGTGTCTGGTACAAATTAAACAAAGTAAGCCTTTTCAAGTATGGAAATAAAATGATAGAGAATGCTTCACCTGTAGATGTTCAACCTGTCAGAAACCTTATCATGATTTACATTTGGACCCTACACTTCACTACAGGAAGGGGCGTAGGAAGGGGGGTGCGGGGTGCCCGGGGGTGTGGCCCGTTCCGGGTGTCATCCCCTAGTGGGTGACAAAATGGTACACTGTGGGGGGTGGCACTTACCATGGGGCCTGGCCTGCAGCACACCCAAGCCACGCGTCTCCTGGGAGTGACACGGTGGCTAAGGGCTCCGCACTGCTCGAAACGGCAGCATGGGGCTTGTGTCTGCCAGGTGGACTCCATGGGTGGATCGCCATCGTGCCCCCCTGGGCAAATCGCCCCACCCCCTTGGGTAGATCGCCCCGCCCCTGCTGCTCCTGGTGCCAGAGCAGCTAGTTACACCCCTGATTACAGGAGTGTGGCATTTGCCCTCCTAGGTGTGTGACATCATACTGGGTCATAAGGAAAGGGTTAACTAAGTGTAAAATGATTAACCAATAGGAACCCAAGGGGAGGAGTTAGAGTTGTTAAGAAGTCAGTCTGGAGTTAGAGAAGGGAGAGGGAGAGGGAGGATAAGTCTATGAGTTGGGCTAGTTTGATGTCAGAGAGTGAGAGAATCTGCTAAGAGGAGTCAGTTAAACAGTTGGGAATAATCAGTTCGAAGGTATTAGGAAGGTATAGGCCGGTAAGGAAACTAAGGTTAAGAAACTGACAAGAAAAATTATCTGAAACCATAAACTTGTTAATGCTTATAAAATAAACTTGTTTATTTGGTTTAATGTTAACAACTGTCTGGACTTTGTTTGTACCTGAGAGAAACGGATTGGTGGCAGCGGGGAAGTGATCACAGTGGTGGCACAGGGATCAATAGACCGTCAAACGTCCGGGGACCCTGTGTGATCACCACAAGGAGCTTGTAACATTCTGATATATATGCGAGCATTACATTTTTATGAACTAAAATGTTCATTCAGATGAATTTGAATCAAACCAGTTCACTTTGTAAAAGGAAGCACTAGAACCGGAACTAGTTCCTTTTGGCACAGGAGGAACTATAGCTTGAACTAGTTCCTTTTTAAAATGAACTTCCCAGGCACTGGTCCACTCCAGGGCACTTTGAACCCAACTCCTTTTTCCACTTGGAGTGAGCCCATGCTGGATAGTAGCATTTGCTCATGTAAATTTTGCCCACAATGGAAAGGATATAATAAGTGATTTCACCTCCTGCTGAATTCTTTTTCTTACGAAACATCTTTTTCTCAAGCCCTCCCCTTTATTTCCAATATTCTCAGGAGAGAAGCCTGAAAAGAGAGACATTATTTCAAATGGAAAAACATTGATTTTTATTTTTTTATTTTTACAAACCTCCCAGGGAGTCTCAATTTACACGTTGTTTTTTGTTTGTTCCTTTCCTTATTGGCTTGTTTGAAGTCTTTGACGTTTTCCGAGCCGAGGCTTGGATTGCTTGTGTATCCAGCATGACCCTGTGTCAAACGGGAATTCCTTTCAATCAGACCCTAACTTTAGGAAACGAGTGCCTTGAATTTCTCAGTCTAATCTTGTTGCTGCCTGCTTTCAAAAGACAGTTTGAGTCGAGGTGAATCTCCTAAACTAGACCAGGGAAGAAGTCAGTGATTGGGGAGTGGAGGAGTTGATGCAATTTATGAGTTATGCAGTGGAAAAAGAGAAGATTATGGTTTAGAGTGGAGAGCATGGTGTCAATAGCTTTATTAAAATATACATTCTGAAGGAGAAAGGGAAACATTTCTATAGAATCTCACTGGTAATACAGAAAGCAGTAAAATGGATTTAAGGGACAGAATTCACTGTGTTCTGGAATGCACATACTGCATTGTTGACTCACATATTATTCCTCTTTAGAACAGAAAGGCTGGTTCTGTCGTGTCTACGGCATAGCACTGATGAGCTGGCAGAAGGCTGTGCTTGATGCTGATTGGCTGGGAGCCAGCTATGCAGGAGTGCTGATTGGCTGGGAGCCCATTTTTGTGTGTGGATGAGTATGTGCTTAGTTCTTTCCCAAATGGCTGATTTTCCAATTGAAAGCACATGTACCCCAAGCAACTTTCCCTTCTACAGGGAAGGAGATGCATACTTAATCTTGGAAACATGCAATCAGCCAATGAGGGAAAGAGTTACCTGTCCCTAATGCTCCTCTGATCAGCAATGCAGCCTCCCAAGACTGCTTTTCATTGAAAAAGAGTATAACAGGGCTTTGTTGTACTCTTTTACAAGCGATGTGTACTTTGCCCCACAGAGTTCTGGTTCTGCCTATCTATGGTCTTTGGCACTTCTGCATTTGCTCACCCATATTTCCATCCTATTTATTTAAAACAGTTTCTATGTCACCTTTCACCAGAATGATTACAGGGTGATTTACAATGAACTAAAATACACACACAAAAATATCCAGGCTTATTAAATGCTGTTACGAAGAATTAATGGCTTGATAATGCCTGAGTAAACAGATGAGCTTTTAATAAGCGGTGAAATACCAGTGCTGTAGGTGCCTGCCAGACCTCCAAAGAGAGATCATTTCATAAGGTGGGTGTTTCAAATTAATTTCTGTATCAATATCTTTTAAAAAAAAAAGAATCAGCACAAAACATATTTAAATATGTATTTTAATTGTATTTTCTCTCCAAATAAAAAATACATATTTTAAAGCATATATTTTGTCCAAATTTACATTTTGAAATATATATGTAAAAATAGCTTTTCCACCCATGGGATGCACTCCCTGCTGAAATATCAGAGGCCCCATCTGTATTGGCATTCCGTCGGCTTTTCATGATGCACCTGTTTACCAGGGATTCCTTTGATCTCTGGACCTGAGCCTCCCTTTTTAATTAATGTACTTTTTAATAAAAAAAATATTGCATATTTAAATTATGAAAGTTTGTATATTAATGTTTGAATGGAACTGTTTTATTGCATCTTTGAAATTAGAAAATGTTTATATTTTAATGCTTCCATAATTGATTTTTATGCTTGTAAGCTGCTGAGAGACCTGTTCTTGCATTCACTGGTTCACGAACAAAGAAATAAATAGTTTAGTTGCAATTTTTGAGCCTCGAACTCTGTTGAAACACAGCGAAAGCCAGGGGATGAAAACACAATCGTACACATGTCTACTCAGAAGTAAGTTTCATAGATTACAACAGGGCTCTTTCCCAATAAAGTGTTTGTAGGATTGCAAGTTCTGATCCACACATTCAACTGAGGAGTGTGGATCAGATATTCACACACATATATATATCTATATATATATATATCTATATATCTATATATATATATCTATATATATATGAACGAATCAATGAATATTGAACTATTTGTTCATAAACAACTTGGATGAAGGTATTGAGGGCGCCACAATTTAAGAAGGATATTGAGAAGCTGGAACATGTGCAGAGCTCTTCTTCTTTGGCAATCACTCGTAGCCGAGTAAGATTGTCTTCCCTAATCACGGTTTTAACAATGAGTTTGTAAGTGACTGTGGAGGCCAATTCTGGATCCACAATTCCTTCCACAGTGGGGACATTGGTTTCTGGGTGGGAGTTGATCATGGTGTGGATTTGCCAAGCTTGCCTTCCTCTTAGCACGTTCCTTCCTTGCGTCCTGAGTTCAAGTGTCTTCAAAGCCCACTACACGTTTGATAAAGGTTGTTCTCCAATTGGAGCGTTCACAGGCAAGTGTTTCCCAGTTGTTGGTGTTTATACCACATGATAAATGGTTTGGAAACCAAGTCTTATGAGGAATGATTGAAAGAATTGGGTATGTTTAGCCTGGTAAAGAGGAGACTGAGGGGAGCCATGGTCAAATATCTAAAGGGTTGTGGTGGCTTTAAGGAGCTTCAAATCCTAAATTTCTCTTTTCCTACAGATGCTTGTAGAAAATAATACTTGCAGCTCAGCTTTTCGGATACCAGAAGGTGGGACATTATGAATTCTCCCAGATCTATGGACACCTAAATCAGAAGTGAGGAACATTTTCCAGCTGAGGGGCACATTGCCACACAGAGAACCTTCTGGGGACCACATGTTGGCGGCAGATAGGGCCAGAGGCAAAAGGAGGTGGAACAATGGCTGAGCATGATATATCCTAGCCATGCAAAATTTGAAGGTTTCTACACAAATACATCTCTCTATTCTCCAGACATGGGTGGCACTGTGGGTTAAACCACAGAGCCTAGAACTTGCTAATCAGAAGGTCGGGGTGAGCTCCCGTCGCTCAGTCCCTGCTCCCACCAAACTAGCAGTTCAAAAGCACGTCAAAGTGCAAGTAGATAAATAGGTACCACTCCGGAGGGAAGGTAAACGGCATTTCCGTGTGCTGCTCTGGTTCGCCAGAAGCGGCTTAGTCATACTGGCCACATGACCCGGAAGCTGTACGCCGGCTCCCTCGGCCAATAAAGCGAGATCAGTGCCACAACCCCAGAGTCAGCCATGACTGGACCTAATGGTCAGGGGCCCCTTTACCTTTACACAAATACACATCTCTCTATTCTCCAGATGGGTAAGCAAGAGGCATTAACATGGTTCAAGGACACATTCCAGGCAGGCAAAAATTGTCAAGGAAATACTAAAGCAGGGCTGGTGATAGGCATTTTTTTTGGGGGGGGGCACTGAAGGAGAGTCCTGGAGGAAAGGGTGGCTTGATGTTATTTATTTATCTTGGTCTGTCTTTCAGGTTGTCCCAAAACACCATGAGATTTCAAGCAGGTTCGGATGGAAAATACATATTCCCAACATGCAGGTTTGCTTTGCTGACCAAAGAAGCTCTGCTAACTTAATGGTGGTGAGCCCCCTGCTGTGGCTCAGGCGAAGGAAACAAAATGCAATCTCCACAATCGGTTTTGCTTGAATCCAATCCGGCAGCATCAAGGAACTGGAAAGACCCGACCATAAAGGAATCCTTGGATTAGTCACACCCTTTGTTTCCTCTATGGCTCTGTTCAGTTAAACTTGCCCTGACTGACCTCCTTTCAAGATACGTTATCATATTTTCTCTGAGTATTATTTTCTTGGGGGGAGAGGGGGGGAACTAAAGAAAATAATAGGAAGGGAGGAAGGCAAAAACAAGACAAGCAATTCCCTTTTTATTGATTTCTCCTGTCATCTTTTCTTGATACAGAAGTACAGTTTAGGATCCGTCCTCAGCCTCCGCTCTCATGGTGGCAAACAATGTATGGTGCATCTTCATCACACACACATCTGAGGGGAAAGGTAGAGGGAAATTGCCTTAAACTTTTCCAGTTCATTGCCCGATATTTCCCATTTCCTTCAAGAAAATAAATCCTGCCCTTAAGTCAACCGTCTTCAGGAGTAACAACTCTACTCTTGCTGCAAAAGGCATATGGCAACCCCATACACCGTGGTCTTCTCATAATTGCCATTTTAAAAAGTACTAAATTGAATATTTTATATTGCTAGTTTCTCAAAAGACTACTAATTTTTTTTTCTTGCAGAAATTTTACTCTGACAGTGATCTGTATCCACAAAATTGTTGTGTACATGGAACAACTTCCATGAGTGCAACAAAAAAGTTACACGTCTCTTCTTCCTCTGGACCCTTCTTCCCAATCTACTCTAGGTGATTCTCCCCCCAACCTCCTGTAGTAATTTTTGGGGCAATATTGGGGGCATTGGGGCAACAAGAGGGAGAAGAACTTCAGTTGCATCCCTGCAAGTCAGTCTGCACATGCAATTTGGTTTAATGCAACCCTATAGTTTTATATGTCAATTTTATGTATTTTTATCCATTCTTTTAAAACCACTTTGGAATTTTTTTGTTATTGTAAGTGATTCATAAATAATCACACTGAAAAACTGAGGCATTGCATTCAGTGATGGTTCCTTTTAGCTTCTGACATGTGTCCTGGTCCTGAAAAAAAGAGCCAGTGTGGTGTAGTGGTTAAGAGCGGTAGACTCATAATCTGGTGAACCGGGTTCGCGTCCCCGCTCCTCCACATGCAGCTGCTGGGTGACCTTGGGCTAGTCACACTTCTCTGAAGTCTCTCAGCCTCACACACATCACAGAGTGTTTGTTGTGGGGGAGAAAGGGAAAGGAGATTGTTAGCCACTTTGAGACTCCTTCGGGTAGTGATAAAGTGGGATATCAAATCCAAACTCTTCTTCTTCTTTTCATTTTGAGAAAGGGTCTGAGGTGAAGACAGGGTTCAAAATTTCTCGGAAGGGCCTCCTGGTTTACTGAGGTTTTTTTAAGAAGAGAAAGGTGATATTTTAGACTACAACTCCCATCACCCTGGATCGCCCGCCATGCTGGCTGGGGCTGATGGGAGTTGTAGCCCACTGCTTCTGGAGGGCACCATGTTGGCTACTGCTGCACTGAAGCACAAGAAGAATCTGCTTCAGTTACTTCGCTCAGGACAGTGAAAGAAAACTCTGGTCTGGATTCACACAGCAGTAACTTCCGGAAGTAGGGCGACGGAAGAGAAGCGCTTAGGGCACTGATTCCTGGAAGAACTGACCTTCTAGCTCGTGGTTTTCCCATCTGTGGAATGCTCCTCCTGGTGAAGTACATCTGTCTCCTTAATTGTTAACTTTCAGGAGGAATTTTAAAGCATTCCTGTTCACCCTGGCTGAAAGAAACAGTTCCTGGCAACTTTGGAATTAGTAGCTGGGGCAGTATGTCCCCATTTTTAAATGTTTTAAATGTGTTTTCATTCATCATTTCATCTTTCATGGTTTGTTTGTTTTCCACCCTGGGATCTCTTGGGAGGAAAGAGGGCTGGATAGAAATTTGAATAATATAATAATTAATATATAAAAAACAGAGACCAAATTTCCAGAAGCCCCAATCAGAGTGAAGCAACATCATATTAGAGTGATGCTCCAGAGGGATTTTGAGAAAGAGATGGTACCTGGGAATGGTAAGTGAGTCCAGCCCACAAAGTCAATTTCACCTGTGGCCAGTCGCCGCTCTCCAATTTGATGACTCCCCATTCACCCTACTATGAGCCTTAAATTTGAACTTAAAGTTCTCTGCGGAAAACTTTTGGCTCAACCTCTGTTTTGAGATACACTTGTTACTCGTGGTGTTGCTTCTGAAATGTTTTCATAGCAGTTTCATTACTCCTTGCATTTACTATTTCTTCCACGACTTCATTTTAATTGCTGCTCTAGCTTTTGCGGTTGCATTTCTTGTAGATACTTTGAAATGTTGTTGCAGCTATGGCTGAGAGGCAGGACATGAACAGCTTAAAGAAGCAAACGTAGCTGGCCATAACGTCCTACTGAGAAACCACACAATGCACCCTGCAGGGTGGGGAAAGCGACAAATATCCTCTCTCTCTGGTTGATGCAGCTGTTCACCCTCATCAGGAGACTGTGTGCATTAAACGACAACACATTGGCGTGTGGGCTGAGCCGCCTAGTAAAGGTAAAGGTAAAGGGACCCCTGACCATTAGGTCCAGTCGTGACCGACTCTGGGGTTGCGGCGCTCATCTCACTTTATTAGCCAAGGGAGCCGGCGTACAGCTTCTGGGTCATGTGGCCAGCATGACTAAGCTGCTTCTGGCAAATCAGAGCAGCGCACGGAAACACCGTTTACCTTCCTGCTGGAGCGGTACCTATTTATCTACTTGCACTTTGACGTGCTTTCGAACTGCTAGGTTGGCAGGAGCAGGGACCAAGGAATGGGAGCTCACCCCGTCGCAGGGATTCGAACTGCTGACCTTCTGATCAGCAAGTCCTAGGCTCTGTGGTTTAACCCACAGTAGCTTTGATAAATACAAGCATGTCCATGTATCCAAATTAGAATCACATTGATGGCTTTTTTAAAGGGGAGGGTGGTGTTTCAGCACAAGGCAGGCATCCACTCACATGAGAATGCTTCTCTTTCTTTTCCTCCCTACCTGAATCTCCCTGTGTGTCCCACCCACAATATCTGCTTCAGAAGTAGACCCTCCAGAGTAGATTTTGGAGGCATGTCTGGGGGAACTGGAGAGAGAGAGAGAGAAGAGAAAGTATAATTCTCCGTATGCAAACAGATTTTGACGTCAAATACATTTTAAGTGGAATTGTATTAGCTTAATCAGCCTTGTGAACGGTTTGAGGATGGTAGTCCAAAGAAACCTGGTTCAACCTGCCTTTGTAGAAGGTTTCCCCCTCTGGGTTGGAAGTTTTATTTGATCTTAGGAATTCAGTCTAGCAATAAGCAGATCGGTCAGACAGTGCAAACATTTCTGCTAGCGTGGTGGAATGATCTGCCTTCTCATCTTGCTGTGCATTTCTCAGGGTTTTCCCCCAACCCACCCACCCAGCAAATGGGGGGCATGCGATGAGGAAAGTTGGAAAAGCCCCCTTATGCTAGCAGAAACCTTTGTGTGACCTTCCATGGACAAGGCTTGTTTCTTGAAGCCCACCTAATGGTTTTTTTCCCATGCAATAATATTTATATGCCGATTAGTATAAACAAGGCAATCTCAAAGTGGTTTGCCAGGATAGAGATTCAAATACATTAAAAGACATGCAGTAAACAAAAGCATGGCATGGCTCACTTTATTTAGGATTTCTTTTATACCTACCAACCAAAGTTCTTGAGGCAACTTACAATATATTTAAAACTCAATAAAAAAGAAAATGGTACAACAGAGCAGAGCAAAGATGTACACACATTTTTCCCAACTAGTTCTCTGATGTTCCATCCAGCTGCCTAACCTATTGCCTACCTGAATGAAATTTTGCTGTGTTCACAAACCTGGATTCAGATAACCTTCATCCTTCAGCGCCTCTCAGACCACTAAGTATCATTCACAGGGTTGTTTTGAAGATAAAATGTGGGGTACCTAGATGTTAAATTAATACATGCCCACTGAATGCAACAGGAAAGTATAGGAGTTGAATAAAATCTGCTATGTATGCCATATATCCTACGCAGGGGGTTGGGGAGAGAAATTCAATTCACATTTAAAGGTGAGCCCACCACATTCTCACTTTCTGAAACAGTACCCAATCTGAAACACAGCCTCTGAATTTTGGACTTCCCCGAATTTTGCAATGCAGCTTTCCAGCTAAATAATGTGTACAAAAATGCATGTGCCAGGGAAAAGTGTGCATAAAAATGCACGCATTCGTGAAAATAACACAAAGTAATGCATTGTATTAGGTGGAAATGCTTTCTGAAAATGTGTATCTTAAGCACACTAAAACATGGTGAATTTTCAGGACTAAAAGGGGAAAAATGCAACCTGATGCAAAAATGTGGAGACCTGAAGAAAAATGAGAAGCTGAGAGAAACGAAAATGGATGGATTTAGGATCACAGAATCCTAGAGTTGGAAGGGACCCCAAAGGCCATCTAGTCAACCCCCTGCAATGCAGGAATCTCAGCTAAAGCGTCCATGACAGATGGCCATAAAACAGACTTGCTCAATGGGACTTCTCCCTTCTGCAGTTTTTGGAGGTGCACAGAAGTGGAGTCCTGTTGTTTGAGATGCTGCTTGCACAGGGTTGGATACAACACATTACCTTTCAACACAACCCACTTCACAGAGCTGTTGTGATGTTTAGGGATGGGGCATGTTGCTTCTCTGTGCTCAGTTAGTGCTGGTAGGTTTCGTCAGGCTGGCTCAGAACGCTCCAAAACTCAGCAATTGGAATTTTGGTGTGAAAAAAGTTTTTAAAATTAAGTACTGCAGCCTTGGGACGCGGGTGGCGCTGTGGGTTAAGCCACAGAGCCTAGGACTTGCTGATCAGAAGGTTGGCGGTTCGAATCCCCGCGATGGGGTGAGCTCCCGTTGCTCGGTCCCAGCTCCTGCCAACCTAGCAGTTCAAAAGCACGTCAAAGTGCAAATAGATAAATAGGGACCGCTCCGGCGGGAAGGTAAATGGCGTTTCCGTGTGCTGCTCTGGTTCGCCAGAAGCGGCTTAGTCATGCTGGCCACATGACCCGGAAGCTGTCTGCAGACAAACGCCGGCTCCCTCGGCCTATAGAGCGAGATGAGCGCACAACCCCAGAGTCGGTCACGACTGGACCTAATGGTCAGGGGTCCCTTTACCTTTACCTTTTACTGCAGCCTTATTGGGAGAACTCACAGGACAGTCTGAGGATCATTCTGCTTGTGGACAAGTGAACTCCACTAAGTTCACTTTCTTGTTCAATTTCCACAAACTTTGTCACCATCCCTAGGGATGATAGAATGCAGCCACCTATAAACTGCTCTGTATAGTACTTATCTCTTTGTTTTCCCTTTCCGCCCCTCAGATAATTCTCTACAAGAACAGCCTGTGTGCTTCTATAAGTCAAGCTAGCCAGGCCCAGCCCTGCTAACTGTCTGGCTAGGAGGCCACCTGGGAAACTTGTATAAGAAGCACTGACCTTTGTGAAGAAAGGGCAAGGTATAAGCCTGATAAATAAATAAGCGGAATAAACATGTGTGCCCAGTGTTTTCCCTGCTCTTGAAAAATGAATGCCCTTGCAAGGGAAGCTTCTCTGCCTGTACGTTGGGGTTTGTGTTCATAAATTCATGCATGGAGCTATGTTTCCAAATTCAGGTATGTCCCTTCAGTGGAAGTGGTGGCTGTTGGCCAGCTGGCCCCCGCCCCCAATTCCAACCACAAATACATGCAGATGTTGCATCAGCTTTCCCAAAAACTCATTTTCATGTTTAACCTGGCAGCCACAAGCCCTACCCTCCAACTGAATTAATCTGTCGTGACACTGAAGATTTAAATTGCTGTTGACTGGGCAAAGCAATGGGGTGGGGGTTCCAAACCCTCATGTGATGCTTTTAAAAAGCTAAAAACAAGGCAAATGCAAACTGCTTAATACAATATGTACAAGAAGAAATGGAAATAAGATTAGAAGTGATGTGTGTGCCAAGAGGCCTTCTTCAGGCAGTGCAGATGCAAGAGAACAAGGTTAATAAATTTTATTTTATTTTCCCCCATCCTCAAAAGCTGGCAGAAGTCCTCATAGCAACAAGGTCAATTCTAACCTTATTTCTGCATTTTTTCCACAGATTCTCCTCCTCATTTCTTCTCTCATTCTCCTAAGAAGAAAATGGGGACCATTTAATGGATGTCATAACACTTTTGGTTCTAGAGATGTCCTCGTTTCAAGAATGGTTAAATGTCACTGCGAATCTTTGAAATGATTAAAAGGAAGCAGGTAAAGTGGAGACAGAGGGATAGACACAGACTCTGCATTTTGGACTCGGTGGGGCATCAATCTGACCAACTTAAGCTCCATTGATTTCAATGGGTCTACTCTAAGCATGAAAAGCAATGACAAACCTAGACAGCATCTTAAAAAGCAGAGGCATCACCTTGCCAACAAAGGTCCGTATAGTTAAAGCTATGGGTTTCCCAGTAGTGATGTATGGAAGTGAGAGCTGGACCATGAAGAAGGCTGATCGCCAAAGAATTGATGCTTTTGAATTATGGTGCTGGAGGAGACTCTTGAGAGTCCCATGGACTGCAAGAAGATCAAACCTCTCCATTCTGAAGGAAATCAGCCCTGAGTGTTCACTGGAAGGACAGATCCTGAAGCTGAGGCTCCAGTGCTTTGGCCACCTCATGAGAAGAGAAGACTCCCTGGAAAAGACCCTGATGTTGGGAAAGATGGAGGGCACAAGGCGAAGGGGACGACAGAGGAAGAGATGGTTTGACAGTGTTCTCGAAGCTACCAACATGAGTTTGACCAAACTGTGGGAGGCAGTGGAAGACAGGAGGGCCTGGCGTGCTCTGGTCCATGGGGCCATGAAGAGTCGGAGACGACTAAACGACTAAACAAGAACTCTAAGCATGGCTAACAAGGTTGGCTTGTAATCAGTTATCCGACAACTGTAGACACTTGGATTGGAGGCAGGTCCCTTATAAAAGTAGACCCATTCCTCAGCATGTTTGAAACCTGTTATGCAGAATGGACAATTTTCTTGTGCTTTTATTAGGGCTCTTTATCATTCATAACTGCACAGAGGTGAGGATTTTAGTATGTGCTCCTTGACATGTTACTCTCGGCTGTAAGCAAGTGTTTGAAAAATGTAATCTGCCAAAATGCCATTCTCTGCACAACCGTAATTTGGGGAAAAGGGATGGTAATGACGAGGAAATAACAGCTAAAGTTAGATGAAGGGTGTTTGGGTGGTGTGATGTCTTATCGCAGGCAGAGATGTCCTACTGAAGTGAATGGAGCTTGCTTCGAGGTAAGCGGGGTTTGGATTCTTCTGCCTGAAATCTCGATCTCATCCAAGATCTTTTTCAGCAAGAGCTTTCTGCCACAAAACCCTTAGAAACAAACTTTTAAAAATCAATACTGCCATTTCACTCTTGCAGACATTACGGTTCTCTCTCACACATCATAATCATCATCATCTTCTAAAACTATCAGTGCATTTGGCATTTTATAGAGTAATGTAAGCTGAGAATAGTCGTTACCCTGTCCGCCTCGCAGCCTAACAGTGCAATCCTATACAGGTCGACTTTGTAGGACGAAACCCCACTGAAATCAATTGAGCCTCCTCCCAAGGTAAATGGGTGCAGGATTGCAGTGTAAATTTCAGACACCATTCACTGGGATCTTCTGGCCTACAAGTTGCTAATCAGTGCATAAGGGAGAAGAAGAAGGGGTGAAGTCGTCATTTCAAAACTTCTCTAATGCTTCTGCTATCACTGCCTGTGGAACAGAGGCAGAGGGAGCAGGAAGCATACCGGAGCAAAGCTACAGGTAGTTGGTGGGCATTTTTCAGCCCACTCCCATTTGGGCTCTGAAAAAAAATTCCGTTTTCTCCCATTTTGGGGGGGGGGTATTCAAATCCATTTTGAATTAAAATGGGGAGAACTCAAAGTCACCTGTCTCCAGAAGGAAATGAAATATGTGCAAACTGCCTATGACCAGAGATTACCTTAAAAGTGGCTCAATTCTGTGCTGCTGCTATAAAATTAAGGAGACAAGCCTTGAACGAATCTTACCGTCAATGTCTTAATATGTTTTAAATTAGCAATTAAGGTTTTAACTTACATATTTTAGCTGTTTTTATCTGAATTATTTATCGTGTATTAGCTTACGGAGCTTAATTTTAACATATTTAGGCTTGCGTGGTATCTGTTCTTGTGTATGTTGCACTCTGGTCGGTGACCGAAATAAATCGATTCATTCATTCATATGACCTAAATTCTAAAATATTCCGTTTGTTTAGATGTACATATACATATATATATTTTATTTATTTAAAACAAAAATTTTTTTCCTTCCAGTAGCACCTTAAAGACCAACTAAGTTAGTTCTTGGTATGAGCTTTCGTGTGCATGCACACTTCTTTATTTATTTATTTATTGAATTTATCTACCACCCTATACCTGCAGGTCATATGCATGTACATATACAGTAAATCAGAACTGGGGCTTCTTGATGTATCAGCTCCACCTTGGAAATAGGATTATTAGATTATTGCCCAGTTCAGAATTCTAGTGTATGCCTCCTGCTACCAGCTGAGTGGGACTGCATTGTTTAGCTATGCCCCTGAGGCCTATCGCTCAACATCAAAAAACCAAAGTGCTGCACCAACAAGTATAAAATACCCCCCCCCCCGCAGCACCACAAATCCAATTCAATGGTGTAAAGCTGGAAAATGTTGATCACTTGTCCTACCTGGGCAGTTATCTCTCCACAAGGGTCAACATTGATGCCGAAATCCAGCGTTGCCTGAGCTCTGTGAGTGCAGCTTTCTCCCGATTGAAGTGCAGAGTGTTGGAGGACTGGGACATTTGCAGGGAAACCAAAATGCTTGTTTACAAAGCTATTGTACTACCAACCTTACTGTATGCTTGTGAAACATAGATCACTTATAAACACCATCTCCAACTCCTTGAAAGATTCCATCAACGGTGTCTCCGGAAAATTTTACACATCACTTGGGAAGACAGGCGAACTAATACCAATGTACTGGAAGAAGCAAAGATTACCAGTGTTGAAGCAATGATTCTCCAACATCAACTTCATTGGACTGGACATGTTGTGCAGATGCCTGATTATCGTCTTCCAAAGCAACTACTCTATTCCAAACTTTAAAATGGAAAGCGTAATGCTAGTGGTCGACAAAAGAGGTTTAAATACTCTCTCAAGGCAAATCTAAAAAAAAAGAAAGTAATATAAACACCAACAATTGGGAAACACTGGCCTGCGAGGGCTCTAATTGGAGAACAGCCTTTACTCAGGACGCAAGGGAGAAATGTGCTAAGAGGAAGGCATGCTTGGCAAATCCACACCGTGATCACCTCCCGCCCAGAAACCAATGTCCCCACTGTGGAAGGACGTGTGGATCCAGAATTGGCCTCCACAGTCACTTACAGACTCATTGTTAAAACCGTGTTTATGGAAGACAATCTTACTCGGCTACAAGTGATCGCCAAAGAAGAAGAAGACTGCATGTGTGAACTAGTCTCATCCCTTGGTGCGTGGACCTAGAGCATGAATGTTCAGAGAGACAGAGATTTCACACAGCTGCCCAGCTGCCAGGGCCATGCCTAAGTATGTGATGTCCGGGATAAGGCTACTTGGTGCTGCCCAACTCACACTTTGGGAAAATGCATGCTCATGTGTGGCATCTACTGTGGGAGTGGGTTCTGGAGACAGAGCAAGAGGTCTGGAGTTGAGGAAGTGAGCTTTCAACTCAACCGGGGTCTAGAGGAGACTGAGAGGCTTATATTCTCATTGTTAACTCCTCTTTTTCCTGGTCATCTGTTGGATCATTAAGAATGTGAGGATAGCCCTTCAGAATCAGGCCAATGGCCCATCTAGTCCAGCATCTTTTTCTAAATGTGACCTGAAGCCAATGAGCCTGAACTAAGTACAACAGCATTCTCCCCTTCTGTGGAGTGAGTCCTCCTGAGTAGACCCTTGCACCTTTCCTCCTGAGTAGACCCTTCAACCCAAAGAGACCTCCAGCAGTAGAGTCTTCTGGCAGCCAAGGGGAAACTCCTGTGATTGTGGGTTTTCCATTGGGGCTGACTGTTGCCTTTGCTCTTGAGGAGCAGATGATGATCGGGCAGAATTGGAGATCAAGGTAGGCCTGTGGTTAGACGGATCATTGCAGGGGCTCAGGTGAGACACGCAGGATCCAAGCAACTTTAGGCTGCCTTGAGTACTTCTGAGATGTTCTTCTGGGTCCTCAGTTGGAGTGAGGTCTGATGCTTCTTCAGAGGAGGTCTCTCCAAGGCATCTCCAAGGCCCAACTCCAAGGTTGGGTGAGATCCTGACAATGCATGAGTTAAAACTTCTGAATAGGTCATTAAGAACTCCCAAACTTCATGGAGCAATTTTGATGATGAAAATTTTGGAAGCATCCTGTCTGAAGGCTACAAAACCCAGTTTGCTCGAGCATTTTCTCCCAACTTTTGCTTCATTTTGTATCTCCATCTGAGAGTTTACATTTTTAAGTTTTAGCCTCAAGCAAATGACTAAGGCTGAGTTACTGCCTGAATCCTTGGCAATGGTGAAAGGGAGGGAATTTAATAAGTGAAAAGAAAACACACACACACACCCTGACAGATCCATAACTACATGCAATGCAAATAAGCTCTTACATCAAAATGTAGAAACGATAATGCAATTTAATGGCTTAAGGACTTTTTAAAAGGATGAAAATGCCTGCTATATTTTGACAGAGCAAAGATATCTAAGCTGCATGCCGGGGATGCGGTGGAGCCTAGCTCTATAAGTCTTGGAGATGATTTGACAAGAACAATTTCAATGTTCAGTTTAATGCACTTATGACAAATTTAAGTGATGAATCGATGCCCAAGAGGCCATGTGACTGGAATTAGGAGGCACAAATTCCCTTGTTATGGGAGCAGCTACAGGGCAGTTCAGTGCTGACAGGCATACTAAAAGTTAGGCAAAGGAAATCTACAAAGAACATTATGTCAATGGCAGAGGAAATGGAAAGCTATATATTTATTAAACCGTAATGTCACCAGGTGAAGCTTTGCAGCACTGAAGACACTTCTTGGTTCTCCAGATGCAGGAAGAGGAAATCTTATTGGCGTAAATTCAGCCGGCGGAGAAAAGCAAACATTACCTTAGAATCCCAGAAGTTGCTCTTGCAGTCTTGTCCTCAATTTACTGTACGCTTGCGGCTTCCTCCTGCCACAGATGTGCCGATCAGCATGAGGTCATGCATGGATTCCTGCACTGCTCCCAGGAGCTATGGGGGGGGGGGCAAAACTGTATGTCACGATTAACATGAAATGCACAGCTCTCATGCTTTTCTTTAATGGCTTGCAGCCAGAGATCCCCCTTCCCTGACTAATTGTCATCAGAATTGTGGTACATGAGGCAAGAAGCTTTACCTCTCCCCAACCACAACCCCCTGATATTTATTTATTTTTTTGAAAAACCAAACCTCATGAAATTGGGGAGTTTCAGGTTCCTCAGTTTTTGACTGGGCAAGGAAGGGATAAACTTCTCCTGCCAGAATGCTGCAATCTTGATAACAATTTTAAAAATTGTCCCCCTGTAAAGACAAATATGCTCTTCATTATGTCTAATGTGGTCTTTCATCCTTCCTTGGAACAAAACACAAGAAAAATGCAAGAATATCTCTGCAGCGTCAGAGCGAGGTCCCATCTAGTTAGGTGTGGCTAGCCAGATGTCTTCCAGAATTCCAGAAGCTATCAAACCAGCGATCAGACCTGGATGGGGTCTGATGCCATTGAACAATGGCAGTGAGACTGGCTCAGTGTGAGAGCCAGTGTAGTGTAGTGGTTAAGAGCGGTAGTCTCGTAATCTGGGGAACCGGGTTCGCGTCTCTGCTCCTCCACATGCAGCTGCTGGGTGACCTTGGGCCAGTCACACTTCTCTGAAGTCTCCCAGCCCCACTCACCTCACAGAGTGTTTGTTGTGAGGGAGGAAGGGAAAGGAGAATGTTAGCCGCTTTGAGACTCCTTAAAGGGAGTGAAAGGCCGGATATCAAATCCAGATTCTGAACCATCTCAGCTCTTCTCTACCTCTAGAATGTCCCGTTTGAGGGGCTTTTGTGGGCTTCCACTAGCAGGCATCCTGCCCACCTGTGTGTTCAGTGAGTGGAAAGGGGTGTGTGACTTGGATGGTGTGGTTGTTGGTGGTGATGGCTGGCTTGTTTTCTGGGAAAGGTGGGTGATGAGTCACTTTTGCCCAATCCACCACCACCCTAATCTGGATGAAGGGGTTGGTGGTCTGGATTGTTCCATTACTTTGGAATAAATTCCACTGAATTCAGTGGAACTTGCTTCTAAGTTGACAAGTATAGGATTGTGCTGCTGACCAGCTGCGTCTAGGTTCTGTTGGAGATGAAATAAAAGCTGCTTGATGGATCTGTCAGATTACTGACTCTCGGGATAGACTTCTCAAGAAGCTGATCAAGCAGATGCAGGGACTGGATTCCTTGCTCAGGAACAACCCTGGTGTGTGCTTTGTAGGCTAGCTCGGTACCCCACTATCTTAAAAAAGAGCCTTTGTCAGAACTTGTCAAAAACTAGACAAAATTTTGAAAGCATATTGAATACAGAGGTAGTTACTGAAAGTGAAACAGCACACACACACACACACACACACACACACACACACACACACAAATCTTTGGCCCAGTTGCGTTCATCATAAGCATCTCTGGTTCCCAGGAATTTCCATCTAAATGTTGCATTACAATTTACATTTGTCATGGGATGTCTGAACACAGCAATACCTGAGGCTGGCTGGTTATCCTAATCCGTAATGATGAAGATGAAATGGGACAGATGTAGATTTACATTTCTTCCCATTTTTTAAAAAAACTGCAGGGTTCCCTTGAAGTGGAAAAGTTTGCCAGCTTTGTTACGAACCAGGGGAGGCAAGGGTGGACAGCAATGGATCAGAAGGAACTGTCACAACCCCAGCCTCTGTTCCTGTGAAATTGCAATAGATTGTTCCTTGCAGAGTGTCTGCAATTATATAAGCACAGGGATTCCTACAGCCAGTCATCTCAGAATTTGTAGCACTACTTGCAGAGTCTTCTGGTTTAATGAACAAAATTTAGCTCTTGTGGGTCATGGAGAGCAGTCTGATGAACTCTAGGCTGTAAATGTCACCAATTTTCAGATTTGCTTGAGTGGCCTGGTTACCCGTTTGCCTTGCTTTTAGGATAATCTCAAAATCTACAGCAAGTGGAGATAGCAAATTCCCTGGCTCATCTAACGTATCGAAAGGACATTTGGGTTTGATGCTGGCCCTACAAAGGTTGTTATGCACTGAACCACTGTCAGTCATTTTCTCGCATCCAAGGAAAGTTAGTTCCTCATCCAAAGCGAGGGATGCGTCTTGTAATTGTCTGTCACCCTCTCTGTTCTTCCATTTCGAAGGCTGCAAAGAAAGGTCATGTGATGGAGGGTAAATTAATTTCACTTTACATACAGATGCAGTCTTGCCAAATACAGTGGTACCTCGGTTTTCAAACGTAATCCGTTTCAGAAGACCGCTTGAGTTCCGAAACTTTCAAAAACTGAAAACTCAGTACGGAAGCCTCAAAACCAGGCATAGACAAACTCCAGCCCTCCAGATGTTTGGGACTACAATTCCCATCATCCCTAGCTAACAGGACCAGTGGTCAGGGATGATGGGAATTGTAGTCCCAAACATATGGAGGGCCAGAGTTTGCCTATGCCTGCTCAAAACGGCCAGAGTTTGCCTATGCCTGCTCAAAATGGAAGTCGCGTTTCATGTTTGACTTCTGAGGTGTGTTCAAAAACTGAGCATTTACTTCCAGGTTTATGGTGTTTGAAAACCGAAATATTTGTCAATAGAGACGTTTGAAAACCAAGGTACCACTGTACATACACACTTCTTGAAAGAATGTGTGAACCACATGCATGCAACTCTTTGACCTTTGCTGCACTCTGAATTTTGTGATGCAGTATTCCAGCCAAAGATGGATACAAAAATGTGTGTATTGGGGGGAGGGTTTATAAGGTGTGTATCTTACTGAAAATAACAAGGCATTGACTTGGAAGATGGCTTGCCAAAATGCATACGTTAGGTGAAACAGAATGCAAAAACAGAATCAGAAGGAAACACACACACAAGTTTCGCTAGATCTGGAGAAACAGGAAACAGGAAAACACTGCACTGTAGCAAAAAAACCCCGAGTTTTTCTGGAAAATATTTATAATCACCTTGTAACCAATTCTGGGAGAATATTTTGCAAAGCCCTAGAGGCAAGTGTGGGGCAGACAAAAGACACTGCCTCAAGTGGGGTATAGTGGTATAGCATGTTGGACTAGGACCTGAGAGACCAGGGTTCAAAGTCCCACTCAGCCATGAAGCTCACTGGGTGACCCAGTGTCTGTCACTGCCTCTCAGTCTTGCCTACCTCACAGGGTTGTTGTGAGGACTAATTGAGGAGGTGAAGAACCGTGTATGCCTTGGAGCTCTTTGGAGAAAAAGCTGGGATATAAATGCAAAATATGCCACACAATTTAACGAAAAGGATCTATAAGGGCCTCATTCTCTGCAACTTTGGAAATGGCTGACATCTGAAGGATTTGTTTGCAAGCATCTGATTGATGTGTGCCCCTGTCGGCCCCTAATGGAGCCTACCTGGAACAACATTTTAACAGCACAAGGGCTTCAGAGCAGGAAAAAGGATCTCAGCCTCACAAAAGAGTTAGCGGGAATGATCTGGGAGCACGGCTCAGACAGGAAGGCTCCCTGCCTCTTTCATATGCTCCTTAAGCCCCTGAAGACTGGCTCAGGTTTAATCGACAGTAGGATGTCTGACTCCTCTTTTCAATCAAATCTGAAAAGACATCTTGCAGGGTGACATGTCAGCTGGAAAAGTTTAACTACAGGTGCAAGGAAACGACAGTGCAAGAGGCTTTTTTGCCTCTCTTCCTACTTTTCTTTGAAGGCTGGAAGTAAAAACGTCTGTGTCTGGAAAGAAAAAGAAAGAAAGAAAGAAAGAAAGAAAGAAAGAAAGAAAGAAAGAGAGGAAGTGAAAGCTTAGCACACAAGCCAACTAGGTGGTTGTCACCATCGATGGTGAGGATTCCATTGTGATGATGACCTCACTTCAAATACAGCTACAGTAATCCTTCAGAGAATCAAATTCAAACCTGGGAAGCAGAGAACTCTCACATGAAATGACTTCCAACATATCAAAGGCAACAGTCTCAGTAACTGAAAGACGAAGGAAACTGTCAATGCACGAAAGGTCCTACCGAGTTTTATTTGGGGGTGGGAGTGGGGAATCATCAGAAGAACCTGCACAGAGAGACCCATGATAGTTAGGTTGGCTGAATTGGTTAGATCCTGCTGGATAGAAGTTTTTTTTTGGGGGGGGGGGTTGTGGCACAGTAATGGAAATATATGCCTACAGATTTGCCAAAGTGCACAAGGCTGCCTTATATTGAATAAAAGAAGGGGTGAATCTGTGAGCTTCAATGTCTCCCACTTTCTCCTTTTCCCAATCTTAAATTCCTTTTCCCTATCTTAAATTCAGTTCTTCCTCTCTGGGTGAGAGCGGAAGAGTGAGTTAAGCCCTGCCAAGTGGTTCAGCAATAAAACTGCCGGCGCATTTGCAAAGGTAAGCAGGGTTGGGTATGGTTTTGAACTGGATGGGGGACCGCGTGTTGAGATTCCTGCATTGCCAGGGGTTGGGTTGGATGGCCTTTGGGATCCCTTCCAACTCTATGATTCTATGCACCTTAACTACCTGATGGCTCATTGCCAGAAATCTGAGCTGCAGCTCTCACAGCAGGAGAGGAAACGTGAGAAGTCAGAGATGGCTAGTAGCAACAATTGTAGCAGAGGAGTTACAGGTTGTAGATATTTGCAAATAAAACCATATATCATAAAGACACCACAGTCTCTGCTGTGCCTAATTTCTGAAGAAAACATGAACCCTAGGTAAGTACAGTGGTACCTCGGGTTAAGTACTTAATTCATTCCGGAGGTCTGTACTTAACCTGAAACTGTTCATAACCTGAAGCACCACTTTAGCTAATGGGGCCTCCTCCTGCTGCTGCGCCGCCGGAGCACGATTTCTATTCTCACCCTGAAGCAAAGTTCTTAACCTGAAGCACTATTTCTGGGTTAACGGAGGCTGTAACCTGAAGCGTACGTAACCTGAGATACCACTGTATTTGGAACCCCTGGAACTGCTAGGTGAAGATTGTGGTGACCTCTCTCCCTCTCTCTGTCTCTCTCATCTCTCTGTCATCTATTATCTATCTACCATCTATCTATCTATCTATCTATCTATCTATCTATCTATCTATCTATCTATCTATCATCTATCTATCTATCTATATCTATCTATCTATCTATCTATCTATCTATCTATCTATCATCTATCTATCTAACATCTATCTTAAACAGAACCCATAGTGAATTTTAAAAACAACAGCAAGCAGGAAGTCTAACCACATCAGCTAACTGCTATAAATTATATCACAGCAATTTAACTGTTCAATTATAACCCAATGAAAATATTTTGTAAGTGAAAAAAAGTTGTGAAACAATTCTGGCACATGCATTTCAGTTCATTTTATATATTTAATGGTGATAGTCATTTAATCCTTTGTATTTGTGAGAACCCATAACAGCTATCGTAGCACGATAGCCAACATAATTCAATTTTTTTGTTTATTTCTCTTCAAACAAACAAAAAACCCACTGATTGAAAAAAAATTATCAACAGAATCCCTTTGTCAGTTTTCAATGCATGCCTATTCAGTCAATCTGAGGATAAATGCATTTTACTTTTCTCTCTAGAGACATACGCTAGACATGCATTACTGATATTTTCTTATCTAGGATGGTGCAAAGGGTGTTAGATAATTATACCACAGGATATGCTGTCATTTTTTTGAATTTGCATATACAGTAGGCTCATTAATACTGATTGCTAATTTTCATTTATCACGCCTCCACCTAATAAATTCTGTGCCTCTTGAATATAAGGATATACATGCAGAACGAGAGGGGGGAACAGCTTGAATGGGGAAGGTTATCAGTCTACCATACCTGAGCTGGAAGCTACCAATGGACAATGAAGGCAACATGACCAAGAAGGGGCATGTTGTGCAGATGTCAACTGATGTTGACTATGGATGTGGCAATTCAAATCACTTTTGAATTGTTTGCTTTATTGTTTATTTCCATTATGGGTTCTTTAACGCCATTGCATATTATAATCATGGATCAAATTTATAGCTAGCTCTAAACTGCTTAGGAGCCATTTCAGCATATCATAGCATCATAGAGTTGGAAGGGACCCAAGGGCCATCTAGTCTGACCCCCTGCATGCAATGCAGGAAACTCAACTAAAGCATCCATTACAGATGGCCATCCAACCTCTGCTTAGAAACCTCAGTGATATATCAATCAATCAATCAATCAATCAATCGATTGATTAAATAATTGGTAATAATAATAAATAATAATAATTTTTTATTTATACCCCACCCTTCCCGGTTCAGAAAACCGGGCTCAGGGTGGCTAACAACAAATTTAAAACACTTAATTGATGCAACAAAAAAGCATAAAATACAGTATAAAACGTGAATAACAATAAATTCAGAATTCAAAAATCAATTTAGGGGGAAAATCCATCCAATAAACATTAGATGATCACCAGGACTAGATGACTAAATTAGTCCTATTTAGGCCAACAAGGAGACCAGGGGAGAATTATCTGTGGGATCCCAGAGCGGGTAATCTTTATAAAAAGGGGAGGGGGAGGGAAGGAAGGGGAATAAAAGATCAGGCTAAGTTCAGTTTGAAAGCCAGGCAGAATAGCTCTGTCTTACAGGCCCTGCAGAAGGAAGTTAAATCCTGCAGGGCTCTGGTCTCATGGGACAGAGCATTCCACCAGGTCGGAGCCATCACTGAGAAGGCCCTGGCCCTGGTGGAAGATAATCTGACTTCCTTAGGACCCAGGACCTCTAAACTATGATTATTCATGGACCTTAAGGTCCTCTGCGGGGCATACCAGGAGAGGTGGTCCTGTAAAAACAAGGGCCCTAAGCCAGATGTTGGTAAATGACCAACATCTACAATAAGGAGTATGGTATGGCACAAACGGATCTCAGTTCTTCCCCCAGACCCAATGGCTTCTCAGAGGGCTTTTTGCCAGCTTTAGGATTGCGACCTTTAACGCACACCCCAGATCTGATTAATTTTCATGGGAGAGAAGTAACTACATTCCACTCCTATGGAAACCAATGAGACTTGAGTCTGCTAACCTGCAGTTGCTTGCATTGCACCCAAAATCTTATTGCATCCTAAATCTATTACCCATAAGGCAAACGCAATGCTAAACAGGCACATTTTACCCTTTTCTTGTTTCTAAAATAGGAACTACTAACATTTTGTTCATATTTTTGTCCAGGCTATTTCAAAGAAAGAAAGAAAGGAGGGGGGAGAACTGTTCAATTTTGTTTTATCTTTCCCTTTCCTAAAAAAAGGGCATTATTAATTTCAGTTTCAACAACTGTTATTTTTTTTCTCTATGTGCGTGTGTGTATTCATATTTAAATTAGGTTCCCTCGAGATGGAAGGAAAGCAAAGAGGTTTTATCAAGAGAGACTAATAATATAGCAGGCAAAGCATCCGAGACTTTCTGTATTGAATGTATAAATCATGCTAGCAGTAACCAGAAATGTTTAAATAATATAGAGAGTCTCGCAATAATATACTTATTAGTTTAAGTAATTTGGGGGCTCTTGTTCACATGGCAAATCTCTCACAGAAAATTTTCTCAGCTAATCACTTGATAACTGAAGCCGAGGGAGGGATATACATATTATTCATCCCATAATTCTTCAGGACTTAAATGTTATCATAGATCTTTGTACTGTGTGGTGGTCGATAATGCATTTATTTAGGACATTCATGGGCTCCTATTAAAGAATTCATTTCTCTTTGCTTGGCAAAATGTACCTGAGATAGAGAATTCAAAGTAATAATTAAAATGTTCAAATATAACACTTAATGAAAACAGCAATTTTTATTGTTAAAAAAAAAAAAGCCAAGGCTGTTGCAAAAAATAAATAAATTTTTCTTTGCACATTGTATTTTGCTGCCGGATTTGCAAGCAGTGAAAATGGGGAGGAGATTTTGTGAATTTGGAAAAGAAGGGAGGGGAATTTGAGTCAGGAGAGAGACAAACGGTGCCTGCTGAAATCTGGGATGGAGCGTTTCACATGAGTGAGACAATGACATCAAAGGCTTGGTATTGTGTTGATGTCAAATGGGTCTCCTTAGTTCAGGGGACGATGACGCTGAAACTAGGCCAATCATTGAACTGGACCATAAAGCAATCAGAGAAGAGCACATACTGAGAGTACTGGGACCATAGAGTGAAGGGTGGGTAAAACATACTTATAGTAATAGTTATAATACTGCAGTGGCTGCTGGTGACCTTCCAGTTCAAGGTATTGGCAGTAATATACAACGCCCAAGTACCATCTGAAGGAGCACCTTCTTCAATAAGTTCTAACGGACAGTTTTCTTCTCCTTCTTCTTGGGGTTTAATGGTAGGAAGACCAAGGAGAGGCCCCATTAATGTCATCTACTGTGATCCTAAACTTCTGCCACCTTGAGGGATATCTTCAGGAGAAGAAAAGGCTAAGGAGTATGTTAACGGAAAAATACGAGGGCTCCCTTGGACAAAAACAAAGACACCAACCAGGATAACTTGGAGCAAAACAACAGCCTGTAGGCTTGTCCTTTATTGGATACTGTCGCGACAGGACTCCCACCCGCAAAAAGATGAAGCAAAATGGAAGTCCAGAACAAAAGAAGACCAACTTTTATTAGTTACTAATCCCCCAAACTACACCCCTAAGACTACATCACAAAAAAGGAGGGAGGAGTTGTGGAGGTAACCTGAGTATCTTGTCTCCTGGCTGGTTCCTCCTCTCCCCCTCCCCATGAGTCATTTCCAGAGGACAAAAGGGAGTTGGCAGTTTCCTGCCTCCAGAGGGAAGATCTGATCATTGTCCTTTGTTCCAGTCCATGTTGAATCCACTCCCATATGCAAGTCCTTTGTGACCTGGATGGTCTTCTGTCTGGGACCATCAAGGTTGTCATGCCAACTTGGTAGGGCTCCTGTGTATGTGCTGGTATGGTTAAGGGATTATGGCCATCCTGTATCAAACCACCCCTCTTTGACAGTCCTTCCTTCATGGAGTAAAATAAAAGTAGACCGGTGTAAATCCGATGTATGGTTGATTTACTATGAATTTATAACAGAAACATCATGTATGTGGTTTGTGTGTGTGTATGTGTGTGTGTTGTGTTTGTACAAACTGAATGATTGGGGGGGGTCCTGCAACAAGTAAAAAAATCTGGAGTCCCTAAGGTGGTTGGATGACACCTTGTACACCACCTTCTGGAAACTCCTGCAGCCAAGCTGGTGCCAAATATATTACTCTGCTTTACTTTGGACCACAAAATAGGGATCTTGTTGTCTGGGCAGCCCAGGACCTCCATACACACTGCCCAGGGGAAGTCACTTCGGTGCTGCTAACACAGAAGTTTGACTTCACCCCCAGAGGTGACAACTCCATTGTCTCTCAAGACAGACAGATGCCAACAACAAAAGCAGCAATGCACACTCACAGCTGCCCCTTAATCCAGGCAAACAAAAGTCTTGACCAGAGTTGAAGGACACATTCCAGTCATGCAGAAACATTCAAGGAGGGTGTGAAGCAGACAGGTGAAGGTATGGCCTTTGGAGAATGCAAGAGAATGGGGTGGGGAAGAGACCTGGAGGGCCACATTTGACCTTCAGACCTGAGGTTTTCCACCCCTGTTTTATGTGGCTAGCCACCCTGGGCACCTTCTGTGGAGGATAGGCAGGATATACATTTAACAAATAAACACAAAAATATTTATGTAGTCTCCAGTGCTGGAGACTCCACACTAAGAATAAAGGGGAAACCAGGCTGCTTCTCAGCAATGATCAAAAGTAATTGGGAAAACATTAACGTTACAAACAGAGGTCTCTCATTGAAGGAAATAAAAATTAAAGAGATCTTGAAGCCCGCCTGACAAAAGGCAATCATGTTTCTGCTACTCCAGCACAAAGGGAGATGAATAATAAAATGATACAGATTTGGGGGAAGCCGTTTCATCTTTGCGGGAAAAGAAGAATGCCAAGTATGCAGAAATGGTAAAGTTCAGTCGAGACCGTTTCAAAATGAAATGCAAAGACAATCAGGGGGAAATAAATGGTTGCGCGCAGCAAAACACTCATGAAAGGGTGAAATCTCTATTGTTCTATTCCTGGGTGACTTCCCACCCAACCCTCGGAGGTAGTGGCAAATAAATAACCCTTGCACAGCAACAGATCAAAGGCACTTAAGTGTGGATGAAGAGATGAAATACTGATGCAATTTTTTTCTTATGGGAGGCAGCGGGAGGATGAAGAAGGAAAGGTTAAGCAAAAAAGGAAAAGAAGAAAGACAAAGGTGCTGAAGGTCCCTCAATAAATAAAGGCGAGACGGCTGAAGATAAGCAGAGCAGAATTACGAGGCTTGTTACTGGAGGTCCCCCCCCAGCCCAAGACCCTCTGGGGAAGATTGAAAGCCTGATGTACGGTTGCAGACGTCCATGAAAGAGTGTTTTAATATTTCCAGCTGAAGTCGGCATCATTTTCGAACACCGATTCTGCACAGCCGTAGCTTGTGCTTTTCGGAATATGCACCTGCTTAGGAACTATTCCCAGCACTTGGTTTGTTTTCTTGCTCTGTTTATCGGCCACTTTTCTGCCAAGGCATTCTAGGAAGTTTATACTTCTTTGTAGAGAAAGAAAAGGCTTAGAATCTAAGAGACGCAGCCCAAAAGGCGACAAGAGCTGAGAGGAAAGAGGGAAACTAGAAAATCTGCGGTACTACAGTACATACGCTTCAGGTTACATACACTTCCGGTTACAGACTCCTCTAACCCAGAAATAGTGCTTTAGGTTAAGAATTTTGCTTCAGGATAAGAACAGAAATCATGCTCTGGCGGTGCGGCGGCAGCAGGAGGCCCCATTAGCTAAAGTGGTGCTTCAGGTTAAGAACAGTTTCAGGCTAAGAACGGACCTCCGGAACAAATTAAGTACTTACAGGTATCACTGTATTTCATGTTAGTGTCATGCCGAAATCTGTCCTCCGGTTTTTCATCATCATTGTGAGGGGGCTGAGGGTGGTGCGTGTGTTTATCTACACCCCTAGGGGTAGGAAACCACTTTCAACCCAAGGACTGAATCCCAAAGTGCCCAGCCATATTGATTAGTGGGTAGAATTAGAGGCGTAGGGCGGTTAGGTGGTACCCGGTGCAAAAAAATTCTTGTCATCCCCCCCCCCATTGAATATTATTTTTATTTTTTGCCTGCAAAAATGGTTTTACGTTATTTCATATTTTATTACAAAGGAATGTGCATTCTGGGCCTCTGATAACAAGTAGGCGACTATGGACAGATACTTAAATCTACAGGATGGATTGTGTTTTGGCTTGTGTTATTTTATTTATATTTATTGTTTATTTATTTAATAAAATTTATTTTAAAAAACCTGCAAAGTGGTTTACCCAAAAAACCACAGCAGTAAAATCAAGAAAAATTAACAATCCTACTTTAAAACATACAAAAGCTAAAATATTAAGATTAAAATTACTTCAATTTCCTAAGCATCTAGGTATGCTTGCCTAAAGAAGAATGCTTTTAGCAGGTGCCCGAAAAGAGTCTAGCAAAGGCACGTGCTTTGTTGCAATAGGTAGGGAGTTCCAAAGTGCAGGTGCTGCCACAGTAAACAATGCAGTACAGATATTATGTAGAACCTGTAGTAGTGCTTGAAACTACTGAAGGGGAGGTTTTATTTATTGTGATTTCACCATGCTCTGTATTATCTAATCTACTCGGCCTAGTCTCATTTTTTTCACATAGGCCGACTTTCCAGGACCCGGGAAGCCCAGAGGAGGGTAGGGCAGTAGGGCGGTTCATAAAAACTTTTCTTAAAAAAAATAAATGCCTGCTCCAAAGGTCTTATTTTACTAAACTAGGGATTATATAGCTATTTCTGAGATTTCATGCATATCAGTTAATATCTTGATAATACCCTTGTTAATACCCTGCTCCACTGAATTGAAATTTCAGCCTTCACGACAGGAAAACGGCCAAGTAAACAGCTATTTTTGTGGGGGAGGGTCAAGCTATTAACTGATATGCATGAAATTTCAGATATAGCTATATAATCCCTAGTGTAGTAAGATAAGACCTTTGGAGCAGGCATTTTTTAAAAAAAGTTTTTTTATGAACCGCCCAAGTAGGGCAGTAATTGTTCCTTGATAATTTGTCAACCCCCTCCATGATGGTACCTGGTTTGGACCGCCCCCCCTTTCCTATGCCCCTGGGTGGAATGTCCTCCCCTGTCAATCACCTGACGTCCGCAACAGGAAATTTCAAGCCATGGTTGTAAATGAAGAAATGGGAAGGCACTCAAGCTTCAGAGTGCTTCCAATTTTAACTTTGCAGTCATCACTTGAAGTCATTACTTTTAGATATCTAGTGCTGTTTCCTTTCTCCTGTCTATCACTCCCAGGTGGATGCAATCTCTGCCAAAGTGAGGTCAACAGAAAAAGCAGCCAAATTTGAACTTAACACACCTGGTTCTCCTTTGGCAGCCATGGCTTGAACTTTTCCATGTTTGATGTTAGGCACATTATAAGTGACCTCACAGGCCAAATCAAGGGGTTTGGTGGGTCTTATTAGACGCATCTGTTACAAGTCCCTCACCATCAACTAGATTGGTTTCTGTTAAGGACATGGGATGAATAAGTGAGCATTGGCAATTTCTGTTCTCAATTCCACATTTGTCAGAATTCTTCAACATCCCTACTCCCAGACAAACCAGTTAAGGGGGTTTCTCTCTTACCTCTCCCTCAGACGCTGAAATTTGCTGAAGTTCATGTATACATTCCAAGAAGATATTGATCTACCCTTGAGATGCAATGTCCTTCAAACAGGGAAGGGGTCCTCTAAGCAACACCCTTTGGTACAAAAATGGTCCCAAAGAATATAATCCCAGCTATGGGCTGCCCAGAGTGGCTGGGGAAGCCCTGCCTGCATATAAGGTGAAGGGTGGTAGCAGCAAATACAGCAGCAGCAGCAGCAAATGATGGAGGTTGAGAGTGAACGTTAGGACAACCTCAGAGGCAATGAAGAGAAGATGTGGACTTAAGGTGGGGTTGCTACAATGAGGGGCTGTCAGTCAAGAAACTACGCAGTCTTGGGTACCTGGAAGGAAGCAGGTGCCTATAAAAACTTTGGATGGTGAGTAATAATATACAATTAAGCCTCGCAAGAACCTTGTGATGTGAAGAGTGCCAGACCTTCCTTTATAATGAGGCTATTATTGGACTGTAATTGAAAACTAATAAAAATATTATATATTAAAGACCTTCCTTTGCAAAGTAATAAAGAGACTCACCACATCACCTCTACAAAACTGGGAGGACTTGTGGCTCTGAAGGGTTTCTGCTAAGCTGCTGCATGTTTCTGGGTTTATAACTTAGGACATGCTCCTTTTGAGAGTTCTAGGTAGACCAGACCAGCTTTTCTCCTTAAGTTCCAAGGGGATCAACCAGGTCATTCTGTTCACTGACATCGCCACCACAATGTTCTGTTCTTCTGTTCCAGCCAATGCTTAACAGGCCATGACTCATGGAGAACACTGAGCATGCTTGGTTATCATTGGACTGAGACACCCTCTCAAGCATGCTGATGCTTCTCTCCTGTTTCTCAAACACACTAATTTTCCTCCAGTCCTGTTACTACAGAGGCTCTAAACAACTGGGATACCTCACCCCCACTGGGTCTCAACCACATTGAGCACTGAGGCACAATCATCTGCTCATGAATAGGTACACCTTTTCAAGTTTCTGTGGTAAACATGAGGATGTTAAGCTGTCAAAGCTAGTGGTGGCACATAATTAGGACCAGAGACTGTGGCGTTGCCCTGCTCTCCCTTGTACACGCAACAGATAACACATAAGGCATAGTTACATTGAAGAAGATGGGTGGCAAATACTCTGGGGAAGATTAAGAGGAGTCAATTTAATCTAATTCAATTTGCTCTCAAAGAACACACAGAAATAAACACAGCTTTGTTATCATTCTCCTGACCACAGGATCAATAGAAATATTGCCATTGCATTAAGGTGGTGACAGTGGGGACGGGAGAGAGAGAGAAAAGTACATCAGCTCAGTGATACCAATCCCTTCATCTCTTAACTTGTTGGGATGTCAGCAGTTTCCTTTCACTGAAAATGTGCCTTCTGAATCTTTCAGCTGTCATCTTTGCCTCTCGTACGGACAAGCTGATTCGTATCAGCCAGTGAACCTTCTTCATCTTTCAAGTTATGTTGATAGCTCTATCAAGTTTGCTCAGGCAGAAGCCTCCATGTCATGGGATGAGGGCTGGGCAGGGAAAAGTTAGCCCCTAAGCCAGCAGCTGCCAACCTTCTGGGGGCCGTGGGTACATTTGCTGAATGGAGAAGCTGTCTTGGGCACAGGGCACAGGCTTCAACAAAGCACACACAATGGACTATTCGTCCCTTGTCATGGTCAGTTCACTTCCTGTTGAGATTTAGGCTTTCAGCACCTTTTGACCTCTGCAGAGGCAGGGGACCTGTTAGGGTGGTCCATCCTTGGAAGGTGGGTTTCCAGACAGCCTTGGAATCAGGAGGGGAAAGCAAACCTGCATATGCAAAATCTGAAGTGTGGATATATCCCAACCTCTGTTTGTCTTCAGGGAGGGTGTGCGTAGCCAGGGAGAAGTCAGAACCTACCCCAGATCAGTTTTTTCTGCTCCCCCATTCAAACTAATGAAGCAAAGCAATTTCTTCAGTTTGTAATAAAAATAAAATAAAAACCTCCAAAATAAAAAGAATGCAAGAGAGTTCAATTCCCCAGTTCTCAGATTTTAGGTGCCATGAGAAAGTTAAGAAGGTTTGGAGGTTGGAAGGCCCATGTCCAGTTTTGGAAGAGGTTTCTGTACCCACTGAGTTCAATTCTACGACTGACTCCGGAGGGATGCTCTGGCTATCCATAGATGGTACATCTCAGTCTGACAAAGAAACGTAGCAGAGATATCACGAACGTCCTTGGCTCGATGGCTGTCATGCTGCAAAGACGCTAATTTGTTTCGGAGTGCCTACTACAAATGCAGCTTCAGGTCCACATGTGGGGGTTAAATGAAGAATCATGCATTGAATAGGAATAACAATAACAACAGATGCATCTTGAGAGATGGCACTACTTGTTCTTTGTTAGATTTTGAAAGAACAGCTCTCATGAAACAAGGGCCAATAAACTAACTTCTTTTACAAACACAACACACACTTCTCGTGAGGGCTCCTAAGAGAAAGCTATAGGTGTGTAAACAGATTGCAGCACTTTGTACTGATCCTTATTTGGTTCTTCAGTGTTGTTTGCATCTTATCTTTCTTTTCTTTTCTTTTTTAAAAAGGAGACACAAAAATCTCTTTGGAGACAAGGACAATGCCGTAAGTGAAACATTAGACCGTGGTGTTTGCACAGTCCGCTTTCACACAGAATTCATATGCGTAAAAGCAAGACCCACCATCCTATTGCATCTTTGTATGAATTAGAATTAGGATTGAGGATGTTGCTAGACTGATGGGATGGCCCTGCAGCTTAAAATTGACACAATACTCAGGGTATGTGTGAAATATATTCATGCATCATATAAAGTAGGGCAAGCCCAGCCCCCCAGCCCCATCTACCCTGTGGGAGTCTTGGATCTACCCAATTTGGGAGCCTTGGATCAGACCTTCCCACCCCAGGTCAACCTGATGACTACTCACTGGTGGTAAAGGGTAGGACCATGGGTGGGAAGAAGGAGAGGTCAGGAGGTCAGGGGAAGCCTGCATCCTGTATCCAAACTCATCCAAACTCACCTCTACCCTCCCAGGAAGATGCAGGAAGCCAGGTAAATGTCTCCTAGTCTCTTCTCCTTGTTTCTCATTCTTTCACTCAATGCCTGCCTTTCCTTCTTACCTGATCCCTGTTGCCTGAGAACCTCTGATCGCTCTGGACCACCTGATCTGTGGTGAACTGGGACCATGCCAAAACCAACTTGAACAATGCCCAGATTCCTTCCCCCAACTGGCCCATTTTGGTTCAGGCATTGGCTGAATCCAGTAGATAGTCCTAGGTTATGGAAATTGTCTGTGCAAGAGGCCGTGATGGCCGCTAAGTTGGATGGCTTTAAAAGAAGATTAGAAAAATTCATGGAGGTTGAAACTATCAATGGCCACAAACCCTGATGGTTATGATCAACAGTGGCACCTTCCATATAACTCCCACAATGGTTACCCCTGGTCTACAGCAGTGTCCTTCAACCTTGGGTCCCATATATTGTTGGACTACAGCTCCCATCATCCCCAGTCAGCTTAGCTAATGGTCAAGGATGATGAGAACTGTAATCCAACAACATATGCAGACCCAAGGTTGAATAACACTGGTCTAAAGCACAAAGAGTTAACTGATCTTGCTTAGGTTAAGGGTGTTTTGGTGCACCAGCATGAAATAAGCTTCTTTTAGACTCTCAGGAAGTTTCTTTTCCTAATTAGTCATCCCTTTTTCTAATTATACCTGCAAAGAATGAAGGGAGCCCAATTAGCCAAAGGAAACTGTAATGATATATTGAATTATTAAATTAACATTCAGGTGACATTTTTTTCCAATTAAGAAACATAGAAGGCTGCCAACCCAAACAAGTGATTGCAAACAAAGTGAGACAATGTCAGTGGGTGGGGGGTAGGATCCAGCCCTTTAACAATGTTTAAGGATAATAGAAAATTAATTGTCAGTTTGGCAGCCTCGCCACCAATGAAAATGAGTGGCATCTCTCCCCCCCCCCCTTTTAACTGTGCCTTTCAAATTATGTTTGTGGCCACCTTGCTGGTATTAATTCAGAACAAGACCACCTTTAACCACGCTGCCTGTGGGGGCTGCTTCTCATTTGACATTTTGTACTTTGATACAGCTGTTCAAAGGCAAATGATATTTTCCTGACTCTCACACACTCATTCAAGGCTAGAATGGGCAGCTGGAAACCATGATGGGGGCAGTCTACCCAACCCCCCATAAGCTTCTCTGGATTCAAACCCAGACCCTGATTCCAAGAAACACCATTGCTGGGATTCAATGCAGCTGAAGTCTCTCCATGACTGCTAGTCAAGATGACTATGCTTGCCCTCCACATTTGGAGGCCTTTGAATGTCAGTGTGGCAATCACACAGGGTCCCTGGATGTTTAACGGTCTATTGATCCCTGTGCCACCACTGTGCTCGCTTCCCCGCTGCCACCAACCCATTACTCTCGGGTAAAACACTGAGTCCAGACAGTTGTTAAAAGTGAACCAAATAAACAAGTTTATTTTATAAGCATTAACAAGTTTATGGTTTCTCAGATAATATTCCTGTCAGTATCTTAACTTCAGTTTCTTTACCGGCCTATACCTTCCTAATACCTTCTGACTGATTATCTCAACTGTTTGACTGACTGCTCTTAACAAATTCTCTCACTCTCACATCAGACTAGCCCAACCCACAGACTTATCCTGTCTCTTCTAACTCCAGACTGTCTTCTCAACCACCCTAACTCTAACTCTAACTCCTCCCCTGGTCAGTCATTTTACAATTAGTTAACCCTTTCCTTATGAAGGGACGCGGGTGGCGCTGTGGGTAAAACCTCAGTGCCTAGGACTTGCTGATCGCAAGGTCGGTGGTTCGAATCCCCGCGGCAGGGTGAGCTCCCGTCGTTCGGTCCCAGCTCCTGCCCACCTAGCAGTTCGAAAGCACCCCTAAGTGCAAGTAGATAAATAGGTACCGCTTTATAGCGGGAAGGTAAACGGCGTTTCCGTGTGCGGCACTGGTGCTGGCTCGCCAGATGCCGCTTAGTCACGCTGGCCACGTGACCCAGAAGTGTCTCCGGACAGCGCTGGCTCCCGGCCTCTTGAGCGAGATGAGCGCACAACCCTAGAGTCGGACACGACTGGCCCGTACGGGCAGGGGTACCTTTACCTTTACCTTCCTTATGAACCCAGTATGACATCACACACCTAGGAGAGCAAACGCCATAGCCAGTTACTAGAAAACTCGGGAAAGGAGAAGTGTCTTCTGCTTGGGTCCTGCTTGCAGGTTCCCCACAGGCATTGTGGGTGGCCACTGTGAGAACAGGATGCTGGAATAAATGGGTCACTGACCAGATCCAGCAAGCTCTTTGTACATTGTTATGTTCTTATGAAACTACTTCTCACTGCAGTCTTCAACAAATTGGTGACCTTCAGATGTTTTGGATGACCATTTCCATTGGCCCCATTCAGTACCTGCCACCCCCCATGCACATTAATACGTCAGGTGTGGAACAGGCAGGCATGGTTAGGGTAATGGTGCCATGGGAGTGCTGCTGGGCCTAATTTGTCCCACTGACTAGAGGTTATCTAGCATTGGACCACAGCTCTGAGCATTAGTCATGCCAGCTGGGGCTGATGAAAATTGCAGTGGAGCTATGTCAAAGGCACCAGGCTGAACTATGCTTACCTTTTGTTTATGTAATCAGGTCAATGTTCCAAGGGCTTGGGAGAGAAGTGGAGCAGGGACAACAAGCTGCTAAATAAGAGAAGCAAACACTGGTGAGAGTGATTCTACACCTCAACCAGCTTTCTCTGCATCTCCAGGTGAAACTTAAGAATTCTCGATAGAGAACTCAGCTACATTAGTCAAAAAACAATGAATTGAATGCATTGTAAACATGCAACACTCAATGGTGCCAGAGAGCAGAATATTTTTCTACATGATTTTCCATAGGGTCCCCCCCCCTTGTTATAACGATCTAATGTCTGATTTATTTATAGTGGTTTTTTCCTGTGTGTAGATCCACCCAGGGTATGATATACATTATAGAGCTGCTTTTCATATGCTGAGCATAGCATGAAGCCATGATTTCAATCAGATAATATATATGCACACACGCACTAAAGGCCTCATTTGTACCACACATTTAAAGCAGTATCACAACACATGCATTTTTAATTGTAATTTTCTAAACTGTTTGAAGCTATGGGTCTTCAGGGTGAAGGGTGGTAATAATGTAAAATATTAATAATACTATTCACGGGTTCCCTCCCCACAATAATCCCAGGAACTCTAGTTTGTTAAGGGTTGCTAAGATCTGTCAGCGCACTCCTGTTCCTCCCACAGAGCTACAATTCCCAGAGTGGTTTAAAAATCACTCTCTTCATGGAAGAGGAAAGAAACTTGTTTTTTCTTGCTCTAGACGCAGTGGTTCTTAACCTGTGGGTCCCCAGATGTTGTTGGACTACAACTCCCATCATAGCAAGGCCAGAGCTCAGGGATGATGGGAGTTGTAGTCCAACAACATCTGGGGAACCACAGGTTGAGAACCGCTGTGAGTCTAGAGGGTCGGACTCAAACCAATGGCTTCAAGTTACAAGGAAGGAGATTCCGACTAAACAGCAGGAAGAACTTTCAAGAACTGTTCAATTGTGGAACGGTCTCTCTCAGAAGGTGGTGGACTCTCCTTCCTTGGAGGTTTTTAAGCAGAGGTTGGATGGCCACCTGTCATGGATGCTTTAGCTGAGATACCTGAATTGCAGGGAGTTGGACTAGATGGCCCCTGGGGTCCCTTCCAACTCTAGGATTCTATGCTTCTTTGATTTCCACAGAACTCTGGTCACTGTAGCTCTGTGAGGGAATAGAGATCTCCTAACAACCCAAGGCTATGATGCTGCTTTAATCATTTACAGTAGATGGGACCTGATTCTCTCAATGAGGATCAAGAGTCAGAGAAGGTAGAGAGAGAAAACACCAGGGCCCAATCGCTAGCATATCCAACTAAAGCCAGGATAGACTGTCTCAAACCCTACAAAGCCACGGCTTGCCAGTAAAACAGAATGCTGACTTCAACAGGTGGTCGAAGTCAGTATAAGGCAGCATTGTATATTCAATGCCATTTTTGAGAATGAGAGCTGCGCTTTTGCATTTTAAAATTATATTCAGTTATGTTCTAATCAGTTGTGCTCTAATCCCTAAAGTGTATCTGAGGAGGCCTCCCTGGCCCACAGCGGATAAGGCATTCTCCAGACAGGCCCATGCAGGAAGCAGAATAAAGTGTATTGCTCCGAGTTGAGGATCTGTCCATTTGACTTAGCGCTCGCATTACCAGGGGCTGCAGGTGAAGTTTATCAAATCAGCTTGAAATTCAGCCATGAGTGGCTTTACGCTGCCTCCTTGGTAATCAACAACCCATTCTTGGAGATTTTTGGCAGCCTCACCTGGTTACGCCAATAAATCTGAGTGAATAGCTGGCTTGATTTGTTATTGATTTCCCGGAGGATATATTTGAGGCTGCAACTTTAGTGATAGGTCTTCGGAGAGGGAAGGCAAGGCAAGGCAAAGGAAAACACAACACTCTGGCTGTAAAGAGGGACTCCAGTGGTCAAACTCCAATATCATCAGAAGATTCATGACTGGTAATGAACTCAATTTAGGTTGCCTCTTGTCAAGCAGAGGCTGGGGGTAGCAGATGGGGTCAGGAACGGCATCTGAAAATATATTCACAATTTGGGACAATTGGCCGAGGCCTTCAGCTGTTGTACAGGCCGCTTGAATTACTGTTGATCTCAACAAGAGATAATCATGGTTCAGTAATGCCCTAACTGTGTGTAAGGGCACAATGTCAGGATTGGTCTTTAGATGGGATGAACAGCTTGAGAGTAACTCAGCCCGTGCCTGAGTGAGAAACTGCTCAGATTGAGGAACTAAACTAGGATTCACAGTTTTATCTTCTCCTTTCACTTTCCTCTTCTCTTTTTAAAATTTTATATACCGCTTAAATTGCTAAGAGGTTTACATTATGCTAGATCTTACCTCATACTTGATACTAGATCAGAACGTTCCAGCCTATTCCAACATGAGGCGTCAATGGTCTTCCACCACCCAGCTCACAAATCCTGACACACATGAGCAATGCTGAATATTGGTGTCACACGATAAGCAAATCCTACCCATGACCCCAATCACAAAGCCTCCCCACAATTGTTGTTGTTGTTTAGTCGTTTAGTCGTGTCCGACTCTTCGTGACCCCATGGACCAGAGCGCGCCAGGCACTCCTGTCTTCCACTGCCTCCTGCAGTTTGGTCAAACTCATGCTGGTAGCTTCGAGAACACTGTCCAACCATCTCGTCCTCTGTCGTCCCCTTCTCCTTGTGCCCTCCATCTTTCCCAACATCAGGGTCTTTTCCACAATACAGAGCCCTAAACCGAGGCCCAGGCTCAGACAGACAGACAGAGATTTCATTTCATGCTTCTGGGTGCAGCTGGGATAGTGCAGTCAGTAGAACATGAGATGCTTAATGTCACAGATGTGAGTTTGAACCCCACACAGAGCAAAATATTCCTGCATTGCAAGGGGCTGGACTAGAGGACCTCACAACTCTACAGTCCTGTGATTCTATTATTCTGTGTGCTTCAAAACACACAGCGGCGTAGCGTGGGTTGTCAGCACCCGGGGCAAGGCAAGTAATTTGCGCCCCCTAACCCGGGGCAAGGCAAGTAATTTGCACCCCCTAACCCCTAACCTGCCGCCGCTGCCAGCTTCTTCTTGCTGCTGCCTGGGCTGGGGTATTTACGGTAAGGTAGCCACGGCGGCGGCGGCGGGTCCGTGTCAGGTGATCTGAGGCGAGTTGCCGCTGGCGCTGCCGCCCAAGTGACGCTGCTTGCCCGGAGTAGGAGGAGGGCAGAGAGGCGAGGAAAATGCAACATGGCCCAGCAGCTGCAGCAGCAGCGGCGGGCTGTGAGGAGGGGCTGCCTTGTGCGCCTTCCGTGGCCCTGACGCGCGGGGACCGTGGCGAGCGCTGAGAGCCTCTGCCTGCTGGACGCCTTCAGCCCGGACCCGCGCACAGCTCGTCGGTTCCACGAGACATGGGGCTCTGCTACAGCCTGCGGCCGAGGCTCTTCGGCGACTCCGTAGGCGGCGAGCGTGCCCCCCCCCAGATGTTGCGCCCGGTGCGGCCGGCCCCCCCTGCACCCCCATGCTACGCCACTGAAAACACACAATTATGAAAAGACCATTGTTCTGAGACATAAACAGTTCAAATTACTCATCATTTGAACTTTTGATTGCTCTGGTGCAGGGAAGTTACTAGCAACACTATCACAACCCACCAACCAGAACCAAGTTCTGGTGGGACTCCTAGGGAAGGGCAGAAAGTTTCCAAAAGGTGGACAGAGACATACCAACCCAGAAACTATTCACTAGTATGGGACCAGCGGGAATCCTATTGGCCCATTTTTCTCACCTGACCCCCTAGTAGGGTTAATAGCACTGGTTGTCCATTTTCATTGCAAAGCAGTGGACAACATGCCAGCAGTTTCTTCTTCTGGGGAAATGCCATGGTGGGGCAGGGAGTACAGTGGCTACTGGAACCCCCAGTTTGAAACCTTGAGTTCATTGTACAAACTTAGCATTCTGCAAGACAATTGCTAGTGTGCAATGAGAAACGAATCAAAATTATAACAGAAGGCTCCTGTCAACTGCAGATCATGCCATTTGCAGCAAGAGGCTGTCAACTGCATCTCTGTATGATTCACTGTGTTAAAAATTTTCAGGGACCCAGATAATAACAGAAGTGTTCAAAGAAAAACATGGATCACACCCATACCATACACTTAAAGCATTATTGTACCACTTTAAGAGTCATGGAGAATCCTTGAAATGGTAGTTTCTTATGGACACTGTCCTCAACAATCTACAATTCCCAGCACCCTTAACAAACCAGGGCTGGTAAGGAGAAGACAGATGAGAGGAGCAGCAAGGCTACCTGCATGTCACTCCCTAGGAATCCTACTAAACCTGGGACACCAGCTGTGGCTTATGGCTTTCCTCTCCTGTCTCTCTGTGTATGTTTTACTCTGTTGCTTCTGGACAGAAAGATTATTGCGAGAGATTATTGCTACAGGTGCTTGTGGGCAACAATTCTCATCACTCTGTGTCAGAGCCTGGATGGGCTGGAGAGTGGAGGTGAAAGGTGTTCAGTTGCCCAAAAGCCGCAGAGTGAGAGTGTGGTGGCATAGAGTCCAGTCCTCTTCGTGTGAGAGACAGAGCAGCGGGGACCGAGTGCATTGTCGTAAGTGGAAAATAGGGTTGGAACTGCTGAGAAGACCATTGGTTGTTTAGGCATGTGATTATATTGGAATTTTTTTTAAAATTGTCCTTGCAGTTTTGTTTGCTTACCTTGTGACACAATTGATAATTTGTTGTTTATTGCACCTGCTTATATGATTTTGTAATTTTTGTATCTTCTTGTCTATTTTTGTTACTTCCTATTATTATTATTAAGACATCTGAAGGCAGGCCTGTTTAGGGAAGCTTTTAATGTTTAATAGACTATTGTATTTTAATATTCTGTTGGAAGCCGCCCAGGGTGGGCAGGGTATAAATAAATTATTATTATTATTATTATTATTATTATTATTATTATTATTAATTATTCCCTGCTCTGGGATTGAAAGTATTCAAGAAAGAACAGTCTATAAACGAGGTAAATAAAGTAAATAAAAATATGATACAATAAAATGGAGAATGAAGAGATCCACCACAGAGGGAAACAGACGAAAGTTGTCCAGGTAGGTGACAAAAAGCTCTAAAATTAGCCATCCTTTGCTCAGCAGGGCTTTCCTTCCTGCATCTCTGTTCACGGTTAGTGATCTGGTTTGGGAGATTATGGCAACGTTACCTGTAAAGATTTTGTTACTTTTATTTTGAGTGTGAAATACCCTTATCTTCTCCATGCCTTAGGAATCCATTGTTTTTATATGACTAAACAATGATCAATTGGCTGTCTTTTTTCCACTGATAATACTGGCGCAACATTAGAAGCATCTGTATCAAAGCTCACTGAAGTTCTAGGAAATTATTCCCTTCTATGGATAGTCATGCTCACAGAGAAATGTTGACATCCTGCTCAGGGAGGTTTCTATACAAACCAGTTGGAACGAGTAAGTGAGGCATTCAGAGATGCTGCTTCTACTGTAAGATTGCTATAGGCGTACATTTGATGGCATCAGACCAGATGTTTATTTCAAAAGACCAGTGCATTTAAAAAACAAAACAAAACAAAAAACCAGGATGCACAGAACACTGCAGTGAAATTTCCTGGTTTTTGATTGAAAAACTTTAAGCCTCTTTCCTTATTTCTCAGGTATTTTACCCTAGTGAGGATTTCCAAATTTTCTTTGAATACTACTTAGCTGACATTCAGCAGCGACCTAGTGATGATATGTCCAATGCCCTTGAGAGATAGCGGAGTCTTATTGAACATTCAGAGTAGTGGTGAAGAGACAAAGCTTGGAGTTAGGTAGAATCCAGTTTGAACCTGGCCTCTCCCTGACCAAAGTAGGGGCTGCATTGGAGAGTTTTCTCCCCAATTTGGCTCATAAATGTGGAGGGGAGTGAGAGTGTATCTGCCTATCAGGTGAACCTGATGTGCTTCCAAATTCCATGCAAGGCATAAGGTTTGAACATGGCCCACACAGATTGGGACTTGGTTAGTGTCTGGATGCCAGGGACACGGGTGAGGCTCTGTGGTCTAAACCACTGGCTTGTTGATCGGCAGGTTGGCAGTTCGAATCCCCATGACAGGGTGAGCTCCCATTGTTCTGTCCCAGTTCCTGCCAACCTAGCAGTTCAAAAGCACACCAGTGCAAGTAGATAAATAGGTACTGCTGCAGTGGGAAGGTAAATGGCATTTCCATGTGCTCTGGTTTCCATCACGGTGTTCCGTTATGCCAGAAGTGGTTTAGCCATGCTGGCCACATGACCTGGAAAGCTGTCTGTGGACAAACGCTGGCTCCCTTGGCCTGAAAGCGAGATGAGCACCGCAACCCCATAGTTGAATTTGACTGGACTTAACCATCCAGGGGTCCTTTACCTATTTACCTAGTGTCTGGATGGGTGATTGCCTGGGCACCACACTTTTGCTGCCTTGGGTTCCATGGTGAAGGAAAGGTGGGATACAGATATAAGAAAATAAAATTTAAAATTTAGTAAATAGAACTATCTCTGGTAAAATTCTATACATTAATTGTGTGTTATGTGAAGTCATAATGTGTGCTTATGTTTTCAGGAAATGCCAGGGGAGGTTGAGCTGACTGGAACAATGGCAATGCCAGGTCAGTCAATGTCAAAATGGAAGGTAGGAAGACCATTTTTGAAAAGTTCATTGGCAGGGCCACAGCACCCACTTTGGAAGCAAAAGCTCCCTAGATTCAACCCCTAGCACCTCAAAGTAGGGTTGGGAGAGACCCCTGTCTGAAACCCTAAAGAGACTTTGCAGTACTGAGCTAAATGGAGCAGTTGCCTCAATATGAGGCAGCTTCCTTTCTTTGTCTGTCTTCTTTTAAAAATGGGGAAATTGACAGGCCCGTTGAATGGTTTGTCTTACATTTTACTTTCCTGTAATTCTGCTATGATTGGAAAAGTGTAGCCATAAGCATTGATGGAAAAACAACAACACTATCCTTTCCCCAATCTCATCAATAGTTTCCTCAAGCTTTAATAAGTTATTTTCTGTGTTTGGCACAGATACATCAATGATTTTTCAGAAACACAGTAAATAAGCTGGTATAAAAGGTAATGAATGCAAATGACTTCCTTGCAAAATGCCACGCTTGCTGACTGAAAGCATTCTGATACCGTCTTTATACGTTGCATTGCAAAATACCTGGGGGATTTATTGAATATACATTTTCCCCTAAATTCACCATGATTTGTCATGTTTTCAGATGTGAATGCTTCCGAGTTGTGGCAAAATGACAGAAATAGCATTCAAAACCCAGTGGCATTCTCCTCGTTCAAACGCAAGATCAGAATATTGCCTAATCCAATGGATGTAGAAATTTTTTTTATCAATAGCATTTGTTGCCAATTTAACAGAACTATGTTCTACTTTTAAAAAAAAAGATATAAAAACCCAGCACTGGGAATGTTTTAAAAACTAATAAAACTATGGCTACAGGGGCTATACATTCTGTGTTTTCCCAGATGAGGAAGTGTTTCCAATTTTACTTTAAATTAAGTAATAGGCCTGCATGAGCTGAGATATGAAAAAGAAAGAAAGATGGAAATGATAGTGAGTGGTTGGAGGAATTGTAGAAGACCACTCTCACAGCCATGTCTCCTTTAATTTAACACTGGAAATGTAGCATGTAGCAAAAACAATTCTAAACAGGTATGGGTCACGGGAGAACCCATGGAGGTCACCATGGAGAAGAGAATGCTCTTGTGCTCAGGTCCTGCTTCAGGGTTCCTCGCAGAGATCTGATTGGCTACTGTGAGAACAGGATGCTGGACCAGATGGACCACTGTCCCAATCCATCAGGCTCTTCTTATGTTCTTATGAGGATTCCTCCAGCAATATAAGAAGTTTCAGTTGCTTCGTAAGGCATCACAAGACCAGGACAGCATGAGGTACCTTTGCTGGTCCCATATATTCCTCATCTGGGTTTGGGCCTGGATTTGGATGTGCTGTATGAAGGGTAAGTTGTAAGCAAGCAAAACAACATTGCTACCGATCCGGGAGAAACAGCTGTGAAGGTATTGGTCTCCAGTTTAGTCTTAAACCGGCAGCTTTGTGTGTTTAGAACATGGGTAGGCAAACTAAGGCCCGGGGACCAGATCTGGCCCTATCGCCTTCTCAATCTGGCCCACGGACGGTCTTGGAATCAGCGTGTTTTCACATGAGTAGAATGTGTCCTTTTATTTAAAATGCATCTCTGGGTTATTTGTGGGACATAGGAATTCATTCATCCCCCCCCCAAAAAAAATATATATAGTCCAGCCCCCCACAAGGTCTGAGGGACAGTGGACCGGGCGTCCTGCTGAAAAAGTTTGCTGACCCCTGGTTTAGAATCACAGTATAGGGCCAAAGCACATGTTATGTTTATTACAAAGTGGTGTGTGTGTGTGTGTGAGAGAGAGAGAGAGAGAGAGAGAGAGAGAGAGAGAGAGAGAGGCCTTCAAAGAGCCTTGCCGCAGTGGCAGCAGGCCTCGCAGGACCACACAATATGCGGCATGTGACATGTGTAATGCCATGCACACATGACGGGCCCCACAATGTTGGGCGGAACTCGGCGCATCTGCCCAAAGTGACTCCTCATCAGGTAAAGACCCTAATTCACAAAGTCCAAAGATGTTATGGGGACTCCAGGCTCCCGTGTTACCAGAGACATCTCCGGGATGTCTGGTGAAGTAACACCAGGCCTTTTTTGCAGCAAACCACAGATGAGGTTCCAAAGAACCCGTTTGCACCTTTTGGTTTCAGAGGGTGAGGTCCAACTGCCCCCCATGCGATGCTGACCACAAAAGATGCAGGTGCAGGAAGCCACCCATCAATGGTGGCTTCAAGGGTCAGAAGAAGTAGCCCCCAGTTAAAGAGAGGTAGATAACTATTTTGAAATAAGTAGTGCGACATGGCAGGCAGTGAGCCCATACGAATCTTGAGAGGCAAGAGACTTCTTCATTCATCTTCCTGCCTCTCCTTCACTTAGAAACAGCCATGAAGGAAATTGGTGGGGTGAGAAGGCTGAGGATCATTTCCCTTTAAGCACCATTGGAGGTTGTGTTGCCTGCTAGAACTTCATAGGGATAGGTAGGTAATGGAAATTTACTGCTGTTTCTTTAAAATAAACCATACATACATGCAATTGTGCTGTTCCTGTTAATGGTGGCTAGAATTGGGGGTAAAAATCTCTGTGTGTATGTGTGTGTGTTTAAAAATAATAATGGTATTTCTGTGCAAATTTCCTCTAAAACTATGATTATCTGTAGTCACTGGCAGACCACATTCAAACCTCTTTGTCCCCTTAGCATGGTCTCCAACTAGCAACCTCGAGTTCCATATTAGTATATAGATTATATTTATTATTTTTAAATGGACAGGAATAATTTGCCTGGTGCTACTTGTGCTTCCAGAGTGTACACTTTCCCTCTCTAATAATATCCATGATTCTGTTTTTTCCTCTCTCTTTTTTTTGCAACTCAAGACAATTTGATCTGACACGAAATTCTGTTTTGCTCCCTCATAACAACTTTAATAGCGTTATACAGGCTAGACATTTTATCAAGCCGTCTACCTTTTCTGATGTGCGCATTAGGGCCTATTTTGCAGAACAAAGAAATATTAGAGCGTGCTTATTGTAGCACAACTGAGTGAACCATTTCAGCTTCATTTATTTGAGGGGAACATTTGGCGGTCTCTGCAAAATGGAATGACAATAGTCATGATGTTATGACTTGATTCACAGCTTTCTTCCAAAAGGATTATCGCCTGCTTTTTTGTTCTAAATTGTCACTTCTATAGCAGCCTTCATCAGGGTCAGTCTTATGAAGCACTGTTTTCAGTGGCCAGCCCCAAGAAAGGCACAACTTTCTTGCTTATTCACATTTTCCTCCAAGGAGCTTATGGTTCTCCCCCTCCTCATTTAATCCTTACAACAACCCTGTGAGGTAGGTTAGGCAGAGAGACAGTGACTGGGCAAAGCCCACCCAGGGAGTTTCTTGGCTGAGTGAGGACTTGAGGTCTCCCAGGTCCTCTAACACTAACCACTATACCATGCTGCCTCTGCTTGCCTAGATGGGCCGTTGGCATCATCCAGCAGACTCTTCGTATGTTCTCTCATTATATGTTTTCACATTTTTGTATATCTTTACATTAACCATCTCACACATCCCAAAAAAATAAAAGGTTCCTTAGAACCACCGGACTTCCCTCCATGGGTCCTTTCTATAATACAAAGTTATCTGCATCCTTTTAAATTATCCAATTACTATTTTTTTCCATTAAAAAACACCATATGATAAGCATTTCACATTACAAGTATTTTCACATTCCTGCCAGTGATTTTAGATGTTTACAGTGGTCCTTTAAGTAATGTAAAAAATTGTTCCAGTCTTCTTCAAATACCTGATCTTCTTGGTTTCGGATCTTCCCTGTCAATTTTGCCATCTCCGCATAGTCCATCAGTTTTGTCTGCCATTCTTCTTTTGATGGTACTTCTTCTTCTTTCCAATTCTGGGCTAGCAATACTCTCGCTGCTGTTGTTGCATACATAAATAGTCTATCTTCACCTACTATACCTAACAGAAAGGCCTCTGGTTTTTTAACAAATGTATTTTTAAACATTTTCTTTAATTCATTACAAATCATCTCCCAGAAAGCCTTTACCTTATTGCAAGACCACCACATATGGTAAAAAGTTCCTTCTTTCTCCTTGCATTTCCAACATAGTTTTGAAATCATTTTATACATCTTTGCAATTTTACTTGGTGTAAGGTACCAAATACATCATTTTCATATAATATTCTTTCAGCAAACAACATGCAGTAAATTTAATTTCTTCTCTCCATAACTTCTTCCAAGATTTCATTTGAATATTACACCCCAAATCCCTAGCCCAATGACTCTTCTTATGTTCTTAATCGGGAGGCTGGTGTGGAAGATATTTGGAACACAAGGAAGGCTTGAGAGGAAGAGTAGTAGGAAGATATCTGAGAAAATTGTGGTGGAGATAAGGTGTGGAATAACTATAATATGCAGGTTATCTGCATAACCTAGCAATTCTAAAATATAGACACACTTTTACTCTCGCAAGATTGAATGTATTCCACATGAAAAACGCTTATGTCCCTGTACCGAATCGCTGTTGCAAGCCCTTCTGCCTTCCACTCTTTATAAACACTTGAGCAAGGAGGTTATCACCCCTCTTTTATTGTCCATTCTGGGTCACCCAGCCACTGCAACACTGTCCTTTCTCTTGGCAGATCAAGATGAGCAGGTGACAGCAAAGGTTACAAGGTTTTTAGCTGTGGCAATTAGAATAAGATCCACTATTTGACTATTGATTCAAAACCCTAAAATGTATTTTATATAATTGACTTTTATTTCTATTCTTTGTATATCGTATTGTTGTTTAATGGCTGATGGCTGATGCAGATAAAGATCCATTCATTCGTTCAATATGCAGCAATATTTGAAAATTTGGGGAAACCATCAAGGGGAAGTCCAGTGTTAATTGACTGTTAATTGGAAAATGTTGTACAGTGGTACCTCGGTTTATGAACTTAATTCATTCCGTTCTGAAACAAAAGCCTTTCTTAAACTGAGGCACACTTTCTCTAATGAGGCCTCCCGCCACCAGTGTCCTTCCACCGTTCGGCTTCCATTCATAGACCGAGGTAAAGTTCACTAACTGGAAACCTACTTCCGGTTTTGCAGAATTCGTATACCAAATAGTTCGTAAACAGGGTGTTCTTAAACCGAGGTAAAGGTAAAGTTAAAGGTAAAGGGACCCCTGACCATTAGGTCCAGTCATGGTTGACTCTGGGGTTGCAGCGCTCATCTTGCTTTACTGGCTGATGTAGCAGGCGTTTGTCCGCAGACAGTTTTTCCGGGTCATGTGGCCAGCATGACTAAGCCACTTCTGGCGAACCAAGGCAGTGCATGGAAATGTCATTTACCTTCCCGCTGGAGCGGTACCTATTTATCTACTTGCACTTTCACGTGTTTATGAACTGTTAGGTTGGCTGGAGCAGGGACTGAGCAATGGGAGCTCACCCCGTCACGGGGATTCGAACCTCCGACCTTCTGATCGGCAAGTCCTAGGCTCTGTGGTTTAGACCACAGCGCCACCTGCATCCCTTTAAAACCGAGGTATCATTGTATTAATTTGCTCTTTTTCTTGAAATTATAAATAATTTTTAAAATTGAGAGAGAGAGAGAGAGAGAGGAAGAGTAGGAGGGGAAATGACCCCCCACCGACCCTCTTGGACTTCAATCCAAATTTTGAACTTCATAGAGAAAAGAGGTGAGTTTTACAAGTCCCGAAGTCTGTATCCGAGCCCAAGCAAATTTAGTGAATTTCACCAGGACCTCAGTTTTTAATTACGACCCACCAAAGATGAAGTTCCTCCATGGAGCATGACCTTAATCTTTAGAATCTTGCAGCTTTTGAGAAAACAAATTAACTCAAATTTTTCAGCTGAAGGATCCCGGGGGTGGCATGTGATGTCAGCTTGCATCAGTCACATTTCATTATGGGATACAATTTGAGGGAAGTGACACAATCTGAAGTGACTTTCCACAACGCAACGTGTCAGCTCAGAGAGATAAATAAATAAATGCAGTGCGCAACACTCTGCTCTGTCAAGCTCACAGTTCAGACGAGTATGGTCTTAAAAATATGCTTACCTTTTTTAAAGAGAGAGAGAGAGATAAATGGAGAAAAAATTGTAAGCCATGTGTAATACGCATTGATTTGTTGACAGCGCCAGGATTTCATTAATGGTCACGTAGTGGCAAAGATCCAAAGAGCTGGAGGAGGAAAGGCAAAGGTTTGTGTGTACCCTGTGGCATTTTGACTTTTGTAATTGCATGAAAGCTTATAGCTCAATGGTAGTAAAAAAGGTAAAGGACTCCTGGACGGTTAAGTCCAGTCAAAGCTGACTCTGGGGTTACGGCGCTCATCTCGTTTTCAGGCTGAGGGAGCCGGCGTTTGTCCACAGACAGCTTTCCGGGTCATGTGGCCAGCAGGACTAAACTGCTTATGGCACAACGGAACACAGTGATGGAAACCAGAGCACATGGAAACAACAGAACACTGTGGCCAAAACCAGAGTGTACAGAAACACTGTTTACCTTCCCGCCACAGCGGTACCTATTTATCTACTTGCACTGGTGTGCTTTTAAACTGCTAGGTTGGCAGGAGCTGGAACAGAGCAACGGGAGCTCACCCCATCACACAGATTCGAACTACTGACCTTACGATTGGCAAGTCGAAGAGGCTCGGTGGTTTAGACCACAACGTGACAAGCACAACATGCTATTTTCATTGTATGGTTTCCCCATAGAATAACATAATGTCCAATAATGTCCTGTAACTGGATGAGTTGTTATGTTTCACAATACCCATCCACCCCACTTAAATGATAGCACAATAGTGGTTTGTGCGGGTCAATGTGCAGTCTCCATGTTCAATCAAATTGAGTCTGGGCAGAGAATATTCTGAAAATCTGATAACATGGGGATGTTTCTGCAGTTGGCTAGAGGCTATAGATATTGGTGTTTGACCTCGCACTCATGATGACCAGAAGCTGTGCGGCTTACAAGTCTGAATACTCTTTGATAATGATTATTTTTCTTCCATAGAAGGTCAGAAGGTGTGGAGGATATCCAAAGGCTACATTGCCAATATATCTGCCACACAAAACACACTTCTTGTTTCTCCCTTAAACCTAGTATGATGGGCAGAAATCCCTGCAAGGATCTCCATGATTCCTTCTGCCTCGCATTGTAGAAGCAGAGAAAGAAGTAGCTCTAGAGCAGACTTCCTCAAACTCGGCCCTCCAGATGTTTTTGGCCTACAACTACCATGATCCCTAGCTAGCATGAGCAGTGGCCAGGGATTATGGGAATTGTAGTCTCAAAACATCTGGAGGGCCGAGTTTGAGGAAGCCTGCCCTAGAGTCTAAAGAAGGGCATCCCCAAAGAATTCTGGGACTTGTAGTCTGTTTAAGGTGCTAAGAATTTTCAAGAAGCCCCTCTTCCCCTCCCTCCCAGGGCCACAATTCCCAGAGTTCCCTGTGAAGAGGGGTTGTTTGTTAAGCCACTCTGGTTTAACAATCCATGTGGTTTCAATCCATGTTTTTGTTAAACCGCATGGAAGAGGGAACAAGCTTGTTTTCTTCTGCTCTGGAGCTTAGGACTCGAACCAATGGCTTCAAGTTAAAAGAAAGGCGATTCCGACTAAACATCTGGAAGAACTTTCTGACAGTAAGAGCTGTTTGACAGTGGAACGGTCTCCCTCAGGAGGTTGTGGACTCTCCTTCCTTGGAGGTTTTGAAGCAGAGGTTGGATGGCCGTCTGTCATGGATGCCTTAGCTGAGATTCCCATATTGCAGGGGGTTGGACTAGATGACCTGTGATTCCCTTCAAACTCTATGATTCTATGATTCACGTGTGCGCAGAAGCGTTCTTCGCACTTTGCACATGCACAGAAGCGCCGCTCTAGTTGTGGACTTTTTGGGGTGCAAATGGCACCCCGGAACGGATTGTGTCCGCAACTAGAGGTACCACTGTATTTAGAAGCACTGCAGCCTGCAGCTGTGGAGACAGAGCAAAGCCATCTTGTCTAGTGGTCATCAGTAGCCTTTTCCTCTGTGAATTTATCCAAACTTATTTTAAAGTTGGGAACGAGTTCCAATAGTTTAACTATGCTCAGTGTGAAGATGCACTTCTTTTATTCGGCCACAAATCTTCCAACATTTATTGGGTGTCCACGAATTCTAGCATTATGGGAGATAGAAAACCTTTTCTCTGTCCACAGAAAGGACTGGTCACATTTACCCCTGGCCTGATGTTCCCAAACCATACCAAGAAGAAGAAGAAGAAGAGTTTGGATTTGATATACCGCCTTTCACTCCCCTTCAGGAGTCTCAAAGCGGCTAACATTCTCCTTTCCCTTCCTCCCCCACAACAAACACTCTGTGAGGTGAGTGGGGCTGAGAGACTTCAGAGAAGTGTGACTGGCCCAAGGTCACCCAGCAGCTGCATGTGGAGGAGCGGGGAAGCGAACTTGGTTCACCAGATTACGAGACTACCGCTCTTAACCACTACACCACCATGCACACTTATATGGAGTACATCTGAGTAGTCATGCACAGAATTGCATGCTGAGTTCTAAGAAATGTATTTAAAGAAGTCCACATGTCCCATTTAGCTTCTCGTGGACAGGTGGGCATTTTAGTCAGGAGAGCTGTGAAATCATTGGAAAAGGGAGGTGTTTCTTTTTCCAACAGTTCTGAAACTGTCGGTGAAAATGTCCATTTCCACTCATCCTAATAAGTTTGCAGTTTCAAATGGCACACTTCTCTCCAGATTGGTAGTGCCTTCCCTCTCCAGTCTGTCAGCGTGACATTTCTGCGAACAATGCAACTTGATTTAATCAGGTAGAAAGTGCCTGGTGAAGAGCTAAATGCCTTGTCTCCTGTTATCCTGTCTGTGGTTTACCAGTGGAATGCCCCGAGAGCTCTTGTAAAGAGAGAGGAGCTGGAGAAAACGTGGGAAGTGATCCTTCAACAGGTGCTACAGGATGGCAAAACATGGAGGGAATTGATAATAAAATAACACGGTTGTGTGTATGTGTGTGTGTGCGCGCACATATGTATGTAGCAATTGTGTGAAACATGCAAAATGAACCCCATTAAGGTTACTTCTGTAAAGGTAATCAGAGGCATATAATATATTTCCACCAAGAATACAACCTTTCTTTGTTTTGAAACTTTGACCATACCCTGCTGTGATAGCTTCTTTCTTCTTCTTTGGTGATCACTCGTAACCGAGGAAGATTGTCTTCCATGAACACGGTCTTAACATTGAGTCCATAAGTGACTGTGGAGGCCAATTCTGGATCCACACGTCCTTCCGCAGTGGGGACATAGTTTCCCAGGAGGATCACAGTGAGGGTTTGCCAAACGTGCCTTCCTCTTAGCACGTTTCTCCCTTTCGTCCTGAGTGTGAGCATCTTCAAAGTCCATGACACCTTTGGTAAAGGCTGTTCTCCAGCTGGAGCGCTCGTAGGCCAGTGTTTCCCAATTGCTGGTGTTTATACTACATTTCTCCTTCTTCTTCTTTTTGCCTTGAGAGACTTGTTGTGATAGCACTGCAAACTCCTACCCACCCTCCAAGGTGGGGTGAAAGTGTAGAGGTCAAGATGGAGACATTGTTCAGAAACCATATATATTAATGTCATGTAGTTATGCATTGTAGTATGAATGAATGGTGTTTTGTATTCTTTGTTTTATAGAATATATATAATAATGTTATGTTACTAAGCAAATTTAATAAAATTAGGAAAGGAAAAAAAAAGATGGAGACATTGTGGGTAACTGGTTTCCAGGTATGGATATCATGCAGAATGCTTGTTCTGGGTGGGGTTGCAGTTCCCCTTAAGCAGCAGGTAAGTCAGTCTAGGTGTCCTCTTGAATATATCTCTGGAGGTTGAAGTGGCCATAGTGGTTAGGAGTGCCTTTTAAAGCTTTTGCCAGCTATGTCCATTACTGGGTGAGAATAGTCTGGCCACGTTGATCCATGCATTGGTAACCTCAAACCTAAATTGCTGCAATGCACTAGATGTGGGGATGCCTTTAAGTTTGGTCTGGGAGCTGTGGCCTATGCAATATGCAGCTGCCGGCTGGCACAGCCTACCACAAGAATGTGGTACCTTTGCTCAAAGAGCGACATTGGCTGCCCATTTGAGAATGGGCAAATAGGTAACAGTTTAAGAACCCATTGCTGATGTAAAACCCCTAAATGACTTGAGACCTGGTTCCCCAAAAGAACATACTGTATAGACCTGCTTAGTTGCTGAGGTCTCAAAATGAGGTTCTCCTGTTTGTTTGGCATCCTGCAGGATCTCTTCTGTTGTGGAATCATCTTTCCTCTGAAATAAGACAGGCACCTATTCTGCTGGGTTTTTGGCACCTCCTGCTTACTCAGGCCTTTGTTGGTCCTTCATAACAATCCTTGCAGAATTGTCCAGATGCTGTATGTTGTTGTTGTTGTTCCTGCTGCTGTACTTACAGGATATTGTTGTTTTATTGTATTGTTATTTATATGTCATAAAACTTCCATGGAATTTTGAATGAAGGGCAGCATTAAAATGTTTAAAATGAAACAAATGCCAGCCCTTAGATACACGTGGCATTTATTTGCCAAACAGTGTTTTAAAGTGCCTTTGTGGAGGTTCCTGTTTCAGGCAAGAATCCAATACCCTTTTGCAATGGGCTGGTACGAAGAATAAGGCCTTATTATGATGTTTTCAAAGACGTAGTGAAAATAGGTATGTGATATCATCCAAAATACTTCCTGGATGACATCGTTCAGGGATGTCCAACCGGTCGACCGCGATCGACTGGTCGAACCCCAGGAGGTTGCGGTCGATCGCAGGCTCTTTTTCCTTTGTGGGGAAAAAAAGAACATCCGGCCCCGGTCCCTCGCCCCGGCTTCCATTCGCGCATGGAAGCCGGAGTTATTGCTGCTAAAACGGAAGCCGGAGTTACTGCTGCAAGGCTTATTGTTTCCTGGGCGATCTTCTGGTGAGCGACTTTTTCCTTTGCCCATTTTTTATTCTGTGAGTAAGATCGCAGTCCCTTGGGAGTTGGACGTCCCTCACATCGTTGATGGCTATGCCCATTCTTAACTGGGGCAGACAGTTACCAACTCCCTCGTTGCTTCCTGAATTCTGCATACATCACTGGCTTTTAATGAGAAACAAAATATCCCATATTTGGGAAGACAATATAGATGTCTTTCACAATAAATTTGCATTCATTTTCCCCAGCTCTTTTTTTTTTTTTTTGCTGTCTCCTCCTGGTGCAGATTGAAATGAGCCACATTCATCTCAAAAGATTCACATGCTCTCTGATCACTGGCCAACTCTCCTACCAGCCAAATGAGACTGTCCTGGTTGCATTGGCCTTTGATCATATTTCATGTTGAACTATTCACAAAACCAAGATTCACTTCCACTAGAGCAGGTCCAAAGTTTCACATAAAATCAAAATCTGGGTAAATTAATTTTAATATTGGATGCTAGAAATAAAATCCATGTTTTCCATTGTGGATATTTTCAGGGTTATTCTGCTGTTGTAATTCAATTTCAAAAATACCTTTTTGTGTATGGGATGGGGGGATAAACTTCTTCTGATGTTCAGTATCAGCTTTTCAAATTCACTTCTTTGATGCCTTTTAAAATAAAATTACATTCTCTAAATCCAAACTGGGAAAGTTAGGAATAAATAAAAGCAGAATAATATAAAATCCAAATTTTAGAAATAATTTTGAGTAAGGGGATTCTCTGCCATCACACAAAAAAAATCAGCTTCAATGCTAATAGTCCTACTGAACTTGGAGTGGAGTACAAATTTGTTTGAGAATTCCACCTCCACTTTCAGCCTCTCCCCTCTAAGACTTACTGCCTGCATCTCTTGGATTTGGAATGAGATTTGTGCCTCTCCATTCTCTGTTTAGATCTGTCAGATGCTACTCATGCAATAGAATCGTCAGCTCTCAATTTGTGTTTCTAACTGATGTCAAATGGAAAGCGTTCCTCAACCAGATGCTGAGGGCTTTGCCAAAGAGACTTGCTTCATCAAGGCTGCTTACATTAGAATCCTCTTCACCGTGACCTTGAAATTTGACTTGCTGAGGACTCTTCTAAGAAGAAAGGAAAACAAGAAAGGAAAAGAGGAGCAGTGGGAAAGATAATGAGATTTTCATGAAAAGGAACTTAAGAGGAACCTTGTGTCCTTCACAAATTCTATGGGTAACTTTTTATTCCATACACAGTTATGGAAAAAATATACAGGCAAGGGTTCTGTGTACTTTTGAATGTTTTCTTAGCTTCCTCTTAACTGAAACACGGTATGGTATGGAACTGCCCTTTTATGCTTGTTTGGAAGGTCCTTATGAAATCCACGTATGGTTTACCAATACCTGGATCAAGTATCATGTACAATAATAGTCAAGAGATTGGGACAGAAAAAGAAAACCATAGCAACTTTCAGAATGCTTTCAATGGAATCGTATAACTAAACTTGACTATTGTTTTCCTACTCTGATGCAGGGCTGGTTCCAGATTGCAGTAAATATTTTCCATTACCTCCAAGAAAAACAAACACCAGCCCAGTGGTGATACCATTTTCACTCTACTCTGGTCAGTGACCAAAATAAATTGATTCATTTATTCATTCATTTTCACTCTACACGGAAGACTCAAGGTGCAAATGGAAGACGCAAAATAATTCTGAGTTTCCATTAGGCAGTGCACAAGGCCCGTCCAGTTTGGGGCCCAGTCTGTCATTTCATAGGGGCCCCAATCTGACCCAGGACAAGGTGGGGCTCACCCACCTCAGATCTGGGCTCCAAACTGATTTGGGGTCCTTGCACAGTGTTTAATTAAGTTTTTCAGCCCTAACTAAACATGCAATCAGGAGGGGGAGGGAAGAAGAAGACTCATACAGGCTGCCTGCTTGTATCGCCTTCCCCCTCCTACTCCTCGCCACCAGACCACTTGCCTTTTAACAACTCTGGTTCACTCTTCAGGGACCCAATATGGTCCAGGATGATCTGGGACTGTCTCAGCCCAGTCCAGACAAATCATGGGTTGGCATGATTCTTTTCAGGACCTAGGATTTAGCTGGTACCTGTGAACTGTTGTAGTTTCTGTGCTCTATCTCTTCCAGTTGAAAACACTGCTATGGAAAGACAACAATAACTTTGTGATAGCTGCTTATGTGCATCCACATCTTGTAAATGGTCTAACAAATCCACATCACAGGCCAGTCCATGTAGGGAAGTAGTAGCAAACTTAAGACTGACGCCCATTATGGGGGAGCAGGAAAAAACTTAAACATGTAGCAGAGTTCCCAAAAATAGACCAGAGGTAATTTTACCTCATCCAGCAGCACTTTACTTGCTAGTGAAGGCAAATAAGTATAATGGTCACAAATCCATTACTTTCAGGATTGGCACAGTCCATAAAAATGCAGTTGCAGCACTTACAAAACTTATAAACTTATGTGCAGAACACCACACCAGAACAGAGAGATAGAAAGAGAAAGTAAAACCCAGGCTCCTTCTGGCCTATATTTATAGTCAATGTGACCTTAACTGGAAGAGATAAGAGAACCAGTTCAAGCCAGCTGTACTCAGCTTCTCTGAAGGTATAATAAGGTTACCAGATTCCCCCCCCCCCCAATGAATCCAGGGACACTTTTCAACTTCCTGCTAAATAGATGGATTTTGTCAGGGGACTGATTTGTAAATCCAGAGACACTCCCCGAGAAATGGGGACGTCTGGTATCCCAAACAATCATGAAGCTGGTTTCATACAGGGAAACTTCCAGAAACTTCCAGAACCCTCTTGAATGATTTAGAATAGGAAAAATATCTAGACATCAGATCAACACTTTCTGCACTAAGAAATGCAAACTGACAAAGACTTCTGAAGGTGATTTGGAACTGTGCATGCCAGTAGGATTCACTAATTAAATTATGGAATATCATCTTGTGGACTGGGAAAGGCCCCCACCTGGAGATATATAAATCCAGTGAAAGTTATTCACTTCTTTCATCACTCTGACCATGGGATGCACCACCTTGTATTACATTACTAGCTTCTCATTCACTTCTGGATCATGCCCAGGTTTCTTATCCACCCTTTCAAAACCCTCCATGGTTTTGCTCCTCCCTATTTATTTCCCAATATAACCCTTCCTGCAGTGTTCACTCTTCCAGGTTTACCTTCTTCAGCAGACCTTACTCTTTGAAATGATTCCTCCCATTTTCCCTTGCTGCTCCTTGCGTGTGGAACTTTACTTCCCTTCATAAAATTTACCTTTTAGCTACAAATTGGCCCAGCTGGGTTTGTGATTCATGATTCAGACAAATCAGTTGCAAAGCCCTACTCTTATGTCCTTACCTGTTCTACACATACCTTTGGATGCTTGGACTACACATACAGTATCCAAGTAAAGTTTGCTTCTTTTCTAAAGTTAAGCCTGCCTGCTATCAATTTTTATCCATTCCTGCTGAAAACTGATAATACTTCTTGCAGCTGGGAAATTAGTAGTGAAACCTCTAACTAGAGTTCTGGATACAGTTTTGCTTTGTGTGTATCAGCTGTACTGTGTGGTGCAGGTATGCCTCCAAAGAAACTGCACAAAACTTGAAGTCAACTGACCCAACAGCTTTACAAACCACATTTGCTAAAAACACAATAAGCCATGTGTATTTCTGTTCTCTATTGCAAAACGGGGAGCAGGGCATTCAAAAATATGCTATAAAACAGGCATAGGCAAACTCTGCCCTCCAGATGTTTTGGGACTACAACTCCCATTATCCCTAGCTAACAGTACCAGTGGTCAGGGATGATGGGAGTTGTACTCCCAAAACATCTGGAGGGCAGAGTTTGCCTATGCCTGTTATAAAAGATGCATGGTGGCTAAGCTTGGATTGTGACTGAATTCAGTCACACGGTCATTTTGAAGTTGGTGTCAGACTTTTGGTGGGCTGAGCATCATAAGAACATAAGAAAAGCCCTGCTGGATCAGGCCAGAGACCCACCCAGACCACCATCCTGTTCCTACAGTGGCCACCCAGATGTCTACGGGAAACATGCAAGCAACCTAAGTCCAAAGGCACTCTTCCCACCTGTGGTTTCCAACAACTGGCATTCAGAGACATATTTTCCCCTCTTCCCCTCGTAAAGATACAGTTTCCAGAGCTCCCTGGCAAGAGGGACTGGCTGTTAAGCTACCTTGGGAATGGTAGCCCTCCTGAAAGCTCTTTGCACCCTGAACAAACTACAGTTCCCAGGATGCTTTGGAGGAAGCCATGACTGTTTAATCATCATCATCATCATCCTCATCATCATTTTATTTGTATGCCGCCTTTCCATAGTTGAAACTATCCTCAAGGCGCCTTACAACATGACAAGATTGACGTAAGTACAAACATAGCAGAAGTCATAAACAATAAATAAAACACATAAAAATGTACACAACCAAATGGAAACAATTTCCACATAAATTGTAAGATCTAAAACTAAAAATACAACAATAATATCAATAACAGCAACAGCAATACTCCAGCCCAAGAATCTGTTCAACAGCCTCAGAGTTTGTAGCTGGAGTCAGTCCGCACTCCACTCTCCCGGGCCAGATGGGAAAAGGCCACCAAGGCAGGGTGCAGGTCTTCCAGGGCTCACAGCCAAGATGGTCTCATTTAAAACAACACAGATAAAAATTAAAAGCAATTTAAAAGAGGAGCCCTTGGTGCTAAGCAGCAGCCGCAGTCCTTGTGAAGCCTGTCAGGCCCCACCCCACGCCAGGTAGAAAGAGGCAGGGTGGGGCCCTTCAGGCCCCCAGCAGGTGGTCCTCCTCTTAATGTGATATATTAAGGTTGTGACACCAGCTAAAAGAGCAAGCAAGCTGAGAAAGACCCCTCAAGATCTGAGGAGCTGCTATTATTCAGAGCAGACAGGCCAATGGCAGCTTTGTAGGTATATCCATGTTTATATTTTTTTTGAAAATACCAGCATTTGATATCTGTTGATTATATTTATACCCCACTCTTTGTGAAGCTCAGAGCTTCCTCCCCCCTCCCTGTGAGAGCTAATACTAGGACTCTGGCTCGAGGGAAGAAGAACGTCACTTGCTTGAATAGACACACTTAGATAAAGGGCAAGAATAAAAGGAGGGGAGAAAACCTGCCTTTGGAAAATGTTGAAGAAAGCAAGTGACTATTCAGGAGGAAAGAGCATCTTTTATGCATATCACAAAAAAGTTTCAAGGTTAGTGAAGGGTTTCTCCACTACCTTTATCATAAAGCTCTTCTTCGATCCTACTTTTAGTAATCAATAGGCAGCATCATAGATTATTGTTATTAGGAAACGAGTGTTGACACAATGAACTACTAATGGAATCAACTGGTATTCATGTGCCTGCTGAATGCATGTGTGAAAAGGATTTCATCTCCATCATGCTACAAGATTTGCTATTGAGTGAGGGAGTTGTGGTTACAAACATGAACAAGAACAATGGAGCTGGAACTGGGAGGTGGGGGGGTAGTGTTCTTTAGCAACAGAGGCAAAAATCTATTTGTGATCAGATCCCAGTGCCAAAACCATGTGGGCATCCTTGCAGTGCCCTGTTTCATCAATCCCAGTGTCTCTCTACATCATTAAAGGCTTGAATGTAAACACTTCAAGTCCTGCAGCTATGAACAGACGAATCTCTCACTTTCCCTTTCTCTGTTTCTCTTTTTTCCAAACCTCTGCCCCCTTCCTTTCAGCATCAATTTGCAGGTTTTTCTTCAAAAATTGGCATGGAAATTTGCATGTATTTTCATGCACGTTGCTCATTTTCATATGCATCCCCTCCCCAATATAATGTAGCTCTGTACATTGCTTTATGTTGTAAGCTAGTTTGTATCCCAGACTGGGAGAATGGTGGGATATTAATATATTAATAAGAGAGAGAGTACAGAGGTAGAGGACTACTGTCACAATCACTCCTGAGTGTTAAGTATTATTGGTTTAATTAACACTGAAATTGTGAATGGCTATGTGTATTGGGGAAAGGGTTTAACTGGAAGATTCCACTGAAGCTAAATTAAGAGGGAAAAGGTATCTCTGAGCTTTAACCAAGTTTATAATTAAGTATTGTTGTTTTCTGTTAGCTAACATGTGAGTGTTTAACCTTAGATCACACGAGAGGTGTTGAATTGCAAATCACCATTTTGAAGAGATATGCCTTTGGTTTCTTTGTTCCCATGCTCCATGGAGTCAGGATGTGTGAATGGTTCTCCAGAGCGTACAGCCTTGGTGCCAGAATGCAGTCAAAATGGAACCTACAAGAGACACGGCTATGTTTGTCAGTTCTGATTATAAATTAAAGTTATTTCTAAGAAGCTGAGGCTGTGCTGGACATTGAATACGATCTTATGGATCATTTTGGGTGTACCACTTGATGTTTTGTTTTGAAGAAAGTTCTGCAAGTACAGTTTCTGAATAATATCTAATGGGACTAGACAATGCTTCATTCCAAAAGGAACAGTTTTTATGCATCCAGTTGCTTCAAACTGTGCAATATTAATATCTGCAATACCGAGTGCCCTCCCTAGTGCTGCAGAGCCTGTGATTTTTCTAGTGAGCTGCGGGCAGTGAAGCAAGTTGGATAGCAGCTAGAGCATCAGTGGCATAGATCTCATACAGAAGCTAACCAAACACTGGTTAGAGCACATAACTGTACAGTGGTACCGCGGGTTACATACGCTTCAGGTTACAGACTCTGCTAACCCAGAAATAGTACCTCAGGTTAAGAACTTTGCTTCAGGATGAGAACAGAAATCGTGATCGGGTGGCGTGGCAGCAGCGAGAGGCCCCATTAGCTAAAGTGGTGCTTCAGGTTAAGAACAGTTTCAGGGTTTCAGGTTAAGAACGGACCTTCAGAACGAATTAAGTACTTAACCCGAGGTACCACTGTATCAACCATGTGGCAGAAAGGACAGAGAAGTCCTACCTTCATCATAGCGATTCTGGAAGATTCTGGAGCGTACATTATTTCAACTGGTGAGCAGGCCTGTAGCTTTTCTTTCTCCTGTCCCCTCCTTCAAGAAAGGATTGTGTGCCTTTAACAGTTGCATGAAATACAGATGTTCAATAGATGCAGCTTTCATCGCTGTATCACCATCTGTACCTATTAAATTTGGCTGATATGGAAAAGGTCCAGGTCTCTGTTAAAACTGAAGGGTAGGCAAAGTGCCCCCCTCAAACTACCAGCTAATGTTCTCTGTATGTAATGGCCAAACGAGGAAATGACTTTGACACAGTTTTTCTTCTTCTTCTTCAGACTGGTTAATGAGACTCAAAAAAATTATATTTTCATTTATTCAAGCCCCCCCCCCTTTAGCACGCTAAATGTTTTGCAGCTGTTATCTGAGGGCTAATTCGCAAATTTGCCATCTCATTTTCGTGTGGGGAGCCATTTTGTATGAAACAGCTCTCACAGGAGAAAATGAAAAACGACTGTGTCAGAGAAAATGCTCAACAACCAGGATTCCTCTTGAAATGGTAACTTTTCATTCCCCTCCTATGTGGGGGTGATTTCTCAAAAATAGTTCCCCACATGAAAATAATGTGCTAAAGTCACCATGTGCAGATTTTATCACCTCAAAAATAAATATGCTAATGGATCCTCATCTCTCTTTTCAAGAGCCCTGTGAGGTAAGCCTGGAGACCCATGAAAGTCTTTTTTCTTTCTTTCTTTCTGAATGTTGAGGATGGTGTGATATAGCTATCACAGTTTCATACGCACAGTCCCATCACTATCGTATCTGGCAAATTGCCTTGTGGGCCCTCTGGGCAGAAAGGCAACGGAGAAATGAAATAAAAGAAAAAAGAAAATAAACAGGTTATTTTGGCACTTCAAGAACCTGATAGGACAATGGGGCAAAAGTAGGGATAAGCTGGAAATTTACATAAGAACGTTCCTTAAAAAAAGAAAAGAAAAATCTTTTGAAATGTTTATTGTCTGTCTTCCTGAATTGTAGGACAATTCCAGTCCTCTGCTGGTGAATGTTTGGCAGAGTGGCCTCCCCAAGGAGAATAGGTGCAAGCAGGCCAGACTGAATGCAGAATAAACAGGTCATCTGGAGCAGCCCTAACAGATTGCTGGAAAAGCTGAGTGCCTCCCCCTCTCTCCACCGAGTGGTGGCAAGAGCCCAGGGGGTTCCAGGCATTCACCCAGGGTCTGTGTTCCTTTGGAGAATTGAGACACGGCACAAACTGCCATTGCTTTTAGAAATATGATTTATTCACCTATTTACACCTTCAGTCTGCATGGAGGGAGTCCAGAGCTTACAGCATGGCCATTTCAAAAGGGGCTTGTCCCCCACAGCAGTGCAGCCAGCCTTCAGCCAGCCTGCCCAAGATGGATCTCAGTCTTTTCTCTCCCTTCTTCTTCCCAGAACACCTTGCTCAGAAACTCCATTTTCCTGTCCCTTCAAACACCCCACCACCACTTTGGCAACATCTGTCTCCCCAGGCCAAAGGATTTGTCTCAGGTGGCCCTTTTGTCATGATAACATATTTGCTCTTCACTAGGCCAGCCAGGAATAAGCCAGCCCAGGAATTCCTTGTCTGGCATAGTTCTGCAGCTTCTACTTTCATCCATATCCCAAGTAATCAAAATCCCATTCTTTATTAATTTATTGGGTTTAGAGAGGGGGTCCCCCAACTCTATAATAATAGCAAGATGTCCAACAATTCTTACACTGTGAAAGATTGCATATTATTCTAGGAGCCACCTCACGAAAATACCTACCTGGAGTTTCAAGTGAGCCTGACTGAATTCCTACCCTCTTCCCATTGGCTACTCCCAGTGCCAAATTTATGTATAAGCTAAATAAGCTATAGCTTAGGGCCCCACTCTCTTGGGGGCCCCCCAAAAAATGTAAAGGGGAAAAAACACTGGATGTACATTTCCCAAATATAAAATAATAAAATAAAATAAAATAAAACCTACATACAGCAACAATGTTTTGTATTGTGTAGGCTCCTATGATGTAAATATATAGGGTGCCTACATTCTGCATGTGCAAATGGCTTCAGAAACTTATTAGGTCCGTAATTACCATATAGCATATATTCAAAACAAAAAACAGCAACAATTTGTTGTTGACAAAGGACAGCTGGACATATAAAGGGCCCCATTACCTTCAGTAGCTTAAAAAGGTAAAGTGACCCCATGACCATTAGGTCCAGTCATGGCCGACTCTGGGGTTGCGGTGCTCATCTCGCTTTATTGGCCGAGGAAGCTGGTGTACAGCTTCCTGGTCATGTGGCCAGCATGACTAAGCTGCTTCTGGCGAACCAGAGCAGCGCACGGAAATGCCGTTTACCTTCCCGTCAGAGCGGTGCCTATTTACCGTATTTTTCGCTCTATAAGACGCACCAGACCATAAGACGCACCTAGTTTTTGGAGGAGGAAAACAAGAAAAAATATTCTGAATCTCAGAAGCCAGAACAGCAAGAGGGATCGCTGTGCAGTGAAAGCAGCAATCCCTCTTGCTGTTTTGGCTTCTGGGATAGCTGCGCAGCCTGCATTCGCTCCATAAAACGCACACACATTTCCCCTTACTTTTTAGGAGGGAAAAAGTGAGTCTTATAGAGCAAAAAGTACGGTATCTACTTGCACTTTGACGTGCTTTCGAACTGCTAGGTTGGCAGGAGGAGGGACCGAGCAACGGGAGCTCACCCCATTGCGGGGATTCGAACCGCCAACCTTCTGATCGGCAAGTCCTAGGCTCTGTGGTTTAACCCACAGCGCCACCTGCGTCAGTAGCTTAGGGCCTCATCAAACCTACATCTGTCCCTGGCTACTCCTCTTCAGTTGTTGAGAGAAGCCACCCTGAGCCCTCCTGACTCCAAGTAGGTGAGACAGCTTCTCTCCAAAATACATTACCAAGGACGACCCAGCACACTTTGTCGGTGAGGCAAAACAAAAGTGCCTCCCTCCTCCTCTGCCGCTGAAGACTCCTCCCTTGCCCGCCTACCTCCACTGACCGTCTCTCACCTGCCCTGGCAAAGATAAGGAGGATGAGAAAAGGAAGCTGGTACAGGGAGGGGGAACGGCAACATGGGGGGGTGGCACTGGAGGCATCAGCAAGGGGGCGGGGGACTCATTAGCATCGGAGGGTGGAGGAGAAGGAGCCAAGGGGTACAATCTTTGTGGATCCAAAGTTCTGAATGCTGAGCACCAGAAATTCCCCCAGAACCTTCAAAGTACCCCAATTCCCATAACGGCTAATGGTCAAAGATTATTGGAGTTGCATTTCCGCAACAATTGGATGATCACACTTTTTCCACCCCTGCACTATAAAGTTCTAAATTCAGTTTCCTGACGAGAATGACATTCCTGCATTTAGCTGCAGACACACTGCGCTACAACAGCAAGAGTCCCCTTATTATGCATGGTAAGTCTCAGCTCAGTTTGCAAATCTGTATAGACACTTGAATTCTGGCACACTTTGGCTAAACAATGTCTAATTATTACTAACTTCCCAGATGGTCACTCTCTAAATATCTGGAGAAGGGCAAATAGACTAGCAATCAGGCTTCATTTTGCTGAAGTTGGTAGAACAGCTCTCTCTCTCTCTCTCTCTCTCTCTCTCTCTCTCTCTCTCTCTCACACACACACACACACACACACACACACACACCACACTTGTGGAGTATTGTTCCAGTATTCTGACCACGGAGCAGAAAGATATTAGTGATCTGGAAAGCCACATTGTAGACAAGTCTTTAGAGAGTTGTTCTGCTTCATTCCATTTTGCTTTCTCTGTGTCAAATCCAGGTTTCCGATATTTTGCTGAAAACACCGGGATAGGGAGGAACGTAAGAAGAGCCTGCTGGATCAGACCAATGGCCCATCTAGTCCAGCATCCTGTTCCCACAGTGGCCACCCAAATACCTGTGGGAAACCTACATGCACGACCCGAGCAAAAGAGAACACTCCCCTCTTGTGGAGGAGACACATAAAGCCTCAGATGATGATTGCAGGGTTTGTGTCAGTTCATATGGGAAGAGGCAGTCCTTGAAATATTGCTGTCCTGAGCCATTTAAGTATATAACATGGGTCCTTAGTCTGGGAAAACTAGGAACTATTGGGGTGGATCAATGTACATATATTTTGATTCATGATCCCCCAAATAAAAGCTTGATGGTGCCGCACATGCTTTTCAGGCAGAAGATCCTTGGTCCAGTCCCTGATATCTCCAGCTTTCAGAACTGCTTCCCAGATGCTGGGAAAAGCCACTTCCTTTTTTTTTAAATGTTTTTATTAACAATTTCAACATAACAAATTATCAAAACATATCATATTCATTATTTTTCCCCTTACCCCCTTCAAACCCTCCATCCCCTCCCCCCAGCAACTTCCCTCAGCTCCTCTCTCTGATTTCTCAGCACATATTATTCTCTGCATGTTATAAAATTATACATATCCTTACAATATCTATCTACCATGTTATCAACAAATAAATTTGTGTATGTTTATTCAAAACCTGCCAAGGAGTCCAATTCATTTTGTTGTCTTTTTAGATAAATTGTAGATAGCTCCCATTCTCCTGTAAAGTCACAGTTGTCCTTGTCCTGCAATTTGTATGTCAATTTAGCCAGCTCTGTGTGGCTCATCAATTTTTCTTGCCACTGTTCTTTTGTTGGGATTTCCCCATTCTTCCATCCTTGTGCTATCAAGACTCTTGCCTCTGTTGTAGCATACATAAATAAGTTCTTTGTTTTTCTTGACCTGCCAAGGAAAAGCCACTTCCTGAGTTCCTGGGAAACCACTGCCGATGAAAAATGGACAATAACTGGGGCAGGTGGACAAATAATTTGACTTTGTATAAGGCAAAATCATCATCTCCTGATTAAAACTATGATAGTGATAATAAATGAGTTGCTGACACTGCGCCATATGCAGCAGCAGCATAGCTGGACTAAGATGTTGCAGGATGCAGGGAGAGGGGTTGACGTTTCCAAAGATCAGAAAAGATCAAGGCACAATGAAGAAAGGAAAAGAAACATTATCATTCACTAGCTGCATCCACACTTGAGGAATCTGTAGGGTTGCCAGCCTGCCATTGTTATACTAGACAGGCCAGTAAACCCATGCGTGACCAGTACAGAATTCTGAAAAGCCTGTATGACCTGTCTCATCCAGCCAGGTTCTGTCTGAGCTACACCACAGACCATGAGCCCAACCATCTGCCCTGTTGTTGACTGGGAGTTAGATTCAGGCAGGGGGGACACATAGAATCATAGAATTGTAGAGTTGGGAGTGATCCTGAGAGAGTTCGTTCCATTGTCAAACAGCTCTTATTGTCAGGAAGTTCTTCCTGATATTTAGTCGGAATCTCTTTCCTTGTAACTTGAAGCCATTGGTTCATGTCCTGCCCACCAGAGCAGGAGAAAACAAGCTTGATCCATCTTCCATGTGACAGCCTTTGAGATATTTGAAGCTGGCTATTGTATCTCCTCTCGGTCTCCTCTTCTCCAGGCTAAACATACCCAGCTCCCTCAGCCGTTCCTCATAAGGCTTGGTTTCCAGACCTTTTATCATCTTGGTTGCCCTCCATGGCACACGTTCCAGCTTGTCAATATCCTTCCTAGATTTAGGTGCCCAACACGGATGAAGATGATGGATGGATGGTGAGGAACCCTGTGTAAGAGGCAGGGAACAGAAGAAAGGGAAGCTCCCAGATGTGAGTTGGGAGGGTCCATCACTTTCTGTGTTAGATAAGAGTTAATATTTACCTGTGAGACAAGATTGCATTTTTCTTCCTCTTCCTTTTCCTTTTTCTGTTTTCATTTTCATTAGATTAATTTGGTTTTTTATTGCATTGTATTATGAAATATTATATATCTATATCTATGTCTATCTATCTAATTGCCTCTAGGTAATTATAAAGATTGCCTCTAGGTGGTCTGCATTTTGCAGGATGGGGAAAAAAAGATATTGTACCTAGAACTGGACACAGTACTCCAAGTGGGGTCTGACTAAGGCAGAATAGAGTGATACTAGTACTTTCCTTGATCAGGACACTAAACTTCTGTTGATGCAGCCTAGAATAGCATTAGCTTTTTTTTGCTGCTGCATCACACCTGTAGACTCATGTTAAGCTACTAAGACTCCTAGATCCTTTTCACTTGTACTACTGGCAAGCCAGGTGTTTACCATCTTATATCTGTCCAGCTGGTTCTGACTGCTTAAGTGTCAAACCTGACATTTGTCCCTATTGCACTTCATTTTGTTAGTTTGGACCCAGTTCTCCAACCCATTATGGTCCTCTTGAATCCCGATTCTGTCTTCTGCACCGAACCCTCCAAGACTGATGTCATCTGCAAATTTGATGAGCATCCCCTCAATTCCTTCACCCAAGTCAATTATAAAGATGTTGAACAACAATTGGCCCAGGACAGAACCCTGTGGCACCCCACCTGTCACTTTTTCAGGATGTTGAGGAACCATTTGTGAGTATTCTTTGGCTTTGGTCCACCCAACAGTAACCTCATGCAGCAGGCAGAAAGAAACATAGATTTTTAAAAATGCAGTAACAGAAGAACTACAAAGAAAGGCCACAGCTAACTGTTGCTTAGGAAAAACCCGGCACTCATCTGGATGTATTTATAGCCAGGCCAAGATGAAAAGGATCGATCGGTCTCCTGTGAATGGGGCCATGTTGGAACCCAGGAGGCAAAATAATGTTCTCTTTCTTTCTCTCCCATTCCTGCCATGAAAAGTTGGACAGCATAAGTTTCTAGCCACTCTGTTTTTCAGATTTCTGCAACAGTTCACATTTAATAATAATAATAATAGTATCCTCATGAAAATCATTAGCATTTTAGTGCAAGCTTAGTCCAGCTTTGTAAGCTGTTTTCAGTGATGGGCACATTTTTGCAAGCCATTCACCCACATGCAATGCATGTTTAAGGTTATTTTCACCAATGCATTAGAAGAGTTTGGATTTGATATCCCGCTTTATCACTACCCGAAGGAGTCTCAAAGCGGCTAACATTCTCCTTTCCCTTACTCCCCCACAACAAACACTCTGTGAATTGAGTGAGGCTGAGACCTAGCTAAGGTCACCCAGCAGCTGCATGTGGAGGAGCGGAGACGCGAACCCGGTTCCCCAGATTACGAGTCCACCACTCTTAACCACTACACCACACTGGCTCTCAATTTTTATGCACACTTCCCCCTACTCTATGCCTTCCATTTTTATTTTTTTATTTTTTTTTTGTAAACATTGGTTGGAGACCTGCATTGCAAAACTGAGGGAAGTGTGAATTTTGAAGGATGGCCATGCTTCGGTCGCCATATTGTTTCAGAAAGTGCAAATTTCATAGATTTGCCTTTCAGTGCTAACTGGATTGAATTTCTCCCCATCCCCTACTCAGAGCAATCTGTGCTGCAACCACTGGACAACTGTCTTGCTGTCTTGAACCTGGGGGTATTTGATATGGTTGGATCAGACCAACTAACTGTGAACAAGGAGCTTTTTAAATCTAGGATCAGCCCTCCATAAAAGAACACATCCAATATCTGTCCTTTTTCTTTATTTCCTGTTAGCCTGGATGTTTATTTCAAACCTTTTTTTCTTTTTTTGTAAACTATTTTCTCCCCTTCTAAAATCCTTGCAGATTTGTAGAACTGCCTAATCCATTAAGGGCTTCGTGCTCCTCAGTACTATCTCCCTCCATTCCACCAGACCAGTTGGAAGAGTGGGAAAAGAGCCCCTTCAGAACAACAGGTCTAATTACTTTGGCTTCTGTTGCAACATGCTTACTGTGATCATAAGGGCGTTAAATGTATTTGTTGCTCCGCTTCCTCCAGCTATCATCTGTCACTACATGATAGCAAAGAACACTAGATGTGTGGGACAGCGGTCTTAGCACATCCGTCCAAGATTCACGCTACAGAGCCCACGAAGAGATTTCTGTCCCACCAACTCAAGAAAGTTTTGTGAAATACAAAAGAAAATATTTGCAAATTTATATCACCAAAGTGAGTTATAAAACACTATTCTTAAAAGAATTAAAAGCAGATTGGCTGCTTGATAAAACACACACACACACACACACACACACACACACACAGCATTTTGTTCAACTTCATACGAGAACAGAGAGCAATGCAAGATTCCTTTCTTCTCACCCTCATTTGACACTGATAAATGTTATCAGTGAGCTGTCAGGATTCCTGTCGATTTCAGACTCATTACACCAAGGATAGTCAATGTGGCCCCATTCCAGATGTTTTGGACTACAACTCCCATCAGCTCTAGTCTCCCAGGCCTGTGATCTGGAATGATGGCATTCTGTTCAACAACATCTGGAAGGTGCCATTTTTTTCTTTATAAAAGTATATACTGCAATATTGGGATGACGCACCAGAAGAAAACAGTGTTAAAAACAGTACAATAGAATCATTCAGACAACCGAACAGTCCCCCAAAATCTTCAAGACTTCTGCATAGGCCTGTTGGCATAAGAAGGTTTTCAAGAGACATCTAAAAATCTAGACAGAGAAACCAGTGGGAGAACACTTCAATCTCCCAGGGCATTCTATACAAGATCTCAAAGTCACTGTCTTATTACAAAATAATTTCAGAAATAGACTGGAAAGAGAAGTTGCTGAATTTCTGAATTATTACCAAACTTAAAACTATGGAGGGACCTGGTCTGAATAGAGACATTGGATTATCTCATTATACATGATAAAGCTATTTCTAGCCATCTCACCCCTTGATTTTTCCTGTAAGACCAATTGCAGTCATTAACAGTCGTCAACAGGTTTTCCACACCTATCAGTCAATCACCCATTCCCACCACCCTTCTGAATAATACCCCTCCCCACCCTCTCACTATATATAAGGTCTGGTGACTTCTGTTTCAGTGTATCTGAAGAAGTGTGCATGCACACGAAAACTCATACCAATAACAAACTTAGTTGGTCTCTAAGGTGCTACTGGAAGGATTTTTAAAATTTTGTTTTGACTATGGCAGACCAACACGGCTACCTACCTGTATCTAAAAATCTAAGCGAGGATGCCTACCGAACCTCTGCTGGAAGACTATTCGACAGCATGAGAAAGCTGATACTGAATGCCCAACTTCTAATGGAGGCCAGTTGGGTATTATTAACATGATGTCAAAATAACAGTACTCCTCTAGATGATTTCCAAATGACCTCTGAATTTCTCTCTCTCTCTCTCTTTCTCTCTCTCTCTCACACACACTCCAATCAAAGGCTTTGAAGACACTGTACATTTCCCAATATCATATACATTTTTTGTTGCCCCAGATATACTAAGTTGCACATGGTGTTTCAAAAATGACAAACCTACTAGTGACTTTAGTACAAATGGTACAAATGACCTTGGTATTTTGCCCATCTTTCAGAGCACAGATAATGATATTTCTCCACAGCTATAAAATATTACTTTTTATCCTTAAGGAACGAATTCACTGTTAAATATGATGGTGGGGATTATTAATGACAGAAAAAAGTATTAAGAATCTATTATGGGCAGAAGGCATATTCTAACAGATTTTTCACAGACAGGGAGTTCATTTTTTCTTTCCTTTTTAGGGTTGCCACCATCTTGCAATTTGGACATGGCACAGATGCTGTTTAATTCCCCTTTGAAACTGGATGCAAAGTGTCTGTTGCAGCTCTTCCCCATAATTGTGTTGCCTGTTGAGTGTCTATCACCCCCACTCACTGTGGCCATCATTTTCAAGAACTCTGAATATAGTAAGCAGGGAAATTGACATGGAATGGAGTTGGTCCTTATTGAGTCTGTAAACTCAGAATTGTATGTCTGAACAAACATCAGCCTTCAACTTTAAAAGGATGTGTCTGCACAAAGGGGCTTCTACAGGCAGCAGACACGAATAATGATACAATGATGATTACGATGCACTGTGCCATTCTGAAAACAGGAAAAGCAGCTATAATCACCATTAGGCAATAGTGACCTGTACTGTTAGGCATTGGGGATCTGTGTTTCCAAGTCCATATTTAATTGCTAAAATAAAGCAAAGCCTCCAAAGTGCTTTAAATCCCCTAGAGGATCTAACTTATTTTGCCCTAGTGACAGAGTGAGTGACAGGACTGTTCATAATTTGCCAGGTTATAAAGTGATAGCCCTTTAATTCGCATGATTTCCATACTAGAGAGCTGGAGGAGCGGCACTTTCTTTTGTGGATAAAAGTATCACACACACATGTTCTCATTCTCAATAGTATGTCAAAGACCCCTAACTGGACCCTGAATCTGGCTACCTAGCTAAAAATGACTCGCCTTGCCTTTCAAAGACATAATGGAGAAACTGGCAGAAGTGTTGGCCCCAGAGTTTGGAGAGTATTTAGGCAAGATGCCCTCCATGGCTCCCCCTCCCTCAGTGAGTCTAACTCCTCACTGCCAGGGGGATCTTGCCAATGGACATTTGGGCCATCTGCACTTTCTCATCGATTGTGAACCTTGGAACCAGCCCCAGATAAGAGAAATGAAATTATTCACCATGGGTGGGATTCACCTAACCCATCCTGTTGGCAGAAGCCCTGCACAAGGACTTCAGCTTGCACCATGGGGCTTTCTCCCTCTCCACACCTCCCCCCCCCGTGTCCCCATCCCTCTGTTAGGATTCTTGCTCCATGCTTGCAGTCATGGGATTGTTTTCTATCACATGACGGTGTATGTTTTCATTCCACATAGTGGGAAGTGACGGAGACAGGATGTTTGGATTACTATGTTTCCGTGATGTAGGACTATTGTCCTTTGTTCTTTCTCTTTGCTGCCTGATGAGAAAGTGGAAGGAGCTGAGTCAAGATGCTCTGAGTATATTATATGTAAATAAAGTAGTTTAGCCAATATGCTGAGCTATTGAGTCTGTTACACGAACTGCCAATACTCGGCAGGTTCCCTAAGTGTGCTGATGCTTCTTGGTATCAGTCGCTGTGACGTTTGGGCTGGAGAAAGCTTTTTAAGCTCCTGAATGACCGACCAGGAGGGAGAGAACATGCCAGTCGGGAATGTGTCTCTGCCGGCATCCTACACGTGAGTAGGATGATCCTAACACCCTCCACCACTGCCATCGAAGAGAACTCAGAGAAGGAGAGGGGAATCATTCCATTTGGCAAGCTTCAATGCTTGCTCACGCAAAACAGCTGGAAGAGTAGGTCACTCAGTTCCACCCCATGCTAGCCCTACTCAGAGTAAACTCATTTACATGGATGAACCTAAGGCAGTAATGTTCATTAACTTCAATGTCTCTAGTTTGAGCAAGGTTAGCATTGAAAACAATCTCATGCACACATTAAAATGAACATATGAACCAGCGTTATGCCATGTCAGACTGGAGTTGATGAAGAGACAGCTCCCTGGGTTGGGGTCAGTGTTCAAAACTCCCATTGTTCTAGGCGCATTTTGTGACAGGGAATTTCATTAGCACAAACAGTTTCTGAGCTCCGGGCGCAGTACTGCACCTAAGATTTCAGATTAAAACTGCAGAGTGGAAGGAAAGGAGGACCTTTTTCTGCCTCCCCCCTTCCAGCTACTCTCTGAAAACTGGAGAAGAGACCCTCTTAAGAATATTAGGTGGGTGGGCAGGGGAAGGTCTAGGCCATGTGAAAAATGAATATAATATTTTAACTGCAGTTCATTCGTTTTTGGCCTTGTATTCTTGTTATAAAAATGCACACCTAGACATTCTGTTGTTGCACCCATAACCTAGGTTTAAGGTGCCATTGAGCTCCTAGCTTTCATATCTTCGTTTTTACCACTGGTTGGGGTGGCACTCCTTTGCTAGCTTTCCAGCAGGTGGGTCACTGTTGCTTAATGGGTGGGAGAAGGATGAGGCAGCAGGGTAGTTGGCAGGGGGCAGACATACCAGCAGGACTAGCAGATTAGCTCCACCTGTGCCTTTAAAAGAAATCAATTTTATTAAATGTTTTCAACCTTATACACCATAAAATTCCAACTAAAGTGACTAATAGAAAATAATAAATCAAACAGAAAAAAGAGAAAAAGAAAGCAAAACACATTAATAATCCTTATATGAGCCTCATGAGACAGAAAGTTATAAATATATTGCTGTAACCCTTGGTCACCCTTTTATCTTGATCTTCACACATACAGAGAGTTGAATTCTCCCACTTCCCACCTGGGGGAGTTTCCTCTTCTTCAGTGCCCCACCCTGAGAAAAACTACCCTGACCTGCCTCTCATACAGGCATCCATGTATTTGCATCATGATTTCCCCACTACCTTGCACTTCCTGCTTTTCCTCCAACAATCCACCTTTTAGGCAGCTAGCACAGCAAGGTAAAAAAAGAAAAAAGAAAAAAAGGTAAAGGACCCCTGCATGGTTAGGTCCAGTCAAAGGCAACTATGGGGTTGCGTTGCTCATCTCACTTTCAGGCTGAGGGAGTTTGTCCACAGCCAGCTTTCCAGAACATGTGGCCAGCAGGACTAAACCACTTCTGGTGCAACAGGACACCGTAACATAAACCAGAGTGCACGGAAATGCTATTCACCTTCCTGCTGCAGCGGTACCTAATTATCTACTTGCACTGGTGTGCTTTCGAACTGCTAGGTTGGCAGGAGCTGGGGCAGAGCAATGGGAGCTCACCCCATTGCGGAGATTCAAACCGCCGACCTTCCGATTGGCAAGCCCATGAGGCTCAGTGGTTTAGGTGAGTGGCTCAAGCCCACCCAGTAAGCCACTTCCACAGTGATGCACACTTTGATTGGCAGCTGTCCAAGGATATATCTTGTTATGTGGCATTGAGTCTAAACAAAGGACCTTTTGCCTACAAAGTGTGCAGTATACCTGAAGGAGCGTCTCCACCCCCATCGTTCTACTGAGGTCCAGCGCCGAGGGCCTTCTGGCAGTTCCCTCATTGCAAGAAGCCAAGTTACAGGGAACCAGGCAGAGGGCTTTCTTGGTAGTGGTGCCCGCCCTGTGAAACGCCCTCCCGCCAGATGTCAAAGAGAACAACAACTACCAGACTTTTAGAAGACATCTGAAGACAGCCCTGTTTAGGGAAGCTTTTAATGTTTGATGTGTTACAGTATTTTTGTATTTTGTTGGAAGCCCAGCCAGATGGGCGGGGTATAAATAATAAATTATTATTATTATTATTATTATTATTATTATTATTATTATTATAACATAAGAAGAGCCTGCTGGATCAGGCCACGGGCCCATCCTGCTCTCACACTGGTCACCCTGTGGGAAACCCACAAGTGGTACCCAAGCACAAGAGCTCTCGGCCCTCCTGTGGTTTCCACCAACTTCTGCCTCTCCTGCTCTCCCACCGAGCTCCTGTTGGTCCCCAAATCTGCCAATTAGCCATACATGAGTCCTCTTCCACACACACTGCTAATTGGCATAAATCTCTGCATGTGATAAATTGATACTTGCTTCTTAAGTGTAGCCGAGTTCCTAGTTGCAACTGCTTTTGAAAGCTCATAAGAAAACATCTTTCTCTCTATGAATCCGTAGATAATAAATCATTTGTTTAGTTTAGCTCTCAAGCTCGTCAGCAGAAAAAGAATAAACAGCATCACCTGTCTCTTGCAAAGGAAACACAGTGTTCTGGCAGACAACACACTAATGAGAGGTCGGGTCAAATTCTTCGCTAAAGCCCATGCAAGGACTGGCTGATTTCTCTCTCCTCTATCAATTCTCTTGCAGTGCAAGAAGAAGAAGGAAAGCAACACAGTGGGGATCTTCATTAAGCTGAATGAAGTTCACCAGCCTGTCCTCAAAACCATTTGCATTATCTCATGATGCTAAGACTGTTGTCTCTGGACCACCGGACGTTGCATCTGATCCAGCCCACTCCTAAGGATACATTTGTATATGGGTCTTTTGCAAGGCCTGGGAGTCTCATTATGATAATATGTTCAAATCCTGCAAGCAAAAGCAGATGGAACAGAAGACTTCATAAGTTGCCTCAATTAACCAGTGAAAAGGGTTGCTTTGCCTGTGGAGTTCCATTTGGAAAACAGTGTGGGCTGCAACACTTCAAAGGAAATTGAGTGTGAAAGGCTTGAGCTATAGCTTATTCATTGCCCAAATTCAAGGGAGGGCAGTCGACTCCTCTTTTCTTATTGTTCTCTGTAGGGTTTGGAAAAAGGTGAAAGTAATTTTGGAATGATAATACAATCCTATTCCTGTCTACTCAAGGGTAAGTCCCATTGGGTAAATGCAACCTTGCATGTCTCCAGTCAGTAGAGGGCAGGGTTGAGGCTAACAGATAGTCAAGGAAAGTACAGTTATACCTTGGAAGTAAATGGAATCTGTTCCGGAAGTCTGTTTGACTTCCAAAATGTCTGAAAACCAAACTGTGGCTTCTGATTGGCTGCAGGAAGCTCCTGCAGCCAATCAGAAGCTGCGGAAGCCCCGGTGGATGTTCAGCTTCCAAAAATAGTTACAAACTGGAACAGTCACTTCCAGGTTTGCGATGTTCGGGAGCCAAAATGTTCGGGAACTAAGCTGTTTGAAAACCAAGGTATGACTGTACAGTTTCCCATGAAACCTAGGGTTGCCATACGTCCAGGAAATTCTGGGGCAGTTAAGGTTTAGGTTCAGGCTCGGCGCAGGCAGCAGTTGGCAGCTGGGGGGCCCAACAACATTTTTTTTCTCCTGATTTTTACCTCTTGATATATGGAAACCCTAAATAAACCCCCAATCTCCACTCCTTCCTCCTGTGTGCAGCCTCTCTCCCCCTGCCTCCTGCACAAGGCAGCCATGAAACTACCTCTTATGATGTAAGCTTAGGATCCATAGCCATTCCTGTGAGTTTGAAGTTAGTATAAGTCTATAAGCCTGTTTCCCACTTCCCCAATGTCTCTCCTGTGTGTTTCATTTTATCCTTGAAAGCAATGACCAACAATGTGTGAATAAGATGGAATGTGTGTTAACTTCACAGCCTCATATCAGAACATCATCAATATACACTTTAGTAGTTTCAAAAGATTTGTTGTATCTTTCTATTAAAGACTTTGGGGGCAGAACAAAGTCCAAAAGGAAATCGAGTAAAGCAAAACTTATCAAAAGGGGTATTGAAAGTGCAGTCATTTGCTACTTTGTTATAGGGGCACCTGCCAAAATCCAGAAGATGCATGCAAAGGTGAAAAATATGTTTGACCAAAGATCTTCTCTTTAGTGAGTATTGGAAAATGTTCTCTTTTAACGTATTTGTTCAGTTCTTTAGGATCCAGACACAGCCATAGGGACCTATCTTTTTTCTCAACTCCAGAATTAACCCATTCTGCAGGTGCTTCAACTTTTTCTATAATGTCAAGCTCGATTAGTCTACCTAGTTCCTCTTTTAGCTTTATCTCTAAGAGCCAGCAGGACATTTCTGGGTGCATGTACAACTGGAATACAGGGGTCAATCAGTTCTATTTTATATTCTGCTGAAAGCTTGCCAATGTCGATAAAGACATCATTAAAAACTGATCTTCAGTGTTCATGTGACCCTGTCCTTCCACACTGCACAGCTTCTTAATAAGAACTAAAGTACGACATGTTTTCAGTCCTAATATAAGTATCCAATTTCCAGCAACAACTACAAACAATAACTTTAATGTTTTGTTGTTTACCTGAGCATCCAGTTCACAAACTCCCTGAGTTGGAATAAGCTCTCAACTGTAAGTTTTAAACTGGATTTTTAAAGTTGTATTCTATGGGGCTTGGCTTTCGCTCCAAGCGTTTCACCTCAGATACTACATTTACTTGAGCTCCAGTATCCAATTCTTATGTAACAAAAGTTCAATTTGTATTCAGAGTACTTGTTCAATCACTGAATCCTGATGCCTCTTGTAGACTTCCTAAAATAAAGAGTTTTCTCCTGTGCTGTAATCCTCTCTTTGCAAATGAGTGTTTATGTTGTCTCTGCACTGCAGAATGTTGATACTTTGTTTCTGTCTGGGCCCAGTCTGTGCTGGCTTGCAAACATTTGTGTCATCGGAACTAGAGGAGGAGGCGAGGCTCCACAGCGATGCTGGAGAGGGGCCAAGCAGGGAGAGAGGCAGGTTTCCTGTTGGGGAAGGAAATCAGCGCAACACCAGGGATAAAGGGGGGCCAATGGGGGAAGCAGAGAGCAGGCTCCGGGACTCTTCACTGGACACCAGCGGGGAGAGCACAGGTCCTCCGCTACCCACGCCCTCCCTGCGCAGAAGACTTCCGCGCAGGGAGAGTAGGAGGAGACTGGGCGTCAAACAACTTTTATGTTGGAAAAGGTTTAAGAAACGCCCACTGACGGATTCTGCCAGCGACTGAACAGCCACGGAGTGGATGGCTGTCCAGCGAGAAATGGTTTAACCAGCCAACCTAGCCCAGAGCGGCAGCTATTTACGCACAAGCAACCCCTAAAGCCATTACAATTTGCAAAGTCATTCTGTTGTTTGTTTGTTTGTTTTGCAAAAGTTGCAGCTCTTTCCAAATGAATACCATTGCCTGGGTCTATGTCTGCTCCTGATCACTGCAGATGGTGACAGCAGCCACGAAATTAAAAGACGCCTGCTTCTTGGGAGAAAAGCAATGACAAAGCTAGACAGCATCTTAAAAAGTAGAGACATCACCTTGCCAACAAAGGTCCGTATAGTAAAAGCTATGGTTTCCCAGTACTGATGTATGGAAGTGAGAGCTGGACCATCAAGAAGGCCAAAGAATTGATACTTTTGAATTATGGTGCTGGAGGAGACTCTTGAGAGTCCCATGGACTGCAAGAAGATCAAACCTATCCATTCTTAAGGAAATCAGCCCTGAGTGCTTACTGGAAGGACAGATCCTGAAGCTGAGGCTCCAATACTTTGGCCACCTCATGAGAAGAGAAGACTCCCTGGAAAAGACCCTGAGGTCAAGGAGAAGGGGATGACAGAGGATGAGATGGTTGGACAGTGTTCTTGAAGCTACCAGCATGAGTTTGATCAAATTGCGGGAGGCAGTGGAAGACAGAAGTGCCTGGCGTGCTCTGGTCCATGAGGTCACGAAGAGTCGGACACGACTAAACGACTAAACAACAAATGTCTGCTCCCACAGCATGAACATTCATTTATACGGTCTTTTGCAGATTCAGTCCGACTCTTCCTCGTACAATTCACATTGGAACATTATTTTGATTTTGCATGCTCTTTTGGTTCCCAAACCGTCTGCTCTTGTCCATGGTTGTATTTTCCTGCTTTCCTTCCAGAACTTGCATTCTGGCCTTGTTCAGCTTCACAGCTTGGCAAATCTGAGTGCCTTTTTCAAAGTTAAGGCAGATTCCTCGAGCAATCTTTCTCTTTGGTCTGAAGCCTGGCTTCCAATGACAACTTGGTCCCTAATGAGTGAATCTGCAAGTCCTCCCAAATTAAATGCCTTGCTTAACAGTCTAAGATGTGTAATAAAGGATTCAAATGTTTTCCCATCCTTCTGCGCTCTCGTATGAAACTGTCATCTCTCAAGGGTTGAGTTTAGGAGTGCAATATTCCTGAAATCTCTGCAACACAGCCTCATAATGAACTTGCTGTTCTTCACTGAGCGGCAAACTGCTAAATACATCTAATGCTTCTGAAAGCAATATTTTTTTGGGGGGGGGGGAATAGCTACTTTTTGCTCACCAGTTTTCTTCACAGTTCCACCAGCTTTCATAAAGAGGTTAAGTTCTCATCTGAACCTTTTCAAGTTCTCTGCTGCATTTCCAAAGAGAGTAAGAAGTGCTGGAGTTCTGAGTTGCTCCATCTTTTCCCTCTTTATCTCCCTCTTTTCCTGGTCTTTTGTATCTTTTTCACCTTCCTTGTTGCTAAGGGCAGTCAGTCCAACATGCACCTATTTCTGATACCGTGTGCTATTCTTAGATCCATAACTAGCAGGATACAAAATGTCCATACACGTAAGATAAACTTTATTAACTATGTAAAATATGAGGAGCCTCTGTTGTAGAAAGCCATAGCTTCTCTGTTGCTGAATCATTCTCCTACACAGAGGCCCTTTACAGTCTCTTGTGATGCACACAGGAACAACCCTACATGAATTGACAGCATAAAGAGTACAGTGGTACCTCGGGTTAAGTACTTCATTCGTTCCGGACGTCTGTTCTTAACCTGAAACTGTTCTTAACCTGAAGCACCACTTTAGCTAATGGGGCCTCCTGCTGCCGCTGTGCTGCCGGAGCACAATTTCTGTACTCATCCTGAAGCAAAGTTCTTAACCTGAAGCACTATTTCTGGGTTAGTGGAGTCTGTAACCTGAAGCGTATGTAACCTGAAGCGTATGTAACCCGAGGTACCACTGTACTTTAGAGTAGGTCTGTTCTTAATTAAGGGCAACACAGCCAGAAGCTATACAGTGGTACCTCGGGTTACAGATGCTTCAGGTTACATACGCTTCAGGTTACAGACTCCGCTAACCCAAAACTTTGCTTCAGGGTGAGAACAGAAATCGCACGGCAGCTGCACAGTGGCAGCAGGAGGCCCCATTAGCTAAAGTGATACCTCAGGTTAAGAACAGTTTCAGGTTAAGAACGGACCTCTTGAACGAATTAAGTTCTTAACCCAAGGTACCACTGTATAACCATATTATAAGACTTGAAACCTGAACAACTTGTGCTATATACTGCTTTTTCCTCTGCCCTCCTATTCCCTTTTCCTCATGTGCCATGCATTTTTAAATTATGAGCAGGGCTGTCTTAGTGTGGGTTTCTGTAACCTGCTTTTTGGGGGAGGGGGCTGATGGGTAAGGTAAAAATGCCACAAATAAATAAATAGTACCACACCACATGGCTCCACAAACGCATAGCTCTGGCTAAACCGGTTTCATTTTATCCATGCCTCCAAAACAAGCCAATTTACGTATTTGCAAAATGGCTGTTTAGCATTGTGATGTTGTGTAGCCTAGTATTTTACTCTAAGTTCAGTCATTAGGGAGGAATAAAAGTATGCTGCAGTGTTGAGGGAGCAAGGGATTCACATTGGGGCATACAGTAGTAGCACACTAGGAATTAAATAACACCAAAGTGAGTCACTGGGCAGACGAGATCGATGATAAAATTCAAATGAGCCCACTTGCGGCAATCCAGGGATGCTGATTTGTGCTGCAGGGTGAGCACTGCTTTATAAAGAAAATAAAACAAAAATGAATTCATCACACAATTCTTCACCCCAGGCAAAAGCCGGAATGCTTGATAAGAAAAAATGTATATCCCTGAAAACGAAGAGAGATTAATACAAAGCAATTCTTTATTTTTTTTGCCTTTTGTTTGCAAAGAAGGAGCACAGTATAAATGATTAAACCCATAGAAAACACCAAGCATCACCTCATCCAGATAACTACCTGCATTCTTTGCTGCAGCAGAAGTGGTACACATTTTTAAAAATAATTTGATTATAAGCATACAAAAACACAGATCCTCAAAACATATTTCACCTTATAAATTTGTAAGCTATTTCATCATGCAGTGGACTTTTGAGAGTAATGTAAAACATAATGGTTTGCATAAAACGTATGTGCGAAATTGTGAGCGTCTGACTATACTGACTGCTTTCATTGGTTCACCTCTTGTGATGCTGCAATGCCAAAAGCTTTTTGTGGCCCTCCAAGCCTCTGCAATCAAACTGTTCATACAGTGGCACCTCGGGTTAAGTACTTAATTCGTTCCAGAGGTCCGTTCTTAACCTGAAACTGTTCTTAACCTGGAGCACCACTTTAGCTAATGGGGCCTCCTGCTGCTGCCACGCCGCCGGAGCCCAATTTCTGTTCTTATCCTGAAGCAAAGTTCTTAACTTGAAGCACTATTTCTGGGTTAGTGGAGTGTGTAACCTGAAGCGTATGTAACCTGAAGCATATGTAACCCGAGGTACCACTGTATATATATGTACAGTAAGCCTGCAACTTACACAGGAATTACCTTATGAGGATCGTGCCAAAGCTGAAATTGTGTATAGTCAAAACACATTGGGTGCAATGGTGAGTGGAACTGCCAATGTCTTTTCCCCCAGATGCCCATCCATCATCATCATCATCATCATCATTATTATTATTACAAAAGTTAAATGTGTGTAAGCTGCCGGCTGTGTGTGTGTGTATCCGTGTATCCTTGAATTATTATTTTTTTAATACTGACTCTTCCCCTCCATACATTGCTGATCAACAATTGGGTGATTCATTCAAAGGCCCAATGAGTTCTGCTATCCCATTGATATCAATGGAATTTGAAGCACAGCCCTGGACCCAGAAGTAAATCTTTGAGTTCAATAAGGTTTGCTTCCTAGTAGTTGTGCTTAGGATTTGTGTGTGTGTGTGTGTGTGTGTGTGTGAGAGAGAGAGAGAGAGAGAGAGAGAGAGAGAGAGAGGGAGAACGCATGCATTTATGTTAGAATTTTCATATAACCCTTTTAAGGCAAATGCCCACTCAGGGAAGATTAGGATGCCTTTTAAATAAAAAACAAAACACTTTAAAGTACAAACAACAAACCAGCAACATTTTAAAAAGCCAACACAATAGAAGCAAAGAACAGAAAGAAATGAACTCATAATCTGCAGATTCAGATGTACCTTATTTTGTCTGCATCGTACTCAGATTTAGGATTCTAGGATCGTCGGTTGCAATTTCTTACAATATAACGGCTCCAGTTTCCTTTCCGGAGCAAGCTCACCTTTTGTTCATTTTTACTGTGTGTGTGTTTAACCCACACACTGAGCTACTGTGGATCTCATCAAGTAAAACATAAATGTGAACGTTTGTATCAATGCCTCCTAAATGAACATGTGTGATCGGCGAACACACTCTTCCATTTTCTCGACAGAAACAAATTGTATCAGAGAGAACCGACTTCCTAATAATAATAAAAAACCAGGCCAAGTATTTGTGCCTTACCAATTTTCCGCATGGCTGACCTTGTCCAGATTTGTTGCCCTCTGATTAACTTTCATTTTGAATTGTCAATTTACCCGCAGAGTATCATGAGCAAAATAGTCACTGTGGCCCAATATTTCCAAGGCAGGCTGGGTGAGTCGGCTGCGCAAAGCCCATGTCTGTGTACACCTCTCTTTTATAGCTGAAAATAATTTACTAAATACCTTAAAGCAACAGTCTCATTGAAGTTCATATTTCCTCTGGGCTCAAGCTGCAAAACATGCACGTTCTGCATTATAAATATTACACTCAATCAATGAGGGCTTCTTTGAAAAATTGCAGACAAAGTTTCTTTCCAAATGATCAGAGGAGATCACACTCCAGGGCTGTGCTTTGAAAAGCGGGAACAAGTGTTTCTACACTGTGTTTTGTGTAGCTTGAATACCATTCTTACACCAGAGACCTTCCTTTTGGAATTAGCCTAATAGTGTGCCTGGGAAATAAAAAAATGAAGTGATTGGTCAATAAAAGTTCCATGGCCCCTACCATTTTCAGACTTTGGTCAGTTTTTTCCAGTGAAATAGGGGGAAATAACTTTCTGACCAGAAAGGGGAGCTGACTATATTATTGTAAGGTCTATCAGAAGGTGACCAGCTATAGAGATGAGTCAATGTAGAGAGCAAATGCCCCTACAGACCTTTGATGGATTAATTGATTGACTGATTGTATTTCTATGCTGCTTTCCATTCAAATGACTCTCAAAGTGGAAGTCGGATTGCCATTTGTCACAGATGCTTTAGTTGAGATTCCTGAAATTCAGGGGGCTGGACTAGATGATCCTTTCAACTCTACAATTCTACGATTCTATGAAATAGCAGTAACATAATTAAACATAAAGGGACATCAGAAATACAGCGTAAATCATATAAAATAATCAACAAATTGTCAGTAAAACAATTACAATCTACAAAACACCATTAACAAAGCAGCAATTAAAAATAAACTAAACGTAACAATGATAACCAAAGTCATATTATATGATTAACAAACAATACAGCATTTATAATATTGTCTTGCCAAATGCAAAGTGGCTCTTTTAAATGAGATTCAGAAGTAATACAAAACACAAGTGAGTGAGTAGATTAACAATTTATTCTAAACAGCTAGCAACATACAGTGGTACCTCGGGTTACATACGCTTCAGGTTACATACGCTTCAGGTTACAGGCTCCGCTAACCCAGAAATAGTGCTTCAGGTTAAGAACTTTGCTTCAGGATGAGAACAGAAATCGTGGTCTGGCAGCGTGGCAGCAGCAGGAGGCCCCATTAGCTAAAGTGGTGCTTCAGGTTAAGAACAGTTTCAGGTTAAGAATGGACCTCCGGAATGAATTAAGTACTTAACCCAAGGTACCACTGTATACATAACCAAGCAAGCACTTCAATCTGCCACTTGGAAGCCCTCAAGATACGCTGAAGTGACTCCCCCAGGTAGCCTCAGTTTGCATGGCCCTGTGGCCATCAGTCCAGGCATGAGCTTCTAAGACTCAGCCCAACACCATCTGATTTGTAAAGAGCTAGCCTGTTAGCCTGCATTGCTTGCTCGACTGGCTACATGCAGGTTATTCATTAGCCACCTCTCCCAATGCCTCACGCTCTCCAAACAATGTCTAATAGCAAAGAAGGTGAAGGTACCCAGCACTCCCGTCCACAAATTAGGCAGGGGTCAGCAAACTTTTTCAGCAGGGGGCCGCCGGTCCACTGTCCCTCAGACCTTGTGGGGGGCCGGACTATATTTTGGAAAAAATATATGAAAGAATTCCTATGCCCCACAAATAACCCAGAGATGCGTTTTAAATAAAAGGGCACATTCTACTCATGTTAAAATACGCTGATTCCCGGACCGTCCGCAGGCCGGATTTAGAAGGCGATTGGGCCAGATCCAGCCCCCTGGGCCCTAGTTTGCCTATCCATGGATTAGGGCATTAAAGGCTGTCCTCAGCCATTAAAGAGTTGAACAAGAGATAGGCAGGAAGGAAAACCAGGTTAGATCACTAACTCCTTGAAATACAAATATCTTCCGGATAGATTGCTCATGCAAATATATAAAACAAAATTATCAACATCAACAAAATAATAATAAATTAAGCACTGTTAAGTTCATATGCACACCCTCCATGCCCCCATGACTCATACTCTTTCCCTCCATTCAGTTCTTTAAAATATGCATAAGATACACATAATGCCCATTGTTAAGCCAGCTGGACCATAAAGAAGGCTGATCGCCGAAGAATTGATGCTTTTGAATTATGGTGCTGGAGGAGACTCTTGAGAGTCCCATGGACTGCAAGAAGATAAAACCTATCCATTCTGAAGGAAATCAGCCCTGAGTGCTCACTGGAAGGACAGATTGTGAAGCTGAGGCTCCAGTACTTTGGCCACCTCATGAGAAGAGAAGACTCCCTGGAAAAGACCCTGATGTTGGGAAAGATGGAGGGCACAAGGAGAAGGGGACGACAGAGGACGAGATGGTTGGATAGTGTTCTCGAAGCTACCAGCATGAGTTTGAGCAAACTGCGGGAGGCAGTGGAAGACAGAAGTGCCTGGCGTGCTCTGGTCCATGGGGTCACGAAGAGTCGGACACGACAAAACAACTAAACAACAACAACAAGCCAGCTCAGCAAGATGCCGGCTGGGGTCCCTGGTGGAGATGGTGGGGCTCTCAGACCTTCTGCCAGTGGTAAAGGGGATCTTGACTCCAGGTAGCCTGCCCAGTTACCATTGGTGAGGAACCTGCCCACATCACTCTCAATAATCGGGAGGTCTGTTTCCATTTGAGGAAGTCTGAGGTGAGCCTGTCCCTCCAGAACGGCAGGTCACAACTGTGCTCAGTGTAGAAGCCAACCAGGAGGTCTTGCAGCTTCCCCCCTTCTGATACCCACAGACAGGTATGTAGAGACAATTTATACCGGTGCTCAGTAGAACATGTGAACAAGTCTAATGGGAGGGGGGAATGCAGGCCTGATGGAGGTCTCCTACCTAGAACTGCATAACCTTTTCAGTCACAATGTGTGTTCTGTCTTTTACTTGGGGGGCAATAATTCTTTTCTCTGAAGGTGGAGGTGAATTAGCCTTCCCACTGGGGGGGGGGGACATTCTATTTCTAGCATAGGGGAAGTTATAGAGGGATGGGGTGTGAACTGCAGATTTGTTTGGTGAAAGATTAGCTTCGAAGGCAGAGACATATACGTAATTTGACAAATGGAAGTTGAAGGACAAGGAAGCTTTTTCAGCTACAGAAAATTCCTACATCATGGGCTTCTGGGTTCATTCAAACTAAGGAGGCACAAGCCATAATTTGTTGTCTTCTATCCCTCAGTGTGGTTGAGACAGGCAGAATGGTTTGATAGGTAGGTTTTGATAGGATGATGATGATGATGATGATTATTATTATTATTAAAAATTGTACACTGCCCTATACCCATAGATCTCAGGGTGGTTCACAACATAAAATCACAATATATCCAACACAAAATGTACAATAAAAACAACCCAATAATTCCCCATCCCTCATATCTAAGCTAAAGCCTCTGAAAACCACAAGAGGCTGATTTGGGAGTGGGGTGGAGAAGAATATAAAACCAAATAACCCCCGAGGCAAAGAAGAAGACTGGCCACACCAGTCAGGGCAGGTGGAGACCCTCCTCGCTTGACACCACCACCCCTGTTCACCGCAACCACCGAAGGGTGTGGACAAGGCGTGGTGGTGGGGCTGCCAGCCTTGCCTGGATACCTCAGTAAAGGGCTGAGGGGTTTGAGGAGAGTCCTCCCCACACTCCGTGCTCCACCTACCTGCCTCTCTCAGTTGGGATGGGGCGCTTCCACCATGTGCTGCTTTGCTGTCCTCCTCCTCCTCTTTGGCCTGGATGTCCAGCACCCAGTCGATGGACTTCTGCGCCTGAGACAGAGCCTGCTTGGTGATGGTGTCAGCTTGGCACTAGTTCCATGTGAAAAGAGATTGGCTGTTAAACCACTCTTGGAGTTGTAGTTCCAAGAGGGAACTATCCTAACAGCCCTCGGCACCCTTAACAAACTATGTTGGTGTTCTTGTTTAGTCGTTTAGTCGTGTCCAACTCTTCGTGACTCCATGGACCAGAGCACTCCAGGCACTCCTGTCTTCCACTGCCTCCTGCAGTTTGGTCAAACTCATGCTGGTAGCCTCGAGAACACTATCCAACCACCTCGTCCTCTGTCGTCCCCTTCTCCTTGTGCCCTCCATCTTTCCCAACATCAGGGTCTTTTCCAGTAACAAACTATAGCCCAGAATTCTTTGGTGGAAGTCATGACTGTTTTAAGTGCTATCACTGGGATTTAAATGTATGGGGTGGATGTGGCTGCAGTCAGGAGCCCCAGCTGAATCAGTTCCACCAAACACACAGCCCCACCTCCTTCTAGGTTGAACACACATGCAGGAAGAAGGGGAGCACACTAGCTGCTGTTTTTGCTCCAGTTTTTGGAAGACGTTCCTTCCTTTTCTGCCCAAGAACCGTAAGCCCGTATATCTTCTCAATTGGGATATAAAAAGCAACTAGACCAGAACAGATGAGCCATGCCAAAGACATAGGACATCTGTTTCCGTAACTGACATCAACACTTCGCAGACAATGTGAGAATCAGTCAAGACCAAATCTACTCACTTACCACTTCAATGAATAATTTAGCAACATTTGTTTTATTGCTTTTCCTTCTCAAAGAGCTTCTGCTGCCTTAGATGTTCCGCCTTGGACGTGCATCCTCTCCGGGGTTGATCAGGGCTGGATTCCTCGAGAGCAGATGCTTACTTTCGTGAGGAGATCAATTTTGGGGGATTTAATGCATCACATAAACAAGCCTTTGAAAAACATAGTGGACCATTTTGGAAAGGAGTTAGAAGGCCTAACCAACAAGAAACAGGAAGAACTCTCCAGCAAAATGAGCTTGGGATACAATTGTTGCTACATAAATCGAATTCAATGTGTCATCGGGACGGTCCTGCAAAGCACCTGTTTCTGTTTCAGAGTTGTGGATCAATAAAGGAGAAGTGGGCTCACCATCTGGCAATATCAGGAGTGAGAGCCCACTGTTGTGCTCAGGGAATTGATACTTAGAGCCCCAGCTGAAGTTGCTACCGATATCTCGCCTGGAGCAAAATGGGAAGCAAAATGCCTTTACATGAAACGTCAGAGGAATTGCAGAGCTGCCAAAGGGACAGATATCGCTTGCCACATTAGCCTGTTTTTTTGGAGGCAGCTGCATGATGAGTGCAATGTGCCTTTCTGGCACACAGAAAATTAAGACTTCCTTTCATGACAATGGCAAGCAGCTTTGGGGGGCAGTTACTCGGCAGTAGATGTATTGTTTCATCATCTGGAGAATTCCATAAATATTAATTGCAAGCTACAGATCAATAAAGTGATTTCCTGTGATGATATTTTACCCTTCTCTAAATAAGTTTTCTTATTTAGCAGCATCAAGAAGGAAAGCGCCTGCTACTGGCTTACTGATAGTGACGTCCGTTGAGAAATTTTGCTGGCCTTATCATGAGCCTTTGTGCTTCTCTGGAAATCACGAGATGTTTCTTCCCAAGCCAGAACACTCACATTCTCTGTCTTGCAATTTCATTTTAAGCTAAATTCGGAGGCCGTTCTAGTCTTATCTCATTTGCCCACTGTGTGGGGAACATAAGGACATTAATTTTCTTTTATTTCCAGACATTTCTAAGCCATATTTCAAGCTCATAGCCTTCCCAAGGTGGCTTACATTAATAACATTAATAACAAATGTAGAATTTCATTAAAACACACACACACACATTAAGACATGCAGTTCAAATATTTTTACCTACCCTTCACCATTGTGTCTCAGGGCAGGTTATAGCAATATAATCATACAAATGAAAAACAAATAAAACAATTCAAAACCAAAGCAGCAGAGTATAGGTTCAACAAAAGGAAACTGGTGGGTCTCACAAAAATACCTTAACTTTCAAAGTTTGTTGTTGTTAATCATCATCATCATCATCATCATCCACCACTTAATTGCCAAGGTAATTACTAGCGTAAAGCCAATAACAAAAGACACACATAATTAACATAGGCAATAAAGTGACTTCATCCAAACGTAAAAATAAACACCCACAATTAAAATGGACAGCAATAGAAATCCATTAAAACAGCACTACAATTAAAACAGTGAAAACAGGAGATGATAGGAATACTTGTCTAAACAGGTGTGTGTCCCAGAACTGGCAGAATGCCAGTACAGTGGTACCTCGGGTTAAGTACTTAATTCGTTCCGGAGGTCCATTCTTAACCTGAAACTGTTCTTAACCTGAAGCACCACTTTAGCTAGTGGGGCCTCCTGCTGCTGCCATGCCGCCGGAGCATGATTTCTGTTCTCATCCTGAAGCAAAGTTCTTAACCTGAAGCACTATTTCTGGGTTAGCGGAGTCTGTAACCTGAAGCGTATGTTACCTGACGCGTATGTAACCTGAGGTACCACTGTATTGTTGTGGCCTCTCATATTTCAGTAGGGAGAGCTGTCACACTGGGGCTGACAGTGGAAAATACCACCTCTGCATTACTGTAAGCTCATATTCATGAGGCTATGGCAAAACTAAATGGTTTCCATATATTACAGAAGCTCAGTGATACTAGACACACCTCTGTGGGGAGGGAGTTCAACTCTGGGTGGTGGTGATGTTTGCTATTGTCTATAGGAATACAATCTCCTTGACCAGGAAGTCTCTTGGCTGTACTAATGACTAATGATACCCTCAGATACCCTCAGAGATTTCCAGGTCCGGAAAGCAGTTCTTCCAATATGGGAGGTGAACTTCCTGTTTCAAGACTGTAGCTTGCTTTGTACATTTATTTATATATAAAAAAGCTGTCTTAGTTACTGGAAAGTGAAGTTCCTTCTTGGCTCATTATCTTGATAAATCAAATGAATACAAGGCCTACTGACAGTGAGACAAGTCTTGATTAGAAACAAATCTACCAAAATGACAACTGGAAATATAGACGTTCACACTACAGCACAATAAACCATGACAGAGGTCTCCATTATAACGCATTTCTGGTATAATAATTATCAAATAATCAATACTGAGTTAAAGCATAGAACGTGAAATATACTTCGGGTGTGTGAAAGTCCTTAAATTTATCTAATCTAAGTGCTGTTTCTTGGTTAAACAACTGCTACATTAGCATAAAGAATTGCAATCCTTGCTTCCAGTCAGTTATATATATGCCTTCCCTTCCATTTCTCTTCTCCTTTCTTTCTTTTGCTGTTGTAATCAAAACCTGCATTTGCTCTCAAATACCAAAACGACTGCAACAAAGACAAGTACAGGTGTTTAAATAATTGCTCTAGTTTTTCGTTCTTGCCAAAGGATGTTCAAAAAGTACATTTCGCATTGACTTTGCCTCTGGTGCCTTCTACAGTCACCACGGCTGCTGAAATTGTTGCTGACTGCCCAGCTGAGGAGAAGTCCCACTTCCTCAAGATGAAAATACCTGGAGCTACCTGGGCTTGGTTGCTAGGTAACGCATGTCTGGGAAGCAGGGCTACTGAAACTCAGGCCCGGAGGCCAAATGCAGACTCACAGCCTCTCTGTCTCACCCTCGGGACTCTTCCCAAGCCATGTGTGGTAGGTGGTGGGAATGTAAGAAAGTGAAGGACTTCTGGGAAATGATTTATAATGAGATTTTTAAAAATGTTGAAATATACATTTGTAAAAAACAACAACAACAGAAGCCCTTTTATTTGGTATTGTAGGTACAGAGGTACAGAGAGGTAAGTGTGATAAAAAAATGTTTTTATATGCAACAACTGCAGCAAGAATACTATTAGCCCAACGATGGAAGCAGGAAGAATTACCAACAAGAGAAGAGTGGCAGATGAAATTGATGGATTATGACCAAGTTGGCGAAATTAACTGGGGAAATTTGGAACCAGCAAGACCAGACTTTCCTAAAGGACTGGAAGAAATCCATTATATATTTGAAAGACAATTGTAATCAATCGACACTGCTTGTAGGGTTACAAGAAGTTTTGTAAGGAGAACTATATGAATTATTGCAAAAGAGGACTAAGAAGGAGTTTATTTAGGATTTGGATTTAATAGCAATAACTATAATAATAAAATGCAAAATTAGAAAGGAAGTTAGAAAACCATCAGTCAAGGTTGATGGAAGTCCTAGGCTGTGATAGCCAAAGGTTTGTTATGTTGTTTAAAATGGGATGTTATGTTTGGAAAACATGTGTAAAAACCATGTGTGTGTGTTTGTGTGTGTATAAAGCCATGTGTGGTAGGAGTTGGGAGACCAGGGTTCAAATCTCCCACTCAACCATGAAGCCCACTGGGTGACTTTCGGCCAATCACAGTGTCTCAGCATGATCTACATCACAGTGTTGTTGCAAAGATAAAATGGAGCAGGGAGAATTATGTATACTACCTCGAACTTCTTGGAGGAAAGGTGGGATATAAATAATGTTACAAAAGTCAGGTGCCTGCCCCTCTCTCTGCCAAGCGGTAGCAATAGCCCATGGTGTCCCAGGCACCCACACAGGGTCTGTGTCTCTTCAGAGAATTGAAGACATGGCAGAGACTATTGCAGGTTTAAGAAATATGGTTTATTCATCTATCTGCATGAAGGGAGTCCAGATCTTATGGCCTGGTCAGTTCAACAGGCAGCCTCAAGCCAAAATGGATCTCAGCGCTCTCTTTTTTGCTTTAAAAAAAAAAAAAAAAGCCCAACAACTTTGGGCAAAAAAAAGTCAACAACTTTTCTGCCTGGATGTTTTTTTTTTCAGGTAATGCTTTTCATGACATCTCCTTGGCAGCACCACATGAATGTCTATGTGTGTCAGGCTATGAACTGATGCCTGTAGCTGTCCCATTAATGGCAACAGTAGAGGAACTTGTGGGTCTCCAGATGTTGGACTACAACTCCCATGAACCCCAGCCACTATGGCCAATGGTCAGTGATGATGGGACTTGGAGTCTAACATCTGGAGGACCTCAAATTCCCCACTCCTGCTTTAACAGCAGTTATTGACTGGTAGCAGTTAGGTGCTCAGATTTATTCTGCCTGCATCTCTGTCTTCTTCCATTGATCTCTGCTTTTTTATTTTTTTAAAATAGGACCTACCTGGGCCTACCTGGCACAACCCCTGTCACGCGGATGCTGAGAACAGATAGTACCCATTAGCTTTGTCTAAACAGGGGCAGATATGTTTTTCATTTATTTCAGCGGGCTTCCTAGTTTATAGCACTAAAAATTATTACTTTGTTTTGAAGGCATGTTTATTAGACTGTTTTATCTGCATTTATGCTTTGGGAAAGGTGCTGAATAAATTTTATAAAGAAATACATAACTAGTTAGAACAGAGGAAAGTATATCAGAATACTAAGCATTCTCCATCTGGAAGACTAGAGCTTTGAGGTAAAGGCAGGTGTATTATGTCTCTGCCACTTGGCTGATGTATAATAGTGAACAGGGAAAATAAAAGTGCAGAGATATTATGCTTTAAGCACATAATCATCTTTTGTTGCTTTCATTTATAACTCCAATTTAGATCTTCTTGGATCCCCCATAGCCTCTTTGTTAATTATCCCTTTTTCTCCCTGCTGCTTCACCCCCCCATTTAATTCAAGAGGAACATGAAGTTTTAAAAGATCTTTAATGCCCCTAAGACACCAATTTTTCTCTTTATATAATAACACTTTAATTCTTCCAGCATCACCATTTGCCTCTTGTATATCTTTCTTCTCTGATATGTTTTTGTGCCAGGGTAGATTAAAGCTTTGCTGTTTTCAACCTTTCCTAAAAAGCCAATAGAAAGAAAACCAAGTACTCAAACCACAATTTTCCGGCCTTTGTAACTTATCACAACAATATCAAAATAAGCTCCAATAAACAAGAGGGGAAGACTCAAGAACTACAGAAGCAGACCTCTGAACACTCAAAGCAGCCTTTGGAAGGCAAAGCCCATAGAATGATTCCTGCTACACCCCAGAGGAGGGGGAGATGAGTGGTGATGATAGGTGACTCCCTATTGAGGGGAACAGAGGCAGTAGTGTGTGGAGGAAACAGGGTGTCATGGGAGGTGTGCTGTCTTCTGGGTGCGAAGGTCCACAATGTGATGGAGAAGTTGCCCACTGAACACCACCCCTTCTTTCTGATTCAGGTAGGTACAAATAATACTGCCACACATAGCCTCCAACACATAGCAAGAGACTATGAGACACTGGGCAGGGAGCTGAAGAGACTTGGGGCGCAGGTAGTCTTTTCATCACTCCTTCCTGTTGAAGGTCGTGGTTCAAGAAGAGAGAGGAAAATACTTGAGGTAAACCATTGGCTGCACAGGTGGCGTCATCAGGAAGGATTTGGTTTCTCGGATCATGTGCTTCGCTTCTTTGAGGTAGGACATTTGGAGAGAGATGGGCTGCAGTTGGCAAGAATGTGTTTGCCAAGAATCTTGAGAATCTGACCAGGAGAGCTTTAAACTAGATCTTGAGGGGGAGGGAGAAAACAATATGAATGTCAAAATAGCACCTAGCACTGGGGATAATAGCTACATGTATGCACAGGAATGATGTATGGACATTGTGAATGATGTATGGAAGTGAGAGCTTCACCATAAAGAAGGCTGATCACTGAAGAATTGATGCTTTTGAATTATGGTGCTGGAGGAGACTCTTGAGAGTCCCATGGACTGCAAGAAGAACAAACCTACCCATTTTTAAGGAAATCAGCCCTGAGTGCTCACTGGAAGGACAGATCCTGAAGCTGAGGCTCCAATACTTTGGCCACCTCATGAGAAGAGAAGACTCCCTGGAAAAGACCCTGATGTTGGGAAAGATGGCGGGCACAAGGAGAAGGGGACGACAGAGGATGAGATGGATAGTGTTCTCAAAGCTACCAGCATGAGTTTGACCAAACTGCGGGAGGCAGTGGAAGACAGGAGTGCCTGGCGTGCTCTGATCCATGGGGTCACGAAGAGTCGGATACGACTAAACGACTAAACAACAACATGCACAGGAAACCGAGGTAGTACTTCAGAAACCCGCTAAAGGGCAAGAAATTATAGGAAGGAAGCAGCTGCAGGGAACAACTCATGGTTTCAGTTGTCTCTACACAAACGCACAGAGGATGGGAAACAAAACAAGATGAGGGGATCATCTATCTTGGATCTGGTCTTCACCAATAGGGAGGAACTGATTGATGAAGTGGAAGTCAGGACTAGAGGACATGCCAGAAGGCAGCATCAAGGAGCAATTCAGAAGACTAATCTCCTGATTAGAATAATCAAGGATGCAGTACCAGGGCTTTGCAATGTTAGCAGAGCAGCTGCGAAAAAAGCAGATAAAAGCAGATAGAGTCCAGAGAGAAAAGAAACAGATTTTTTAAAAACACATTTTTTATTAACATTTTTAAACAATTGAACAAATCCAATTCAATTTCTATACTATATTCCCTTAAACTTTTGACTTCCCACCCTTTCTTCCATGATGTTTCTATTCAAATCATTCATCTACTGCCATAAATATAATATTTCTTTAAAACATATATCCTACATAACATTCCTTTATCATTCTCATTCCTTTGCTTATATTTCAAGTCCTGACTGAAATTTCATTAAGAAAAGAAACAGATGTAAGCTGAACAAATACAGGGTAATAAATTGAAGAGAAATGAAACAGAGGTTTGACTTTCTTAGGCTAGGCCTACACAAGGGAAAAACTCGTTCAGAATGACTTTGCCCTCCAACTTCATGAGTTGTGAAATCTCAACGGTCTTCCTCACTGAAAGCAAACTCCGAGCTGACTAGAATCTCCAGAGTTTGCTGTCATCCAGATCGGAAGCAGAATTATGCCCTTAAATCACACACTGGATGGTCCCTGCTGTACCACTTCCTGCAGCAGAAAGAGGAAGCCCTTGCATATTCCTTCCTGTTCAGAAGGATGTAATGGTGTCAAGTCTCAAGTTCTTCACCAGGAAGGTTTCAGCCTGCAGTTCAGTAGTTCTCCACATGGGGCAGGTGGACATAGATTCTAGCTGCTCCTGGCAATATTTTATTCATATCCTAGAAAGGGTATCAGACCTGGTTCTCCAGGTGGATAGTAGTCATACTAAACTGTCCAGCCATATCCTCAACTCCATCACTCTCCTCCTTATGATGTCATAATTATGACAGTGTGGCAAATCCAGAAATGTGTGATGATATCATCATGACTTAGACTGTAACCAAAGCCCACAACTGTAACTCAAAGATCAGATCGTACCTTTCACACACTTGTACGTTTGCCCTTCCTGTTCATGAATTAAAACAACACATACTTCTTTGATTTTTCTTCTCTTTTTGAGAAAAAAAATATCCCTGGCTCACTGGAAACTCATACATTTCCCGGAAAATAATAGGCAATGTTCTGAGCAGATTTAAAATGTGCAAGCTGAATTAAGGGATAGAGAAGGTGCAGGGAAAGAGTTCATATAAAAATAAATTGGTGTGGTGATATTTAAGTGAAGGCAAATGCAAGTTTAATATCAAGCCCTATTAAAACAATTGAGAATCATGAGAGCTGATTTATTATTTATATAGCACACTAAAAGTTATCTGTAAAGGAAATTGTGCAATATGTAGTAAATTAGACTGAACTGAACTATAAATTCGGATTAAGTTTTATACTGTCTTTAATATTTAATGTGCCATCAGAACTTGCAGTTTCATTTACAGTAGCTCAAAGTTCAGGAGGAAGTTCAGAGGTGTCCCAAGAGAAGGATTTGTGTCCTGCTGCGTTGGCAATGCCTTTGCTCAGAAAATCTCCATAATTCTGCACACCTCCTATTTATTTTGCTGTCCCTGTGTTTGAGCCAGCAGTTTGCCATGAAGAGGGGTGGAGACTGAATGCACAAAGAATACAAAAATACAAAAATAAACAGCACCATGCTTTGGACACAGATGGTATCAATCCTTGGCCTCTCCAGGTTGGGCGGGGAAAGGCCCCTCTGCTTTGAACTCTGGAGAGACACTGCCAGTCAGTGCAGACAACACTGATGGGCCTATGGTAGGATTACCAGACATCCCCGGTTCCTGGGGACAGTCCCCGGATTTGCAAATCTGTCCCCAGACAAATTCTGTCACTGGAATGTCTCCAGTTTTGCAAATCTGTCCCCGGGAAATGTGGCAGCAGCAGCCTCAGCAGCCCAGAGCCAGCCTGGTAGTGCAGTCGGCTCTGGCTGGCTTCAGGAGCTACTAGCTGCCCGCTGCCAGGGTGCCCACCATTTTTCCTGGCCGGAAGTCCCCATATGATGTGTTGCAGTACAGACCTCCTGCCCCCTTCCCCCTTTGTTTTGACTGATCAGGGGAGGCTTGGGCGTTGCGGGCAGGCAGTCGTTGCCCAGCTTTAAAAAAACTCTGGGCATTTATGTTTCACAGGGTGCAAAAGAAGGGCTTTGCACCTTGCCTGGCAGAGAAACCTTGTGCCTTGAGTCCCTCCTGTGCAATGGCTGCCTGCCCATGACTCCTGAGCCTCCCCCAATCTGTCAAAACAAAGGGAGAAGGGGGAAGGAGATCGGGGAAGGCTCAGGAGTCACAGGCGGGTGGCGCGCCATTGCCCAGTTTTTTAAAAACTCTGCGCATTTATGTTTCACAGGGTGAGAAAGAAGGGCTTTGTGTGCTTGGGCCCAGGGTCTTTTGCATCACCATCCCCACTACTGACTCCCTGTTGCTACTCAGCTTCATTAAAAAAAAAAGTGCCCCCGGATTCATTGAAAAAAATCTGGTAACCATAGCCATAGTCTGACCCTGTATAAGTCAATGGAATAGTAGTGACAAGGGATCACAACCCAAAGTGCAAGCAGTTCTTGGGTGTCATGTCAGAGCTAACTGGCAATTCAATTGCACCCAGAGAACCCTGGCTACAAAGTGGTATGTATGTGTTTTGCTTAGCAGCCAGGTAGAACCTCGGAAATTCCTCCAGCCTGAGGTTTCTAGAGGCTAACAGGTATGACTGTTGCAGCTGCACTCTTCCTTTTTGCCAGAGGCCAGGCTTGATCTGTTTCATTCCTCTTATCAGTTTGTGGCTCAGTAAAGTTTGCCAAGACCTTAACTTCCTGGATTCCCGTTGCTTTATTCAGCCACTTCTGTTAAAACTGTGCCACCCTCCCGTCTTCTGGTCTAGTACCTTGAGCACTGGGTCTAGCTGCCATCTTAATTTCCCGCAATGCCCCCATCATGGCATTGATCTAAAGCACCAAGTGACATTAAAATGGCAGCTCCCAATGAGGGCCAGCCTCACTGAAGAGAGGCAGAAGCCTCAGGTGACAGATGTTGAGATGTGTGGGGGCGGTGGCAGCAGCAGCAGGCCCCTACTCTTCTTTCTGAGCCCCCTAGACTACCCCTGTGATTTTCTGAAATAATTTGTGGTGAGCCCTTTAAGTTAGCCAGCTGCCCACTGGTGTGGTGCAAGACACTGTTCCAACCATTGTTGATGTACAAGTCAACTTCCAGTTGGTTTCTGTGTGCTCCAAGGCAGTGGCCCCTCACAAAACAGCAATTCCTGGAGTTTCCTGTGAGAAGGGGTTGATTGTTAGACCACCCTGGGAATAGTAGCTCTGCAAAGGAACTAGGGGTTTTCTAACAACTATTGACACTCGTAACAAACTATAGCTCAGATAATCCTATGGGGGAAACCATAGCTGTGTAAAGTAGAATTATAGTGCTTTAAATGTATGGTGTGAATATGACCTTATTGGGCAAGTCTCTCTCCCCGCCCCCCATTACTAGGCAGATAGATAGAATCTGCAATTTGTTTGCCTTGCCCCATTGAAATTTTACACAACATGCATCACAATCATGGTACTGTGATTTTAATTGTCGTCAGTTGCCCTGGCTGTGGCGTATACATTAGAAGAGCAGGGGAGAAATAATCATATAAATAAATAAATAAGTTCTTAGACGTTGTGGAAAGGTCTACTCTCAGTGTGAACTTTCAGACTGCTGAGCTCAGCGAAACGGATGGAGTTTTCTTTCAAGTGCAAAAGGAACAGTTCCCTGGAACACACATCGATATTCCATCTCCTTGGCTATATGGTCACCTGACTTAGGGAGAAAAGAAGTCCAACTGAACATTGTTTCTGACATATAAGACAGCTGCTTTCTTGAATCACCAGAGGTGATGAAATTTATTCCTCAATAGAAGAGATAAATCCCAATATTTCTCCAGCAATAGTTATGAACTTAATCCAGGCCTGAAATAAATTCCGAGAGCATAATAGACTCGCAGCAGAAATGATTATTTATCTGCCGTTTTCTTTGATTGATAAATTCATAGCAAGAAGGGTATACCTAAGAAATGAAAAACATGCATATAGATGGGCTAATTCTTCCTCGCAGGATGCATGCAATAGCAGCAGGATAATTAAATATTAATTTAAAAACAATTTTATCTTGAATTTGCTTGAAGAAGGGAACTGTGGTTGGCCCAAGAAGCAATGAATGAAGTGGGATGACGGCCATCCTTTGAAAAAGAAAAAGAAAAAAGAAGGAAGGTATTACCTAGATTGTTTTCATGGGCCAGCCTAACCTAATTTATAGAGTTGCTGTGAGGATAACACTGGGGAAAGGGAGAGCTGTGTACGCCACCACTGGAGGAAAGATGAGATATCAGAAATAAATTAAACAAATGCATTAAACAAATTGTTCTTGGAATTTCAAGCCACATATACTCATTTAAATATCTGCAACATTATATCTATTGTTTCTCTTGAGATTGGTTGCTCCAGCACAATATATCTTCTCTAGAAATCCATACTGTAGACCATGGCTTAGAGATATAATACCAGCTTTGCATGCCAAAGGTTCCAAGTTGAACATCTCCAGGTAGGACCAGGAGAGATCTTCTCTAAAACCCCGAAGAGCCACTGCCCGTCAGTGTAGGGAATATTGAGCTGGATGGACCAAGAGTCTGATCCAGTCTTCTGCGGTATATCTCAAGGGCTGTCACATGGAGGATGGAGCAAGCTTGTTTTATCCTGCTCTGGAGGGTAGGACTCAAACCAATGGTTTAAAGTTATGAGACAGAAGATTCCGACTGTGCTGGTCCTGGGGGGTTACCATGCGGCATGGTCCGAGTTCAGTCCGAGGTAGAGGGTGTGGTATGGGGGCTCTCTGTCAAGGCTGAAGCGAGGTCCAAGGCAAGGAGTCGGGTGAGGTCAGGAACTCTGGCAGAAGAGCAGGACAGGGTGCCGGCAGGAACAGGTTACCAACAATGTTGCTCCCGCAACCTGGGACTGGGTTGGTTGGTTTTTATCTCCTCTGAGGCATAGGGCGGCCCCAGTCCACAGGTGACTAGCATCTCCTTGCCTGGAGGTGAGCACTCCTCCTGCAAGAACTTAGTTCCCTCCGCCTCTCTGCCCTGAGCCTCTGCAGCTCAGGAGAGGCTGGAGGGTTACTGGACCAAGAGGCAACCTCACCTTCCCCTGACGGGGCTGAGAGTGGAGCACCTGCAGGCAATGGGTCCTCGATCACCTCCGGAGCCAGAGCAGATTCAGCTGGTGTCTGCTCCTGAGGATCCGGCACAGGTGAGGGCCCTTTAGGTTCAAGCCCCAGCCCCGGCTTAGCCGGTCCTGGAGGCAGGGACTCCTGTGCAGGCTGGGATTCCTCAGGTTCAGCCTCTGAATCCGATTCCCAGGCCATCACACCTACTCAATACCAGGAAGAACTTCCTGACACTAAGAGCTGTTTGACAGTGAAATGGATTCCCACAGGCGGTGGTGGACTCTCCTTCCTTGGAGGTTTTTAAGCAGAGGTTGGATGGCCACCTGTCCTGGATGCTTTAGATGTGATTCCTGCATTGCAGGGGGTTGGACTAGATGACCCTTGGGGTCCCTTCCAACTCTACAATTCTATGATTCTAGACAGCAGCAGAGGAAGCTGCTCTGGGGCACACCCAGGTGTTGGGCGAAACACCCTTAGGGGCGGGGCGAGGGCAGGGTGCACCGTGAGGCCTCTGGAGTCTGCTTGCCTCCTCCCCCTTAGCCACCCTACAGCTGGGGCGGAGGCAGCGGGCGGACCATTTGGGCAGTGTGGAGCCTGTGCGAGCCCAAGCCACCGCACCCCTCCCAGGAGACATGCATGGCTAGGGCGTGCTGGAGGCCCCGCGGTGAGTGCCGCCCAGCATTTTGTCACCCCCCTCAGTGGTGACACCTGGGGCAGCCCACACCCACTGCACCCCCTTCCTCTGCCCCTCATTCCAGAGCAATGGCCAAAATGTGATTCCAGGGTGTTATGGCCATCAGGACGATGTGGCAGACTATGGATTTTTTAAAATGCCTTTTGCAACCTTTCTCCAGTTACTGTCACACCCATCTCAGAGATGTGCCGACATGAAATGTAGTTATAATTATTGTGATTGGGCAGGGGGTGAAAGGTTACGGGTAACCTTCCAAGAACTTTGTTTTTATCACTCAAAAGAGGAAGGAGTTTTTAGAAAGTGTTCCTGAAAACCAATTTTTTTTTCCTCCTCTCATTTAAAGCTAGCCACAGTAAGCTTTTGAAGTGCTCAGGTCTGAAGTGTCATTACTGCATTCCCTGGGCTTGGCAACTTTTTGTACATGACAAGATTGGCTTCTCTGTACACACAGACCTTTCAAAATGACAGTTTTTAAGAAAACCCCAATGTTGCTTTCATAATGCAGCTAGGTGATTGAGTGACATTTGGTTACACTGTTTTATGACATGCGGCATGTACCTTCCTGCCTTCTGAGCCAATAAAATGAACATTTTGAAAGAGACAATCTTTTAAGTGTGTCACATAAACCATATCCTTGTTACTTCTGACACCATTTAAAAATGGCTAGTTGTAAAAAGTGGAAGCCTAGGGATGACACTCAGTGAAGCTATGCCCTGCATTGCAGAGGGCTTGTGCACATGTTAAATGTGGTAGCACCTTTCAGAGAGGTAGGAGGCAAGAAAAGGTAGAGGATTTTCAATCTCTGCAGGCATGCAAGCAAAGAAACTAGATAGAAACTATCAAACCAACCCAACTGAATGTTACTTCAATTAGTTGAGGGACTTTCTTTTAACTTTCAATAACACCAACAGATAGCATCTAGCTTATATTCACATTTACCAGAGGATTGAGCAGATAAGATCAATAGTGAGTCCGATGGTCAAGAAGGCCATTACTGCACATGCTGTAGAGCAGGGGTCAGCAAGATTTATCTGGCCTGGGCCAGATTGGTCCCGCAGAGATCCCTCCATAGGCCGGATCACATGTGTGTGTAATCGCGCGCGTGCGATTTCTGGTGTCTGTGCAGATGCAATGTCCGGTGCTGCGGAAATGAGTCCTTGTGCCGCGCTGCACTGGTTTAGTGCAGTGCACGAGTGGGCGGCTTAGTTTGGGGGTGGCTCGGCGGCTGGTCAAACGACCTCCGCAGGCTGCTTCCAGCCCATGGGCCTTAGGCTGGTGACCCCTGCTGTAGAGGAAAATGAGGGGAAGATGGGGCTGCTCAACCTGGGAAGGTAACCCATCTAAGGAGAAGGAAAACTTTGCAGCTATACTCATTCATGAGAAAGGCATCAGGAGTAAACCAAAGGGCCTTCTGGCGGTTCCCTCACTGTGAGAAGCCAAGTTACAGGGAACCAGGCAGAGGGTCTTCTCAGTAGTGGCACCCGCCCTGTGGAACGCCCTCCCACCAGATGTCAAAGAGAAGAACTACCAGACTTTTAGAAAACATCTGAAGGCAGTCCTGTTTAGGGAAGCTTTTAATGTTTAACAGACCACTGTATTTTAACACTTTGTTGGAAGCCGCCCAGGGTGGCTGGGGAGGCCCAGCCAGATGGGTGGGGTATAAATAATAAATTATTATTATTATTATTATTATTATTATTATTATTATTATTATTATCTGATGCCTTGAGGGACATATTCAGGAGAAGAAAGGGCTAAGGAGTAAACTCTACACAAATCCAGAGTGGAGTCCTTAAGAAAGTTGGATAGTGTCTTGTATGCCTCCTTCCAGCAACCCCTACAGCCAAGCTGGTGCCAAATGTGTAGCCAAGATGGGAGTCTTGTTGTCTGGGCAGCTCAGGACTTCCATATACACTACCCAGGTTTGCACCGCAGAGAGGTCTGTTCAATGCTTCTAATGCAGCAGAAACAATGCAGAAGGCAGTAGCTTTGAGTTACCGGTCTCAGCAGCCACAGCAGGCGCTGTGATTCTCCAGCAGTTTGGCTTTACCCCCAGAGGCACAATCCATTGTCTCTTGACACAAAATTGGGCTTATTTCTGTGAGGGACTGCACTGTAAGTTGTGCCCAGAGTAGACACAGTAAAATCAATGGGTGAAAGTTAATTATGACTAAGGATGAGTGAACTTTAGAGGAGGGTCCGTGCATCTGTGGTAGAGCCACTGTTTTAGATTCAAAAGGTTCCATGTTCAATCCCCAAGAACTTTAGGTAAGGTTGGGGACGCCTTCCTGTCTGACATCCTGGAGAGTCACTGTCAGTGAGGCCAAACTGAACTAGATGGATCATGGGTCGACTCAGTATAAAGCAGCTCCCTAAATTGCCCTGATAGAAATTGTAATTTCCTTACTAATTGCTGTAACAGGTAGTATGATCTCAGGCATTACCTGAGATCCTGTAACTATGTTCTGTTTTCTTGTTGTTCTAGAAAAGCAATGTCAGACACCAGGAAAAGAAAAAGAAAAAACAACAGGAGATGAATATAGACACACGCAGTTATAAAATCTTATACAGTGGTACATTGGTTTGCATACATCTTAGTTTGCATATGTTTTGGATTACAAACACGTCAAACCCGGCAGTGCGTGTCCCGGTTTGCAACCTTTTTTTTTGGATCACAACCCTTTTTCTTTTCTTTTTTGAATTATGAACAAATTTTTTTGGGAGGCCCCATTGGTGAAAGCACCCCTTGGGTTACAACCTGTTTGAATTTACTAACGGACCTCCGGAACGGATTATGGTTGTAAACCAAGATACCTTAATTCATTCCGAAGGTCCGTTCTTAACCTGAGGCGTGCTTTCACTAATGGGGCCTCCCACTGCCACCACACCATCACCGTGAGATTTCTGTTCACATCCTGGGGCAAAGTTCTCAACCCGAGGCACTACTTCCGGGTTATCGGAGTTTGTAACCCGAGGTACCACTGTACTTCATTTTGGCTAGGGATGAGGATTAAATGTTAAGGAAACACTTTGCAGAGAAAAGATGAAGGAAAAGAGAGAATTTGTGCATGTGAATTCAGAATGGGAGTTTATGGTTGCACCTAACATGCAGATTTGTTAGGAAGTCAAGAATATTTCAAGGCCCGATGTGATGACTTGCCTCATTTACCTGCCTATGGGTAGGGAAGGAGCAACTACTTGTTCCTGCCAGGAAATGCTGCCAGCTGAGAGAGGCAAACAAGCTGTGAGTCAAGAAGTAATAGACCACAAATGGATCACTTCCACTCCTCAACACAGAAACCTTAAATAAGGCATCGCTGCGGCAAAACTACATCACCTTTAATTTGGGTCCTATGAGCCTGTATAACTGCTTAAATCTGCTATCTGTGGGACATAAATGTTTCCCAAAAAGTGTTCTGTTGCTTTGGCTCAGTTCTAGCTTTCAATGCCCTCCTCCAGACATGGTGGCCATGTCATAAGAAAACAGCCTTTCACTACTGGAGAATGTGAGTAGCATAGTAGACTTCTGTGGAGCCATGGCTGGCTACCATGCAGCTTAAAAGGGCTAGTTATCCACCGAAGCAAACCTTCTAATGAATTACAACATCTAACGGGTTGAGGAAAGAAGCAGAGTGAAATTGCGACAGCTTGTACAACTGCAAGCCTCTTGTTTCCATGCACCTCAGTCTGCTCCATGTGACTTCACTATAACTCATCCCTGGGAAACCAATAAAAATTCCTATGCACTTCATATAAATCACAATCAGCTTAATGGCCTTAGACAATAAGCAGTTTGACACAGCAGGGAGGGGCCCATTGAATATCTTGCCAGCTTCTCTGCTGCAGTTTTATGCCTTACCTGACACAACACCTGGGAGAACAAGATGAATTATGCCCTCTGTTTCTTGATGAGTTATTGAGACCCTTGTTTATTTGTTTAGAAATATCCATTGGAAAGAAGAAAGAAAAAGAACAAGCAACTTTTCTTTGCCTCTTGAGAGTGTCAGGTTTTGTCAGAGAGGGGGATGTCCACCCATCACTGATAAACTGAGAGTGTACAGTTTGATCACCCAGAAAATGATGGTTTCTGAAAGGGCTGTGGAGGTCACTCTCCAAATTTCCAGAAATGGGTATTGTTGAAGAATGCAGCATAGAGGGTTGAAGGGGATTCAGCTTCTAGACTTCAAAATAGACATAGCACTGCTAAGTGCCACTAGTGCTTTCCTAAGGATAAGCACAGACTCTTCCTTTCTACCCCATCTAGTTGGATGGAATGGTATAGGAATGTTCAGCTTGTGACCAACGAACCTCTAAAGCACATTCACTGCCACACTTGCAGATGTAAAAGAGAAGTAGAGCTGTGTATCATCAGCATATTGCTGACATCGTACTCCAAAGCTCTGGGTGACCCTACTCAAGTAGACTTTAAACAGAATTCCATATTGAAGGCTCTAAGGGGTCAAAGAGCACTCCCCTAGAATCACCCTCTGGAAATGACCATCCAAGTAGGACTGGAACCACCACAAAGTACAGTGGTACCTCGGGTTACATACGCTTCAGGTTACATACGCTTCAGGTTACAGCCTCCGCTAACCCAGAAATAGTGCTTCTTGGTTAAGAACTTTGCTTCAGGATGAGAACAGAAATTGTGCTCTGGCGGCGCAGCGGCAGCAGGAGGCCCCATTAGCTAAAGTGGTGCTTCAGGTTAAGAACAGTTTCAGGTTAAGTACGGAACTCCGGAACAAATTAAGTACTTAACCCGAGGTACCACTGTAGTGTCAACCACCCACCCCCAACTCAGACAGCCACTCCAGAAGGATACCATGGTCAATTGTATTGAAAGCCGATCAAAAGTTGAGAAATAGCATGGATACATTTCCCCTGTCTCTCTCCTGACAGATGTCATCATACAGGGCGACCAAAGCTTCTGTGCCCAAACTGGGCCTGATTGAAATGGATCTAGAAAATCAGTCCAAGAGTGCCTGGATCTGTTCCATGACCACCCACTCACGAAGAGGAGACTGGCCACTGGCTTGTAATTACTTAGATTTTCTGAATGAAGTGAGGGTTTCTTGAGGAGTCAACACATGTTGTAGAGGTATCGTGCTGGTTGGGCCCATGCCTAAACCCCATGGCATTAAACAGGGCTAAGAGATGTTTTCAACTTTAATCAGCTAGAAATAGTCGTCTTTGGATTTTGTATGCAATGCTAAGCAATGCTGACTGCACGTGCTCCATAAATGAGAAGCCTTTATTGGTAGACATTGTCAGCTTTATTGAAGTGTCTGGACATCTGTGTGAAGTTGCTGAGGGGCAGAATATTCTTTCCTAACCTGAACTGCTATCTAGAGAAGAGTGGACTCCAAAAAATTAACAGTTGGCCAGCCTTGACATCTGGGTGTTGATATAGGTTTTAAATAACCCATACCTTTACACTGACTTCACCCTCAACTTTTGCGACACTATTTCAGATATTCATTCATCGCCTTGCTTTATGAGGAAGAGGCCTGGTCTCTAGGAAGAGAGTCCTCCTCATCAATAAAGACGGCAATTTGTGGGTCTAGATAAAACGGCATCTGTTCATAGCTAACAGGTGTTCACCAGCTCATTCTAATGCAGTGATTTTCAGACTTTTGCAGAAACTGATTCCACAGCAATGTATTTGCCAAAGAACCCCTGCTTGTTACCTGTGAAATGCCTGCACATCCCAGATTATATTTGTTCTGGGATGTGCAGGCTGAGTTATGGATGGATCCATTTCTTTCTGGTCCATGCAGTTTCTCATGTGTTCATTCCAGATTTTCTGCATTAATTGGTAATTTGTTTCTATTTAAATCTGCATGAAATTCTGTGTTTATATACATGCTTGACTTCTATATATTATCCTACAATGCACATTTTAAACACAAGATATGAGTTGTGTGAGTTTTGCAGTAAAACACTGCAAAATTTTGAGAATTTTGAAATCTAAAGGAAAATTATATTCTGACCCTCATATTAGTAGGGAACCATGAGTCAGGTTCATCCGTACCTATTATGAAAAACAAATTCTCCAAGCACCCCTTATGGGATGCTGGTTAGGGCTGATTTTACTTGTTATGAGCATATTGACCATCCAACGTAGCTGAATATTGAAATATTGATTCAGGACAGGCAAAAGAAAGAACCCAATAGATATAGATATAGATATAGATATAGATATAGATATAGATATAGATATAGATATAGATATAGATATAGATATAGATATAGATATAGATATAGATATAGATGATATAGATATAGATATAGATATAGATATAGATATAGATATAGATATAGATTAGATAGATATAGATATAGATATATAACACACACAAACATATAACAATTAGATTGCCTAGTTGTTAATTGTGCTATTTAAAAAAGTAGGATTGGTTGATTGATTTCCATTTGAACTATTCTACTTCCTAACGTTTAGAGAATATTTTGTTTGGCTGTCTGTTGTGTTTGTTAGGAATTTCCCTTGTCTTTTCAGAGCTTTTAATAAATGAGCAATAGTTATTTTCATACAAAAGAGGGTTAGGGTTATTAAGCTGTTAATTGTATTTTGTAGAATGCAGAAATTCTCTGCGTGTTTTTTGTTTGTTTTGTTTTGCTGTTTGCCTCTTTGCTTTAACCTATGTTCTGAACCACTTAAAGTTTTGTTAAAATATAGGCGGTATATAAATTGTCCATCTAAAGAAATAGTTAAACTATCAAATTTGCTCCCACGAGCTGTAGCAATGGCCTTAAATTCATTGTCTTGAAAAGACAAGGGGAATTTATGGAGACGATGGCTATCAAGGGCTACTAGCCAAGAAGGCTTTGTGAACCTTCCATTGCCAGACGCAATATTTCCCTGAATACCAGTTGGTGGGAATGTTGTCACACTTGGGTCCTGCTTGCAGGCTTCCAGTACTCAACTAATTTGTCCACTTCTGACACCAGGTTGCTTGACCAGCTGGGCAATGAGCCTGATCCAGCAGGACTCTTCTTACGTTTTTATGGACACTCTGTAGTCCACCATTGCTACATGGTTCAGGATACTGGCAATGGCAGGCGAGCTGTCTTGAAAGGGAGCCATCAAGTGATAAACAGCATGCATTGATTCATAGATTTGTGAGCTCTATTTTCACTCTAGCATGATTGTACTGGTGAATTGGCAAACTACATTTCTCTTTCAACCTCTCTTCTCTTCCCGCTTTCCCACAAATTCTTCCCTTCTGAACTTTTTCTCTGGTGCATTATTGGGTTTATATTATACTCTCGATACCTGATTTTTCTCTTTTGGAAAGAATAAAAGTGAAATACACTCCCCTTTCCCCTCCAATTTATGATTGAAACTCCTGTCAAAAAGGTGAGAAGTTGCACCAGAATTAACTAGGTTCTGGTGACAAATGGCAGGAGTCCTTATTCTACATCTGATTGAGCTGCCTCTGTTCCCATGGATAAGCTGTAAGTGCTAATGCTCACAGACCTGGCTTGTGAAAAGGCTGTAAATAAATTCACTCTTCAAACATCAGCTCCTCTTTTCTCCCTGTTGAGAAGCATCTTTCAATTTCTTCAGATACAAAAATGACAAAAAGAGAGGAAACCGTATTGAAGAAGATAATGTCATTTCCCCCCTTCCTAGAAGAGTAGCAATGTACCAATTTGTCAATTTCAGTTTTTCTCAGTTTCAATTTTTTCCTGCCTTGAGTTCAGTTCTTCATATTTCCACATCATTTTGTGGGTTCTGGTTTTTTTTTTTTTTTTTTTTTTTAAGTACTCATGGAAATTTGATTGTGGATTTCTTCTTATACACGTTTTTTTGGTGCAATTTCCCCAAACATACACATTTTTGCAAAGCAATTTCTTGTAATATTTTCTTGCCAAGCAATGTACTTTTTTGTACATTGTTTTTGTTAATATATGCTGTTTAATGGACACTAGCATAAGTATTTAAATACATCACAGAGTTAGAGAACTGCACTGCAAAATTCAGAGAATGAAGGATGGCTGTGTTTCAGCTCTCATATTATTTTGCATGATTTGAATTTGGTAGGTGTGCCTTGAAGTGTGAACCAAACTACATTTCTCCCCCATCCCTGCTAAAGGGCTTACTTTATAAAGAATAATTCATGTTTTTATTGGCAATAGTATTCCTCATCACAGCAAGAACCTGGAAAATCAGAACAAAGCAAATATGGGCTGTGGCCTGGTCAGAAAAATGGATTAAACAAATAACGGGCAGTGAAAAGTCAAACAAATGCACATTTTATGCAACATGGGTTGGTTGACTATGCACACTGACCACTGCCAGCCTGTTATCCTCCAGATGTTTAGGTCTACCGTGTCCATCAATGGCTGTGCTAACTAGGGATGATGGGAGTTGTGATACATTACAGCTAGAAGCACAATGTTGGTGAAGGTTGCCCCAATAGTTTTTTAATCTTTATCTAGGAAAGGTTGCCACCTAAGCTCAGTGGAATGCTACAGACTGTGTACTCCTACACAAACAGATGGCAATTCAAATTAGCAACATTGCTTTACATAGTGGGTCCCCTACTTGATGTCTCCTAGATAAATTTGTAGAGGGCAGAAATGCTCATCATTATTTCATTTGATAAATGATTGACTTGGTGGCACCCTGCTGTGTTATGCCCTCATTTTGACATTACGAATTGCTTGCTTGCTTGAAAGAGCATTGTGTTGAATGATGGGAGTTGAGAGATGGGTGATCTCCAATTCAAAACCAGCCATTATGGCTCAGGCTAATGGCAGCATTGTTGAGAGGATGAATGAGCTAATTCTTGTGAACTGCTTAGAGGATTTATTACATCAAGTGGCATATATATATTCTGCTAAATAATAGTAATTGCCGAGGCTTTGCAGACTGATAAAAAAGGTTTGCATACTCTCAGAGGAGGCAGTGATGACCATTAACTTTGATGGCTTCAAAGACAGATCAGACAAATTTCATTGAGGGTCAGGCTATCGATGGCACCAGCTACAATGGCTACCCTCTGCCTCAACTGTCAGAGGCCAAATGCCTATGAATACCAATTGCTGGGTATCACAGGTTGGGCTCAGCTAAAGTGTTCTTGCTTCTCCCCCCCCCCCCAGCTATATGGAGCCCCAATGCTTCTCCTGTTCTTGCGCAAGCCAGAGAAGCATTGGGGCTCCCTCAGCTGGGGAACAGGATGACTTCTGAGGCATTGGAGCTGTTCATCTGGGGGGCAGAAGGCCTCTTCCACACACCCACACCCCACTGAGCAGTTCAGCAAAACCCCGATGCTCCTTGGCTCGACCTTGAGCTTGAGAGGCATCAGAATGCCCTTAGTGTGTAGGGCTGGGCCACATATCTCAGAAGCAGCAGCCTAGATATATTCCAGTTATTGTGATATATCAGCATATACTGGTATGTATCTGCTGAAATATCACAAGGTTGAGAACAAAGCATCGCCCAGCCCTAGCACTAAACTAAATCGCCAGAGGGGGAGCTGTTGTGCTAACCACAGTGGCAATTTGCTTAGCTATCTCCCCTGTTGGACTTCCAAGGTGAGACATGGATCCCAAACTCATAAGGCAAGATTCACTGAAAACCCTTCCTACAAGCAGTAGGAGAGTCCTCTGAACTTGATAGCCATCGAAAGCAATTAGAAGTTCTTTACAGTTAAAAAGTAGAGAGCAAGGGGAAGGGATCCCTTACATTTAATAAATAAATAAATGATAAGCATGTGAGCTGTTTGCATGCTCTCTCCCATCTTTCCTCCAATCTCAAGAGCCCTAAGAAACTGTGTCAGAGGTTTGTGCCCAATCCCAGCTCATTTGCCATCCCACAACCCTTTTACCAGTTTTTCCCCTGCCAGTAACTGGGCGCTGGTTGTGAGCAGAGGCTGGATGATCCGTGGAAGGCTTTTACTGTGCAATTAACAAGATAAGTGAGTCCCTGGTAGGGGATGGTGCCATGGACCCCTGGGGGTGTTCTGTGGACCCCCAGGGGTCCCCGGACCCCTAACTGGGAACCCCTACACTAGGGGATTGAGCCTGAATGAAGTAGTCTGGTGACAGAGCCTGAAAAGGCTCCCGTCTTTCCCCAACCCTTTTTTGGAGCAAATTTCTCACTTGGAGTTATCCATGGTCCTGAAACTTTTGACAAGCCTTGCCTTGCCTTCTGATCCTCACTCCTGTCTCCATGGGATTCAGCATTAGACTGAAACAGGACTTTAGCCTTGAGAATGAGTGTTGTTGAGTGGGTGGTACAGAAACAGGAAGATACTTTCCCTAGCAGATTTCTGTAGCAAAATAACACAACACAATGAGACAGCTGTCATGAGGAGCAAAATTACTATTAAGGTGCTTCATGGCTATTTTCTTTTTATTTATTTCATAAACTAGATTCACTGCCTGAATGTTTTTCTTTTAAAAAACAACAAGAGCAACCCTGAAAGCAATTTAGAAAGGGGTGGGGGGGAGAGAAGCAATGCAACAACAGTTAAAAGCAAGGATTTAATTTTTTTTAAAAAAAGAAGTCAGCAATAAGTTAAAAACATATCTACCTATCTGGGTAGGCTTGTCTAAGCAAAAATGTTTTTAGGAGGTGCTGAAAAGAAGGTGCCTGTCTGATGTCAATAAGCAGATCACAGTAGTCAAGTGGGCATATACAGTGGTACCTCAGGTTACAGACGCTTCAGGTTACAGACTCTGCTAACCCAGAAATAGTACCTCGGGTTAAGAACTTTGTTTCAGAATGAGAACAGAAATCGTGCAGCAGTGGCACAGCGGCAGCGGGAGGCCCCATTAGCTAAAGTGGTACCTCAGGTTAAGAACAGTCTCAGGTTAAGAACAGACCTCCAGAATGAATTAAGTTCTTAACCCGAGGTACCACTGTATGGGGAAAGGCGATCTGATCTTGTAGGTAAGCTGGTCCCACAATGTCAAGGGCTTTATATACTGATAGTAACTCTTTGAATTTGTGCCAGTAGCAAATCCACAACCAGTGCAGATCTCTGAGCATAGGTGTTATATTCTGAGAAGGTCTCACTCCTGCGCTGCAGCATTTTCCACTAACTGCGCTAAGTGTGGCACAAGGGAAGCCCCACATAGAGTGCACTGCAGTAATCCAGGATCCCACAACAGCCCGCTGTACATTATAGCAGTGTTTCATGAACTGTGCTGGCTGACGCTGATGGGAGTTGTAGTCCAAAGCATCCGGGGTGCACCAGGCTGGTGAAACTTCATTTCCACTTAGTTTGGCTGACTGCACAATTCTGATGCTCCCCCTTCTCCCATGGCTTGCCTCCTGTGCATTGTTCTGACCACTGGCACGATGTGACCCACTCAGAGCTTCATTTATCATCACCAGGCACTCATCTGAGGCCTCTGCGTGTCAAAGTCTTCCTATGATTTCTCATTATATGTGATTTGAGGCGCATTTGATGAGACTAACTGTATTCCGAATGCAAGCCCATTTGTTCTATTACAGAGATTAATATAAAATGCACCAAATCTATGGCCCTACTGGGGGTTAATTTAGAAGAAGAGGAAAATGATCGCTGTCTCAGAGCTCCCAGGGTTTCTGCTTTTAGCAGCACATCTTACAATGAGAGCACAACGGCGGGGCTCAGGGGGAACATCAATTAGCCGGTGACCTAATAAGGTAATGGAATGTACCACCGGTGAACAAAAACCTGATATGTATTGAATGAGCGGATTTGCTTATATATTCCACAGCTTCATTCAGTGATTGGGCTGGGTTGCCACTTATCTCTTCTGTTAAATGCAGCAATTGAAAGCAGAAATGCCTGTTCTTGTGTGGCCCAGTGTCAGGAACCAGACTGAAGGTTATTGTTCTGAGGAAGAATGGTGGTAGCCACTCTCTCCCTCTGCTCAAGGGTCTGATCGTGAAGCTCCTCTGGAGCAGGAGGATAGTATTGACCTAGAGCAGGCATCCCCAACCTCTGGCCCTCTAGATGTTTTGGCCTACAACTCCCATGATCCCTAGCTAACAGGACCAGTGGTCAGGGATGATGGGAATTGTACTCCAAAACATCTGGAGGGCCGAAGGTTGGGGACATCTGACCTAGAGCTATGGTTTGCGGAAGGACACAGTTTGGGAACTAACAGTTGGGCTGAGCAACCAAGAGGAGAGGAACAGGAAGAGAGAGAGTTAGTTGAATCTCCCTCTCTAGAGAGTATGCATCCTATGAGCCTGAGAGCCAGGCGTCTAGATAGGGTAGCCTCTCAGAAGGCTCAGTGGTCAAGGAATCATGTGGTGAGGAGAAGGGAAGATGGAAGCAACTAGAGGGAAGTGGGAGGAACTCAATTGGGAGCACTCTGCCAGACAAGGATTTCACTTTATGCTGTTATGGTTTGTGTTTTGGTTTGGGAGCTGCACGGTCAGGGAAAAAACAATGCTGTCCAGGGTTGTAAAGACTGTAGAGAGAATAATTGGGTGCACTCTTCCCACCTTGGATCAAATCTATGCTTCCAGGTGCCATAAGAAAGCTGCAAAGATAGCCCAGGATAGTGTGCACCCTGGAAATGATCTCTTTCAGCTTCTGCCTTCTGGAAGAAGGTACAGGGTTATAAAGACTAGCCGCCTGAGGAACAGTTTCTACCCAAATGCAATTTTGGTTCTAAACGCATTGTAAGGAGTCTGTATGGGAGTATATTGTATTTAAAAATGGGGTATCAGAGTTTTTAGGGGCCTAACCAGGTTGGGATAGCTGGGATAGCAGGCTTGTTGGTTTCTGAATGTCTTATGTAGATTTTTCAATTTCGTTGTTCTGTATGGGACAATGACAATAAAGATTATTGTATCATATCATATCGTATTGTATCATATTGTATCGTAGGGGGGAGAAGGTAAGCCTTGCCTGGCAGCCTGACACCCAGGTACCAAATATTTACTTGATATGGCCTTTTCCCCTCCACAGGCCATTACCCTTCCTGACACTGTTCCTAGCCCTCCTCGTATGCTTTTGCTTGAACAAGAGACCTTGCCCACATTCACACCATACATATAAAGCATTATGATTCCACTTTAAACAGCCATCACTTTTCCCCAAAGAATTGTGGGAGCTGTAGTTTCTTAAGGGCTCTAAGTGCTGTTAGGAGGCCCCCTATTCCCCTCCCAGAGTGTCAGTTCCCAGAGAGGTTTAACAACCATGCCAGGGAACTCTGAGAAGTATAGTTCTGTAGGGGAAACAGGAGTCTCCTAACAATTCTCAGCACCTTTCACCCCCCTTATCCTATAACTATCAGTGCCCATATGTGCAAGGATACATCACCACAAAATAGTGGTGTGGTTGTATCAATGCTCTTTCACAAACACTCCCATCATCATCATCATCATGCAGCCTATGGCTGAGTGAAATCACTTGAGACAGACTAGATAAAACACAGAACTTAAAGCAAACTCCTCAGGCCAGAGCTATTCTAAAGAGAAGTGAGAGAATCCACTGACTTTAATAACAACAACCTAGTTACACAAACCTCAAAAACGCAAACAACCAGAAGGTTAAATCAAAAGGAATAAATGAAAAAGAACTGGAAGAATTTGGAAGGAAAGGGGAAAGCCTCCAACTGCTCCCCTAGAACTGTTTTAACAATGTTACTGCTCCTCAGAGACAGAATGTGCAGAAAAACCAGAAACATGAGAGGCTAGGACTATTTATTTACTTCTCCATCCCTCCTCCAAAACACTGTAATTGGAAAAGGCTGGTAAAATCATTCCCTCTTATTAGAACCTTAGATCTTATTAGAACACGTGGGTCTCCCCACTCCCCAGCATTCGTTATCCACCCCCTGCCCCCCACCCCCACAGATGTTTTCCTTATCTCACTTTGATGGCTGAATCACTGAGATGCCATAAGGAAACCTGGGTGGGGTGGGAGTTGCCCATGCTTTTGTTTGGGGCACCTTGTACAAATCCCACTTTGCTGTGGGCAAGCAAAGAATTGGGATTAGGGATTCATCCAAATGCACCATGCCCACCTAGTGGATATGCCTTTGCAGGTAGGCTGAGCAAAACAGGTGATGTCAGAGACAAGGTTGGTAGGCGTGGCTCTCTTTACACCCTCTATGCATTAACCCCGGGGAGGGGAACCTCAAAAAAAAAAAAAAAAAGGCTCTCCCCAGACTACATCCCTATTGACCTGATTCTGTGTCCTCCTCAAATGCCAAATCATAGCTGGAATGTTTCTTTGAGTTCCCCTTGGAGAACTTTGGATTGGCTGAATAATAATAATAATAATAATAATAATAATAATAATAATAATAATAGAGACATTGTGTGGGTGCATGTACCAGAGGTGGGGGAGCTTTTTGGCCCAGTGGGTCAGAATGTTACTGTCCCCACCCCCGTAGGCCAACTTTGACAGTTCAGATCATTGACAAGTGAATGGTCCCACACAATTGCCCAGGTCCCTTGTGCAGCATTTCCCAAGGGGCCAATAGCCAATTGGTTGTTGGGTGTTTGGAACCTGCAGCCCAAGGGCTGGCAAAGTTGCTGTCTGCAGGGAATGATTGTGCCATCAGGTTGCCCACAGGGAATTTTGCCATGCAGCCAATCCATTCAGGGGAGTTCAACTAACCATCCATGCCTCCACAGTCAAGTTCTCCAAGGGGACCTCAGTTACACTGCTGATCTGGTTGGCTTGTCTCATCAGTTGATCTGATGGGCGATGAGCGCAACCCTGCTTTCTCCTGGAACTGGCAGCGTGATTGAGTTCCCCACAGGGAACATAGATGCACAGCTGATCCATCAGGTCTGAACTCACCGCCCATGACTGCAATTGAGTTCCCCAGGGAAACTTGTTTATCAGATTTCACAACCTTAGCACATCTTTTCTGAACTTTTTCTGAAATGCATATTTCCTAGTCTCCAGTCACATTTCCAACATATTTTCGTTCAGTCACTATTTCAAACTTTTCTTGCTTCTTGACAAAAGATAACATAAAATAAAATTGTAAGAGCCTTAGGACAAGGACCTAAAATTTGCTGGTGTCATTTCAAGTGATGGATGGATAGATAGATGGATGGATGGATGGATGGATGGACGGACAGCTGGACAGATAGATAGATGAAACTGATAATGTGGGTATTGCAATACAGGATCCCATAAATTGCAGAATAGAAAATGATTTTTCTTCTCCCTCTATAGATATTTTTCCAAACTGCAGCAACAGGAAAAACACAATTCCCAAACAGAGATATTGGATTTCCTTTTGCATAGTGGAGACCATGAATCTGAAAGTCTGTGGTCAGAATAATTTACACAAATTAAGTCTATCTGCATACAAGTGCTGACATTTACGTAACTCAAATGGCTATCTTGATTCAGATCATTATATGATTTGAATATTATTTAACAGGGGAATGGATGATCAGTGGGAATGGAGGGAAGCAAAGGACATGGATATACTCCTAAATGTTCTTCACAACTATAAGGGAAGGGGTGTAGCTCAGTGGTAGAGTATCTTGCCTTGCATGCAGAAGGTCCCAATGTCCAGTGTCTCCAGGGACTGGGAGGGACTTCTGCCTGAAACCCCGGGGAGCTGCTGATCAGACTCAGTTAGTAAGACAGCTTCCTATGTTCCTAGCCAATGCTTGTCCATTTCGGAGCAGGCACACTGGAAGTAATGGACTTGAGTAACTTAAGGACATCGGTTTCAACAAATCTATTCTGTACACAGCCCCAAGAGGGCTAGAAATCCTTCTTTTTCCCTTTAAAAATGAAATAAAGCTTTTGATTTTCATTATATTGCATTGGGCTAAAGAAAATTTGCTTGTGCAGCAGACCCACAGATGCATGGGGGTACACAAACTTCAGCAAGAGTTAAACTTACCCCCTCTAGGCTCCCCCGCATCTGATTTGTGTCAGCTGTCTTTGTCTCTGCTCTTCTGTCATTTGTTTCATGGGTAAGTGAGTAGAAATGGAGACAGTATGTTTTCTGTTGAATATCAAGAGCAGTGAAAATGGCCTCCAGCTAGAGGACAAATCATTTCTATGCATGATGAATCCTTTCAATATCAAGAGCTCTGGAAATATGAGAGCAACTCACAGTCATTAGCTCTTAGCACTGTTCTTAAATAGAGGAGAGAGCAAGCCTCAAAAAACACCCAATGTTCATCAAGTATCACACAAGCCCGTCAGTGTTTAAGTGAATAATTTACTCTCCTTGCAAACATTCTGGTGTAATTGCAAGAAATGAGCAATCAGATAGAGGATAACCACACACAAAAAGCTCTCATAACAGGGAGGAAATATCTATTTGAGTAGATGATGGATGAATATTAAAAGGAGAAGCCCAATTTAACCTTGGAGCAATGACACTGCTACATTTAGTGGGTGGATGTGGGGAAAGAAAGGAAGGGAGAAGTGCCCATCGGAGCAATGGTTGAGTTGCAGGATGGAATAACACACTCAGGAAAGAAGTGCTGTTGAGAATGTCCTTCCATAACATTTAATGCAACATGCTCAGTATATCAGATCCAATGTTTTTCTCAGGGTAGACTTAGTCTAATTAATGGGCATGGCCAACTTAGGCCTATTAAGTTCAATGAGTCTACTCTGAGTAGACCTTAATTGAATTCAACCCAATTATCTGATGTATTGGTGGTGGTAGGAAATGGTTGCTTGAGGAATGGGATTTCTGGGGATTCCAGTGTGAAATGGCCCAATCCTGAACTAATCTGCCTGTATTTAGCTTTTACACTTCTTCAAAACTTGCTTTAAAAAAACAAACAAACCCTTAATATATTTAGAAATGCATAAACCAATGTATGCACCAATGTAATGGTGCATTCAGGATAGAATCCCATCCATGACTGGGACCATAGGCTGGGACGTACCAGCCCAAATTTTTCTTTCTTTTTTTTAACCATCAGCTTTATTTTAAAATCACACTTGCCCCTCTGTTCTTACTGAAATCATGCTTCCCCCCTTCTTTACTTCTGAGTGGTGTGTGAGAAGTGGGGGAGAGATGTAAAAATTTGCTCTTCACAACACTTTCTCCTGAACAGGAAAGCTGGTGAGAAATTAGATTTGTCAGTGTGCTGCTCCGTCTTCCTCATGTTATGACTCTTGAGGGAACACTGCACAGCAATAGCAGCTATTACTACCTCAGCAAATGAAGCTGTGGAAAATTAAATGGCAAATTCTATCCACATCCCTTCAGCTCAGATATGGGATGCTTGCCCAGTGCCGTATTTGTCCTAAGAAAACACGCTGTAATAGCAGGGAGTTGTAGCCCCCTTTTGGTCAATTTGCTCAAATAAGCCTCCTGCGTTTGATTATCTGTTTTATTTATAAATCCCACCTTTCAATCTGTGGAAGCCTCACAAGGCGGCTGACAAAAATAATACTGGTAATGATTTAATAAAATTGCATTTAAACAAGCAGAAACTCATAAGAGCTAGCAGTAAAGCGGGAATTGTCTGATGTATTAATAGAGAACTCAGGTGCGAAATAATGATTGCTTCGAATGTGTTCAAAACAGGGCCATTGAAAAAGAAGAGGGGATTCTCAAGCAAGCACAGGGGAAACCCAGTGTTAATTGAATAGAAGAATATATTTAGGGGGTATTGGTGCAAAACAAGCAGGAATGGATTTAGACCCTAGGAGAGGATATATTATTTAGTTATTATCCTTCCTTGCTCACATTAGTGAGATCAGAAGAGTGCCATCCTTTGTAGCTTTAACTTGGAATCTAAGACAAGGTTGATTTAACCTTCTGGAAACAATAGTCCCAGATGCTTTAAGGCAGACTGGATTTTACTGGTTATTACCCATTTTCTCCCCCTTACAAACAATAATGAAGAAATAAAAGTAGTATTTACTTACATAAAATGTAAGCTCAAAAATGCATGCGTGTTAAGCTGGGAAGCATGGGGGGGCGGGGAGGATGCCCAGGCAGGAAGGAAAGATGAAGTGCTACAGTTTCCTGCAAAGGCAGACAAAGGAGTTGATCTCACAAAGTTCTCTCTAGCAATTTTCTTTCCAGGAAAGCTCTGTGAGCCTCAGTTCCTTCATTTGCCTGTCTGGCAAAACATGAATTGTTGGTTTGACTACAATAATGTCTCGCAAATATCTCTCTCTCTCTCTCTCTCTCTCTCTCTCTCTCTCTCTCACACACACACACACACACACACACACACCATGCCCATGATTGAGCCTGTTTAGTTGCCATAGAATGCTAAGTAAGCGATGGCCTAGTGCTTAAATTGTTCGGAGTGGGGATGGAATGGAGTGTCCTGAATAAGAGGTTGCTGGCTAGCTGCAACATTGAACCAGGAATGTTCCACTCCTCAAACTGGAGCAAAAACCAAAACCAAAACCTCCTTACCCTCCTGCCACCCACATGCAGTGAACACGTGAGGAGCATCATGACTTCTAGCCATACTCTGGCAACCTCACATTCAGAGTTCCTGTGAATGGGGCACTGCAGGCTTTGGACTCCCTTCAGAGGGCTGAATGTACAGGAAAGGGTTGTAGCTCAGTGGTGCTGTTTCCGCCTTGGATGCAGAAGGTCCCAGGTTCAAACCCTGACAGCTGCCGATAGGAATGGGAGACACCACTTTCCAAAACCCTGGATAGTTGATGACAATGCTGAGCTAGGTGAATGAATGATTCAGTATAACGTAGCTTCCTCTGTTGCTGTGTCACCAGTAGGCATGGCTAGGGGGTACATTTTCTCCCCCTTGCATGCAGAGGGTTTATACGCCTGCTTTTTCTCTCGCATTTGATCAATATGGTGAAATAAATCAAACATTGCTGTGTGTGGCTGAACTGACAGTGCAGAACGACTGGATTCTACTTGGAGTTTTTGCATATCCACGCCATTCCATTTATGATTTCAGTGCCTTCAGCTAATATTTTACATTCTTAACAGGGCCAGAGAGAGAGAAAGGAGAGAGCGAGAGAGCTAGCTCACATAGATTTTAATATAATTGAGAATAGGTTAGAGACTCAAGTCTGGGTTGGAAGGGTAATTAAAATTCCAGACACACCATGGCTACAATCACAGCAACAACACTGTACATGCACTCATTAAGGAAACATTCAGTTAGTCACTTTGCAATCAGGTTTAAAATGATTTTACTCTGCCTGTGCTGGAGTCCCACAAGTATGCGCTGGTACTAAAATAAGAAATAAATAATTTTGTTAAAATAATAAACATTTATTGAAAACATTTGGATCAGACCCAATCAAGTCTTCAGCTGTGTACTTTTTAATCTCAGAGAATGGAAAGTAGAAAGAGATTATTTCCCCAGAAAGCTACCTTAGCTCTTTTACTTCACACCCAGGCCACATTATTATCAGGTTGACATCCCATGATGGGCCTTTTGGCTCTGAAAACCATGTCAGACTGTGAGCCTGAGGCCTGTTATTCAGAAGCAAGTACCACTGAAACCAGGGAGAGTATCCGCTATGAAAATATCAATGGTTGTGCTGGAAATACAATCTGAAGACATAACGTCGCCATGGAGGGACCATAGTTTAGTGATCAAGCACAGTTTTTGCATGCAAAACATTCAGACCTGCTCCCTGGTATCTAAAGTCATGAAAGGAACTAGCAAAGAGAGATGCTTGAGGATCTGCATCATCATGAAATTTGATTTGAGGAAGGGCCAAAGAATAGCGGCAGAGCAGATGCACCCAGTTCCTGGTTCAATCCCTGGCAACCCCAAGCAAGGCTGGAAGAAGCCCTTGTCTGAAACCCTGGAGAGCTGTTGCCAGTGAGGGTGGACAATGCTGAACTAGATGGACCAGTATGAGGCCCCTTCTCCACTACACATTTAGAACAGTATCCATACCACGTTATCATACCCCAAAGAATCATGAGAGCTGCCATTTGTTAACGGTATTGAGAGTTAGATTCAGGTAGGTAGCCGTGTTGGTCTGATGCAGTAGAAATAGATTAAAAAAAATTATCCAGTAGCACCTTAGAGACCAACTAAGTTTGTTCTGGGTATAAGCTTTCATGTGCATGCACACTTCTTCAGATATGGTTTATAAGGAAGGTTTGAGACAATTGTCTGCTCCATCAGAACAACAAGGTGCACTTTTGAAAGGGAACCTAGTGGATTTCTGCAGCGTCCCTAAAATGAACCCATGGTATCTGAAGAAGTGTGCATGCACACGAAAGCTTATACCCAGAACAAACTTAGTTGGTACTGTAGCAGCAGCAAGATGTGTAGACGTACAGTCAGTTAAAAGTTGGTTTTATTCCAGAAAAACATGCCACTTGTCCGGAGCTCTCTGGCCCCGTGACTTATGGCTACCCTGATGATGACTCAACTAAATCCTCAGCGTCGTTCCTCTTCCTCCGGAAACAACGCGTGAAAATGAATCTCTTCCGTCGCTTCTGTGATGTCAATTTCCCCTTTTCTTGTACCCCTCCTCTTCTGCGTTCTTGCATGCTGAGAGGTTTGGAAACTGGCTTGGACAAGCTATCGTCTTCTAAGTCCTGTGTTTCTCTGGTCTGTGAACTCCCCCCTGCAATTTCCTCTGTTCGTCCCATAACAAACCTCCCTTTGACCCCTGGGCTGCCGTCCAAGTCTAGCAGCCGTTGTTGCTTGCTTGCTGGTTCCAGCCTGACAGGTACTGGGAGTTGTTAGGTGAGTTCCATCTCCCTCCCAGGAACTACAATTCCCAGAGCTGCCCCTTAAAATGGATTGATTCTTAATCCACTTGAGCTGTAGCTCTGTGAGGGGAATGTGGTTCAGGACACAAGTACAAGGAAGAGGAGAGGGAATGGTGCTAATATTTATTTGAATGCCACCCTGTGTGAGGCACTAACAGTGCATAAGTAACCACTGACATTGCAAATCATCTCTTTTTTCTCTCTCTTTGAGAAAATCCTGAGCCGATTCCAAAGCCACCCAAGATCCATTACTTGCCCTACCCCGACATTTCTAAATGGCAGCCCTGTGAAGGACACACCTTCCTGGATAGAGACCAATACGTGGCACAGAACTAATGGCCAAACTCTTTCTCCCCTCGCCCCCGCTTGAGAGGAGTTTGTAGCAATTTAATTTGGCTTTACGACTTCAGTGCAGTGACATCATTTTTGGATGGTCTTAGATGCCCTGCCTTTACAATGAACAAATACAACAGGACCCTAGACCAAGGGGCTTACCATCTAAAAGATAAACAGTGAAATTATAGAATTGTAGAGTTGGAAGGGAACTCTAGGGTCATCTAGTCCAACCCCCTGCAATGCAGGAATCTCAGCCCAAGCATCCATGACAGAGGGCCATCCAACCTCTGCTTAAAAACCTCCAAGGAGTCCTCTCGTGGGAGTCTGTTCCACTGCTGAACAGCTCTTATTGTCAGAAAGTTTTTCCTGATGATGGAGGAAGTGGGGAAATGAAGGCATGGAGAGGAATATGTGATTATTTCAATTATATGTATATTGGGTCAGTTGTAACAGGCCTCCATTTGGCTTGTTGTGGTGTAGTGCCAGTGTGGTGTAGTGGTTAAGAGCGGTAATCTCGTAATCTGGTGAACCATGTGCAATTCCCCACTCCTCCACATGCAGCTGCTGGGTGACCCTGGGCTAGTCACAGAGTGTTTGTTCTGGGGGATGAAGGGAAAGGATATTGTTAGCCTCTTTGAGACTCCTTAGGGTAGTGATAAAGCGGGATATCAAATCCAAACTCCTCCTCCTCCTCCTCCCCTTCTTCTTCTTCTTCTTCTTCTTCTTCTTCTTCTTCTTCTTCTTCTTCTTCTTCCAAAGCTGTTTCCCCCAAATCATGGCCACCTGCCTCACACCTCACACCATACATGACATCAGGTGAGGGGCAGGTAGAGATGCAGCTGCCAATACACAATTGGGAGTCTTAAAATGTGCTCCTGATGGTTCATTGGTGAGTGTCACTGCCAATCAGCAGAAAGAGCAAGCTCGTCAATCAGAGCAGAAAGCAAAAACCAAAGTTAGCATCATGCAGCAGTAACTTCAAGCCCTGCTTGGCTGGGCTTGGATTCTCCTTTCTAATGCAATTTGCCACAGTAGAAAGAAAAAATGGGTTGCCTGACATCAGGTGCCAGCTAGCTGTCAAAATGGTTTATCAAAGTTGGGGGAACTTGGGATCTGGTCCAGCAGGAGACAGAGTTCCTCACCCCTTCATTATTCCTAGTGTTAGCCTTGGAATGCAGTTTAGATGCTGAACGATTTACAACTTGAATAATTGTAACAATATGGATGCTACAATATGGATGGCAAGATGCCTTCTCTGGAAGATTCCATCTAGCCAAGCTTTTCCAAGAACGGTGACTGCTTATCATGCCATTTTCAAGTTACAAAAACATTCAGACTTAAATACTTCAACAGCTTAACCAGACAAAATGCAAAGAACATTGCGAGGGCCCTGTTTACCAACAGATTTATAATTACAAAATAAATTGAGCATGAAATGAAAACATTTTTTTTTAGTTTTAGCCATAATGCCATGAAATATTTGATGTTTCTTTAAGAAATTATTTTTGGAAGGGAGTCAAAAAGAGGAACTGTTGAACAAAGTTATTTTAGTGCATCTGCAAATTCAGGACACATTCCTTTTGTTACACAAATGTTAATTTCGTGAGGGAGATAATTAAAAGTCCTGAAAATAGGGAGAGATTGGGGAGAGACTTGTTGAAGAAACTCGTTATCAAGAAGCATGTTTAGGAAAGCTGCATAAATCGTGAGGCTTTTCTGTCTCTCTTCCCACATTGTGGGAGCAGAATTAAGCCAGGCAAATCCCACCTTGAGCAAGGCTGGCCCTGTCACTGGGCAGAATGAGGCAATAACTTTAGGGGGCAGATAATGGGGTGTGCAGATAATGGAGTCCTCCTGGACCCCTTGGCCATTGATTTTTGTGGGTTAGCATTACTGTTGTTATTATTCATCAATTTATTTCCTGAAATGTTGAAGACACCATTTTATCTGGCCTTTGACATCTGAGATATATAATTTTAGGACCTACCTCATTCTTGTGGCTGTAATTTGTTTTAACTATTTTTAATTCTGAATTTTAAATTCTTGCTACCTTCCTGGGGACCTGTTGGTGAAGGGCAGGTAATAAAAGGAGGAAGGGGAGGAGAGTACAATCAACCAGAAATCACATTTGCAACTTGTGGGAATGTTCAGGGTGGCAGGAGAGGATATATTGTTTATTAATATCCTTCCTAACTTGCACTAGCAAGTTCCTTTACTTAGCAGACTGCATTCCCCTTTACACAGCAGAAAATGAGTTGCAAACTTGTTTGAGTTTCTTAAGGCCATACACAATTCACTCTGGTTTGTCAAGATTGAAATGTGTTCTAATATCTTCCTGGTAAGACCCCTTGAATCCCTCCTAAAAGAATAAAGACACCACAGTCTCATTCATAAGCAATAAAAAGAAAGTTTATTCACGATCAAGCAGAGCATAGTGTGATCCCTAAAGACAGGCTAAAGGCTTAAAGTTACAAGCATATACAAACAGGTTTACCCCATATGTGGGTTGACCTAATGACTGCAGTTAGCAGTCCAGGAAGTTCGCAGGCTGAAAGGAAGATGGAAAAGAGGGAGAGTGGCAGCATGCCTTGGCCTTTTACCAGGTCTGGAAAAGTCATACCCACCCACTAGTCACATGCAAGGAAGGATGCTCCAGGCCAGGAGGAACAGGAAGTTTCAACTCGCTGGACCAAACATTCCCTTGCATGCCCACTCTAGCAAAACAAGGAATGTTGTACTTGACTGCTCTCAGTGGATTACATCCCACATAACTTTGGAATAAAGTTTTCCCAGAAGATCCTGTACTCTGGGTGTGGTGAAGAGAAATCTATGTTAGGGGAGGTTATGTTTTTATGCTCTTTTTGAAAATAAATAAATAAAAATCATATATAAGAAGAGGAGAAAGAGAGGAATAAATTAAAAAGAGCACTGCCAGATCAGACCAAAGGCCTATCCTGTTCAGCATCCTGCTTTCCACACTAGCTAGCCAGATGCCCATGGGAAATTCACAAGCCAGGCATGAGCAGAATTGTCCTCTCCTGGGCTGTTCCCCAGAGACTAGTTTGCAAAAGGCATGCTACCTGCCTCTGATTCTGGAGAGAGGTAATATACAGTCACCATGACTAGCCTTATCCTTTATGAACAGGAACACAGGAGGGAACATAGGAAACTCCAGTGCTTTTTTGCAGTCAGAGTGTGCCGGAGTGCACATCTAGCACCTCTCAGGTGGGTGTCATTGTGGGCCAACAGCCCCCTCCCTTTCATGCCTTTGTGTACTTCTGAGTGTTAGAATTCCTGCTCCGTAATTGCAGTCATGGGATTGTTGTCTATCACAGGACGGTATATGTTTTGACTCCACAGAGTGGGAAGTGATGGAGACAGGATGTTTGTGTCACTGTGTTCTGTGAAGTGGGACTATTGTCCTTTGTCCTTTTTCTCTTTGCTGCCTGATGCTAGAGAGAGAGGGAGCCATGTTGCAGTGCTCCGTGTGAGTTTATATGTAAATAAAGTTGATTAGCCAAAATACTGAGTTGCTGAGGTCTGTTACGCAAGCTGTGATGTTCGGGAAGAAGAAAGCTTTTGAAGCTCCTGAACGATTGACCAGGAGGGAGGGAACATGCCAGTCAGGCATGTGTCTCTGCCAGGGTCCTACTCGAGTGTAGGATGAGCTCCTGACAACACTGAGAAGCCTAAAACAAGCAATTCAAGTCAAAATGGAAGCTGGCCAGCATGTGCAAGTCTGCCTTTTTTTCTTTTTCTTTTAGATCTATGACACCACCTAGCTCCTAGCCGCTCCTAGCTATGATTGGTCAAGGTACAGGGCACAGCCAATTCGTTTTTCCTTTTCTTATATCCGTCTCTTGTGTAGCAGTGGCAGACTTTAAGCTTTCCAGCCAGGCCTCTACCATTGCTCATGTGCGCATTTGCACAAAGCCACTCCCGAATTTAGGAGGGGTGTGTGTTGCGGGCTCATGACCCCGCCCACACGCACTCTCGCGGGGCTGGTGCCAGCCCCGTGGGAACCAGGGATTCCCCTTTTTATTATTCATCTCCTGCAGCCTCAGCCAATCGGCTGGCAGCAGGGGCGGGCCGACCAAGGGGCACTTAAGGTCAGGGCAGCCCTTGGCTCGCCCCTTTTCCTCCTTCGCAGCAGCTGTGTTTTCCCACCCGCCCGCCCTTTAGATTTAGCATTCAGACTTTGCTATGGGCTTTGGCTGGTCGCCGCAAGGGGCCTGGTAGGAGTTTTTCCATTTGGCTAATTGGCTGGAATTTTGAAGCCACTTGGTTTTTTCGCCTACCTCGTAGCAAACGTCACAACTTCTTGGTCTTGGCGGTTAGGCATTGGCCGGGGTATTGTTATGCAAATGAGATCGGGGGGGAGGAACGCCATCACCTCCCCCACTTCTTGAAGGGTAGTTCGTTAAAGGACTCCGAGGGGCGTCGCCTCGTCCGAAACCTACGGAGGCTAGGGCCTAAAGCGCGCTCCCGAGCGGTAACCCCTCGGGGAGCGCCTAGGGATGTGCATCTCGGGGGCTCCCCCTGCTGGTGTTTAACCCTTCCCGGTTAGAACCGGATAGTCTGTTAGGGCCAATGCCTAAGCCAATACCGCTCTTTCCTGTAATCAATAAAGTTGTGGCCATTTTTCGCCCATTAACCTAAATTCTGGTGTCCTGTGTCTTTATTTACTCCATCTGTGGGAGGGGGAGGGAATAGCCACGCAAGGGCCCTTCCAAGCTGCCCTACTCATCCTGAATCTAAGAGAACAAGGGAGGTGGGGTGCATTTATTTGACCTGCACCAGAATCAGGGACGACCCCACAAACCAGCTAGGGAAACAGCTTGCTGTAGTGTTTAGCACCACCATGGGCTGTGAATTCAGCTGCTGTCAAACAGGCATCTGTTCAGGGCTGCCTGGTGACTTACTGTAACAAGTGAGTCCCGGAACCTATTTTTCCAGAGAGAGAGAGAGAGAGAGAGAGAGAGAGAGAGAGAGAGAGATTGAGAGAGAGAGAGAGCGCACTGGGAAGCTCTCTATTATACTTTTCTCTCTATTATACTTTTTGGAGATTTTTGCCCTGGCTTGGTTGGTATCTGTATTGGATTTGAAATTGTTTTTATATATGCAGTTGTTTTATATCTGTTTTATAGCATTGTGAAACCTCAGTACGATACTTCACCGGAAGTGGTACATAAATGAAATGAAATTCATAATAGTAATATTGAGTCAGACCATTGATCCATTTGGCTAAGCGCTGTCCATCCCAACTGACAGCAGTTTCAGACAGGAGAGAATCCTCACTAATATGTGAAGGTGCCAGGACTTGAACCTGAGGCTTTCTCTATGGCAGGCAGATGCCCTACCACTGAAGTATGCTCTAACCCCCCCTTTAAAAGCCTGCATGTACATATACATTGGCTGGGGTGAGGTTCACTTTTTTCACCTTTGCAAACAAAGTGCAGGGGATATTGCTAAAGCACAGAATGAACTCAGGCTTGCTAGAGAGGTTAAAAGCAACAAAAAAGGCTTTTATGGGTATGTTTGTAGCAAAAGGAAGAACAAAGAAACAGTGGGGTCACTCAGAGGAGAAGATGGTGAAATGCAAACAGGGGACACAGAAAGGGCTGAACTCCTCAATGCCTTCTTTGCCTCAGTCTTCTCTGATAAAGAAAACAATGCCCGACCTGAAGCAATTGGAGCAAATGATTCAGCAGAGGAAACACAGCCCAGAATAACTAAGGAGATAGTACAAGAATACTTGGCTAGTTTAGATGTATTCAAGTCTCCAGGGCCAGATGAACTGCATCCAAGAGTTTAAAAAGAACTGGCAGATGTGATCTCAGAACCACTGGCAGTCATCTTTCAGAATTCCTGGAGAACAGGCGAAGTCCCGGCAGACTGGAGGAGGGCAAATGTTGTCCCTATTTTCAAAAAGGGGAAAAGAGAGGACCCAAATAATTACCGCCCAGTCAGTCTGACATCAATACCAGGGAAGATTCTGGAGCAGATCATTAAGCAAACAGTCTGTGAGCACCTAGAAAGGAATGCTGTGATCACCAATAGTCAGCATGGATTTCTGAAAAATAAGTCATGTCAGACTAACCTGATCTCATTTTTTGACAGAATTACAAGCCTGGTAGATGAAGGGAACGCAGTGGATGTAGTCTACCTTGATTTCAGCAAGGCATTTGACAAGGTGCCCCATGATATTCTTGTAAAGAAGCTGGTAAAATGCGGTCTTGACTATGCTACCACTCAGTGGATTTGTAACTGGCTGACTGACCGAACCCAAAGGGTGCTCATCAATGGTTCCTCTTCATCCTGGAGAAGAGTGACTAGTGGGGTGCCACAGGGTTCTGTCTTGGGCCCGGTCTTATTCAACATCTTTATCAACAACTTGGATGATGGACTCAAGGGCATCCTGATCAAATTTGCAGATGACACCAAACTGGGAGGGGTGGCTAACACCCCAGAGGACAGGATCACACTTCAAAATGACCTTGACAGATTAGAGAACTGGGCCAAAACAAACAAGATGAATTTTAACAGGGAGAAATGTAAAGTACAAGAAAGAAGATTCCACCTAAACATTAGGAAGAACTTCCTGACAGTAAGAGCTGTTCGACAGTGGAATTTGCTGCCAAGGAGTGTGGTGGAGTCTCCTTCTTTGGAGGTCTTTAAGCAGAGGCTTGACAACCATATGTCAGGAGTGCTCTGATGGTATTTCCTGCTTGGCAGGGGGTTGGACTCGATGGCCCTTGTGGTCTCTTCCAACTCTATGATTCTATGATTCTATGCTCCTTTGGAGCTGGCTTTTTAGAGGATGCTGTGGAAAAGAGAGAGAGGAGATGGCAAACCTCTGTATATCCACAGTAATTAGCATGTTATGATTCTTCAACATCAAGTTCGTTGGACTGGTCATGTTGTGCACATGCCTGATTATCGTCTTCCAAAGCAACTACTCTATTCCGAACTTAAAAATGGAAAGCGTAATGCTGGTGGTCAACAAAAGAGGTTTAGAGACTGTCTCAATGCACATCTAAAGAAATGTAGTATAAACACCAACAATTGGGAAACACTGGCCTGCGAGCACTCCCGTTGGAGAACAGCCTTTTCCAAAGGTGTCATGGACTTTGAAGACACTCGAACTCAGGACGCAAGGGAGAAACATGCTAAGAGGGAGGCACGTTTGGCAAATCCACACCCTGATCAACTCCCTCCCAGAAACCAATATCCCCACTGTGGAAGGACGTGTGGATCCAGAATTGGCCTCCACAGTCACTTACGGATTCATTGTTAAAACTGTGCTTATGGAAGACAATCTTACTCGGCCACAAGTGATTGCCAAAGAAGAAGAAGAAGCAGTCTTTGAAAGGTTGAAAATGGTGAAGGTTTTTAAAATATATTTTCCCTTATTAAACAAAATAAACCAAAGATAAACCGCATAAAGAAATACTGTTAACAGCAGGTCAAAAGTAATATAAAGGTGGACATTATAACTGCAGTTGTTCCAAAACATTACAAAAAAATACCATTTCCCCCCTACAGACCTTTTAGGCTGGTTTCCATGTATTCTTTTATAATATGTTAGTTTCATCGTAGTTACTATGGACCAAATTTTCTCAATCTGTTCAGATATATTAGGAGATATGGCCCCCTCCATTTTAAGCTATTATAATATTAGCTGCAGCTATAAGGTTAAGAGATAAAGAGATAAATAGAATTTGCGTGTTGAGTCCCACAATGCCACCCCAAAAAAATTCACACATCACACATCAATTTTTGTTTAAGGTTCTTGGCATAATTTTGGCCACAACTTTATTAAAAATACAAAAAAAATGTGAGTGGTTGCTTAGGCATTGGTTATGACTATCTGTCCTTGCCCCCAGGGACAGAGCTGGCCTTCCGGACTCCAATGGAAGCCAGCGTGGGAAACAAGTATTGGGTGAGAAAATGAAGCTGGGCATCAGTCCCTCACTTCTCACCCTCATGTTCCTGTGGGGCTTGCATGGCCCAAGTCCGATGCCAGGGACAAGGACGAAAAGAATGTCAAGCCCCTGGATTCCTTTAACGGAATTCCCTTTTCGCACCACCATTGGAGGGGTAGGCACTTACCCCTCCACCAACCAATTTTAACCAATGCCTAACCGCCAACCTTACAAGTTGTGACGATTTGCTACGCAGTAGGCAAAAACCAAATGGCACCAGCCAATCAGCCAGATGGCAAAATTCCTACCAGGCCCCTGCTCCAAGGCAGATGACCCCATGACAGGCATAGCAAGGTCAAGCGATCAAGAAACCCCCCATATAAAAGGGAGGGTGGGCGGGTGATCCGGTGCAAAATGGCCAAGAGGACGCCCAGTGTTGGGCGTCCTGTATTTAAAGACTCTGACCCCTCCTCCAAATTGGCAACAATCAAAACTCCCCAGCAACCCAATTTTAACCACTTAATGGCTTGGGTTTATCCCAAATCTGCCCAGCAACAGCAGGGTGGCTTGTATCCCCCAACCGCAACACGTGCTCTCTGTTAGGGAGAACACGCTTTCCCATAATGTTCTCTTTCCTGACTTCCTCACATTTTCATATCAGAGAGGAGATTGCACTTTGAAAATATTGGAGAAGTGGGGGAAAATAGTGAAGGCTTCAGACATTATAAAGAAAGGACTGAGTTGCCTGGCATTAGAGAGAATGTGGCATTGTTTAATTGCCACACATTTATTTTGTCTTGGGTGTACTTTTTGAGCTTTTAACCATGAACACATGTTTTTAGAAAATAAATTAGCCATATACTGTCTTTTTCCAATTTGAGGGCAGAACAGATTTTAAGGTAAATTATTCAGAGTTTCCTGCCTGGTAGTGGAAGATTCCTGGCAGAGCAAAAACATCATGTTGGAGTACTTCTAACTTTGAGTCTTTTCACTATCTGGAGCTATCGTATACTCATTTAAGTAAAGGATTTCCAAAAGAAAGAGGATGTGTGTGAGTGTATGTACTTTTGAAAACTTTTGTCTTAAATGCTGCCATCTAGTTTCCCTCTCTGTCTTGTTTATAATTTGTAAAATACATAATAAGATAATGTTATTCTGGTAGGAAGGTAGCTAGGAAGAATAACCAGAGGCATGTTCAAAAACAGAAGCATTTACCTACGGGTTTTCAGTGTCTGGATTCTGAAACATTCGTCAATGGAGACGTTCAAGAACCGAGGTACCACTGTATTAATATTAATATTAATATTATTACTTTAGCAAGATTTATATGCTGCTTATTGGGGTGGGGACTAAGCAGGCTGCATAAAGTACTATAAAATATTCATGAAAACTGCATATATAATAAAAGTTTCAAATTATAGATAAAGGGTTGTGTCCAACTAAGTTCTACCCAAAGTTCACCCACTGAAATTGATGGGCCTAAGCCAGTCATGTCCACTAATTTCAATTGGCCTCCATCTAAGTAGCACTAGCACTGAATATAATCCTAAATTGGTTGGCATCCATCTGCCTTGGGAGACAATGGAAGAATGCACCTTTGAGGGTGAAGTCAAACTGTTGGAGGGTTACAGCGCCTTCTGTGTCTGTAGAGACCAATATGGGAGAGATATGTTTTGTTGCAACTGGGACAGTTGAAGGCATCCGGTTGTGCTGTTGCAGATGCACCATGGCATTTCTTCTTTCTGCACTCTTCTCAGTGATCATCCTTCCTCGGGTCACTGCTGTGGATATACTGCCTGCCTGCCTGCCTCCAGGCACTGCAGTCTTCTGCAACAGATCCACACACTGCAGGGTTGATGCTGCCAGCCTTCGTGTCAGGATTGCAAACATCATTATAATGAAGAGTTGGTTTGCCAATGGGACTGGTGCCTGAAGCCAGTTCCCCGTAGAGCACGTCCTTGGGGTTCCTGCCATCTTCCATTCTGCAGACATGTCCAAGCCAGCACAAACGTCGCTGAGACAGGAATGTGAGCATGTTGGGAATGTGGACTTGAGAGAGACATCTTAGCAATGTCCCAAAATTAACAGTTTTTAAAATCAAAGTTGCCAGTGTGGTTTAGTGATTGGAGTGTTGGACTAGGGGCTGGGAGACCAGGGTTCAAATCTCCACTCAGCCATGAAGTTCACTGGTGACCTTGGGCCAGCCACTGCTTCTCAGTGTAACCTTCCTCACAGGGTTGTTTTGCGGATTAATTGAGGAGGTGAAGAACCATGCATGCCTTGAGCCCCTTGGGGAACAGGTGGGAAATAAATGAAATAAATAAATATACAGGTGTGGTAGGCTTGCCTGTACAAAATGGGTTTCTAATTAGCCCCTACTAACTCTCTGAGACCCACTTTGGGGCACAGAGCTACCACCCTAAATTTCTCCAGATCTTCGTTTCTGTAACTAGAAAGTTATCATCTTTGTGGTCATAGAATCATAGAATTGTAGAGGGATTTTTTGTAATAATAATAATAATAATAATAATAATAATAATAATAATAATAATAATTAGTTTTCCAATATTCCCCCAATAATAGCCTAATTATAACAATATAAATTGTAGAGTTAGTAGGTACCTTGAGGATCATCTAGTACAGGCATCCCCAAACTCGGCCCTCCAGCTGTTTTGGGACTACAACTCCCATCATCCCTAGCTAACAGGACCAGTGGTCAGGGGTGATGGGAATTGTAGTCCCAAAACAGTTGGAGTGCCAAGTTTGGGCGTGCCTGATCTAGTCCAACCCCCTGAAATGCAGGAATATGCATCTGTCCCATATGGAGATCAAACCTGAAACCTTGGTATTATCAGCACTATGTTATAACCAACTGAGCTATCCAGGCATGGTCCACAGTACCAAATATAATGGTCCAGGTATGCTCTCATTCTCTTAAAGCAGAGCTCTGCCATTACTTCCCAAGTCTTTATTAACAATCATTCAAGTACAAAAGATTAATGGGACGTGCAGCCTCCTGGAGTTATTTCAATTTGTTTTCACAACAATTAGATTTGAAACTGGATTCTCAGAGGTACTCTGAAATGCTACGCTGAATTCTTTTCTTTTCTTTCCTTTTTTTAATGCAACCAAAATCTCTCCTAATAGCCAGGGGGAGAATTTGTTGAATTTCATTGAGCACTGTCTTCTCTCTCTGGGACGTTTTGACTATGAAATCAAATATCAGTACGCCGGGCTGGTAGGTGTGATTTGGGAATGGGCAATTATGCATCCCCTAACATGTTTAAACTATAAGATCTGGACGAAATAAAAGCTGACAGTTACTGATTTTGACAATTACTGCTACATACAGTCCTGCCGTCTCTATTCATAATAGCAGCCGACAGTTCTTCAACTTCTGCGAGGTTTGCCTTAAAAGGTGAAACTTTTAAGCTATACTGATGTTGAAGGGAGATTGGAGACGGTGAAGGAGGAGGGATTAAATTATTCCAAATTCTAGCTAACGGAAATGTTCCCCATGTGCTTTGAATAAATATCAGTGTTTAGCAAGGCCGTTGCAGCAGATAGAGACAAGGGATGTCCAATGCGTCCCTATTTCAGTGAAGATTTTCTTTCCTTTTTTTTCTCTTTGCCAGAAATCGACATTGCATGTTCATTTAACAGGAGGAGAGCGGGTAACTTCTCTTCTCTTCTTCTCTTCCCTCTCTCTCTTCTTCTCTTTCCTCTCTCTCTCTCATTCTGTTTCTCTCTCTGTGTGTGTAGCAGGGAGTATACCAATGGTGTATATGTCAAGGCTTGGTGGCTAGGAGGTGGAAGGCAAGCATTCAGCAGAGTGCAAGGAGCAAAGAAGAGTTGGAAAAGGTTCAAAAAAGGGCAACTGATGGAGCAACTCCCTTGTGAGAAAAGCTTCTGGGGCTTTTTAGCTTAGAGAAAAGGCAGGCAAGAAGTCACAGGACAGAAGTATATAGAAAATAGGTATGGCATGGAGAAAGTAGATAAAGAAAATCTTTTCTCCCTCTCCCTTAATACTCAGCGACATCTTTTGAAGCTGAATGTTGGATGTGTCAAGGAGGAAACAAAATAAAGTATAACACGCCCCCTTTTTTAGGGACTCCAAATTGAAAATGAGATTGCCCAGAGTTGTTGAACTTTGTTGGGGGGGAAATTGCCCAGAGTCCTTGAGCTTTTCTTTGGGGAGGGGGATTGCACAGAATTGTTGAGCTTTTTTGGGGGGTGGCCGAAATTCACTCACTCGCAGGACCCCAACAGCCAATCACCTGCCCATCGAGAAAGCCACTAATCGTCTGCACACTCGCCTAAAGCAACCACAAATAACCCACCCAATTGCCACAGCAGCCAATAGCCAGTGAGACTTGACGCACCCACCAGTCACCCACAAAAATGCAGCTAAAAATCTCCTGGTCACCAACTTGGATGGCTAAGACAAAGGCCATCAATGGCTACTAACCCTGACAGTGCTCCTCTTACATTCCCACCTCTGGGTTCATGACTAGGAGAGCTGCATCTAGCACAATATATGAGGATGAATCCATTTTCCCATAAGATGACGTATTTACAGAGCATTCGCCCTGATTTGCTTGCAAAAAGCTTCTACAGAGCTTGGCCTTTACTGAGCATTCATTCCAATTTGTTTGCAGGGAGGTTATATGACCATGGGGGTTCATCACGATTTGCTTGTGTGGTGTTTTTACATCTTCCTGTTAATCATTGATTCATTCCATACTTGTTACTGCGTTTCCCATCATATTCCTAACCACAAATGTCCTTAAAAAATAGAATTGTTGCGCAAGGGAGAAAGAGCATTTTGATTGACTTTTAATTGTGCAAACCTATGTGCACCTGAATGGGACGCGGCTGGTGCTGTGGGTTAAACCACAGAGCCTAGGACTTGCTGATCAGAAGGTCGGCGGTTCAAATCCCCGCGACGGGGTGAGCTCCCGTTGCTCAGTCTCTGCTCCTGCCAACCTAACAGTTCGAAAGCACGTCAAAGTGCAAGTAGATAAATAGGTATCCCTCCAGCGGGAAGGTAAACAGCGTTTCCGTGCGCTGCTCTGGTTCGCCAGAAGTGGCTTAGTCATGCTGGCCACATGACCCGGAAGTTGTACGCTGGCTCCTTCGGCCAGTAAAGCAAGATGAGCACCGCAACCCCAGAGTCGTCCGCGATTGGACCTAATGGTCAGGGGTCCCTTTACCTTTACTATGTGCACCTGAATCCCACTCGCAAAATACTGATGTTCTGGAGATGACCCTAAACTAGTGGTGCCTGAGCTTTCCCAGCTCACATGAGTAAGCAGCAGTCTTCCAAGATCCTTTCAGGGTGGGGAGGGTATAACTTTTCCCAAGCAGTTTTCAAGAGAGCTCAGGTGTGGGGAGTTGCAGTAGAGATTTCCCCCATCCACTCATGAGGATTCAAGCCCTTTCCATCCAATGCAAGCCTTCTTCACTCACCCACAGAAAACCTTCAAATCCTATCCTCTTCTTCCTACCCACACACTTCTAGCAGTGAGCAGGAGGGAATTCTCGCTGCCAACAGAGCAACATTAGCAACCAGATATATGGGCAGGAGAGAAGGGGGAGTTGTTTTGGACAACCATGAGGGACTAGGAAGAAGAGGGTTTGGGTCAGTGCGGGCAGAAAGGCGGAAGGAGTTAAATTCTTCTCTGTCTTAGTTGTTAATCCAAAACCAGTGAAGAATTATGAGGTTCCAGCACATGCCACATATCTGAGGTCACCATTACAAACCCTCAAGCTTTGCCAAGAAGCCAAAGCTATGACAACATCTCTGTTGCAGAACCCAGCACTGAGATTATTTGTATCTAACAGGGTTTCCCAAGAAACCTCCAACTCTTGGCCCAGATTCTGGGTGGGTGGAGATATATGAACATTTGGTGTAAAAAATTTTTCTCCTAGAAGAACTATTTCAGAACTCTGAGCATTGAGATTGTGTCCTGAGCATTCAGTCACAAAGGGAAATTGCTTAACTAATCTTTCTGGAGAAGCACTGAAATTTATCTGTATACCCTGCTCCAAGAGTTGGAGGAAAAACGGTACTCTCTTCCTCAATAAGGTTGACTGAGAAGCATAAATCTCCAACCAATGGTTGAGTAACCTCTCCAGTGGCCATCAGGTGGTGGTGGTGGGGTCCCTATGCTTTGTATATTCATCTCTCTATAATTAGCTTGACATGATTTTACAATTATTCTACCTGCAAAATCCAGCTTTTTGTGTCACAGAAGTCAAGTTAGGCTGCACCCATAATGATGATATTCAGTTTTCAAAGTACTAGCCTTGCTTATGAAAAGTGAGGTACATGGAAGTGGCATAGGAAAAGGAGAGGGGGAAATCACAATGTGATTTTTAAAGAAGAAAAACATTAAAAATTAAACTGGCAAATGTCATGGTGCCTCTGATCTGATTCAGTGGGGAGCCGAGGTGCACTTAACTATTGCACCTGAGGTGGTGCCTCCCAGAAAACTAAAAGATTGAAGTGACAGACCAAGCATGGAAGCCACAAAGGAAATCTGGCATCCATCTGCCACTTGAAACGGCTAAGGAAAAGAAGGTTTCTGGGTAACTGAAGACTGGATTCCCACCAGCCAGTCTGGAGGGTATTTATCACCTTAGGCATGTGCTTCCCTAGAAGCTATATCAGATTGCTATATCAGAACATCTGATACCTGGCAGAGATGAACAACTTGCAGAATCTGGTGTCATCCTGGATCTCTTAATCAGAGATATTAACCTTTTCATCACACAGGCTAGACGAATGTACTGCATGTTGAAATTAGAAACTTGTGAAATTTCCACATATTAATTCATAAGGAGATAAGAAAGGTCATATGGGGGAGGGTCATAATTCGGTGGTAGAGCATCTGCTTCACACGCAGACAATCGCAAACTCAATCCCTGGCAATCTGCAGGTAGGGATGGGAGACACTCCTGCTTGAAACTCTTGAGAGTCACTGCCAGTCAGTGTAGACAATACTGAGTTAGATGGACCAGTGGTTTGATTCTATAGCTTCCTTTGTTCTTAAGTGTTTACCCCCTAAATTTCTGTTTGTTTGTTTAGGATTCTTGGAGGAAACTCTCAGTTCCCCCAAGAGTTTTTGACATCTTAGGCAGACTAGGGCTCCGTTCAGGTATTTAATCCCACTTATGACAAGTGAGAATGGGTTGAATACAGTAGCTCCACCTATCCCTCTGGTCAGCCCTGTCAACCTCCATGAGCTGTAGGGATAGCATCTGAAGCAGCGAACCTTTTAAATTCATGTAGGCTCTCAGGCATGATTTAGAACCCATGAAGCAGTCACCCTAGACTCTGTTGCTAGTAGAGTGCTCCCTAGTGGTTCCTCACAGTACACACCTCATAATAATAATAATAATAATAATAATAATAATAATAATAATAATAATTTATTTATACCCCGCCCATCTGGCTGAGTTTCCCCAGCCACTCTGGGTGGCTCCCAATTAAGTGTTAAAAACAGTACAGCGTTAAATATTACAAACTTCCCTGAACAGGGCTGCCTTCAGATGTCTTTTAAAGATAGGGTAGCTGCTTATTTCCTTCACATCTGAAGGGAGGGTGTTCCACAGGGTGGGCACCACTCTGTCTGGTTCCCTGTAACCTCACTTCTCGCAATGAGGGAACCGCCAGAAGGCCCTCGGCGCTGGATCTCTGTGTCTGGGCTGAACGATGAGGATGGAGACACTCCTTCGGGTATACAGGACCGAGGCCATTTAGGGCTTTAAAGGTCAGCACCAACACTTTGAATTGTGCTTGGAAACATACTGGGAGCCAATGCAGATCTCTCAGAACCGGTGTTATGTGGTCCCGGCGGCCGCTCCCAGTCACCAGTCTAGCTGCCACATTCTGGATTAATTGCAGTTTCCGGGTCACCTTCAAAGGTAGCCCCACGTAGAGTGCGTTGCAGTAGTACAGGACTTACAGGATGTAGCCCAGGCCAAATTGGTCATGTCTTAGAAATGTGACAATCCATTTCACATTTTCATTTTCATGCATTTCTATGCTCAAGGATCCCTAGGCTGGAGAGATAACAGAGCACAAAAGTGGATAGCTGTGTGCAGCCTTTTATACAAATTGGATATTCTGCTGAGTGACTGTTTAAGAACATAAGGAGTGCCATGCTGGATCAAGCCTGTTTTCACTTTGGCCAACAAGATGCTTTTGGGAAGCCCACAAGCAGGACATAAGGCTGCAACATCATTCTCCCCACTCGTGTTCCACAGCAACTGGTGTTCAGAAGCATATTGCTGGTACTGGAGGTGAAACACAACCAGATGACTAGTAGTGATTGATAGCTTGCTCTCAGGCAAACAACTGATCTGTGCTGTTTGTGGATTTTTGAGAGATCTACAGATCCACAGGCCCTGCTGCTCCACATTCACACTGCTGGAATGGAAGTCTACTGTAAGTATGTAACCAGCTGAAAGGTTATACCAAACAGTAGAACCCCACCCCATGCACACCCACACACCCTACCACCAGCCCTTGATGTGGGGTCAGAGTGTTGGTGGCATATCACACTGAGATTGCGCAGAAAAAGTATTCGGTTGCTATTTTTTTCCTTCCAAAGTAGAAGGTCACTTTAGAATCCTTCAAGCTGTCCATCTTGAATGATTTTTGTCATGAGAAATTAATTTACAGGCTTATGGATTTAGCTGAGATGATAGGTCCCTAAAGACTTTTTGGACAGTGAAAAATGAACTTTGTCAGCCTCCTGAACACTTTTGAGTGATTTACAGTTTCCTGAGTAATTGAGCCGAGTTAGTTGCCTTATCTTTGCATTCAACACAGGTGACTTTGTATAGTCACCTGGAAGCAGAAGGCAAGGCAAAACATTTGATGGAGCCATTTCAACATGGAGCATCTGGTTTGCCAAAATCCAGCGTTGAGAGGCACATTCCTCTCCATGGTCTCCGTTCATTTGTGTCTCATCTGAAGTTGCCTTTTGCATGACGTTGCATGTTACCTGACATAATAAAGTAGAAATTCCATAACAAGACAACAAGGCATTTGGATTATTTTGCTAGCTGCAACTGGCATTTCCCAAGTTGCCATAGCATTTTGCAAATGCAGATGGGTGATGGTGCCTGTCATTCCAAGTTCTGGTTCATGCATTAGCCCTGGAGCGGGGAACCTGTGTCCCTCCAGGTGTTGCTGAACTACACCTCCCATCATTCCTTGCCATTGGCCTTGTTGGCTAGGGCTTATAGGAGCTGTGCTTCAGCAACATCTGAAGGACCACTAGGAATGAGTGGTTTTTTTCTAGTAGACATATTGTTCTAGAAGTGGTGTGGGTGTTTTACGAGCTAGCACAATGAAGCAATATGGTGGGAGGGACATAGCTCAGTGGTAGCTCAGTGGTAGAACATCTGCCTTGCACACAGATGACCCCAGATTCAACCCCTATTGTTGCAAGGTAGGCCTGGGAGATAACAGCCCTGAAATCTTGGAAGCTGCTGCCGAGCAGAGTAGGAAATACTGAGCAAGATTAACTAATGAGAGCCAGTGTGGTGCAGTGGTTAAGAGCGGTAGTCTCGTAATCTGGGGAACTGGGTTCGCGTCTCTGCTCCTCCACATGCAGCTGCTGGGTGACCTTGGGCTAGTCACACTTCTCTGAAGTCTCTCAGCCCCACTCACCTCACAGAGTGTTTGTTGTGGGGGAGGAAGGGAAAGAAGAATGTTAGCCGCTTTGAGACTCCTTCGGGTAGTGATAAAGCGGGATATCAAATCCAAACTCTTCTTCTTCTTCTTCTAATGCTCTGGCTCAGAATAAGGCAGCATCTCCACCCTCATTGTTCTGCCCGGACACTGAGGTCCAGCTCCAAGGGCCTTCTGGCAGTTCCCTACTGCGAGAAGCCAAGTTACAGGAGAAACAGGCAGAGGGCCTTTTCGGTAGTGGTGCCCACCCTGTGGAACCCCTCCCGTCATATGTCAAGGAAATAAACAACTATCTGACTTTTAGAAGACATCTGAAGGCAGCCCTGTTTAGGGAAGCTTTTAATGTTTTATGTTTTATCATGATTTTAATACTCTGTTGGGAGCTGCCCAGAGTAGCTGGGGAAACCCAGCCAGATGGGTGGGTTATTATTATTATTATTAATAATAATAATAATAATTAATCTTCTTGTTGTTCTTCAGCTGCTGTGGATGTGGGTGGTGACTTCACCTTCGGGTAGTCATTCTGAGTTATAAAAAGGCCACAACTCATGTTGGATTTTCTAAAGTGGCCAAGTGCATGAGATGCTGCACAAAGCATCTGGGAAAGGCGTTCAAAAATTTCCATCTCAGAAACAGACTTTTTGGGTAGGCTTGGGCACGTCACTCCTGCTCAGATACAGATTGCCGTCTGTGGATTTGAGTTCTTGCAAGGATAAGAACCGTAAAGCATTTTGCACAGTTAATGCACTACATAAATGTTACATTAACAATCACTGTCATGTTGTGAAGTATAGAGGAACCTCAACATCTGCTATATTCAGGTGAGTATAGGCTGAGCTAATGTTCATGTATGAGTTATTTCTCTTGTGTGCACAATGAAATGCTTCACCATCACAAGTGCAACTCAACCCAAGATTCTGCTTTTCTTTTAGGAAACTCAGCACAATATATATGGGTCATGCAAGGCGCTCCTGCTAGCACACTGATCAGCACAGCGCCTGCTTAGTTGCAACAGTGCTACAGCTTCAGATACCTTCTGACCATTCATTGGGATGGAGCATAACAGCTAAGGGTGGGAAAATATGTCAATTTCAGCTTCTCATTCTCCCAGCATTATATTAAGTTCATCACATTTCCATGACAGCTTGTGAAATAATAATAATAAAAATCTTCATTAACTCTTTTAAGTAAGAGGTGACATAATAGAAGTGTGTAAATTTATGCATGGAATGGAGCGGATAGAGAAAAGTCCCCCCCCTTCTCGTAACAGTAGAATTCATGAATATTCAGTGAAGCTGAATTTTGGAAGATTTAGGACCAATGAAATTCTTCATGCGGCACATGGTTAAACTATGGAACTCTCTCCCACAGGAAGCAGGGATGGCCACCAATAAGGATGGCTTAAAAAGAGGATTAGACAAATTCACAGAGGTAAAGGCTATCAATGGATGCTAATATTCTTATTTATTACATTTCTATACTGCACTTCATCACAGGGCAGTTTACAATAGAAACACACGAAAATGCATACCATAACAAACAAACAAACAAACAAACAATATCCCTCTCCACCTTCCCCACAGTTTGAAAGGATATAAAGGTAAAGGTAAAGGGACCCCTGACCATTAGGTCCAGTCGTGGCCGACTCTGGGGTTGTGGCGCTCATCTCGCTTTATTGGCCGAGGGAGCCGGCATACAGCTTCCGGGTCATGTGGCCAGCATGACTAAGCCGCTTCTGGCAAACCAGAGCAGCGCACGGAAACGCCGTTTACCTTCCTACCGGAGCGGTACCTATTTATCTACTTGCACTTTGACGTGCTTTCGAACTGCTAGGTTGGCAGGAGCAGGGACCGAGCAATGGGAGCTCACCCTGTCACGGGGATTCGAACCGCCAACCTTCTGATCGGCAAATCCTAGGCTCTGTGGTTTAACCCACAGCGCCACCCGCATCCCTTTGAAAGGCTATAGGTTGTTTAATTAGCCAAAGGCCAGGGAGAAGAGTAATGTTTTTTTGCCCGACGCCTAAAGATCTGCAACGAAGGCACCAGGAACTAGCCTCATGGAATGACCTCCCTTTTCCTCTCCCTGCACACTGTCCTGGGGTTTCTCCAAGGCCCCCACATCCAAAGAGGAAGAGAGGAAGTCACATTGCACTAGCAGAAATCCTCAGTGGGGCTTCCACTAATGGGACCCATTAGTTGGATCCGACCCTCAAACTTTAATTCTTATAATTGTAGGTGTAGCAGATCCCACCTGCGCTGCCAATTAATATGCAACTGATTCAATTAAATATAGTGGACCCACCTCATGGTATGCCAGTTAAATGAATGTCTACAATTCACCACAGGCTATTTTGTGGGGATCTTGTGTGAGGGGAAGTTTAGTGATTTAGAGTCTCAGGCAGGAGTTGATGAAACAAGAAAAGTTTCACTTACAAAAAGAAGAAATTTGTGAAGCAAAATTGGGTCAGGAGATGTGTTCTTTCAGGTAGAAGTTAACTTATTACTTAAACTAAATATAAGGATGTCATGGACCTAAACATAGACTGCAGTGTATGCACAGGTTCTCTTAAATGTCACTTGCTAAAAATCCATTGATACACTTCAGGTAGATGTTCAAGTATCTAGTTGATATAATGCTTAACTCAGTTGCTGTTACTTCTGTCTCGTTTCTTTATTAGTTATTACAGTTACCGTAAATATGTCTAATTCAGCACAGCTTCCTCCACAGCCTAATACTTTGGTTCTTGAGCAAGGGGTACTTTTTGTCAGTTACCCACTCTCTTAACAATCCCATTCCTGAGGTATCCCAATTAGTATAACAGACCCAAGGGATCACCTCATGCCTTGTTACTGGTTTGGGAGTCTTCTTGACCTAGAAGAACTCCTCTCTCCTGGCTAGAATGAGACCCAGGTAGCCTGAATTCCCACAAGTTCTCCCTCTCAGCCCTCAAGGTATACCTGTCTGAATACCTTCCCCAGACCCTCAACCTATCTAAGCTGTAGACTCTTTCCTCTTGCTACAGATAATCTCCTCAGTGTGGATGCTCAACTCAAATCAGAACCAGTGCAATCCTATCCTAGTCCCTATCTTCCATCTGAAATCAATCCCTATCCCTATCTTAAAAACTTCCTCAGAAACTGCTCCTTTTATTCTCCCTCCCCAAATGCTGCTCCCCCCTCCCTGGTGGTTTGCTGATTTGGTAGCCAATCAGAGAGAGGTTCCAGCACTCTGGTGGCGTTTCTTGTGGACTGCATCACCAGACTCTGGCCTGGCTCTGCTGTCCATCACAGTAGCCATCTTGTCTTCTCATCAAATGGAGAACGTCCCCATAGTTCTCTCAGAAAGGCATAAAATGTAGGTAGAGGAATGGCCACTTTAGGTTTCCCCATACTTTGCCATTTTCAAATCTTTGAAAAGAGAAGTGGTGATTTGATTTAAGTATGGATGAAATTCCCAAGAGAAGAGGTACCAGGGGATCTCCATAGCCCCCACCCTTTCAACGTGAAGAGCTTGTTTTCAAAAGGGGAAACCTATTTGAGCACCAACAGTTTACAGTATGTAATGAAATGAATAATGCAATCCCTGTGGAAGATGGACTTTTTTGAGCAGGCTATGTCACAGAAAGTAAAGAGAAGCATTAAAAATGCATTTGCCACTGATAGGTTGAATTCATTTTAGCTGGCATAAATAGGACAGATGAGCTATTCAAATGTCTGATGACTAGCAGAGAATGCAATATTTATCATGTTCTCATGGTCACTGCAGGAGAGGCCAATAATTTGTTTTCTCTCATCATTAGTATTTTGTGGCGCCTGCGATAAATTATACATTGCAAGCTTACATCCTTCAACCTTTTCCTATTTACCTATCTGGTCCGTGTGATCTCATTCATCAAAGCTCCACTGATTTGCACACTAAAGTGAGACTATAAATTTGTTCATTTGGACAAATTTGGAGATATCTTATGTAGGCCTGTGCAAATGCAACATGATATTGCAGAGGAACATGAGGAACATAATCAGCACTGGACCAAGACATTTTGCTGCCTGAGGCAAAAAACAAAACCCACACACAGACACCACATGATGGTCCCCCCCTCCAATACAATATTCAAGAAGCCAGTGGAACTGACAGGTAAATCTTCCTTTGAGACACCATATCTGAGGCCAGCAGGCTAAGTCAGGGAGTGCAGGGCAGCCTGGATTCTATTGTCCACCACTACATGACTGTTCCTTCCCTCCCACCCCATCAGCTAAGATGGCCACCTCATTCTGCCTTAGAAAGGAAAAGGGACCCCTGACCATTAGGTCCAGTCGTGACCGACTCTGGGGTTGCAGTGCTCATCTTGCTTTATTGGCTGAGGGAGCTGGCGTTTGTCTGCAGACAGCTTCCGGGTCATGTGGCCAGCATGACTAAGCTGCTTCTGGTGAACCAGAGCAGCGCACGGAAACGCCATTTACTTTCCCGTCGGAGCGGTACCTATTTATCTACTTGCACTTTGACGTGCTTTCGAACTGCTAGGTTGGCAGGAGCAGGGACCGAGCAATGGGAGCTCACCCCATCACGGGGATTCGAACTGCCAACCTTCTGATTGGCAAGTCCTATGCTCTGTGGTTTAACCCACAGCGCCACCCGCGTCCTCATTCTGCCTTATAGCCCTGAAATTAAGAAGAACAGAAGGAGAGCCTGCTGGATCAGGCCAATGGCCTATCTACCCCAGCATCCTACTCTCACATTGGCCAACCAGATGCCTGTGGGGAACCCACAAGCAGGATTTGAGCACAGGAGCGCTCTCCCTTCTTGTGGTTTCCAGAAGTATTCAGAAGCCATGTACATAGCCATTATGACTAATAACCATCAAGAGCCCAGTGATTTTTTTTCTGAGGGCACTCAAGGGCAGCTCCCCCCCCCCCAAGGTTAAAAGTACTTACAGTGGTACCTTGGGTTACAGATGCTTCAGGTTACAGAAGCTTCAGGTTACAGACTCCGCTAACCAGAAATAGTACCTCCGGTTAAGAACTTTGCTTCAGGATGAGAACAGAAATCGCATGGCGGCAACGTGGCGGTGGCGGGAGGCCCCATTAGCTAAAGTGGTACCTCAGGTTAAGAACAGTTTCAGGTTAAGAATGGACCTCCAGAACAAATTAAGTTCTTAACCTGAGGTACCACTTATTGTAACAACTTCATGGTGTGTACCAGCACCTTTTTCTAGGAAAAAAAAAGCACTGTTAGAGCCGACTCTGCTATGAATTTGTCTGCTCTTCTTTTAAATTCATCTAGGTTGTTAACCATCACTGCTTCCTGTGGGAGTGAGTTCAATAGTTTAACTAAGCACTGTGTTAAAAAGTGTTTTCCTGGACCTCACAAATGTGCAGGGATGAAGATCAAGGCCAGTTTCAGATGGTCTCCCTTGGGAGGTTGTGGGCTCTCCTTCCTTGGAGGTTTTTCAGCAGAGGTTGGACGGCCACCTGTCATGAATGCTTTAGCTAGGATTCCTGCATTGCAGGGGGGCTGGACTAGATGACCCCTGGAAGACTTCCAATGATAATGGAAAGGCATGAGAACAATCTGTGGAGAGTCTCAGGCTTACACACTTCACTTCTCCTGTGCACCAATATCATGTGCTCCACCACTGCCTGTTAGGAGCATACCAGAAGCAGGAAATATATATATATGATTTTCTTTTTTTTGCCATGCACCTGAAATTAGACCAAGGGCAACATCTACACCCTCAAGTTGCAAGCTCCCCAGCCATGTTGCTCTCCCAGTGAAATTCTACAATCTAAGCTTTAGGTGGTGGAACCTCACTGGGAGAGCAACATTTCTCTAGTACTACAATTCTGAGCCACACCAGGCATGAAGAAGCATTGATTTGGGTTACATTTCGCTAGGGAGAGGAGGAAAAGGAAAGCCTTATTTGAGATGATCAGAGTATAATGTGTGCCATTGTCTCCACGAGGCTGAATGTTTAAGAACAACTCATGCTTAAATATTACATCTGCAGCTGACAGTTTGCCAGAAGCAGAAGCTCTGGAGAGCAAGTATGTCAGTTGACCTAAAAAAAAATAAAAAATATGAAGAAGAGTTCTGGGATGCAGCTCAAGACTTACAGAAACATCGTCCAATGCAGCTGGGTGGGCAGCTGGCTGGCAGAAGTATCACCTGATTCAGCCAATCTAGTCAGCTGACTTGCAGAAGATGAGTGAGACGGACAGACTGCAGATGGTCAAGAGATGTAGCTGGATGTGGGTTACCACATGATGGAATTTCTACATGATAGTGGTAGGGCAGTGGCAGACAGCTCTCAGTAATGACTTGAGGAAGCTGAGCCATGAAAGATTTGGAGAACACATGAGGCCAGTCCTACCATTAGGCAGAGTGAGGTTGCTGCTTCTGGTGGCAGATGTTGAAGAGCAGTGGCAATGTTTTGATGAACAGAGCTCTGTGTGTGCCATGCAGCCTACCTGCCCTTTCTAAGCTCCTGTCAGGAGTTTCAGTGAAGGCCACTGGCAATGTTCCATTGGCAATGTTCAAGTAAGAGGCAACTACCAGACCACTTGGCTTCTGTACATAGGATGGGGAGGGAGGCTCTAGTCCTTTGCCTCATGCGATGAAATGTCTTGGACAGGCTCTTAGAAAATCAGACAGGATGGTAGCCGTATTCTTTGCTCTCTTAAAGAAATAGAAAGAACAAGAGGGAGGCCTTTCTGTGGGTAGCACATGACCTGGAAGTTCATCTGATGAACCTTTATTGTGGTGGAAATTGGGATGGTGTCAACAATGTGCCTTTATGAACCTTCTTAAGACTTTGTTTTTATGCAACCAGGCTTTTCAGGGGAGCACTGTTGGGCATTATTCATGCTGACTTTACCCATGTATTTAATATATTTTTATTGGTTTAAATCTCTCTTTCCCTTTTTGTGACGGTACTCACCAGTGTGGCAGCCATTGTGTCCTGGAACTCAGGGTCATTCAGTATTTGAGTACTGGTACCTCATAGTTTACAGTAAAAATAAAAATGTGTGTGTTTGTGTGCGTGCGTGTCATGGTATTTTCAAATGCTAGGTTTGTAAATTATTTAAATAAATGACTCATTTTTTCTATATATATATTTTCCACACAGTCTCACTTTTCCTCCTGTGCAATGATTTCTCCCAGCTCTTATAGGCTTATGTCCTTCCTCTGGTTTGTGATTTGTTCACTTTGTTACAAGTGCAATGATTCTCAGATCCTACCCTGAGGTCTCTTTTTCTGCACCCCTGGGACAAAGGGTGGGGGGTAAAACTGATATATAAGACTATTTCCATATAAGAAATTCAGGCTAATAAGCAACTCCAGTTGCCTTATGATTAAAATACTTCCTTTTTTCAAAAAGAAAAAAGAAAAGAACATTTCTACTAATTTATTATGAAAGACACCAGTTTTTTTCCTACCTAGCAAATGAAATTATTGGGATGCATGTGGATTTCTCATAATCTCATATTGGTATGTGGTGCATAATGATATTCCCCCTCTAAGGAGAGGCAAAGGTGTGACATGTTCTTGATAATGTTAAAGAGATGAAGCACATTATTTTGTCATGGAAATCACACTGAGTACCACTTTTGAGGAAGAAAAATGGTGTTTTTAAAAAAGTTTTACTCGTGGATTTTTTTAGTGAGTGAGCTATGAAAGAGCAGGCAAGAAACTTAGGCAGTTAATACATATTCAGATAGTGAATATGTCACAAGTCATAAAAATCCAAGCAGGGGAAAAATATGTTTTAGAAGGCTTTTTAACATCACTCATTTGAAGATACAGTGGAAAGGGAATAATGTTTGGAGTAAACGTTGAGCGGGGGCTATGGTGGAACCTCCCAAATTGCTTCAGATTTCAGTTTAAATGAAGTTTCAGTGGCAATCCTAGTGTATGCTGAAGAAGAAATAGAAGCCCTAGTCTATAACTCTACCCATAGTCACCATTTCATGACAAAATTGTCCAAAGGGAGTTACGTAGGGAAATTTGGCTTGAGCAGAGTGTGCATTAAAGCAAATATCATGGGTAGAATTAAGCGTAACGCTAAGCATGGGTATTTGTACACAGACTGTGGCCAGCATGCACACTGGGTCTCTCCTCCCCATAGTGGTTGGTGTCATGGCGGATTACATCATTGTGAGGCGGCCATCGGTGGTTATCAAACATATATCCTGTGCTCTGCAGTCTCCCCAGGTGCCTGACCTTCTGGATGTGAAAAAGCCCTATTAGAGAAATTACTTCATATTATCGTCCCCTGAGCTTTTATTGAAGCACAAGAAAGCAAGAAAGATGGTTGTCAAATGCTTGAGGTCAGTGTGGTCACTCCTTGTCTTTATGGATGTTCTTCCTTTTCCCTTGAAAACCTACTTCCACACTGAATTCTTTAAAAGTAAAAGAGATTTCGCTTTTAAAACAGCAAACAGTTTTCAAGCACATTGTAGGCAGGAAATGTGGTCACCCTGGAAGGCTGCAGGTTGCAAACAACGGATGATTTATAGAATGAAAGGACACTTACAAATGCCCCACAGACACCCCATTTTAGTTGCTAAACTTGATTTTTTTCAATTTCTAAAAATACTTATAAGAAACAATCCTCTCACAAAACTGCTGTTCTCAGCACCCTTAACACCCTCGAGCTTCCAGGATTATTTGATGGCAGGGGGTGGGAGTCATTACAGTCAGAGTGGTATAAGAGTGCTTTAAATGCATGCCACCAATGTGAACTCAGTGCTCATGGTGAGAAGTAATCTCACACAGATTTCAACCAGACCACCTAAATTTTATAACTCGGTTCATAATTGATGAACCTGAATCTTAAGGTGATTTTCCTTGCTGATGTTTGAAGCCCATACTAAACTGCACATGAAAGCTCATACCAATAACAAACTTAGTTGGTCTCTAAGGTGATATCCCAATCCCAAAGGAGGGCAGTGCCAAAGAATGCTCCAGCTACCACACAATTGTGCTCATTTCACATGCTAGCAAGGTTATGCTTGAAATTCTACAAGGCAGGCTTAAGCAGTATGTGGACCGAGAACTCCCAGAAGTGCAAGCTGGATTTTGAAGGGGCAGAGGAACCAGAGACCAAATTGCAAACATGTGATGGATTATTGTCAGGGAACTGCCATCGGAGCCAGAGGCTGAGGGAAGGCTCCAGAGGGATGCCGGAGAGGGTCCCAGTAGGGAGAGAGGCAGCCCATCTGCTGGGGAAGGAAATCAGCGTAGCACCAGTGGAGAAGGGGGGCAGAAGGGGGAATCGGCGAGGGGGCTCCAGGACTCCTCACCGGAGACCAGCGGGGAGAGCACGGGTCCTCCGCTGCCCACACCCTCCCTGCGCAGAAGACTTCCGCGCAGGGAGAGTAGGAGGAGACTTGGCGTCAAAGAACTTCTTTGCTGGAAGAAGTTCAAGAAACGCCCACTGACGGATTCTGCCAGCGATTGAGACAGCCACGGGTGAGTGGCTGTCCAGACAGAAAGGATTCACCCAGGTAGCCCAGCCAGGTGTGGCGACGATTTACGCACGAGCAACCCCTAGAACCATTACACTTATGGAGAAAGATAGAGAGTTCCAGAAAAACATCCACTTCTGCTTCATTGACTACGCAAAAGCATTTGACTATGTAGACCACAGCAAACTATGGCATATTCTTAAAGAAATGGGAGTGCCTGATCACCTCATCTGTCTCCTGAGAAATCTCTATGTGGAACAAGAAGCTACAGTTAGAACTGGATATGGAACAACTGATTGGTTCAAAATTGGAAAAGGAGTACGACAAGGCTGTATATTGTCTCCCTGCTTATTTAACTTATATGCATCATGCGAAAGGCTTGACTGGATGAATCCCAAGCCGGAATTAAGATTGCTGGAAGAAATATCAACAACCTCAGATATGCAGATGACACAACCTTGATGGCAGAAAGTGAGGAGGATTTAAAAAACCTTTTAATGAGGGTGAAAGAAGAGAGTGCAAAATATGGTTCTGAAGCTCAACATCAAAAAAACTAAGATTATGGACACTGGTTCCATCACCTTCTGGCAAATAGAAGGGGAAGAAGTGGGAGATTTTACTTTCTTGGGTTCCATGATCACTGCAGATGGTGACAGCAGTCACAAAATTAAAAGACACCTGCTTCTTGGGAGAAAAGCAATGACAAACCTAGACAGCATCTTAAAAAGCAGAGACATCACCTTGCTGACAAAGGTTCATATAGTTAAAGCTATGATTTTCCCAGTAGTGATGTATGGAAGTGAGTCCTGGACCATAAAGAAGGCGGATCACTGAAGAATTGATGCTTTTGAATTATGGTGCTGGAGGAGACTCTTGAAAGTCCCATGGACTGCAAGAAGATCAAACCTATCCATTCTGAAGGAAATCATCCCTGAGTGCTCACTGGAAGGACAGATCCTGAAGCTGAGGCTCCAATACTTTGGCCACCTCTTGAGAAGAAAAGACTCCCTGGAAAAGACCCTGATGTTGGGAAAGATGGAGGGCACAAAGAGAAGAGACGACAGAGGACGAGATGGTTGGACAGTGTTCTTGAAGCTACCAGCATGAGTTTGACCAAACTGCGGGAGGCAATGGAAGACAGGAGTGCCTGGCGTGCTCTGGTCCATGGGGTCACGAAGAGTCAGACACGACTAAACAACTAAACAACAACAAAGGTGCTACTGGAAGGAATTTTTTTATTTTGTTTTGACTACGGCAGACCAACATGGCTACCTATCTGTAACTTGCACTGTGCATGTGCAGGATCATCAATCAGCTCTCATCAATGAAAAGTAAGTATAGACACCTCCCCCCTTTCCACACACACCCAAACAGGTAAAACAGGATAACATACCTCCCCCCCCCAATACAGTACAATTTATGAAACACTAGGGTGCTTAAAAAACTCCCCCCCCCCCGCCCTTTAAAATGCCACATACTGCCCTGCTGTGTCCCCATTGTTTTGCATTTATTGGCAAGTGATTTATGGGGGGAAAGCAGTTGAATATTACCAGTTCTGTATTTTTATGGCACAGTTTTCCCCTGCAGTTCTTTCCTCTGTGTTTCCTTTATTATAAATGCTAGGCCTTGCATTCAGTAATCATTCTTTATGACAACTTAAATATGTACTGCATTATTTGTGAATTAGAGAGCAATTTATTTAGGAATCTCAGAAAATCATTTTTCTTCCAGGTACAGCCTTGCATTCTATTCTTTGTTTATCTGCTACTGCCTTCTCTCCCCCCTCCTCTCCCCACACGGGTCTTGTAGACTAGAAGAGAGATTTCATTCAGATGTGAATTGCTGCATTAGCCTCAAAATTGTTCCAAAGACATGTTCCCACTTTCATGGTGGTCAGAAGAAGAGAAAAAGTGATGCATGAAAGAGATGGAGTTCTTTCAAGCACAAAATGGGGCTGAGAATGGACGAAAGGGACCTGCCATACTGTGTAATTACATACCCAGTAGCTTCTATCAAGTTCATCAACAGCAAATAGGCTTGACATGGGAAGATCGTCCGGGGTTCTTGAAACAATTGCAGCCTGGAGTTCAGAATAGGGCTGTCAGATATTTCAGCATACAGTATTGTAAAACTGGGCATGAGTTCTTGTGAAAACTATTTGGATTCAACAAAATACCCCTAAGGCCAATAGAATTTAGACCAGTAATTGTCTAAATTGTGGTACCTCGGGTTAAGTACTTAATTCGTTCCGGAGGTCCATTCTTAACCTGAAACTGTTCTTAATCTGAAGCACCACTTTAGCTAATGGGGCCTCCTGCTGCCGCCACGCCACCAGAGCACAATTTCTGTTCTTATCCTGAAACAAAGTTCTTAACCTGAAGCACTATTTCTGGGTTAGCAGAGTCTGTAACCTGAAGCATATGTAACCTGAAGCGTATGTAACCCGAGGTACCACTGTATTCAAAAGTAAGAAGCTCTGCATTTCAGGAGCTGGAACGAAAAGACCCTCAGGGTTGCCATACGTCTGGAATTTACTGGACATAGCTGGGATTCTGTCGTCCAGGCAGAAATCATTGAAATATCTGTGGAAATCCAGAAAAAAAAGCTCAACAACTTTGCCAAAAAAGCTCACTTTTTGAAATATGGCAACCCTACCGACACTACAATTCTATGATTCAATAAGCCTTATTCACAGCCTTGGGCTGTAATTTTATGCACACTTGCCTAGAAGAAAGTCCCATTGAATTCCAAGGGATTTACTTTTGAGTAGGTGCATATATGATTCAGCTGTTGAGGTACTTTCCTTGGGATTCAGCTGGACACCTACAGTTTTAGGTCAACCAGTTATGGGCAAATTTAAATGAATATTTGGCAGCTTATAACCCCCCAAATAAATTATCTGGCTGAGTATTTTGTCATGGTGTCTCATGTTTATTCCAAACCCCCCCCCAAAAAAAAACACCAACTGGACCTATGAAAATATATGCTTGAAAGTGTTGAGTTTTTTTGGAATATGTAATACACCCACACCTTATTTTTTAAAAGCAAAACTTGAAATGCTTTTTTAAAAAATCCCTTGAAATTCCTACAGCTGTGTTACTAGCACAGGACTCTCTGATTTCACCTCCAATTTTGCTTTAGGCAAAACTTGATAGCACCTTACAGATGTGCAAAACACTTCTCTGAGATGTCAGTAAGCTTATTGAAATTCCTTTGACTTCTCTTGAAACTCCCAGTGATGCTTAGGCTGCGTTGGACTCTCCCAGCATGACACAGTTTCACCGCTGCAGCAAAGCATGGTGATCCTGTAAGCCGCCCAGATAAGGTTGCCAATTATTCATAATTTTCATAGACTATTCATATTGCAGGAGCTTGGTTCATAAGCAGAGAATTCCTTGCCGGGTTGTCCATGAGGTTTTGGGTTTTTTTGTGAGGTATATGCAGATAGGACCAGCTCAAAGGTCATTTGTTTCATCTGGGGTGGAGAACATCCAGCCTGCAGACCAAATGTGGCCTTTCAGGTGACCCCCCCCCCACTCTCTCTCGCATATCTAAGGCTCTTCTCAGGCCATGCCCATCACCAGAACAGCTCAGTATCTTTCTTAGGTGCTTTCACCTGGTGGAAATGTCTCCTTAAACTGTGATGATGCCTCTTGCTTCCCTGGATGGAGGACAGAGAGTCTGAGTGTTTGGGGGACAGGATGGGAACCTCTGGCTGTGTGGCTAGAATGTAGTCTGCTCTACAAAGGTATGAGCCCAACAATTTCTCTGCCCGGTTTTGTCACTGGCCCTGTCCACCACTTGCATGTGGAGCCCAGAACATTGCTTACATGGGAATGTAGCCTTTGGGCTGAAAAAAGACTCTAGGAGGGCCGGAGTCAGAAGCTGCTTGGACTAGACCAAGGTATCTTCAGACCTATAGAGCTCTGGGTGGCGAACTTGGAAGATCTGCCTGGCAGTGTTTCCTCAGGTTCTAGACTGTTCCACATGTCCCATTGGGCCCTCCTGGGCAGGAAGTAATCTAAAGGACTTCCTGTTTGGGTTGGGACCTTGCCTAAGCAATAAGGTCCTCCGCACATTGATGTGTTTCCTTGTATGCCACATTGTTCTGACCCCCTAGCAAAATCTATTGAAGTCTGACTGTCCTTAGCCTTGTCTCATAGAAATGATACCAGGAATGGTAAGTGGTATCTCCAACTGTCCACATTATGCTATATTCATTATGTTTGTTTGTTTTGAATGGATGTTTATAAATATATATATCTATCTTGATTAAGAACTTGTCCCTGAAGCTTTGGAGAGCTGCTGTCAGTCACTGAATCAGTGAGTCCTGCTGATGTAGGAAATCTGTTGCTACAGCATCTCTGATAGCTAGCCAGCCATCCAAGTCTATTTTAAAACCTCATTTTCAATGAAGAATAGGTGGAAACCCTTATGGACTTTCTGCGCAATAAGGAAAATGAACATGTGGGGAAATCCAGCCACATCAGGGTTTGAAGACTGAAAAATAGAAGCTGTGTTTATGAGAAGAGTTTAACGTTATTAGGAAGTAAGATTTTCATATATTTTTTAAAAAGCTGTTAGACAGAGATTATTAGAAGCTTTTATCTTTTTCTTGTTCTTTTCCAATTATTTGCTTTTTAATATTTTTGTTTAAAAGGAGAGCTTGATATTTGATGTTTATCTTTGTAGAGTATTTTTTCTTTGTTCCATCAAACATTGAAGAAAAAGAAGGGGGAAAAGGTGGACTCTCCTGAAAAACAGATGGGCAATCCCCCCACTACATACACACGAAGGGGGAGGGGATGACGGGAACCCCGGGGGGGGGGGCGTCACAAAGCCTCCAAACTCAGAAACCTCTCCAGGCATCTTCCCTCTGGAGCACAGCATGGGAAATTCCACAACTCTTCAGTCCCGGTGCGCAGCAGCGACACATATCCGAAAATATGTGCACACTCGAACAGCAGAGTAAAGCTGCAAGTGGAGATTGTGAGGTGTGGCATCTAAGTTTATTAAGTAATATATACAGAACAAAGCAAGGGACGCGGGTGGCACTGTGGGTTAAACCACAGAGCCTAGGACTTGCAGATCAGAAGGTCGACAGTTTGAATCCCCGTGACGGGGTGACGGGGTGAGCTCCCGTTGCTCGGTCCCTGCTCCTGCCAACCTAGCAGTTCGAAAGCACGTCAAAGTGCAAGTAGATAAATAGGTACCGCTCTGGTGGGAAGGTAAATGGCATTTCCGTGCGCTGCTCTGGTTCACCAGAAGCGGCTTACTCATGCTGGCCACATGACCCGGAAGCTGTACACCGGCTCCCTCGGCCAGTAAAGCGAGATGAGTGCCGCAACCCCAGAGTCAGTCACCACTGGACCTAATGATCGGGGGCCCCTTTGCCTTTATCTTTTACAGAACAAAGCAATCATGGCGTCCCTCTCACATCTTCTCCGAGAGAGAGAGAGAGTACAAAACTACAATACAACGGAAGAGATAGGACTAGCTTCTGTTTCCCACACTTTCCAAGCATGGAATGTAAACACAGACATGTGATGTAACAATCACACATCTAGCAATGGGAGAGAATGAAAATACTGACGGGATGTACCCCACTTTTCCCTTTCAACTTCTTTCTAATAGCTCCATTCATAAAATAAAGCCTGTGATTTGTTGTTGTAGTTGTTGCTGCTGCTCAGTTTATGAGGTCTGGAGAAGGTATTGGCTGGAACAATTGGCTTTAGTGGGACTATTTGGCATATATTTTCCTCTTCTCTGGATTGGGAAATAGCAGAGTTTTGGGAGATGCAGCTGCTGATTCCCGGGAGTAACATCATACAGGGTTTGTGTGTGGTGCTGGGGACTGTGAGGTGTAGAATCAATGGTGTGCATGAAAAAGATGAGAGTGTAAAAGCAGTTCTGGAAACCTGGGCGGGGGGAGAGAGAGATGAAAAATAACACAGCCATCCTCATTCCATCGCTCATTCACCAAAACAATCTGAGGCTGGAAGACATACAATTAATGACTCAGCAGAAGCTACTCTGCAACATGAGTCAGGGGCTCATTAGTTATATTGCAGCAAAGTGCAAAGTATGAGAGTGTGCAGTTTTTTAAGTAATTAAAATAAGCAATGAACAGTAGCACCTTATGAAAATTAGGAAGAGGGTAGTGTAGTAGGGCTGGCTCCATGTAAAAAAAAATAATCAGTACCATCTTTGGATTAAAAAAAGATCTATGGGGGATTTTTTGGAATAACAAAGAACACTATCAAATATGTCTTTTATTCCAGATTATTCTGGAATAACCTTGTAAAGTGAAAGGATAAAAAAGAGGGATTTATATCTAGATGTTAGGATAGAGATGATAAGGAAAACAGGAAAACAGGAAGACACAATGAGAGATAAAGGAGGTGCTGTGGGATTGGTGGAAGTCAATGTTTTGTTGTTGTTTTAGTGTTTATATTATTAACTTGTAAGATATTGATTTGTTTTGTTTTGTTTTGTTGTTGTTGCTTTTTTAGTTTTCGAATGTTGGTTTTTGTGTGTTGTGTATTGTTATTTTTCGATACTTTTTGTGTTGTTGTGTGGAAAATACTAATAGAATTTATTTAATAATAATAAAAAATATTTTGTTGGAAGCTGCCCAGAGTGGCTGGGGAAACCCAGCCAGATGGGCGGGTATAAATAAATAATAATTATTATTATTTTAAAAAAAAACCAACAACAAATATGTCTTTTAAAAACCCAGGCTTTTTAGGGAAAGTAGTTTTTGTACACGTATCAATGTATTTATTTCCCTCCCTTTTGTCCCATGATTTTAGAGTGGCATACAGGGTTTTCCCTTCCATTCTTATCCTCACAGTAATCCTGCCAGGTATGGTATGTTGAGAGGCAGTGACTCCCCCAAAGTTCCCCAGAGAGCACGAAGACTGTGGGGATTTTAACTTGGGATTCCCTAGTTTGCAGCCGCTGCCCCCCCCCCCCCCGCTCACCCTCATGACTGGAGCCCTTGACGTCCTATCATGGCAGCACTACTGAAACACAATGAAATGAGGCCTCTCCTCCTCCCAGAGGGGAGGTGTTGTGAGTGGGAGCAGTTCCCGCGTCAGCAGGGGGGCGTATCCAGCCCCCTGCGTCATTCTCCCGTCTGCCCCGCCCAGCCCACCAGGCCATTCAATAGGGTTGGCTTGGGGGTGGGGTCTAGCCGCATTCAAGTGGCCGCGGCAGCCACACACCTCATTCTGTTTCCAGGAGCCGCCGGACCACGATGAAATAAAATGCATGTTTTGAGAACATGAACAACATTTCAAAAAAGAAAAAGGGCATCTACAAAATGCAATATAAAGATGCAAAAAGGACAGAGTTTATTACCAGTGGCAGAGGAAGAGGAGTGCGGGGGAAGCGCATTGCCCCGGCAGCGCGATCCTGGTGGGGTGCCATCGCAGCTGCCCCACCTGCCCGTGCTGGGCGCCACGTCCCTGCAGGCAGCGCACCACGCCACCAGGATGTGCACCACGCCCCTGCTGGTGGCGCACCACACCCTTGGGTCCACCAGCCCTGCCCTCACCTGCTCTCTGCCCCCTGGTGCTGGAGCATGAAGCTCCACCACTGTTTATTACCAGGACAGGGACTAGAAAAATGGGACTTTCCCTGGTAAATGAAGATATTTCAAGAGTCATGTGAGTCTCTCTCAACTTGCCAGGCTTAGGATGGTCAGTTATGCCTTGCCAGGAAACTATCTCCAAAGTGGAGTACAAAAGAGGAGTCACTAATTTATGCATAAAGATGGAAAAGTTGAAATAATTGCTGAAATGTTATTAGAAACCATCTCACCGTAATAAGGGAACCTGTGGCCAGGTGATTTGTGTGCCTGCTCAGTTTGCTGTCCAGGGTCACATTCACACTCTACATTTAAAGTGCTGTGATATCACTTTAAGCAGTCATGGCTCCTCTCAAAGACTCCTGGGAACTGTAGCTTGTTAAGAGTTCTGAGAGTTCTTAGGAGGACACACACCCCCAATTTATGGCATGGTTTAATAATCAATCCTGCTCCTCATGAAACCATGAGAATTGTGGCTCTGTGGAGGGGATGGGGGAGTAAATAAACTACCATTCCCAGAATTCTTTGGGGGAAGCCATGACTGTTTAAAGAAGCATCATAGCACTGCAAACCCACTATGTTATCTGGCCCCAGGGATTAACCCTTGATCAGCAACGTTAAATCCTGGCTTTTTCTTTCAACTTGAGGTGGGCCAGAGAGCCCTACAAAAAGGCCACTTCTTCAAACAGAGGACTGTCCTCTGTGAAGCAGAACAACTGGCCGCTTTAGCCAGATAACATAATGGGTTTAAACAAAGAAGAAGAAGAAGAAGAAGAAGAAGAAGAAGAAGAAGAAGAAGAAGAAAAAGAAGAAGAAGAAGAAGAAGAAGGAGAAGCAGCAGCAGCAGCAGCAGCAGCCAGAGTGGCTGGGGCAATCCAGCAATATGGGCAGGGTTTACAAATTTATTATTATTATTATTATTATTATTATTATTATTATTATTATTATTAAAAAATCATCTCTTTAAGAAGCATTTGGTGGCAACTGTCGAATAATGACATCCTGGGCAGATGAACAGTGCTCTGTTTTTTCCTCTGCTTGTTCCATTCATCCACAAAACAACAATCACTTTCGCCTCATCCCCTTTCCCTTTCCCTTCTCCCTGCTACAAACAGCAGCCCTGTCTGAAGAAAGAGGAGGTGTGCTTATTCCTTGATTTTCAATAACACCCAGCAGAGCTGGTATGTAATCATATTCCGCGTGATGAATGTGAAACACTTTAGGAAAGTGTGTTATTTTTATTCTAAAATGACGTTGTGCGCGAATTAATTTTTTTCTTCCCCTCCGCGGTTTGAAAGATGTAAGGAACTCTGAAATTGCTAATTGTAACAATCCCTGCTCCTGAGATAAGATAAGATTTGGAACACAAGTGCACCCTGCTGAAAGATTTGTCATTTGAAACTCTGCCAGAGGTGCTGCGGTATTAGAAGAACTAGTCTACAGGCCACTAAACCAATAGATTAGGATGCCTATGATCTCCTTAATTAAAGACTTCTGCTACCACTGGGGGACATAATGTGCTTCATGGTAATTCTTATGTTAAAAATGTAATGGAGAGTAATATTGCATTAATAATAAGGCAGCTGCAAGTTGTTCTCCTCTAAACCCTGTGCTTTTCCCCTGCTTCCATGAATGCCTCTTATCTTATGCACTGGATTATAAAGGCTCCTGCCTCTTTTCAGTACCATGGACAGCCACACCTAATCTGTAGCTTTGGGGATGGACACTTTTCTACCCTCTATTGGAATGGCTGTGCAGTGCAAGTCTGGTTTAAAGATAAAGGACCCTAAGAAGGGGAAGCAAGAAGAGCTTTTAGGTAGCTGGTCAACAGTTAGCAGGCAGACAGCAGACTGAGCAGGCACACAGGTCCCCTGAGCCCAGTCTTTTTGGCAAGGATGAAACGTGCTTTTTGGTTTTTGTTTTTAGGATTATAGAAATTATTTCTGAATTTGCAGCTATACATGTTGAGGGGCGCTGAAGGCATCTTCCTTGTGCTGTTGCTGGAGGAGGTGGTCCAATTCTCACTGATTCTCCCTCCAACCAGCATTTATTAAATCAGTTCTGGAGGGTTGGGGACCTGCAGACAGGAAAAACATTTGTCAAAAAATGGCTTCTTCTCCATCATGTTAGTGGATGCATCCAGCTGAATCACAAAGGTTTTTTTTTGTTGCAGTAACAACAACAACAACAACAACAACCATGGAAAAAGAAAACAGCCTTTCAAGTGCTCTACAAATATAAAAACTAGATAGACAGACGATAGATGATAGATAGATGATAGATGATAGATGATAGATGATAGATAGATAGATAGATAGATGATAGATAGATAGATAGATAGATAGATAGATAGATGATAGATAGATAGATAGATGATAGATAGATGATAGATAGATAGATAGATGATAGATAGATAGATAGATAGATAGATAGATGATGATGATAGATAGATAGATAGATAGATAGATAGATAGATAGATGATAGATAGATAGATAGATGATAGATGATAGATATAGTTACATACATTAAAATATAAACATCAATACTACAATAAAGTAGCATATCAAAATTGCATGCACATTTCTGTGCCCAGGACATACCTTTGTAAGACAAAGAGGAATTCAACAAAGATTATAAACAGGGTATAATTAAGCAAGAATCAGATAACATAGTTTCCTGAAAAAAAGACATTGCACAAAAGGTGAGATTAAGATTTTTTAATTTTTTTAAAAAAGACTGTGAAAAGATAGGTCTGCAGTGTAGGAGGAGAGGGAAGTGGCAAGACGCAAAGCAAGAGAAAATAGATTAATATATGCTGCCAGAGTTCTAGCAAGGCCATCTGTTCCTATATTATACCTGTGAGGTCAAATCTTGTTTGCAGGTTAGCACAATCACATTACATATGTCAGACTTAACAGTATCAACCAGAAATAAATTGAAACAAATTGGCCACTTTGAATTCATATATTCACTTCAGGTATTCATGTGGTTCTACAAATGCCTGATTCTGAATTTATGATCCTTCTGAAGTTTGCAGTATTCAGCACATTAGCTCTCCGGCATTCAACCACTTGGGTGTTTGATCCTCCACACTGCTTTCATTGTGTGCCGGGGGTTAATCTATCAACAATATACAGAACTTCACAAAGGATGGTTGATTAGTGAATGGATAGCTAGCTGAATGTATAATGAGTTTTGTATACACATTTCTGGAAGAAAACACAAAAATCACCCAGAGAATTTGGCAAACTAGCAAGTTGCCCAACCAATTGTAAAAATGCACCAACCTTTGAGACAGGGAGCCTTGTAGACTGTTTGCCATGATGTCTGGATACAGTGGTACCTCGGGTTACGTACTTAATTCGTTCTGGAGGTCCATTCTTAACCTGAAGCACCACTTTAGCTAATGGGGCCTCCTGCTGCTGCGCCGCTGGAGCACAATTTCTGTTCTCATCCTGAAGTTCTTAACCCGAGGTACTATTTCTGGGTTAGCGGAGTCTGTAACCTGAAGCGTATGTAACCTGAGGTTCCACTGTAATGCTGAACAGAATGCAGATAGACTTACTGAGTAATAAAAGGTAAAGGGACCCCGACCATTAGGTCCAATCATGACTGACTCTGAGGTTGTAGCTCTCATCTTGCTTTATTGGCCGAGAGAGCCAGCGTACAGCCTCCGGGTCATTTGGCCAGCATGACTAAGCCGCTTCTGGCTAACCAGAGCAGCGCACAGAAACACTGTTTGCCTTCCCGCCAGAGCGGTACCTATTTATCTACTTGAACTTTGATGTGCTTTCGAACTGCTATCAGTTTGAAACTGCTATCAGTTCAGGAGCAGGGACCGAACAACGGGAGCTCACCCCGTCGCAGGGATTCGAACTGCCAACCTTCTGATCGGCAAGCCCTAGGCTCTGTGGTTTAACCCACAGTGCCACCCGCATCCCTTTACTGAGTAATTGGACATCATTATAGAACATTTCCTCACATAATACCACACTTCCTCGTGTATCCTTTTTGACCAACTATCTAGATCTGTTAACTTTTGGTTGGTCAGTTCTAGAAGGTGGATCCAGGAGACTACTGCTTCACTCTATGACAACTCTGTCATGGAAATTCCACTTGGCTGTTTTGTTTCCCCTGGTATTCAACACAGAGAATGCAAGTAGGGAGAGCACTGCTGCACTCTGGTCCAACTTGTGAGTTTCCCATAAGCTTCTATGGCCCGTGTGAGAACAGGAGGATGGATTAGATGGGCCTTTGGCTCTTAGGCTAACATCTATATGAAACCACAGAATTAGGTTATCTAGGGATTTAGGGTGATGCATCATGAGTCTGCTAATGACACTTAACTCTACTTCTCCTTTCTACTAAATTCAGATGATGCTGGGAAGTAGGGGTGGGGGAGAAATTTGCATTTGTTTGCATTTTAATCAGACTGCCTTGTGGAATATCTTCAGGAGAAGAAAAGGCTATGGAGTAAACCCTACACAAATCTGGAGTGGAGTCCCTAAGATGGCAGCTTGTATGCCTCATTCTAGCAACTCCGGCAGCCAAGCTGGTCCCAGATGTATTGCTCTGCTTTCCTTTGGACCATTTCAGCGAGGCTGGGGGGGGGGCTTGTCATCTGGGTAGCCCAGGACCTTGACACACACTGCGCAGGCTTGTGCCCTGGGGAGGTCACTTCAGTGTTGCTAGTGCAGTGCTTTGACCTCACCATCAGAGATGCTCTCCATTGTCTCTTGAGACAGATGGATGCTAGCAATAATGGGGAGCTATTTAACTAAGATGCAAACTGAAACACAGATATCCCAGTTCTCCAACCAACCAGGGTGTATGCATAAATGGGGGAGGAAAGTGCACATAAAAATGAAGACATTAATGAAAACAGCATACAACAATACACCATAATGAGGAAAGTTGATTGCAAAAATGTGTATATTACTTGAAACAGCATACAAAAAGGTGTAGTTTAAAAGAAAGTCACACTAAAATGCTGGTGAATTTTCATGAAGACTTTTTAAAAATAAAATATAACCAATTGCTGCTGTAATGTGGAGAACTGAATTTAAGGTTGGGGAAATATGAAATAGAAACTGTCATGCACTTGAACACTTTTTGTTTCATTCCATTTTCCATTTTCCTTCTGGCAACCCCCTTCCTTATTGTCCCATTTGTTTCATTTCTCTTTCATTACTGTTTTATTCACTGTTTATCATTCACATTTTCATTGCAGTGCTGATTACAATGGAGACCTAGTCTTTTGATGCCTGTAACTTTACAGTCACCACACTCTTTTGATGCTTATATTTTTGGGGTTTCTCCATATGAATGCTATGAAAATTTCAAGCTTTGTGAGACCCTGCGTTTCAGACAGATTGGACTAAGTGCCTCATTTTATAAGCAACTGAAAAGAAGATGACATATTCTAAACTTTCCATTGCTTTGTACTTCAAATTGGAGTTTTATTTACTTGCCCATTAAGGAATACTCACAAAGACTTTCCTCTCTACAGATGTTCTCAGTTTGTCTTTTGCCAAACAAGGCAATGGAATAACCCAAAGACGTTTTGAATAAGTTGGGCTAATGCTTTAGATTGGATGATTTTCATGATCTCATCACTTTCAGAGCTCTCCAAATTCTCCCTCCCTACTGAATGTCCCAGAGACGTATCAGTTAGCTAAGCAATGTGGGGAAAATATGGGGCGAATGAAAGGAAAGTCCTTTAATTCATTTCTCTCATCTGTGTCTATATTTTCATTTGTTTCTCATAGAAGCAAATGAGAAACAAATGTGGAGCATTCATTTCTTTTTCTATTCATTATAGAAACACAGATCACCAGAGGAGCACAGATCAGGGCTTCCAAAATGATGGTGATGGTGATGATTATTTGGAATAATCAAGGTGGGAGTAAGAAAATGCTTCCACCATAGTTCCTTCAAAGGAACTCTGTTTTCTCCAGCTGTTTTCTCCATCAGTTAGCCAAAATCCAACAACCACTAAATGTACAGTGCTGAGATGACAGAAGCTGTCTTTTCAAGGGAGCATTTCCTTCTTAGATCTATCTTCACATAAGTCTGGACTTGGAGTGTGTGCTATCTACGAGATGACATAACTCAATAGGTAATTTTAATTTGATACCCAAGAGCTTAAAGAACACGCGTCCTTTGCTCTCAGCTGCTTCACTTCTCTTTCAAACAACAAATTCAGGCACACATTTTAAAAATATTTTTTTTGGGGGGGTGGGGAGAAGAGGTGGCAGAGTGCATCGTACCTGCACATTTTATTTTCCTCATTTCCATTTTCCCATTTTGTCTCTCCAACCTGCTCTCCACGCTTTGTTCAGAAACTTGTCCAATTCACTCCAATGCATTGATGCACCTTAACTCAACAACAGTCCTGACTGGTCAATTATTCCCAAGTAATTTGTTTCTTCTTGCATGAAATAAACCACATTCATGATCCTCTCGATTCCTTCTTTATCTGTGTCTGTTGCTGGTGCAGATTTAGGAAATGTGGGACTGTGGATTAAAGCACTTGAACTAATAATAGTACTCTATTTAAAGGAATGTCAGTTACTAGGTTTCCATTTTGTTCTGAGTGAACTGCAGAATTTAGAATGGATTTCAGAGTCCAATCTAGGTATTCATTCATTCATTCATTAGATGGCACATTAAGTATCTTCCACCAAATAATCAATTAATAATGGCAATTTTACATGATGATTTTTGGGTAGGTTTTTGTTGTTTTTTTAAAGAGACGTTTAAGAGGCTGGTGGGTTGCTTTCAGTTGTCAACCATGAGCAAGTACTCATTTGATCAAAACCAAGAGATAATCTGGACATCTCATCAGCAACTGTATAATGCATTCTTCTTATATTCAGTTTTGCAGTGAATTTTGCATTTTCAGTCTGTTTAGTAGAATGGAGGTTTTGGAGATCAGGCTGCCCAGCTGAAATCCAGAACATAGGAAGCTGCCTTATACCAAGTCAGAGTGTTATTCTGTCTCACTCAACATGTCAATAACAGGCAGTGGCTCTCCAGGGTTTCAGGCAGGGGACAATGGATGGAACCAGAGACCTTCTGCATGCAAAGTACATGTTCTACCACTGAGCTGAGACCCTTTCCCTTTTTGATGTTTAAAAAGATTAGCTCCTGGGAGTATATATAATTGTTCCAAGTGGGCAAAATGTCTTTTAAAGAATCTTACCCATGTTTACATTGGATAAATATTGGATAACTCTCATTGGATAACTTGTGGCAAGCTTCTGAAGAACACACAGTTTGAAAAATGTGGCCTATGATCAGCCAGAGTTGGACCCAGCTTGATTCTTGCAAGACCCTTGTGATATTCCCACGCTTTTACAGGAGACAGCATGAACCTCTTTGACAAGAACAAAATGATTCACACCGAACTGAGTGTGCTGATATCAAATGCTGCCCTAAGGCTGGCTGAAAATTGCAACCTCCATTTTTTTGGGAAACCGTAAAAAAATACATCCATCTCCAGATGGATGGGGAAAGCAATGAACCATAAAAGGTCTAACTAACCTTGTCACAATGACACACACACATACAAATAATGAGAAAAATCTATTGCCCCCTTGTGATTTTTTTCCTGAATGACGAGCAAGATCAGCAGCAGAGGGAGAAAGTTAATCAGTTCAAAGATGACTGTGTAGTACTAGTTTGCTCTTGCCAGCCCAAAATGTCTATGAAAAGGTTGAAAGTAGAGCTGAGAAGTTTGTATAGCAATGGGCTCAAAAGCATAGGGTGAGCTTCATTTTTTTCTGAATGAAAATTTTGGAAAGCTGCTCTGCTTGCAAAGCCCATGGCCCTAAAAAAGCCTAGAGACAAAGGAAAACAGGGCTATAAGCCATAGGCAATTGCTGAAACAGAGCAGCATGAGGCTTTGTGGAGGCTCTGATCCAGTGCTGGTGATTTATTGACAGCCAGTTCACCCTGCTTCCCTTTGTTATTTGGCCCACAAACAAAACCCATACACATCTTTAGCCAATGTGTCCTAGGGGTTGTTGGCTGAGATTTTTTTTTCATTTTGATTTGGGGAGAATTTGTTGAAATGTTCAGCCATATTATCCCCTTGTGAGGACAAATTTCAGAAGAGGAAATGCAGTAGTTCTTCCGCAAGGGCACGCTTTGAAGATCTGGCACCAGGAAGGGCCAGTAATAGGAATCACTTAACTTCCCTAATGATTTGTGGGCCATCAGTCTGAAAACTGCTGACATGAGAGAGATGCCCCTGGAAAAGAAAGCTGTCAAACGGCAGACGAAAGGGCCCATCTATAGATTTTTCTGCTACAAGTAAAGGGTTTAGAAAGGGGAGAGAGAGGAGAGGGTAGTTTGGTTTTGAAGCCAGCATGTAAGTGTGAAAAATGCATGTGCTCAAAACCAAAATCCCTTGACTCATTCACCCTGGAGTCTGGTGCTGCTATCTTGTGACCAGGAGCTGGATGAATTGGTGGAGGAGGGAGTGGGGCCTCCCTGCCTTCTCCTGCTAGCAGGGCCATGTTAGGCACTATCTGAAGGTTGGCAAAGGTGTGAGAAGCAACACAGCGCAGCTTGGTTATGAGCAGGAGCTGGATGCTGCCCCACAATGGGGGCAGGGTAATAATAATAATAATAATAATAATAATAATAATAATAATAATAAATTTTATTTATATCCCGCCCTCCCCAGCCGAAGCCGGGCTCAGGGCGGCTAACAACAATCAAATAATCAAACAATCAAATAAACCAACATTCTAAAAATATTTCATTATAAAAATTAATTAAAATCAAGTTGATGGCAACCATTAAGCAAAACTCTGTGCAGGTTGCCAGAGGAGGGAGTCAGGCTGCGCCCTGACCAAAGGCCTGGTGGAACAACTCTGTCTTGCAGGCCCTGCGGAAAGATGTCAGGTCCCGCAGGGCCCTAGTCTCTTGTGACAGAGCGTTCCACCAGATTGGAGCCGCAGCCGAGAAGGCCCTGGCTCTAGTTGAGGCCAGCCTAACCTCTCTGAGGCCTGGGACCTTCAGGATGTTTTTATTTGCAGACCGTAGGTTTCTCTGTGGGGCATACCAGGAGAGGCGGTCCCGTAGGTACAAGGGTCCTAGGCCGTATAGGGCTTTAAAGGTTAAAGCCAGCACCTTAAACCTGATCCTGTACTCCACCGGGAGCCAGTGCAGCTGGTATAGTACCGGATGAATGTGGTCTCGCAGCGAAGACCCCATAAGGAGTCTCGCCGCGGCATTCTGCACCCTCTGGAGTTTCTGGGTCAGTCTCAAGGGCAGCCCCACGTAGAGTGAGTTACAATAATCCAGTCTGGAGGTGACCGTCGCATGGATCACAGTGGCTAGGTCAGGGCGAGAGAGATAAGGGGCCAACTGCTTAGCTTGGCGGAGATGAAAAAATGCCGCCTTTGTTATAGCTGTAATCTGCGCCTCCATGGGTAGAGTCCCATGGAGAGATCTTATTAATAAGTTGTAGTTAATTGTATTTATTTAACCAAATTTATAGACTGCTTGGTTGTGCTAAAAGCTCAAAGTGGTTTACAAAGAGAAATCTTACATTTTGATCTTTCCTGCTTGAGTTCTTGGATGTCATGGCCATTTCAATACGGACTGTTTTACATTTTATTTCTCCATGCAATCGTTGTAACCTGCCTTCCTCCTGCATACATTTTCACCCTTATATCTTCCCTTCCCTAAGATTTCTGTATGTATAATTTCCTTTTGATATTCTCTGTGGATTATGCTTACATTTTTCGCAAATTGAAATGTTCATTCACTGGTCTTCTGCTGATGATTTTTATAGGAAATCTTCAAACTGATTCCAGTCTTGGGTTTTATCTGTTCACAGACTTCATGACCTCACTTTAAACCCTCTGCCTCTTTATATTAGTGGTAAAATACCTGGTGGTCATAGAGAATATAACTAGACTGATATACAAGAGAGGTTGGGAACTACTTGAAGTTCTAAAGGTGATTTGTTACGGCTATATCCAGACTCATATAACCAACATGCTCAACTCTAATTAATGTATGAAGGGGTTAAGACCATAGAGTAAGCTGTCCTGTCAGGCTTAGCTGGGTCACATACCCTCACCTTGGGAGGAACTCTTTGTTCTCCCACATTCCACCTTTCTTTTTCCATCATGTGAACCCAGCTATGTTGATTGCTTCAAGCCCAGACTGGATGGCTTTAGAAAGCCATATTTGTGTTTTTATACAAATAATTTAGACACTCTTACCCTTTTGAAACTAAGTTTTGCTGCCTGTCTTTTCTTGCTGCTGTATGGAAAAGCACAAATTTGACTTTTGAAGACTTTGTAAGTAGAGCATTTACAACTTATCAAATGTGTATTGTCTCTTTCTATGCTAAGGGGAAGTGAGAAACTTTTGGTAGTATAAGGATATCAGGGGGTTACTCGAGAGCAATCAGGCAAGTGCCTCCCTGTAAAGCCTCATTATTGGTGCCAAAAACCCTTCAACATGCAGAGCACCACTATTCCATGGCTCGCTCATTCACTGGCAGAATCTGTGAGTGGGCGGTCCTTAAACCTTCCCCAGCAGAGTAGTTTCTTGACGCCCAATCTGCGCCTCCCCTCTCGGCGCAGAAGCCTACTGTGCAGGGAGGGTGTGGGTAATGGATGACCTCTCTCCTCCCCACTTTGCCCAGGCAAGGTGTCTTGGCACCGCCTTGCCTCCTCCGAGCCCTGAAGCTCTTCTCCACTGGAGGCGTGGTTACTCTCCTCCTCTGAGGAGGTGCTGCTTCCCACGATCTTTGGGGGCTCTCTGTAATCCATCCGGCTTTTCCCCTCTCGCCCCTGAGCCGATGGCAGTTCTCTGACAGGTAGTTACTTAAAAGGGGATATTTTATAGGTCTAACAGCATATATTTCCATGCTTTACTTTGCTGCATGCTTTGTGATTTTAAATCTCCCCTGGGGCTCTGCCGCCAAAAGTACTTGCCCGAAATCTGGATCTAGGCATCCAGGAAATTCTCCTTTTCTTCTTTAACCAAAATATTACCACGTAGGGCTGGGAATGTCTCCTGCCTGAAAGCCTTGGAGAACTGCAGCTGGTCAATGCAGACTTCACTGAGTTAGATGAACCAACAGTCTGACTTGGTATAAGGCAACTACCAGTGTCCTTGTGTCCTTGTGTTCTGCAGCCAGCAGTTCGTTTGGGGTGTATGGGGGGGTGTCCTCCAATACCTCCAGAATTCCCTGTCCCCCAACAGAAGCCTCCTGGACCAGCTGGACCCATCCCACCTCGTTGTTAAATAAAGAACAGGGTGAAGGGTTCATCCCAGTTACAGTACTTACCCACCATTCGGAATCTTGCTATGAAATGGGAAGGAAGGAACCCTGTTTACCTCTGTAGATATAATGCATGTGCATATAAAGGATAGCTGGGAAAAACCAAAAGTTATGTAAACACAGCCCAACAGGACTCCGTCTGTACCCACCGAGAAGGTAAACGACCTCATACACTTACCATCCCACATGGCAATTCATTTTGCTCCACACGAGCAAGGAGGTACACCTATTTTTAGTTCACCTAGGTTTCCATTTTGAGATTGTTACATTAGTCAGTAATTTCCCTTTCTATAGCACTCAGTTAGTAATAGCACTTTACATTTCTGGTGCAGTTCTCCTACATTATCTCAGTAATCCTTACAAATTGGACTGTAAGGTACCCCTATATTATTGTTAGCCCCATGTTGCAGACGGAGGGGGGTGTTTGAGGCTGAGAGAGCAGAGTCTAGAGCTGAACAGGGTGGGGGGACTTCCTGTATTACAGTGTACCCAGTATACTATACCAAATGCAAGTATAGCCTGCTGCATGTGACTCGTTGACCTAATTCTCTCAAATTGCAAATGGTAAATGCTTTGTACCACTTCAACGTGCAGATGCAGTTTCACACAGGTTTGCGCAGAGGAGTCTCCACTCATAGAATTGTTGAGTTGAAGGGACCCCAAGGGTCTTCTAGTCCAACGCCCTGCAATGTAGGACTCTCAGCTAAAGCATCCATGACAGATGGCCATCCAACCTCTGCTTAATAATCTCAAAGGAAGGAGAGACCACTGTCAGGAGTTCAGCCTACACTCGAGTAGGACCCTGGTAGAGACACATACCTGACTGGCATGTTCTCTCCCTCCTGGTCGATCATTCGGGAGCTTCAAAAGCTTTCTTCTGCCTGAACATCACAGTGACCGATGCCAACAGACATTGGCACACTTAGGGATCTGCAGAGTCTTCGCAGCTTGCTTAACAGACCTCAGCAACTCAGCATTTTGGCTAATCTACTTTATTTACATATAAACACACACGGAGCACTACAACATGGCTCCCTCTCTCTCTAGCATCAGACAGCAAAGAAAAAAAGAACAAAGGACAATAGTCCCACTTCACAGAACACAGTAACACAAACATCTTATCTCCGTCACTTCCCACTCTGTGGAGTCAAAACATACACTGTCATGCGAAAGACAACAATCCCATGACTTCAGTCATGGAGCAGGAATTCTAACATCCACAACCTCCTGAGAGAGACCGTTCCACTGCCAAACAGTTCTTACTGTCAGGAAGTTCTTCCTGGTGCTTTGTCAGAAACTCCTTTTTTGTTATTTGAAGCCATTGATCTGAGTCCTACCCTTCAGAGCAGGAGAAAACAAGCTTGCTCCATCTTCCATGTGACAGCCCTTGAGATATTTGAAGATGGCTATCATATCTCCTCTCGGTCTCAGTTATGCAAGCCTCCATATATAACTCAAAATGGTGAAGTCTAGAAACTGCTTGACCACAGCCCTTTTCACACACACAAATGGATGGGGGGGGGCCTTTGGTAGGCTTCACATTCAGTAACAACAACAACAACAACAACAATAACAATAATTTTTATTTATACCCCGCCCTCCCCAGCCAAGGCCGGGCTCAGAGCGGCTTACAAGCAATAATAAAAACAAGTTGAGTGATTACAACTAAAAACAAAATTAAAATACAACATTAAAATATTGAAACATTAAAATATTAAAATGTAGCCTCATCGCAGGAGGAGAAGGAAAGGGGAAAAAAGAGAGGGAGGGAATCAAATTGGCTCCAAGCCAAAGGCCAGGCGGAACAACTCTGTCTTACAGGCCCTGCGGAAAGAAATGAGATCCTGCAGGGCCCTGGTCTCATGAGGCAGAGCATTCCACCAGGCCGGAGCCAGAGTTGAAAAGGCCCTGCTTTGGTTGAAGCCAATCTAACTTCCTTAGGGCCCGGGACCACTAGGGTGTTGCTATTTATGGACCTTGAGGCTCTCCGTGGGGCATACCGGGAGAGGCGGTCCCATAGGTACGAGGGTCCTAGACCTCCACATGTTCAAAGGTGATTTTGAGACTATACCTGCAATCCTTGCTGTATGTAATCTTCTCTTTAAAAACGGTGGTACCAAAATGTTTCCCTCTTGGGGTTGCTCCCTCCACCCCTGACCATTGGGCTGATGGTAACTGGATTCTATCAACCTTTGGAGGTTACCCAGTTAGCTATCCTGCTATAATTGATCCAGGACCTTCTGTTTCCCAGAGTATTCAATCATGCAAGCAGGAGCCCATGCAAATTCAGGGTGCATATATAGGCTTCATGCAAACACTACACATGAAATGTGTTTTGGCTGGATGAAGGGCTGGCAGGCATACTCCCCCTCTCCATCTTTCCCATTGTCATGAGAATTTGCTCCTCACTCCCCTGGTTTAATATCCAAGCGAGGGAAAACAAAAGAAAACACGGAGCCAAGGAATAAAGAGGCAGGCCCAGCATCCAGATAGGCAGTGCTTTTTTTTTGTTTAAAAATGTTTAGGGGTACTGTCATTCTGTTTGAGACTCAGGAAACACCATGACAAGAAATGAGGCCGCCATCGGGGGTAGCAACAGAACTGACGAATCACCGTGCTAGAGAAGAAACTAAAAATTTTATAATGTTTAGTTTCTTCTCCCGTTAGATTCACAAAATGTTTAGGGGTATGCATACCCCTGTGTACCCCCAGAAAAAAAGCACTGCAGATAGGAACCCAGTACTTTATTCTGTTGCAATAGAGGCAGAGCCCAACTCAATCTGGGTGTTCTAGATGAACCTCCAGTTTAGCCAAGAGTCTGCCCCAAGAAGAATTTGAAGGCAGATTATATACACAAAGAGCCATAATACATCAAAACATTCTCAAAACTTAAGCATCCTCAGAACATACCCCGTTTTAAGCACAGAAAGGGGTCGCTTTATTTATTGTTTGTGAGAATGACGTCAAAGTCTCTGCATAATGTTCTGTGCCATTACAATGAACGTTGCCTCTTCAGGTGGGAATCTGAGGGGTCTGGGGGCAAATGCTAATTATAACTCAAGTGCTAGTACCTCTCTGGCCCCAGGTGGGAGGGGAATGTGAAGATATTAATATCTGGGCAGATGCTGTTGGAGACTCGTCTTAAATCACTGCAAGGCTGATGTATTCTATGCCTGTAATTGCCACTAAAAGTTCAATGTGGCATTTTGCTGATGTGCCAAAAATAGCCTGCCTGGGTGCCATTCGGATTTGATTTGACAGAAGTTAAGGTATAAGGGGCCAATGATCCAGGTAAAATGCCTGTCTCAGACATTTTGATAAGTGAACTGCCTACACAGAAACTCCTTAATTGCTCTTGTCTCCCTCAATTGTTCCTGTTAGCGGGGTCTGTGCAAAAAAGGTCATTAATCAATCATAAAGGATATGAAGGTTTTATGTTTTGCTTGCTTAACAAAACACGTCTTTAAAGAGGTATGGCCTCCTTGATTTCTTATTAGTTAGCTTCGATGTTCCCTCGCTTGCCAACAAATTTTGCAATATGAATCACTTGATGTCTCTGTTAATGGCAAGTTGCATGGGGAGAGCTCAGTTTTTCAGCTCCATTTGCTTAGCGGTAAGCTCTTGACCTCCCCATTTGGTATATAGAACAAGATAGGGCTCTGAAGATGCTTCTGAAGATCATGAATGAGCTTGTGGGGAGAACTAGAAGTCTGAAATGGGATCTCTGATTATTAAGGGTGTGAAAAACCTCAAAGGCCCATAGCTGTCAAGCGTCCCTTATTTGGCGGGACAGTCCCTTATCCCAGTGCCATGTCCCGCTGCTGTCCCTTATTGATGAGGCTTCGTTTGCTGCTGGCTGGGCTTTCTGCCTTTGGCTTGGAGTGGCTCAGAAGTTGAACATACCTGTGACCGGAAAATCCCTTATTTTGGCTGCTGATCCCTTATTTTCAAATCTGTAAGTTGGCAGCTATGCAAAGGCCATGACTCTGCATATGAACTAACCCAGACCCTGTGATCACAATTTCAGGCCCGGTTTTGTGTGCCCCCTCCATGAGAGGTCCAGAGGGTGGCAACATGAGAATGGGCCTTTTCTGTGGTGACTCCCCACTTATGGACTCGCCTGGTGCCATTATATCTCTTTAGGCATCAGGCAAAAACACTCCTCTTCTTCCAGACCTTTGGCTAATTAAAATTGTTTTGTTTGTTATTGTGTATATTATGCATTTTGTGTGTTTTTATACTGTAAACCACCCCGTTATCCTTGAATGAAGGGCAGTATATATATATATATATAATCAATCAATCATCTGGGATCACTTTGAGCTGGCAGCAGATCTCAGCTGTGCCCTTGCAGGAAGCTGCTGTGGGGGTGAAGATTCTTCACTGGCTAAATACGTCAATTTTGCTTTTCTCTAAGTTTCTTACGTTTCTTGTCTTAAGTTTAGTTCTCTGCACTTCCACATCAGACTGCTTTTTAAAAAAGTACTTGTGAAAACTCATTAGCATTTTAGCGTTAATTGCTTCTAATTGCTTTGAGGCAATCTTTCTACCATCAAGCGACGTATACATTTTATGAAACAAGTAAATAAATAAATAATGGAGTGTTTGTTCCCCAAAAGCATTTCCCCCTAAATATAATGCATTTTTGTATGCTATTTTTTTTACTACCGTGCCTAGTTATATTCACTCTTCATCTCAATATATGAATTTTTGTACACATCAGTTGCGTGGAGAACTAGCACAAAATCTGGAGAATTGTGAATTTTGAAGGATGGCTGCTTTTTTTTCATTTACATATTGTTTTGGAAATTGTAAATTAGCATTTCAAAGCAAACTTACCCTAACTGCATCAAATTTCAGGTGAGTTGGCCTTTAAATGCAAACCAAACCAATAATTTCTTTATAACCCACCTCCCAAATATGGCTGCCATTGGTGAAATTTCAGTTGCAACTCTAGCGTCAAAGATTCTGTGAGCCCAGAAAACCCAATTTGCCCTGGGAGCTGTGTTTGACCTAACTTTTTTGTTTTAGGACTTCATATGCAATTCTGTGGGGTTGAACAATGTTACAGGATTCTGCATTGATTATGTCCTCCACCCCTAACCTGACATTAAACCCCAAGGTTTTCTGAGGTTAAATGTAAGAACATCAGGAGAACCCTGTTGGGTCAGGCCAAAGACCCACCTAGTCTAGCACTCTGTTCTCATTGTGGCCAAACAGATGCTATGGGAAGCCCACAAGGTTCAGAGGGGGAATCAAAGCAGCTTACCCACATCACCCATTTTTCTTGTACAGAAGACCTCACCACTCCTCCTGTAGGTGCTTTGGTTGTTTGTCTGAATGCATTTGTTGGGTCGTGTTTATTACAAGTATTCGAAGGCATGTTTGCAGCCTAGGAGAACACTTACAAATAACTCACCCCAGTTCCTTTTGTTCTGTTACATTCGCTTGAGCAACTTTGCTTCATTCATTTCCCCCCAACTTTGACTTTGCTCAGTGTGCTGTGAAAACAAGCGGAATTAAAGCAGATGTTTTGTTTTCACTGCTTAGGCAAATGTGACACCTAATCAACTGGCAGCAACGTACATAAATGAGCTACACAGCATTAAATGCATAAATACCTAATAGCAAATAAATAATTTGCAAACAATAAAGCAATCATCAACATTCAAGTCAGATTTGAATAAAAGATCATATGAAAAGAACACAGGAGATTCAAATTCACACCACCTTCAGTTTATAGCAATGTGTGAAACTGAGTATATGGTTAAAGAGTAGGGTAGGGTTGGTGTTATATTTTTTTCCTGGTTCCAAGAAGAACTTGTCATCATGCCCACTTTGCACTGGGATAAGAAACACAGGTAAAGTCTACTTCGTCCTGCATCAAACTTCACGAAGTGTTGGAGGGAAAAGAAGACCATTTTCTATGTACCTTTAAAAAATGGAATTTTTGGTGGCTATTGCAGGGGGTGGGAAAAAAAAAGAAATAATGGGCAAACACAGGCTGTGTCCAGTGGTGCCTTTTTACCAATGGAAGGAGTTATTCCATTCACAGAACAATGTTTGAGCTAGTGGAGGCCTCCATTAATGGTAGAGAAGAGGAGGTCATCTTCAAGGATTCACCCTTATGTCTCAATGCTACTTTCCATCCTCTTCTGGATGATCCACCTGGCACTAGAAGCTGGAGGGGGAATCTTCAATTATTATTATTATTATTATTATTATTATTATTATTATTATTATTTCTACCCCGCCCTTCCTGGCCAGAGCCAGGCTCAGGGTGGCTAACACCAGTAAAATTACAGTAAGAACATAATAGGGGGGGGGGGGAGCCCAATTTAAAATACAGGTTAAAATGCAATTTAAAATGCAGCCTCATTTTAAAAGTAGCTCATAGATCAAAACCATAAGGGGAGGGAAACATAAGGGTCAGACTGAGTCCAAACCAAAGGCCAAGCGGAACAGCTCTGTCTTGCAGGCCCTGCGGAAAGATGTCAAGTCCCGCAGGGCCCTAGTCTTTTGTGACAGAGCGTTCCACCAAATCGGGGCCAGTACTGAAAAGGCTCTGGCCCTAGTTGAGACCAATCTAACCACCTTGCGACCTGGGACCTCCAAAATGTTGTCATTTGTGGACCTTAAGGTCCTCCGCGGGGCATACCAGGAGAGGCGGTCCCGTAGGTACGTGGGTCCTAGGCTACATAGGACTTTAAAGGTCAAAACCAGCACCTTAAACCTGACCCTGTACTCCACCGGGAGCCAGTGCAGTTGGTAAAGCACTGGATGAATATGATCCCGTAAGGAGCCTCGCTGCGGCATTCTGCACCCGTTGGAGTTTCTGGGTCAGCTTCAAGGGCAGCCCCGTGTAGAGCAAGTTACAATAATCAAGCCTGGAAATGACCGTCGCATGGATCAAGAGCTTCCCCTTCCTCTTTTGCTAGTGAGTGTCTTAGCTGATTCAAAAGCATTTTCATGGATAGAAGGGGACAATTGGGCTCAGTCCTTTTATAGCAACACCTTGCACTTTATAGGAGCTAGAATTTAGGATGGTTCCTAAGTTTAAGATACTTTAGTCCTTTGCAGTTTAGCCGATTGATAGTTTAGCCCAGCTGCTGTAAGACCGTTTCCTGTGTTTCCACCCCAAGCCATACAGCTACTGGCATGTTTTCCCCAGAGACAAATAGCAGCATGTGCATGTATGATTTAGATCAAGAAAACACCATGAGGGAAAGGTCTCATACAATTTGAAGCCCATGTGTCTGATCTTCTTTGACTTGAAGATATCAAGCGTAGGGAAGGACATTTATAATAAGCAGACTCTTAGAATGCAGTGTAATTAAAAAGTTGCTGTTAATGTCACACATCTTTTCATTGACAAATATGATTTCTAGACCACCTTAAGGTGTGCAATAAATTGAGACCTTGTGTATGAGTGCTCATATCACACATCCTTTTATATTAAAAGAGAAATGCTTTTTCCCTATACCATGATATGAAACCTTCAGCCATGATATGAAACCTTCAGCCATGATATGAAACCTTCAGACTGAACCCAGGCAAAGTCATTTGTGTGGACAGTAATTATTATCTAAAGGCTGTTACACAAAGGCAATTCCCAAACATTGATTACATACACCACTCTCCCAAGTGAAGGGATTTGCATTTCCATAATTCCCGTAAGGTTTTCCCCACTGTGGAGATCCCCCACTGGGAGCCACAAAAGTATTTGAAATTGGGTGCAGTTGATTGATTGAAATATTTAGTAGGCAGCAAGATTTTCTAGGAGGCAGAATGGATTGATGGACGAAGCTATGAATATGCTGAAAAAAAGATGATTCCAGTTCTCGCTGATGCACTTTGGTCTTCACACACATACATACACAAACCACCTCAGCAAACACAGGCACACTGCTGACAGACAACACACTGCTGTTAAGAAATGCTTTGGCTGAAGCCTGCCTCCTTTTAGAAACTCCCATCCTTCTTGGACTCCCTTCTCTTTGAGTATTTCTGACCATGGGATCACACCCAATAGCTCCTTCAGCTTTTCAAAATTGGCCTTCTTCAAGTCCAGGGTGTGTGTCTGACTACATTCAGTTTTCCCTTGCCTCTGTATCCTGAAACCCAAGAGAACATGATCACTTCCTCCCAAGTTTCTGAGTACTTACACTTCATCAATCAGTTCCTCACTATTGGTGAGGACTAGGTCCAAGGTAGATGATCCCCTTGTTGGTTCTTCCACCTTCTGGGAAATGAAATTGTCAGCCATGTAATGGAGGAATTTGTCAAATCTTATGCTCTTGGCAGAGTTTGAGTCCCAAACTCAAAGTATTAGTTGATTAGTATTTATCTCCTTTTTGAATGGTAATCTGCTCTAGTAAGGCATCATGCAAGTCTTCAGTTTGGCTTGGCGGCCTATAGCAGACACCCACAGTAAGTTCACTGTTTTTTCTCTCTCCTACAATTTTTACCCATATACTCTCAATCTGCTTTTCATGTTCCAGGTCATGGATTTCTTCACAAGTGTTCTTTACATACAATGCTACCCCTCCTCCCTTTAATTGACTCAACCCAATTAGATTTCATTATGGGTCAAGTATTGAATGATGCACAGGAACAATCTCATTTTGGATAAACTAATGTGTGGATCTGCCTGAAACATGGAGATTTTTTGAGCAAGCAGTAAACATACTTTAAAAATGTGCAGAAGTGTACTGTGTCCTCCAGTTTATGGAAATGAGATTGTTTGGTTCTATTTGCTTATTTCATTTCATTCCCTTCCAAGCCCATGGCAGTGACACAAAGTTGTTTAATTAGGTGACACTCTTGATCAGCCAAGAGGCAAAGTGCAACCCATTTATATGGAGGATCATATTTTTAAGGGCTCTCGAAAATGTAATTGTTTGTTTGCAAAAGTGAAAAATAAATAAAGCCTCCTGCAAATTGCAAAGCCCAGGCGGAGACGGAGTCATTCAGAAAAGAAATCATCAGAGAGGAGACAAAAATAACATTTTAATGAAACCCTTCATGGAAATATCCTACCATTTGCCCATGCAGCAAAAGAAACAGAAAACATAACTATACTAGGTTTTTTTCCTCTTCTTTTTTTTAAAAAAACACAGTTTAGTATCATCAGAGAGGAGTGGAATTGTAAGGCACCTTAGGCATCATGAGATGTGAAATTCCATATCCACAACTTCATGTTCATTAAATAGTTTACATTTGCTTTAATTAAATGCTTTTGTATAAGTACCATTAACTTCCCCCCCACACACCATTATTATTACTCATTAGCAAAATCCCTGTGTGTGTGGAGAGAGAGAGAGAGAAAGATGATTTGGATATGGTATACAAGCATCAAACCTCTCCATTCTGAAGGAAATCAGCCCTGAGTGCTCACTGGAAGGACAGATCCTGAAGCTGAGACTCCAATACTTTGGCCACCTCAGGAGATGAGAAGGGTCCCTGGAAAAGACCGATGTTGGGAAAGATGGAGGGCACAAGGAGAAGGGGACGACAGAGGACAAGATGGTTGGACAGTGTTCTCAAAGCTACCAGCATGAGTTGGACCAAACTGCGGGAGGCAGTGGAAGACAGGAGTGCTTGGCGTGCTCTGGTCCATGGGGTCACGAAGAGTCGGACATGACTAAATGACTAAACAGCAGCAACAACAACAACATACAAGCATGAGACAAGTACATGCAGCATTCAGCAGTGTGCAACATCCTTTCTTCTGAGTCGCCCCTGATTAAAGGTAAAGGTACCCCTGCCCATACGGGCCAGTCTTGCCAGACTCTAGGGTTGTGCGCTCATCTCACTCTATAGGCCGGGAGCCAGCGCTGTCCGCAGACACTTCCAGGTCACGTGGCCAGTGTGACAAGCTGCATCTGGCGAGCCAGCGCAGCACACGGAACGCCGTTTTACCTTCCCGCTATAAAGCGGTACCTATTTATCTACTTGCACCCGGGGGTGCTTTCAAACTGCTAGGTTGGCAGGCGCTGGGACCGAACTACGGGAGCGCACCCCGCCGCGGGGATTCGAACTGCCGACCATGCAATCGGCAAGTCCTAGGCGCTGAGGCTTTTTACCCACAGCGCCACCCGCGCCCCTGATTACGAACCCACAAACTTCACCCTGACCCCTCCCAATTTTAGACAGAACAGTAAAGGTAGCCAGATATCCTGTTCCCATCACTTTGTAATTCAAGCTCAGAACAGGGATCTGGATAGACACCCTCAATAAAACAAAGAAACGCATTACAGGAGACCAGGCTGCCTTCCATAGCCAGGTACAGAGCCACAGAATAACATGTTGGAGGAATCCTGGCCTCAGTAGAAGCTGACACACCAAAATCATTCCCTCCTTCAGGGAACCTTGGAAAAGAGCACATTATAATAAGGTTGGACGGTGGGGGACCCCTATCTGCCTTATATCTAAAACCTAGGGCACAAATGAGCCTCAGAGTGAAGGTCAACTCACAGTACAGAACATTTAAGGGGAGGGGTTCTGCTTGGTTTAGGTGCAGCTAGAGTTCCCCACAAGGAACTCTGTCCCACAACCAGACCCTGCAGAAGGGAAGACCCCCGCCCATCAGCTCTTGTGCAGCAACTTCAGTCCTGTTTGGTATCTCTCCTACACCTTCACAGGCAACTTTGACAGGGGGCCAAGACCACCTCACCGGGTGCAATTGTGAAGTCAGGTGATTTACAGGTATGTGTGAGTGTGTTATATCCAGATCATCAGGTGGAGCAAAGTCACGATACTAGCTTCCCAGAAAGTGGGTTGAGGGGGATGTCAGAACAGTGAAAATATGTATGGTCAGTTGCAGTCATGCAGGTCTGTTAACATAAATCCATTTTCTGAACTATTAATGGTACAGGAACCCAGGTATCTCTTTTATTTGGAGACCTTGATCAGGGACTAACACGTGATCCCTTGCTACAGATCAATGTAAAAGGCAATTTCCATCTGCTAGAAATGTAGATACAAGATTCCCGCAGGCACACTGAAAGCCCCATCAAAACGAATAGTGCATTTTGAAATTCCCAAGTTATCCCTTTGTTTGAAATTATTTTGTGAGGGTTGGTAACATGCGTCTCACTTTAACCAAGAAATGGGGAACTGGTAGGACTCCAGATGTTCTTAGGCTCCACTTCCCATCAGCCCCAGCCAGCATGGCCAGTAGTCAAGGATGATGGGAATTATAGTCCAACAAATATCAGGAGGGCCACCAGTTCCCCATCCCTGATTTAAAAACGATATTGCCGAAGTTTCACTTTATGATTTTTAAACAGTTCATATACTGAACTCCACAATGCAATTTATGCAACTGAGACACCTGAGCTCAAAATGAATGGTTTTCTAGTTTTGGAGGCTATGACTTCAATTTTCGAAGCAATGTAGATCTCTTTCTCTATGCAATTATATCTTCCTCCACTGGGTGAATCATATAAGGTTCAACGGAGGTTTGGGCTGTGATATAGCCCCAAGCTGATAACTCTGGAATAGCTGAGTATTTTCACAACACCACAATTTTTAAATTCATTACCTCCAACATTTTAAATGTCATTATCTGATATAATTATTACTATTAATGCTTGTAATTAATTCTCTGATTATTCACCCTTCACTCAGCTAGAAATTTTACTTCATAATTAGGAAAGCCTGTTCTGCTTATTAACCTCTAGCTGCTCTAACATTTCTTACACTCATTAGTTACATGGAAACTGGATACTTTCTAATTCTTAATAGATTATAGGATTTGACTTGTAGGGCTCTCCACTCACTGAATTAGACAGGATCTGAAAGTGAGAGCAAATGAGATCACCCCTTTTAGAAGACCTGCTTGCCTTTCAAAACATAGTGGGCATGATTCAGCTAAAGTTAAGTCCAATGGATTTTGACATCAAGAATGTGCATAAATCGCTCTTCCAATTCAATGGCGTCCAAGTGCTTAACTTTAGCTGAATAATGCCCATTGGGAAAAAACGTTGGAATGACACAATCTGCTTTTGGTCTGTTGCCTCATCTGCACCATACATTTAAAGTATACTCTTGTACCACTTTAACAGTCATGGTTTTGCCCAAAGAATCCTGGGAGCTGTAGTTTGTTATGGTTGCTGAGAGATATTAGGCAACCCCCATTCCCTTCAAAGAGCTACAATTCCCAGATTGGTTTAACAACCAATCCTACTTCTCAGGGAACATTGGGAATTGTAGCTCTGTGCCACATTTCATTTTTTTTAAAACAAAAACAACCCCAAAGTTCAGTGTTCAAGATCTGGGACACAATAGCTTCTGTGCATTACTTGTAACAGCTGTCAAAAATAGTGAACCACTATTCATTCTGTCCCCACTTCCCTTCCCCCAAGCTTCTGTTCTAATAGACAAAGTTAAACATACTGAGTTCCTTTAGCATTTACTTAGAGGCCACTGGAAATCAATGGTTTTGTGGTGATGAAGCAGGAATGTGAGCTAATCAAAACAGGATGGGTCTCTGGTGTTTTCGTTTGTGTGATCGTTGCAGTTTTACACGGCAATGTATTAAAAATTGAATTCTTTAACCACTATCATTAAATTGTAAGAGTGCCATCCTGTAAGTTCCTTTTGTGATTGATATCTGGGGATTGTTTCAGCAGGAACAACAACAACAAAAAGCAAATTCCACACATGTGTGAATGAAGAGAAATGTATGGTTAATTGTGGGGTAGCATGGCAAATGGACCCACCTTCTGTTTTCCATTAAATTAACTTCCATTAATGCTAATTCATGCACTCTCAGAAGATAATGCAATCCATAATATATGCACGGAATCTGCATTATTGTTGACACAAGGCTAGTTGCCCTTGGACTTAAGCAATAAGCTGCATTTTTCACTCAGAAGAGAGGCTTCATTATTTTTCCATCCAGCTGAAAATTATATTTTGCAGTAACAACTCACAACAAACACTTATCAGCATTATTTTCACAACTGTCAGATTGTCCAGCTGCCTTGTGAAAAAAAAGTAACCCCTGACTATCTTCTCCAACCTAATCAAAGCTAAACAAGATATAACACGGGGTACACATTGAATCTGTTTTTTGCTTTTGCTCCAGCCACAGAAATTGGAAGTTGAACAACTTTGTAGCAACCTCCTAACCACCAGCTACCTCCCTTTTCATGGGGGAGAGAGAAAATGCTGGGTTGATGATGGGGATGCTTTCTCTCCCATTGCATAGCCAATAAGTTGGGGTGTCCCTAGAATACACCTGGAATGAAAGCTATTGCATGTGCTGGGACACTGTTGTTGTTTGTTCTTGTTTCCTGTCCCTGACAGGAGACTTTGTTCCATGCCAGAGAAAGCTTCTGAACAGTCATCAAAGGAAGCCCAGCGCAGAATAAATTACAGTAGACCAGTCTCGAGGTGACAAAGGTATGAATGACGGTGACATTGGTACTACAAGGTGATAAAGGAATGAATGATGGATGCGAGCAGTTGCAAGGTCTAGGGCTGAAGAATCACTCACTCTTTTCTGTGTTATATTTTCCTTTGTGATACAAATGAACACCAGTGTACCTAAGAAGGAATCTGCTACACACATTTTTATCCTTCAAAGGAGTTAATATCAGAACCAAGCTAGGCATGACATGCCATGGATGAGGAGAGCTTCCCAATTGATTTTTATTTTTATTTTTAACTTTGCATTTATTTGCTTTATGTGTTCTTTAGTTTCACTGGCATGTTGTTTGTTTACTTCCACAAGAGCCCCTGGATTTGATTGGTGCACCCCCCAACATAGTGATTATGATTATAAAGTACAAAGACCTTTGACTGATAAAAACAAAATGGCTGCACCTTCTCATATGTCTCAGGGGAGCCTGGCCATGTAGCTACACATGCCTGCATAGCCCTGATTTCTGTGATTCCACCCTCCCCCCCTTAATTAATGGCTCCCCGACTGTTGTGGTAAGTATCTGGAGAAGGGCTGTGTGGCTCAGTGGTTAAGCGCATGCTTTGCATGGAAAAGGTCTCAGGTTTGATCCCCAATATCTCCAGGTAGGGCTGGAACACTGTTGAACTCTTTAGTGGGGCAGGCCTGTGGGATGTGAAACACAAGAGCAGTCAAGTACAACATTCCTAGAGTGAACATGTTTATACATGGGGAGGCATGTTTGTCCAGCCAGCAGGTAAACTTCCTGTTTCCTTCTGGGCTGGGACAGACTTCCTCTGCATGTGACTAGAGGTGGGTGTGGCCTCACCTGTGCAGGTAATGACAAAAGGACAGGGCAGGGCAGCCATCTCTCTCTCTTTGACTACATGCATCAAAGAAGCAACATCTGCTTAGCCAAAGATGCTCTCAGCCATGAGAGGACAAAGGGAGTGTCTTCTTATGAGATAGTTTCTAGGTATATGTTACTTTTCTAAGCTAAGTCTGCCTTCTGGGATCCTATTGTGAACAGAATGATGTGTGAGTAAACCTTTTTATACTTTCATAGAAGACTGTGTCATGTCTTATCTTTTATGAGGGAATAAGGGGGAAATACCAGAACAGTTATTGTAGAGGCTTTAGCGAGCCTGAGCAAATGCATCCGCTGCAAGTTTTAAAAGGGGAATATTACTCTGCTAAATTGTGAACTTGTTAACATAAGTTGGAAAGGCTATAATAAAACAATATATCCTCTCCTGCATCCCTGAACATTCCCACAAGGCCAAGGATCTGGTTTCCCATTCGGCAACTGGGAGAGGGGTTTAGGCAAGGCTGGGCTCTAGACTCACCTGTGCAAGGAATGTGTCGTAATACTATCCTCGTGCAAGCCTTGTATGGTACCCACTATAGTTTGAATTCCTTCCAATGCCACAGTTGTGACAATAGATTTAGAGAGCCTAACAACCGTTGCTGCCACTCCCTGAGGAAAAGGCGAAAACCTCCCAACTCATCTGGGGTTGGGAGTAAAAAAAGATTTGGCAGAAAGAGCCCAAGGAAGCACTAACACCAAGGTTGAGTGGGAAGTTCATGGGACAAAATGGCCCCGATCTCCATGTTCCTGAGACTTTTAACCCCTCAGCTGCCTGATCCCTCACAAGATCCTGCAAGAGCACTCAGCCACATGAGGGATGTTGCCAAGGGTCATGAGAAGAAGGGCTGAAGCTTTGCCCTCTCCTCTGCTGACACTGAGGTCCAGCGCCGAGGGCCTTCTGGCGGTTCCCTCGCTGTGAGAAGCCAAGTTACAGGGAACCAGGCAGAGGGCCTTCTCGGTAGTGGCGCCCGCCCTGTGGAATGCCCTCCCACCAGATGTCAAAGAGAACAACAACTACCAAACTTTTAGAAGACATCTAAAGGCAGCCCTGTTTAGGGAAGCTTTTAATGTTTAATAGGTTATTGTATTTCAGTGTTTGGTTGGAAGCCGCCCAGAGTGGCTGGGGGGACCCAGCCAGATGGGCGGGGTATAAATAATAAATTATTATTATTATTATTATTATTATTATTATTATTATTATTATTGAAAATTCCACTTTGTATGTCATGCTACCAATCGCTATGCCTTCATTCAGCCTGGGTTTCCATGACACTTGCTTTCCCCTGGTCACGCTGACATGAAAGAGGCAAAGATAAAAATAACTGCTGCCATCACTGCATGTTTCGCTATGGAAGCCAAACACAGGCTGTTAAGGGGAAGAGTTTGAAAGAAAAACAGCATATCTTATGGCATCGGCACAGATTGAAATGGGTGCAAACTTTGAAAGTGCAAATAACCACCTCTTGTCCTTGACTACACGACTCCAGTGTCTTCTTGAGGGCAGTAGAGCTAATGGCAATTGTGATCCAGAAACAAGTGCATTCTATTTAATTAATTCCCTTATTTAAAAGATTTATAAGCTGCCTTTCTGAGCAGAACTCCCTCACGGTGGCATACATGGGGGGGCGGAACCCCCCCAAAACACAAAAGCAGCACCAAAATATGACATTCAAGATGGGCTCTTCAAAGAAAAGAAAAAGATATCCAGTACTAAATGACCCAGCAATAAAAAATGCCCACCCAGCCCAAAATATAAAAACCTACTGGAGGTCAGGTGACAATGAGCTGCAGAGCTGTGGGCCACGTGGAAAAATGTCCCCTTTCTCGTGCCTAACAGTTTCAAAGAAGGCTTCTGTTTTTGGTCATTGGCAGCTTGATATGGGTGCAGATGATCCTACAAATAATCGAGACCCAATTCATTTTAAGGCATTGAAGGATAAAACTGGCAATTCAAATTGTTTTTGGAAATGCATCAGCAAGCAGTGCCGAAGGTCTCATATAGTCCAACCACCTTGACCCTATCTGCAGCTTCATTTCAAACCAGCTGAAATACCAGAGCTAACTTTAAAGGCCGTCCCATGTGGAGTGTACTGCAGTAGTCAGGCTAATATATGCTTAGAGCATGAATTAGGATGAAGATATCCTGTCAAAGTACATTTCTAGCATGGAATGGGCTCTGGTGCACAAGACGGAATGTCCATTCTATGTTAGGTACCTAGGAATTGTCATGAAAAGCATTGATTCACCCAGTTTAGTATGTAACAGGCTCTGCATGTAAGAGATGATGGCATGTCGTGGGATGGAACTGTCTGAAAATCTTGACATCAAGCTTATAAGCCTGGATTTTCTTTTTTCTAATTTGCACTATGCTTGTTGATCTTGATGAGAAAGTGTTTTGTTTTTTTACAGATTCCACTAAAAAAAAAATGAACATGTTTTGCATATAATACTAGGGTTGCCATATTTTGAAGAGCAAAAAAGAAGACGCTATGACGATTCTCATTTTAAATACCCCTCTTATATGTAGTCTATAGAAGCTGTGAATATATTGCTGAAGGAGGCAGGAGAAGAGGAAAGCAAGTTTTCAACCACCAATTATGTCTATGTCTCATCCAGAGTAGAGCCAGAGACATTTTGGCAAATTTAAAAAAACCCAACCGGACAGAAATTTTACCCCTGCAAAAGAGGATGTGTCCTGGAAAAGGAGGACACATGGCAACCCGATATGATATGCATTATTATACCTGATTAAAAACATAATGTTCCACATATATTATATGCATATATACTCCAGGTCTATTCAAATATCCAGCATATAAACAGGTACATTCAATAATGCATATAGCTGTATAAAAATGTGCATTTATGTTTTAGAAAGTCAAGCTGCAGACATGCAGTACCACATGGACTTGACTCTTATATATGCATTATATATAAGAGTATATATACCTATAAATGTATATATTTTTGCATGTAATTTAGCATTTAATTAGTTGGGCTCTTTAAAAAATGCCATTGAGCAAGTGGTGTCAAGATAAGCAGGTGGTTGAAACAAGAGATGTGGGCAAAGACTGATTGGGCCAAAACCACTAAGTTCCATGTATAAATTTATTTCAAACAGATTCCTGCTTCATCCCTAGGCAGTCCACCTATTGCAAATTGCCAGGCATTTGGTATTCAGGGAAGTAGCGATATTATCTGCAGCTGTTTTAACTAGTGGGAATCTGTTTGATGCTTTAAATGTTCTTAGCATTAATATGTTTTATTTTGTTATCCCCCTTTTGGGAGGAAGGCTGGGTTATAGAAGCAACAAATAAGCAACAAATAAAAATAAATTTTAAAGTGAGGTTTTTAATTTAATTATTTTGCATAAATTAAAAGCATAATTTGCATGAGGCTACCAACTTGTTATTTACACAAGATGCTTCACCTGCACACCATAAAACACAATGTTAGTTTTTGTTTCTCATATGTGGGGAAACAAAACAAAACAAAAAAGCTTGTGATGAGAGAGTGAGGGAAGAAGAGGTAAAGAGCAGGGAATCAAGTATTGGAGTACAACAGGGTGGGGGGGAAATATGCACTCTCCTACCCCAAATTGGAAACCTATTTCAAAATAGACAATTGGTTGCTTTGGGATACAAAGTGCAAGGCAGAATGTGAAGACCTGGCAAAATTCAGAAGGTCAAAGCATAAACACAGGCTTGTAAATTTGATTCCCCAAATAGCTCCCCCTACACATTTGGCAATGAATATTCAGTTTTATTTGCTGAATATCAAATCTGTAGTCTGGGGCATTTCCAAATTAGCTGGAGAGAGCAGTGCATGGATTGACCAGAGCTGAAAATGGCAGCTCATTGTTTATTGATATAATAAGTCTGAGGGTGTTGTTCCATATAGCCCAGCACTGCAGTGAATCAGAATCCGCCAAACTGGGGGATTTGCTTCAGTGTCCAACTCTGTAGTAAGAGCCTGGCAGCTGCCTCTGTGTGTTCTCAAGCCAGTGCCAATTGGCTCTGGTGTGTTTTCCTTAGTCCCAGTGGATGATGATGCTTTGAGAGTGCGGAGAAATAGTCCACCCTTAGAGTTTTTCTGGTTTGCATTAGAAACTGCTTGAAATTCATGAGCACCGACGCTGAGCGCTGGTGCTCCTTATTAATCTCCCAAGGCCAATGCTAGAGAGAACTGGTTGACTGAAATCTGTGATGGGAGGCTGGTGTTTGCTCCTTCAAGACGGGAGAGGTGAGTGTTCATTGTCTCAAAGCTTCCATCGATTAAGCACCACGACTGGTCACATCAAGTCATGAGATTTGGGCCAGTTTTGCTTAAATCTGGCTTAGGTCATTGCAGGGCTTTTTTCAGCCAGAACTCACCTCTCAGGTGGGTGCCATTGTCATTATAGGAGAACAAGGCAGGCATTCATGGTACGTTCAAGCGCCTCCTTTTCTAGAAAAATAACATTGTAAGGGTTGCCTTCTTCCTCGTGATGTAGTTACTATTGTTCGTTATGCTGCAGAATTGAAACCTGATGCTCAGCTTCGTCTATGCCACATACTGTAAGTTGTGAGCCAGATAATATTTATTTTTTTTATTTTTTAATAACAATTTATTAAATTTCCAAATAAAACAAACAACCACATCTAAAGCAGATTTTTTTAAAAACCATAGTTTTGATTGACTTCTCTCCCCTCCCCCTCTTGGTTTAATTATTTAATACTTTTTCACGCACGTTCTTAAAACCTTATATTCTTACTATTTCAATTTTAAATTTTCTTCACCTTATTACAAATGACATATAGAAGTTTTCCTAATGTGAGAAACTATACACAAAGCTTAAAAAATATGCAAACATTTATCCCCTAAATCTCTCTCTCTCTCGGTATTCTCAAAGTCCTTTTTTTCTTGGGTTTTCTTGGGTATTAAATAATTTGTCCCGCATAGCTCAGTAGTTTATTTTACCAATCTTCTTTGCTGGAAGCTTCTTCAGTTGTGAGCCAGGTAAAATAGCTTTGTTATTTTTAAGCTTCTGAGTTACTTTATTTTGTGCTATTACCAGAAATCTTTTAAAAAAACCAAAAACTTGTAACTTTCTCTTAATAAAACTGGACCTACCCAGCTTGATTACATTCCAGAGATGGGTCACTCTCCACAGAGGGGGCAATCTTAGAAAAGCAAACCTACCCCCTTTCCTGGTCACCAACGAGGAACAAAAAGTGGCTTCAAGTCCCCTTCTCCCATCTAATGTTGTTGTTGTTTAGTCGTTTAGTCGTGTCCGACTCTTCGTGACCCCATGGACCAGAGCACGCCAGGCACTCCTGTCTTCCACTGCCTCCCGCAGTTTGGTCAGACTCATGCTGGTAGCTTCGAGAACACTATCCAACCATCTCGTTGTCTGTCATCCCCTTCTCCTTGTGCCCTCCATCTTTCCCAACATCAGGGTCTTTTCCAGGGAGTCTTCTCTTCTCATGAGGTGGCCAAAGTATTGGAGCGTCAGCTTCAGGATCTGTCCTTCCAGTGAGCACTCAGGGCTGATTTCCTTCAGAATGGAGAGGTTTGGTCTTCTTGCAGTCCATGGGACTCTCAAGAGTCTCCTCCAGCACCATAGTTCAAAACTCCCATCTAATAGTTCTCCCTGAAATTGATAATGAATAGTCTTTCGATAGCTTCTCTACCAGCGACTTCCATCTCCCCACAGAATTTTCATTCTCCTGGCACTAGTTGTTCCTGCTAGCTTGGCAGGGACCTCTAAAATATTATCTTGGGGTCTGTGTAGGTACATGTGACAGGAGGCAAAGGAAGCCTTGTGTTTTGTATCTCAAAACAACCAATTGTTTATTTTGAAATAAGTCTTCATTATGGGTTAGGAGAATGCATACTCTCACATGAGATGGCCTTCCCTTTTCGGCTTCTTTCCCCGCTCTCTCTTAACAAGGCTTTTGTTTCCCAAAGTATAAACAAACAAACAAACAAAATGGTGACTATAGGCAAAGGGGCAGATTCCTGTAGCTTTTGATCACCGTTCAAGGACATTCTGTTTATTCTATGCAGAGGAAAACATCTTGTGTGAATAACAAGTCGGTGTATTTGCGTGTTCAGACCCAGAAACCTCCCCCCTAAATAATTAACACTTGACTCAAAATTTTGGCTTTGGTTTTTGGCAGAATTTAGGCCACAACTTTATTGATTACAGGAAGTGACTGGTTGCATAGGCTCGGGTTCGACAAGCTCCCTGCCATGCAGGTAGTGCTGACTCAGGGTTCCAGCATAGGTCAGCCAAGGGTGAACACCTGGATAAGCGAAAAGCCGGGAATGGGCTAACTCCACCACCCAGATGTCCCCCTGGACTCAGGCACAGGCACAACCCCCTCTCAGGGGTTGTCCAAACCATCGAGGGTCTGGATTCCTTTAACAGAATACCCTTCACATAGGGATGGCGAGAGTGTTCTCCCATCCCTATCACCTGAACCAGAGCCTATCTGCAACCTTACAAGTTGTGATGATTTGCTATGCAGCAGGCGAAACCCAAATGGAACCAGCCAATCAGTCAAGTGGGGAAAATTCCTGCTGTGCCCCTGTCCCAATGACAGATGACACACGACAGCATAGCAAGGTCAAGCGCACAAGCCCTAAAAGTAGGGAGAGGTGGGCAGGTGTTCCGAATGCACACACTGAAAGAGGAAGCTCTGGGTCATGTGCATGGGCATAAATAGGTCCCTTGAACCGTTTCAACTGCATCCCATTGGCCAGATTGTACCCAGCTTCAAGGGACCTACCAATCGGGTGTTGTGGCTGACCAATCGTACCCACCCACAACACAGGGTGTCGTTTTTCCAGGTCTCACCATAATACTTTAAGGGAGGACCCGATTTATGCAAATTGCTACATGCCGTGCCCAATACTTATTTCATAGATTTTCCAAAGGAGGCATCCAAGTGAGAAATGTCTCCACATGGTAAAAGAGGGGGGGGATTAAATACAGCAAGTCACCTTTTAACTGGGTTTTCCTTTCTAGGATCCTATTAAAAACACTCAAAAGAATCTTTCGTTACCTGTTAATGCAAATAACACCCTTCAAAGCCAGTAATTTTTCTGCCTTCAGTGCTCTTCCAACTTCTAGCACATAATAAAGTACATTTTTAAGTGCTTTGCAAAACACCCACAGTCTTAATAGCTTTCTTTTCCCCCTTGGAAATCAGGGAGGGGATACACACACACACACACACACACACACACACACACACACACACGGCTATTGTGCACATTCACCAGAACTCAGGCCTTGGGGAATGTGCATAACTTGACTCCATTTTGCACATTCCCCAAGGCAGTCAAGATCTGCAAATTCCACATGGCCTGTTGGAAATTTCACATAATAACAGCAATACCTTGAACTTAGGTAAAGGTAAAGGGACCCCTGACCATTAGGTCCAGTTGCGGACGACTCTGGGGTTGCAGCGCTCATCTCGCTATACTGGCCGAGGGAGCTGGCATACAGCTTCCGGGTCATGTGGCCAGCATGACAAAGCCGCTTCTGGTAAACCAGAGCAGTGCACGGAAATGCCATTTACCTTCCTGCTGAAGCGGTACCTATTTATCTACTTGCACTTTGTGCTTTCGAACTGCTAGGTTGGCAGGAGCTGGGACTGAACAACGGGAGCTCATCCCGTCGCAGGGATTCGAACCACCGACCGATTGGCAAGCCCTAGGCTCTGTGGTTTAACCCACAGCGCCACCCGCGTCCCACCTTGAACTAAGCCTGGTAGCAAATCGACAACCAGTGCAAGTCTCTCAGTACAGGTGTCGTATGCTGATAGGACCTCACTCCTGTCAGCAATCGTGTGCCGCAGAATTCAGCACTAACTGCAGTTTCTGGGTCAGGTATAAGGAAAGCCCTACCAGTGGCGTAGTGTGGGGGGTGCAGGGGGGGCGGCTGCACCGGGCGCAACATCTGGGGTTAGGGCAAATCCACGGGTTAGGGCGCGCAAATCCACGGGTTAGGGGGCGCAAATCCACGGGTTAGGGGGCGCAAATTACTTGCCTTGCCCCGGGTGCTGACAACCCACGCTACGCCACTGAGCCCTACACAGAGTGCACTGCAGTAATCGAATCCTAAAGTATCTGCATTAGCTGTATAAGTTTTATAGAACATATGGATCATTAAGTTAATAAGCATGTCCCTTTATAGCCTTAACTTTGGTTCATGCCTTTACTTCGGGTGTGGGGAGGAAGGCAAAGATATAAAATGTTGGGAACTGGAAAACCGATCCTTAACAATGTCAGCAGGGACCCCTTCTAAAGTGCATCAAACAGTGTTGTACAAAGTGTGTGCGTGTGTGTATGTATGTGTGTGTGTGTGTGTGTGTGTGTGTGAGAGAGAGAGAGAGAGAGAGAGAGAGAGAGAGAGAGAGAGAGACTGTGTGTAGGAGTGCTCTGTGTCATTACCCACAACAACAGATAGAGAGAGTTCATTTTTCATGTAGCAAACATCACCCACACAAATAAATGTGTTCTTCCCCCCATAGTTCATAAATTCCAAGAAGTGTTTGAAAATAATATTTCATTAAATAACTGCCTTCCTTTGTTTTTCTTTCTTTTTTCCTGTCAACGTGTCAATACAACACGGTTTGTGTGAAAATGACAAGACTCTAGACGTTACATCTAAATCCAAAGCCTGCTGTACATTTACCTGGAGGAAGCAGATTACCTAGATCCATTCCAGTCTAGTTTCAGGCCCCGTTTTGTCCCTGACTGGTTACCTCTTTCGGGAGAGAGGTGGGGAAGTGTGAGCCTGTTGGTTCTCCTTGACCTCTCAGATGCTTTTAACACCATGGCCAAGGGGTTCTGGGGCAAGGAATTTGGAGGCATTACAGAACTTCCAAGTGTTCCTAATTTCCAGGGACAGTCCCGGATTTAAAGAAGCTGTCCCAGTTTCTAATTGGATCCCAAAATGTCCTGCTTTTCCTTAGGATGGCTCTATTTCCCTCAGAGAAAAGTTGGAGGATATGGAGTTATACGACCCCCCCGAGCCAAGGAAAAAAGTAAGTATACAACCTTTAGAAGACATCTGAAGGAAGTCCTGTATTGGGAAGGTTTTTTTAAAAAAAATGTTTAATGCTTTATTATGTTTTTACATATGTTGGAACCTGCCCAGAGTTTCTGGGGCAACCCTGTCAGAGGGGCAGTAATAAAATTATTAAAACAGTGGACGCTTGGGTTGCAAATGTGATCCGTGCGGGAGGCACATTCACAACCCGCAGTGTTTGCGACCCACAGCGCTGCCTCTGCGCATGCGTGAGTTGCGATCCGGCATTTCTGTGCATGCGCAAAGTGCGATTTAGCACTTCTGTGTATGCACGACTGCCGAAACCCAGAAGTAACCCGATCCGGTACTTCTGGGTTTCGGCATGTCCGTAACCCGAAAAAACGCAACCTAAAGCCTCTGTAACCTGAGGTATGACTGTAATAATAATATGGAATGTTGTTTAGTCATTTAGTTGTGTCTGACTCTTCCTGACCCCATGGGCCAGAGCACACCAGGCACTCCTGTCTTCCACTGCCTCCCACAGTTTGGTCAAACTCATGCTGGTAGCTTTGAGAACACTGTCCAACCATCTTGTCCTCTGTCGTCCCCTTTGCCCTGTGCCCTCCATCTTTCCCAATATCAGGGTCTTTTCCAGGGAGTCTTCTCTTCTCATGAGGTGGCCAAAGTATTGGAGCCTCAGCTTCAGGATCTGTCCTTCCAATGAGCACTCAGGGCTGATTTCCTTCAGAATGGATCGGTTTGATCTTCTTGCAGTCCATGGGACTCTCAAGAGTCTCCTCCAGCACCATAATTCAAAAGCATCAATTCTTCGGCAGTCAGCCTTCTTTATGGTCCAGTTCTCACTTCCATGCATCACTACTGGGAAAACCATAGGATGTCCCTATTTTCATCAGATAAATGTTGGAGGGTATGGCATTGTGTTACAGTGGTTCCATCCCTACCTGCAGGGTGATTTTTATGGTAGCATTATTTTATGCAGACAAATCTATAAGCTATAGCTACTGTTTATCCATCATATTCTTCACACAGACCCAAAAAAACTCCCCCCACTCATCGCAAACATTTAGCAGTGGCAGGCTATTAATGTCTATTAGCCATTATGGTTGTGCTTGGCCTTCATGGTCAGAGGCAGTCATGCTTCTGAATAGAGTGGTACCTCTATTTACATTCACCTCTGGTTACATATCCTTCGGGATACATACATGGCAAACCCAGAAGTATTTTTCTGGGGTTTGCCACGCACGCATGTGCAAAAGTGCTCTATGCACCGCACGCATGTGCGGAAGTGGCACCTCCAGTTGCAAATTCCTCAGGGTGCAACCAGGGCTCTGGAACGGATCCCATTCACAACTGGAGGTACCACTGTACTAGTTGCTGGAAACTACAGGAGTGGAGAGGGCTGTTGTGCTTGCAGGTTTCCCACAGGCATTTGGTTGGCCACTGTGAGAACAGGATGCTGGACTAGATGGAGCATTGGCCTGACCCAGCAGAGTTCTTCTCGTGTTCTTACGGGGTTGATCACCATTCGCTGCTGCAGTGTGCATAGTGCCCTGAGTTAGTTGCTAAGCGTACTTAGCAACTAGCTGCTAGCTGCTAACAGCAGCTGTCAGAAGCTCCTGGGAAGGACAAAGGCTGGCTCCTAGGAGGAACAAAGGTGCCAGATTCAAAAGGTGCCTTTGCATCTCAAAAGCATTTCAGAGGAACAATGTGTTTCAAGCAGCAGCTAGGGAGGAGATGCAAAGCCAAAGGAAGTTGGGGTTTGCTCTGATTCATTCGAGACCCCTTCAGCACATTTGCCTGAAGTCAGATTGACAGATAGGAGTAGGTTTTTGAAGAAGAGGAAGAAAAAGAAGACGACGACAGCTTCACAGGCAAAACTGAGAGGTCTGATAGACCAAATTAAGCCTATAGGCCAGAGGGTTCCCATCTCTGTCCTATATGCTTGTGTGAAGTGACAGCCACAGATTTGAAGGCCTGTGAAGTCTTCTCTGTTTGTGGAAGGTTCTGTAACACACAGGGAGCTTCTTTTACAAGATCATCACGTCTAACAGTTATTATCTGTAAGTTGGAGGGCAACTGGAACAACTCTGGGGGGAACTAGTGGGCTTGTCCCTGTTGTGCCCCTCACAGAGTAATTTAATGTTAATCATAAATCTTGAAGAGGCCTAGTGTTGGGACACAGAATCATAGAATTCTGGAATTAGAAGGGAGACAAAGGATTATCTAGTCCAACCCCTTAAAATGCTGGAATCACAGCTAAAGAATTCCTGACTAATGTCCATCCAACCTCTGTTTAAAAATCTCCAATGAAGGAGAGTCCTCCACCTCCGAGGTAGTCCTTTCCGCTATCGAACAGCTGCTGCCATCAGAAAGTTCTTCCTCGTGTTTATTCAGAATCTCCTTTCTCGTAATTTGAAGCCACTGGTTTTCTGGAGCAGCAGAAAACAAGCTTGCTCCATCTCCCATGTGACAGCCCTTCAGATATTTGAAGGTGGCTGCCATACCACCTCTCAGTCTTCTCTTCTCCAGGCGGTGACATAATCCCAGTTCCTGTGTGATCTCTGACAGGGTAGGAACAGTTTTTGTGACTAATCTAGGGAAAATGAACACACATTCTGGATGGTAAGTACGGCACTAAAACAGTGGTGGTGTTTGTGTCTGTGTGTAATGGTGTTGAAAATGTGCACAATCTGAGTGTTTTTCGTTGCTATTTCTTTTTCTCAACTTCAGAATCAAAACTGTGCAAATCTACTTTCCCTATCATGTTATAAAAGGGAACACTTGAAGGAGTCCATTGGTTTTTAACAGTCTGTTGGGCGAGTGGAGAATAAAACAAACATCCGCACGATTTCACACTCTCTGCCAGTTACATTGCAAAACAATAAATTTCATCAGACAGTATATCGGCCCCTGTCCTTTTCTATCAGCAGCAATACATGCGAGCCCAGGATTATGGGATTTGCCTCTCTAGTTTCTCTACAGCTCCCCTTGAGGTGTCATATAAATTAGGAGACAGAATGCTCACCTTTCCCCAGGAGCGGGCTGTCTCTGCAAGTTTGTCCTATCATTAACTGTTGTGAGCTCTGCCCTGCCTGAAAAGCTCCTTAAGGGTTCCGTGACTTCAGAAAGGGAGAAATCCACCAAATCTCTAAATTAAAATAGCCGCATTCTCCTGAGTAGGAGGGAAAGGTGGGGATTAATCTCAGGTATGCTCACTAACTTCTTCACGAAGAATGTCAACGGGCCGTTGTGCGCTCCTGTGATTAATTTTGTTTCACAGGCCTTTGCATTTGATGTGTTGCTACATATGATTCCCCAGCTTTTCAGGGTAATGCAACAACCCGTCATTGAAACATTGGGGTGCTCTGGGAATTTGATTTTTGCAAATCCTGCCAGAAACTATTCTAACCGGCTCCAGAGCTGAGTTACCGCAGCCTTTGATACAATCAACTATAATATCCTTCTGGATCGTCTAGAGGAGCTGGGAGCTGGGGGCAGTGTTATACAGTGGTTCCGCTCCTTCTTCCTGGGCTGTGTCCAGAAAGTGGTGGGGGGGGATGAGTGTTCAGAGCCCTGGGCACTCACTTGTGGGGTGCCTCAGGGTTTAGTCCTCTCCCCCATGCTTTTTAACATCTACAAGAAGCCGCTGGGAGAGATCATCAGGAGGTTTTGGCTGGGTGTCCATCAATATGTGGATGATACCCAGCTCTACCTCTCTTTTAAATCAAAACAGAAGTACTGTTCTTGGGGGACAGGGGGCAGGCTGGTGTGAAGCACTCCCTGGTCCTGAATGGGGTAACTGTGCCCCTGACGGACCAGGTGTGCAGCCTGGGAGTCATTTTGGACTCACAGCTGTCCATGGAGAAGCAGGTCAATTCTGTGTCCAGGGCAGCTGTTTACCAGCTCCATCTGGTACACAGGCTGAGACCCTATCTGCCCATGGACTGTCTCACCAGAGTGGTGCATGCTCTAGTTATCTCCTGCTTGGACTACTGCAATGTGCTCTATGTGGGGCTACCTTTGAAGGTGACCTGGAAACTACAACTAATTCAGAATACGGCAGCTGGACTGGTGACTGGGGGAGGCCGCCTAGACCATATCACACCGGTCCTGAAAGACCTACATTGGCTCCCAGTATGTTTCCAAGCACAATCAAAGTGTTGGTGTTGACCTTTAAAGCCCTAAATGGCCTTGGCCCAGTATACCTGAAGGAGCCTCTTCACCCCCAACATTCTGTCCAGACAGTGAGGTCCAGCACCGAGGGCCTTCTGGCAGTTCCCTCACTGTGAGAAGCAAAGCTACAGGGAACCAGGCAGAGGGCCTTCTTGGTAGTGGTGCCCGTCCTGTGGAACGCCCTCCCATCAGATGTCAAAGGGAACAACAACTACCTGACAATTTAGAAGACATCTGAAGGCAGCCCTGTTCAGGGAAGTTTTTAATGTGTGACATTTTAATGTATTTTTAATTTTTGTTGGAAGCAGCCCATAGGGGCTGGGGAAACCCAGCCAGATGGGCGGGGTACAAATATTATTATTATTATTTCAGCTAAACCACACAAAATAAGTTGAAAAGATTCAGGGAAATGAGGAGGGGCTAACACTTCCAGCACACAGGGAGAGGGGCTTCTTACTTCCCACCATTTAATTTAATTTAATTTAATTTAATTTATTCTTGCTCACAGTATAAATTAAAAGAGATGCAACTAAAGATACAATAAATATAAATATTGATTTTTTCCCCCAAAAAAATAAGCAACTCTATTAAAAATAGCACTAAAAACACTCAAAACCATTTCAAAGAAAAACAAACAAACACAGTGCAACACCCACCCCCAGAAATCCCTGCCACAACAGCCAGTTAGTAGGCCTATCTGAGCAAAGAAAGCTGGTGAACAGAAAGTCAATAGGGAATGAAATTCACAGCCTGGGAGCAGCCATTGACAAGGTCCTTTCTTGTGTCCTTTCCAAATGTGCCTGTGAAAGTGGTAGAACCAAGAGAGAGTTCTCCCCAAAAGATCTCAAACCTTGGGAGACTCATATGGGGAGGGGGGGTGAAGGGTCCTTCAGTGAGCCAGGATCCAAGCCATATCAGGCTTTGAAGGCAAACTAATTTGCCCTCTCTGAACAAATATACAACCCAAACATTTCTCTGAATTTTGCGATGTAGTTCTCCAGTCACATAATGTGTGAGAAAAATGCATACATCAGGATACCTGCATATATCAGAATACATAAAAATTCATATATTTGAAAACACATCACATGGACATTTGTTATATTAGGCAAATTTCTTTTCAAACATGCTTATGTCAGGCTAAAATGCATGCAAGTGTGTGTATATTAAGAGAAATTTGCACTCAAATGCTGATGGATTTTCATGAGGAAGAAGGATTTGCAAACTGATGTGGGAAAATGGAGACTTGAAACTGAGAGAAACTGAAATTGAAAGATTTGACCATCCCCACTTTGAAGAACCGAATATGTAATCCCCACCCAGTACATACAGTACACAGTGTGATGCTTAAATTGGTCCTGCATCAATAGAAGGATACAGAAGAATGCAGAAACAGTGCATGCAGTCACTGCTGATTGCAGGAAGACCTGTGATTTTTCTCACCTAAAGTAAATACTTCACTGTAGCAAATAAGCGCCACAGCACAGTTTTCAGGTGCTGCTGTTAGATCGGTAGTTTTTTGGGTTTTTTAAATGCAAAAAAAAAAAAAAAATCCAAAAAAACCTTAGCAAGCTGTTATGCAATTAAGCAAGATGGGCTTGCCCATAATGATTCAGATCTGCAATTATTTATACTGCTGTCTGTGCTTTTGATTACAGGTAGGTAGCCGTGTTGGTCTGCCGTAGTCGAAACAAAATAATAATAATAAAATTCCTTCCAGTAGCACCTTAGAGACCAGCTAAGTTTGTTATTGGTATGAGCTTTCGTGTGCATGCACACTTCTTCAGTTACACTGAGTCAGAAGTCACCAGACCCTTATATATAGTGAGAGGGTGGGGAGGGGTATTACTCAGAAGGGTGGTGGGAATGGGTGATTGGCTGATAAGTGTGGTAAACCTGTTGACGACTGTTAACGACTGCAATTGGTCTTACAGGAAAAAGGAAGGGGTGAGATGGCAAAAAAAGCTATATCATATAGACAGCATCTTAAAAAGCAGAGACATCACCTTGCCGACAAAGGTCCGTATAGTTAAAGCTATGGTTTTCTCAGTAGTGATGTATGGAAGTGAGAGCTGGACCATAAAGAAGGCTGATCGCCGAAGAATTGATGCTTTTTAATTATGGTGCTGGGGGAGACTCTTGAGAGTCCCATGGACTGCAAGAAGATAAAACCTATCCATTCTGAAGGAAATCAGCCCTGAGTGCTCACTGGAAGGTCAGATCCTAAAGCTGAGGCTCCAATACTTTGGCCACCTCATGAGAAGAGAAGACTCCCTGGAAAAGACCCTGATGTTGGGAAAGATTGAGGGCACAAGGAGAAGGGGACAACAGAGGATGAGATGGTTGGACAGTGTTCTCAAAGCTACCAGCATGAGTTTGACCAAACTGTGGGAGGCAGTGGAAGACAGGAGTGCCTGGCGTGCTGTGGTCCATGGGGTTAAGAAGAGTCGAACATGACTAAACGACTAGACAACAACAGCTATATCATGTATAATGAGATAAGAATCCAATGTCTCTATTCAGACCAGGTCTCTCCATGGTTTTAAGTTTGTGCTTTTGACTGGGGAACATAATGCATAATCCTAGAAAATGAAGTGCATGGAATGGGCAGGAACATTTCAGATCCGCTTTGTGAAACTCACATATTTGCCTCTGCAGACAAACGTCTCAAAAGACCTCTCGCTGTATTCCCAAAAAACAGTGGCAGCAGTTGTGGCCACTGGGTAGCTGGCAGACATCATGGGCAGCTTCAGCTGGCTGTGAGAGCTGGTGGGATTGACTGCAAAAAATGTTTGCATTTGAACGGGCCAATTGAAGTCCTGCTGTGGGGGGTGATGTCCCTGTGATGGACCTGACAGGGGCAGTCTTCGGTTGGGTCCTCCAGTGGGGCATACCAGATGGCTGTGCTGCTTGCAGGCAGTGCAGTGAAACCCACCCACCCTGTATGTTATGGACCTGCCCAGTGGTAAGTGGGCAACACACATGTATGACTTGCTATGGTGCCCTATTTGGGGTAAGGAAGGAATTTGCCTGCAGACAAATGGGTCCTGTCTGGAAGTTTGTCCTCTTGTCACAAGTTTGGGGGGGAGAGGCATTGGGTTGGATCCTTAGACTTAACCGGGGTGGAGGATCAAATTCAGGGTACCCTGGTAAAGGGGTGCACAGGTTGGGTTCTGTCCAAAGCCCCAGGCAGGGGTCTGACTGGAGAACAGAAATCCCAAAATGGCGACCTGGTGGGACCATCCATTAGATTTGTGTCAGTGGGGTAGCCTTAGATGACACCTCAAGGCAGCCCTGTTTAGGGAAGCTTTTAATGTTTGAGGCATTACTGTATTTTAATATTGTGTTGGAAGCCACCCAGAGTGGCTGGGGAAACCCAGCCAGATGGGCGGGGTATAAATAATAAATTATTTGTTGTTGCTGTTGTTGTTATTTATTATCAGATTCAACCTTGATGGAGATATCAGTCAACTGTTGGGCTGGCTGATTCAGGAGACATACCTAAGCCAAAGCCAACTTAAATCTATAATCAATAAAGTTGTGACCATTTTGGTCCAAGCTGTGGTCCACAGTCTGCAACGGCATGGTGGTGAAGGCATAGATGTCACACTTAAATTTTCAGTCTCTTGTAAATTAACACTTTCATACATGACAAGCTCCATCTTAGCTTCTGTTCCATTTCAACAAGGTTTTCACTATGCTCGTGATGTATTGCATGATTCCCGCCCCCAAAAAAATTTTTTTAATGCATCCTTATGCATAAATATTTGATTTTTTAAAAATAAATAAAATAAAATAAAAGCAAACATAAATAATGCATATTGAGTTCTATTAAAAGTGACCTACCTATAAACAAAACATGAGCATTTTTGCCACCCAGGCTATTATGGACATGCGACATTCTGCAAGCCATCATCCAATCAAACAGTGCAGTTTAATTTAGCAGAAAGGGTGAAGGTATTTTTCTGAATAGAATGGGGGTTTCTGTGTGATGTTTGTCAGGCATGGCAGATGTTGGTGCTGGAATGGCGTTTAGGAGCCCTGAATCATTCTTGTGTTGCTTTTAATTTTTTATGTTTGTCCATATAAAATATTAAAATAGAACCTTTGTGCCCTTTTGCAGGACTTTTTCTTCTCTTCTCCGGGTTGGTAAAGGAGCATGACTTTAGGAGGTTCGAGGAACTAGAAAGAATATAAGAATACTCAGATTGCTGCACGACATCAGCAATATCTTTATCATTGAATTATATTTTTAAAAATGGCAATCACACATTTTCCATGAAAAACCCTGTAATCATTTCCTTACGAATCATCACAACAGGTATTATTTATTAGTCACTATAAGAGATCACTAACAAGTTTTGGTTCAAACTCATTCATTTCTGAGCAGACTTCCATAAAATTGCACTGTTGGTCAAAACTAAGCCTTTAAAAGTAGTAGCTAACTTCTAAGTGTGTTGCAGGAAACTTGCCAGATTTATTTCAACAGGGTGTAGGTATCACAAACTTCCAGTGGATCGAAGTCTTTAAAAATAATAGCACACTGAAACATTTCCTCAAAGCAACAGGAGCCAAACTGGGGGTTGAATCAACTAAGGGATGGATCTTCAGTCCTCCCCATTCCCAGGTGGGTGTTGATTGACAGAGCAGTGGGGCCATCACTGTACCTGCAGTTGTCTGTGGGATGGAAGGTGGGAGGCTCAGACAGATTGCTGTGTCGGCCCAGAGCTGGTGCTGCAATCTGGCCCAAATTACAGACCCTCCAAGTGTCCCTATTTTCCAGGGGTAGTCCTAGATTTACAGAATCTGATTTGATCCTGGAATGTCCCACTTTTCTTTAGGACATCCCTATTTTCACTAAAGAAATGTTGGAGGGTATGGTAAGAAATCAGTATTTTCATTACTATGTGTTTCATTACCCAGAGTGGCTGGGCGGGGTACAAATAAATTATTATTATTATTATTATTATTATTATTATTATTATTATTATTAATCGGATAAAGGTCCGTATACTTAAAGCTATGGTTTCCCCAGTAGTGATGTATGGAAGTGAGAGCTGGACCGTAAAGAAGGCTGATCACCGAAGAATTGATGCTTTTGAATTGTGGTGCTGGAGGAGACTCTTGAGAGTCCCATGGACTGCAAGAAGATCAAACCGATCCATTCTGAAGGAAATCAGCCCTGAGTGCTCACTGGAAGGACAGATCCTGAAGATGAGACTCCAATACTTTGGCCACCTCATGAGAAGAGAAGACTCCCTGGAAAAGACCCTGATGTTGGGAAAGATGGAGGGCACAAGGCGAAGGGGACGGCAGAGGACGAGATGGTTGGATAGTGTTCTGGAAGCTACCAGCATGAGTTTGACCAAACTACGGGAGGCAGTGGAAGACAGGAGTGCCTGGCGTGCTCTGGTCCATGGGGTCACGAAGAGTCGGACACGACTAAACGACTAAACAACAACAACAAAATGTTGGCGTTATGTGAGCCAAGGAGACAACTAACTATACATGCATTAGAAGGCATCCGAAGGCAGCCTTGTATAGGAGAACTTTTTAAATGTTTAGTGTTTAGTGATGTTTTTATATAAGTTGGAAGATCCCCAGGGCGGCGGGGGCAACTCAGTCAGATGTGCAGGATATAGATAATAACATTAGTAGTAGTAATAGTAGTACGGAATAGGATGTCCCTATTTTCACAGGAGAAATGTCGGGAGGGTATGAAATTGGGCCCAGTGTTGTCATGTGGCAAGGCTCACTCAGGATTCAATGGATCCTCGGTCTGCTGAGCCCAGCCCACCCTGATTCTGAAAGTCCTTTTGGGGGGATTTCCACTGGCTGCTGCTGCTGGAGATCTTGCCAGTGGCACTTTAGCCTTCATGTACATTTAGCATGCAGAAGTGAGGACTCTCTGTCAACAGATGCTGCCGTCACTCTGCACACCTGGGGACGCCATTGAAGGCCAGAAAGGCTGGGCCATTCCTGCCCAAACCACCATTGCTGCCTAGCCCAGCACACAGGTGCGTTGGTTTGCTCTGTAAATTATTTCCCAGTTCTGTTTTATTTTTTAGAAGACGACTCGGCAAACCAAATTAAAATTCAAATTTAATTTGAGGCTGGAGGGAGGATTTGCCCATCATTAGTTCTATCCTCCTGTTTGTGGGTGGGATCTGCTTTCAGTTTGCAGATTTCTCTTCATAGATGGGCAAATCATATAGGAAACATACCCAGTTTAACAATGCATTGCTGGGGCTCACAGCTGGAAGATCTGTGTGTCTGGATAACTGGCACCCCAAACAGATAAACATCCATATTTCAGCAACTGCAGGGATTTCAGAATAACATTCTAAAATATTAATGCCCCAGCCACCCTTGTTCTACATCTGAGTCTGAATTTTTCATCAATCTTTTGCAATGACTGTAATTTTATACTTTTTGTTGGCATTGTGCAATCTTCCGAAATCTCACAAAAACTACTCCAATCTGAAAGCTATTCCATCTTTAATTTTGTGTTTTTGCATTATAGAACGATGTTGGTTTCTTTGCTTGGTTCTCATCTGGGTCTTTTTACAAGATCAATGCACAACAGCTGTACTTAAATGACTTATAAATGTAAGATAATATGGATTCTCGAATTCCCCCCTAATTCATATTGCCATGCTGTGCCCATTTTCAAAGAGGCACGCAAATACAATTCCATTAAAAGGATGTGGTTTCTCATGTGGAAGGAAAGCGAAGGGGTAAGGACACTTAGGTCGGCCCAAACTTACAGGATGATTTCTAGGTATACTGCTTTCCAGGGGGACAGCAGCTGGGGAACACATGAAGAGAACCGAGGATAAAACAGAGGGAGCAATGGAAGGGTAGGCAACACTCTTCTTAGATAAGGTATTCTCATGAAGGAAGAAAGGCATGCAATGAATGCAGGACCAGCTGTAATTGATTGAGAAATGGTTGAAAAGTAGTGGATCATAGGGACCTGTGAACCCAGGACTCATAGAGATGTGTAGAGACAGAAGTCAGTGGCTTTAAGCCACCATGCTTATGTTCTACCTCTGTGGCTGGAGACAGTGTGGCTCTGAATACCATTTGCTGGGGATCAAAAGTTGGGTGAAGTGCTATCATACTCAGGTCCTGCCTGTGGGCTTTCCATGGGCACCTGATTGGTCATGGTTGGAACAGGTACATGTAATCTGCCATGAAACTTACAAAGCTTAAGCTTAAGGACCCCTAATCCCAGAAGGTCCCCAGAAGCAACTTTAGCCCACATTGCTTAAAGAAAAATTGGGTCTAGCAGACCTAATTTGAGTCACATTGGTTTAAGCCACATAGATTGATTTTTTGATACATATATTTCAACAATCCCAAAGTCTGAGAGAACATAAGTTGTTAAGGTGCCGTGATCTGAAATCCCACTGATAATGGTGGTCACCCAGACCTTGTTGCTGGTTCTGAAGGGGCCCTCATGGCAGTTCAAGCATCAGGGCCCCTCAAATGTAGGTCTGCCACTGGGTAAAGGGGATGTAGACTGGTGCACAACCTGATCCTGCGGAGCCCTTCTAAAGTTCTTAAGGGTGTATGAAAACTGGGGACACCAGCAGAGTGTAGACAGCTAGGGTGATTTTGGGAATGAGGAGAGGACTCTATTGTCATACCTGAAGGAGGGTCTCCACCCCTCTTATTCAGCCTGGACACTGAGGTCCAGCTCCAAGGGCCTTCTGGTGGTTCCCTCACTGCAAGAAGTGAAGTTACAGGCAACCAGGCAGAGGACCTTCTTGGTAGATGTCAAGGAGCTAAATAACTATATAACTTTTTGAAGGCAGCTCTGTATAGGGAAGGTTTTTCGTAAATGTTTAATGCTTTGTGATGTTTTTAAATATGTTGGAAGCTGCCCAGAGTGGCTAGGCCAACCCAGTCAGATGAGTGGGGTACAAATAATAAAATTGTTGTTGTTGTTAGTAATAAAATGGTTGTTGTTGTTGTTGAAAGTAATATGCAGAGAGGCACTATGGATACAGGGTGGCTGATTATGGCTTTTCGGACATTTTTTGACACCAAATCCCATCAGCCCCAGCAAAGTGTAGGGAGGATGGAATTGTAGTCCAATAACATTGGGAAGGTCATATTTCGCTTACCTCTGGCATAGCATATTGAAATGTCATTTCATTTTTTTTTTTTAAAGATTTTTATTAAAGTTTTCCAAAAGAAAGAAAAATAGAAATTCACAGAATAAAAAACCATAAATTACAGAAAAAAGAAACACACAAAAAAGAAAAAAAAGAAAAAAAATACAGAAAGAAAAGCACAACTAATTAAGAAAAATTACATTTAAACAAAGAAAAAATAAAACCATTCCATTTTTCCAATAGCCTCAATTTCATATGCTTATGTTCTTGACCTCCTCGCACCTTCCCCTTTTTGTATTCCCATTCAAATATTTAATTCAGCAAATTCTTACCCTTTGTCAAATGTTTGAACTTTGTACCATAACATATACTATATCCCTATTTTTCAACCAATTATCAATACCTTTTTTGCATAGTCTTAATAACTTTTATCACTAATTACCACTTATTACCCATCCAAGCACATTTTTAACACTCATTGATTTTATAATATTTCTGAAGATAGTCTTTGAATTTCTTCCAGTCTTCTTCCACCAACTCTTCTCCCAGGTCTCGGATTCTGTCAGTCATTTCCGCCAATTCCATATAGTCTATCAGCTTCATCTGCCATTCTTCCAGGGTGGGTAGCTCTTGTGTCTTCCAATACTTTGCGATGAGAATTCTTGCTGCTGTTGTTGCGTACATAAAGAAATTTCTATCTTTCTTTGGCACCAATTGGCCCACCATGCCCAAGAGAAAGGCCTCTGGCTTCTTAAGGAATGTATATCTAAAGATTTTTTTCATTTCGTTATATATCATCTCCCAGAAAGCCTTAATCTTTGGGCATGTCCACCAAAGGTGAAAGAATGTTCCTTCACTTTCTTTACACTTCCAACATTTATTGTCAGGCAAATGGTAGATTTTTGCAAGCTTGACTGGTGTCATGTACCACCTGTATATCATTTTCATAATATTCTCTCTTAGGGCATTACATGCCGTAAATTTCATACCTGTGGTCCACAACCGTTCCCAGTCAGCAAACATGATGTTATGGCCAACATCTTGTGCCCATTTAATCATAGCAGATTTAACTGTTTCATCCTGCGTATTCCATTTTAGCAGCAAGTTATACATTCTTGAAAGTATTTTAGTTTTGGGTTCTAACAACTCAGTTTCCAATTTTGATTTTTCCACCTGGAAGCCTATTTTTTTATCCATGTTATAGGCTTCTCTTATTTGAAAATAGTGCAGCCAATCTCGCACCTTATCTTTTAATTTCTCAAAACTCTGCAATTTCAATTTATCCCCTTCTTGTTCCAGTATTTCCCAATATTTCGGCCATTTGGCCTCCATATTGGACTTTTTAAGTGCCTTTGCCTCCATTGGTGACAGCCACCTTGGGGTTTTGTTCTCCAATAAGTCTTTATATCTTGACCAGACATTAAACAATGCTTTCCTGACAATATGATTTTTAAATGCTTTATGAGCTTTGACCTTGTCGTACCACAGATATGCATGCCACCCAAAGACATTATTAAAACCTTCTAAATCCAAAATGTCAGTGTTTTCAAGAAGCAGCCATTCTTTCAGCCAGCAAAATGCGGCCGATTCATAATAGAGTTTCAGGTCTGGCAGGGCGAAGCTACCTCTTTCTCTTACATCGGTTAGTATTTTAAATTTTATTCTAGGCTTCTTGCCCTGCCAGACAAATCTAGAAATATCCTTCTGCCACTTCTTGAAACAGTCCATCTTGTCCACAATTTGCAAAGATTGAAACAAAAATAACATCCTTGGCAATACATTCATCTTTATAGCCGCAATTCTTCCCAACAAGGAAAGCTTCAAGTTTGACCATATCTCTAGATCTTTCTTCACTTCTAGCCAACATTTCTCATAGTTATCTTTAAACAAGTTTAAATTCTTAGCAGTCATATTAACCCCCAAATATTTAACCTTCTTTACTATTGTTAGGCCTGTCTCCTTCTGAAACCTGTCTTTCTCAATCGGTGTTAAATTTTTCTCAAGAACTTTTGTTTTAGATTTATTCAGCTTAAAACCAGCCATCTGCCCAAATTCTTGGATCACTTCCAAAACTCTTTTCGAACTAGATTCTGGCTCCTGTAATGTTAAAACTAAGTCATCTGCAAAAGCTTTCAATTTATATTGCTTAGCTCCGACCTGAATGCCTTTTATCAAACGGTCCCTTCTAATCATGTTCAATAATACCTCCAGGACTGTGATGAATAACAACGGGGAAATTGGGCAGCCTTGTCGTGTACCTTTCTCTATCTTAAATCCCTCTGTCACCATATTATTCACAATTAATTTAGCCTTTTGTTCTGAGTAAATTGCACTTATACCATTTTCAAACCCTTGACCCACCCCCATCCCCTGAAGATTTTTCTTCATAAAACTCCAAGAGATGTTGTCAAAGGCTTTCTCCGCATCTATAAAGATTAAAACTGCTTTGGTGTTTATATTCACTTGCAACTTCTCCAAGATGTTGATTATGTTCCTTGTATTGTCCGACAAGTGTCTACCCGGGAGAAAGCCCGCTTGGTCCTTATGAATCTCTTCCAGTAGTACTTTCTTTAATCTATTTGCCAAAATGTCCGCAAATATTTTGTAATCCACATTAAGAAGGGTTATGGGGCGGTAGTTCTTAAGTTGCGTCTTTTCAGACTCAGTTTTTGGTATAAGTGTAATATAAGCTTCCTGCCACGACTCCGGCGCCTTTTCCCCCTCTAGTATCTCATTGCATACCTCCATTAGTGGTCGAATTAACCAATCTTTCAAAACTCTATAGTATTTGGAGGTTAAGCCGTCTGGTCCTGGAGATTTGCCCAACTGCATGTTCCGAATGGCACCCTCCACTTCCTGTTCTGTAATTTTGTCACTCAACATTATCCTCTTTTCTTGAGAGATTTTTTGTAATCCGTTTTTCCTCAGAAATTGGTCTAATTCGACCTCTTTCTGTGGCCCTTGTGTATAAAGTTGCTTGAAAAATCTCTGGAAGCAGTTTCTAATTTCCAATGGGTTCTGTATAATCTTTCCATTTACTTCCAAATTTGTTATGGTGTTTAGTTCCTGTCTTTTCTTCATCTGCCATGCAAGCAGTTTCCCACATTTGTTAGCCGATTCAAAGGACTTTTGTCTCATCTGTTTGATTTTCCATTCCACTTCCTGATTTATCATTCTCATATATTGTACTTGATATAACTTAATTTCTCTCAGAATCTCTTGGGATTTTGGTTTCACTCTTAATCTTTTCTCTCCTTCTTTTATTTTTTCCAAAATTTTATCTTTTTTCTCATTTTGAGTTCTCTTCTTTATTGCATTCTGTTGAATCAAAAACCCTCGCATGACCGCTTTGCTTGCGTCCCAGACTGTTCTTTTTTCCACCGTAGTGTTTAAATTTATCTCAAAATAGTCTCTCAATGTTTTTTGGGCCTTCTTAATCACCTCCTGGTTTCTAAACAGGGCGTCATTCATCCTCCATCTGAAGGAGCCGATTGGCATTAGTTTCATCTCCATCTTTATTGCATTGTGGTCGGAGCAAGTTTTGGGGCAGATTTCCACTTTTCGAATCTTGGGTGCCAGTCCTCTAGTTATCCATATTTGATCAATTCTTGTCCATGTCATATTGGCTTCAGAGAAGAATGTTCCCTCTCTTCCAAGGGGGTTCTTAGTTCTCCAAGTGTCAATCAAATCCATATTGTCAGTCAATTCAAAGAAAGTTTTAGGTAGTCTTCCATCTTTAGTTACCACCTGTCTTTGTGACTTATCCATGTTAGTAGATACCACTCCATTCATGTCTCCCATCAAAATGATATTATAGTCCATATAGTCCAACAATGTCTCGTGCAATTTCTTAAAAAATTCCGATTTCCCCTCATTTGGTGCATATACTCCTAAAATCAAATATTTTTCACCTTGTAGTTGAATCTCAATTGCAATAAACCTTCCTTGTTCATCTTTAAAAACAAATTTCGGTGATAGGCTCTCTTTAGCGTATATAACAACTCCTCTCTTTTTGACTTTGTCCGATGAAATAAATTCTTGACCCAGTCTTTTATTAATGAGAACTTTCCTGTGGAGCCTTACCACATGAGTTTCCTGCAAACAAATTAGATCCAATTGGTCCTTTTTCAATATATGAAATACTTTCCTCCTCTTCTCCGGCGAGTTAAAGCCGTGAATGTTCCAGCTTAATAATTGCAGAGACATGGTGTGTTTATTTTAATTTCCTCCAGCCGCTCCCAAGAGCTCGTCAAGTTCTTGCGGTGGTATCTTCTTTTTTGATTTGTCAAATTCCAAAGGTGGTGGTGCTATGCCAGCTCCTGGTCTCAAGGCTTTTGGCAGATCTGTCGCTTCCTTTTGTAGATCTTCTTCAAAATCTCTCAGAAATTTTTCCTTATCTTCCACTGATCTGATTCTGAACTTTTTCCCCTTAAATGTAAAGGACAGTCCCTGGGGGAACTCCCATCTGAAAACAATAGTATTCTTTCTCAACAAGGCCACCAAGTCTCCGTAGTTAGTTCTCAAATCCAGAAGGTGTTTCGGAATATCTTTAAAAATCTCCGCTCTGGTCTCATTAATCTCTAGGGTCTTCTGGAAGTGAGCACTCAATATTTTGTCTCGTTCCTCTTTCGATCGGAGGGTCACCAAACAGTCTCTCACCCTGTTTTTCCTCCCTCCTCTTCCAAGTCTGAAGGCGCTCACTATCTTAAATTCTTTATCCAGCTCCAAGTTCCAGAATTTCTGAAATTCCTGTGAAAGATAGTCATTCAAATTATCTCTCTCAAGTTCTGGCACCGCCCTGATCCTCAGGTTTGTCTGTCTCTCTCTCAATTCAACCATAGACAATAAGGCCTGGTGGTCCCCAATCTGTTTACGTATTGGTTTGATTTCTTCCTCCACAGCCACAGCTTTTTCTTTTGCCTCCTCGGCTATTTTCCTAGTAGTCGCAGATTCCTCCAACAGTTTTTCTATAGCTTTGGTATTTGAATTAATACTGGCTGTGTTCCCTTTAATTTCAGCTGACTGATCTGAGACCTGTTTACTTAGGCCTTCCAATTTTTCGTAAATTTTATTCAACACAGATGTAAATTCCCCTTCTGAGGCCATTCCTTTTGGCTCAATTTGCCCTGGGTCTTCCTCCTGAGTCACAGGGAGGCCAGGCACAGATGCCCTACGTTGCTGGGAGATTGAAGTAGATTGTTGGACTTTGACCTTGGATCTTGTTGCTCTTTGTTCAGTCATTCCCCTTTATCTTCAGTCAAGGTCAATTCCCACAGGCAAGCCTTGTAGTGGAAAGTCCCCAAAGTTGACAGTGGAAAATTCCTCCAGTCAGGTATTAACTTCAATAGTCCTCTAGGGGGATACAGTGGCTGCCATAAAATTCTCAATAGCCAGACAAACAAATCTTTTTGTGGCTTTCCGTATCCCCTCTTTAATTGAAACTAAGTATTCAGATCAGTAAAACTCAGAAATGTATCTTCTTGCAGAGTTAGATCAAATATTTACTGTATCCACAGTCAATGCGAGCTCAAATGTAGCAAACCTCATTAATCTGACAGACCGTTCCCATGAGAGTTCAAATAAAAAGTCTTTTAAAATTCCCAGAAGATCCCCAGAAGAAATACAGTCACTTTCTCAACTTCCCCTGCAGGGGAGTTCTCTCTTTTGGTGCTTAGAGTTAAAGTTGAACGATCCACATTAAAGTAATAGCACAGAAAGGTCTTTGCTTTGATCTTTTACAAAGCGGAAAGGCGGACTTCCTGTTTACACCTTTCCGCTTCGGAGCCCAAATTCAGTTCTTTTTGTTCTCAAATCCAAATTTCTTAAGTCCCCCTACTCACGGGTGTTCTCTTTTAGAGCCGAATTTCACAGGAAAAAGGTCAGCGCTCTCCGGCAACAGCTACGCGGCTTCGCTCTGTAGACGCAGCAATCGACCCGTAGCACCGCGCCGCTCCCGCTGCACACCGGAACCCCTTTCGGGGCTCCCTCGCAAAAACGGGGGGCGCAAAAGGTGCCTGCTGGGTCCCACGCTCGCAGGCTCTTTCTGCCTGCGATTTCAGATCGGGTCCCCGCTTCGCCGTAGCGGAACAGACCCACTTTCTACAGGGCTTCTCCTCCTACTCAGAAGGAGACCGCCATTGCCGTTGGCGCCGCCTCCGGAAGTCCTTGAAATGTCATTTCAATCCCTTTCTGTTCTTGCCGCATTGTCTCTGTCCACTCGTCACCTTTCCCACTGCTTTTTGTTTACTCGTGGCAAGCATTTTGGACTGTAAGCATTTAAGCTGAGTCCTTATCTGTTTCCCCCCTGAAATATACTCAGAGTCGAGAGTGGATTTCATGATCTTTATTCAGCTCATAGTGGTGAGGAGGAATGGAAGTTCCCCCACAATATCTGCTTTATATACATTATTTACACAATGGGCTGCACGTGATTGGCTAATTCCGGAATTCTCCTGTAGGCCAATCAGGTTGTGGATTCACTTCCACCTGGAGCTGGATTGGGTGGCTCCTGTGGACCAATCATACTGCTGCATTGTTCTAGGACCAATCAGACTGCTGCATTTTGGATCCTATTCAACTCAGTACATAACACCCCACTACTGTATAATCAGTGCTTTTTTCCGGGGGTACGCAGGGGTACACATACCCCTAAACATTTTTGTGAATACTTGTACTTTTGTCCATTTACTATAAAATGGTGATTTTCTTGAGTCAAAATGAGAGTACCCCTAAACATTTTTTTTAGAAAAAAGCACTGTATATAATTACACAAAACTTAGTAACTATACCAATTGTTTTTGTGTATGTGTGTGTATTAGGACACACTTCATCCTCCTGCACAGAATCACTTGTGCCCACAAAAGGTATGGTAGAAAGAAAAGGGGAGAAGTTGCCATGTAAGAACATGACTTAACTTATTTTTTAGCTTCTCAGAAGAAAAGAGCTATAATCAATGAAATGGCCTCTCTGCACTGAGGATTCAGATGTATTTTGCAGCAGCTGCGAGCTGGCTATCCTGAAATCTTTCTTCCTCTCTCTCTGTGCATGGATGTACATGTGCAACACAGAGATGAATTGTTTAAAGATTTTGCTTGATAACTAGGCTGTACAAGAGTCTTATTTTCTGAGCAAGCTGTGTGTGTAGAGAGAGAGATTTGAGTTTTGATTCTGCTCCAATTCCTGAGTGCATGCATAATTTAAAAACAATATATTTTCAATTATATTGAACTTCCAAAACAAGAGAATTTTTATGGATGTTAAATGTAACCAGGTAATCATTAAAATCTTGCTTGTGTCACCATTTCCTGCAGTTCAAAGGCAATCTTAAAATTTTCTTAGTAGTAAATGAGACCTCTGGGGAGAAATGGTTGGAAAAATATTTAATCAGAGTTGTGTGTGTGGTTCCCCCCTCCCTTCATTCTAGAAGGTAAGGAGGAGGACAAGGCAACAAAATAGCCTTCAATTTCCCTACTTGTTTTAGAATGAAAGCCAATCCCGGTATCCTACTGAGAGGGAAATTATTCTAAGCTGGCAGATCGGCAGAGTAAATCCCCATTTCCACGAAAATGTATTGACGTTCTGAACTTGCTAATATGCTGTAATATGCAGTTAAAATTGACGGCATGACCGAAAGGGTTTGGAGGCAGCTTTGTCTAAATGTTCCAATATATAGCTTGATGTGACCTCATTATTATATAAATTAATTCTGACCTTTGTGGCATGTTTGGAAACGTGCCAGAAATAACGAGGCTGACAGCCTAGTAAATCATATTTCAGTGACGCCTTGCTGAAAAATCAAAAGACATCATCTCCATCTTCCTCGATGAGTAGTCGAGTGTGTGCTGCCGCATTTTAGCCATTCAGATGACATGTCTGTAAAAAAAATACATCAGCTGACAATCAAAGACCCTGAGGCTTGTCAAGCCTCACAGTTTTCCTGCAAGCATAATTGATTTCTCATTATGCTCTCCTGGATGCAAGAATGGAGTTGATTCTCAAGGCTGGCCGTCCAGAACTAGCAATGAAAGAAAAAATTAGGCTGCAATCCTATGGGTCTCAGGAGGTCATTTCAGAAGCCACATGTTGCTCAGGATCTCCCTCCCAGAGGTCAAGCAGGTGGATCTCAGGATCTCAGGGAGGGACATCTGATGTCACATGCCCTCTCCCTGCTGTCTTTCTTGGCTACTTATATGTCCAGGGACATATAAACATCACTAAGACCCAAAGGGCAAATTGGGTGTGTGTCAGGGGCTGAAGGGACTTGGATGTAAAGGAAAAGGCCTTCTCGGCCACCTGACAACACCCTCTACAAACCAGGGAAAGTTTTAGACCAGCTCAAAAGCTGTTGCAAATATCTCCCTTGTACAGTGATTTTTTTTTTCTGATGACACTCAAGGGCACCTTCCCCGCCTCCCCAAATGTTAAAAGTACTTACAGTGGTACTGCGGGTTACAGATGCTTCAAGTTACAGATCCTTCAGGTTACAGACTCTGCTAACCCAGAAATAGTACCTCAGGTTAAGAACTTTACCTCAGGATGAGAACAGAAATTGTGCTCCAGCGGCCCGGTAGCAGCAGGAGACCCCTTTAGCTAAAGTGGTACCTCAGGTTAAGAATGGACCTCCAGAATGAATTAAGTTCTTAACCCGAAGTACCACTGTCTTTTACTTCCTCTGTTCATAGTGGAAGGAAAAGAGCAGGTGGGGGGGGGGAGGAAAAAGACAGAGGAGCACAAGATCATTCCTCTACCCTCACTTCCACTTTGCAGGTACGAGCCTGGCAAGGCACTGAAAGTGGCTCTTTTACCACCTTTGGTTTTCCCTGAGCCAGCCAAAGTATGGCGTCATTCCTCTGGGCTACTGCAGGAGGATGGGCAACAGGGCTGGCCAGCCCATGAGGCAAGGGAAGGCGACTGCCTTGGGTGGCAAGATCCACAGGAGTAATAGATCCGGCCTCCATTACCCGCTGCTGCCACTGCCATGATGGCAGTGATGGCTGCGGTGTGTTCTTGGAGGTCAGATCTGCTGTCTCCTTTGCAGCCTCCTCCTCCCACCTTCAGAGTGGCCTCTTGGAGAACAGGAGGCACTGATGGTCTCCTCCCACCTCTGGGGAGGAAATGGTGAGGTTTGCCCTCTGGAGTCTCCTGGGCTCCTGTTAAGCAAGGTTGACTTGATTCCCCTCTTGTCCTTCTTTTCAGACGGAGGGAGGCATTTTGTGGTTTGGCCTCAGATGCCAAAATGTCTTGGGCTGGCCTTGATGGATGCGATATAAGAACATATAGCAGATAAACACACACTCACACCCAATGACTAGGGTTGCACATTCAATGAAGGTTGCCATTTCAGAGTTCAGTAGTTAGGGGTATTTAAGGTCTGGTATTAGTAAGCTAAATGCAGGGGAAGCTGTCAGAGCTCACCATTGAAATCTGATCTCTCCCCACCACAAACATACTTTTATAAAGCATCTTGTTTTTGGTGCTGTCGTTTTAATTTCCCGCAGGGCCCTGGAAAATTAAACTGTGGACAATTAAAACTCAGCACTGGTTCAGGTTCTTGCCTCTAGGTAAGCTTACCAAGACCTCCTGAAGTACATCGCTAGATGGGACTTTACCAAAGATCACCTCAGACCTGGAGAGAGCCCTGGAGATATTCTTAGTAAGAATTAAGGACCCATATACGTGGCAAGTATGCAAGGTTTCATTGCAAATTAAGTAAGTACATTCTGGAAAAATCAGTCGCAAAGGTACTTTAAGAATAATGAGACACTGCTAGTTCACCTTAAGCATGGAGGAGAGGAGACACATTGACAGCTGAGAACACTTATTTTGCTATGAAGCGCATCATTTCTCTCTCCCTCCGCTTTAAAGCTAGAATGAAGTTAGGCTTGCACTGTGGCCTGCATCTCAGTTGCATCAGTCTACATCAGACAGTGACCCATCAGTACTTTTCAGCTCAAATATATGACTCCTACTGCTATGATGAATGGCCACCCCCAATTTGTGATCAATATGTGTGCCGTGTTGCAAATTGGAATAGGAGGGTCATTTAGTTCAGTTCACCTTTTAATTTAGTTCAATTCACACTGAGAGCCAGGGTGGTGTGGTGGTTAAGAGCAGTAGACTTGTAATCTGATGAACCCGGTTCTCATCTTCGCTCCTCCACATGCAGCTGCTGGGTGATCCTGGGCTAGTCACACTTCTTTGAAATCTCTCAGCCCCACTCACCTCACAGAGTGTTTATTGTGGGGGAGGAAGGGAAAGGAGATTGTTAGCCGCTTTGAGACTCCTTCGGGTAGTGATAAAGCGGGATATCAAATCCAAAGTCTTCTTCTCTTCTAATGCAAATCTTCCTAAATTGCATTTACTGAACCAAATATGCATACCGAAACAGAGCTATCCTTCCAATTCTTCTGAATATTGTGATTTAATTGTGCAGCCACCAAAAAATGTGTATTTAGGAGACTATGTGCATTAAAATGCATGTTAGGGAAAATTAAACTGTGTTGCATTGGGGGGCAGGGGGAGAGATACCTAGAATAGTGTGTAAGCCATTACAAGGAATGTGCGCTAAAATACTGGGGGATAGTCATAAGGGCTTTAAACTGATGTGGAAAATGTGGCTAATTGAATGTAAGATTAGCAAAATGAGGAACTGCAAGAATCTGAAAATGACAGACTTGTCCATGCATTGCCAATAAGGGATCCTTAGGAAGTATTTACTCTTCTAATATGAAGGCTGTTAAACTCCACTCATGCAAGTAATCACTGTGGCGCTTCCTTCCATGGCTTGAGGGACAGCTGCATCTTTTGAAGATAGTCCAGGCTCCTGCATTGTCTGCATGATTGTCCCAAGAGCTCTGGGAGTGTTCATGCTCCCTCTTGTCATGCAGATGAACAGGGATGAACAAAAGCATCTTTCCCAGCCCACTGCTGTGCACTGCTGTCTGATGCGCTTATCAGTCAGTGAGGAAATCAAATGTATTCGAGTCAATGCAAACACGCAGAGGCATTGTGCAACTTGTTAGCACAGAAGCCCCTATTACTGAGGCTGGGAGGGGGAGGGGGGAATACATGGAATACATAAGGTGATATGACTGTCAGCAAACTGGAGAAGATTAAAGATAAGTGTTTGCTGTCAAAATATATTAAACCATCTTGGGTTCCTATTAATCTGGTTTTTCATACATGGGAGGAATTAGATCACAGAGTCAACCAAAGGAGGAAACCTGATCAACAAAATTAATTTTGCTGTGTAAATAGCTCGAGGACAAACCTCAATAAACTTCACTTGGCAGGGTTTTATTTTTTGGGGGGGTTTAATTTAGAAAGCAATAGATGGCTGAAAGAGGGCCCCTCATGTACAAGATTAATTTACTCTTGCTGAGGAGCATATGGACTTTTACAGCAGCCATGCATGAGCTATCCACTCTTTCATTTATTTTCTTTTCAGAGAAAATAATAATAAAAAGCCGCATCTGTTGGTTTTAAGCTGCCATTCTTTCTTTTTTCTTTTCTTTTTCTTTTTCTATGTTATCTCTTCAGAGAAAGAAGAAGGCAATAAAAGAACTGGGTGCAGTCAGCTATGGATCAGGCCACTGGGCCATATAGTTCAGCATCCTGTTTTCATGGTGGCCAACCAGATCCCTATGGGAATCCTGCACTCATCCTACATGCGATTCTCAACAACTGGCATTCAGAATAATATTGTCCCTGATAGAACATTACAATCATGGCTAATAGTTATTGGTAGGCTTATCACTACATTTTGTGGGAATGAATTCCATATGTACTACTACCAGGTATCCTCTATGCACCCTTGAGCAAATTCCCATTGAAATACACAGAGCAGGAAAATGACCAATGGCAGGATCCAATAGAACATGGCCGTTGAGCCAGGAATGAGTCATTGGTGGTCCTCAAGTAGCTGCTTTTTCTTACACCTGTCACATCCAATTACCGAGAGCTAGTGTGGTGTAGTGGTTAAGAGCGGTGGACTCATGATCTGGTGAACTGGGTTCGCTTCCCCGCTCCTCCATATACAGCTGCTGGGTGACCTTGGGCTAGTCACACTTGGGCTAGTCTGAAGTCTCTCAGCCCCACTCACCTAACAGAGTGCTTGTTGTGGGGGAGGAAGGGAAGGGAGATTGTTAGCCGCTTTGAGACTCCTTAGGCTAGTGATAAAGCGGGATATCAGATCCAAACTCCTCCTCCTCCTCCTTCTTTGAAGTCTCTCAGCCTCACTCACCTCACAGCTTGTTGTGGGGGGAGGGAGGGAAAGGAGATTGTGAGCTGCTTTGAGACTCCTTAGGGTAGTGATAAAGTGGGATATCAAATCCAAACTCTTCTTCTGATCATGTAGGTAATGTGATGACATCAAGCAGTCATGCAAACAACCAAATTTATTTCACATGGCAATGCAACAAAGTTGCTGAATTCCACCCAGAATGTTGGAAGTTCAGGATGGGGGGGGGGGGAGAAGTTATTTGAACAGCACATAGTTAAACATAGTGGAATTATATCCCACAAGATGTTGTGTTGGCCACTGACTTCGAAACTGGCCTAAGCAGATTAATGGAGGGCAAAGGGTATCAGTGGGTACCAGCCATGATGGGTGTGTTCTTTCTCCATTGATGTAGGGAGTGTGTCTCTGAGAATCACTGCTGGGAATCAGAAGTGGAGAGAGGGCTATGGCGTGCTGGTCCTGTCTGCAGGCTTCCCATGGGTGTCTGTTTGGCCACCATGAGAAACAGGATGTGTGGTAGATGGTCTTGATGCACCAGGCAGACTTTTCTTTGTATTCTTAACAGCAGAGAGAATATCAACAGGAAGAAGAGGGAAGGGATAAGCAGGGATGAATTTTATATATACTTTATACCGGTGCTTTTTTGTGGGGTGGGGTGGGGGGAGACGCAGAGGTACACATACCTCTAAACATTTTGTGAATCTAAGTTTGGCCTCACTGAAGGGCAATATTTCAGTGATCCGTTCCGGAGGCGCGTCCGTAACGTGAAATGTCCGCAACTTGAAGCGCTATATCTGCACTGGTGCACGGCACAATTTGGCACTTCTGTGCATGCGTGAAGTGCAATTTAGCGATTCTGCACATGTGCGAGTGGCAAAACCCGGAAGCAACCTGTTCCGGTACTTCCGAGTTACTGCGGGGCGTAACGCGAAAAGACGCAACAAGAAGTGGATGCAACATGAGGTATAACTGTACCCCTAAACATTTTTTTTAGGGGGAAAAACACTGCTTGAAACCAAATTATGAGCAGACAAGCATGGTGGATGAGCTACAGAGCAGGGGAAAGAAAAGTTTATAAGCCAGGCTTTATAAACAAAGTTTACATAAGGCAAAGGAATAGCCCAAAGCAGGGTCAACCCAGCATGTCTTTTTAAAGGTATCTTTGTGTGAAGAGTGCTGAGAAATATATTTGCTAACATGCTAATGACTTGAGTTTATCAAATATGTATCATGTAGCTTGCAAGGGGGTGAAGAAAAGCTTCTGGAGCTGAGCAGCTCCCAACTAACCTTTGGTTGCTGCCGTTATTGAGTAGCAGTATAAGGAAAATGGTTGGCTGCAGCTGAACTGATACTTGTGCCAAAGCTCTGTCTCCGTTGCCTCTGGAGAGCTGATTCTGGCTGGGAACATAACTTGGAGGAAAGGGTTAACTATTCAGCACCATGGCCCACAATCTGAACTGCCTCCTTTGCCCCAGGAAAGCGGCATTTGCTCATTAGAATATCTGGTTGTGGATCTCCCCCCCCCCATTTCCAACTTGCCCCCGAGTCATAAGCATCTACAGTACTTCAAATGATTCTGTGTCCCTCTGCAAAAAAAAAAAAAAAAATATTTGAAATGGAAATTTTAACATGCAAACACCTGAGCACGTAAAAACAAACAATCGCGGACCAAGTACATAAACTGTCAAACAATACCATGAGTTCCTACTAGGTAAAAGAATACACAGCCGGAACCAAAAGGTAAGCTCAACGCATATGCCACAGCAGAATGAGCCATGCTTGGTGGTGGTGGATGAGACCCTGTCATTTTGGTAACGAAACCGAGAAAGCAAAACTTTGTTGCCTCACATTTGTCATGCTAAAATTCAACTCTGGCCACTTTCTGATGTTGTGCAAAGCTTTCAGAAAGAGCCATGTTCCATATGCTGGCAGCCACCAGCAGTAAGGTAAAAGATAAAAGTAAAGGACCCCTGGACAGTTAAGTCCAGTCAAAGGGGACTATGGGGTAGTGTCGCTCATCTCGCTTTCAGGCCAAGGGAGCCAGTGTTTGTTCACAGGCAGCTTTCCAGGTCACGAGGCCAGCGTGACTAAACCACTTCTGGCACAACAAACACCGTGATGGAAACCAGAGCGCACGGAAATGCCATTTAGCTTCCCACCAAGCGGTACCTATTTATCTATTTGCACTTTGACGTGCTTTTGAACTGCTAGGTTGGCAGGAGCTGGGACAGAGCAATGGGAGCTCACTCTGTTGTGGGGATTCGAACCACTGACCTTCCAATTGGCAAGCCTAAGAGGCTCAGTGGTTTAGATCACAGTGCCACCAGCACCCACTCCAGTAATAACATTGTTCTATACTGGAACTCGAGCCAACTGCCCAGGCAGCCAAGGGGAATTCCCACAATGACCACCCGGCTGTGTACATTCTGTTTTCTTTTACTGCCCTAGGATGGCAACCCGACATGAGGATCTGCAACAGCTGCCCACCTGGTGGAAGGGGTAAGCCTCCCTCCAGTACAGAAATGTAGGGAGCCATCCAGCAAGTCAAAGGATTGTAATGCCATCCCAGAGTCAAGAGCCAGTATCTGACCAGTAGTGGAGGATATCTCTTTAATTACCCATGCCCAAAGGGTATTACTGAGTATCCCCACAACATGGGCAAAAAAGATCTTTTACTACCACACCCTCTCCAGCACTTGGAAGAGAAGAGGTAGACTTTGGGATTCTAGACAATCTCTCTGGGGCCCAATGTCATCACAGTACAGCCTTAAGTTCCTCTTCCTATATCCGAGCCAGGGCTGTCTTAAGCATATCCGGTGCCATGGTGCAAAGCTCCCTCCGGCACACCCCCCCCATTTCCCAGAGTTTTTTTTAGGGAGGACGACACTGCCAGTGGGGCTGGAGGAGGCAGGCAGCGGCTGGAGGGCAGCTCCTATGGCAGGGAAGAGGTGGAGGCTGGGGGAGGGCAGCAAGCTGATGCTGGGAGGCACCATGTCCAGCTTCCACCTCTTCCCTGGCGCCCTCCAGAACCTGGTGCCCTGGCACCCTGCGCCACTAGTCTCTATAGGTAAGACGCCCCTGGTCCTAGCTGAAAAAGTCCGAAGCCAGGGCTGTACCTAGATTGTTCCCCAAACCTGATTTTCAGTTTAGATTGCTAAACCCTCCTCCCAAATCCTTTCAAACTTCCATATGAATGTCTAGTAGCAATTTATGTATCTTTGATACTACCCACTGCAAAAATTGGTGGGTGTTGGAGTCTAGCAATATCTGGAGGGTCGCAGGTTCCACACCCCTTGTCTAGTTCAAAGTGTTAATATGCCTCTGAATTAGATCTCCAAAATTATGAGATCTCAGGGTGCAAAGGAGTACTTATTACTCAATAGATCTCTTAAGAAAAATTCTAGCACCATTCATAATCCTGAAAAGCTAGCAAAAACACTGTTTTAGAATTAGGTATCTATCTAAAACAACTACTTGAGATCATTGCCCAGAGTGAGGAAGGTTTTTTTTATATAAAAAGCTCAGCTGTATAATTCAAGAAACATTTTATAGAGCCCACTTACAAAGTGCTGAGACATTATGCAACAAATGTGAGTGTTAAAACATGTCATAAAGCAACTTGTCTCCCAAAGATAATGGATTTGGTTCCACTGAAGATAGTAATCTGTGAAAATAATTTTGCTTAATGTTCACTGAATTTGTGGGTTTTAAGTAAAAACGTTTCCAGAAGGGACAAGAGATTTTTTTTCCTTTTTTCTTTTTACCAGCTTTGAAAAAGATACCCCAATTCTAGCCGCTGAATCCACAGGAAACATTTTTCAGGGATGATGGGAATAGTGGGGGTTCACCTAACCTGCTTCACACATTGGAAGCATTTGGGGAGAAGCGGTAGGATTGCACTCATTTGACCCATTCCCCATGACAACATTCTTCTCCCTCACCAGTACACCCACCAGTCATACCCCAGCCAACCATGAATTTGGGGACAATGTAATGGGGCTCGGTATGCATCTTCCTATATACAAAAAGTAAAATGTCACCAAGTAGTTTGTGTGGCTTCCCAGTACAGGGAATGGCCGGCTGGCCCAGGCGACCTGTTTAATGAAGTGTGTGTGGGGGGTGTACTTTGTGCCTCCCTCTTCCACTATATGTGCCTGCAATGAGCTTTAATGGGGGAGGCCGTTGACCCAGAAGTTTAGCAAGCTGCTGGGTGAAGCGCTTACCTTGCACATGAAATGTGTCTTTCAAAGGAGGTGGAGGTTGGGGCAAGCTGTGAGTGGAGGGGCTTGGGATGACCCGTGAGGGGAGTGGTGAGCTGCGAGAGGATGGGCGAGGTGGAAAGGGAGGGGATCTTGGTATGGGAAAGAGCAATTACCAAAGGGGTAGGTGAGTTGGAGAGCAGAGATGAGGCAGAGTCCCTAGTATGTACACACACACACATACCTATGTACACAAATGTTCTCCATTCAGAATCCCCTTTCCCTGAAAGAGTCTGAAGGTCATACGCCAGTACTTGTAAAGCCCCAGTAGGCAATATACAACAGTGGTTGCCACAGGGGTGCAGGCAGAATGGCATTGCTTGGCTTCCCAGCACCATTTTGTTCTCAGTTACTGAGAGGGAGATGCAGTGGGGAATCAGTGCCAGCACAGTGCCAATCCAACACTCCTGCCATTGCACTCAGACGTCACCAAGCTCCTCACTGCCTTTCATTCTCAGTAACCAGCGGTGATGTGCAGCACTGGGGAAGCACAACCTGAGATCACCACTGGCCACATCTGCCAATATGATGCAGTACATTTCCGAGCACAATTCAGAGTGTTGGTGCTGACCTTTAAAGTCCTAAATGGCCTCGGTCCAGTATATCTGAAGGAGCATCTCCACCCTCATCGTTCTACCCAGACACTGAGGTCCAGCTCTGAGGGCCTTCTGGCGGTTCCCTTACTGCGAGAAGCCAAGTTACAGGGAACAAGGCAGAGGGCCTTCTCAGTAGTGGCAATTGCCCTGTGGAATGCCCTCCCACCAGATGTCAAAGAGAACAACTACTAAAAGACTTTTAGAAGACATCTTTGAAAGGCAGCCCTGTTTAGGGAAGCTTTTAATGATTGATGCATTACTGTATTTTAATATTTTGTTGGAAGAAAAATATTTTGTGGGGAAGCCCAGCCAGATGGGTGGGGTATAAATAATAATAATAATAATAATAATAATAATAATAATAATAATAATAATAATAATTCCGGTGTGGCTGGACTAAAGCATCCATCATCCCTGATCATTTGCCACACTGGCAGGGGCTGATGGGAGTTGTTGAACTACAACTTCATGGCCCCTTCACATGGCGGCCAAACTCACAGCTAGGGCGGCATGGCCATTGCACATCTTTGTGGGAAGGGAAAGCTTACCAGCATGCCCCCACAATCCCCAACTGTATGCTTTCAACACATGAGAGAGAGGGCATCTGACTAACTTCAGAGAAGTCATCCCCTTTACATGCCAATAGAAATAAGGGACCTCCAACCTCCACACAAACACAAGCATCAAGCACCAGGGAGAGGTAGGTCCCCACTTAAGAGTACAACTAACATAGGAAATCTAGCAGAGAAAACCATTTATATCAAAGTTCTCATATACGCCCAGGGGATTGCATCATGGAAAGTGTAGATTTAAAAGGCTTCCTGCGGAAGGAACATCTCCTTAAAATCAGTCTAGTTGTATTTACGATGCAAAAACTTGTTTGATGGCATAACACTGTAAATCTTAACCTGAGACTTGCAATTCAGTGAAACGTTGAACGAAAGGAATGTTTATATTCATATTCTTTATCCTTCTTTTATGCTCACAGTCTTAGTGCACCACACAAACCAGACAGCATTCACACAGAATAGCATCACTCACATGAGTTCTGTTCAGGCATTAAGCCAAATGTGTGAGAGCAAAACAGTTTGTAGAGGGTTCATCTGTTTGCCCTGCCTGCTCCACCCCTGACCTTTCCAATAGAGTCAGGCAGTGTTATTTTTCTAGATAAAGAGGTGCCAGAACTCACCATAAACCCCCAGTGGTGCCCACCTGAGAGGTGCCGGAACTGAGTTCTGGCGACTTCTGGCTGAAAAAAAGCCCCGTAGTCAGCCATAACTAAGTCGGCCTACATACGATTGGCCAGATTCAGCTACCCCATTCCACTAGTGGAAGCTAGCACATGGGTGCCTGCTGGCACAATGGAGCTTTCTCCTCCTTCCCCATATCTGTGCAAGGGAAAGAGAGGGGAGATGGTTCCTTCTGACAAGCATAAATGCTTGCACTGAAGGAACTATCTCTTTAGTGCTGTGTTAAATTCCACCCTGTAGAATTAAAGCACATTCCCGCCTCTTTCCGCCAAGAGTCCTGAGAACTGTAATTTGTTAAGGGTGCTGACAGCTGTCAGGAGCCCCCTCACAAAGCTACAATTCCCAGCACCCACAACAAAGTACAGTTCCCAGGATTCAGGGAGATGTCATGCAACTGAATACCAGTCGCAGGACATCACAAGCAGGAGAGTGCTGTGGAATTCCTATCCTGGGATATAAATGAAATGAATTAAAGGCTGGGGTGAAGTTTGTGAGGGCTTGGAGTTCAATATTTTTTTGCGTTGTTAGTTAAAGAAACAACTTGGGTAGTAGAGCTTTATGGAATATCAGCAAGATACACCAGATCAGTCGCTTCCATAAATCGGAGCTATGATGCTAGGCAAGATCAGCCATTGATGTGGCTAAATGTAAGTTAGTTTCTTAGATCTCAACATTTCAGCAAATGTGGAACAAAGAGATCATGAGTAACTGAAGCCAATCAATTGCAAAATGGATCAGAGTCAAGGCTGAGTAGAATTGTTTTCCATTATGATTATTTAGATGCTTGAGTCGTCTCATTCCTGTCAACAATATGTTATTCAGCTGAAATGGAAATAAGGTATCTGAATGGGGTATACATCTTGCAACTTTGTGAATGATGGAAAGATCTGAAGTTGGACACTTGACCCTTTTAAACTTGCTGGTAATGTTGGAATTCATTGTTACATTGCCATAAAAGCTTTCATTAACACTGTGACTGCACTTACTGTGAAAAACCTTGTTGTGCTCCATTTCCAGCTGTAACAAACACTAAATAAAATAAAATAATGAGCAATATTAATCCACCCTTGAACGTGAGAGAGCCTCAAAGAGCAGTATGGCAATTGTATTTACATATTGCATGCTGTATTTGATATTATGGTCGAGGCCAATTGGTGTTCTGCTGGCACTATATATTCACAGCTAAGGGTTGGCCAGGAAGAGGGAGGAAAGAGAAAGAGATTTAGCGTTATGGCATAGACCAGGGGTGGGGAATCCAGACGTTGCTTGCCAACTTCATTGAGACCCAACCAACATGGCTAATGGTCAAGGATATTAGAAGTTGAAGTCCAACAGTATCTGGAGGTCCACAGGTGTCAGGGAACTGCCATCGGAGCCAAGGGTGGAGGTAAGGCTCCCCAACGATGCAGGAGAAGGGACCAGCAGGGGAAGGAAATCGGCGTGACACCAGGAAGAAAGGGGAGCAGGGAAGGACTTCGGAGAGATGGCTCCAAGACTCTTCCACAGAGACCAGTGGGGAGAGCCCAGGACCTCCGCTGGCCACACCCACTCTGCGCAGAAGACTTCCACGCAGGGAAGCTAGGCGGAGACTTGGCGTCAAGCAGCTTTTATGTTGGAAGAAGTTCAGGAAACACCCACTGACGGATTCTGCCAGTGACTGACACAGCCACGGAGAAAGGGCTGTCCAGCCAGGGAAAGGTTTAGCCAGACAACGTTGCCTAGAGCAGCAGCCCCCTTACGCACGAGCAACCCCCAATTCCCTTTACAGCAGGTTCCCCAGCCCTTCTATAGAGATCACCTCCTGTCTTCCTAGGGTAGACATGTGCCTTACTTTCCAGAGGAAGTGAGTTGTTTGAATGGCAACTCATTCTAGGTCTGGTTGAAGGATAAAGAAAAATAAATGGCTCAGGACCACAACACCTCCAGGACCACCTCTTTCCTTATGAACCTACCCAGACCCTGAGATCATCATCTGTTCTGAGTGAATTTTTATTGTTTTCCTTACATATTCTTTTCCAACAAATTGTAATAGCACCATACATTCCCTTTGGCTCTGGCGAGTCGCGACCCCCCTCCCTCCCCACAACTGGTATATTTATCCTCTTTCCATCACGCACATCATTCTCATATTAGTACTATTATACATTGGAGGTGTTATGTCAATCCTGCTAGTGTCTTGACCTCTTTACAATTCTTCTTTAAATATTCAATAAATTTACTCCAGTTATTTTGGTATCTTTGATCTCCCTGGTCCCGGATCCTCCCTGACAGTTTGGCAAGTTCTGCATATTCTGTCAACTTCGCCTGCCACTCCTGAATAGTTGGTATATCTTGTACTTTCCATCTTTGCGCCAGAAGGGTCCTCGCGGCAGCTGTAGCATACATGAACAAATTTTGATCTTCTATTTTAATTTCTGTTCCTATTAAGCCTAATAGACACGCTTCTGCTCTTTTGGGGAAAGTATATCTAAATATTTTTTTGAGTTCATTATAAATTGATTCCCAATTTTTTTTTACCTTATCGCAGGTCCACCACATATGGAAACAGTCGCCATCTGCCTTTTTACATTTCCAACATTTTCTATCTTTTTTCCTATACATTTTAGCTAATTTTACTGGCGTCAAATGCCATCTATACATCATTTTTAGCAAGTTTTCCTTTAAAGCCACGCATCCTGTAAATCTCAAACCCTCCTTCCATAATCTTTTCCACGCATCCAATTCAATGTTATGCCCAATATCAATTGCCCATTTTATCATTGATTCCTTTACTTCTTCGTCTTTTGTATACCATTCTAGCAATAAGCTATACATTCTTGATAAAATGTTATCTTTACAGTCTATTAACTCGATTTGGAATTTTGATTTTTTGTCTTCGAACCCATTTCTCTTTTTATCTTCCTTTAATAAGTCACTGATCTGGTCTGAGATCATCATCTGAGGCCCTCCTTCATGTGCCACCTCATCGTGAGGTCTGGAGGGTAGTAACATGAAAACAGGGCCTCCTCTGCCCCGTCTGAGGAATGCTCTCCCCAGAGAAGTTCGCCTGGTGCCTTCATTATACACCTTTAGGCACCAAGCAAAAACGTTCCTTTTTAACCAGGCCTTTGGTTGTTCTTATTTACATCCTACGCCCTTGTAAAATGCTTTTGGGGGGGGGCTATTGGGTCGTTGTTGTTGTTTTATGTATTTTGTGGTTTTATATCTTGATTTTATTCTGTGAACCACCCTGAGACCCCCAGGTATAGGGCGGTATATAAATTCAGTAACTAAAAATAAACAATAACCAGGGAGATTGGGGACCTTAAGATTGTCCAGCAACAGTTAGCACCTGGGCAGTCGATGGAGCTGGCACACAGGGCTGGTGTTATGATTTTGTGTTATGATAGAGACCAGGGTTGGGCAGGTACACCATCCATGTGGGACTGTGAATGCCTGGGCACCTGCAAACTCACAATTATGCCAACTTGGCAGCCGCCTAGGGCACAGACCTCGGAAGGGCACGGTTTTCAACAGATTGGTTTTAGTTATATCTTATACATTCCCGATAATATTTTACTTTTATTTCATATCCCTAACACAGTTTCTCAAAGCTCAAACATATAAAAACTTACAATGTCACGAAAGACATAGTTGATTTGGCAACTATAGCCGCGGAACATGCCCTAGCGTCAGCCCTCAGCCTGAGGGAATTGTGGACAAAACTTGCAAAGGAAAAGGCATGCAAAGTGAGGTTTTGCTGTGAAACTTTTAAGGGACTTAAATTTTGAAATGGCAATTTGTGAGATTATTCAAAATGGTTTGGGTGCTTGCACCTTTCCTTCTGAATCTGAGAAAGATAATCAAAGATTGTATTACTTATTCTTGCAATTTAAAACAAATCTAGCAGTTCCAGGTGTGGGGCTGTTCATGTTTTCTACCAGATACCTGTTTTTGAAAATTGAAGTTAGCATTTTTTTTTATTTTGAGGAGGGGAGTGCAAGTATTTAGCCTTGCCTAGGGTGCAAAAATAGCCTGGTGTGGCTCTGCTGGCACACATTCTCCCTCATTACAGTGAGAGGCATCACATTTCTATTTAAATTATACTAATTATTTCTAAATTTGCATTTCTACACTCACCCATATAAGCACATGCAACTTTTGTATGCAAATTTGTGCTGTGTTTGCCACCCCCTCCATTCTGGGTGGTGAATAAGTAGTCACCTTGTATCCACCTCCTCCCTCAGTTCTTGAGATTTACTGAAGCCCCAATCCAGATCCCATCATGCGTGGATATTCCATTGGAAGCTTCAAGGAGATGGGTCTTTTCAGTAGGGATGCTATCACTTGGAAGATTGCCAACAGCAAAGTAGAAAGAAAATTGCTCTTCCATCAAGCTTTTAAGAGTTGAATGATCTTATTTATGCTATTGATAGTTGCATTAGTTTTATGATTTAAGTGGCATTAAAGCAGGGTTGGAGAATCTTAAGCCTGTCAGTTGTTGCTAGACCCCTTTTTTGCCAATTAATTTTTATTGAATTTCCTTTCTTTTTAAGCAAATTAACATCAAATTAAATACATAATTTAATGCATAATTTAAAAGTTGACTTCCCATCCTTCTTCCATGGTCTTCTATGCAGCATTTTACTTTTATCTATTCTATAATTCTATAATTCTTCTATTACTATTATGTTTTATTTTCCATCCACTGTTCATATTTTAATTCTGCAAGCGATTCCATTTAACATCTAATATCTCTGAATGTCTAAATAGGGAGTTTATGAGGAATTAAAGAACCTTTTAATGAGGGTGAAAGAAGAGAGCACAAAATATGGTTTGAATCACAACATCAAAAAAACGAAGATCATGGCCACTGGGCCCATCACCACCTGGCAAATAGAAGGGGAAGAAATGGAGGCAGTGAGAGATTTTACTTTCGTGGGCTCCATGATCACTGCAGATGGTGACAGCAGTCACAAAATTAAAAGACGCCTGCTTCTTGGGAGAAAAGCAATGACAAACCTAGACAGCATCTTAAAAAGCAGAGACATCACCTTGCCAACAAAGGTCCATATAGTTAAAGCTATGGTTTTCCCAGTAGTGATGTATGGAAGTGAGAGCTGGACCATAAAGAAGGCTGATCGCCGAAGAATTGATGCTTTTGAATTATGGTGTTGGAGGAGACTCTTGAGAGTCCCATGGACTGCAAGATCAAACGTATCCATTCTGAAGGAAATCAGCCCTGAGTGCTCACTGGAAGGACAGATCATGAAGCCGAGGCTCCAATACTTTGGCCACCTCATGAGAAGAGAAGATTCCCTGGAAAAGACCCTGATGTTGGGAAAGATGGAGGGCACAAGGAGAAGGAGACAACAGAGGACGAGATGGTTGGACAATGTTCTCGAAGCTACCAGCATGAGTCTGACCAAACTGCGGGAGGCAGTGGGAGACAGGAGTGCCTGGCGTGCTCTGGTCCATGGGGTCATGAAGAGTTGGACATGACTAAACGACTAAACAACAACAACAACATTCTTCCAAAATTTACTCTCTTCATCCCTGACCACCAGCTATGCTGACTGTGGATGGTGGAATTTAAGTCCAACAACATCCACTTCAAAGGGTTGGATTTATATTTGTGTGTGTGTGTGTGTGTGTGTGTGTGTGTGTGTTGCTTCACTAACTGCTTTGGAAATGTAGCATATAATTGATGTAAACAGAATCAATAAAGTGATGCCCTAAATAAAAACTTCAGATAAAACAATGCAACTAACCATCTAGAGCATCTCTGTTCCTTCATGTGCCAAACAGATGACTGCCAGCTTTGAAAATGCATGTTGAGGCAGAAAGGGAGAACAGATGACCTAGATTCTGTCCCCTCCTGGTTCAGACAGGTGACTGGTCCTGTCAAACCACATCAGGCTGACCATCCATTTGGAGATGTATGCACAGTCACAATCTAGAAAGAATCAGCACCATGTGCACATGTCAGGTTCTGGAAGTTGTTTATATCATGCAGCATATTTCAAAATATGCAAAGCAAACCCAACACGCTTCTCCACATGCCAAAGGGCACGTGAACAGACCTTCCCTAGTCAGAGCACTTTGCCTTAGGGTGAAGTGTGCTACTGGAATGTACAGGTATCCCAAAGCATGCAACTATCCTACGGATGAATGCAATTTCATCCCATTTTAATTGGTGCCAGCTAGCATGCATAACATGTGAATGAAGCAATCTTCAGTACTTGTATTTTTTTTTTAATAAATTTTTATTGGAGTTTTACAAAAGAGAAAAATAAAAATTCACAGAATAGAAAGCCATAGATAAAAATAGACATTACAAAAAAGAAAACACAAAAAATACACACACAAAAACAGCTAATTAAGAAAAACGAAGTTTGAAAAAAGAAATAAAACAAATCCATTTTTCCCAGTATCCTCAAATTCATGTGCTTATGTTCTTGACCTCCTCACACCTCCCCCCTTTTGTGTTCCCATTTACATACTTAATTCAGCAAATTCTTACCCTTTTTCAAATATTTTAACTTTATACCATAACATATTATACGTCGATATTTTCAACCATTTATCAATACATTTTTTACATACTCTTATTAACTTTTGTCACTAATTACCACTTATTACCAATCCAAGCATAATTTTAACATTCATTAATTTTACAGTATTTCTGAAGATAGTCTTTAAATTTCTTCCAGTCTTCTTCCACCAACTCTTCTCCCAGGTCTCGGATTCTGCCAGTCATTTCCGCCAATTCCATATAGTCCATCAGCTTCATCTGCCACTCTTCCAGGGTGGGTAGCTCTTGTGTCTTCCAATACTTTGCGATGAGGATTCTTGCTGCTGTTGTTGCATACATAAAGAAAGTTCTGTCCTTCTTTGGCACCAATTGGCCGACCATGCCCAAGAGAAAGGCCTCTGGCTTCTTAAGGAATGTATATTTAAATATTTTTTTCATTTCGTTATAAATCTTTTCCCAGAAAGCCTTAATATTTGGGCACGTCCACCAAAGGTGAAAGAATGTTCCTTCATTTTCTTTACACTTCCAACATTTATTGTCGGGCAAATGATAGATTTTTGCAAGCTTGACTGGTGTCATGTACCACCTGTATATCATTTTCATAATATTCTCTCTTAGGGCATTACATGCCGTAAATTTCATACCTGTGGTCCACAACTGTTCCCAGTCAGCAAACATGATGTTATGACCAACATCTTGTGCCCATTTAATCATAGCAGATTTAACTGTTTCATCCTGCGTGTTCCATTTTAGCAGCAAGTTATACATTCTTGAAAGTGTTTTAGTTTTGGGTTCTAACAATTCAGTTTCCTATTTTGATTTTTCCACCTGGAAACCTATTTTTTTATCCAAATTATAGGCCTCTCTAATTTGAAAATAGTGCAACCAATCTCGCACCTTGTCTTTTAATTTCTCAAAACTCTGCAATTTCAATTTATCTCCTTCTTGTTCCAATATTTCCCAATATTTCGGCCATTTGGCCTCCATATTGGACTTTTTCAGTGCCTTTGCTTCCATTGGTGACAACCACCTTGGGGTTTTATTCTCCAGTAAGTCTTTATATCTTAGCCAGACATTAAACAATGCTTTCCTGACAATATGGTTTTTGAATGCTTTATGAGCTTTAACCTTGTCGTACCACAAATATGCATGCCACCCAAAAACGTTATTAAAACCTTCTAAATCCAAAATGTCTGTGTTCTCAAGAAGCAGCCATTCTTTCAGCCAACAAAATGCGGCCGATTCATAATAAAGTTTCAGGTCTGGCAGGGCAAATCCACCTCTTTCTTTAGCATCAGTTAGTATTTTAAATTTTATTCTGGGCTTCTTGCCCTGCCAGACAAATCTAGAGATATCTTTCTGCCACTTCTTGAAGCAGTCCATCCTGTCCAAAATTTGCAGAGATTGAAACAAAAATAACATCTTTGGCAATACATTCATCTTAATAGCCGCAATTCTGCCCAACAAGGAAAGCCTCAGGTTTGACCATATCTCTAAATCTTTCTTCACTTCTGACCAACATTTCTCATAATTATCTTTAAATAAATTTAAGTTCTTAGCAGTCATGTTGACCCCCAAATATTTAACTTTCTTTACTATTGTTAAACCTGTCTCCTTCTGAAACCTTTCTTTCTCAAATGGTGTTAAATTTTTCTCAAGAACTTTGGTTTTTGACTTGTTCAACTTAAAACCAGCCACCTGTCCAAATTCTTGAATCACTTCCAAAACTCTTTTCGAACTAGATTCTGGCTCTTGTAATGTTAAAACTAGGTCGTCTGCAAATGCTTTCAATTTATATTGCTTAGCTCCGACCTGAATGCCTTTAATCAGACGGTCCCTTCTAATCATGTTCAATAGTACCTCCAGGACTGAAATGAACAACAATGGGGAAATTGGGCAGCCTTGTCGTGTACCTTTCTCTATCTTAAATCCCTCTGTCACCACATTGTTAACAATTAATTTAGCCTTTTGTTCTGAGTAAATTGCACTTATACCATTTTCAAACCCTTGGCCCACCCCCATCCCCTGAAGATTTTTCTTCATAAAACTCCAAGAAATGTTGTCAAAGGCTTTCTCCGCATCTATGAAAATTAAAACTGCTTTAGTATTTATATTCACTTGCAACTTCTCCAAAATGTTAATTATGTTCCTCGTATTGTCCGACAAGTGTCTACCCGGGAGGAAGCCAGCTTGGTCCTTATGGATCTCTTCCAATAGTACTTTGTTTAACCTATTAGCCAAAATGTCAGCAAATATTTTGTAATCCACATTAAGGAGGGATATGGGGCGGTAGTTCTTAAGTTGCGTCTTTTCAGACTCAGTTTTCGGTATAAGTGTAATGTAGGCTTCCTGCCACGACTCCGGCGCCTTTTTCCCCTCTAATATCTCATTGCACACCTCCATTAGTGGCCGAATTAACCAATCTTTCAAAACTCTATAATATTTGGAGGTTAAGCCGTCTGGTCCTGGAGATTTACCCAACTGCATATTCTGAATGGCACCCTCCACTTCCTGTTCTGTAATTTTGTCACTCAACATTGTCTTTTTTTCTTGAGAAATTTTTTGTAATCCATTTTTCCTCAGGAATTGGTCTAACTCAGCCTCTTTCTGTGGCACAATCTTCAGTACTTGTAAAGTCCAATAGATTCATGAAATCAAGCTGTTAACCTTCCAGCCAGCTTTCTATTGAAAGGGGTTTGGGAAGGGAAATTTAGAACCTGCTTAAGATAGCAGGATGAGTTGTTTTCTTTGGTTTTGCGGTGCTGATGTCAGAGATTGAGAAAGAGCTCACATGCATAGCATGCCTCAATCCCCAAATCCAGTCTCCAGTCAAGGAGGCCTGTGATCTGCTGATTAAAAACACACACACAACTTTCTATAAATATTTTTTTACTCAGAGCAGTTCACAGATATGATCAAAAAAACAATACAGTGGTAACTTGGTTTAAGAACCGCTTAGTTTATGAACAACTTGGATTAAGACCGCTGCACCCGGAAGAACAAAACACCAGGAAGTAGGTGTTTTGGTTTGTGAACTTTGCCTTGGAATAAGAAAATGTTCCACTTCCTGTTGTGTGTGTTCCATTTGTAAACTGAGTCCCCTGCTGCTATGGGAAAGTACGCCTTGGTTTAAGAACGCTTTGGTTTAAGAACAGACTTCCGGAACGGATTAAGTTCATAAACCAAGGTGCCACTGTATTGTGAAAGAACAACCATGGTACAATTTATAACTCTGTTCCTTAAAATCAATAGCAGGGACTCAAAATATAAGGGGAAGGGTCATAGCTCTGTGGTACCAGGGGCAGACCTGCTAATATGCCACTCTGCAAAGCTTTTTTGATACCATATTCCCAGCCCTCAAGGCTTGAGGCGCTGGCAGGGTCCTAGAACCCTCCTTCCTCCTTCCCAAATCCCAGTAAGTGTTTGCTTTGCTTTGGGAAGTAGGAGGATGATACTAAGAGCCTGCCAGAGCCCTCATGCCTCCTTCCTGAAACTGGGCAAGCACTTGTCAGGCTTTGAGAAGGCACCTTTCTTGGCTGCCTGCCCAGTGTGATCACACCGCTTGCACTGCCCTAATTCCGCCCTTTGTGGTGGAGCTGAAGGTCCTAGCTGCAATTCTCATGACTTCCAGGTAGAGCTGGGCGAAACTCCTACCTGAAATTCTGGAGGCTTCCTGTGAGTCTGTGCAAACAACACAGACGTGTTTTGATACAAGCAGCTTCCAATGTTCCTAATCATTGAGGGAGACATTTCAGTTCATAAACTCAAAAGAGCAGGGAGAAGGAAACCCTTCTAGAGTAGATGAAACACTGAAGCTCGCAGGAGGAGAATTATTCCTGTATATGAGGGCCCTGGCACTTTTAAGCCTTTCTGACATTCCATATTATGTTGTTGTTGTTTAGTCATTTAGTCGTGCCCGACTCTTCGTGATCCGAGGGATCAGAGCATGCCAGGCACTCCTGTCTTCCACTGCCTCCCGCAGTTTGGTCAAACTTATGCTGGTAGTTTCGAGAACACTATCCAACCATCTCGTCCTCTGCCATCCCCTTCTCCTTGTGCTCTCCATCTTTCCCAACATCAGGTTCTTTTCCAGGGAGTCTTCTCTTCTCATGAGGTGGCCAAAGTATTGGAGCCTCAGCTTCACGATCTGTCTTTCCAGTCAGTGAGCACTCAGGGCTGATTTCCTACACATCTTTAAAACTGAGATGCTGGAACAACGAGACTTGCATTGTGAAATGGGCTGCTATTTTAAATGGTATAAATACCACTTAGGTATACAGTAAGCATATCCTTTGAGCAACACAAAGCATGTTTGTAAATGCTGTTAAGCCAGAGTACATAGCCACTACTTAAAAATGACAGATATATCAGCAAAACTCAGTATGATTCTGTGCAGAATTTGCACGGGGGTGTTGGGGGGAAGGAATAAAAGAGTTGTGCACGCGCTGAACATTATTTCCGATGAATAACTCTTCAAATGTTTGGTGCAATTCACATAGACTTAGGCATGAGTTCAAATGTACAGGATGCACAAAACACCCACCTGCTCGGAATTGCTGCCATCATTGGCTAGGAGGAAAAGTTTGCAAAAGGAGAAATTCACATTGTGTGGAATGAATTACCACCGAAAGCTAATTAGAGGGGGCAGCAGGAAATTACCATTGAAACAATTGTGTTGCATGGGGGGGAAAAACAACCACAATCCAGTGTCCTTTTGTTCTATTTGAGCACTATCGTCTCATGGCTAAAATGAAAGAAGAAATAGCTGCAAAGGTGAATGTGATTTCCTTCCATCTGAAATGGTGTAGTTTATAGTCGTAAGAAGCCGGGAATGGGATGGAGGAGGATTTCATTCAGAACATATTTTGAAGCTAACTGACCTAATTCACAGTTCCCAGACCTTGGAAATACAAAAGACTTTTTTTAAAAAAGGGAACAGTGTATAAAAATGCATACAATTTAAATATTATGTGGGTGGGTGTCTGGGTGGCTTTAAAAAGTGATCTGCAGAAAATGGGAGGGAATGGACTTATAATGGAATGCAGTGAAGCTCCCAAGTAACGGAAATATCCATCCCTAGCAGGTACCACAATTCTCTAAGTATCCTTACCTTAGAATGTCCAAGTGCAAAGGAAAATACAGCTCTTCCATCTAAGTGTGGTAAATGAGAGGGATCCCAGCAGCTAAAAACCTAAGAGCATAAAAAGAGGCCGGTTAGATCAGACCAGAGGTCCATCTATTCCAACACTCTGTCCTCATACATGCCTATGGGGTGTTTGCAAGCAGAACCTGAGCACAACTACATACTCTCCAACATTTTTCCGATGAAAATAGGGACGTCCTAGTCGTTAATAATAATTTTATTATTTATACTACACCCATCGGACTATACAGGACGCGGGTGGCGCTGTGGGTTAAACCACAGAGCCTAGAGCTTGCCGATCAGAAGGTCGGCGGTTCGAATCCCGGCGACAGGGTGAGCTCCCGTTGCTCGGTCCCTGCTCCTGCCAACCTAGCAGTTCAAAAGCACATCACAGTGCAAGTAGATAAATAGGGACCGCTTCAGCGGGAAGATAAATGGCGCTTCCGTGTGCTGCTCTGGTTCGCCAGAAGTGGCTTAGTCATGCTGGCCACATGTCCCAGAAGCTGTATGCCGGTTCCCTCGGTCAATAAAGCGAGATGAGCGCCGCAACCCCAGAGTCATCCACGACTGGACCTAATGGTCAGGGCTCCCTTTACCTTTACATCTGACTATAAGTGGCTTCCAACATAGTAACATAATAAGCCACTAAACATTTTTTTGTTAAAAAGACAACCTTCCCTACGCAGAGCTGCCTTCAGATGTCTTCTAAAAGTTGTATACAGTGGTACCTTGGGTTAAGAACTTAATTCATTCTGGAGGTCCGTTCTTAACCTGAAACTGTTCTTAACCTGAAGCAACACTTTAGCTAATGGGGCCTCCCGCTGCCACTGTGCCACCGCTGCACGATTTCTGTTCTCTTCCTGAAGCAAAGTTCTTAACCCGGGGTAATATTTCTGGGTTAGCAGAGTCTGTAACCTGAAGCGTATGTAACCTGAAGTGTATGTAACCCGAGGTACCCCTGTAGTTACTTATCTCCTTGGCTCCGCATAACTCCATATCCTCTGATGAAAATAGGGACGTCCTACTGTACCCGCCAACATTTCTCTGATGAAAATAGGGACGTCCTAAGGGAAAGCGGGACATTCTGGGATCAAATCAGGAACTGGGATGGTCCCTGGAAAATAGGGATACTTGGAGGGTCTAACAACATCACTCTCCTCATCTGAAATTCCCAGCAACTGCCATTCAAGCTGGTGGTCATGATTCCTTCTTTTGCTTCCCTCCATAACTTTGGCCCCTGACAGATGATGTCACAGTGCCTGGAATGGAGTGAGGGTCCATGGAAAACATAGCTTTCCAGTTTTGCAACCATCAGCGATCGTCAGACTCTGACTAACTCAAACCTTGAAACACTTAAAAGTACAAGGATATATTTGTCTGATCTTGTTTTGATTCTGTTGGGACTACTACAGAGAGAATAAAACATTCGGTAAGTTTTCTGATAGTCTCTTGCATTCTTTCTTTCCGTTTAAAGTGGCAAAAGCCCGTTCTCGAGTTCAGACACGCAGGTAACATCAGCAAAGTTACACTGGAATAAAATGAAGGCCCCAAAGCTAAGTGGCTGACAAAAAAGATCACACTCTGGCATCTCTCAGATCTTACTCGCAATGCGACAACGTCTGGGGCAGGCACATTCGCTGAAACAGTTCAAAGCATATGGAAAGAATTAGTCCACCATGCCAGAGGTCCTTACTTCTTTAGAACTCAAGAGTCCAGACCACTCCTCCTTAATAAATCAGTACAGGCTGTTGTGGCCATGTTGGTGCACAAATATTTAGAGAGAGACAAACCCAGAGTTTCTACGTATTTATCAAAATCATTTGTTCGCTGTCTCTTCCAACAGCATCAGATGTGCAGCACATGAAGTAAAACAAATGAAACAGCTACAAAATAAAATATGAACCTAACCCTGTGAAGAAAATGCAATAAGCAGAACTCAGCAAATAAACTACACCCACTTAGGATGAAGACTTATCAGGTAAGACTGGTTTTACCAACCTTTTTAAATGTACAGTTTTACCATGGGAAATTCCACAACTCAGTTCGTTCCAGAGTTTCAGGACAGTTGATATAAAGTTCCAGTAGCTGTATGCGAAACCAAATACACCCATACTCAATACAGGGAGCAGTAACTTGGTTGTTGCTGTTGCTGTTGTTAGGCTATCATTATTTTATGATGTTAGATGTAGGGAAGGTGGATCTGACTAGACTGAAATGACCTCACAGGTCAAATGGGGAGGCCTAATTCGTCCCACGAACTGGAGGTGTTATGCCTTCAGCTGGCAGGAGGAAATCACAGGATAAATTCCCAAGGAACTAAGAAGAGAACTAAGAGAGTTTCAATAAACTATGCAACATTCTCTTCTGGCAAGCTAGGTGCCCAACATCTTATATTTCTGCAGCTGGCTCTTCCTGCCTAAATGCAGAAACTTACATTTGTCCCTATTGAAATTCATTTTTTTAGATGGGGCCCAGGTCTCCAACCTGTTAAGGTCATTTTGAATGCTGATTCTTTTTTATGTGGCATTAGCTACCTCTCCTGGGACACGGGTGGTGCTGTGGGTTAAACCACAGAGCCTAGGACTTCCCAATCAGAAGGTCGGCGGTTCGAATCCCCGCCACGGGGTGAGCTCCCATTGCTCAGTCCCTGCTCCTGCCAACCTAGCAGTTCGAAAGCACAAAGTGCAAGTAGATAAATAGGTACCACTCCGGCGGGAAGGTGAACAGCATTTCCATGCGCTGCTCTGGTTCGTCAGAAGCAGCTTAGTCATGCTGGCCACATGACCCGGAAGCTGTACGCTGGCTGCCTCGGCCAATAAAACGAGATGAGCTCCGCAACCCTAGAGTTGGTCACGACTGGACCTAATGGTCAGGGGTCCCTTTACCTTTACCTTAGCTACCTCTCCCGGTTTGGTGACATCTACAAATTTGATGAGCATCCCTTCGATTCTTTTGTCCAAGTCATTTATAAAGACGTTGAACAACCACAGGCCCAGGACACAAACCTGCGGCACCCCACTTGTCACTTTTTTCCAGGATGAGGAGGAACCATTAATGAGTACTTTTTGGGTTCGGTCAGTCAACCAGCTACAAATCCACATAACAGTTATCTCATCCAGTCCACATTTTACCAGCTTCTCTGCAAGAATACTACGGGGGACTTTGTCAAATGCCTTGCTGAAATCAAGATACACTATGTCCACAACACCCTAATATACCAAGTTTTAACTCTATCAAAAGGAGAATATATCAAAAAGAGATATAAAAGCAGGTAAAGAATGAAGAGTGGGAAGAATGCACACAATTTGGATGGAATCATTTTCTTGGTTACTAATACAGAGGAGATTTCATTTTGTTTTTTTAAGAGCACCATTTCAGCCATGTGAAAATGAGACTCTGTAATGCTGCCAAGGTCAGCAAGACCAAATGAGATTTGCTTAATGAGCACTGATTAAATAATAATGATGATGACAAAAACCCCAAACCCTAAGGGGATTGATGTATTATGTCACTACTCCCTGGAGAAACTATCCTGAGTGAGCTCTTCTAGCTTGACTAAGACAAACCATGTTTCTTTGCCAGAAAAGATTTCTTTGAAAAGAGTCAGCTACTGTACATGTATTAATACATAGGGTATAGGGATGAGTGAATCTGTCCATTTCATGTTCTCTTGGTTTCACATTTTTTTCAGTCTTGAATTCAGCTCTCCACATGTCCACATCAGTTTCCCTTTAAAAAAAGGGAATGAAAATTAATTATTAGTGGCTGCATCACACTGTTCACTCAGGTTATGCTTGTGGTCCACCAAGACCCCTAGATCCTTTTCACATGTACTGCTAGGAAGCCAGGTGTGTTTCTAAGGGCATAAGCTTTAAATTTTTGAGGCACTGCAGTCCTGCCAGAAAAGTCCACAATAGCTATATAAAACTGGCTGATCACGGAAGCTGTTTATCAGCTACAGATATTCTATCCCTGGTTCTTTCCAAATCTTCATTGTAGCACTTTCTGGATCCTGTCCCCCCATAAATTTAATTAGTCACTTTTAAGATGAAATAATGAGGGACGCGGGTGGCGCTGTGGGTAAAACCTCAGTGCCTAGGACTTGCTGATCATATGGTCGGCGGTTCGAATCCCCACGGCGGGGTGAGCTCCCGTCTTTTGGTCCCAGCTACTGCCCACCTAGCAGTTCGAAAGCACCCCTAAGTGCAAGTAGATAAATAGGTACCGCTTTATAGCAGGAAGGTAAATGGCGTCTCCGTGTGCTGCGCTGGTGCTGGCTCACCAGAGCAGCTTCGTCACGCTGGCCATGTGACCCAGAAGTGTCTTCGGACAGCGCTGGCTCCCGGCCTCTTAAGTGAGATGAGCGCACAACCCTAGAGTCGGACACGACTGGCCCGTACGGGCAGGGGTACCTTTACCTTTAAGATGAAATATGCAGCCATTTTCATATATTACCTGGCTGGTGGACTTTATACCTTAACACACACAAAACGATTACAAGCACAAAAACTTAATGAGATATGGGCTGGGAGTTCCACACGCATCATTCACAATCTTCTTGCACCTCTTTTATCTAGACATATATGGTATTTATTTGCAAAGGTTTTATGATGGGCTATAAAATAAGCGTATCCTCTAAATAATTTGGTAACCAGGAACAGCTTTGATTGAAATGGAAAAGTTTTAATGTTCTGATAGCGCTTCCTTTATCGCATTGCTCTTTATTACAAATTCTGAGTCAAACAGGAAAGAGAAAAACACCCTACACCAATATGAGGAAATATCATTGGAAAGTATTTTTGTAATTCAAGTCTTGCAGTAACGTTGCCACAATTCATTTTCTTAATTATCTTGAAAATCGTTTGCCCTGAGTGTTAACACATTTTTTTCCGCATGGTAATATATGTAAAAAGCCTTTGGGGTTTAATGAATTATGTAACATATGTTTTCTTTTCACCAGGACTGGAGATCAGGAGTGGAAGTCTCATAAATATGGGAAATTATTATTACGATTATTGTTAGAACTTGAGAAAAACCAGCTTGTCAGCAAAGTGTGTGTATGTGCATTTTCTGAAGTTCTTCAGAGTTGCAGCAGCTTGTTCGATATGCGATATTGAAATATGACACTGATGTGTGCTTACGTGTTTGTTTCAGCAACTTTCTCGTACTGAAAGGGTGTAGTCCAGTGAGAATATATCCTGCATGACTCAATTGAAATGATTAGATATCTATGAGAGCACTATGGTGCTCTTCAATGGTACTTTTACAATCAGTGGATGTGGGTGGTGCTGTGGTCTAAACCACTTAGCCTCTTGGTCTTGCCAGTCAGAAGGTTGGCAGTTCGAATCCACACAATGGAGTGAGCTCCTGTCACTCTGTCCCAGCTCCTGCCAACCTAGCAATTTGAAAGCATACCAGTGCAAGTAAATAAATAGGTATCGCTGCGGCGGGAAGGTAAACGGTGTTTCCATGTGCTCTGGTTTCCATCACTGTGTTCCGTTGTGCCATAAGCAGTTCAGTCATGCTGGCCACATGACCCGGAAAGCTGTCTGTGGATGAACGCTGGTTCCCTCAGCCTGAAAGCGAGATGAGCGCCGCACCCCATAGTCGCCTTTGACTGGACTTAACCATCCATGGTTCCATTACCTTTTACCTTTTACTTTTACAATTCAATGTGGCTAATTGTAGGAAACTTTCTTGTTTGATTAAGTCAGTGAACATTAAAATTTTCTGACAGTGGAAAGCTGCACATGTCTAGTCAGAAGTAAGGCCCATTGAGTTCAATCAGTGTCTCTCACCCAGCTTTATGTGTATAGGATTGCACCCTAATAGATTTTTCTTAGTAGCTCCAAGCTGCCATTTTAAGAAGTTGTGTGTTGGGCCATATCTGATGCTATCTCAGAAGTGCACTTATGCACGCACACACATTATCACTTGACAATTTGTTGCTGAAGACTGAGAAGCATAAATGAAATGGACATAATTATGGGCAAGTGAAACATTGCATTTGAATGCTCTGCTGTCCGTGGTGATTAATATGTGCTGGTTCATTCACACTAGGGGGGTGGGCATACCAGCCTAAGCCTGTTCCATGCCAGTTAAACTAGCATTCAATCACAAGTATTTTGTGCTGGTGGATGTCCAAGATGAACATCCAAAACATTCACATGTAAGTTGAACACATTTTGTATGCATTTTGTACATACACTTTCTGCCAAATACATATTCCACTGCCTTGCATTGCTTCTCAATGTATCCCCTACCCCACTAAAATATGCATTTTGCATGTATTGTTAATGTAAAATATGCATTTTTTTGTGTATACATTTTGGAATGGAAAAATACACAATCTGACTGCATTCGGGTCCAAAAGCAAGTTTGGAGACATCAGAGCAGGTCAGTACACAGCACAAAGTGAGCCAAACAAAATCTTTGTAATCCATAATCCACACATGCAAAAAAAAGCATTGAAATTGCAGCTGTTACAGTGTCAGGGAGCCTTTCTGTAAGCTTGTGTGAAGATATTTAGGATGGTTTGGAGGTCATCCTCTGAGTGACATTCTTACTTGGCTACGAGTGATTGCCAAAGAAGAAGATGATGATGAAGAAGAAGTCAGGGAATCAACCCTAAAACTGTGGATAAGTGCCACATTTTCAAAAGCCATTTGGAAAGATCAAATACAGTCATGTCACTAAAGCTCATAATTTCCTAGTTTGGCACGTGATTTTCACCAGCTCATGCTGCTCAGCTATATTGTGACCTGAACACAGAGCCTAGGACTTGCCGATCAGAAGGTCAGCGGTTCGAATCCCCACAACAGGGTGAGCTCCCATTGCTCGGTCCCTGCTCCTGCCAACCTAGCAGTTCAAAAGCACGCCAGTGCAGGTAGATAAATAGGTACCGCTCCAGCGGGAAGGTAAATGGTGTTTCCGTGCACTGCTCTGGTTCACCAGAAGCAGCTTAGTCATGCTAGCCACATGACCTGGAAGCTGTATGCCGGCTCCCTCGGCCAATAAAGCGATATGAGCGCCCCAACCCCAGAGTCGGTCACGACTGGACCTAATGGTCAGGGGTCCCTTTACCTTTACCTTACTTCTCTTACTGAGAGTGTAAAACTAGGTTCTGTCCAGGGTTGGGGGGTTTTCAGCCGCGACTCACCGGAACGGAGTTCTAGCACCTCTTTGACGCGTTCCATCACCTTTGTAGCATTGCTGCTGGAACAGCACTCATAGCTTTGTGATCTGCACAATGCTGTGATTGCTGTGGCATTGAAGGGCAATGGTGCACCTGTGGATGTGGCACTCCCTAAAAAAAACTCAACTTAGGGTTGCCCGTCCCAAAAAGTTGGGAGTTCCTGCACCTCTTTTTCTACAAACAAAGCACTGGTCCTGGCCATGCGTGGTCAGCAATTTGCAGCCCAGAGTGCCCTAAGTCAGCTGCCTTATAGACCCATGCAGCAGAGTACTTTAATGTTTAAACCCCTGACTCTTGCTGAAACACTCATTGATTGCTGCAAAATGATGTGAACTACAAAACAGCTCCTTTGTAAGTGCAGGTGGAAAATTTCTTTAATGGGAAGCCCTTACTCTCGCTGAAAAATATCATTGATCGCTGTAAACAACATGACTACACCATCCAACCAAGCTGCCTTTTATTTGGAATCTTCTCTCTGGGGCTAGATCAGTTATTGTTACTATTTCTTGCTAACCTTTTATGATAGGGCTGGGGAACATCAGCCCCAAGACCACACTCCTTACTGGGCCTGTTTTGCTGCCTCCTTGGGTGTTTTGGCCTGGCTGAATGTGTCCTTGAGCTCTGATTGTGATTCTTGGTAGTCTGGATGGAGAACAGAGAAGGCTGTGTTTCTGTGTGCGTGGTCTGGAACAAACCACCCTACATCAGCACATCAGCATGCTCTGATTGGCTAGGTCAGCGGTTCTCAACCTGTGGGTCCCCAGATGTTGTTGGACTACAACTCCCATCATCCCTGAGCTCTGGCCTTGCTAGCTAGGGGTGATGGGAGTTGTAGTTCAACAACATCTGGAGACCCAAGGTTGAGAAAGGCTGGGCTAGGTGTTTCCAATCTCAAGGGGGAAAGACTATTTGGAAGTCAAGTGGGACTCGTCACCCTGCCTGGACATTGTTTTTCTATTGGAAATTGCTTGGGGAAAGCTGATTCCCACCCTCCTCACTCACTCTATGGGGATGGGGCCAGGTAGCAGCAGTGTAGACTCCAAGCAGGCAGACAGGCATGGAACAGGGACAGCTAGGGTTAAGCCAGGGATTGGGTGTTGTGAGGTTATTGGTGGGGCTCAACCCCCTTTTCCTTCATGAGCCACCTGCTCTTGAGTTGTGATCTATGTGTGTGTGTGTGTTTTCTTTTTGTTTACTTGGCAAACGTTTTTCAAAAATGGTTTGCAAGGGTAGAAAAAGAAGAGTTTGGATTTGATATCACGCTTTATCACTCCCTTTAAGGAGTCTCAAAGCGGCTAACATTCTCCTTTCCCTTCCTCCCCCACAACAAACACTCTGTGAGGTGAGTGGGGCTGGGAGACTTCAGAGAAGTGTGACTGGCCCAAGGTCACCCAGCAGCTGCATGTGGAGGAGCGGAGATGCGAACCCAGTTCACCAGATTACGAGACTACCGCTCTTAACCACTGTACCACACTGGCTCTCAATATGTTCCTTGAATACTCTGTTGACTCATTCTTCTCAGTCAACCATCATTTAGAGCAGTGTTTCCCAAACTTGGGCCACCAGCTGCTTTTTGGACTACAATTCCCATCATCCCTGACCACTGGTCCTGCTAGCTAGGGATGATGGGAGTTGTAGTCCCAAAACAGCTGGAGGCCCAGGTTTAGGAAACACTTGTCTGGAGGGAGAGAAAACACCTGGGCAAGTGGAGCTGTAGGCAGAAACAGAGGAAGTCTAAACTGGCAGAAGTACAGTGATGGAGGGTGGGGTGTGTATTGTGTATTCTTGCAGATTTAATTTATATCTGTATATATATATCAATCGCTATATATCTATATAGACATATAATTGGACGCCAAACCTTTAATCTATCTACACACTCAAAAATTGCCTTGAACCTCCTGGTTTAATAGCTTCAGTAAAAATCACTCACCATCTTTTCTTCTTTTCACTGTACATGGAGGAAAGAGCAGGCCAATAAAGCTGGAGTATTTCAGATTCAACAACCAAATTTATATGACTCTGGAGACATAAGCAAAATGAGTATTGTATCTTCATTTCCTTCACGGCACTCTATCAGCCTTTTCTTCTGCTGATGCTAGAAGTCAATAAAAACCTATTAATGCCAAGAGCCCATATTAAGCCTGACAGTTTACAAATTGCAAAGGTTTTTATTTCAAACATGATCAAGTCTGGAGGGCCGCGGAGCCTCACCGAGCAAAGTGGTGTGAATAATTTGAATAAAAGTTAGTCGAGTAATTTGCCGGGCTTCGGTGAAATAAACAGATTTGCTGAAAAGTGACCGGGATGATTTATATAAACATTTGGTGAAATTTAAAAGTCAATGGGTGCTGATTTACTCAGTGGATTTTCATGTGCTGAGTCCGTCTTGTGAATGTTTCACTGCAGAGGCAGGTCATTATTTACTACATCCTTGTTTTGATTCCCCTCACCCCACCCAGGGTTTGCAATGACATGCTTTGCAGCTGTAATATGAAGTACTAACTAAAAATGTTCGCAGGACTGCTTCAGCACTTCCAAGCCTACTGCAAAAGGAACTGGTAATATAAATGATGCCTGCGAGATAAATTCATGAATCAGCCCAACAATAACTTAGAACAAGTAGTAGGAAAATGGTCGTTTCGTTGTCACATTGGTACCTAAAGAGGTAAACTGAAAAGTCTTTGGAGGATATCTTCTATTACCGGCACCATCTGCAGAAGGTGCAGTCTGTGCTTTGTGCCTGTCACCAATCAACAGGGACTTTTTGAAGGCATCATCACTGAACAGCAATTAAAGAAAATGCAGTTCTTGGTGTTCCTGCTAGACAGCTGGTGCAATGATGCACCTAGACTGGCACGTGCAGAATTTTATGCACACAAACTGTATACTCTATCTTGCAGTTGTGAAAATAAGCTCACACTCCTACATGCCATTGTAATGCCACTGTCAGTCAAAAAACAGTGCACTGAATGCATTATAAACATGCAACACCAGATGGTGCTGGAGAGCAAAAAAATATGCCTTTGTGATTTTCCATAGTGGTTTTTTCCCCCTTTTGTTATATCAATTTAATTTCTGACTTATTTAAAGCCTGATGTTTTTTTTTCTGTGTGAAGATCCCCCAGGGATGTCCAACAAGTAGATCATGATCTAACAGTAGATCGCCAGCTGATCCTGGTAGATTGTGGGATCCTTATCATGTACAAAAAGTTACGGAGGCAAAGCTAAAAAACTCTGTCCAATCCTCCCCCTTAAAAGCTCAACAACTCTGGGAAATCCATCCCCCCCATGCATGCTCCTCCTCCCTCCAATGACAATAGGTAGATCACTGCCAGTTTTTTTATACTGGGAGTAGATCACAGTCTATTCCTGCACTAGGATTTTTTTTTTAAAAAAAAAGATTGTATTTTTCAGCTTTTGGACAGTTCCACATCTGGTCTGTTTGTACACTGGTCTTCCCTACTGTTAACCCAGGATTTGATGCCTGTGAAGTATTCATTCTCCTGTGATCACTTAAACACAAAGTGTAACTCATACACAGCCATATATATATATATATATATATATATATATATATATATATATACATACATATATATATGGTGTAACTCATTTGCCTTATTTGTTATCAGTGTGCACACTAATGTCCCATAGCTTCTTTGGGCGTAGAAGAGGGATGAATATAGCTTTTTGTTCAGAGAAGAGGGGGGAATAACTATCAGAAGAATATCAGGAATGGATCTAGGGATCTTTTGCCCCATTTGGTAAACCTATCAGAACTGCAGTTTTGAAGAATTTGGCAGTTTTGACTAGGCCTTTGCCTAAGCAAGGATGAACATCCTGGCTCTTTGTTCTTAGTTTTCCTGTAGACTTTGCTCCTCTGTTCTGGTTCCTGACAACCCCTTAGCTCTGACATCCCAGCACAAATCTTGGTTTTTGGTTCTTTCTGACAGTAAGAGCTGTTCAACAGTGGAACAGTATTCCTCGGGAGCTTGTGGACTCTCCTTCCTTGGAGGCTTTTAAGCAGAGATTGGCTGGCCATCTGTCATGGAGGCTTTAGCTGAGATTCCTAGATTGCAGGGGTTGGACTCGATGCCCAGTGGGGTCCCTTCCAACATTACGAATCTTGTTGTTGTTGTTTAGTCGTTTAGTCGTGTCCAACTCTTCGTGACCCCATGGACCAGAGCCCGCCAGGCACTCCTGTCTTCCACTGCCTCCCGCAGTTTGGTCAAACTCATGCTGGTAGCTTTGAGAACACTGTCCAACCATCTCGTCCTCTGTCGTCCCCTTCTCCTTGTGCCCTCCATCTTTCCCAACATCAGGGTCTTTTCCAGGGAGTCTTCTCTTCTCATGAGGTGGCCAAAGTACTGGAGCCTCAGCTTCAGGATCTGTCCTTCCAGTGAGCACTCAGGGCTGATTTCCTTCGGAATGGAGAGGTTTGATCTTCTTGCAGTCCATGGGACTCTCAAGAGTCTCCTCCAGCACCATAATTCATTTACAAATCTATGCTTCTATTATTCTATTATTGCACTCAGCAGCCTCCTCCAGGACCCAGTAAGGTGGAGTTATTGGCCTCAAGGAGACTTTGAAGTGCATTCAGCCAGACCCATTAGAGGTCCCACTTCTATGGGGTCAGGAATGGAGACCCTGTGGGCAGGAGCAGTGTGCTCACTCCCCATATTCACCTTTATGCCTGCTTGCAGTCTTCTGAGTACATGAACAGGGTTATAGAGATAGCTCTTTCTCGCTGACTCTGCCCTTAGCTCACAAGACTCCAGCACAGAAAACTCTCCTCATTGGGAATATAAAGGAAAAGAACAATTTGTGATGACATTAGCCAAATTCTCAACCCTCCCTGTCAGTTCAGGTATTGTGTGTAATTATGCATTTCACTTTAAAAATATCTCACACTGAATTTGCTCCCTGAAATTAAAGTTTGTAATTTAAAAGGGCTCAGATATGATGTTCCCCACCCCCTTCTTCCTCTCTGCATAGCAAGTTCCCCACCCTACACTCAGGCATGTAATCTGTTTCTCCTTCCCTTCTCTGTGACTAATCGTCTCTAGAGCCAGGCAGGTATGATGCATTTCAAGAAAGTCAAGCAATATGCAAATAGACTTCCACAGAGTGCATTAAACAGAAAGGAGAGAGTATTGTTAAAGGTGGCACAAAAAGAAATAAAAGCGAATAAATGGGGAAATTAAAGGGCTGGTTCTCTCGGGACAATGGGCACAAAACATCCCTCTGCTCTGCTGCTTAAGAACGTAAAAGGTATTTTCTCCTAGTTGACACTCAAAAGAGCCCTGCTTGACCAGAAGCAAGTTCCATATATCCCAGGGTTCTGTTTACATAAGCTACTGATGTAATGTTGAATGGTACATGTATTGGTAAATCCAGCCCATTCCAGAGAGCTGCTTTTATTTAATAACAATAACAACAACAACAACAACAACAACAACAACAACAACAACAATAATAATAATAATAATTTATTTATTTATTATTTATACCCCGCCCATCTGGCTGGGTTTACCCAGCCACTCTGGGCGGCTTCCAACAAAAGAATAAAAGTACATTAAAACATCAGTCATTAAAAACGTCCCTAAACAGGCCTGCCTTCAGATGTCTTCTAAATGTCAGATAGTTGTTTATTTCTTTGACATCTGATGGGAGGGCATTCCACAGGGCGGGTGCCACTACTGAGAAGGCCCTCTGCTGGTTCCCTGTAACTTTGCTTCTCGCAGTGAGGGAACCACCAGAAGGCCCTCGGCGATGGACCTTAGTGTCTGGATTGAATGATGGGGATGGAGACGCTCCTTCAGGTATAGCTCAAGGTGTCACACATTGTTCTCCCCCCTCCTCATTTAATCCCCACAACACTGTGAAGTAGGTTTGACTGAGAGGCATTGACTGTTCCAAGGTCACCCAGTGAGTTTCATCGTTGAGTAGGGTTTGACCCCTAGTCTCCCAGGTCCCAACCCAGCACTCTGATCACTACATGTTATTGATAGCTACTACCACTGTTGAGGTAGTATTCCTCTGAATACCAGTTGCTGGTTCTGCTTGAGAGCTTCCCATGGGCACATGGTTGGGGACCATGGTGAGAACAGGATGCTGGTCCATTTACTCCAACAGGGTTCTCCTTATGTCCTTTTGAGCTCAGTACTACTGTCCGTTCAACAGTGGAACGGACTCCCTCCGGAGGTGTTAGGCTCTCCTTCCTTGGAGGTTTTAAAGCAGAAGTTGGCTGGCCATCTGTCATGGATGCTTTAGTTGAGATTCCTGAATTGCAGGGGTTGGACTAGATGACCCCTGGGTACCTTCCAACTCTACGATTCTCTGATTCTAACCGAAGAGGGCTGGAGTGAGACTGGAAGGAAACTATTATCCTGTTCCATGACATGTGTTTATTAACATAGCCAAATTAACAGGTGTTTATTAACATAGCCAAATTAACAAATAGGTTATCATCAAGCAGTGCTATCATGAAGGGTAACTTTGCTTTTCCTGTTACAGCGTTTACATAGAGTTGGAGCTGGGCCATTACTCAGTAGTCTGGTACCCTCCAGATGTTTTGGCTGTGCTGGTTGGGGCTGATGGGTGTTGTGGTCCAAAATATCTGGAGAGCAATAGGTTGGCAAGGCCAGCATAGACAGGACTTGCACTCTATGGCAGTTTGGCCCCATGATTTATATTTCTCCTCTCTATACCTGTGTGTAAGGTACATCTACATGCCAAAGGCAGATATCACTTCATGGATCTGATACAGTCAGCTCTAATCTAGAGACACTTGTGCCTCAATAAATCTGCTTGACTTTAAGATGCCACAATGCTGTAGGTGGTATCGGGCTAGCAAAAGTCCTCTGACTTCAGTTGGCCTAAAAGGAGAGTTTGTTCTACTATTAGGCAAAGTTAGGTACCAGATTATTTGAGTTAACAGCAGCAGCAGCCCCCATGACTATGCCACCACAGCCTGCTCAGTCATTCCTGTCTCTTGGAGGACAGTCCTTTGTGCAATTTGCTATCCTGCCCGCTTCCTAACTTGAGGTCAGGTGCAGTGGAAGATGAGATCTCTAAACACAGGTGAATAAGATTGAGCTGCTGGTCCAGTTGGCTTTTGTACAAGAACTGAAACGGGGCACCATGTTTCCCTTCACCTCAGGCTGCCAAATGTCTACGGCCAGCCCTATGAATATGATTTGCCCCTGTCTGTACTATATCTTCCAAGCAGTATCCTACTGCTTTAAACAGTAAGACGCCTGGGAAGTGTAGCATGAAAAAGGCACTGAAAGTTGTTAGGCAACCCCTATTTTCCCCACAGAGCTGCAATTCCTAGAGTTTCCTGGGAAGAGGGATTGACTGTTAAAGCACTCAGGGAAATGTAGTTCTGTGACAGGAATAGTGGTCTCCTAACATGTTTCAGCAGAGACATCACCTTGCCAACAAAGGTCCGTATAGTTAAAGCTATGGTTTTCCCAGTAGTGATGTATGGAAGTGAGAGCTGGACCTTAAAGAAGGCTGATCACCAAAGAATTGTTGCTTTTGAATTATGGTGCTGGAGGAGACTCTTGAGAGTCCCATGGACTGCAAGAAGATCAAACCTCTCCATTCTGAAGTAAATCAACCCTGAGTGCTCACTGGAAGGACACATCATGAAGCTGAGGCTCCAATACTTTGGCCACCTCATGAGAAGAGAAGACTCCCTGGAAAAGACCCTGGTGTTGGGAAAGATTGAGGGCACAAGGAGAAGGGGACGACAGAGGACGAGCTGTTTGGATGGTGTTCTCAAAGCTACCAGCATGAAGAAGTATCAGTATCTGAAGAAGTGTGCATGCACACGAAAGCTCATACCAAGAACTAACTTAGTTGGTCTTTAAGGTGCTACTGGAAGGAATTTTTTTTTTTTGTTTTGACTACCAGCATGCGTTTGACTAAACTGTGGGAGGCAGTGGAAGACAGGAGTGCCTGGCATGCTCTGGTCCATGGGGTCACGAAGAGTCAAACATGACTAAACGACTAAACAACAACAGATTTCAGCACGCTTAGCAAACTACAGCACCCAGCATTCCTCGGGGAAGTCATGAGTTTTCAAAGTGGTCTGTTGCTGCTTTAAATGTATATTGCAGATGGGGCCTAAGTCGGACAGCACCCTCATTCTTGCAATGTACTTCCAAAATGGCAGATTATATTGTAAGCTGCTTTCAGACATTTTATTTCACTGGATAGAAAAATGAACCTTTAGAAATCCATTCTTCTCGCTTGTTCTAACCACGGAAAACTTTTAGTTAGCTACCTTGGATAAAGTTGAAAGGAGTTCGCAGAAGACTTGCAGCAGGCATTTTCACGAAGATGGTATTTTAAGTCCCAACTTTCTTTTGCAATGTGCTGAATTTTCATTGATCTAAACCACCCCGTCCTCATGCAGATATAAATTCACCGGGTATATCTGCTGGCTAATGAGGATCAACAAACAGAGAAGCTTGCATTCAAAGTATTGATTTATAAACAATTTAAAATTTAAACACTGCCTAGACTCATGAAAGGCAACTCTTGTTCCAAAAGAGCATAGCTGCTTTAAACCTCTATTCCCACATGTTTACACTATCTATTCAAAGGCCCGTTAGATCTAAACTCTTTGATGTATGACCAACTACTTCTGTTGTGGCTTTTTGTTAACTCAAATCTAAACCCACTGGGGAAAAGGACAAATTGGTTCTTTTATCAAATACTTGCAGTATCCCTTCACGATGAACAGGGATATCACACACTTGCTTTATTTATATACCTGCTGCATGAGCTATGTTGTAAGTCAATGAATGGCCAGGGGACTGACAAGCCATGGTGGTCCATGAGGGATTGGGCAATATTGGAAGAGGCTGTCATTGAGCAGTGACCTTGGAGGAAACACCCATAGCAGTTTGCTGTAGTTTGGCTTCCTGTCAGCTTAGGCTGAATAATAATAATAATAATAATAATAATAATAATAATAATAATAATAATGTTGACAGTTCAAATCCACATGACGGGGTGAGCTCCCATTGCTCTGTCCCAGCTTCTGCCAACCTAGCAGTTCAAAAGCACGTCACAGTGCAAGTAGATAAATAGGTACCGCTCCGGCGGGAAGGTAAACAGCGTTTCCATGCGCTGCTCTGGTTCGCCAGAAGCGGCTTAGTCATGCTGGCCACATGACCCAGAAAGCTGTCTATGGACAAACACCGGCTCCCTCGGCCTGAAAGCAAGATGAGCTCCACAACCCCATAGTCACCTTTGACTCGACTTAACCATCCAGGGGTCCTTTACCATTTACCATAAATAAATATCCATAGGGAACAGAATTATCCAATTGTGGTGCAGGGTCAGACCCTGATAAAAACCTTTTGGGAGAATGCTCTACTCAGGATTTATTTATGCATTTCTTTCCCAAGATTTATATACCACTTAATTAACGAAAGAAACCCCTCTAAGCAGCTTCGGTAAAACGACATAAAAGATTCATAATGAAAATACCGATAAAATCAAAGTTTAAAAACCAGTAGGCATAAAATTTATCAAAATATAGGATGCACCCAAGCATTGTAAGCTTGAAAACAAATTTGTTTTCCAAACCAGGCAATTATGAACCCTGACAACATAAATATATTCTCTGCTTCTATGCAAATTTCCTATCTCGCCTTCCTCCCCTGTGCAGTGCTGTGATATATTTTGTTTAATATACCCAACAGATATTCTTCTTCTTAGTTTTCTACCAAGAGAGAGTAGCTTCCTTACATGGCCACTGTTGTAAGGAGTCTACTATAGCATGGGGAATTGTGATATGCTATGGGGATGGAAGAATCACTGAATTTTACAATTGGAAGAAAACTCCAACCTCTGTTCAAAGCTTGGATCATGCAACTACAAGAGAGGAGAAGTTTTTTTTAGCATGGTCCTTACCCTTGCTAATGCAGGAAGAGAGAGCTGTTCATCCCTTTTAAACAACTCCTCCCTTCCAGCCTCCAAGAGGAATGTTCCAAATACACACACAGAGAGATGGCAAATATATATGCCTTACTGTTTATGGTGGGAAGGTCGATGTACACACATGGATGGAATCTACACACATATTTTTTAAAAACTGTGGAAATGCTTTTTTTTAAAAAAAAATGTTTAGAAAAATACACTGAATTTTTCATAGCTCACTGTTGCCATCTAGTGCCACAATTGTACATTGCGCTTCACAACACATTTAAAATGTTTTATTTGCAGCTGTGGACACCACACACACACACACATATGCACAGGTTCAGTGAGTTCTGATTGAATAGACTGTTGAAATGGAGCATCGAGTTATATCAATTTAAAATTCACTTCCACTCATTTTATGTATGTGCAAAACCAAACGCATGGACAAACAGGCACTTTAAAAAGGGTTGAAAGTGTAAACGAGATTTGGAAGCCTCTATTAATATTAGAGTCAACAGCCAGGAAATGTTACGAATCCTCACCTAATGAAAGAGTAATTAAGCATAGAGGAGAAGATCAGGTGCAAATTGTCAAAAACGTTGAGGCTCAAAATTTAGATACAAATATCAGCAGTTTTACACCTTTAAGTCTATAACGTTTGCTCTCCCTGACTAACTCCGATCAATGAGTCAGCTACAGCAGGTCGAAAGCAACTGTGATAAAATGCCACCTTATGAAGTAATTGCCTTCATAGATCTTGCCAAATGAGTCATAAAACCATCCATCAATATCCTTTGGTGGTGTGGAATAGCAGTTATGAGGCAAGCTCAGGGAATTCTCTGATCAGAAAAGCTTACACCGTGGTTCCTTTTGTGGTCCATAAATCATCATTTCTCGAATTTGGTACCAGGGCTGTGAAAGAAACGAAAACATCCACCGCTATTAGGCAACACGTAACAAGGAGCTAACATTTCCATTAATGCCGCCAACCAGCTGAAAATCTCATTTGCCTCAGCCTTCAATGGAGACGAAAGGTGGCAGGTTGTTTCTGTGAATTGTTTAATATCCACAAATATTTGCATTTGCAAAGGGAGTTTTGGTTTGTGGCATGAGGTGGATGGCATTTCTTCTTTGAATAAACTGCACCCCCCCAATAATGCACACAGAAATGTGTGTGTCTTTTAAACAACAACAAACAAATACCACCTTGGGTCTGATTTAACAGAGTCGTTTCTTTTCTTTTTTAAAAAATGTATTTTTATTTTGTACTTTTCAAGTTTATACATTTCACTAATTTTACAATCATTTTGACATTTCAAAACTTGACTTCCTTCCCCCTCTTTCTGTGGTTCCTTAAATTTGTTTTTAATATCTTCTGCATATCCAAATTAACTTAAGCTGCCCATTTATCTTCTTTAAATATATACTCTTAAGAAACTGCAGGTTATTACAGTAATCCTGCCAATATTTTTATCTTACAATTTATCTGTAAATAGTCAATAAACCATTTCCATTCTTACATAAAAAAAATAAAAAATTGTTATCTTGATTTCTTATTCTTCCAGTAAGTTTCTCCATTTCTGCATGTTCCATAAGTTTTTGTATCCATTCTTCCTTTGCTGGGACTTACTTTAAACATCCTTTTCATTTCGTTATATATCATTTCCCACTAAGCTTTAACCTTACTACAAGACCACCGCATACGATAAAAAGAACCTTCTTTCTCTTTACACCTCCAACACTTATTTGATTTAGATTTATACATTTTTGCCAATTTACTCGGTGTTAGATACCATCGATATATCATTTTCATATAATTTTCTCTTAGACCATAAAAGGTAAAGGTAAAGGGACCCCTGACCATTAGGTCCAGTCGTGGCCGACTCTGGGGTTGCGGCGCTCATCTCGCTTTATTGGCCGAGGGAGCCGGCATACAGCTTCCGGGTCATGTGGCCAGCATGGCTAAGCCGCTTCTGGCAAACCAGAGCAGCGCACGGAAACGCCATTTACCTTCCTGCCAGAGCGGTACCTATTTATCTACTTGCACTTTCGAACTGCTAGGTAGGCAGGAGCAGGGACCGAGCAACGGGAGCTCACCCCATCGTGGGGATTCAAACCACCGACCTTCTGATCGGCAAGTCCTAGGCTCTGTGGTTTAACCCATAGCGCCACCCACTTCACATGCTGTAAATTTTATATCCATATTCCGCAATCGTTTCCATGCTTCCATGTCTATATTATGACCAATATCAATTGCCCAACGTATCATTGAGGATTTTACTTGCTCATCCTTTGTCTCCCATTCAAATAATATTTTATACATTTTAGACAGCACTTTTACATTACATTCCAGCAGGTCTCTCTCCAGTTTCCCCTAACAGAGCCGTTTCACACATTATATTTATTTTTAAAGGGTACATCTTAAAATGTTGTGTGACTATAACCACTGTCTATATAGTACTCCTGCTCAACAAGGAACAAAGATTGGCAGAGATTCCCTATTGACAGAAGCAGATTTGGGTGATTTTAGATTCAGAACTTAATGGTTTGACCATTAAGATGGTGACGTTAATGGAACCCAAACTTTTCGCCCTACAAACTGCTTGAAAATTGCTGGACAACTTAATGACGTTTCTTTGCCTGCTGTAGCAATTGTAATATGCGATGCTACATGCTGTTTGGTTTCCAGTTGTGGTTTTATTGCTTCGTTTTCTATATACATTGTACTTTATTGTATTGCAATTTGAATTTCATTCATTCTGTGGATTCAAATTGTAATGCCATGAAGTAAAATATAAAGAATAAAAAAGCAAAAATAAAAAAAAAAACATGCAATTAAAATTTGAAAATCAATACAAATATTTATTTATTTATTAAAAACTATTTGTATACTGCTGTGTCATAAAAAAACCAACAAAGCATAAAAAGTTAAAAGGGTTAAAAACAGACATTCATTAATCGTTGTGAAAAGATGTATTCTGAATTGCCTGCATAGGCCTGGCAGAATAGAAGAGTTTTCAGTGGATATTTAAAAGTTGGCACGGAAGTCGCCTGCTGAATCTGTTGGCAGGGTGTTCCACAGGAATGGGCCAATGACACTAAAAGTTGGGTTCCATTCAAAGCCTAGCCTTACCCAATGCCTAACTGGCTTACAAAGTTGTGACTATTGCTATGAGGTAGGCGAAAACCAGATGGGCAGTGCCAATTTGCCAAGTGGAAAAATTTCTGCCTGGCCCAGAATGCGGCAGCCGATTTGGTCCATAGCAAGGTCATTCACATGTTGTAAAGTATTGCACTTTCCCCTTGATTTTCCAGTTTTATCTTTTTGTAAACCAGTTTCTTTTACAACCGAGTGCTGTATAAATTTTATGAAATAAAATAAAATAAATATTTTTTCAAATCATATTTTCTCCAATGTTTATATTTCCCCTAACAAAATAAATTTGTGTATGTTATTCTCAACAATATGTGCATTTTTCTTTTGTAATGAGGACTTTACCTTAGTTTTTGCATTTTTGTACAAATTATTTTCTCGGCGAACTGCATTGCAAAATGCAGGAAGTGTGAATTTTGTAGGGATTGCTGTGTTTCAGTTCACATAGTATTTAAGTAAGTGAAAGTTAGGTGTTCACATTTAAATGCAAACTGAATCAAGTCTCTCCCCCATCCCTATTCTTCACTCAGTCAGCTGCCACTCACCAAGCAGAAAGATATCACACAGAAGATATGCACCGACCAACCTAGTCTCTCTCTGTGTTTCCATTGGCCAAGTGTCATGAACACTTCTGCCCAAGGTATAAGAGCTCCAGAGGAGTTGGGAAGCAGCCAACAAGAGAGAGGCTTGCATTCTTCCCAGACAGCTGCAAATGGTAGTTTATTAACTCCCCCTTGCTGTGAGAATGACAGGAATGCAGAGAGTGTGCTAGAGAGCAACCAACTCTCTCAAATGACACAGGCAATGTCAGACGGCGGGAGGGAAAGCAGTTCGACACCGGAAGGGAAGTTAATTCATCCAAGGAGCAGATGTATGGGAAAGGTCTTAGATAGAAAACAAAGCTGGAAACAGAAAGGGCATAGGTTCTGGATATTCTGCCGTACCTGGAATCACTCCCCAGAAGGGTCAACTGATTCATAAGTCATGGACATGCAGATAGGCGTCCGAGGCTGAGTGGTTATATTGCAATAAATCTTGGACTGGTCATGTTGTGCGGATGCCTGCTTATCGTCTTCCAAAGCAACTACTCTATTCAGAACTTTAAAATGGAAAGTGTAATGCTGGTGGTCAACAAAAGAGGTTTCAAGACTCTCTCAAGGCAAATCTTTTAAAAAATGTAGTATAAACACCGGCAATAGGGAAACACTGGCCTGTGAGCGCTCCAGTTGGAGAACAGGCTTTACCAAAGATGTCGTGGAGTTTGAAGACACTCAAACTCAGGACGAAAAGGAGAAACATGCTAAGAGGAAGGCATGTTTAGCAAACCCTCACCATGATCAACTCCTGCCTGGAAACCTATGTCTACACTGTGGAAGGGCATGTGGATCCAGAATTGGCCTCCACAGTCACTTACAGACTCTCTGTTAAAACTGTGTTTATGGAAGACAGTCTTACTCGGCTATGAGTGATCACCGAAGAAGAAGAAGAAGAAGAAGAAGAAGAAGAAGAAGAAGACTTCCAAATACTGTAGATATGCTTTTGACTGGGGAAACAGTTTCAAAATACTCAGCATCTAATTGCAAATCTTTTAAACTGTCTGATCCCTTTCTCTTATGTAGGCTTACTTGTAGAAATGACATTTTCTGCAGATTGGAATTCGTCATTATTAAACAAAGTTTAACCTTCACTTGTTCTCAAGTAAAAATTATATCCTGAATGTTAACATACTGTTCAGGGCCACCTCTCATCATTTGCTTAACCCCCAACTTCATAAATGTCACCTGACCCTGCCTCTTTTCTCCTCTTCCTTCATTCTGTTAAATGAATGTATCTGTTCTCACCTAGAATTGCCAAGGGATTTGCCACCTTTCGCTAAGGTGACATCTCCTGAGAATGATATCATTATACAGCAGGGGGGAAATGATATTTTAATTCTGTAACTCAATTACTCTGAATTATGCATGGTCCATCTCGCTCGGTTATTTATGCTGGTAACTCTACCTGTAGAATTATTCTTTTTCTGTACTTTCCTGCTAATGGAGATTTTGTGGAGATATTTTCACCAAAGGCCAAGAAAGTTGAGACTATTCACAGCTTTCCATTCCTGTCTGATTCTTAGGACAGGCAACAGAAATTATGCAAGTTCAGTTTAATGCATAGAAAACTCTTAGGACAGACATGGCCAGGAAAAATGGGGGGTAATGAGAAAAGGGGAATGAGTAAGAGTATACTGTGAAATAATTTATTTGGGGCAGTGAGAGCGTAGCAAACTCCCCCCTCCAAATGATCAGACTATGGAAAAAAATGTGTTTCTCCCTCCCTCATAACACTAGAGCTTTAGAACATCTACTGAAGAGTGGAAAATCTAGGAGAGACAAAAGAAAGTAAGTAAAGGTAAAGGGACCCCTGGCCATTAGGTCCAGTCGTGATCAACTCTGGGGTTGCGGCGCTCATCTCGCTTTATTGGTCGAGGGAGCCGGCGTACAGCTTCCAGGTCATGTGGCCAGCATGACTAAGCCGCTTCTAGAGAACCAGAGCAGCACATGGAAACACCATTTACCTTCCCGCCGGAGCAGTACCTATTTATCTACTAGCACTTTGACGTACTTCTTCACTAAACTTTGGAATTCTTTTCCGGGATAGGCAGTGACGGTCACCAACTTGGATGGTATTAAAAGTGGATTAGATAAATGCATGGAACATAGGACTGTCAACAGCCACCAGTCATGATAGCAATGTTCTACCTTCACTGCTGGAAACAGTGTGCTTTTGAATATCAGTTGCTGAAAACCACAGGAGGGTTCACCTTGCAGAGCTACGATTCTCACAGTGGCTTAAGAAGAAGAAGAAGAAGAGTTTGGATTTGATATTCCGCCTTTCACTCCCTTAAAGGAGTCTCAAAGCGGCTAGCATTCTCTTTTCCCTTCCTCCCCCACAACAAACACTCTGTGAGGTGAGTGGGGCTGAGAGACTTCAGAGAAGTGTGACTGGCCCAATGTCACCCAGCAGCTGCATGTGGAGAAGCGGAGACGCGAACCCGGTTCCCCAGATTATGAGACTACCACTCTTAACCACTACACCACACTGGCTCTTAACCACCCATCCTTCTCTCCAGGGAACTCTGGGAATTGTATCTCTTTGGGGGCATAGGGATCTTTCAACAACTGCCAGCACCATCTACAAACTGCAGCTCCTGGGATTCTTTGGGGGAAGCCAAAACTGTTTAAAATGATACAATCCCACTTTAAAAATATAGCGAGGGTGGCCCACAATGAACTTCTTTTTCAGGCATTGTTTGGAAAAAATATAGTCACTTATTCATATCAATAGCCTTTCATTTCCCTCAGTTACTTCCAGCTGACTCGTGACATACCTAAATCTGATTGGCTAACTAGTGTGGTGATGTATTCCCATTTACCATGTGATCCCTGAATCAGGGGGAGCAGCGATATTTGTTCATGGAAAGAAGCAAAAGTACCACCACAGCAGGGTGAGGCTGGGTGTGAAAAAGACATGGGGGTGTCAAAACCTACTCTACCAAAATGGCTAGTTATTATTAATTAATAATAAAATAAATACTGAAACTGGATCAAAACATTTTTCCCCCATTCTAGCTTTTATCTTCTTCCATGACATACATTTCCAATCAATAATTTTCACCGTAAGTTGAGGAAATGTCCTCTCTCTTTTAGATATTTTTTCCCATCGGAACTATAATTCTGATGCTTTATATGTGTGGAATATTAACACGTTGCCTCTGCCTTTCTATGGTCACCTCATACTGTGCAGCAAGCACAACCTCCTGAAGAGACTTTCTGCTCATTCTACACAGGTCAAACTTCAAGTTTCCTGAGCTGAAGACTTGGTTTTTCACTGTTCCAACAGCAACCGTTCCTTTTGGCTTTACCCCAAATCAGATTCTCATTCTCTCCCCCATCACCTATCTTTGTTAAGGTGAGGGAGAAAAGTAAGAACATGCAGGGAGAGGGAATGGAACAGAAGGATCAAATTGGTTTCTTTCCTCTCCCAGCTCCTTCCGTTTTGCTAATCAGAATTGATCTGTTTTTAGCAGACATCTCTACCGTATGAAATATTGCATATGTCTCAGCAAAGGCTCCTGTACAAATCCTTATCACCTCATTAAGTGAGTCAAAGAAACTGACAAACATCCACCTAGGAAGGATAATTAATATCTCTCACTTCAGCAGTGCCCTCAGTCATACATTTCCCCCCCTTTTATACCTCCAGCTTCAACTCTCCATTTGAGGGAATGAGATTATCGGCATCTACTCAGGGAAGATAATGAAATTACACATGTTCTTTTTTGCTTCAAAATTTAATAAGAAGCAACATCTGTCTGTCTGGCAGAGATGATGCCAAAATGGCTCAGGAGGTTTGGTTTGACTGGGGGCACTAGCACAACTTTCCCGAGTCAAAACTGAATGCTTACTTGGAAGCTTTTTTAACAAGAGACGGCAAAAGAAGTCACCCCAAGAGCTTACATGTATGGGACATGTTTGGTGCCTGAAATCCTAGAAAGCTCTGGAGGTAGTTGATGATGATGATGATGATGCTTTACTCATGAAAATTACTCAAAACCACTTACAAATGCAAACAGAGGCTGGATCTTGCTCTTCTTGTTGTTTAGTCATTTAGTTGTGTCCACTCTTCGTGACCCCGTGGACCAGAGCACGCCAGGCCCTCCTGTCTTCTACTGCCTCCCACAGTTTGGTCAAACTCATTTTGAGAACACTGTCCAACCATCTCATCCTCTGTCGTCCCCTTCTCCTTGTGCCCTCCATCTTTCCCAACATCAGGGTCTTTCCCAGGGAGTTTTCTCTTCTCATGAGGTGGCCAAAGTATTGGAGCCTCAGCTTCAGGATCTGTCCTTCCAGTGAGCACGCAGGGCTAGTTTCCTTCAGAATGGATCGGTTTGATCTTCTTGGAATCCATGGGACTCTCAAGAGTCTCCTCCAGCACCATGATTCAAAAGCATCAATTCTTCGGTGATCTAGAAACATCAAATAAGCATTTTAGTTAAAAGTGTAAATTTAAATAGGAAAAACAGGTAGAGAAAAAGGGGGCTCCACGTTACCATCTGGTGGCACAATGTTCTATTGCATTAAAAGGTAAAGGGACCCCTGACCATTAGGTCCAGTCGTGGCCGACTCTGGGTTTGTGGCGCTCATCTCGCTTTACTGGCTGAGGGAGCTGGCGTACAATTTCCGGGTCATGTGGCCAGCATGACTAAGCTGCTTCTGGCGAACCAGAACAGAACACGGAAATGCGTTTACCTTCCCATCGGAGCAGTACCTATTTATCTACTTGCACTTTGACGTGCTTTCGAACTGCTAGGTTGGCAGGAGCAGGGACCGAGCAACGGGAGCTCACCCCGTCGTGGGGATTTGAACAGCTGACTTTCTTATCGGCAAGTCCTAGGCTCTGTGGTTTAACCCACAGCACCACCTGCGTCCCTTTTCTATCGTATTACAACACATATAAATCGCTTTTTATTTACGAGTCAAGCCGAGTCCAGAAATACTAAAATCGAACTACGATAAAAAAAAAACCTAACACAGAGATGCATCTATAAAAATAGAAGGCAGGTCTAGCCGAGGCCACAAACATTTTGATACATGGCGGGGAGCCACCACTAGAAAGGCCTGTTCTTTTGTTGACACCTTCTGTACCTCTTGTGCATTGAGAAGGGCTTCAGGTGACGATAGTAGGGTCTGGGTCAGGTCACAAGGGGAGTTCATATCCTTAGCTGTATAAGGCTTTATAAGTCAAAATCAGCACTTTGGATTGAGCCTAGGAATTAATTGGTAGCCTGAGCAGTCAACCCACAATTGCTATTATGTTAGGGTTGCCATACATCTGGAATTTCCCAGACATATCTGGAATACTGCAGTCGGAAGCAATGTCCAGGCGGAAATCAGCAAAATGTCCAGGGAAATCTGGGTGTATGTAGTTTTTGCCAATTTTCCTTCAACTTTTCCCCTCCCCAAAAAACAACTTTTGCCAAAAGAAGCTCAACAACTTTTGTGTCTAGATTTTCACTTTTCGAAATATGGCAACCAGGCTGCCAAATGATGTACACACAGGTTCCACTATATGCCTGCCAACAGTACAAAAATTCACTTATCTGAACATAAAGAATTGTGCCCAAACTTCATGACAGACTCCACAGATTTAGATCCTGCTTAATAAACACAATCCATTTCCTGGAAATTGTTCCTTACACAAGTGTTCACATAATGAGTCCATGATTTACATTGATGGGAACATTTCTGATCTGGGATTTTTCTTGTCTATCTCCCCTGTTTTTCAATGGTTTCTTCCTGAAATGGCTGCCGCCAACCAACAAGGGAGAGACAAAGGGGAAGAAATGATTTGTTGAGATCTCCTACTTTTTGATTTGTTCCATCTCCCTCCCTCCATGCTTTCTGACCCAAAATGGTTGTTGCCAACCAGCAATGCACGAACAAGCAAGAATAATTATCTTCCCTAACTTATCCCAATTCTCCAGGGAAAGAATACTGCATTTCACAAGATTTCAAACTTCAAGGAAGGATTTGATAAATCAGGTGCCCAAAATACATACATTGCAACTTCTGCAACAATGTTGATTAAACAAAGTTTAACATCATCAAAACAAAATGATTTTAGCATCGTCTAATGGAACTACATGAAATACAAACAATTCCTATTTCTTTTTTAAAAAGTGAATCTGGAAAGAAGTTACTCAGACAAATTACAAAGTCTAAATGATTCAAAAATATGTTTGACTCACATCTGAGCATACAAGAAGTAAGTTAAAAATAGCATTCACTGTGAATATGACTTGTTTAACTAATCTATAAGGCTGGATTGATTTAGGCCAATTCAAGGTTTTCTTTTTATAACAGGAGACATAAGTATATTGTTGCAAGCTAGGGAATGGGGAGCAGTGATATACTAGGCTGGTACGCAGGTCTAGCCTGCCTCCGAAGGACGTTACAAAAATAGAAAGACGCCTTTTATTCCCATGTTAGCATCTTCAATTGTGCTGCACTGGGGTAAGGAAAATTGACTATAGGGTGAGGGAGGAGTCTCACTTCATTTCCTCTACTATTTTAGAGGGGGGGGGGAATATTCACCACAGTATAGTTCCAGGCAAAAACCAAGTCCCAGGGATGACATTTCAGTGCTGGAGGGAGGGAAGAGAAATGTCAAGGTTCACAGCACAGCTTAAAGGCCCACTCTTTGATATATTAATGATTGCACACTTTCTCTCACACACAAAAATGTCTTTTTAACAGCATTTCTTGTGGTTACATTCATATATATATATATATATATATATATATATATATATATATACCAGTTTAAGAACCTAGCATTGAGAACACAAGGAGAGGTCTGTTGGATCAGACCAAAGACAAATATGATCCAACATGTGTTTCTCTGTTTCTCAAGATGGCCAGTGGAATGTCTACAAGAACAAGAAGCCCACAAGTAAGGCATGGCATGAGTGCTTTGTTTAATCCTGACCCTGTGGCAGTTTATTTCCTAAAAACCTAAGAACCTCAATCTTAAAAAAAGCTCAACAACTTTGGTTGGCCCTTTGGTTGGCCCTCACAGCCCTTCACTTCATCAAATCTGGCCCTCTTTGAAAAAAGTTTGGATACCACTAGCCTTTGTGGTACAGATCTGCTCTTCTTCATGGTGTTCCTTAAATATTGCAGATGCTCCTACTTCCACTGGTCCTCCACCATCTGTTAATGGAGGAGTCACATCCAAGAGCTGAGGAAAGACTGATGTTCTCATCTTTTGGCTCCTCTCTGCCATATCACCACCTTGATTGTTTCAGCCTCAGGGCCCTGGGTTTTCACCTGGCTACATGACTGCTTTGTGGTTGGCCGGACAACGTCTAAAGGAAAGCTGCATGTGGAGCATCACCCATACTTTGCAGGGTCTCAGCGAAATCCAGTGCACAGCCCATCCCTGCCAACTGCCCTATATAAAACCCCTGTGATTTCCCAGGTTTCTAGGCTTGCAAATGGATCTTTTTTACAGAAGAAGAAGAGGAGGAGGAGGAGGAGGAGGACACAGAAATGAGTGCAAAACTTGTGCTTTATTCTGCTAGGTTTTTGGAAGTGGCTTTTATGTCCAGTGAAATATAAAAATAATGTGGAAATTAGCAGGGAAGTGTCGGTAAAATGGAACAAGCTGCTGTGCGAATGCAGTCATAGTCCAAAACATCTGCAGGACATTAGGCTGGCAAGGACTACTCTAACCACTGCAACTGCTGTCAATATTTTACTCTCTTGAAAATTAGCACAAAATGTGCTAAGCGGTTTTTGTGTCACTCTAAGGTAGAATATCTCCGCAAAATAGAATTTTTAAAAACCCAAAAAAGTATCAAGACTGAGCCCTGAGCTCACCATTGCACTGATTACAATTTCTCCCCGCCATTTGAAATTGGGTATCGCTAACAATGGACAAAAGCAGAAGTTGATTTACCAAAGAAAGTTTTTTTCTTCTTAGTCCTAATACGTAAGGATTTCAAAGGGGAAGGGAGAATGAGCATAAAGAACATGGCCTTTTCTCTATTACAATTGAGTTCAACTCTTAGATATCAGAGTGTAGGATTTTATTAACAAAAGGTGAGAACAATCATGCCAGAGGACATGGAAAAAGCTAAGAATCTATCATTATAATGGAGACCAGTCTGAAAAGGAAAAGAAAAAAAAACCCTGTTCTTTTATGGGACTCCAGAGAGCCCAAGCCGGGGGGGGGGGGTGGATTTTATCTCACAGAAAAAAATGTAAGAAAATTACAAAGCTTCTTTGGATGTTAAGAAACCAAAGTATACTTGGAAGAATTCTGATACTCTAGAAGAGCAGGAAGTGAAAGCTGATCCATATGGGTGAATGGGGTGCTGCCCCACCAAACTTGGCCTGACTTCAGCCAACCCCCACTGGCATCTTACAACCAGGTTTTATTTTTGGGGGGGAGGGCTCTGGCTGTCAACTTTCTCCTCCTTAGTCTGTTTTGCCTTTGTAGCACTTGGCAGGGAGGAGAATGATGACAAAAATAGAATTACCAGGCTGGCGCTGTGGGTTAAACCACAGAGCCTAGGACTTGCCAATCAGAAGGTCAGCGGTTCGAATCCCCAAGACAGGGTGAGCTCCCATTGCTCGGTCCCTGCTCCTGCCAACCTAGCAGTTTGAAAGCACAAAGTGCAAGTAGATAAATAGGTACCGCTCTGGTGGGAAGGTAAACGGCATTTCCATGTGCTGCTCTGGTTCACCAGAAGCGGCTTAATCATGCTGGCCACATGACCTGTATGCCGGCTCCCTTGGCCAATAAAGCGAGATGAGCGCCACAACCCCAGAGTTGATCACGACTGGACCTAATGGTCAGGGGTCCCTTTACCTTTTACCTGTCATTGGTTCTGTCTCCACCTACTGTTTGGTCTTCTTGCCTCTTGTCCCACTTAATCCCAATGGACCCCAGACACTTCTGAGACCAGGTCAACCTTAACACCTAGATGTGGGGAACCTGCAGTCCTCCAGATATCACTGCACTTCAACTCCCTTCATGTTTGACCACTGGCTTGCATCAAGCAACCAACAAGGTCACATTGAGGCACAATTCCTTGGAAGTTCCATTTTACTCATTGGGACTTACTTGTGATTAAAAATGCTTTAGGATTGGGTTGTAAAAGAAGAAGCTGGGTTTTTTCTTTTCCCCTCCTGAAATCTAAATGCAAAAACTCTCCATGCTCAATTATAAGTAAATCTATCCCAAGAATTAGAAACTTTTTTTTTTTTTAGTTTTATTTTTGGAAAGCGGGGAGGAAGGGAATGGAAAAAGAAGTCAGCCTAGCAATATCCAGGCCTGTGGCAAATGAAGACTTTGGGGATGGCAACCGTGCAGCTTCCTTGTCACTGTTTTGTTCTCTTAACTGGGGATATAAATTATGAATAGCTCAGTTTTGCATAAACTGCTTTCTCTAACTCAGCTTTTTAAAAGCCTAAAATGCATTTGCCTTTCTTAAATAGATGGCAGATAACAAGCAATCTGTCAGCCAATCTCATATTCAATGGCAAGAAAAACCACTCGTGCACACCCTAATGAAGGCTTAAATTTAGAGCAACCAGAAAGCCCCCAAACAAGGAACTGAAAAACCCAGCAGAAGATGCCTTGATGACTCTGTGCTGCAGGGGCTGACAATCTGAAACTCAACAGGAGGTGGGACTCCAACTCACACAGCCCCACCTAGCATGTTCAATGGTCAGGGATGATGGGAGTTGTAGTCCAAAAAATAAATAAATCTGAAGGTCATCATGTTAGCTGATCCTGCTCTACATCACAATACATATCAGGCAATGGTGGTAGCAGAGTTTGGGAGTCATCAGCAATGGGGACATTTCTGGGGTTGGGGTAGGATTGGAGACTGTGTGTGCCAACTGCTGCTGTGTGCAAGATTCCCCCAGTGGAATCTTAGCATACCCTCCAACAGTTATTTGATGAAAATAGGGATGTCCTCTTCCATAGTAAAAATATTTTTATTATTTATACCCTGTCCATCTGGCTGGGTTCTCCCAGTCATTCTGGGTGGCTTCCAACACATATAAAAACGTAATAAAACATTAAACATTTGGAAACTTTCCTATACAGGGCTGCCCTCAGATGTCTTCTAAAGGTTGTATAGTTACTTATCTCCTTGGCTTGGAGGTCACATAACTCCATACCTTCCAAAATTTATCCGCTGAAAATAGGGATGTCCTAAGGTAAACTGGGACATTCTGGGATCAAATCAGTAACCGGAATGGCTTCTGTAAATTCAGGACTGTCACTGGAAAATAGGGACACATGGAGAGGCTGTGGTAGGTGGTTTGGAGTGTGCATAGCCCTGTAAAATGAACACTACCCATGTTGAGTGGCGCTCTGGTCTAAACCACTAAGCCTCTTGGGCATGCCAATCAGAAGGTTCAATTCCCCGCAACAGAGTGAGCTCCCGTTGCTCTGTCCCAGCTCCTGCCAACCTAGCAATTCAAAAGCATACCCATGTGAGTAGATAAATAGGTACCACTGCAGCGGGAAGGTAAATGGCGTTTCCATGCACTCTGTCTCTAGAGGTCTCAGTTTTCCCATTAGAAAAAAAAAAGAAATAAAGGGAAAAAGATAGAAGGAATTGTGATATTTATCTTTAGAAGAATAAGGGAGGAAAAAGTATCTGAAGAACTAAACATGAATTTCTTCATAGAATGTTTTCCCCTCCCTATTTTTTCATGCAGAATAAATGTTTCCACAATAGAAAACATGCTTTATGTTTTTGTTTTGCTCCCAGCCTTTTAATTCCCTTGCTTGCATCTCATGGGAGGTACCGCGGTATCTACAGCTGCAGTTTACCCTTAGAAGAGGGAAGACAATCCAACATAATGATCCTGGGAACTATTAAAAAATCTTACCTATCTATAACTTCTGGTTCATGGTTTGTTCAAACTGGAAGACATAATTTGCCACACTGCTGGGCAAAGGTTTGGCTGATGCCACTGGGGTCCCCCCTCCCCAAAAAGGCAAATCAAAGCAGAGAACAAGCAAACAAATCCAGGAAGAAGAAGGAAATGAGACCCTGGATCAATGTTACCCTTTGAAGACCATGTAGTGAGCAGAGGAACAAAATGAAATACATAATTGTCATTATGTACTCCTGAAAGGAGCTTGTTCCCATGCTAGGATCTCTGCGGATGACACAAACACTCACATTCAGCTGCCAGTGCAAAACATTTTATTTTAGCTACAGGCATCCTCATCCAAGTCTGAATCAAAATGGGCTCAAACAAAGGAAATTATTTTTGAGAATGCTCCGTGAACTGTTGGAAATAGTTTTCGCTCGAGCCCATTCTGAATCAACCACCATCATGTCCCCTTCCTCATCATCTAAATAGTACCTGAATGGTCCGTGCCATCAGTCAAAATCCTCCTGGACTGCAATTTCCCCTTTCACGCAAATATACCCAGGAAAGAGTTGCAGGGGATAAGGGAATGCCCACAATGCCCAATTGCTGCTGCTACAAATTTTTGTGGTTCCTCTCAGTCCACTATTCTCTTCTAACTGTTTAAAGAAACCCCACTGGTAGGGGCTGGAATCAACTCTCTGATCCCCGTGTTATAGATGAGATGAGGAGTTGAAGCTAAGAGACAGGACACATTTACTCTTAAAGCACTATGATACCACTTTGAATAGTCATGGCTTCCTCCTTTAAATAGCTGCCTTCAAATATCTAAAGGGCTATGACACAGAGGATGGAGCAAGCTTGCTTTTTTTCTGCTCTGGAGGGTAGAACCCAAGCCAAGCTACAAGGAAGGAGATTCCAACTGAACAAGGACGCTCTTGAAAGTTGATGGACTCTCCTTCCTGGGAGGTTTCTAAGCAGAGGTTGGATGGCCATCTGCCATGGATGCTTTAGCTGAGATTCTTTAATTGCAGGGGGTTGGAACTCTACAGTTCTATGATTCGATAAAGACTGATGGGACCTATAGTTTGTTAAGGCTGCTGAGAGTTGCTGGGGGGCCCTGTTCCTCTCCCAGGGCTACAACTTCCAGAGTGATTTAACAATCAATCCTTCTTCTCAGGGAACTCTGAGAATTACTTTTCTCTCTCCAAGTACCCTACAAGTATGAGCAACCCTGCAGATTGAAACCATGCAATTTTTAATTTTTTAAAAAATAGAAATAGGAATTTAAAAAAATGCAATGGTGTGAATGAGTGAACAATCACATCAGAGAAAAAGATTAAGAAAGGCATGAGGCCAGATGGGGAAGGGTTGCGCATTCCCACATGCATCAAACAACCCACCTAGCAGATTACTCTGATGTGGGTAGAGATGTGGATTTCTATTGGGAACTACAGCTGTCTCTCCCCCCAAAAAATGTCAATGCACATGTTTGCTCATGCACATGACTTACAGGGAAGAGGGGAGGACAAGCGGAGAGATGGAAAACTGAAAGAAGAATAAATTGCTCCTGCACAGCAGTTCTTGTCCAGAAATCCAAACAAACGGTGGATAACTTCTAACTGCCATGGTGTCGGGGTAGCAGGGAGAGAATGTGGAGTGCTGCTCACTGCTATGGGAGAGGCAGGAACATAGCCAGAACAGCAAGGGAGGAAACCTGTTAAGTTGTGGGTGAAGATATCAGACGACACAGCGATTCTTCAAACAGCTCTTGTTTATTCACAGGCCAGAACAGCACTGAACTGAAGGGTTCAGCCAGCCTGCTTATATAGAGCTCCACTTGAACGCAACAGTAACCATTTTCTGTAACTATACAATCACTGAACATCACTTTCAATCCCTTATTTGCATATGTGGACCTGAGTGAAAACTATCTACAGTATCCCCCTGTTGGCCCAGGGTGAGTACATAACAAAACCATAGGAGAAAGTATATTGTTGCCCTGTATAATGACACCATTAAATACATGTTCTTCTGGCAACTTTACTGGGGCACTGAGTTAAAAGGTGCATGCTCTTGTGTCCTGCTAATAGAAGTTTGGTGGGTGGAGAATTTTCAGAAGGAAAACTGGAAGAGAAAAAGAGGGGGGGGAAACATTTCACCCCAGCCCCACAGCTGGTGTTGGTTCTAAAGAGGAGTTACTCAGAACGTTTGGATTAGCATGTTGTCCAAACTTGACACCATTGTTAACACCTCTCTCATACCCTCCAACATTTTCTCCACTGAAAATAGGGATATCGTAAGGAAAAGTAAGACATTCCAGGATTGAATCAGAAACCAGGACAACTTCTGTAAATCTGGGACTGTCCCTGGAAAATAAAAACACTTGGAGGGCCTGCTCTATTCTTGATATCCCTGCAGGTACACCCAGAATTTTACAACTCAGGTGTGATGTGAGAACTAGGCTGTAGTGTGCCTCCACTCTACATAGAGTATCATTATTGTGTTGCAGGTCCAGAATGGAGAACCTCAGGCATAAGAGCTGAATGTGGCCCTTCATGCAGGGCCAGCCCAAGATTTTTTGCCACCTGAGGCAAACTGAAAAATGGTGCCTCCCTCCCTGCCAGGGAAGAAGGGGTGAGTGAATATATGGAACAAGGGGGGAATGAGGTTCTACATTGGGATCTGCAAGCTCTGTGGATCCTGCAACCTGAGCTGGTTGTCTCATCTTGTCTCATGGTTGGGTCAGCCCTGCCTGGCCCATGGGGCTTTACTCAGGCCACGCAGCCTCCCTCACCATCCCTTGAGGGTTTTTGCCCATCAGGAATGTGAGCAAGGAGAATCTAGGCTACTAGGCAAAGGCAGAATCAACATTTGTGGCTTTGCTCACTTTTACCTCTCGCCCCTATAAAGGTTTCCAGAAATGGGTACGGCTCTCAGATGAAAAATCTTCCCCATCCCTGCTTGGTATCCAGTATCTTTCTGAGGTCAGGAGAACAGCAGCTGCAGACCAGCCAACTTTCCAGCAAGAGGATGAATAAGTAATTTCACATCTCTGGCACTGCAAACCAGGAAAGGAGTGGAATAGAAAGCCATTTTGGCTTCTCACAGCCACACTCCCTAGCTGAAGGTAACACAAGCCTTTCATCTCGCAGCCAAACCAATCCATTTATTATCAGCCTGATTCCCCAAATTTGCTCCTTTTGAACAGAGTATAGAAATTGGGGGGTGGGGGTGGCAGAGACATTTCACCACACATAAGTGGAGGGGGATTGCATTTTAAAAGTCTTCCTGTCACTGGATATATTGTGTGCACCCAGGCCCATTTCCTATTAAAAATATATATCTAGAACTCATTACGTTGAAGAGGGAGACTGTCAAGCCGCCTTCAGGAAGGAGATTCTGCATCTCACAAACACTCTTGCAACTAATCATTTGGAGGGCTGAGGAAAGTTGAGATGGGATTTATACTACCCACACCACAGACTGTCAGGTTCATAGACAGGCTGGGGGGTGTCACAACTTCGGTGGAGACATAAAGCCACAGAATTGTAAATATGGCTCCCACTGCTACCAACAGATACGTTCTGGAGCCTGTTGAAATGTGGGCACAGGGGCGTACGAAGGGGGCACGGGGGCAGCCCACTCTGGGTGCCACCCTGGGGGGGTGACAAGATGGCCCTATGCCTCCCCCCAGCTGTAGAGCAGCCAAGGGTACGGGAGCCACTTGTGCGCCGCTGGGTGGTTTGCCCCGCTCCTGTTGCCAGAGAGGCTTCTTCTACCCACTGTGTGGGCATTTCGAATATTCTTTTATTATTATTATTATTAAATTTTATTTAACACAATTATTACAAAATACAAGCAAAATACATACAAATACATACATACATACATTTTTCAGATAAGCACACATATATAAAAAAAGAACAAAAAAGAAAAAAGGAAGAAAAGAAAAAAGAAAAAGTAAGAAGAAAAATTGGAAAAAGAAGAAAAATTGGAAGAATTTCCTCCAAATTCAGTCCACAAATATCTTAACAATAAAACTTCATTGATTGGCTTCCATTACTTACACTGCACTTCCTATATACATTTTAAGCAAATTTGTATCTGTTATTCTGTATGTTTCCCATATTCAAGCACACGAGAGACAGATCTCCCTTAGTCTGTGGAGATTTGGTTTGGAAAGCCAGCTCCTAAATCTTGACTGTCTTCTTGAAGGAAATTGCTTTTAAATGACAACTTTTAAAGCCATGCAAAATTATTGTTTTTTGCAGTGCTCTCTGTGTGAGGCTGCTCTCGGGCCTGGTCTAATGCAAAATGCTGTGGCTACACTGTTGATGGGGACAAACTATTGCCAGCACACATATAACTCTGATGCTCAAAAACTTGCACTGGCTGTTCATATGCTACCAGGCCATCAGATTCAAGGTTTTTGTATTAATTTGGAAGGTCCAAATTGGACTCAGCTCCAGGATACCTAAAGGACTGAAAGGTCCCTTATATTCCTGCCCAATCATGGAGGTCTTGAGGGAGCCACTGTTAGTGGTCTCCTGTGGCTTGGAAGCATAGTTTAAATCCACTTCAGTACTGCATACACTCCAGCATTCTTCAGCTGAAAATTGGGGCATGCGTCTTTTGGTATGCACCACTGAGTGAATCAGCTGGCTGCCTCCCTTGCCACAGCCTCTATCTGGTAGCTGCTTCCTCCCTTCCCTTGTCGCTCACTTCTTCCTCTCACACCGCACCTCATGGCACCATGACAGCCGTGGTGGCTTTGGTGGCAGCAGAGAGGGACTGGCAAGAGCATCAAACACGTCCACTGCCTCCACTCTGGTAGCAAACAGCTTGCCCTGTGCACAAGGGTTCTGCTTCACATAGATGGAATGAGCAAATCCCAGCTCATTCTCCTCCCTGAGCTTGGCAGTGGTAGTGCTGGAGAGGGAAAATGGGACATTCTGAGATTAAATCAGTAGCTGGGGTGGCTTCTGTAATTTTGGGCTGTCCCGGGAAAATCGGGACACTTGAAGGTTATGGTATTGTGGGCCCAATTTTATGGAAATCTCAGCTGAAGTCATACAAGCTCATTCCTTGTTGAATTTCCATAGCCTACTAAAGACTTTTTGTTTAATTTAAATTTTAATTAATTTCAATTTCAATTATTCTGGGTGGCTACAGAATATACAAAAACACAACAGGCTTTAAATGTAATTCTGATTTTATCCTTTCAACTCATTTTAGTTCCATTGTATTGGGGCTCCTAGACACCAGTTAGAGACTGCCGCAATTAAATGGTATATAAAATGTTGACTGCCTCTCAGCCAACTTCACAGGGTTGCTGTAAGAATGAAATTCAGAGAGGGAGAAGCAGGTACACAGCCTTGAGTTCACTGGAGGAAAGGTGGAGTATAAATGAAGCAAACAACTAAACAAACAAACAAACAAACCTGCAACTGCCTCCATCCATTCAGAGACATCCCTGCTAGCTGGCAGCTTATGCAACAACTTACTCCCAAGAAGAGGACCCTTATCCTTGAACAACTTACCCCCTTGAACAGCCTCAGAGAAGAAGCAAATTATCAAATGGTTTTGTTTTGTTTGTTTTGCGGGGAGTGGAGAGATACCAAACATGGATAGGATTCTGTTAACTTTCTCATTGTGCTGTATTTCATTACAAATACAGAAGGATCCTGGGGATCAAAATAAAAGGATATGAATGTGGAATGTACTTCTTGATGTCTTTTAAAGCCATCTGGTTTCCACTGGCAGGGGGGAAATCACTGCTCCAGCCTCACTGCTGCTTTAAGGTTTCCATATGTGTTTGTTGGCTGACTCTTTGGTCTAAGCAACCACAGCAGAGCTTTGGCAGAGAGCAAAAGACCCCCTGCAATGCCATCGGATTCAAACCACCTTTTCTTCCCCCTTACCTCATAGTGTTTCAGGCAGCTGGCTTGGCCTGCCCAGTAAAGTGACTGGCTGGGAAACCAGGAGTCCTCTGCAAAGGCATTACGGCCCTGAAAATATCCCAAGACCGCTACAAAGCATTTGGAATATCAACATGAGCAAGCAGGTATCTTCGTGCTGCAGCCAGGTCTCCCGGGGAGGGCATTCTGTTTAAAAAATAATTAGAGCATCTGGACAAGTGTAAATAAAACATCTTCATTTATTTGAATTAAGTGGACCATCTCAAATAGGATCTTGTCTTCTGCGAGGACAGGGCAGAAAAGCAGAAATTCCCCTGTGCTCTCAAATATTCTTTTTTTCTTTCCCCATTCCAGCATGCCAATGTGGGGTTGGTTTCACTGCCCCATTCAGTTGGTGGCATCCCATTTATTATTATTATTTTTTAGAACATGGAAACAGAGGAGAGCACTGAATGAAACACTCGTCAGAGTAGTGCAGTGATCAGAAAAGCCAAGGATCACCTGGTTATTTTAATATTTTCTTTTTAAGCACCAGAGGGATATGACAACAAACCAGCTTGCAACAGAGGGGAAATAGTCTTAAATTATTGATACGTGTCCTTTGACAAGGGCACACAATGCGGTGTGTGTGTACATGTGCAGGAACTGATCAAATGGGAGTCTACAAATATAGAAAAAGGAATAAGGATGGCAAGAAAGTTGTTTGTAGCAACACCTACATTAGTCAAATGGCTGAGCAGCTGGTCTCTGAACTCACATGGGTCTGGTTTAGGTGTCACCGCTGTTGTCAACTCAATAGGTAGCCTTTGGAAATGACTAAAGAGCTGTTCACAAGGTTCCTCCACTCATTCCAAGCACAATACCTGGAAGGAGAAGAGAAAGACACCCAGTGGCTTGTATCAGGGTGTGGGAACAGACAGCTCTCCACACATCTACTTATCAACAACATTAACTGTAACTTATTAAAAGTTACAGTTTATTTTTAAAAATAATTTTTATTAAATTTTCTGTTTCACAATTTAGAATACTTATTTAAACATCCTTAAAATATCAATGACTCCCCTTCTCTCTTTCCATGGTTCATTTTGCATAGCATAAATCCTTGCATATTTTACATAAACAAAACCATTCAGTATTCCATTATTACATCTGTCAAAACTCATTTACACTGTTGAATTTATCTTAATGCTGCCAACGTTTTCAAGTGTACACAATTTCCTCCCGTATATTCAATAAACATTTTCCAGTCTTCTCTAAACATATGTTCTTGTTCTCTTATTCTATATGTTAACTCGGCAAGCTGTGCATATTCTGTCAGCTTAAGTTGCCATTCTTCTCTAGTCGGGACCTTCCTCATTTTCCATTTTGGGGCTAACAAAACACGGGCTGCAGTAGTGGCATACATAAATAAGCTTTTCTGACACCTGGGAATTTCCATCTGAATTATCCCCAACAAAAAGGACTCTGGTTTTGGGGGGAAAGTATTTTTTTTTAAAAAAAAAAAATCTGTTCATGGTTATGGTTATTTCCCAAGACTCTTTGACACTTTTGCAGGTCCACCACATGTGAAAGAATGTTCCCTCAACTTCATTACATCGTCAGCACTTATCTGATTCAGTCTTATACATCTTAGCAAGCCTGTTGTTGTTGTTTAGTCATTTAGTCGTGTCCGACTCTTCGTGACCCCATGGACCAGAGCACGCCAGGCACTCCTGTCTTCCACTGCCTCCCGCAGCTTGGTCAAACTCATGTTTGTAGCTTCAAGAACACTGTCCAACCATCTCGTCCTCTGTCGTCCCCTTCTCCTTGTGCCCTTCATCTTTCCCAACATCAGGGTCTTCTCCAGGGAGTCTTCTCTTCTCATGAAGTGGCCAAAGTATTGGAGCCTCAGCTTCAAGATCTGTCCTTCCAGTGAGCACTCAGGGCTGATTTCCTTAAGAATGGAGAGGTTTGATATTCTTGCAGTCCATGGGACTCTCAAGAGTCTCCTCCAGCACCATAATTCAAAAGCATCAATTCTACAGCGATCAGCCTTCTTTACAGTCCAGCTCTCACTTCCATACATCACTACTGGGAAAACCATAACTTTAACTATACGGACCTTTGTTGGCAAGGTGATGTCTCTGCTTTTTAAGATGCTGTCTAGGTTTGTCATTGCTTTTCTCACAAAGAGCAGGAGTCTTTTAATTTTGTGGCTGCTGTCACCATCTGCAGTGATCATGGAGCCCAAGAAAGTAAAATCTCTCACTGCCTCCTTTTCTTCCCCTTCTATTTGCCAGGAGGCGATGGGACCAGTGGCCATGATCTTAGTTTTTTTATGTTGAACTTCAGACCATATTTTGCGCTCCCTTCTTTCACCCTCATTAAAAAGTTCTTTAATTCCTCCTCACTTTCTGCCATCAGAGTTGTGTCATCTGCAGATCTGCATATCTACTCGGAGTTAAATGCCATCTGTAAATCATTTTCAAGTAGTTCTCCTTCAAAGAAGAACATGCTGTAAACTCGAAATTGCTTTTCCATTTTTTTCCTGGGAGGTTACCTGCTCTTGATGGGGTTACGCTCCCTCTGAAGGAGTGGGTACATAACTGGGGGGGGTACTTCTGGGTCCTTTGCTGTCACTTGAGGCTCAGGTAGCCTCAGTGGCACATAGTGACTTCAGCTGGTGGTCTGGCTGTGGACTCATTGTTAAAACTGTGTTTATGGAAGACAATCTTACTAAGCTATGAGTGATCGCCAAAGAAGAAGAAGAAGAAGAAGAAGAAGAAGAAGAAGAAGAAGAAGAGCCTAACTTCTGTCCCTTATGCTCTGGTAAACTCTAGGTTAGATCACTGCAATGTGTTATGTGTAGGGCTCTTAAGCTCCCTGGGGAGCCTATTTGTGGGCACCCACAAATTTCAGTGTCAGGGCCATGCATGGTGCATGGCACCCACAGTTGTGGGGCCAAGATGGCACTCCTGGCAGGGCTGCCTCTGAAGACGGTGCAAAAAGCTCTGGCTGGTGCAGAATTTGGTGGCCAAGTTGCTCACCAAGGCAAGACTGTTTGAGCAAATTACAGTAATCCTGCCCAACTGCACTGGCTGCTGATTAGTTTCCAGCCCCAATTCAAAGTGCTGTTTTTGACCCATAAAGCCTTAAATGGCTCAGGATTGCAATATGTCAAGGACCCGCTCTCCCATATGAACCAACCCAAGCTCTGTGATGATCATCTGAGGCCCTTATTCATGTGCCCCCTCCACAAAAGGTCCCGAGGGTGGTAGCATGAGAATGGGCCTTTTCTGTGGTGACTCCCCTTTTGTGGAATGCTCTCCCCAGGAAGGCTCACCTGGTGCCTTCATTACATGCCAGTGTGGTGTAGTGGTTAAGAGCGGTAGTCTCGTAATCTGGGGAACCGGGTTCGCTTCCCCGCTCCTCCACATGCAGCTGCTGGGTGACCTTGGGCCAGTCACACTTCTCTGAAGTCTCTCAGCTCCACTCACCTCACAGAGTGTTTGTTGTGGGGGAGGAAGGGAAAGGAGAATGTTAGCCGCATTGAGACTCCTTAAAGGGAGTGAAAGGCGGGATATCAAATCCAAACTCTTCTTCTTCTTCTTCTTCTACATATCTTTAGATGCCGGGGGCGGGATGGACATCTCTCTATAACCAGACCTATGTCTGATTAACATTCTATGGCCTTTTAAATATATTTATGGGTGGGGTTTGGGGTATGTTTTTGTTAATTTGTTTTATTAGGCATGTTGTGTTCTCATTTTGTATCTTTATGTTGTGGACCACCCTGTAATCTTCAGATGAAGGACAGTCTACAAATTCAATAAGTAGTAATAATAGTGATAATGAGGAGGAGGAGGAGGAGGAGGCCTGCCAAACATAACTCCACCAGAATTTTAGGAAGATGATACATAAGACTTGGAGCGATGACCTTTTTGTTGTTATGTTGAGTATAGTGTTTTGGGTTTTTGTTGGCCAGTGCGCTATAGCTTTGTTGATGCCATATTTTGATTGTTGTGATTTTTTCATGAGTTTTATTCTGTTTTCTATTTGATATATATATTGAAAGCAGCCTTGGGAGCTTGTGAAAGGTCAAAATGGTGAGATATAAAATACACAAATAGCTAAGTAATAAACAGAATTAATGCTCATCAAAGGTTATATACACTTTTCGTGACTGAAGAGAGGCTGTTTCATGGGGGATGAAATATCACATATAATGGAAGAATCATTGTTTCACCTTTCAACAATCCCCTGTTCTTTTGACATCTTTCTTCAATAAAAAAACACACCTTTTCCTAGATGTGTGGGTTTCATTGTTTTTTGAAATGTATTTCTCTAGATGGACTGGGAGGGATTAAACATTGTGCTATTATGACCACCCCACCAGTACAAACATTTCAGCTTGGCAGATAGTATAATCTCCTCTGCTCTGCACTGTTTTGGGGTTCTCCTGAACCCCCTGAGCCAACTGAGGGGGGCACACAGGGGGGAAAGTGTTATGTACTGAAGTTCTCACCCTGGGCCAGCAGGGGGATACTGTAGATAGTTATGCAAATGAAGGATCGAAAGTGACGTTCAGTGATTGGATAGTTTTAGAAAGTTGCAACAGTTATGTTGTTCTGGAGCTCTATATTAAGCAGGCTGACTGAGCTCCTCAGTTCAGTTCTGTTCCAGCTTACAAATAAAGAGCTGCTTTGGAAGAATCGCTGTGTCGTCTGATATGTTCGCCCACAACTTAACAGAAAGTGTGGGTAAAACCCTGTGACACTGGCAGGACTCATTGTGCTGGCTCCCACTAGCATAAACATTTAGCTTGGCCCACTTTTCAAGGTTCAGTTCTCTTGGCTTGGTTCATTCAGAAGACCCAGTGCAGTATCAACTTGTCTCTCATCCTCTTGCTAAATCTTTCAGAGCAGGAGAAAGCCAACATGGTGTCTTCCTGACATTCTAAACTATGGATCCCATCATCCCTAATAATTGGTGATTCTGGCTGAGGCCCGTGGGAGTTGTAGTCCAGCAACAGTTACAAGGCCACAGGTTTGCCACCCCTGGGAGTAGTGTGAAGCTCAACATTTTTGGGAGCTCCTTGATTGCTTCCATGTTGATATCCTGAATAAAGGGCAAAGCTACGCTGCTGCTTCCTCCTCTAAGTGAGATACCCCTAAGCAAAGATGCCTTTCTGAGCTCATTAGAGGTAAGGGAACACTCTCCAAACCATAAATGACAAAATGTCTCCGCTGAAAGGCATGAAAGAAGAACCAGTCAATACAGGTGTTCATGTTAATTAAGGCAAACATTTGCACCTGTGTTGGCCTGCCATTTATCAATAGCCACTAAACTAAATGTTATTTAATCAGGTAATTTTGAATCCTTCACCACCACAAACATGACTTCGCAGGTCTTCCACAAATATCTGAAGTCTTCAGCTTCTGAGAGTTATTGATCTTTCCCTCTTCTCTTAAAGAAATCAATGTGAAAGTGCCATGGAGACTGTCAGAATGCTGGAAGCAATGATCTAATGCTTTGTCTTTCACTTGGCTGGTCATTCCACCAGGGAGAATTCTTAGAGGTAAAAAGCTCCCAATAACTGCATCGCTTGTTTACAGCACATGCTCATTGCATTAGTAACCTCCAATAAAAAGAGGGCACAAAATGTCCCCTCTGACCTCCTTTTTCCAGCCCAAAACACAGCCTGGAAGAGAGCTCAGCTCTCTTTGTCATTTGAAGACTGTTTGAGCTGACAAAGTTTGATGAGCTCGACGTTGCTCAGATATACCTGTGGTAAGAATTCACTTCTGCACCACCTTGTTTATCACCCAGGTGAGGAACCACCTTTTAAATAAACCACAGAACCAAAGAAACTATTTTCAAGTTCAGCATCCAGATTAGGGACTCAGCGTTTATTGTTATAGCTATTGCTATAGGACAGAGTTCGCTCAACATTCCAGTTAAGAAGGTCTGGCCCAAGGCACTATATAAGCAAAAGCTTATATAATAGTTCAAGCACAGCAAACAAAGTCATAAAACATCTTCACGTACGTCAGGAAAGGGCTGAATTTAGGTTTGATGAGGCCCTAAGCTACTGAAGGTAATGGGGCCTTTTACATGTCCAGCTGTCCTTTGTCAACAACAAATTGTCGCTGTGTTTTGTGTTTAATATATGCTATATGGTAATTTATGGACCTAATAGGTATCTAAAGCCATTTACACATAACAAATAGGAGCCTACACGACACAAAACCTGCTGTATGTAGGTTTTATTTTATTTGTTTTTTATCTTACATTTTGGAAATGTACATCCAGTTGTTTATTTTCCTTTAAATTTTTTGGGGGCCCCAAGAGAGTGGGGCCCTAAACTATAGCCTGTTTAGCTTATACGGCAATCCGGCACTGGTTACAGGTCATGAGACAGAAAACACTATTGGCGTCTTCTTGCTATCCGCTCACCCCACAATCACCTTGGGGTTGACCAGAAGCACCTAGGCCTTTTGCCCATTTTAGGTATAGAATGTCCCACATTGCCCTGGCAGCCTAGTCCATGAGCAGTCTTTATTGACATTTCTCCACCTATCTTACAGGAAACTTCCGAGGATTTCTGATTAACACCCTTGCACTAACTCAGGAAAACATCCTGCCGTTTGGGCCACTTTCAGGGTCAGGTAAGGAGAAATTGCTCTGCTAACAAAGGTCCGTATAGTTAAAGCCATGGTTTTCCCAGTAGTGATGTATGGAAGTGAGAGCTGGACCATAAAGAAGGCTGATCACCAAAGAATTGATGCTTTTGAATTATGGTGCTGGAGGAGACTCTTGAGAGTCCCATGGACTGCAAGAAGATCAAACTGATCCATTCTGAAGGAAATCAGCCCTGAGTGCTCACTGGAAGGACAGATCGTGAAGCTGAGACTCCAATACTTTGGCCACCTCATGAGAAGAGAAGACTCCCTGGAAAAGACCCTGATGTTGGGAAAGATGGAGGGCACAAGGAGAAGGGGACGACAGAGGACAAGATGGTTGGACAGTGTTCTCAAAGCTACAAACATGAGTCTGACCAAACTGCGGGAGGCAGTGGAAGACAGGAGTGCCTGGCGTGGTCTGGTCCAGGGGGTCACGAAGAGTCGGACACGACTAAACGATTAAACAACAACAACAACAAAGGAGAAATAGAATGCAGCCTAAGAGGAAGAGACTCACAAATGAGAACACACAAAACTCAAGCCTAATGCATTCTATCTAAGAGTTAAATGCAATTAAAGTGAAACATTACTAAAATAATAAAAATGTTCACCTTGGGACGCTAATTCTTTTATCATACCTCAAACTGCGGCTCAGCAAGGCTTTGCCTACTTAGCCTTCCCAAACATACATTTTGTGTCTTTGTGTATGTGGTGTGTTGCAAAGACTTCATTTCATATAAATTAACATCCCACTGGGCTAATTTGATCCCTTTCCCTCTTAATTTATCCACAGGTATACTTTTATGATTAAAATAAATCATGGAGCATAATGCTTGACCGAGAAACTTAATGTGCTTGGATCCCTGATGATCTATTCTTTTCTAAAAGTGCAAAATTATCCTATGGAAATGTACATATTATACCTTCAACTCTGTTTAGTGCAATATTGACAAAATAAGGCCACCGCTGAGAAAGAATCAGACGATTCCCCCTGCTTTCATTACACTGCCCTGCATTCCATTCTGATTTTTTTGCTTCAATTTGGAAATAAATTCTAAAGGTACCGTATTTTTTGCTCCATAAGACACACTTTTTTCTTCCTAAATAATAATAATTTATTATTTATACCCTGCCCATCTGGCTGAGTTTCCCCAGCCACTCTGGGTGGCTCCCAATCAAGTGTTTAAAACAGTACAGCAAAAAGTAAGGGGAAATGTCTGTGCGTCTTATGGAGCGAATGTGTGGTCCCTGGAGCCGAATTGCCCAGGGGCAAAAAGCAGATCATGCTCTTTTTTTTTTGAAAGAGGGAAGTGGGTGTTGAAACAAAGCCTCTGATCGTTTGCTGATCAGGGAGAGAGATAAGGGAGCTAGAGATAAAGGAGGTTGCCTGGGAGGGAGGAGGTAAAGACAGCAAACTTGCAAAGGGGGAAAACAGGAAGACTAAGGAGAGAAATTACAAGAAAAGGAGGAGCAAAAAGCTGCTCCAGCTAAGGAAAAGACACTAAGGCAAATGAGAGGGAAGGGAGTGTTGAAAGGAAGCAGCTGATTGGTGGGATCGGGAGAGAGATAAGGGATGCTAGCGGAGGCTGCCTAGGAGGGGGGAGGTAAAAGCCCATGGATCCTCAGGATTTTTACATTGGGTCACCCCAAATTCACCATCAGATCACATGTCTGTGGCCACAGCATGAATCACAAAAATCATACATCCACTGTTTCATTCAGAATATTTTTTTTCTTGTTTTCCTCCTCTAAAAACTAGGTGCGTCTTATGGTCAGGTGCGTCTTATGGAGTGAAAAATACGGTACTTCCCAAACTGTGCCACCTACAGTTCGCTTTCACCTCTGTGTTACAGATACCCATGTGTGCACTGAAAAATAATTACAATTTTGATGTAATTGTACATGTGACTCTTCTTATGCCATATTTTATTGAATCGAGCTGCTGACTCCAGGGTAAATCTACACAGATATGACAAGTCTGGGGTGATTTCCAGTTTTCCAGAAGTTGGTGTGACCTTTAAGACACCAGCAAAGAAGGGCTCCTATATTCCAATCCCCTCTGGCTTTCGGTACCCCAGCTGGGAGGTCAATTAGCTTTGATGTGGCTTTAGACTTGAAACGCTTTAAATAATGCAAAATGCTAAGCATTACATGAAGCTCCCTTATCAGCTAAAAGATTGATTCCCTCAGCTTTTCTTCTCTGGGTTGGAAGTTTCCTTCCCCCGCCCTCCCTAGAAACCGAGGTCATCCAACGATGTTGAAAGCTGGGAGATTCAGGACAGGCAAAAGGGAGCACTTTTTCACATAGCTTGCAGCTAAACTATGAAATTTGTTATCAGAAGATGTAGTGATCACTGCTGACTTAAATGGCTTTAAAATATGCTTCAATGCATTTCGGAGAAAAATGGCTACTACTAGGGGCAGACAAATCTGTCAAGTTTGGTTCTCCAACTTTCTCATTTTCCCAATCTTAAATTCAATTGGCATTTAAAAAATAAAATCCTCATGAAAATTCACGAGCATTTTAGTGCACATTTCTCCTAATAAACATATTTTGGGGTATGCAGTTTTGACTAATATATATATACATTTTGCAAACAATTTCCCTTAATAGGATGACTCTATTGATTTTCATTTGATTTGATTTATTGTATTTCTGTCCCACTTTCTATTCCAATGAATCCCAAAGTGGCTTACAATTAGTAATAATAACATGGTATAACGTCGTAAGAACAGAACAGAACCAACCCCATAATGAACAAAACAACAGTAAAACATTTACAATCTATAAAACACTTTTAACAAGCCAGCAAATAAAAAAATAAGATAAACATCACAATTGCAGCACGTCACATTATATAATTAACAAATTAATAAGGCAATTATAATCTATAGAACAATACTCGCTAGTGTTGCCATACGTTCGGAATTTTCTGGACATAGCCGGAATGTGGCAGTCGTTAGCAGTGTCCGGGAAGAAAACAACAACTTTGTCCCTCCCCTCAACAACAGCAACAAAAAACCTCAACAACTATTGTGTCTAAATTCTCCCTTTTTGAAATATGGCAACCCTATATTAGCAAAATAACAACTAAAAAGCAAGCTAAACACTATGAAGTTCATTCACACACACTCCCCTCCCCCAATGACTCATAATCTTTTGCTCTATTCAGTTCATTAAAATACATGCACCTCTGAGAAACACCTACAATGGAGCTATACTTTAACTTATTATTTGTTAGGTAAATGTAAAGGACCCCTGGAGGGTTAAGTCCAGTCAAAGGTGACTATGGGATTGTGGCGCTCATCTCGCTTTCAGGCCAAGGGAGCCGGCATTTGTCCACAGACAGCTTTCCGGGTCATGTGGCCAGCATGACGAAACCGCTTCTGGTGCAACAGGACACCATGACGGAAGCCAGAGTGCATGGAAACACCGTTTACCTTCCCACCACAGCAATACCTATTTATCTACTTGCAGTGGTGTGCTTTCAAACTTGCTAGGTTGGCAGGAGCAGGGACCGAGCAACAGGAGCTCACTTCGTTGCGTGGATTCAAACCACTGACTTTCTGATCGGCAAGCCCTAGGTTCTGTGGTTTAACCCACAGCCCCACCCATTAGTTATTAGGTTAAACTTGTGGTCTGTCCTTCCGACAAGTCATGTTCAAGGCCGTCACCAATGATAGCACAAATATAGCAAAATGCCACCATCTCCAGTTCATTGGATTCATTCAGCTGCTACCCACGGGGCCCGTGCTGTTCTTGACAATGGTAGTTCATGTTGGGCACCCGCCAAGACCTTCACCCATCCAGGTGGGTCAGTGCCAATCCCCAAATTCTCTGTTGCTGCTCTTCTTTGCCACCCTATCATTGCCTGTTCACCTGCCTTGTCTAAGCATTCAAGTGGTAGCAAGTGAGGAGATGGAGCTATGTCCTCCATTGGACTTGTGCCTAGGTTTGTATGGATTGGGTCCCAGAAAAGAGGCCAAGCAAATGGGCAGTGGAAGGCATCAGTGAGAAGGAGATGGACCCACTCAAGGAGAGGGGCACTGAAAGCATTTTCCTTGAG